>NC_060130.1:821749476-824249476 GCF_021461395.2 Schistocerca americana
TAAGATTCTTGGGGGAAAAAAAGTGTGTCTGACGAAATTGTGTGAGGGGCGGAGCGTAACAGGAACGCCAATATCTGTTGTGCTAAGTGCCACACCGGAGCCGACCCACTACATGCTAAACGATGTTCATCAGTGTCCACTGTTGCGCAGCCTAAACATAGTGGAGTGTCTGCCAAATGAATCGCGTGCCGCCGTTGATTCGTTGCGAACTTCCTATTTACCACCACATACCATGTTGAGCGTACCGACGTTGGGAGGTAAACGTTCCATATAACGCGCCATATCTGTCGCCAGTTCTTGTCTGGGTACTTCTTTTCCAGGGTATTCCTGGGGCACCGGCGCAGTAAGAGTTGGTATACATCTCGACTCGTCGGTAGTCGTGTTGTTGGGAAGGAATCTCTGACATAGCTAAGCTCCAAAAAAAAAAAAAAAAAGACTTAAAATGTGACAGCTTCGGTGAAATATGTCCCACATTGACTGGGTGCAGCATTGAAGCGGGCGCTAGTACATCGGCCAACGCACCCGAGATATTGCGAAATTGACCGCGCCACTGTCGGAAAATCCTACTGACGAATAATGCCCGTGCCTTTTCATATACGTCCACTAGACCAAGTCCACCCTCTCCAGGTGGTAGCGTAAACGTTGTGTATCTTAATTTCTGTAACATCACCATTGTCCGCATCAGCTTCGATATGCGTCGGTAGTTATCCGCTGCTGTCCGCTGCACATCCGTGTGGAATGTAACACCTAGACATTTTATGGTCTTAACTAACATGAGCGGGCCTTCCTCCCCCGGTTGTAATCCTCGACCGACATTCATGCAGCGCGATTTCTGTAGATTAGGGACGCTTCCTGCCGCCATCCCGTATCGCTGTATCCATGCCAACGCCGTACGTACTTCGTCGCCTGTCCTTGCCACCAGCATCACATCGTCAGCATAAGCGCGGCAATGAAAGGTCAGTTGTGGCAACGACACTCCCTCCAACCGTCTTCGGAGACCATATAGACAGGGTTCCAAAGCCATTGCATACAAAAATATCGAAAGGGGGCAACCTTGACGAACTGACCTTGAAATAACAATGTAGTCAGTGCCCCGTCCATTCACCAAGACCTTTGATCGCACGCCGTGTAACAGTCGCATGATCACTAGAATGAAGGCCTGTGGGATTCCCAATCTGCCCATCACCGCATGCAAAAAGGTATGATCCACTCTGTCGAACGCATGATCGAAGTCAATAGCGACGAGTGCTCCACGCACTCGGCATGACGCTGCTAATGCGATGATATCTCGGTAGTCACCGAGCGCCGTATGTACGTTACTCTTACCGCCGAGGCAAGTTTGATCTATGAGGAGTCTATCAGAAATTGAAGACCGTAGGTGGGCCCCAAGGATGCGCGCGAAAATCTTATAGTCGCAGTTCAAGAGAGTGAGTGGTCTATAATATCCTGGCCTTCTGCCACCGCGTGGTTTGGGTATTGGGATGATGATACCCTCCGTGAATTCGGCAGGTATCTCAGTCTGTGGTAACAGGAGTTCGTTGTACATCTGAATCCAGGTCCATCCCATGAGGTATGCAAAGGCGCGGTAAAATTCAATTGGGAAGCCGTCCTGTCCTGGGGACTTGTTCGGAGTCCCCCTGGCAATTGCATCTGTCAGCTCGTCCTCTGTTATCGCTGTGATGAAAGTCTCTGCATCCAGTGGTGGTCCTCTATCTGGCATTTCCGAGATGACATCATGTAGTGTCTCGTGGTTCTCTTGTACAGGTCCATATAACTGGCGGAAATAGTCAGTAAACACATGAGCAATATCACGCTGGTTCACAATTTGCTGGCCAGTTTCAGAGATTAGTTCCCTGATCAATCTCCTGCGTCGTCGTTGGCGTTCACGTACTACGTGGTGCATGGAGGGGGTTTCGGCAGTAACTGTGTCCGCCAATCTCGCCCGGACCATTATACTTTCCATTCTTAGTCTCGTCGGCTGTAATAACTTGGCTTTTATCCTGCGCATGGCCGTGTGCCTTTCCGGCGATGGTTGTTGGGTCATCAGCTCCCTCAGGGCTGTAAAATAAAAATCAGCCGTCGTGCGGTTCCACTGCGATTTGTCCTGCCCGTATCGTATCAACGTTCTCCGTAACGTTGGTTTTGCGCATTTGATCCACCACTGGAGAACTGAGGTGTATGCTCGTTGGCGGCGAACGCAGGTCTCCCATGCCGCCTCTATCGACCGGCGACATGCAGCGTCACGTAAAAGTGCACAATTCATTTTCCAGGGACCCTTACTCCGCCATATCTTCTGACGCGTTAGTGAAATCGTACAGACGTACGCCATATGATCCGTAAAAGCCACTGGCCAGATTTCGGCATCCAGTATCGCCGTCCGTAGAGCTCGTGTCACATACACTCTATCAAGTCTACTCGCCGAGTGTCCCGTTACAAACGTGTATCCCGGTCTGTCGCCATGCTGCAGTTCCCAGGTATCCAGAAGCGCCATTTCGGTAATCAACGCACGCAGTTCCATGCATGGCACGTAATGAGGTACTTGGTCCTTTTTGTCGACGACACAATTAAAGTCGCCGCCCACTATATAGTTATCATAGTGTCCAGCGAACAACGGTGCTACCTCTTCGGTGTAAAATGTCGCCCTTTCTCTTCGTTTTGTGGAGCCAGATGGCGCGTTTAAATTGATGAAACGAACGCCGTCGACAGTGATCGCTATGCCACGTGCCGATGGGAGAGACATGGCGTCTTCCAGTCCTATTCCTTCCCTGGTGAGAATCGCCACACCGCATCCACTTTCATCGTGCACTGAATAATGTGCCTCGTAGCCGTAGAACTCTGGCGGCGATGTGAAACGCACTTCTTGTTGGAGTACAATATCCACGTCCGCAGCGCGCAACATATCTTTCAGCATTTGAATTTTAAGCGGTGTCCGAATGCCATTAATGTTTATCGTTGCAAGGCGGTGCGCCAGGCGTGTGTTCATCAGTTGGAGGGCGGTGTCATTAAGCGTCTATCTGCACCCCCGGCGCTCCTCACCACACTAAGTTGTTCAACATTTCCCGACCCCTCCTGGTCTCTGGCCAGGACTATCCTCAATCGTCGCGTTCGTATTTTCATTCTGTTCCTGTTGGTCCAATTCTTGCGCCCAGTCCCCCAGCATATTTCCGGAACTGGTCGAAGGATGGGAGGCATCGTTGTCACCGCTCTGATGTTGGACAATTGTCATCTCCACTTCTGCCTTCCGGTCACCAGAAGGAGAATTCAAGTTTTCGTCGCTGTGTAATTCCTGCACCGTCATCTCGGTGTCTGTTGAATCCACTGGTCTCAGGTCGATACTGTCGTTGTCGTCCACTGTCCCATCGGGACTATGGCTATCGTCAGCAGAAGTCAGTCGACGCTTCTTTCTTCTCTTCGGCGAACGCTGTTTCCGTTGCCTTGCTTCCGCATCGGCCGTTGGGGTTGCATATCCTCCGTCTTGGGCCTGGCCTATCACGCTCTCGGTGGAAGCACTGGCAGCCACCACGGATGAGCCTGGAGCGGCCGTCAGCTGCATCTCTTGTGTGGTGCCCTGTGTCTGCTGTGGTGGAACCGGTGGTCTGAATTCCAGTCCGTTGGTGTCCATATTCTCTATAGGGGACAGCTGCTGGTGCCCATCGGAAATCTCCCTCACGTCGCCTCTCCGGGCTTCCACAAAAGTCAACGGTAAGACAGTCATCTGTTGTGGTGTCTGAACGTCATCCCGTGGGGTTTGCACTGAAGGTCGCTGGAGGCATTCCGAGCGGACGTGACCTTCTTTCCCGCACCCCGAGCAAGTGCGAGGTTGCCCATCATAGATTATAATCGCTCGACAACCTCCTACGTACAAATAAGAGGGGACGTGCTTTCGCAGTTCTATCCGTATTTGTCTCACCCCATTTAAAACGGGGTACGTGGTAAAACTCGTCCATTATTCGGCCACATGGGATAGAACTGTACCGTATGGTCGAAAGGCGTCGGTAACAAGTTCAGACGGGACCTCAAACGGAAGTTTGAAGACTCGTATTGTGCGGATGCCCATTCCCGCGTGATCGGCCGTAACCACACCAACATTCCCGTCGGCATGACAGAAACGATACCCGTTCGGTGATCGTTGTAGAAGTCTTTCGCAAGCAGCCTCGTCAACAAGCTTGACATAGACGAGGCGTGAAACGATCGATAAATTGATTCCCTCGATTTCCTGTGGATCGATTTTTACCTCTTCTCTTAAGAAACGTTCGATCTCGTGTGCCTTTGGTCGTGTATAGTCGCTCGCAAAACTGAACTTCAAGGTCGTTTTTCTGTACGAGTGTGCCATCTCGTTCTAGACTCACAACACCGCACACGCGAAGCTGCTCCGGCATAAACAAACAGGCGCGCGCACCACAGCGCGGCCGGCAGGCAACAAGGTCCGCACTGTGTCACTGCCGGAGGCAGACTGAACCAACTGAACTACCCAAGCACGACAGACGCCCCGTCCTCACAGCTCTACTTCTGCCAGTACCTCGTCTCCTACCTTCCAAACTTTACAGAAGCCCTCCTGCGAACCTTGCAGAACTAGCACTCCTGAAAGAAAGGATATTGCGGAGACATGGCTAAGCCAGAGCCTGGAGGATGTTTCCAGAATGAGAGTTTCACACTGCAGCGGAGTGTGCGCTGATGTGAAACTTCCTGGCAGATTAAAACTGTATGCCGGACCGAGACTCGAACTCGAGACCTTTGCCTTTCGCGGGCAAGTGCAGGAGAGCTTCTGTAAAGTTTGGAAGGTAGGAGACGAGGTACTGCCAGAAGTAGAGCTATGAGGACGAGGCATGAGTCGTGCTTGCGTAGCTCAGTTAGTAGGGCACTTGCCCGAGAAAGGCAAAGCTCCCGAGTTCGTGTCTCGGTCCGGCACACAGTTTTAATCTGCCAGGAAGTTTCATGTCAGCGCACACTCCGCTGCAGAGTGAAAATCTCATTCCTTTAGAAGTTTCCTGACAGTGGTTGTATACCACGGAGGGTGTCTCTCATCATGAACAGTTCTACTGGGTAAACATCTTTTCAATGAACGGTCAACTTTTCTTTTAAACTTGAGTCGTACTCTCTCTATAAGATCCTTTTTTGAGTTAAAAGTTTCAAATGCCTCATTGAAACATGCCACTACTGGCTATTTATCTAATTAACTGAACATATAAAGTTTTGTACTTGTTTTAGTTCGCTTTGTACCTTGGGTAGATATTGTTGTTACACCTCTCTCATTATCACTGTTACCAGGTTCGATGTGGATATATTCAAAGATGTCAGGTCTATTTGCTACCACTAGATCTCAGCAATTAGATGTAACGTTTTTTCATCATGTGTGGGTTTCCTTACTACACTGTGCCGATAAAAATATAAAGACGCCAAAAACACGACACATTACCACGCCTAATATGATGTAGAAAACAGCATTCAAAGCAGCTTCTAGGGCCAGCATGCTTCATGGTTTTTAACGGAATTTTATACCATTCTTCCAGGAAAATAGTAGCAAGTTCAGGTAAAGATGATGGAGGTGGATAGCGCTCACACAACTTTCTCTCCAAAGTAGACCACAAAGGCTTAAAAATATTAATATTATGTGACATGGTGACCAGGGAAGATCCGAAAATTCATCCTCATGTTCACAAACCCAGTCCTGGACGATGCGAGCTGTTTGAACAGGGGCTGTGTCTTCTTGGAACACAACACTGGGAAACAAACGCTGTACCATGGACGGTCCTGAGCAACCAAAATCGTCACGTAGTCCCTGTCAGTAATGCGGCCTTGCAGAGTACCCATGGGGCCCATGGAATACCATGATATAACCGGCCAAAACATCATCAAATCCCGCCATGTCATGTTTCACTCTTGGGGTGTAAACTCGGCCAGGAATTGGAAACAGTATGCAAGAAGATTCATCGGCCCAAACGATGTTCTTCCATCGGTCCATAGTCCAGGGTTTATGGCTTCGGCACTACGTTTTCCTGTTACAGGCATTTACATCACTGATTAATGGTTTTGGAATCCCAGCTCGCCTTGCAGTTCGCTGCTTATTGTGCTTCATTGGTCTTGCTCTGGTGCTAACAGTGTTCACAAGTTTGACACCATTTCGACAGTGACTTTTGGAGCTGTCGTCCTCTTATTTTTCTTCATAATCCTTCTCAATGACCGTCTGTCACCATCACTGAACACACACTGTAGTCTGGGTTGTGACTTAGTGGAAGATGTTTTTCCTCTCTTCCTGTATACGGTATAAATCTTTGATATGGTGCCTCCTTAAAAACCAAATACTTAATTATTTATTTACTTTTGGCCTTGGGCAGCAAAGGCCAGACAGTCAACAGTAGTCACAAAAGTGCTACATTAACGTAACTGTAATTTCCATAGCAGAACAAGAAAAAGAATTCAACGTACAAACATAAGTTCTTAATGTAAAATAAAAACACTGAAAGGCTAACACCATACAGCCATTAGTTAAAACAGGGTCAAGTTAAAAGTAGCGCAATTTTCAAAACAGAACAATGACACGAGAGTGAAGTACAAAAATAAGGTTGTAATATAAATTAGAAACATGGAATTATGACCCAGGTTTAGAGTCAGACCGGTTCTGTAGAAGAATGACATCCACAGCAATTTACAACTGAAAGATGGAAAACGGCGCCGTATACAAAGGTAAGTTCCCATGGGCAGATATTTGGCAAAGTTGCGAAAAAGATCGATTTTTTTATTGCGTATTGTATTGATCCTTTGCGAATAACATCGTAAAGTTTCATAATCGAAATCCGGTGAGAAATATGTTTTAAAAAAGTTTGTTTGGTCATCTGCGCCTGCCACGCCCCCTATTCCATGCTGTGATGCACACTTTCTCTACCCTAGAAATTTTTTGTGCGTTAATTTTTCATGGAACAATCGAAATGAATTGCACATGAGTCTAGAAGGCTGTGATAAAGATTATCTTTGCTTGTTCCTTTGTTTACAATGTATTTTTTTAATAGTGCGAGCTAAAAACTCATTTCAGTTTTTAGTTTTGCACATATCAACCTGTTTTGCTCGAAATGGATCGTTACAGTGAATGCATATTCAAAAAAGTGAGGAAATGTCGAATTACATGGGTAAAAGGTACAGGAAATTTAAATAACAGTGTTACAGACGCTGTTTCTAATTGTGAAGAACAACTTTTGACAAAGTCACTGAGTTCATCGAGAAAGAAAATTAGTGAAGGAATTGATGATGCTGTGAACAGTACCAAAGACGAGTTTTCCAGCGGATTTAGGTTAATACCTTCTTTGCTTGTACTATTCTGCTTTGTATTTCCCCCTTTCTTCACCTGTTCAGTGGTATTTTGCTTCACAGAATACAAATGAGAGCTACAATCACCTTATATGGATGTGTTGAGCAAAAACAGTATTTGTGTGAAGACAGTTGATGTGAAGATAGTTGCATGTGATGCCTGTCTGGTGTTCAGTAGTGGAATTGTAGGTAGGATTGAGTGCCTGTAGAGACTAGGCTTCCAACCAGGTACATTCACATACAAGATACTCAGAAGCATCGATGAAGTACGATTGGACAACCAGCAGAAGAAAAATGTAAAAGTTGCCTAGGCAAAGGAGGCAGTTGGATAGATTACTCCAGGAAGGCGAGGAAGAGAATAAATATGATGGATGTGGACAGTATTAGTCACTAGAGGTATAGCAATATTGTCAAAAATTGAAATAAAACTGTAAGTAGGTTGTTTAGGTTTTTATGTTGGTAACGCCAAGTAGCGCTCTGTATGAAAATCACTGACTGTGTTGTGTGTAGTCTGTGGCTGGTTGGACTCATTGTTGGAATATTCGCTATTGTAGTTTTGGGCAGTTGGATGGGAACAGCGCGTAGCGTTGGGCAGTTGGAGGTGAGCCGCTAGCAGTGGTGGATGTGGAGAGAGAGATGCTAGAGTATTGAGACGTTACTATAAGCGGACGATCTGGACGTGTGTCCGCCAGAAAAAGGAAATTTGTAAAGATGGATTTTATGAATTGCTATATATATAACGACTTTTGAACATTATTAAGGTAAATACATTGTTTGTTCTGTATCAAAATTTTTCATTTGCTAACTATGCCTATCAGTAGTTAGTACCTTCAGTAGTCAGAATTTAGCTGGCAGTATTGCCGCTCGCTATTTTGCAGTAGTTCGACTAACGAAGAATCTTGTGAGGTAAGTGAGTCATGAAAGGTATAGGTTACTGTTAGTCAGGGCCATTCGTTTTTAGGGATTTTTGAAAGTCAGACTGCGTTGTGCTAAAATAATATTCTTCGTCAGTTTAGTGATGATCAGAATAAGTAAAGAGCGAACTGTCTGAGTACGTTCAGTTTTACTCAGCTGTCTTTGTATCAGATATAGTAAAAATTTTTCTAGCACAGTCATTCATTTTTCTAAGGTGACGTTTCAAAACCTTTAAATGCAGTTTGCCATAAACTGACTTTTTTGAGCTCTAATGTACCTTTCTCAGGAACTACAAAAGCTAACATCCTAAAATTTTTCTTATTTCTTAAGAATACTGAATAATCCTATGCAGCACTTTTCCGTTAACGTTTCTCTGAGAAAAGTTCTCCTTGAGAAAAATAGGTGACACCTAGGTAACATAAAAGTGGAAGATTAATTTCAAAGCAACCTTGACCTTAAACAAAAATCTGGTCCACAGGCATTATTAGCCTCTCATGTAGATTTAAACTGTGAAATTCCAGTTTTGTTACCTGACTAGTTTACGAGAAAAGGTACATTATAGAAACAATGGTAATTAAAAATTCAAATCCTTATCAAATGTACGGCAATGCCCATTTTCTAACAAAAATTGCACAGAATATCAACCATTCTGTTGTATATAATACTCTCAGGTGTTACTATTTTAGCTGTAATGTTTTTGGCGATATATATGTTTAGGTACAAGGATGCATTTTGCCCTAAATCTGTCCTTAGTGAAAGTAAAACCACAAACAGACGCCTCCGTTTTCGAACCCGGCTGGTTCCGTGAGAGGACTAAATCTATACAACTTATGGGTCTAAGCTGGATACCAGCGCCTTTTAATAGTTATCGAGCAAATAATACTTATATACAGGGTGTTACAAAAAGGTACGGCCAAACTTTCAGGAAACATTCCTCACACACAAAGTAAGAAAATATGTTATGTGGACATGTGTCCGGAAACGCTTACTTTCCATGTTTAGAGCTCATTTTATTACTTCTGTTCATATCACATTACTCATGGAATGGAAACTCACAACAGAACGTACCAGCGTGACTTCAAACACTTTGTTACAGGAAATGTTCAAAATGTCCTCCGCTACGCGAGGATACATGCATCCACCATCCGTCGCATGGAATCCCTGATGCGCTGATGCAGCCCTGAAGAATGGCGTATTGTATCACAGCCGTTCACAATACGAGCACGAAGAGTCTCTACATTTGGTACCGGGGTTGCGTAGACAAGAGCTTTCAAATGCCCCCATAAATGAAAGAGGGTTGAGGTCAGGAGAGCGTGGAGGCCATGGAATTGGTCCGCCTCTACCAACCCATCGGTCACCGAATCTGTTGTTGAGAAGCGTACGAACACTTCGTCTGAAATGTGCAGGAGCTCCATCGTGCATGAATCACATGTTGTGTCGTAAAGGCACATGTTCTAGCAGCAGGTAGAGTATCCCGTATGAAATCATGGCGGTGAATCGAGGAAGTACAGTAACTAAAATGAGCTCTAACATGGAAATTAAGCGTTTCCGGTCACATGTCCACATAACATCTTTTCTTTATTTGTGCGTGAGGAATGTTTCCTGAAAGTTTGGCCGTAACTTTTTGTAACACCCTGTATATATATATCCAACCGGTGAAGTACAGCAGTTACATTTGTAGGGAGGGGGTAGCCCCTCGCAGCCAATTTCTTGTACAAGACCGATTGTGCGCCCGAGTGGTTGGTATACTCCGTAGTCCAGATCCTCCACCACCATTGTATACTGATCGCAGTGTCCAGAAGTTATGATTTTCAACCAGTATAGGTGGACACGGTAACATTCGTGTCCTAGCTTCAAGCAGATGACAGAGGTCACGTGAGATCTACTAAGCTTCACCGAGGTGAACCGTGGCCGAGAAGAGTATTTCGACTGTATGTCGACAGGTGGCCGCTATTGTAGTGCTTGAATACGTGGCATTCACAATCTCAGTCGTGATAAGCAGCTTTCTTTACCATCGAGTTGAATTCCGCATAAGAGATTGATATTGGGCGGAATTGTCTTTCTGTAACTCTCCCTTTAGCGAAGCAGTGATCAGTTTATTACGAAGACTGTCATGATTCCCTTTTATCCTAAGAAAGTCGACATCAATGCCTCTCCTCTATTATGGCCTTCCAGACATCCAAGGCGTATCTGTTAGTCTGTTTATTAAGCGCAGGATGTTGTTGTTTCTGCAACACACTTTGGAAGTCCGTGAGGATCAGTACGAGCCGGAACCATGCCATAACAAATAGCCTCCCTGATTGTCAGTCACACATAGACGATTCACGTGGCAGCGCGTTAGAGGGGCTCGTATCCCATACCCGCCTCAGTTTTAGAGTCATCCATATATATGCAATCATACCGTGTCGGTGTCGGGTAAGGAAGTGCTCCAGGTCGTAATTAATGTGTGTGTCCCTTCTAAAATCGGATCGTAAGTACGATACTGGGGTTGAAGTGAAGAAAGTACCAAATGGAGAGCGGAAGCAAGGGAGTTTCAAGTGTCGTAGCATTAGCGTGCACGCGTCTCGTCACAGAGTTATTTGGTAAGCGTGATAGTGTTACGGAGATGTTTAGCAAACTCAAGTGGCAGACTCTGCAGGAGAGGCGCTCTGCATCGCGGTGTAGCTTGCTGGCCAGGTTTCGAGAGGGTGCGTTTCTGGATGAGGTATCGAGTATATTGCTTCCCCCTACTTATACCTCCCGAGGAGACCACGAATGTAAAATTAGAGAGATTCGAGTGCGCACGGAGGCTTTCCGGCAGTCGTTCTTCCCGCGAACCATACGCGACTGGAACAGGAAAGGGAAATAATGACAGTGGCACGTAAAGTGCCCTCCGCCACACACCGTTGGGTGGTTTGCGGAGTATAAATGTAGATGTAGATGAAGATGTCGCCACTGTAACAGCTGCGTTAGTAAGGGAGTTCGATTCATCCATCGTCTGTGAGGTGCCTACATGAGCCCGCAGAATTTAACCATCGCCCTAAGGGAGCCACAATCAAACATGTAAGACCAACTTAAGAGAAAATAATCGGACAACATCTGCCGACATATGATGAGCGATGTTGCAGACGCTTCCACTACCAGTGCGTTGCTGGGAGTGTATTTTATTCTTCCAAGACGAAGACGAATCACCCTATAATGGAGGATATCGAGTTTACGCAAAGTCGATTTCGTCGCGTAGCCGTAGACGATGCTGCCAAAATCGAAGACAGAGCAGATCAAGACGTTATACAGAGTTAAGAGGACTGTCGGTTCCGCTCCCCATTAACTCTAGCAAGCATCCGCAGAATGTTCCACCTCGTCTATAAGGTACGCAACATAACGTGTCCACGTCAGTTTTGCAGTCAAAGTACACGCTAACTAGCTTAGCATAGCTTCTACGGGCCAACCTGAAATTCAGAGACGTAATTGAGTCGTTTTATCGTGAACATCACTGCAGCTGATTTTTCGGGCGACAAAGTGAGTCCAGTTCCTAACTTCTATGTGGTCAGCTTGTCACATGCGTCGTGAAGTCATAATTTTCTGACCCAAAAGCGCGTACTGAAGAACTCTGACATTGGGGCTAAACAGAGTACGAAAGCAGAACAAACCATAGGTAATTCCTAAAAGTGATACCAGAAGGTGTAGCACTTTCAGTTTGTTAATGAGCTCAGGTAGCATAACATCGTCACGAGCCCTCGAAAAACTAAGAAATAAAACCGTCAGGTACCCGTTATGACGGCTTTTGCGCTGTCCGCCGCAAGAGATGAGAAATTGTCAACAGTACGTCTGCCGTTACGAAAGCCGTATGACGTCCGGGGGAGCAAGTACTGATTTTCAGTTCACCATTCTAAGTGTAACTTGAATAGACGTTCAAAGGTCTTTGACGTACATAACGTCAGGGCAGTTGGGCGATACGACGTCACTCGACCAGGATCCTTCCCAGGTTTCAAACGGGCACCAATATTTGAGTTGTCCAAGCAGCTGGAACGTTCTCGTCCTTCCAAATCTCACTGAAGGCGCTCTCAAGAAAACGCTGTCGGACAAATTGCTGATCACGGAGTAATGGATCTGGTCGTACTCTGGTGATGTTTTCTTTGAGTACGTCAGAAGCTCTGTGGAATTGGGCGAGAGAGAATGGTGTGGTAACGCCGTCTCGAAAATCGTCAACGATACCGGCCGCCGAGAGATCAAAGGGTGCTGGCAGTACAGTGCTTGTTGCTATAATATCGGTAAAATCGCCTGTCCAGGTCTGCAGCCGCTTGGGAGGCACCGGTTTCCGTTCGAGAGATGGAACAATTGCCCAGATTCACCCAACGGGAGCGTTCGTGGAGAGATGTTCACAAAATTTCCTCCAGTATCCTTATCTGTAGTCGTTGAGATAGCGCATAGTAGCTGTACCCGTCCGTTTGTAAGCAACATAGATCTCCCATGTGGTATAGCGTTTGAGTCAGTCGCAAGCCAGCCTCCTTCAAGCCACACGACGAGAATATTCTCGGCGCCACTAGGGAACCGGGTGTCTACTGGTGCCAGTGAGCGTCCACTCCTGTAGAACAGAAATCAATGCTGCCACATTGAGATGACTTCGTAAAATACTGTACCTAGTTTTCAGGAGCGTCACAGTGGAGAACCATGCAAGTTGTGCATCCTTTATTGCACCTTGCTCCTTACCAGGACCGATGCAACTTCGTGAAGTTCCATTTACGAGGCGGCCTACAGACAGCAACAGAAGTTTGAGTGATTGTTGATATAAGAACAGAGTAATGGTTAGGCCCCATAAGATAAGAAATAATAGTACGTGCAAGAAGCGAGGAAATAGACGCCGTATGCAAGGCCAGGCGACGGCTGAGTATCGCTGTCCAGGTTATGGAAGTAATGTAGGGGAACCGTTACTGAGGAGGATCAGATTGAAATCGTCGAGAATCTCCAGTATCTCGGCATACAGCCTATCATTAAACACCCAGTTCCATAGTATGTTGTGCGCGTTAAAATCCTCACAGAACAGGAAAAGAGGTTCCAACTGCTGTATTGGAGTGTACTGTTCTTCGTGATGAAATATACTACCCCAGCCGACAATTGATGGTCCCAATGTTATTCGAGCGATTGGAGAGTCTGACCGCTATAGCTTGAAAGCTGTCAAAAGTGTCATGGGATATCATCACTAAGGTGTGGTGCAGCACATAATTGATAAAGGGGGCAACCCATCCTCGATCATCCTTTCTGTTTTGTCGGTATACCTGATATCCTCGAAGGCGGGAGACGGCATCTGGTTGAAACCATGTCTCAGAGATGGATGCCACTGCTATCTTCCGCTTCCAAAGTTCATGTTGAAGTACGTCCTTATTGCCAATCGCAGATCGCGCGGCCCATTGGAACATCCTAAATCACGCGTAAATCACTCCATAGCTTCTAGGCTTTGGGGGGGGGGGGGGGGGTCGTTAATAACTGTCGTATAGGCTGTATCTGTAAAGTTTCAAGTGGCTGTGTCTTTGCGTCTTCAAGAAGGTGTAGAATAAACAAGATGATTTTTTCAACTGCATACTCGCTGTTACTACGAAGTTGCGGTGGTTGTTTATCGTACTGAGGAGTATATGGGTAGTGTGATTCAGGGGCTTGGGGAAGATGGTGAGAGAGAGAATATTTTTGACTAATTACTGAAAAGCCATGTTGCCAGGCTGGTCTGTAAGCGTGCCGTTTGGATAAACCACTCGTGATGGAGATCGCACTTGTTCTGCCTGTTGACTCAAAGTCATTCTGATGATGGCCATCTCCATGGAGGAGAAAAACCACGTGGGGTGGCACCGGCGGTGGCGGTGGTCTCATGGAATGGTCTGGTATAACGACTAGCAGTTGTGGTGGGAGCCTTGGAAGTAGTGATGGAAAATCCGTGAGACTTTGGGGACTAGGAGGCTGTCGTAGGGAAGCTGAACATGTGTGCTGTGAGCTACGAGTTACCCTTCCCGATGTGGCGTAGGCCTTGCGTGTTGTAGCTCTGGCTGGTGGAGAAATACCGCGCGCCACCTATCTGTTACTGGGTGGTAACCAGAGCACTTTAAGCAAGACGGAACCTTTGCTGTGCACGAATCCGTTGGAGGTTGACCGCCGCACTTGCTGCAACGCATATGGCGTCTGCACTGATTCGTCCGATGACGAAAAATCCAGAAATTTCTGCACTTAATGACTGGGGTGAAATGTGGTTCCACCGAACAGCGTGTCCCCAAGATAGTAAGATGTGACAGTAAAGTTTGTGAACGAAAAACAATCATGCTGACTGGAATCGCTACCGGTAATTCGAGATTTGAATGATGCTTCTTGGTATAGCGTTTGATACCTGCGACATGGTGCACACTCTCCATTTCGTCGAGTATCTCCTTATCTGTCAGACTAATGTCAACATCGCGAATGGTGCCATACATATGGAAAGGAAGTTGGGGATATACACATTGGACTTATGGTTTTTGAGAACGGTGGCCTCTATTAAATTATTGGCTGCTGCAGCGGACTTCAGTTCTATCTTAACTCTTTTTCTGCCGATGGATTAATTTTGATAACATCGTGTTCTAAATGAGAGATTTAGGCATAAAGTAACTTCCCCACTGACATCCGACTGAGTTTGTTAATATTGTTATCTAATCTCTTCACGAAGATAATGTATGAGCCTGCATCAGAACGACTGAACCGATTGTTGACACTCGGCCGTGTAACTACATCCTGACGTCGCTGGATGACCCTGAGAGAGTTAGTCTGTACTGTGTCGACCGTAAGACCTGACCTGTGGCACGGGCATCGGCATTTGTGAGGTTAACTGTGCATCACTACCGCCGTAAGAGATGGCTAGGAAAGGACATACAATTCCGGATGTGATGTGAGACCTGGGGCTACATTCTTCTCTCACGTATGGCTCTGAGCACTATGGGACTTAACATCTCTGGTCGTCAGTCCCCTAGAACTTAGAACTACTTAAACCTAACTAACCTAAGGACAGCACACAACACCCAGTCATCAAGAGGCAGAGAAAATCCCTGGCCCCGCCGGGAATCGAACCCGGGAACCCGGGTGTGGGAAGCAAGAACGCTACCGCACGACCTCTCGCACGTACACAAACACGCCATCCAAAGGATGATTTGCCTGATTCCAATTATTCGTTTTGATGAACAAAAAATACGAGTTCGGCCCAGATTCCCCAATGGAGTGAGCAACTAGTAACTGGATCTCCAATACATGGACGAAATCAACATGGATGAGATCGAAGGATGTACCAACAACATTATCTGAAGAAAAGTATCTGGATACCTTTAGTGGATATAATGGTCTACTATCGAAACACATACCAAATCTAAAAGAATATCATGACTGAGAATAGAAGAAACAGTTGTCTCGGACACAAAACCATTACTTACACTCACTTCTTTCTGATGATGGAAGGCCTGTAGGTGACATGTGGATGCAATTTGCGACAGTTTGTCTGGTACAAAAAAATGGTTCAAATGGCTCTGAGCACTGTGGGACTTAACATCTGTGGTCATCAGTCCCCTAGAACTTAGAACTACCTAAACCTAACTAACCTAAGGACATCACACACATCCATGCCCGAGGCAGGATTCGAACCTGCGACCGTAGTAGTCACTGTCTGGTACAGACAGAGTTTTTTGGACATTTACGTATGGAATTGCCGGATAGGTTTCTCATCTTTCCATTATAAATGCTGCAGCATGAATTTTAAATGTTTCAAAATATTCTCGTCAGCAAATCTATACTATAAGAGGCTGTCTATACAACACATGTCAGTCCCTTTCAGAGTACTGCTATGTGGTATTACCTTTCCCTGTTTCTCACTATTAACAGAAATTCCATTAAAACTGCGATGATAACCTTGAGCGCCCGTAAGCACCAACCGTTAAAACTGCAGTCTTTGAGATATACATCACATGCATCCCCAACTTTCGTCTTCCTGATTTTAAATTGGAATTTTTTATTGTCATCAGTACCCCACTTTCTGTCATTTTACTTCTTAATTTGGGAATTTTCTAACTGTCTACTCATCCCTTATTATTGTAATAGTAGTAAACTACGAAACTAGCAGGTTCCTTTGCATAACGCATGGCAAGGAGAAGGAAGAACAACTGTGTGTTACAAAACTTCTCCCACACTCAATAGTAGCTCCCACACCACCAATAAGGTCAGGTACCTCCGATACAGCAATAAGCTTTCCTTCACTTGAGTTCCAAATGTTAACACCATCAAAGCGACAAGAGATTTATAATTACACTAGCGTTTTATGACAAACAACCTACATGTGTTTGGTGGGAGCTTAATGGCTTTCCGTGGAAGAACGACAACAGCTTTCCGCGATGATCCTAGTGCTTATATCAAAAATCAGATGCGTAAAACCAGAGTGCCACCTTACGGTGTGTGGTGGATAATACATCTAACATTAAACCCCCATCCACAATCTTTCCAGGAGGAAAGAACGACTGTCAATAAATTTCCACATTAGCTCAAATTTTTCATTGTTGTCATTTCGCAAAATATGTGTGGAAGGAAGTAATTTACTGCCAGCAATGTACTGTCTCGGACTTTCATCAGCAAACCTCTCCGGGATACGCAACGTCTGTCTTGCGGTGAGCGGCGCGGGGTTGCCGCTGGGTCTACGGCGCCTTGCCACGGTCCGCGCGGCTCCCACCGTCGGAGGTTCGAGTTCTCCCTCGGGCATGGGTGTGTGTGTTGTCCTTAGCGTAAATTAGTTTAAGCTAGATTTAGTAATGCGTAAGCTTAGGGATCGATGACCTCAGCAGTTTGGTCCCATAAGGCCTTACCACAAATTTCCAATTTCTTGCGGTGACTTCCAATATTCACACACTGACGACACGAATGTGTGTGTGTGTTTGTGTGTGTGTGTGTGTGTGTGTGTGTGTGTGTGTGTGTGTGTGTGTGTGTGTGTGCGTGTGCGAGCGTGTCGATCTTCATTGTATTACTATTACTGTGACGTGGTGAGGGTCTCAGGCTAATGAGCAATGCTACAAAATCAAAAGAATAGCACAATCGAACAGTAATGGTCCTCTTCACCATATGTGTGCAGTACGCTATATTTATGTACATCCAGTCTCGCGCAGTGCATATTCTGCAATGCACTGCAGCCTTCTGGCGTTGATGTCGTCCTACAACATTTATGACTAGTCTGATAGAGGGATCACTTATACTGCTGCACCTGCTTTATGTATCAGGCGCATCCAAATCAAGCAATAATATGATTTATTTATTCAGTCAGGAAGACGCATATCACAGCACTTTATAATATCAGTAAGTTGGCTACTGAATAGTAAGCAGTTTTGAGGTTTATGCATGATGTCCAATCTCGCCCATTTCGATTCAATGTAACCATCCTATTTAAGCAGATTTTCCTTGGATCCTTTAATATAGCCGCGCGGGGTAGCTGCGCGGTCTCAGGCGTCTTGTCACGGTCCGGGCGGGTCCCCCGTCGGAGGTTCGAGTCCTCCCTCGAGCATGTGTGTTTTGACCATAGCGTAAGTTAGTTTAAGTTAGATTAAGTAGTGTGTAGGATTAGGGACCGATGACCTCAGCAGTTTGGTCCCACAAGATCTTCCCACAAATTTCGACTTCCTTTAAAATAGTAAATATCCTCAAATTGAGAGTATGGGTACTTTCAATTGCTATTTACAGTAAACGCTGATACTGTATCTTGTACTGGGTTGGGTTGTTTTGAGGGAGGAGACCAGACAGTGCGTTCATCGGTCTCATCAGATTAGGGAAGGTCGGAGAAGGAAGTCGACGGTGCCATTTCAAAGGAACCATCCCGGCATTTGCTTGGAGTGGTTTAGGGAAATCACGGAAAACCTAAATCAGGAAGGCCGGACGCGGAATTGAACCGTCATCCTCTCGAATGCGTGTCCAGTGTGGTAACCACTGCGCCATCTCGCTCGGTGTGTATCTTGTATTCCCCATAGTTTTTCCGTACATACTGTTTCAAATTACCTGTAATCCTTGTTTACCACCGGCAGTGGACTATGGAAATAAAATGTTCTCTAGTCAGGGCACTTCATAGCATCGATAAATTGGCTACCGAATATTAAAAAGTGTTTGAGTTTGTGTAATCGATTTCCACATTAAATAATTACAAGTATAGTTAGACAGAATACACAGCATTTTCGATGGACAATGGCAACTCTTTTTCCTTTATATATAGAGCAGGAGATTGTAGCACTTTAGCAAACGAATGGCTCTTTGTCAGTTTATACCACAACAAAAGCATATAGCAGTGGACATATTGGGAATACTGCTTGGGAGTATGAAAAATACAAAGCATCTCCATGGAGATACAAATAGCAGCCGAACACTGAGTTCTTTAGTCAGTAAAATACGTATCAGAGCGTGTTACAAGTTCGGGAAGATGATACCCAGTCGTGAATACTTGTGTGATTTGGTTTTATTTTTCGCCTGTCTCATACATCTTGCTCACCAGATGGTAGAGTTTAGTCAGGGCTGGTTCTTCCAAGGCTATCAGTAGTTCTGAAAGAATGTTGTCTACTCCCGGGGCCTTGTTTCGAGTTAGGTCTTTCGGTGCTCTGTCAAATTCCTCACGCAATATCGTGTCTCCCATTTCATCTTCACCTACGTCCTCTTCCATTTCCATAATGTTGCCCTCAAGTACATCGCCCTCTATATACCCCTTCCACCTTTCTGCTTTCCCTTCTTTGCTTAGAACTGGGTTTCCATCTGAGCTCTTGATATTCATGCAAGTGGTTCCCTTTACTCTACAGGTCTCTTTAATTTTCCTGTAGACGTATCTATCTTGCCCCTAGCGATATGCCGGCCGATGTGGCAGAGCGGTTCTAGGTGATTCAGTCTGGCACCGCGCGACCGCTACGGTCGCAGGTTCGAATCCTGCCTCGGGCATGGATGTGTGTCATGTCCTTAGGTTAGTTAGGTCTAAGTAGTTCTAAGTTCTAGTGGACTGATGACCTCCGCTGTTAAGTCCCATAGTGCTTAGAGCCATTTGAACCATTTTTGAACCCTAGTGATGTATGCCTCTACATCCTTACATTTGTTCTCTAGCCACCCCTGCTTAGCCATTTTGTACTTCCTGTCGATCTCATTTTTGAGACGTTTGTATTCCTTTTTGCTTGCTTCATTTACTCCATTTTTATATTTTCTCCTTTCATCAATTAAAATTCAGTATCTCTTCTGTCACCCAAGGATTTCTACTACCCCTCGTCTTTTTAGCTACTTGATCCTCTGCTATCTTCACTATTTCATCTCTTCAAGCTACCAACTCTTTTCTACTGTATTTCTTTTCTCTGTTCTTGTCAATATTTCCCTAATGCTCTCTCTGAAACTCTCTACAACCTCTGGTTCTTTCAGTTTATCCAGGTCCCATCTCTTTGAATTCTCACCTTTTTGCGGTTTCTTCAGTTTTAATCTACAGTTCACACCCAATAGATTGTGGTCAATGTCGACATCTGTCCCTGGGAATGTCTTACAATATAAAACCTGGTTTGTAAACCTCTGTCTTACCAATATATAATCTATCCGGAACCTTTCAGTGCCTCCAGGCTTTTTCCTTCTTGCATGATTCTTACACAAAGTGTTAGCTATGATTAAGTTATGTTCTATGCAAAATTTCACCAGGTGGCTTCCTCTTTCATTCCTTACCCCCATTCCATATTCACCTACTACTTTACCTTCTCTTCCTTTTCCTACTATCGAATCCCAGTCCCCAATGGCTATTCAATTTCGTCTCCCTTCACTATCTAAATAGTTTCATTGATCTCATCATATATTTCTCCATCTCTTCGTCATCTGCAGAGCTAGTTGGCATGTAAACTTGTGCTACTGTGGTAGGTGTGGGATCAGTGTCTATCTTGCGTACAATAATGCGTTCACTATGCTGTTCGTAGTAGCTTACCTGTGCTCCTATTTTTTTATTCATTATTAAACCTGCTCCTGCGATACCACTATGTCATTTAGTATTTATAATCCTGCCCAGAAGTCTTATTCCTCCTGCCACCGAACTTCACTAATTCTCAATATATCTAACATTAACCTATCCGTTTGCCTCATTAAATTTTCTAACCTACCTGCCCGATTAACGGATCTGACATTACACGCACCGATCCTTAGAACGCCAGTTCTGTTTCTCCTGATAACGACGCCCTCCCGTGTAGTCCCCGCCTGGAGGGACTATTTTACCTCCGGAAACAGGCGAAATACCCTCAGACGTGAAGAAGAATGTAATAATTCCAATCCCAAAGAAAGCAGGTGTTGACAGGTGTGAAAATTACCGAACTATCAGTTTAATAAGTCGCGGCTGCAAAATACTAACACAAATTCTTTACAGACGAATTGAAAAACTGGTAGAAGCCGACACCGGGGAAGATCAGTTTGGAATCCGTAGAAATTTTGGAACATGTTAGACAATACTTACCCTGCGACTTGTCTTAGAAGATAGATTAAGAAAAGGCAAACCTACGTTTCTAGTATTTGCATATTTAGAGAAAGCTTTTGACAATGGAATACTCTCTTTCAAATTCAGAATGTGGCAGGGGTGAAATACAGGAAGCGAAAGGCTATTTACAATTTTTACAGAAAGCAGATGGCAGTTATAAGAGTCGATGGGCATGAAAGGGAAGACGTGTTTCGGAACGTAGTGAGACAGGAGTTTGTAGACTATCCCCGATGTTATTCAATCTGTATATTGAGCAAGCAGTAAAGGAAACAAAAGAAAAATTTGGAGTAGGTATTAAAATCCATGGAGCAGAAATAGAAACTTTGAGGTTTACCGATAACATTGTAATTCTGTCAGACAGTGAAGGACCTGGAAGAGCAGTTAACGGAATGGACAGTGTCTTGAACGGAGACTATAAGATGAGTATCAACAAAAGCAAAACGACGATAATGGAATGTAGTCGATTTAAATCAGGTAATGGTGAGGGAATTAGATTAGGAAATGAGACACTTAGAGTAGTAGATGAGTTTTGCTGTTTAGGGAACAAATGGACTGATGATGGTCGAAGTAGAGAGGATATAAAATGTAGACTAGCAATGACAAGGAAAGCGTTTCTAAAGAAGAGAAATTTGTTAACATCGAGTATAGATTTAAGTGTCAGGATGTCATTTCTAAAAGTATTTGAGTGGAGTGTAGCCATTTATGAAAGTGAAACACGGACGCAAAATATTTTAGACAGCAGTGTGTAACAGAATAGAGAAGTGGTTTAACAGTTTATTCTAGGACTGGGGTGTCATTTTATATGACATACAAATAGGCATCCCTGCCGCTAAGAAACAACTGAAAGAGTTGAAAGCAAGTAAGTCGCCATGACCGCATGGAATCCCAGTTTAGATTTACAGAGAAAGCTCTTTGGCATTAGCCGATTTCGTAGCTTTCGAAATGTGGTGTAGAGAAGAATGCTTTAGATTAGATGGGTAGATCACGTAACTAATGAGAAGGTACTGAGCAGAATTTGGGAGAAGAAGAATTTATGACACAACTTGACTAGAAGATGGGATCGGTTGGTTGAACACGTTCTGAGGCATCAAGGGATAACCATTTAGTACTGGAGGGGAGAGTGGAGGGTAAAAATCGTAGAGCGAGATCATGAGATGAATACACTAACCAGATTCAGAAGGATGTAGGTTGCAGTAGGTACTGGGAGATGAAGTAGCTTGCACAGGATAGAGTAGTATGAGAGAGCTGCATCAAACCAGTCTCTGGACTGAAGACCAGAACAACGACAACGACATGGTTTTATTTAAACATTTACGGTGCTACCACAGCAGTGTGTAACAGAATAGAGAAGTGGTTTAACAGTTTATTCTAGGACTGGGGAGTTATTTTATATGACATAGAAATAGGCATCCCTGCCGCTAAGAAACAACTGAAAGAGTTGAAAGCAAGTAAGTCGCCATGACCGCATGGAATCCCAGTTTAGATTTACAGAGAAAACTCTTTGGCATTAGCCGATTTCTTAGCTTGCACTTGTCACGGACCTCTCGCGCAGCGTCACGTTACAAGAGAACGGAAAAAAATGCAGTTAACGCCCGTCTACAAGAAGGATAAAAGAACGGACACGCATAATACAGGTCAGTACCTTTAACATTGATTTACTATAAAATTTTTAAGTATATTCTGAGTTGGAATATAACAAATTTCGTTGGGGCAAAGCTTCTGAGCACAAATTAGCACATATTTAGAGTGTATCACACGTGCGAAAGTCAGCCTGCCACTTTCTCACACGATATGCTGCGAACCGTGGGTGAAGGGTAAAAAGCAGATTCCATATTCCTTTATTTTGGGAAAATGTTTTACACAGTCCCGCACTGCAGAGCGCTAACGAAGGTTGAAACATACGGAATAAGTTTCCATATATGTGAGTGGCTCGAAGACTTCTAAGGTAATAGACCCTAGTACGTTGCTCTGTACGGCAAATATTTATCAGCAACAAGGTTATCGTCAGGGGTGACACAGGGATGTGTGATAGGAACGCTTTTGTTCTCTATATACATAAACTAACTGACGGATAGGGTAAACAACAATTTATGTCTATTATGCTGATGACGCTGTAGCGTATAGGGAAGTGTCGTTGTTTTGTGACTGTTGGAGATAATAGGATTAACTGGACGGAATTTGTATTTACTGTGATGAATGCAGCTTGCCCAAATTATAGAAAAATTTAAGTTAATGCACATGAGTAGGAAAAACAACGCTGTAATGTTTTAACTGAGTAAATGCCTTTTTGAGTATTCGGTGAACATCCGTTCCCAGAGAAATCGTATTACTCCTCAGTATGTACAGATTGCGCAGGGACGCTGAGAAAAGTATCAGAAATTTAGGTCAAGCATTCCAACGTAATGTAATCGGTCTGCCCCGAGAAGTATCTGTGAATCTGGGTTTCCCCGATGTTGTCTGCGATACACTACAGCGTGTATAATTTGGTCACGTTGTGCACAAATTCTCAAGGAAGTAAATTCGATTGTCTAGCGTGTCGTCAGAAAGGGAAATGTAAACTTCTGTACCGTAAATAGAACAAAACTAAAAGTAATTTATCAGTCCAGTTTCGCAGGCAACAATAAATGTTAATGTCACAATGTAAAATGGAAACTACAGTCAAAAACCTTTGTGACACAAATAAGAGTCTGTAACAACAGATGAAACAACTTAAGTAAGGTATGTCAAACAACACATAGACCTACCGCTCGCAGGCCTGCCCGTAAGGTGAAAGCTGCAAAAATAAAGTTCCCCTGGAATAGTCCACAAAAAAACTGGAAAACTAAAATAAACGTCCATAAACACAAATCTATATCTCGGTGTATCATACGCAATTAACAGTAGGGCTTGTACGAGGACAGGGAGACTAGCGTTTCGCGTCCCATCAACAACGAAGTCATTAATGACGGAATACAATCTCGGATTCGGGAAAAAAGTCGGCTGTATCCTATTCAAATGCATTATCCCAACATCATTCTGAATCGATTTCGCGTAACCATGGGAAATGTAAATTTAGATTCGGGGGTTATGATTTGAACCCCAGTTCCCTGCAATATGAGTTCCGTATTTCAACCGCTGTGGCACTTGACTCGAGACTATGCGGACAGCTGACGTGCGTTTGGAAGGGAAAGTAGCCGGCCAGCCACTCATTGCTTTGACTAAGAACAGAGGCTCTATTACATGTAAAAGAAACTAAAAAAGTGAGGTCAATCTAAGACTGATAAATTCCAGAACTGCAAGGTCTGCAAAAATGAAATGAATTGAAAATCCATCACTCACTGTCCTCAAGCAGCAATAATGATGGCTATGAAGACGACGAGAGAGCTCGTGCCTTGTGCTTTCTCGTAGTAATATCTACGATTGCTCAAGACGTAGGACGTAGAGAATTACCCTATTTAGCACTGTAGTACATGAAGATGGTCGGACTTCACTACCTGCGCCTGCCGGCAGTCAGTACACGTGAGCGATTTTACGCTGTGTCCAGTCGTCGAAACGGAACGTAAACGAAGCGAACAATGTTGATGTTGTCCATCGATTATGACTGCCATAGAGGGGACTCTGGTTCATTTTATGCTACTGCCAGGGATTTAGCCCCTGGTGGAAGGAATGGAACGGGATACACTCAGCCTCGTGGCACTACCTGCAGAGCTAATTGAATGAGAAGAAGATGCTCCCCCCCAATGCCATGGGTGTCTAATACACGTCTTGTAATCCTGTCCCTTCTTCTGCCCAGTGTTTCCCATATGTTCATTTCGTTGTCTGTTCTGCGTGAATCCTCCTAATTCCTTATCTTCTCAGTTCACTTACTTTTCAGCATCCTTCAGTAGCACCACATCTTAAACGCTTCGATTGTATTCTGTTCTGGTTTTTCCACACAATGTTGTGCTTCAAACGTACATTCTCAGAAATTCCATTCTCAAATTAAGATGTGTGTACGTTTAATACTAGTGAACTTCTCGTAGCCAGGAATGCCCTCTTTGCGTGTGTTCGTCTGCTCTTTACGTCCTCCTAGCTTTGTTATCAATATGTTATTTTGCTTTCAAATTTGTGGAATTCCTTAACTCCGTCTACTTCGGGGTCACCAATTTTGATGTTAAGTTTATTGCTGATTTAATTTCTGCTACTTCTCATTACTAATGCCTTTTTTCGTTGTAGTATCAGTCCACAGCATTTGTTCATTGGGCTGCTCATTCCATTCCACAGGTCCTGCAATTCTTCTCCACTTTCACTTAGGATAAAAATGTCATCAGCGAATGTTATCACTGACATCCTTTCAACAAAAAATGGCTCTGAGCACTATGGGACTTAACATCTGTGGTCATCAGTCCCCTAGAACTTAGAACTACTTAAACCTAACTAACCTAAGGACATCACACACATCCATGCCCGAGGCAGGATTCGAACCTGCGACCGTAGCAGTCCCGCGGTTCCGGACTGAGCGCCTGAACCGCATCCTTTCAACCCGAATTTTAATCTCACGCTTGAATTTCTCCTTTATTTTCGTTATTACTTCTTGGATACATAAACTGAACAGTAGGGGTGACAGATTGAATTCCTGTCTTACACCCTTTGTAATCCGAGCACTTCTTTTTTGCTCTTTCATTATTATTATTCCCACTTGGTTCTTGTGCATATTGTATATTACCAGTCTTCCTCTATACCTTACTCCTATTTTCCTCGTAATTTCGAACATGTTGCACAACTTAACATTGTCAAACGATTTTTCTTAGTCGAAAATTCGACGAACCTTTCTTGATTTTTGCTTAACCCTGGCTTCCATTATCAAGCGATCGCCAAAAGTGCCTCTCTGTTGCCTTTATCTTCCATCAAGCCAAAGTGATCGCCATCCAACAGATCCTCAGTTTTCTTTTCCATTCATACTAGTAAGACATCATCGGGTTATTTTAATTACATCGACGTTTGAATGTATTTTAATGATTCAAAGATTGTCCGTCTGCTTAGCTGAGATTGCCGGCACGGTAGCTCAGTGTGTTCGGTCGGAGGGCTGCTTGCCCTCTGCAATGAAAAATTGAGTGAAGGGATCAACGATCAACTTGAGCGGATGTTATGTGACGTCCGCCTAGACCAAAACACGAACAGTACCAAATGAAAAGAAAGTGATAACGTGCTTGCCTACCATTCAGCGGGCCCGGGTTTATCCTTGGCCGGGTTAGAGGTTTTCTCCGCCCTTGGAATGTGTGTTGCTTTATCGCCATCTCATCATCACCGACGCGCAAGTCGCCCAATGTGGCGTCACCTGAAATAAATCTTGCACCCGGCGGCCGAACTCCCCGGACGGAGCCTCCCGGCGAACAATGCCATACGATTATTTCATTGCATGTGATTGATGTGTTTCGATGTAGAGGTCAGCAGAAACATCCTACTATTAATCTAGGTCCACCTATGCCATGTAGTTATGACAACATAAGCTCGTTGGACCAATACTTCTGTTTGTAATTTGGCAAAAAACTCTTGCTTAAATAGAAGGGAGTTCTGCGATTTTCCAGCGTAAGCATTCGCAGTTAACTGCTGGTATTCTAATATTCTCGTCAGTCTTTTTTACTTGTAACACACAAATACTTCAATGTGAAAAAACTCCCACCTGACATGCATATGAAACTATTCTACGTCTCCAGCGGCACTCGCGCCTAGCCGTTTCCGCCTTAGCGTTCGAGTAACCATCTTACACTTTTCCACACCTATCAATATCTTTGCGTTTTACAGACTTGGCAAGAAGAGCTGAGCTACTGCGACTCTCCTACGTCACCGAGCGCTGTGACACAGTGACATCTGTTGCAGTGGACACATCCGACACCACTCTCGGCTCCGGAAGTAAGAGGTGAGGCGTGCAGCCGGCACTTGTCTAATGCCGACATTGCGTGTTTACATGCGAGCCCAGCCGTGCTACCCTCGTCACATCACTGGCTGTTTTTTGTTTTTAAATTACCACCATTATAAGGGGTATCTTGCGTACATCATAACAGGCTGCATTCGGGTGGAGACTATCTCGCATTCCAGCGCTCGCTAACATGTTTGGAAACGATATCAAATTATATCGCCACGCTACATTTTCGTTAGACGAAATTCGTGTTTACATATCTAGCCAACGGAATTTTGGAAAACGTGTACAAAAATATACCCAAATTGTGTCTTGTTTATCGGACTCTTATAGTTAGTATGTGTGAAACACCGAGACATTTGAACAATAAAATTAACAGAACACATAAGGAATGATGAAATCAAGAATACGTAAGATACCAGTGTATTAGCTCGAGACAGACTGATGTTGATTGGAGTCAACGCAGCATATCTTAGGAAACTTTATGAGTAGCGCATAACTGCCTGCGACACCCCAGAAAGGGTGAGAATCCCGCCAATGGCATTTTCGTCATTGGTCGTTGATTCTGCGCTTTCTAAGTATTTAATATCGAATGGAAAAATACCTACACCTATAAATCAGGGAAATGGAAAAAACATCCCATTACCGAAAAACTGTTATGTGTACTCAGATGGACCCTGATGGAATTACTTTGTATACTCTGCGGGATCAGGCCCCTTCGTGCCACACATTTATCAAGAATGTCTTGCGCAGAAAGTAGTCCCGCTGAACTAGAAAGGAGCGCAAGTCACTCGTTTACGAAAATGTGGGATTTTCATACAATATCGCTGTCGTCCGTCTGTTGCAGGATCATAGTGTGGTGTAATCGATAGGCGAAACGCTGGCGCCTGCTATACCACAAAGGTGGCCCTTGTTATCGGTGCATCATTGGCCACACCAATGAGACGGAGGTAGCAACACACGCCCACAGAAGTTCTCCGCGCCACCGTAGGCTGCCTATCTTGAAACAGGTGGACACACGGACACGAGGTCACTTCTATCCTAGGCTACGTTCTGGTCACCTCCTAGTCCGCAGCAAGCAGCGAGAAGCGTACCGGGTCCGCCGATGACAGAGTTAGGGACAATCAGTTAGACTCTTCAAGTTAATCTGCAAGTCCCGGGATATCTTTGTAAACTTTGTCTTTGACAGGGATACGAGGAAGAGTTTCTACTGAACGGACAGAACAACGAGAAATAGTTTCTACAGAACAGTGCTTCGAGTTGTATTACCAACGATAGTCTATTCCAGCACACGTGTTAGACTGGTTCCATCTACGTCTATAAATGTACATATGCTCTCACCCACAGACACAGCATAGGAGAAGTTGCATAACTAGCCGGCCGGTGTGGCCGAGGGGTTCTAGGCGCTTCAGCCTGGAACCGCGCGACCGCTATGGTCGTAGGTTCGAATCCTGCCTCGGGCATGGATGTGTGTGATGTCCTTAGGTTAGTTAGGTTTAAGTAGTTCTAAGTTCTAGGGGACTGATGAAGTCAGATATTAAGTCCCATAATGCTCAAAGCCGTTTGAACCATTTTTGAAGTTGCATAACTCTTAATTTTGACCGCAAATATATTTTAGTTCTTACATATTACGACTGCAACAATCATGTTATTTATCACTTGTGTAGAACCCAAGTCATTTGTAACAACCCGTCACAACATAAAGTATATTCTAAGATCCAACATTGTGATCGATCTGGTGGAAAAGAAGCTCCTGTCCTAGAATAGGGACTGGTTTACGAAAAATCACTCGAGACAAACACAGGTCGCTTGCAGACACGAGGTACCGTTCAAACACAGGTCGCTTGCAGACACGAGGTACCGTTAGTAAAGTAGAGTCCATATTCCTAGATTTCCGAAAGGTGTTCGACGTGGTATCATATTGTCGACTGATAACCAATACACGAACAGGCAGGGAATCTTCAGAAATGTGCTCAAAGGAGGTTTGACTAACATAACCTGGAACGTCCTAATGTACAAATATATCGAAATTTTAATACAATCGAAACTAACATAGGCCATTCACGAACGAAGCGTAATAAGATGTCTAATGTTCTGAATATACGTTCCATCAGCACAATGATATTGTTAGCTGGCGTTGTTTCTCCCGAAAAGAAAGTATCGTCGTTGGGCGATCGTAAATGAATGCAGAAGACAAACTTTCGCACTTGGTGTAATGAATGGCAGCTGCTCATGTCAAAACTAAAGAACACGATAATATCGTATCACAAAATTAGTAATAACATTCTAGAGACATTTACGTGTTTACGAGTAATACTAGAAATCGATCTGAAATGGGAGAAACTCTTAAACTCAGCTGTGAAGAAGTCTAATAGAAGACTGAAATTTGTTGGAAGAACTCAAAGAAAACGCGGCGCATTTGTAAACGGAACTGAATAAAAGACAACAAATCTAAAGTGTTGCTCCAGCGTTTGAAATCCTTATCACGTACGCATGACAGCGAACATAACAAATTCAGTCACGCTGCAAGGATAGCAGGATCTCAGTGCAGCCTACAGGAAAGTCTAATAGATTTGCTAACTGAAGATAAATGGAATCTGTGAAAGAAAGACGGTGCTGAGCTGGAGAAATTCCTAGGAAACATTGGAGAATTCTTATTCTTAGAAGACTACATCATTCTGCTACTTTGCCTTCATCGTGCATTTCGCATAGAGATCATGAGAACAAAACAAGAGAGGTTAAGATGAGTGCAGACAGTGGTTTTTCCTCGCTCCGTAATGTAATGAGCCACGTGGAGTGACCGTGCGGTTTGAGTCGCCATGTCACGGATTGCGCGGCCACTTCCGCCCGAGGTTCGAGTCCTCCCTCGGGCATGGGTGTGTGTGTTGTTCTTAACATAAATTAGTTTAAGTAGTGTGTAAGTCTAGAGACCGATGACCTCAGCAGTTTGGTCCCTTAGGAATACACACACATTCGTAATGTAATGGAATGAGGAAGTAAATATTAATTGTTGGTACTGGATTCTAATTCCACTCGCTCCGAGGAGTGGCGGCCATATAATTTTGCTTGGCAGATACGACCGCTTTCGGCAGATGACCTGCTTCAGGAAACAAATTCTGAACAACTGTGTGTATCTCGTGACTGAAGCCTTATTTACGCCGATATCCGAGTATAACTTTTATCTCACTTTTCTGGATCTGAACTTTCATTCAGAACTCTGTATGATTCTGTGTCGTAGTTTTAGCTGATCCGGCTTCGTTCGTCGGTACTCATTTGAGCTCACAATACTTGCAATCGCAACGTTTGCCCTCGACATCGTTTTCAGCCCTCGACTAAGCGTCGATTTCGGATTGTGTGCGATGTGTGGTTTGCCACAGTGACCTCCCTAGCTTGTGTCAGACTGCGACAAAAGATACCCTTCGTCACACACAGTGGAGCGGCCTGATGAGTAGAAATGTCGTTGCCTATTTTGCCCACATACATTCTAGTCCCGGTGACAAAAATTTCTTTTATAATTTTTCGCTTTCAGAGTATTAAATGGCTGAGTTTCGTAACATATAATGGCATGTCAAGCACAGCTGCGTATCTCCATTTAGAAGTTCACCATTTTCTTTCAGATATGTTTGTTTATCCAGGCAATCTGTTGCCAAAAATAACCATCGTGTTTAAATAATTTCGTATTAAATGTTGAAAATTTGAAAATGATTGTGTCAGCTACAGTGTAGGTTATCAGATGACTGAGCCTCATCGCAGGAAAATTAACACAAGTTTCTTCCACAGGCTATCTAGAAATAAACCTCGGTACATAAATAGAGCAACTGAAAATATTCTCCTTCTCAAGAAAGAAGACAGGCATCTCAGAAAAGTAACGCTGGTCAGCCTCCTATTCTTAATGTACAAGATAACTTATTCACTAAAATCGTCACCAGTTGCTTAGAAGAAACATTTAGAATTTGATCAGACAAATGAACGAGCTACCATTAGAAGTAAGTTTAGCTCAGTTGACCATTTTAAAAGCGTGAAGGCAATTATAAAATGAATTTGTACATAATTTTTCGGAGAAAACTTTTTGCCTCAGCTTAAATAAAATCTTTACTGACAGTCCTTGAAAAATAAAGCACTGACTGCCCACAAATATGTATACACCATTAGCAGCTTCATCTGGCTAGGGAGAAACTAAAAGAAAATGAAAGAGTAGTATAACAAGGATATTACAAATTCTCAAAGTATTCTCATCAGTCCTAGAAAAGATTTTCAGGCCGTTACAGTGCGAAAACGAAGAATGAATACGTGTTAATGGAATATATCGAAAGCTTGGTTTTGCTGATTAATTTTACTGTTTCCTTCAAGTGCAGGTAAACTCCAACGACTGGAACAACTTTACAGATTGTTTTTGAAAGTAGTCCTTGTAACTTCACTAAGACAAGGAAATATGTAGAAACTACATGTAGAGACGAAAATAATACAAATTGACAATTAAGCCAGTGAACCAGTTGATGAGCTCTTTTATTGAGACTGACGAAGACAGTGACTAGATGGACAGAAAAACAAGTAAATACAGGAGTAAAACTGACCTAGAGTGCTCTTGACAAATGAACCTGAATTCTCAAAACAAAGCTCCCGATGTGTCTGCTAGGAAAACCTACAATTAGTGTTTATAGCCAGTGCTGACTTATGACGGTAAGTAATTTTAAAACTATTCAAAACTGAGGGTTTCTTTGCTCGCAACTGCAAATGGTTTGTTAGGAATTACTGAGGCAGACGATAAGAAAATGTATCAGGGAACAGACTGCACTGGAAGACGTAATTATGATCATAGTGAAAAGTAAATGGAAGTGGACAGGACATGCAACCAGCAAAACGGATGCAAGATCAATGAAAAAAGCAGTTTGCTTGAATCCAAAAATCCAGAAGTAGCGGTGATCTCATAGAATGAGGACAAAGGACATTAGGAAACATGGCGGAGCAACATGGAAGATCGTAGAGGAGTGCTACCTCAAGTAGTGAATGCCAAACGGCTAATTTTTTAGTTGGTGACCGTCCACTCCATGCCAGTCTCTGCTGTGCAAGATTCTTCGCCTCTGGATGTATCCTGTTATCCGACCACTTCGTTTAATGAAGTTGTGCCTCAAATGTCTTTCCTTCCCTATTCGAATCAGTACCTCCTCATTAGTTACGCGGTTTACCCATCTACTCCTACGGCAGCACATTTCAGAAGCTTCGACAAGTGTTTTCTTCTTGTCTGACTGCCTATCGTTCACGTTCCACCTCCGTGTAAATCTACCCACCAAAAACTTCAGAAAAAAATTTCTACCACTTAAACTTATTTTCCAATTTCTGCGTTTCAGACACGCTATTCTTGCAATTGCCGGTCTGTATCTTTTATCTTCTTTACTGGTGACATCATTAGTAATTTTTCTAAGTAAATAGCAAAACTCTCGTTTGCTACTTTCACTCTTGTATTTCCTAATATAATCTCATCTGCATCACCTAACTGAATTCAATTACATTCCTTTAATCTCATTTATATGAATTTCCTAACCTCATTTTCAGACACTATCAGTTCTGTTCAACTGATCTTCCAAGTTTATTACCGTCTCTGACAAACTTCAAAGTTTTGACTGCTTCTTCCTTTCCAGATTTGTCCTTGGTCTCGTGTACTGCTTGCTCGATGTAGATGAGGAGCAGGCGACAACCCTGTCTTATCACCTTTCCAACCACTGCTTCCCTTTTATGTTTTCGATTCTTATAACTGCAGTCTGGTGTCCGTACAAGCCGTATGTAACCTTTTGCTCCCTGTATTATATTCTTCCTACTTCAAGATATTCAAAAAAGTGTATTCTAGTCAACATTGTCAAAAACTATTTTTTAAAATCTACAGAAGTTTTAAACGTCGCTTTGACTTACTACGCCCTACATTCTAAGATAAGTCATAGCGCCTTTATGGCCTTGCGTGTTCCTGCATTTCCTTGGATCTTTCCCGGATTCTATAAGTTTTTCCATTCTTTTGTGTATAATTCGTATGAGTATTTTGAATCCATGACCTAGTAAACTGATGGTTTCGTATGTTCGCACCTGTCAGCATCTCCCTTTTTTGGTACTCGAAATATTACATTCTTCTTGAAGTCTAATAATCCTGAGGGATATCTCGTCTACCCCAGCTGCCTCGTTTTGACTTATGTCTTTCACTGCTCTGACAAATTCATTCGCAGTATCGAATCGCCCATCTTAATTTCTCTCACATTCCCTCACTTCCCATAATATTGTCTTCAGTTCCCATCCTTCCCGTCTTCGCTACATTTCAATTTGTGACCTAAGTTCTTGACATTAATAGAGATACTCCTTTTTTCTCCTAAATTTTCTTTAATTTTCCTCTACAAAGCATATATTTCTCCACTAACCATTCCTGATCTGCCATTTTACAGTCCCTATCAATTTTATTGTTAGACGTTTGTGTTCCCCTTCACTGCTTGATCTTCTGGTCTACTCCTCCTTTCTGTTTCAATCAATACTAGCTTAATGCTCTCCTTGAATCTTTCAACGACGTCTACTACTTGAAGTATATCTAGGTCCAGGTCCCAACTTTTCGCAGTTTCTTCCTTTTTCATCTCCAATTCACAACCAGTCAGATTCAGCATCTTCCGCTGGAAATGTTTGGCAGTTTAAAACCCGATTTCGAGATCACTACCTCACCATTACATAATCTATATGAAATCTTCCGGCGTCTCCAGATCTCGTCCTCGCATACAAACTTCTTTCGTAGTTCTTAAGCTAAGTATTTTCAGTAATAAAATTGTGCTCTGTGCAGAATTCTGTCAGGCTGCATCTATTCCCCCGCTCCATATTCTCTTACTCTTTCCTTCCATTCCATTTCCTGCTAACGAATTTCAGTCCGTCATCTAACACATGCGTTTCCTTTAACAAAGTGAACAATTTGTTTTACCTCACAATACATTAATTTCTTCATCATTTGTGGAGCCAGATGGCATGTAAACTTTTACTACAACTGTGGTTCTGGGCCCCGTGCCTTACCTTGTCTCCGAAAATACGTTCATTATTCTTTTCAAGGCAGCTCTTCGTCATTCCTGTTTTCTTAGTCATAATCCTCGTTCGCCCGATTGTAGATAATCACTCGACAGTCAAAGAGCGTTACCATGCAAGATTAATAGGCGCCATTTAGTGATGTTCATCGAAGTCCAGTGGCCGACGACATAACAGAGGCGTTGTGCAACACAAGAAGTTTATTGTTAAATTCCGAAAACTTACGATCGAAGAAGAAGAAAGAAATATCTTACGTCAACTTACATGTTTACATGTACCTCATGAACTGCCAGTGACGAAAAAAAAAGGGAACTTTAATCTCTTACGGAGGTTTAACGACAATCGTTCTTCTAGCACACCAGTCGCGAGTGGTGTAGGCAGGGGACGGAGAATGTTGTGCTAGCCAAAATATCCTCTGTCACACATCGCAAGGGTGTTTGCAGTACAGATGTAGAATGTCGGTGGGGATTTGAAACCCGCTCCTTCCGAAAATAAATTAATTATTTTACCGATGCACCCCTTCAATAACGAGGCGAATACTTCGTTTAACGTCCGCTCAGTGTAATTAATTTCTGTTGCACTTAAGTTGTGTACCAGACAGAAACAAGTAGCAGGGACTGAAAGAGTTGAAGTGTGGCCGTGATCGGCACAGACGCGAAGCGGGCCAAGGAGACGGCGTGACGCCTGCGGCAGCGGCGCCCTTATCGGCGTATTGTCAACTGCTCGTTGTGCAAACCTTCCGTCTCCTTCCTTTTGCAGCCTTTGTTTCTCTCACTGGCCCGGCAGACTCCTTCAAGGAAGTTCCTTTGAAGGTGCTACATTGTTGCCGGCTGCCATCGTATGCTGGGTCACGCTGTACATTGCTATATCGCGGCCTCATCGGGAGCTGTCACGACGCTTAAGGCAGTCTTTGTAAAGATAAATCACATGAAAGATAAATCAGAAGAAAAGGATGCAAAACGTCTGCTGAGACTTTCATACAGAGAGCAATACCTGAGTCCCTGAGTCGATCTTGATATCACCTTGTAATCCCCCACCCCTTTCCCTCTTCAAACACATACTGCACCCTTTTGAATGTTAATTATTCGAAAGTCGAATTACGATTAATGTTTCCTTGCTCTGTACCTCCAACCGATGGCAGCACTGGCTTCTATACGTTCCGTTGAGTTTCAGTTAGCCACAAGGTATGGCAGTGGTTAGGTGTGCAGCTATTGTGGCCGAAAAGAAACCGTTTGAAGGAGTACGTCTCTGAGACTGAACGAGGTGCTATTATCATTGCTGTTGTGGTCTTCAGTCCAGAGACTGGTTTGATGCAGCTCTCCATGCTACTCTATCCTGTGCAAGCTTCTTCATATGCCGGTACCTACTGAAACCTACATCCTTCTGAATCTGTTTAGGGTATTCATCTCTTGGTCTCCCTCTACGATTTTTACCCTCCACGCTGCCCTCCAATACTAAATTGGTGATCCATTGATTCCTCAGAATATGCTCTACCAACCGATCCCTTCTTCTAGTCAAGTTGTGCCACAAATTTGTCTTCTATCCAATTCTATTCAGTGCCTCCTCGTTAGTTATGTGATCTACCCATCCAATCTTCAGCATTCTTCTGTAGCACCACATTTCGAAAGCTTCTATTCTCTTCTTGGCTAAACTACTTATCGTCCACGTTTCACTTCCATACATGGCTACACTTCATACAAATACTTTCAGAAACGACTTCCTGACACTTAAATCTATACTCGATGTTAACAAATTTCTCTTCTTCAGAAACGCTTTCCTTGCCATTACCAGTGTACATTTTATATCCTCTCTACTTCGACCATCATCAGTTACTTTGCTCCCCAAATAGCAAAACTCATCTACTACTCTAAGTGTCTCATTTCCTAATCTAATTCCCGCAGCATCACCCTATTTAATTCGGCTACATTGCATTATCTTCCTTTTGCTTTTGTTGATGTTCATCTTATATCCTCCTTTCAAGATACTGTCCATTCCGTTCAGCTGCTCTTCCAGGTCCTTTGCTGTCTCTGACAGAATTACAATGTCATCGGCGAACCTCAAATTTTTATTTCTTCTCAATAGATTTTAATTCCTACTCCGTATTTTTCTTTTGTTTCCTTTACTGCTATTATTACTGTTACTCTTATTATTAACGGCAAAATGCTATGCTACTTTTGAAATCTGCTAAATAGTGAAAATAGTTTACTATAATGGCTGCGCTGATGTCACCCTTGAGCGGCGCTTCAATACACAGATGTTAAGATGGCGGATTCGGAACAATGGAATTGCGTACCAAAGAGTTGGACGACCTCTGCCAGCAATTGATGAAGTTTCATAATAAACAAGTCAATGAACTAATTTAGACGAGTCAGTGCGTCATCCAGCAAGAAATTATTCTCATAGTCAAAATTTAACAAGGCTGTGATACTTCCTTGATTTTCCTGACTATCTGAAGATTTGTGATGCTCAGTGGGTGGCAAGGAAGCTCACACTTGAAATGGAAGTCCGTTACTTCTGTTTTTCCAGTTACTTTTGATGCATTACTAGATTAAATGTGAAGTTTTTCTCCGCAATATTGTGACTTCAGGATAGACTTGCGTTCATCATTACGAATCCGAAACAAAACTCAGTGGTGTGCACAGACCGACTGAGGTGGCACAGTAGTAAGACACTAGGCTCGCATTCGGGAGGACCACAGTTCGAATACACGTCTGGTCAGTCAAAATTAGGTTTTTTATGGTTTTCGCCAATCACTTAAGGTAAATAGCGCCATAGCCCCTTTGAAAGGGCACGGCCGATTAACTTCCCCTATTCGAAATTGTGGTCGTCTATATAGACCACATCGTCAACAGGACAGTAAATCTAATCTCCCTTCCCACTTTTTCAGTGCAATAAATACCGACTCAAAGATACGGCTCAGGAAAAAAGTTCAAAACCACTGTTACAGCATCTGTATTTTAGGATTCCGATTGAGTTTTCCATATCTATTTCCTGAAAAGAAACACAGCCATTACCTCAGCTCGTTGCGTATAAGAGGGCTGTAAATGAAAGCGAGACAGATGGAAAAAAGTAAGTGAAATGTTTATTATTTCAAAAGTGATCTCCATAACTTTTAATAAAGTTATCCCACTCTGAGGCAAGACGGTCAATGCCGTCATGGAGAAATGTGTGCGGTTGCGTGAGGAACCATGATTGTACCCAGGCGTTCACCTCTTCGTTCGAAGCAAATCGACGTCTCTGAAACTACGGAAATCTCATGAGGAGAAATAGGGACTGTATGGACGAAAATTCTGAAGCATAGTCGAAACAAACTGCCAACAAAACGGCTACGCAAATGTTGCCAAGGTCGTTTCGCCTATGTTGCAAGAGTTTCCCTGGGAAACCCTAACACGTCCTCCATACAGTTCCGATCTCTCCCCATGCGATTTTTATATTTTTGGAGCCCTAAAGTAAGACATCCGCGGCCGTCGATTTGCGTCGGGCGATGAGATGCGCGCCTGTGTACAATCACGGTTCCGTAGGCAAACGGAAATATCTTTTCATGAAGGCACTGACAGTCTTCCTTCACAGATTGGTAAATGTATCAACAGTTACGAAGATTAGTTTTGAAATAATAAACAGTTTCCTTACGTTGCTCCATCTACCTCTTTTTTATTTGACTGGCCTTTATAGATACACTCTGATATGTAAAAACTCCTCAGGAGAATTCTAAGAGAGGGAAATTTTTTCCGAGACAACGCTAGCCCACATACTTCACCTGCCCTCACAAAAGAGGTCAGGAGGCAGAAACTCACTGTATTATATCCGCCATATAGGCCATATTTTGTGCCCTGTGAGTTGTCGTAAAATGAAGTGAAGTGTTCGTGGACCTCATTACGGGCACAAGAAAGAGAGCTAGAAAGTGGTGAGGACCTTGTTGCAGAAACAAAAGGAGGTGTTCTTCGATCCAGCCTCATCAAACGTGTTTGTCACTGGAAAACTTGTATCCTATTATCTATTGACTATGTCGAAAACTGAGGGTAGTGGCTCAAGAGGAAATTATAAGGAAATTTTCTGTGTTTCATTTACTAAAACATTACCGTCCAGTACCTCGCACTCTTCCTGTAAATATTACATATTTTTTCTCTCGTGGTTTGTAAGTTAGGCAGTCGGACGTAGAACAAAGGCTGGATACATCAGGATCATGCGGCTAATTAACTTGACCGTTTTCGTAAGTAAGTTCTAAGTCAACATGCATACTGAATACAACTGTGGTAAACACTCATTTCTAATTAAAAGAATTTTTAATGATAACAAGCCTTTTAGAACAAATTTCTTTGCGTTCGTTAACACATCACCAAGTCTTATACACTTATTTTTAATTTACATAGCCTATAATGCACATCATCTTTGGCTGCTGCTATTCGTCGGCTAAATGTAGGCTATAGAAAGTACTTTCTACAAGAGGTATTAAAAAAACGGAAGATTTGTGTCTGACATACCGAAGAGATCGGAGTCACTAGAGACAGAGCACAAGCTCGGATAGTTTCAACGACGAGGAAGGAAATCTGTCGTAGCCTTTCACAGGAACCATACCAGAATTCGCCTGGAGCGATTTTCGGGAATCACAGAAATCCTACATCTGAATGGCCGGACGCGGATCTGAACCATCGTCCTCTCCAATGCGAGTCTATTGTGCTAACCACTGCTAGAACAGGCATTCCCATGCCATAGCACTTCCTTTTACAACTGGATAGGGGATGTGGTACACAGATCTCAAAAAGTGTTGGGTAGTCACAGCATCGTTGACTGTATACATACGTGATTTGTATAGATTCCGTAAGTTGTTTGCCAACTTCATTAGTTGCTGAGATGTTACGGTGTATATTCCTTACATCTGTAGTGAACTGGTAGATTATGCTACACACCTTTGCACTATGTACCGATAGCAACGTTTCATAAGCTTTTTAGAGCTCTAAAGGAGCCGATTGAGCACTCATACCTCTGACGAGTTAGTTTGCAGTCTCATACATCGAATAAAAAATGTTTTCTGTAGATGATTCTCCAGTTCAGAACAACTGAACTCTTTTGTGTCTTGAAATTACTCCTCCATCCTGTTTTTGAGAACGTTTGCATACCCTTTTCCCACTGATTTCAAAGTATACCATTGTAATTCACAGAATAGAGAGGCATGGAGAGCTGCATCAAACCAGACTCTGGACTGAAGACCACAACAATAACCGCATTAATTACGGCAGTTTTTTCTGTACTCTTTCCTGAATATGTTAATCACACAGGCTTCCTTCCACTCGTGTGCTGCTTGATTTTCTGTAATAGACGCATTCAGTAGTTGTCACGGGTATTCAAACAGGTCTCTTTTTTGTATATTTACTGTAGTGATGGTTAAGGTACAACTTCTTATTTACTTGTTTCGTGTTAGCCGGTAATTAATGCGAGCTAATCCACACTCACACGCTGTAAATGCAGTATCTACGTTTATTCACGGAATGGCCACCAGTTACAGGCTGCGAGGCTCACGTTGTTAGTTTAAAGTTCGAAATGACAAATAATACAGAATTTTAAAACTGGCACTTTGTTTAGCACAAAACAACAACATACGCATATAACCTTCACTCTTAATTTTTCACTGTTCACAATTACTGCAACGTAATACTCGCTATACCTCCCCGAAGTGTTCCGATATTTGATGCACATATTGTAGCTACACAAATATATTCTACCGGAGAACTGGTGCATTTAACCAGCACTGAATAGCATGGTGGGAACAACAGAAATCTAGACCAATCTTGGTCGCGAGCTGCAAATAAATGCTTCAGAGTTAGCACGCCGCTCCCGCTATGCGCACCCAGGATATTGTCGACTGCGCACTGACAGTGCATCACGTAGCACGTACGTAGCAGCCGCTCCCTCTGTACAGTCAAACCATAGACTATATATTGTCAGTAAACAGTCCGATTCGATAGCTAGGTAAGGGAAAAGATGTCGGTACCATTAAACCTGACGCTTATACGGGCTGTCCCGAATCATCAGAGTCCAAACAGACGGTGGATGATTCAGAGCTGTACGTTTTGACATTCGGAACCAATGACCGGAAATAAGAATTTAAGGCGGCACGACGCTGAAATTTTACAGGGCCCACTAACAGGACCTAATTTTCTGTCAACCCATTTGTATCGCGCGCATCATCTAGTGTTGTGCTGCCACAGCTGTGTCTCTTGTTGTCCGCGAGAGGTCTGCACCATCCTACTTCGACAGAGTCATAGTTGAAGTGGAAGAGAATGGGTTATTCCATGGGCAGCGCGATCGCCGAACCTCACTCCTGTAGATTTCTCTCCATGATGTTACATGAAAGCTTAGTAGAAACTGATGATGAACTGAATAGTAGTATCCTAGCTGCCTGCCTCATTGTGCAGTAGACAATTGGAATCTTTTAGAGAGTGTGGCAACGTAACATACGCCAATGGAATGCATGCGATGAGACTAGCAGTAAGAATTTTCAAAAACCGCTGTGACTATAACTTTTTGTTAGAATGTCTAAGTTGCCTTTGTTAATAAAAAGCTAAATGTTTGTTTCCGCCGATTATATTCTTCTCTCATTCGTCTACCATGTAAATAATTTTGACGCTCAAGGTTTGCGATACCCTATATTAATGAGTTTCAAGCTCATCCAGCCCACCGAATGAAGGAAACCATCGAATTTTGGAACTACATGGGCGAAATGTTGGAGTCACTGCGGTATTGGAAGCACAAATGAAATGAAAGTTTCTTAATTTCATCCCGGTTCTTATGATTAGCCAATAGGGTTGTTTTGTAAATTGCAAGTCCCATTAGGCAAAATAGCGCATACCATATGACAATATTACTCGTATCTGTCCCTGTAAAGATGAGGACATTACTGTTCGGTGATGCATTACTCAACAACATAGACAGGCGGTCATTTTCTCCGTAATGGTGACTTGACTTCTGTTAGTTTCTCTTTTCTGTCCCCCACTGACAGTCGACTCGTTACAAACAAGAGATCGTATCCTGCTCATGCACTAGACGAAGCAGACACTACCATCGAACAAAATGAAACGCATATAATTTCTAGTCGAATCACTTAATGTAAATACTTTTAATTCCCGCAAATGACTACCAATGAATGAGGAGCCTTTGTCGGACGGAAGCTAGCTCCAATCGACATGCCTAAATTTTGGCGCTTATAGGGAGATAATGACGTGGGATCGAAGCAGAGTCCTTTCAGAATTCCTGTCCAATTCAGTACTAGGCGACGTAATGGCCTACAGTTCAGCGCAAAGGAATTTCAACACAGCTTTATTACGCGATGAGTCAGGAATTTCAGGAGCACTTTATTACTGGGGTACGCGAAGTTTCTGGTGGAGGCACAGCTGTGGTACTGAGACAGGTGATTCTTCTAATTTACTGTGTAGACTGTTGATATAGCACTTTGTCGCATTACGAAGCAACAGACCCAAAATGACCAAAACAGTTGAAATTGTATAAAACCGCTTAAAAATTTGCAGATAAAATTGTAACATTATATACTGAAGTAAAAGGGTGACCGAGGGTTGTTACCGTTGCATCGGGTTACTCACATACGTCATATCGTTAACCAACGTTAGGAAACCTTAATCAGCATTATAGTCCCATCGAAGCATTATATAGTGCCTAAATAATATGAATCAGAAAATCTGTGTGAATTGGCTAAAATTATAAATAAGCCTCTATTCCACCTGTAGGATATTTCGGGACCTGTTGTGTCTATAAATTCCAGATCAGGCAGAAGTATCCTTAAGCGCGTGTTGTGTCGTCAGCGGTACATACGCAGGGACTTTTGGAAGTAAGTTACTCAAGTCCAGCCACGCTAAAACCATCGCGCAACAAGAGTGGTGCATCATCAGACGAGAGTATATGATGTGTGTTCCTGCAGACACAGTTGTGCTGCGGTATGGATAACGCATGCATCACAGTGCGGAAGCGAAATGGTGCGCCAGCTGGAAACGTACTGCAGAGTTGAAGTACGCGAGACAGTACGAGTCTTGTAGGCGGAAAGTCTACATTACACCCACATACAAAGTGAAATTATGGTGGCATATGGACCAAAACCAATTTCGCGTCCATCTGCAGTGAAATGGTGCCAACAATTTTACCAGGGTCGGACAGATGTGGGTGACTAGATCATGCATCACGCAATTTCCATATTTTCAGCATGCCGAAAGAACGGCTTGGTGGACAGAGATATTCCAACTGTACGTGCGCACAGCGGTTCTCGAATGCCTCGGCACGGGCATTTCTATCATCACGGAACTGAACGATTGGTAGAATGTTCCGAGCCTTGTGTACAGTGACTTGGTGAGTATGTTGAAAACTAATGCCATGTGTCTTGAAGTGAAGTGTAGCGTGTAATAAAAGTTACTTGGCTTGCATTAACATTGTGTAACTTACTTTTTCTAATAACCTCGTACTAATACTACAGCTGCTACCGTTGCCAATAGTGCTGATGATGATATTGCTACTCACGTTAGTGCGAAAAATACTTTCAAGTATGTTTAATTCACATAATTCCTTGGACCTTCTTACATCAGACATTAGGACGAAAAATAATGAATTTTGAAAGAAAATAATAATGTGCCTGGTAATGTTACATCGAATTTCTGCCTACTGTTGTTGTTTCGTTGTTGTTGTTGTTGTTGTTGTTGTGGTCTTCACTCCAAAGGCTGGTTTGCCGCAGCTGTCCACACTACTCTATCCTTTGCAAGCCTCTTCATCTCCGAGGAACTACTGCAACCTAAATCCTTCTGAATCTGCTTAGTGTATTCATCTCTTGGTCTGCTCCACGCTTCCTTCCAGTGCAAAGTTGGTGATCCCTTGATGCCTTAGAAAGTGTCCTACCAACCGATTCCTTCTTCTAGTCAAGTTGTGCCACAAATTCCTCTCCTCCCCAGTTCTGTTCAGTTCTTGCTCATTAGTTACGTGATCTACCCAACTAATCTTCAGCATTCTTCTGTAACATAACATTTCAAAAGCTTCTATTTTCTTCTTTACTAAACTGTTTATAGTGCATGTTTCACATCCATACACGGCTACACTCCAAACAAATACTTTCACAAAAGATTTCCTGACACTTAAATCTATACTCGATGTTAAAAAATTTCTCTTCTTCAGAAACGCTTTCCTTGCCATCGCCAGTCTACATTTAATATCCTCTCAACTTCGACCACCCTCAGTTATTTTGCTGTCCAAATAGTAGAACTCATCTACTACTTTAAGTGTCTCATTTCATAATCTAGCTCCCTCAGTATCACCTGCATACTATTTTTTAAAATTGGTTTTGCTTACTAAGGACCACATGAGTTACCTTGTGTATTCTTTCTTTTCCCATTTCTTTCTTTCCAGCGATTTTTCATTCTTTCCCTTTGTTTTTCTCTTCTTTCTTCTGTCCATATAGCATCTGTCTTTTTCTTTGTTTTCTCCTGGAAGCCCTTGAAACCTTTCACTTTTGCTCTGAACCCTTCTCGTTTTCCTTTTTCTTCCTCCATTATTCCCTCAGGTCTGCTTTAACTTCCTTTATGCACGTCATTGATGTTTTGGGGTTGCAGTCAGAGAAGTTAAAAATTCTTTTTTTAAAATCCTGTTCTCATCTAGCTTTTTTTAGGTGTCCATAGAATGCAACTTTTCTCTTCTTCATCGTGTCTGATATTCGCTTTGTTTTTTCATAAAATTCTTTATTACTTCTTAATTTCCATTTCCTATTCTCAAATTTTGGTCCCAAGATTTTTCTGGTTATTTTCCTTTCCTTCTTTTCTATTTCTCCTGATTGTTTGGCTGTAGTTACCCAAAGACATTCTGATACATGAAGACATTCTGGTTTAATAGCAGTACTGCAGTGGCGTAGTTTTGCATTTATGGAAATAGATGTCTTGTTATACAGGTTTTTTGTTAGTTGAAAAGCCACCTCCAATTTCCTTGCCCTTGCTAGGTTAGCTTCTTTGCCTAAAGTATTTGGTTGTATTATTTCACCCACATATTTAAATTTTGTAACCCTTTTTATTCTACCATAATCAGTTTATCATTTTTATTTTATTATTTTTTAAGCGGAGGCCCACTGCTTTAAAAGAAGACACATATTCTAGAGGCGACGATCGAACCCATTTCAGGCAAGATAACAAAATTTTGGTTCTCTCTGTTTTACACTTTTAATCCACAAGCCACTGTTCAAGATCTGGAGAAGAATTCCCCTGGTTAGTTGTAGTTTTCGGCCTCTCTCATTCGACCCGCGGTTAAATCATTAAAATGAAAGCGGCTAAGTGAAAGTGATTACACGTGACTTAAATCCTATAATTATATTATTATCATTAATATTGCATAAGATCGAATACACATGTGACTGAGAAAATTTAACGTTAACTTTAAAAAAACAGAACCAGGTGAAACAATAATTTTGGATCAAAAAATGGTTCACACGGCTCTAAGCACTATGTGACTTAACATCTGAGGTCATCAGTCCCCTAGACATAGAACTACTTAAACCTAACTAACCTAAGGACATCACACACTTCCATGTCCGAGGCAGGATTCGAACCTGCGACCGTAGCAGCAGCGCGGTTTTGGACTGAAGCGCCTAGAACCGCTCGCCCACAGCGGCCGGTTTGGATCAAGTTAAGTCCGATTTATTATTATTACAACAATAATAATAATAATAATAATAATAATAATGGCGTTTGTTGAACCTGCAAGTATACACGACTCACTACTTCTCCACATAGTTTCCTCAATTTCTATGTCAGTGATCGCAGGATATGATCCATTTTTTTGGCGTTGCTCGCACAAATTTAGCTTCTGTAGTGATTACGATTTAGTGTAGAATTTTTCGATAAATTTCTCGAATCTGATACGAAATGTCACAGTGGTGAAAAGTGTGTTGTCCCTAATATCGGCATCAATCCTATCCACAAGTTCCTCCAAATGATGACATAGCTACTGCCTTCACATCCACTAAAATGCAGTGTCGGGTCGTTCGCGATGCACACACGGTAAGAAGAACATCGAGCCTCTCTCTTGTTTATAATGCTACCTCTCTCCTCGACGAGGTGAGGCGAGAGTTTACTTTTGAGTATCTCTAGCATTCCCAGTCCACGATTCTGTAGCGACGCCACGTCATTATAAGTAGCTAGAGATACAATGTCTGCAAACTACTCTGTAAATTTCACACTTCTAGCAAGAATTGCAACTTCCACAACCAGCAGCGTGACTCCATAATCTTTTCTCCAGACATCTTAAGCAACAAAGAATTATGAAACTGTTTAGACGTTATTTCGTGCCGAATAGTCTATTCTCGTGCTGCACCCGTAGCCCATTCGTTAAGGGTAAATTTATAATATTCGTAAAGAGGTGCTACAGTACTAAAAATCGAACTCTAAACAGAGGGAAAGAGTAGTAACATCGGGATTCGAACATCCTAACAAACGGCTATTAATAAATTTTCTTACATTATTTCAGGAGAATATTCTTTAACACTTCTGTGCGAGGTATCTCAGTGGTTGAGGAACTAAAATCGTATTTGGAGTAGCTGAAATCCAATCAAAGTTCCACCTTCCAAGTTTAGGTTTTAAGACGAATACAGGAGTGATTCTTTAGGAAAGTACACGGACGATTTTCCTCCCCAGACTTCTCCTGTTCTCGCTTGTGTTCGGTCTTTAATAACCCCGTCGTAGACAGGACGTGAAAATCTACTGTTCCTCCCTTCAGCCTGTTCTAGCCAATTTAGGTAGACCTCGCAAAGTTTCTATAATGTTGTAGGAAAGATTTTAAAGTAAACAAGGGCCTCAATGTCTAATTGCAGGTAAACCAATGAATCTGTGAGTTTTTGATTTAATAAGAGTAACTATAAACCTAAAGCAATTTTCCATCGCTTTTTTTTAGCGCACTCTACTTATCGTGTTACTGTATAGCGCGAAAAGATATTAGTAAGAGTTGCAATTCCGCGTAGTGTGTGTCTAGATGTTCAACATTCCAGAACTTAATTCATTTCAATGGCTGTCTTCAGTGTTTTACCAGCTAAGCAAATTCCCCAACAAATAAAATCAGTTTCACTGTTAGTAAACTTTAAATCGTCTTGAGTCACAGAGCTTAGTTTATTTTGTTATGTGATAAGTTAGATTTTCTGGTACTGAAAGAAGGTCTCAAGCTGATAGCAGTTCGTTTAAATTGATTCTCCATTCTTTGAGTGACTGGAGTTCGGAAATGGAACTTTAAATAGTCCCCCGAAAAAATATTTGTTTTAAATACTTAATAACGGGCTTAGAGATTTATAAAATGCAGGAAAACGTAAAGTGGAAATAATTATTATCTCGAAAGACGCAAAACAATCATCCTGAATCTGCAAATGTAGTAACCGTTTGAAAAACAGTCTTTTTTCCTAATGACATGCATACGTCAGCACCAATAGTTTTTTATTTCTTCTGTATTCATCTGGAGAGACGTAAGAACAACTACACACGTAACTTGCTTTCCTCTGCAGTACATGTGTTCCATTATGCAGCTGTCCTGTCATATCCCTGAATATCGACATATTCAGGGATACGACAGGAACGAACATTCGAAGCAAAAAAATTCTAGTAAACGTAGCCTCTAAGAATTTTGATCGTTTCTTCATATTCCATATTGCGAAAAAGTCTTTCTGATGCAAGCTCTTTGCTTCCGATATTTTGAGAGATGGCAGTATGGCCAAAATTAGAAAAAAAGTCCATCAAAAATGCGGTCTAAAGGGCATACCTTAAGAGCTATGAGTATTAGTTCATTTTCGCTAATGTGAAACACCTCCATTCTACTGAGGAAGTGCTCATAGTTATTAATGTATGTATTTTACAGCCTGTTTTTACTAGAGATTCTTTTTCTTAATTTGGTCGATACTACCTGCTCGCTAATATGGAAACCAAAGAGCATGCAGTGTAATAGATTAATTTCACAGCCTCGAAGAGGAAGTAGTGCTCATTTCTCTTAGGGTATGTATGTTAGAGTCCATGTTTACTAAACGTTTTTGTTTCAAGTGATCGTTCCTGTCACATCTCTAAATATTCAACATTCCTCCTGGGACGCCCTGTATATTATTTGGTATATATCAAAATTACAGAACTACTACAGAAATGCTAACCTATTTCCCGTATTGTTGCACGGTTCTCGGGTCTTTGTTAAGTGGACAGGGCACGTACTTCTTAGCCCTCTGACGTTTAGGGTCGATGTCTAGTAGGTGTGACAGCACACATCCAACGAACTCAGGGGCATGCTAGAAGGTACGAACTTGTCCGTGTGAACAACGGGAGATGTTCAGGTCACTTGAATGGGAATATTTGGCAGAAAGGCGAAGCTATTTTGGCGTAACCCTGTTTGGTAAACTTAGAGAATAGGTATTCAATGAAGTCTGTGGGACGGGTCCTGCTATCGTTATCGCCTATTTTACGCACAGACCAGGAAAATATAGTTTAGGGCCCGTGTAGAAGCATACGGAAACTCATTTTCCCTCGCCCAATATGTGAAAGGAATAAGGTAGAAAGCTCCAAATACTGGTAGTAAGAACCACCCCCTCCCAGGCATTTTACAGTGCTTTGAGGAGTATTTATGTAGATGTAGTGTAAATAGTTATTTTACACGCTTGACAGTTTGTCTCCTCACATATCCGTTTTCGGCTCCTGATGACTGACATTGCTTTTTAAATTATTGTCCACAATTTTATAACGTCTATGGAATAAATGGAAATGTTGGTTTGTGGTGTCCGCAATTTGACGAGCCACGTCGAAACACCATTAATCGTTTTCCCATGTTACATAGTTTGAAAATCGATTAGAAATACTCTCAAAATTCTGTTTCATGTTGATACGAATTTCAACAAGATATTTTGTAACTGTCCATTGTTCTTGTTCTGGTATGTACTAAGTCGCGTCAAACGGCGCATGCATAAAAGAGTAGTGAACGTCGATATAAGTATGAAGTGCGAAACTAAATATAAACGTAACACTTTTCCCGTATTTCTAACCTAAATGAATATAAGGTATTGGGAGAGCGAGACAGAGCGGTTCCCAGGCTCGATACGCAGCCGCCAAATCCGTGTGGCCTCAGAAATTCGTAGGCTCAACACGCACGCCGCACGTTTTGCGGGCCTTTCGTCTCGACCGGTTCTGCTGCAGGAAGCCCTACTGCGACGGATCAAAAACGACAAATGTGATTACGACCCGGGAGACAGAGAAACGCGCCTGGTCGCCGACCGGAAAGAGAATAAAAACCACAGATGATACCATCTCACTCTACAGGAGCACAAGGGGGCAGCGACAATTTTGACTTCCACCAATTGTCAAGCATAATGGCAACTGTCATGCCTTCCCCTTAGTTCTCTTCAAAGGGCAGAAGAATTGGATTCCCCTATGGAAATGTTACGCCCATATTTCTTTTCTTTCGATCGATAGCTGAAGGACACTATTTGGGTCGCATTTTAAGTACACATATTACCGAATATGTAAATACAAGGGAGAGACATCAGTCTGCGTCCTTTGCTCTTTCGTAAATTACGCATAAGTAAACACACGAGGTTCCGTGATAGTGACAAATACTTATACTACTACTGTCGGCAGTCACCATCACATTAAATATCATTACGTTACACTAGTTGCATTCCGAAGATCCGACGGAGGAGGCTCTCTGAGACGTGGAAAGAATCAAAGATGCAGATTTTATTTAGGATAATTACAAGTAAACGTCGAAACAGAATTAAATACCATTCTATTACAGCGCTAATGTTTATTACAAATTAGTATAAATTATTAACTTTAAGGGTTTCTGTGAAGATTCTCTTCAACAGATTGTAAGGAGCTTCGAACAGTAATTTCTTTAATATATTCCTTAAACTTTATCACACTGCCTACAAGACATTTAATACGTCGTGGAGACTTGTTGAATCTAAGTATCTAATTCATTTCTCTTCTGCTAACCCCTTCAATTACTTGTAGACCTTATTTTTGGTCCTAGTGTTATACGTATGCTTTTCACCATTTTTTCGAAATGTAGAAATATTGGCATTAGAAAAAGCCACTCATAATATTGTATTTTGTGAAGTATCTCTCAAAATACCAAGATTTTTGAAGAGGTCTGTGTAGTATGTTCTAGAATACACGATACAGTTATCATACTATGCTTCTGTATTCTGAAAATACCATCTCTGTGAGTATATTTTTCCCCAAAAACAATTGATTATGTTACTCATTAGTGAATGGAAACATCCAGAATAAAATAGTTTCTTCCTTTTCCAACTAGCTATAACGGTAATTATGCATACTGCAAACGTAGCTGATTTAAGGCGCTTCATCAATTCCAGACAGAGGAATTCCCAATTGAGGTTCTTATCTGCTTTTAGCTACGTTCGTTGAAACTCAAATTTATGCTGATAGAATCCCTAACACAACCGTTGTTCAACCTGTCTTTTTGAGTAGCAGAACAAACGGCGTTCGCCTTGCACACATCATAGCGCCGCGAAAATAAATGAACTCTAAGACGTTAGTAGAAAGCGACATATATCTATCAGTCAGCTCTGTTGCCACCACTAAGCAATCCTCGTTGTGCTGAATGAAAAACCAAAACCACGAAAAATCTTTAGTGCGCCCGTAGTGACAATTTGTTTAGTATTTAACGTTCTCACGACAGGTGTAGTATTCCCTGAGGAACCGGCCCGGCTCACGGTGAAGATACCATCCCAGCACTCACAGGAAAGGATCTGAATATTCACCCAGTATCTTAATTAGAGAGGCCTGACGAGGATTTTAAGCCCTTTCTCCCAGCGCCATCACTACGACAATCTCGAAGGATAAATTGGTTTATATGCACGAGCCTTAAATACAGAGAGACATCCCAAACTGTATTTGAGTTGTTACTCAGAGAACGCTTTGGAGTTTCAGGACCACTGCCGGCTTTAATCACCTCGTCGTCGTCATCGAGAAATAAATTGTAAACTTCTTTCCTTTTGTTCAGTTCCACATGTAGCACAAGCGGCGAAACGTAGTATAAAACTGGGAAAAAAAAGAAAGAAAGAAAGGAAGAAAAGGGAAACTATGAAGCATCTGGCGTGTATAGGTTACAATGTAGGCCATGTGATCGTTTTTACACAGGCCAAATTGGTCGTGGTTATAGCGCCAAATTCGAACACATTTGTCCGAACAATAATTTACGATGTACAAAAAATGCAAAAGATGGTATCGAAAAAAAAGATGAAAATTGCACACATAGCTCCTAAGAGAAATAAACTAAAAGTATTAAAAATGGCTCAAATGGCTCTGAGCACTATGCGACTTAACTTCTGAGGTCATCAGTCGCCTAGAACTTTGAACTAATTAAACCTAACTAACCTAAGGACATAACACACATCCATGCCCGAGGCAGGATTCGAACCTACGACCGTAGCGGTCGCTCGGTTCCAGACTGTAGCGCCTAGAACCGCACGGCCACACCGGCCGGCTAAAAGTATTAAAGAAATATTTAAATGGAAGATAAAGGAGCCTGAAAAATTGATGAGTGAGCAGTCCGCATTTAAATATAACAGTTACAATAGTTACTTCATTTAAAGAAAACGAGTGACGCAGTTTAGCAGTCATCTGACGGCCGTAGCAAGACTCAGAGCACTGCAGGCTGTTAAAAACTATGATAGCCCATGTGGTTGCATTAGATACAAAATGGTGTTACCAAAGCAATTTTAAATGTTTCTGGACCAAATATATTGTGTTTAAAATTATTTCTTAAAATGATTTGAAAACCAATTTAACGAATTTTGAAAGATTTTAGAGGCTGTAAAAGAGCTTACTGGATAGCCGTGCAAAATATTTCTATCTGTTGTCATAGTATTGGAAAGTAGTGTAAGACCTGTATAAAATATGTCTGCAAATGTTACTGTCAAAGTTAGAACGTTACCCTCAAAGGATATTACTGAAAATAGCGGAAGTATGCTTGTGCTGTGCTGCGGTTAAACTGTGCAAGAATAGATAGCAACTGCAAACGGCGCCTATCAAATATTCCTACGACATTCGGCAAGCAAATGAGTCAGTGTAGAGCAGGCAATCCATTAAGGACACAGATCATTGGATGTTGACTAGTTGTGAGTAACTAAAACTGTGCAAATGTTACTGCATTAATCATTTCAGGAACATTCAGGTGTCTTGCAACCACTGTAACAATATCGTAATTTCAACATAAAGCTGTTTATCTAGTTAAATATTTGTATTTTGCCTTTTGACTGATGATGTACTTTTAAAGGCGGATTTTAAATGTTGCTAATGATAAGCTTTTAACGTAGGTAATGGTACGATAATGAACAGACTTTTGAAATTATTCACCATTAACTCATTGTCAACGCAACATAGACACAATGCAGAGTAACAAAATAAAGAGTTTATTTCGAAACAAGCGAACAGCCCAAGCAGGAAAATGAATTCCTTCCGAAATGCTATTTAGAAGACTAAAATACATATTTGTCCACTGAATCGGTTTCATTTCAAATTTTACTTTTATCTTTCTCAGCGCCTATTGTAAAAAGATATATTTATCTCTTTACGAGCCCAGAACATGGAACATCGCAATTTTTGAAATGATGATGTTAGAACGTATCTACACCTACGTACATACTCTACAAGCCACTATATTATGCGTGGTGGAGGGAACCTTGCACCACTACCAGTCATTTTCGGCCGCCGAGGTGGCCGAGCGGTTCTAGGCGCTACATTCTGGAACCGCGCGACCGCTACGGTCGCAGGTTCGAATCCTGCCTCGGGAATGGATGTGTGTGATGTCCTTAGGTTAGTTAGGTTTAAGTAGTTCTGAGTTCTAGGGGACTGATGATCTCAGAAATTAAGTCCCATACTGCTCAGAGCCATTTGAAACATTTTGAGTCAGTCATTTCCTTTCCCGTTCCACTCGCAAACAGAGCTAGTGAAAACGACTACCTACATGCCTCCGTACGAGCCCTAATTCCTCTTATCTTATCTTATCTTTGTGGTCGTTATGCGAAATGTACGTTGGCGGCAGGAGAATCGTTCTGCAATCAGCTTCAAATGCAGGTTCTCTAAATTTTCTTAACAGTGTTTCTCGAAAAGAGCATCGCCTTCCCTCCAGCGATTCCCATTTGAGTTTCCAAAGCATCCCCGTAATACTTTCCTGTTGCTCGAACCTACCGGTGACAAATCTAGCAGCCCGCCACTAAACAGCTTCGATATCTTCCTTTAATTCGACCTGGTGGGATCCCAAACACTCGAGCATTACTCAAGGATGTGTCGCACTAGTGTTCTATTAAGTTGTTTCTCTTACAGATGGCCCACACTTTTCTAAAATTCTCCTAATAAATCTAAATCGACCATTAGCGTTCTCTACTACAGTCCTTACATGCTCGTTTCATTTCATATCGCTTTGCAACGCTACGCCTAGGCATTTAATCGACCTGACTGTGTCACGCACGAGGTTACTAACACTATTCGAACATTACGAGGCTGTTTTTCCTAATCATCTGCATTAACTTACGTTTTTCTTTATTTAGAACTAGCTGGGATTCATTACACCAACTAGAAATGTTGCCCATGCCATCTTGTATCCTCCTACAGTCATTCAGTGATGATACTTTCCCGTACACCAGAGCACCATCGCCAAACAGCCGCAGATTTCTGTTCTCCCTGCCCGTCAGGTCATTTATGTACACAGAAAACAACAACGACTCTATCACACTTCCATGGGGCGTTCCTGACGGTACCCTTGTCTCTGATGACCTCAATGGGTCATACCGTTTAGACAGCCGGTCCTAGAATCCCACTAGTATTTCCAACACAAAGTGGAGTTTGAAATAAGAAATATAGCCTAGCAGTATCATCAGCATCAATACCATGCAATTTTCCAATCTAGAAAATACATTATATTCTCACGTTTTCCGTTTTAACAGTCGGCTCCAAGATGTTATACTCCTTTTTTTGTCTTTACTTTATCGTATAAAACCATTCGTCAAGGGCAAGACACTTAAGATAGTGTAAGATGGTGGTGTTGACAGAACTGTCCAGAGGTAAGTCATTTTGAGGCATCTGTTCCGATTGTTCATCTACTAGCGTAACAACAGTTTCCTGTGAATCAAAGATGATTATGATTCTCAACAGAACAGGATGTCTTACTGAACCATCACCAGTCCCATTACTAACTGTTTGTTTCCCTAAAGCAGTTTACTTGTTATGAAATATACCTTACTGCCTCGAGTAGTGAAAACTGGGCCATTTTAAACAGGTGAGTGCCGTACTGGATAGTACGTAAATGAAGAGAACGGCGTAACATCAGAGATGGCAGGTACATGTTTTGCGAGGAGTTAATTTTATGGAGCACTGTCACCCATCAGTTGGTAATGTTTAAAAAGTTGTTATAGGTATCAACTGTACGAGTATGTTCTAAGAGTATTCATTCGTACAAAGATGTTTCGGTCTTATGTAACAGGGAATGGAGCACTACTGTTAACGTCGCATCATCATCATCAGTGTTTTACCCATCTTCTTTAGGTCCGAGTAATTTTCGCTTCCTCCTTTCTCCTAGTCTCTTCCCACAAGCTAGTCCTTCCAAAGCGTCTGTTAGCAATCACTCCCGTCACAACAAATGTCCCATCCATATCTTCTTCCTTTCTCTTATAGACTGCAGCAGCCTTCTCATCAACACTTTTGTTACTCATTCTTTCCATCCCGCTTATCCCCCACACCCTCATCCACATATATATCTCATATACTTATAGCCCTTTTTCATCTTCTCGTCTCAGTGTTCCTGCCCCATTGAGTGTCACATCCCAGACAAAACACTTTCGAAGCCTTTTCCTCAGATCTTTATCTAGTTAGCCACACAATAATCTCCTCTTTGTTTTGAATGGCTGTTTCGCTATAGCAGTGCGAGCTTTCACCTTCCAATTACGTTTCAAGTCTTCAGTGATCGCGCTTTCAAGATATTTAAATGCTCTTACTTTATTCATAATAACTTGTTTTATCTTAATATTTAACAGTCTCCTTCCCGTGCCGATTATCATACTCTTTGTTTTTGCTGTATTGACTCTCATCCCATATTCCACACACGCTTCATTCTTATCATTTAGCATTTTATTTACAGGTCGCTCACTTTCTGCCACTAATACCATGTCATCAGCAAAGCTTATGCGTTCTAATCTCTTCCCACCAATACATATACCTCTGTTTCCATCTAAGTCTTTCACAATAACTTTTTCCAGGTATAAGTTTGGCAACAAAAGGGAGAAGCAACAGTATTTCCTAACCTCCCTTCCAATACTGTTTGTTTCCGACATTTCATTTCCAGTCCTTTCTCTAACACTCTGTTATAAATACATATTCTGTAACTGTCATCTCTCCTTCCAATCTACTCCTTTTCTCTTCAAAATAGTCATCAGCTTATACCATTGAATCTTTCTTCAAATCAATAAAGACAGGATAAATTCCTCTGTCTTTCTCAAAATAAATTTTTCCTAACAGGCCAATAACATCTCTTGCTGCTTTTTCTCTCCGAAAAATCCCCACCAATCCATCTATCCAATTTGGCATATAGCCTTTTATTCAGCACTCTCAGCAATACTTTAGCTGCATTATAAAGTAGACTCATTGTCCTATGCTCTTCACATTTTGCGGTGTTTCTCGTTTTCTCAATTATTATCAATACCATTGCTAGAAAGTCATCAGGCCATTCTCCTTTGTCGTATATCTCATTACGGAGTTAGACTGTTACTTCCCTTCCCCTGTTTCCCAAACTGTTCAACACCTCAGCTGGAAAGTTATCGATTCCATGCGCTTTCCGATTCTTTATCTCCTTTTCTACTTTTGCTTCCAAGATGTTGTATCCCTTTTCATCTTCTGGCACATATTCCTCCTCTTCAACCATGATTTCTCTTGCTGTTTGGCCCATCTATGTATTCTTGCCATCTGCTGAAGGCCTCCTGTGGTTCTTCGTCAAATATGCCGTCTGCTCAATCTGTTTTCATATTGTTCTTGCTTCTTTTACTCTCAGAAACTACGTGGTGGTGGTGGTTAGTGTTTAACGTCCCGTCGACAACGAGGTCATTAGAGACGGAGCGCAAGCTCGGGTTAAGGAAGAATTGGGAAGGAAATCGGCCGTGCCCTTTCAAAGGAACCATCCCGGTATTTGCCTGAAACGATTTAGGGAAATCACGGAAAACCTACATCAGGATGGCTGGAGACGGGATTGAACCGTCGTCCTCCCGAGTGCGAGTCCAGTGTGCTAACCACTGCGCCACCTCGCTCGGTCAGAAACTACGTCATCACAAGACAATCTGTACATGATTTCATACTTTCCCTCTCTCTCTATTTTCTCTATTTCCTCGTATCACTCTATCATCCAATTTATCTTGCTTCTTTAGTTTCTCTTGTTAATTTGTTACTCAGTTTCCTGTACCTCTTTTTGCCTTCTTCATTCTTCCACTTCCTCCGTTCTTCCATCTTTTTCGACATGTTTTCCGTTATCCATTCTTTGCTGGTGCTCTCATTCCTAGTACTTCTAATTCCTAGTAATTCTTTGGTACAGTCCATGAGTCCTTAGCTCATTTATATCCTTTTATCTTTTACACAAGTTTCAAGTTTTCAATTTTTCCCCTAAATGTCTCTTCCGACTCTGAAGCCTCACCTGCCTCCTTCAATGTCTCTAACTTTAATCTTTCTTTTGTTTCAGCTCTCCACACTTTCTTCAGTTTCATTTGTATTCCTCCCGCAACTAGTTTGTGGTCTGAATCTATGTCTGTTCATTAGTAATCTTTGGCATTCTTTAGACCGTTCCTAAACCTTTCATGTATCAGTATGCATAATATTGGAATTTCATAATTAAAAACACTAAAATCCACATTGACTCGGAAAGGCTCTTCATTTTGTTTATAGTCGTATTAATTAAGCATCGAGTAAAATTCATACCGATTTTAAATGAATCTAGGCTTGTTGTTACAGTATAGCCTACAATTTTCTTTGTGTGTCAGAATTTCGGCATTGTGTATAAAGTATTCGTGACATACTCAACTAACTGCTTCGGCTGTTTTAATACAAAGCTCCTGTAATACAAACTGTAAACAGTGACGAAAGAGTATCGACGTCGTTACTGCAATGTACTGTCACATCATCTGGCATAAATCGAAGTTTGTATAGGAAAACAGCAGTACCATAGGTCATGGGAAGTGAAGCTGGTTTGGAAACGTTTACTGGCTGTATATAATTTTTCTCTCGTGTAAAAGGGATTTACATAGTGAATTAATTCACCCGAATCGAAACAAATGTATGAAGTTGGATTATATATGAAATGAACTGACATACAAAAGTAGTGTTATAATCATTTATTCCTTTATTTTTCATAAATTAATGTAATTTCAGTTAAGACAATCATCGCAAACCTTTTCTCAATTTGAAGCTGAATCCTACGAAAAATTGAAGAATTGTTGATGATAAGTGGTGGCAGTGGGCCTTCTTCCAAAGTAACGTAAGACTTTCAGATGGGCGCTGCAAGTTTCACTGCTGGGCGACCATCCCATTACCTTTGTCTTGCAGCAGCAGCAAAGTTGATGATAGAATTCTACGAGAGGTAAGTTAAACTGTTTACACGAGATTTTGGGCTACAAACGTTCCCTACGGACGGAATTTCGAAGTTAGACGTACGTAGATCCATTCAAGAAAACGGTATTAATAATTATTTGGCTGTTCTCCAACGAACTAGAAAATTTATGACAGAGACGCAGGCAGCATTCACAATTGCTACAAGCAGAGGCGGTCGTCGGCGCCATTAGCGGTAAGAGTTTTAACAATTTCGGTAATAAACGAGTCTGGCGTGCGAGCACGGGAGCCAGCCGGATAAATCACCGCCATAAAGGCGCAGAGATGAAAGCGGCGCTCTCCGCCCACGCTCCAACCAGCCAACCACCTGAGGAGTGGCCACCGCTGCTCGCTACTGCTCGCACAGCGCCTTCAGGTTGGCTTGCGAAAATCTCCTTGACAACTCCTTCTATAACACATAGGAATTTTTGAATAGGAACAAATAAATCTATAGGTATAATATATGCGTTTTGTGCCTTTTAATGGAATGGCTTAAAAAGCTCTTATAAAAAGAAAAGAAAAACAAAAAACCAATGATTAATGTCTACATTTTTTATGCTCTTAACACGTTCCACATCATAACGATCACCGTGAGATTGATCAATGGAACATGTAACTAATTAACTAAGTAACTAACCTCTTACAAATTTCGCTTCCTCAAGAAATTGTATACGGCCATTATACCTCACATCAGTATTATTTGTTTCAACATTATTCGTCGCGTCCAAAACCTAGAAATCAAAATTACACTTATGGAAAAATCTCAACACCAAAAAGTTATTAAAGTAGAAGAATGAAATTTCAGCAACACATTTGTCTAAGTATTTTATTTAAGTGATTAACATTGGAAGATCACAGGATAATGTAAGAGTGAGATACGCCTCTGCAAATGTGAGATGCTTGGACATTAATAACCGTTGTAACCTCCGGAATGTTGAAAGCAGGCCGGCCGCTGTGGCCGAGCGGTTCTAGGCGCTTCAGTCCGGAATCGCGCGACTGCTACGGTCACAGGTTCGAATCCTGCCTCGGGCATGGATGTGTGTGATGTCCTTAGGTTAGTTAGGTTTAACTAGTTCTAAGTTCTAGGGGACTAATGGTTCAAATGGCTCTGAGCACTATGGGACTTAACCTCTGTGATCATCAGTCCCCTAGAACTTAGAACTACTTAATCCTAACTAACCTAAGGACATCACACACATCCATGCCCGAGGCAGGATTCGAACCTGCGACCGTAGCAGTCCCGCGGTTCCGGACTGCGCGCCTAGAACCACTAGACGGGGACTAATGACCTCAGCAGTTGAGTCCCATAGTGCTCAGAGCCATTTGAACCATTTGAATACCGTTCACGAATGGCAGCACAACAGATCGAATCACCAGATTCACGAACAAATTTGCAGTCAAGGTAGACACTTTTAGATGAGCAGGATTTTGGTATGTTCGCTTCCAGACTTATCGCTGCCAGTTCGACAATCTCACGTGTGGACATTCAGTACTTCTAGACATGGACCCAGTGGTGTTTCGCGAACAATTTATGTGAAAAACATGTTTTCGAACCATTTATGTTTCATAACAAACAAATGCGTGCCACTTTGCCGTTGCTGATGGTATCTGAGAAAACCAAAGAATATCGTCTGTGATGTACTTACGATCATGTGTACGTTCCACGAAATGCCGAAAAGGACACACACTTCTAAGACGGGGTTAGTCACACTAATACAGAACGTTTCTCTGTAATCTGTTATTTATGGCGTACTATCTCACAATTTCGTTCACAAATTTTCGCACCAGCATTCTATAATCTACCTAATGACTCGCTCAATGAACAAGTAGATTTGGCTCGAATGATCCCGCGGAACCTGGGGATATGGATTACAGTTTACAAAAGCAACTCTTTTAAGCATGTAGAACCTCCTGTTCAAGAAAGCAAATGCGATGTACGGTGCTGATAATGTGACTGTACGCATCGTAATCAAATTTGGGATCAGTTTAGCAAACGACCAAAAAAAAAAAAAATTATTCGAGAGTTCACAAATGTTTACAGTACATCACTCGTTGTGGAACATGGAGTATTACGTGTGACAAGAACTCTCTTAAGGAAGTGCATTTAATGTATAATGTAGTGCGAGATGCCCGGGAAGCCAACCGAAAGTACTGAAGAGTTTTGCAAGATGCGGCATCTTAAGTCAAGCAAATTTATCGGAATGGATTGAAACTTAGGGGAAGGTCAGTGATTCTACATCGACATCGATATTACGCAAGCTACTTATTGTGTGTGACCGAGGGTATTTGACGTGCCACTAACACTCCCCCCTTTCCTGTTCCAATCGCGAATGACTCTCAGGAATGGGCCATTGTTGGCAACTCTCCTTGTGAGCTCGAGTTCCTCTGATTTTATTTGCGTGGTATTTTCGTGAGGTGTACGTAGGAGGAAGCAATTACTGGTTCCCCCTTCTAGGAAGATACGCACACCGTTATGCGGAACACCTAGATAGTTGCGTTTCCCACTGGAATTTGATTACCCGCTCTGTGACGCTTTACTGCTTACTAAACGAATCTGTGACGAAACGCTTTGGTCTTCTTTCGAACGTCTGTTATTTCCTCTCTGAACCCTCCACGGTACGGATCCCGGTCTGAAGAACTATGTTGGTCGAAGAAGGGTTTTGTAAGCTACTTCCTCCGTGTGGGGTGGGGGGATAAATCCCTCCAATGAATCTCAGCCTGGCAGCTGCCTTACATAAAATTAGATTTATGTTGTCGCCCAATTTAAATAGCTCCGCACGCATGCTCCCGCATATTTAAGCGGAGTGACTTCTTCCAGTAACTGTTCTGAAATCGGGTAACCATACAATAACGGAAATTTCGTCTATTTATGCGCAATACGTTACATTTGTTTATGTTGAGGATCAGTTGCCACTTCCTGCACCAGCGTCGATCCTCTAGTAATCCTTCCTGAATTTGGCTGCATATTTTCATCGTCCGAGGTCTACGTACGCGTATACCACAGCATTATCAGCGAGAGGCTTCACGGAACGTCAGACGTAATCTACCAGGCCGTATACGTAAATTGTCAAAAGCAATGGTCCCATAGCACAGCCCTGGGCTACTCCCGAAGTTGTTTGCACGTCGGAAGAATTCTCTGTGTTAGGAATGACATGCTGTGCACTGTTTGCTAAGACCTTTTCACTGCATTCACAAATCTTGTCTAACATTCCGTACTTTTGTATTTTATTCATTACACGACACTGCGTAACTGTATCGACCGCCTTCTGAAAATCAAGGAATACAACATAAACATGGGCGCGGCTACTACTGCCTTCTGGGTCACATGGATGAAGAGAGCGAGCTGGGTTCCACGTAACAGTTGTTTGTCGAATTGACGTGATGCCTACAGAGGAGATTTTCGTTCTCCAGAACGTCAAAATAAGCGAGTACTACACGTGTTCTAAAATTCTACAACAGACTGACGTCAGCCACAAAGGACTACAGTGACGTACGACTGTCCGACGACCTTACTTGAGAAACGGAAATGACCTGTGCACTCCTCCAGTCACTTGGAACGCCTCGCTCCCAAGCGACCTACGGTACGCTGCTGCTAGAAAAAGAGGATTCTTTTCCGTACTCTGTGTAGAATCGTATGGGAACCGCGTCGGGTCGATCCCCAACCTCTGTTCAGCGATTGAATTGCTTTTCTATCTCGCGGTCACTTATTTCGATATCAGCCATTTTGACGTTCGTGCGACGACCTTCTTCGGCGAAAAAAATTGCAAAATCTAATTTAGTTCCATTCACAGAGCAATAGTCAACTTTCTCAACAAATAGTTTTACGGACTCATCAACATAGACGTCACATTCACATTTTGAAGAATACAGTGAGGGTATTGCTGGTGGGCCTTCAATTACACACTCATAGATAGCGTGTGCAAGCTACGGTCTACTGAACCACGAGCTCAACTGTGTCACTGGAGTATGTTTTAAGGCATACTCTGAGATTGGTGGTTTCCAAACTAAGCAGCTGTAATGAGCTTAAGTTGTCTCTATGACGTGGAAGCTACTGCTGTCGCTAAATAAATAAACACTCATTGCAGGCCATGAGTTCATGCATATTATCTAATTTGGTCATCTAAGCTGTAATGTTAGGATCTGGTTGCTTGCTTTGGAGGAGGAGATCGAACAGCAAAGTCATAGGTTCCATCGGATTAGGTTGGTTCAAATGGCTCTGAGCACTATGGGACTCAACTGCTGTGGTCATAAGTCCCCTAGAACTTAGAACTACTTAAACCTAACTAACCTAAGGACAGCACACAACACCCAGCCATCACGAGGCAGAGAAAATCCCTGACCCCGCCGGGAATCGAACCCGGGAACCCGGGCGTGGGAAGCGAGAACGCTACCGCACGACCACGAGATGCGGGCCATCGGATTAGGGAAGGACGGGGAAGGAATTCGGCGGTGCCCTTCCTAAGGAACCATCCCGACATTTAGGGAAACCGCGGAAAACCTAAAGTAGGATGGCCGGACGCGGGTTTGCACCTTCGTCCTCACGAATTCGGTACAGTGTGCTAACCACTGCTCCACCCCGCTCGGTGTTAGGATCAGTCAATCAACGTCGAATTGGGAATGAATTTCGTTCTCTGCTCATGGCACGGATGGCATGGTATATCGGTTGCGATGTTCCACTTAATCTACATTTATACTCTGCAAACCGTCTGAAGTGCATGGCAAAGGGTACTTTCCAGTGCCTTTTTGCACACTACAATTAGTGTCCCTACGGGAGCGATCATTATAAGATTAGGGTATATTTCTCGATTACTCACTTGATAATGTTTGTTTTTACTCCGTAAACATGCTTTCGCGTAGTGGCATCTAATCTCAAGTGTACTCCAATTAGTGTTTTTCAGCGCATCAGTGACGATCTCCCGCGGGTTAAACAAACCAACGAAGATTCCTGCAGCTCTTCTTTTTATAGATTCAATATCCCCTGTTAGTCCTATTTTGCACGGTCTCACGCACATGAAAATTTATCTCGAATGGGTCGCACGCACGCACACACACACACACACACACACACACACACACACACACACACTAGTGTTTTGTCAGCAATATGCATTTCCCCAGTCTCTTACCACTGAATCGACGTCTACCACTGGCTTTACCTGCGACTGAGCCTACGTGTTCATTCCGCTTCATATCACTACAAGTTGTTAAAGCTAGGTATTTTCATACGTCAGCCTACTCCAATTGTGACCCAACATAGTAGAAATAGGACGCTACGTTTTTTCTTCTTGTAAAGAGCAAAATTTTGAATTTAAGGATGTTTAAAGGCAGCTGCCGGGCTTTGTACCACTTTAAAATCTTATCAAGATCTGACTGAGTATCCCTGAAGTTTTTTCAGACAGTTAATCATCACAGATAACTGCATTATCTGCAAAAAGCGTAAAAACGCTGTCAGCCAGGTCATCAATATACAATAAGGGTCGGAACACACGTTCCTGGACGTTCCCTGAAGTTAGATCTATATCTGCCAAAGAATCTCCACCCAAGATAAGATGCAGCGTCCTCCTTATTACGAAATTCCGAATCCAGTCAGAACTTTCGTTTGATACACCATATGAACATACTTTCGTTAATAAGTGTTAGTGTGCTCATGACTCAAATGCTTTTCATTCAGATGGGTGAGTTGTTGTAACTTTCTCGGCCAATATGAATCTAAGTCTTTCTTATAATATGCTTGTCACTATGAACTTACGTAAAATATGTGGATGCCTGTTCAGAAGTTCAAAATGGTTCAAATGGCTCTGAGCACTATGGGACTTAACTTCCGAGGTCATCAGTCCCCTAGAACTTAGAACTACTTAAACCTAACTAACCTAAGGACATCACACACATCTATGCCCGAGGCAGGATTCGAACCTGCGACCGTAGCGGTCTCGCGGTTCCGGACTGAGCGCCTGAACCGCATCCTTTCAACCCGTAGCGCCTAGAACCGCTCGGCCACTCCGGCCGGCTGTTTAGAAGTCAGAGAGGGCTATGTAGCCCTAATGAGCTACGTTAAATAAGTAAATATATAAATCAATGTTTGTAAGAACATCAATGCCAACGGCCTTGCGGCAGTGGTGGCACTGGTTCCCGTCAGATCACTGGATTCAAGGGCTGTCGGGCTGGGCTAGCACATGGATGGGTGACCATCCTGTCTACCGAGCGCTGTTGACAAGCGGGTTCCACTCAGCCCTTGTGAGGCAAACTGAGGAGCTACTTGGTTGACGAGTAGCGGCTCCGGTCTCGGAAACTGGCTTACGACTGGGAGAGCGGTGTCCTGATCACATGCCCCTCCATATCCGCATCCAGTGACGCCTATGGGCTGACGACGACACGGCGGCCGGTCGGTACCTTTGGGCCTTCATGGCCTGTTCGGGAGGAGTTTAGTTTTTAAGTACATCAATGGGTAAAGGTTGCAGTTTTGATGTGTCTGTCCAAAACGAATAACTTCGCGGCAATTTCATTGAAAAATGGTTCAAATGGCTCTGAGCACTATGGGACTCAACTTCTGAGGTCTTTAGTCCCCTAGAACTTAGAACTAGTTAAACCTAACTAACCTAAAGACATCACAAACATCCATGCCCGAGGCAGGATTTGAACCTGCGACCGTAGCGGTCTTGCGGTTCCAGACTGCAGCGCCTTTAACCGCACGGCCACTTCGGCCGGCATTTCATTGAATATATACTAAATGTTGAGTAATTCAGAAAAGGAAAATGCGTAAGGAGAAATTACAGCGAGAGTATTCCCAGCACAGGCTATAAAGAAATTATTGAGCATGAGGATTTAGTGAAGGTGTGACAGAGATTCTCAGCAAACTGCAGAGAGAAACTCAATGTGCATGGCGGAGAGTCTCTACGCCCAGGTTGTAAACCGTACCTGCAACACTGTTATTTGTCTGATGCTTCTCTGTTTAATACATCGGCATTTGTGAAAACTGCAACAAGGAATGTTCTGGATATCTACATTGTGAAGTGCGTGGGAGAGGGCACTTACAATTGGACCACATATTAAGGTTTCTTCCGTTCCACTCACGGATGGAGCGTGGGAAGAATGACTGCTTGTCCTCTATGAGAGATGTTATTTGCCTGACTTTGTACTCGTATGTACGACATCTGCTTGGGGAGCTGAAGAATGCACACGAGATGTACGCAGTCTTTCTCCAAGTGTCTACCGGTTAAGATTTTTTTTTAACTTTTCTGTTATACAACCTCGCCTATCATATTCGTCTGTGACTGCCCTCATTTGCATCCTCTGTTAGACCTAATATGGCTCCCAAATACCTGGTCACAGTTCGACTACGGAGTTATGCAATCTTTTCTGTAGACTAACTTCAATTTCGCAATATCTAACAAATGAATCGTAGCTTGCCACAATCTTTCCCTATTACTGATCCTCCTTGCTTGTTCCATTTATTGTATCTATATATTGTCCCTTCCACATATCTGTATGGTATACTGGCTGTAGTCATAACCCAATCTTGCAGTCAAACGACGAAACTTTTCCATTCCATACACTACCAGTTAGCTCAAATGTTCAAATGTGTGTGAAATCTTATGGGACTTAACTGCTAAGGTCATCGGTCCCTAAGCTTACACACTACTGAACCTAAATTATCCTAAGGACAAACACACATACCCATGCCCGAGGGAGGACTCGAACCTCCGCCGGGACCAGCCGTACAGTCCACGACTGCAGCGCCTCAGACTGCTCGGCTAATCTCGCGCGGCACCAGTTAGTGCCCAGTCTTTGCGCCACCTATATTTTGTTGTGTACATTACAATAATTTGTATCAGATAGATAACTGCATCATCAAGTAGAAGCCTGAGATTGGGAGTAATACAATCCGTGTATCGCAGCAGCGCCCTCTTTTGTGTAACTGGAAAGGCGAGCGCTGCCCCAAGCTCAGCCGTCAGGAGGAGAGAAAATATATGCCTTGTTGACGTCAAAGGGCGTAATATCAGCATGTTAGTAGGTAGTAAGACAACGGCAGAATAATCGGTTTCCTGGGATTGGATTTGTCACACTATAATACACTGCTGGCCACCGTAAATGCAACACCCTGAAGGAAGCATCCGAATCAAGTGAAATTTACACCATGAGTTTGCAGCGATGAGATATGCAACTGATTAGAATTTCAGCGCAGACGCACATCACGCGCGCCTGTGGCGCCACCTCATAGTGCCATTTAAGGTTTGGCGATTTCGACGAGTGTACGTTCGGCACGTGTGTTTACCTTGTGGTTGTTTCACAAGACGATCAGTTATGCCTCGTAGACAACAGCGAACATCGTTTGATCAAGTATCCGAGTTCGACAGAGGAAGGATAGTGGCTTACCGAGATTGTGGATTATCATACAGAGAAATCGCTAGTCGTGTTGGACGAAACCAAACAACTGTAATGCGGATATGTGACCGTTGGATGCAGGAGGGTACGACGGACCGACGTGGTCGATCGCATTCACCTCGGTGCACCACTGCACGTGCTGATAGGCAAATTGTGCGCATGGCAGTGACGGATCGCTCAGTGACATCCCGAACCATAGCACAGCACATTGCGCCTGTAACGCATCATCCAGTGTCTGCGCGTACCATTCGACTCCGTTTACAGCAGAGTGGTCTGTCCGCAAGACGTCCATTGCTTCATCTACCATTGACGCAGAACCACAGACGTCTCGGTCGCCAATGGTGTGATGACAGACGGATGTGGACGGCAGAATGGAATGACGTTGTCTTTACTGACGAGGCACGCTTCTGTCTGCAGCACCACGATGGTCGGATTCGAGTGTGGAGACACCGTGGAGAGAGGATGTTGGACAGCTGCATTATGCACCGCCACACTGGTCTTGTACCGGGTATTATGGTATGGGGCGGTATTGGATATTACTCTCGCACGCCTCTAGTACGCATTGCCGGTACTTTAAATAGCCAGCGCTACATATCCGAGGTGCTGGAGCCAGTTGTCCTTCCTTACCTTCAGGGCTCGGCCACAGCCATATTTCAACAGGATAATGCGCGACCACACGTGGCACGCATTGTCCAAAGGTTCTTCGTCAGTAACCAGATTGAATTGCTTTCCTGGCCGGCTCGCTCTCCGGATCTTTCGCCGACAGAAAACATGTGGTCCATGGTTGCTCAACGAGTGACCCAGATTACATCCCCAGCTGCCACACCAGATGATCTTTGGCAACGTGTGGAAGCTGCTTGGGCTGCTGTACCCCAGGAACACATCCAACGTCTCTTTGACTCAATGCCGAGACGTGTGGCAGCGGTGATGTCCAACAATGGCGGCTACTCTGGCTACTGATTCTGGCAGGAACCACATGTCACAGACGTCTGTAAACGTAATCATTTGATACTTGGTCAACATGTTATCTACAAAATAAATTTTGTTGTGCTACCTCTTGTCTTTCTTGGTGTTGCATTTACGGTGGCCAGCAGTGTATTTCTGCTATTACAGGGTACGCTCCAACAAAAGTGAAGCTTGTTTTCAGACAATGGATAGGCGAAGATCTTACGCAGCATTGTCCCCGAAACACGCGCCGACTTTCATATTGTCTGCATGGGCATAGTAACGCTCTGTCTATCTAACTGCGTCAACGATTCGATGGCTTTCGCTGCAGACTGGACTGTGTCGTCGCTGAAGATTCTCGGTCGATCCGTCTATGTGCGTGTACGACTGGTTCATTCTTGCTAAACTGATTCTACCAAGTTAAATTGTTCCATAGGACAGCTAAGTATGTGGCTGAATAACACATGAGGATACAGGCATGGTAGGAAAGAGGCTGGAATCACAAAATATTCTTGTGGAATAAGTACACAATTATTTGTTTCTTCACATTGACAACGAAATCAAATGGTTCAACCACTTACAACATGTAATAAACAGATGTGATAAAAGTAATAACTCTCTTCGTACAGAAGACTCTATCAGCGCGGGGGCTGACTACGACACGAACAACAATAATTATCGCCCCCTATACGCCCATATGTTTACTACTCAAGTTTATGCCTTCTGTTGGCCTCTGAAAATTTATGACAGGAGCTCGAGAATCACCGGTTAAAGCTACAAGAACTTCACCTGGATTTATGATTTCGATCCCAGCAAACGCTCTGTCAGTCGAGGTTAGTAAGTTATCACACCAAATAAAGCAGAAATGTTGAAGCCATAGATTCTTAATAAAGCAACCCATAGCTCTTCGGGAATACCTTCCTGGACGATATCCGGAATCGTTCTACTACTTGTTCCTACAGTCCATATCGATCTAACAAGACCCGTCCACATTTTGGGAGAGTGTATTTCGGCGTTGTCCTGGGTATGTTCGCTGGAAGAACGTAAAGTACCTAGCGACTGGAAGAAAGCGCAGGTCGTTCCCATTTTCAAGAAGGGTCATAAATCAGATGCGAATAATTATAGGCCTATTTCGCTTACGTCAATCTGTTGTAGAATAATGGAACATGTTTTGTGTTCTCGTATTATGACGTTCTTAGATAATACAAATCTCCTTCATCATAACCAACATGGATTCCGCAAACAGAGATCATGTGAAACTCAGCTCGCCCTATTTGCCCAAGAAATTCACAGTGCCGTAGACACTGGCGAGCAGATTGATGCCGTATTCCTGGACTTCAGGAAGGCATTTGATACGGTTCCGCACTTACGTTTAGTGAAAAAAATACGAGCTTACGGAATATCGGACCAGGTTTGTGATTGGATTCAGGATTTCCTAGAAGAAAGAACACAACATGTCATTCTTAACGGTTCAAAATCTGCAGATGTAGAGGTAATTTCGGGAGTACCGCAGGGAAGCGTGATAGGACCTTTATTGTTTACAATATACATAAATGACTTAGTTGACAACATCGGTAGCTCCGTGAGGCTATTTGCAGATGACACGGTTGTCTACAAGAAAGTAGCAACATCAGAAGACTCGTACGTACTCCAGGAGGACCTGCAGAGGATTAATGCATGGTGCGACAGCTGGCAGCTTTCCCTAAACGTAGATAAATGTAATATAATGCGCATACATAGGGGCAGAAATCCATTCCAGTACGATTATGCCATAGGTGGTAAATCATTGGAAGCGGTAACGACCGTAAAATACTTAGGAGTTACTATCCGGAGCGATCTGAAGTGGAATGATCACATAAAACAAATAGTGGGAAAAGCAGGCGCCAGGTTGAGATTCATAGGAAGAATTCTAAGAAAATGTGACTCATCGACGAAAGAAGTAGCTTACAAAACGCTTGTTCGTCCGATTCTTGAGTATTGCTCATCAGTATGGGACCCTTACCAGGTTGGATTAATAGAAGAGATAGACATGATCCAGCGAAAAGCAGCGCGATTCGTCATGGGGACATTTAGTCAGCGCGAGAGCGTTACGGAGATGCTGAACAAGCTCCAGTGGCGGACACTTCAAGAAAGGCGTTACGCAATACGGAGAGGTTTATTATCGAAATTACGAGAGAGCACATTCCGGGAAGAGATGGGCAACATATTACTACCGCCCACATATATCTCGCGTAATGATCACAACGAAAAGATCCGAGAAATTAGAGCAAATACGGAGACTTACAAGCAGTCGTTCTTCCCACGCACAATTCGTGAATGGAACAGGGAAGGGGGGATCAGATAGTGGTACAATAAGTACCCTCCGCCACACACCGTAAGGTGGCTCGCGGAGTATAGATGTAGATGTAGATGTAGATGTAGATCCGACCGTCGAATTGTATTGTTTGAACAAGAATTCTGAGAGACCGTCTTTGAGATAGACGTAATAGCTGCCATATATATTACTGAAGAAGGTGGAAATACAACACAGCTTACTGAACCAATAACAGAACGTCCGCAAGCTAGAACGATATATACTGACTGCTCAAAAGTTGAAGATGACACTGCATGTGCATTACGTTACTGAAATAGTATGAAGCCAAATAGAAAGGAATTTTAAATCCACTATCAAGACTGCAGAGCTTACTGCAATCTCGGAAGTCAAAAAGTATTCCCAGTTATTGTTACGGTGTAAAGTCATGCGCCAGCACGCCGGTCGGGAACGAAAGAGAAGAGATGGCTGTGAGAAGAAGTCAGCCAACCGCACGCTGACCGGACCTCCCTCCAGGACGACAACGCGACAGCAGCGGTCTCTATGTGAAGACGACATAAGCGCCGCGACATACTGGTTACGGTCCAGTTCTAAAGCAGCGTCAACTCTATGTACTTCGCTTGTACTCTCTATGTATCACAGACCTGGGATTGTTTATACCGAAGCAGATTAATTATTTTGTATATCGCCCTTTGCTTGCGACACATCTGTGTAACTGCAAAAGTACTATAATTTTCTTTTTGTAATGAAACTCATTGATACGACTTATTTGAATGTTTGCCGGCCACGGTGGCCGAGCGGTTCTAGGCGCTTCAGTCCGGAACCGCACGATTGCTGCGGTCGCAGGTTTGAATCCTGCCTCGGGCATGGATGTATCTGATATCCTTAGGTTAGTTAGGTTTAAGTAGTTCTAAGTTCTAGGGGACTGATGACCTCAGATGTTAAGTCCCATAGTGCTCAGAGCCATTTGAACCATTTATTTGAATGTTTGTATAGCGAACCGAGAATGCAGGCTCCTTTGACATCACATATTTGATGACGAGGCTGGACAAATGCCACAGTGACAACCCAGAGCCTGGCTACCATAATTTTGTTTTGTCGTGGGCTTTCGTGTTTTCCTGGCTCCTTAATTCTACTTTGTCTTCTTTGCAGAGCTGTGTTTACATGTATTAACAGTGTGTCTTACAGTGTTTTCTCTGTTCAGTGTTTTTAGGTGGGCGTTCCAGAAATTTTCTTTGCTTGTGTGCTTATTTTTCTTGCTTGCATTGTCTGTTTATTGCATTTTCCTATTCCAAACTCAGTAACCCATCTCTCCCACACCCTGCTCAGGCGCCTCGGCTGCAAGCGATAGATGCAACGCAGAGAGCACAGATGTTTCACTTTCATACGCAGCAGATAGTAACACTGCTAAATACGGTACAGCAACTACTACCCAATCAAGCGACCAACGCAGCGCAAACTACAACTTCTGTTGCTCCCACTGCCGCACCACCTTTTCGCCACTTTAGCGAAAAAGAAAAGGAATGGCTGGAGTGGCTGCAACAGCATGAAGCCCACATCATTGCTCAAAATGTACCAGGTACTGCAAAACTACGTTACTTTCTGTCAAAGGTAGGAAATGCAGTCTTTCGCCTCATTCAGAAATTATTCCCTAACGCCACTCTGAGTGAACCTACGATAGTGAGAAAGTATTTGGCCTTGGTTCGTTTAATTTGTTTGGCTTTCAAGTTCAGGACAATGTGTTGTCAGTGACTGCATTCAATGCCAAAGATGGTGTAGCTTGCTGAAAGAATTCCCTGAACTCTTTTCTAAAGGTTTAGGCAAAGCTAACTATTTTTTTGCACATATTACTATGCAAGACAGTGCTCAGTCGAAATTTTGTCGGGCCAAAACTTTTCCCATTGCGTTACGAGACAAAGTGGCTGCTGAACTTAGAGAATTGCAAGATAGCGGAGCTATTGCGCCCACACAAACTAGTCGGTTGGCAAGTCCACGGGTTTTGCTCCCCAAACCCTCAGGTCGCACTTGCCTTTAAGTCTCCAGTCAACCCATAAACTGTGATTGATACTTATCGATTGCCACGCCCAGCGGATCTCATGGACAGATTAGGCGCTGGTCGCTACTTTTCAAAAATTGATTTGCGCGATGCATACCTTCAAATACCACTAGATGAAGAATCTCAAACCGTGTGTGTCGTGAACACTCATTTGGGCTTGTTTAACTATTTTCGTCTGCCTTTTGGCAGTGTTTCATCACCTGCCATTTTCCGACGGTATTTGGAACAACTGACTGCTCAAGTACCAAACTGTTCAAACTGTTTGGACGATATTGCCGTAGCAGGTCGTACACATGAAGAACACATTGCAAATTTGCGTGCTTTGTTTCGTATGTTATCTGATGCAGGACCAAAGTGTGATTTTCTTTTTACACCTGAGTTGCAATATCTTGATCATGTCATAAATAGTCAAGGGGTACATCCTCTTCAGTCACATTTGTTAACCATATGAGACCTGCCAGTTCCTCACAATGTACCGAATTGCAGTTAGTCTTGGAGAAACTGAACTATTGAACAGATTAAAACTGAAGAAACTGCAAAATGGTTCAAATGGCTCTGAGCACTATGGGACTTAACATCTGTGGTCATCATTCCCCTAGAACTTAGAACTACTTAAACCTAACTAACCTAAGGATATCACACACATCCATGCCCGAGGCAGGATTCGAACCTGCGACCGTAGCGGTCACGCGGTTCCAGACTGAAGCGCCCAGAACCGCACGGCCACACCGGCCGGCCGAACTATTGTATTCGGTTTATACCGAATGCTGGACAAACCGCAGCTGAACTGCATCGCTTGCGTCGCAAGAACGTTCCCTTTATTTGGACAGATGAGTGTCAAGAAGCTTTCCAAAAACTTAAAGATGCATTGTTCAGTGATCAATCCTTGGTTCACTATGATCCTGGTGAACCAGTTGTGTTGCAAGTTGACGCTTGCTCTTACGGAATCGGTGTTGTGCTTTTTCCCACAGAATTGGTGATAAAGACAGACCTATTGCTTTCGTATCAAAAGTGTTGTTCAAAGTTCAGTGTTAATATTCACAAACAGAGAAAGAGGCAATAGCTATTGTGTATGCCATCACCAAATTCCACCACTATTTGTATGGCATAAAATTCTGCTCAGTCACGGATCACAAGCCATTGCAGTCCTTGTTTCATCCGATAAAGCCTGTTCCTGTACGAACTGCCCAAAAAATTGCATAGATTGGCATTGTTGTTGTCTCAATACTAGTACGAGATTGTGTATCGTCCGAAAGCTCAACATGAACGCGGACGCCCTTTCATGTCTTCCGATTGGCCCTGACACATGCTTTGACGTTTCTCCTGCTACTCGTTGTTACATTGATGCTCAGGATTCTGAATTGCTTCAGTCCTTCGCTCAGAGCTATAGGAAAATTGCACAAGCCACGGAGACTGATTCAAATTTGAATATTTCTCTAACAAATATTCCCACATCTTGGCCTTCTCATTGCATAGCATAACGAGCTCTGTAGTGCGCCAATACTTTGCACTTCGCCATAGCCTCGCTATACAGCAATGTGTGATTCTAGTTCAAAATGACAGTGAGCAGTCACGTGTGTTGATCCGCAAAGCTCTGTAAGAAGAAGTGTTGCAGTTACTTCACCAAGGGCACTGTCCGTCCCCGGTAGCTGAAAGGTCAGCGTGACGGATTGTCAATCTTCAGCGCCCGGGTTCGATTCCCGGCTGGGTCGGGGAATTTTCTCCGCCCAGGGACTGGGTGTTGTGCTATCCTCATCATCATCCAATCATCCTCATCGACTGCAGGTCGCCGAAGTGGCGTCAGATTGAAAGACCGCCACCCGACGAACGGCCAGCACGATGGGGGGCCCTAGCCATACGATTAAAAAAACTAAGGACACTTCGGGGGTGCTCGTAGGAAACAGCTAGAGTGTCGACACTGTGCTTGGCGGGGTTGGACATCAAAATAGAGAGGATGACGTCACTGTGTCACGTATGTGCGGAAAATTCCTCCGCTCGGCCACAAAAATTCTCTGCTTGGCCTAAGTCGCAATCACCATGGCAAAGTGTGCACATAGACTTAGCGGGACGTTTTTGGAACACTCATTGGTTGACTGTGGTAGACTGTTATAGCAAGTTTCCTTTTGCTGTGCCACTGAACTCGACAACGCCATGTAGCACAGTCCAGGCGTTGTCCTCTACTTTTCGCCTCGAAGGTTTGCCTGAAGTCATAGTACCGGACAACAGCCCTCAGTTCACGTAAAATGAATCTGAAACATTCTGTGAACGCAGTGGCATACAGCATCTAACTAGTGAACCGTTCCATCCACAGTCGAACGGCGAAGCGAAACGTTTTGTCAGCACCTTCAAGCAGAAGATAGCCAAACTTCACACAGCACACACCATGGATCAAGCAAGTAGCTGTTTCTCGCCTCCAATAGTTCGCATTCACGAGATGGACCATCGCCGGCGGAATTGCTTCACGGCCGCCGCCATCGGACACTGCTCCACCTGCTCCACCCTCCTCAGCACCCGGCGCCGTAGGAAGGCCGCAAGTACCGCTCCGCGCAACATATGGTTTTTTACATGGTTTTTAGCGGCAGCACACGGTCGGCGCGAGGCGAGAGCGTTCATCGAAGTGGCGCATGCATGTATCTCATTTCTGGACCGGACGGATTGCAACGCCGACATCACAACCAAATTCGCCACTTTCATGCGCACGGTGATCCTTCTGTATCTCTTCCTCCAGATACAACGGTCCCGAGGGCAGTGCGGCCACAGCGGCCCTAGAGGGTGTCGTCACGACCCCATGGAGACGGAGCCTTTGCCTCCTTCGCCTTCTCTCGTCCTACGGATGGAACTGGACCTACCCACACCGCAGCAATCGAGGCCTTCTGCATCTGGTTATGAGCTTCAGGAGGTGAACGTATTCCCTTCTGGGCGTTTTCCGGACGTTTCCACCACAGCGAAGGCCGGATGGCGGGGTACGACCGGAAGTCTAACGTCCCCTGCAGTCACACCTTCCAGTCCATCATGACGTCCACGCTTCTGCCTACCTCACCGTTGTCGCGCTCCATACGCGACGACGGTTCGTCGCTTTTTGGGGAGGGGGGAGGAGGAATGTTATGGCGTAAAGTCAAGCGCCGGCACGCAAGTCTGGAACGAAAAAGAAGGGATGGCTGTGAGAAGAATTCAGCCAATCTCACGCTGACCTTACCTCCCTCCAGGACGACAATACGACAGCAGCGGCCTCTATGTGAAGACGACATAAGCGCCGCGACCCGACTGGTGGCAGCCCAGTTCTGTAGCAGCGTCAACTCTAGTTATTTCACTTGTACTCTCTATGTATCAAAGATTTTAGATTGTTTATACTGAAGAAGATTAACATTTTGTATGTCACCCTTTGCTTGCGACACATCCGTGTAACAGCAGAAATTAAGTATTATAATTTTCTTTTTGTAATAAAACTTATTAATACGACTTATTTGAATATTTGTCTAGCGAACCGAGAATGCACGCTTCCTAGTCACTATAGTTATTAACAAACAAGCTTGTCACTGTTCTGCCACCTCTAAATCTGCAATCACCTTGCTTACGAACTTCAGGAAGATACACTGAAACTATCGAATACTCAACTTGGCAGAGACAAATCTATATCGGCTGACCATAATGGAACACTGCAACACAATTCATTTGATAAAATGACGTACAAACATACCAGATAACGAGAATTACGTGAAGCGATTAGCAACAATGATTCTATTCACAGGAGTTTCAAGTTAAATCTGATACCTGAATGCTACGAAGAACACATAAAGCTGTGAAAGTGTAAAGTAATTCGTTCGGATTCCAAAATCAGGTCTGCTCGTTCCGTTTTATGAAGAGATACGAGCCCCATATTCTCTAGACGAATCTCAATAGCTCGAACACGAGAAAGTCAAAATATGATATTGTTTCCCACGTGTCAGCAGACCAACTAAACGAATATTTTTCAGTACCAGTCAGCCTCCACGTTGCAAAGAGAAATCTCCTGCAAGAACGCCAGACTACATATATATCTAACTCTTATAATTTACTCCTAAAACCGTCTACAATAAACACAACAGAGACTGTACTCACACTCTTTTCCGAAGCGACAGGCAACAGCAGTATCAGCATTAGCTTCATAAAAACGTTATTGGTAGCTTACTAACAGTCTCGACAGGCATATTTAATATTTCTCCGACGATTTTCTACGATCAGAAGCCCGCAATCATTTTGTTATTAGTGGTCAATTAGAGATTTACCCGCTGTTCAAATGGTTCAAATGGCTCTGAGCACTATGGGAATTAACATCTGTGGTCATCAGTCCCCTAGAACTTAGAACTACTTAAACCTAACTAACCTAAGGACATCACACACATCCATGCCCGAGGCAGGATTCGAACCTGCGACCGTAGCAGTCGCGCCGTTCCGGACTGAGCGCCTAGAACCGCGAGATCACCGCGGCCGGCTTTACCCGCTGTATGCAAATCTTTGTAACATATTGTCTACGACCAAATTACCAACTAGTTACGCAAATTCAGTTTATATGTTAAACACACCGAAAGGTTTCGTATACACCATAGCACAATCACTGCACTAAGGTAGTCGATGACCTGAAATATGTCTCAGAAAACGGTGAGACAATACTGACAGTAGCAGACTTCGGCAAACCATCTGATATGGTCAACTGTGACGCACTGCTCATAAACATGCGATAGCTGAAATATTCAGATAGTGCGCTGGGGTGGCTTGAAGAGCGCATGAGAAGCAAGACAGCGTCGTGTCTTCCTGGAAGCATGTTCCACTACAAGTATCATAGTGCTCAATCTACGTCAACCACATCCCGTCGATTCTGTTTTCTTGTAGATATCATTTCTATGCCGACTACCTCCATCTTTAATTAAGACGCAGACATGAAGATCGTAAATCATCAATGACCATCTGTCTTCCATGACAAGATGGGCGTAAAACGGAGGACCTAAACTAAATGTGAAGAAGCCACAAGGAATTTTAGTATCACAGCAAAAATTTATTAGTTTTGAACTCAGCGAAAGATTTCCTCACATTGTAATCGGCTCTATCCCAGTACCTTAAAATAATCCGGCGATGAACTTTTCATGAACACCTGAACTGGGAAGAAGAAGCTATCGCGACATGCAGAAAGAGTTCTGAATCGTCCACAATATTCGGAATATATTTCCGTAGCACATTAAATGTACACTTTTGCTATAACTCGTTCTACCGGATCTCCACAATTGCAATGTGGTCGTAAAAGGCAATGGTAGTGAGTACTCTAGATGCATAAATCAATCCATAAATGCACGTGCGCGTTGCATTTCCAACACTGTCTGTTTCACCATGTCAATGCCTCATACGCCCGGTTAGGATTTTTGCGTGCGGGAAAATCATGTAATTACCCACCTTGCCGTTAGTGGGGAGGCTTGCGTGCCTCAGCGATACAGATGGCCGTACCGTAGGTGCAGCCGCAACGGAGGGGTATCTGTTGAGAGGCCAGACAAACATGTGGTTCCTGAAGAGGGGCAGCGGCCTTTTCAGTAGCTGCAGGGGCAACAGTCTGCATGACTGACTGATCTAACCAAAACGGCCTTGCTGTGCTGGTACTGCGAACGGCTGAAAGCAAGGGGAAACTACAGCCGTAATTTTTCCCGAGGGCATGCAGCTTTACTGTACGGTTTAATGATGATGGCGTCCTCTTGGGTAAAATATTCCGGATGTAAAATAGTCCCCCATTGGGATCTCCGGGTGGGGACTACTCAGGAGGAGGTCGTTATCAGGAGAAAGAAACCTGGCGTTCTACGGATCGGAGCGTGGAATGTCAGATCCCTTAATCGAGCAGGTAGGTTAGAAAATTTAAAAAGGGAAATGGATAGGTTAAAGTTAGATATAGTAGGAATCAGTGAAGTTCGCTGGCAGGAGGAACAAGACTTTTGGTCAGGCGAATACAAGGTTATAAACAGAAAATCAAATAGGGGTTATGCAGGAGTCGGTTTAATAATGAATAAAAAATAAGAGTGCGGGTAAGCTACTACAAACAGCATAGTGAACGCATTATTGTGGCCAAGATAGACACGAAACCCACGTCTACTACAGTAGAACAAGTCTTATGCCAACTAGCTCTGCAGATGACGAAGAAATTGAAGAAATGTATGATGCAATAAAAGAAATTATTCAGATAGTGATGGGAGACGAAAATTTAATAGTCATGGGTGACTGGAATTCGGTAGTGGGAAAACGGAGAGACGGAAATGTAGTAGTTGAATATGGATTGGGGCTAAGAAATGAAAGAGGAAGCCGCCTGATAGAATTTTGATCAGAGCACAACTTAATCATAGCTAACACTTGGTTCAAGAATCATAAAAGAAGGTTGTATACATGGAAGAAGCCTGGAGATATATAGATTATATAATGGTAAGACAGAGATTTAGGAACCAGGTTTTAAATTGTAAGACATTTCCAGGGGCAGATGTGGACTCTGACCACAAACTATTGGTTATGAACTGTAGATTAAAACTGAAGAAACTGCAAAAAGGTGGGAATTTAAGGAGATGTGACCTGGATAAACTGACTAAACTAGAGGTTTTACAGAGTTTCAGGGATAGCATAAGGGAACAATTGACAGGAATGGGGGAAATAAATACAGTAGAAGAAGAATGGGTAGCTTTGAGGGATGAAATAGCGAAGGCAGCAGAGGATCAAGAAGGTAAAAAGACGAGGGCTAGTAGAAATCATTGGGTAACAGAAGAAATATTGCATTTAACTGATGAAAGGAGAAAATTTAAAAATTCAGTAAATGAAGCAGGCAAAAAGGAATGCAAACGTATGAAAAATGAGATCGACAGGAAGTGAAAAATGGCTAAGCAAGGATGGCTAGAGGACAAATGTAAGGATGTAGAGGCTTATCTCACTAGGGGTAAATTAGATACTGCCTACAGGAAAATTAAAGAGACCTTGTATGAATATCAAGAGCTCAGATGGAAACCCAGTTCTAAGCAAAGAAGGGAAAGCAGAAAAGTGGAAGGAGTATATAGACGGTCTATACAAGGACAATGTACCTGAGGACAATATTATGGAAATGGAAGAGGATGTAGATGAAGAAGAAATGGGAGAAAAAAAAATGGCTCTGAGCACTATGGGACTTAACATCTTAGGTCATCAGTCCCCTAGAACTTAGAACTACTTAAACCTAACTAACCTAAGGACATCACACACATCCATGCCCGAGGCAGGATTCGAACCTGCGACCGTAGCAGTGCCGGACTGCAGCGCCTAGAACCGCACGGCCACCGCGGCCGGCGAAATGGGAGATACGATACTGCGTGAAGAGTTTAACAGAGCACTGAAAGACCTAATTCGAAACAAGGTCCCGGGAGTAGACAACATTCCATTAGAACTACTGACAGCCTTGGGAGAGCCAGGCTTAATAAAGCTCTACCATCTGGTGAGCAAGATGTATGAGACAGGCGAAATACCCTCAGACTTCAAGAAGAATATAATAATTCCAATCCCAAAGAAAGCAGGTGCTGACAGATGCGAAAATTTCCGAACAATCAGTTTAATAAGTCACGGATGCAAAATACTAACGCGAATTCTTTACATACGAATGGAAGAACTGGTAGAAGCCGACCTCGGGGAAGATCAGTTTGGATTTTGTAGAAATATTGGAACACGTGAGGCAATACTGACCCTACGACTTATCTTAGAAGCTAGATTAAGGAAAGGTAAACCTACGATTCTAGCATTTGTAGACTTAGAGAAAGCTTTTGACAATGTTGACTGGAATACTCTCTTTCAAATTCTGAAGGTGGCGGGGGTAAAATACAGGGAGCGAAAGGCTATTTACAATTTGTACAGAAACCAGATGGCAGTTACAGGAGTCAAGGGGCATGAAAGAGAAGCAGTGGTTGGGAAGGGAGTGAGACAGGGTTGTAGCCTATTGAGCAAGTAGTGAAGGAAACAAAAGAAAAATTCGGAGTAGGTATTAAAATCCATGGAGAAGAAATAAAAACTTTGAAGTTCGCCGATAACATTGTAATTCTGTCAGAGGCAGCAAAGGACTTGGAAGAGCAGTTGAACGGAATTGACAGTGTCTTGAAAGGAGGATGTAAGATGAACATCAACAAAAGCAAAACGAGGATAATGGAATGTAGTCGAATTAAGTCAGGTGATGCTGAGGGAATTAGATTAGAAAATGAGACACTTAAAGTAGTAAAGGAGTTTTGCTATTTGGGGAGCAAAATAACTGATGATGGTCGAAGCAGAGAGGATATCAAATGTAGACTGACAATGGCAAGGAAAGCGTTTCTGAAGAAGAGAAATTTGTTAACATCGAGTACAGATTTAAGTGTCAGGAAGTCGTTTCTGAAAGTATTTGTATGGAGTGTAGCCATGTATGGAAGTGAAACATGGACGATACCTAGTTTGGACAAGAAGAGAATAGAAGCTTTCGAAATGTGATGCTACAGAAGAATGCTGAAGATTAGATGGGTAGATCACATAACTAATGAGGAGGTATTGAATAGGATTGGGGAAAAGAGAAGTTCGTGGCACGACTTGAATAGAAGACGGGATCGGTTGGTAGGACGTGTTCTGAGGCATCTAGGGATCATCAATTTAGTATTGGAGGGCAGCGTGGAGGGTAAAAATCTTAGAAGGAGACCAAGAGATGAATACACTAAACAGATTCAGAAGGATGTAGGTTGCAGTAGGTACTCGGAGATGAAGAAGCTTGCACAGGATAGAGTAGCATGGAGAGCTGCATCAAACCAGTCTCAGGACTGAAGACCACAACAACAACAACACCATATGCTATGTCTGCTTCATCGGCACTCCAGTACCTCAGTTTAGATATCAAGTACCTTTTATTTCATTAAAATCACATCCGAAAGTCTACGCCCTGTATATCGGAAATACCTCGATCGTGCAGTATAAGTTGGAGACGACTTTAACCTATAGAGTATAGACTGAAAAGTCTATGGATTCATTGTAGGTGGTACGGACAGACGATCTTGTGAAGTAGGTGTGAACACGTCTTCCGAAAACTATCTTGAACAGCCGGTTCGACAACCCACACTCAATGGAAATATTTGTGGAGTGGCAGAGACTATTCATAATGATGTCATAATAGCGACGATGGTTATTACAGACAATAAAACCATCGGATAAGACTAGGTGAGTACTAGACGCGCAGTCCGTAACCGCGCGACTGCTACGGTCGCAGGTTCGAATCCTGCCTCGGGCATGAATGTGTGTGATGTCCTTAGGTTAGTTAGGTTTAAGTAGTTCTAAGTCTAGGGGACTGATGACCACAGTAGTTAAGTCCCATAGTGCTCAGAGCCATTTGAACCATTTGAACTAGGTGAGTATTTATGCTGGAAAGAGCAGAAACTTAGCTGTTAGCATGCTACTTAAACAATGAATGGACGTTATTTAGTTCCAATACAATATACGGAGAAGAATTAAGGGCAACATTTGAAGTGACTGTAAATCGCACTCTGGAGACGTATGTGCCGAGGAAGTGGATCAAGGACAGAAAAGACCCACTTTTGTTTAACAACTAACTTTGTAAAATGCCGAGGAAACGGAGAATGTTGCGCTCTGCGGTCAAAAGGAACGTGGAAAAGTCTGCAGGCTAAAGTTAGTAGAAATTCATGCGTCTGTAAAAAGATCGATGCACAAAGCAAACGCCTTGCACTGTCACACATCAGCAAAACATCTTGCTGAGAACCCGACACAATTCTGATCCTACATCAAATCACTACGTGGGTAGCCTAGTGTAGTGTGACTATAGAAGACAGCAAAACGAAAGCTGAATTTTTAAATTCCGCATTTAAAAAGTCATTCACGCAGGAGGATCGCACAGGCATAATCACCGGTTGACTGTCGCGTGCACACCTGCATGGAGGACATAAAAACAGGCATCCCTGACGTTAAGAAGCAGCAGAAAGAATTGAAAACAAATAAGTCGCCATGTCCAGATGGAATTCCAATTCGCTTTTGCAGACAGTACTCTACGGCATTCGCCCCTTACTTAGCTTGCATTTACTGTGAATTTCTTGCCCAGCGGTACGTCCTCAGCGACTGGAGAAAGGCGCAGAGGACTTCTCTAGGCAGACATAAGAAAGGTAAAAGAAAGGTCCAGCAAATTTGCACCCCAATACCTTAAACATCGGTGTGATGTAGAATTCTTGAGCAAATTCTAAGTTCGAAAAGACTTCTGTCCTCAAATCAACATGAATTTGGAAAGTATAGCTCTTGCGAAACTAAGCATGCCCTTTTCTTACACGATAAGCTGCGATCCATGGATGAAGAGCAAATCACAGATAGCATATTCCTTGATTTCCGAAAAGCATTTGATACTGTGCCCCTCTCTAGACTCTTAACGAAGGTCCGAGCATAAGGACCAGGTTTCCAGATATGGGAATGGCTTGAAGACTTCTTAAGTAATAGAACTCAATACGTTGCCCTCAACGGCGAGTGTTCATCAGACAGAAGGGTACCGACAGGAGTGCCACAGGGAAGTTTGACAGGACTACTCTTATTATCTATATAGATAAATTATGTGAAGGACTGGGCGAGAAGTAATCTCAGATTGTTTACTGATGACACAGTGTTGACCTCGAAGGTGTCGCCGCCGAGTGACTGTAGGAACATACGAGATGACTTAGAATTTCTAGTTGATGTGATGAATGGTAGCGTGGTCTAAAAGTAGGAAAATGTAAGTTAATGCAGACGAGTACGAAAAACATTCCTGTCATGTCCTAACACAGTATGAGTGGTGTGTTGCTTGACATAGTCGCTTCGTATGAATACCTAGACGTAACGTTGCAAAGCGATATGAAATGGTACGAACATGTAAGGAAGGCCAATGGTCGATTTCTGGTTGTTAGTAGAGTCTTAGGAAACAATACGTCACACACAAAGGACACCGCGTAAAGAACACACTGGGTGACCCACTCTCGAGTACGGCATGCGTGTTTGGAATTCCCACCAGGTCTGATTATAGGTCAATTACGAGGAGTGCTGATAGATGTTCAGTCAGCACCCAAATGGTCTGAGGATACTTCGTGAACTCAAATGGGAATCCCTGGAAACAATATGACGTTCTTTTCGCGAAACACAGTTGAGAAAATTTAGAGAATAGCTATTTTCAGCTGACTGCCGAACGATTCTACTGCTGCCAACGTCCATTTAGCATAACAGCTGCGAAGAAAATATAAGAGCAATTAAGGCTCGTGAAGATGCATATACGCTGAAGAGCCAAAGAAACTGGTACACCTCCCTCATATCGTGTAGGGCCATCGCGAGCACGTAGAAGTGTCGCAGAACGATGTGGCATAGACTCAACTAATGTCTGAAGTAGTTCTGGAGGGAACGGACACCATGAATCTTGCAGGGCTGTCCATAAATCCGTAAGAGTACGAGAGGATAGAGATCTCTTCTGAACAGTACATTTCAAGGCAACCCATATATGCTCAATAATGTTCATGTCTGGGGAGTTTGGCGGCCAGAGGAAGTTTTTAACTCAGAAGAATGTTCCTGGAGCCACTCTGTAGCAATTCTGGACGTGTGGGGTGTCGCATTGTCCTGCTGGAGTTGCCCAAGTCCATCGGAATGCACAAGGGACATGAATGGATACAAGTGTTCAGACAGGATGCTTACGTACGTGTCACCTGTCAAAGTTGTATCTAGAAGTATCGAGGGTCCCGTATCACTCAACTGCACACGCCCCACACCATTACAGAGCCTCCACCAGCGTGAACAGTCTCCTGCTGACATGCAGTGTCCATGTATTTATGAGGTTGTGCTCCGACAGGGTGCTTACGTACGTGTCACCTGTCAAAGTTGTATCTAGAAGTATCGAGGGTTCCGTATCACTCAACTGCACACGCCCCACACCATTACAGAGCCTCCACCAGCGTGAACAGTCTCCTGCTGACATGCAGTGTACATGTATTTATGAGGTTGTCTCCATACCCATACTCGTCCATCATTTCGATACAATTTGAAACGAGACTAGTCCGACCTGCAAAGTGTTTCCGGTCATTAACAGTCCAGTGTCGGTGTTGACGGGTCCAGGCGAGGTGTAAAGCTTTGTGTCATGCAGTCATGAACGGTACACGAGTTTTTTGTATATGAAGTCTTCACGGGTTGTCAACCGAGTAGCATCGTCGTCTCGTAGCAACGTTTCGATGGAATGCGTCTCTATCATCTTCAGGCGAAGTGTCGGGATATCGTCGGTCGCGGGCTTATATCTCTGCGGGACCGCTCTCCGCTTCCCGCGGTCGGCCAGTCACGCGCCCGCGGAATCGCCCGATGCGCCTGGATCGGCCGGTGGTGGCCGGGATGCGTGCGCCTGGTTCGAGTCCCGGCGTCCGTCTCTGTCTGCTCCGTCCGCGGCCCTTGGTGGAACGGAACGTTCTCTAATTTTCCTGATTGCAGGCTCCCAGGCTGTGCTGAGATGGTAGCCACTGTCGCGGTTGATTAGGTCGTCGAGTAATCCTATTTCTATGGACTCTTTGATTACTGAGTCCCAAAATACGTTTGTACTGCATATTTTCTTTGTGTCCTCGAAATCTAAGGTGTGCTTCTCGTCATTACTATGTTCCGCCACAGCAGATTTGTTGGTGTGACCCAAGCGTACATGCCTAATGTGTTCACTGCGGCCCTGTGAGATGCAACGCTGCGTCTGTCCTATATATACTGCATCCCACATTCGCATCCAATCTTGTACACGTCTGGTGCCGTCAGACCTAGTGGATCCTTGGTTGAACAGAGAAGGTCTTTGATTTTTCCTGCTGCGCGGGCAACGGTCTTCACTTTATGTTTCTTGAGAATTCTCGCGATCTTGGACGTCGGAGGACCCGCGAATGGCAAGAACGCACAGCCCATTGCTTCGTCTTCTTCCGGTCTCTCTTCTCTCTTCTTGTGGTCGGTCTTTAGAGCTCTCCTAATTTGTGTCTCAATATATCCATTTATCTTGAATGTGTCCTTTAGGTGCTGCAATTCCCCTGGCAAACTTTCCTTAACGCAGATGGACCTGGCCCTGTGCACTAAGGTGTTCAGTACAGCATTGCGTTGCGCAGGGTGGTGGCAGCTATTGGCGTTAAGATAGAGGTCCGTGTGTGTTTTCTTTCTATACACTGTGTGTCCCAGCGTGCCGTCCATGTTTCTTGTGATCAGGGTATCCAGAAAGGGTAAGCTTCTGTTCTGTTCAATCTCCATGGTAAATTTGATATTTCCATGTATGCTGTTGAGGTGTTGATGGAATTCTAGCAGTTTGTCCCTGTCATGTGGCCAAACTACAAAGGTATCGTCAACGTACCTGTAGAAGGCTTTTGGCTTGTGTTTAGCAGTGTCCAGTGCTAGCTTTTCGAAGTGCTCCATGTATAGGTCGGCTATGCCTGATGCTAGGGGGGAGCCCATGGCTACACCATCTATCTGTTCGTAGAACTTCCCACCAGACTTGAAGTGGGTGGTGGTTACAACGTGGCGAAAGAGCTTGATGATATCCTCCTCAAAGTGTGTTCTTCGAGTAAAGCCAGGGAGTCTTCTATTGGTACTCGTGTGAATAAGGATGTCACATCAAATCTGACTAGTAGGCCTTCATTTTTCATCCGCATTCCCTGTAGTGCTTTCACAAACTCAGCCGAGTTTTTCACGTGATGTGGACCGTAACCCACCAACGGTTTTAGCATCTGTGATAAATGCTTAGCAATACCATATGTCGGCAAGTTAATAGTGTTTAAAATAGGTCGTAATGGGACACCTTCTTTATGGACCTTTGGGAGGCCATAGAGACATGGTGGTGCTGGTGCCCTATGGTACAGCTTCCTGATGATATCCTTCTCTAGACCCGAGTTGTTGAGCATCTCAACGGTCTTGCGGGTCACTGTTGTGGTGGGGTCCTTCCTCAGTCTTTTATAGGCAGGATCTTGAAGGAGGGCGTCGATTTTCTGCCAATAGTCTTCTGATTTAAGCAGCACTGTGGCGTTGCCTTGAAATGTCCCCTTAGAAATATTATACATGACTGCGCTTAAACTGACACACAATATTTTTAACGCAACGCAATCTGACTTTCAAAAATCCCTACAAAAGAATGGCCCTGACTAACATCAACCTATACCTTTCACAAATCACTTACCTCACCAAAAATCTTCGTTACTCGAACTACTGCAATACAGCGAGCGCCACTACTGCCAGCTAAATAAAAGATTCAAACTACTGAAGGCACTAACTACTAATAGGCATAGTTAGCAAATGATAGATTTTAATAGAGAACAAACAATGTATTTACCTTAATAGTGTTGAAAAATCATAATATACATAGCAGTTCATGACATCCAGTCTTACGAATTTCAAAACTCCGCCATTTCTCTCCCCACATCCACCACTGCTGGCGGCTCACCTCCAACTGCGCAACGCTACGCGCTGTTCACATCCAGCTGCCCAACACTACAATGGCAGACAACAATGCAAACTAGCCACAGACTGCACACAGCACAGCCAGTGATTTTCATACAGAGCGCTACGTAACTTTGCCAATAATAAAACATAAACAGCCTACTTGCATAGCCCCCATGCTCCCCACAAAAAATTTTACAAATTGTTTTGGGCAGTGGCCAATAATGATTTGATAAAATTTTTCATAATTACAATAACAAAGATATCAAATGCACACACTTATTGACACAATGTTGGTCAAAAGCTAAAATTTTCTCACAGTCCATAAAGACAGTTCTGATCATTCATCACATTAAAATTGCAGTGTTGTTCTCAAAGGCTGAGCAGTAAAAGAAAATGCACACGGAAGTAGTGGATTTCCATGCAGTCTTGAAGAAGTAGTGTTGTCCTTCCAACAGAAAGACAGTGATGACTCTCGACATGCAGTCAGGTAATGGGTCACAACAGACCAAACCCACAGCAGAGTCATTCGACGTTTTGAAGAATATTGGTAGATAGGTCATCACAGAGCAGACCCACTATAGTCTTGGTAGAGATTATGGTATTGGTGGGCCACCAAAGGTGCAGACCCACTGCAATCCTTGTAGAAATAATGGTATTGATGGATCATGAATGGTGTAGACCCACTGTAGTCCTTATAGAGATGGCCAGCAGCCATCTGCTGCGACTTTGCACGTGCACAATCACCATCGAAGAGTCTTGCGGACAATATAGCAAGTCCTTAACCACCAATTGTGCACTCACAAAGTTTTTGGAATTGTCCTTAGAACCAGCAATGCTGTTATCCAGTCCCTTGCTGAATTATTAACGCACGTGCAAACACTAACAGTCCCTACTTCCCACATATTGTCCATATACTATGACCAACAGAAACGTGTGCAGTGAAATGTAACTTACAAGTTAATAATATGAGGAACTGGTGTCAATTACAATTTTACAACATAAGAATACAATTACAAAGGTACAAAATACATCATTAAAGAACATAACAATACAGGTCACATTTGTAGTACAAGCTTTACAAAAGAATCGAAATAACATATACATCAGTGTTACAGGAATTATGAAATGAGTACATACATAAAAGATCAGAATAACTTTCGAAACATCAACTTCACACATGAACATTAAAACAGAACAGAATAAATAATGTCTAAACATCTTTACAAAGAAAATAACATATTATCAGAAAAATTCTACAACATAACTCTTATTAGCTAAACACATTAAGACAGGAAAAACACAAATTCACATAGTGTAATAACACAAAAATACAGGACAGGGTTTGTTTTCAGTGTGACAATTGGTACTGCAGTCCACCCCAAAACTTCATTCCATATATCTTTCCTCTTATTTCAACATTTGTTCCCACCAAAAAAATTCTATCCAAGCATGCTTTCTGTATTTATATGTTCACACATTCCTTACCTCATTATTTATTTCCATTATCTTACCTCATCATTTATTTCCAAGAATATCCTACCTAAACCTGTTGTCCCTAAACCCTACTCTTTTGGTTCATATCCTCTTTCAAAATACTTTTTTGGCCAAACCATTTTCTTATAGCTTCTCAATGCATTTCTTCCAATTCATCACAACTTGTTCTCTTATATGGCCTACCCCATCTTAAGCTAACTTAAATCTACTGAGCTCTGATGCTAAACTAAGGGACGAGGCAATGCAGCAGCACAAAACAATTAACACAAACAGCAATGACAAAAAAATGGAAATTGGCAAAGCAAGCAGCAGCAAATGCAATAACTTATATCTAAACATGACAAAGCTCAAGGAGAAAAAATATTACACTAAAAATGGCCATGTTTAATACCTATGTCACATCTTAACATTAGGGTGATGCATCACGAGAACTTGTTACCAAATCGTAAAAAAATTATTTATGCAATTCCTGTGAAGGGAAATGTCTATTTATGTGCCCTCGTTTTCTTGGAAGTAGATCATAAATTTATTATTGACTGGATCTGTAGGCATAAAATAGCTATATTAGTACATCTATTAAATTTTATTTTAACCAATGCTGCAGTGCAGCTAGAAACTAGATATTAAACAAAATGAGTAAATAAATACATAAAGCAAGCCATATGGCATTTCTCTCAACTAGCAAGACAATAGCCATGAAATGTTTCTCATCGTTTCATTAGGCATTTTAGTAGATATCATAAATTAAGAGCTCCACAGTATAATCATGTTTTCAACATTGAGCGTGTCATATTTGCGATGCTTTCTACAAAGGAATGTCAATAGCGAGGATAATGGCCTCTTTTTTTTCCTCCGCCTGTGCCTCTGAAAGGCACACACTAATGCCTTTTTTCCAGGTGACCGTCGCGCAGCTGGTTGCCCACGACGCATTACGTGCAGGTGGTCACTTAACTTTCTTACCGAAACATTTACGACACCAGTTTGCGTTACAGTGACAGTCTCATATCAAAAATTTCACAGATCGAGAATTTGCGTTGCAAATGTGTAGAAACAAAATCCTATAAATATAAGTGTCCAAAAAATTTTCGCCAGCATAATGATACATTCACGCACTTACTCACATTTCATAACTCTTAAAGTACGATTCTCGGTTTCCAACATCCTTTTTCACAAACCAGAGTCCCTAACCACTACTCATGATTCCTTGCTTTATTACACATATACATATTTGTAGACACTTCTTCAACATTTCATCATAATAAATACGTAGCATAATCAAATTCCTCATATAGCATCAGCTTATTGATCATAAACATACCGCAACAGCGTAATACACATCGTCATCATAACATCATAAAACCTCAGCCAAATCTCAAAATCGTCGTAGCTTCCTTCAATAATTTCAAAACCTAAAAAAATTCTCTGCTCATGTCAAAAGTGTCATCTACCTCAAACATACTTTAAAAATCATGATCCCATGCCAAATACATCATTCAAAGCTCTCGTAGTATCACAATGCTTCCAAAAAGAAATATGAACAGTTCACAAAGTACAGACAAAATACAGTTTCATAAGTGTGAAGTTATTCAACTGTGTAATTACGTAAGCATCTGTCACTGATATAGTAAAATAAATGTTTGTCTCTTCCAGTTAAATGATCAGATAGCTGTGTAATTTATGTGTTAGAGAAATATGGTACCGACGTGTAAAGTTGTATAAGCCAATACCATATTAGCTAGGGCTCCTTGTGCTTGACAAACACATGGTACACAAAGTAGGCGTGTACCCCCTTGAGGATTAATGTAATTATACCCTCAGGTGTTACAGATTACAGCAATGGAATGAAATGTATCACGGGAAACCTTTGTATTATTGTACTTAAAATATCTTTAAAAATAAATCTTTTAAGTACAAAATTAATCACTCAAATACGTGCACTGTAGCACTAAACTGTACGTCTCGTTGTAAGATAATCTCTGTGGAAGTGTCATAGTTATCGTCCTCTGAAAGCTAAGTTCTGCTGAAGTCAATGTACTTACCTCATGATAAACAAAAGTGAAATGCTTTGCGTATAGATATCTTAGATATTACGCTTATTGCCGTGATGAAGAAAGTACTGTGCTGTAACGTATTGTTGTGCTACGGAAAAGGCTGTCTCCTTGTAGCTATACCACAAAAGTTACTACTAAAACATGTTTTACTTTCCAGAAGAATTCAGAAAAACTGTGCAGATATAAAACAGATACACCGCAAAAGCAACATTGTAAATTGTCACTCATTAGTAGCGTCGTGATAAAATCGTGTAGCTGTCACATAAACTAACCACTGTGTCATCTGGTATCTCACAGAAAGTACTTTAAATCCAGAATGTATTTTCAAGTAAACCAAAATGTTGCATTAAAATCTCATTTGCAGTACTGGTAAATGGTCTAAGTATGTGAGCCTTATAGTCGTTACGTAATCGTGCAACTAACAAGCGAGAATGTACACACACAATAACACTGTGTCGTCTGTTCACAATAACAATGCATTCGTAATTTCTGTTTAAATAAGTTCTCTTGGTTCTTGACTGGATATTTAACTTCAAACATTGTAGCATGTTAACAGATTCTAAGTCTGACAAAGCATACTAGTAACATGAAGTGAAAAAATTTTATAGCAAAGACTAAGTTAAAAAGCAGATTATCTCTCAATAAACGGTGAAATGTGGTGTAAACCTTTACTCTTCCTACTACGCAGTTTCAACTTCAACGCAATTATCGTGTGGTATACGTCAGTAAGGAATGCTAAAATTTTTCTCAAGGTTAGCGTCTACGTTATTTTACTCGGAGCCAGCCGGCGCACGTGTCTGCCTGCGGTGCGAGTCATTGTCTGTCTCTTTGTTGCCGCGCGTCGTTACTGGGATTTGGAGGTCTAACTTCCACAAATTCACCTTGTCGAGAGGGCCCTGCCCTGTTTGAAACCCGCCAGTTCTGATTAAATTCTGGTCTGTTGTTACGATTATATCGTCTGTCGTCATAACGGTAGATTCCGTAATTTCTTTCTTGTTGGTCACATGGTCTAGAATGTCCCCCTGAATCGTAACTGCGCTCTGAACTGTTGCGTCTGAAGTTATTCTGTCTCCCATGATAGTAATTGTTTTGGTTTCCATATTGTCTGTTTCTGTGGTTATCCATGTCATATTCATTACTACGGAAATGCGATCTTTCTCTGTAATTATTACTACTCTGGCAACGGTTGTCATACAGGTGGTGTCTGTTTTGGTCACGATTTGCGTTGTAAGAATAGCCTTGTCGTATCCAGTTATTATTTCTTCCATTGCGGAATTGTGACGGATGTGACCTGTAATTGTTGTGCTCCTGTTTTCGCGTCCCGCGATTGTCAGTGTCAATTTCCAATTCTTGTAACAGTCCCTGAAAAGCTTCAATGTCGTCTTTGCAACGTCCTGCCAAAATAATATGTCGTAAATGTTCAGGCAATTTGATTAAGCAAATGCGGATGAGTTCTGAGGGGCTGTATGGGTTTGACAGACTGGAAAATTCAGATTGTTCGAAATGTTTCATCATTATGATGCTATGTTTTACTCGGTCTTGTGTAGCTTGAGACCAATACGCTGAAAGGAAGGCATGATAAAATTCTCCTTCACTGTGACAATCGTGAATGACCGATCGCATTCTTACAGCTGGTTCATTCTCTAAGTAGCCACACATAAATTCTAATCTGTGCTCTAATGACCAGTTGGGAGGAAAACAATGAGAGAATTGATGAAGCCATGCTCGTGGATGAATGTCGTTGCCAGAATTCTTAAATGTTTTGAATTTACGTGTAGTAATGAACAGCTTATAGTCAAAATCATCGTGTCGTCGAGTCGCACATCGCTCATTGTTACTTCGTTTCGGCGGTTCCATCTCAAAATCCAATGCGCCTTGCCAATTTCTTTCATAATTTCCGAAGTGTCCTGTGTTATTATTTTGTGGTTGTTCCGTATTTCTATGTCCCTCTTCCCGTACTGGAGCGCGAGTGTCCTCTGAAATATGTAATTCTTGTATTACTTGTGCCAACTGATCTTGTACTTCCCGGATTTCTCTTTTGTACTGTGTATTGATTTGATTTTGATTTTGTTTGAATTTTCTAATTTGTTCATACTCTTCAGTGTCCGTGAAGGCTACAGGTCTTGTGTCATTCAGATCATCATCTACCTTTGTAGATAAGTTAGTGAACTGATCTGAAAGTTCGTCTACTTTATCCGATAGCGAAATTATTTCCTGTGTGTGTTTTTCTGAACCAAGTTTCAGAGTGTCCATTTGTGTTGAAATCGTATCTACTGTGTCCTTTAAGTTTTCCTGAGTTTTTGCAAGTTGCGTAACCGAATCGGTAGATGCAACTGAGTCAATTTTAGCTTGCAAGGTGTCGTGATTTTCATGAACAATAGTTTGCAGTTCTTTTATGGCTGCATTTTCATGACGCGAAAAAATAGGTTGGAAATGCTCACAAATTTGTGTTTTTACGTCATTACAGACTTTTTGACGTTTCGATTCAATCTTATGTAACTCAGTAGTCAAATCTTCACGTGTTTGTTCAAGTGTGGTGTCTAACTTCCGAAGATTTTGTTCCATTGTGTCTAACTTTTGAAGATTTTGTCCCATTTGTTTCTGATTTTGTTCAAGCGTTGTGTCTAACTTTTGTAGCCTTTGTCCCATTTGTTGCATTATCTGTAATAACAGTGCACTGGTGTCTGAAACATGTTCCTCAGTGCTATTCGGCAGTGCATTTAAACCGGCAATATTCGCATTTTGAAAAGCAGAAAATGTGTCTTGATTTATTTGAGAAAACGGTGAGGACGCAAAACCTGAATCTACAGTATTTTCAAGATTGTGTCCTGTCATTTCGGAATCCTGAGGCGAGCTGTTGCCGACCGATCGGTCGATAATGCTTCCCTGTTCACTAATTGTTTCACTGCCTACACCATTATTTGCAGCTCGATCCATTTCCCTATGCATAATTACCAAATTACTACTTTGAACATTAGTTAATTCATTACATGGAGGCGCTAACACACTGCTTTCGTCTTCACTGTCATTTCTCAGTTTACTTTGGAGCCTAGTATTACGTTTTTCACACGCCATTATGTCACAATATTTCACACGACAACACAGAAAAACAAAATTTGAAGAGCAAAAATAAGAGAACACATTAACATAGCACTGAAAATAATATGTAGTTAATTGCAAGCGCAGCTGCGAAATACTTGGTGCAAATTTACATGCGTGCCACACCTGTTTTACTGTACAACAATGAAAGACTGCAACTACAAAGGAGATTCTCTCTACAATTACGCGCTAGCAATAAACAAAATCTACACTAATTACACAAACTACAAGAAAAAATCAGAAGATTCCAGTGAGGTATCCTCGGCTAAGGGTCGACATATGAAACGTCCCCTTAGAAAAATTAATTAATTACTGTGCTGATAAACCTCTTACATTATTTGATTTTCAAACAGCTGAGCAGAACTGAACGCACTCAAACATTTCGCTCTTTACCTATTCTGCTCAACACTAAACTGACACACAATATTTTTAGCGCAACGCAATCTGACTTTCAAAAATCCCTACAAAAGAATGGCCCTGACTAACATTAACCTATACCTATCACAAATCACTTACCTCACCAAAAATCTTCGTTACTCGAACTACTGCAGTACAGCGAGCGCCGCTACTGCCAGCTAAATAAAAGATTCAAACTACTGAAGGCACTAACTACTAATAGGCATAGTTAGCAAATGAAAGATTTTGATAGAGAACAAACAATGTATTTACCTTAATAGTGTTCAAAAGTCATAATATATATAGCAGTTCATGACATCCAGTCTTACAAATTTCAAAACTCCGCCATCTCTCTCCCCACATCCACCACTGCTGGCGGCTCACCTCCAACTGCACAACGCTACGCGCTGTTCACATCCAGCTGCCCAACACTACAATGGCAGACAACAATGCAAACTAGCCACAGACTGCACACAGCACAGCCAGTGATTTTCATACAGAGCGCTACGTAACGTTGCCAATAAGAAAACATAAACAGCCTACTTACAGCATTTGTCCGCTGCCAAGACCACTGTGTCCTGGTCTTCCCTGAGTGCCCTTAGCGCCTTTCGTTCTGCCGCCGAAATGTTATTCTTCGGCATCTTTGCTTTGTCTAGTACTCTGCAGACGTCTCTTTACCTCTTCTGCAGCTTCTTGAGGCAGTCTCCTTATGGCTTGCTCTACCCCACTTATGATGACCCGTTTCGGCAGGGTGCCCGGAACCGGGGCGATGTTTAGGCGCTTGGACAGCACATCTTGTGTTGGCCCATCCAGTTCCTTATTTGTTACATTAATGACCACCTTGTTGTGAGATCGTGTTTCTTTCTGTTGTCGCACTTCCGAAAGTCGAAGGAATTCATTGCACTGCCTTTCGGTGGCTTTCTTCTTCGACAATTCGCCATTGGCAAAGGTATTGCCTTCTATCCAGTCCCAGGTGTATTCTGGGAGACAGGAAGCCAATCGGAGATGTAGAGAAAGCAGGCTTCTACCGTTCTTATCGAGTTCCAGTCTTGTGACCCTGATGTGTTCTCGTACTACGGCCGCGCTCGCCCGTCGTAAGATGTGTCTCGTCCTGTTGGTATTGACAGGATGCCGCAAGTTGGCTAACTTAGGCATCACTTCTTTATCCCGAAATCGGAGTAAGAAGGCCAACCTGCTGAGCAGCTTCCCTTCTTGCTCCGTAGCTTCTGCAGCGTCTTGTAACTGCGATGTATATCCTCCCCGTAGAGGTATGTTATATGCGAGTGCAGGCTTTCTCGGCGAATTTCATATATGAAGTCTTCACGGGTTGTCAGCCGAGTAGCATCGTCGTCTCGTAGCATCGTCGTCCAGGCGCATCGGGCGATTACGCGGGCGCGTGTTTGGCCGGCCGCGGGAGGCGGAGAGCGGTCCAGCAGAGATATAAGCCCGCGACCGACGATATCCCGACACTTCGCCTGAAGATGATGGAGACGCATTCCATCGAAACGTTGCTACGAGACGACGATGTTCCTCGGCTGACAACTCGTGAAGACTTGATATATGAAATTCGCCGAGAAAGCCTGCACTCGCATATGGTACACGAGTTGGTCTTCGGCTCCGAAAGCCCATATCGATGATGTTTCGTTGAATGATTCGCAAGCTGACATTTGTTGATGGCTCAGCACTGAAATCTCCTGCAGTTTACGGAAGGATTGCACTTCCGTTACGTTGGACGATTCTCTTCAGTAGTCGTTCGTCCCTTTCTTGCAGGATCTTTTTCCGGCCGCAGCGATGTCGGGGATCTGATGTTTTGCTGGACTCCTGATATTCACGGTACACTCGTGAAATGGTAGTACGGGAAAATCCCCTCTTCATCGCTACCTCGGAGATGCTGCGTCCCATCGTACGTGCGCCGACTATAACACCACATTCAGACTCACTCAAATCTTGATAACGTTCCATTGTAGCAGCAGTAACCGATCTAACAACTGCGCCAGCCATTTGTTGTCTTATATAGGCGTTGCCGATATCAGCGCCGTATTCTACCTGTTTACATATCTCTGTATTTGAATACGCATGCCTATATCAGTTTCTTTGGCGCTACGGCCGCGCTCGCCCGTCGTAAGATGTGTCTCACGTAGAGATACCATATCACGTAGAGCTACCAAACTGCAGTGAAGTTGATTGCTACGTGTCATCCGTAGTTCTTGACACGTTGTAGGGGGTTGATGTCGGCTAATTTAGCGGTCTATTCGATGGACGATGGGGTGCCTTTGTGTTCGGCAAAGCATGAATGTGTACGTACAGACCGTCATCACCGCTATTGTTTACTTGCCAGCACAGCAAACTCATGATGAGAATGTAGCAGAAAGGGTAACACTTAGTCACCGATAATGTTGAAATAAACGTTCTGATTCGTGCGCATGAATGAGTGGAGCCAAGTCACAATACGGAAAACACCGCAGCTGAATCGATCTGAGCGCTGTGCTCAAACCTCTCCCCAACCCGCAATATCACATAACACATCCCGCCCTAAACTACACCCTTCATACACTGCTGATTAAACGCCTCATTGGACAGTCAGCGAAAAAAAACTGGATACCGGAAGGTTTCAAATAGATTATACAATGGCCAGACACAGATTTGGAAAACAGATTTTTAACTGCAAAACATTTCCATGGATATAACTGGACTCTGAGCGTAATTTATTGGTAATGTATTGAAGATAAAAATTTAAGAAATTGGAGCAAGATAGGAAATCAAAGACATAGAGCTGCAATAAATTGAAAGAACCAGAGGTTACTGAAAATTTCGTAGGATGAATGAGACAACGTCTGACCGAAAAACGAAGGAAGAAATACGATAGAACACGAATGAGAGAGACAGATGAAATAGTAAACGTAGTTGAAGATGAAATAGGCAAAACGAGAAGACCAAGTAGAAATCATTGAATAACGCAAAGGTAACGAAACAGAGAAAAGAGAATACAGACGACTAAAAAAAAGAGACTAAAAAAGTGCAAAATAATTAAGCACGTATGGCTATAGGGCAAATGCAAGACTGTGTAAACATGCATGACTGAGGGAAAGATAGGAAAGATATACGCCAACTAGAAGAAACCTAAGAAGACCTTCGCAGTAAAGAGAAGTGGTATTAACGTCAAGAGCTCAGATGGTAAGCAAGTACTAAGTACAGAAGGAAAGCTGAAAGATGTAAGGAAAACACAGAAGAGCTTGAAGACATTACAGAATCTAAAGAGGAAGTAAATAAGGATGAGACGGAAGCTAAGATTCTACGAGAAGAGCTCGACATAACACTAAAAGACCTAAGTGGGATCAACCCGCCACACGTAGTGGCCGCGCGGTTTGAGGCGCCATGTCGCGGATTGCGCGGCCTCTCCCGCCGGAAGTTCGAGTCCTCCCTCGGGCATGGGCGTGTGTGTTGTTCTTAGCATCAGGTAGTTTAGGTAGTGTGTAAGTCTAGGGACCGATGACCTCAGCAGTTTGGTCGCTTAGGAATTCACACACAGTTTCACATTTTTTGGACCGACACCTACAGTAGAAGATATTCTCCCAGAATTATTAATATCCTTGAGAGAAACAGCCATGAGAAAGTTATTTCACCTGGTGTGAGTGGAGAAACACCCTCAGACTTAAAGAAGAATGAAATAACTTCACTTTCAAAAAGGACGGGTGCAAAATCAGCGGTGTAGTTATCGCCGAATTACGGTTTGATAGGTCAGGATTGCCAAATACTGACACGAATTATTTACGACAGAACGGTAAAAGACTGGTAAAAGCCGACATTGGTGAAGCTTAGTGGATATACTTAAGGCAGTACTACTTTTATAGCATTTGTATACTCTCAGAAAGCTTTTGGTAATGTTCACTGCAATACTCTCTTTGAAACTCTAATAAAAGTGGCAGACATAAAATATAGGACGGAAAAGGTTTCTACATGTACAGTCAGTCAGCAGACTGTAGTTACAAGAGTCAGCTTTCATGTAGGTGAGCTGATTTTCAGAAAGGATAATAGCTTACCTCAGACGTTATTCAATCTGTACAGTGAGCAAGCAAGAAAGGAAATCAAAGATGAATTTCGAGAAGCAATTACAATTCAAGGACAAGAAATGAAAACTTTTTGAAGTTTGTTGATGGCATTGTAATTCTGTCAGAGATGGCAGAGAACTTGGATGAACAGCTTAACGAAATTGATAGTGACTTGAAAATAGGTTATAAAGTGAATATCATACGACGCTGGAGGGATTAGATTAGGAAACAAGTTACTAAAAAAATCAGATGAATTTTGTTATTTTGACGCCAAAATAACTGACCATGATCGAAGAATGGAGGATGTGCAACACAAACTGGTAAAAGCTAAAAATTAATTTTGGAGGAAACAGAAATTTCCACTATCGAATATAAATGTAACATTAGGAAGTGTCAATTGGATCTATTTGTCTGTAAGTCAAACAAACAACAGAGACAAGGGGAGAACAAAATCAAACAAACTAGTCTTCCTACTGAATACTACACAACGACAAAAAAACTGGATCCTCTACATATTCATATCTACATCTACATATATACTCCTCTAGCCACCAAGCGGTGTTTGGCGGAGGACACTATTCGCGCCAAAGTCATGTTTGTCAGCGGAGCAGTGACTACGTTTAAAACAACTGCGCAAAATTCTCTGCTTCCTCAGCAACTTCCTAACATGTTTGTGGAACCAAGGTGGATCCTTACCATCCCATATATTTTTGCTAGGCACGTATTTCTCTAGCACGTGGTGTACAATACATTTAAATTCCGACCAAAGATGCTCAATGTCTTTTTTGTCCCGCAGTACATTCTTGGAGCTGACTATGAAGATATTCATTAATGACACCTTTATTTGCATTCCCAAACAAGAAACCTGTACTCTGTTTCTTTGTTTTTTTGCAACTTACACTGACACAGAGGCCACAACGAAATTATAGTAGCTAATACCTTCTTCTAGATTAACTTCCTCAAAAAGATCAGGTCTGTTTGTCGCCAAGATATCTAATATGTTTCCACCTCGAGCTGGTTTTCTAGCCAATTGCTCAAGGCTGTAAGTTGAGAGCGCTCCAAGAATAACTTCACACGAGTTATTGCTTCTGCCCCCTGCGATAAACGTCTAATTTTCCTAGTCAATGGATGCCAGATTAAAGTCTCCGGATATAACTAATGAATAATTTGGATATTTATTTCATAAGCACTCAAGACGTTCCTTGAAACGTTCTGCGACGTTTGGTGCGGATGCTAGTGGTCTATAAAACCATCCTAATACAATGCCCACTCCTTGTCTGAGTGACAGCTTTATCCAGACTATTTCACAGTCCGACCCAGTATAGATCTCAACTGCGTTTAAACAGCTTTTAACTGCAATGAACACCCATAGCACCCGCCCTATCCTTCCTAAACATTGAGCAATCGGAGTTCAAAATTTCTGTTCGTTAAATATCAAATCGCCCTCACAGTTTCTGTTGAAGATGGTTCCAATGCTAGTAATTTAATATCTATAATAACTTCATTTTTATATTTACTTATTGTTGTAAAATTAGAGTCATAAGGGCCTTTCTCAGTTTTTCTTAATAACCTGTCGTTACATTTATCATGAGACAACTTTTACGAAAGGTCGCGAGTTCGAGTCTCGGTCCGGCACACAGTTTTAATCTGCCAGGGAGTTTCATATCAGCGCACACTCCACTGCAGAGTGAAAATCTCATTCTGCAAACATCTCCCTGACCGTGGCTAAGCCATGTCTCCGTAATATCCTTCCTTCCAGGAGTGCTAGTTTTGAAAGGTTCGCAGGAGAACTTCTGTGAAGTTTGGAAGGTAGATGACGAGGTACTTGCAGAAGTAAAGTTGTTAGGACGTGTCGTGAGTCGTGCTTGGGTATCTCAGATGATAGAGCACTTTCCCGTGAAAAGCAAAGGCCCCGAGTTCGAATCTCGGTCCTGCACACAGTTTTAATATGCCAGGAAGTTTCATATCAGCGCACACTCCGCTGCAGAGTGAAAATCTCATTTTAGACTTCGTAGTAGTAGTAGTAATAACAGTTTTGTTCACCCGTAGATCTCTTTTTACAAGGATATGGGACATGTCAAATTATTTACAAGTTTAAACCAATTTACAGTAAGCTAATTCGTATACACATACATTTACAGACCTCTACTTAGAGACAATCATTAGATTTACTCCTGGTACAAAATGCTTCTTTTTACAAATAACTTATTAAACATTGTAATGCCACACTGTTCCCTCATAGCTCACTATCAGTCACTGCACACACTATACACACATTGTTTCATAACACATCACTCATTCACTACACACACAAACACATACACACACACACACACACACACACACTGGTTATCTCTGGGCCATTTTCTGTACCACAACTTCCCATTTGCCATCCTGAAAAACTGAGTCAGCATCCCTCTATAATGAGTGAGATGTTGAGCTCAGAAAGAGAAAGAGGTGTAAGAGGTGTCAGTATTCTGCTATGCATAGCTTGGAAAAAGTATTTCTAGAAAGAAAAAAAGAACGTATAAAACATAATGTGAAGCTGTTATGTGGAATGTTGGATGTTTTAAAATCACTATTATTATTTATTTGTATAACATTTGTTTATCAAACCTGTACTCTGTTTTATCTAAGTAATCCTTCAATGTATAAAACGCATTGCATAAAAGGTACCTTTTAGCTGCCTTTTTAAAAAAATGTATTTTAGCAATTTCTTTAATCTCTTTTGGTAATTTATCGTATAGTTTTATTCATTGGTAAAAAATGCTGTTTTGAGTTTTATGTTTATTTTTCTTGGTAAATATATGTTGAGTCTAGCTCTTGGTGCATGGTCGTGGACAGAGCTGTTTGTGCAGTAATTACCAATGTTATTTTTGATGTGTACAACTGACTGGTAAATATATTCACATGGAGCAGTTAAAATCTCCATTGTTTTGAACAGATGTCTACAATGAGCTCGACTAGTATTTTTGGTTATTATTCTTATGGCTCTTTTCTGAAGTTTGAAAATTGTGTTCATATTTGGTGCGTTTGTTCCCCGAAAAAGAATGCCACAGCAAAGAATTGAGTGTACATATGAATAGTACGTAACTAAAAGACACTGTATGTTACACAGTGATGATAGGATTCTAAGGGCATAACCAGCTGATGACTTTCTGTTTGCAAGTATCTTTGTGTGTGCACATCACTTCAACTGAGAATCAATATTCATTCCTAGAAACTTTGCATTTGTTGCAAGGTCTATAAAGATGAAATCTACATTTAATTTAATATTGTCATTTTACAACCACAAACTGAAATTCATGACATTAGTTTTCTTTATGTTCAATGTCACTTTGTTGCTTACTGACCAATCATAAATTTCCTTGAGAGTTTCATTTGCTTTCTCTGCAAGTAGTTCTCTTGTTTTCTCACTGACAATAATATTGCTGTCATCAGCGAAGAGGATTTTTTCACCTTGAGTAACACTACTGGGAAAGTCATTGATGTATATCAGGAATAGTATTGGTCCTAATATGCTACCTTGTGAAACCCCTATATTAATGTATTTTGGCTCTGATAAGTGTTTTACTAAATGTTAGATGTTTAAATCTATTTGAAGTATGTGCTATCTCTGCTCTTTGTACCCTGTCTGCTAGGTATGATCGAAACCAGTCATTAGCTACCCCTCTTATTCCTAATGTTTCTAATTTATTTAGTATAACCTTGTGGTCGACTGTATCAAATGCCTTAGAGAGATCCAAAAATATGCCTGTGACACACTCATCTTTATCAAGAACACGAAGTACAACTTTTTTTGAATTCTACAATGACTGGCTCCGTATTTTTGTCTCTTCGGAAACCAAACTGTGATTAGCTTAAAAGATTGTGTTTATTCACGTAATTCATTAATCTGTCTTTCGTAATTGCTTCTATTATTTTTGAGAATGCTGACAGCAGGGAAATGGGTTGGTAATTTTCTATGTCTTCTGCATTACCTTTCTTAAACAAAGGTTTCTTGTCTGTTTTAACTGCTCTGGAAATGTCCCTGATGTGAAGCATTCATTTAATATATTTGTTATGGGACCTTGTATAATCCCTATGCATTGTTTCATACACACATTGGTACTTTATCTAAGCCTAGTGACTTTTTATTTTTTAGTTTTTGAATAGTTTTATTGGCTTCATTTCTGTGGTTGGAAGTAACATCATTGTATTTAGTGCAACATTATTTACTGGTGCTACATTTGTTTTGGAGAATTTTTGCTGTAACGTCTCTGCAATACTTGAAAAACATTCGTTTGTATACTGTATGAGATCTATATCGTTTAATATGTATAAATGTATAATATGTATAAATTTCTATACAGCATGAAATCTAACATCCGGAAATAATAACGACAAAAACAATATAATCAGGAATAGCTGATCTAGAAAAAACCGTCGTTTGTATTCTACATTTACATCTACAGATATTCTCCGCAAGCTACCGTAAGGTGCGTGGCAGAGATAACCAAGTACCACTACTAGTTATTTCCTTTTCTGTTCCTCTCGCAAATAGAGGGAGGGAAAAACGACTGTCCATATGCCTCAGGCGAACCCTGATCACTCCAATCTCATCTTCATGGTCCTTACGCGAAATGTATGCTGGCGGCAGTATAATGGTTCTGCAGTTGGCGGTAAATGCCCCAATGTCGGTTACTTACATTTTCTCAATAGTGTCCCTGGAAAAGAATGTCGCCTTCCCCCTAGTGATTCCTCTTTGAGTGCCCGAATCATTCCGTAATACTTGCATGTTCTTCGAACCTATAGGTAACAAATCTAGCAGCCCGCCTCAGAATTACTTTGGTGTCTTCCCTTAATCAATCCGAGTGTGGATCCCAAGAATTCTAAAAGTACTGAACAAAGGGGCGTACTAGTGTCCTATATGCGATCTCCTTTACAGATGAACCACATTTTCCCAAAGGTCTCCCAATAAACCAAAGTCGGCCATTTGCCTTCCCTACTTCAGTCCTTACACGTTCATTCCATTTCATACTGGATTCCAACGTTACGTCTAGATATTTAGTGAACGTGACTGTCTCAAGCAGAACACTACTAATGCTGTATTCGAATATTATAGGTTTGTTTTTTCTCGTCATCATTCTGCATTTAGATCTAGCTACCATTCTTCACTCCAACTAGAAATTTTGTCTAAGTCATTCCGTATCATCCTGCAGCCACTCAATGACGACACCTCCCCAGTCATCATCGTCTTCAGCCATCAGCCGCAGATTGCAGCTCATGCTGTCCGCCATATGCTTTATATGCATAGAAAATAGCAGTGGTCCTATTACACTTCCCTGGGGCACTCTTGAAGATACCCTTGTCTATGATGAACACTAGCTGTCAAGGATAACGTACTAGCATACATTACCGGTGAAGAGTAGAATGAGGGAGATTGATTTTCAGGAATAGTTTCAGACCATCGATTGTAACATTTTTCACATATTTGTCATTCCAGTTTTATGTGATGCCTCTTAAAGCTTTCTTTTATTTCTACAGAAACAGCAGTTTTCGTCTGTCGATCATTTCCTACTACGTTTTTCACAGCTGTACCAGACAGGACACGTCCGTAGTACCGCTGCACGGAGGGTTCACATACGATTCTTGCCACTACGTATTGAGCTCCTTCAGTATAAATGGAGAATACCAGCGATTAAGACTTGCGAAAATTCGTATTGCCAATCGCATATGTGGAATTTGACGCCTCGAAGCATTTCTGAGTGGGAAAAACGTCGGTTTTTCTACAGGTATTGCGAATCATGAAATAGTCCGATACAACGTCGCCTTCAGCGTCAGGAGCTGAAGCGAAGAGACACAATACTGAAAAACCCATTTATGAGGGCAAATAGTCGTATTTGGTTGTGTTTGTATTAGGACTTATGTGCTATTAAAAATGATGTTTAAAAGCACCAGCAACTTATTAATAATCTTCAAACGCGTTGATTTTGGTAAGATTTGAAAAATGAAATGGCTCTGAGCACTATGGGACTCAACTGCTGAGGTCATTAGTCCCCTAGAACTTAGAACTAGTTAAACCTAACTAACCTAAGGACATCACAAACATCCATGCCCGAGGCAGGATTCGAACCTGCGACCGTAGCGGTCTTGCGGTTCCAGACTGCAGCGCCTTTAACCGCACGGCCACTTCGGCCGGCCTTGGTAAGATTTGTCATACCAAAATAACGGAAAACGGTACGTGATTACAAGTGCTATCAGTACCCGCGAGTACACGGTTATATTCAGTCAACGTACGTGGAGATCTCCACAGGACATGTAGAAGTGAAAACTCCGTTTGATATGAACTGGAAAATATGAAGACAAAGAAGTCATAAATACAGGTTTGCATCACGTCTTTGAGACTGCAGCGGATAAATACACTCATTGTGGTGAGAAAGCTTCGTCGCCTTCGATCACATCAAGCACCTTCAGCATCCCCCCCCCCCCTTCCCACACACACCTCGCTCCCGCATCCATCCCAACTCTTCACCTAAAACCAACAATTCAACGAGAGACGCAAGTTGAGTGCAATAGTGGCAGTGTAGAGAAAAGTGGAAAATGCGAATGAGCACAAAAAATTAAACGGTCTGGTTACTGGGACATTTATGCCGACGTCGAGGTACTGGAGGTGGGAGGATAAAATTTGTGTGTCTGCAGTTCGCGTCCGTGCTGGGCATTGTTCGTGAAAACTTCAGGATAAAATCATAACAAGTGTTTCGTATTAAACTGTAATTTAACTATCAGTATCGTAATATAACTGTTACCCAGAGTAGGCTGATGATTATAGAATGGATAAATCACAGGTTCATTTAGAGTTATTTGTTGATCGTGATAAATACTCGTCTGGCGCTGTTACATTGTCATCTACACTGAAGCGCCAAAGAAACTGGCATAGGCATGCATATTCAAACACAGACATATGTAAACATGCAGAAAACAGCCCTGCGGTCGGCAACGACTATGTAAGACAACAAGTGTCTGGCGCAGTTGTTAGAATGGTTACTGCTGCTACAATGGAACGTTATCAAGATTTAAGTGAATTTGAACATGGTATTATAGTCGGCGCATAGTCTCCGAGGTAGCGATGAATTGGGGATTTGCCCATACAACCATTTCACTAGTGTATCGTGAATATCAGGAATCTGGTAAAACATCAAATCCCCGGATATCGCTGCGGCGGAAAAAGATTCTGCAAGAACTGGACCAACGACGACTGAAGACAATTGTTCAACGTGACAGAAGTGCAACCCTTACGCAAATTGCAGACGCCTTGCGGGATTAGCCGAGCGGTCTAGGGCACTGCAGTCATGGACTGTGCGGCTGGTCCCGGCGGAGGTTCGAATCCTCCCTCGGGCATGGGTGTGTGTGTGTTTGTCATTAGGATAACTTAGGTTAAGTAGTGTGTAAGCTTAGGGACTGATGACCTTAGCAGTTCAGTCCCACAAGATTTCACACACATTTGAATTGCAAATTGCAGAAGATTTAAATGCTAGGCCATCAACAAGTGTCAGCGTGCGAGCCATTCAGCGAAACATCATCGATATGGGCTTTCGGAGCCGAAGACCAACTCGTGTACCCTTTCTGACTGCACGACTCAAAGCTTTACCTATATATGAAGATAGTATCTCTTCTTTCGGACACGACCGAAAGAACAGATACCATCGGTGACCATGCAGCTCGTTAGAAGGAAATTACAATGAAATGAATACCTCTAGCTGCATACATGCGTTGATATAAGTCAACGGGGACAGTTGAAAATGTGTGCCCCGAACGGGACTCGAACCCGGGGTCTCCTGCTTATATGGCAGACGCTCTATCCATCTGAGCCACCGAGGACACAGAGGATAGTGTGACTGCAAGGACTTATCTCTGGCACGCCTCCCGTGAGACCCACATTCGCAACTTATTGTCCCGCACGATATTCATATAAGGCTCACCGGCAGTTTGACCATCTTCTGTGCGGATGCACAAACAGTGCCCGAACTCTTACGGAAATCGGCAGTAAAGCCACGAGTAATGAGTATGATGGTCAGGGAAACTATGAATATAGTGCGAGAATATAAGTTGCGAATGTGGGTCTCGCGGGAGGCGTGCCAGAGATAAGTCCCTGCAGTCGCACTATCCCCTGTGGCTCAGATGGATAGAGCGTCTGCCATGTAAGCAGGAGATCCCGGGTTCGAGTCCCGTTCGGGGCACCCATTTTCAACTGTCCCCGTTGACTTATATCAACGCCTGTATGCAGCTAGGAGTATTCATTTCATTGTAAGAAAGCTTTACGCCTCGCCTGGGCCCGTCTACACCGACATTGGACTGTTGATGAGGGGTAACATGTTGCCTGGTCGGACGAGTCTAGTTTCAAATTGTATCGAACGGATGGACAAGTAAGCATATAGAGACAACCTCATGAATCCATGGGCCCTGCATGTCAGTAGGGGACTGTTAAACTTGCTGGAGGCTCTGTAAATGTGTGGGGCGTGTGTAGCTGAGTGATATGGGACCCCCGATACGTCTAGATACGACTCTACCAGGTGACACGTACGTAAGCATCCTGTCTGATCACCTTTATCCATTCATGTCCTTTGAGAATTCCGATGGACTTGGCAACTCCAGCAGTACAATGTGACACCACACGTGTTCAGAATTGCTACAGAGTGACTTCATGGAACACTCCTCTGAGTTTAAAAACTTCCTCTGGCCAGCAGACTCTCCAGACATGAACATTATTGAACATATGAGGGATGCCTTGAAATGTGCTGTTCAGAAGAGATCTCTACCCTCTCGTACTCTTACGGATTTATGGACAACCCTGCAGGATTCATGCTGTCAGTTCCCTCCAGAACTACTTCAGACATTAGTCGAGTCCATACCACATCGTGTCGCGGCACTTCTGCATGCTCTCTGGAGGCCTACACAATATTAGGTAGGTGTACCAGTTTCTTTGGCTCTTCAGTGTATCACGTGCATGTGCCTACACTGGAACGATGAAGTCACAGACAAAACAAATACTGCGCAATCATCATGTACAAGTATGATTTACCCGTTTTGCGCTCAACCACTGTTTATGCGTATTAGTTTCGTATTACTAGCGATTCAAAACTGACGATATTGTATTACACAAGACCGTTCGAGGGATCATCATTGTCACGAGCGTATGGGATCACTATTACCTGTGCTTTGGAAATGCGTCGCAAGGGATATCACACAACTTTTCCACGAGTTGAGCTGATATGGACGGTCTGGAGCTGCTCGTGTCATTGCAAATAACCTTACCAGCAAAATATAGCTCATCTACTCAAAAGAGCATACTGGTCGCTTTGAAGCGTTGTCCTAAACGATGGACATAAGACGTGGCAGACAAGCAGTGTGTATATGCCTGTCGGTGTATGAAATCTGCGCAGTACAATGGGTCGACACGGAGATGTAACAGAATGACTCAAATGAGCTACTGTATCTCTACGTGCCAATGGCCATTCCGTGAAGAAATTTTGTTGAATTGTAGGGGTATCGACGGGGATTAATATGGACGCGACGTTGGAGTCGGGTACGTCGCAAATGTCCATTGCTCACGGCAATGTCAGGATAGTAATTGACGGGAGTCGCGTAGTGTGTGAAGATTGTCCCAATTTCTCCTCTTTTCAAATGACACATGGCGCAATTTCACCTTCGGTCCAGTGATGCATTTAGCCCCGAGTAGGCTGAGGGTGTAGTTCAGGCCAGAGGTGGTTCTGTGACGTATTGGGGGTGCTTTAAGTACGAAAACTTAGCCACATTCATTGAGATTAGCGTGAAGATGAAGCAGGATGTTCATTTCAGCATTCTTGGTGGACACCATTTCTTCCGTATTTGCATGATGATTACACTGTGGATACGTCTTTCAAGAATATATCAGTCGTGTTCACAAGGCTCCGCGCATATGTCCCTGATTTGACGAACACCCAAGCAGCCTACCGCAACTCGATTGGTTCGCTACATCAGCTGATTTTACTGCCATAAAAAAGATCAGAGAGCATTTGGAACAGCTCTAACGCGCGTAATCGGCAATGATTTGCTTCAACTGGATGTGGCACATCTGGAAAATATTGGGTACTCGGTTCATCATCGAACTGAGGCCGTTACCAAAGCCAGACGCAGTGTTACGCGGTGTTAGAGTGAAGCCCCAGAGTTGACCACTTTTTTCCAGTGTGCTTACCTCCTACTTCCTTGAACCTCGCCATCGACCGAAAAATGCGTCTTGATGTTGGAGATTATCAGTTACACAAGATCCATAGCTTTTACTGCATTCGCGTTACAGACATGAAATCCGCAAGCCACAACACAATGATAGTTTACATCTGTGAAAACGTCATTCCTGCTTACTCTCTTGCACAACACGTCGTAAACGGAAAATAGTACAACGTTACCAGTTAGCCCTCCAGCAATGCTGATCATGGTTCTTATTGTATGGGAAAGCAAGTTGTATGCACCATTTGTGGATACAGTTTCTGTCTTGTTACACAGGTCATGTAAAAGCAACACTTCACATGTCACCTTACGGGCAGTTGTTCTTCCTTGCACCATTCTCGATTATAACAGGGAAAGGGAGAAATTATGGTGGTACGAAAAGTACCCATCGCTACGCACCGTAATGTGTCTTAGTATAGATTTCGATTTCTATGTAAAGTCTGTTTGTGAAATTCATGTCGATTCCTATAAGGGACCTTTCGTTTTCCACAAAGATCTTAATACGCGAGCATAGAACGTGTTCCATAACAGCAGACTGCACTACCGTGGTGATAAAGGCATATAATTATCTGCACTGTCCAACGGTCCTTCTCGAAACGGTAATGATCCGCGCGCATTCTTCCAGTTTCTTGGGACATGTTGCTGCTCCACTGATCTACAATGAACTGGTGCTGTTTCGTGTAGTCTACAGAGAATTGTTCAGATATCCCATCAAGTTCAGTTGCTATACGTAATTTGAACAGTATTGGCCCAATAACACTTCCGTCTAGTACTCTGGAAGTTACCTCTACACCTAAGGACTTCTCAATATATTCAACAAGGTTAATGAAGGTATTCTCATCTGTGTCCACTACAAATTGAGGAATTCTAGTCTTAAATGCTGTCTAAGTGAAGTAGTTACAAAAATCGCTGTACATGAACTTGCGTGATGGGACGGGACCAAACACGGAACGAGGACAAAGAAACACAAACAGTGGAAAGAAACAGGAACGAGTTGGCATCATCAGCGAGTCGTAATGTGAATACTGCTGGCTGCGCACCCAGATGTTGAGTGCGGCACAAAAAACGCGCCACACCTCTCGTCCAAAGTGTCTTTTTGTGGCGGGCGGCGGCCCTCACACCAGACGTACGGACCCCCTCCCCCCTTCCTTAATGTGGCAATCGCTAACATCACAAGGTCTTAACGCTAATGAGCCTTCTCTGGGAAAGACAACAATAACCATCCAACCCGGTGCGGCCAACTACTACGCTCGTAACTCCCAATTATGCAAGTTTATTTCACAAGTAGCTCACAGTAGCAACATGCGAACACCGTTAAACAGCACTGTCGCACAACACTACAGTACTGAAGCTGAAATTATTCGCGCAAGACGGGCAATTTTCTATTGGATAAGCTGATCTGAAAACTTACTATAATTTTCCGCACTAGTACCGCCGTTGTATCGGTTTATCCGTACTAAAGAATAGGGCGGTCCATTCTCGTTACAAACATCTGCTTTAGAAGATCGCAACGACTAAGATGGTTTTTTGATATTAGTTTAAGGACAAAAGTAACGGTCTTTCTGCGTAGGTTTATATCATAGTTGCAGCATTGGAACTTACAAGTTTTCTTAGGCTATGGTGAAAGCAGCTGCAATGTACACTCAAAATTTCTACGCCAGGAAGAATAGCATTTACTTAATGTACGTCTACAGAATAGTAGCAAGAATACACGATCGAATTTGTGGGTGATGTGTGGTATAGAGAGCGCGAAATGTGTGAGCTCTGCTACCAACAATGGGACTCACCGGTTGTGCATCGAGTCGAACGGAGCTTGGACGGCAGACGACGGTATGTCATTGTAAGTTGCTTCAGCTCTACGCCAGGGTTCCTCAGTCGTATTGCCTGGCGAGTGATGACCTGCCAGGCTCTCGGCAACCAAGTGGATGAGAGATCTGGAGAATGTGCTGGTCAGGGAAACAGTCGAACACCCTCTACATCGAGGTAGATTAGGCCAACACGTGTAGCATGTGGCCTTCAAAAATAACGCCACGTAGACCTCTAAGACAGAGCAGAGCTAACGACCTTAACAAGTCAAAAATGCAGTGGCTGCTGTCCAAATTACCGACTAAGTAAACCTGAGGTGATCGCGGTGTTTGCGTGGGTACTTGTCTTGCTGTAAACAAACCAGTATCGTGACTGAAGGTATATGACAGAGTTTTATGATAATCGAACAATATATTTTGTCCTTTCGGTCGCTAGTCCGGTGGGGCAGCTGCGCTCCCGCATGGAGTTGGGTATGGCCTTCGTGAACCCATCATGCGATATTCGGACGACAGTCTTGTGATATCGTGAACAATCTTGTGATATCGTGAGCAGCAATATCGCTCAACGATAAACTGCATTATAAATAGGAAATGATCCTACTGCTGTTGAATTCAGCATCGTACCTCTCGACAGTTTTCCTTCTTACATGAGACGTATGCACGTATGCAGGCAGTGTCACTTTGGGTATGCTTTGCACTGTTACCAGAGTTCCCCTTCCCTGCTATGATGTTATGAACTGTGTCAGATTTCTCCCCTCCCCTACTCCCTCTCAGACAGGTCAATAATCCTATCCATAAAATGGCACGAAATTCAAAGTCTGGTGGTAAATTCACATTTTTCCTCCACTCCTATGACTTGACTGTAGAAGCAGTGTTCTTTTCCTAAGTATAAATTGGTGGGAAAATCAGACATCCAAGATACCAAATTCTCCTGTTCGAATTCAAGATGATCGACGTGGAATACGAGCACACCCAGCATTCTTTCCGAAGTTTCTGGATTTTCCTCTGGAATCACTTACCTGAGACAATGGATGTTATCCCCCATGAAGATCCAAACCTGTGTGCTAATCACAGCCAGGACAAAATGAAGTATCCTGAACTTTGAACACTTCTGCAAGAAGCACACGAGCTTGTAGTTTATCCTCTATAGTTAATAACATAATGAATTCAACGCAAATTGTCTTTTGAGTCTCTTTCCTAACAGGGAAGTAAGTTCAATTGCACGCAAGTACTTGGAACAACAAAAGGAAGGCGTTCACAGTCAGGCTTCGCTCTCTACTAGATGATAATCTAAAGTTTAAGTTCTCTTTCTCATGTGAGCCGGTCCCGAGGTCCCTTGGCGGCAACGGCGGCGTGCGGTCAGCAGTGTTAGATCCAGAGCAGACTTCCTCTCTTGGCTGACTGCGTCGTAACTGCCGCGATTGTCGCGGACGCGTTCCTAAATACCTGCATGGTGGAAGTACACTTCTTCCTGATTGGTGCCTGTGACACTAGCTGATGCAGCAGAAGTTTCGTGGTAGGAGGTACCTCTCTTGCTGATTTACGCGTCCTCTGTACTGTGGTTTGGTGTATGCGAAGGTCCTTCAGGTCGTGCTGCAAATGACAGAATCGGAACGTCGTGCAGTCGCAGGGGCTGAGCTGGCAACCAACCCAATAGTGATGTATTGGCGTGTGGTGTCGGTGCTTGACGGCTTTATCCACAAGCTATTCCTCCTCCCCCTCCCAGAGTGGCAGAGGCGAGGCGAAGCCAGGTGTCAGAGTCCTCGAAGAGGTCACTTCTGTTCCCCTGGCTTGTTTGGGGAAGCGAATGCGGAGTAGAACTGACTTCCACTGGGGTGTCAGACTGTGACATTGGACGCCTCCCGTCCCCTAGGTCGGCATGTCCAGGGAATCTGACATCATGCTGGGTATCAGGAACAGAACACGGAGATCAGTTTTCAGGTGGTGGAAGAGAACTATGCCGCAATCAGACCTAACTGATGTGTTTGCAACCATGGGAATATCTTGGAATACAGCTTCCAAAATTCTACAGCCAAGGATGAGGTATACTGTAGTAGGGAGCCAGCAGGGTTGACTGTGGGTGAAGTGCATGGCCCAGAATTGGTTGCATGGAGAAGTGGTGCAATCTGGAGTGCGATGGGTGCCCTGCTGTTCTGCCGGCCGCTGTGGCCGAGCGGTTCTAGGGGCTTCAGTCCGGAACCGCTCTGCTGCTACAGTCGCAGGTTCGAATCCTGCCTTGGGCATGGATGTGTGTGCTGTCATTAGGTTAGTTAGGTTTAAGTAGTTCTAAGTATAGGTGACTGATGACCTCAGACGTTGAATCCCATAGTGCTCAGAGCCATTTTTTTTAACCTGCTGTTCTTGGGATGAAGGATGGAAAGAAGGTAGCGATGTAGTAGACCGTGTAAGCATGCCGACGGGTAGGTCCCAAAAAACGAACAAGTGCATCATCCAAGTACTGATGACAAAGTTTTGCCAGTTGGGACTTAAATGTGCAGACAAACCACTCAGTGCTCCACTTGGATGCTGGATGGAATGGAGCCATATGAATGAGAGAAATGCCATTCATGGCACAAAAGGAAAGGAACTAAGCTCTGTTGTCTGTTGTGACAATGGTTTCAGGGAGACCTTCCAAGACAAAAATGTGTGCGAGGATTGTCTGGAGGATTGTCTGGGTGGCAGAAGTAAAGCTTATCTCAATTACAAAGGGAAACCCTGTGCCGGTATTAGTGATAATGAGCCAGGATACACAAAGGAAGGGACCCAAAAAATAGAGATGGATGGGGACCAGGGTGTGGCTGTAGTGGGCCAGGGGAAGTATTGTCAAGCCTGGGCAGCTTGCTTGCTCTAGAATATGGAGCAGGCAGCGACCATGTTGGTTATTGCAGTGCCTATGTCCCTCCAGTAGACAAGTTGCTGTGCCAGCCTCTTGGTGAGGACCATCCCCAGTGCCCCTCAGGGAGAAGAGGATGCACATGTCGAGGGCACATAGAACAAGCATGCACATCCAACCATTGTTGCCCTGGATGAGAATGGTGCCCTGCAGCTTAGACAGTTCCTGTCGGCACCCCCTGAATGCCTGGAGGTTAGGATGTGGCAGTATCTTACAGTTGAAAGGTCTGGCCTGATGGATGTAGTGGAGACCTTCCCAGAAGATGGGATCGCTGGCTGTGTGTTTTCTGACAAGCCCTACATCCAGTGGAAGCTGGACGACTGCCTCCTCTATCATTGCATCCATGTGGAAACATACCTGAGGTCCCAGTTCGAAGTTCAGGTCTTGTCCAATGGGCACCCTGGAAAGGAAGTCTGCATTAGTGTGTGGGCCATGGAGCGGAATCCGATCTCCTGTGCAGCTTGATAGAAAGAGGGCCCAACATTGTAAGGGTCGTGCTGTGTTGGTGAAGACTGGGTTGGTGGACCAGAGCAGTAGGTGCAGTGGCTTGAAGTCAGCGAGAAGGGTGAATTGTCGACCATAGATGTAGTCGTGAAGCTTCTTTATTCCGAATATAATCACTAAAGCCTCCTTCTCGATCTAACTGTATTTGCGCTGCACAGCATTCAAGCTCATAGAAACCAAATAAATGGGTCATTCCTTGCCATCCACCATGTGTTTGAAGGTTGCCCATAAACTGCAATCTGATGCATCAGTCGCAAGATGAGAGACTTAGCTGGGTCGTAAGGGATCAGGCGTGTGGGCTGCAGGAGTGCGCACTGTAGGGCAGGAAATGCGCTGTCACATTGTGGCTACCAGTTTTATGGATCGTTTTTGGTTGGTTGGTTGGTTGATTTGGGGGAAGGGACCCAACAGCAAAGTCATCGGCCCCAGTGGATTAGGGAAGGAGATGGGAAAGGAAGTCAGTCATGCCCTTTCAAAGGAACCATACTGGAATTCACTTAAAGCTACTTAGGAAAATCATGGAAAATCTAAATCAGGATGGCCAGACGTGGGTTTGAACCATCGTACTCCCAAAAGCGAGTCCAGTGTCCTAACCACTGCTCCACCTTGCTAGGGGGGAATGCTTTTGCGGAACAACTGGTGTAAAGGGTCGGCGAGTGCTGCAGCGTGTGGAATAAACAGCCATTAATTATTCCCAGCACTTACTTCAATTGATATTTATCTGGGGCATCTTTAATCTTTGAGATGCCCCTACTTACTGAGGGGCTGGCCGCGGTGGTCTAGTGGTTCTAGGCGCTCAGTCCGGAACCGCGCGACTGCTACGGTCGCAGGTTCGAATCCTGCCTCGGGTATGGATGTGTGTGATGTCCTTAGGTTAGTTAGGTTTAAGTAGTTCTAAGTTCTAGGGGACTGATGACAACAGATTTTAAGTCCCATAGTGCTCAGAGCCTTACTGAGCGGTAGGGCGAAATTCAGAAGCACTAAGCAGATGTCCCAAGTATTCCACTTGTCGAACGAGGAGGGTCCTTGTTACACCAAAATCGAACTTTATAAAGAATGGAAAAAAGAGCATGCAAGTTGCATGCCAGGTCCTCAAGAGATGCGTCGGAGACCAAGATGTCATCTAGGTAATTAGCTGTACCAGGGACATCATGGATTAACAGTTCAAGATACCTTTGAAAAATGGATGGTGCACTCGTGATGCCAAATGGCAGCCGATTGTATTGAAACAACCCGAAAGGCGCGTTTATTACAAGCATTTCGAGAAGCTGCATCCAGTGGCAGCTGTAGATAGGCCACCCATCGATCAACCTTGGCAAACACCTTACTACCACCAAGTTTAGTATGGATATGATCTAATTCGGGGATAAAGTATGAGTCTACCACTGCTTGGGAATTATCTGTAGCACTAAAATCACCACAGACCCATAGAGAACCGTTAGACTTTTCCTCAATCACTATGGGAGTAGCCCATCTGCTGTTGGAAACCGGCGTTAGAATTCCCTCATCTTGAAGGCGTTGCAATTCCTGGCAGAGCCTGTCTCACAGAGCAAATGGAATGGAATGCGCCTTGCAGAACTTTGGAACTTCGGAGGGCAAAAGGGTGATGTGCTTCAAAATTGTTTGCCCCACAGGAACGTCCTGAGGAAACAGATGGTTATTTGTCAAAAAAACCCTCTGCATAACGGCCACCATCCACAACATTAACGGTGTGGTCAGGGTTGCAGATCTGTAAGCCCCCAAGAGGTTCCAAGTGTCAGAGTGGGCTAGTACCAACACGCGAGCCATGAGTGTCTTCGATGCATACCGAATCTGCGCAGAAAACGCTCCCATGAAAAGAGGAGGTCGTTACTGAAACTATGGAGACGGTTGACAAAACTTTGCAAGGGAGATTGCACCCAGCTTCTGATACGTAGGTCAGTCGATAAGTGTAATGGGGGAACCGGTATCGATCGGCAGGGCCACCAGTACTTGATAAATGAAGATAGAAATAGACATCCGCTTCTTGGAAGGTGTAATAATGGACTGTACGAAAGAGACCGCGGTCCTAAATATCCGCACGGTGGAGGTACACTTCTACCGGATTGGCTGTCCGTGACATTGGCGGATGCAGCAAAAGGTTAGTGGTATGAGCGACATCTCTTGCTGGTTTACATTCTCTCTGTACTGTGGTCTGGTGTATGCGAAAGCGCTGTGCAGGTCGTGCTGCAAATGAAGGAGTCGGCACGCCATGTAGCCACAGGGGCTGAGCTGAGCTGGCAACCAACCCGACAGCGGTGTGTTGACGTGCTTGACGGCTTTTGCGACACGCCACGAAAGGTGCTTGTTTCCCCTGAGGGTCCAAACCTGTCTATGAGACCAACAATGCCAGCTTGAACATGAAGACGTTTTTCAGCCTACATGTAATAGCCCTTTCAGTGACATAAAAAATCACTTAACATGTTTTTCCCAAGCTATTAAACACTCGGATATGTAGGGACCTGTAGTCATGGCTGTCTGATCACTTGTTGGAGGTATAGAATATAACATGACCACTGGGGTCTCCCCTGACGTCACGTATCACCTACCCCAAGAAAAGTCCAGCTGTCCAAAGTGTAAACAATTCGTGTCAGGCGTCACCCTAAGTTTTGGGTCTTTCCACTCGTGTTGTGGCTACGTCTTAAACACTACCCCAGGGAGAGCTTCCTTTCCACAATGCGAACGTTCATGATCGCTGGACCGGTCGAAATGTCCATCCCATCCGTAGCCGGCGTCGTAACATGCTGAGACCCAATTCACCACACATTCATAGGTTCGGGCAGGGCCGAGCTGCCAGGTGCTAGGGTCGCCATGCCACACAAGACATACGACTCTGGTAAAAACAAGAGTCAGGTATCCAGAAGTCACAAGTTAGCCCCCGATCTGCCAGTAAAAGAGAAGCCACAAACATGCTGTCGATTCAACTACCTAATGCAGAATACTAGTTCTGGTCTCTGCCAGTACTATACTGTTTGCGATAGCGCTGCAGCCACAGCTCACACAATGCGGGTTAAAACGGCGTGAAACTTGCAGGAAACAAACTTGTACTTTAACTCGTATTGAAAAATGACAGGGATTAAAAATTTCCATAAGCTGAAAATAACCTACGACCACACGTACGTTCCGCAGGGGAACTGAATAACAACAGATGTACAGACGTCCTCCTCAAGTGGAGAAATGTGCGGTGGCTCCAAAGCAAAATAATTAATTTTGGTTCACATACTATGCTTAGAACGTTCATCACAAAAAAGTTGTGTGTGTGGTATAGACAGCAGCTATGTCAATAACGAACCCCGCAGATGCATCCAAATATGTGAAGTTCATATGAAGGGCTTATTCCAATAGTGGTACTAGTCCACTTTTGTTCATATTGAGATACAGAGTCCTAAAGTTAAATGAGCGCTGAAAAATCTGCAGTTGAGATACCAGAAATATTCAAGCATACGGCTGTGTGCTCTCCCCCCCCCACCCACCATGAACCGTGGACCTCGCCGTTGGTGGGGAGGCTTGCGTTCCTCAGCGATACAGATACCAGTACCGTAGGTGCAACCGCAACGGAGTGGTATCTGTTGAAAGGCCAGACAAACGTGTGGTTCCTGAAGAGGGGCAGCAGCCTTTTCAGTAGTTGCCGGGGCAACAGTCTGGATGATTGACTGATCTGGCCTTGTAACACTAACCAAAACGGCCTTTCAGTGCTGGTACTGCGAACGGCTGAAAGCAAGGGGAAACTACAGCCGTAATTGTTCCCGGGGGGCATTCAGCTTTACTGTGTGGTTAGATGATGATGGCGTCCTCTTGGGTAAAATATTCCGGAGGTACAATAGTCCCCCATTGGGATCTCCGGGTGGGACTACTCAGGAGGATGTTGTTATCAGGAGAAAGAAAACTGGCGTTCTACGGATCGGAGCGTGGAATGTCAGATCCCTTAATTGGGCAGGTAGGTTAGAAAATTTAAAAAGGGAAATGGATAGGTTAAAGTTAGATATAGTGGGAATTAGTGAAGTTCGCTGGCAGGAGGAACAATAATTCTGGCCAGGTGACTACAGGGCTACAAATACAAAATCAAATAGGGGTAATGCAGGAGTAGGTTTAATAATGAATAGGAAAATAGGAATGCGGGTAAGCTACTACAAACAGCATAGTGAACGCATTATTGTAGCTAAGATAGATACGAAGCCCACGCCTACCACAGTAGCACAAGTTTATATGCCAACTATCTCAGCAGATGACGAAGAAGTTGATGAAATGTATGATGAGACAAAAGAAATTATTCAGGTAGTGAAGGGAGACGAAAATTTAATAGTCATGGGCGACTGGAACTCGATTGTAGGAAAACGAAGAGAAGGAACTGTAGTAAGTGAATATGGAATAGAAGTACGGAATGAAAGAAGAAGCCGCCTGGTAGAATTTTGCACAGAGCATAACTTAATCATAGCTAACACTTGGTTCAAGAATCATAAAAGAAGGTTGTATACATGGAAGAAGCCTGGAAATACTGGAAGGTCTCAGATAGATTATATAATGGTAAGACAGAGATTCAGGAACCAGGTTTTAAATTGTAAGACATTTCCAGGGGCAGATGTGGACTCTGATCACAATCTGATGGTTATGAACTGTAGATTAAAACTGAAGAAACTGCAAAATGGTTCAAATGGTTCTGAGCACTATGGGACTTAACTTCTAAGGTCATCAGTCCCCTAGAACTTAGAACTACTTAAACCTAACTAACCTAAGGACATCACACACACCCATGCCCAAGGCAAGATTCGAACCTGCGACCGTAGCGGCCGCGCGGTTCCAGACTGTAGCGCCTTTAACCGCTTGGCCACCACGGCCGGCAGAAACTGCAAAAAGGTGGGAATTTGAGAAGATGGGACCTGGATAAGCTGAAAGAACCAGAGGTTGTAGAGAGCTTCAGGGAGAGCATTAGGGAACGATTGACAAGAATGGGGGAAAGAAATACAGTAGAAGAAGAATGGGTAGCTTTGAGAGACGAAATAGTGAAGGTAGCCTAGGATCAAGTAGGTAGAAAGACGAGGGCTAGTAGAAATCCTTGTGTAACAAAAGAAATATTGAATTCAATTGATGAAAGGAGAAAAATCTAAAAATGCAGTAAATAAAGCAGGCAAAAAGGAATAAAAACGTCTCAAAAATGAGATCGACAGGACGTGCAAAATGGTTAAGCAGGCATGGCTAGAGGACAAATGTGAGGATGTAGAGGCTTATCTCACTACGGGTAAGGTAGATACTGCCTACAGGAAAATTAAAGAGACCTTTGGAGAAAAGAGAACCACTTGCATGAATATCAAGAGCTCAGATGGAAACCCAGTTCTAAGCAAAGAAGGGAAAGCAGAAAGGTGGAAGGAGTATATAGATGGTCTATACAAGGGCGATGTTCTTGAGGACAATATTATAGAAATGGAAGAGAATGTAGATGAAGATGAAATAGTAGATATGATACTGCTTGAAGAGTTTGACAGAGCACTGAAACACCTAATTCGAAACAAGGCCCCGGGAGTAGACAACATTCCATTAGAACTACGGACAGCCTTGGGAGAGCCATGCTTCATAAAACTCTACCATCTAGTGAGCAATATGCATGAGACAGGCGAAATACCGTCAGACTTCAAGAAGAATATAATAATTCCAATCCCAAAGAAAGCAGGTGTTGACAGATGTGAAAATTACCGAACTATCAGTTGAATAATTCACGGCTGCAAAATACTAACACAAATTCATTACAGACGAATGGAAAAACTGGTAGAAGCCAACCTCGGGGAAGATCAGTTTGGATTCCGTAGAAATGTTGGAACACGCGAGGCAATACTGACCCTACGACTTATCTTAGAAGAAAGATTAAGGAAATGCAAACCTACGTTTCTATCATTTGTAGACTTAGAGAAAGCTTTTGACAATGTTGACTGGAATACTCACTTTCAACTTCTGAAGGTGGCAGGGGTAAAATAGGGGGAGCGAATGGCTGTTCACAATTTGTACAGAAACCAGATGGCAGTAATAAGAGTCGAGGGGCATGAAAGGGAAGCAGTGGTTGGGTAGGGAGTGAGACAGGTTTGCAGCCTCTCCCCGATGTTATTCGATCTGTTTATTGAGCAAGCAGTAAAGGAAACAAAACTAAAATTCGGAGTAGGAATTAAAATCCATGGAGAAGAAATAAAACCTTTGAGGTTCGCCGATACCATTGTTATTCTGTCAGAGACAGCAAAGGACGTGGAAGAGCAGCTTAACGGAATGGACAGTGTCTTGAAAGGAGGATATAAGACGAACATCAACAAAATCAAAACGAGGATATTGGAATGTAGTCGAATTAAATCGGTTGATGTCGTGTTCTCGCTTCCCGAACACGGGGGTACAGGGTTCGATTCCCGGCGGGGTGTGGGACTTTCACCTGCCTCGAGATGACTGGGTGTTTGTGTTTTCCTCATCATTTCATCATCATTCATCAAAGTGGCGAGATTGGACTGGGCAAAGTTTGGGAAATTGTACGGGCGCTGATAACTGCGCAGTTGAGCGCCCCAAAAACCAAACATCATCATCATCATCATCTCCTGCAGTTCAAATTGTTGGGTCATTGTGGGGGAGGAGACCAGACTGCGAGGTCATCGGTCTCATCAGATGAGGGAAGGACGGGGAAGGAAGTCGGCCTTGCCCTTTCAAAGGAACCATCCCGGTATTTGCCTGGAGCGATTTAGGGAAATCAAGGAAAACCTAAATGAGGATGGCCGGACGAGTGATTGAACCGTCCTCCTCCCGAATGCGAGTCCAGTGTGCTAACCACTGCGCCACCTCGCTCGGTGCAGTTCAAAGAATCCACTTTCTTACACAGGACGGCAAATGATTTGCATCTCAATATACGAACTCGGTTCGCTTATTAAGGTCGGATAGGTCGTGCATTGGGTACCAAAGTCCATCTTCTTGTCACAGAGCAAGCATCCAGCGTTATGCTAGAAATAGTTATGAAACTTCCAGAAAACCATCTGAAGATAAACATGAAATCTTTCGAAAACAGGTTCGTGGAATAATAAATAACTGTCCAAAAAAGTGACTGGTGGCAGTTTTATGTATATACATTCAGTTGACAGTCACAGATTCTAAAATATCCGTAATGGATAAGCTTAATCTGTGGTGCTTCTATCAGATAACAGGGTATGATTTTGACGAGCTTAAATGGCAGACACATACGTAAAATTTTCAGAACCGTTTGACGAGCAGACACTTCGTTTGAACATCACTATGCGAGAATGTAGCACTTCGATTCCACCGATGATGACTAGAGAAACGTACGTATAGTGCTAATCGGATCTCACCGCTTCCTGGCTCTGCCTCATAATCGCTACAGCTATAAAACGAACAATTCAGTTTATTTCAGACTGCCAACAAGTACAGATGCGATGGAGAAGATTCTTTAAGGAGTTCAATACAGCGATCCACAATAGAGCATTCCCTGCAATTAACAGAACCCACTTTCTTATACAGGACTGCAAATGATCTGCATCTCAATATACGAGGTCTGTTCGTTTATTAAGGTCGGATAGGTCGTGCAATGGAAACCAAAGTGAAAATGCGACAAAGCGTTGCATTTTTGTGTTGGTCACTGTCTCTAGTATGCACGTCGATCGCATCGCGTTGCTTTTTTCAGTTCTGAGCACGCAAAGGTGCCTAGCAAATAACGTGTCCCGCCAAGTGTGAGTGCCTTCGAGAGATTTCACCCAATTCCATGCAGCTCGCATGACGTAATTGTCATAAATTTCCCTCTTCATTAAAATTTTCGGCCGCACACTGCAGTAGCAATGAAGACACTCCTGCAGCATATTCGATGTGAAGTGTTTGATGACCCACCATACAGCCCACACTTAGCTCCGTCTGAGTTTCATCTGTGCTCCATGAATTTCTGGATATTGAGACAACATTTTAGAGCAGACAACGAGCTACAGACCAGAGTAGTGAATCGATGGAAAGCAGGTGTCTATCTTCTATGGCAAGGGTATTGGAAAGTTGGCACAGCGCTATGTCAAATGTCAAAGTCGGATCGGCGACTTTGTAGATAAGTACCCAGAAGAGCTAACTAATTGCTGCAAATAAATATTTCTGATTCTGACTGTTTCCATTTCACGACCGATCAGATCATAATAAATGAATAGCCCTCGTACACAAACGACAGACATAGACATCAAAGATTTAGGTGAGAGTTCAAAATAATTTCAGATGAACATCGTCTAAGATCACAGTTTAATAGCTTCACACTAGAATCATGAAAGTGTTGTACACACACAAGCGCTGGAAACAGCACTAGATTATTTGATGATGTAACTTCAAAATCTATGTAAGGCTCAAGAATGCAATGTCATCTCAACTACACAGGTTTTTCAAAGAAGCTTTGGGCTTTAACCTTTGCCTGTGGTAAACTACCAGTTTGTTACCAGTTACCAACCAGACTTGCAAAACTCTGATTTTTATCAACATTCATCTCACTAGGCAACACGATGTAAGTTAGCTCCTCGGTAGAAGTAGGCAGGTGCAAGGCACCAAAATTTGACGTCAGAAGATAAACAGGATACTGCATTAATTTCATTTACAAAAACAGAACGGAACACTAGATCACCAAAATCTCTCTGTCTGTCACGCACAATACTTGTCAAGCAAATGGCTAGAGAAATGTACGCATACAGCTGACCGGACATCATGATATCCTGTCACTGGCGTAAAATCGCTAGGTCTATGAAATTAAACGACTCGATTTATCCGAGATTTCACAAGAAAATAGTGTACTTCACATTATCCCATAAACATCGTCGTTCAGTGGACTGGATGCAATTTGTTCTTTCAGTTTTCCATCCGAAACAATGGAATTTACTTCTAAATAGGTTTTCCAGTGTTTTATATCTAATTTAAGGCAACTGCAGTCCACATTGTCGCTTTTCATGCGGTCTGCATTGCCATAAATTCAAGATAGCGATCCTGAGGCAACTGGCGCAGTCTGCATAACTCTTAAGTTCAGAATCCAAGATTGCGATTTGTGGCATAATTAACGACGTTGCAAATGCGAGATAGTGGACCTGGGGATTTGGGTGTAGCCTGAATTGTTGTCACTCCAAAATAGTTCTTCCAGAAGGTTATGTGCCATGATGCGACTCGCTGCCCTCGGGAAGTAGTGACTTGGCGGCTGGCGCCTTGGTGCCAAGTGCCACTAGGAATTCATCGTCAGAGTCGGTAGGCACGGATGGAAGATTGCCTGGGCTCGGGCACCAAGTCCAACGACAGGCGCAGCCAGTCTCGACCCCACGCCTGCGGCTGGCAAAGCCCAGCTGTCTCTCGGTCCAGTGTCCTTCTGGCGTCGTCGAGGTATTGATGGCTTCCGACGCTGACAGGTCATCCTTGTTTTAAAATTCAGGCTTATTTAGATGCCTCAAGTGCCCATTTGTTTCACTAAAACCCGGCGTTTAGTCACGTTGCCAAACAAGCAGACTTGCTCTGGTGTGGTGACACCGCCCCAGTTGCTCCAGCGTTACGGCTCAGCAGGCCCATTTACTCCTCAGCTCGGCTATCCTCGCCGTGCAGTCTACTGGTGTGTTTTATACTGCTACCCACATGTCGACTCATGTGAAAGAGTAATAATTTACGAGCAAAGGCTGGGTCGCGGCATTGCAACTGTAACGTTGTAACTCTGTGACAGGAAATGGTGAGATTCTCGCTGAGAGAGAGAGAGAGACAGAGAGAGAGAGAGAGAGAGAGAGAGAGAGAGAGAGAGAGAGAGAAAGATTGTGGTGATCTTTTGCTCTGCTCTTGTTCATGACGTTAGTGAAGCACATTGTCGAAGTCTGCACATCGAACGCTGATGTCTTTCATTTGTCTATTTTCGCCAGGGAGGTCACTTCCATTGTGTTGGCTAGTGAGATGCGTATTGCTGAAAGTCAGTTTTTTGTAAGTAGAATTGGTAACGAACTGTAAACAGCTGATAGTTTACTGCAGGCAAAGATCAAAACCTAAAGCATGTTTGAACAACCTATGTAATTGAGATTCTAGAGACTTGGAGAGACTTGAAAGATACATCGTCAGTAAATCTAGCTGCTGTACCAGGGCTTAAAGCCTACAGTGTCAGTAACCAGCATGACTAACAAACAGGTGATAGACTTCCTGAGGACAGATGACCGCCGGCCGAAGTGGCCGTGCGGTTAAAGGCGCTGCAGTCTGGAACCGCAAGACCGCTACGGTCGCAGGTTCGAATCCTGCCTCGGGCATGGATGTTTGTGATGTCCTTAGGTTAGTTAGGTTTAACTAGTTCTAAGTTCTAGGGGACTAATGACCTCAGCAGTTGAGTCCCATAGTGCTCAGAGCCATTTGAACCATTTTTGACAGATGACCATGCTCCGACCTTTCACCAGGAGGCGACATAAGCTCCGCTAAAGGCCAAGTGCAGCATGTACCTATTTTCTTCCGCATGGCACGTAGTCGAAAACAGGCCAGGCTGTGTCCTAGCGCAGACTCGTATTTCGGGCGTCGCTCAGTTCAAACCAGACCAGTTCCCTCCGAGTGAGTCTTCCTGTGTGAGGAGCCGATTCTGCAAGGATTACATCAGGATTCTCAATCGAGAGCCGTCTCTTCGACGCCACTGTCATTCATATCTGACTTCACAATGTTGGGAGCTGCCGATTGCAGACTTGGCCTCCTCGTCAAAGAAGACGGGGACTCTGTCACTGCGGCAGAATTACGAACTTTTAAATTTATTCCTGGTTAACTGTCAAATGGCTACATGCTGGAATTATGCAACTCTGCTCCAGACGGGATTTAAATTATGTTCATTCAGTTTGTACTTTAACAGTAAGCATCCCGTGGGACTTTGACTTCCATAAAGCGCACGTTAAATTAACTTAGATTCAGTGATATTCTAGCGGGCCTTCAGAAGCCAGAAATATTACTGTTTTATTTGAAGTAGTGGCTTAAATTTTTCTTTCAATACATGTCGAAGAACACTGGTGTCAAAAATCAAAGCAACAAACGGAAATTTCGCAAGGTTGGAGTTATTTTGCCACAAAAAGCTTTATAAACAGGGGATAGTACACTAGAGACAATGTAAAGAATACAAAACGTAATCAGCTGCAACATGCATAACGGTAGACAAAAATGTTCTTTTTTTTTCTTTTTTTTCAACTTAATAGGTTTGTACACACATGCTGACAACTGGTTAATGTGGTCAGCATGGGGTGTGACCACATCTGGCACCAATACAGGCCTGACAACGACGGGACATGCTATGAATGATGTCATCAATTTCATGTTAAGGAAATAACGCCATTTCTACCTGCAGAGCTGGTCACAAGTCCTGAAGAGTGGTTGGGTGGCTCTGGCGTGATGCAACCTGCCCCCCTAGTGCATCCCAGTTATGCTCTGGGGGATTCATATCGGAAGAGCAAGCAGGCCACGCCATGCGTACAATATCTTCCGTTTCCAAAAGAAACATCAACCACCCGTGCTCTATGAAGTCGAGCGTTATCGTCCATCAGTACGAAGTCTGGGCTCACAGCACCTCGCAACAACAGCACATGAGATCCCAAGATCTCGTCACGGTACCTGACAGCAGTTAAGTCCTGTAAAATTTCATAAAGAGGTGTTCGAGTAGTCAACATAATCTCTGCCCACACCATTAGGGATCTCCTCGATATCGGTCTCTTTCCACAATGTTTGGGTCCCGAAATCAAGTTCCACGTGCCCTCCAGACGCGAATACTTTGAGAATTACTCTCCAGACCAAATCGAGACTCATCAGTGAAAAGAAAATTGGCCCATCGTTGGACCGTCCAGGTGGCATGTTGACGGTTCCACTCTCTCTGTTGTCACACGTGATCGGCCCTGTCATTGTCTCCGGGATACAGTTTCAGTCTATATAAATTCTCGCCATCGGGCAACATCAGTTTGCGACTCTCCTTCTTCCATTCTTCCTATGGCCCTCCACAGTAGAGAGTCTGTAGGCGCCTTCTCTGTGTCATACTGCACCATCTGTGACTGTACGCAGCGATTGTGGATGCGGAACTACCCTGAAAACACTACCCCGCTTGAGAGGTGCTGTGACGTCTGTTGATCGGAATGTCATCTTCCGTGCAGAATACGACCGTAACGACATCTGACTAGTATGATTACATCGTGAATTAGACACAGGACGGGCAAATAGCAGTTTTGTTGCTTTAATTTTGGAAATCAATATAGATGCGCTATGAATCTTTGATAAATAAACTTGTTCAGTCTTTGATACCAGGATACTTTGTGTGCAGCTGTTGGGGGAAATATCACTATTACTACTTTCGGTGCTTGTGTGTACAAGACTTCCACGATTCTTAGTTACAAAACAGCTACAAAACTGCGATCTTAGACGGTGTTCATCATAATTGATTTAGAAATCTCTCGGTAATGTTTCATGTTATGTCTGTCGTTTATGCATAATGAGATGTTCGACAACGGCAGTCCTGTATAACGAACTGTGTTCTGTGAATTACAGGGAATGCATGGTTGTAAAAAGCTGTACCACACTCCTAAAAGAATCTTTCCATCCACACTTGTGGGCTGTTTGAAATAATCCGAACTGTTTATTTCATAGCTGTAGCGATTCTGAATCAGAGACAGGAAATGATGAAATTCTGTTAGCACTATGCGTACGGTTTTTCTAGTCATCATCACCGGAATATAAGTGCTACATTATCGCATAGTGATGTCCACACAGAGATATGAAATTAGGATCTTCTCTGCTTGTCTAAGAGTCCTGAAAATTTTTCGTATGTGTCTGCCATGTAAACTCGTCAAAATCATACCCTGCCATCAAATAGAAGTACCACATCCAGCAAACGATTATGGTCATTGAAACGTTTCCTAATTACAGAGGAATCGTTCTTTGAATTCGTAAAGTACACCATTTACTGGAAAATGAAACCCATTAAAGGATGGATTCCACGTTTGGGTGACAAATTCGAATATAGCACTGGCATCAGCAAGATTCTCGTCTCGTGTGAAACAGAATCGACGCTGTAATGTATAGAGATATGGTATTCAACAGCCATTCTCATTTTTCAAGAATTGGTAGTAAATCTCATATAATTTCTGACTTCAGAAAAAACTATACCGCTTTACCAACGATATTTCGACGTACGACTTAGAAATCCAGTGGAAACACCTGATGTCATTATACTTTGGGTAAAACATATCAAATCATCGAGTAAGGATACTTCAGTGAGGTCATTAAGTGAGACGTCAGTCGTTCTGGCGCCTTCCGCAAGTATAGATTTTATGACGTTTACCATTAATGTTTTGTGAAATAAATGTCTACATGCCTCTGAATTGCTCTGATACAGGGCGTCCAGAAAAGGACTCCCTGATTTCAAAATTAAATATCTCGAAAACAAAGATCGATAGAGGAATGCAGTAAACGGTATGATTATTGTGAAAGCTATAAGAAGTTTATACAGCAGTTTGAAATAATAGTTACAAAAGTTGCTAACAGATGGCGCTGTAATCGCCATACGTAATGCCTAGTATAAATAGTGATCCGAAGCCCAGAGCGATCAGTTCCACTATTGAAACGTGAAAGGAGGTTAGCGTACCGAAGGAAGAGATTAAAACCATGTACTCAATTGAACAACGCATTTTTCTGGTGCTAGATTACCACAGGTTAGAAGAGAGTCCTACCGCAACAAGGTGAAATTTCCAAGCACGATTTAATGTTCCAAAAGGACCCGATGCGAAAACCATTCGTACGCTCTTCGCAAAATTTCAACGAACAGGCAGCGTAACTGATGATCTAGTGGGGCATGTCGGCCGCAAGCAAACCGCAGTTACGCCTGAAAATATCGCCACAGTTTCCGGAATTATTCAGCGAAATCCAATGTCATCCGTCCGTAGAATTGCATCTGAGACTGGTTTGAAGCGTTCCAGCACGCAGAAAATACAGAGAAAGAGCGTACACATGTTTCCTTTGAAAATTCAAACGCACCAGGCCATACCGGTACGATCTGTGCAACAGAGGGTTGCCTTTGCTAATCAGATGCTCACAATGATTGATAGTGAAGGATTTGATGTTGGCTGCATCAGGTTTACAGATGAAGCACACTTCCACCTGAATGGATACGTGAATAAGCAGAACTGGCGATTTTGGGGTTCCGAAAAGCCATATTGGTGTGAAGCGAAACCCCTGTATTCTCCTAAAGTTACTGTGTGGGCTGCAGTATGCAGCAGAGGCATTATTGGCCCTTTTTTCATTCGAGAAACGGTCACTGGTGCACGTTACGTTGCAATTTTGGATCAATTTGTCGCCACACAGCTAGCGTTAGAGGATCGACCAGGTACTGAATGGTTTATGCAAGATGGAGCCCGACCACATCGGACCGAACAAGTGCTTCGCTTTCTTGAGGAATACTTCGGGAATCGAGTCATTTCTTTGGAATATCCCAAATTTTCTGGTGCAGACATGGATTGGCCTCCATATTCACCGGATTTGACTCCGTGTGACTTTTTTTTGTGGGGCACAGTGAAAGACATGGTCTACCCGAAGCATCCCGCCATGCTGGACGAGCTTGAATTCGCGATCTCTGTGGCATGTGAATTCATTTCGGTTGAGACACTACGAAATGTGATGGCGAATTTCATTCCTCCTTTTGGCCACCTCTGTAGTGCCAATGGTGAACATTTTGAAAACATTGTGATGTGATTGTTTGCAAAGATTGTTTTCATACGATTATTTCACTTATGTATGCTGATATGAGCTATACAGCGTACAGCGCCATCTGTTAGCAGCTTTTGTAACTATTATTTCAAACTGCTGTACAAACTTCTTACAGCTTTCACAATAAACATACCGTTTAAAAATGGTTCAAATGGCTCTGAGCACTATGGGACTTAACATCTATGATCATCAGTCACATACCGCTTACTGCATTCCTCTATCGATCTTTGTTTTCGAGATATTTAATTTTGAAATCAGGGAGCCCTTTTCTGGACACCCTGTACCTTCTGTTCATCCGACTGTGGGATTTGAAAGTACAACATTGCAGCAGCTGGAGGAACTGTTTACTGGATCGTCACATTTTTTGTCATTTTCCGAGGACTTTCGTTGCAATAAATATTAACAATCTGTTATATCACTGCACATCTTTGAAATTCTATTTATTTATTTATTTTGCGTTCGATATGCCAGATGCCTTACAGTACTATACACATTCAGCATGGAAACTCAATTAACATTCAAATGTAACAAAACATTATTCATTATAAATTTAGTTATCATACTACAGTACTTACAAACCTACAGTGCACACATGTTTTTATTTTATTACCGTCCTAGAAAGTACACACTCTCAGGTACAGTATATCTTGGCGTCTTACGAGTGGATGCAAACTATCAAGTATATGAGCGAGCGAGCGCTTGTTTTAATTGTTTTTAAATGTGTTCTTATTGTGGTTCGTTTTACCTCTTACTATTACTGTTTCTGAATGAAAGTGCAAGAGGTCATATCTCTTGCATACGTAAAAACTTCCATTTGATTTTAACCATTAAAAAGTTTCGAATTTATAGTAGATCTCTTTCTCTTTCTTGTTTTTTTTCCTCATTTAGTTTTTGTTGTCAAATGGGTGAAGACCAGGACGACTGCATTGCTGACAGACCCCCCACCCCCTCCGCAAATAACAACAAAGAAAGAAAAGTATGCATTTGTGCGGTTGGTTATTGACATAGCTTCTTCTTCTCCTTCTTCCACCTCATGAGTATGAATGTACATCTCTTGATTTTCTATTTTCCTGTAGATCGTATGTGTGAATGTAGGTTAATTTCAGCTAAAGTGAATTTTGAATCCCTGACACGGTCTAATATGGGCTGAAGTACAAGGGCACTTCCTGTGTGTCCCCGCCATTTTAACTCACGTCAAACGTGCTGTGGCTGCTCCACTAGCACAAACAGCTATTAGAACTACTATTGTAAACTTCGTGTTAGACCGGCTCCCTGCCTTGTGCTGTGGCTCTCTCAGTCGCCTCACGCTGCGGCTGACGGCCTGGCGCTGCCCAGCCCTCTGCCGGCGGAAGCTGCGAGCGGAGACTCGGCTCTTACCATGCTACCGCGGGGGCGGAGGCAGTGGCGGACTTCTTCACTAGACCGGCCATCTTAGAAACATAAACATAACCCAAGCGGAAAGATCCACAACTTAAGGTGACATCAGAACGGAAATGTTTAAACTGTGGACAGCTGGAATTTAACACGAGGCAGATGATGTGTAACGTCAGGAGGACATCGCGGGGACCATCTCGAATTCTGCAGCGTGGTTGTGGTTAAACGTTTGATACTTGAGAGGGCTCTCATAAAAAAAGATTGATCGTATGACAATGAAACTTTGTGGAAATATTTGTAACGACATGCAGAAGAGAAACACATTTTAATTTCCACATGACAGGGTAACATTCGTTAACTGCGAATTTCAGTTCCAGTTGATAAATGTTGCTCAATGTGATGACCAACTGCATTCACAATTGCTTGGAACTGAACTAGAGATTACATTTCACAACTGATCGCAGTACATTTCGAACAGTTGGCCACAGACTGTTCAGGTGTTGTCGCATCTGGTTCAAATGGCTCTGAGCACTATGGGACTTACCTTCTAAGGTCATCAGTCCCCTAGAACTTTAAACTACTTAAACCTAACTAACCTAAGGACATCACACACATCCATGCCCGAGGCAGGATTCGAACCTGCGACCGTAGCGGCCGCGCGGTTCCAGACTGTAGCGCCTTTAACCGCTTGGCCACCACGGCCGGCTGTGGCAGCTGGAGCACTGATTGAAGATTTCACATTGCGTCCAGCATTCTCTGCAGTGGAAACAGTAAATTCTTCTACAATTTGTGGCACAGTTGGCTGTCGGCGTCTCTCAGGAGTAATTCCCAAATCACCAGTTAATTCGAAATTTCGAATCGAGTTCTTCAACCCTGGTGTGGAAAGAGGACGTCTTCGTTTTTATTTAACGCGCCAGTACTCGCAAAGAGCAGCAGCACTACTGCTATTGTTTTGATAACACAGCTTTACGAGTAAGGCCCTGCACATCTCGTCCAAACCCGTGTAGACTGTCTACAAGTGTGATGCATGTGTTTCAACCCGACGTCGCCAAACTAAAACCGGCGCCTAACGGCAAGTCGTGGCACGTCCTGCAGCACACTGTCTAATCATCAGTTCTGTAATGTTGGGTACCTAAAGTTACATAATTTTCTGTCTACATTGGCTCAAGTAGCGAAAGTTTAATCGTAACCACCCTGCTTGCGAGAAACTTGTCAAGTCGTTCACTGAAGGGGTTACTACCTGTAGTGTGAAAAAATCTTCAGGCTGTGAATAGCAGACAGGCTTATACCTGCATACCGGAAAAGCACCCTTTATTTTGGCTGAGTAACAGTACGATAAAACCCAGGTAATTTGGTAACAACGCAAGCTGTGCTCACATTCCGAGTCAATCATCTCGAACTGTAGCAGGCCAATGCACAGTCTTGTATTTTTTAATTTCTTGCCATACTTCGGACAAAAGCCCTACTTCCACAGTGACGTCATAGCAGCAGGGGAAAACCAGTTTTGAATTACCCACAAAATTTTGAATTTTCCAGTGATTGATACGTAGGGCAATTTGCCTACATCCGATATACGGTGGATTGGGAAATTTGGCAACAGTGCATGACATCATATGGGGGAGGGGAAACCGGGAACAAAGCAAAGCATGCACGAATCAGCATCGCGAAACTACTTTTTAGTTATTCTCACCAACAACCAAAAACCAAATGCGATTTCTGAACAAGAAATCCCTTGCTTAATCGTTCCTTACATATTACTGATACCTACCTCGTGCGGCCGTGTTGATATGCTAATGAATTTCATATTCAAGTATCAAGTACGCTTTACGACAATTTGACGCTTGTGTCATGCCACATTCATGTTGCTGCAAATTTAGTGGGTGAGCTTATAAAGAAAAGGGGAAGTAAAAGAAAAATTAATCAGTGGTTAATATAGAATAAAACAACCTGAAACGAATCTTAAAAATTCCGTTTGGATGGTATTTAAGCCTATACTGGATAGCGATGCGATGGGAAAAATGTTTATTTTGTTCGCTGTGCAGCGAAATCGATGCCCACGTCAAAGGATCGAGTGGCACTTCACACACCTCTCGCCGTCCAAGCATGTCTAATAAACAGGGGTCTTGATAGAGGAGAAACACCTTCCTAAACCTGCTCAGATGATTGTCGATAAGTGTGTGCTATGTGTGAGAAAGATCAGTGTCAAGGAAAGTGTCGGTTTGTTTCACCTTACAAAGAAAGTGGTTTCTGAGGCGGAATTTTACGTGCCCATTCGTCAGACGTGCCCCAGATTAGCGCTGATTACTATCACCGAGCATGAAGCGCTCCTGAGTCACTGTAGGATTGCTGCACTTGGTTTGTGTTTTACTGTCTCTGTTAATACATGCTGATAAAACGAAAATCGGACTGGACTAAATTGGGAGCCCTCTACCGGATGGGTGCGGAAAATTCCGAATTGAAAATAATTTTGTTTGTAATGGAGAAAAAACCGACGCTTTCTGTTGCAATGAGCGTCAGATGAAAGACATCACCAGCTGTAATTATTTTGGCTGACTCCAGGTACACAAACCAAAAACTAAATTGCAAGTATCTGTCGAGACCGCAGACAAAATACGCCTCATTACTCTTACAAGGGAACTTCCTCATCGCACCCCTCTCAGATTTAGTTACAAGTTGGCACAGTCGATAGGCCTTGAAAAACTGAACACAGATCAATCGAGAAAACAGGAAGAAGTTGTGTGGAACTATGAAAAAATAAGCAAAATATAGAAACTGTGTAGTCCATGTGAAAGATAGGTATCATCAAGGAAAGGGTAAGCTCACGAGTGCCGTGGTCCCGTGGTTAGCGTGAGCAGCTGCGGAACGAGAGGTTCTTGGTTCAAGTCTTCCCTCGAGTGAAAAGTTTAACTTTTTATTTTCAGTTTATGTGGCAAACTCTTATGTTTTCATCACTTTTTGGGAGTGATTATCACATACACAAGAAAACCTAAATCGGGCAAGGTAGAAGAATCTTTTTACCCATTCGCCAAACGTACAAGTTAGGTGGGTCGACAACATATTCCTGTCTTGTGACGCACATGCCGTCGCCAGTGTCGTATAGAATATATCAGACGTGTTTTCCTGTGGAGGAATCGGTTGCCCTATGACCTAGGGATCAAAAATTTTCTGTTCCCATTGGAGAGGCACGTCCTTTCGTCTACTAATCGCACGGTTTTGCGGTGCGGTCCCAAAACACAGTCACTAAACTTATTATAGTGAACAGAGACGTCAATGAATGAACGGACAGATCATAACGTTGCGAAAATGAAGAAAATAAACATTTTACTCGAGGGAAGACTTGAACCAAGGACCTCTCGTTCTTCAGCCGCTCACGCTAACCACGGGACCACGGTGCTCCTGAGCTCGCACTCTCCTTGATGTTGCCTATCTTGCACATGGACTACTCAGTTTGTATATTTTGCTTATTTTTTCATAGTTCCACACAACTTCTTCCTGTTTTCTCGATTGATCTGTGTTCAGTTTTTCAAGGCCTATCCACTGTGCCAACTTATAACTAAATCTGAGGGGGGTGCGATGGGGAGGTTCCCTTGTTAGCAGCGCCACCTGATATATGCGTCAATTTCTCACAATTCTATGCTCTTCTGACTGCGGTGAAAGAACTTGTCACTTACCCAAAGAGAAGTGGCCTTCTCAGTGCTCTTGAGACACGACTGGAACAGTTCAACGATACTCGCTGGAATTCGCTGGAATACGCTGATGAAGGAAGTTTCGCTTCTCACGGTAGTATGCTATTCAATAACTATAATTCTTATACGGTAGCATTTAATTTATGGCAAGCCTTTTAAAAAATGAGAGTTTTTGTAGCCATTCGAGGAGGCATCAAAGGAGTTAGGATTGGGAAAATCACCTACACTGTACCTTCTGTTGCCGTGGTACGTGACACTATTATATAATGTGAGATAGAGAAGCCTCTGAAGTAGGATTTCGTGTGTACCTATTTTAATTAACATAACGAGGCTCGTTCGCATTTCATTACTGGCACGTACCACAGCTCTGCTCATCGTCTACGTCGGTCAGCAATGGTGTCATCCTCCGATCTGAAGATGGTCTTCTACAGGGTCGGCCACTGAGTGCCGAACTGTAGACGTGTGCCGCGTGCGGGCCGAGACTCGGCCTGCTTCGGCTTTGTTCGTTACTTCTCGGAGATAGTCAGTACAGCACGACATTTCAGTTACAATTGTGGTGCAGCTTGTTTAGGGCGGCACGACTTCCTTCAGTTCCGCAGCATCGTGGTGTCAGTGCTGTTTACCTTTCGCTGTTTATTCGTGGTATAAAAGACGTTCACAGGTGCACTGGCTCTTTGCACAAAAAGAGGCGGTCTAGCGATCTACCGCCACAAGCCTTTAAAAATGAGTAGGAACGACAGAAGAGAAGGACAATAATTCTCAGCATCTGTTACGCAACATACAGTTGCATATTCTATGGGTATCACAAATTTTCTGTGGAACGACATTACAATACATCATTTGCATATTTTAAAAATTTTGTTGACGATGAAAGACCAAAAAATTACAACGCTCGACAAACGGTGTTCATCGCTCTGTATGTCAAGAACTACTTCGCGCTAAATTTTCGGGCATGGAGCACGTGATGAGGTTGATGGTACGAGTAGTAAATTTTCTGAATTCCACTTTCAGTTGCAACAGTTTTCGGTGGAACTGAACGAATAGAATGGAAACTATATATCACTGCATAATACGCTGGTTAAGTTAATGGGCATACGTAGAACAGTTTTTAGATGTGAAACCTGCTATTGTCGGATTTCTGGAGGAAAAAGGAGAGCAGGAACGAAAATCGGAACATCGGGATTGGACTGCAGAGCTAGCATTTTAAGTGGACTTGATTGCACACTGCCTACAGCAACACAGTCCAAAATGAGAAACAGCTTATTTCTGAGCCGATGGGGATGTACCGTATTGTGGATGGGACACATTTGGACTAAAATCGTCGTTCATTTACCTAAGATCAATAGCGTTAAATAAAACGCAAGATTTGAGCGATAATTCGTTGTGGCCTTGAAAGAATTACAAGGAGAGCTTTCTAAGCTTTTTGAGGACACTGCAAATCTTACATCTTTTTTCGAGCTGTTTTAGAGACCGTCTGCCATTTCATCCGAAAGTGCCTCTGTACACGGGCAGATGGAAGTGATTAGTCTCTATTGCAATTTCCGTTTAAAAGAAAAATTCTTTTACCTTAAAACTTTCGATTACGAAACTAAATAATTCACGATTACGTGGCAACACGAATGGTGAAATCTGTGAAATTGTCTGCGTTTGTCTGTATGCTGGAAGTTTGTACCAGATAAAATGTATATTATGTCTCCAGCGTGCCAAAAATAATTTAATAGTACTGAAAATTTGTTTTGTTTGTGATCTGTGCAGTTGAAACATAAATCAAGTCGTATGAAGTGCGACTGCATTGCCACTTAAATGCGGCGCTTTCGCAGTTCCCCCTCTTCTCCCCCCACATGACGGTGGAGAAGAGTGCAGTCTGTCGAGAGTTACAACGGCACGTGGGCGACAGCAGCGCTCGGGTCCTCAGTTCTTGGCAGTCCTTGGTCTACAAAGACGGAAACCGGTCGCCAGTAACGAAATAAAACATCATTTGCGACCGTAACTGATTTTCATTAACATAAGATACAGGTCTCCGCTCTTCCTAATGTGCTATCAAAGAATTTTATGTAAACGTCTCAAATTGTACTTAAAGAAAAAAATCAATTGTAGGCGGTACCGTGAGGCATACTAAAGTGCGTACCTTAACAGCTATGAACACTTGCTCTGTAGAGGAGATGTGTTTCACATTAGTGAATATGAACGAATGGTCATAGCTCCTCAAGTACGCAATTTAGAGCCCACGTTTATTGGACATTTTTTCTCGTTTTTGTCCACACTACCACCACTGAAAGTTACCAGCCCTACACTCTTCGCAACACAAGAACCGGTACATGTATTCAACTGTCAAAGGTATCAGAACGGTTTTCGCTTATAAATTTCGACTCGCTCGTTTCCAGTACAGGGATCCTTACTTCATATTAATACATTTGAAGTTCTCCATCCTCCTAGAAAGTCTGTAACATCATCACGGAATCACCTCGTGTATACGTACATTTACAGACGCCCGAGCATATAACTTTGGTGCTCTGTAGTCTCGCTGGATGAGGGTTCCTGTTCAAAATACGATGTACTCACTCCCCTCTACAAGTTCTAGAAGTTTGTAACAGGAATTCTCCGACCACCCTGTATATTACTAGGGGTAAGATAGATACTGACTACAGGAAAACTGAAAAGTCGTTTGGAGGAAAGAAAGCTACTTGTATGAATATCAAGAGCTCAGCTGGAAAACCAGTTCTAAGCAAACAAGGGATAAAGACGGTGTGTACAATGGCGATGTACTTAAGGGCAATATTATGGAAATGGAAGAGAACGTAGACGAAGGTGAAATGGGAGCTATGATACTGCGTGAAGAATCTGACAGAGGACTGAAAGACGTAAGTCGAATCAAGGCCCCGGGAGTAGACAACATTCCATTACAGCTACTGATGGCTTTGGCAGAGCCAGTCCTGACGAAACTCTACCATCTGGTGAGCAAGATGTATTAGACATGCGAAATAATAACAGACTTCAAGAAGAATATAATAATTCCAATCCCAAAGAAAACAGGTGGTGACGGGTGTGAAAGTTACCGAACTATACGTTTAATAAGTCATGGATGCACAATACTAACACGAATTCCTTAAAAACGAATGGAAAAACTCGTAGAAGCCGACATCGGGGAAGATCAGTTTGGATTCTGTAGGAATGTTGGAACACGTGAGGAAGTACTGACCCTGTGACTTATAAGATAGATTAATGAATCGCAAACCTACGTTTACTTAGAGGGCGCTTTTGACAATGTTGACGGGAATACTCTCTTTCAAATTCTGAAAGTGGCAGGGGTCAAATTCAGGGAGCGAAAGGCTATTTACAGAGAAGGCTATTTGTGCAGAAACCAGATGCCAGTTGTAAGAGTCGAGGGACATGAAAGGGAAGCAGTGGACGGGAAGGGAGCGAGACAGGGATGTAGCCTATCCCCAATGTTATTCAATCTGTATATTGAGCAAGCAGTAAAGGAAACAAAAGGAAAATTCGGAGTAGGAATTAAAATCCATGAAGAAGAAATAAAACCTTTGAGGTTTGCCAATGACATTGTAATTCAGTCAGAGGCCACAAAGGACCTGGAACAGCAGTTGAACGAACGGACAGTGTCTTAAAAGGAAGATATAAGATGAACATCAACAAAAGCAAAACGAGGATAATGGAATGTATTCGAATTAAATTTGATGATCTTGAGGTAATTAGATTAGAAATGAGGCACTTAAAGTAGTAGATGAGTTTTGCTGTTTCGTAAGCAAAATAACTGATGATGGACGAAACAGAGAGGATATAAAATGTTGACTGGCAATGGCAAGGAAAGCGTTTCTGAAGAAGAGGAATTTGTTAACATCGAGTATAGATTTAAGTGTCAGGAAGTCATTTCTGAAAGTATTTGTGTAGAATGTAGACGTGTATGCTCGAGATTTTTCCTGCAAAACGACTGTCAGCTCCTGCAGAAAGTGGAATCACTTCTGTCTCTATGCTGTTCATTTTTGGAACACAACCTACGACCAGATTAGAGACAGAAGTGATGACAGTTTCTGCATGACCTGACCATCATTTTGCAGGACAATGCTCAAGTACGTACAGTGAAAGCTATTACTGATTTGTTTGGCTGATTGAGCTGCTAAATGCTATACCACCTCTCCTTACTTAAGCCCTCGTGAGTTCAACTCGATTTCTAAACTGAAGGAAATACTTCACGGCATTCGCTTCAGAACTGCTACAAATTCGTCGGGTAATAGACAGCGCCGCTCGAACTGTCAACACAACTGGCACTTCTAACGACTTCCACATCGCTAACAATGGGTTATACACAATGCTGATGACTACTTTGAAGGTCAGTAAAACTTTGAAACAGGTATCTATTTTTTACTAGCTGTAAATAAATAGTTGCCACTATTAAAATTCTGATCCTCGTAGATAAGGAACAGTAAGGGGCCTATAACATTACCTTGGGGAACGCCAGAAATCACTTCTGTTTTACTCGATGACTTTCCGTCAATTACTACGGACTGCGACCTCTCTGACAGGAAATCACAAATCCAGTCACAGAACTGAGATGATATTCCATAAGCACGCAATTTCACTACAATCCGTTTGTGTGGTACTGTGCCAAAAGCCCTCTGGAAGTCCAGAAATACAGAATAGATCTGAAAACCTTTGTCAATAACACTCAACACTTCATGCGAATAAATAGCTAGTTGTGTTTCACAAGAATGGTGTTTTCTAAATCCGTGTTGACTGTGTGTCAATAGACCGTTATTTTAGAGGTAATTCATAATGTTCTAACACAATATATGTTCCAAAACCTGCTGCATATCGACGTTAACGATATGGGCCTGTAATTAAGTAGCCGGCCGAAGTGGCCGTGCGGTTAAAGGCGCTGCAGTCTGGAACCGCAAGACCGCTACGGTCGCAGGTTCGAATCCTGCCTCGGGCATGGATGTTTGTAATGTCCTTAGGTTAGTTAGGTTTAACTAGTTCTAAGTTCTAGGGGACTAATGACCTCAGCAGTTGAGTCCCATAGTGCTCAGAGCCATTTGAACCATTTTGTAATTAAATAGATTACTCGTACTACCTTTCTGGAATATTGGTGTGACCTGTGCAACTTTCCAGTGTTTGGGTACGGACCTTTCGTAGTTCAGACGGTTGTTTATGATTGTTAAGTATGAAGCTATTGCATTGGAATACAGTCTGGACCAGAAGACTTGATTTTATTAATTGATTTAAGTTATTTCACTACTCCGAGCACATTTTCTTCTACGTTACTCATGTTGGCACCTGTTCTTGGTTCTAATTCTGGAATATTTACTCCGTCTTCTTTTGTGAAGGCATTTCAGAAGCCTGTGTTTGGTAACTCTGCTTTGGCAGCACTGTCTTCTATAGTATCTCCATTGCTATCGCGCAGAGAAGGTTCAAAATGGTTTAAATGGCTCAGAGCACTATGGGACTTAAATTCTGAGGTCATCAGTCCCCTAGAACTTAGAACTACTTAAACCTAACTAACCTAAGGACATCACACACATCCATGCCCGAGGCAGGATTCGAACCTGCGACCGTAGCGGTCGCGCGGTTCCAGACTGTAGCGCCTAGAACCGCTCGGCCACCCCGGCCGGCAGCAGAGAAGGCATTGATTGTTTCTTGCCCCTAACATACTGCCCATACGGCCAGAATCTCTTTGGATTTTCTGCCAGGTTTCGAGACAAAGTTTAGTTGTGAAAACTGTTATAGGCATCTCGCATTGAAGTCGGAACTAAATTTCGAGCTTCTGTAAAATATGGCCAATTTTGTGGATATTGCGTCTGTTTAAATTTGGCATGTTTGTTTCGTTGTTCCTGCAACAGTGTTCTGAGCCGTTTTCTGTACCAAGGAGGATCAACTCCGTCGTTTGTTAATTTATTTGGTATAAATCTCTCAATTACTGCGGATACTATTTCCTTGAATTCAAGCCACATCTGGTCTACACTTGAATCATTAATTTGGAAGGATTGGAGATTGTTTCTCAGAAAGCCGTCAAGTGATTTTTAATCTGCTTTTTTCAATAGGTATGTTTTCCGTTAATTTTCGGAGGATTTGGGGGTTACAATATTCAATCTCGCTACGACAACCCTGTGCGCTAATCCCTGTATCGGTTTTGACGTTCGTTATTAACTCAGGATTATTTGTTGCTAAGAGGTCAAGTGTGTTTTCACAACCGTTCTCTATTCATGTGTGCTCGTGAACTAACTGCTCGAAATAATTTTCAGAGCATGCGTTTAGCACAATTTCGGGTGATATTTTATGTGTACCTCCGGAATTAAACATGTTTTTTCGCCAACATATCGCAGGTAAATTAAAGTCACCACCAACTATAATCGTATGAGTCTGGTACGTGTTTGAAATTAGACTCAAATTTTCTTTGAATCTTTCAGAAATTATATCATCTGAATTGGGAGGTCGGTAAAAGAATCCAATTATTATTTTATTCTGGTTGCCAACAATGACCTCTGCCCATACTAACTCACAGGAAGTATCTACTTCAATTTCGCGACAAGTTAAACTACTTCTAACAGCAACAAACACGCCACCGCCAACGGTGTTTAGCCTATCCTTTCGGAACACTCTTAGGTTCTTGGCAGAAATTTCGGCTGGGCTTATATCCGGCTTTAGCCTGCTTTCAGTGCCTATAATGATTTGAGCATCAGTGCTTTCAATTAGTGCTTGGAGCTCTCGTGCTTTCCTAGCATAGCTATGACAATTTACAACTGTTATACCGATGGTTCCTGTATCTACATTAGTCCTGTGTTCTGCCTGCACCCTATGTGACTGAGGCCCTTTCTGTTTTATTTTTTCGAGACCCTCTAACCTAAAAACCCGCCCAGTCCACGCCACACATCCCCTGCTACCCGTGTAGCCACCTCCTGCGTATAGTGGACACTTGACATGTCCAGCGGAACCCGAAACCCAACCACCATTTGGCGCAAGTGGAGGAATCTGCAGCCTATACAGTTCCAGAACCGTCTGAGCCTCTGGTTCAGACGCTCCTCTCGGCTCTGTACCAGAGGTCCGCAATCAGTCCTGTCGACTATGCTGCAAATGGTCAGCTCTGCTTTCATCTTGCAGGAAAGACTGGTATCCTTTCCATTTTTATTAGCCACTCGAAACCAGAGAGAATCTATTCTGATCCAAAGTGACACACATCACTGATACCGACGTGAGCAACCACCTGCAGTTGGCTGCATCCTGTACTCTTTATGGAATCCGGGAAGACCCATTACACATCCGGAATGACTCCACCCGGTACGCACACGGAGTGCACATTGGTTTTCTTTCCATTCTTGGCACCCATGTCCCTAAGGGGCCCCATAACGCAGCTAAGTTGAAGCTGCCAACTACCAATAATCCCACCCTCTGTGATTGTCCGGATCTTGCAGGTTGAGAGGTTTCCTCTGAAACAGGACAGGCGACAGCATCTGGCTCAGCGACAGTGTTAGCCACAGACAGCATCTGCCCCTGTTTGTCAGACAAACCGGGGAGGCCTTACATGCGGCCGCCTGCGAAGTCTTCCGCTACCTGCTACGTTCCGGGGCGACCTCCCATTCGACCACAGGTGAGGGGTCAACTTCAGTGCGAGCAATAACTGGGCTGACCACCGGTGAGGACCGATCGGAAGACTCATGTGGACGCGCTGAACGTCTGTTGGAGCCCCATGGCCGGCCAACAACAGTGGCGCCCATCCACTGCAGCCTCAAGCTGTGTAGCCGAAGTCATCACAGCCTGAAGTCGAGAGCGAAGTGTCACCAACTCGGCTCGCATCCGCACACAACAATCGCAGTCCCTGTCCATACTAAAGACGGTGGAAAACTAAACTATGCAGATAAGCAGACTATCGGCACGTGTTTCGTAACTCTACTGTAGACCCTGAGGAAAACGCCGGAATTGTGTCTAATAAATTAGATTAATACGCAGAGATTCAAAAAACTAACTACCGAAGCACTCAGGTGAAACTAGATAATTCGCCCCTGATTAGGAACTTGTAATATGTCACAAAATTGGTTTTGTTTCTCGGTGATACAAAAGAAGAATCTGCGGCGAAGTTATGGTTTGTGGTCACATATTTTCTCGAACAGATAGATGAAAAAACCCAGACGTGGATACAAGAATAACGCAGAATAATTCATTCACTGTAGTGACACTGGCGTCATAAAAAACAATAGCGAAGCAAATCCCCTGCTCAACGTCAGTTAGTCAAATATTTGGCAGTTATATTCAATAATCCTCACATCAGATACAGGAAGATCTTCCTTCCGTAAGACGCAAGTCGATGTAAGCAACGTATCATTACTTTTTTCTTTTTTGACCTTAGACAACCGGCCATTAAGCCATAAGTCTCGCACACAAAGCGTTTCCAGCAATACAACAGAATTAAACCTTTACAAGTAGTATAAAGATGAGCTACAATATAACTTAGGCACTGAAATAACCCAATTATAAACAATGCCACAATTTAATGTTCGCAGTAAGTATATATCCCAAAAGTACAGCGTACATTTTTGGATTGGTATTAAAAAGATGGACGACAATTTCAATCAGTATGCGTAGAAACGTTTCTCTGTTTGCGTTGTACTTCCCACAAGCGAAAATAATCGGTTAATATCTCCCGGAGAATTACTGTCGCAGTCGCAGCCGTAATTCGGACAACTTAACACAAGAATTCTGTGCAGATAGGCAGAGAAACTACTACAGTGGATATTTCCTTTCTACGGCAAGTAGAGGAGGCAGCCTATGCTTGTGTTGGTATCTGCGTAATGGTTTCCCTTCGAGCAATATGTAAACTTCCGTTAGTATTGCTATTCAGAAACAGTATTCAACAATAATCATTTTTGAGTAGCTTCCACAGCTAGTTCATCAGCTCGTTCAATCCCTTGGAGGCCACAGCGTGCTTTTACACAAATGAACAGGATTATTTGGCCTCGCTTAATAGATTTACATCGATGTGCAAGATGTACATATTTGACGTCCTGCTTCACAGAGCATTAGATGCAGTTTTTCTCTAGAAACTTCCACTTTATTTGTCGTCAATACCTATCAAATTTTAAGTTACTTCTTTTTATTTGTAACCTAAGATGACCTACACGATTGCAGAAACGGTCTACATTATAGCTTTCGCCTATGCAAGTCTTCTAGATTGCTTTAAGTTTCACGTAGTTCCCTATCAGATACTCTGTCGCGGAAGATGCAGAAGTGCTGTGTAACGACAAGGATCGTGCAATCCTCAATCTAGTGTCGAAATGGCCACATGAAACGCAACCTACAATGGCAGAATAGAGCAGGACTCTCTCCCAATAGCCTTTGGACCTCTGCTTCCAGTATTAGCTCACGGCAGACCGGCAGATTTTCCAGTATAAGCGGCATAATGACCGTAGCAGACGCGTAGGTCATGAAGCTCACTGTGAGTCAAGTGGGAATTGTGCGGTACTTCCCGCGCGACGTGTGCAACTGATGTTTGCGGTCTTCCCGGCAGACTGGGAAATTCGTCTCCAAACGAATCAGTTACAGTCCACGGTACGCACACCCTTACAGACTTGCTTCATTGCTAAACTTTTCAGTAAGGTAAGAAGAACAAGCACCATGCTCTGCAGTTTTGTCTTCAAATCCCGGCCGGCCATGCACATTTAGGTTTTCCGTGATTTTCCTAAATCGCTCCAGGTGAATGCCGGGATGGTTCCTTTGAAAAGGGCACGGCTGCTTTCCTTCCCCATCTTCCCGCAATCCGAGCCTGTGTGCTCATCTTTCATGAGTTTGTCGTCTACTGGACGTTGAAATCTAATCTTCCTTCCTTTACAGTGCTAGTGTAAAGTGACACTTTCTATCCCAAAGGACACAGGAAGATGCAGTAGATGAGATATACAAATAACAAACTGCAGAATGTGTAGCAATATACATAGGAATTACCTATGGTTGCTTGTGCAAAATGGTATGAGGAGAAGTCTTATTTTGACACGCCTTCCGTCTGAATACGAATTCAGTTTTAACCATTGCATCACTTCGCTATTTATGGACTTCATGAATCTTTCTGAATCCTACAGTGCAGTCTTTAGCCCTGAGTAAGTTATGTAGAGCATCCATACAATGGTTTAGTAGATTTAGAATGAGCTTTCTTCGTGCTTATTTTTCCCACTACGCTAATACGTTACGTTTATGAATTTTGATTAGTTCCAGGACGCGATGTCTTAAAAACGTATAGTGAGCATGATAAACTGGTTTTGATACTAAGAGATATGTCTGTTCCCGGCACACAAATTTCATGATAGCTGACTGTTCTAGTACATTCTCACAAAATTTATTTTTATTGCAGGCAAATGCTCCTCGGGGTCTTTATACGCCGGATTTGTTCGGTACCGACTGTTGGTTGTTGTAGAGGAAGTAGGGTGTTATAATGAATGTGTAATAATTACGTTTTATTTCATACAATTTACTTTTATGCATTTTTCGCATCCTAACCGAGAAGAAAATAATGGAAGTGATAGGAAGTTAGCATGTGCATAGTGACTCCTCAGACAGCAAGTTTAGTATTTCACTTAATAAGTGACTACGGCAGCACTAAAAGTCATAGAGAAGAGGGTACAAATCTAGACGGCTTGCAGGATTGTTGGCGACAGTTTGCCCGTTTCTGAGGTTACTGCCTTTTCACACCTAACAGTTAATAATTAATTTCCATAATAATTACTGTCCAGTGAACGTCAGTATCAACCCATTTGTTTCGTTTGTAAGAAGATCTCGATATTGTTTTTTCGAAACAAAAGGATCCATTAAGAAGCGTTTTCCTCAACTTCTACAAGAATACAGCGTGGCTCATATTGTTAAATTGTTTTGTTAAATGGAGTAATATACTTCTGATCATCTTCAAATTTGCTCCTGAAAGTATGTTACACACAAACCAATAGAAATTTTTATTGACGATACTTTTCTGCAGCGAGATTTTGAAAATTGTAATAAATTTTGTGTTTCCTCACTTTCATATAAAGCATTTTTAAAGTTTTATAAAACACTAGTACTAATTTCACTCACCTGTAGTTCTCTAAAATGGCTATTTGTCCCTCTAATATTACTATCTAATATATTCAACTAAGCAAAAGTTAAGGTTATTTGAAAGACAAATTATACAGTCGACGTACAACATCACTAATGTGTTGTGCATTGATCTTAATAAGCCTACTGTACTTCATATTTCTTCGTACCCAACTGAATCTTACTCTTCAACAGTTGACTAAATCAGTTAGTCATCTTGCTGGTGTTCTGCACCCTCATGCATCGTTTATCGACTAGTAAAGTCATCAGAAGATCAAAACAAATTGCAAAACAATTTAGAAAAGATATCGGAATGGTGCAAAAATTGGCAGTTGACCCTAAATAACGAAAAGTGTGAGGTCATCCACATGAGTGCTAAAAGGAATTCGTTAAACTTCGGTTACACAATAAATCAGTCAAATTTAAAGGCCGTAAATACAACTAAATACCTGGGAATTACAATTACGAACAACTTAAATTGGAAGGAACACATAGAAAATGTTGTGGTGAAGGCTAACCAAAGACTGCGTTTTATTGGGAGGACACTTAGAAAATGTAACAGATCTACTAAAGAGACTGCCTACACTACGCGGTGTGGGATCCTTACCAGATAGGACTGACGGAGTACATCGAGAAAGTTCAAACAAGGGCAGCGCGTTTTGTATTATCGCAAAATAGGGGAGAGATGCCGGATTTGGGATGGACATGATTAAAATAAAGGCGTTTTTCATTGCAGAGAAATCTTCACACGAAATTCCAATCACCAGATTTCTCCTCCGAATGCGAAAATATTTTGTTAACGCCGACCTACATAGGGAGAAACGATCACCATTATAAAATAAGGGAAATCAGAGTTCGGACGAAAAGATATAAATGTTCGTTCTTTCCGCGCGCTATACGAGATTGGAACAATAAAGAATCGTGAAGGTGGTTCGATGAACCCTCTGTCATGCACTTACATGTGATTTGTAGAGTATCGATGTAGATGTAGAACTGGCTTAGAACACCTACAAAATGTGCTTGACACAAATTGTTATTAAATATTTTCCTACGTATTTTATGGATCACAAATATTAACACTAATGTCTGTTAATTACTGTACAAGCATTTTGGCCTTTATTTGCTTATCACAATAGTAAACGTAGGGCTAGACTTCCTACCTAGTCTTCGTGCAGCACAATGAAATGTGAGAGCACGCATCACTGTAAATAAAGGCTTCACTCGCATGCAATACACTGGTATCAGCTTCCTGTCAGATGTTTATTTTCTGATTGTATGCCATTAATTAGTGTTCAATGCTGTTCTACAACCATCGCCGTTTTAGTAGTTGCCCGCCTTATCTAGGCCGGTTTTCTGCAAAAAGTGACGGTTTTGTACTAATTTATTGGTCACGCTGTATGCTTGGCGGGTCTTTGTCTGCAAAGCTGGGCGCTTTAACTGCAGTCTACCTCAGTGGTCTCTGTATAGCTTAAAGATGAGCTCGCCGTTTGAAACCTAGCCCTGTGTGTGTCCTCTAATGTAATTCATTGTCTATATTTCATTGGAAACAGCACCAGAACGAATTAGCTACATAAAACGCTCCGTATGTAATACAGCAAAAGTTTCACTAAATTAAGGACACATTCGGCCACCCGAGTGCCTCCATCTTCTCCCAGTTATGCTTCTTTGTGCTTTTTTTCTCGTCTCTCTGTTCATTGGTTTTTCTCCCCCTCCCACTCCCTCCACTCCCGCTCGTTGCTTGTGCTGCCCTCAGTTTAAATCTGCCTGATAATTATATGCCTTTGTTGTTCTATTTTTCATGAACTAATATAAACTATGCGCTTTCCTAATCTAGTAATTATTGATATCCGCTACTTGTGTTGTAGTAACTTGAAAGCGTTGTATAACCTATTAAATGCAATTGTTTTTATGACATTTGTGACGCTATCTGAATATAATGTAAAAAACGTAGAATGCCTGGGTAGGTTTAGGAGACGTCCCGATGGTCGTAATCTTGCCACGATAAGTAAATAAATAAATAAAATAAAAGCGTTAGGATGGAAATTAACGTGATCACGGAGTGATGTGATAGCATTCCTCCAACAGAAAGGAAAGAAACATTATATGTAGTCACAACATTCTGTCATATTCACAGTTAGTGAAGATATGTAGCAGATATGCACGGTGTAGAAGAATCTGTATGTTAAGTTCCATCCATAACAATTTTCAGTGTGCAATTAAAAATCTAAGAAGCAATAAAATTCTCTCTCCGGCTGGAACGACATCAAAAATAACAATTGACGTACCACAATTAACAAGTAGCTCAGAGTACTACGTACTAAGGTTAAAACTAAAATAATGCTTCTACACTTCGGAAGCATGATTGATATTATTAACTACTGTCCTACGAGCTTGATCTAGAAAAATTTTAAACTGTTAAAATAGCCCGGAAAAGAATTTCAAAATTTCTAAATGAAAATGAATCGGTGAAACGAGCCGTTTTAACGAAGCACTTTCCGATAACTGATTGGAATAACAGACAAATATCAAGCGTACAGTCTGACCATGTACTTAGCTTCTAGTGCTAATGGAATGACCTTCGATTGTCTGGTCCGTGAAAAGGTATTTGAAGCCTTACAATAACGAAGTATACATACTAGTTACATTATCCAGAAATATTTCATCATTCTGTCTGGTTCCAAAGTCATCACAAATTTGTAAAATAAAATCATTTTCTTTGCAAGGCTGTCTGTTATTGAATAAAAATTTATACTCACCACATGACAATGTTCAAATGGTTCAAATGGCTCTGAGCACTATGGGACTTAACTGCTGTGGTCATCAGTCCCCTAGAACTTAGAACTACTTAAACCTAACTAACCTAAGGACATCACAAACATCCATGCCCGAGGCAGGATTCGAACCTGCGACCAAAGCGGTCGCGCGGCTCCAGACTGTAGCGCCTAGAACCGCTCGGCCACTCCGGTCGGCACATGACAATGTTGCAACTTGCTTACACATGTAAGAGATGGGGACGCCAGCTGACAAAGTTTTAATCACGGAATAAGTACGGTTATAGCCATTTTTATTATTTTTTGCCCAGATAACTGTATTTATTGCTTTTTACTATATTCAATCTGTTTCAAAGGCACATAGCTTCATCGTCACGCAAAAAGTGAAGGAATCGATGTAATACAAATTCATTAAGGTGCTATGTGACCCAGATGCAGTATCTATTTATCAGCGTGTTTCAGTCTTGACGGGGTCGTTCTGGCAACATGTGAGCACGAGAGATCATCTTTGCAGGTTTCCATGCCCAACACTGTGCGCTGGACAAGGTGCTTCGAAGAATTTCTGCCTGCACAATAGTTGTACTCTGTTCTCAGCTCTGCCACAGATCACAGCCGGGAAAACCTCCGAACTGCACCTTCTGTACTGCAGCCTGGACGTCCAATACCTTGTCGCCTCCTCGAGGTTCCAGCCACTTCCCATACACGCTATCGACAGTAGTACGCGAACAGCTGAACAGCTTTCCCGTTTGCGGGACGTTCGTTCCCAGGCGAGGGGCCGTAATTACCTGCCCTTTGTCAAGGTCGCTCATGTCAGTGGAATTACCTATTTTTGACTCACATTATGGCTAGAATGATAGCCCATACTTGTCTGCTCCACTTCCATGCTTCCCTTACAGCGTAAGGTGCCCTCAACGACAGCAAGCGGCATTATGTCTCGCGGTGGGCAACGGGCGTAATGCTTTTGGTGATCAGTGTACAGGTTTGTACATTGGACAGCTCTTGTAAGTCAATAACTTGTAGTGACTGTAAATCAATTCTCGATCATAAAGTACCGATAAAAGTTTTGCAGCTTACGTTTTATATAAAGGACGATCTGTATCTCTGTTTGTAGAAAAAAACTCTTAAATTCCTGTAGCATTTGTGCCCTTCTACACAGATCACATTCCTGAGCACACAAAACTTAAGAGGAAAGAGACTTTCGTATGATCTGTCACTGCCGAGTAATACATCTCGAAGCCACTTTGACAATACATAGAAAGAACTTCTACAGTATGGTACAGAAGCTAACTGAAAGAAGTACACAATCAGACAAACAGAAATGTCACTTTCACTCGAAGCTAATAATTACTCTGAGGTCACCGCGATTTGTGATCCTCCCTTGAAAATTACGAAGGTTGGACATGATTCTTAAAAGGGTGCGTGTCCGTCCACTGCAGATGGCAATGCATGCTCTACAATGTGCTCCCATTCTGACCGCAAGGCTGGTAAGGAGTCCTTGTAGTAGGGCGTACAATTTGTCCACCACTGCCATTGACAAGTGGCAGATGGTCGTTGGTACATGTGGACGTGTCCTCAAGCACCCCACACGTGCTCCATGCGATTTAAGACGCGGGATCGGACATTCCAGTTCGTTCGCCGGATATCCTCTGGGTCCAATAGCTCATTCACATACGCTGTTATCACAAAAAATGAGGTCAGCACCGAATTATCCCTGAAAAGACGCACGTGGCGGAGGAGTACAATGTCACAAAAACGTTGACCAGTGAGTGTACTGTCTTCGAAGTTTTGGAGGCTGGTGTAAAATCAGAAATAGACGGAGGGAAACTAAAATATGCTGAATATAAAACTAAGAGACATAGTTAAAAATACAGCTATACGAAATTAAAATGGCGCAATGGACTCTTAGAGCGACGCCAAAACACTAAACTGGTAGTGGGCAGGCTACTTCGCGAGGAGAAAAGTGGTAACAGAGCAACATAGAGCTAACTAATGACACAGGGGACGTCTGTAGAAGAACCACACGGATGGAGAAGACTGAGATATAGATGCCAGTCTGGCATCAGCAACCGGCCGAGACACAAGCAATACCAGGGAAGTGACTGATTTTGCGACTTTTACGAGTTCGTGACGAAGAGCGAATTGTGTAATTTCATCTGTGTGCTTTGATAGTTTAGTTTCTTGAGCTTCTGTATTAATTTAATTTTTATTATACACAGTTATTGCGTTTTCTTCAGGGGCTGCAATTGAGCTACGCAGCACGTGACGATAGTCCATTTGTCTGAGTAGTGTAGTTTACCATGGTCTTTAATTTTGATAGGGACTGTAATTCTTGCGTGTAGTTTCGAACCGAGTTGGTGACACTTTGCTCTCAGCTTCAGGCTGTGATGGCTTCAGTCACACAGCTTGAAGCTGCAGTGGACGGGCATCACTGTTGTGGGCTGGCCGTGAGGATCCAATGGACGTCCAACACGTCCTCGGATCGGTTTTCACCGGTGGCCAACCGAGTTACTGCTCGCAATGAAGTAGACCCTTCACCCGTGATCAAGTGGGAGGTCGCTTCAGGGCGTGACAGGATCGGTCCTCAACGGTGGTCAGCATTGTTACTGCTCACACTGAAGTTGACACCTAACCCGTAGTCGAATGGGAGGTAACCTCTAGGTGTGCCGGTGGCGAAAGACTTCCCAGGGGGCGGAATGTAAGTGCCCCCCCTCCCCCCCCCCCCCCCCCCCGGTAGCCAGACAAACAGGTTCCAGGTGTTGTCTGTGGATGACACTGTCGCTCAGCCAGATGCAGCCGCCTGTCTTGATTCAGAGGAAATCTCTCAACCTGCAGTCACAGAGGGTGAGATTATTGGCAGTTGGGAGTTTCAATGTTAGGCGTGTTATGGGGCCCCTTAGGGAAATGGCTGCCAAGAAGGGGAAAAAAAGCCAATGTGCACTCCGTGTGCGTACTGGATGGAGTCATTCCATACGTGGAACGGGTCCTTACGGATGCCATGAAGATCACAGGATGCACCCAACTACAGGTGGTGGCTCACGTCAGTACCAGTGGTGTGTGTCGCTTTGGATCGGAAGAGATTCTCTCTGGTTTCGAGTGGTTAACCGAAGTGGTAAAGGCTACCAGTCTTGTCTGCAAGATGAAAGCAGAGCTCACCATTCCCAGCATAGTCGACAGGACCGATTGCGGACCTCTGGTACAGAGCCGAGTGGAGTGTCTGAATCAGACTCTCAGACGGTTCTGCAACCATGTAGCCGCAGACTGCAAATTCCTCGACTTGCGCCATAGGGTGGTTGAATATCGGAGTCTGCTGAATAGGTCAGGAGTCAACTACACGCAGGATACGGCTACACGGGTAGCAGGGGCTGTGTGGCTTGGACTGGGCGATTTTTTAGTTTAGAGACTATCGGAAAAACACAAAAAGCGCATCAGTCTCAAAGGACGCCGGCGAACACAGGAGGAACGTAGATACAGGAACCATAGGTAGAACAGTAAATTGTGGTAGCTTTGTTGGGAAAGTACCAGAGCTCCAAGCGCTAACAGAAGCCGACCTCGGGAAAGATCAGTTTGGATTCCGTAGAAATATTGGAACACGTGAGGCAATACTGACCTTACGACTTATCTTAGAAGAAAGATTAAGGAAAGGCAAACCTGCGTTTCTAGCATTTGTAGACTTAGAGAAAGCTTTTGACGATGTTGACTGGAATACTCTCTTTCAAATTCTAAAGGTGGCAGGGGTAAAATACAGGGAGCGAAAGGCTATTTACAATTTGTACAGAAACCAGATGGCAGTTATAAGAGTCGAGGGGCATGAAAGGGAAGCAGTGGTTGGGAAGGGAGTGAGATAGGGTTGTAGCCTCTCCACGATGTTATTCAATCTGTACATTGAGCAAGCAGTAAAGGAAACAAAAGAAAAATTCGAAGTAGGTACTAAAATCTAAGGAGAAGAAATAAAAACTTTGAGGTTCGCCGATGACATTGTAATTCTGTCAGAGACAGCAAAGGACTTGGAAGAGCAGTTGAACGGAATGGACAGTGTCTTGAAAGGAGGATATAAGATGAACATCAACAAAAGCAAATCGAGAATAATGGAATGTAGTCGAATTAAGTCGGGTGATGCTGAGGGAATTAGATTAGGAAATGAGAAACTTAAAGTAGTAAAGGAGTTTTGCTATTTGGGGAGCAAAATAACTGATGATGGTCGAAGTAGAGAGGATATAAAATGTAGACTGGCAATGGCAAGGAAAGCGTTTCTGAAGAAGAGAAATTAGTTAACATCGAGTATTGATTTAAGTGTCAGGAAGTCGTTTCTGAAAGTATTTGTATGGAGTGTAGCCATGTATGGAAGTGAAACATGGACGATAAATAGTTTGGACAAGAAGAGAATAGAAGCTTTCGAAATGTGGTGCTATAGAAGAATGCTGAAGATTAGATGGGTAGATCACATAACTAATGATGAAGTAATGAATAGAATTGGGGAGAAGAGGAGTATGTGGCACAACTTGACTAGAAGAAGGGATCGGTTGGTAGGACATGTTCTGAGGCATCAAGGGATCACAAATTTAGCATTGGAGGGCAGCGTGGAGGGTAAAAATCGTAGAGGGAGACCAAGAGATGAATACAATAAGCAGATTCAGAAGGATGTGGGTTGCAGTAAGTACTGGGAGATGAAGAAGCTTGCACAGGATACGGTAGCATGGAGAGCTGCATCAAACCAGTCTCAGGACTGAAAACCACAACAACAATAGAACGCACTGATGCTCAAATCGTGTAGGTAGGCTACTGAAAGCTGGTTACAGCCGGAAGTAAGTTCGGCCGAAATTTTTGCGAACAATCTAACGGTGTTCCGAGAAGGTAGGCTACACACGATTGGTGGTGGCGTGTTTGTTGCTATTAGAAGTACTTGATCTTATTGCGAAGTTTAAATAGATGGTTCCTGTCAGTTAGTATGGGCAGAGGTCATTCATGGCAACGGGAATAAAATCATAATTGGATCCTATTACCAACAATCCAACTCAGATGATATAATTGCTGAAAAGTTCAATGAAAGCTTGAGTCTAATTTCAAACATGTACCCGACTCATACCGTTATAGGTGGTGGTGCGTTTAATTTACCCTCGAAAAAAAATGGCTCTGAGCACTATGGGACTTAACATCGATGGTCATCAGTCCCCTAGAACTTAGAACTACTTAAACCTAACTAACCTAAGGACAGCTCACAACACCCAGCCATCACGAGGCAGAGAAAATTCCTGACACCGCCGGGAATCGAACCCGGGAACTAATTTACCCTCGATTTGTTGGCAAAAATACTTGTTTAAATCCGGTGGTATGCATAAAACATCATCCGAAATTGTGCTGAACGCATTCTCTGAAAATTATTTCTAGCACTTAGTACATGAGGCCACGTGAATAGTAAACGGTTGTGAAAACACACTTGACCTCTTAGCAACACATAATGCTTAGCTAGTAAGGAGCATAAAAACGAGTACAGGGATTAGTGAACACAGGGAAGTCGTAGCGAGATTCAATACTGTAGTCTCCAAATCTTCCAAAAATAAACGAAAATTACACCTATTCAAAAAAGCAGATAAATATTCATGCCACGCGGGGTAGCCGAGCGGTCTTGGGCGTCTTGTAACGGTGCGTGCGGCTTACCCCGTCGGATGTTCGAATCTTCCCACGGGCATGGGTGTGTGTGTGTCGTCCTTAGCGTAAGTTAGTTTAAGTTGGATTAAGTGGTGTGTAAGCTTAGGGACCGATGACCTCAGCAGTTTTGTCCCATAAGACCTTACCACAAATGTCCAATAAGAATACACTTGATACCTTCCTGAGAGACAAACTCCACCCCTTCCAAATTAACAATGCAAGTGTAGACCAGATGTGGCTTGAAATCAGGGAAATATCGTCGATAGCAATTGAGAGATTTATACCATATAAATTAACAAACGACGGAGCTGATCCTCCTTGGTCCACAAAACCGGTCAGAACACTGTTGCAAAAACAATGAAATCAGCATGCCAAATTTAAAAGGACGCATAATCTCAATGATTGGGGATCTTTTACAGAAGTTTGAAATTTAGCTCGGACTTCATTGCGAGATGCTTATAATACTTTCCACAACGAAACTTTGTCTCTAAATCTCGCAGAAAATCCTAAGAGATTGTGGTCGTATGTGAAATATGTTAGAGGCAAGAAACAATCAATGCCTTCTCTGATCGATACCGATGGAATACAATCGACGACAGTGCTGCCAAAACAGAGTTACTAAGCACGGCCTTCCGAAATTCCTTCACCAAAGAAGCCGAAGTATATATTACAGAATTCGAATCAAGAATAGCTATTAACAAGGGTAATGTACAAGTAGATAGGCTCGGAGTTGTGAAGCAGTTTAAATCACTTAACAAAAGTATGTCTTCCGGTCCAGATTGTATACCAGTATGCTGATACAATAGCTCCATACTTAACAATCACATTCCGCCGTTCGCACGACGAAAGATCCGTACCGAAAGACTGGAAAGTTGCACTGGGTAACACCAATATTCAAGGAAGGTAGTACGAGTAATCCACTAAATTACATGCCCATATCATTAAAGTCGGTATGCAGCAGTATTTTGGAACATATATTGTATTCGAACATCATGAATTACCTCGAAGAAACGGTCAATTGACATAAAGTCAACGCGGATTTAGAATACATCGTTCTTGTGAAACACAGCTGGCTCTCTACACACACGAAGCGTTGAGTGCTACGGACAAGGGATTTCAAATTGATTCTGTATTCCTAGATTTGCAGAAGGCTTTCGACGTTGTAGCACACAAGTGGGTGGATTGTAGTGAAATTGCGTGTTTATGGAATATCGTCTCAGTTGTGTGACTGGATTCGTGATTTCCTGCCAGAGCTCACAGTTCGTAGCAATTAACGGAAAGTCATCGAGTAAAACATAAGTGATTCCTGGCGTTCCCCAAGTTAGTTTTGTAGGCCCTTTACTGTTCGTTATCTATATAAATGATTTAGGAGACAATCTGAGCAGCGGTCTTAGGTTGTTTACAGATGATGGTGTCGTTTATCGACTAGTAAAGTCATCAGAAGATCAAAATAAACAACAAAACGATTTTGAAAAGATATACGTATGGTGCAAAAATTTTCAAGTGACCCTAAATAACGAAAAGTGTGAAGTCATCGACATGAGTGCTAAATGGTATCCGTTGAACTTCGGGTACTCGATAAATCAGTCAGAAGTAAATGCCGTAAATTCAATTAAATTCCTAGAAATTACAATTACGAAGAACTTAAATTGGAAAGAACACACAGAAAACATTGTTAGGAAGGCTAACCAAAGATTGCGTTTCATTGGCAGGACACGTAGAAACAGATCTACTAAGAGACTCCCTACACTGCGCTTGTCCGTCTTCTTTTGAAGTACTGCTGTGCGTTGTGGGATCCTTAGCAGGTAGGATTGACGGAGTACATCGAGAAAGATCAAGGAAGGGCAGCACGTTTTGCACTATCGCGAAATAGGGGTGAGAGTGTCAGTGAAATAATACAGGACTTGGGGAGGACATCATTAGCACAAAGTCGTTTTCCGTTGCGGTGGAATCTTCTCACGAAATTTCAGTCACTAACTTTCTCCTCAAAATGCGAAAGTATTTTGTTGACGTAGACCTATATAGGGAGAAACGAGCATCGTAATAGAATAATGGAAATCAGAGATCGCACGTAATAATATGGGTGTTCGTTTTTCCCGCGAGCTGTTCGAAATTGGAATAATAGAGAAATATTGTGAAGGTGGTTCGATGTACCCTCTTCCAGACACTTAAATGTGATTTGCAGAGTATTCATGTAGATGTAAATGTATACGAGTTGAAAACTTATACGGGACCGTCATAATAGTGAGAGAAAGCGTAAGTAAGGGTTTGAGACAGACCTATGCCCAACGGTGAGACACAAACAGCAAACAACACTAACACCAAAATCATCGGTATTCGCTCATTATGCGTTGTTGTCGATTATATTATTAACCTGAAGATTGTTCGTAGCAGGTCTCCATTCCTATCGCCTGCTCATCTTTACAGTTAAGCCTAACTGCTGCGTCCCGGACCGTCGACAGTTTGCACAATGTACTCATATCTAGACGATTCTATCCTTCTACCACCACTTGAACTATTGTTTAGAGTATTTAGTCATCTCGCAATGTCGACACAATCATTCTCTCCCTTCGTTTAGTTATGGTCTTTATTACACTACTTTGTTTCGTTCATTACAGGATTTCTTCACGCCTTAGACCCACTGCCCATATTTCGCAGTCATACAGACCTGTGCGCCACACTTAGTTTCCCCTTTATCCCATTATCGTCTCAAAGTCTATATTTTCTATGTTTGTGGCTGTTTACTTTTATAAAAAGCCATTTTTCCTTGAGCCGTCCACCTACTACGTCTTTCTTGCATCTTCGTTCTTTGTCTACACTGACTGACAGTGAAAGTGAAGTATCAAGATGGGGAGTAATAAACGAAATGAAATTTCACGAGTTGGGAGGATATCTCATGTTATTTCACTGATTACAAAATCGAGGTAAATTGACAAAGAGCTTGTCGGCATGAGCCCACTTATCAGTATGACTATGCACCCCCTCTAGGTTGGATACGGACACTGGCTGTCATACAGCCACTGTACCGCCTCCCGAGGCCAGCTGGCACGTAACTGTCGATATCCTGGATACTGACACCGGGGCGGGGTCGACGTTCGATTTGACCCCACATATATTCTATTGGTGACATATCTGGAGATCTTGCTGGCCACGGGGGTATCTCAACATTACGCAGCCAGTTCATAGAGACACATACCACATGTGGAAGAGCACGATGCTTCTGATAAATGGCATCACGATACTGTCGCACGAGAGAAACACTTGAGGACCAAGATGTCCGTAACGTACCGTTGCGACTGCAGAGTTCCCACGAGGACTACCGGCCCTGACCTGAAGTCATATTCTACGGCTGCCCACAACGAGACGCCGTGAGTAACGCCACTGTGCCTCTCAGACACTAGAAGAATGGGACGTTTCCGCAGGTGAACGCCATTCTCGTCGGCGTTAGTCCTCTGGGGTACCACCCGGGGTAGTTCAGAACCGTGATTCATCGCCGAAAACAATGCGACGCCGTTCATTAGCCGTCCACGGTTCCTGGTAACGGCACCACTCCATACGTAGCCGTCCTTATTGACACTGCAGTTCCCTTGTCCGGCTGCTCCTAGTCTCCGATCAATCGTGTGGGATGGCGCAGAATGTTGCAGGGAGGCGATTCGCTTGTTCTCGGGTGGCAGGCGCACGCGCACGTGCTCGGTGCACAATAAGGCGATCCTCCATTGTGCTGATGGGATGTGACCGACCAAAACCTTGACCACGAGTACGCCTGCCATTGCATTACCATACACTCCGATGGTGGCCATGGTTGCATCAAAATGCCCCTACACGAAAACACTAATGCACTCTGGTGGTCTTTGAACCTGTCACAGAGAATTTCAACACTAATAATCTACATACAAACCGATGGTGTGTAGTGTTCGAAGTTACACTGGCATCCGCTCATGTCTTCTGTTTGCTACATTTTTTTTCCAGGCAGTATATTCTACTTCTAAATTAGTAAAATTTGACCACGTCTCCCACGCTCTCTTCTGCGAGTATAACATTTAGCACTCCAGTATGTGCACCATTTCATTCGTTTTCTTTTCGCATATCTGCATACTGTAGCTATTAGCTAGCACACGTCGATTTCGTCAGTCACTCGACTCAGTTCTTGCTCACTTCCCGTGACTGCTGCTAAACTATACTGTACTCATATTCTGCCCATGACAAACAATTCCCATATCGATATAGTCTTTTACTTCCTGCATTGCCTCTTCAGTATACAAAAGAGAGTGTATCATGCGTCTATGCTTGTAACTGATGCTACACTCTCTCAAGGTGGAAAACATTTTATTTCCTTGCAGGATATTAAACACCATAAGAAGTTAGTATTCTAAAGACATTTAAAGTACCATACTTCCGTTTTTTCCAATGCACACACGGTGTATCATAATTATTAGCGAAACATGGCAGCTGCGAAAATATAGGAATGCTAGAAGCAAAAGCGTTGCAGTAAACGTGCGTCGGCAACGAGCCGTTTGCGTGGTGACTGCGAATGCGTGGTTACTGACTTCAGTATCAGATACTGCCCTAGCTAGTACAATTGTATTTGCAATGTACATTTTTCGATTAATTACCTATCCAACTGAAATCAAATTTCACGCAAGACCCATGGTTGAGGAATGCGGTACATGCATGATGGCGCACCGGCACATTTATTGCTGAGATAAGACGTCATGCAACGTGCCAACACGGGCCGACACGGATGTGTGGAGCACGCTCGTACCTCGTCCTCTATTACCATCTCACCACAATATTTTCGGTTTTTCTGTCTGGTGTCATCTCAAAAGTGAAGTATACACAACTACTGCTGATATGGTTGAATTGTGCAATCTAGTCAAGATTTACGAAATGATTAGCCTGTGTTAGAAACAATCCATAACTCACTACACAGACAAGTGCAGTATCGCATCCAAATGCGAAGACGACATGTAAAGATCTCTTATTTAATGTGTTGAGGTAGTATTGCAGTTTTCGAGGAAGGCCGTGGGTTAAATTCGAGCACAATTAGAGCGGAACTTAAAAGAATATTTATGTTTCAAATAGATTTGTAATATTTTCAGAAAAATATTTCACTAGTTGCTGACGCACAAATAAAATTACCCCGTTAAAACATTGGAAAACTTCACGAAACATTTGCACTAGCTAGGACAGTATTTCATACTGTAATTAGTGGCCCCGGCCGCTGTGGTCGAGCGGTTCTAGGCGCTTTAGTCCGGAACCGCACTGCTGTTACGGTCGCAAGTTCGAATCCTGCCTCGGGCGTGGATGTGTGTGACGTCCTTAGGTTAGTTAGGTTTCAGTAGTTCTAAGTCTAGGGGACTGATGACCTCAGAAGTTAAGTCCCATAGTGCTCAGAGCCATTTTAACCATTTTGTAATTCATGACGGCTCCTAGGTATTCGCCGATACACGGTCCATTCACATTAATATGACCACCGCCTATGTTAGATGTTAATGTGCAGTAATCACTCACAGACAGCAGCAAGCAACATTGGGCGTCGAGGGTATACAAAACGTGTCGGAGGGACGCGGAAAACAGTGCAATCGTTGGCCTAATACGATTTGTGTGACGTCCGAAAGGGCTGGATCATTGGTTTATTGGTCAAGTGTTCAAGCATTTCCGAAACGACTAAGTTCGTAAACTGTTCGTGTGCCACCGCGATTAAAGCATACCCCGCATGGCAAAATGGCGCTATCCAAAACCGACGTCGCGGCAACTGTGGTGCACCACGGGCTGGGAAGATGTGTGCAGGCGACTGTCGGGCAACTGACCGTCCAGATTAACCAAAGGACTACCAACAGTGTCTCCTCGACGATCGTTCAATGAGCGTTGCTGCGCATCGGTCTCCGCAAGAGGCGGCTGGTTCGTGCACCCGTGCTGGCCACTAAACTCCTCGGATTTAAAACCAATCTAGAATTTGTGGGACCACCTCGATAGGGTTGTTCGCGTCACTGATAGCTGGCCACGGATCCACATCCCTGTCTGTACCTCCCAGAACCTCAGTACTCTCTTCCTATACATCTCTCAGCGATCTGTGATGCAAAAGGGAGTTATTCAGGCTTTAGCCAAGTGGTCACAGTAGTGTGACTGGGCAGTATACGAGGCATGGAACATTAATAGTGGCAACTATTTATTTACAGCTCGTACAAAATAGATACGTGTTTCAAAGTTTTACTGACCTTCAAAGTAGTCACCAGCATTGTGTATAATCCGTTGCCAGCGATGTGAAAGTCGTAGGATACTCTTAGCAGTGCCAGTTGTGTTGACAGTTCGAGCAGCGCTGTCTATTGCCCGACCAATTTTAGCACTTCTGAAGCGAATGCCGTGAAGTGTTTCCTTCAGTTTAGAAATCGAGTTCAACTTACGAGGGCAGTAGGTCGTATAGCACTTAGCAGCTCCATCAGTCAAACAAATCAGTAACAGCTTGCACTGTACGTGCTTGAGTATTGTCCTGGAAGTGGTCTAGCGGTTCTAGGCGCTCAGTCCGGAACCACGCGACTGCTACGGTCGCAGGTTCGAATCCTGCCTCGGGCATGGATGCGTGTGATGTCCTTAGGTTAGTTAGGTTTAAGTAGTTCTAAGTTCTAGGGGACTGATGACCACAGATGTTAAGTCCCATAGTGCTCAGAGCCATTTGGTGGTCAAGTCCTGCACAAAGTGCCATGACTTCTGTCTCTATGCTGTTCATTTTCGGAACACAACCTACGACTAGTTTTCTCAGTTAACGAATGATGCGCTGTGTACTACGAAGCAAAAATTTCCGGTGGACTACCGGATCATCCTGTGCATGTCTAACAAGACGATCCGAACAACTTTAACTTTCTCATTAGGAGTTAATTAGTAGAGTACACTGGAATGCAGTTTCCCATGTTGATGCTTAGGAGAATGCACGATGCCCGGAGTCCTTATTAAAGCAGAATGTGTTCCAGAATACTTGCCCAGGCAACAAATGAAATCAGTACAACAGTATATCATGCAAGTTAAAAATCCTCTAAAATCCCTTCTAGCATAAGAATAAACATTTCGTTTTTAAAGTCGACTATTCTGCTTGTGGAGATGTGCCTGTACGCAGAAATTCAATACACCGGGTGACACTACAGTCTGAAAAATTTTCTACTATAGTCTAAATCGTTCATTATTAAAATAAAAGATAGTGAAATTCGTACTTCATTCGCCACGATTTCGAGTCTTAGAGGTGATGAGAGGTATCGTGGAGTATTGCCGCTGAAGCGAAAACGAATGTGAATAGGGCGGAAAGCGGGGGTGGGAGCAGCGCCTGGCCCGCAGCGTCACTTGTGGCGTTCTCACCATCAAAATGCAGTCTGCTCGTAAAAGCCACGAACAAGTGTTGTTGTGGGCGAGATTTACACATGTCATAATAACATTTACATAACGCAGCTTGCTAAACGCGCTTCCGTGGGAATGTTGCTGAAACTAAGCAAGTGGGCCCACTTCTCTAGAAAAAGTCCCGCCGCTGTCACATTCGGTGTTCGCAGATCGTTTTCCATTTATACCACTGGTCAACATACCCAGATACTGCCGATATTAACATGTGGAGCTTACAAAAACTGAAGTATCATTACGTGCGTACGGCCGCTGCATATGAGCATGGGGAAAACAGCGTACGCAAACAAACAGCTCACTAACTATTCCATTTTACGGTGTCAGTAAAAGAGGATACCGACGTTGAGCTTCCACACAACACTGAACGTAATGTTCGAATATAATCGTCACTGCACCCAAATTTTTTTTGGCTTACAAACGGACCAAAACGTGAAGCAGCACGGGCACAAATTCTTTCGCCCTTACATGACTACTATCTAATCAACTACATAATTATTTGTTGAATTTACAAATTACACAATTACTAATCTGTGCACACGATACATCGTTCTCAGTGTTATTAATTACATATTGTCTTTCTAAAGTACGCAATTCTAGAAATCAATTAATTATGTCTTCAACAAGTGAAATTAATTTCCTGCTATCCATTTTTTTAAATTTTTTTCAATAAATTGTGTCCTTAGTGCAACACTCTCAATGAAAACAGATTACGGAATGACAATGATAACTTGAAAATAGCTACAAAATATGATTTCTTTCCTTTCTCTTTATTCACGGACAACTCGGGTAAATATGCAGAAGACATTCGCAAACTGTCACCTGTGTGTCTATGTTGTGTGTGTGTGTGTGTGTGTGTGTGTGTGTGTTTTTTTTCCTAATGGACCAAATTACTGAGGTCATCGGTCCCTAGACTTACACACTACTTAAACTAACGTATGCTAGGAACTACACACACACCCACGCCCGAGGGAGGACTCGAACTTCCGGGAGGGACCGCGGAATCCGCGACAGAACGCCTCAAACCGCGCGACCTCTCCGCGCGGCACTGCCACCTGGAAAAGACATTTAAAATATTTCTGGTGGTTATAACTACGTAAAGGAAGACAGTAACGTAAAAGAAAATTAGTTTTATATTTTACTTTGAAATATCACAGAAAACAAGCTTTTCACACTTAGTTCTTAGTTGGCGTTAACGTGTCACGAAGCTTAATATAATGATCTATCTTAAAGGAATATCGACCTTTAGATGACGGTAATGTTCACCGGTGTCGTAGAAATTTGGTCACATGTATGTGGAACTGCGACGAAAAGATTTTCACATACAGACCCGTTTACGCAATTTGACTGAGTGAGGCCTCTAACCAACAAACATTGAAAGATTGTGCACGAAATGAATAAAATTGTACCACCAATGAGGTGTAGACGCCAGCGGTTATCACCATACGTCGCTACTCACCGCAGGATACCTCGTTACGTGCCGACAGTTAGTAGAAGTCGATGTGAATAACGGTTCACAACGAGGCCGCCTTCCGACTTGAAGCCCACTATAAAACAGTCACCTATAGCCCTATTTGCCAGATACGCTTAGGGTACTCGGAAACCGTCGCTTTAATTACCTACAAGAGACCGGGTTTATGCTGTGAGGTGTGAAGATCGCCATCGTTGGTCTTGATATATTTTTCACTGTTTGGAACAACAGATTTGCGATAGTGGTTAGGTGCAATAGACCCACGGTGGTAACATATAAGTCGGAAGACGTAACAGAGACAGAATAAGTGCTGATACACTTACTGCAATAAATCTCGAGCCGCATCTTTCTACACGTAGAACAGCACACGATCATGGGGTGATAAGAGGTACCGTTTGAAGAATTCTACATGACAGTTGTGTATCATGTCCAGGTCCATCATGCTTTCAGCGAAGAAGATTTCTGGAAAAGAAATGTCTCCTACACCTGGTTTACGATTCAAAATTAGGACATTATGGCTGGTAGACTACAGCGTGGGATTATGAAGCTACATTCAAATTTAATGCCAAGGTAAAAATGAGAGCGCGCCCAAAAGTAATGCTTCCGAATTTTTATACTAAAACTCTCAAAGATTTTTAACTAAACCGACGTTATTAACATCGTACATCTTTATTCTTCATGTCCACATATTTATTTCTCAACGTGCTCACCTTGGGAACAAACACATTTCACCCAACGAGAGACAAGTTTGTTGGTACCGTCACTGTAGAATGTTTGACTTTGTTGACGGAGCCACAATTTCACCTCCAAAAATGGCTCTGAGCACTATGGGACTCAACTGCTGAGGTTATTAGTCCCCTAGAACTTAGAACTAGTTAAACCTAACTAACCTAAGGACATCACAAACATCCATGCCCGAGGCAGGATTCGAACCTGCGACCGTAGCGGTCTTGCGGTTCCAGACTGCAGCGCCTTTAACCGCACGGCCACTTCGGCCGGCAATTTCACCTCCGCTTGCACCCCTTCATCACTGTCAAACTGAAGTCCTCGAAGATGTTCTATAAGTATGGGAACAGATGAAAACTGGATGGGTCCAAGTCGGGACTGTATGGAGGATGGTCGATGACAGTGAACGGATTGCTGCAGATGTCGCAGCGCTGGCTTGTGCACAGGCATTATAATACTGAAGGAGAGGGTGCTCCATGTGTGGACGAACTTTTAGAATTCCAAACTCGATTCCAGCACGCTGCTTCTCACGCATCGACAGTTACGCTACACACCTCCGTGTTTCACGCTGCAACTCGGTGCTCTCTAGCGGTAGATGGTTGCAAATCAGTGGTCATGAAGAACAGAGATGTAGAATTTTGTTAAAGTAAGTTTAATTTAAAAACCTTTTAGTTATCACGTAAAAAATTAGGAGGCTTACTTTTCAGCACGGCCACGTATTTACTATGCTCACTGTTGGTCAGAAGAAAATGTTCACTGCCTACGTCAGTGAGACAACCGGCAGGTCAGAAGCGTAAATATCTAGTGGACTCAGCAATGATAAAGTTACCGGGACTTTTTAAATGAACAAAGAAATGGCGAATCATGGTCTGATTGCCTTAAAAATGCATTAACGGGGTTGCTAGAAACATACCATTAGCAACACGGTTGTTAATGTGATTATTGTAAGTTTGGTGTCCAGCACCTTTTTCCGTTGGTGGGATGGCGAACATTACATTAAAATTTTTGTAGCCTATGGATTGATCGTGACGGTAGTCAGATTTTGCTTCACTTACTCTTCACTTACTTTTTTTTCTTTTTGAAATGCATCAATAGACGCTATATATCAACAGAGTCGTACAACGCAATAAAATATTCGCGAAGCCTGCTGATCGCTTCGAGATGCACATGTGTCGGCGTACTCAAAGTGCACAAAAACGGGCACGACTGTGAACACCTTTGATCATAAACCAAACAATAAAAATGCGATATCTTCCAAGAATTTGTTTTAAGTCTTAAAATTGCCAATATAGGTTATTCAGAAGTTAAAAATCTAAGAAAACGTCCCCTCTCTCCCTCACTGGAACATCAAAAAGCGCATCCATTATCCTACAAAAGTTCTTTTTCTGTCCTTCAGTGTTGTTCTAATAAGAATATCTAAAAGGGTTTTTCGAATGTGTCATCAGAACTGCACAAAATCCATAAAGGCTTTTAGACAAAAAACGTTCAGTTTTGACAGCTCTTTTCAATGGACCTAATTTTTTTCCGATGTGTCCATTTTCCACCAGCTTCCAAGGGATATGAATTTCATCATACTATTCGCCAATTCGCCCTTATCGGTGCACCTGAAATGTATTTTACCCGAAAAAGAGCGGACACATCGTTTCCGCTAACGGTGCCTGCAAGTTCCATCTGTAGCACCCTTACGTGAAACATGGGTCTCGCCCCACTTTACGTCGAACTACTAATTCGTAGAGTCACGTGCTGCAGTACTTATGTAATTTCGCTTGGAATTCTAGATGCGAATCAAACTCCTTTTTGTTTATGTGGCGTTACTTTGTCACTCGAACAGTGAGTAAAACACGTCTACGTATCCCCTAAACTATATTTGTTTTCTTCATAATAATCTTGGTTAGATAATTTTTCTTATATAAGATGTCTTTCTCCAGCGAAGCTGGAAAAAGTTCATCTTCCTCAGTTTACTGGAAAACACAAATTATTTTTAAAAAGCGGACATGAGCCACGTGCGAATTTCGTGAGAAAATCATTAAAAAATCACCACTGTGACCAGAGATTTTCACTTTATAAGTCTCTAACGTTACACAATGCCATTAAATGAAGTGAACTATATAAAGTATTAAGGAATGTAGTTAATGTCTTCAATATCGCTAGTACTCAATGAAGTAAGGTTTAGATAGAAAGAGAGAAAACACAAAACATAAGAAACTGAAAATGAAATATTTAAAGATAGCAGCCAGAGACATTTTTTATTAATTTTAATTAACCCAATAACAACGTTCCGGCACTGGAATCATCGTCTACAATCTCTTAAAAATATCTAAAAATTGATAATTATGTACAAACCAATAAACAAAGATTTCTGAACGTAGCTATTTATTATGCTTATGCTAGTTTCCACCATGATAAAAAATTTATGTGTTCTCATATAACATTTCTGAAGGCTTGTGACTGTGTAGTACTGATTCGCTTGCAGTTGCATAGAGCTTGGAAAATCGCTTTGTTCCCCTCAAAGTGTCTTGTTCTGAGAATGTGTCATAATTGATAACAAGTCGTATTGGTAAGTTCTCTACACTGCCTAAAATACAAGTGAAGCACCCACAAAACATACACTAATGATAGAAGCTGAAGAAATGAATTATATCTTCAGCATTCCTACCTAGCAAGCAAGGAGACTCTGGTTCGAGTCCCAGCCTTGTCACAAATTTTAATGCATTTCTTCAGCTTCCATCATTTATTTATAAATACCAGAAAACATGATCAGATGTCAGTTATGAGTGTCAGATTGTGAGTGATCACTGTGAAGGGCATTGCGACGCCGCGTACTCGTGTGGTTGGTTGGTTGGTTTGTGGGATGAAAGGGACCAGACTGCTACGGTCATCGGTCCCTGTTCTCGTGTGAAACAACGTTATCAGTACCTGACAGAGTTTCAATGGGGCCTCATTGTGGATCCCCATCTGGTCGGCTGTTCGAATCGTGCTGTATCCAGATTTGTGGGAGTTTGGGATGTGACAGTGGCGCGACGCTGGACTGCATGTGGGAATGCATACTTGTCCTTAAGATCCCAATCCACCACGTCTGGCAACGGCAATGGAGGATCGCAGTACTGTGCACCAAGCACATTGCAACTCCTTCACATCTCCGCTTATTATTCCAGAATACATAATGGAATAGTGGGACATTCCATCTAATCCCGCACCATTGGTTGGAGACTAGAAGCAGCCAGACTAGGGAATTATTACCATCCCATGTCTAGGCTACCGTTAACACCATAACACAGGCGTAAGTTTTTGGAATGGAACATTGACAGGGAAGCATGGGCTGCAGATGAATGGCTTCCTATTATGTTCGATGAATAAACCCTTTCTACGCTACCCCGGATGACCATCGTTACTGAGTCTGACGGCGACGTGCGTATAGGTCCATAGCTGTAATGTTTTGGAGAGGCGCAAGAGTGTAACTCCTGGCGTGATGATGTAGGGAGCGAACATATACACTGAAGAACCAAAGAAACTGGTACACCTGACTTATATCGTGTAGGGCCCCCCGCGAGTACGCAGAAGTGCCCCAACACGACGTGGCATGGTCTCGACTAATGTCTGAAGTAGTGCTGGAGGGAACTGACACCATGAATCCTGCAGGACAGTTCATAAATCCGTAAGAGTAGGAGCGGGTGGAGAGCTCTTCTGAACAGCACTTTGCAAGGCGTCCCCGATATTGTCAATAATGTTCATGTTTGGGGAGTCTTGTGGCCACCGGAAGTGTTTAAACTCAGACGAATGTTCCTGGAGCCACTCTGTAGCAATTCTGGACGTATGGGGTGTCGCATTGTCCTGCTGGAATTGCCCAAGCCCGTCGTAATGCACAATGAACTGCATCATCTGCGAACAGTTGTTATTAATATTTTATGCCAGCCCGTTAATATACAACAATAACGATCCCAACACACTTAACTGGGCACACGTGGAGTTACTTCTACTTCCGTAGGTGACAATCCACATAAGATAAAGCGCTGCGTTTCGGCTACCAAGAAATCATCATCTCAGTCACAAACTTGGTTTGCTATCCCATATATTAGTATTTATGTTATTAAACGGTGGTGCTGCATCTATTCAATGTTTTTATTTAGTCAATAAATACTGAAACTACCTGATTTCTTTGATCCGTGGCTTCTAGGATTTTTCTGAGATATGTGGCCAATACAAAAAGGAGATTAACGCTGCAAATACAGATATACAGGTACCTAGTTAAAGAGTAAAATGACAGCAAACTCTTTCTCTGGAAGCTGTTCGCAGGAGTGAACCCGTCAGTAATCAGAAGAGCAGCCGTCGCAGAGTGCGAAGGCGTCAGCAGCAGCGACTGTCCCACCTTGCAGACAGAGCAACATAGTAGCAGCAGATTTTGATTTCAAATACGTGCAATAAATATGCAATTTGTGTCATGGCTGAGGTGTATGGTAGTCACCCTGTACAAAATTAATTAACACTTTACTCTGAAGTGCCAAACTCAAAGCAATTAACATCTTTCATCAAAAAATAAAATTTTAAAACAACAACATAGTCTACATTCAACATTTAGTCGGTGTACTTCAGTCCTGCGATCGGTGTGTTGGCAGTGTCCGACAGCAGGCAGCATCGGCGTGTGACCAGCGTTTATCGGCAACCACTCTGTGTGACTCTCATCGTGTCAGCTCATGATCAAAGTCTCGAAAGACATTCCGGAAGAATTCCAAACGTCTCACATCAGGCATAACAGTAACAACCCCCATGACAGAACTGTATTGAATAATCTATATAGTACCAATTTAGTAGGAGAGTTTCTCGAATCACCATCACCTTCATTAACCTACGTCGCTTGGATCTCAGCACTCCCAGAATTTCGCTACTGATGTGTCAGCACAGCATGGAATTCAACTTTTACACAACGACACAAGCTCAGCACAATAGGCAGTGGTTCAAATGGTTCTAAGCACTATGGGACTTAACATCTGAGGTCTTCAGTGCCCTAGACTTAGAACTGCTTAAACCTAACTAACCTAAAGACATCATACACATCCATGCCCGAGGCAGGATTCGAACCTGCGACCGTAGCAGCAGCGCGGTTCCGGACTGAAGCGCCTAGAACCGCTCGGCCACAGCAGCCGGCAATAGACTGTGGGGTGGGAGGACTGGACCAAGTGACACAGCAAGGCAATCACCATCGACAGTTGTACTGAACATTTATTTGGCATATTTAAACAAGGCAAATAACAAATAAAACTATCAAAACATTTTTAAAATTACCATTTAGGTGATTAAAAATTATTTACTCAAAAACTATTATCAAAATGAAGAACAATTTACTAAGATTTAACGAGGAAATGTAGTCTTTAGTTTCTGCAGTGATTGATATAACCAAAGTAATTCAGAGTACAAGCAACAACATTCATTAATAGAATCAGTTTCAAACTATTTAAACACACAATAACAACTGGCCTCTCAGTAACCTGTAAGATTTTCTGAAAATACTCATTTAGAATTAGTCACGTGTCTCTCAGACACACTATCACTTCAGATAGAAACGTAACAGTAATGTTATTGTAATTTGCAGCAAAATATATCCAGGGAAAATTTTATCCCTGTATATCTATAGCAATTGGCTAGCTTAACTCAATCGTGAGATATAAATACACTCCTGGAAATGGAAAAAAGAACACATTGACACCAGTGTGTCAGACCCACCATACTTGCTCCGGACACTGCGAGAGGGCTGTACAAGCAATGATCACACGCACGGCACAGCGGACACACCAGGAACCGCGGTGTTGGCCGTCGAATGGCGCTAGCTGCGCAGCATTTGTGCACCGCCGCCGTCAGTGTCAGCCAGTTTGCCGTGGCATACGGAGCTCCATCGCAGTCTTTAACACTGGTAGCATGCCGCGACAGCGTGGACGTGAACCGTATGTGCAGTTGACGGACTTTGAGCGAGGGCGTACAGTGGGCATGCGGGAGGCCGGGTGGACGTACCGCCGAGTTGCTCAACACGTGGGGCGTGAGGTCTCCACAGTACATCGATGTTGTCGCCAGTGGTCGGCGGAAGGTGCACGTGCCCGTCGACCTGGGACCGGACCGCAGCGACGCACAGATGCACGCCAAGACCGTAGGATCCTACGCAGTGCCGTAGGGGACCGCACCGCCACTTCCCAGCAAATTAGGGACACTGTTGCTCCTGGGGTATCGGCGAGGACCATTCGCAACCGTCTCCATGAAGCTGGGCTACGGTCCCGCACACCGTTAGACCGTCTTCCGCTCACGCCCCAACATCGTGCAGCCCGCCTCCAGTGGTGTCGCGACAGGCGTGAATGGAGGGACGAATGGAGACGTGTCGTCTTCAGCGATGAGAGTCGCTTCTGCCTTGGTGCCAATGATGGTCGTATGCGTGTTTGGCGCCGTGCAGGTGAGCGCCACAATCAGGACTGCATACGACCGAGGCACACAGGGCCAACACCCGGCATCATGGTGTGGGGAGCGATCTCCTACACTGGCAGTACACCACTGGTGATCGTCGAGGGGACACTGAATAGTGCACGGTACATCCAAACCGTCATCGAACCCATCGTTCTACCATTCCTAGACCGGCAAGGGAACTTGCTGTTCCAACAGGACAATGCACGTCCGCATGTATCCCGTGCCACCCAACGTGCTCTAGAAGGTGTAAGTCAACTACCCTGGCCAGCAAGATCTCCGGATCTGTCCCCCATTGAGCATGTTTGGGACTGGATGAAGCGTCGTCTCACGCGGTCTGCACGTCCAGCACGAACGCTGGTCCAACTGAGACGCCAGGTGGAAATGACATGGCAAGCCGTTCCACAGGACTACATCCAGCATCTCTACGATCGTCTCCATGGGAGAATAGCAGCCTGCATTGCTGCGAAAGGTGGATATACACTGTACTAGTGCCGACATTGTGCATGCTCTGTTGCCTGTGTCTATGTGCCTGTGGTTCTGTCAGTGTGATCATGTGATGTATCTGACCCCAGGAATGTGTCAATAAAGTTTCCCCTTCCTGGGACAATGAATTCATGGTGTTCTTATTTCAATTTCCAGGAGTGTACAATAACCAGGCGCCACTTAGACAAGGACCAGCCAAACTGTTGTCATTGGCGGTTAACGCTGATAGTAGCAATCTACAGACAGAATGTATCAGCACTCCAGGCCCTAGTAAATGTTAATCATCACATCACATACAGCTCTCACTAGAACCTTGCGTACTAAGCAAGTTGAAATTAAGACAATCGAGGACAGACTCAGTAGGAGTAGCAACGGCCGGCCAAGAAAATGAATCCCTCCTCTCACATACCCTCTTCCGCTCCTGACAGATACAGCGATCCATCCGTCCATACTGTCTGTTTATCCTCCTTCGTCCTTCCTTTCTCTTATGACACGCATTAGGAGTTAACTTCCATAGACTTGCCTGTGGCAGCATCTTCATGCACACCATATCACCAGAAACACCATCACTACCTCTTTTTTATAGTAATATTTCCAGATTAAATGCTCTCTTATCGTATTTTATCTCTTTTTTTTCGTGTTTCTAACTAACATAAACTGAATTCAGTTCATCGCCCTACCTCTTAAATTTTGTCATTAGATTCTATCGCTGGTCACGTTCTCGTGGGTCCTAGAGTCTCTAGATCTTTCTCTACTCCATTCATCCACCTCAGAGACGAAGTGGTCTCATATCTTAAGACTTTCATTCTAGCACTAGCTTCATCATCCTTTCTCCTCTTCTCAGTAAATGTCCCAACCATTTAATTATTCTACTTTTCATTACAGCTGTCACATCCGGCTGATTATACGAAATTTCTGTGTTTTCCCCTCTTCTAAAAATTTTATTTTCTGACACAGCTCCAAAGATTGTTCTTGTTTTCAAATGTAATAATTTTTCTCTGCATCTTTTTGCACACCGTCCATGTTTCAGCTCCGTACATTGATACAGGTCCCTCAATCGTCTTGCACATGCGTTGTTTGCTGCTGTATAGTTCGTTCATTGAGAACAGATATCACTCTCCAGATTTTATGCCGTTATCTCAACATCCTTGCAGTTGTTCGCATTGACGTCACTTCATAGATATGTGAAGTACCTAGTCTTCTTAAATTCTATATATTCTATTGGCAGTGAACCTCCATTTCCTCTTCACTGTTTCTTCTTATAAATCACACACTTTAATTTATTTTGACTGATCCTCATATCGACTTTTTGTACATCCTTTATTAGCACTTATGTTGTTCTTATTAGTTCATATTCCTCCTCCACTGTAACGACAACATCATAACAGTTTCACACGAACATCGGCATTTATACCCCTTCCAATCGATGAATCACTTTTTACAGCCTTCTCCGGTACCACGTTAGATAGGTTGAGGAAGGTGCAGTCTCGCTTTTTGACACCTGTCTCCACTGTAAAACATTCAGACTTCCTATCTTCAAAACACTCTCTGTATTTAGATTTCTCAGTGTATTTACATTTCTCAGTGCACATTTTGCTCAGCCTGGTCAGTTTCAAAGATATTCCTGATTCATCCATTGTCCTCTATATGCTTCCCCGCTGGATACGATGATAGACTCACTTGACATCTATAACCAGGCAACAGCACTTCTTATCAAATTCCCAAAGCATTTCACTTAGTTGTCTGGCAACGAAAATTTCGTCCGTCGTTGATGTGTCTTCTTAAATCCAGTCATTTGCTCTTAAAATTTTTCCACTATGTATGGTATTGTAGTTACGGAGGCTACGAGTTTTACACCAAGCGACTGTTGACCTTAGTATTTGACATAAATTTCATCTTGACGCCTCTACCGTTCCTGAGAAAAAGGGGTCTTAACACTCGGTCAGAGAGACAGACGGACAACAAAGTGAACATAAAAGCATTTTTACTGATTGAGTATGGAACCATAAAAATTAGATATGTATTACACACTCTAAGAAGAAAAGAAAAGAAAAAAAGCAACGCACCACGAAGCAATTATCCGAATGGAACGGAAATCACTAAATGTGATGTACTTCTACAAACAAACAAATTACTACAATTTCAGCAAAATTGGATGACTTATTCAAGAGAAAGAGCTTCACACAGCTGAGCAAGTCAATAACACGTTGGTGCACCTCTGGCCGTTATGCAATCAGTTACACGGTTGGGCATGAGTGATCGAGTTGTTGGATGTCGTCCTGAGGAATACAGTGCCAAATTATGTCCAACTGGTGCGTTATATCGTCAAAATCCTGAACTGGTGGTAGGGCCCTACCCATAGCGCTCCAAACGTTCGCAATTGGAGAGAGATCCACTGACCTTTCTGGCCAAGATAGAGTTTGACGAGCACGAAGACATGCATCAGAAACTCTCGCCATGTGCAGGTGGGCATTATCTTGTTGAAATATTAACCCGAGATGACATGCCGTGAAGGGCAACAAAACGGGGCGTAGAGTATCGTCGACGTATCACTGTGGTGTAAAGATGCCGCGAATGATAACCAAAGGGGTGCTGCCATGAAATGAAATCGTTCCACAGACCATCACTCCTATTTGCCAGGCCGTATGGCAGGCGACAGTCAGTCTTTATCCCACCGCTCTTCGGGGCGCATTCACACATGTCTTCGCTGGTCATCGGGATTCAGTTCCAAGCGGGACTCATCACTGAAGACAATTCTACTCCAGTCAGTGAGCCTCCAGCGCGAATGTGCCCGACACCATTGCAGACGGGCTTGTTGGTGTATAGAGGTCAATGGTAGTCGGGGCAAGGCGTACCGTGAGTGAAGCCCCCTTCCCACGAGCCGCCTATTAATGTTTCCTGTGGTCACTGATGCACCAGTTGCTCGTCGGATCGATGATGAAGACGAATCCGGGCTACGACTGCCTCGCTGACAGCTACTCGGTGCTCACATTCCGTCGTCTCTCTATGCTGACCGCTTCCTTCTTGAAGCTGTGTTCGGCCACGGTTTACCCGTTCCTACCCACATCGTCGAATAGTGGCATCGCTACTACTCAAATGTCAGCGGTTTCACCGATTACTACAACTGGCTTCTTTAAGCCCAGTTACGCGTCCTCTCTTAAACGGTGACATCTGCTTACATTGCTCACGCGCTTGTATGCGAAACATAGGCACTGTCTAGCTGAGTATAATGAATAAAAGACGCAATGACATGCCTCGGTAGCGACATGTACCCTGTTTACTATCCTTGCCAGCTGCGCGGTGAAATTTCGCTGCCAGAGTTCACAATTTCGCATTTTCTGTCGATACAAGTATGAATACCGCTTTGTGACCAATTTCAATTTGTGTAGTTCCTCCATGGTGCATATTTTTGTCTTGGAGTGTAAGTCATGCACAAACAATTCTTCTTTTAATCAGCTCGATTCAAAACAGTAATCCCGAGCAGCTGCAGCTGTGCTTAAACGCTGCTCTGTTCCTGGTGCGCTGCCCATGCCTATGACGTGGACTGTGGTTGCTCGCGACTATTTCGAGAAGGCGCCGCTGCGTGAAGTCGCTTTTGCCATAGGATGGCGCTGCGTGTAGGCACTGCTTAGAGAGCCTGTATACAGAGAGAGTGGCCATACGTGAAGTTGCCCGTGATTGGTTGATTAGCTTTGGCGCCATTTTTCTGCCAAACGTCTCTCGCGCTTTCTATGTTCGCCGTGCTTTTGAGTTGAATTGAAGTTCAGAGGACATTTGTAAACGATTAAAAGGTATTTGAATTATTGAGAGACTTGTTATGCCTTGTGCATGCATGTTCGATTTAGCTGTGTATCGTTTTTAGCACGGAATTAGCGTTTGCGATCTTAAATACGAATGGCTCTGAGCACTAAGCGACTTAACTTCTGAGGTCATCAGTCACCTAGAACTTAGAATTAATTAAACCGAACTAACCTAAGGAGATCACACACATCCATGCCCGAGGCAGGATTCGAACCTGCGACCGTAGCGGTCACGCGGTTCCAGACTGAAGCGCCTAGATCCGCACGGTCACACCGGCCGGCTCTTAAAGACGAGTTGAAATAATGAAGCGTTTTGTGATGAAGTCGGTAGGCCTACATGTTTGAAGTAAACACTTTAGTAATTGTTCAGTATTGTTTTTGACATCTGTAATTGTTCTGCAGACGTTCGTAAACGATGCCAGGTTGTGCTGCATTTGGTTGTAAACAACTGCTTACGACTTTCATTCATTTGACGTAATGCAGGTACGTTAAATCTATAGCGTTATGCACTTCCGATACAAAACAAATTCTATACACTATATTTTTTATTTACGTTACTTTCATTGCAATATGTCTAGTAAACGAAGTTTAAAGGAGATAAATCCAAGTAACGAATAATTTTACAGCCACTGTATCAAATTTTCCTGTGCTGTACGTAGTAGGCTACGATGAGTATATTATAGCTGTAAAGAAAGGCATTTAACGAATGATTTCGCCATATTGTCTTGTGCTTTTGATTCGGTGAGTGTGTACTCCACTACTCCACTACTGACCATTCAAAAGTCCCGCCCGCAGTTTGGCACAAAAATGGTCGCCGTATCGTCCGGTTGGCCACTCTCTCCCTATACAGGCTCTCTAGCACTGCTGCGTTTAGACGCTGCGCGCACTCATGCACGCTGTTGCCTGCGTCGAGAGGCTGCCCACCTCCCGCTCCCGCTCCCTCGTGGACTGCTGCGCTGATGCCGCCTCTGTTCCCTTCGTGGACTGCCTCTGCCACTGATAACGTGCTATTAAACACAGCGACCGCACTGCATGCGCCGCTGCTGCACTACTTGAAAGCTCAGAGCGCCTGCCCTAATTGTCTCTACTAAGGCCTGGAAAAGAATTTGCTGGGACATACATCCCAGAAATAAATCACAGAATACCTAATGTAGTCCACTCCTGAAATAACCAAGCTAATTACAACTTGAATGCCTATTTGGCACTATTAGCCTCAACTCAATAGCGACTAGATAAACTGAAGCCATTTTGCTAGTGCCGACAATAGCGATACAAAACAAGAATGAACCAATAAATAAATAAGTAAATAAAATGAAGGGTACATACAGGGCAACAATTATTGAACTGTATGAAAAAAAAATGCAAATCAGTTACAAACTACGGCGTGCATACACTTTATTCAACTTGTAAACGTCGCTACAGATATTCGGATTTAGATTATGACATGTTCGACATGCCTGCCATCATTGGAGATGATGTGGCGCAGACGAGTAGCGAAATTCTTCATGACTCGCTGAAATTTCGGAACATCGATGCTATCGATGATCTCGTCAATCGCTGTTTTCAGCTCTGCAATGATTTTGGGGTTATTGCCGTACACCTTTTATTTAATATAGCCCCACAAAAAGGAGTCGCATGTGCTCAGATCTGGAGAATATGGCGGCCAATCGATGCCTATGCCAGTGGCCTCTGGGTACCCCAATGCCAGAATGCTGTCCCCAAAGTGCTCCTCCTGCTTCGTCGGGATCGAGCTCCTTCCTGCATGAACCGCATCCTTTCGAAATCAGGGCCACTTTGGATAATGGGGATGAAATCAGCTTCCAAAACCTTCACGTACCATTCGGTAGTCACCGTGCCATCAAGGAATATCACACTGATTATTCCGTGACTGGAAACTGTACACCACACTGGCACCCGTTGATGGTGAAGAGACTTCTAGATCGCGAAATGCTGATTCACAGTCAACCAAATGCACCAATTTTGCCTGTTGACGAAATCAGTCGCTAAACCGCGTGCGCGAGCGCATACTAATTTCCATCATGCCCCGCGTCCAACCGTGCAGTTTGAAAGTCCTAAAGCAAACAGTTCACAAGTTATGACGATGTTATTTCATACACTTCAATAATTGTCACCCCGTATATGAGAACAAGCCTGTAAGCTAATGATATTGTCTACAACATGCTGTTTAAGCTTTTGACCGTAAGTTCATAATAAGCACACAGATATAACTGAATGGTGGTCTCATATCGATTTGGTAAATCAACTGAATAATAGTTCAATGTAGCAAAGAGAACTCTACTTACGTAGTGCAGAATAAGTGCATAAAGTGGCGAGTTAAGTCACGAAGAATCAGCAGCACAGACTTAAATTCTGGTCACACAATTCAGTCAAACTATTATATTTCAGCATAGTCACCAAAGTTCACAGCTGCCTACAAATAGTTACATATCTATATATTTTGCTTGAAAGCAAAGAATCAGTCACTGAAAATCGTTTTAAGGTTTCTAAGTCCCACCCAAATTCAGAGCCCCAGAATATTTCTGAGAGTTCAACTCGCGATGACGAAATTTCTGAGGCCCCACTATCTCAGTCTGGAAAACAACATAACCACAAGACCTTACCATACTAAGGCATCTCGACAAAGTCACGTGCCTCCGCTCTGGATGCTTGTTTAAAGCCTCAGTCACGTAACTACCACGTTATTCAGCACATTCTCTTACAACGTGAACACCATTCGAGAAAGCTGCACGTAAACTTTACATATACAAGTTTTACAATACGTGATAAATATGGTCGCCAACGGCCTTGCCGCTGTGGCAACACTGGTTCCCGCCAGATCACCGAAGTTAAGCATTGTGAGGCTCGGCTAAGCACTCGGATGGGTGACAGTCTGGGTCTGCCGAGCGCTGTTGCCGAGCGGGGTGGACTCAGCGCTTGTGAGGCAAACTAAGGAGCTACTTGACTGACAAGTAGCGGCTCTGGTCACGAAAACTGACAACGGCAACGAGAGCGCTGTGCTGATCACGTGGCCCTCCCTATCTGCATCCAGTGACTCCTGTCGGGTGAGGATGACACGACGATCGGTCGGTACCATTGGGCCTTCCGATGTCTGTTCGGACGGAGGAGAGAGTATAAACGTCTAAAATAAGTCTAAAGGCCGCCATCTGGTGCCATTTGACACACAGTCATGTGAATCAAGCCTTATTGTCATTGCTTGTATCTTAACTGGATTCTTTCGTACACCGATCAGCGAAAATATTGTAACCACTGCCAATCGCGACGTTGGATGCCGCCTGATGGCGTAGAGGGTACCCTACGAGCTAACAAAAGTATGTAGGTGGAGCAGACACGGACGGGGGTTCACCCTAGCGAAAATATGGGTTGCAAATAAGGAAATCCATTGAATAAGCGACTTTAACAAAGGGCAGATTATCATTACGCAGAGCTTGTGGACGAGTATCTCGAAAACGGTGAAGCTGGTCAGATGTTTACATATTACTGTTGTGAGCATCTACAGAAAAAATTAGGACAGTGAAACTATCATTAGGCGCTAAATGGTTGGATGTCCGCAACTCTTCACAGAACGTGGGATTAGGAGGCTTGTCTACTCTGTAAAGTGGGGTAGATGGTGATATGTGGATATATGGGATCTCTGCCGAAAAAGCACAAGTGTTTCGGAGCACACCGTTCATCGTACATTGTTGAACATGCAGCTCTGCAGCAGACCACACACCTACGTGCTCACATGTTGACCCAACGACATCGTCATTTACGATAGCAGTGGGCATGGGACCATAGGGATTCGACCGTCGACCAATGGAAACGTGTTGGCTCTACGGATGAATCACATTTTTGCTCCACAAACGCCGTCATCAAGGTGAACAGCAGCTCGAAACGTGCAGCGCGCCAAGGACACAGTCTGGGGGGAGCTGTATTATGCTTCGAGAGACATTCTCCTGCGCTTGTATGGGACCTGTGGTAATAATCGAAGACACGCTGACAGTTGCGAACCATCTGTATCCCTTCATGCTCGATGTCTTCCCCGACGGCGGTGTCATCTTTCATCAGCATAATTGTCCGTGTCTCGGAGCCAGAACCGAGCTACAGCTGTTTTAGGAGCATTATAGTGATTTCAAGTTGATGTCTCCACGGCAAAATACGCCTGATGTAGGTCCTATGGAACCTATCTGGGTCGCTATCGGGCGCCATTATTAAGCAGGTGGTCAAAATATTTTGGCTCATCAGTGTATATGAGATGCTCCTCACGACAGATCAACATTGACAACAGCTTCCTCTAGCTGGAATGTCCTCCCACTATGCTCCACTATACTTCATAGAAGGCAATAATGGCATGATACTGATGCAAAAAGTCTAACCCCAATATCATGCTCTAGCTTACATGTGACAACAGTTACACCCATTGTCTAAACTCGGTTGTCTCAAGCAAAAAATCATCATTAGTGACTCTGATGGTCATATATCATTATCTGCTACTCCATGCAACTAGTAACGTTGTGGATTATAACGCCCACTACGTATTAACTCTCTTATGGCCTCTAAACCATGCACGACGGTATCCAACAAAACTTTATATTCTTTACCATTTATTACACCTATTGTGACACATTCCGCCTCTGCAGTCGCGTTTACTGAATTTATTTTCACTAGCAACTCCTGTCGGTGGCTCTGGAGTTCCCTCTTAAATTTAACGGACATTTCCCACTCCCAGATCACCTCTTTCCACTCCCCTCCTTCCCCTGTAACAATTCATAAGTGTGAACATTGAACTTACTAATTCTATCCGCGAAGTCCTCTACTGCTTCCGTATGCCTTATAAACACCATATTCAATTGCTCACGAAAAATCTTGCCCTGTTTTGTTTCCTATATCTTGCCCTCTTTTGTTTCCTATATCTCTGATCCAACCCCTGTCTCAGCTGAACATTGCGTAACACTTCTGTGCACCATAGGAACAACTTCACCTCTCCTTTTAAACGCAACCTTGCAATCTGCAATAAATGTTTACCTGATCAACCCCTTAAGTCAGCCGATGAGTTGAGATCTTCTACAAACGCTAACACATCGACGACCTGACAGAAAAAGGTGGGACACGGTTAGCAACAGCCAGGTCCACTCCTAGAGTCTGTGACTTCAACAATTATATCTCCTCATCTTTCGCTGCCAGTTTATTATCCACAATCACTCTATCTGTCCTTAATGACTCTATAGTCTCATCTCTGGTGTCACCTTGTTTCTCCGACTTTGCCGTTGCCTCACTCAGAAATAAAAAACCAAAAATAATATAAAACAATAATCCAACACTATCACAGACAGAAGACTCCACTGCTACTTGTATTACCTACCTACTCAAACCGTGGCGGCTTTAATTTTGGCAGCATGCCTCTCCGCAGACGCCACTAACTACTTGTGTTGCTGATATCAATCTTATGTCGCGACCTACGGTCTATGATCGACGCATATGTTGTTGTTTTGGAGGGCCCTGCTACAGTGAGTTGGCTGAAGAGCACGTGGCTGGCCAGTTGTTGCTTTTGGGAGACTCCGGCTGCCCAGTACGGGCCTGGAGAAGCAGCGCGTGGTTATATCGGTCGGAGGCAAGCCATGCAAAGCTATTGGTAGCGGCGAGTTGCGGGAAGAGCAGCGGACGTCGTGTGCAACCTGGTCGGCAAGTTCCCGGCCTACTCTGCGAGCTGAAATTTTACGGCTCCTCTAAGATCGTCTGTACGGATTGGAGGCAATAACAACCCGGCTTGGAATCCCGGAAGCCACTCTTCTTCACATTTGAGTGAAGTTAGGCGTTGTTTTCTTATTTTTTGGGAACTTGATATTGCAACGCCACGCCTGTGTTAATGTGGAATTGGACCTGTTATATTATCGTGCCTCCGAGTGATTGTGTGTATGATCATCGGTCAGTGTAACTAATCGCAATTGTTTGTTCCATGCCATATTCCGTGCAAGTGTACGAGTATTCTCTGTTATAAATTGAATCGACTAAATTAAATTTGTGATATGATGTGTGTGGGAGTCAAAGTATCATTTGTAGATGAATATTCCCTAACCATTGCATCAGCAGGCGCTGATATTTCGGCTTCTAATTTACAAGTAATTTAAAGTGGTGTTCAGCTTGTAACTTGTATGTGTAGTCGTTTGCTCGAGAAGCTGAGATTTCTTACATCTTAGGCACTGTTCCCTTCTGATGTGTGTTGGCACGGAAGTTTTGACAGCGGACAACGTGTTCCTGTTCTCTGGGTCCAGAGCAGAGACGTGTTTGCTTTCTGCTGAGGTGCCACTTCCGTCTTCGCGCATCTGGGTTGGCCGGCTGTCTGGTGCCTCCACCAGCTGCGTCGTGGTGGCTCAAATGATGTGATGTTGATGGTTTGATGTGTGCCACAGCGGAGTGTTGCCGATTAATCGGGAACCAGTGGGCTATCCTACTCGCTGAATTCAGTAAGCTCATGAGGTTTCAAGCGCGTTCCGCAGGCCCGAAGTTCCTCCTCGCTATACCTGCTCTTTAACTAGTGGTTTAAACCTTGCATCCTTATTGCTACTTCTGAGCGCGAGTTTTAAGGCATTTTACTTATTAATATGAACTGTTGAACCTTTCCTTTAGTCCACAGTCACTAGCTAACTTCACTCACTGTAAAGCTATGTGCCCAAAACGTTTACATGAAAATCAAATCACTGCTACAGATTCGTCACAAGGAGCGGAATTTCCAAGCACACTACGCTGTGTACAACGTACAGGCACCAACCACTCATCTCTATAATTACCCTTTAACTGCGACAAATCCACTCGTTTCTCCAGTTGTACAAAGGTACCCCAGAATAATCACATCCCTAAACTTCGATCCCATAATCGTCACCATAAGAGATTAAAAAAGGATCCCACTCACACTAAACGATGACAGTATGAGCTTGGACTAAAGTCATTAAAGAGAAAGAAATTACTTAAACCCACTAAAACTTTTAATGCGGTGTACTAGAAGGAATTATTAAAATTCAGAGATGTGGCAGAAACAGTCATACGAAGCAAAAAGTCTACTAACCATGGGCTCTATAATGGGTACCTTAAGAGCTAAAAGCACTTCTTCATCTTCGGTGCAATGAAACATTTTTCTGCTACTGCAAGCTCTTTGCTTTCATTGTTTTGGGAGGAGGCAGTATGGAGCAAAACAAGAAAAACTGTATAGTGAACATGGGCTCTAAAATGCATAACAGCTATGTGCACTTGTTCAGTAGAAGAGATATTTCACAGAAGCGAAGGTGAACAAGCGTTCAAATGCGCCGGCCGGTGTGGCCGAGCGGTTCTAGGCGCTTCAGTCTGGAACCGCGCGATCACTACGGTCGCAGGTTCGAATCCTGCCTCGGGCATGGATGTGAGTGATGTCCTTAGGTTAGTTAGGTTTAAGTACTTCTAAGATCTACGGGACTAATGGCCTCAGATGTTAAGTCCCATAGTGCTCAGAGCCATTTGAACCATTTTTTTGTTCAAATGCTTCTTATTTTGGTCCATACTACCGCCTCTAAAAAAATGTAAAACAAAGAGCTTGCAATAGAAGAGATCCACTGTCAGATGTAACAGAAAAATTTTCGTTTATAACTTTCGACTCGATCGTTTCCATACAACGGCTCCTTACCTCAGTTGGTATATTTACGCTTCCCCATCATCCATAAAAGTTGGTAACGTGATTGCTGTATATACAGGAGTAAACAAAAATACTGAAACAAGGCGAGAAACGCGTGCCTCAACAAAAATGCAGATGCTGGCCAAGATCGCAAGTTGCACTATTGTACTGGATGGTTATAATTAAAGGGCAGCTACTCATAGAGGTCCAACGTGGGCTGTATTTGTCGTATGGCAGCGAAACTTGATAGATATTTTAATGCGTTAATACGGAACCGATTTACGCTGGGCGGGACGTGGGCAGAAAAGGTCAAACAAGTGTGAAATGCTCATTTTATTATTGACTGCTGCTTACACACTTTGTTCAATACTAGCATAAGAGACGTCGTCGAGATGTTGTACAGCGCCAGATTTGCACGTAGTGGCCAAAATTGGAACTAATTTTTTCCCCGCGTAAATCAGCTCCGCATTAACGCATTAGCATATCTACTGAGCTCCGCTGCCACGCGCTAATTACAGCTCACACTGGAGCTCCGTGAGTACTTGCACTTTAATTACAACCACCCACTTTTAGACCACGAACGGCACCTGTGCAATATTCTCATTATCCTGAAAGTGTCGCTCGTCGTCAGAATAGTGTTCTGTGTACTTGTGTGTGCATTATGTCCGAACTCAGTGCATTCGAATGTGTTAGAATTGTTGGTGCTCGTATGGTGGGTGCTTCTGTGGTCGAGGTGTTTGGTGTTTGAAGAGGCACCGTATCGAAGATTTGTACGGCATACGGGGAAAGTGAAGAAACCTCATTCGCTAAGTCACAATGCGGACGAAGGGATGTGTTGAGTGATCGTGACAGACGATCAATGAGGACGATTGTGACGAAAAGTAACAGGACACAGCTGGAAAAGTCGTTGCAGAACTGAATCTCGCACTCGCGGACCCTGTCAGTAATAAAACAACATGATAGGAGCTTCATGAGTGGGGAACTGCAGAGTGAGTTGAAATTCAAACACCAGTCAACTGTGATGCAAATGCCCCTGAAAGGAATACGTGGTGTCAATGCTATAAAACCTGGAGTATGCAGCAGTGTAAGGATGCCATTTGCCGGATGAGTCTTGTTGCATACTGTTTCCAACTTCTGGCCAGTTTATTTTCGAAGAGTGAAAGATGGAGGAAGTTTGGTGATGACTTGGGATGCCATATCGTGGTGTTCCATGGGTCCCATGGTAGCCATGGCTCCCATGGAATACCACGCAACATCGCATTACTGCCAAGCATTATGTGACGCTTTTGGCTGATCAGGTCCATCCCATGCTACAATGTTTGTTCCCAATGGTCATGGTGCGGTCCCAGACGACAGGACAACTGTTCACACACCTCGCATCGTCCACGACCGGTTCTGTGAGCACGAGGATCAATTGTCACACCTTCCCTGGCCATCACGGCCACCAGATCTCAATATAACGGAGCCTAGGTGGTCTACTTTTGAGTGAAAGGTGCGTGATAGCTATCTACCTCCATCGTTGTTCGCTGAATGCGCAATTGTTTTGCAGGAATAATGGCATAACATTCCTATGAAAACCATATAGGGCATGTATTTAATCATTTTGAGAAGAGTGGAAGCTGTTTTGAATGACAACAGTTTTCCTCTCCCGCCTCCACATTCTCGTATTGGTTGTGGCATGGAAGTAAGCAGCGTTTAAATGTCATCTTGAGGAATTTAATGTCATGCCTGCAACACATTCTGTTTATGTTCTTGAAGATTATTGGCCGGAGGCTGGTATGAAAGTGCATACCATCCCATCGCATTCTTGACATGTATTATGGGTGACAAACCAGGGGACGCGACAGCTCAGCATAAGGCCGATACATTCTCATAGCGTTTGTGGCGCGATCTGCAGTAATTTGTTATCGATGATTCGTGGTGACTCTCTAAATCCTTTACTCGAATTTAAACTTTTTTCATTAATCTGTTCATCAGAGCCACTCGAACTATCAAGCCGCAAGGGATTAGCCGAGCGGTCTAAGGCGCTGCAGTCATCGACTGTGCGGCCGGTCCCGGCGGAGGTTCGAGTCCTCCCTTGGCCATGGGTGTGTGTCTTTGGCCCTAGGATAATTTAGGTTAAGTAGTGTGTAAGCTTAGGGACTGATAACCTTAGCAGTTAAGTCCCATAAGATTTCACACACACTCGAACTATCAAACGATCTTTCCGTGGTGTAGTCCTTCTGGAAGTACACTGCCGACCATTAAAATTGCTACACCAAGAAGAAATACAGATGATAAACGGGTATTCATTGGATAAATATATTATACTAGAACTGACATGTGATTACAAAAAAATGGTTCAAATAGCTCTGGGCACTATGGGACTTAACTTCTGAGGTCATCAGTCGCCTAGAGCTTAGAACTACTTAAACCCAACTAACCTAAGGACATCACACACATCCATGCCTGACGCAGGATTCGAACCTGCGACCGTATCGGTCACGTGGTTCCAGACTATAGCGCCTAGAACCGCTCGGCCGGCCATGTGATTACATTTTCACGCAATTTGGGTGCATAGATTCTGAGAAATCAGTACCCAGAACAACCACCTCATGGCCGTAATAATGGCCTTCATACCCCTGGGCATTGAGTCAAACAGAGCTTGGACGGCGTGTACAGGTACAGCTGCCCATGCAACTTCAACACGATACCACGGTTCATCAAGAGTAGTGACTGGCGTATTGTGACGAGCCAGTTGCTCGCCCACCATTGACCAGACGTTTTCAATTGGTGAGAGATCTGGAGAATGTGCTGGCCAGGGCAGCAGTCGAACAGTTTCTGTATCCAGAGAGGCCCGTACAGGACCTGGAACATGCGGTCGTGCATTATCCTGCTGAAATGTAGGGTTTCGCAGGGATCGAATGAAGGGTAGAGCCACGGGTCGTAACACATCTGAAATGTAACGTCCACTGTTCAAAGTGCCGTCAGTGCTAACAAGAGGTGACCGAGGCGTGTAACCAATGGCACCCTATACCATCACGCCGGGTGATACTCTAGTATGGCGATGACGAATACAAGCTTCTAATGTGCGTTCACCGTGATGTCGCCAAACACGGTTGCGACCATCATGATGCTGTAAACAGAACCTGGATTCATCCGAAAAAATGACGTTTTGCCATTCGTGCACCCAGGTTCGTCGTTGAGTACACCATCGCAGGCGCTCCTGTCTGTGATGCAGCGTCAAGGGTAACCGCGGCCATGGTCCATGGTCTCCGAGCTGATAGTCCATGCTGCTGCAAACGTCGTCGAACTGTTCGTGCAGATGGTTGTTGTCTTGCAAACGTCCCCATCTGTTGACTCAGGGATCGAGACGTGGCTGCTCGATCCGTTACAGCCATGGGGATAAGATGCCTGTCATCTCGACTGCTAGTTATACGAGGCCGTTGGGATCCAGCACAGCGTTCCGTATTACGCTCCTGAACCCACCGATTCCATATTCTGCTAACAGTCATTGGATCTCGACCAACGCGAGCAGCAATGTCACGATACGATAAACCGGAATCGCGATAGGCTACAATCCGACCTTTATCAAAGTCGGGAACGTGACGGTACGAATTTCTCCTCCTTACACACGAGGCATCACAACAACATTTCACCAGGCAAGGCCGGTCAACTGCTGTTTGTGTATGAGAAATCGGTTGGAAGCTTTCCTCATGTCAGCACGCTGTAGGTGTCGCCACCGGCGCCAACCTTGTGTGAATGCTCTGAAAAGCTAATCATTTGCATATCACAGCATCTTCTTCCTGTCGTTTAAATTTCGCGTCTGTAGCACGTCGTCTTCATGGTGTAGCAGTTTTAATGGCCAGTAGTGTACATGTGCCTTCTGTTTTTGCCACAGTGTTGTCCCAAGTCCATCTCGTTACCATTTGTTCAGCTGTCTCTGCGATCTGTTTACCTGCATGATGCTTCCAATGTGTTGCGATCCCAGTAACGTTAGCCGTAGTCATGTACTCACACCATTCTTCCCCAGTAACATTAGCCGTATTCATGTACTCACGCCATTCTTCCCCCGTAACTTTATCCGTATTCGTGTACTCACAACGTTTAGTTATTGCATTCACATTTTGTGTGCTGCAGTCTTTTTCTGAAATTACAAAAATTACTTTTTCACAAACGTGAAAAACTGTTCCGAGATACAACTTGGTCACGTGCCTTGGAACAAATACTCTATTCAAATTTAAATGTAATGCAGTCAAGAAAATCATTGCATTGCTGTAATTAATATTCTATGTCTTACATTATTGCACTAGTACATTCCAGTAATCAGTAAGCGAAATTAAAATACGAAGATTATTATAAAAAATCACTTATAAATTATACAAGTTTGAAACAGAATCTATGGGCAACTAACACAAATTTCTATTTTAAAGACAGGGAAAATTGGTTGATTGGTTGATTCGTGGGAGGAGATCAAACAGTGAGGTTATCGGTCCCATCGGTTTAGGGAAGGTTGGGGAAGGAAATCGGCCGTTCCCTATCAAGCAACCAACCTAAAACGACTTAGGGAAATCACGGAAAACTTAAATCAAGACTGCCGGACACTGGTTTTAATCGTCGTCCTCCCGAATACGAGTCCAGTGAGGGAAAATTGTTAGGACATTAAACAAACTCAGTTCACTGGCAAATAGCACACCTTCCGTGGTAAAGTACCTCCTTCCGTCTCAAAGTACACCGACGAAGTAAGGCCTAAATAACTTTTCCAAATTAAGTCAGTGTATGCTACAGTATATTAATGTTATTATTGTAAGGTCCCAGAATGATCAAATGAATATGCTAGGCAGAATATACGATCTTAATAAAGAAAATGGCCCTGAATAATAAGAGTAAAAAGCTAAAAATAGTTCAGAACATACAAAGGTATGTCACAATTAAAAGCTACAAGTTTCAATTTGATCAGAGCAATATTTTGGTCAAAATCGACGTTTTCACAAAAAAATTGAAGGCGCCAAATATTAGACTAGGAATGATGAAAATTCGTTTGTAGCCTCAGTTTCATATAAAGCATTAACTATGTGACAGAAGTAAGCTACCTCTATTAGTTTTCAAATTATTTACTAAAAAGTAAATTTGGAACGAAAACGTCCTTCTTCATGATAGATTGCCGGCCGAGTTGGCCGAGCGGTTCTAGGCGCTACAGTCTGGAACCGTGCGATCACTACGGTCGCAGGTTCGAATCCTGCCTCGGGCATGGATGTGTGTGATGTCCTTAGGTTAGTTAGGTTTAAGTAGTTCTAAGTTCTAGGGGACTGATGACCTTAGAAGCTAAGTCCCATAGTGCTAAGAGCCATTTGAGCCATTCATGATAGATTAAGTATACTTTGTATTCGTAATAGAAAGTTCTACTTCCAGCACTCGATTACATTCATGCAATAATACAGCTGTACCAAGTTTCAATGCCGTATTTTAAATAACTACGGCTACAAGAAATCTTAAAGAGGAAATTCAGACGTCATGTTCTACTATCGTTTCCGTTTTAAAAATTCTAGTCGGCCAGGCTTAAATGCCGTCAAACTAAAACTTTTTCAGTAGCTAAAGCAAACTTATCTTTATTTGTATAAATATTAAGAAGATTGGAAACTGTTAAACGACAGAACTGTCAACCAATACATGTCAGAGAAAGCTGCCATTTACATGCTGCTCCTGTGCCCATGGCGGCTCATAGTAGATGTTTCGTTTCGCGGTCCCCTGCGCCCGTATATAAATACAGCCAGAGGAGACGTTTCGCACCAAGATATCAATCGGTTCGCGTCAGTCAAACGCTTGTGTGCGTGGTGCCTCAGATGACGTCAGAGCTAGGCAGACTTGAAGGCGTTTTCGGTAAAAGTAGTAAGTGAACGCGCGAGGACTGTACACCGTCCTGGATCGCTTAGATTTCACGGAAGAAGCTGTTCGTGTGCCGCCGGTAACTTTGACAAAACCGCGTGGCAAGGGGCGAGATTATTTTCCGCTTTTAAGGCGAACAATTAACTGGTAGTAATGAGAAGTCAGGGTGATTGACCATTTTATTTGGAGCTTCCCGTAGAGGTCACTCTGAACTGTTAATAGTGCTGTTTCGGGTAGGTATATTAGATAAAATACTCAGACTTCTATTTTTTGTGTGTGAACTGTTACAGAGTATATCAATCAGTTAAAAGTCAAAGCTTTTATGTATAGTCATAGTTTCTAATCCCACTGAGTAAAAAGCAAGTAGGAACATTTTATTTCAGTGAACACAAGGAGTAATGCGGACTTGCAGACTTTAAATTACGGGCAGTATCTTATACGTCGCTTTCTGGCTGACTGCAAGAATAGTTTTCAGGCTCTTGCAAAAGGCGAAGGTAGGTGTAAAGCACGCACAGATAATTTAAGTGTCTTTTCATACCAACGTAAAGAAAAAACGATTATCTGGATTATTACCCGCCGCTCCGCATATGGTGAATCGCGGAAAACGGAACTGTGAAAGTGATCGGTACAAAGCAAAAAATTGTTCAAATGGCTCTGAGCACCATGGGACTTAACGGCTGAGGTCATCAGTCCCCTAGAACTTAGAACTACTTAAACCTAACTAGCCTAAGGACATCACACACATCCATGCCCGAGGCAGGTTTCGAACCTGCGACCGTAGCGGTCGCGTGGTTCCAGACTGAAGCGCCTAGAACCACTCGGCCACTCCGGCCGGCGGTACAAAGCAGCGAACTCGGTAGGCACTAACAACATACCAAAGTGAAATATGCCGAAACCAGTGCCAGAACAGTGCCAAGATGTGCTTGCGAATGTGGCAATTAAGTTGTGAATGTTAGTCAGAGTAACCCTGAACGTGACAGAAGGAGGTAAGAAGATGACACCACATCGTGACTAACACCGGCGCTGAGGTTAGAAGAAGACGGAGCATCATCACGGAGCTGCGTGAACCTGCAAGTTAGCTGCAAGCTACTACGCGCGCTCACCGCTGCCCAGCCTCCCTGGAGCTGCTGCAGCACAATAAGATGAAGTCCAATAGTAAAGAGTTAAGTTGTAAGATTGATTCTAGTAATAAAGGACTAACGGATGAAATGAACTAACAACAGAATAGCTTAAATTATAAACTTAATTCTAACCACCATGGTCTGGAAGTCAAACTAGGGCAACAGCTAACTAAATTGCATAGTATTTTCAAAACCGAAATTGGTGAAGTTCGGAAATATTTTAAAGAAGCAGATGGTCTTATGGAAGGGAGGTTCCCAGACAGAATAAGCAATGAACTCAAACATTGCTCTAATCGATTTGACGAAGTAATTACTAAAGTAAATGCTTCTGAAAAAGATATTATGAAAGTAAAATCTGATTGAGGATGATGATAAAAAAATTTCTGTCAGGGTGGAAGCACTAAAACTACAAGTAGAAAAACTAAATGCTAATATTACTAACATAGAAATAGAGTAACTTCCAGTATCTCTTGTAATACTACTGTACAGCATGTTGATTCAGTTGACGCTACTTTTATTGGATGTCGTCAAATTTTACGTTTTGATCCAGACAAACCAATTCACCCGTTGAAGTTCTAGAATGATTTTGAGGATGTTTTACCCAATGCATGGTCAGAACGTGAGAAAATTTCTTTCATAACAAGTCAAGAATATTTAAAGTATTTGTTAATTGCGTCTAACAATCTATTAAAAATTGAATCTAATGATAAAGATGATGTCAGGAGATGCTTTGTGGTGTCAGCTGACTCTTTCTGAATTTAAAACTGCGTTCCTTAATGAATACTAGTCACACAACAAACAAAACGGTGTTTTGAGAGAATTCTGGAGTGATAAAAAGTTTACTGGAGGTCCTGAATCAGTTACAGTTTCGTAGAAAGTGGGTTCCACGGGTGTCGCATCTGACATAAAAGATGAAAACGGAATTGATGATCATGGGACTAGAAGATAAGTTGCCTTGATATTGGCGGAAAAGAATCATTTCCGCACCTGGAGATAATGTGGATAGGTTCACTGAGTATCTGAAGCGAGTGAACAGTGTAGCTTCTGTTGAGGAGCAGGTGCAGAGTTATAATAGGTCCTCTACCTGTCATATAAACAACCGAAATAAAGACAAGTGGGTACGTCAGTGTCAGAAGTACGGAAGTTGGGAGTACACGATCAAATTATCGTGGTCAAGGCCGTGATAGATGAAGAGGAGGTAGACAGCCACTTTCACAATAATTATTATGACTGAGGCAGGAATATGAATAATGTACCGTTGAGACAAATAGTTGACAGCATTTTGGATACATCACAAAAATGGGACAAGAGGGAGAAATAAAACGATACAAATAATAGGGAAGAACAATTTAACTGGTTTAAACCAGTTGGGAACGAAAATTAAGTAAAGGCTTACATATTCGACAATAGTAGCAATCTGAAGGCTAGAGTTTCGGTAGAGGAAGTAGAGTCAATTTTGCAAGGTTTTGAGGAGGAGTAGTTGTTAGATGAGAGGGGTAACAATAATAATGAGGTCAGAGAACCTATTAGCTTAACTGACTTGCAACAAACTATAAAAGCAGGCGACAGTATTATAGACAGCAATGTTGAAGTTGCTCAGAGGCAGAGAGTAGTTTAGCTGATGAGCACCAAACGAAAGTATAGGAAGTCGTCAAGTGCTTTGGTTTAGAACTGGTGGACAGGTTGGAAAAGGCAGCGGCAAATGTAGAGGTTGATGACCCCGTGAATCTAAGCATAAATGTACTTGCAATTGAACAAAATTGCTTTAGCTGGACACAGATTGAAAAGGATTTTTGGAAGACTTTCGTAAGGAACCTGTTCAAACTGAAATAACTCATCCTATTATAAAAACTAACATCTCAATAATAACAGTGCGTTGTCCTCTTGATTGAGGCAGCGGAACAAGTGCTTTGTCCCACGCAATCTTCGATTCCATTCCTAATAAGAATGAGTTAACTGCCTTGAGCGTAAGTAGTTTAAGAATAATAGGCACATCTGGAAAAAATTTCTAGCCCAGTACAGCACGAAGCTTTAATACCAACTCGTATAGATAACATAATAATAAATCATCTTTGTTTAATCGTGTACGGGTTAAGTGTCGAAATGTTGATTTGTACAGACCTTTTAGCTAAATATCAAGGAAAGATTGACTTTGATCAGAGCCACTTAGTGTTAACTTTATCGGATTCTCGAGTGATTACGGAGCCTTTCATTGGAAATGTTGGCAGTAATAATAAAGCATGGGAACTGCCTATTAGAGTAATGAGGAACAAAGGATACTTGTAGGAAGGTACTGAATTCGGGAATAATGTTCAAGATTCTAATTCGATAGAGAAGTATATTCTGGGCGAAATAGTATAAGGAATAGTCAACAAATCAATTTTCTGATAAACAGAGGGCACAATAAGAGAAACATTAACCACTCATCACAATGTACTTCAAATACGCCTGGAGATGCTAAAGGGTATGAGTGCCGTTTGAATGTAAAGCCTGGGCAGGTATTTTTCAAGAAACCTTATTACATACATGTAGCGAGAAAGCAAACTGTTCAGAAAGAAATTCAATGTATATTGGCATGGGATGTCATTAAGCAAGGAATCAGTGAATATAATAATCCTCTTTTTGTTATGCCTAAGCGTGACAAAAGCGCCAGATTAGTACTGGACACCCGCTGGCTAAATGAAACTGTAATAAGAGAGAGAGTGACCGTCTTCAAAACATGGACGAACTGACACAAAAGTTCCGAGGAGTTATGTATCTTACATCAATGGACATAACATGTGGGTACTGGAATTTGCCCCTCGCAAAAGTATCACGTAAATATACAGCCTTTTTATACGAATATAATAATTACTACTGCTTACTAATATATTACTTATTACTATATTACTTACTACTTACTAATATAATTACTTACTAATATAAAATAGTCCTTTTTCCATTAAATATTTCTGTGTGTCCCTTTGTATGAGTAATGGCTCATGTATTGGGGCAGGAATTGTTAGATCAGGTGACTATTTATGTAGACGATGTTCTGTTGGCAACTCCCACATCGGAAGAACATATCGATCTATTAGACATGGTGTTAGAAGCTATAGAAAAAGGAGGTATGAAATTAATGTTAGAGAATGCTGAGTGTGTTAGAGGTAAAACAAAACTCCTGGGCTACGAAATTAGCGGGGCAAGTATATTACCTGATCCTTCCAAATTATTTGTCATTGAAAAGTTTGAACCGGCCGGGGTGGCGAGCGGTTCTAGGCGCTACAGTCTGGAACCGCGCGACCACTACGGTCGCAGGTTCGAATCCTGCCTCGGGCATGGATGTGTGTGATGTCCTTAGGTTAGTTAGGTTTAAGCAGTTCTCAGTTCTAGGGGACCGATGACCTCAGAAGTTAAGTCCCATAGTGCTCAGAGCTATTTGAACCATTTTTTTGAAAAGTTTGAAGCGCCCAGAAATAAAAAGCAGCTCAGGTCAATGTTCAGTTTATTCGCATTCTACCACCGTTTTGTAAAATTTGTTTAATGCACCTTGGTGTAAAATACCCCATGGGTTTTGATTGAAGAACGCCAGTCCGCTTTTGAAGAATTATAAAACTGTTTGACCAGTAGTCCACTATTACGCTATCTAGATTTTTCAGAACTCTTTTGTATGTCAGTTGACGCAAATGGTTATGCGATTACAGTAGAGATGTTTCAGATGGAAGGCGATCAACAAGCTCATAAAAAATTCGCGTTTGCGAGTCGTTCACTGCAACATGCTGGCCGGCCGATGTGGCCGAGCGGTTCTAGGCGCTTCAGACCGGAACCATGCTGCTGCTACGGTCGCGGGTTCGAATCCTGCCTCGCGCATGGATGTGTATGATGTCCTTAAGTTAGTTAGGTTTAATTAGTTCTAAGTCTAGGGGACTGATGACCTAAGATTTTAAATCCCATAGTGCTTAGAGCCATTTGAACCATTTTTTGCAACCTGCTGAGCGAAGTTATGGAATTTCGAATTTAGAGGCACTGGCCACCGTGTTTGGTAGGCAAAAGTCTGAGCATTATTTCTTAGGTCGTAAGGTGATAATATATAGTGATCTAAAGGAACTTAGTCAAAAGCCATTTAGCGGTCCTTAATTATCCTAAAGTAGCTCGATACTATTGCCTCCATAAAAGAATTTTATTCCGAAGAAGAAAATTAGTTTCTGCAGAATGAAAGATATGTTTTCTATCCCAACACATGGATCTGCTTATAGATTAGGAGCATCTACGATATGGCCATTATGGAGCCAAGAAATGCATTGTTAAATTAAATGAGAAGGTGATTTTCGGCAACATGCATCATAGAGTAACAAGGACGCTAGCATTCTCTGTTGTGTCAGAAGGTACGTGCAGTAAATAGTAAAGTGCAGAGAGGTACGCACAATGTAGATCCAGCTAATCGCCTGTAATTATATGCAACCGATCTGTTTGACCTGCTCCCAACGTGTAAAGGATGATGTAGTAATGTTTTGTGGTGACTGACGGTTATAGCAAAGTGTTCAGACTATGTCCAATAAAGACTGCTAATGCCAGAACACTGGTAGACAAGCTGGAAAAGGATTATTTGGTAAAGATTGGCAAGTTTAAGAGTCTGTTATCGGATAAAGCTGCGCTATTTCTACCTGAAAAATTTAAATTATGTTTATAAAAGGCCGGAATTCGCCCTATAAGGATCTCGGCGTATTTTCCACAGCGAAATATGAGCGAGAGGGTTATGCGCGATTTAAACAGGTTGTTTAGAACCCATTGTGCCAGGAAGCGTTCAACTTTGACGGATCATATCAAAAACCTTGAAGAAATCATCAACAACCTTAAATATGATGCAATAGGATTTGCTCCTTGTGAACTGATGTTTAACGAGGAACCCCATGACATCCTTTCAAACATGGTTGATACCAGGTGTCAGTGGAAGAAATGATTGTTTGCAACACCTTTATAAAAAGACACTGAGTAGTAAATATTTAGAAAAACTGTATATCATTACAGCGTATAAAATGACGTGCAAGGCACAATAATGCTTAAAATCAGTCAGGAATGCCTGCCATCTGATAGAAAAAGCATTATTGTAAAGAATTCCATGTAGTTGTGGGCAAGCGTTCGTACGTACAGTGAAGAGAACTTTGAAAAACGAATAGAGCAGCATAAAGAAAATTGTAGAAGTGAAGAGAAATGATAGTTCAACTGTAGCGGAACACGATTTCCATTCAGGAAACACCAGTATTCAATTTGATGAGACTCTGTACGTGGCAGCCACGCGCACGTACTCTGTAAACCTGTACAGAAAAGAGACAGTGATTACCAAATACGACAATAGTTTCAGTCGGGAAGGGGAATGCGCTAAATCTAATATCTGGCTTTCGGCACTAGAGAGGAAGTGTACCAGTCTTTCTTCATGGGGCGGTAGTGCTAGTGTACGCCAGATAACGGACAACTGCGCTCTAATTCCAAAAGCTGTGACATCACGCTCTGGTCCTAATTTACCTCGCTACGACGTTTTACCTGTCATTAGCGACGTAATACGTACAATGAACTGATACCACGGCTCTCTTCCTTCCCCTTCCCCTCACACAGAACCTGGCAAAGTGCCTTCAGCGAAACGACTACGACACGTCGGGTTTATCATACTACTCGTTCTCGACGTAACAGCCCCCGACATTTTAATGGTCGTAGTCCAGGAAACTACCCACTTCCTCTTAGACACAGAAAACAGCAACACAGAATTTATATTTCACCCTGCATTGCAGTGACAGTTACTTGGGTCTTCCTAGCTGATCACAACTGCGTGCCGGCGAGGAAGTTTAACTTGCCTTTAGCGCGAAATGCTCTCACTGACTCAGTTATTCAGTCTGCCAACAGGTTTCAAAAAAGCGCACATTCCGCTACAGAGAGTGAAGTTCATTCAGAAAACAATCTCCTAGGCTCTGGCTAAGCCATTTCTTCCATGTGTGCTAGTCAAGAGCAATATTTGAAAGAATACTGCAATCCTTTATATGGATCTGAAACGCATTGGGAGTTGTCTGAGTAGTCGCTGTGAGTTAAATTGTTGCTGTAGACAGTTAGTTGTTTACGCAAATAAGACTTCTCCTTGCTTCAGCATTGTAATCGTGGTGTCAAGGCTGCAAACTGTCAACCTTTTTACTCTTAATATTTCGCATTTCAAGCCAGATAAACTCGTAATTAACTTATGAGTTGCATCCTTGGCATGTTACCCTCATACTTATAGATGTTGTTAGAATGTTGTTCTGCTTCTCACTTGCATCACTGTGCATTGTGCCAAAAAGAAACGTTGTAGTCCAGCTTGTTCAAGTTTTCGCTCCCTCCTGGTCTCCGCCCTAGATTCCGCACTTTCACGTCTTAGAATGACTTTCATTTTCTTCTCAGGTGTAATTACTTTCCCCTTCATCTTTTTACTTCTTAATGCAATATACTTGCTTATCTTAGTCACGATGACAAACGAAAATATAAGCATTTGAAGAGGCAATCAAACGAGAATAAGAAAGTATTTATAACAGGCGCTAGGTGGGCATTCGTGTAGTTGACGCCTGTTCTTAGACTTTTCCACCGTCGTATTCAACTAAGACGACCAAATTACATTTTCAAAGCATACCTTACGTCTCAGACTGCAACAGTAATTCCTTAAATCGTCTCACAAGCTAATTATAACTGACTTCCTTAAAGTGTATCACTTTAGATATCTTCAAATACGTTAGGTTTCTATCCCAGAAATATCTCAGGCACATCCCTAACGTCCATATTCTGCGGCCTATTTTAATCTACAATATTATCAAGCTTCTGGTGAAAAATAAAAACTTCTGTCTAAGAGTGAGAACGGGTTTAGGAAAAATCGCCCATGTGTAACATCATACACCATATCTCCCACGTAATAAACGAAGGTGTACGTGTTATTAAATGAACCATATTGTCGACTAGAGACCTAGGTACGGTTAATGAAAGACTTTCGGTATATCCAATGCTAAAATATGACGATGATTCTCAGGAAAATGGAATCTCTGACAGAAAGATGATATCACTACGAAATTTTTTCTGTAAATTTAGAGAACTGGCACTCGTGGTAGTTTGTAAAACCATTCTGCAGCCTCCATTGCGTACCTCACGTAGGGATCGCGAGAGATTAGAAAGCGTAGCAAAGTACACAGTAATGGAATACGTCACGATGTTCCTGGAAGCCACGAGCAGACTCTGTGAAGTGACTTTCGCATAATATATACAGTTGTAGAGCAGAGTCTCAACGTCTCGTCGAGAACGACGTAATTAGACATAATCACTACAAAAAAAGTTTATCGTTTATGTCAAATACTGCACGTAAAATTCTTCCTTGTTGGTACTCAACTCCCTCACACATACACACATGCATGCAATCTCTCTCTCTCTCTCTCTCTCTCTCTCTCTCATTCTCTCTCTCTCTCTCTCTCTCTCTCTCTCTCTCTCTCTCTCTCTCACACACACACACACAAACACACACACACACACACACACACACACACACACACACACACACACTCACACACACATACAAACAAACACACACACACATATCATCAAAAATACGTAAACATACTGACAATATTGGTGTAAATTACTGTATTTCCACATTTACAATATCTCTGTTATTTATAATCATAAACTTCATAAGCAACATCATGCAAGTGTGTGCACACAGCATGTCAGAAAGTGGTTTAATGGAATAAAAAAGACATTTATTGCAATATTGCAATATTTATAGAGCACAAATGTCTATTGTGGCACGTAAAGTTCATTTTTACATTAAGCCATAATAGCACCATCCCAAATAATTTCAATGTCATTACAGTTGCCACCAGCAGTTATTGATGCAAACACGAGAGTTAAACGTTCCGCGAGCACACGAGCACAACACTCACACACACACACACACACACACGCACACACACACACACACACACACACAACACACAGGAAAATAGCAATGGTTACCTAAGTTACAAAATTAAATACACACTTACAGTTCCATGTATGAGATAGAGACATTGACTGGCTGATCAGAAAATTATTAGGGGCTATCAAAAAGTTTCCTTTCTAAGATCGTACAGTCCAGAATCGGAACGCCAATCAGGCAAAATAGCCGTGAGAATTAAGGCAATCATCCAACGTCGCACCAGATTGAAGACATCCATTTAATACAACACCGTGTCCTGCTGCGTGAAGAAGGCCGTAACTGCATGCTGCACATCCTCGTCCGACAGGGATTGTAGACCCTTCGACACCTATGTTAACCGAGCAAAGGCGTGATAATCGCATGGGGAGAGATCGGGACTGTAGGGCCGTACTCGAGCGTCTGGCACTAGAGTTGGCGTAGCTTCTGTGTTACGAAGTTAGCGATACGGAGGCGTGATGAGACCGCTAGCAGAAAGACACTTCTGCAACACTGATGCCTTGCCCATATGTTGGTGCTTATGTACACAAATCGGAGCTTGCTCTACGTTGCATATACGCCGCAGCAAGGCTCTCAAACGAAAAGTTTTTGATCGTCCCTTATATTTTTGCTTCATTGTCTTTTATTCTTCAGTCTTACATTTCTTTCAGTGACACAATATAAAGGTTAGAGCGATAAATAAGATACTATACTCATCGAGGCTTTAAGTGAGTCTTGATCCCCTCCCGCATTTCACTACTGATGTTAAAAATTGCAAACTAACTGCTTAAGTAGGCCGGCCGTGGTGGTCTCGCGGTTCTAGGCGCGCAGTCCGGAACCGCGCGACTGCTACGGTCGCAGGTTCGAATCCTGCCTCGGGCATGTATGTGTGTGATGTCCTTAGGTTAGTTAGGTTTAAGTAGTTCTAAGTTCTAGGGGCCTGATGACCACAGCTGTTAAGTCCCATAGTGCTCAGAGCCATTTTGCTTAAGTAGAAACTGATATTAAACGTGTACACACTCACACATACACACATCACATACTTATACTTCTCAGTCCAAAACAAAACACATTTATACATTATTTGTACCTGAAGCGATATTTTGCCTACCGAAGTTAAATTTGAAATGTCTGCCAAAAATACATAAATGTATTGAACAGTGGTGTAATTTACGCAATAATGTCTGTATTACTTATCAAAATCAACTCTTTAACGTGAATGAATTTCAACTGTTAAGTCAAGATTTATATGAAAAAGTACATGTCAAGGTGTGAATAAAGATAATCATCGATTATAGAAGGTGCCCTGATATGCATCTATCTAGATGTCAACAACGCCAGACACAGTAGTCGCAACGTACGAAACTGAATCGTGAACACTGCAAAATACAGAAGAAGATCCAAGCAGAGGGGTCCAAACGTCGATTGAATAGCAGAATTTGAAGAGGAATATGCTACCTAATATTGTAGACGACTTTTTTTCAGTCACAATGGTCACGAAAGCCTACAGTTTTACTTAATCTGCATTTCGTTTAAATGTGTTTGTTATGCATTTCACATGTGATGAGGCAAATGATCCTCGCCAATGCGTTTGAGGAGGATAGTTGAATTATGACACACACGGAAATTCCTTGAATCTGCATGTGAAGACATCGAGACGTCTCTCAGTTTTCTAAGAAAGCGAGGGTGTTTCGGTCACCAACTTGACATCATATTTTACAGACAAAAAGCAAACTTGCAAGACAGTAGCCGTAGAACTCGATCCAGACCGAAAATTTGAACCATAATTAACTGGTACTTCTTAATGCCCGAGCGCTAAGTACGACACAGTGGAGGGAGTACAAAGTTTGTGAAATACCGTTTTGTCATTGGTGGCGTGCTTTGTTCATTGTGTCAAAGTATGCAGTTTCTAACCTTAGCTGGTACCTGAAATCCCTTTGATGTGAACATTTTCATGTTGCGATTCATAAATGGAATGCAAATGAACTAAACGAAAGTGTGTGTCATTGAAGAAGAAGCGTAGCCCTATTTAAATATTGACGTAACTGTTGTGCGCTATTTCCCTTCGATTTTAAAGCTGGCACTGTTGACGTTAAGTATTTTGCGGGGGATGGGCTATTATTCAATGTGATTGGTACGATTAAGTTGTAAATCGTTAATCGTTAACTTCATTTCATAATAATTCTTCAGTTGCTTAAGTTTATTCATTCTGATTTTGAGGGGTATACATAGCTGTAGAACATCAGTACGAGAATATCGTTAAAGTAATATTGAACGCATGTGAGGTTGACATATTACGTACTCATACTTTTTTACTATTTTTCACGTAGGATACCATGTGTTCCCGACACAAGATTTCAAAACACATTGGGCAGATGTATTCACCTGTCCCCTCCTCTTCCTTCACCTTCAACATCCCGCGAATAGGAGGGCGCGGGTGGTCACTTCACTGAACATTACTTCAAGCTCTGGCATTAGGCGGCTGCAGCTGGGTGGAGCCAAGGATAAACAACCAGTGCACGGGAAAGTTTAGAAGCTGTAGTTTCTGAAATTCGTAACTGTGCACTATTGTAACTGTTCACTGAAGAGACCACATTCACTACGTACGGCATTTCAGTCAGCACAATGAGCATTTATGGGCACCAAGAAACCCCCACGATACGCGGCACCACGCGGCACAACATCGCTTCACAGTTAGTGTGTGAACGGGTTTAGTCGGCGACTGCGCGACTGCTTAGTTGAGCCGTACCTTTTACCATACTGCTTGACAGCTGCGAATTATCAGACATTTGTGGAGCAGGTTCTTCCCGGCTTGCTTGAAGACGTTCCAGCAAATGTGAGGCCCAGCCTGTGGTTCCAACATTACGGAGCGTCAACTCATTTTGGACTGGCTGTTAGCAGGCACAGCTCAATGCTGTATCGATGGATTCAGCGTGATGGACAGATTCCCTGGACACCTCGCTCACCGGATTTATTGAGCCTTGATTTTTTTCTATGGGTATCCATAAAATCTCTTCTGAATCGCGATCCTGTGGAGTCTTAAATGGATCTCGTCGCAAGAATCGTCTGCGCTGCTGGTACTATCGAAGAAACGCCCCGTGTGTTGAAACGTGTCAGGCAGTCAGCGCTCTATCGATGTCAGGCATACATGGCTTCCGATGGTGCAAATTTGGAGCATTTGTCGTGACATTAGAGACGTATCCATATCGTATACCATGTGTACTCATTATGTACAACAAATGTTTCAAATGAGTCACTCTCTTGTTCCACTTCTGATCTTCGACATCGGCTACCATTTACCCGTGACGTTTGCCACGAGTCGCTACACAATCATTAAACCTTACGATGTGACCCACCTCCCCTACAAGTTTGTCGCAACGAATACGAGTGAGTGTTGAAATACAATGCCTCCCTGTTTTTATATGAAAACTCTTAAAGGTTTTTAAATAAAACAAACGTTATTAACATTCTACATATTTATTCTTTATGTTTACGTATTTATTTCCCAGCAGAGTGACCCTGGCGACGAACACATTCCTCCCAACGAAAGAAGTCTGTTGATAACATCGCTGTAGAATGTTTGACTTTGTTGGCTGAGCCCCAGTCTCACCTTTGCTTCCACCTCTTCATCACTTTCAAAGTGGAGCCTTCGAAGATGTTCTTTAAATTTTGGAAGCAGTTTAACAACTGATAGAGCCAAGTCGTGACTGTACGGACGATATCGATGACAGTAAACCCAAGGCTTTGGATTGTTGCAGATGCTGCAGCGCTAGTGCGTTGTCTGGCATTGTTATGCTAAAGGGGAGTGTGATCCGTGCGTGGATGACTTCCATAATTCGTGCTTTAACTATTCTGAGGGGTTACAGAACGCTGTTTTTCAATCACCGACGTGGTTACTTTAAGCACCGACGTGGTACAGATGACAACTTGGAGCCCTCTAGCGACAGAGGGCTGCAAATATGTTGACATGAAGAATAAATATGTAGAATGTCGAAATAGTTCATGAGTGAACTGCCGGATGTCATTGTTCAACGGTCACAGTATTTCGGCAAACGACCACGTTGCCATCATCAGAAGCGCTGATGAAGTGACTGAAGAAAAAGATAGCAGACATCGAACTTACTTCGTTGACAGGTGGATAAACAGCAGAGGTGCTGTCAGCACGCGCTCCTGGGCGCGAACGCAGGACGGAACACCATTGCTCCCCTTTTCCAGATGAACTTCTGTGTTCCTGTTTCCGAAGTATCAACGCTTGGCGCTCTTCCTTCTCGATCGACGGTGCTGTTCATTTCTACCCGACTTGTTCTGGCTGTCATTTCTGTTTAGGGATTGTGTTCCCCTTTTTCAACAGAGTTCACCATAGATTGCTATTTATAATAGCGTTACTGTGAGCCTTCAGATTACAGTTGTATTTATTATTGTCTGACCACCGTACTCATTGTACTCAGTGTAGTCATTGTCCCGAGGAGCAAATGATTTCATTTTGGGACCACGCACATTTCTCATAAAATTCTCTTGCTGTAACACAGATTCATTCCTGTAGATGTAGTACGGTGGCTAAGTCATGGAGCTCCAGGATAGGATTGTCCTCTGGTGTGACGTCACGTGTGCTGCACTGCTGTTGAAATAGCTCGCTAATATTTTATTAATTTTAGACTTCATTTACTTATTTTAAAGTTTATTTGTGCTAATATTTGCCGTAAAAGTAACTTATTAGTGGATTTTCATTAATCTCAGTCTTTCTTCCTGTGTTATTGACTCGAGTGGTCTATTATTTGTGAGTGTGCTTTCGTCGTTCGTCTAAGCCTCGCGCCTCAGTAGTGTGTTTACATTTTGTGGCGTGCACTGCAGCTGTAGCGGTTATAAGGTAAGTGCTGACAAACTTATTTGTGCTCTGTAATACAGTTATTAAATTTAATAGATTTCGGTGGTGTTGCGTGCCGTTTGTGGCGAAATAACGACTCAATAAACTTTTGTAAGCGTTCGCTCGCTGTGTTTTTTAGGGTTTTCAGTGTGTTGAAGTCGTCTGGTAAATTTCGTGCTTTAGTTGTCAACTGACGTTTATTATTCAAAAAAATGGTTCAAATGGCGCTGAGCACTATGGGACTCAACTGCTGAGGTCATAAGTCCCCTAGAACTTAGAACTACTTAAACCTAACTAACCTAAGGACAACACACACATCCATGCCCGAGGCAGGATTCGAACCTGCGACCGTAGCGGTCGCGCGGTTCCAGACTGTAGCGCCAGAACCGCTCGGCCACCACCGGCCGGCCGACGTTTATTATTCTTTCTAGTGAAACATTTCAGTAAAATTTTTATTCAGTGTTTTAACTTCGCTTGGTGTTACAGTGGTCGTTTTAATTTTTTGTTTTTAGCTAATAATTTTGTGATGTTTTGCTGGTATTGGTATTGGCTGTGTTGTAGTAGTATTAATACAAGTAGCTGCTTTCTTAGTAGGCAGAGAATTTCGAGACCATTATTGTTAGTTCTTAAACAGTTCTTCTGGTGTAACTGAACTTTGGTAACGTAGACGTATAGTTCTTTTTTATTTCAGTAACTGTAAAATTTTACCATGAGTGAAAAGTGTGGGCTCTGTCGTAGGTTTGTGAGTAGTGGATTACGGAGTGCGATTTGTTCAAAGTGTTATCATTAGGGGAATGCATTGGGGAAGCCAGTGGTCATTTTAGTGAGATCCTCTCCTGGGAATGTAGAATCTGTAGTAGAAACAAGGTAATAGAGGGGCAGGAGCATAAGATCTGTGCCCTTCAGGTGCAGTTACAATGCACAAAGGAGGAACTAGATAGGTTGAGGAGGGTGAAGGGTGGTGGGGAATGGGAACTGGCAGTTGGCAAGAAGGCAGCTAGGTAGAGAAGGTATTCAGACAGTTTTACTTTGCATACATGCAATAGATGACCAACTGTTAGTGTTTACTGGAGAGGAGCCTCGTGTAGTTGCAGATGTAGGGAACTTGCAGCGGTCCTCACCAATTAGGAGGCCTAGGCTAGTTGCAAAGTCTAGCAGAAAGAAGGTTCTGCTGTTAGGTAGTTCCAGAGGAGTGGGCCAGCAGTTGCAGGAAGTGTTGGGGAGTGAGTACCAGGTCACCAGCATTGTGAAGCCTAGTGCAGGGTTGGCTCAGGTGACTGAAAGCATAGGGGAGTTATGTAAGAATTTTACGGAGGAGGATCAGGTAGTGATAGTGGGTGGAGCAGGGAACAGTCTCGATAGGACGGCGAGTATGATGTAGGTGGTGACCTGGTCAAGATAGCTACTCAAAGTGGTGGCACTAATGTGCATTTCGTGCAACTGTTTCAGCGTCGTGATTGGCCTCACGTTAATGCGGCTGTTTAGGCGCGTAAATGTGGGGCTGGTGAGGGCACTGATGGCGGAGGCCATGGATCACATCTCAGTGGTGCCAGTTGGGTCTATCAGTATATGGGGTTTCACTAGGCATGGCCTGCACCTCAATAGGTATGGGAAGGGGAGGCTGGCTAAGCTTATAGGTGACAGTGTGGTGGTGGTCACTCAAGGAAAAATTCCTGTAGTAGTTGGTGTTAGAGCTGCACCTTTCTTAGATTGAAGTCAGGTGATAGGTATACCTGCTTAAAGGAAGTCCCTCTAAGGGCTCACCTTCAGAGGATGTAATGTTTCCAAGTAGAGAAGGAATCAGCATATTTCATCAAAATATGAGGTATTAGAGATAAAGTTAATGAACTGCTAATAGATGTTAACTCTGAAATTATTGGTATATCAGAGCACCACTAATTTCATAATTCAGAGGCTTCCTTTACCAGGCTACAGATTAGCTGGCTGTTTCTCAAGGAATTCCTTGCGGGTTAGGGGAGTGGCTCTGTACGTAAAAAAACAGTATTTCATTTGAGTCCATAGACGTATCACGACACTGCATTGAACAGATATCTGAAAGTTGTGCAGCATTAGTTGAATTTAGTGAAACTAAACTTCTAATTGTTGTTGTTTGTATGTCCCCTAACTATGACTTCAAAGAATTTCTGCTTAAGCTAGAGAGGGTTCTTGATTCACTTTATAGGAAGTACCAGACACTAATTATATGTGGTGACTTCAATATTAATTTTGTACATGATTGTGCAAGAAAAAGGACCTTGGTAGAGCTCCTAAATTCATATGATCTGATGCAAACTGTGTATTTTCCAACTAGGGTGCAGGGGAACAGTAGCACAGTCATAGACAATATTTTTATTCATTCTTCATTACTAGATGGGCATTCTGTTAGTAAAAGGATGAATGGCCTTTCAGACCATGATGCACAAATTTTAACACTAAATGGCTTTTGTACTCAAACCAATGTCATATTTAATTACAAACTATGTAGGAAAGTTAATCCAACAGCAACAGAGAGTTTTTAAAACTTGGCAAGGAACAAGAGTGGTGAGATGTCTATAGTGCTGATAATATAGATGATAAATACAATGCTTTCCGTAACAAATTTCTCATGCTCTTTGAGAGTTGCTTTCCATTACAACATTCTAAACGGGATACTCGCTGTAATGGACAGCTCGGTTGGCTGACTAGTGGGATAAGGATATCTTGTCGAACAAAGCGGGAATTACATCAAAATGTTAAAAGTAGTCACAATCAAGCTACAGTAGCCCATTACCAACAGTATTATAAGGTGCTTAAAAATGTTATTAGGAAGCCAAAGAGTATGTGGTATGCAAATAGAATAGCTAATTCACAGGATAAAATTAAATGCATATGGTCAGTTGTGAAGGAAGTGTCTGGTCAGCAGCACAAGGTCGATGATATAAAGTCAGTTCGCAGTAATAATATTTCCGTTACTGATAAATCAGATATATGTACGGTTTTTAACAACGATTTTCTGAACATTTCTGGTGAATTAAATAAAAATTTAGTGTCTCCAGGAAATCATACAACTGTCTTGGCAAACGCCATTCTGAGATTGATGTCTGAAATACTCCTCTGTGATACAGACAAGAGGGAGATGGAGTCAATAACTAAATCACTGAAGACTAAGGACCCTCATGGTTATGATGGAGTGTCTATCAGAATATTAAAGTACTTTGCTGCACATGTTAGCCCTGTATTTAGCCATATTTGTAATTTTTCCTTTAGGAATTGTCAGTTTCCTGAGCGATTAAAGTACTCAGTAGTAAAGCCGCTTTATAAAAAGGGAGAAAGGGATAATTTAGATAATTTCAGACTTATTTCTATGCCATCAGTGTTTGCAAAAGTTATTGAAAAAGCTTTGTATGTAAGGTTAATTGATCATTTTATATCGCACGATCTGCTATCAGTGTTCAGTTCGGCTTTAGAAGTCATTTAACAACTGAAAATGCTATAGTGTATTTTCTCTGTGAGGTACTGGATGGGCTAAACAAAAAGTTTCGAACGCTTGGCGTATTTTTTTATTTAACTAAGGCATTTGATTGTGTCGACCACAAAATATTGCTCCAGAAGTTGGACCATTACGGAATAAGGGGAGTAGCTAACAATTGGTTCAGCACTTACTTTATCAACAGGCAGCAAAAGGTCATTATTCACAATGTTGATAACGGCTGTGATTTTGGATTTGAGTGGGGTACTGTCAAATGGGGGGTGGGGAGGCGGTGGTGTGCGCCCCCAGGGATCAGTGTTGGGGCCACTACTGTTCCTTCCTTATTTATATGAATAATATGCCCTCTAGTATTATGGGTAACACTAAAATATTTCTGTTTGCTGATGACACTAGCTTGGTAGTAAAGGATGTTGTGTGCAACTTTGACTCGGTTTCAAATAGTGCAGTACATGACCTCAGTTCATGGCTTGTAGAAAATAAACTAACGTTAAATCACAGTAAGACTCAGATTTTACAGTTTATAACACACAATTCGACAAAAACTGACGTTTTAATGTCACAGAACGGGCATATGATTATTGAAACTGAACAGTTCAAATTTCTAGGTGTTCAGATAGATAGTAAGCTGTCGTAGAAAGCCCACGTTCAGGATCTTGTTCAAAGACTTAATACTGCCATTTTTACTATTCTAACGGTATCAGAAGTGAGTGATACTCCATTCTGTTATGTCGTATGGTATTATATTTTGGGATAACTCTTCCCATTCTACAAGGATATTTTTGGCCCAGAAACGGGCGGTTCGGGCAATACGTGGTGTGAGTTCTCGAATCTCTTGTCGACTTCTGTTCACGAGTGTGGTTATTTTGACATTGGCCTCTCAATATGTATATTCCTTATTGTCGTTTCTTGTTAGCAATATTAATTTATTCACAAGAATAAGCAGCTTTCATTCAGTTAATACTCAGCAGAAATCAAACCTCCATTAGGATCGGACTTCCTTAACTATAGTGCAAAAAGGTGTGCAGTATACTGCTTCATCCATTGTCAATAAGCTGCCAATCGAATTCAAAAATCTTAGCAGTAATCCACGCGCTTTCAAATCGAAACTGAAGAGTTTCCTCATGGGTGACTACTTCTACTTTGTCAAGGAGTTCCTTGAAAAATTAAGCTGATTCTTTTGTAATGCTGATAGCGTTTACTTAAACTTATGGACAGACTTTTTTCAGGTTCATGAACATTTATTTTTGTGTGTTACTACCGTCGTTATCAGGAGAAAGAAAACTGGCATTCTACGGATCGGAGCGTGGAATGTCAGATCCCTTAATCGGGCAGGTAGGTTAGAAAATTTAAAAAGGGAAATGGATAAGTTAAAGTTAGATATAGTGGGAAATAGTAAAGTTCGGTGGCAGGAGGAACGACTTTTGGTCAGGTGAGTACAGGGTTATAAATACAAAATCAAATAGGGGTAATGCAGGAATAGGTTTAATAATGAATAAAAACATAGGAGTTCGGGTAAGCTACTAGAAACAGCATAGTGAAAGTATTATAGTGGCCAAAATAGACACGAAGCCCATGCCTACTACAGTAGTATAAGTTTATATGCCAACTAGCTCTGCAGATGACTAAGAAATTGAAGGAATGTTTGATGAGATTAAAGAAATTATTCAGGTAGTGAAGGGAGACGAAAATTTAATAGTCATGGGTGACTGGAATTCGACAGTAGGGCCAGGGAGAGAAGGAAACATAGTAGGTAAATATGGATTGGGGGGAAGAAATGAAAGAGGAAGCCGCCTTGTAGAATTTTGCACAGAGCATAACTTAATCATAGCTAACACTTGGTTCAAGAATCATAAAAGAAGGTTGTATACATTGAAGAATCCTAGAGATACTAAAAGGTATCAGATAGATTATATAATGGTAAGACAGAGATTTAGGAACCATGTTTTGAACTGTAGGACATTTCCAGGAACATATGTGGATTCTGACCACAATCTATTGGTTATGAACTGTAGATTAAAACTGAAGAAATTGCAAAAAGGTGGGAATTTAAGGAGATGGGACCTGGATAAACTGACTAAACCACAGGTTGTACAGAGTTTGAGGGAGAGCATAAGGGAACAATTGACAGGAATGGGGGAAAGAAATACAGTAGAAGACGAATGGGTAGCTCTGAGGGATGAAGTAGTGAAGGCAGCAAAGGATCAAGTAGGTAAAAAGACGAGGGCTAGTAGAAATCCTTGGGTAACAGATTAAATATTGAATTTAATTGATGAAAGGAGAAAATATAAAAATGCAGTAAATGAAGCAGGCAAAAAGGAATACAAACGTCTCAAAAATGAGACTGACAGGAAGTGCAAGATGACTAAGCAGGTATGGCTAGAGGACAAATGTAAGGATGTAGAGGCTTATCTCACTAGGGGTAAGATAGATACAGCCTACAGGAAAATTAAAGAGACCTTTGGAGAAAAGAGAGCCACTTGTATGAATATCAAGAGCTCAGATGGAAACCCAGTTCTAAGCAAAGAGAGGAAAGCAGAAAGGTGGAAGGAGTATATAGAGGGTCTATACAAGGGCGATGTACTTGAGGACAATATTATGGAAATGGAAGAGGATGAAGATGAAATGGGAGACACGGTACTGCGTGAAGAGTTTGACAGAGCACTGAAAGACCTGAGTCGAAACAAGGCCCCGGGAGTAGACAACATTCCATTAGAACTACTAACGGCCTTGGGAGAGCCAGTCCTGACAAAACTCTACCATCTGGTGAGCAAGATGTATGAAACAGGCGAAATACCCTCAGACCTCAAGAAGAATACAATAATTCCAATCCCAAAGAAAGCAGGCATCGACAGATGTGAATATTACCGAACTATCAGTTTAATAAGTCACAGCTGCAAAATACTAACGCGAATTCTTTACGGACGAATGGAAAAACTGGTAGAAGCCGACCTCGGGGAAGACCAGTTTGGATTCCGTAGAATTGTTGGAACACGTGAGGCAATACTGACCTTACGTCTTATCTTAGAAGAAAGATTAAGGAAAGGCAAACCTACGTTTCTAGCATTTGTAGACTTAAATAAAGCTTTTGACAATGTTGACTGGAATGCTCTCTTTCAAATTCTAAAGGTGGCAGGGGTAAAATACAGGGAGCAAAAGGCTATTTACAATTTGTACAGAAACCAGATGGCAGTTACAAGAGTAGAGGGGCATGAAAGGGAAGCAGTGGTTGGGAATGGAGTGAGACAGGGTTGTAGCCGCTCCCCGATGTCATTCAATCTGTACATAGAGCAAGCAGTAAAGGAAACAAAAGAAAAATTTGGAGTAGGTATTAAAGTCCAGGGAGAAGAAATAAAAACTTTAAGGTTCGCCGATGACATTGTAATTCTGTCAGAGACAGCAAAGGACTTGGAAGAGCAGTTGAACGGAATGGACAGTGTCTTGAAAGGAGGATATAAGATGAACATCAACAAAAGCAAAATGAGGATAATGGAATGTAGTCGAATTAAGTCGGGTGATGCTGAGGGAATTAGATTAGGAAATGAGACACTTAAAGTAGTAAAGGAGTTTTGCTATTTGGGGAGCAAAATAATTAATGATGGTCGAAGTAGAGGATATAAAATGTAGACTGGCAATGGCAAGGAAAGCGTTTCTGAAGAAGAGAAATTTGTTAACATCGAGTATAGATTTAAGTGTCAGGAAGTCGTTTCTGAAAGTATTTGTGTGGAGTGTATCCATGTATGGAAGTGAAACATTGACAATAAATAGTTTGGACAAGAAGAGAATAGAAGCGTTCGAAATGTGGTGCTACAGAAGAATGTTGAAGATTAGGTGGGTAGACCACGTAACTAATGAGGAGGTAATTGATAGGATTGGGAGAAGAGAAATTTGTGGCACAACTTGACTAGAAGAAGGGATCGGTTGGTAGGACATGTCCTGAGGCATCAAGGGATCACAAATTTAGCATTGGAGGGCAGGGTAAAAATCGTAGAGGGAGACCAAGAGATGAATACACTAAGCAGATTCAGAAGGATGTAGGTTGCAGTAGGTACTGGGAGGTGGAGCTTGCAGAGGATAGAATAGCATGGAGAGCTGCATCAAACTAGTCTCAGGACTGAAGACCACAACAACAACAATTACTTTTGTTGTAAGTTCATGTACTGACACGTTCCATGACCTTGGAGATTTGCTCATACGGAACTTGACGTGTAAATAAAATAAAATAAAATTGGAAGGTGCAGGGCTGCCCGAAGGGCCCTGTTCGGTAGGCAATGTAGTGTATCTATGCTGGTGTTGGCAACATTACACCGGACTACCGCTGCAAACTCAAGTAGTGGACGAACGAGGCATTTATAGATGAGGATGCCCAGATGACAAAGTAGTGACGAGTTTGGTTTCTACATCTACATGGATACTCTGCAAATCACATTTAAGTGCCTGGCAGACGGTTCATCGAACCACCTTCACAATTCACTTCTCTTCCAATCTCGTATAGCGCGCGGGAAGAACGAATATTTATGTCTTTCCGTACGAGATCTGATTTCTCTTATTTTATCGTGGTAATTGCTTCTCCCTATGTAGGTCGGCGTCAACAAAATATTTTCGCATTCGGAGGAGAAAGCTGCTTATTAGAATTTCGTGAGAAGATTCCTACGCAACGAAAAACGCCTTTCTTTTCATGATGTCCATTCCAAATCTTGTAATATTTCAGTGACACTCTATCCCGTATTTCGCGTTGATACAAAACGTGCTGCCCTTCTTTGAACTTTTTCGATGTACTCCGTCAGTCCTACTTGGTAAGGATCCCACACCGCGCAGCAGTATTCTAAAAGAGGACGGACAAGCGTAGTGTAGGCAGTCTCCTTAGTAAAAACGCAGTCGTTGGTTAGCCTTCCCCATTGTGTGTTCCTTGAAATTTAAGTTGTTCGTTATTGTAATTCCTAGGTATTTAGTTGAATTTACGGCCTTTACATTTGACTGATTTAGCGTGTAACTGAAATTTGAGATTCCTTTTAGTACTCATGTGAATGACCGCACACTTTTCGTTATTTAGGGTCAACTGCCAATTTTTGCACCATTCCCATATCTTTCGTAAATTGTTTTGCAATTTTTTTTATCTTCTGATGACTTTATTAATCGATAAAGGACAGCGGCATCTGCAAACAACCTAAGATGGCTGCTCAGATTGTCTCCCAAATTGTTCATATAGATAACGAACAGCAAAGGTTCTGTAACACTACCTTGGGGAATGCCAGAAGTCACTTCTGTTTTACTCAATGACTTTCCATCAAATTACTACGCCCTGTGACCTCTCTGACAGGAAATCACAAATCCAGTCACATAACTGAGACGATATTCCGTAAGCACGCAATTTCACTACAAACCGCTTGCGTGGTACAGCGTAAAAAGCCTTCCGGAAATCCAGAAATATGGAATCAGTCTGAAATCTCTTGTCAATAGGTTGCCCTTTTCTTACACAATATCCTACGAACTGTGGATGAATTCCAACACGCAGATATCACACGCCTACATTTCCTAAAAGCAGTGCCCCACTGCTGACAAACGTACAAGGATATGGAATAGATTCCTGAAGATTAATAGAATCCAGGAAAAAGTTGGCAAGTTAAATTTTGTGGAAAGATCTCACTGCAAAGATAAACCCGTTTTTCAATCACTGTCGCCACAATTCGCTTAGCATATTCACAATACTCTCTCTCCCGTGTAGTGATAATACAATCAGCAGGCCTTCTTTGAAATCTTCATAACCACCAGCCAGCACTCTACGGCACTGGCCCCTCACCTTGCATTTATTGCAGGTCTCTCACCCAGCATGAAGTCCTAAGCAAGTGGAAAAAAGTGCAGTGGACTCCTGTCTATGAGGAGGATACAAGAATGGACCAGAAAGACTCAGCCCAATATCCTTAACATCGGTTTGCTGCAGAATTCTTCAAACATTCTCAGTTCAATTATAATAAAAGCTTTTGTCCACAGATTCTAGAAGTCATTACTTGTGCGAAACTCAGCTTGTCCTTCTCTTACACAATATCCTATGAACTGTGGATGAATTCCGACACGTAGATTCCACACTCCTTGATTTCCGAAAAGCAGTGCCCCACTGCTGACAAACGTGCAAGCATATGGAGTAGAGTCCCGGATGTGTGAGTAATAGAATCCTATACACAGTCCTCGACAGTGAGTATTCGTCAAGGGACAAAGGTATCAAGTGTGGGTCATCTGTAAAGGAGAGCATGTATAGAACAGTAGTGTTACCAAGTCTTGAGTATTAATCAAGTGTTTAGGATCCAACGAGGTCAAATTACGAGAAGACATCGAGGCAATTCAGAGGCGGGCTGCTAGATTTGTTACCGGTACGCCGGATCAGCACACAGAGTTATTTCAGAGATGCTTTTGGAACCCAAGTAGGAATGCCTGAAGGGTAAGTGACATTCTTCTCGAGGAATGCTGTTGAGAGAGTACAGAAAACCAGGTTTTGAAGCTGATTCCGAACAATTCTTGTGCCACCAATGTACATTTTATGTAAGGACCACAAAGATCAGAGAAGTTATGGTTTGCACATAGGCATTCCCTTACTCTATTTGTGGGTGGAACAGGAAAGGAAATGACCAGTAGTGGTACAAGATACCTTCTGCAATGCGCCATACAGTGGCTTGTGGAGTACGTATGTAGATGTAGACAGTTCGGATCATAAAGCTTACCCAATGCAACTGATTATGGCCCGAATAGTTGAATTCAAATCACTCAGCACATATTGGCAGCAAGTCGCACACTGCTTCCTCTTACCGGCCGTGGTGGCCTAGCGGTTCTAGGCGCTGCAGTCCTCAACCGCGCGACCGCTACTGTCGCAGGTTCGCATCCTGCCTCGGGCATGGATGTGTGTGATGTCCTTAGGTTGGTTAGGTTTAAGTAGTTCTAAGTTCTAGGAGACTGATGACCTCAGATGTTAAGTCCCATAGCGCTCAGAGCCATTTGAATTTGAACTACTTCCTCTGAAGCCAACTGTCAAAAATTGCAAGTTATTTTAATGACACTATAGAATGACATTAATCTGCTTTTGCCACTTGATGATGTTTATGTTATTCATATATGTGTGTGTAGGACATTTGCACTTTTCATGTTGAAATGTTATTCTTCATTAGTACATAAGTGAGTTATATGAAGTCTGGACAGGTGACCATCCAAGGCCTGGATATAGGAACCGTCCCAGCATTTACTTGAACCAATTTACAGGAATCATAGAAAACCTAAATAAGGATGTCCAGACAGAGCCATTATTAATAACTTCATATCGAAGGCAGAATCTACAGTGTGGTAACAATGTGTAGGGAAGCCTCAGGTCTGTTTCGTTGGAACCAAATAGTTTCGTTTTCGACTGCTTTATAGTTACATCAAGATGCAGTAAAATAAGAAAATGTATATATAGTGCCAGGTGAGGTATTTTTTAAAATAGGTGTAATTGGAAACAGGGAAAAAGTTTTTCTGAACAGACATTTAGTGTAACTGTAGGCAGCAGTTTTCAGCCATCATTTTTTATTCTGACACCACTTCCATCTTTTAATTGTTTAGTTTTGTTCATTGTTGAGCTTTTTATATTGATATGCCTAGCAGTTTGTTAGCTCGAGATTTGGGAAGAATGAAATTATTTTTTCCTTTATTTATTGGTAACTTAAACACGCTATGTATGGTTTATTAAGCTATTCACAGTGATCAAAAGGTTTCCTTCTGAGGGGATTTGCTTCAGCGTACGTGCAATTTTATTTAACTCCGATGTGGGTATAACAAAACAGACATGCAGTCAAGGGATTATTGTGGTATTCGTGTCTTTCGAAAGTGCATACGGTAAATATGGAAATTTTAACTACGGTGACGTTATTACTAAATGGTCCACCAAACAGGACCAACATGCCATCATTCTTTTCTTGCCTGCTGAAGGAGAAACACCGATGACAGACATTCACATCATAATGAAGAATGTGTACGGGGCAGCACGTCTGTCGGAAGCCATCGTTATAGAATGGTGTGTCAAGGGATGGTGATGCTTCGTGATAACACACAGCTGTTATCGCAAATGTTGTGGTGCAGAAGTTACACCAACTTAAGTGGGAGACACTCTAGCACCTGCCCACACCCAGATCTCTCCCCCTACGATTAAATCACCTTCAGTCCCTTAAAGGTCTCAAAAGGTCAGAAATTCTACATCTACTGGATGTAGTTCTCTGTCTTCCTTTTCCTTTGCATCAAATTGCTGCGATGTGCTGCCCTCACGTCAAACGTCTGTCCACTGTGACACGTGGGTATATGGCTGTTTGTCTTCAAAAGAATGGATTGCCACGCAATATGGTTGATGGAAGTGCTTAAGTTACTCGTCGGTAGGTGATAATGATTGCTCGAGTCTTCTGCGAATTGGAGGTCAAACGGTATCGTTGCCCATTCAGGCAAGGTGTCCGTTGCCGGTTGAAGCCGTACCGCATCAGCTGTACAGCTGTATTCTTTGCAAATAACGCTGTGTCATCAGCGTATAGCGCCATGTTCACTGGAGCGGTACGTCCTAAGTGTACAAGATGTACAATATCGGGCCAAGCACAACAGTCCGGATGTGACGTCTTGTCGAGGTGCCATCATCAGTCCGAACATGGCATGTATCGCTTTGTAGATATTTGGGTGACAGCCGGTGATGTGATGCGGATATTCCCAGCGTGTTCAGTTTATGCAGAAGTCCCTCGTGCCAGACGGAGCCGAATGCTCGAGAAACGTCTAGCAAGGGGGGTCCCTAAATATTTTCTCCTGCCTTGAGCTTCCTGGATGGGCGCGGATGACCGATAGAGCGCCCACCCTCCCCCTCCCCCCATACCTTACATCTACGCCCAGTTCAAGCAACTGTTTGAGTAATGAGTCGTTCGATATGCCGTGGAATATATCTTTAAATATAACACTCGTTAAGGGTTTATTAAAGCGCAAACTCAACGGCCCCCTCGGTTCTCTCGTTGATTTGGTACTTACTACTGCCTCTGTGTAGTCATATTTTCTGAGCGTTCTCATTATTTCCCTTTCCGCCACTCTGATTTCGTTTTTGCTGTACGCCGTTGTTCCCTTAAGTTCGACTTTGCATTTTATGCTTGCTGAGATTTCACTGGCGAGGAACTTTTTCAGGTCCGCAGCTAACTTGGGGTGGATGGTAACCTGTGGCAGACTTTTTAACTCGTATGTCGTAGGCTATATTCTTGCACGTCTTGGGAGAACGCACTTGTGGATCTACTTCCGCATGCTGGGAGTTAGGGGCTGGCAGTTGGACTGTCCCTCGTGTGAGTGGCGTAGCTCAGAGATCGTGGGAAGCCTCTGTCCCTGTCGTTGCTCACTGTGTGTGTGTGGTCGCACAGGTGGCGTTGGACACACGCTTGGCTGGCACCTCGGGTCGGGAATAGCCTCGGCCTCTGGGTCTCCACTTGGTCCCAGTCCGGTTATACACGAGCGCGGATATCGGGGCAATGCCGCCTGCCCTGGCACGGAAATTTCCTTACTGCTGGAGGAGAGAGAAGAGATCTGTCGTACGACTCTGGTGTACACGACTTGCGACAGTTTTGCTTTCTTCCCCCTCAGTAACACGTTAGGTGACACTGAGCGAAGGAGGCCACAGCCATCGAGACACCCGTTCCCATCAAGATCGTAGATCAGCCAGCGTGTCTTCCAGGTAGCGACAACGACCTCAACCCCAAAGTAGTGCTGAAACAAGACCTTATACGGGTCGTCGCCGCTCGACCTATTTCAAGATCGCAGAGAGGCAGTCAAAAGCTCTTGAGGATACGTCACAAGGCAAATACTGGAAAACAACTTTGAGGTTACAAGCACATGAAATAAAATACACATAACACATGAGAAAGTAAAAATGGATATCACCTTTGTTAGATGGGTACGCAGTAAGATTTTGTAATGATGACTGAACATAAAGCTATATTTAAGACAGCTAAAGCCAACACACCTACGATATGATAACTAACACTGTAGTACACTCCACCTCCGCCACAATCCGTGAGCTTTAGTGTATATTTGATGGACAATGGTGTAACTATGAGAAATGTCGTTCGAGACTGGTCATTAACAACATTGTTCACTTTGGATTGGCAGTAATGTGATTTCAAGGCAATTAACAAAAATGTCCTAGCTGTCTGGGTTAAGTTGCATAAAACAACATTGTCCAAGCAATTTATAATTTTTCGAGTCTGCTTTGTTAAAGTGTAATGAACGCCCTTTTTCGACGACAATGCATGGAGCGGCTTCAAGAAATGAAAACGTGGTTATTATTATAAAGCAATGCGGTGACAATGCACGAAAACGCAGCTACGTAAATTGAAGCGAGAGAAAGGAAAGGCAAGGAACTAATGATGTCAGCTGCATTGGGAATTTGTGCGGGATCAGTGGCGACGAGTAAAAATGCATGTCGGACCGAGACTTAAACCCGGGACCTCCAGCTTACTAGGGAGTTGCGTTAACCACTGTGCCACCCCGACAGAATGTTTATCGTGATTGCGCGGACTATCTCGGTGCGTTCCCCGGCCGTTCCACACTTCCACCTAACGCTGCCTATCCACAGTCCCTGTCCATGTTCTCCAATCTTGACAATTTTAGATTGCCGCAGGAGATCGAACGTAAACGTGCATCTTTACTGAAGTTTGTGAATTCATATATACAATTATAATGGAATATGACGACAGTGCACAGATGGAGTGTGATAAATAACCCAATGAATTTCCCACATTTCACGGAAACGCGTGTTTTTGATGCGTCACTTGCGTTTTCAGTTCTATTAAAGTGATTTTAGTGTACTATGTCTACGATGTGACATAAAAAATGAAAAATACATAAAAAAATTTCAGAAAGCAGTGATCTCCATTCTACAAAGTAATGAACAATTAACAAACCCTACTTTACACAGAACAAATAGAGGAGGTGGGGGCTGGTTGGTATAAGGGGCTAGTTGACACACACCTGGTATTTCCTGCCACCGTCGAATTACAGTGCTGTAATCGTGCTAGTGGGGAGTCTGTAAAGGTGCACCATCCACCGTAACTTCAATGTGCTTGGAAGTGGCATGAGGGAGGGACTCCTGTCTCAGCATTTTTATGACTGGTGAGAAAATTTATTCGTCCAAAATTTTTTGTTCTGGTTAACCTGTAGACCGAACTGAAGAGCAACTACTGGCGGTTTTCAAAACAGTGGTTACCTGTCGCTGTCCCTGTCTTTTGTTTCTGATGTTTGGGATTGTGTGGTATCCCTTTCATTTTTAAGGTTACTGTGGGACTAGATGGCATAGTTACTTATGGGGTCAGTTGGCATGCCTATGACAACTCGTCTCACACCTATGTCAATTGAAACCTCCACTACTGTTAATTAAAAAAGAAACAATTTATGTAGAAAAAGATAAATACTCATCACCTCAGAAGAAATCCGTCCTTTCTCCACAGCTGGGCCACGAGGGCAATCCAACCATGGCCGAAAAATTAGCTTTCCTGCTATTTTAACAGACAGTCCTCTCTAAGATAGAATCATGGCTGGAAAGGCTAATAATAAGAAAAATCCATCTACAGTCAGAAAGGGTGCCATAGCTAAGGTTCACAAGTCGAAGAAAACAAAGCTTTCGATAAAACTTCGATTTGTGATTTGTTCTACGAATTCTGACCGTGGCGTGTCAGATATTAGCTGTCCAAAGAATGACGACAGGTTGACCCAGAGTTCAGAGGCTGCAGAACCTCTCCATGGCGAGGTGCTTCCATCCTCATCCTCCTGCCAAAATGATTGTTAGAGTTCTCATTCGACGGTTCCCACTAATTCTCGTATTGTTCTATGTGACCAAACAGATGACATTGAAAAAGACCAGCAACGAACCCCCACAATCTCAAGGGCCGCCTGATGACCCTGAACGCCATGTAAATGACCTTGTTTTGGTGAAATAACATCGCCGCCAGTAGCATGGGAATTCGTCGAATGAGATGGCAATGAGATCTGCGTGTCCACCGTGGTGAAATGGTAGAACTGTAGATGGCCAGATGAGGATAATCTAGTTCCATAGGTTCAAAGTAAAATTGTGCGGAAACTGGACTCACCTACTTAAATAACGGAGCACCCAACTTCTACATTTGTAGTTGATCTGAAATATTGAGCTAATTCTATTTGAATAACTACTGGTAGCCATAATGATAAGCAGAATTTGCATTTCTTAAGGCATTCATTGTTTGTTCGCACGTTAAAGTTTATACTGGTGTTTATACATGCAAGTAGAATTTATTCATGTTGAAACGTTATTTTTCCACAAGGGATTCATTTTTTAATAATTTATTCTTTGTAAAGGAACTTACCTAAGTTTTGATAAAATACATGTTTTTCCTCGAAAACTGCTGTGTTCTGTCTAAGTATACCTATGCATATCAGCTTGTGCCAACTCATCCCTATGCAAAAACCCCACTCATGGGGTTAGTTGGCATAGATGCAAGCATTTAGGAAATATGTTTTTGTCGTTACCTAGACACGGGAAAAGGTTAAGATATTCGCCACATTCATTAGAACCTACATAGGGAGAAATATCATCATGATAAAATAAGAGAAATCAGAGCTCGGACACAAAGATTTAAGCGCTCGGTTTTTCCAGCGTGCCGTTGGACGATGGAACGGTAGAGAAACAGGTTAAATGTGGGTTCTATAACCCCTTTTCCAGACATTTAACTGCGAATTCCAGAGTAATCAAGTAGATGTAGAAACGAGACACTAAAGTAGTAGATGAGTTTTGTTGTACAAGAACTAGCCCATGTTCGAATTCGCAGAGCCCTACTGACCTATTCTGTGTTACTGCTTCTCTACTGGCAATACTACACTCACCGCCTCTTTCTATGTGACATGTAGTATTCAGTTACGCATTACGTGCTGGTGTCCGGATATTTTTTATCCCATAGTTTTTGTCCTTACGACAGTACATTATTTCATTGTTTTCCACTCAACTTCAAAATCGAGGCAGCTAGTTGTTGTCGCTGTGTTCGTAAGCCGGAAGACTGATTTGATGCAGCTTTCAACGCTAATCTAGTCTGTGCAAACCCGTTCATCTTACCCCTCCTCCTCCTCCCCCCCCCCCCTCCCCCTACACATTCATCATTACAAAATTTACGATTCTTTCATGGTTCAGGATGTGTCTTACCAACAGATTCATTCTTTTAATGAGATCATGCCATAAATTTCTATTTTTCCCAATTCGAGTCAGTAATTTCTCATTAACTGCCATATTTACCCATGTAACCTTAATTACTCTTCTGTAATACCATATTCCAAAAAAATTCATTCCTTTCTTTAATGAACTCTTTATTGTCCAAATTTAATTGCCTTACAAGACTATAATTCAGACAAATACCTTCAGACAGCTACTTATTTTGTTTAAATTAAATGTTGAGGAAATATTTTATGTAGGTAGTGATTTATTATTTAGAAAGTTTTATAATTTTTTTTTACTCCGTGGGAGAGGTTTATGCCGCAATGGACGGGTGTGATGCCTTGCACCTACACCTATTCGTATAGGTGTTTGGTTTTTTTTCCGGTTTTGATGTTGTGGAAATTCAGGGGGTGAGAAATGGGTGAAATAACAGCTATTTCTTTTAGTTCGAAAGTATTTAAATGACAGGGTCGTGTTTTTCGAACACAACTGGCAGAAATGATCTTTACTATATTGCAGTGCCTATGTTAAGAAGAAAGATGCAGTCTTCCTACCTCCCCTGTACGAGAATTACATAAAGCGTGTACGCGCACAGGTTGTAATTCAGGAACGACGAAATACGGAAGTTTGGGTCTTGCCGTGAGTCGCGCACGGATAGCTAAAGCGGTTAATACGACCGCTCGTGTAAAGCGGGAAATTCGGGTTCGATTCCTGCTGCGCCACAAAATTTCAGTGTCGCCATTCCCTTATACAGCTGATGGTTGTTCGCATTCGCATCTTCGAATACGTTTCATGTAGAAATAATTTTATACTGATGGGAACTCTTCTGTAAACGTGAGAGATGATCTCGAATGTTCTGAAATGTTCTGGTACGAGATGTATAATGTTTTCGAATGGTCTGTAGTGTTTTTGAATTCTCTCTAATGTTCTTGCAGGGGCATGGCTTTTGGTATCGTCTAGAACTGTCGATCTCTGAGAATATACAGCGCGTGTCATAATTTAACAGGAAGACTAACACGGTTGAAAATGCACTGACGGAAAAAAGGAGTTGTGCGACATACACGAAAGTAGGTAGGCGTATTTCTAAATCTAGAAGATAATGTCTACTCAGATTTCGCACCAATCGCATTAGAGTGGCGCTAGTAGCGCCACTATGAGATTTCAAATCAGGTTTCTCTTAAATACACGCTGTAACGTAAGCGTTAGTTGCCTTTGGGATTGGACGTGGTGACAGTCAGAAAGAGGTCGTGTAATAGGGCTACAAGAAGCTGGATGTTCCTTCTGCGATACTGCAGAAAGACTTGGCAGCAATGTAGCCACTGGACAAGATAGCTAGCAGCGGCGGTCACGATAATGTACGGTCGCAGGAAGACCCGGTCGGATGGCCACGTGGCACAACCCAAAGGGAACGCCATCGTCTTCGGCGTATGGTGCTGGCGCATCGTACTGCATCTGCAGCAACAATTTGAGCAGCCGTTGGCACCACATTAGCACAAAAAACTGTTACAAATCGGTTACTTCCGGGACAGCTCCGAGCCAGACGCCCTGTAGCATGTATTCCACTGACCCCTAAACCACCGCCATTTGCGACTTCAGTAGTGTCAAGAGAGAGCTCATTGGAGAGCAGGGTGGAGGTCTGTTGAGTTTTCTGTTGAAAAGTGGTTCTGCCTCTGTGCCATATATTGCCGTGTGTTGGTTGGAAGCAGGTCGGCGGAGGGCCTGCAACCAATCTGTCTGCATGCTAGACACACTGTACCTACGCCTGGAGTTATGGTCTGGGGTGGCCTTTCGTGTGACAGCAGGAGCACTCCCTTGGTTTTCCCACCGAACCTGACTGAAAACTTGTACGTCAGTCTGGTGACTCGGCCTATCGTGCTGCCATTCATGAACAGCCATTCCAGGGGATGTTTCCCAACAGGATAAGGCTCGTGCACATACCGCTATTGTAACCCAACATACTATACGGAGTGTCGACATGTTGTCTTGGTCTGCTCGATCACTAGATTTTTCTCCAATCGAGCCCATATGGGACATGATCGGATAATAAGTCGAGTGCCATCAACAAACAGCATTAACCGTCCCTATATTGATCGACCAAGTGCAACAGGCATGGAACTGCATCCCACAAACCGACATCCGGCACCTTTATAACACAATGCATGCTCATTTGCATGCTTTTATTCAACATTCTGTCGGTTACACAGGTTATTAATATACCAGTACCTCACATTTGCAGTGACTTATCTCGCTCTTACATTAACCTGTAATTTTGCAACGTTAATCACTTAAATGTTACTTAGACAAATGTATTCCCGAAATGTCATTGCTCTACATTAATTATTTTTGGTGCGATTTCTTTATGAGTTAACAGAGGCCAAAACGTCCCAGTAAACACGGCCCGCGTATCATCCTCTTGAGATATAACGGCGAATGTGCGGTAATGGACGGGGCCTGACCTCAATATGAAATATTGTCCTATTTAGTACAAATTTCTTTGAAATGTAAACTTTCCGATTAAGTTCTCATCTCATTGGAATTAAATTTCAGCCAGGGAATATTTTAATGAGAACTACAGTACTGCTTAGGCACGTTACAGCTCGCACCTCTTAAAGAAGCTTTTCCACGTGCAGTCCTCGCTTTTGGATACAATACTCCACCCTCCTCTGCAGTGAATTACTAATTCTTTCACACATAACAGATCACCTTGTAAATCTTGACAAGATCACATTTCGCTGCTCCAGTTATTCAGCCGTTTCAAGTGGAGTGCTGTACACTTCGCTTTTGAGATGCCGCCTGACAGAAAAATCCAGAGAATTGAGGTGAGATGATCTCGGTGGCAGAGATGCAGGCGCTGCTCGACCACAGTGACGCATTAGATGTGATACATCAGCAGCAAATTGTGCCGTTGCACTATTATGCAGATTCACAATCTATAACGGGGGACACGAGAGAAGCCTCCGCGAAGGATGTGTCATTAATAACACATTCGGGCGTCCCCTGGGCAACGGCCCTAAGTCGGCAGATTCTCTCACACCAGAAGCATCACAGTAGAGCGACATAATGTCTCGAGAAAAACCGGATAGGTTCTTATCAGAACCGGCTTTGACGATCATCTCTGTGAACATAGGTTTTTCGTCTTAAAAAGAGCAATTGCTGAGAGAGCTTTGTCAAAAAACCAAATGTGACGGACTCTGCGTGCAAGAAACGCATAGGGACATCAAACACCGACGCCCCAAGATTCCAGGGATGAAACTAGTAGCAGAAAGATCGCCCGCGCAATACGAGAGTGCCATGTTCACCAAACCGGACCTCCAAGTGAGGATGGCGGATCCCACTGAGGAGAGAGATATCGAGATTATCACGGTGGAATTTGGCGAATGCACTGTGACCTCACTGTATAAGCCCCCAAACGTAGACTTCCACTTTGAACCACCAGTAAAAATCGGTAAACAGAAAACGGCTTTCATCATCGGCGATTTCAACAGCCATAGTCACGTATGGGGATATGCACAAGAAGACAAAAACAGTGAAGCCGTTCTGGCGTGGACTGAGTCAAACCACCTGGCACTTATCCACGACAGCAAACTTCCCAAATCTTTCAACAGCGGTAGGTGGCGTCGCGGATACAACCCGGATCTCCTATTCGTCGGTGAAGAAGTAGCACAACAGTGATTTAAGTCCATCTGCGCCCCCATCCCAAAGACACAACATCGCCCAATAATGTGCCAAGTGTTGCCAATAGTTAAACCACGAAGAGTAAAGTTCAGAAGGAGATATAATTTCAGGAAGGCAGACTGGCCCAAATTCACCAGAATACTGGAAGAGAGAGTCCAGACACACAGCCCAGATCCAGAGAACTATGACAGCTTCGTGGACACCGTCAAAACCAAAACCTGCTCCCGAGCGTCTATTCCAAGGGGATGCAGAACAAGTTACACACCAGAACTCACCCAGGAAACAGTAGCCCTACTGGAAGAGTATCAAATGCTCTTCTAAAAAAAAACCTTCAGTGAAGAAACCCTCACCAAAGGACGAGTTATTACATCCCGGATATCAGAAGTGAGAAGGGAGCAATGGACCAAACTGATGGTGGAGACTAATTTTGGCAGAGATAGTCAAAAGGCCTGAAAACTCATAAAACGCCTAGCCAATGACCCCACCAAACCAAATCTATACGCGAACGTCACAGCAGACCAAATTGCACACCTGCTTCTCACAAATGGGAAACCACCAAGATAACGACAACCTAATGACAAAAAAGAGGGGCATAGAACGAAACGCTCCTCAGGAGACCGAAGAACTGTCCAAGCCATTTACCTTGGCGGAACTGGAGAAGGCGATCAGTAAGTGCAAAATGCGGAGAGCAGCCGGCCTTGATGATATATGTGTCGAGCAAATAAAGCATTTTGCACCTGTAATAAGGAAATGGCTAGTCGATATGATGAACAATTACATGACATCCTGCAAAATTCCAAAAATCTGGAGAAAATCGCGAATCATTGCCATCCTAAAACCAGGCAAAGAACGTGACAATCCCAAAAACTATAGGCCGATCTCTTTGTTATGCCATATGTACAAGGTTTTGGAAAGGATGAGACTCCACAGAATCACGGACGCCATCGAGCCCCTCCTGATCGCCGGCCGTGGTGGCCATGCGGTTCTAGGCGCTGCAGTCCGGAACCACGGGACTGCTACGGTCGCAGGTTCGAATCCTGCCTCGGGCATGGGTGTGTGTGATGTCCTTAGGTTAGTTAGGTTTAAGTAGTTCTAAGTTCTAGGGGACTGATGACCTAAGATGTTAAGTCCCATAGTGCTCAAAGCCATTTGAACCATTTAAGCCCTCCTGATCCCACAACAAGCAGGATTCAGACAGGGCAAATGCTGTACGTCACAGGTGCTAAAATTAACGCAACACATAGAGGATGGGTTCAAGAACAGGAAGATCACCGGGGCTGTCTTCCTAGACCTATCAGCAGCCTATGACACAGTCAACCACCGACTGCCCCTGGGGAAAATATACGCAATGAGTAGGGACTACAGACTAACCTTACTGATTGGAAACCTAATCCAGAATCTAAGATTCTTCGTGGACTTTTAGGGACACAGAAGCCGGTGGAGGATGCAGAAAAATGGCCTCCCCCAAGGAAGCGTACTGGCCCCAACACTTTTTAATATATATACCAATGACCAGCCCCTCTCCCAAGGCACCGAAAGCTTCATATATGAAGATGATTGCGCCATTACCGCTCAAGCAGACAGATTTGAAACTGTTGAAAAGAATCTGTCAGAAGCCCTCGAACAGCTTGCCACTTACTGTAAGGGGAACCATCTCAAACCCAACCCAGGGAAAACCCAAACCTGCGTCTTCCACCTAAAGAACAGACAATCAGAAAGAAGACTACAACTTAACTGGGAAGGAGTGCCCCTGGAACATTGCGAGACACCAAGGCGTCACCTTGGATAGAGCACTCACGTATAAAAAGCACTGCATGAACACTAAACACAAAGTAGCCGCGAGAAACAACATTGTGCGCAAACTAACGGGCATTACATGGGGGGCACAGCCTGGAATGGTGAGAACCACAGCTCTTGCTTTGTGCTATTCAACAGCGGAGTACGCGTGCCCAGTGTGGTACAATTCTAGCCACGCCAAGCAAGTGGACATACCGCTTAATGAATCCTGCCGCATCGTCACAGGCTGTCTGAGACCAACCCCGACTGATAAATTGTACTGCCTGGCAGGCGTGGCCCCACCAGATATTAGAAGGAAAGTAGCGGCCAGGAAGGAAAAGACAAAGGCGTTGACCTCACCAGCCCACCCTCTGTGCCGGCCGGACTGGCCGTGCGGTTCTAGGCGCTACAGTCTGGAACCGAGCGACCGCTACGGTCGCAGGTTCGAATCCTGCCTCGGGCATGGATGTGTGTGATGTCCTTAGGTTAGTTAGGTTTAAATAGTTTTAAGTTCTAGGCGACTGATGACCCCAGAAGTTAAGTCGTATAGTGCTCAGAGCCATTTGAACCACCCTCTGTACAAACACCAGCCAGCCCGCCGTCGACTAAAATCTAGAAAAAGCTTCCTGCACACATCAGAAAACATCGTCGGGTCACAGCAGCAAGTGAAGCTGGCAATGTGGCGAGAAGAAAACGCGCACATTGGGGAATGGTTAGTCCCAAACGAAGAACTCCCTCCCGGCCATATAGAAGGATGGGCGACATGGAAATCTCTTAATAGGCTGCGCTCTGGTGTCACACGATCCGAAGAGAATATGCGCAAATGGAGTCTCTCAAATGAACCGGCGCTGTGTGACTGTGGACACACTCAAACCACCACCCACCTCACGCAGTGTGTGCTGTGCCCAACCACCTGCACCACGAAGGATTTGATGAATGCCACCCCGGAAGCGCTGGACGTGGCCAGGTTCTGGTCCAAGACTTCATAAAATAAAAAACTACTTGACCCTGCTAATATATCTGTATACTTTTATACTCTTTTTTATTTGTTATATACTTGATATGTATGTGTTAATTATTCTCATTTTATGTACGATGCTTCTGACACGATTAAATAAACAATCTATCTGTAAACATGAGCCATCTGTGAAATTTGAGCTGTTAGATAGAGACTTAATAGAAGAGCTGACAGATACATAATATTTGAATGTGATGTTAGGGGCGGCTCACAACACCACATTCATATTTATCTCGCAAACCGATCATTTAAAGTTCTATATTTAATGTAATGTTACAGTTTCTGTTGGTACATACCTTAATCTGAGTAAGTTTCCCCTGTTAACAACGGAAACCCCTGTATAAGACAAAGTTAGACTCTATTACGTTACTCTTAAACAACAAAAGGAAATTAGAAATCAGCCTTGAGTGAAATCATGAGTGACAGGAAGAAACTGAACTGATAAATTCGAAATACTGAAAGTTTCGGTGTTGAAAAGTAAGTAAGAAGAAGATAATTTCTATTACATTAATGATTACTGTACAAGATACAATTTTACTCGTCAATCACTGATGTGCATCTAAAAAAAATATGAGTACAACGACTTGGCGTCTCGTATACGACGAGGTCATAAGAGATGTAGCACAGTGCGGGTGTGCAGGAGTAAGTAATTATTCGAACTTCTCATTTTCCGAAGAATCATTCCTGCCTTCGCCTTAAGCTTATAGAAAATCTATCAGAGTCCTACATCTGGATGGCCGGAGGGGGATTCGAACCATCGTTCTCTCGACTGCGAAGAGAGGGGATAGACCAAGGTGAGGCTCAAGTTTGGAACCGATACTCACGATTTTATTTTTCAATAAAATAGCAGACAAATTACAAAACTTACGCTAAGGACAACACACACATGCATGCCCGAGGGAGGACTCGAACCTCCGACGGGGGGAACCGCGCATACCGTGACAAAGCGACTAAGACGGTGCGGTTACCCCGCGCGGCGAAACACTCTCATTTTGACGAAATTTTATCGATTAACTGGCTTTCGCTTGGCAGTCAAAGCATTTTTTTCACTACTGGGATTACTTTTCGGAAATTTTCTATTCGTAAAATTTGGTTTCTTTGTCATTTTCAGGCAGCCACATTCTAGTTAGTATAAAAAAGAAACGAAATGACAAGCATATGCGAGACAAGCACGTGCTTTCACACTGTTTACCACAAACGAACCATGTTACGAAGAGGAAGCGTGTCGTATTTTAATTGATACTAATGCCCTCGTGATACTATCCGAAATTAACAGACCCTATTTCGTTGCTAACTATTACAGTATTACATCGGTTGCATTCGAGAGCTCGAAAAATTGGTTCAAATGGCTCTAAGCACTATGGGACTTAACATCTGAGGTCATCAGTTCCCTAGAACTTAGAACGACTTAAAACTAACTAACCTAAGGACATCATACACATCCATGCCCGAGGCAGGATTCGAATCTGCGCCCGTAACGGTCACGCGGTTCCAGACTGAAGCGCCTAGAACCGCTTAGTCACAGCAACCGACTGGAGCGCTCAGAAGGGCCACATAATCACGCAGTAAATCGCGGTTTTAACCTTTATTATCATTTATGGAACACTTCAAATGACGAAATCTTCAAAACATTATCTCAAGAAACATTTTCAGCCATAAAAAAATTAAGCTAAAAAAAATTTTCTTTCTCGCTCTACGCCCTCAACCTCTGAGCACACCTCTCGATGTGACGATCCCGTGGACGCTTTCCAGGTAACTTACCATCATTACTGACGAGGGCCTATAACTGCTCTCGGTCTGAGACTATTCTGTGTCAAGGAAAGATCGACAGGAGGGAAGAGGCTCGGTAATTTGTAGAAGATGCGAGCCGTGGGTTCATCAGCCGCAGCGGCCCCACAAGTACGCAAAAGCGGGTTTCACGCTCTGCTGCGCGCCGGACCGGATTACTTGTTTATCATACGTAGCCGCAGCCGCAGCTGCATCTAACGCCAACAGGTTCATCTCGACCTCCCATCAGATCGGCGGCCGCTCCCGCCTACCTCCGTGTTGCCGCTCAGCAAATCCGCCTAAACTTCGGTAGACTGAGTTCTGGCTCGGTCAGAAAATGTGAGTTACGTACACCGAGTGACCGAAAGTGATGGGAAGGCAAAGGGACACGAGACACAAGTCGGTGGCCGGCTGCGGAAGCGCGGTGCACTTGTCTCCGTGCAGCCGTGCTTCCTGACGCGCCACATTCCAGTCTGCAACAACCTGACTCACACTGGATCACTGCTCTGCCGAAGCGATGTGGCACCCATTCATCAAACACTTGCGGTCGCCGTTTACGGCGGTTTATGCCTGTGGAAACACTCTCTCTGCGGTATTGAACAATCATCAAAATATCAACAATCATCCCCCATTGGTAACCCCGGAAACTCGAATACTTGTGTAATCTCCGATATGTTATACAACACGTGCGTTGCGTCTATTTTTATCCCATGTTCAAAGCCGGTTACGTCGCGACGAGCTTTCATGTTCGCTGCACGTCTGCTCTGATATCGTGCCTACAGTCGTGCGATACACTACCTCTAGCCACAACGTTCTGGCGTCGCACATTGGCTCAGAATCCAGAAAAAGTGCTCTAAATAAGAAAATAAGTTCGCAGATACAAGGTGACAGTTATTGAATTATATGTCGTCCTGCTTAGCTGGATGGTAACGTGTTTGTCTCCCATGCAAGTGGGCCCGGGTTCGATTCCCTGTCGGGTTGGAGATTTTCTCCGCTCGGGGACTGGGTGTTGTGTCGTCCTCATCATCATTTCATCCTCATCACTGGCCCCCAAGTCGCCCAATGTGGCGTCGACTGAAATAAGCCTTGCACTTGGCGGCTGAACTTCCCCGTATGGGGCCTCTCGACCAACGATGCCATACGCTCATTTCATTTAAATTCAACTACACACATCAAAAAAAAGTTCTGCATCACCTCTGCTCCGAGAGTTCCGGAACCTGTACAGAAAATCGGGATATAGAACAGCATAAACATCATTTCCGCCCTTTTTTATTGTTCATGAAACTCACACATTGCGTTTTGTACCACCATACAGCGAGATCTTCAGAGGTGGAGGTCCAGATTGCTGTACACACGGGTACCTCTAATGCCCAGTAGCACGTCCTCTTGCATTGAAGCATGCCTGTATTCGTCGTGGCATACTATTGTGGTGTTTCAAAAGTCTAATCAGGAAACATCGCGTTTCTTTATCGCTTGAGCGACGCCAGGTAAGAAATGTGAATATATATATTTATTTATTTGTAGTATGTTAAGTGGAGACTTGTTATTTAAAAAGATTTTGCTTCTTTTCTTTCGTGTCGAGCGTGGCAGCAAGATGATCCAGTGGGGATTCCAGACGCGGCGGACGTCGAGAGCTAACCACTATTGCATCGTGGTCGACAGCCGGTGGCTGGAAGAACCGTTGAAACATCATGCTGACTATTATTAAAAAATGTTTTATGTTTTTCTATATGAAAGGAAAAGGAGTTCAATGTTGAATGTGGAATGATAAAGTTTCTAACTGGTGGTCAACTGGCTACCAACTGTTAAATAAACTTTGAGTTGGAAGTTAAAACAGTCAGTTCACTGTTGTTACGACATACATCGTAAATATTACGTATGTGTGAAATTTGCAAATTTTATTAAAATTCAGACTTCTTGAAGAGATTCTGGCAGAATTTTATCAGGAGTGCTGGCGATCTTCAATAATTAAGTGGTTTAAAGTTTTATTAATGAGAAGTCGACACGTATTGACATTTTGCAAATAATCGCTACATTCTATTTTAAAACTTTATCGGCGATTGTGATCAAGAAGATCGGTTTTAAAGTGGAATATTTCGTTAAATGAGAACAAGATTTATTCTTTAGTGACATTAATTAATTATTTAAGGAAAAATTAGGAGACTTTCAATTCATCCTGGCAAAGATATCAAAGAGTGTCAGACCGCACAACGAACATATAAAAACTCTTGTGACTTTGTTGAACTGTCAAAAAAATTTTTTTTTTACGATAAATCTTTTCTACAGCAGGGACTGGTGAATTTTGCTGCGTCTATCCTTATCTTCTATATTGAATCTGCTACAGCTTAATGTTTTTCTTTATGGATTTTTCGAGTAATTGGGAAAAGAACTTATAATTTGATCTGCGGCTGGCCGTCGATATTGGGTACACGGTTAGGCTGTTTTGAAGCCTGTTGGTTTGCAGATTGTCTTTCTTTCCCCTGCTGCAGACATCGTTGCTGAGTTGCTGCGACAGGATCGTCGGTTCAGCGCAATATCCACAAGTTCAGCAAGGCACTTTGCTCCAGACTGTCCCACTCCTCAACGGCGATTCGGCGTAGATCCCTCAGAGTGGTTAGTGGGTCACGTCGTCCATAAACAGCCACAATTTATCAGAGGCATGAGTCGATAGGGTTCGTGTCTGGAGAACATGCTGGCCACTATAATCGAGCGATGTCGTTATCCTGATTGAAGTAAAATTTGAAATTTGTGGTAAGTTCTATGGGACCAACTGCTGAGGTCATCGATCCATAGGCATACTAATTCCCATCATGCCCCGCGGCCAACGGTGCAGTTTGCACGTCTTAACATAAACCGTTCAGAAGTTACGATTTTATTTCATATAATTCAATAATTGTCACCCTGTGAGAAGTCTCGTTCAGTAGGTATGTACTACTAGCTTCGCGAATCAGTCTTAAAATCCAGCTGCTAGCCGCAACTCCTGGTTTGAGCCACTTTTCAAGCTGCAGTCGCAAAATGCTGTTGCTTACACTGACAAAATAGAATTAAAAATGTTACTAATATACGAATAAAACACATATGTGCACATAATAATACAATTTTTATTTCTATAACACTGCTAATAAGCCATTACAAAATAAAAATATAATTAGTAATATAAAGATATATCTTAAACGTATTAAAAATATACAAAATACTCTTTAGAAAATAATTACAGTATTTCATATCAACAAAATTTTCCTCCATAACTTTAATTTTGTTGAATTATATTTTGCTGTTACATAGTTCTATGAAGAAACCATCTCAGAAGAAAGTGAAAACTTTGTCGTCGGAAGCTGTTGCCGTCTTCGTACGTGCTGGAGAGGATTATGAGGAATCCGATTCTGAGGATGAATAAGAGGATACAAATGTTGGTGAGGAAGAAGATGAAGGAAATGAGGAACGAAAAGCAGAATAGGGAGAAGATTAAGAAAACTTATAAAACTGCCAATTTTTTTTACTAATATATATTTTCTGTAATGATGACGTTAATAGAAGTTATTTTGAAATAAAATTTACCTTTAAAATTAGAAATGTTCATCGAAGTCACTTTTTGTTCACTTCATCAGCTTTTCCAGATTCTTTTCGCCATATTGGTTCCATAATTCTATTTTTCAATTTTGATACAAAAATCATTATAAGATGGGTCAGAAATTCCATTATACCAGTTTTTGGCCATATTGGAACATATTTTTCAATTCTGACCAAGTTTTCAGGATTCTGGCCTACTGTGCGTCGTGTATGGCCGGTCGTCATATGGGACGCACACTGTTGTGAATATTGGCCACGCCCACGCGTAGCCATCTTCAAACAAATGGTTCAAATGGCTCTGAGCACTATGGGACTTAACATCTGAAGTCATCAGACCCGTAGACTGAGAACTACTTAAACCTAACTAACCTAAGAACATCACACACATCCATGCCAGAGGCAGGATTTGAACCTGCGAGCGCAGCAGCAGCGCGGTTCCGGACTGATGGCCGTCTTCCATTTTGTTCATACTTACAGAATTTAGAGGTCACTGCCAGAACGTCAATTCTCTGAAGCAGTACTATGCGAAACTCTCCCCCCCCCCCCCAAAAAAAAAAAAATACACGAACAAATTTTCTTTAAGATTGTAAGATTTCCGAGCACTGTTGTGTTTAGAACATTCGTCGTTTATTATCCGCATCAAAGAAAAGATCTTGCGAATGTTTCGACCCTAATATTTAAGAACGCCGATTTATTTCGACCCAGAATGGAATATTTACAGGTACATCTCATATATTATACAGAAATAACCTACATCGAAGCAATCATTAGGAAGAATCTATCAACAGCAAACGCAATGCGCTTCTAAGCATCCTATTGAAATCAAGTATCTTCACAAAATTTGGTCACAAGTTTATAGAACTGACCAGACAAATGTTTTACCCACAAAAACTAGAGCTATGTGGCTAGATGTGATCATTGGAACCTACCCAACTCTAGCTAATAAACAAAAATATCAAACTCACACCTTTATCTCTGCGTGCAGTGTTGAAGTGAACATGCCATACATATATCTATGAAAAAATCGATTATTATTTGGAATGGGTGAGAAGAAAACTCTTGCCAGCACGAGAACTGCCATAAATATGATAAACGTAACATAAGTGTTGCGTTCATATTGAAAATTTTTCTCTGACGGTAAACACGGTGCCTTTGTCTGGCTTCTTGTAGACCTGCCATTTTTTCTCGCCTAGCTCAGGAGTACTGATACTTTATAACCAAAGTTACACATCATTCGTTCAGTTACCAACGATTTTTTTAAGTATTTATAAAATGAAAAATGGCAGAGCAGTTCGTGACTTTCCCTTATCAGTTTAAAACGACAATTGCGCTCTCAGACACCTTTCATGAACGTTAATTCTATGAGCCAAACTTCAAGTAACGTCTGAGGTGACTAATGAAGAAATTGCTTGTGTAGGTGATTCTGCGTCCACAGCTCGTGAAGCTTAGGCTCGGCTCTTTAATCTTGGTGACCTGCTAATTCTGAGTTACTAGTGATAATAGAGTAACGGTTTTGAATTTACGACTGTGTCTAACTGAATAAATGCAATTTACAGTTTGCAATTCACGTTTGCCTCAATTTATTAAAAACAACTTTAGCAGCCTGAAACATATACACAATCACACGTACATACAGGACTTGTCATTTACTTATTTTGACATTGTATTTTTGGGTTATAAAAAGTTTCGGTTTAGTCATCATCAGTCATTTGACATCTGCAGATAGATAAGGGACCCTCCGAACTTTTCCATGTATTACAGCAGTCAGCAATATGCATTCATATTGCTCCTGTGTGTTTCCTTATGACCATTACCCATCTCCAAATAATTTCTTTGTCGTAGAGTTTTCTTATCTTTTAAAATCTAGCAAACAGGAACGACAGTGACCATCACCATTAGAAAGTAGCTTAAGCTCGAATCCGTACCGATGAACGGAAGCCAGTATCGTCTTACACTATAGCAAACACTCCAACAGATATCCAGATCAAAGTCCAAATCCAAGAAAAATGAGGTTACAGCCGTATTCGACAACCGGCGTGACTATGGCTTCAACAAGGACATACGACACGGCACTATCAACCTGCTGCGCCAGCTATTTAATTAGTTGCATATTCGATGCAGTAACTCGCCAGGTTAGCCTAGAGCGCAAATGCGCTGCTTCCTGGTCTCGGATAGCCGCGCCGGGCCAGAATCGAATCTCCCGGGCGGATTAACTACGCGGGCCGATGTGCCGACCAGCCTGGATGTGGTTTTTAGGCGGTTTTCCAGATCCCGCAAGGTGAATACCGGGCTGGTCCCCACCTCCTGCCTAAGTTACACGACTCGCAGACATCTGAACATGTTCACACTATTCCACGGATTACGCTAGACGCAGACAGCTGGGGTACACTAATTCCGTCCTGGGGGGGGGGGGGGGGGGGGTTTATGGGTGGTGGCAGGAAGGGCTTCTGAACACCCCTTAACGTTAACATTGCCAAATCCGTATCTAACCATGCCGAACCTGAGAAAACGCGGGATAAAGGCGCAAGCGACAGAGGTAGAATATGCCATGAATAATTTTTCTATCGAAATGACGTGGAACGAGTCAGTTTACTAAACGGCGCATTGGCCTAAATTAAATCAATGAAGATTTTCCAGTTCTACCTACGCAGCTACACTTAAAACTGCGTGTTGTTTTTTTTTTCAGCCTAGCAGTTTTTTAATTCAAGATTTATCTGTGGAATAGATGGTCTTGTTCAGTTGAAATGATCTTAAGTTAAATTTAAAGCCTGCTTTACTACCGGTCAGATATTTCATGTTTTTGGGAATATGATTAACACGATTTGTCGGCGTATACTGAATTCGTTTCTGAACCACTGAAACCTTCTAGTGTTGAAGGTATCGACGTTGATATTTACCTCAAATTGTGATGGATCATATACGACGAATCTAATTTGCGAATATATATATATATATATATATATACACACACATGTATATTGTGTGTGTGTGTGTGTGTGTGTGTGTGTGTGTGTGTGTGTGTGTGTGTGTGTGAAGGTGCATTTGAAGTGCTTGCCTCGTCCTGTTTGCTATGAAGCCTAGACCTGCGGATGCCGAAGGCGGAAGTATGAGTTGTGCAAATAATGTCTGAGTTGCTCTCCATATCTCTGAAATGACGGGATATTGGAGTTTGAATTGACGCCTTATTTATGAAAAGCTATTAGTCTAGATTTGGTTAGAACTAAGTCAAAAGATCTTCCAAAGCTATGAATCGCAAACCAAGCTGTAATTTGCACCCACTGCTCCATTTTATAATTTCATTCTCAACGTGGAAATGGTGCATTGGGCTCTATGCAGTTCTAAGACCAACTTTTTCCTCTCCTTGATGAAAATGTAATTTTTTTCCTCTATGCATTGTTACAATTTTTGTCATTATTCCGTAAATTACAAAGAGGCCCCTAGTTTCCAATGTTTTATTTGTCTTCCTTCTGATGAAGTACGCTGAATACGGTATTGTTCTAGTTCTGGAGGATTTTCCTCGGCAGGACACATTACCTAAATAAAACTGCAAATTTCTTTTGTATTACTTTCTCTCCAGGTTCAATCATTTTTGTCAAAACTACATCATTCTTAGGCGAATTTCCTTTCTCCATACGACGAATGGCTTTAAACACCTGATACGTGTGTCGTTTCTTGCCGCGTGCGCTGATGTTTCACTACATGTATGTTACTTTTCTGCAGGTGAAGCTGTTTTTCTACTCCCATGACTATCAACATTTATTAACAAAGAGCTAGAAATGTTTACAGATTTTTCGAGCATTTTATTATGGTTTGTTTTCTGTAGTTCAGTCAGCCCTTAAAAGCATTTGTGATGCCTACAGAGAGAGTTATACTTGATCCGTTTGAATATGTAATTGTGCTTCTGTTGCAGTGTGAAAATTCGTTCTGTAAATACCATTTATTCAATTGCACGTGGATGTAGTTCCGAAATTGTTACTATAACAATTAGGCTATGCTAGGAGAGCCAACCCTCTAAGCGAAAAACGGAGAATAACCGCTGAACACAAAGTATCTTCCCACCATCTCGTATGTACACTATCTGACAAATATAGTGAAGCACGCAGAAGACATGGTCGTTGGAACTTCGTACGCGTACACACCATCGGAGGGTATGTTAATCATTAGAGTTCCAGTTCTCTGAGACAGCTACAACAGCCATCCGAGTGCGTTACTGTTACTACCAGGCCTTGTAGGATATACACTAAAGCGCAGAAAAAACTGGTATCGGCATGCGTGATCAAATACAGAAATATGTACAGGCAGAATCCGGCGCTGTGATAGGCAACGCTTATATAAGACAACAAGTGTCTTTCGCAGGTGTTAGATCGGTTATTGCTGCTACAATGGCAGGTTATCAAGATTTAAATGAGTTTAAACGTGCTGTTGGAGTCTGCGCACGAGCGATGGGACACAGCATCTCCGAGATAGCGATGGAGCGGAAATTTTCCTGTACGACCACTTGAAGAGTGTACTGTGAATATCAAGAATCCGGCAAGACATCAAATCTCCGCCATCGCTGTGGCAGGAAAAAGATCCTGCAAGAACTGGACCAACGACGACTGAAGAGCAACCCTTCCCAAAATTGCTGCAGGTTTCAATGCTGGGCCATCAACAAGCGTCAACGTGCGAAGCACTCAACGAAACATCATCTATATAGATTTTCGGAGCCGAAGGCCCACTCGTGTACCGTTGATGACTGCACGACACAAAGCTTTGCGCCTCGCCGGAGCCCGTCAACACCGAAATCGACTGTTGACAACTGGAAACTTGTTGCGTGGTCGGACGAGTCTCGTTTCTAATTTTATCGACCGGACAGACGGGTCGGTTGGCCACAGCCAGTGTGCTCCCTGCCGCCGTTGGATAAGCAGCTGCCAGCAGCAAGTCGTATACTCTTAGCTCACTTACTTGTTACATAGTTTAATTCTTAATATCATTGCATGTTTTTGGGTACTTCCATTGTTTAATTCATAAATTTCGGGCGTATTATAGAATTTGGGAGTTGTAGCATCGCGTTTTAGTACCTGAATAGTGTAAAATCGCGTAGTCTCCTTCTGCCGCCGAGCAGTGTGTCAGCAGTGCGCAAGTAGCAGCATTATCTAGTTTACTAGGCAGTGTTGTATTTTGATAACCGTTCAAATTTTGTGTCGAATTGTTTGTGCTCTCTGTAGATTAGTTCAGACGTTCTTTGCACAACAGTATTTAGCATGGATAGGGACTGCGACTGCTGTGTTCGGATGCGGGCTGAGTTGGCATCCCTTTGCTCCCAGCTTCAGGCAGTGTTGGCTTCGGTCACACAGCTTGAGGCTGTTGCCAATGGGCATCACTGTAGGGGTCCGGATGGGGGTTGGTCGGGGACGGCCAGCTCGTCCCACGCATCCCCCGATCGGACTAAGGCTGTGGCTGCCCGGGATACTGCCCACATTGAGGCTGACCCCTCACTCGTTGTAGAGTGGGAGGTCGTCTCGAGGTGTGGCAGGGGGCGAAAGACATTCCGGAGGGCTGAACGGAAGGCCTCTCCAGTTTGTCTGACGAAACGGTTTCAGGCTCTGTCTCCGGCTGATACTGATCTTCGGCCGGACATGGCTGCTTGTCCTGTTCCAGAGGTTGCCCCTCAGTCTGCAAGATCCGAGCGGTCGCAGAGGGTGGGCTTACTGGTAGTCGGGAGCTCCAACGTCAGGCGCATAATGGGGCCCCTTAGGGATATGGCAGCAAGAGTGGGGAAGAAAACCAATGTGCACTCCGTGTGCACACCAGGGGGAGTCATTCCAGAAGTGGAAAGGGTCCTTCCGGATGCCATCAAGGGTACAGGGTGCATCCATCTGCAGGTGGTCGCTCATGTCGGCACCAAAGACGTGTGTCGATATGGATCGGAGGAAATCCTCTCTGGCTTCCGGCGGCTATCTGATTTGGTGAAGACTGCCAGTCTCGATAGCGGGATGAAAGCTGAGCTCACCATCTGCAGCATCGTCGACAGGACTTACTGCGGACCTTTGGTACAGAGTCGAGTGGAGGGTCTGAATCAGAGGCTGAGACGGTTCTGCGACCGTGTGGGCTACAGATTCCGCGACTTGCGCCATATGGTGGTGGGGTTTCGGGTTCCGCTGGATAGGTCAGGAGTCCACCACACACAGCAGGCGGCTACACGGGTAGCAGGGGCTGTGTGGCGTGGACTGCGCGGTTTTTTACGTTAGATGGCCTCAGGCAAGTACGGAAAGGGCAACAGCCTCAAAGGGTGCGGGGCAAAGTCAGGACTTGCGGGGACCAAGCAGCAATCGGTATTGTAATTGTAAACTATCGAAGCTGAATTGGTAAAGTAGCGGAACTTCAAGCGCTGATAGAAAGCACCGAAGCTGAAATCTTTATAGGTACAGAAAGCTGGCTAAAGCCAGAGATAAATTCTGCCGAAATTTTTACAAAGGCACAGACGGTGTTTAGAAAGGATAGATTGCATGCAACCGGTGGTGGCGTGTTTGTCGCTGTTATTAGTAGTTTATCCTGTAGTGAAGTAGAAGTGGATAGTTCCTGTGAATTATTATGGGTGGAGGTTACACTAAACAACCGAGTTAGGTTAATAATTGGCTCCTTTTACCGACCTCCCGACTCAGCAGCATTAGTGGCAGAACAACTGAGAGAAAATTTGGAATTCATTTCACATAAATTTTCTCAGCATGTTATAGTCTTAGGTGATTTCAATTTACCAGATATAGACTGGGACACTCAGATGTTTAGGACGGGTGGTACGGACAGAGCATCGAGTGCACTATCCGAAAATTACCTCGAGCAATTAAACAGAGAACCGACTCGTGGAGATAACATCTAGGACCTACTGATAACAAACAGACCCGAACTTTTCGACTCTCTTAGCGCAGAACAGGAAACCAGTGATCATAAGGGCGTTGCAGCAACCCTGAATATGGAAGTAAATAGAAATATAAAAAAAGGGAGGAAGGTTTATCTGTTTAGCAAGAGTAATAGAAGGCAGATTTCAGACTACCTAACAGATCAAAACGAAAATTTCTGTTCCGACACTGACAATGTTGAGTGTTTATGGAAAAAGTTCAAGGCAATCGCAAAATGCGTTTTAGACAGGTACGTGCGGAGTAAAACTGTGAGGGACGGGAAAAACCCACCGTGGTTCAACAACAAAGTTAGGAAACAACTGCGGAAGCAAAGAGAGCTTCACTGCATGTTTAAACGCAGCCAAAACCTCTCAGACAAACAGAAGCTAAACGATGTCAAAGTTAGCGTAAGGAGAGCTATGCGTGAAGCGTTCAGTGAATTCGAAAGTAAAATTCTATATACCGACTTGACAGAAAATCCTAGGAAGTTCTGGTCTTACGTTAACTCAGTAAGTGGATCGAAACAGCATATCCAGACAATCTGGGATGATGATGGCATTGAAACAGAGGATGACACGCGTAAAGCTGAAATACTGAACACCTTTTTCCAAAGCTGTTTCACAGAGGATGACCGCACTTCAGTTCCTTCTCTAAATCCTCGCACAAACGAAAAAATGGCTGACATCGAAATTAGTGTCCAAGAAATAGAAAAGCAGCTGAAATCACTCAACACAGGAAAGTCCACTGGACCTGACGGGATACCAATTCGATTCTACACAGAGTACGCGAAAGAACTTGCCCCCCTTCTAACAGCCGAGTACCGCAAGTCTCTAGAGGAACGGAAGGTTCCAAACGATTGGAAAAGAGCACAGGTAGTCCCAGTTTTCAAGAAGGGTCGTCGTGCATATACGCAAAACTATAGGCCTATATCTCTGACATCGATCTGTTGTAGAATTTTAGAACATGTTCTTTGCTCGCGTATCATGTCATTTCTGTAAACCCAGAATCTACTCTGTAGGAATCAACATGGATTCCGGAAACAGCGATCGTGTGAGATGGTTCAAATGGCTCTGAGCACTATGGAACTTAACATCTATGGTCATCAGTCCCCTAGAACTTAGAACTACTTAAACCTAACTAACCTAAGGACATCACACAACACCCAGTCATCACGAGGCAGAGAAAAATCCCTGATCCCGCCGGGAATCGAACCCGGGAACCCGGGCGCGCGAAGCGAGAACGCTACCGCACGGCCACGAGCTGCGGACCACCCTAAGGACAGTTTTGCCTTGCATGTTCCTTCTTTTCTCTGAAAACTAAACACCTGCTAGGGAGTCCTGAATCCAGTTGTAAATCTGGTCCGATAATCAGCAATCTGGCTTTTTTCTTTCCTTTTTCACAACACGATAGTGTGGACCTCTATCGAATGCCTTCCAGAAGTCAAAGAAAGCGGTATCACTGAGAGCGCGTGCATTATTTCTCACATGATCAACGACGATATGAATTTTGTATGCCTGTCTACCATGATGACTCCTCACGTTACGGCCACACTGCCATTATCAAACTGTTCTCTTTCCACGATATTGCTGGGACTGGACCGGCTGACACTCTCAACCCATACTAAAACGCGACTCGAAAAATTCTGCGAACTGAAGTTGGATTGTTTTCAACTTTTGGGTTTGTAACAGTGTTGTAATTTTCTTTTTACACGATATTTCCTCAAATGAAATCGAGAAACAGCGTGTTCCACAACAGATCGGAGTGTTTCAGGGGTCACGTTCAGAAATCGTTGCGCGATGCGTGGCTTTAATTCAGCTACGCTCGTAATTGGAACACAGAGCACAACATTTTTCGGATAACCCCACAGTCAGAAGCTACACGCATTAAGATCAGGTGACTTGGATGGCCAGGCTGTTGGGAAACGACGGCTGGTAATTCTAGCATTTTCGAAATGCCTCTGCAGCAGCTGCTTCACCGACTGTGCAATATGCGGAGGAGCGCCATCTTGCATAAAAATTATACTACCCACACATCCATGCTGATGAAGGGTTGGAATGACGTTGGTGCGCGAAATACTCCCATGACGTTTATCTGTGACGGTACAGGTAACAGGATCCACAGGGTTCATCTCTTCGAAAGAATACAGCCATACGATAAACGATGCCGTCAACCCGCATCACACAGTTACCTTTGCAGAGTGAAATGGTAGCCGTTGATATTCGTGAGGATTTTCTGTTAGTCATATTCTGCAATTCTGCATACCGTCATCTCCTTGTAGATTGAAATGGGATTCGTCTGTTAACAAAATGCTCCATGGCCATTCACTGCCCACTTCGAGGCAAGCAAGAAGTTCCAGAACGAACATTTGATTTGTCTTGATAGCAGGCAGGAGGAGGAAACTCCTGACCATGTTTCGTAGGCTTGCGCCGTGCTCGTAGGCATGTCCAACGTTCGGGCAGTCCCTCGTGCACCATATTTGGACACCACCGCTCGACCCACCTGAAATGTCGTGGCCACCACATCGTTGACAGACGCCAGAACCACTGCTTCCTTCTTCTGCCGCACTGCACTTCAAAATAATGTGTGTTTTCGAATTTTGTAATGTCTTCTTCAGACATCGGACAAATGACTTTTTTCGTGCCCTTGAGAGTCAGGAACTTCTTCTTGGCTATTGGCGCACAGTCACCGTTCTCGTAAAAGAGCTCTATTAGCAGTGAGCGATCCTTCAGGTTGTCATGTTGGGCGTCTCGGACGCAAACTGAGGGACAGCCAGTCTGTTCGTGTGCATATGCTGACACTAACAGCGCCCTCTATTTGCATTTTTATTATTTTTATTTATTTATTTATTTATTTTTGCCTGGCGCTTCCCTCTGCGTCAGTAATATGCTGCTCAAATTTGACAACATTCTGAGTAGTTCTCTTTCTGCAGCGTTTTGAAACTGGAACTTTAACTATGGACACGAAGTATACGTTACTGTCGCTGAACAGTAAAACACTAGGTTCGATACTGAATGTTTTATTCACTATAGACTTTGATCGTCTGGCTTCTACTACAACACGCTCTGCTCGATCTGAAACAATACGGTGCTGTCGTGGTAAGCAATGATTAACGAGTGGGGAGACTGGTGCTGCGCTCTGACGTAAGCAAGCACTGAGCACGGGCGCCATGCGGAACATGTAGATGGCATGTCAACGATAAGGTCTCCCGTTCGTTGTTGCGTCGGGCAGCGACTGTCAGTAATTGTAGTTCTGTCATGAGGTACCAGCTCTGACATTGTAGCTCGTTCATCGTACGACACCACAGACGTAAAATCGCAGTTGATTTTGTTGCGGCGTAAAGTCAAGCGCAGAACGCCAGTCGGAAAGGAGAGAGCAGAGAGGGCTGTGAAGAAGACGTCAGCCAATTACACGCTGACCGACGCTCTCTAGGACGACAACGCGACAGCAGCGGCCTCTATGGGAAGAGAACGTAAGCGCTACTCCTGACTCGTCACGGCCCACTTCTACAGGAGCATCAAGATTAGGCACTTCAAGACTTGCGACTTAGGAATTGTATATGCTGAAGAGATTTCTTATTTGCAAGTCGCCCTCTGCTTACGACACTTCTGACTTACTGTCGAAGTTAAGTAATGTCATTCTTCATTTCGTAATAAAACTCATTAATGCGATTTTCTTGAATGTTGTCTAGCGATCCGAGGAAGCAGGTTTCATAGACACCCCATATTCGACGACTAGGCAGGATTCAACAGATTTTTTTTTTCACGTTTTCAGAGCTTACAGAATAGTATTTAAGGCAAAACTCATGTTTGACAACAACACACTTCTGATTCGTTATTTATATTTTATAAACAAATGTTGGTTTTCAATTATTTATAGGGAATATACTATATACATTACATCAGTGTTACAGTGCCGGCCGCGGTGGTCTCGCGGTTAAGGCGCTCAGTCCGGAACCGCGCGACTGCTACGGTCGCAGGTTCGAATCCTGCCTCGGGCGTGGATGTGTGTGATGTCCTTAGGTTAGTTAGGTTTAAGTAGTTCTAAGTTCTAGGGGACTGATGACCACAGAAGTTAAGTCCCATAGTGCTCAGAGCCATTTGAACCATTTTGTTACAGTGCCCGTAAATTTTTCGGTTTTAGCTAATAATTTTGTGAAGATTTGTTGGTATTGGTCTTAGCTGTGGTGTAGTAGTATTAATACAAGTAGTTGCTTTCTTAGTAGGCAGAGAATTTCGAGACCATTATTGTTAGTTCTTAAATAGTTCTACTGGTGTAACTGAACTTTGGTAACGTAGACGTATAGTTCTTTTTTATTTCAGTAACTGTAAAATTCTACCATGAGTGAAAAGTGTGGGCTCTGTCGTAGGTTTGTGAGTAGTGGGTTACGGTGTGGGATTTGTTCAAAGTATTTTCATTGGGGGAATGCATTGGGGAAGCCAGTGGTGATATTAGTGAGATCCTCTCCTGGGAATGCAGAATCTGTAGTAGAAATAAGTTGATACAAGAGCAGGAGCGTAAGATCTGTGCCCTTCAGGTGCAGTTACAATGCACAAAGGAGAAACTAGATAGGTTGAGGAGGGTGAAGGGTGGTGGGGAATGGGAACTGGCAGTTGGCAAGAAGGCAGCTAGGTAGAGAAGGTATTCAGACAGTTTTACTTTGCATACATGCAATAGATATGACCAACTGTTAGTGTTTACTGGAGAGGAGCCTCGTGTAGCTGTAGATGTAGGGAACTTGCAGCGGTCCTCACCAATTAGGAGGCCTAGGTTAGTTGCAAAGTCTAGCAGAAAGAAGGTTCTGCTGTTAGGTAGTTCCAGAGGAGTGGGCCAGCAGTTGCAGGAAGTGTTGGGGAGTGAGTACCAGGTCACCAGCATTGTGAAGCCTAGTGCAGGGTTGGCTCAGGTGACTGAAAGCATAGGGGAGTTATGTAAGAATTTTACTTAGGAGGATCAGGTAGTGATAGTGGATGGAGTAGGGAACAGCCTCGATAGGACGGGGAGTATGATGTGGGTGGTGACCTGGTTAAGATAGCTACTCAAAGTGGTGGCACTAATGTGCATTTCGTGCAACTGTTTCAGCGTCATGATAGGCCTCACGTTAATGCGGCTGTTTAGGCGCGTAAATGTGGGGCTGGGGAGGGCACTGATGGCGGAGGCCATGGATCACATCTCAGTGGTGCCAGTTGGGTCTATCAGTAGATGGGGTTTCACTAGGCATGTCCTGCACCTCAATAGGTATGGGAAGGGGAGGCTGGCTAAGCTTATAGGTGACAGGGTGGTGGTGGTGGTGGTGGTGGTGGTGGTGGTGGTGGTGGTGTTACTCATGAAAAAGTTCCTGTAGTAGTTGGTGTTAGAGCTAGATCTTTTTTAGATTGAAGTCAGCTGATAGGTATACCTGCTTAAAGGAAGTCCCTCTAACTGAGGGCTCACCTTAAGAGGATGTAATGTTTCCAAGGAGAGAAGGATTTAGCATATTTCATCAAAATATGAGAGGTATTAGAGATAAAGTTAGTGAACTGCTTATAGATGTTGACTCTGAAATTATTGGTATATCAGAGCACCACTTAAATAATTTGACAATTCAGAGGCTTGCTTTACCAGGTTACAGATTAGCTGGCTGTTTCTCAAGGAGTTCCTTGTGGGGTGGGGGAGTGGCTCTGTATGTAAAAAACGGTATTCCATTTGAGTTCATAGACGTATCACGACACTGCACTGAACAGATACTTGGATGTTGTGCAACGTTAGCTGAATTTATTGAAACTAAACTTCTAATTGTTATTGTTTATAGGTCTCCTAACTCCGACTTCACAGCATTTCTGCTCAAGCTAGAGAGGGTTCTTGTTCACTTTGCAGGAAGTACCAGAAACTAGTTACATGTGGTGACTTCAATATTAATTTTGTACATGATTGTCCAAGAAAAAGGATGTTGGTAGATCTCCTAAATTCATATGATCTGATGCAAACTGTGTTTTTTCCAACTAGGGTGCAAGGGAACAGTAGCACATCCATAGACAATATTTTTATTCATTCTTCATTACTAGAGGGGAATTTAGTTAGTAAAAGCGTGAATGGCCTTTCATACCATGATGCACTAATTTTAACTCTAAAAGGCATTTGTAGTCAAACCAATGTCGTATTTAATTACAGACTATGTAGGAAAGTTAATCCAAAAACAATAGAGAGTTTTTTAAAACATGTCAAGGAACAAGAGTGGCAAGATATTTATAGTGCTGATAACATAGATGATAAATACAATGCTTTCCTTAACACATTTCTCATGCTCTTTGAGAGTTACTTTCCATTAGAATATCCTAAATGGGGTACTAGCAGTAATGGACAGTCCAGGTTGCTGACCAGTGGGATAAGGATATCATGTAGAACAAAGTGGGAATTCTATCAAAATGTTAGTAGTAGTCACAGTAGCCCATTACAAACAGTATTGTAAGGTGCTTAAAAATGTTATTAGGAAGCCAAAGAGTATGTGGTATGCAAATAGAATAGCTAATTCACAGGATAAAATTAAAACAATATGGTCAGTTGTGAAGGAAGTGTCAGGTCAGCAGCACAAGGTCGACTATATAATGGCAGTTCCCAGTAAAAATATTTCTTTTACTGATAAACCAGATATATGTACAGTATTTAACAATGATTTTCTGAACATTGCTGGTGAATTACATAAAAATTTAGTGTCTACAGGAAATCATACAACTGTCTTGGCAAATTCCTTTCTGAGTTGATGTCTAAAATACCCCTGTGAAAAAGAGGGAGATTGAGTCAATAATTAAATCACTGAAGACTAAGGACTCTCATGGTTATGCTGGAGTGTCTAGCAAAATATTAAAGTACTGTGCTGCACATGTTAGCCCTGTATTTAGCCATATTTGTAATTTTCCCTTTAGGAATGGTCAGTTTCCTGAGCGCTTAAAGTACTCAGCAGTAAAGCCGGTTTATAAAAATGGAGAAAGGGATAATGTAGATAATTTTAGACCTATTTCTATGCCATCAGTGTTTGCAAAAGTTATTGAAAAGGCTTTGTATGTAAGGTTAATTGATCATTTTATATCACACGATCTGCTATCGGTGTTCAGTTCGGCTTTAGAAGTAATTTGCCGGCCGGTGTGGCCGTGCGGTTAAAGGCGCTTCAGTCTGGAACCGCGTGACCGCTACGGTCGCAGGTTCGAATCCTGCCTCGGGCATGGATGTGTGTGATGCCATTAGGTTAGTTCGGTTTAATTAGTTCTAAGTTGTAGGCGACTGATGACCTCAGAAGTTAAGTCGCATAGTGCTCAGAGCCATTTGAACCATTTTTTTTAGAAGTCATTTAACAACTGAAGATGCTATATTCTCTTTTCTCGGTGAGGTACTGGATGGGCTAAACAAAAAGTTTCGAACGCTTGGCGTATTTTTGATTTAACTAAGGCATTTGACTGTGTTGATTTCACAATATTGCTCCAGATGTTGGACCATTACGGAATAAGGGGAGTAGTTCACAGTTGGTTCACCTCTTACTTTAGCAACAGGCAGCAATAGGTCATTATTCACAATGTTGATAGCGGCTGTGATTTTGGATCTGAGTGGGGTACTGTCAAGTGTGTGGTGCCCCCAGGGATCAGTGTTGGGACCACTACTGTTCCTTATTTATATAAATGATATGCCCTCTAGTATTACGGGTAACTCTAAAATATTTCTGTTTGCTGATGACACTAGCTTGGTAGTAAAGGATGTTGTGTGCAACACTGGCTCGGTATCAAATAGTGCAGAACATGACCTCAGTTCATGGCTTGTAGAAAATAAACTAACGTTAAATCACAGTAAGACTCAGTTTTTACAGTTTGTGACACACAATTCGACAAAAACTGACGTTTTAATTTCACAGAACGGGCATATGATTAGTGAAACTAAACAGTTCAAATTTCTAGGTGTTCAGATAGATAGTAAGCTGTCGTGGAAAGCCCATGTTCAGGATCTCGTTCAAAGACTTAATACTGCCATTTTTAGTATTCGAACGGTATCAGAAGTGAGTGATACTTCGACACGAAAATTAGTCTACTTTGCTTATTTTCATTCGCTTATGTCTTATGGTATTATATTTTGGGGTAATCCTTCCCATTCTACAAGGATATTTTTGGCTCAGAAACGGGCGGTTTGGGCAATACGTGGTGGGAGTTTACGAACCTCTTGTCAACCTCTGTTCTCGAGTCTGGGTATTTTGACATTGGCGTCTCAATATGTGTATACCTTATTGTCGTTTCTTGTTACCAATATTAGTTTACTCCCAAGAATAAACAGCTTTCACTCGGTTAATATTCGGCAGAAATCAAACCTGCATTTGGATCGGACTTCCTTAACTGTAGTGCAAAGAAGTGTGGAGTATACTGCTGCATCCATTTTCAATAAGCTGCCACTCGAATTCAAAAATCTTAGCAGTAATCCACGCGCTTTCAAGTCGAAACTGAAGAGTTTCCTCATGGGTCACTCCTTCCATTCTGTCGAGGAGTTCCTTGAAAAATTAAGCTGATTCTTATTGTATTGCTGATAGCGTTTACATTACCTTATGGACTGACTTTTTTCAGGTTCATGAAAATTTATTTTTATTTGTTATTACTTTTATGTTGTAATTTCATGTATTGACACGTTCCATGACCTTTTAGATTTGTTCCTCAAGCTGGTCCTACGGAACTTGACGTGTAAATAAATAAATAAATAAATAAATAAATAAATTGTAGCTGGCTCTTGTGTTTTTAATAATAGGCTCACATTGGAGGACGTGAGAGAGAGTTGGAACACTATGCAATCAGTTTGTGTACGAGCGCCATTTTACCCACATAATGCCTATCTTTGATCTTGTATTCATTTTAATATCACACCGTACGTATGTATGTGTATGTAAATAATGAAATTTGATACCATTTTTACGAGAAAGATTAATGTCTTTCGGAAATACTGAAAACTTTTGAATTCGAGGGTTACGTAATTTTTTTCCTACGTCTTTGGCGCTATTTTTAATACTACACTCTAGTTGGAGATAGGGAAATGCATATAGGAAATAACGTAATTTGACAGCATTTTTACACATGAGTTAAATACTACCAATCTCAGACGAAGTTACCGTCTCAGCGTGATGAGTGGAGATGCACACAGGCACTGGTTAACTAAAAGTTTTGGAGATGACTATATTTTCGCCCTATACTTTTTCCACTTAGGGAAATAGTGACACTTTTAATCACCGACGTACGATTTACCAAAATTGTACCCTAACAAACCATACTAAAAACACTTTCTTTTTATTTAGTCTTTATTTTTCCTGTGCCTTGAACACCAGCAGCGTCAAGTGGTTAAAATGCTTCTAGCTCTCGACCAAGTAATCCTTGGCCTTTGTCGAATGACATTATTGCTAATGAACTGCTAGTATGTCCGTATAAAGAGTGAATCACCTAAAACGAGACAACTGACTGTTACAGATTGTGTTCAAAATGATCACCGAGAGCGGTAATACATGCTTCGATTCTGGGATGGAATGACTGCTGCACACGTGCTAACGTTTCAGCAGAAGCGTCCGAGCACGCTGCACTAATACGTCGTTGCATATCATCGGATGTAGTTGGTATGTCATTGGAGATAGCCTCTTTCAGATTTCCCCACAGAAAAAAAGGCTACAAGCGTCCAATCCGTGGAATGGGCCGGCCAAATTACGGGTCCTATGCGTTCATGCTAAAGGTTTGGAAACAATTCGTAAAGACATGCTGTAATACTTCGTGCACTACGAGCTTGGCAACCATCACGTTGGTACCACAGGTTCCTCCTCGTCAGTAGAAGTCTGTCTTCTAGCATCCGTGGAATATGGTGTGTCAGCAGTCACCGATACTTGTGCTCATTCACTGTTCTGTCTATGAAACACGGAACTATGAGCTGATGCTTCACTATCCCACACCAAACGTTTACGCTCCATGGACGCTGACGTTCCACCCGACGAAGCCAACGGGGATTGTCGACAGACCAATAGTGCATGTTTCGGTGGTTTACCTAGCCATGATTTCTAAATGTGGCTTCATCACTAAACAAAATACGTGATACATCTGGAGTATCCTGTCTTAATGCCCATGTACGTAACTGACACGTTTCTCATAACCGTTTCCATGCAACTCTTGAAGAAAAGAGCTGTGACAGGGATAGAAGCTTTTTCGATAGAGAATGCGTAGTACACTTGCCTGACTCACTAAACTTCCTCGTGAGACTGCGCTGGAGCTAACGTGCCGTTCAACTGCAACAGCATCTTCTGTTACGTTGTTTAGGTGTTACACTACCACTTCCATGTAAATAGGTGAAGAGGTTGGTAAATAAATGCTGAGATGGTTGACGTCTAATAGGAAATGTTGCCGCATACACCGTACAAGAACGAACTGCATTCTTCCTACACTTTCGATACGCCATGAGCATGTCGGCTTTTTCTTCATTTATGAATCCCATTGTCCATTCACGACCTACTGCTTGGACTGTGTATGTTTGCACAAGAAAATACACGTTATAAATATTATTACAATCTGTTTGTTGGCTAAAAATACGAACCCCTGACTATGAGCCCATTTTGTGAAAACCGCAGATCAATAGCACTTTCCATCCCCGCAATATCTGCGGTGCAAATTTTACGTGGTTTACCCCGTATACATGGTGGTAATAATTTAACTTGAGCTGCTTGAGCCAGTGTAGGCAGAAGCCTATCTGCCGTATATGTACCCAAATTTATAGGAATGATGTTGACACTGTACGCTGCAAGATTTTCGGTGGTGGTACTGTTACTGTCGTAACTTGCCATTAAGCGCCAGTAGTTGAAACACAAGCGTCAGTGTGCATTACATTTCTGATATTCAACATGGGTCTGCACAAGGTGAGCAAGGCTTTGATTGTAAAGCTGTTTTATCTAAACAACAGTAGGAGTGCTGCTGTTTTTCGCTAGTATCGAAGCATTAAAGGAATACGGAGAGCTCCTCTTTCAACACTGGGGAATTCGAATTAACTGGCGATTTGGTAATTGCTCCTGGGAGAGGTCGACGGCCAGTTCCCCCGCAAATTGTTAATGAAGCTACTTTTGACATGGCTGAGAATGTTGGACTCAGTGTGCGATCTACAAACAACGCACGAGCTGTGTCACCACGGTTGGACATTCCATGGTCCACCGTTCGAAAAATGCTACGAAAAACTGAGAAATGGTATCTCTAATGCTCTTCCAGGGTGTCGTAGATGCAGATGGTCGTCTCATTGAGCAGCGTTTGTAACCCTGAACGTAAAATTGGTGCACAGTTGACATATTTTGCCCTCTAATGCCGAAATTGTGTGTTTCTTTCAATGGTTTATTCGTTATTCCTTTTACGCACCTCCGTACTAATGTTTCCATCACCCCGTACTCTTACTCTAGCAGCCGGATGAGATGTCACTGGTACCCGTGGGATTGCCATATATGAACATACGTTGGCACCTCTACTTTAATCTCGTGATCACCGGATCTCACGCCAGGCTGAAATATTATTGTCAGTCATTTTTGTTTCACTGGTTTCTTCAATTACACTCTCTCAGAAGCCGTTAGTGCGAAGCACGACTGAGGTTTCGTGAGATTTGATCCTGTGGACGTTTTCTAGAATATGTTCAGAGAAAGAGGATTTTTCGGGGTAACGTTGATCTTTCATGTTCCTTCTTGCGTTGTTCTGCAGTACACATTGACCGACATAAGATTGGATTAAGAGTTCGTAGATCCCAAGTGTTCTGAGGTATGCCGCAACTGATCTCAGTAACTGCCGGATTTGTGACAGAGGAAGGAAGATGGATTTGACATTACGTCTCTCAAGCTGACGGATTATCTCACCAGACGCAGAGCCAAAGAACGGCAAATAAACAAACTTCTTTTCCCGCTCTTCATCAGTGTTATTACAGCGATTCTTACTTGAGGAAACGTTATACAGTTGTACCCACTGCTCCCGAAAGCCTTGGTAGGTGACTCATCTCATGGGGTTCATTATCGGTGTCTCACGTCGTTCTTGCACAGTGTCTAAATGTCTGCAATATAAAAAATTTGTGTGCCGCTTAAGGCGTTGTTTGCAATAAAAAGGGCTGCAAGGATTACGAAGTAAATGACGTGATCTAAAGTAAGAATAGCGATAAGACCACCGATAGAGAGCAGGGAAAGAAGTTTGCATTTTTGCCGTTCTGTGGCTCTGTGTCCGGTGAGATAAGCCACCTGCTTAGGAGACACAAAATCAAATCGATCTTCAGGTCTCGGTCAAGAATCCGTCAATTACTGAGAGCAGTCAAAGATTCATCAGCCACATTATTCGCAGAGAACATTCGTTTTTATAGGTCGTCAATAGAAAAGGTTAATATGATATTTGTAAATTGAAGGATTATCTATGGTAAGGTCCCGGAATTAATATCTTTTATTAAAGGTAACCTAGATAGTATTTGTAACAAAAGTTGGCTGAAACCTGAAGTGAGTAGTAAAGAAATCCTAAATACAGATTTGAATAAATATCGCAAGGATAGGTTAGATGTCATAGGTGGTGGCATATTCATTGCAGTCAAGAATTCGATAATATCTAGTGCGGTTATAGCGTATTCCGAAAGTGAAATAATCTGCGTGAATTTAAGCATCAGAGGAGGGTCGATCTAGGTACAAGGGACGTTAAAAATGTGGCAAAATATTTTTACTTAACAAGCGTGAAAGGAAAAAAATTGCAGAGTGAACAGCAAATATTCAGTTCTTAAGAGTCAACATCAGCATGTTTTTATGGAGCGCAGTTTTAGGAACTATAGTGGCAGAGCGGTTCAGAGAGAACTTGCAGAATGTCATGAACAAGTTCCTGATCACGCTACTGTTATAGGGAGAGACTTCAATTTGTCAACTATGGCAAAGGAGAATCTTGCAATCAAATCTAGTGCCAGAGACAAGGATTCCTGTGACATTATTCTGAACGTCCTATTCGAAAATTATTTCGAGCATGTAGAGAATCAACTCAAGAGGATAACATTCTGGACCTCCTTTCCACAAATGGACCTATATTTCCGAATCACGTCACATTGAGGCGGGCATCGCTGATTGTAAGTCTGTGGTAGCGTCTATGACTGCGAGTGTTACAAGGGACGTTAAAAAATGTGGCAAAATATTTTTACTTAACAAGGGTGAAAGTATAAAAATTGCAGAGTCAACAGTACCCCTCCCGTTGTCATTTGCAATTGACGACTGATGTCCACATGTTTGGGACTGGTTTGTTGGCAGTTCACTGCCAGAAAAAAATCAGCACACTCTGTTAGAGGCTTCCAATTTACTCAAGTTTTTTGTTGCAACGGTGAACATATCTGTATGTAGTGTAATCTCCGCGGGCAGCAATGCAGGCGCTCGCTCTCGCATCCAGTCGATCGTACAGATGGCGAATACTGTCCTGGAAGAGGTTACGTCACGTCTGATCGAACTGTAAGAGATATTGGTTGGCGAGTCCTACGAGTCACTTCTCGTCCCATCACATCCCACACGTGCTCAATTAGAGACAAGTCCGGAGAACACAGCGGCCAAGGAATTTGCTGCACTCTTGCAGAGCACATAGAGTTTCGCGGGCATTGTTTGGGCGAGTCTTATCAATACAGAAAGAGGCATCACATTCCTTTTGCTAGAACGGCACAAGAATGGGTCTAATAACATTCTGTCCATACCGGGCGCTGGTTAGCGTCCCCTCCAGAAACACCAGAGGTGAACGACGGTTGTAGCTTATCGTACTCCAGACCCTAAGGCCTGAGCTAGGACCAGTGTGTCATCGACGAACGCACTCTACGACACAGCGCTCACGAGGTCTACGCTAGAGTGCTGCAACGCTCGATGTTTGACCGGTCACTACTCGCCTGTTGACGGGGGCACCGAGCAGCTCGTGTCCGGCCCCACATGACTCGGCTCGGCCACGTACTCGCCCCGTGTCTGTTGTCCGGATTCCGGACACGCGGATAACCGAGCATGACCGGCCACCGCTGACGTCTCACCTCACCTCGCCTCGCCTCGCCTCGCCCCGGCTCGCTGCTCTGTACTGTACAAATCCAACACCTCTCTCTCTCTCTCTCTCTCTCTCTCTCTCTCTCTCTCTCTCTCTCTCTCTCCCTCTCCCTCACACACACACACACACACACACACACACACACACACACAATGTATTTGTCTCTCTCTCTTTTAAAACAAAAACGTGTACGTGTACGTGACACAGCTAAATTCATAAAGCACTTGGAATGTAAAATGATATTCCAATACAATAGCGTATAGAAGACGAGTCTCATTTCCAAACAGAAGATATATTTTTCCTTTCATTAATAGGAAACATTAAATAAGTGCTGTCCCTGTAATCTAGAAGACAACAATCTTCAAAAAGAAAGCATACAAAGAACATTAAACATTTACAGACGTAACTTGTCATACTTTTCACTTGTTTGGAACAGAAACAAAATTATAGTTATTGTTGATCAGCAGTAAATCACTAACGCGTTCCGGATTTAATTGGATGCGGTGATTTGTTAGTAACATGCCGACTTTACTAAAGCATCTTTCGCTAGGTGCGCTTGTTGCTGGGATAAATAAAATACGTCTTGCAACTGCAGCAAGGCCTGGCAGATCCGTTTCATGTCTGCTCCACCACTTTAAGATGTCATCATCATCTCTGGCGTGCATTAAAATGTAGAGATCTACTTCATCTGCTGCGAATGATCTGTTGTTCCTCCAGTCCTTGAAACGATCTCTCTTTCTTGGTGGTGATGACACAGTACTTGAATGATCTATGATAATAAACAAAAGGGACAAGTAATACAGAACTGACGTGGAAATCATCGAAACGTTCTCGTCAAAACGACGTATTTTACGTTAATGAAATATTATACGAATTATAACATTCCCGTTTCTCTATAAAACACTATCCATTAACTACGCAAAAACGAGTATGTTAATGATTGCATGTTGTACCTGCGTAAGTAGCACGCATTTGTCGCACATTGCTAAGAATTTCCTGCTTTTCATTTATTTCAAGCATATTAAGATCACGGAAAGACGGCCAAAGAAACGTAGCAATTTTGTGTCTGCCAGTGATCACAAACTACTCACAAACGAAAGTCAAGGCTCGATTTTTAATCCTTTGTACCTCCTGTTAAAAATACATATCTGCTAGTACACATCAATCACGCTAGTTAATTATAAATCTATAGCGTATCGTAATGAGCCAGCTGCTGTGGACGAGCGGTTCTAGGATCTTCGGTCTGGAACCGCGCTGCTGCTGCGGTCGCAGGTTCGAATCCTGCCTCGGGCATGGTGTGTGATGTCCTTAGATTAGTTAGGTTTAAGTAGTTCTAAGTCTAGGGGACTGATGACCTCAGATATTGAGTGCCATAGTGCTCAGAGCCAAATCGTATCATAATGAAACAGTGCTTTTAATTGCAGTAATTACTCATCTGACAGTCAGTGTTATTGACACTGTAAATTTGTTGCAGTTCGTGAAACCAAAGAAGAAGTAACTGGATTGTCGGTTCGTTTTCACTTTCTAATTCATCTGTGGCCTCTTTAAATGGTCTCAGAAAAGGCGCAATTTTTCCTGCAAGCTCATTATCATATCCTTGCAATCTGTAAGCGGAGTCCTTTTCCGTCAGCAAAGCAGCAACTTCGTTACACTGAGTGTGTAAGGATTCCAGCATAGTGTACAAGCGGTTCCAGAATGTGCAGACCTCGTGTTTCAACGATGATTTCAAAGACGAGCAGAGGACGCTTTCCTTAATGTTCCTTACAATGCATTTTGCAGTATTTAACAAGAAGTTATCTTCATCGAAAGTATGGCTAAGTGCTGTGTTTATACAATGAGCAGCACAAGGAATCCTTTCGGGATTTTCCAAAGGCTTTATTACATTGGCACCCTGGTCGGAGACAAAAACAAAACTGTGCATGTCCGGCGAAATATCTGAATCAGCCATCCTCTCGTCAATTTCTTTCATAATATTTACTCCCGTCTTCTTAACGTCCGGGAATTTACTTGTAAATAAAACATTGTTTACAAGAGACCAATCTGTGTTAATGTAATGTGTTGTGAGCGTCAAATAGTGCACCTGATTGTGCGAATCAGTCCACATATCAACTGTCGGAGCACATGTTTTATTAATAACTTCCGCAATAACAGAAGGCATTATGCTGTTTCGTATTGCATCAGCTTGTTTGTTGACATATCTGCTTACTGTAGAGGGATGTGGCATGACATCTGCTACGTTAACTACTCCATAATGCGCGCCTAGATATATTAATTCTTGGCTTAGTTCTCTGAAACCTTCACCCGAAACAACATTAAAAGGTCTCATATCTTTAGCACACATTGCAACACGCTTTGCTGTAATGCTGTTTTTTATTACTGCAGGTATCCCTGAAGGAGCTGTATCTTTGTGAGGTTTCTTGCAACTGTGTTTCTTTAAATGAATGGTTCCCGACTGGAAACACAATAATGTGGAGCAGTTTATGCACGATACGTACCCTGTGGACGCACTATTTTCGTCTACAACCAACAGAAATGTACTCCATGCTTGGCTTTTTAGACCTTCCCGTTTCTTCAATGTGTAAACATTGGTTTCAATCTTACGTCTTACTGCACTGGCTTCCACGCGCTGCATGATTACAGAGAGACACACACCACAAATGAGAAACCGGTACTGGCTGCAGTCTCAGACGGATAATGACACGTGTAATGTGTTTGAAGTTACGTGCTACGTATTCGGTCTCGGCTTCTATGCTCGGTCACTAGGACTAGTGCGGGCAGCCTATCCAGTTAGGGTGTGCTCGCCCCCATCTCGTATTTTGTGCTCGCTTACTCGGTCATGCAGGACTCAAGTCTACGCCGCATGTGCAGACGGCCATCACTTGCATGCAGGCAGAATCTGCTTTTATCGCTTAAGACCGTGGCATGCCATTCCATCTTCCAAATGATCCTCTGACAACCGTGTACATCGATGCTGCGTCGTCAGTGGATGACGGGCTAAGGTGTGCGTGGTCGTAGTCCCACTGTGTCATTACTCTCTTTTTTTGGCGGGTGATGTTGTAACCGTTATCTGTACATCTGATATCCCCAATGTGGCATAAGCTGTCACTGGATCAAAATCGACATCGTCCTTCCAGGTGCACTGTTTTTCTCCCTGCAGTTTATTATGCTAGTTACATGGGTTTTATTTCTAGCAACGGAATGTATTTCTAGGTCCGCGCGTAGTTATTATTCAACAATAGTGGTACGGTACTATGTACGTGTGTAAACTACATTTTATGTCAGAGTATGAAGTTTTTACAATTTTTTCGATCTTACTTTTTGTTTCCCTTTGTAGAACGAGTATATGAGTAACTTTTTATTGCTTTTAAATTGAACAACAAATTCAATTTCATTCTTTTCACCTCAGAATTCCACACGTGGAAGTAATCGCTCCTGGCTGACACACTTAAGCTCATTCGATATAACGTAACGAGATTACACAGTCTTTTACACTATTTAAAATTAGGTCTGCTTTGTTATAAACTCGATATCGTTCCAGGAATCGGTAACCATTATTTTTGACGCGAATAAGGAGATAGGTGGAATATTTTCAGTTTTGGCAAAGTTGAATGGCGCTATAGATTTACTATATCGGTGCAGGATATCCATGTTTCATAGCCCTTAAGAACGTGTGAAAAGAAATCATTTCATTTTGTCGATACCGTGCCAAAAACGCTTCTCAGTTCCATATTCTTTGCGCTTTGTGTTGGTCGGTAAGCATTTTCGGTACTCACCTTGCACGCCGTTACAGCCATTCAGACGTTAACTGTGTAGACAGTGGCATATCTAATTCACCCTCTTTAAAACGACTTCTGAATAAAAAATATTTCCGTGGATTGGTATACAGTCATTACATGGCACTACAAATGGCGGGAATGAGTGGGTATGAGAAAAAAACTACATTGTAGCCAGACTTCCGATTACGTCATCGATGATATGTCACCATAGAATGTTGCCAGATTTCCCTTCCCCCAACCCTCTGAGGTCGCAGACAACTGTCCTACGTATAAAATGGTGGTAAATTCAAAACTCCATAATGGAAGTCCTAGCCCAACGGTCCAGTGTATAAAATCCAACATGACTGACCTCAGGGCATCCTTCATGACGTCAGAATCCAAGATGGTGAATCTGGGCATACAGGAAAATCCTACACGGTTGCCAGGTCTCTTGTGCTAAGTATAGAATCCAAGATGGTTAATCGTATAAATCCAAGAGAGCCACTGAGTTTTCCACTGACATCACAGTGGAACTAAGCTACTAGTCATAATATAAATTTCAAGGCCTCAGTTTAAAATAGTAGGAAATTCAAATTTTCTAGTTCTTATAAGTTTAAAATGATATTTTAACTTTTTCCCCACCTCTCCGATGTCACAATTTCTTGACACAGCTTCCACGTTTAAACTATTTTCCCCTGCCCCACATGCCAAGAGAGACCTAGTGCCCTAAGTTTGTAATGGTGTCATGTTATATTTTTACAGCTTGATTTTATGTGTGTGTGTGTGTGTGTGTGTGTGTGTGTGTGTGTGTGTGTGTGCGTGTGTGCGTGTGTGTGCGCGTGTCTGTGTGTGTTTCTTTAATCAAATGCAGGATGTATTGGGGAGGCTCCTACTGCAGTGTGCTAAGAAGGTCTCTGGGCACCTCACCTGTGCTTCCAGCTGCTAAGCCTTTCCGCTGTGCTCCGTGCCACGTCCACCAACCACCGAACTCTGGCCGCTGTCTGCACACTACAGCGGCCACAGCACTACTGAGCACTACCCAGACGCATTCCTCGTACTGCCTGCCTCCCCCTCACCCACCCCACATACGTACATTACGGCGATGGCTATCCAGCCTCCCCTACCATGACGACTGCCACTGCTTAGCGGCGTTGCATCGTTTCGACCGACACGTGAGTCAGCCAGCGTTCCAGAAACAGTACGATTGCAGTCTCTGGTGCATCTTAAGCTGCATCACATTTGTGTCACTGTTCTATTTATAGCTAACGCAGGAATACAAACGAATGTTGAAATCTGTGAGGAAGTCTCTAAACCAAACTTAGTAAGGTGATTATTTGTACCTGACCTATATTCCACAATATGAAAACGCACTTAAGTGTGCATCAACATACACTATGTGATCAAAAGTACCCAGACACCACGAAAACATACGTTTTTCATATTAGGTGCATGGTGCTGCCACCTACTGCCAGGTACTCCATATCAGCGACCTCAGTAGTCATTAGACATCGTGAAAGAGCAGAATGGGGCGCTCCACGGAACTCACCGACTTCGAACGTGGTCATGTGATTTCGTGTTCTTGTCATACGTCTGTACGAGAGATTTCCATACTCCTAAACATCCCTAGGTCCACTGTTTCCGAAGTGATAGTGAAGTGAAAACGTGAAGGGACACGTACAGCACAAAAGCATACAGGCCGACCTCGTCTATTGACTGACCGAGACCGCCAACAGTTGAAGAGGGTCGTAATGTGTAATAGGCAGACATCTATCTACACCATCACACAGGAATTCCAAAGTGCGCTCAGGATCCACTGCAAGTACTATGACAGTTAGGCGGGAGGTGAGAAAACTTGGATTTCATGGTCGAGCGACTGCTCATAAACCACACATCACGCCTGTATATACCAAACGACGCCTCGCTTGGCGTAAGGAGCGTAAACATTGGACGATTTACCAGTGGAAAAACGTTTTGTGGAGTGACGAACAACGGTACACAATGTAGCGATACGATGGCAGTGTGTGGGTATGGCAAATGCCCGGTGAAAGTCATCTGGCAGCGTGTGTAGTGCCAACAGTAAAATTCAGAGGCGGTGGTGTTATGGTGTGGTCGTGTTTTACATTGAGAGGTCTTGCATATTTTTTGTTTTGCGTGACCCTATCACAGCACAGACCTAAAATGATGTTTTAAGCACCTTCTTCCTTCCCACTGTTGAAGAGCAATTCGGGGATAGCGATTGCATTTTTCAGCACTATCGTGCACATGTTCATACGGCACAGCCTGTGGCGGAGTGATTACACGACAATAACATCCCTCTAATGGACTGGCCGGAACAGAATCCTGACCTAAAAATGGTTCAAATGGCTCTGAGCACTATGGGACTTAACATCTGAAGTCATCAGTCCCCCAAAAACTTAGAACTACTTAAACCTAACTAACCTAAGGACATCACACACATCCGTTCCCGAGGCAGGATTCGAACCTTCGACCGTAGCGGTCGCGCAGTTCCAGACGGAAGGGCCTAGAACCGCTCATCCTGACCTGAATCCTATACAACACCTTTGGAATGTTTTGGAACGCCGACTCCGTGCCAGGCTTGACCGACCGACATCGATACCTCTCCTCAGTGCAGCACTCCGTGACGACTGGGCTGCCAATCTCCAAGAAACACTCCAGCACCTCAGTGAACGTATGCCTGCGAGAGTGGGAGATGTCATCAAGGCTAAAGGTGGGCCAACACCATATTGAATTCCAGCATCACCGATGGAGGGGGCCAAGAACTTGTAAGACATTTTCAGTCAGGTGTCCAGATACTTTTGATCACATAGTGCATCTCTTTCACCATGCTATTAACACTGCACTCCCTGACCTACTTTCTCCAATGCTATTTCTAGATAACATAGAATTCCACTCAGGAATGCACAAATATGCTGTTGCTCTCCCACAAAAGGTTAGACATCATAAATGTGAAGGTCTACCTTTCAGCAGAAAAGTTTTAAGGGGTTGGGTTGTTGGGTTGTTTTGGGGAAGGAGGCCAGACAGCGAGGTCATCGGTCTTATCGGATTAAGGAAGGATAGGGAAGGAAGTCGGCCCTTTCAGAGGAACCATCCCGGCATTTGCCTGGAGTGATTTAGGGAAATCACGGAAAACCTAAATCAAGATGACCGGACGCGGGATTGAACCATCGTCCTCCCGAATGCGAGTCCAGTGTCTAACCACTGCGCTACCTCGCTCGGTAAAAGTTTTAAGGTTTTCCCATATAAATATATATGAAGATTTCAAATTTGCCCCTCCCCCTCCCCCCGCCAGCCACGCATTGGGTGCGGTGGTGTGTCAAGTGTGGTATCGTTGGATGTCCCTCTCCGAGACAAATAAATATGAATTATAACATTTTTTTATCCGATGTGTAGATTTAGAGATATTTCAATGCCTTCAGTTAAAACCGTCACTTTACATACACACACATCAAAAAAAGTTTTGCATCACTTCGGTTCCTAGAGTTCCGGAACTTGTACAGAAAATTGGAGTAGACTTCAACATATACATCATTTCCGCCCTTTTTAATGCTCATGAAAATCACACATTGCATGTTGTACCATCATACAGCGAGACCTTCAGAGATGGTGGTCCAGATTACTGTACACACTGAGAACTCTAATACTCAGTAGCACGTCGTCTTGGATTGATGCATGCATGTATTCGTCGTGACCCACTATCCACAAGTTCATCAAGCTACTGTTGGTCCAGAATGTCCCACTCCTCAACGGCGATTCGGCATAGATCCTACAGAGTGGCTAGTCCGTCACGTCGTCCATAAAGAGCCCTTTTCAATCTATCCGAGACATGTTCGATAGGGTTCAGGTCTGGACCACATGATGGCCTCTCTAGTCGAACGATGTCCTTATCCTGAAGGAAGTCATTCACAAGATGTGCACGATGGGGGCGCGGATAGTCCTCGAAGACGAATGTCTCGCCAATATGCTGCCGATATGGTTGCACTATCGGTCGGAGGATGGCATTCACATATCGCACAGCTGTTACGGCGCCTTCCATGACCACCAGCGGCGTACGTCGACCCGCATAATGCCACCCCAAAACAGCAGGGAACCTCCACTTTGCTGCACTCGCTGGACAGAGTGTCTAAGGTGTTCAGCCTGACCGGGTTGCCTCCAAACACGACTCCGACGATTGTCTGGTTGAAGGCATATGCGACACTATCGGTGAAGAGAACGTGATGCCAATCCTGAGCGGTCCATTCGGCACGTTGTTGGGCCCATCTCTACCGCACTGCATGGTGTCGTGGTTGCAAAGATGGACCTCGCCATGGACTTCTGGAGTGAAGTTGGGCATCATGCAGCCTATTGCGCACAGTTTGAGTCGTAACACGACGTCCTGTGGCTGCAAGAAAAGCATTATTCAACATTGTGGCACTGTTGTCTGGGTACCTCCGAGCCATTATCCATAGGTAGCGGTCATCCCTTGGGCAGCCTCAGTGAGGAATGTCATCGACAGTTCCTGTCTCTCTTTATCTCCTTCATGTCCGAACAACATCGCTTTGGTTCACTCCGAGGCGCCTGGACACTTCCCTTGTTGAGAGCCTATCCTGGCACAAAGTAACAATGCGGACGCGATCAAACCACGGTATTCACCGTCCAGGCATGGTTGAACTACAAACAACATGAGCAGTGTACCCAACAAGAGCAGTGTACCTCCTTCATGGTGGAATGACTGGAAATGATCGGCTGTCGGATCCCCTCCGTCTAATAGGCGCTGCTCATGCATGGTTGTTTACATCTTTGGGCGAGTTTAGTGACATCTCTGAAGAGTCAAAGGGACTGTGTCTGTGATACAATATCCACAGTCAAAGTCTATCTTCAGCAGTTCTGGGAACTGGGGTGATGCAGAACTTTTTTTGATGTGTGTCTATGTATTTGACACTCAGTACATGAATACAACATGGATAGATTTCGTAGGAGTTAACGCAAGACAGTTCACCAAATAATAAATGAATCTTTATGCTGCAAAGGTTGTAAACTTTCTGATGTGGTAACCAAAGTGTATGTCGTTGTACGCACAACTAGTTTGCAGCACTTTAGCTGTATCATCACCTTGTAATTAAAGTACTTACAGCTGAAATGTTCTTATCATCAAAGTGGTATAGAAATAATTTCAACCCAAAGGTAGTACAACAATTTCATTACGAAAAACCAAAGCCCAAGCAATATTCAATAAACAAGAATATAACACTCAAACGAAGAAATCCAACAAAAACGACAACCAGATACATAACTGCCGCCCACGTGGCTAATATTGGAATAAAATTAATACCACGTTGAAAAATTCGACGATTAAAATACAGTTTTCAACAACAAATAATTTGAACACAAAAATCCATTCAGGAAAAGGCGTCGTACGAAATCATCCATACCCAGTAGCATATAAAATTAAATGTGATAACTGTGACAAATTCTACAAGGACAAACAAGCAGAAATTTCACCAGCTGAGCCGGCCGGAGTGGCCGAGCTGTTCTAGGCGCTACAGTCTGGAACCGCGCGATCGCTATGGTCGCAGGTTCAAATCCTGCCTCGGGCATGGATGTGCGTGATGTCCTTAGGTTAGTTAGGTTTAAGTAGTTGTATGTTCTAGGGGACTGATGACCTCAGCAGTTAAGTCCCATAGTGCTCAGAGCTATTTGAATCATTTTTTTTTTTTTTTCACCAGATGATAAATGAAATACAGAAGAGATTGGGATAGCAATCAGTCTCACTTCTTCCTAAATATAAAAACGAAAAATCATATAGCAGAAAACACAGACGCTGCACTCCAACTGTAACACAAAATTCCTGAAGAGATCATCATGAATATTTTAGAAGAAACAGAAATTTACATATATATAGAAAATCCACTGTAAACTATTTTCAACGGAGAATCAGACCTAAAACATAAAACTACTTAGAAAATTTTATTGAAATTCTACACAACAAACCATCCAGTACCAGAATCCAAATATTAAACACATAATGACTATAGACGACAATCTAAACATCATATACGACAAATAAAAATAAATGTAAACATCCACCAGTACGTCCAATACCTGCCAAACTTCAAACTAGTTGTCAAAATTACGCTAAATAAATAAATTTCACAATAGATAAAGAGAGAAAACAATGACCACAAGACAATGCAAAACGTGAATACGCCAAGCAAACATAGACCTAAGTAAAACTGTCAAACTTCTTTTACTTAAACTAACACCAAATAGACGATATCTATACCGTTCCTATTATTTGCACGCTGTAAGACAAAATGGCACTAATGCCAAAATAGACATATAGCTCTTTTTCTCGTAGTCTTCAGTCCAGAGACTGGTTTGATGCAGCTCTTCACGCTGTTTCATTCTGTGCAAGCTTTTTCGTTTCCAAGTACCTACTACAACCTACATCCGTCTGAATCTGCTTACTGTATTCATCTCTTGGTCTCCCCCTATGACTTTTACCCGCCACGCTGCCCTCCAATACTAATTTGGTGATCCCTTGATGCCTCAGAACATGTCCTACCAGTCGATCCCTCCTTGTATTCAAGTTGTGCCACAAATTATTCTTCTCCCCTGTTCTATTCAGTACCACCTCATTAGTTACTTTATCTACCCATATAACCTTCAGCATTCTTCTGTAGCACTACATTTCAAGAGCTTCTATTGTCTTCTTGTCTAAACTGTTTATCGTCCATGTTTCACATCTATGCATGACTACACTCCATACAAATACTTTCAGAAAGGACTCCCAAACACATAAATCTACCTCGATGTTCACAAATTTCTCTTCTTCAGAAACGCTTTCCTCTCTGCTTCGACCATCATCAGTTATTTTGCTCCCAAAATAGCAGAACTCATCTCCCACTTTAAGTGTCTCATTTCCTACTCAAATTCTCATAGCCTCAGTATTGCCTAATTTAATTCGACTACATTCCATTATCCTTGTTTTGCTTTCGTTGATGTTCATCTTATATCCTCCTTTCAAGACACTGTCCATCCCTTTCAATTGCTCTTCCAATTCCTTTGTTGTCTCTGACAGAATTACAGTGTCATCGGCAAACCTCAAAGATCTCGTTTCTTCTCCATGAATTTTAATTCCTACCCCAAATTTTTCGTTTGTTTACTTTACTGCTTGCTCAATATACAGATTGAATAATATCGGGGATTGGCTACAACCTTGTGTCATTCCCTTCCCAGCCTCTCCTTCCCGTTCGTGCCCCTCGACAAAACTGCCATCTGGTTTCTGTAAAAAATGTAAATAGCCTTTCGCTCCCTGTATTTCACCCCTGCCGCCTTCAGAATTTGAAAGAGAGTATTCGAGTCAACATTGTCAAAAGCTTTCTCTACGTCTACAAATGCTAGAAACGTAGGTTTGTCTTTCCTTAATCTATCTTCTACGGTAAGTCGTAGGATCAGTGTTGCCTCACGTGTTCCAGCGTTTCTACGGAATCCAATCTGATCCTCCCCGAGGTAGGCTTCTACCAGTTTTTCCATTCGTCTATAAAGAATTCGTGTTAATATTTTGCAGTTGTGACTTATTAAACTGATAGTTCGGAAAAGTTCACACCTGTCAGCACCTGCTGTCTTTGGTATTGGAATTATTATATTCTTCTTTAAGTCTATGGGTATGTTGCTTGTCTCATACATCTTGCTCACCAGGTGGTAGAGTTTTGTCAGGGCTTGCTCTCCCAAGGCAAACAGTAGTTCTAATACAATGTTGTCTACTCCCGGGGCCTTGTTTCGACTTAGATCTTTCAATGCTCTGGAAAACTCTTTACGCGATATTACATCTCCCCCATTTCATCTTTATCTACATCCTCCTCCATTTCCATAACATTGTCTTCAAGTACATCGCCCTTGTATAAACCCTCTCTATACTCCTTCCATTTTTTTGCTTTCCCTTGTTTGATTAGAAGTGGGTTTCCGTATCAGCCCTTGGTATTCATGAAAGTGGTTCTCTTTTCTCCAAAGGTCTCTTTTATTTTCCTGTAGGCAGTATGTATCTTACCCCTAGAGATATATGCGCCTATTTCCTTTAATTTGTTCTCTAGCCATCCCCGCATAGCCAGATTGCACTTCCTGTAGATCTCATTTTGGAGACGCTTGTTCACCTTTTTGCCTGTTTCATTTACTACATTTCTATATTTTCTCCTTTCATCAAATAAATTCAATATCTCTTCTGTTACTCAAGGATTTCTACTAGCCCTCGTCTTTTTACCTACTTGATCCTCTGCTGCCATCACTATTTCATCTCTCAGATCTATACATTCTTCTTCTACTGTGTTTCTTTCCCCCATATTTCTCAATCGTTCGCTAATGCTCTCTCTGACACTCTCTACAACCTCCAGTTCTTTCAGTTTATCCATGTCCCATCCCTTTAAATTCCCACCTTTTTGCAGTTACTTCAGTTTTAGTCTACAGTTAATAACCAATAAATTGTGGTTAGAGTCCACAGCTGCCCCTGGAAATGTCTTACAATTTAAAACCTAGTTCCTAAATCTCTATCTTACCATTATGTAATCTATCTGAAACCTTCCAGTGTCTCCAGCCCTCTTCCATATATACAACCTTCTTTCGTGATTCTTAAACCAAGTGTTAGCTATGATTAAGTTACACTTTGTGCAAAATTCTACCAAGCGGCTTCCACTTTCATTCCTAACCCCCATTCCATATTCACTACTATTTTTCCTTCTCTTCCTTTTTCCTACTACCGAATTCCAGTCCCCCATTACGACGAAATTTTCGTCTGAATTATTTCTTTTATCTCATCTTCCCCCCATGAACCATGGACCTTGCCGTTGGTGGGGAGGCTTGCGTGCCTCAGCGATACAGATGGCCGTACCGTAGGTGCAACCACAACGGAGGGGTATCTGTTGAGAGGCCAGACAAACGTGTGGTTTCTGAAGAGGGGCAGCAGCCTTTCCAGTAGTTGCAGGGGCAACAGTCTGGATGATTGACTGATCTGGCCTTGTAACATTAACCAAAACGGAATGGCTGTGCTGGTACTGCGAACGGCTGAAAGCAAGGGGAAACTACAGCCGTAATTTTTCCCGAGGGCATGCAGCTTTACTGTATGATTACATGATGATGGCGTCCTCTTGGGTAAAATATTCCGGAGGTAAAATAGTCCCCCATTCGGATCTCCGGGCGGGGACTACTCAAGAGGACGTCGTTAACAGGAGAAAGAAAACTGGCGTTCTACGGATCGGAGCGTGGAATGTCAGATCCCTTAATCGGGCAGGTAGGTTAGAAAATTTAAAAAGGGAAATGGATAGGATAAAGTTAGATATAGTGGTAATTAGTGAAGTTCGGTGGCAGGAGGAACAAGACTTTTGGTCAGGTGATTACAGGGTTATAAATACAAAATCAAATAGGGGTAATGCAGGAGTAGGTTTAATAATGAATAAAAAAAATAGGAGTGCAGGTAAGCTACTACAAACAGCATAGTGAACGCATTATTGTGGCCAAGATAGACACAAAGCCCATGCCTACTACAGTAGTATAAGTTTATATGCCAACTAGCTCTGCCGATTATGGAGAAATTGATGAAATGTATGACGAGATAAAAGAAATTATTCAGGTAGTGAAGGGAGACGAAAATTTAATAGTCATGGGTGACTGGAATTCGTCAGTAGGAAAAGGGAGAGAAGGAAACATAGTAGGTGAATATGGATTGGGGCTAAGAAATGAAAGAGGAAGCCGTCTGATAGAATTTGGCACAGAGCATAACTTAATCATAGCTAACACTTGGTTCAAGAATCATAAAAGAAGGTTGTATACATTGAAGAATCCTGGAGATACTAAAAGGTATTCCCGGCGGGGTCAGGGATTTTCTCTGCCTCGTGATGGCTGGGTGTTGTGTGCTGTCCTTAGGTTAGTTAGGTTTAAGTAGTTCTAAGTTCTAGGGGACTGATGACCATAGATGTTAAGTCCCATAGTGCTCAGAGCCACTAAAAGGTATCAGATAGATTATATAATGGTAAGACAGAGATTTAGGAACCAGGTTTTAGATTGTAAGACATTTCCAGGGGCAGATGTGGATTCTGACCACAATCTATTGGTTATGAACTGCAGATTGAAACTGAAGAAACTGCAAAAAGGTGGGAATTTAAGGAGATGGGACCTGGATAAACTGAAAGAACCAGAGGTTGTAGAGAGTTTGAGGGAGAGCATATGGGAACAATTGACAGGAATGGGGGAAAGAAATACAGTAGAAGAAGAATGGGTAGCTCTGAGGGATGAAGTAGTGAAGGCAGCAGACGATCAAGTAGGTAAAAAGACGAGGGCTTATAGAAATCCTTGGGTAACAGAAGAAATATTGAATTTAATTGATGAACGGAGAAACTATAAAACGGCAGTAAATGAAACAGGCAAAAAGGAATACAAACGTCTCAAAAATGAGATCGACAGGAAGTGCAAAATGGCTAAGTAGGGATGGCTAGAGGACAAATGTAAGGATGTAGAGGCTTGTCTCACTAGGGGTAAGATAGATACTGCCTACAGGAAAATTAAAGAGACCTTTGGAGAGAAGAGAACCAATTGTATGAATATCATGAGCTCAGACGGCAACCCAGTTCTAAGCAAAGATGGGAAGGCAGAAAGGTGGAAGGAGTATATAGAGGGTTTATACAAGGGCGGTGTAGTTGAGGACAGTATTATGGAGATGGAAGAGGATGTAGATGAAGACGAAATGGGAGATAAGATACTGCGTGAAGAGTTTGACAGAGCACTGAAAGACCTGAGTCGAAACAAGGCGCCGGGAATAGACAACATTCCATTAGAACTACTGATGGCCTTGGGAGAGCCAGCCATGACAAAACTCTACCATCCGGTGAGCAAGATGTATGAGACAGGCGAAATACCCTCAGACTTCAAGAAGAATATAATAATTCCAATCCCAAAGAAAGCAGGTGTTGACAGATGTGAAAATTACCGAACTATCAGTTTAATAAGTCACAGCTGCAAAATACTAACGCGAATTCTTTACAGACGAATAGAAAAACTGGTAGAAGCGGACCTCGGGAAAGATCAGTTTGGATTCGGTAGAAATGTTGGAACACGTGAGGCAATACTAACCTTACGACTTTTCTTAGAAGAAAGATTAAGAAAAGGCAAACCTACGTTTCTAGCATTTGTAGACTTAGAGAAAGCTTTTGACAATGTCAACTGGAATACTCTCTTTCAAATTCTGAAGGTGGCAGGGGTAAAATACAGGGAGCGAAAGTCTATTTACAATTTGTACAGAAACCAGATGGCAGTTATAAGAGTCGAGGGGCATGAAAGGGAAGCATGGGTTGGGAAAGGAGTGAGACAAGGTTGTAGCCTGTCCCCGATGTTATTCAATCTGTATATTGAGCAAGCAGTAAAGGAAACAAAAGAAAAATTCGGAGTAGGTATTAAAATTCATGGAGAAGAAGTAAAAACTTTGAGGTTCGCCGATGACATTGTAATTCTGTCAGAGACAGCAAAGGACTTGGAAGAGCAGTTGAACGGAATGAACAGTGTCTTGAAAGGAGGATATAAGATGAACATCAACAAAAGCAAAACAAGGATAATGGAATGTAGTGAAATTAAATCGGGTGATGCTGAGGGAATTAGATTAGGAAATGAGACACTTAAAGTAGTAAAGGAGTTTTGCTATTTGGGGAGCAAAATAACTGATGATGGTCGAAGTAGAGAGGATATCAAATTTAGACTGGCAATGGCAAGGAAAGCCTTTCTTAAGAAGAGAAATTTGTTAACATCGAGTATAGATGTGTCAGGAAGTCATTTCTGAAAGTATTTGTATGGAGTGTAGCCATGAATGGAAGTGAAACATGGACGATAACTAGTTTGGACAAGAAGAGAATAGAAGCTTTCGAAATGTGGTGCTACAGAAGAATGCTGAAGATAAGGTGGGTAGATCACTTAACTAATGTGGAGGTATTGAATAGGATTGGGGAGAAGAGAAGTTTGTGGCACAACTTGACTAGAAGAAGGGATCGGTTGGTACGACATGTTTTGAGGTATCAAGGGATCACAAATTTAGCACTGGAGGGCAGCGTGGAGGGTAAAAATCGTAGAGGGAGACCAAGAGATCAATACACTAAGCAGATTCAGAAGGATGTAGGTTGCAGTAGGTACTGGGAGATTAAGAAGCTTGCACAGGTTAGAGTAGCATGGAGAGCTGCATCAAACCAGTCTCAGGACTGAAGACCACAACAACATCATCTCATCATACATTTCTTGAATCTCTTCGTCATCTGCAGAGCTAGTTGACGTATAAACTTATACTACTGTGGTAGGCGTGGGCTTCGTGTCTATCGTGACTACAATAATGCGTTCACTATGTTTTTCGGAGTAGCTTACCCGTTTTCCTTTTTTTTTTTTTTATTCATTATTAAACCTACTCCTGCATATTACCCCTATTTGATTTTGTATTTGTAACCCTGTAGTCACTTGACCAGATGTGTTGTTCTTCCTGCCACCGAATTTCACAAATTCCGATTATATCTAACTTTAACTTATCCATTTCCCTTTTTAAATTTTCTAACCTACCTGGCCGATTAAGGGATCTGACATTCCACTCTCCGATCCCTAGGACACCAGTTTTCTTTCTCCTTATAACGACGTCCTCCTGAGTAGTCCCCGCCCGGAGATCCGATTGGGGAACTATTTTACCGTCGAAACATTTTACCCAAAAAGACGCCATCATCTTTTAACCATACAGTAAAGGTGCATGCCCTCGGGAAAAATTACGGTTGTAGTTTCCCTTTGCGTTCAGCCGTTCGCAATACCAACACAGCAAGGTCGTTTTGGTTAATGTTACAAGGCCAGACCAGTTAATCATCCAGACTGTTGTTCCTGAAACTACTGAAAAGGCTGCTGCCCCTCTGCAGAAACCACACGTCTGTCTGGCCTCTTAACAGATGCACCTCCATTGTGCTTGCACCTACGGTACGGCTATCTGTATCGCTGAGGCACACAACCCTCCCCACCAACGGCAATGTCCGGGGAGGGGGGAGACCTATAGTATTGAATTAATAAACCTTTCAGTAGATAACGAATTGTTTTTATACAAAATTTCATACTGTGACATATATTATGCTGGATGCCCTACAGTAAGTAAGTTACGTTATATGTCAATTATGCGAATGTTAAATTTTTGGAAACGCGATTTTTATCACAAAAATCAAGAAGGGCACGTTCCTCTTCAAGAAGTGAGAGCCATCTTTGATATATTCGTGACAATGTGAAAGGGAGATCAAAGCAGGAAAAAATCTCACTATAGATGAGAGAATTTTGACTTTTCGCACCTTTAGTTTCAAGATCTAACATTTTGAAATATGAAATATATTCTGATAGTCAGGCAAATACTAATAACAGAATTGTTCAAGTTGTGAACATATTGGGTGAAAGTTTCTATGGTGAAGTCCATATTCCACACGCGGATCGTTTCTACATTATCCCTGATCCACACGATCATTTATGGATTGAAATAAATCAAGGCTGGTGTGGACCACATCGAGAAGCTAATGAGCTGCTAGCCTTTTGAGAGGAAATGAAGTAATGGAAGGAAGTTTTTTTCTACTTTTCGTGATGATGGTCGTTAGTTCGTATGTTCTACATAAAAAGTCGACGGCTACTAATAAAAATACTGCTTAGTTCATTACCTAATCGGCAGCGACAATGGTGAACAAAGGTGACCTGGCTGAATCAACCTTCACCCAAAACAGTTCACCTGCAAATGAACTCAGTGAAAGACATTTTCCTAAATTGACTCCAGGTTCAGAAAATTCAAAATGGCGTCAGAGGAGATGTAAGATTTGTGCAGAAAGAAAAAAGGCAAAATCTGGCAGAGTGGCAAGGAAAGATGCCAAGTACTGTTGTGAAGACTGTGATGTGAGACTTTGTTTTCCAGAATGCTTCAAAATTTTTAGCACTAAACTAAATGTAACTAAATAATTTTAAATAATGGAAACCACGTCTTCCAACAATTTTATTTTTAGTCCAAACAAATTCTAATCGTATCTCCATTTAGGAAATTAAAGGTGAAAAAAATTTGTCATTGTGAAAATAACATTTTCATTTCAATACAAAAAATTGTCATAAATTTAAGTTTATGTTTCTTTGCAGCATTTCAGAAAAATATGTCTTTCATATAAAACAGAACCAGTAACACAAAATTCAAAGAAACTTTCAAAATGTGTTATATCAGCCAGTTGAACGACACCATAACTTTCCAGTCCTCAGAGTGTTAAAGTATTTCTAACTGTCGCCCATTATGTACAAATTTTGTATATCGTCAAAATGTTTTGTAAATACCATAAATTATTTTGTAAATATTGTATGCAGATTTGTACCTTGTTTTCTGTAGAAACATGTTATCTGGAGTGTAGCATAAAGAGAATTGTATGAACTTTTCCAACTTGTGGAACGTATATTTTGAAAAACATATTCAGTTGGTTTGTAAAGGATAAAATATATTTTTAAAAAAAGGGTGTATTACAGTTCTGAACAAATCATTCTACTTTGTTAAACTATAGTCACTTGTAAATCTTTCTACAGGGAACGTGTCATATTTTCCAAGTAACCGTTTACGCACTTGAAAAGAGATTGCGAGACCACGCAGTGCACAGTTACATGTGGATTTCGCGTCTTTTCTACGAGAAGGGATGTATCATGTTTCATTAACAGTGTTTTTGGGTTGAAATATGTCATTTTAGTACTTATACAAGTGACCTTTGGCAATATGCCAAGTGACCTAAATCTGACAACCGTTTCATTACATGATCTCATGGTAAGCATGCAGGCTGTGTCAGCCATGGAATGTCACTACTGTTATAATATGATCCTGCTGTGATCTGGGAGATCGACAAGCACTGTCCACACTTTACATCAGACAGTTAAGCGCACTTGATGAGCAGCCCAGTGTCTTAGTGACTGCCGGTGCAGGTGAGATACTCAGAGACCTTGAAGGTGACCAATGGAAGGTGCCTTCCTGGGGTATCCTGCATTTGTTTAAATAAAGATGCAACTTTTCTATACTACAACTACTACTATTACTCTCCCTCCCTCTCCCTCCCTCTCCCTCTCTCCTTCCCCCTATCAAACACACACACACACACACACACACACACACATATATATATATATATATATATATATATATACACCATAAATGTTAAGACAGATGCCATTTTAAGTTTAGGACAACTGGACTCTTGCAATTGACATGTGGTGTGGGGTCAAATTGTTTACACAGGCAAGCTGTGTCTGCGAATTGTGATGTCAAAGGGTGGACGAAATATTTTCGATGTCATTTTAGACTTAGGACAAGTTTGCTGTTTAAATTCCACCATTTTAAACTGAACTCTTGGATTTTATACATATGACAAGTGGCCTAGTTCCACTGTGATCTCAATGGAATACCCAGTAGCCATCTTCGATTTTTAAAACTGAACATCTTGGATTATGTACTTACGACAAGTCACATGGTAACAATACAGGCTGATCCTATATCGCCAGGCCTGCCATCTGGTATTCTATACAAGTGACCTGGCAACTATGTTGGCAGGTCTGACCAGGTCTGTCATCCTGGTTTATCATCTTGGATTCTGACGACATACAGACTGTCCTCAGGTCCGCCACTTTCGATTTTACCCATTCGATAACTGAACTACGTCTACTATCTCAGATTTTTTTTCTTTTACCGCCATTTTACACTTATCACAATTATGCTTGGGGATTTTTCGCAGTTTTTTGAATTCTGCATCATTTCATACACAGGGCAATAGGCCTATATCTGCTGTGACATCAGAAGGGTGAGAGCAGGGGACATCTGGCAATGCTGCACAGTGATGTTATCGATGACATAACTGGAAATCTGCCAACAGCGCAGAGTGGCCTTGTACCTACTCAGCCCCATTACTTTTACAGTCGTGCCGTTTCATCCTGAGACAACTTCCAGATATATGTAAACGGCCTTGATTTTTGAACAGGCCTTTTATCATATTGTTAAACATATTATTTGGAAAACCAAATAATTTATCCGCCGTTCAGAATCAGTTTAGTGCAGAGTATTGTGCTTTGTTTGTCGGTCAGTGTTTCAGCAGGCGGGGAAGGAGCTGTCTTTGTATTTGCGAGATGGTCGAATATATGCGCGTCGCACAGAACTATTGGCTCGTGGCCTCCCGTGGGATCTCGGTGGTAGTGACGCGTCGGGCCAATGGCCATAGCGCATGCCAATTGTTAGGCTGTTTTCTGCATCTCGTTTCGATTCTCGCCCATCTGTCCTGAGACTACCATTCACAGACCTACACAATAACGCCGAACAGTGAAGGAAATGCTGAGTGTGTGAGTGGCGTGACCAACTGTAGAGTATTGTCAGTGGTTTCTTCAGCACCGTAACTCCGTTTCACTGGGCAGGTAGCTACTCTTTCTCTATGCGTTTGACCCCATGTTTCGAGAACGTTGCACCTATTTCACTCGCTATACCGAAACACAGATTTCCTTTCCCATCATTGAAGTAACTGTGAGAGACAAATTGTTTTTCTGTACGGATAGCTGCAGTGGTTAAACCGCTGGTCTCACAATTCGACGAATGGACTTGGAACCCTTTGTGACTTAAACCTGTTGAATTCACCACTCTTTCTGTCAGCCACAGGTCCACTGGAAACCCTCGACGGACATCTAATCGACTGCTTCAAACTGAAATCCCTTTGTTTCCTTTCAAGCTATATTCTGAAGTATTGAAATTTAGTTCTTAAGCGACATAAAGGATGCCTTTGGCAACAACAAAAAATTGCGCCATACTTTCGGTCATTTTTCAAACTAATAATTTTCCTAACATTTATCATATCAGCTATCAGTGTGTAATCCAAGTTTTCAATTCTGGTTTCCCCTAAGCCTGATATGAGAACACTGCACCACTTTTTTCGACGGTTTTAAAAAAACTATTAGTCGAAAGGAATGAGCATCTAGATCAAAGCTATAGATCTAAATAGACGTATTCAGTAAACTATTTTCACGTACGAAAAGGGTGTTTTTATCAGTACTAGTAAATTAAAATATCAATAAGAATACATAAATAACTTTCAAAATATATTGCCGAGCAAAATCTGATTCCAGAATGATACCCCCCAAGTCTAATTATATCGCTTGTGTATAAAACAGTAACATTCTGTTCAGTTTTTATTCTTCCACATTTATAACAACTTTCTTTGTCGTGTGGTTCAACACCTCTATTCTCGTGTCAATCTGGTTGAAACAACACATTATTTGCCTACAAACAGAACCAGCATTCCGTGAGGGACTTCCATTTCTACTTAAGTGCGGTAAACGTAGAAAATTAAGCTTCAGCTTAATTGAAAACTGTATGAAATACAAATTGCACTACAAGCCATTTCGTTATTTTGATGCATAGTTCGCATAACGATGCAGCTATGGCTTCCCAAGCAACAGTCTTAAAACAAACTGCCTCAGCAGAATGGTGGCTGTGGTGATGGGACTGTGGTGGACTCACATTATAGAGCAGCGCCTATAAAATCCGGCCATCTGGTTTCCCTTGGTTTCTTTAAATGCTTCAATCGTTCCTTTGAAGACTTCATGGCCGATTTCCTTCCCTATACGAGATAATATTCTGTCTCCAAGGACACTGTCTTCAGCGGTACGTTAAACCATTATGTTAATTTATCGCCGGCCGGTGTGGCCGTGCGGTTAAAGGCGCTTCAGTCTGGAACCGCGTGACCGCTCCGGTCGCAGGTTCGAATCCTGCCTCGGGCGTGCATGTGTTTGATGTCCTTAGGTTAGTTAGGTTTAAGTAGTTCTAAGTTCTAGGGGAATGATGACCACAGATGTTAAGTCCCATAGTGCTCAGAGCCATTTGAACCATTTTTGTTAATTTATCTTAACTTCGTTTCAACTGATAGACTGCCTTTAAATTCAGGGTCCATTATAATATGGCCCATTAATTGTATCACATGACTGCTGATGTTTCCCAAAATTGATTCTTCAAACGGACAGCAATTCTATGCCGGCAAACGTGGTAACTATCTGGTTCATTGAGTAAGAGAGAGAAATAATCAATCTTTATCACCGTGTACTGGGCCTAATATCGTTTCTGCTTGTGTTAACCTACAAATATATCTGAATATAAGATGTTTCATGCCACATCTGAAAATTTTCATGTATTTTTTTCCTTCATCGTGCTGAGAGAAAGAGATGTCGAAACTTCTGGTCTCCAGGCATTGAGAAAGCTCACAGGCCTAAATTTAATCACCCCGTTAAAAGATAATATTAGTCGATTTGGGGTGCCCTGAACTTGTACAAGTCACGTGACCGTAGAATGCTGTCCTACATCAAAGCAGTAAAGTGTATGTGTCATACGTATGTATGGAATAAGCGCAGTAGGATGGATAGGTCTGAAGATGTGACAGAATGACGGAAAGGAACTACCATGTTTGGGCGTGCCCGTGACCACACTGTAAACGATGCTGCCTGATTTGTTGCTGTTTATCAACTCGGACTGTCAAAACAAATGTTTAAATGTGTGTGTGATATCTTTTGGGACTTAACTGCTGAGGTCATCAGTCCCTAAGCTTACACACTACTAAACCCAAGTTATCCTAAGGAGGGAGGACTCTAACCTCCGCCGGGACCAGCCGCACAGTCCATGACTGCAGCGCCCTAGACCGCTCGGCTAATCCTGCGCGGCATCGGACTGTCCAGCGAGTCTACAAATAGTGATGTGGCACTCGCAACGATGTAACACAGCATAAGAAAACTGCTTGTAAAAATATCCTTAGTGACAGGATTGTACCCTTCCACGTTTGAAGACAGTATCGCTGGCGCCAACAATGTCCAGTAGCGAGCGCAGCGAACGAAGAGTTAGTTGGTGTTTCACTGTGGTGAGCCAAGAGCGGTCATACAGAAAAACGGTTCTCGCGTTTAAGCTAATGGTACACAGTATTGTTAAATAACGTGTAATGTGAAATGTGTACATCTCGAAAAGTGATTTAATATTAATAACTAGTGTTCAAGAATTTACTTATCAAAATAATTAAATGGTCAAACTTAGTTAAAGCTTATCAGTCAACAAAGGACAGCATAATAACCGACAGGAATAATATCACATCACCATAAATACAACAAAGGTCTTATTGTACGTAAAAGGTTTAACGGTACCAAAAGGCATTTTTTCGTTGCATCTGGTGACGAGCGGCTATAGGACCCTGAAAAAAAGGCAGTTTTCGGATGCATCCGGGAAGATAACATAATAACACGGAAGTGCATCAGCTATTTGCAGTAGTGGCGCGTCGTACAGACCTGGAAGCAACATTGTTAAGAGTGAATAGGAAAGAAATAGTGGACTTGCTAATAACTTTAATTTCGCGAAGGAATTTTTAAATTACGTATACACTTTAGTTATAACGAACAGTGATTATCGTTAACATTATTGCAATGGCCAACACAGAGCCAAACGGTGGTGATACTATTAATGTAGGATGTCATTTTGTCGACTCGGTTAATGTTTAACAGAATTGTGAACTTACGAGAACCACAATGTGAATGGCTATGATGAGGGACCTGAGTGGGCCACGGTCAAATGTGGGGTGCCCCAGGGATAAGTGCTGAGGCCATTTCTATTCCTTATTTATATAAATGTTATGCCCTCTAGTAATACAGGTGATTCTAAATTATTTCTGTTTGCTGATGGCACTAGCTTTGAAGTAAATGATCTTAGGTGCAACACTGGCACTGTTTCAAATAGTGCAGTTCATGACATAAGTTTATGGCTTGTAGAAAATGAACTAGCGCTAAATAATAGTAACACTCAGTTTTACAGTTTGTGACACACAATTCAACAAAACCCGACGTTTCAATTTCACAGAATGGGCTTATGATTAGCGAAACTGAACAGTTCAAATTTCTAGGTGTTCAGACAGATAGTAAACTGTCGTGGAAAGCAAACGTTCAGGATTTTGTTCAAAGACTTAATGCTGCCATTTTTACTATTCGAACGGTATCCGAAGTAAGTGACAGTTCGACACGAGAAGTAGTCTACTTTGCTTATTTTCATTTTTTATGACGTGTGGTATTATACTTTGGGGCAGGTCTTCCCATTCTCAAAGGATATTTTTGGCTCAGAAACGGGCGATTCGGGCAATAAGTGGTGTGTAAGTTCACGAACCTCTTGTCGACTCCTGTTCATTAGTCTGGGTATTCTGCCATTGGCCTCTCAATACATATATTCTTCACTTTCGTTTCTTGTTAACAATATCAGCTTATTTCCAAGAATTAGCAGCTTTCACTCAGTTAATACAAGGCAGAAATCCAATCTGCATGTGGATCGCACTTGTGCAGAAAGGCGTGCAGTATACTGTCACATCAATTTTCAATACGCTGTCATAAGAACTCAAAAATCTTAATAGTAATGCACGCAGTTTCAAATCGAAACTAAAGAGTTTCCTCATGGGTCACTCTTTCTATTCTGTCGAGGAGTTCTTTGAAAAATTAAGCTGATTCCTGTGACTGCGTTTACATAAACTTATGGCTTGTCTGTTTTTGGGTTCATAAATATTTTATTTTATCTGTCATTACATTTATGTTGTAATTTCATGTACTGACGCGTTCCATGACCTTGGAGATTTGTTCCCCAATTTGGTCCCACAGAACTAGACGTATAAAATAAAAATAAAACAATTAGTATAAGAGAAGACAGTGGCATTGGTGATTTAGATTTGGCAATGCAAAGCTGAACACTGACAGTCAGTCAGAAAGCGAGACAGAGTACTGTTAGTAATGATCTAATGTCACAGATACTGCAAAAGCCTGATCCAATAATCAAAATTTCTAATCAAAAAATGAGTGAAAAATAGAAAATTTTCGAAATGAAATGAAGGAAGATTACAGTAAGTTAGTGTGAGAACAGAGCTTACTAGTATATTTAATCAAAAGCATGATGAACTCCTAGAAGAATGTCAGGTCGCACATGAAATCGGAACTGAATTTCGAGCGTTTAAGACACTTGAGCAATGCAAACGAACGAAAATGTTAGTCAGCAAGGCTCAGTTGTGAAAATCAAGAGTACCTGCTACAGTAAAAAAAAAAAAAAAGCGCTCATTGTATTAATTTGCGGCGTTCAGAGGCAGTGCAATGAGTTGAGCACTGAAGTAGACGAAATCCGACCAGAAAGTCATAGAATAAGGCGAAGAGTGGAATGGAGTGAATAATGAACTCGGACGGGAAGATATTAATTCAGCATTACGCGAAATAGATAGTAACATTGTTAACATGTCTCATGTAACTGTAGACAATGGAATGAGCGTGCAAAATTTTCTAAATTATGAACTCAAACAAGGAATCCATGCTGTGGCTGTCATCAAACAGTTCAAACATACACTTCCGAAACATTACATCGAATCGGCTAAAATAGACATGTGCATCATCCGATGAAAGGAGTAGCACATATTTAGGGTATGAGTGAATCCTTAAATTATTCCACGTATAAAGGATTTGAAACCGCACTTTTAAACAAATTTTGGTCTCGAGAAAACAACTATAATGTAAAATCGAAAATCCTTAGGTCGCCAAACTACGCAAGACATCATGGTACTATATGAGAATATATGCAGAAATACTGGAATAACAATGCCTGTCTCGATCATCCTGTGAAACAGAAAGATTCTAATACAAAAGTTAGCACTCGCTGTACGTGAAAAGTAGGTGCTCACCCCATATTATGGACTATGGAGCAAGTATCTTCAATTATTGACCAAACTGAAGTTCTCAAAGGAAAACGAGAGTAACGGGAAAGAAATGACGACGATCGTTAAAATCTCAGTGCTGGCCTACCGCGATGCTATGGACAAAGCAGGTTCGATCGGTGAGGCAGTAGCATACAAAGAAAGAATGAGTACGTTCCACACAATAGGTTTAATTCACATCATGAAAGAAATCGACCATCCCATGGGCCGGAAAGTACCAGAAACCGCAATCGTAATAGGTGAGATCGTGAAACGGTAAACTAAATGAAGTTTCGGAAACAGCCCGCTCCGAAACCAATTCGTGAGAAATGGGTCAGAAGTGACATCAAAAGCTATTAAGTGTGAACGTGTCACAGACATGAAGGAAGACCTACGCTGAGTGGAAAAAGAGAAAGATGAAGTTGTAAATCCTTTTCTAGATGTAGAAACACGTGGATTAATTACGGATGCCTTAGTGGATTTAGCGAGCAAAACGACTGCTATTTCAAAAAATGTCACAACTGAAAAATTTGGTTGCTTTTTAACATTTCTTATTAAAAGCGTACGTATAGTCATTGCTGTGGGTTCTCAAAGCAAACCCATTAAAGGTCAGGTACTATCAAAATTCATAATTCAGAAAGATGAGTACGAGTAGAGTGTGTTTAATCCTTGGAATTGATTGGTTGCCGGAAATGAGGTATAAGATTGATTTTGAAGAGGTCTGTCTGTGTAGAAAGTTGAATACTGTGGGAGAAAAAAATTAAATTTAAGGCACAAGTGCATGAAGATAGTAAGGGTGGTGTGTGCGTCAGTATAAGGTTGTTGTTTTTTCGAGAAGAAGAGGCAACTGCAACTTTAAATGATTCTGAGGAAGATACTGGTAGTAATAATGATTGGGAATGTACTCTGATTAGTTTTAAAAACAAGATTCATACGTTAGTGGACCTGCCTGAAGCTAAACGGGAAGAACTGATAGAAGTATTATTCAAAAACAACTGCTTTGATCAAACGATTCAGTTGTAAAATTCATGTCAAGAATAATTAGCCATGTCACATTAAACAATGCCTAAGGCCAAAAGAGAAACAGTTAGTAAAGAAATTAAGATTGTGTTGGGCAATAAGATAATTCAACACTCAGATAGCGAACATTCTAAACCAATGCACGCATTGCAGCAAAGGACGGCACTTTGCGTATAGTTATCAATGCTTGTTCAATGAGTCGCATTTTGACACAACATGAGCGACCAGTAAATATGGAATGTTCTATACAGAAGTTTAAAACAGTAAAATACTTAAGTAGCGTCGATCTAACGGGCACCTACTGTTAGATGAAGATATCAGGAAGTACACTGCCTTTTTACATACCAGAAGATGTTACCAGTTAAAAGAATGTCTTTCGATTTGTCAGTATCATCTGCGGCCCTTGTGAGAGAGAGCGTTAGATGAAATTCTGGGAGAAGTATTATTGAGACATGTAAAACTTTATGTAGACAATATTCTAAGCAGTAGAGGTTCATGGGAAGAGCACTGACAAATTCTATGAGGAGTAATTTTATAAGAGAGGCGTAAATGACAATTTGGATAAATCAGAATTCACCAAGTTACAAATTAAATTCCTTAGACATACAGTTTCTTCGTGTGGATCCAACGAAAATGCAAGCAGTCAGAAATTTTCCAGCGCCAAAGTGCCGTAAACATCTAAAGTCTCTTCGCCGGTTCTGCAATTTCTGTCATCGTTTTCTTCCTAGATGTTGTTTTAGTCTCCAACTACACTTACGGAGATTTTGAAGAAGGATACCGTATGGAAGTGGAATAAAGAATATCAAGACGCGTTTGAATTAGTTTAAAACAGCTGTTTGAGGCACTGATACTTCATCATCCTGATTTGAGCTAAAATTTCTATCTTGGCACTAATTCTAGTAGTTACTCTCTTGGTGCAGAATTTTATCAGCTTATTGAAGTTAATGGATTCATTGAACATCGTACCGTCTCATTCACTTGTCGTATAATCACTAAGTGCAAGAGGAAATACACAGTTATGGGAAGATAAGCAATTGTCATTGTAAGGTGTTTTGAAATGTTTCGCTTTTGCTTGCCGGGAATCGATTAATGTTGTGCATCGCAGGAAGAAGGGCAATGGATGAAATTCTTAAGATGACCAAGGAAAAATGTGAAGATCGTGACACAGATGGTGGCGTCAACAAACGTCAATATTATTTAAAACGTGAAGACGAGTTGTATAGGAAAACTAATGTAAATTCAGATAGACAGGGTCTATATGTACCCAGACACATAGATGAACTCATAAATAATGTTAGATATGCGCACCTGATTCGGGCATAGAGAGACAGCTGGGGGGCAGCGACCACATGCTCCGCACTGTCAGGACACGCCCCTCGGCTCGAACAGGAATCTGTATTTACACAATTGTACACATACGCCTGCGACGACACGTGATTGGTTTGTACACAACAGCGTTCCTATTCTTGGAGGAGGGGATGGTTAACAGGCCAGTCAGTCAGTTACCTTATAAGATACACCGAAGAGCCAAAGAAATTAGTACACCTAAGTAACATCGTGTAGGGCTCCAGTGAGCACGCAGAAGCGCCGCAACACTATCTCGCATTGACTCGACTAATGTCTGAAATAGTGCTGGATTGAAGTGACACCATGAAGCCTGCAGAGCTGTCGATAAATCCGTAAGAGTACGAGGGGGTGGAGATTTCTTCTGATCAGCACGTTGCAAGGCATCCCAGAAATGCTCAATAACGTTCGTGTCTCAGGAGTTTGGTGGCCAGCGGAAGTGTTTAAACTCCGAAGAGTGTTCCTGGAGCCACTTTGTACCAGTTATGCACGTGCGTGGTGTCGCATTGTCCTGCCTGAATTGTCAAAGACCATCGGAATGCACAATGCACAATGGACATGATTGGATGCAGGTGATCAGACAGTATGCTTACGTACGTGTCACCTATCAGAGTCGTATCTAGACGTATCAGGGATCCCATATCACTCCAACTCCACACGCCCCACATGAATACAGAGCCTCCATCAGCTTGAATAGTACCCTGCTGACATACATGGCCCATGGATTCATGAACTTGTCCGCCGTGTCATCCTTAGCCCACAGGCATCACTGGATGTGGATATGGAGAGGCATGTGGTCAGTACATCGCCCTGCCGGCCGTATGTCAGTCTACCAGGCCGGAGTCGCTACTTCACAATCAAGTAAACTCCTCTGTTTGCCTCACAAGGACTGGCTACACCCCGCTTGCCAACAGAGCTCAGCAGACCCGACAGCGCTTAACTTCTGTGATCTGACGGGAACCGGTGTTACCACTGCGGCAAGGCCGTTGGCCGTACGGAATTATAGGGAGGTTTTCTGGATACTGTTCAGACGTTAGTCGACACTGCAGGCAAAGGCTCTTGTTGTTGTTGTGGTTTGATGCAGCTCTTCATGCTACTCTATCCTGTGCCAGCCTCTTCATCTCCGAATAATTACTGCAACATATATTCTTCTGAATCTGCTTAATGTATTCATCTCTTGGTCTCCATCTACGATTTTTACCCCCCCCCCCCCCCCTTCCACTTCTCTCCAGTACTAAATTGGCGATTCCTTGATGCCTCAGAAGGTGTCCTACCACCCGATCCCTTCTTTTGTCACGTTGTTCCACAGCATTCTCTCCTCCCCAATTCTTTTCAGTACGTGATATACCCATATAAACTTCAGCATTCTTCTGTAGCACCACATTTCGAAAGCTTCTATACTCTTCTTGTCCAAAGTATTTATCGTCCATGTTTCACTTCCATACATGGCTACACTGCACACAAATACTTTCAGAAACGACTTCCTGACACTTAAATCTATACTCGATGTTAACAAATTTCTCTTCTTCAGAAACGCTTTGCTTGCCATTTCCAGTCTACATTTTATATCCTCTCTACCTAAACCATCATCAGGTATTTTGCTGCCCAAATAGCAAAACTCATCTACTACCTTAATTGCCTCATTTTCTGAACTGATTCCCTCAGCATCACATGATATAATTCGACAACATTCCATTATCCTCGTTTTGCTATTGTTGATGTCCATCTTATATTCTCCTTTCAAGACATTGTCCATTCCTTTCCACTGCTCTTCCAAGTTCTTTGCTGTCTCTGACACAAATACTGTTTCAGCGGCAAACCTCGAAGTTTTTAATTTCTTCTCCCTGGACTTTAATTCCCACTTCAAATTTTTCTTTTGTTTCCTTTACTGCTTGCTCAATATACAGATTGAATGTCACTGGTGATGAGCTACAACCCTGTCTCACTCCTTTTTCAACCACTGCTTCCCTTTCGTGACCCACGCCTGTCTTATAGCTGCCATTTGTTATCTCTTTTCTGTACAAATCGTAAATAGCCTTTCCCTCCATGTATCTTACCCTTTCCATCTTTAGAACTTGAAAGAGAGTACAGCAGTCAACATTGTAAAAAGCTTTTTATAAAACTACAAATGCTATTAACGTAGGTTTGCCTTTCCTTATCCTATCTTCTATAAAAAGTCGTTACTGTAATTCTTAAACGTTATCACTTATTTTATAGCTTTTAAAACATTAGCGTTTTCTCAGCCTTTCAAGGAGGCTTCCCACGAATTAGGACTGGAGAAATCATCTGCACTGCACCTTCTGTTGCCATGGAAAATTACACTACTACAACATTTGAGTCAGCACCCAAGGACAGAGAAGCCTCTTAAATAGGACTTTTTCGTATACGTCTCATGTTATACTTATAGGAAATGTTAACTGTCCAGAGGTGCCATGAGTTAGCAACTTTTCTCTGTCCACGTTTTCGTAATTTAAAAGTGATATCTGAAGATAAGAGGCGCGAATTCGTGGTAGAGGTAAGACGCACATTCCATTTATTGCTAAGTCAGTAGCACCCTAGAGGTCAGTTCCGAAGAGAACTGACGGCTCGCAGTCGAAACCAAGGTTGGTCACAGAATCGAGTATAGGCCTCACATGTTGAGAGTCGATGTACCCTCGCCTAAAGAATAGCCGAATATATGTGTCTCCTTTATCAGAAGACCCGATCGAATTTGTGGACGACCTAGGCGGAGGCCTGATATTGAATGAAAATACATGCAACAGAGTATTTGGTTTTATTTTCAATAAACTTTCATATTGAGTGTAGGATTCACATTGACGCGGATTTGCAAAACGATTTATTAAAGAGATTTTGAATTTTTTCAGCTAGGTAAAAAGATTATGGTGAAAGAGGAATGTACAAACCCTGAAGAGGCATTTCTTAAATCAAATTCCACAAAAACTCCATTACCAGATGAAGTAAAGAAGTTTGCTTTGTGGAGAGATGGCGATTTTAGTATTACTCCAGTAGATGAGCTGCAGAGATATTTAAATTAAAACTACAAAATGAAGAAAATGTGGTTTCTTACTTGACAACTACAGCTCAAAATTTTTCAACTCTTCAGAAGTTTGTCAGAAAAAGATTGTGCATACAAGCATCTAGCTGTGTTTCAGAAAGAAATTTCAGTTCTGCTGATTTTATTCTCAGTACAAGATGGTCACATTTACATTCGGAGCCGAGCGACCGCTACGGTCGCAGGTTCGAATCCTGCCTCGGGCATGGACGTGTGTGATGTCCTTAGGTTAGTTAGGTTTAATTAGTTCTAAGATCTAGGCAACTGATGACCTCAGAAGTTAAGTCGCATAGTGCTCAGAACCATTTGACATTCGGACGATGTCGATGCTCTTCTTTCGATTGATAGTAACTCTATTCTAGACAACTATTTTCGAACATTAAGTTTGGTTTTCCGTTGTTTGCAGTCGTGGAAAAGTTTTCATTTATTGCGCGTTTAGTTGCGTATATTTGATTAAAGTACACTGTTGTTAAAATAAGTTTCGAATTTTTGAAATGAAATAAAACTCAGCTTATTTCCAAATAATTATTGAGTAGCAGGCAAATATTGGCAGCTTTATTTCAGTCTTAACTTGTTGTTGTTGTTGTGGTCTTCAGTCCTGAGACTGGTTTGATGCAGCTCTCCATGCTACTCTATCCTGTGCAAGCTTCTTCATCTCCCAGTACCTACTGCAACCTACATCCTTCTGAATCTGCTTAGTGTATTCATCTCTTGGTCTCCCCCTATGATTTTTACCCTCCACGCTGCCCTCCAATACTAAATTGAGTCTTAACTTATCATGTTTTAAATTTAATATTTAGAAAACTGTATCACTTCATTCACAACTCTCTTGATCGCATTTGTTATATGTTGCTGTTTGCCGGTTTCGACTGTAATAAGTTCTCATCAGGACAAAATATCCGACTGATAACCACGCAGTTTAGTCCCGTTAATCTACAACCAACCAACCAACCGACTAAATACTAGTTACCTTGTTACGAAAGAAACACACAAAGTCGTCATCAAAAAAACCACCGATTGTAATCGTTTAAATTACATCTAACAAATGCGAGCAAGACATCTCCAAATAAAAAAATCTTTGAGTGAGGAAACGGTGCCGTGGGAAGCGCCTGGCGCATAGCACCGCCAGGCGTGTCGCGAGTCGCGTAGTGCGGATGTCCAGCTAGCACAGAGCTACAGGCTGGCAGGAGACTCGCTAGTTGATTCTTATTTCGTTCAGTCGGTTTTTTTTCAGTATAATTAAAGAATCGAATGAAACTAGTCCCTGTGGCCACGTCAGCTATATCAGTGTTTTTGACTCACTCTCGGGTTTGAGTGTTTTATTACTTAATGTGAGACAACAGAGGCAGACGAAAAGGAGATTAGTGTCCAACGTCCCGTCCACAACGAGGTCATTAGAAACGGAGCACAAGCTCGGATTAGGGAAGGATAGAAAAGGAAATCGACCGTGCCCTTTCAAAGAAACCATCCAGGCATTTGCCGTAAGCGTTTTAGGGAAATCACGGAAAACCTATATCAGGTTGGCCGGACGCGGGTTTGAACCGTCGTCCTCCCGAATGCGAGTCCAGTGTGCAAACTACCGCGCTACCTCGCTCGGTGAGACAACCGACAGGCACAATCCTCTGAAAGTTGCGTCTGTTCTATGATTATTTTCATTCAGTCTCTTACATACTTTTTTAGCCTTTGTGAGTGTTATACGTGAACTGCGACTAAGGTTGCCAACATTTTTGGAGACAAATAATGTAAGGGAGAGCCGAATAAAAACAGTATTTCTGAAAATATTACTTCGATGAGGAAATCGTCTTTTGAGGGTTTTACGTTAAGGAACTCACAGCGGACCATTACTGGATACTGTACGAACTGCGAACGCGAACAGTGTACTGCGAGAGCTGCTTTCCACGGGCGCCACAGAGCGAGGTGGCACTGTGGTTTGCACACTGGACTCGTATTCGGCAGGAGGACGGTTCAAACCCGCGTCCGGCCATCCTGATTAAGGTTTTCCGTGATTTCCCTAAATCGCTTCAGGCGAATGGCGGGATGGTTCCTCCGAAAGAGTACGGCCGACTTCCTTCCCCATCCTTCCTTAATCCGATGGGACCGATGACCTCTCTGTTTGGTCCCCTACCCCCAAATCAACCAACTCACCTACGAGTACCGACGGAGAAGTTGTTTGGGCAACTTGATTGTCCGATCTGATAGAAGAGTACAGAGATTTACGGCTACACCTTCAACACTAGTGGCACACTAATTATATAAATAACTATGACCTATGTGACTGTATTGTCGGCTTTTGCATTTTTGTCAATAACTCGACTTTTTGGACTGACTAATATACAAATAAAAAGAAAATAAAGTTAATACGATGTGCAAATGACCGAGCGAGGTGGCGCAGTGGTTAGCACACTGGACTCGCATTCGGGAGGACGACGGTTCAATCCCGTCTCCGGCCATCCTGACTTAGGTTTTCCGTGATTTCCCTAAATCGTTTCAGGTAAATGCCGGGATGGTTCCTTTAAAAGGGCACGGCCGATTTCCTTCCCAATCCTTCCCTAACCCGGGCTTGCGCTCCGTCTCTAATGACCTCGTTGTCGACGGGACGTTAAACACTAACCACCACCACCGATGTGCAAATGAATATTTTTGCCATTTTTGTGTTCTGTAATTTTTATTCGTGTTTGGACTTTTGAGATTTTTGTTTCGTTTTTAGTACTTTTGTATTTTTTCCAGATGTAGCTATGCACTGGGCACTGACTAGATAATTTATATCTTTGTTTGTGGGGATCAGAGTCCCTATTTGAACGTACTAGTTGGACTGATGCGATCATGCTCGCTTATATTGGTGAATGATGGTAGGATCGCATTACCTGGCTTAAGTCTACTACTGGCATTAGTAAAACTAGGATCCTTAATTCTAATGATTAATGGATGTAAGTGTATTTGCGTGTTTACAAGGCCGATCTGTTGCGATTATTTTCGCTGGCATTGGTTGGGATGGTGATGAGTGATGGCAATATGTTTAGCCACTAACTTAAATCTGGTACGGGTTTGTACACCGTCTTCCTCCCGCCACTCCTTCCCCACGCCCTCCGGCAATTTCCTTCCGTGCCTGCTGAAGAGGCTGCGCAGACAGCCTCCTGGTCGGTCAGGTGGGCTGCCGAACGCAGGAGGTGGCGAGTGCTAGAGGTAAGGAGCGGCGCCTGTTGTGACACGGCTGCAGCCAGCGGCCGATACTCGCCACCTCTCCGCTGCCACTGCTCGCACGTCACTCTTAACGCTCAGTTGCGGTGAGAACGTGGATTGTGGCTACAGAGATAGGCTTAATGGAGATATGAAAGAGAATATACTATTCATAAGCGTGAAATACTACACTTGCTACTTTTCAAACGCTATAAACTGTACACACGTTTCTGTGCATGCGTATGATTTGTACGTGCATAGCCGGTAACGTAATTTTCTGCATAATATATGTACATTTTTTATCTTCCACACAAATATAAGGCTGAATAAGTGTTAACGGTCTAGAGTGAACCGGTTTTTAATTAATAGATATAATTACAACTTTTCAGAGACGCGAAACGCAAAGAGTCGCAAAAATTTGGCAGTGTTCCTTTCCTTTTCAGATACCCTTAAGTTGCGTGCATCTGGAACCACTTAGTCCATAGCAATACATTAATCGATTTTATAAAGACGAAAAGAAGAATCTGTCTCTTCAGTAAACAATTGAATGAATATGTATAATTTGGTTGCAGCAGATGATGAAGCTTGCAGAGGACAGAGCAGCATCAAATCAGTCTTCAGACTGACCACAGCAAGCACAATATTGTTTATTTTAACTTTGGCGTGTCTCCTCTTCTCGTACCCACGGACGTTAGGGCAACCCCCGAGATATGTGTATGCCGGCTGTATACCACTGCTTTAATTCAACTAATGAAAGTACAACATACTGGTTTCACTCACAAGAGTGAATAGATAACTCAGTCTGAACGAACGAGAATATGTGGTTCAATAGACAGAGAAACTACAGACTGGTTTCACCTGAAAAGAAAAAAAGAATACTTCGGTAAATATGCAAACCTACAACGGACTGGGTCGACTGTTTTCGTTAGGCTACTCCCACAGACTGGTTTGGCCCGCACAAAATGAATGAATGCTAATCCAGCCGATACATAAAGATACAACTGAGTCGAATGTTTTGATTCGGGTGTTCCTATCGCTAGCGGGCCGAACAAGCCGCGGGCCACTCTGTTCTACTATGATGCGCACTTCGGACCAAGCAAGTGCAGGCTGAAGTGGAAAGATAGAGTAATTTTCGACAATATGACCCAGAAAGTCAGATCGAACATGAAGTACTGCGATCTAGCTCAGAAAACTAATGTATCTACCGTTCAATAAAAAGATTTTATGAACAGTATTACACCACAGAAACCTGAAGAAATCTCGGTCCTCGTATGGCTCGTTGCTTAGACCTAAGGGAAACTTTACACAAATTCTGATTGTTACGGACGCCTTTTCGGAATTTGTACGGCTCTGTCCGGTAAGAAAAGCCAATAACAAAATCGTAATTAAATCAAATATGCCGGCCGCGGTGGTCTAGCGGTTCTAGGTGCTCAGTCCTGAACCGCGCGACTACTACGGTCGCAGGTTCGAATCCTGCCTCGGGCATGGATGTGTGTGATGTCCTTAGGTTAGTTAGGTTGAAGTAGTTCTAAGTTCTAGGGGACTGATGACCACAGATGTTAAGTCCCATAGTGCTCAGAGCCATTTGAACCATTTTTAAATCAAATGGCTCCGAGCACTATGGGACTTAACTTCTAAGGTCATCAGTCCCCTAGAACTTAGAACTACTTAAACCTAACTAACCTAAGGACATCACACACATCCATGCCCGAGGCAGGATTCGAACCTGCGACCGTAGCGGTCTCGCGGTTCCAAACTGAAGCGCCTAGAACCGCACGGCCACACCGGCCGGCCGTAATTGAAAGATTAAAGTGCATTTTATGAAACAATGGTCCTCAATTCTATTCAGCTCTGTGGAAAGGTTTCATACAGAATGGAGAACTCGCCACATATTGCTATATTCTTATAGGCCAGCACCGCACCATCAGAACGAATAATATTTGAATTGGGACCCCTATTCCACGTACACTGTGGGAAAAACCACGAGAAGGGGATGGAAAGGTTGTGCTATTTGGAAACAGTTATAGTTTGTGTCATAACACCACTGGATTACAGCCATCCACTGTTCTTTTGGGTAAAGAAACATGCAATATTTTCGATGAATACATCAATTTTCTTCAGAAGGCGGAAGAAGAACGAGTAAAGTAGCGTGGCAAAGACGGAAGAGGAAAGCAAACGTGCACATGACAGAATAGTGAAAACTGTTACGTAAAACGCGGGTTACCTGATACTAATTCAGAGGCATACTAAATCATCTATCAATGACTATTGTGATAGACCATTTAAAGTTAGTTTTCGCGTCTATAGCTGTATGAGTAGCATTTTTGACTGGCATGTGGCGGACTCTGGTTGGATTCCCGGTAAAGCTAGAGTTTTTTCCTTGGTTGGAGAACTCGTACGGGGTGCACATAGCTTCGCGAGGCCAACTGAGGAGCTCCTCGCCCGATGAGTAGCGGTACCAAGGTCAAGAACCTGGACAACGACCATGAGGGTGGTGTGCTGACCACACGCCCCTCTTACCGCATTCAACGGCACCATTTGCAGATGATGACCCCGCGGTCGGTCCGGCCCTATTGGCTCGTCCATGAGGAAAGAAAGTGGAACTTTCCGTAATTTACCTAAGTTATTTACAATTGGGAACGCCGTTCACCCCAATTCTGTTGAAGTGGAAGCAGTGAGAGCTAGAAAATATCAATGTCTTCAGCATGTTGAAAACATAAAACTGTAATCTCATCAAGAAATATAGCAAGAGCGTATGAGTAAGTAAACAGTTTTCCTCTAGCGCCGGCCGGTGTGGCCGAGCGGTTCTAGGCGCTTCAGTCTGGAACCACGCGGCCGCAACAGTCGCAGATTCGAATCTTTCTTCGGGCATGGATGTGTATGATGTCCTTAGGTTAGTTAGGTTTAAGTAGTTCTAAGTTCTAGGGGACTGATGACCTCAGATCTTAAGTCCCATAGTGCTCAGAGCCATTTGAACCATTTCCTTTAGCGAATGTGCCACCTTATGTGGTGGATACGAATAAACAGACAATAGTCAGTGGCTATTTTGAACTTACGTTAGTGAGTGTAGTTATTAGTTTCAGTGAGTTAATATAATTACATATCGAACTGCTATGATGACGCTTTGAAACACTGTACTTTGCAAGAAGCTACGGCAGGGCAGTCCAGTAGTCCACGTAGCGAGGGCTTTGTTTATACGTAACGCAAGTAGGAATGCGAGGTCATGCGTGCGCAGGCGGACTGTGTTTTCTTACGAATGCTACCATCAAATATTTGTATTTTCATGTTGGGGGGGGGACCCTCGACTTGTCCCTGGCCGCAGCGGGAATCGAAGCCGGGACCCCCGCAAAGCACTCAGCTACGGAGGCGGACACGCCTATGAGGCCAGATGTGAATTTACTCTCCGCTCCTCTCTAATGGGAATGTGAGCCTTAAGGAATGTGCCATCTCGCTCGGCCGACAGTGTACAGTGTGGTCCATAACTGTAGAATTATCAATGAACAGCATCAAAATGGTGGAATTCCAGTCGCAAACGATCATTCCATCACAGTGTTGTACCCGAGGTCCATGATCGGTTCACAGCACTTGTTTTTGTGACGGTAAAAAATGTTCACAATGTACTTTAAATCGTATGTGAAACTTTTAATTCTTGTTTGTTCGTTACTTTACGACGCAGCTGTCCACAAATGGTTCAAACGGCTCAAAGCACTATGGACTTAACATCTGAGGTCATCAGTCCTCTAGACTTAGAACTACTTAAACCTAACTAACCTAAGGACATCACACATATCCATGCCCAAGGTAGGAATTGAACCTGCGACCGTAGCAGCAGCACGGTTCCGGACTGAGGCGCCTAGAACCGCTCGGCCACGGCGGCCGGCCAGCTGTACACATATATTTGTTATAATTATGTTCTATTAAAGATCAATGAAGCCACCTTAATGTCCTCAACAGGTGCAGTATACATATTATTATATTCACACCAGAATGAAAAACGCTCCTATCGTAGCACAAAAAGCTGTGGAGTGTCCTACGCAAAGTTAGAGATGCAAAAGAAGGGAACCAGCTTTTCGACTTATCTGGTAGCTACAAGGACATTTAAATCAAAACAGATTGACATATTCGCGCTGTTTTACTTCTTAGTGTTAGTACCCATAATGCACTGTTTCGAGTAAATTAACGTGATACATAATGTCACGCCGCATAACATTGCACATGCCATCATGTTATCCAATATGACATTTCTCATGTTGTGCAGTATGACACAGGGTCTCATTAAAATTTAGGATACTCCCTACTATAAAACACCCTCACTCTCGGATACTTTCTATTGTAGATCCATCCCACTCCCTACAAGCTCATAAATGTCTGTCTATTTGTTCTTACATCCCTCACCACACATGTAACGGGGGGTGGGTCTAAGAGAGCTCACTGCGCTGGAGACGTAGGATAAACTCGTAAAAAAGGGCGAATATATCAAGATGTTTCGATTTAAATGTGTTTGAAGCTGACAGATAAGTCGAAAAGCTTCTTTTACATCTCTAACTCTGCCCAGTACATATTCACTTCCTTGTGCTACAATGGACGCATTTTTCAGTCTGGTTCCTAACTTTTACTCTACACTAATTTTGATACTAGACCGCCATATTTTGGTAACCGATGTAGATCCTTATTTACTCGGGTAACGAGTGATACGGTACAGGTTCTTTTATGGTCTTTCGAAAGACGTTGCTTATATCGAGGCAGCGGTATTTGTCTACATTCTAACAAAATTTGAACCGATTCGTACAAATTTCAAACATAGAAGTGGCGCTCGTAAGAAACCCTCAAAAAAATAATATTTTTTGCACGTAAAATCCGAATGTAGCTACATTTCTGAAAGCAAGTTTTCAGTTTTGTTGTAAGAAGGCATTTTTAAGTATTTGACTAGAAATTTAAGGAGATGCGTCCTGGATAAACTGGAAGAACCAGAGATTGTACAGAGCTCCAGAAGGAGCATTAGGGAACGACTTACAAGAACGGAGGAAAGAATACAGCAGAAAAAGAATGGGTAGCATTGAGAGATGAAACAGTGAAGGCAGCAGAGAATCAAGTAGGTAAATAGACGAAGGCTAGTGGAAATTCTTGAGTAACACAAGAGATACTGAATTCAATTGATGAAAGGAGAAAATATTAGCAAATGCATTAAATGAAGCAGCCGAAAGGTAATACATCTAATTGAGACTGACAGGAAGTGCTAAATTGCTAAAAAGGAATCGCTAGAGGACAAATCTAAGGATTTAGAAGCGTATGTCACTAGGGGACAGATAGTTAACGCCTACAGGAAAGCCGGCCAGTGTGGCCACGTGGTTAAAGGCGCTTCAGTCTGGAACCGAGCGACCGCTACGGTCGCAGGTTCGAATCCTGCCTCGGGCATGGATGTGTGTGATGTCCTTAGGTTACTTAGGTTTAAGTAGTTCTAAGTTCTAGGGGACTGATGACCTCAGATGTTAAGTCCCACCGTGCTCAGAGCCTACAAGAAAGTTAGAGAGACCTTTGGTGAAAAGACAACCATCTGCATGAATATCAAGAGCTCAGATGGAAAGCCAGTCCTAATTAAAGAAGGGAAAGCAGAAAGGTGGAAGAAGTACATAGAGGCTCTGTACAAGGGCGATGTACGTGAGGGCAGTATTATAGAAATTGAAGAGAACGTAGATGAAGATGAGAAGGGAGATTGATACTGCGTGATGAAATTGACAAGTCAATGAAAGACCCAAGTCGAAACAAGGCCCCGGAAGCAGACAACATTCCGTTAGAGATACTCATAGCCTTGGGAGAGCCAACCATGACAACGCTCTTCCACCTGCTGAACAAGAGGTATGAGAAAGGTGAAATTCCCGAATACTTCGAGAAGAATATAGTAAATCCAGCTCCAAAGAAAGCAGGCGTTGACAGGTGTGAAAATTACCGAACTATCAATTTAATAAATCACGGTTGCAGAATACTAACACGAATCTTTACAGAGGCGTGGGAAAAGTGGCAGAAGCCGACCTCAAGGAAGATCAATTTGTATTCCGGAGAAATGTAGGAACACGCGAGGCAAAACTGACTCTACGACATCTCACAGAAGATGGGTTGTTGTTATTGTCGTTGTTGTTGTTGTTGTTGTTATCAGTCCAGAGACTGGTTTGATGCAGCTCTCCATGCTACTCTATTCTGTGCAAGCTTCTTCGTCTCCCAGTACCTACTGCAACCTACATCCTTCTGAATCTGTTTAGTGTATTCATCTCTTGGTCTCCCTCTACGATTTTTACCCTCCACGCTGCCCTCCAATACTAAATTGGCGATCCCTTGATGCCTCAGAATATGCCCTACCAACCGATCTCTTTTTGTAGTCAAGTTGTGCCACAAATTTCTCTTCTCTCCAATTCTATTCAATACCTCCTCATTATTTATGTGACCTACCCATCTAATCTTCAGCATTCTTCTGTAGCACCACATTTCGAAAGCTTCTATTCTCTTCTTGTCTAAACTATTTATCGTCCATGTTTCACTTCCATACATGGCTACACTCCATACAAATACTTTCAGAATCGACTTCCTGACACTTAAATCTATACTCGATGTTAACAAATTTCTCTTCTTCAGACTCGCTTTCCTTGCCATTGCCAGTCTACATTTTATATCCTCTCTACTTCGACCATCATCAGTTAAGGTTAAGGAACGGTAAAGCTACGTTTATAAAATTTGTAAAGTTAGAGAAAGCTTTTGACAATGTTGACTGGAATACTCTCTTTCAAATTCTAAAGATGGCATGGGTAAGATACAGGGAGAGAAAGGCTATTTACAATTTGTACAGAAAACTGATGTTACTTATATGAGTCGAGGGGCACGAAAGGGAAGCAGTGGTTGAGAAGGGTGTGAGACAGTGTTTTAGCCTATCCCCTGTATTATTCAATCTGTATATTGAGCAAGCAGTAAAGGAAACAAAAGAAAAATTTGGAGTAGGAATTAAAGTTCAGGGAGAAGCAGGGAGAAGAAATAAAAACTTTGAGGTTTGCCGCTCTAACAGTAATTCTGTCAGAGACGGCAAAGAACCTGGAAAAGCAGCTGAACGGAATGGACAATGTCTTGAAAGGAGGATGTAAGATGAACATCAACAAAAACAAAACGCGGATAATGGAATGTAGTCGAATTATATGAGGCAACGCTGAGGGAATTAGATTAGGAAATGAGACAATTAAAGCAGTAGCTGAGTATTGCTATTTGGGCAGCAAGATAACTAAGGAATGTCGAAGTAGAGGGAATATAAAATGTAGACGCGATGGACAGAAAAGGGTTTTTGAAGAAGAGACATTTGTTAACGTCGAGTATAGATTTAAGTGTCAGGAGTCTTTTCTGAATGTATTTGTATGGAGTGTAGCCATGCATGGATGTGTAACATGGACGATAAACAGTTTAGACAAGAAGATAATAGAAGTTCTTGAAATGTGGTGCTGCAGAAGAATGCTGAAAAAATGGTTCAAATGGCTCTGAGCAGTATGGGACTCAACTGCTATGGTCATCAGTCCCCTAGAACATAGAACTACTTAAACCTAAATAACCTAAGGACATCACACACACCCATGCCCGAGGCAGGATTCGAACCTGCGACCGTAGCAGCAGCGCGGCTCCGGACTGGAGCGCCTAGAACCGCACGACCACCGCGGGCGGCAGGAATGCTGAAGTTTATATGGGTTTATCGCATAACTAACGTGGAGGTACCGCACAGTATCAGAGAGAAAAGGAATTTGTGGCACACCGTGACTAGAAGAAGGGATCGGTTTGTAGGACACATTCTGAGACAACAAGGGATCAGCAATTTAGTATTGGAGGGAAGCGTGAGGGGTAAGAATCGTAGAGGAAGACCAAGAGATGAATACAATAAATAGATTCAGAAGGATGTAGGTTGCAGTAGTTCCACGGAGCTGATGAGGCTTGCAAAGGATGGAGTTGCATGAAGAGCTGCACCAAACTAGTCTTAGGTAAGAAGACCACAGTTACAACAAGTATTTGATTCGCTTTAAACCGTTTCCGCGCTTTCAGTTCACGTACGAAAGAATTTTACTTGTCATACTTAACTCTATTTTAAACCATCGTAACTCGACGACAGATAAAGGTTATTGGATTTAAAAAATTTCGTTTGGACTTTATACATTTATCTAACATCGTTAAAAGTTTGAACCGATTCGTATGAGTTTAAATTACAGAAGTGGAGCGCTTCAAAAACGTCCCAGAAAGGCATTTTTTTTTTTGCTTGTAAAATCCAAACGATGTAAATTTTTTTCAAAAGGTTAAAACTTTTCTTAGACCAAGATCCGATATCCCGACGGACGAAACTTGAATCATAAGTTTTCCCCCAGTCTGGAGATATTTAAAGCGATTGCTTCTGCACCTAAACTCGGAACAAGGATGACTTTTTCACGTAAAATCCGAACGGTGCACATACAAATGCTGTTACTAGCTGAGCATTAATTTCAGTCGGCTAAAATCTTTTGGTAAAGGAATTGACTGATTCGCACTATTTGCCTTGGAACCGGCTCCGTTTCATCGTTCAAAACTTGCTTAATATACTGCAACGTAGCTGTAGTATGACAAATATTTTGAATGGCTATATAACCAAAAGCCTTTTTGCCCCATGTTCGTAGCTGTAACCAATATTGGTTTCCCAGAAGTTTCTAGTGCAGGACATCGTGCGAGGTGGCATAATGGCACACACATTGCACCTGAGGAACTGAGTTCAAACTCTCCGTTCAGCCATCCTGATACAGGTTTCCCGTTGTTTTACAAAACCACGTCAGGGATATTCCTGTATGATAGCTTTCTTTCAAATACTTATCAATTGCAAGCATGTCATCGTCTCTGTTGACAAAGATGTCGATGATATGTTGAACTGTAACATATCCTCCGGTCCATCGTTCTGCCTGTCGAGGAAAGGGCAGCGGTGTTACCACGGATGCAGAAAGAGGGGCGGGGGAGAAGACATCTGGCTGAAACCTGAAGTGGAAGGCACTGAAAAATTTAGCGAGGCATGGAATGTATATCGAGAAGACAGATTAGACACCATAGGAGGGGGAGTGTCATTGACATTGACAAAAATATTGCGTCTATCGAAGTCGAAATTGAGTCTGACTATGAAGTTATCTGGACACGAGTACAAGGCCTAGGTAAACTTACTTTTATTGTCGGATGTTTTTACCGGCCACCTGGTTCGGCCGTAACTGTTCTAAAATCCACCCAGATTATGCAGTATTAGTTAGAGACGACTTTAATATTCTGAGTACAGTCGGGGACGACTATGGATTCACTGCAGGCGGTACAAACAATCCTGTGGGCCACTTTTGAATGCGTTTTTCGAAAATCACCTTGAATAACTAGTCAACAACCCACACGCAATGGACGTATTTCAGACCTTGTAGCTGCAAACAGACCTAACCTTACCGACACGGTCGATATAGAAGGGGGAATTAGTGATGAAGCTGTCATCATAGCGACAATACTTATTAGAGTACATAAATCCGTGCCGCCAGGAGTGGCCGAGCGGTTCTAGGTGCTGCAGTCTGGAACAGCGCGATCGCTACCTGTCTCAGGTTCCAATCCTGCCTCGGACATGGACGTGTGTGATGTCCTTAGGTTAGTTAGGTTTAAGTAGTTCTAAGTTCTAGCGGACTGATGACCTCAGAAGTTAAGTCCCATAGTGCTAGAGCCATATGAACCATTTTGAATAAATCCGTCAAGAAGGCTAGGAGAATATTTATGCTAAAAAAAGCAGATGAGCAGTTGTTAGCATCCCACTCTGACAATGAATGGACATCATTTAGGACCAATGTGACGCATATAAAGGAATAATGGACAAAGTTTAAACTGACAGTAAATTGTTTTGTGGAAAAGTACGTATCGAGTAAGTGGATTATGGAAGGAAAGCGCTCACGCTGGTTTAAAAAAGAAATTTTCAAAATGCTGAGGAGACAGAGATTGTTGCACTCTCGATTCAAAAAAAGGACATCCAAACGTCGATAGGCAAAAGTAAGAAGAAATTCTGCGTCCAGACGAAGATCAGTGCGAGAAGCTACCACAACTCCCACCGTCATACCTTAGCGAAAGATCTTCCTGACAACCCGAGAAAATTCGGGTCGTAAGGAGGTCGAAGGCTTCTGTCCAGTCATTTGTCGGTCAGTCTGGGGTAGCAATAAAAGACGGCAAAAGGAATGTTGAAGTTTTAAATTTCACGTTTAAGATTTCATTCACGGCGGAGGATCGTACATACATTCCGTCATTTTGACTGTCGCAGAGACTCCCGCATGGAGGACATAAAAATTGGCATAGAGAGGTCCAGATCGCAATTAGGTTTTACAGAGAGTACTCTGTGTCATTGGTCCTTACTTAGCTTGCATTTATAGTGAATATCTCGCCCAGCGAAAACTCCCAAGCAACTGGAAAAAAGCACTCGTGATTCCCGTAATAAAAAAGTTAAAATAACGGGCTCGCATAATTACGGAGAAAGATACTTAACAACAGGTTTCTAAAGAATTCTTGAAAATATTGTAAGTTCGAATATAATAAATTTCCTTGAGTTAGAAAAGCTCCTGTCCACAAATCAGCACGAATGTAGAAAGCATTGCTCGTGTGAAACTCAGCTTTCCCTTGACTCACACGATACCCTGCAAATCTTGGATGAAGGGCAACAGGAAGATTCCATACTCCTAGATTTCCGGAATGCGTTTGAACGGTGCCCCATTAAAGACTGTTGAAGGTCCCAGCATGCGGGTCAGGTTCCCAGATATGTGAGTGGCTCGAAGACTTTTTAAGTAATAGAATCCAATACGTTGTCATCTACGGTGAGAAAGGGTATCGTCAGGAGTGCCCCAGGGAATTGTGATAGGACCACTGTCATTTTCTATAAACATAAATGATCTGACTGACAGTGCTAGCAGCAATTTACGGCTGCTTGATGATGATGCTGTGGTGCACGTAAATGTGTCGTTGTTGAGTGACTGAAGGATGATAAAGATGATTTAGACAGATTTTCTATTTGGTGTGATGAATGACAGCTTGCCCTAAATGAAGTAAGTTGTAAGTTAGTGCACATTAGTAGGAAAAGCAATCCTGTAACGTTCGTATACAACATTAGTAGGATGCTGCTTGACGCATAGTCTCATCGATTAAATATGTAGGCGCAGCGTCGCAGAGCAATATGAAATGGAGTGAGAACGTCAGGTTGTTAGTACGGAAGGCGAATGCTTGACTTCGTTTTATGGGGACAATTGTGGCAGCAATGGACAGTTGCATCGCATCAGTCCATCCTTAGCAAATGGTTCAAATGGCTCTGAGCGCTATGGGACTTAACTTCTGAGGTCATCAGTCCCCTATAACTTAGAACTACTTAAACCTAACTAACCTAAGGACATCACACACACCCATGCCCGAGGCAGGATTCGAACCTGCGACCGTAGCGGTCGCGCGGTTCCAGACTGTAGCGCCTAGAACCGCTCGGCCACCCCGGCCGGCCATCCTTAGCACTGATGACCAAAGCAACAGAAATCTCTGTTGCCCACCATGGACAGGGGACATCGACTGGATAAGTAATTGTCAATGTCAATCAAATTCACCAACAGCCGTGTAACTTAAGATTTTATTTTATTTTTTTGTAAAGGCTACCAGTTTCAACTTTTCATTATGCCATCTTCAGGCCCCATACACATCTATCCAAACAAACGAACATGTTGTATACTGCCATAAACCTCTGGATATCGTGAATTCAAAGATCTGACCACGTTCATGGACTGCAGGTGTGCTCAGTTGCTATCATGTCTTCCAATGAAGCAGTAGTGTAACGATCGAATTCTCGATACCCAAAGGTTTATAGCTCTATACGATATATTCGTTATTTGAATAGATGAGTATGGGGCCTGAAGATGGCATAATGAAATATTGAAACTGGTAGCCTTCACAAAAAAATAAAATAGTATCTTCAGCTACACTGCTGTTGGTGAATTTTGTTGACATTGACAAAGCAACAACGTGCACGCAAAGTAGTAGTAGTATCTGCGTCAACGACTAGTTCATTCACGTATAAAAGACAAGGAACATTGGTTCCTGGTAACGAAGATTGCGCACCGCCAGCGATCCCCAGCCGTTTGTTGCTCCGGGTCGTCTTCCCTGGCGTTCCAACATATGGGCCAATTGCACCGGAGGCCACGTCAATAGCTAGCTCCTGGCAGTGGCACGTGGGCCTCCCTTAGCTGAAGTGAAGGCCAGCGAAGGTCGCAGCAAAAAGAGAAACTTGTTCCTGCCTGACGCAGAGGCAATGCCCGCGGCCAAGCTCCGATCCTCGCTTCCAGCGGTTGCGGCCACAAATACTCCACACGCGCGCTGCCTTTCCGTCCCTAGAGCTACCTGTTACACACAGTTACATACACTGGCCGCCTCATCGGGCGTTCGTGATGATGAAGAGAAACGTTTACTGATAGCTGCATGCCAAATCAAAACACTGTTCACGGATGAAGCACAAAAAGGTGATCTGACGTAATGCTCGACAAGCGTTTAGAGATTAAAGCACTTCACAGAAAGCTGATTTTAATTTCAAAAGTACATCGTAATTTCTTCGCCTAGTCTGGCTTCTCAGTCAGTTTTCTTATCGTCTGCAATAGCTACGCAGAGATGAAGAAACTTGCGGAAGACAGACCGACGAGGGAAGTTGCATTAAATCGGTGTTCAGATTGAAGAATACTACAACATATGTTAGGTTTTGTCAGGCCAGTGCGAAATTCAGAATTGAAAGACCAGTCAAGCAGGCAGAATCGATATCACCAAAACTCTTCAGAGCGCCGATGCAAAAAGTGTTCAGACCTTTAAACTGTAAAATAGTAGTAGTAGAAGCAGCTGGTGGAAGATTTCTTCATTTTGCTGCTGGCATCATACTGCTTGCCTATATTACTGTAAAACTTCAACGTCCAATGGAGAATTAAATCACTGTGAAAATTCAGCTCCAAGACACAAAGGGCTGTAAGTCAGAAGCAATCAGTCGAATAGCAATCAGGTAACTGATACTGATCTTGGAATCTTCTGGATTTTTACGCGCACAGCCAGATAATGAGAAGGTGAATCTCTGTGGGGGTTTATTATTGTTTTATTGTATTTAAAATCTTTTTAAGGTCTGGTATGCTAACTAAATATAACAACTGATTTAACTACCTCTGCCTAAGTAAATTCTACCAGATGCATAAATTCACAACGGATGTAAAACATTAATGGAGACATTTTGAAACCAGATCGCACAAATTAATTATAAGTCTAATATAATGTATAACCAGCATATCGAAAAATGGTACAAATTAACACCAGCAGATAAAACTTTTTACGTCAGTTAAGGAAAATGACCTGCTGACCCGCGGAAGAAGAAAGCAGAAGAGCAAAAACGGTCTGGTGAATTAAATAGAATTATCAAAACTAAGTTTTCGGTGTATCTGACGAGGGGAATCCACAATTGGCACGATTAACGGTCCTGACTTGTGGCAGTGAGACATGTGAAAACCAACCAAACATTGACGACTTCTCAGGGAGAAATAAGGAGATTCATCTGAGAATTAATAGGAGATGCAGGAAAACAAACAACTCGATTAGGAAACGACTGAAGTGGATGACGCAACAAAGAGAGTACTAAACAGAAATGGGGATGGGAGTGTCGTGTAGCCAACCGGATGGATGGTCACAATTTTTTTTCTGCCTTTCAGGAATAGGAAAAGACTGAAGCAACGATAAAAGGGATGGTGGATAGAATACATTAGAAAATACGCAAAGCCGGCCGGGGTGGCCAAGCCGACCGATGTCTTTTAGTTTAAAACCTGGTTTCGAAATCTCTGTCTTACCATTATATAATCAATCTTCAACCTTCCGGTATCTCCAGGTCTCTTCCACGCATACAGCCTTCTTTCATGATTCTTAAACTAAGTGTTAGCTATGAATAAGTTATGCTTTGTGCAAAATTCTACCGGGCGGCTTCCTCTTTTATTCCTTTTCCTATTATCGAATTCCAGTCCCCCATGACTATTAAATTTTCGTCTCCCTTCACTATCTGAAAAATTTCTTTTATTTCATCATACATTTCTTCAATCTCTTCATCATCTGTGGAGCTAGTTGTCATAAAAACTGTGGTAGGCATGACTTCGTGTATGTCTTGGCTACAATAATGCGTTCACTATGCTGTTCATAGTAGCTTATCCGCCTTCCTATTTTTTAATTCATTATTAAACCTACTCCTGCATTAGCCCTATTTGATTTTGTATTTATAACCCTATATTCACCTGACCAGAGATATTGTTCCTGCTGTCACCGAACTTCACTAGTTCCCTTTATAATTATCTCGCTGAAATGTAAGCCCTGGACGGCTTCCATTAGAGGTAACGAAACGGGGCGTAGAATATCGTCGACATACCGCTGTCCAGTAAGGGTGCTACAGATGTGATCCTGCTATGAAAAGAAGTGGGACCGCAGACCATCACTCCTGGCTGTCAGCCGTTTGGTGGACGACAGTCATGCCGATATACGACCGCTCTCAGGGACGTCTGCCGACACTTCTTCGGTCTGGAATCACATTGACTGGAGTAGAATTGTGATTAGTGACGAGTACCGATCACCAGCGAAAACGTGTCTACAGACGCCCTGGAAAGTGGTGAGATACCAACGTGAATGGCGTCCACCATACGACCCTACTTCCAGAAGTGAAGGTCTGGGGTGCGACTTCTTTTCATATTAGGACCCCTTCGGTTGCAACCCGCGGCACACTTACACCACAGCAGTACCTCAATTACATTCTACTCCCCGCTTTGTTGCCCTTTATGGCAAGCCATCCTCGGTTAACATTTCAGCAAGATTATGACCCGCGCACACGGCGAGAGTTTCTACTGCTTGTCTTTGTGCATTCCAAATCCTACCTTGGCCAGTAAGGTCGTCGGATTCCTCCCCAATTGAGAACGTCTGGTTCATTGTGGACCGGTCCCTCCAACTATACTGGAATTTTGACGTTCGAACGTGCCGATTGGACAGAATTTGGCACGATATCACTCAGGAAGAGATCGAACAACTCCTTCAGTCAATGCGAACCGAATAACTGGTTGTATAAGGGCCAAATATGGACCAACGCAGCCAGCCGCTGTGGCCGAGCTATTCCAGGTCGCAGGTTCGAATCCTACCTCGGGCATGGATGTGTGTGATGTCCTCAGAACTACTTAAACCTAACTAACCTAAGTCTAGGGGACTGATGACCTCAGATGTTTTTAAGTCCCATAGTGCTTAGAGCCATTTGAACCATTATTTTTGGACCAACGCGTTACTGACCTGCACAGTTTTTGAAGCTCTTTCTCCTGAATAAATCATCCAATTTTTCTGAAATTGTAATTATTTGTTTGTGCATGTACACCACATCTGCCGATTTCCGTTCCATTCGGATAACCCCTTCGTGGTGCATCGTGCTATATAGATTTTTTTTAGAGTATGTATTAATAAGAGGCCGTCAAATGGAAACGAGACGGATGGCGAAAGCCAATAAATTGTTTATTATTTCAAAAGCATCGCAGTAACTGTTAATACATTTATCCCACTGTGAGACTAGACGGTCACTGCTTATGTGGAAGAATGTGTACGGTTGCGAACGGAACCACGATAGTACCTAGACGTGCACAGCTTCGGCCGAGGCAAATTGACGGCCATCAATGTCTTTCTTCAGGGCTCCAAAAATATGAAAGTCGCATAAGAAGAGAGGACTGATCGGGACTGTATGAAAGATGTGGAAGGGGTTCAAATCGAAACTGCTGCAGCATAGTGGAAACAGCCTTGGCAAAATGTGGGCGGGCATTTTGTTGGCTTGTTTCTGCTACACTGTAGAAGTTCCGCTTAGAAGCCTTCACACATCTTCCCTATGGTCATGGTTCCTAGGCAATCGAAAACATTTTTCAGTGACGTCACAGTCCGTCTTGTCTCACAGTGTGATAAATGTATTTAACAGTAATGGCGATCTCTTTTGACATACTAAATAGTTTATTTACTTTTTTCCATCTGTCTCGTTTTCATGTGACTGCCACTTATAAATACGTAACGTCTGTGCAACTTGCAGATCTGTAATCAACCAGTTACACACGAGTACGTACCTTCACACTATTGTGTCTAATGTAATATTTTGATAAATTAGACCATCCTAGAAACACAGTTATCCTTCATTATTATATGCGACGATAATTTACTTAAATCTGTGACTTCCACTCTACGACTCTCATTAGATTATCCTAACCAAAGGTTCAGTTCGGATTTTTTTAACGAAAATCTTAGGTCGCGTAAGTTGGAAGCACTTACAGATCATGAATTCGTTCTCTGTAGATACTGATTTTTTTTATCAGCTGCTGCAAAGACATAATTGGCCATATCCTCATTAAGTGACTTAACAAACAGAAATTAATTATGATTCAAATCGGACTGCTTGAAATGGTTCTATATCCATATTCTGTGAATCTCTGTAAATTGCGTGGCACAGCCAGCGTTCTATTCAGCCACATATTAAGGTCTTTTCCCGTTCTATTAGCCGATGGAACGTGAGAAAAGTGACTGCTTGTACGTATCTGTGCTATTTAAAAAGTTTAGCTGTACAGTCTCTAAGGGGTCAACGAGTATTCGCGGTTTTCATTGTTAGCCCGACCTGATATGGATCCCATACACTTCAGTAGTATTCAACTGTGGATCATAAATGTGGTTTGTGTGTAGCCTTTCTATGCTGAAACATTTTATTTTCCCAACATCCAACCAATGAATCGTTTCTTGCCATTCTCTTTCGCTACATTTGCTTAGTCTGTATGGTACTTCCACTTCACACCGCTACACACTTTTACTACCAACTCTAACTGTGGCACGTTTATCGTTCAGTGAAAAGATACCACGGGAAGTGCACAACTTTTGCATTTCTCTACATTAATAACTAGTTGCCAGTCTTTGCAACAGGGACATATTTTGTCGACATTTAATTGAATGTTATCCCAATTTTTAGCATCTAGAATTTCGTCACAGGTATTTGACGACGTCTGTGCATTTTTATCTTCTGATCAATTATATTTATGCCATCTGTATACAAACTTCATTTACTACATGAAATTTCGGAAGTTGTACAAAATGTCTGTCTTTCAGCTACCGGTATAGTAAGAATTTTTACCTTCTGAGATTTCTAGCTGTTGATACGTATGGACCTACGATGACCACGAGAGTAATGTTCCCCAAGTGTAATCCTCAAATATTCTATGAAATACAAACTAGCAAAATGCTACATAAACATTCACGCTATAACCTCATTTTAACACAGAAATTGTCCTCCAATCCAAGTATTCGCACCTAGACCATCAAAAATTGAAAACCATTTCATTAGTAAAAAAATATATGCATATATGTGATACGCCGTACGTAGGTGATACTGCAGCACAGAAGCATCGAATGAGCACAGGGTCACCGACACACAAAAGTAAGTAACACTGAACGGTGTTGCCACCATGTGAAAGTATAGAGAAGAAAAGCACCATTGTTACAGTTCGACAGCACAACGTCGTTGCTCCTTAAATACTCCGCACTGCCTGAGAAAGGAATGAACTCACACCAAGACAGCGCCGACAGTTCATTTGCATAGACATCGGACGTGTTCCACTTCAAAGTTGTTGCCTTGAATGGATCGGCATGTTCCACGGATCTGTGATCTCTCGCTATGACGTGAACTTTGTCACTTAGTTTCCAAATGTATTGTGCTCTCTCACTGAAAAATATGAAAACATGCTGACCATGTATTGTCTTTTCTTTAGTATTTCCTATACTGTGATTTACATTTAACTCAATCGCTAATCTCCCGCCCCCCCCCCTCCTCTCCTCTCTCTCTCTCTCTCTCTCTCTCTCTCTCTTTCTCACTCACATCATATCATTACACACACAGAAATTCTTCCATGGAGCAGAGGGAGATGCTAAGCAGAAATGATTTCAGTTCGAGTTTGAGGTAAATTTTATTGTTTATTAGATTTTTCACGTCACTGGTTAAGTGGTTATAATTTTAGGGCTCAGTACCTCACCCCTTTCTGTGGAAAACTAAGGCTACGTTACGGATAGTAGAATCCCCGTCCGTTCTATTTATAAATATTATTATTATTTTCGAAATGTCATTGATTGTTGACCGCAAATTCTATAAGGCAGGAAATGAGGTTCTAGAGTGGACATCACACATTATCCTCACTACATGCTTCCGTGAAACCAACACTTTCTTACTTAAAGAAAGATTTCATAGAATGTTAGGTTATAGGAAACCGGTGAGTGAAATTAGAAAAAGTGATCCAACTTTTCTCTAATCTCTAAAGCTTTTTTTGCAAAATTTGCAGGACGTAGATTTTCAGGAGATCTATAGAATGCCTTCTAGTGCATATATAGTTTCATTCGTTGATTTTGCTTTATGCATTATTTATAGCAGTGCGGTGAGGCCTTGGGCACTACAGGGTTGCACGTTTTGGGTTCGGTCTAAATTCAGTGACCGTCTACTTGCAGATAACCAGTAGGTAACTTTCAAGAAAATTTTATTAACATATTCTAGTGTTGAAGATCCACTATTATAACACTTACAGAATTAGCAAAGAGATGTGGTCGTGATCTCCAATTTCCTCTCCGAGTAAGACATATTTTTAAGAGGCAAAGCTTCTTCAGTGATACGTTAATGGGAATACCGTGGAGCTCTTTTCATTATTGTGTTCAGAAAATGGGAAGTAAGTTTACAGTTTCACGTTCCATGGATGTCGAGGTCCTTGGTGACAGAGCACTAGCTGATTAGGACTGCAATAGGGTAGTAAGTCGGCTGCGAATTTACTCAATGAATCGTTCTAGGATTCCTCTGACGTAATTTACGATAGATGGAGACATAGGGCCTATCCACGAAGCCTGTAATCACTGCTCTACCTCGTTCGCTTTTTAATTTCTTTTCGCATCGTTCAGTCTAACAGTCCCTTGTCTTGTATATTTCTTCACCTACATCTGTACACCTCAGCTTCGTACGGTGTGTTGCCGTAATACTGCACTTCCCCTTTTCCTATTGCAATTTTCGGGCGATACGCCAGCAGAAGGATTGCCGGTAACCCTTTCTTATCTCAAATTTCTCTGAGTTTATCTTCATTGCCATAACATGAGACTATGTTGCAGGAAGCGTTATGTTTCACGACACGCTTCTGATGGTGAATAAGGTTCTACGTGAGGCCTTGTAACATCTCCCAAGACTTGACCCAGCGAGGGGCATGGGAGTCCAATCAAAATAACATTAGCTGTAGAAAATCCAGAAGTATCAGCGTGTATTAGTGTAAGATCCAAAGAAAGGGCTGCCGCAGCCATCAGCTGAGAGTGTTAAAATAGTAGTAGTTAACTGCCGAAGCAATCACACAAAGTGCCATAGTTTGAAGTCCTCCTAAATATCACTGAAGCTCGCATAGTACTAGGCACAGAAAGCAGGTTAAAACCTGAAGTTGACAGTAGAGAGATTTTGGGGAAAATTTAATCGTATCCCGAGAGGATAGGGAATGGAAAACGGAAGTGCTGTATTTCTCGCAGTAGACAAGAAACTCAAATCCATAGCGACAGAAACTGAAATTGCGTGGGCGATTTTTTGTGCAAGATTCAGCACCAGGTATGAGCATAAAATTATAACAGGGTGCTTCTACCGACCTCCACACTAACCGAAAACTTTAGAGAAAACCTCTGTTCGCTTGTACATAAGTTCTCTAATCACTGTATTGTAATCATGGAGGAGACTTTAATTATCCAAAAATCAATAAGGATAATTACAATTTTGCTAACGTTGAGAGCGAGAAGACATCCTGCAAAACATTAATAAATGCCTTCTCTGAAAACTACCTAGAACAAATAGCTCGGAACCCCACTTATGACGGAAATATATAAGATCTAATGCCAACAAACAGACCTGACCTATTTGAGGAAGTCCACGTCGAAACAGGTACCAGAGACCATGAGGCAGTTATAGCAAAAGTGAATACCTAAGAACGAAGGGAAACTAAAACAAGCCGAAAGACTTATATGTTCAGCAAACTAGAAAAAGAAGCAGTAGTGTCCTATCTCTGTGAGGAACTCGAAACTTCTAGCTGAAGACAGAAGCATGGAGAGAAACTATTGCTCTAGTTTAAGAGAATAGTTAACCATGCATTCGCTAATCTTGCGTCCGTCGGCCGTCGTAATTTAATATATTATTATTGTTATTTTGATTTTTTGATTGTTGCCGACTTACGTGGTGGGCCTTAATAAAAATGATATTTCATTCAATTTTGATTTACGGTTAAATGCTTTTGGAAAGTTCTCCTTTTTAACAATATTAATCTCAAATTATTTGTTACGTTAGTGAATGTTAGACTCGCTGAATCTTAAAACATGAGCATACAAGTTGAACATTGGAATAAACTTTTCATATCAATTTCCTCGGGTAGTCAGTTCACTTTAAAGCAAGAAATCTTTAGTTATTAATTACAATTGCGGCCCACACACGCGCGAGAGTATTTTTTCTTACCTCCGTTAACCATTGTATTGTAGTTGGAGTCCTGGCTCTGGCTCTCGGCTATGGTACTGAAAATAAGAATCTTAAAGCTACGTATTTTCTGCAACGTCGGGCGGCTGTGGAGAAAAATTAATATTATGTTAATAGCGGGCGAGTATTTCGCTTCCGCTAATTTCTCATAAGTTAATATCGCCACGTAATGGCGTCGTTGGCTGCATCGGCCGCTGCGATTGTTGAACTGTAAATTACTTGAATGCAGGTTAATTCAAGGAAGGCGGACATGAAATCGGGATCACCTCTTACAAATTAAAAGTGCACAATAATATTAAATGAATATATTATATGCTTAACTCATACAAATATGCTTACATTTGCCAGCACTCGCAAGATGTCCGTCTACACACAATAAAGACAAGAGAAGAAGAACAGTTCATGATCGGAGAGATCCTCCATGCCATACAATCACGGCAAATAAACTTCTAAAGAAACAGAGGCTATTTCATAATAGGTATAAAACAGACCACAGGGCTATAGATAGAGAGATGCTGAATGAATCGCGTCTGGCCGTCAAGTGAACAATGCGTGAATCCTGCTGTCACTAGCAGAATATTGTCGAAACATCTTTCACAAAACCCAAAGAAATTCTGGTCGTATGTAAACCCTGTTAGAGGCACAAAATGTGGCATTTAGTCACTCATACACAAGACAAGAACTGAAACTGAAAGTAGACAACCAAAACCAGAAACGCTTAACTCTGTTGTCAAATGTTCCTTCACAAAGGAAAACCTATGAGTGTTGCTCCACTATAATTCTCGTACTACTGAAAAGTTGAAGGCAATAAATATTAGTGACAGTGGCGTTGAAAAATAGTCAAGGCCCGGTGGAATCCCTATTTGTACCTGTGTTAACCTACTCTATCGTAGATACCTCGAATAAAAAACAGTAGCTGGAGGTAGCACAGGTCGCACCTGTCTAAAAGAGGGATAGCAGAAGTCATCCACAAAAATACACTCCAATATCCTTGATATCCATTTGTTAGAGAATCTTAGAACATATTCTGCGCTCAAATATTATGAGGTGTCTCGAATAGAACGATCTCCTCCGTTCCAACTAGTGTAGATTTCGAAAACACAGATTACGTGAAACTCACCTCACACTTCTGCCACATGATATCGTCGAAGTCATTGATCGTGGCAATTAGGCACATGGAGTATTTCTCGATTTCCGAAAATCATTTTATTCGTAACGCACATACGCTTATCAAAAGTACGATCGTATGGGGCATCAGGCGAAATTTGTTACTGGACTGAAGATTTCTTGGTAGGGAAGTCGCAGCATGCGATCTTGGGTGTAGCCCAGGGAAGAGTGTTGGGTCCCTTGTTGTTCATTTTGTATATTAATGACAATCGGACCATATTAATAGTAACCTCAGACATTTCGCAGATAATGTAGTTATCTACAATGAATTACAGCCTGAACAAAGCTGCACAAATAACCAGTCAGATATTGATAAGATTTCAAAGTGGTGCAAATATTCCCAACTGGTTTTAAATGTTTAGAAATGTAGAACTGTGCACTTCAAACACAGTATCTTATGAATATAACATCAGCGAGTCACAGCTGGAGCGGTAAACTCATACAAATACCTCGGTGGGCATTCCTTGTGCATTCCGGCGGGAGTCATTCGGGATGTGGAAAGGGTGCTTCGGATGCCATGAAGAGTAAAGGGTGCACCCAACTGCAGGTGGTGGCTCATGTCGGTACCAATGACGTGTGTCGCTTTGGATCGGAGTAGATTCAGTCTGGTTTCGGGCGGCTACGGAAATGGTAAAGACTGCCCGTCTTGCTTCCGAGATTAAGGCTGAGCTCACCATCTGCAGCATCGTCGATAGAACCGACTGTGATCCTTTGGTGCAGCGCCGAGTGCAGGGTCTGGATCAGAGGCTCAGGCTGTTCTGTGACCGTGTAGGCTGCAGATTCCTTGACTTGCGCCATCGGGTGGCGGGTTTCCCGGTTCCGCTTAATAGGTCAGGAGTCCACTACACACGGGAGGCAGCTACAAGTGTAGCGGGGGCTGTGTGGAAGGGACTGGGCTGTTTTTTAGGTTAGATGGTCTCAGGGAACCACAGAAGGGGCGTCCGTCTAAAAGTGGGCAGGTAAAACACAGTAAGGTAGTTGTAGAAACGATTGGTATTGTAGTTGCAAATTGTCGTAGTTGTGTTGGGAAAGAACCAGAGCTCCAAACCCTAATAGAAACCACTGAAGCTGAAATAGTTGTAGGTACAGAGAGCTGGCTAAAGCCCGAAATAAGTTCAGCCGAAATTTTTTCAAATGATCTACCTGTGTTCAGAAATGATAGATTAAATACAGTTGGTGGTGGAGTATTTATTGCTGTCAGAGGTAGTTTGCCTTGTAGCGAAATTGAAGTAGATAGTTCCTGTGAAATAGTATGGATAGAGTTTATACATGACAATCGCACTAAACTATTAATTGGATCGTTTTACCGACTCCCCGACTCAGAAGACATAGTTACTGAACAGTTCAAAGACTACTTGAGTCTCATTTCAAATAAGTACCCTTCTCATACAATTATAGTCGGTGGTGACTTCAATCTACCCTCGATATGATGGCAAAACTATACGTCTAAAGCCGGCGGCAGGCATAAAACATCATCGGAAATTGTATTGAATGCTTTCTCAGAAAATTATTTTGAACAATTAATTCATGAGCCCACTCGAAGCGTAAATGGTTGCGAAAGCATACTTGACCTTTTAGCAACAAATAATCCTGGACAAATAGTGAGTGTTGTGACGAATACAGGGATTAGCGACCACAAGGCAGTTGCTGCTAGGCTGAATACCGTAACACCTACAACCATCAAAAAGAAACGCGAAGTATATCTATTTAAAAAAGCTGATAAAATGCTCTCAACGCCTTTTTAAGAGGCGATCTTCACTCATTCCGATCTAATCATGTAGGTGTAGAAAAGTTGTGGAATGTTTTCAAAGAGATAGCATCAACAGCAATTGAGAGATATATACCACATAAATTAATAAGTGATGGTACTGATCCCCCATGGTACACAAAACGGGTCAGATCGTTGTTTGCAGAAGCAACGAAAAAAGCATTCTGGAGTATTGCTGTGCGGTGTGGGATCCGCATCAGGTGGGATTGACGGATGACATTGAAAAAGTAGAAAGAATGGAAGCTCGTTTTGTATTATCGCGAAATAGGGGAGATAGTGTGACAGACATGATACGTGAATTGGAGTGGCAATGATTAAAACAAAGGCGTTTTTCGTTGCGACGGGATCTTCTCATGAAATTTCAATCACCAGTTTTCTACTCCGATTGCGAAAACATTCTGTTGGCACCTACAAGGGGAAAAACGATTATCACGATAAAATAAGAGAAATCAGGTCTCGCACAGAAAAATTTAAGTGCTCGTTTTTTCCGCGTGCCGTTCGAGAGCGGAGAGACAGCTTGAAGGTGGTTCATTGAACCCTCTGCCAGGCACTTTATTGTGAATAGCAGAGTAATCACGTAGATGTAGGTGTAACACTTAGTAGGAACATGAAAGAGAACCATCACATAGGTTCAGTCGTGGGTGAAGCAGGTAGCAGACTTCGGTTTATTCGTAGAACACTATGGAAATGCTGTCAGTCTACAAAGGAGATTGCTTACAAATTACTAGTGCGACCGGTTCTAGAATATTGTTCAAGTGTGTGGGATCCTCTCCAAATAGGACTAGCAGGGAATATGTAACGTATACAGAGAAGGGCAGCACGAATGGTCACAGTTCTGTTTGATACATGAGAAAGTTTCATAGAGATGCTGAAGAGACTGAACTGGCAGACACGAGGATAGGCGTGAACTATCCTAATAAAGTCTACTTTTGAAAGTTCAAGAACCGATCTTAAATGATGACTCCACGTATATACTACAACCCCCTACATATCGCTCCTATAGGGATTGTGAGGAGACGATTAGATTAATTACGGTACGCACAGAAGCATTTAAACAATCATTCTTCCCGTGCTCCGTAAGTGAATGGAACGGGAAGAGGTCCTATTGCAGAATATGTAATTGATACTGACGAATAGTAAGTGTACTTAGAACCATTTGTCGTTAAACCTCAAGGCTATTTCGTCATTGGCGGCCGCGGTGGTCTCGCGGTTCTAGGCGCGCAGTCCGGAACCGCGCGACTGCTACGGTCGCAGGTTCGAATCCTGCCTCGGGCATGGATGTGTGTGATGTCCTTAGGTTAGTTAGGTTTAAGTAGTTCTAAGTTCTAGGGGACTGATGACCACAGCTGTTAAGTCCCACAGTGCTCAGAGCCATTTGAACCATTTTTTATTTCGTCATTCGGGGTGAAACTAACATCCATTGTCACCCTTTCCCCTCTGTTCTTCCTCTCCCTTTCCCGCCCCTTCCCACCCCCAACTACGTCGAGAATTACTGTGACACACAAACGCTTAATTAATCCATGACAGATCGTGTAGCTCTTCTTTGAATGTTTTCTATCAACCCAGTGAACACAATTTGGTAATGATCCCAGATCGACGAACAATTTCAGGAATTTGTGCAACTGTTTGTAATCAATTTCTCCCAGGCGTCAATTACACTTTGTTAGGATTCTGGAGTGTGATATGGGCATGCCTTACTGCTAGATTTATGTGGTCGTTCTACCTTAAATCACGCCAGATAAATATTTCTAGATATTTGAAAGCTGTGACTGATTGCAATGACTGGTCGCCGATCTCATAGTCAAATGTTATCTGCACGTCAGCCCGCGTTTTATAATAGGCTTCCAACGGAAAAAAGCTACGTCGTCTCCAAACAGTCTCGTACAGCTATAGTCATTACCCCCTACGTCATTTATAAACATCATCAACAGCAGCTGCACTAACACATGTCCTTGAGATACGCCGAACGTGTTGCATTACGGCATCACATAATTCGTCATGCGTTACTGACCACTAACTTGCTTAATCCTGTTTACAACATCGTTGTTAAACCATCTAGTACAAACACAAGTCAAACTGTCGTTAAACCTATGTGCAATACCAACGAATCTCTAACGTCGCAAGAGTACGTTCGCACCTGTAATACGTTTCCACGCGTATTTTCCGCAGACAGAAGCTGACTGCATTGCACTCGCCTTAGTTCTTGCATAAGACTGCTAACAGCTCGAAAACTGAGTGAGACAGTGGCCGCAAGGGAAGGCAGCTAGGCGAGTAGCTGCAGGGGGCGCTGGCCTGCTGCTTCGCCGTGTCAACGACTCCCTAGCCAGCAGCCAGCAGCTACGTGCCGCATTTTTTATGAATGGAGCAACAGGTTCCCCGCAATCGCTCTGCTCCACACAGATCGTCTGTCAAAACTGACTCACGCTTATCACTGGCGCGCCAGTAATCGGATTGATGTCACATTCTTCATTCTGGCAGTCATAACGGATTTCTCCTGGTATCTCGCGGTTTCCCAGTCGTATTTTCTTACGTCCGTACCTGGAAACGGAGCTCTCCGCACCGGATATTGGAGTTTTTCCTGTTCCATTCGCGTGCGAACCGTGGGAAGAGTAACTGCTCTGTGCGCGCTGAAATTGTTCTAATCTTTTGTTCACGATGCCTACGGGAGCGATATATAGACGGCTGTAGTATGTCCTAGATTACTTACTTAATTCTTGTTCTTGAACCTTTGTAAGTTAGCTTGTGCGGGATAGTTAATGCCTACCTGAAAGGTTAGATTTGACAGTGCTTCCGTAATGCTCAACCATGAGTCAGAGAACCCTGTGACTATTATTACTGCCCTTTTTCTTGTAGATGTTCAACATTCGTGCTAGCCCTGTTTGTTGTGCCCCCAACAATATTTTGTTTCAGGATCGATTAGTCCGAAGGTACCATAAACTTTGCAGACAGGAAAAGCTGTTTTCAATTTCGTAATCTCCTATTTACGATGCAAATTTTCTCGTCTGAAATTGCTCTCATTACCTCGATATATCTATGTGGATAAGTGAGACACTAGTAATACTGCGATGACGGTGGTTCCAAGATTCGTCGGGCCATCCAGCTTGAGGTTCTCCGTCCTTTCCCTGAATCCCTTATGGCAGACGCCGGGATGGTTCCATTGAAAAGGACACGGCCGATTTCATTCCCCATGCTTCCATCATCCGAGCTTGTCTCCTTCTCAATTGACCTCATCGTCGAGGAGTCGTTAAATCGTAAGGTTCCTTCTTTATTTTCGTTATCTCTGGTTTCCAGAAAAATTAAGGCAGTGCCAGGTTTATCACTATGGCAAACCGTTTCCGAGCCAGTAGGGAAAAGTGTTTTGACGACTTATAATCTGACCTGTATTCGGCAGTTAACGTCATTTGAGCTTGGCACGATAGGTAAGTGCGCTTTACGAGGAGATGATACCACTAAGCAAGGCACCAGCTGTTTCACGAGACGGATGTTAGTTTTTGTCTGTAGCTGACAGCTGATGTTTTCCTTTTCCAGCATAAGGTGGACTAAAGACGGATTAACATGTCATTCTGAATGTTGTTTCGAGCGTGGCAGACTTGTAGAAGTTTTAGACCTTTTCCGATAATGTTCGGTACACTGCAAGTAATACTAACACGAGGAGTCGCGAACCAGAAATTCGGCTTTCGAAGCGTGCGGAAGAGCCGTGGGTAAGAGACCATGAACGTAATGTTTCTGTAAAATGGTACTCGTTTTGCACGCTAGATTTATTTGCAAAAGTACGTTTAAATATTTAAATTGATAACTTGTCGTAGCGTTGCACGTTTTTGTTTCCAGGTACATTTCATCGAGATGTAGAACAAGTAACGCTTTACCCTACAATCGACAGTTTATTTATTGAATTAAGTTGTGTGTTCCACCACTGCGCTGTGTCATTAGCTTAATATTGTAAGTAGCCTGTTTGTATGTTGGCAGCGCTGCAGACTGTGTTAATATCGCTGACAGCGCTCTACGTCCTCGGCAAGAGATTCTCTGGTTGGACGGACTAGCTGTTAGCGAGTAGATAGAGAAGTGTATGGACATGCTTTTTTTTCTTCCTTTCTTAGTGGAGTCTCTGTGTTGGTAGGATATGCATTGTAAAGTGAGAAGCAAGGAGATGTATGATGACGTATGTTTGATTGGTAATGTTTGGGCAGTGGAATTATTGACAACTATATATTTTTTGGAAGTGGATTTTACATGAATAAGGTAAAATTTTCTAAATGCATTGTCTGCTCGCCAACAAAATCTTTCTTTTTCAAACCACATGCCTCCTAGTAGTATGAATCTATAGTAGTTAGAATGTTTTTACGTATCTGGCTGTAACTGCTGCTTCCTGTAATTGCTATAGTTCGTGTTAAGAAGATTTTCTGTGATGTAAGTGACTTATAAAAAAAATATGGGGTTTCCACGATCGGGACTTGTGATTGAAATGCGTTTAGGCAAATTAACAGAGCTGGAGGTAGTTTCATATTTCTTTGATTTCATATTTTCTGGATTTTTATTATTGCTAGGATTTCTTGCAATTCAGGGCCATTCTTTTGTATTAATTATTGGAAGTCATGTTGTCACTGTATAGCAGTCAGATTGCGTTGGGCTTGTATAATGTGAGTAATAAATGAATAGGTTCAGACTGAGTTGTCCTTGTCAGGGAAAATTCTGTAGGTCAATGTTTAAATGATAAATATAATTTAAGATTTAGTTTCAATACAGTCATTAGGTCTACCAGGAAGAAACTTTCGTGCGCAACAAAGCCCACAGTCATTATGTAATTGATAAGGTGAAAGTCGTACATCCATAACGTGCTCATTATATGCTGTCGGGTCCGTCTTTATGACATTTAGATACTGTGTAACAGATTAAACTCAAGGAACGTATCATAGACGTGGGTAAAATAGTGAAGCTTTCCACGCCATACACAGACTGCAAGTTTTTTTTTTTTTTTTTTTACTCCATTTATCATAAAGACGACGTTCGAGAATCCGTTGGTACACGTTGTCATACAATTATTAGTGCAACGAACTGAAGAAACGTCTGCAATGAAGACATTCCTAAGCCAATAGGGCCAAGCACTAGCTCATCATTCAGGATTTCCTCTCTCTACTTACCGACTACAGCACCCGCTTATCAGTACCTTAATGCCAATCACACAGAAAAGTGGCTAAATACATAACATAATAAATTAAATATACAGTCATAGACGTCTACATTTACCGTTCCTCTTTACAGCATCTACATGGAAACTACGCCTCACGAAGCTGTGACTATTGCCGATGTTAATCAGCTTAACGTATTTGGTGAACAAACATATGGTGAGAAACGCTTGCGGATGTGCCGACGTTCTTGGACCCTACATATGATTCTTTCGCAGGCCTCGAAAGCCGCGTGCCCAGACTCCCATTGAAACAGAAAATAGTGCACCAAGTATTGCGAAATTGATTCACATTTTTCGAACCCCAATTGATCTCAAACGTTTGTGATAGATGAAAATTTGTGCCCGACTGGGAGTCGAAACAGGCCGGAAACCGATTTCGAGTCCTGGTCCGTTACAAATTTTCATCTGTCATAAACAGCTGACGACGATCGAGATTCGCAAAATGCGTGTCAATTTTGTAATATTTAACACAACTGTATTTATCAGAACAGTGTCTATTCTTTCAGACATTTGCCCATGTCTGAAGGACATCGTAATATGAAGATACAGACTGCATAAACACAGACATTATAAACATCAATGGTGTGTGAAGTCGTACCAGGAGGCAGTATTCAGAACACGAGTTTCATTAGAAGGAGAAGTTGATGACCAGTGTGGATGCCAATGTTTGAGTTAAATGCCAGTTGTCCTGTACTTCAGCCCTATTCGGCTGGCAGCCTCAACGACGAAATAATTTTGGGAGTTACTGGAAGCTCACTAGTTGGCCAGCCCTCTTGAGTGTAAGAGTACATACAGCTTACAAGACTGCTCTGTGCGTTCCCGTTACAGGCGACTGTTTCGGCCTATTGCATGCGCTCGTTTTTGATCGGAGGAAACGTTTTATTATAACGGGGAGCTATAAAATAGCTGGAAGAGTTGTTAACAGAAGAAAGAAAGTGAGTACACTGCATTTGTTTTTAAAGTTGCTGCAGCTTATGTAACAACAGAGGTTATATCTTGGAACTGTATTACTATACCTGACTTTTTCGTCTAGTAGCTGTCACAGTTTGACATAGTCACCTGATGGAAACCTCAGTGTTTTGATGTGATTCTTGACGTACGTAACTTTGGACTGCGACACCAGCACCGTTATACGTCGAACGTCTGGCAGGACTGCACGGAGACCGCATAATTGGGCCACACTTCCTACCACACAGATTAACCGGAGAGAAGGACGTGCGGTTTTTGCGGACTGTACTTCGAGATGTACATGATGATGTCCCACTGAACCAACGCCTAAACATGTAGTTCATGTACGACGGTGCTCCAGCACATTTTCATTTACGAGTGCACTGGCTTCTAACTCGGACGTATGGTCAGCACTGGATACGTAAAGGAGGGCCTGTGCCATGGCCTCCAAGTTCTCCGGATTTAACATGTCAAAAACTTGGTCTACGGTACCGAGGTCAACTCTCTTCAGTAATTACGCTTGCGGACTGATGCAGCCTTCCAGCATTTACAGATTTCCCCGCGTCTGCCTCAGAGGATTCGCAACTCATTTCAGAGACGAGTTCAGTGTTGCATTCAGACGCCTGGACATTTGAAGCGCCTACTTTAACGTTTAAAGATACCATGTGCTCCTAGACACTGATGAACCGCAACAGAGAATGTGTTGTATTTCGACAACGGTTGATTTGTTGACCCATGTTTATTGGAGCTTTTTAGCTACTTTCGGCCTGTATTTTCCAAGTGCAAATTACTGACCATCACTTCTGAAACACCTGTATAATACACTGTAGAGCCAAAGAGACTGGCCGGCCGTGGTGGCCAAGCGGTTCTAGGCGCTCAGTCCGGAACCGCGTGACTGGTACGGTCGCAGGTTCGAATCCTGCCTCGGGCATGGATGTGTGTGATGTCCTTAGGTTAGTTAGGTTTAAGTAGTTCTAAGTTCTAGGGGACTGATGACCACAGCTGTTAAGTCCCATAGTGCTCAGAGCCTTTTGAACCAAAGAGACTGGTACACCTGCCTAATATCGTTAGGACCCCCGAGAGCACACAGAAGTGCCGCAAAACTGCGTGACATGGACTCGACTAATGTCTGAAGTAGTGTTAGAAGGAACTGAAACCATGAATCCTGCAGGGCTGTCCATAAATCCGTTACAGTACGACGAGGTGGAGATCTCATCTGAACAGCACGTTGCAAAGCATCCCATATATGCTCAATAATTTCATGCCTGGGGAGTTTCTTAGCCAGCGGAAATGTTTAAACTCAGAAGACTGTTCCTGGAGCCACTCTGTAGTAATTCTAGACATCTGGAGTGTCGCACTACCCTGCAGGAATTGCCCAAGTCCGTCGGAATGCACGATGAACATAGGTGAATGGAAGTGATCAGACAGGAAGGTTACGCACGTGTCACCTGACAGAGTCGTATCTAGACGTATCAGGGGTCTCATATCACTATAACTGCACACGCCCCACACCATTACAGAGTTTCCACCAGCTTGAACAGTCCCCTGCTGACATGCAGGGTCCGTGGCTTCATGAGGTTGTCTTAATACCCGTACACGTCCATCCTTTCGATACAATTTGAAACGCGACTCGTCCGACCAGGCAACATGTTTCCAGCCATCAACAGTCCGATGTCGGTGTTGACGGGCTCAGGTGAGGCGTAAATCTTTGTGTCGTGTAGTCATCAAGGTTACACGAGTGGGCCTTCGGCTCCGAAAGCCCGTATCGATTATGTTTCGTTGAATGGTTCACACGCTGACAGGTTGCACTTCTGTCACGTTGAACGATTCTCTTCAGTCATCGTTGGTTCCGTTCTTGCAGGATCTTTTTCCGACCACAGCGATGTCGGAGATTTGATGTTTTGCCGGACTCCTGATATTCACGACACACTCGTGAAATGGTCATACGGGAAAATACCCAAGAGCCGTGCGTGGCTCGTGTTAGTGCCATCTCTTATTTAACATCCTGTTTTTGCCATACTGCCACCTCATTATGTTAGTTTCAAATACTTGTGTCACTGAGTTGCTGCTTTGCCTACCCGTGAGCGGCAGCAGCAGCGCTTATCGATATAAGCCCTGCCGTATTATCTTTGCTGGACTGCTATTACTTCCCGGCCGTCGTGTATCGACCAGTCAGTTGGAACGTGCCAGCAGTTAGTTCGGACCTGGCAGTGTTTGACACGCGGCACAAGCTCAGTCGGGGCGCGGCAGTAGTAAGGTCCGGACCGCCATGACTCACCCGACGGTTGCCGACACACATGAGTGGGGACGACTTTGGATGGTCGTCGGTCGGTCGTCTTGCCGGACGATGTGTATCTGGTCGGCGGTCGCTTATGGGTTGGCTGTGTGTGCCGAATCGTGGTTCGTCCCTGTTATGGTACAGGCACTGCCGTTAGCATTGTCTAGTTCTTCGTGCAAGTGTTCGTGAAACTCTAGTTTGTGTGATTTTGACTGACAAGATATTTTAAATGTTGTCGGCGTACTGGCTCTGAGGAGTCGGTTGGTTGGCGTGGAGCAGTGAGGAATTCCCGGCGGGGCGTAGTTTGGCCGAGGCCCGCTGGCGGTCTCTACACTGTGTCGGAAAGTGTGGCGCTGTTCCCATTGCTACGAGGTCCGTTGCTCACCGACCCCGGACACGAAAGTTCAAATGGCTCTGAGCATTATGGGACTTAACTTCTGAGGTCACCAGTTCAAATGGTTCAAATGGCTCTGAGCACTATGGGACTAACAGCTGTGGTCATCAGTCCCCTAGAACTTAGAACTACTTAAACCTAACTAACCTAAGGACATCACACACATCCATGCCCGAGGCAGGATTCGAACCTGCGACCGTAGTGGTCACGCGGTTCCAGACTGAAGCGCCTAGAACCGCTCTGCCACTCCGGCCGGCGGGACACGAAGGTTGAGTTTTGATTTAACCTACCAACAAGTCAAGACTGTACACATGGCGTCGTTTGGAGTTCGTTGTCGGCTGCTGGGATATTCCCGCGAGCAACAACGTGGTTTTCAAGTTGGAAAATTCTAGCCGCCCTCCGGTGGAGTTTCACTGTATTTGGCGATTTGAACTGAAGTGTACCAGCGGAATCTTCTGCCTTGTGGCCGCTAACGTTCCAGTTACCTGCCCTGGGCGTTGACGTAAAATTCAGGCAGTGCAGTTCCTTCATCGTGTTGTTGCTGTCCAGCACGGTGTGTAGTTTGACAGCTCCGTGTATGATTGGTTGTGGGCACCAATATGTTCTACGTTGTTCCGTTGAACTTCCTGTTGTGCCCTGGTCGGGTGAAGTGGAAGCCATGTTTTCGGTGGGTCCGCTAACTGTCGGTCGGTTGTGTTGTCATCGGATCATGAATGGTTGGCCCGACTGTCTGTCATACGTAAGCGAGCGTTAGTGTTTGAATTACAGGTCGACCCTCGAACATCTGGGCGCCCTTATGTGGAATGCCTTTTTTTTTAAATTTGTCCTTGTTGTTGGTACTTGTGTGGCTTCTAGCCGGTTTTGTGTTTTAAATTAGAGTTGTTTTACTCTTAAGGCCTTCAGCCTAGTTTAAAGTACTATTTCACGTAAGCCCTTTGGCATTTTAAATTTTTTTTTTTTTAATTTTTAAGTCTTCGGCCTTCAACCGATTTGAATTTAACTTGTTTACTTCGGCCTAACTAAAGAAGTGTTTAAGAGAATGCTTGCCTTTTAAAGTTCTGATTATGCTTGCTTTTTAAGTTATTGGCCTTCAGCTGTTTTTAAATTAAAGTTTAAATTAAAGCCGGTAATTAAGTCCCAAAGATTAAAGCTGTGTGTTTAAAAAACTATTTTGGGCTCTTGTAACGTTTGATCAAATAATAAAGTTGTATGTTCGAGTGTAACTGACAGCCCCTTATTTTGGCCCCTTTCCACAATTTATTCTATCTATGCTCTCCTGCGGGTTAAACTGGGTGTTTCACCCCACTTTATCGCTACTTCGGAGATGCTGTGTCCCATGCGTCCTACGCCGACTATAACACCACTTTCAAACTCAGTTAAATCTTGATAACCTGCCACCGTAGCAGCAGTAACCGAAATAAGAAGTTGTTGTCTTATATAGGCGTTGCCGACCACAGTGCCGTATTCCGCCTGTTTACATGTCTCTGTATTTGAATACGCATGCCTATACCACTTTGTTTGGTGCTTAAGTCTATAAAGTGTCGCGTTTATATCTATGTGCTATGAGCTATACACAACTAATGCATTATTATCTGAGACTCGGGAACCTCCATTGCATCTACGTCGACGGTTCATAACTGCGAAGGTCTTGTTGAAACATTCTTCAAAATAATATGATAACCTGAACAGTGATATAGCGCTATGAGTACAACTTCTTGTATCATTGACAGCACTCAAAGCGGTGCGCCTTACCCGACGTAAGAGACAATGTAAGTGCAGCGTTACAGTTCCTGGCAAGGCCCTCGATTAATAGATGGGGTGTAAAAAAACGACATATAAAAAAATTTAGAGTTTTTAGAGGAAATGAAGAGAGAAAAATTTTTATTTTCTGTGACAAAAGTCACCCTAAGGATCCGACGCTAGTCATGTTCATCCGACGCTAGTCATGTTCAGAGACGGTGTTCAATCTGCCGTGTGATAAACACGTTTTGGAGATTAGATTATTACTATTTTTTTCATACTGCATGTGAACTACTAAGTTTTGTGCGCACCGTAGTGCTACACTCAGTCCACCTACGAGGGACTAACTGCCCCAATCGCGCAGTTACGTAGCTGAGGCCGCGGGCTCCGTTGCACATGCAACACCACGTGGAGATCTTTTGTCCCTTTCTTTCTGTACATGGCAGCTGTATTACACTTAACTATTACATATCATACTGGAAATAGGAAAACATAAAAGAAATATTTGTTTATTGAGGAAGAGCGATAAAAGACGATAGAGTAGAGTGAGTAGTAGGGATCCTTCACCTGCTCTGCCCAAGGAGGAGGTCCGGGAATGTGACCTCGCGCCCGCTATCCCTGTTTAGTGCCTCCCAAGCTCACTTACTAAGGTATGTTGATACGCTAGTCTACTTGATGCTGAGTTAATGCTTTACAGTTTTAGCGTGGTGCCTGGTACAACAACCGGCCACGATTACAAAAAAAATTGTTCAAATGGCTATGAGCACTATGGGACTTAACTTCTGAGGTCATCAATCCCCTAGAACTTAGAACTACTTAAACCTAACTAACCTAAGGACATCACACACATCCATGCCCGAGGCAGGATTCGAACCCGCGACCGTAGCGGTCGCTCGGCTCCAGACTGTAGCGCCTAGAACCGCACGGCCACTCCGACCGGTTGCCATGATTACATGATAACATATCTCCCTGGTTTGATTTATGTTAAATGTTCGTATATTTCGGTGTCTACATGTTCTTCTTCGTGGGTTATGTCCTCTGTGTCGCTGCTGGAGGCGTCTGTAATACTGGAATCCTCATTTGAACTAACCCAGTCTCTCTTTGGAGTTTGCTACGATGTCTGCAAAGCCTCATTTGTTTATTATTTTGTCTCCGAGATGTGGTCTGTTACTTTATTTAGTTGTCCCCATTTGTGTGAGTCCATGAGTGTATGTTGTAGTCTTTCATCTGTGACACCAGTTACGTTTTGCAGTACTCTCACAGTATCGCTCACGGAACAGGGAATTTGTGTTCACTGCATTGGCGGTTCCCATCTAACCAAAGTGACAAGGGCCAAGTGGATATGGTCCATCTCTAGTCGGGAAATAAACCATGCCACAGCCGGTATTAACATGATTCACCCCTAACTGTTCCCTGATGTTCGAGAAAAAGTTGTACACCCTACGGCCTTTGTCATTTTGCTCCCTCTCCCGTCGCCAGACATCCAACCGTTTTATGTTCAGTTGATGTTTTCGTTCGACGTCTTCCCCTGCTGTTTTCCTGATGTTATCATGTCTTCACCTCTTCAGCCAGTAACGTGTGGCCCGATATCTGATCGTTACGTCGATAAGGAATACATCCAACACCACATGTAGAACCTTTTTTGACGTAGTGCGGAATGCCCCTGACAGTCTCAAGAGAACATTCCTTTGTCCACGCCTCACTGCTGTCCTGTTGCTCAATAGAGCAAGCCTATATGCCTATACACTTTCTGCGAAGCTCGATACGGGTTCATAGAGACAACAGTGGTATGCTCTGATGTGTGTCATCGAATGCCTCGTCTATGAGATGCAAGAGGGGCTTGAATGCGCTGCCCCAAAATATGGGTCCGCAAATCAAACCTTGGAGGCATCCCTCTTTTTGACTATTGTTTGGTTTCCCGCCAGGCACTCAACGACTCTGTTTACGCAATAATCAAGGAAACTATTGTAGAGGCATGCAGATACCAGAAGCTCACGGAATCGAGCCAACAATGCAGACCACCAAAGATTATCGAAGACGCCTGCAGTATCGGTTAAGATAGTGATAGTGCAATTAAGGTGAGTATGACCTATGATGTTAAAGACTATATATACTGAAGCGTCTACTGATCTTCCTACTCTGAACCCATATTGATGGGGGGCTAAGACCGTAGAGTTGTGTCTGATCCTGTAGCCAATTACACGGGAGCCGTTCCTGCCACTTAACTAGGGAGTTGATGAGCCATATAGGTCCGCAAGAGTTAGGTTCTGATGGGTTTTTGTCCGCAAGTTTTTTGATGATAACAGGATTGTTGGCTTTCCATGGTTCAGGCACCCTACTCAGCGGTGGAGAGTCATTTAATAGGTCTGTTAGGTAAGGTGCTATAATGTGGTGCTGCCTGTTGTAATGTTTCTACATGGATGTTGTCTGGGTTTTGGTATACGAGAAACTGAAAGGTACTCCAGTACACATGGTTGGTCCTTTGGCCGAGATGCAGCAATTATTCATGAAACCCTGGTTCTCTCGAGCGTGTTAGACAGTAATCAGTACACAGTTGATAGTGTGCAGTAATGTAAACAGGACGACATTTTTAGCAACATCTCTCAAACAATATTCACCACACAACAGTTTCAATACAGTTTCTGAACATCGCTATGGTGAAAACCTTCATCGACCCCTAGCGGGGAAACGGCGCACCGGTAACATTTTCGTCACACAAAAAGTATTTCTTTTTATCTCCTTTCTAAAATTTTGTATAGGTAATTTTTTACACTTCATTTAGAGACAGATCAAAAATAACTACGGGAACTTTCTATGCAGACTTAAACTCCGCCTTGCGAGTCGAAAGATGATATTGATTGCACCACGACACTTAGACCGTGACAACAGAATTAACAGCGGTTTGATCTGCACTTTAAAAAAATGCTATGCGCAATGTCTCACTCTCAGGCAATGGTACAAATCTGAAATACAGTAACTTCGAAAAGAACTCTACAACAATACCCAGGTATATAAGATTATCCAACATGCGGAGGAGACGCATTCTTAGTTATGATCAGTGATGATTTGCCAGACGAAGTCGTAGATAGATCAGCCAAATTACTCTCAGAGAATGCTCGTCCTCACAGATCGAAGAGGAAAAATGTGAATGAGATATTAGTAAACTGCAGGAGCATACATGGTATGCTCCCAGAGTTAGTGTCGCTTATTAAAGGTAACAATGCCCGATAGTGGCGGCGTATTTATTGCCGTAGACATAGAGAATTTGATAATATCGGATGATGTTTCTATGGATTCTGAATGTGAAAGCCAAAGGAGGATAAGCCGTGGTAATCAAGATGCCTTATAGGCTACCTGCGACAGATGCTGTAGGGGCACAGCGCTTCAGAGAAAGCGTGCGGAATATTGCGAGTAAGTTTCCTAACCATGCTGTGTAATAATGGAAGACTTCAATATTTTTCAGTTATCGTCAGGGTGAGAAATGCGATCGAAACCGCCGCTGTAGATTCGTGTGAGAAAGTTCTAAATGTTTTTTCCCAACATTACTTCCAGCATAGTGTCAGAGAATCGACTCTTAGACCCCCTACCAATAAACAGACGCGAAATATTCGAATCATCTATCGCAGATGAGGACATCAGTGACCATAATGTTAAGAAAGTTAAGAATTTTTTTTTTAATTAACAAGAGTGACAGGATAAAAATAGCGGCCGGCCGCGGTGGCCGTGTGGTTCTAGGCGAATCAGTCCGGAACAGCGCGACTGCTACGGTCGCAGGTTCGAATCTTGCCTCGGGAATGGATGTGTGTAACGTCCTTAGGTTAGTTAGGTTTATGTAGTTCTAAGTCTAGGGGACTGATGACCTCAGATGTTAAGTCCCATAGTGCTTAGAGCTATTTGAACCATTTTTTGAAAAATAGCGGAATGCCTGTGTGAGTCAACATCAAACACACAGCTCTGAGAACGAAGACGTGGAGTACGAAGAGATGAAATTCAAACGCAAAGTTCAATACTCTTGACCAAAACGTACTGAGCAAGGCCTTAGGGGAGGCGAAAGATACACCATCTTTGAATAGCCGCGTCAGAATGTTGCAACGAAAGTGCAGAGAACTTTATCCCAGATTTAAGCCAAGTCAAAAAATCTTCACTAGTGATCTGGTAAAAAATCGTATGAAATTTTTAGTCCTGTGCACATTAACTGATTAAAAGCATCCGGACACCTGTCAGTGGTTATTAATATGCGACCGCCGGATGTTTGAATCCTCCCTAGCAGATGGGTGTGTGTGTTGTTTCTGGCATAAGTTAGTTTAACTAGTGTATAAGGGTAGGGACCGATGACCTCGGCAGTTCGTCCCCTAGGAACTCACACACATTTGAATATTAATATGCGATATGTCCACCCTTCGCCTTTATGAGGCTTTAACTCTGATGGGGACATTTTCAGTGAGGTGCCTGAATGCCTGTGGATTAATGGCAGCTTCTTCGTCAAGAGCTGAAACCAGAGGAGATATGGGTGATGTTGGACGCTGGGTATGGAGCGAAGTCGACGTTCTACCTCATTCCACAAGTGTGCTATTGGATTCAGATCTAGATTCGTAGCAGGCCAGTCCATTTGAGGAATATCACTGTTCAGAAACCAATGCCTCACAGATGGTGCCTTGTGACAAGGTTCACTGCCATGCTCATGCAAACAATCATAGACTCCAAACTGTTCCTCTATTGTACAGCCGTAAAATGTGTTTAAATCTACCTGCATTTAAAATTTTCTTAAGCACAATAAAGGAACAATAACCAAACCAATAAAGACGCCCCCATACCGTAACACCTATTGCTCCGTACTTCACTGTCGGCACTACAAATGATGGCATATAACGTTCCCCACGTATTCCCCAAACCCAAACCGTTCGATCGGACTCCCTCAGAGTTTATCGTGATTCATCGCTTCAAATCACTCGTTTCCAGTCATCCATTGTCCAGCGGCGTCGCTCTTAACACCACCTCAAATGTCGCTCATCAGTGACTAAAGAAATTTGTCGTTTATGAGGAGCTGCTTCACCATTGTACCCCATTCTTTTTAACTCCCCACACTTAGTCATTGGACTTCTGAAACAATTTTGGACCTCAAGAGTGGTTGTTTCCGCTGATTACATGCGATTTCTTACAACCACTCCCGACAGTTTGGACGTAAATGGGTAATATCGTGAATGTAAAATGATCATGAATGTTCACTCTTCTCTTCTTGCTGATTCCTTTCAGATAAATGATGGTCTAATGGTGAAGGTAATCACTGTTCCTGTCACCAAATATCGACTCATGAGCCCCCACACGCATCAGCATGAATAAATTTTAAATAAGAAAAGCACTGTTCATAGGGTCTCATTATGCGTCATTGGATTTCGCAGTATTGGCTAGCTCACTGTCCAGGGGCCAACCAAAACCGTAAATTACATCAGTAACAAGTTTAAAGAGTATGCAGGCATGAATTTGCGATGAAATTATGGTCACTTCTCATAGCGATTTAATCTTTTCACAAACTGAATTTATTGCAGAAAAAATCAAATGAAATGTCCTTTCACACAGTTCGCAATAGTTAACTATACAATTATATTTTTCAGTGTGAGAACCTAAGTAAGATGACCAGCACTTCGTGTTCGGGAAAAATTTGGAAATTTGTGGTAAGTTCCTATGGGTCCAAATTGCTGAGCTCATCGGTCCCTAGGCTTATACACTACTGAATCTAACTTAAACTAACTTGTGCTACGCACAACACACAAATTCTCGAGGCAGAACTCGAACCTCCAACGGGAGAAGCCGCGCAAACCGTGGCAAGGCGCCCGTAGACCGCGCGGCCCAAGTGTTCGCTTAACCTTTCAAAAATCTGCATCGCGATGTAGCTTGCTCGCCAGGTTTCGAGAGGGTGCGTTTCTGGATGAGGTATCGAATATATTGCTTCCCCCTACTTATACCTCCCGAGGAGATCACGAATGTAAAATTAGAGCGATTAGAGCGCGCACGGAGGCTTTCAGACAGTCGTTCTTCCCGCGAACCATACGCGACTGGAACAGGAAAGGGAGGTAATGACAGTGGCACGTAAAGTGCCCTCCGCCACATACCGTTGGGTGGCTTGCGGAGTATCAATGTAGATGTAGATGTAGAGATCATTTGAACTAGGTAGGATAGTTACTGTGTACAATATGTATAAATGATCTTGTGCAAAACGTCAGAAAATAGGCAAAGAAATGCACTACTCTTCGATTACACTATTGGCAATAAATCACTTGAAACAGTAAAAGCGTACAAAAAAGTAAACATTGTCCACAGGCCCTGGTAGGCCCATCGCTACCGGCCGACCGCCATGTCATCGCCCACCAATGACGTCAATGGATGTGGTAGAGACGGGCATGCCATTTTATATGACCCTGACACTTTACGCTTCATTTTTATACTACGCTGTGATCAGCTGGAGAAGAGGAGAAAGGAAAAGGGGCGCGGCTTTTTTAAAAATGGTTCCACTAGCTCAACTGGGCTAGTTCCACCATCTAAGAATATTGATTTGTTGTTTCATTTTAATTCAAGATGTCATCAATAACGGAACAAAATAGGCAGATGTAAATGCAATTCCAAGTGTACCCCAAGGAAGTGCGATAGGACGGTTACTGTTTACAGTGTATATAAATGATCTTGTGTATAACGTCAGAAGCTCTACTAGGCTGTTTGCATACAATGAAGTTGTCTGTTAATAGATTGCAACATCAGAAGACCGTAGTGAATTGCAAGGAGGCTGGAGGGAGGGAGGGAGGAGGGTGAGGGGAGTGGGGCGGAAGAGGGCCGAAAGGGCATATAAATTACAATTGAGCTAGTACTGCAAGCTTGAATTTTTTAAAATTTGTCCTGAATCTCCCACTATCTTGCATTTTTGAATTTCCCGCCACCACTACCTCCAATTTTTAAATTTACCGCCAATTTTTAACTTTGCAACTATCCGCCATCTTAGATTTTTTTTTAATTTGCCGTGTCACTGCAGCGTCAACTTATGGTGGAATCCTAAGATATGACCTAAAGGCTTCATAGCCCTACTTCTTACACACCGATCAGCCAGAACATCATGACCACAGACATACTATCGTCATAAGCCCATTCATGCGATAGCACCTGGTGAGCAATGACTAACAGTCAGACACACGAACGGTGCATGTAATATAAGTGAGTGTGGTGTTCGTGTGTAGAATGGGGAAAGCGCGATCTATCTCAGTTTGACAGCGGGCAGATTGTGATGACCCGGAGGCTCGCCACGAGCATTTCGGTAACTGCACGACTTGTCGGGTCTTCGAGGAGTTCTGTGGTGAGTGTATTCAACACGTGGCGAAACCAAGGTGAAACCACGTCCATACGTCGTCGGGTTGGGCGGCTACCCCTCATCACAGATGTCGGACGCCGTAGGCTGGTCAGACTGGTTAACCACGACAGGTGGCAAACCGTGGCGGAACTAACATTAGACTTTAATGCTGGGCAGAGCAGTAGTGTATCTGAACACACAGTGCACCGAACACTCCTAACGATGGGCCACCGCAGCCGACGACCCATGCATGCGTCAATGTTAACACCACGACATCGGCAACTGCGACTGAAACGGGCACGTGAACATAGGCACTGGACGTTGTCGCAGTGGCAGGACGTTGCATGGTTTGATGAATCCCGATACCTCCTTCATCGTGCCGATGGGAGGGCGCGAATCCGTCGTCTTCCAGGAGAACAGCTCCTGCACTGTGGGACGGATACATGCAGGAGGCGATTCCATTATGCTCTGGAGAACATTCACGTGGGCATGCATGGGCCCAGTAGAGCTACTGCAAAGCACCATGACGGTCAAGGGGTATAGTAAACTGGTCGCAGACCAAGTACACCCTTCATGTCGATCATGTTTCCCGACGGCACTGGAATTTTTCAACAAGAAAATTCCCTGTGTCACAAGGCAAGGAGTGTGGTGGAGTGGTTCGAGGAACACTTTGACGAATTCCTTGATCTGCCGGTCCCCCAGCTCGCCAGGTCTGATCCGATGGAACACATCTCCAATGTGATCGAATTTGGCGTCAAAGCTCATCGCCCCCCTCCTCGGAATTTACCGAAATTAGTATACTAGTGTGTGCCGATGTGGTGCCAACTCCCTCCAGTGACTTATAAAGGCCTCATTGTCTCCATACCACGACACATAGCGGCTGTTATCCGTGCCAAAGGTGGAAATACCATCAGTTAGTTAGGTGACCATAATATTCTGGCTAATCAATGTATAAATATGCGCACATATGCGTTACTATGACCAGACGAAACTAGAAACGTCTGGCCACAACTGTGGGTTCTTAGACTGCTCTGGGAGATGACTCACTGAAACTGCGAAATATGAAATATTATTTCATTTTATTTAACGAATAAACTAAAAGATTTTCTTAACTTCATATAATCCTGTCATTGACTATTTAAGCATCACCTGATGTGTCAACTAACAGACTGTGCTCCTGAAGTACAATGTTCAACAGTTACAAAAGTATATTTCCATCTGAGACTTGAATAACACTTTAGTGCTACTTAATGACGTTGCCTGCTTCAGCTGGTCTCACAAACTGGGGCAGAGCGCTTCCACGCGCGGCTCTATATTGACCACTGTGCGAGGGTGCTGCTTTGCTGAAGGAGACGGCGTGTCTTCTTCAGCATCTGCCATTCGTCTTCACGGATTGCAGCGAAACATGTCTAACGTGCGTGTTATCGACGTGCATTGCCAACTTTGGTGTGGCCCCGCAATCTCTGGACAGTACCACATACATGATCAGTAATCACTGCTAAACGATCAGCCATTGTACTGATGTATAATAATGGTCATACCGAACGGTTGCTAGCTGTTTTCACTCTCTTTCTATGCATGTAGGTTCACTTGTAGCCGACAACAGACTCAAGAGAAGAGTTTTCAGTTGAATGGGCAGCAGCAGGATCTCGCGAGTCCAGTCTCCAAGCGTACAGAGACGGTGCGTCAGGAGAAGACGTCATGGGACCTGCTGTCTAGTTTGAAGCGAGTATACGGAGCTCATTTCCGATATCTAGTACATTCAAAATCCAGGTAGACAGCTTTTGGCAGTTTACTTCCATCTGCTGTCTACGACGCATGGTGTATGCATAAAACAAGCTGGGTTTCACACGAATATTTTCTCATGAATATGTGTTGGTTCTTAACAAGAATCTCGCTTTGTACCAGGAACGTTGTAATGTTGAAGCTTAGAGCATTCTCTAGACTCCTGTAACAGACGAATATCAGCAATATCGGTCGTTAATTCTGAATATCCGTTTCGTACTCTTTTTGTAAACAGGAGAGACTTCCGCTCTTTTGCACTCACGCAGGACCGTACGGTGCGGAAGAGAGTACGAATAAAAAAGAAAACGAGTTCGGAAAGAGTCTGATTCCGCAGCGTATTCATTTAACATCTATTTTATGTAACTGGAATACCGTCAGGACCTGATGCGTTTTCCCATTGACTAGTCTTCTCTGTGTTTCAGTAGCGGTGCTTATACAGGGGTGAACCTGAACTCTAGCAACATAATTTCCAAAGTTGTTCTGAGATATTTTCTGGCTGCTCTCCGTAGTCTCTGGTGTTTCATTACAGAGTAATTACATTTCGTCTGATTTCTTACTGCCTTTTATTTTAGCATCTGTACTGAACCCAAACTAGCTGCACAAGGCAAGCGTAGACGGTATGCGCTGTGTCTCCTGTTTGGAAAGAAAGTTTTTCCATTCACTCATAGTACTTGATGTTGACAACAATAATGCCGAACGCGCCCCACATCCTATCTCGGGTTTGTATTTTGAGCAATATTAGGGATATCTTTACTAGCGAAGAACTGACCGATGTGCAGTTCGTCTGTAGGATCCCCGAATGCAATGGTGAGCGGCACTTTGCTGAGCTGTTCCCGCATCACAGTATTTATCTATCTGTACATAGACGCCTACATCAAAGTGCATTCTTCTCTGTTGGAATGGAAGATACTAACCGTCCGGGGTATACCAGAATATCCAGTCTGGAAGAGAAGGTAATACACTCGATTGGTGATAATCTTGTTACCAGTAGTCGGCGCCTTGCGCGAACGTAAATCGTAATCGCATTATTACACTATAACGAACAATCGGAGACCACTCATCCCATATGCTAAAACCACACGTACTTTTACAAGTAAACGCGGAATTTAATATTTACGCTTTGTGTTTACTGACTTCTGTTTTATGACGAGAGAGATCCACAAAAGACTAAATGGACGTTGTCACACGTACACGAAATGCGCCTATTTCTTAGGAGTTCTCCGAACATTTGAACAGAAAGGGAAAGGATTGAATCACGAAACATGTTAGTTCCTTCAACATACGTCTCGGGTAACGACCACGAGGGCACATTAGAAAAATTGGAGCTTGTACAGAGTTTTCTGGCAGTTTTTCTTCCCGCGTATCAGAATAGAACAAGCGGTGGAAATGATATAGGTAGAGGAAGTAATCCCCACCACACGCAGTACAGATGTGCTGAATGGAGCCATTGAGTTTTCCTCTGTGACGCCTGATGAGGAGCGACGCGTCAATGAGCGGCAGGCAGCCTCCGCGTAGCTCTTTGTTGCTCGGTGTTGTGACAGTGTTTTTACAGGAATTCCGTGAATAAACATTTAGAAAAGGTTGGTGCCTGACCGCAAACTACGTGTCGCAGCCGCCAAATTACACAGGCCAGCCTCCTGGCCGCTGCTGGCTGCTCCCTTTCACTTCTGTGGCCTCCACAGCGCACCTGCTCCCGGCTCCACTCTCCACTCGAACCCAAACATATTGTCAACCAGGAAAATGCAAAAGTTATACTAAAGTGGCAACGGCTCGTTAGTACAGAGCACCGAATTCGAATATATACTGGATTAACTGAACCCCCATTTTCATGTAGCAATAAATACGTGGGTTTCACCACCTCCACGAAAAGAGTCCTAAACCCGATTCTGTTTACCTGCGATGTATACATGTACATATTTACTTGCAATGTTTCTCTCCACAAAGAATGATTAGGCGTTAACGTCCGTCGACGACCAGGTTTTTACAGCCTGTAAACAATCTAGATTGTGGAATGACAGGAAAAAATTCGGCCCTTTCATTTTACAGAAACCATTCCGGAATTTGTCTTAAGCGTATTAGGAAACTGACGGAAAATCTGAAAGAGCGGACGTGTTGCCTACACACACACACACACACACACACACACACACACACACACACACTACTATTCACCTGAAGGTCTCCACACACGACAACGCATACTAGTCAAGTTCATCCCGTGAAGTTTCATTTCGTTTGCTGCTTCCCTTCTGGGTGCTTCAGACTTTTTGTCAGGCAATGTGAGTAGCGTGCCTACAACGGCCAACGTGTTTTCTTCACTCACTGCCAGGGTCACAACTGAAGTTGAGAACTTCTGTTGCGTCGACGATAGATCTGTACACGTACCTGAATCCCAGGGTATGTGCTAAGGAATCTGTAAAAGAGAACAAGGCAGTATCGCTGACCGGAGAAAAATGTAAATTTCACTTTTTCTCCGTTCTGGAGTCCATACCGACAGGTCTATAAGAATCGCGTAAGCAGGTTTCAAGTCAAGAGCTAGCAGTTTGACCTATGTCTTCACGTCATCGGGACAGTACGCGATAACTTCAAAGGTGAGTTCAGTTGTTTACGATGTCCCATTTCTAGCGCAGTTTTTAGTGGTTTTTGTCCCAAAAACACCACCGACGAACTTGTTGAACGTTATAAACCGCCATCGCGTTTATTGAAATTGAAAGGTAAAGAGTACTGCGATCGAGGAAAGCTAAAAGCTCGTGAAATACACGTCTTGACAAAATAGTGAAGCACCCAGAAGACGTGGTCGGATGTCAATGTAAGTTCGTAAATGTACACACCATTACAGCTGCTGAGTGATCACCGTGCAAGACACAGAGACTCCGCGTACTCGTCTGAGACAGCGTTATCGGCACGTGACAGAGTTTGACAGACCTTACTTTAGGGCGATTCGTGCAATATCCAGATTAGTACGGCATCTATATGTGACAGTGGCCCGCTGCTGGGCTGCATGGGACATTAAGGGCAGGCATACTAGTCGTTAAGGTTGCGGTCGATCACTTCTGATCATCACAAAGAGGGATAGCCGTATTGTGCACCACGCGCATCGTAGTCCTTCATATGTGCACCGGCCACCCAAGTACAATTAGCAGTGTCCCAGTCAGATTCTGTGTCATCGCACACCTAGCAGCAGTGGGAGTAGTCAACTACTGCATACGCGTAGGCTGCCTGTAACACAACAGCAGGAACGGCCGCGTCTGAAGCGGTGCCGTAATCGGGAAGGAGGGACTGCTGGTGAATGTCGTCGCAAGTTTGTTCAACACGAATCGCAGTTCTGCACTCCCCGGATGACCCTCGTCGGCGAGTACAGCGGCCCCATGCTGAAACGTCCCACTCTTCAAACGTTTTTGAGAGGCACAGTGGTGTTACTCCTAGCATCGTGGCGTGGATCGGATATGACTTCACGTCATGGGTGATGGTATTTGATGGAATTTTTGCGGTACGATGATACGTCACGAACTTGCTGCGTCTTCATGTTTTACCTATCATGCAACAGTAGCGCGGTGCTATTTTTTGACAGAACATTACTCATCCACACACGGGAAATGTCTCTGTCAACTGCCTGGGTGATGTTGCGGTACTCGCAAGGCGAGCAAGATCACCAGATCTGTCTCCGATCGAAAATGTGTGAGACAAGTCGGACGTCAGCTCGGTGCCGGTGCAAGTATTCGGGATATCGTGTACCAGAATGAACGCCAGAGAACGTCTGTGAAGTATGGAAAATAGGAGAAAAGTACTAAAGGAAGCAGAGCAGTGAGGGCGGGTCTTGAGTTGTGCTCGCACAGCTCAGACGGTAGACCACTTGCGTGCTAAAGGCAAAGAACAGTGTTCGAGACCCTATCCGGCACATAGTTTCCATATCGAGGACCAGTAACAACTCCAATCTCGAATAGCGCGGAAAGTACGAACACGTATATATTTCCGTACGAGCTCTGATTTCTCTTATTTTATCGTGGTTAACGTTCCTCCCTATGATGGACGGTATCAACAAAATAATTTAGCACTCAGAGGAGAAAGATGGTGATTGGAATTTCGTGAGAAGATCCGTCGCACGGAAAACGCCTTTCTTTTAATGATGTCCATCCCAAATCCTGTATCATTTCTGTGACACTCTCTCCCATATTTCACGATAATACAAAACATGCTGCCTTTCTTTCAACTTTTCCGATGTACTCTGTCAGTCCTACCTGGTAAGAATCCCACACCGCGTACCATTGTTCTAAAAGAGGACGGACAAGCGTAATGTAGGTAGTCTCCTTAGTAGATCTGTTACATTTTCTAAGTGTCCTGCCCATAAAACGCAGTCTTTGGTTAGCCTTCCCCACAACATTTTCTGTGTGTTCCTTCCAGTTTAAGTTGTTCGTAATTGTAATAACTAAGGTCTTAGTTGAATTTACGGCTTTTAGATTACACTGATTTATCGTGCAACCGAAGTTTAACAAATTCCTTTTAGCTCTCATGTGGATGACCTCACACTTTTCGTTATTTAGGATCAACTGCCAATTTTCACCCCATTCAGATATCTTTTCTAAATCGTTTTGCAATTTGTTTGGATCTTGTGATGAATTTATTAGTCGATAAACGACAGCGTCATCTGCAAACAAGCTAAGATGGCTGCTGAGATTGTCTCCCAAGTCGTTTATATAGATAAGGAACAGCTAAGGGCCTATAACACTACCTATGGGAACGCCTGAAATCACTTCTGTTTTACTAGATGACTTTCCGTCAATTACTACAAACTGTGACCTCTCTGACAAGAAATCACAAATCCAGTCACACAACTGAGACGATATTCTATAAGCACGCAATTTCACTACAAGCCGCTTGTGTGGTACACTGTCAAAAGCCTTCCGGAAATCCAGAAATACGGAATCGATCTGAAATCCCTTGTCAATAGCACTCAACACTTCATGTGAATAAAGAGCTAGTTGTGTTTCACAGGAACGATATTTTCTAAACCCATTTTCACTGTGTGTCCATAGATAGTTTCCTTCGAGGTAATTCATAATGTTTGACACAATATATGTTCTAAAATCTGATACATATCGTCGTTAACGATATGGGCCTGTAATTTAGTGGATTACTCCTACTACCTTTCTTGACTATTGGTGTGACCTGTGCAGCTTTCCAGTCTTTGGGTACGGATCTTTCGGCGAGCGAACGGATGTGTATGATTGTTAAGTATGGAGCTAATGCATCAGCATACTCCGAAAGGAACCTAATTGGTATACAGTCTGGACCAGAAGACTTGCTTTTATTAAGTGATTTAAGTTGCTTCACTACTCCAAGGATATTTACTTCTACGTTACTCATGTTGGCAGTTGTTCTCGATTCGAATTCTGGAATATTTACTTCGTCTTTTTTTGTGAAGGCATTTCGGAAGGCTGTGTTTAGTAACTCTGCTTTGGCAGCACTGTCTTCGATAGTATCTCCATTGCTTTCGCGCAGAGAAGGCATTGATTGTTTCTTGCCGCTAACATACTTCACATACGACCAGAATCTCTTTGGATTTTCTGCCAGGTTTCGAGACAAAGTTTCGTTTTGGAAACTGTTATAAGCATCTCGCTTTGAAGTTCACGCTAAGTTTCGAGCTTCTGTAAAAGATCGCCAATCTTGGGGATTTTGCGTCTGTTTAAATTTGGCATTTTTGTTTCGTTGTTTCTGCAATAGTGTTCTAACCCGTTTTCTGTACCAAGGAGGATCAGCTGCGTCGTTTGTTAATTTATTTGGTATAAATATTTCAAATGATGCCGATACTATTTCTTTGAATTTAAGCCACATCTGATCTACACTTATATTATTAATTTGGCATGAGTGGAGATTGTCTCTCAAGAAGGCGTCGAGTGAATTTTTCTCTGCCTATTTCAATAGGTATATTTTTCGTTTATTTTTCGAGGATTTGGGGAGTACAATATTCAATCTTGCTACGACAGCCCTATGTTCACTAATCCCTGAATCGGTTTTGATGCTCGTTATTAACTCAGGATTATTTACTGCTAAAAGGTCAAGTGTGTTTTCACAACCGTTTACTTTTCGCGTGGGCTCATGAACTAACTGCTCGACATAATTTTCAAAGAATGCGTTTGGCACAATTTCGGATGACATTTGATTCGTACCTCCGGAATTAAACATGTATTTTCACTAACATATCGAGGGTAAATTAAAGTCACCACCAACTATTATTGTATGGGTCAGGTACGTGATTGAAATCAAACTCAAGATTCCTTTGAACCTTTCAGCAACCGAATCATCGGAATTGGGAGGTCGGTAAAAGAATCCTATTATTTTATTCCCGTTGCCGACAATGACCTCTTCCCATACTAGCTCATAGGAAGTATCTACTTCAATTTCGCGACAAGTTAAACTACTTCTGACAGCAACAAACACGCCACCACCAACCGTGTTTAGCCTATCCTTTCGGAGTGTAGATGGAGCTTTCATTTTTAATCACTTGGTACTGGTCACACGCCAACGTCAGATGATAATCTACAAGAGACTGATCAAACAAAAGAAAAAATATTAGAAGTAAACGTCTTGTCGACATCGAGGTCTCTGGAGACAGATCACAAGATCGGCGTGGTGACATCCCAGCATTTACCTTAAGTAATTTAGAGGCACCATCTAAAACCTAAATTTGGTAGGCTGGAAGAGTATTTGAACCTCTGTTGTCCCGAATGCGAGTTCAGTGTCTTAACTACTGAAATAAAGAAACAGCGAAGACAGCAAAATAGTTTCAACCTTCAATAGCTCCAGAGTAATTTTGAAAATATCACAACAGTGAGAAGATCCTCTTGAGTCTCCACGAGGTTTTCGTACGCATGACTTTTCATATTCTTCCTACCAGCCTTTGAGGGATCATCTGACCAATGTGTAGATGGGGCTCCGTCTTGTTGGAACCACCCAAGTTCACGAAGATTAAGGAGGATATCTTGCAACAACGTGGGAGTATGTCTTAGAAATACGGTGAGCTCTGGTCCAGTTCAGCAGATGCCGGCCTGTTGATCAGCCGTTGACGACGCACACAAGTTATCTACAAATTTGTGTTGACGGCTCTGCATAATCATATCTTGGGATTCTCAACGGCATCGAGGCGCTCGACTTGGTAGTCTTGGCATCAGCGTCCCTTATCTCTCATTCCATTTGCCTTTCGCTACCACCCCTCAAAGTTGTATCACCATCAATAAAGCATCCTGTGCACAGTGTGTCCCAACATTTAGAATTAAACTTATACACACAGTACGGGATCCTAACATGAGTATGCTGAGCTACGGAACCAAACGTTAGAAATTAACATTACAGAGGGCATGGGGTCTCGAGTGAGTAATAAGTTTTATGTACTTATTTTTAAACTGCTTGTGTTTGGTAACAAACATTTGCCATCTGATTCATTGCTGGGGGAGCTACCTTGAGAAACAGTACAGAGTCCTCTCCAATACGACCTCAGTGGAGTTTACTACTATTTACAGCTCATGGCTGGTATTCAGAGACAGAGAATTACACTTAACAAGAACTTGCTGACACGCATTTCCTATATAGTGCAGCATAGAGTAATGTACAAGAAAAAGTTTCGCGACAGGCACCATCATTATTGGAAGAAATTTCTCACCATGGATTAAATATTACGAGAAACTGCACCGTTCAAGCCACAAGCTGGCCATGATTCTCGCTGAAGAATTATTCGCACTTAGAATCTGAGGAGTTGGTGTTGAATCGTGCGTAAGAAGATGTGTCAATAAATACTTCCCAACTGGACCGTGAAATGGACGCTTCCAAGAATACAGTTGGTAGAGTACTGGTGCAATGGGAACACTCCTATCCTCAACAACGCGTGCAACTAGTGAGGCCAAATGATCTGAAACCCAAATTTCAGCTTTTTCAATAGATTATGTCTAGTGCACGACTTGGTGCTGGCGGTCATCACTAAGTTGTTACTATAAGGAGTAATTAAGTCAATATAAAACTAAATATTATTTACCAATCTTTAATTCTTAATGAACAATACCAATCTGCACAATCTTGCATTTTGACCCAGAAGGGCTGAGACATCCAGTAAGTGTTGGAAATAGTGTAATATTAGCAACATGCATGTACTCATGTATAAAACCAGCCAATAATGCTCCTTCGCAGACATAACAGCAGATACTCTTTGACGATTGTAGCTGTACCTCTCCAGTAGTCGTTAGAAACGGCAATATTCAAAGAATTAACGACGATGGGCCGTGAAAATTTACAAAGTGGCTGTGGATGCTGGGATACAAATCTAGGTGTTGTAGCCGTGTGCTGAAGCCACGTTAGACGAAAAGGAGACAAGTTGGGGGCCAGCGGCGGCCGTATCGATTCCGGCGTTCCGGCGTATCGAGCAGGTACTTTTTGTCGCGCCGGATCCCGGCGGAGTAAGAACCGCGACACAGGCCCGACCCGGCATGCCCCCTCCCTGCCCCAACAAATCTGGCACAACTACCGCGTGTGACCAGCTAACACTACAATATCGAAGCAGCGTAGACATTCGTCATTGTCCGGCTACCTCGACATATTTGGACCACCACGCGAGAGGATTGTTACTTGTCGTGCACTCCTAACTAGCTGTGCTATCGCAGAATAGAAATAACGTGGCACTCACTGTTTCGGAATGTCCTCCTCACGATGGCACGATGTGCTGCTGTATCTCAATATGCGAGTCTCTTCATACCAGCGTGACAGTGGATACCTACTCAACAAATTTACGTTGTTACAAATGGTCATTTCAAGCAATAACACTGTCTTAGACATATTCTCTATTTCGCATGGTTCTTGAAAATAGAAATAAAGCACCACTCCGAGAATACTAATGTACGTGAAATGTATTCCGGCTTGTCCACCTATCCTCTTTGCTCCTAACTTTACTTTTTGGAAAACAGGTTAGTTGAACAAAGAACATTCCGTTGGCCGCACAATGAGCTTCCAGCACTACAGAGCGCCTCCGCGTTCTACCATTCTTACTAGACAACGTTTCAGCCAGTTTCCCTAACCTGGTGTTTGGTCCTGCCCTCCAAGATTTCCAGACCTGTGACAGTTAGATCGTTGGTTATGGTACTGAACAGAGGCATGAACTTTAATTAGAAAGGTGAAAGCACAAGGCTGTCAGCTAGTTCACATCGTACACACTACGGCAGTCGTAAAGAAATGTAGAGATACACCAAGACAAAAAAAGACAACTACTTCTCCTGTGATGTCTAACTTAGATCGAATTTTGCGCGTGGACGTTTTTAAAACTTTTTGAACTGTTGTAATTGCGTTATTAATTTCTAAGCTGAAAAATGAATATAAATAATAAAAATTTGGCAACAGAAATTGGGCACTTCCAAGTCGTGAACAAAGTTATAATATTTAGTATTGAGTATGAATTATCTATTAATCATATCTTTTCACTCAGCTTCAATGAAAAAAACAGTGAACTGATTCTGTCTGCTTTATTATACAGAAAACTACATAAGTCTGTACTACAACTTCCATTTCAGGGAAATTCGGAACTGAAAGACAAATCAGATAAGGAGATTCCATCCTCAACAGTCCAGGTGAAAAGTTTCTGATACTTAAACTAGAAAGCTGCAGAAGGAATACGTATTATCGGAGCATATCTAAACTACGTTAGTCTTCCTGATAACATTCTACAACGTACTTCGAGCGCAAGTACATTTCAGCAACTGATGATAGAATTTAATACAGAAAGTTCCAAACGTGTCCTTATTATAATCAAACTTAAATAATATTTAATCAACAGAGTGAAATGAAAATAGTACAAATGAAGAAAACAATCAAAGAACTACTGATGAGTTTACGTATTTATGGAAGTTGTGCCGTAAGTGGAAAGGCTACGATCAGTCCCTACAGCCAGGTGTGACTTACGACATTGAGACGTGGTCTTTTGCTATGAAACCCATTCAAAAGCGGGACGCTGAGCTAGCAGTGGGGAAACGAATGTTGCCAATTACTTAGAGAGATATGGATTAAACAATGGTCAAGGAATGAACACCGATCGAACAGTTGATTTTGAGTGTAACGAAACTGACGTAGGTGGGCAGGACTCCTAGCTAGACCAGTGGATCCTATAACAACCGACGAGGCTGCTGTCGGATTTCGAGGCATAACAATAGATTAACAAGACTTCCTAATCGAAGGCAGGTATATGACATTACAAACCACGTAGGAGCAGTATGGATGTGTGCTGCTGAAGCTGGAAATGCATGGAGAAGTCTAGGAGAGGCCTTTATCAGCCGCATTATTCTTTTTATTATAACCCATAGACGCTTTTGCATAAGAAGACTCTAACATTGCTTATCTAACAAAAGGGACCTCTAGGATTCTAAATTACACCGCAAACCTTGATACACTGTTCTGTTTCCAGCCTCAATTTCTTTTCATTTTCATTGTCTGAACAGCAAATGTAATATACTTTTATCACTGGTATGGCTCTGACCCATTTGCTCTAGCTAATTAAAAAAGCGTTTCAAACAGTTTCACAGCAAGTTTTATTTCATCTGTTTCTAATGAATTTTTAACTTCCCCTATGTCATGTCGTACCTGAAAACATCTTTAACTTTTGTGGTTACTACTGCATTTTTGTACGATTAGGAAACCTATGTGAATAAGATGTGTAAAAGAGTATGTGTTCCCCAAGGGCAAGTGAATAACTATCAATTCCCAGAAAATACGACGGCGTACTGAAAATTAATGCCTCCGAATGTTTTATGCGAAAACTCCTAAAGCTGTTTCAAATAAAATGAACTTTAAAGACATTCTGTATCCTTACTCTTCATGTCTACATATTTACTTCTCAACATAGTCACCCTGGCGACGAATGCATTTCCTCCAACGAAAAACCAGTTAGTCGACACGTTCGCTGTAGAATGTCTGACATTGTTGGCGGAGCCACGACATCACCTCTTTGCACTGTTTCATCACTATTCAGGTGAAATCCTCGAAGGCATTCTTTAAGTGTAGGAAAGAAATAAAAATCGGATGTGGCCAACTCGGGACCGATCCATGACAGTGAACTCAAGGCGTCGGATTGTTGCAGATGTCGCCCATTACTGACGTCGATACAATCATCACCAAACGCAGCATCATTCTCCTGTGGATTTCAATTGAAGGCGAGTTTTCTGTGGTTAGACACTCGATTACAGCAGGCTATTTGTCACGCAAGTTACATATAACCACGATACGCGCTACAATCCGGAGCCCTCCAGCAGCAGAGGATTGCAACTTGCATCAGCGAAGAGGGAAAGTCGACTGTGTAATATGTATGACATGTAATACCTCAATATTGATAACAAAACAAGACATTACTTTTCAACCCTCCCACGTATGTACGTAGTACAATACAGGCGAGTCTGGTAACAGGTAGAAGGATGCGACTGCAACTTGCAGCCCGGCCGTGACAGTTAATCTTGTACATACCACTTCGCATGTATACTGGTTTTTTACCTTTTGATTTCAGTTTGTTGTCTATTCTATCTCATGGAGCCTGTGTTTTCGTAAACACTTAAGTTCGCAACCGAGCGAGGTGGAGCGGTGGTTAGCACATTGAACTCACATTAGGGAGGACGACAGTTTAATCCCGCGTCCGGCCATCCTGATTTAGGTTTCCAGTGATTTCCCTAAATCGCTCCAGGCAAATGCCGGGATGGTTACTTTGAAAGGGAACGGCCGATTTCCTTCCCGTCCTTCCCTAATTGACGTTGCTGAACTCGCTGTTTGGTCTCTTCCCGCAAACTTAAGTTCGGCCCAAGGTCTCACTGCTGTCACTTTCTGGACTGAGTTAACTAGCTGTAGCTAGTATTATGGCAACCTCGCTGCTTTAGGATTGACACTATTTCTCTGGTTGTAGAAAACCGAGGTTCTAAGCGTAAAAATCATATATTTCTTACTTTATATAAAACGTTCGAAACTTTCAATTTAACATCCTTTTCCACTGCAATAGTTTACCATTAGGCTTTCCACCTCGACCTCATTAACGCGCCAACCAGCAAAACGAGACTTGCGTGATATGAAGCAACCGCCATGATGGCGTGAACCTGTTCAGGTGGAAAAACCTTAGTATCGTAAAGAGTGTCTGTCTTCTCGCTGCAGGAAACTTACAGTTTAATGGCGCGATTAACGAGATACCATAACGCCTTCAGCGTCATGCCACGCTGCGGTATAAGCAGGAATGGAATCGGAGAGAATTATGATCTTCCAACTAAATGAAGAAAATGATGTTCCAGGTGTCCCGTCTGGAACGTCAAAAGTGTTCGATCTACCATAGATATGGGTACTTACCACGCGACGAGATGTGTTTACTCCGAGGTTCACGAAACCTGAAGAAAATGACGTTCTGGAGTTCCTACGGGAAAGAGAGAAAAACGTTATCAGTGGTCCCTGACTGGCCTCCACAGCAGACTTAGAGATCGTATGTGAGCAGTTTTTAGCTTCTTATTTCCAAATCTCTTGATAGCTGAAAGAAGGAAAGTGTTTTTTCATACTGCCGATTTCCATACTTTTTGTTTTAACCACAACATGCATTATGTTTTTAATAGGAAATGCGAATCTCAACCTAAGAATTAAAGAAAAACATATATTATGTTGATAAAATATGCAGTTACAACCTACACACTTCATATGATAATAGATTCTCTTTTTGAGGTGTTGAGCGTGTGTTTATTTTGCGTTTAGATGAGGTCGTCAGCTAGGTTATCAGAGCCTTTACAATTCTGATGTGGTGAAGTGCACCTAGTCAGAATCGCGAGGTACGGATTTTGGGGGGACGCCGATATTAACTTAAATCAGTAAAATGCAAAACATATTGTTTATTCGGGAGGACGATTTTACTCACACGAAGTGCTGAGTGCTGTTGGCAAGAGATTTCAAATTGATTCCATACTTCTAGATTTCCAGAAGGCTTTTGGCACTGTACCTCACAAGCTGCTTGTAATCGAATTGCATGCTTATGGAATATCGTCTCAGCTTTGTGAAAGGTTTCGTGCTTTCCTGTCAGAGAGGTCACAGTTCCTAGTAATTCACGGAAAGCCATCGAGTAAAACAGAAGTGATTTCTGGCGTTCCCCAATGTAGTGTTATAGGCCCTCTGCTCTTCCTTATCTAAACTACTGGCCATTAAAATTGCTACACCAAGAAGAAATGCAGATGATAAACGGGTATTCATTGGACAAATATAGTATACTAGAACTGACATGTGATTACATTTTCACGCAATTTGGGTGCATAGATCCTGAGAAATCAGTACCCAGAACAACCACCTCTGGTCGTAATAACGGCCTTGATACGCCTGGGCATTCAGTCAAACAGAGCTTGGATGGCGTGTACAGGTACAGCTGCCCATGCAGCTTCAACACGATACCACAGTTCATCAAGAGTAGTGACTGGCGTATTGTGACGAGCCAGTTGCTCGGCCACCATTGACCAAATGTTTTCAATTGGTGAGATATCTGGAGAATGTGCTGGTCAGGGCAGCAGTCGAACACTTTCTGTATCCAGAAAGGCCCGTGCAGGACCTGCAACATGCTTTAGGATTTACACTATCCCCTGAAATGTAGGGTTTCGCAGGGATAGAATGAAGGGCAGAGCCACGGGTCGTAACACATCTGAAATGTAACGTCCTTTGTTCAAAGTGCCGTCAATGCGAGCAAGAAGTGACCGAGACGTGTAACCAATGGCAACCCGTACCATCACGTCGGGTGATCAGTAAGGCGATGACGAAAACATGCTTCCAATGTGCATTCACCGCGATGTCGCCAAACACGGATGCGACCATCATGATTCTGTAAACAGAACCTGGATTCATCCGAAAAAACGACGTTTTGCCATTCGTGCATCCACGTTCGTCGTTGAGTACACCATCGCAAGCGCTCCTGTCTGTGATGCAGCGTTAAGGGTAACCGCAGCCATGGTCTCCGAGCTGATAGTCCAAGCTGCTGCAAGCGTCGTCGAACTGCTCGTGCAGATGGTTGTTGTCTTGCAAATGTCCCCATCTGTTGACTCAGGGATCGAGACGTGGCTGCACTCTCCGCTACAGCCATGCGGATAAGATGCATGTCATCTCGACTGCTAGTTATACGAGGCCGTTGGGATCCAGCACGGCGTTCCGTATTACCTTCCTGAACCCACCGAGTCCATATTCTGCCAACAGTCATTGGATCTCGACCAACGCGAGCAGCAATGTCGCGATACGATAAACCACAATCGCGATAGGCTACAATCCGACATTTATCAAAGTCGGAAGCGTGATGGTAAGCATTTCTCCTCATTACACGAGGCATCACAACAACGTTTCACCAGACAACCCCGGTCAACCGCTGTTTGCGTATGAGAAATCGGTTGGAAACTTTATTAATGTCAGCACGTTGTAGGTGTCGCCACCGGCGCCAACCTTGCGTGAATGCTCTGAAAAGGTAATCATTTGCATATCACAGCATCTTCTTTCTGTCGGTTAAATTTCGTGTCTGTAGCACGTCATCTTCGTGGTGTAGCAATTTTAATGGCTAGTAGTGTAATTGTGACTTGTTTAAATAAAAGTTCCATTTGCACTGGACACACACACTGAACTCGTAGGCTATGAACATATTCAAGAGATGTTGTCCTCACGGTAATTAAACACAGGGTGTCTGCTGCTTCCTCCCAGACTGTCCAGCACCCCTTGCCTGATATCACATCCACAAGCTACAAGAGGGTGCGTTTACTAAATCATTGCAATTTAAAATAACTTTTTACCACATACATAAATATTTATTATATTTTAGCAGAGTCTGTGACTTGTACTATCACAATAACCCTCCAAATTCAGATAGGAACAAAATTAAAACATAATTTTTTAAAAAAACGGCTACTGCTTATCAGCTATGTAACACTGAAATGAAAGAACAATAATTCTGTAGCGTTTAGAACGAACAAATTGACACTAATAATACTAATAATGATAATAATGTGCTGAAGGCATGGAACTAGTAAACAAACAAAATAAAGTTAAAGATACAGTAAATACTCATTGTGTACATTGTGTAATTTAATTGTGAAATGTGTGACTGCAATGGCATGCCTTCACTGGGTTTGCTGTTCAGCAAATCGAATATCTGATTATAATAATAAATGAAAATAGCATCTAACATCAGTTTTAAACAGAAAATGTAGATTAGTTCTACTGAATATTAAATAATCATATTTCCGGTGTACCTTTGCATTTATAAATCTAAGTTTATGAGTATTAAACCACTGCACTCTACGCTTCAGCCTTCATAATAATAATAAGAGGAATGGGTATTTCACTCCATTTGGAACCACTTTGACCACGTTCACTTAACATATTCTTGAGTTTTTGGGTGTACTATCATGCTGCTTTCTTGCTATATAATATCATGACACAACCTCTCCTGTTATCTTCAGTGCTCTGAGCCAGGACAGCTTCAGCTGTTTGTACATATCAATGATTCAAATTAGCATCACGTCTATTACCCACTGACAGCATTAATCAGTCTGTCACTCTGACATAAGGCAAAAATCAAGCAGCCAAGTTAGATTGCATTAATGCAAGAAAAAAATTATTTACAACTACATAGACATTATAAAAAACTGAATTCATGAGACTGAATGCTCAGCTGAATGCCTCATTTCAGGCTTTGGTCTCCTGAATGATGCAAATGATGATTTATGTAATTTATCTAGTGTATATCCTGATGAATATAAAGGAATATAGTGTAATTTACACAAGCACCCGCAAAGAAACACATTGCAGACATTAATAATACCAGATCTGTCCAAGTGATATAATACTACACCCTATATAACTGTTAACTACAACTATTCTAGTCTACATGGCAGCAAACAAATGTTTTATGTCCACACACGTCTCTCATTTGCCATCGCATAGTACCTCATTTTTTATTCTCATTTCCCATTAATAAGTGCTTTTTACATAACTACAGAAAATACAATTAATCATCACCCTTAGAATTATGAATACAATGAATCCTACCCCCCCAATTCTATATTAAACAGTCCCAAAAACAGAAACAATATCAGCTGATAAAACGTAAATCAGACAAATACATAAAAAGAATAAAACATCGACAGTCTTAATTCATTCACACTACCCACACCCAGGCACTTTATCACACAGTCAGCTCTTGTATATTTCTAACTTCCTGGGCCCTTCCTGGAGCTTTAGAGAATTAGTACAATACTTTTTTCTAACACTTAAGAGAGTTTCTCCCCCTGTGCTTCATATGTTAAACAACTCTTTCGATTCTCTCGCTAAGTGCACGTAACTCCAGATAACCCCACAGCCCACAGTTGTCAGAAGATTCATAGTATAGATGAATGGATGCTAAAGCGTCGTTGCCTGACAAAATCTTCTTAAATAGAGCTGTACAACTCTTATTTCCTACTGTAAATTCAGACTGTTGCCTACTGCAATTGATAATGGGGCATACTTTTGTCATTCATTAAATTTGAATTTTATATACCTAATATAAAATTCAGATTTAGATTGGGTATCACTAAACAAACCCGACTAAATTCAATATCGTCTATGCTGAGTGTTAGGAAGAACTGCTTCAGTTCATTTGTTGCTCCTTGCACCTTCACACCAGTGACTGACATCTTAACTAACTCAGTGTGTGCTCATGTAATCTAAAAAAATTTATGACACACCACAAACCTGACTCCCTGTAGTCAGTAAAGCCTCTGCTTCCGCCTATTTTTACATTACCACTGGCTGTATTCTGGTACTAAATCTATTGCCAAGCTACTTATCCTCTAACAAATCTTACTGAATTTTCAGAATGAGATTTTGACAGTGGAGTGTACGCTGATATGAAACTTCCTGGCAGATTAAAACTGTGTGCCGGACCGAGAATCGAACTCGGGACCTTTGCCCGCGATAGGCAAAGGTCCCGAATTCGAGTCTCGGTCCGGCACACAGATTTAATCTGCCAGGAAATTTTCTTCTGAATTTCTTCCAGAATTATCTTCACAACCAACTGACTGCATGCTACCTACATTACTTTCCTTCTCAGGCGACTATTTCTACCCTCAAAATCTTTTTGTATGTCTTTTTCCACGAAATATTGTGCCTCACAAAGAACTCCCATAAAAACTTGAATTTATTAGCTTCCCAATAATTCACACATGTCTTCTGGCACAGACAAGCAAATTCTTCCCAGTCCCACTGACTGTAGGTATTTCTATTTATATAAAACCAGCTATTCTGTTCTATAGTATCATATCCTTCCTACAATTTGTTAACTACTATTCTAAGTCTCCTATACCTTTAAATTTTTCAGCTTTACCAATCTTATGTGCTACATATTCTCTATAATTTTCTATTAAGGCACAGATGTTCGATCTAAATCCCATTGCTTTCGCAATACCGTCTTCATTTTCCCCAAATGTCGCATCTGACCTCACCACTAGAAGGACTTCAGCCTCATTAACATTTTCCTATTATAAATATCAGCTACATCAATGCCTGAATCACTACCAACTACATCATTAGCAGCTTCAGAGTCATTCGCTTCATCATTAACACAAATAAAATTATCAACACAAGAATCAGCAAGACTATCATAAGAAGTATTTCTTACTTCTGAAACCGCAGAAACGTGATCTACATCAACATGCATATTCTCTATTCACTTTCTCACATTCATTCACTTTATTTCGTTGCTGCAAACATTTATTCCCATCACTTCCTTCCAATGGTGCTATACAGGGTGAGTCACCTAACATTACCGCTGGATATATGTCGTAAACCACATCAAATACTGACGAATCGATTCCACAGGCCGAACGTGAGGAGAGGGGCTAGTGTAACTGGTTAATACAAACCGTAAAAAAATGCACGGAAGTATGTTTTTTAACACAAACCTACGTTTTTTTTAATGGAACCCCATTAGTTTTGTTAGCACATCTGAACATATAAACAAATACGTAATCAATGCCGTTTGTTGCATTGTAAAATGTTAATTATATCCGGAGATATTGCAACCTAAAGTTGACGCTTGAGTACCACTCCTCCCCTGTTCGATCGTGTGTATCGGAGAGCACCAAATTACGTAGGGATCCAAAGGGAACGGTGATGGACCTTAGGTACAGAAGAGACTGGAACAGCACATTACGCCCACATGCTACCACCTTTTTATTGGTCTTTATCACTGACGCACATGTACATTACCATGAGGGGTGAGGTACACGTACACACGTGGTTTCCGTTTTCAATTACGGAGTGGAATAGAGTGTGTCCCAACATGTCAGGCCAATAGATGTTCAATGTGGTGGCCATCATTTGCTGCACACAATTGCAATCTCTGGCGTAATGAATGTCGTACACGCCGCAGTACGTCTGGTGTAATGTCGCCGCAGGCTGCCACAATACGTTGTTTCATATCCTCTGGGGTTGTAGGCACATCACGGTACACATTCTCCTTTAACGTACCCCACAGAAAGAAGTCCAGAGGTGTAAGATCAGGAGAACGGGCTGGCCAATTTATGCGTCCTCCACGTCCTATGAAACGCCCGTCGAATATCCTGTCAAGGGTCAGCCTAGTGTTAATTGCGGAATGTGCAGGTGCACCATCATGCTGATACCACATACGTCGACGCGTTTCCAGGGGGACATTTTCGAGCAACGTTGGCAGATCATTCTGTACAAACGCGATGTATGTTGCAGCTGTTTGGGCCCCTGCAATGAAGTGAGGACCAATGAAGTGGTCGCCAATGATTCCGCACCATACATTTACAGTCCACGGTCGCTGTCGCTCTACATGTCTGAGTCAGCGAGGATTGTCCACGGACCAGTAATGCATGTTCCGTAGATTCACTGCCCCGTGGTTTGTGAAACCCGCTTCATCGGTAAACAGGTACAACTGTAACGCATTCTCTGTTAATGCCCATTGACAGAATTGCACTTGATGATTAAAGTCATCACCATGTAATTGCTGATGCAGCGACACATGAAACGGGTGAAAGCGGTGACGATGCAGTATGCGCATGACAGTACTTTGACTCAGTCCACCGGCTCTCGCAATGTCCCGTGTGCTCATGTGTGGGTTCATGGCAACAGCAGCTAACACACCAACTGCATCCGCTTCTCCTGTGACGGGCCTGCTACGACCATACCTGTTGCATACAGTTGGCGGTAGATGTTTTGCAATGTGCGGCACGTTGGATGCTCTCTGTCCGGGTACCGTTCTGCATACACCCTGCAGGCTTCAGCTGCATTTCATCGACACTCGCCATAGATGAGTATCATCTCCGCCTTTTCAGAGTTCGAATACACCATGGTCACAGTTCCTACAACACTACACTATCACAGACGTCTGGTAACACGGTGTACTACAGTTGTCTGCGTGCGGAGACGAATGCAGAATAACGATAGCAGCAAGCGCTACATGCGGACACTGCGACAGCTAGGCCAAACCACAACAGTGCACTACAGCCATACTCGTAAACACGGTCGTCATCGTAAACATGTCCCTGCAGATGCTGCTCGCCGACCGTGGCCCGTGTTTGTTACACCACGCAACTGAACGTCGGAGGTTTCAAGCATCAACTTTAGGTTACAATATATCCAGATGTAATTAACATTTTACAATGCAACAAACGGCACTGGTTACGTATTTGTTTATATGTTCAGATGTGCTAACAAAAGTAACGTGGTTCCATTTAAAAAAAACGTAGGTTTGTGTTAAAAAACATACTTCAGTGCATTTTTGTATGGTTTGTATTAAACAATTACACTAGCCCCTCTCCTCACGTTCGGTCTGTGGAATAGGTTCGTCAGTATTTGATGTGGTTTACGAAATATATCCAGCGGTAACAAAAATGGTTCAAATGGCTCTGAGCACTATGGGACTTAATATCTATAGTCATCAGTCCCCTAGAACTTAAAACTACTTAAACCTAACTAACCTAAGGACATCACACAACACCCAGTCATCACGAGGCAGAGAAAATCCCTGACCCCACCGGGAATCGAACCCGCAAACCCGGGCGTGAGAAGCGGGAACGCTACCGCACGACCACGAACTGCGGACCCAGCGGTAACGTTAGGCGACTCACCCTGTATATTCACTGCCATAACACTAAATTCATAGCAGATGATATTAGTAGTTGCCATAAATGGGGAGAACGTATAGTTTTGCTCCTGTTGTGCTTTTTCCTTTGATTAATACAAAAGTCTTGCCAAAAATCACCTTCTTCGTAAATTCTATGCCTAAAGAACATTTTCACATGTCTTGGCTGGTTTTATCTATTGCCTGACCTTGCTTAGTCCATGTTACAATTCCTATCTTATTCATACCAATGTGGACCTGTAGTGAGATACCCACTCGCTTCACACATTTACCGCCTCATTTGTTCCTTTTTGCCGTCTTTGTTCATTCATTATAGTGTTTTTCCTTCAGTCTCTTTGAATAATCTAGGTTCCTCTGTTACTGTCTTCCTTCTCGTTAAGTCTCTCTTCGTTCCTTCCTATGGCTTGGTCTATGCTGCCAATTAGATTTTTCTTTATTCATTCTGAAACGTTCATGTCAGACGCATTTATATTTCCATCCACATGCATTTCCCTTTGACAGGTGTGCCTGCCATTCTTAAAACATACAGCTCCATCCATCCTTTCTATGTATTCTAGGAAGATATCTGTGTCTTCTTTTGGTGGATTAATCAAATCCCATTGAAAATTGTGATGTAGCATCCTTTTTACGTAGAAATGATTGTTTTTGCACCTAAGGGTCTCTCAAAATACATTAACTTTTCAAATTCTTCCACACAGAATACTTTCATTCGTTGTCTACCTGGTCTGTGCGATGAACCATTCAGAAACTTATTTTGAATCCTATACTCCTTTGCTTCTCCCCAATATCAGCACATAAATCCGTTTACAAACTCCTCATACCTCCTACAATACCCTCTATTCTGATTCGTTCACAATAAAGGATTCCCTTCCAACAAACATTTCACAAATTTAATTTTATCCTCACAACATCTTTAAACATCTAAAAGATGCAAATTCCCAGCACTGCTGAAACTTCTCATTCCTGAATTGCTAATAACCCCCATTCCATTATAATAGGAACATAGTTTACTGCTGTTCCTTGCTTCACATGTAATAATTTCGTTCCCATACTATTTATTCTTTGCGCTACGTAACCTCCATTCTTGCTACCTTCTTTTTACGTATTCAAAGCTAAGGGAAATTAGAGCTCGTACTGAGGCGTTCAGACAGCTGTTTTCCCTCGTGCGATCCGCGAGTGGAACAGAGTGGGTGGTAGCTTGGGGGGGGGGGGGGGGGGGGGGGAGAAATATGACTTTGGCGCGAATTGTGCCCTCCGCTACACACCGCTTGGTGGCTAGCGGAGGAGTATATATGTAGATGTAGACCACCTAGAATCATTTTCCTTAATCCCTCATTTTCTCCCCGTTATGTCTATTCCTTTCTTCTGTCCCATTTCTTACTACGTCTGCATCGAAAGCATTCAAAACTTAGTATTTCATTCTTAAAACTTTTCTTTACGTCATTTCTGATTCTTCGGTGTTCTTCCTTTCCAGTTTTTTCCTTATTTCTGTAATCCATGCTATTGTCGATTTGTTATTCCAGAAACACAGGAATATTGGCTTCGTTATCCTGTTCTCATTCATTCGTCTTAGGTTTCCAAGAAATATTAATCTTTGCTTACCCATTACTTCTGATATTTTTGTAGACCTTCTGATTACTTCTCATTTTCCAACCATCAGTAGCCTGTGTTGCAACCCTTATTTTCCTAATAATCCTTCTTTGAATTACCTCTATGCTATCCAACTTATAGTTTATCGTTAGTCATTCTCATCCATGAAAACATTAAAGTCACATCCCTCTGGAATACTGCTTTAGTTTTGTTTTTCTAGTTATCCTTTTTTTGTAAATATTATTTTGTTGCTGTTCCCATTTTGTTAACTCCACATCTGCTGAAAATTTTTTTAGCCCTTGCGGAGGTATAATTTCCCCAAGATATTTAAATTTACTTATTCTCTATTTTATCTATTTGTGTTCCTATGTATTTTAGTGCATTTTTACATTCGTCATGAATTTTGGTTTTTCAGCTGAAATTTTAAGACCAGTTCTATTTGACCTAAATTCCATTTGTAAAATGTAAACTTTATTAATTGTAAATTCCATTTGTTTTCCCTCTCAGAATTATTAGTTAAATTTTATGATTCCTTACCACCAAATTCCATGTCCTTACATTTTCTACTAACAGTGTGAAACAGTAAAGGTGGTAAAGTATCCCCTCATACAACACCAGTTTTCATTTCAAATGGCTGAGATACTTCTCCCATAAATTTCGCTTTAGATATCGTATTTGTTACAGTTTTATGATTTATATTTGTTAATTTTGCTTTAACAACAAATTCTCTAATGACTTTATCAATTGTTTCTCTGATCACCAAATCAAATGCTTTCTTGAAATCCATAAATGATGCTGTTATAGGTTTGCTGTTTAACGTACGTGATGAATTATTGATACTAAATTAAAAACCTGTCCTGTGCAGGGTGCATGTCTAAAGTTTCTGCAACTCTGTCCCAGAGAATTTTTGATAATATTTTATATGCCACTGGCAGAAGCGACGGTCCTCTGTAATTGTTGACATTTTGTTTGTCTCCTTTTCATGTAGCAAATGGATTAATGCCATGTTTTCCACTCTACTGGAATCTTTTCAGTTTTCCATACGTTCTCAAAAAGCAATTGTAGATCATTTAAAATATTTGGTTTTGATCATTTCAAATATTTGGTTTTGATCATTTCGATAATTTTGCTGTACTGGATTCTTCACCACTTGCTTTGTTATTGTTGAGCGACTTGATGGCTTCAGGAGTTTCTCGCTACGTTGGAGGGAAATTTTCCTCCAGATTTCGCGACACTGCTGGAAATTCCAATCAATTTAACTGTAGGAACTGAATAATTAACTATTCTGTCAAAAAAATTTGCTTCTGTTTACTTTTATCTGGATTATTAATGATTTTTCTTTGTCTCTGAAGTGTTGTAAGTATTGTTGTTTTTTTTTGTCCTCTCCATTACCTCCATTTTTGAGCTCTTTGTTCAAGTGTTTCTTCGCACTCTTCGTTCCACCATGTCTTCTTTTTATCCTTAAGTGCTCTCAGCTGATTTAGTAATTTGTACCTAGAGTTCATATCAATCACCAGTATTGTTGCCCCCATTTCTTCTCTAAATTTTCCTATATGTTCTATTGTAATATTACCTGTGGTGGACTTGTATCTGATTATTTTGTTAGTTGTCTCTCTTATTTTAAATGTGAGAATAATTATCTGAATCAAATTCTCCGTTTCTGATTACTGTAACATTTATAACTTTCACGGTATTAGATCTACAAAGGCTATATGATCCAGTGGAAGTTTTCCGAAGCTTGCTTTCGGAGATATTCCAATTTTGGCTTTTCTTGGTAGTTTGCGAAAATGTGTGGGCACCAGTTTTAAAACTGCACCTCTTTGGTCACTTATGATGAATTCATCTCCACATGGTTCGTGGATTTTACTATTTCTAGTTTTCGGATTTACATTAGTTAAAACGTCATCAGTACCATTTTTGAGATTATGTCCAAGTTTTTCTTCTAATTTGAAACACTCAGCTCCCAACTTAAGATTTATTCTATTTATCTTGCCCCTAACTTCGTCATTCAATCTTACGCATTTGCTTGATTTACTTTCTCTGATTTCAGCTTGTTTCCAACACCAGTTAACCGATTATTCCACACATTTTCCGTTACCTGGATGTTATTCTTAAATTCAAGTACCTGTTCTTTAATACTCTTCTTAATCTCAACGATCTGTACATTCACTTTAGCTATAGCTTCCAATATTAAATTTACTGCATCCACTTTTGTTTCACAGCTACTAGGTCAATGTACGCTAATCTCTCATTGGTTGAAGTTTCGCCACCACTGGTGACTCTTATCATAAATACCGTCTGAATTATTCAAATTATTCATTTTTATACGTTTTATGAGCAAAACACGTATTAAGAAACACAACGCTACACAAGACAGTTCACTTTTCGCCGTTTGTACTCAACTTTCGGTGTCTTGTGTCCGTACGCTGCTCTGCCGCTGGGTTTGCCACTTCCTGGTTTGGATGGACTGTTACCGCTAGCAGAGTTTCCCGCTGCCTACAGCTGTTCGGAAGCACAACGGAAGCACAACGTGGTTTGCTGGTGGTTTGTACTCACCAACTTCACTGGACTTCAAACGACCCTCTTGAGTTTCTCGTCGTCTGCATACTCTTCTGATATCGCACATGAAACAATCACGACACTGATTCTTTTTCTTTTTTCCAGTTTTGACAAACTAATCCCCGACAGGGCCCCATACTGTGATGTTCTCGTACTGTTTTAAAAATAGCAACCGTTAAATATTTTAATAACTGTAGTGATTGGTAAACTACCAAGAGCCCGAACTTGGAGGTTCCGCACCTCCACTGTCCTCCACACCTACAAAACCTTGATCCAACCGATCCTCTCCTTTGCAAATTTTGCATGTATATCTGTCTCACCCAAGTTCTAGAAGTCCCTTAACATCCTTGTACGCCATACACTCCGACTCGCTTTCGTACCCGTTTACCTCCCCCTACACGAATCCTTTATCATCTCATCAAACTCCCACCTGTCCTCACTCATATTCAACACCTATGAACAACCTACACCATCCATAAACTTGACTCCGATAACCTCATTCATTCCCCTATAATTTCCAACTCTAATACCATGCCGCGCCTCTGCGGACACATCCCACAAATCTTGCACCTTCACACCCTCCACATCCTCTTCAAATGGAATTTCAACCGTCACAATGTCCCAGACCATGGACGCCTCCCCGACAGTTACCTATGCTACCGTACTACCAACGAACTTTTTAATTCATTTGTAAATAAATCACCTTTATTCTTGCTTTTTCTTTTATTTTTTAATTTTTTTTATTTTTAATAGAAGGCGTAATAGAATACTTCCTTGAAACAAATGCCATATCACCAGCAAATACAGCAAAATTTGAGTGTGAATTAACACATGTACTAGAAACTGTTGTACATGCCTTTTAAATGTAGATTACTAAGTGGAAGCATATCGCGACACTACTCTCATGACAACACTTCGACAAACTTCGAAACATGCTGCAACAGGCCGGCCGGAGTGGCCGAGCGGTTAATGGCGCTACAGTCTGGAACCGCACGACCGCTACGGTCGCAGGTTCGAATCCTGCCTCGGGCATGGATGTGTGTGATGTCCTTAGGTTAGTTAGGTTTAAGTAGTCCTAAGTTCTAGGGGATTTATGACCACAGCAGTTGAGTCCCATAGTGCTCAGAGCCATTTGAACCATGCTGCAACAGTTCATAAAAGTTCAAGACCCTTTTCTGACCGCAAAACTACTAATCACGTGATACATAAGCGCAGATCACATGCCCTACCACATGACGATACCATGCTGTGAGAATTAGGACATCCTCAGGCAGTGCTGCCACTGCTTGTATGTTTGGCCTCATATTAAGTGAACAAATTTTAATTACAGGTAATAGCTGCAACTGAAAAACTAGAGCTAAAACGCGAAATTTAATGCTAGTTTAGAATTCAGTCAACAACCTTTAGCCTATTTATTTTCTACAACTTTTCCTGTTGAACAGTGTAATCTTTAATTATCGTCTCTGATTGATGGTATCACACACTGTTGACAAATCTATGAAAACTACCCTTGTGTTTATTGCCTCTCAAAGCCATATTCAGTGGTATGTATAAGTTTCAGTATCTGTGTAATACAGGCTGAATCTGAATCTAAATTGTTACGGTAAAAGCTATGTTCCAACATTTTTGTTAGCGGAGCCAAACTAGGCACCTGAACACATCCCGTAAGGTATTAGAGAAAACAGTGCCAAACGATTTTATGTACAAATCTCTCACGACAGCAACTAGACACGCAGGTTTCTACGCGACTTTTAATTCATCTACACTCTGATTTAACAGTCGTCTGTGCTCAAAACGAAAGTCTTTGGTCAGTAACCTAATATTACGTAGTGTTTCAGTTAAATGAGAAGTACATAAAAAGTTGTGAGTCACTTACCAAATGTAGCTTTTCCTAATCAAATTTTTACAGATATATCTGCAAGAACTTTGTTTATTCATGGTGCATTTTCATTTAAATCAATTGTTACCGAGATGCTTTTGATGTCACAAGTATCAGCAGAAAATGTTCCGCGATCTTCTTATTCAGTTCGTTCCTTAGGTGCTAATTATCAACTGAATAAAATTCAGTGAAATGGAATGAATGTAATCCCTTAGAATGAATACAATTAGATACAGTAACGTGAAATGATATCAGTGAAATATGTTCAGAACTTCTCAGCGTGTCGTAAACACAGTGAAAGTATGTATCAGACTGGGATTCGAACCCGGATCTCCTGTTTAAAGAATGCAGTCGCTCAACATTAGGGCATCCGAACACATCTCCAGACCTAACAGAAACACACAACGTCACTACTGCTCCCTTCATTCTCCTTCCGACAATTTTAACTAAACGTTTCCATACAAGACATGTGGGAATAGCATCACCAGGGGCATGGATATTATAAGGCACAGTGACTTCATTTGTCATCACATATTTATTACTTTGCAGGTTCAGCATTTCTGAACAGATTATTCAGATCTCATTTCTTATAATTGTATTCCATTGAGTTCATCCTCACTGATTCATGCACTCAATTTTAATGCGTTTAATTCTGTGTATGTGCAGGGTATAAAAAAATGGTAGGGAAAAATTTTCAGAACATACTCGTATTCTTCCACACAAAGAGAAAGAAGAAAATATGTTACACGAAAGTGTTTCTGGAATCGCTTTATTTTCATATTAGAATTAAATTTCTTAGCCTTCTCATAGAATATTAATAATGGAAAACACACAGGAAGAGAACGTAGCACATGATACTATTTCTTACATAAAATCTCCAACACACCCTTCGTCAGCATTCACGCATCCATCAACCCCGCGCCGCACTGAATCTCAGTTACGCTGATATGTTCCTTGAGTACTTATTGTTACGCTGCCTTCCACAACAAGGGCACAAAGATTCTGTATATCTTGTACTGGGGTTCGAGGCATAGAAGTTATCAAATGCCCTCATATATTAAAGTCTAATGAGGTTAGGTCCATAGAACGTCGAGACCAGGGAACAGGCCATCTTCTCCTGTTCGTAAGTAACGTAACTTGTTGTACAGAGGCCGTCAGTCATTAAATTGATACCATTCTTAATCAACTGGTCATCCTTACCATTTCAAATAAGAAAGACTTACATACACTGTACTGTTACGTTCTGTTTATGTATGTTTCCCACGATTGATGTGCTGTGAAAAGTTCTAAAAAATTAACACTAACTTCGAAATAATGAGTATCTGAACCCACGTCCACATAAGATATTTTCCTATTCTCCCAGGAGGCATCATCTTATCGTAGCACTGTCCGTGCGGACGGGAGAGTTCGTGCGCTTCAATGAAGCTAGACCCACTGGTTTACGAGTCGGCACATAGAAAGTTAGAGTACTATACAGACCGGAAGCTGCCAAAATTGTAGAGCTCCAATTGACACAAAATAAATTTGATGTCACAGTGCTACAAGACACTAGATGGTGTAGGGAAGGAGGTTTTGCGTGAGAATAAATGTCATCATTTATAGAGACTGCGAAGACAATGGACGGCATGAACGTGGGGCAGCATTTGTGGTGAGCGACCGTTTGGTAAGGCAAGTGAAGAGCCTCAATGCATTCAGGAAGAAGATGTCATGTGTCACTATATAAGTATGGAGATGCAGCACTTCTTAACGGACATGCAGTAACAACCGTAAGCGACGAGCAGGAGAAAAGTGAATTTTATGAAAAAGTAGAAAGAACTGTGGAACACACTGGTACCAGAAATATTAAGATCATGTCGGCGGATTTCAACGCCAAAATGGGGCAGGAAGACATGTATAGGCTAACAATCGGGAAAGAGAGTATACATTTCGAAAACGTAAAACAATGGACATTGTCCAATCAGTTTTGCGCTAAGCTAGAAACTAGTGGCGAACCTGATGACCTTCCCCCACAAACAGATACACAAAGGGGTTTAGATTCTCCATGTGGTAGTACAATCATTAGCTCGATCGTACGCATATATATATATATATATATATATATATATATATATATATATATATATGAGAGGTACAAGAAGTATATGACAGATATTAGATGTTACAGAGGGGCTAATGTGGACACGGACTGTTACGTAGTAATCGCCAAACTATAGCTACAGGTATAGCACAAAAGGAAGAAGGAAAACATGGTCAGCGGACAATTTGATATTGAGAAGCTTAAGGATCCATAGTTGTAACACCAATATAATATCAGGTTACAACACAAATTTGAGGTCTTGGAATCAAACCACAATGTTGAAAGGAGGCTTAATGATCACCGGAAAAATACACGATCCACTCAGATTAATGTCACCATGTCAACGTGCAATAACCACTCGCAGGCGGCAGGAGACAGTACTAGAAGTGGACGGTATATAAAGCGTGTCGGGGAACGCGGAAAACAGTGCAGTTGTTGTCCAAGGAGCTCAGCATTAGAACAAGTGTGGGTCAAGGTAATGTCATTTCACCATTGCTTCTTCATTTGGTCCTGCAGATACTAATTCGGGAAATGAAAAAGGAAGGTAAAGAGGTGAAGCTAAATCGAAGAATACAGTTACTAGGATATGCAGACGACACTGCAGCATTAGCGGAAGATATCGCAAAAACTGTTGGCTACTTAGCAAAAAATGCCAATAAGAAAAGAGTGAGGGTTATTGTGGAGAAGAGGAAAAGACTGAAATGACAGAATAACGCAGAGGAGCCCCTAACAACGCCTCATTAGTGGTGGAAATACAGAGTACAACCTGAGTGGAAAATTTTAAATACCTTGGCTCCTGGTTCAACAGGCATAATAATTTAAAACAACAATTTAATCAACGTATTGTCAATAGGCCTAAAACTTATTTCAGACTGATGCAGATAATGATGTCAAAAATCCATAAATTTAGAAGCAAAGGTAAAGCCTATAATCCTATGATAGTACCAATGTTGTTATAAGGAACAGAAACTTTATCCACAACAGAAAAAGATGAAGAGTGCCTGATGATATTTGAACGGAAAACCGTAAGAAAGATCTTTCAAGTTGTCCGCGAAGAGAAAACCTGGAGACGTAGAAAGGACCAGGAGTTCTTGGTCCTTTCTACGTCTCCACGTTTTCTCTTCGCGGACTGATCAAACTACTGAACATCGTGCGGAAAATTGAAACTTGCGGAATAAGCCTGGCAGGACAAATTTCCAGGAGGCCAGAAACTTGCCTGACCAAAGCTCTGCTAACACAAGGCTCTCATGGTGCCTGTCCATTTCGAAGACCAAGGAAGTAATGTGAGGATGAACTGCAAAAGGACCTTCAGCAGCTGTCTGCCCATGAGAACTGGATCAGAAGTGCACGAGATCGCCACCTATGGACGAACAGTGTACGGTTGGGCATGTCCTTCAGGGTGTGAAAAAGAGTGTCTGTGAAGAAAAGTGTGTGTGAAGAAAAGGATGTGATGAAAAGTGTCCCGTAAGGCTGGACCCAACTTTTTATTACACTCTCCAGTTCTCTATAGTAGTCAGCCACGTTGCTCCATCATACCAGATCGTCTGAGGGTTCTATTCTCGCTGCAGTCTTCAATAGTTACGGGTACCTACTGATTTGTCCTGGAACAAATGGCGTACATTTTTTGATTTATTTATTGACCCTGATCTGGTTAGGGCCACAAGGCCCTCTCTTACACCGGACCAGAGTTTCACACATACAGTACCTTTTTTACACCATAGCTAACTAAGAAATAACAATTTTAGTATGACAAGGATTATTAAAGTGATATGTTTGTTTCGATGTCCGTCTTCCACAGTAGCTGTTACGACCAGTTACTACTGTTTTCCGCCTTAAGCTTACTGCACTCTAATTAAAGAGAATTTCACAACAGTTGCGTTTCGCATTTATTTATGATACACCTTCCGTGGTTGATGGTGTTGACACAGCAACCAGCCACAAATTTAATTTAGATTTCTTTAGCATCATGAAAATGGTAGTAACATACAAATTTGCTACTTGATCTGCAGATAGGTGTTGGAATATTATTTGCTTTGGAGGGTGGAAAATAATTTTTGGAAATTTTTTAGGAAAGGGGTGTTAGCTAAGTCAATTTGTTCATTAAGGTTATAGTCTGGGGTGCTGTTATTGTGTGTGTGTATTTCTATTTCTTCTAATATATTCAAAGTGGCTCCTTTTTTCTCTGCTACATGTAAAATTTTTAAGCTGTTCTCAGTGTTTCTTAAAGCATCAATGTGTTCTATGTATCTAACTTCAAAACTTCTGCCTGTCTGTCCAATGTGGAATTTTGGGCTTGTATCACATTTGAGCTTGTATATTCCTGATTTCCTGCAGAGGCTCTTGGATTACTTTTTGTTATAATTTATTATTTGTGTAAAAGCTATATATATATATATATATATATATATATATATATATATATATATATATATCTCGGACTACTAGCAGCATCTGAAGAAATAGCACACGTACACCAAACAAATATCAGCAATGTTTACATGCCAACATAGTGTGAACGCAACTTACACACACATGTAGTGTGCAGTTGTGCAGTTACTCACATGTACTCAGACACACAACTATGACAAGCAGTTCATCCAGAGCCTCACGATCGGAAGACTACCTGGCACACCATATGTAGTGTGGCATCGACGACTTCGAGCAGGCACGTCTTGTAATCCTCAATGGTGAGAGCATGTAATGCTGCACGATGCACATCCTAACACTTTTGATGGCACCTGCATCTGTATTGTATGCATACGTATTTGATTGAGCTTCACTAACTCCGCAGTTTGTAAACCACTGACCTCTTCTTTCATCAAGCCAACAACCTTCTTGTTCTTTGGTGTTATTCCATAAGGATTATCGACAGCATATCCAGAAGTGTCGAATTCTTCGTGATTCTATCTAATTACTTCATATGGATCGCAGCCATTCACCCAGTAGATGCAACTGTCTTTTCCACATCAGAGTTTGAAGAGGCCCAGAACACACACACCAGTACAGAAAGGTTTTCTGAACAGCACTGAAACCTTGGCCATCTCCACAGTGACTACTCCTGGCCTATGTAATTTCTTGCGGCATGCAACCCCCCCCCCCCCCCCCCCCCCACTCTCTACCCCGATAAACTAAATGAATTTCGTTGAATTCCCGAGTATCTGAATTGTTTTTCCGAAAACTGGACTTTTCACCTTTTTTCAAGGTCACACGTCGTGATAGCCCTCAGTTTGGTGCTTACACAAATGACTCCTTCAACGAGCAATGCTGCTTGAAGGAGATACTCTGGATGATTCTAACAAGTTCCATCTCTAAAATGAGACGCTGCTGGAGGTTCCTGTAGTGTAGAATATCTCGCTGCTTGTTCCCCGGCGTTGTCAGCAGGTAGCAGCTTCAGGAAAAGTAATTACGCTGGACTAGGCTTTCTGGACAAATCAGTAAGTTGCTGTGCATGTCACGAAAATGGACAGGATGAGCCAGTTCTGCCTCCATAACTGATCCCTCACCAGCATCAGAAGCCACATCATGGATCTTTTCCTTTAGTCCGTCGATTTCTTCCTCAGACAGCCATCAGAACACCCCAAACGCTAGTTTTTTTCATGGTGTACCTGCAGAAATAGTTTACATCCTAGTAAAGGATATACCTTAAACCGTCACATGGCTTGTACCCCTCCTGACTCGTTCATGGGTTATTTGCCATGTTGTACCTGTGTACACACTGGTACAGACCCCCGCGAATCCCGCATTCGAAAAAGGGCAGCATGTCAACGTCGGGTTCACACACTGATACGTGTTCTTCTTAACATTGCGTCCTACAAAAGCCCTAATATAGTGTAGTAGAAGGCAGCATCCTGAGAGTATGATCCCAGGCATACATTCCAGAATTTCTCAAAGATGTTTGTGAGCAATCGTATATCAGTCTTCATGTATAAGCTTTGCATATCCTCCTAAATCAGAGATGCCGAGCTCCTGCCAAACGTTCATCGCATGCTCATACTCCACATCCGTTATGCTAGTGCCTGTTAGTTTACTGGAGAATGCGGTTACGTCGGGCAGTGTGGTTTTGCACAATCTCTCCATCGAATCCAGGTATTCATGTGGAAAGACCCACTTCTTTGTTACAAGTTGAAGGTATGTATTATTGGCATATGCTGCTCTGGTGACATGCATGACATCCTGAAACATCGTCTCTGCAAGTTTCTGAAGAGAAGCATGCATGAATCATATATAATCCAGGAAGCAGAGCGATATTTTCGGCGCGATTCTCTTGGAAAATGAGACTTACTTTTCAGTGGTGCCAGGAAAACACTGACTTTGTCATCACTCAAGCCAAAAACACCCAAGTGTTCAACGAGGAAGTGTGTGTCGTATCCACTCAAACCGTGAAAGCAGAAGAGTATGTATCATGGCACTTGGTACTTTATGTTTCATGCATTGTGAGCTGCACCGTGGAACTTCCCTGTTACATGACAGTGGTCTCTGCATGGAGTTTGCGCTCTTCTGTCCAATGGCAGTCTTCAAATATGACAACCAACTGCGTGCTTGCATACTGCACAATTCTACTGCCAGTCTGTTATGGGAATATTGTTGGGATAGATCCCATCGGGTTCACACGCAAATTTTTCAGGTTCAGAGAGGAGCCATCTCGCAGAATTATCTCCTATGTATTATTACTGTAATTGATGCATACGATAATAATAGTAATAATAATAATAATCATCATCATCTCCTATGTATGATACAAATTTGTTGCGATTTGAGTCTTACACTCATACAACTTGACACAATGCCACATACAGTATGTGCCATTCTGTGAAGATAGTATGGCAGGCAGTGGAGTCACCTTCACAACGTGCCACGGGAGGTAGGAAGCATTCGCAGTCAGTGTATACGATGAAAAGACTTTACTCCTGCTGGTGGACGTTCTTAAACTTCACGTACTTTTTATCTTCGATAGGCATTTCCACATGTACCCATTCCTAGCTCAAGCAGTCAGTGAGGTGCCATTCAAGATACTTTTGATAACAGGACTGAGGAATCTATGGCAAAAATAGATTGCATCTTTGTTTTTTGACAATTAGGAGGAAAGTAGGCATTAAATGTTTCTGAACCACACGTAATGTTGCTTCTCACCCTCGGAGAACAACAAGAAATTACGTGTTTTGGGTGATGAATGGCTATTTTTCAAAGGTAGATTGGTCCAACTATTTTATGCCTTGTCTCTTTGGTCTACAAGTGTGCTCATGGCCATCATCATCATCTTCCAGTGGCTATTATCACCATCGAGGCTGTATACTTGAACTGAATAATCAGAGTTCTGCCTCTCGAATTTTGGTAGGTCCTGGAGTTTTACGTCGAATAAGATGCTTTTAAAATCACAATTCCTGCTGACATTAGGTTTAACGTATTTACTTGTAGGCTACGAATGTTTTGTGTAACTTTTCTTTAGAGGTGACCATACAAGGTAATATTCATTCCACTCATCTAGATTCCTAACATTAACACATGCCTGTTGAACGGCAATATCCTTTGGAAGAGGGATGAAAGAGGACCCCCTCCCCCATTAACTAGATCAAAAATTTTTGAGTATATAACAGAGTGAAGTCCATGTGTGAGTGCCTTACCCGACCCTCTTTCCTGCATTTTGTAGAAATGGCCGAGTATGGCACTCTTGACAAAAGTACCGAACCACTCTGCAATTGAATCGCCCCTCGATATCATGCCATTTCTCCCCCATATTTGGACGATGCTCTTTTCCTCACCGGCATCACTGCCCCCCTTTGGAAGTAGCATGAACTTACAGTACAGAGCATTGTTGCACTTAATGGCGAAATACTGCGTGTCGCTGACTATTTTGGGACGCACTTCTTCCAAATCGCCTTGGCAGGCATCGAGAAAAGCTGGAGGTTCTCGGTAGCCCACATTGTTTTTAATACTAGCTTGTGAGATCCTGTCCACCAAAAGGCACCTGCAACTACTTTGCAGTCGAATGCGTCTGCAGGATTTACTTGGTGACATAACAAAGTGGGCAGATCTACCGCTGCTGCTATAGCTAGACTGATGTCCAATGACGACGACTGCAAGACAATTCAGGACGCAGAGAACATAGCTTCATCAGAAAATGAGCCCCTGTGATCGGCTAATACCACACTGATGATGACGGACACGGCTGCGGTGGTGTTTGTGGACGTGGCGAATATAACGTCAGCGAACCAGGCTGGGGTGACAAATACATCATCATTGAGTCAGCTGGCGGAGAAGTTGCAGGTGCAAGCCCATCTTCACAAACGACGTCAATCTCATTTGCAAAGAAAGGAAACATTATTAACCAGCATGCTTTAGAAAAAAAGATATATGCAGAGATCAATAGTAGTTATACTTACGTTCAAAATTAGCAGCGTCCGAATAAGTCCACGAGGCTGTAGTAACATTGTTATTTGCCACGATACCCTTTAATAATATATCCTGCCGATCCATCTCAACATTATCATCGAGTGCGCCTAGAAACAGAAATTCATGATGACTGCGAGATGGTCCAGGGCGTGGAGAGTATGTTGGAATTGGTAAACGAGCTGATGTCATCAGCCCATACCGTGGTGATGACGACCGAATGTGGTAGTGTTTTCATTCTCGGTGAATACATCGTCGACAGAACCGAGCTGGAGTGACGAACTCATCATCATTGTGCCAGGTTGTGGAGCAGCTATTGCAGGTGCGATTCCACACACAACTCTCACATATGAAGCAGCGGCAGAAGAACAAATTAAACATCAGATTGCAGCTATAACGAACACTCACAAACGTGCAAAACATTCATCTTAAATACATACCTGTAGAATGGCTACAATCAAATTGGAGACGCTTATTTCCCACAGAACCGCCATCATAACCCTTTCACTTATGGCGTTTCATTTCTGCTGATTCTACCAGTGATTCTGATGTTGCTGCTACCAAGTCCCAGGCTGGAATGACTTCTCGTAACGAAACGACTCGTATTTATAGCTGAAAAACACGTTCCTCTGCTTATTTCAACCAACAGGAATCGAGTCACGTAGTGTAAGGCAGGATAACACCGGCTATGTTTAAGCAAGGCTATCTGAACACCACTACCACCGATTGTCTTAAATATAGGGTCATATTTCAGCGCAGGTGCGTGCACTGGTCCATCATATGGAGGGTACATCCACTGATGAAAGAGAACAATAATTCTCCAGTGCTTTGAAATTTGCTGCCCGCCCCGATCTGCAAAATAGTAACCACACGCATCAGATGCCGCTACCTAAAAAAAAAAAATAAAATGGTTCAATGGCTCTGAGCACTATGGGACTTAAATTCTGAGGTCATCAGTCCCCTAGAACTTAGAACTACTTAAACTTAACTAACCGAAGGACATCACACACATCCATGCCCGAGGCAGGATTCGAACCTGCGACCGTAGCGGTCGCGCGGTTCCAGACTGTAGCGCCTAGAACCGCTCGGCCACCCCGGCCGAGATGCCGCTTTCGATTCTGTTCAAAGAATACCACACATATATTAGTAACACGTCTTTTGCAGGTGTTTGCTAGCGCAGAAGCCACTGATGTCACATGAAAGCATCAGACGTCGCTCAAAGCCCGGTAGCTATCACGGTACGCATCACTTCCGCATTAATATGAGGACGTCCTGAAACGTAATTCCTCAGAATTTTTTGTGGGAAAACTATTGACGCTTTTTAAATGAGAAAAATTATTAACATTCCAAATCTTTATTCATGACGTCTACTTATTTAGTTAACATAATCATGAGGACGACAAACACATTTCTCCCAACAAGAGACCAGTTTGTTGATACATTACTGTAGACAGTTTGGCCTTGTTGGCAGAGCCACGTCACATCTGCTTCACTATTAAAGTGAAGTCCTCCAAGATGTTCTTTAAGTTTTTGAAACAGTTGAAAACTGGGTGTAGTCAATTAATTACTGTATGGTGATAACCAGTGACAATGAACGTTTGTTTGAAACTCGATTACAGCACGCAGTTTCTCACCCAATGATACAGTTATGTTACAAGTCACATGCTACAATTCGGAGCCCCCTAGTGGCAGAGCGCCGAAGCCATGAAGATTAAAGATGCAGAATATTTATAACAGCTATTTCGTTTAAAAAGTTTTAAGAACTTTCACATAAAAATGCTGAGGTATTAATTTTCAGCACGCCTTCATACTTCACAAGATTTCTACACTATTAAAAACAAATATACATAAAATACCACAAAAAGAAAAACATAATGCCTCCATGAGCCACATAAAGTCGGAATCCACCCGTCACGGCTGATTGAGGTTCTGGTTTCAGTATAATGACGTCATGTGCGGTCTGAATCGCCTATGGTCTAGGAGAATAGGTTCTGGCGTGCAGGTATGCGGAGATGTTTGTTGGTGTTTTAAATCGTTCGGTTCTTTTGTGATTCATAACAACCTTTGAGGCTTATACTATCCGTAGCAGCTGAGTGTTAATACTTAGATGATGATGATGATAATGATGATGATTGGTTTTGTGGGGCGCTCAACTGCGCGGTTATCAGCGCCCATATAAATTTCCAACCTCTGCTCAGCCCAGTCTCTTCACTTTCATGAATGATGATGAAATGATGAGGACAACACAAACACCCAGTCATCTCGAGGCAGGTGAAAATCCCTGACTCTGCCGGTAATCGAACGCGGGACCCCGTGCTCGGGAAGCGACAACGCGACCGCGAGACCACGAGCTGCGGACTTAATACTTACAATTGTGAACAAATTTTGCATTCTTGATGTGTCAGTAGCTGCCAAAGTGAATAACAAAATAAACTTTTTTTAATTCCCAGGCGATGATGATAACCTTACGAAATCTCCATAATCAAGAGGGGATAAATTCCGTTCCAAGCATTCAGAGGTAAGTAGATACATTTTTAATGTAAGTGTCCCGTAGTTACAGTTTGGTTCGCAGTATAAATTTAAGCTGTGAAAGTACAAAATGTTGTTCTGGTCTTCAATCAGAAGACTGGTTTGATGCAGCTGTCCTTTTTATTCTATTCTCTGCAAGCAAGCCTCTTCCTCTCTGCATAGCTGCAAACTGCATCCGTTTGAACCTGTTTGCTGCGCTCGAGCTTTGGGCCTCTCTACCATGTTTATCTCCGGCACTTCCCTCCAGTAGGAAACTGACTATTCCTTGATGCCACAGAATGTGTCCTATCAACCGATCCCTCCTTTTAGTCTAGTTGTGCCATAAACTTATAGTCTCCCCATTTCGATTCAATGTCTCTTCATTACTTACACGATTTACCCATCTAAACTTCAGCATTCTTCCGTAACACCCCGTTTCTAAGGCTTTTATTCTCTTCTTGTCGGAACTATTTATCTTGCACGTCTGTATAAGGCGACAGGACAGACAAGTACCTTCATAAAGGACTTGTTGTTGTTGTGGTCTTCAGTCCTGAGACTGGTTTGATGCAGCTCTCCGTGCTACTCTATCCTGTGCAAGCTTCTTCATCTCCCATTACCTACTGCAACCTACATCCTTCTAAATCTGCTTAGTGTAGTCATCTCTTGGTCTCCCTCTATGATTTTTACCCTCCACGCTGCCCTCCAATACTAAATTGGTGATCCCTTGATGCCTCAGAACACGTCCTACCAACCGATCCCTTCTTCAGGTCAAGTTGTGCCACAAACTCCTCTTCTCCCCAGTTCTACTCAATACCTCCTCATTAGTTATGTGATCTACCCATCTAATCTTCAGCATTCTTCTGTAGCACCATATTTCGAAAGCTTCTATTCTCTTCTTGTCCAAACTATTTATCGTCCATGTTTCACTTCCATACATGGCTACACTCCATACAAATACTTTCAGAAATGACTTCCTGACACTTACATCTATACTCGATGTTAACAAATTTCTCTTCTTAAGAAAGGCTTTCCTTGCCATTGCCAGTCTAAATTTGATATCCGCTCTACTTCGACCATCATCAGTTATTTTGCTCCCCAAATAGCAAAACTCCTTTACTACTTTAAGTGTCTCATTTCCTAATCTAATTCCCTCAGCATCACCCGACTTAATTCGACTACATTCTATTATCCTCGTTTTGCTTTTGTTGATGTTCATCTTATATCCTCCTTTCAAGACACTTTCCATTCCGTTCAACTGCTCTTCCAAGTCCTTTGCTGTGTCTGACAGAATTACGATGTCATCGGCGAACCTCAAAGTTTTTATTTCTTCTCCATGAATTTTAATACCTACTCCGAATTTTTCTTTTGTTTCCTTCACTGCTTGCTCAATATACAGATTGAATAACATCGGGGAGAGACTATAACCCTGTCTCACTCCCTTCCCAACCACTGCTTCCGTTTCGTGTCCCTCGATTCTTATAACTGCCATCTGGTATCTGTACAAATTGTAAGTAGCCTTTCGCTCCCTGTATTTTACCCCTGCCACGTTCAGAATTTGAAGAGATTATTCCAGTCAACATTGTCAAAAGCTTTCTCTAAGTCTACAAATGCTAGAAACGTAGGTTTGCCTTTCCTTAATCTATCTTCTAAGATAAGTCGTAGGGTCAGTATTGCCTCACGTCTTCCAACATTTCTACGGAATCCAAACTGATCTTCCCCGAGGTCAGCTTCTACTTGTTTTTCCATTCGTCTGTAAAGAATTCGCGTTAGTATTTTGCAGCTGTGACTTATTAAACTGATAGTTCGGTAATTTTCACATCTGTCAACACCTGCTTTCTTTGGGATTGGAATTATTACATTCTTCTTGAAGTCTGAGGGTATTTCACATGTTTCATACATCTTGCTCACCAGATGGTAGAGTTTTTTCAGGACTGGCTCTCCCAAGGCCGTCAGTAGTGCCAATGGAATGTTGTCTACTCCGGGGCCTTGTTTCGACTCAGGTCTTTCAGTGCTCTGTCAAACTCTTCACGCAGTATCGTATCTCCCATTTCATCTTCATCTACCTCCTCTTCCATTTCCATAATATTGTCCTCAAGTACATCGCCCTTGTATAGACCCTCTATATACTCCTTCCACCTTTCTGCTTTCCCTTCTTTGCTTAGAACTGGGTTTCCAGCTGAGCTCTTGATGTTCATACAAGTGGTTCTCTTATCTCCAAAGGTCTCTTTAATTTTCCTGTAGGCAGTATCTATCTTACTCCTAGTGAGATAAGCCTCTACAGCCTTACATTTGTCCTCTAGCCATCCCTGCTTAGCCATTTTGCACTTCCTGTCGATCTCATTTTTGAGACGTCTGTATTCCTTTTTGCCTGCTTCATTTACTGCATTTTTATATTTTATCATTTCATCAATTAAATTCAATATGTCTTCTGTTACCCAAGGATTTCTACTAGCCCTCGTCTTTTTACCTACTTGATCCTCTGCTGCCTTCACTACTTCATCCCTCAAAGCTACCCATTCTTCTTCTACTGTATTTCTTTCCCCCATTCCTGTCAATTGTTCCCTTATGCTCTCCCTGAAACTCTGTATAGCCTCTGGTTCTTTTAGTTTATCCAGGTCCCATCTCCTTAAATTCCCACCTTTTTGCAGTTTCTTCAGTTTTAATCTACAGGTCATAACTAATAGATTGTGGTCAGAGTCCACATCTGCCCCTGGAAATGTCTTACAATTTAAAACCTGGTTCCTAAATCTCTGTCTTACCATTATATAATCTATCTGAAACCTGTCAGTATCTCCAGATTTCTTCCATGTATACAGCCTTCTTTTATGGACTTATGGACTTATTAATGCCTAAAATGCTATTAGATGTTAAAAAAACGCCTCTTTTTCAGAAATGCTTTGCTTACTATTGCCAGTCTATATTTTATATCCGCTCTACTTCGGCCATCACTAGTTTCTTTCTACCCAAATAGAAAAATTTATCTACTAGTTTTGATGTCTCATTTACTAATTCCCTCAGAGTCGCCTTCTGTATAGCGTTTACACTACATTACCTTTGTTGAAGTTCATTTTACAATCTCTAGTCGACAGGCGTATTTCCTCTAGTGTTTCGGAACATAACTGCAGCTTCGTTTTCACAATATGTAGGCAGGAGATTCCCCAACAAAAATGGCGTACGACATGTTCCAAGCAGCCCCCACCGTCAACGGAAACATCATCTGTTTATTGTTGCAAACATTTCTGTAATTTTGAATTTTATGTGCACATTCAACGGAGAGATTCAAAATAAGTCTAGTCCGAAATGCGCTCTAGTACTTATCGTACTAGTAAACATTTGTTAAGCACGTATTTCTTGTCCGAATCGGCCATTCTCGTTTCGTGTGCCAGCCGGCTCCGGGATGTCCGATTGTAACAGCCATGCAGCAGTGCTACTCAGTGGCTGCTCGGGGTCTTGGTGTTCTTCGTGTCCTAAAGTCCCTGTTAACAAGACGTATTTTTAAATCGAATGGCGCACTAGAACGATTTGGAATCATTCTGTCGGACGGACAAAATTTCAGCGATTCGCCTACTTAAGAAATCAGGCACAGATGGTCCAGCCAGCAGATGGCATTTCGGTACGAGATCCTTGACTAATGCTCGTCACTTAATGAGACTCACCAGGATTTGAAGAGGAGGGAGCCGTGATCCAGAGAAGAGCGGCACCTTTCGTCACTGGTTCATTTAATGAGAACGAGAGCGTCACGAGGAAGCTCGTCAAACTTCGACTGCAGCTACTACAAGAAAGAGGTTGAGAGTCACGAAAACGTTTAACAAGAGAATACGTTCAAAACTGATCACGCAATTCCTCTCACATACATCTCGTCAAACGACCGTGGTTAGTTCATACGCAGGCTTAGCGCTGTCGTTCTTCTCGTGCACTGTTCATTCATTTAAATATTTTACGAAAACATTCGGTCTGTACTATTACGCTGAGAAAAGTTCATATAACATACCCAGCTCATACGTATATAACTGAAGTTCACTGCCGATACGATATGGACGTTGGGACTGATATAAACCAAATAATCCTGGGATGCGTGAGGTCCACCGCTCAGCAAATAAATAGAGGACTGTATGTCTCTCGACTTATCAGAGGATTTACTTCGCTACAGTGCAGTCGATCAAGGAGAGCATATCTCGATGGCCATGTACAGGTGGTAGAAGATTTTTTCATGTGACAGTGAAACAATATAATTCTATAAACGACTGTGTGTGTATAAGTGATAGACTCAAATCATAGTTTTTAAATTATAAGTTTATGTAACATCTTGAAATTTTTGCTCGTGCGCACGTGTGTGTATGCGCGTCGGTGAGTGTGTGTGTGTGTGTGTGTGTGTGTGTGTGTGTTTTCATTTTGAACTCGTTTGCGCTAATGACTGTCACTTTAAATTTTTTGCACAGTGCTTCATTTAGTCGCTGAATAAACTTTAAACTTTTGAAAGGTCGACACAATAATTCACACTCATGAACTGTACACGTACTTGCACGTGACGTCATGAAATTTTGAGCCCTGAAGTGGACTGTTCATTGAAACGATTAGCTACAGACCACAGCATGACGTTAATCGTTCAACACAAAAGTGTCTTTTTCATTTGTAGTTAGTACGTGATGTTTGTTGTTGCTTTAGGTGCTTGGCTATTAACACCAGCTCCAAAATTCATTATAATACTTAGGCTGCAGGAGAGATAGCAGGTGTATCATACACAGTGCGGGAGTGAAATAACGTGGCCACTGGAAACTTACTACAAAGCTGAAATGCGTCGGACAGGGTAGGGCAGGAAAATATTTCATAACTTCTAATCGGAAACCCCGCTCGTAACGTTGTATTTCTCCGACATACCGAACAGGAGACTACTGGACACGCCACTGTGGTTGTGGCTTGAGGCGAACGATGGTCTACTTTTCCAATTAGAGTACGTGTTGAAACGAAGTTCCACCAATTTCAATACACTTAGGATCCGATTTTCAAATGACCGCACACAGGACAGAAGTATATCTGCGGGAATGTCAGCACAGGCGTTTCTGATGCGGTCGACCAAATCTTCGAGGCCTGTTGACACTTGCTGGTACACCTTCTCGTACAGCTGTCCCCACAGAAAGAAATCGGGCGATGTCAAATCCGGCGACCTAGCGGGCAAATTAATAGGGCCACCTCTGTCGATCCACTGATCAGTGTAAACATCTGATATATACCGTGCTTCAGTTGCGTAATGCGCTGCACAACCGTCATGCTGATACGTTGTCGAACGTCCAGGGCAACTTTCATTCGTCAGCGCTACCTACCGTGGCAACGATGCATTTGTGGACACATGTTCGTAGGACAGTTTGCCCTCCATTTCCGGACAGTAATCTGTCCCTGCAGTTTGTCGGTGTTATTAATGTCGGTCCTGTATACGAATGACGTTCCACTTAACATTCAACAAGCAAAACTGGTACTAAATCCCACTAGAGGGAAAGCAACAGAAGAGATTTTTAATGATTTTTTCAAAGAATTATTAAGTGATTCTCTCAAAACGAGCTTTCCCTTTTTTGAGAAAACACACTACAGAATATTCAGTTCTGTACAACAAACAGAGTCATAACAAAACTTGATGTACCACATGAACAGGAGTGAGTTAATAGGGTAGAACGCTCTAATTTTATTGGTGTACATACTGATGAAAACTTGAACTGGAAGAAGTCTATTACTGAGCTTCTCAAACTATTAAATTCAGCTATTTTTGGTCTTCATATAATTTCTAGCCTTGTAAACAAACAAATCAACCTCCTGACATATTTTGAGTATTTACACTCAGTAATATATCAAGGAAAATTTTTCTGGCGTAACTCTCGACTTACAAAGAAAGTATTGCTTGCACGAAAGCAAGCAGTAATACCTACAACACTACGGGGAAAATGACCTTTATTGGGTTGGGGTTGGGTTGTTTGGGAGAAGAGACCAAACTGCGAGGTCATCGGTCTCATCGCATTGGGGAAGGATGTCGGCCGTGCCCTTTCAAAGGAACCATCCCGGGATTTGCCTGGAGCGATTTAGGGAAATCACGGAAAACCTAAATCAGGAAGGCCGGACGCGGGATTGAACCGTCGTCCTTCCGAATGCGAGTCCAGTGTGTAACCACTTCGCCACCTCGCTCGGTAAATGACCTTTATTGTCCATTATTAAAGCTGTCAGTGGCTCAGAAAGGAGTTCAGTGCTAGCAACAAGGAATTTTGATCATTTGCTTAACAAACATAAAATGTGTCACAGGTGCAAAGAATGTTTTCAATCTAAGGTAAAATCTGTTTTTATGGACAAGTCCTTCTATTCCGTCGACGAATTTCTATTTAAAAACTGGTAGCCCGTACGAAAAAATTAAAAAATTAGTTTTTAAGCGTAACTGCATAAGTAGGACTAAAAATAATGATTCATTAATTTTAACCCTAAATATATACACATATCCTGTAAACTGACTCGTTTATTATCATTCCGATGAAAGAATAGTTCAGATGATCCATGTAACATGGAACATTTAACTAACGCGTCAACGAGGAACTGAAGACTGATGACCTTAGAAGTTAAGTCCCATAGTGCTCAGAGCCATTTGAGGAACTGAGCGATTGATGGAAGGTTACGATCGTAGTTGAAAGTGACTTGGCTACTATGTTGAAAAATAGTGTGAGGTACGTGTGTCATTTTGAAATCTGTTGCAGCACTGAGTAAACGTTTGTTGTCGTGCCATTATCATGTATAACTTACTTTCTGAAGTACACTAGTAAAGTCTTCTTCATCTATATACGCATTCTGCATGACTATAAGTGGTGGAGTGCGGTTGAAAACGGTAAAACTATTAAAATAATTCAGCAAAAAAGAGAGAGAGACAGAGAAAAGCACCAAGAACATGTTTACAGTCAGTTTTAAAATCATTTTTTAGAAATGTGACAATGGAAAGATCTAAGGTAGTACAACAGATAATTGAGGCTCGCTGATCACTGTACTAAAAAAAGGATGAGAGAGACGCTTTGTTACACAGTCAAGTCTCAAACCTAACGTTAAGTTCAGCCACCGACTTCTTTCCTCTTTGGTACGTCCTTCCTCGCTTCTACTGATTTCTGATAGTCCACGTATCACTTCTAATAGTGCCGTGCAACAGACGTATACTATCAAGTACCTCCTCCTGATTTTCATACTAATATCTGACATCAGAGGACCTCTTTCATTAAACAAAGCTTTCTTCGTTTTTGTCAGCCTACACCTAATATTACCCTTGCTTCTGCCACCGAATGTAATCTTGTTACCTAGATAGGAAAATTCTTTCACTTCTTCCAGTACAGTTGTAGATCACGATTTGATGTTCAGCAAGTCATTATTCTCCTTCCTACTGCTCTTCTCCATCATCCTCCTATTTACTTTGTTTACCCTAAAGCTGAACTCTGTTAAATGTCAATTCCTTTCAAAGTCCTAGTGCCATCTGTCCAGAAGCTCTACGTCCCCTCTGAAACACAGCATTGCTTTTCGTACTCCTTGCACGTTTATTCTTCAATATTCTTTCACTTCCATCATCACTTGCGCGGGGTACAAGATATCAGACATGAAGACTCATTTGGTGAAGTACGTCGCACTCGTGGTTTATGCAAAACCTACAAAACGTACTGCAAATATTCGGCTACAATGTGATAACACAGTTAAGTGCGCGTTTTTTATACGCGGCGTGTGTAAGTGGTGTTTCCCTCGTTGTCGTGCTGAGCACTGAGCCGCAAGCGCAGCGGTCGCCTCCTAGCGAACGCCCAACACTTAAAATCAGCTGCCGCCTGACAGGGTGCACGAGAACCTGTTCCCTGCGACTGGCGCAAAATAACGGGCTCTGGCGCGCTGGAGCCTTCTAAGACGAGAGCTAACCTTACCTTCGACAAAGCCGCCAATACCGTCACCGCGTACCGAAGACCCAGCCGACGTTGTTTAGGATCCAGCGGCTCCTTACAAAATAGGCTCACCGCAGAATATGATATCTCAGTTCTGTATTCTTCAAAGACACTTATACCAGAGAAGCAGCACCAACGGCAACCTGTTCATTTCACCCTCGACGCTCTGTTACGCCAACAGGTCTCTCGTCGGTATCTCGCTAACGATTTCGGAATACATCTCTTATTGTTTGGGATTTCTGCAAGTCATTATAGCTCATTTGGACGAGGATGGTGGAAGTATCATTGTGTGTCTCTTGCATTTCTAACTAATCACGGCAAATATCTTAACACCTAAATGTGAAATCAGACCTCACTGCGCATACCAGCTAAACCACACAGAAACACACATTATTCAGTAATTCTATCATCATTTTTCGATATGACAGCTCACAAGAAATTAAAACCTTAGACTAACATACACACTAATTCGTCTATTACGATCAGTTCCCCATACAAACTCAAAAAGTTGGGTAAGAATATCCGGACTGCCTTGATTGAAGACTGAGCTGACATTTTGTACGAGATGAGCTCGTAATGGTCTCAGTTGTTGCATGAATTCTTATGTCTCCTCTTACGAGAGTAAGAGAAAATTTATAACTCCTATCTATGCATTTAGAAAGTCACAGATGGTGTTTTCTCGATAGAATTTCTATGCCTATAACAGGGAAAATATCAATGGACAGATGTACTTCTACAAGTCACAGTGATGTTGACAAATGCAACCTTTAAACGAGTATACACTAATCAGCCAGAACATGATGACCGCCTAACTAGTAGTCTGTATGTCCTCCTTTGGCACGGAAAGCAGCGGTGACGAGACGTGTGATGGACGCAATGAGGCCCTGATAGATCGCTGGAAGGAGTTGGCACCGCATTTGTCCACACAATTCATCTAATTCCCATTAATTCCGGGGAGGGGTGCGATGAGCTCTGACTCCACGTTCAATCACATCCCAGATTGTTTCGATCGGGTACAGATCTGAAGAGTTGGGTGTCCAGCACGTCAACTGGAACCCGCCACTATGTTCCTCCTAACACTCCAACACATTCCCGGTCTTGCAACGTAGCGCATTATCTTGGTGAAAAATGCCACTGTCGCCGGGAAACATGGTCCTCATGAAGGGTATACGGGGTCTACGACCAGTGTAGGATACTCCTTGGCCGTCACGATGCCTTGCATGAGCTCCACTGGTTCCATAGATGCGCAAGTGAATGTTCCCCAGAGCGTAATGGAGCCGCCGCCAACTTATCTCCGTCCCGCAGTACAGGTGTCAAGGAGCAGTTCCCTGGAAGACGATGGATTCGCGCCCTCCCATCGGCATTACGAAGGAAGTATCAGGATTCATCAGGCCATGCAGCGATCTACCACTGCGCCAACGTCCAGTGCCGATGGTCACTTGCCCTTTCCAGTCGCAGTTGCTGATGTGGTGTTAACATTGCCACATAGTGGATCGTCGGCTGCAGAGGCCAATCGTTAGTGGTAATCGGTTCAGACACAGTTGCACTCTGCCCAGCTTTAACGGCTAATATTATTTCCGCCACAGTTCACCGCCTGTCCTATTTTACCAGTTTATTCAGCCTATGACGTCCAAGATCTGTGACTAGGGGTGGCCGCCCAAGCCGACGACTATTTCACATTGATTTCGCCACGTGTTGAAGACACTCACCACAGAGCTCCTCGACCACCCAAGTCGTGCAGTTTCCGAAATGCTCATGCCGAGCCTCCAGGCCATCACAAGTATGAAACTCAGCTAGATCGGGTGCCTTCTCAATTCTACGCACGGACACCACACTCACTGGTATGAGATGCACCGTTCGTGCGTCTGACTATCAGTCATTCCTCGCCCAGGTGCCGTTGCTATCGCCTGGATGGGTTTATATCGATAGCAGGTCGGTGGTCATAATGTTCTGACTTACCAGTATATATATGGGAGCGAATTTTGCATCTCTTCGTAAACCATTCTCCCAGTATTTTTAGACGCGTTCCATTGTTGTTGCCCTGCATACGCAATTTTGGACGCTACACAAGTATAAAAGTCTTTGTATGGAAGGTTCAGAGTCGGACATAACATTTTAATTGCTTTCTTTGTTTCTGATCGACTTTCTCATTGTCAAAGTGTATTTTATTCCATTATTACATTTTCTACATCTGTATCTCCATAAAAGTCGTGGTACAGTGAATAGCGAAGTGTGCTTCATAATAATATGAGAGATTCTCTGTCCCATTTTAATCACGTAGGGATCAACAGAATAGTGACTGCCTATATGCCTCTGTGGTCAAAAGCCTTGCCGTAGTGGGATACACCGGTTCCCCTCAGATCACCAAAGCTGTCGGGCGTGGGCGGCACTTGGATGTGTGACCATCCGGGCCGCCATGCGCTGTTGCCATTTTTCGGGGTGCACTCAGCCTCGTGATGCCAATTGAGGAGCTACTGGACCGAATAGTAGCGGCATTGATCAAAAAAACCATCATAACGACCGGGAGAGCGACGTGCTGATCACACGCCCCTCCTATCCGCATCCTCAGCTGAGGATGATACGGCGGTCGGATAATCCCGATGGGCCACTTGTGGCCTGAAGACGGAGTGCTTTATATGCCTCTGTACGTAGCCTAATTTTTCTCTACGCGACGTACACTATGGATGTAACAGAAATTCTATGAGTATGGCTGCTCTATATTAGCGTAACAGGAATGCCGTACAAACTTGGAGCTGTGCAGTTCGCAAATATTAAAAATATGCTGTTCTGCAAAACTTAAGGACGAGATAGATAATGCAATAACATATTAGTAACTCGGCGGGAATGAATAAAAGTGCGGGAGCATTTTACCAGAGGTCTCCCAGTCGGGAACAGAGAGATGGACGAAAGATGGCGCGAGATCAACGTGACTGTAACGGCAAAAGGGCTGACCCCGCATCGTGAGGCAGTTGTGGAACGGAAAAAGACAGTGTTTTACGATGAAAGAGCAGTTACGGTGCACTGTGGTGGTCTTCGACAACACTTCGATGACTTCACACAGGGAAGTACCATCGAAAAAGTGGAAGAAGGTCGCAGTTTGACGAATTTAGCCCAGTAGTTTGGTACTGCTCACAGCACTGTTTCACACGCATTAGGATCGTTCCGAACCAGAGGCAGTGCTACCCGAAGCATCGGAGATGGTCGATCACGGGTAGCTACAGCAGCAGAAGATCGCTACAATATGCAACAACAGGCAAGAAGGGACCCACGTCAAACAGTGAATGCAGTTGCTTCCACATTCAACATAGTGCAAAGCACGCGTTTCCACGTTCCACAGTTGCACAACGCCTGTACGAGGTGGTCTTTTTGCCTGTAGACAAGTACACTGTGTTCCGTTGACACCCACATCCGAGATACCGGTCGCGATGGTACTAAGAGCATAGGAATTGGGCTGGAGGGAATTTGGGTCATGTGATCTTCTCACATGAGCGCAGATTCAGCCTAACTAACGATTCTCGACGTACTCTTTTATGTCGAGAATGGGAACACGTAATGCAACCAGGAACATTGTAGAACATGATCGTTTGTGGTGGTTAGGGTGTTATGGTATGGGGAGGCTTAATATTGCACGGGCGTACTGACCCACAGATCTTGGAATACGGTGCAATCACCCGTCGATATTGTTGGGACACTATACTCCTTCCCAATGTATATCTTTTCAGTGGTGCATTCGGCTCTGACTTCATGTTTATGGGCGACAGTGCGTGACGATATCGAACAGTGGAGGTGGAGGAGCTCTCGGAACGAGAGGATATTCAGCGAGTGGAATGGCGAAACCCACTGATATAAACGGCTTTGAAAAATGGCAGATTGTTGTGATTTGACTCCTGGGAACGAGCACCTCGGAGACGATGAATCTGGTCGAATGTTCGCGTGCTGCTATCGCGAGCATCTATGGAAAGTGGCTGAAGAACGGTGTAACCACGAGTAGGGGACAAGACACTGGATATCCACATCCCATCTCAAAACGTGCAGGTCGGAAGGTAGTCCGATCTGTAAAGCAGGATAGGATGCAATGCTGGTGCAGGCACAAGTGTTTTGGAACACACACTTCAGTGAACTTTATTGAACATGGAGCTCCGCAGCAGATGGCCACTACGTCTCCCCCGTTGACCCAGTATTGTCAGTTACGATTGCAATGGCCACGGGATCATCCAGATTGGGCCTTGTATCAATGGAAACGTGTTGTCTGATTGGATGAACCACGTTTCTAGTTTCGATGGTTGTGTCCGGAAATTGCGTCATACAGGAGAACCCAGCTGCTCGGTAAGTGCACCGCGCCACGGGCGCAGGCCGCTGGGGCAGTACCGTGCTGTGGGGACAATCGTGACAGCTGTACCCCACCTGCATGGCTTCACGACTGATGTCTTCCACGACGATAGTGACATCTTCCAGAAAGAAAGCTGGCGCAAGGCCAGAAGCGGTTTTAGGAGCAGGATAGTGAATTCGCCAAATTCACCTGGTCTGAATCCGATGTAGCGCATCTGACACGCTCTCGGGCGCCAGGTCGGTTCCTGTAATTTACGAGAAGTGCTTGACCTTTGCGTAGACATTCGCAGCCACGTGCCTCCGGAAACCTGCCTATTACTGGCTGAATCCGTACCACGCAGAATCGCTGGTTCATTGTGTTCCAAAGGTGAATCAACACGCTGTTAAGCAGCTTGTAATAATGTTGTGGCTCATCAGTGCATAATAAGAGTACATATTTTCTACATTATTTCACAGGATTTCACGAAAGCAATGTCGTCTTTTTTTCGGTTCCCATTTATGTTTCATTGTCATCACCATCAGCGACGTGTTGCGATTAAAGGCATGTGTCTGTGAGATGGCACAACGCCTGCCGTCATGCCTACCTAACAAGGGCACCAAATGTTAGTACAGTACTCTAGAATGGGTCGTGGCAGAGTCTTTTATGCAGCTTCTTTCACAAAAGTACACTACACTTTTCAGAATCCTTTTAACAAATCTTACTCTTTCAGTCACCTTCGCTACCAGTGATGTTATTTTTTTTCGCCCCATTTAACATTACTTCTCAGCCTACATCACCAGCCACTTGACATGTGCTGCTACATAAAGGCGTCCTCTGGACTTTGCCGTCTTCAGCTACACGCACCCGTATTGCTCCTTCACGTTTTGTATTAGGTCGTTGTCTCGGACTTTCCTTACTTCTTAGAATGCGGCAAAGAACTTCCTCGAGTCATCTGCCATCTCTTTGCATTGCCTCGTGACCCGCCCACCTCTGTTTCATTTTTGTTACAGTCAGAATGACGTCCTGCACGACAGTCGCTTTCCTGGTCCACTGCTTTATTTTTCTGGCCCTCCCGGTCATTCCCGTTCCGCGTATCCACGGCTTGCTCAGTAACCGTCAATGCTTGAATAGATTTGACGTTAAAAGTCCATATCTCACTCCAATAAATGAAATCTCGTAACACTCACTGACGTAATCATTCTTGTTCAGACGCACCAGAAGTTTAGTTTAGAACACGTTAGCTATTATAATTGCTCGTTTTTAATCTTCCGTTTATTTCTTTTGTAGTCACCACAGCCGTTGTCTTCAATTGCGCTAATTATGACAATTCATGAAGTGCTTCTAGCACTTCGTAGAGTATTTTTACAGTTTTCTTTTCGATGTTTTCACTGAACATCACTTCAGTATTATTAGCATCAATCTACTGAACAACTTTCCAAATTTCACTATTTTTGGTATAACCCTTAAATACTCAAACGGTAAAATGGGCTCCACCAGTTTACCATTAATCTTGTAATCGGCGATTATCAGTATATCTGTGTTTATTATAGGCACTATCTTACATGCATTCACAGCTGGCGTTCATCATATCGGCGATCTCTCGAAATCAAGTAAGGAAAGCGCTGCGGGTAGAAGGCGATTTACACTTCGTCGTTCCGGAAGGACCCGGCTCTCACACTCTCGCGGAAACGAAACAGCTGCTTGCGGAATGACTTACGAGCGTCATCGCATTACTATCACCCGTTCTTTCGAGCACAGAAATATCGTGCTTTTGATAGCTCCGTGTCCGTTTGTTGAAATACTGGGCTTGCATTCGAGTGGCTGAAGTTGACCTCAACGTCGGATTGATTTGAAAATCATGGCGTTCCACTGGAGGCGGTACGCTATGATCTTCCTCCTAGGTCTGAAGTGAGTTAAGGACGGGTGCACTGGATCCCAACGGACCGTGACGGAACGGAACGGAAACTCAGCGTCAAAGAGCGGTGTGTTCACATGGAGCACAATGACACGACGCTCAGTGCAATACTGAATGTTAAAGTGAAGTTATGAGGGACCGTTCGCCTCACAAGGAGCCCTAAGGTAGAACTAGCATCAATTAACTTCCGATGGTAGAAGAGAGGTCAAAGACAAAGAAAAATTCGTAGTAGGTGCTCTTGACGAAGGATGTATGGTATATCTCACACACTGTTACGAAATTAAGAGAGCAGGGAAAGTGGCTTGAAAATATTTCAAATGGACAAGGTTTATATATATATATATATATATATATATATATATATATATATATATATATATATCCAGAAGGCATTATCTAGCGCCTTTTCGTCTTTACCTTAGCGTCTTGTATTAGTTTTAACTGTTGACTAGCTTCAAAAAACTATATTTCTCCCTATCCACAGAGGTAACTTATTCGCTGTCGAAGAAATTTTCTCTAAACAATATATTTTTTCTATTAACGCTGCTTATGCACAGTATAGGCTTTTTAATAGGTGGGTCCGCCTTTTCGCAAGTACACAAATCATTGTTTTGCTTTATCACCCTTTCTTAGCTTTCAGATATTGGCTCATCATGCAACCTTCGTAAACGAATCGAGCAGTAAAATAAACACTAAGAAGACAGATGAGCAAAACATTCCGGTAAACTACTAAAACATGAGAATAAGTTTAGTGGCATCTAGACACGAGGCCGTTCCTTCAACTTCAAAATGTTCTTCCCGAGGACCCTTGACGGCGAAGCTCCGTTTCGCTGACGGCATGTGTGAGTGCTGTTTTGATGCTGGCTCCGTGAAGACTATTGTGAACATATCTTTAGCCACTCCGTGGTTCCTTTATAAATTCTGTAATGACACCGTAAATTCATAAACCTAAGAGTACTGTGGTAGCGCAAAGAGATAGGGCTGATTTAACGTTCTCAATTGTATTATAAACTCCTAGTTTATACGATTTAAAGCTTTTACGATGTCTCATCGCAGTGGAGTGCTGTGTCTCTGACACACTGCAGATCATAGACGTTATAATATTTCTGGGCATCACACTATTGGAATACTACACTTCTATAGGAATAAAGCGCTGTACGCAGGCGTACACCCGTCCTCTAGTGGTTTTCGCAGTATCCCATCCCCCTTGTCAGAGACGAATTACACGAGTCAGAAATTTCTCGCGGAAGTCCGTGTAGGGGATTTTCAGCATTACTGCTTCGCTAGTTCGTGCTGCTTCTTTTGCTAATTAACTTGCCTTTACACTGTGTGTATTACCGAGAGGTAACAGCCATTCAAATTTAATTACCTTTCCCGTTGTTACTGCTAGGAAATAAACCTATTATTTCCACAGTTTATTTATGAATACGGCAACTCCACTTCAGATGCGTTACAGCTTTTAGAACTCTCTCGGAGACACCAATAACTAAAGCCTTCATTAATTCAATATATTCTGCTTATTTAACGACCTACATTGTAACTGTAGTCTCCGAGCCTCGTGATGGCTGGGTGTTGTGTGCTGTCCTTAGGTTAGTTAGGTTTAAGTAGTTCTAAGTTCTAGGGGACTGATGACCGTAGCAGTTAAGTCCCATAGTGCTCAGAGCCATTTGAACCATTTTGTAGTCTCCGACAGGAATGCTGACAATTCTTAAGGTAATTCGATTGCTTTTCAGAAAAGAAGCGATAGGACCGACTCATAATCGAACCCCGGACGTTTGGACATGTAGTTTGACGCTTAATCATCTTTTTTCAAAATTTAGTTTTTACTTTCTCAAGCCAACATACCTTATTTTTGTGTATTTTCACAGACTATGTTTTTTACATATACTTATATTGTCTTGTATTCTTGATTCTTACCAAGGCACTTGCCCCTCACCAATAAAATATTCGTTAACATTCCACGAACAAGCTTAGCCGAAGCACACGAGTTTCGAGGTCTTAGTAGGCTGCAGTGGGTCAGCGAAATAGGAGATGAAAATTGATTTTCCCCTTCTGTCTGCAGTATTCCACAGTATGTGTGGAACAAATATTTGTCAGAAATGCATGTAAAATACCACATATTAGAACGATAAGTCGACACGATTCAAAGATAAATTAATGATGTCATGAAGTATTCGAAAACAGTTATCCATGATTCCGAATTGTTTCCTGGCTATTTTTCAGCGGTAATAGAAAGCTGGCCTATCCATCCTTAAATTTTTTTTTACTCTATAGCTTGATGAAGTCCGTTCTTAACGTAATCATCTCCAACGAAAACGTACAGTAGGATAGTCTCCGAATCACCTGCAACAGGTTCCGGATGAGTTAAATTCAACTGGCAACAAATTACTTTGATATTGGAACGTTCGTACGTATGTCAACTCACAAGGGAAGCATACACTCAATGGGTTATCCAGTTTGGTCTTCTTTCACACTATTGTAGTGCTTATTAGATGTAACAATGCGCTTCTCACGTGTTTTCGAGAAATCGAGGTCCAAAGTTCTTCTAGTGTGTTGAATAGAGTATGTGGGCGCCAGTCATAAGCAGTGCCGTTAATGCAACTGGTTACACATCGCAGCACCAATATTACTTTTAACCTAAAGAACAGTCAAAGGATGCATTGTTTGAAATTAAAACAGAAACAATGGCAAATGATCCTAATAATAATAATGAGCGTATGGCATTGGTGGCCGGGAGACCCCTCGCGAGGCGGTTCAGCCGCCGCTCCAAAAGTTCTTTAACGCCACTACGGCGACTTGCGAGCGAATGAGGATGAAATGATGATGAAAGACACATAACACCCAGTCATGTCGAGGCAGAGAAAATCCCTGACCCCGCCAGGAGTCGACCCAGGACCCCGTGCGCGGGAAGCGAAAATGCTACCGGAAGACCACGAGCCGCGGACTAAAAATCGTTTAATAAATTTAGTAAATTGGTTTGTTCATTAGGTGGACGCTTCAGATATTGTTAGGTAAAGCTAATCTCGTCCGTACTATATTTTTTGAAGTGGCAAGGCCGGAAACTTTGTAATTCCCCATCAACTGGGTCAAAATAAAGTTCAGGACAAAATGTGTAAAAGAATTTCTCATGGAAACGAGCTACATACGAGAATCTTGGCAGCCTTGAAGGAAAAAAAAACAAACAAACAAAACAAAAAATCAAATGAGGAAGTCAATGAAAGAGGAAACAGTGGGAGGAAAAGTATGCTGATAAAAACTGACCATAAGACTAAAAAAAAAAAAACCATAAGCAACCGACTTCATACATCTTATTTTAAGCCGTCGTGGTACAAAATAGTTCCTGGAACTGCGCGACCGCTACGGTCGCAGGTTCGAATCCTGCCTCGGACATGGATGTGTGTGGTGTCCTTAGGTTAGTGAGGTTTAAGGAGTTCTACGTTCTAGGGGACTGATGACCTCAGATATTAAGTCCCATAGTGCTCAGAGCCTTCTGAACCATTTTTACAAAATAGTCAATAAAGTAGTAGCTAAATGATTTTATTACGTTTTTGGCCACAATTACACAAACAACGAAAGTTTCACCAGCCACATACGGGAATATATTAAACACACTTTTCGCAGATACTGCTTAGTAAGATGACATGAAGGACTGTGGCCTCAATAAAAGGCGCCGATCCCTGAAAAAAAGACCTTTAATATCCAAACTATGATCAGAGACGTCTAAAAAGCGAAATTGGTCGAAGGTGCAAAATGGCTAGGCATAAATGGCTGGAGTCCTAAAGCAAGTCCATAGATGCATACACCGTATTTTACGGACTATAGGACGCACTTTTTTCTTCGAAAAATTGCCTCCAAAATTCAGGTGCATCTTAGACTCGAAATTAATATAAAAATGTCCAATGCTTGATTTAAAATTCTTGCCAGTCTTAAAAATGACCAGGTATTCGATGTCGCGGGAAACATATCTCTATCTGGCAACATTGGATTCAACTGGCAGCAGCAGTGCACCGATGCGACGAATTGTGGGCTTTCACAAGCTTGCTAACAGTGTCTCCCTGCCGCTCCGCCATCACAAACCCTGAACACTGTCTAGCCTATGATGCGTCATTGCAGTCTACGGTGCCAGTGAACTTGAACTGATAATGATTTGTGTTATCGGTAACAGTACAATATTTTTGTTAGTAGCTGATTCCGTAATGGAAAAAATAAAAGGTATTTGTATGATGCAGGCTAAAAATTGAAAGTAATAGCATATGCAGAAGAACATGGAAACAAATGAGTTCAGCGGCATTTCGGCCTTCCACCACAGAAAAAAACCATTCGTGCTTGGCGGACTAGTAAAGAACTGAAAAAAATGAAGACTACATGTGCAAACAGAGGACTGAATGAAAAATGGCCAAAACTGGATAACCTACTGAAATGGATTCAAGACCACCGTCAAAATGGCATTGGAATTAATATAAAAATGATTCTAATACACGCTCGTAAACTAGCACTACGGTGGCAGTTAACAGACTTCAATGGTGGAGTTGGTTGGTGCTACAGGTTTATGAAGCGTCATGGACTTAGCATGCGAAACAGCCGGCCGTGATGGCCGAGCGGTTATAGGCGCTACAGTCTGGAACCGCGTGACCGCTATGGTCGCAGGTTCGAATCCTGCCTCGGGCATGGATGTGTGTGATGTCCTTAGGTTAGTTAGGTTTAAGTAGTTCTGAGTTCTAGGGGACTGATGACCTCAGCAGTTAAGTCCCATAGTGCTCAGAGCCATTTGAACCATTTGAACATGCGAAACAAAACCAAAATATCTCAGAAAATTTCACTAGAGGATGAGGAGAAAATATTGTCTTTCCATCGCTTTATTATTCAGCATCGAAAGGAAGCCAGTGTGGAACTAAGCCTAACAGCGAAACTCCTCTGACATTCGATGTGCCGAATAACAGAACTGTTGCTATGAAAGGTGCTAAAACTGTAACTATAAAAACAAATTGACATGAAAGAATTGCAGTACATTATTGTCTTTTCATGTTGTGCTGATGGTATTAAACTAAATCAAATGATCATTTTCAGCCGCAAGACAATGCCGAAACCTTCTGAAATAGCACCAGGTAGTGTTGTTCACGTACATGACAACGGTTGGATGCACGAGGCTGGTATGAAATTATGGATTAACGGAGTCTGGGAGAGAAGTAAAGGTGCTTTGTTGAAGAAGAGTTCCCTTCTTGTGCTACATGAGTTAGGTAGTCAGTTGAAAAATTCTGTGAAAGAGAAAGAGAGCCAGGGAAATACAGAGCTTGCTGTTATTTCGGAACGACTTACTTCAAATTGCAGGCTATTGATGTCTCGATAAATAAATCAGTCAAAGTGTATATGAGACAGGAATGGAAGAAATGGATGATGGATGAAACTCAACATGAATTCACGTTGAAGGGAGTTTTAAAACAACCTACAAGCAGACACGTGTGGCAGTGGATAAAACACTCGTGGTCTAGGGTGAGAAAAGACATCGTTAAATCTTTCCAGAAGTCTAGCATAAGTGACGCTCAGTGAAGACCATCTTATATATGAAAAGAACAACGATAACGACGAAGAGGAGGAAGAAGAAGAAGAAGAAAAAGAAAGTTCAGATGCCGATTTTCAGGGATTTTAAAGGTTACTTCGGTTTTATAAACTAAGAATTTTATAATTTGGCTTTGCAGTGCAATAATAGAAATGGTAAAAATGTTAATTTTTTTTTTAAAAAAAAAGCTTAACACTTAAGATGAGTCTTATAGTCGGTAGCGTCTTTTAGTCCTTAAAATAGGGTAGAGGGTGGTCAGAAACAGTCTGAAAAACTTGTAATGGTGCTGCAGGGTAGGTTGTGCTGACAAATAATTGTTAAGAAAAACTTCGATATGTTCCGCCGCTTTCGAGCCAGTTAGCATTGTAATTAGTCAATCAGGCCGTTGCGAGCAGAAGTTTAAGTGGACCACCAGATAAAATTAGTCTCAGTTGTTTTCATAGCGTAGATGAAAGAGCACGTGACTGCGTAGCCTTTGGCTCAGGTTCGATCCTTACTAACGTCCCATGTTCTATCATTGTATCGCTGACCTGCTGCGTTTTAGGAAGCCAAACGAAGAACACATTCGGCGTCACCGTCACTGGCGGCCGCTAGAGCGCGCAACGACTTGATTGGATAACTTCAAAGCTAACTGGCTCGGAAACGGCACAACGTATCGAATTTTTTCTTAACAATTATTGGTCAGCACAATATACTCTTCAGCACCCTTATAAGCTATTCAGACTGTTTCTGACTACCCTGTATGACTCGGAGTAAGATCGATACCGCCTAAAATTTAATTAGAGCGGCCTTCGGAGAAAAAAATAAGCAGCTATATGAATAACAAGAGCTCATACGGAAAACCAGGACTAAGCAAAGATAGGAAAGCTGAAAGGTAGAACTAATACGTATAGGGGCTGCACAAGGAAAATGAAGGCAAGACTATTACGCGATGAGGAAGTAGATTAAGATGATACGGGACATATGGTATTACGAGAAGAATTTGACTGAGCGCTGAAAGACCTACGTCGAAACAAGGCTACTGGAGTAGACAACATTTCCTCAGAACTACTGATAGCCTTGAAAGAGCCAGCCATGGCAAAACTTTTCCACCTGGCGATCAGGATGTTTGAGACAGGGGAAATACCTACTGACTTCAAGATGAATGTAGGACTGTCATTTCCAAAGAAAGTAAGTGCTGGCACATGCGAATATTACCGAATAATCAGTTTAATACGTCACGGTTGAAAAATACTGACAAACTATTTACAGAAATATGGAAGAACTTGTAGAAGCCGAAGACGGGGAAGATCGCTTTGTGTTCCCCTCCACATTTGCCAAGGTTGTTTCGACTCCGCTGCAAAAGTCCCGCAGCGAAGCCCTTACACATACTCCATACAGTTCCGGTCTCTCCCCAAGCTATTTCAACATTTTTGGAGACCTGAAGGAAGACGTTCGTGGCCGTCTATTTGCCATGGACGAAGAGCTGAAAAACTGGGTGCAATCACGGTTCCGTAGGCAACCGCAAATATTTTTCCTTGAAGACATAACCATCTTGCCTCACAGTGAGATAAATGTATTAACAGTTACGGCGATTACTTTTAACATAATAAAGAGTTTACTTACTTTTTTCTATCTGACTGCCCCTTACAGGAACACGCGAGTCAATACTGACACTTCGATTTATCTTAGAAGATACATTAAATAAGGATGAACTTACGTTTATAGCTTTTGTATACTTAGAGAAAACTTTCAAGATTGTTGAATGGAACACACTCTTGGCAATCTTAAATGTTACAGAGATAAAACGCAGGGAGCGAAATGTTATATTCGACTTTTACAGAAACCAGACGACAGTTGTGAGACTCGGAGGACATGAAAAGGAAGCAATGGTTGGGACAGTAGTGCCTGTCCCCGATGTTATTCAATCTATGCACTGAACAAGCAGTAAAGGAAACCAAAGGAACATTTGGAGAAGAAATGAAAGCTCAGGAAGTAGAATAAAATTTAGAAGTTTACCCACGATTCTGTAGTTCTGTCAGAGGCAGCAAATACTTGGAAGAGCAGTTGAATGAAGGATATAAAATGAACATTAACAAAAGCAAAACACAGGCAATGAGATGTAGTCGAGTCAAATTAGGCGACCCTGAGGAAATTAGATTGCGATATCAGGCATTGAAAGTAGTAGATGGGTTTTGCTTTTGGGCAGTGAAATAACTCATGATGGCTGAAGTAGAGAGGATGTAAAATGCTGATAGCAATAGCGAGAGAAGAATTCCTGGAAAACATCTAATATCAATTTAAGTGCTAAGAAGTCTTTTCTGAAGGTGTTTGTAGTGTACCCTTGTACTGAAGTGAAACGTGAGCGATAAGACGTTCAGACGAGAAGAGAATAGAAGCTTTTGAAATGCAGTACTACAGAAGAATCCTAAAGATTACATGGGTAGAGCGTGTAAATAATGAGAAAGTTCTGAAACTAAATGGAGAGAAAGAAATTTGTGGCATAAATTGACTAAAATAAGCTATCGATTGATGATGTACATTCTGAATCAGTTTAGTATTGGAGGGAAGTGTGGGGGTAAAAACTGTAGAGGGAGACGAAGAGGCAAATACAGTAAGCAGATTCAAACAAATGTATGTTGCAGTAGTTATTCAGAGAATAAGAGTCTCGCGTAGCACAGAGTAGCGAGGAAAGCTGCATCAAACCAGTCTACAGCAGCTACAACAACACAAGAGCTCACTCTATATACAGTGTATAAATAGGCTGGATTAAGCTTAGTTTAATTTAAAAATGTGTATATATTAAGGAACGGAAAGGTTTCTGGTGCGAACAAAGGAAAAAAATTAGTCGTTCAGTTATTTGTTTAAATCACTTTATTATGATTTATTTATTCAGCTTGATGTAACGCGAGGTCACTTACTGTGAAGTGTCGGCTGGGCAAGAATAGGCCTCACCTCTCCAGAGACACAGTCGAAGATTGAGGGAGAAAAGCTGCAGATAACAAAGACAGAAATATCCCTTGTGCACCTCCAGTCTTAATTTATGGGTGAATTGAAATCAAATGTGTGTGTGGCTAGCGCCTACCGTCGGGTAGATCAGTCGCCTCATTTTAGTTGACGCCCTTCCGGCGACTTGCCTGTCGATGACGATGAAATGATGATGAAGACAATACAACATCTAGTCCCCGAGCGCAGAAAATCTCCGACGCGGCCGGGAAATGAACCCGGACCCTCGCAAGGCATTCTACGGCGCTGCCCACTCAGCTAGAGACGGGAAAAAACGCTGTCTGAAATTATGAGTCGGGCAAGGAACACACGTCACATTCAAAAGGACATATAATATGCTGTAATATAAGAACTTCATTTTTATTTTGTATTTTATTATTTTAAATAAACTTCAATTATTATCAAAAAATGTTCACATGCCAGACTAGAAGTCTTTCTTTTTTCCAAATCTTACACCAAGCACCTGTACCATTACAACGAATCATTTTTTCGGAAAGGAATCATAATAATGATAATACTTATCGATACATTTGTGCACTTATTCCCGTGAAGCCATTGCTCATGGAAAGCAGCTGTGTTCCCTAGTCGTGCAGGGGGCCGGCTTTGCCTGTTTTCCTAACTGCTGTTTTACAATCCGTTTCATTTCGATGCTAGAAGTGAGCCAGCTGTTATACAATTGTTCACAAGCGCTCAGGGCGATGGTTCGCTACTGTGCACTGCAAAATTGGAAAGGAGCCGTGACCGGGATCTTCAGCTGAAGAGTCATCGTACGATACTAAGTGGCTGACTAGAAAAAAAAATGATGAGATTCAGCCTTAGAACGGAAGGATTGTTATCTGCAGCCTTGGGGGAAAGGAATGGAATGCCAAAATAATCCACAATACATTTCAAATGGCGGCATTCTCAAATGCTGTTAACGGAACGGGATGTAAACAACATCGGACTTTTATTTATTTATTTATTTTGCCACATTGCATAGGTTACATTATGACTTCGATATTTCCTACGACTGTTCGTGCAAAAGAACAGGCCAGATATCTGAAAGAGACAGATATTTAGATTTTACAACATCTAGACACTAACAGAGCGTACATTCTGCGTACATACGAGCATAAACTGGAGAATAATGTTCACTGAATAACTTTTTTTTAACAGCGATAATGTCAGTTGTATTGAAATAGAAAAATGCAGTTGTTTTGACGTTACTTGGTACCGAGATGTATGAGTAAGGTGCCGGGAAGGCACTTTTTCTATTGCTTGACTTCTCAGCGGCTTACCTTACAAATTTCGTCAAGAACATCCGTTATGAATTTCCTTTGATCATTAGTCCATTTTATCAGTGCTATTTCCTTAATTCTTATATATTCCGATCTTTTGCATAACGGACGTTATCTCATAACTTCACTTTCCCCGTCCGCTATAGGCCTAAGTGAAGAGACTTCGTGTTGACGTTCCGTCTAGTTTGAACACGATTTGACGTTCCGTTCTGTTGACGTCCAGCGTGAATAGGCCTTAATGCTGTTGCGCTAACGCCGCTACTGACGACTAGCACTTTCGTACGTACCAACAGCCTTGTAAAATTTCGAACCTCGATATCTCAAAAACGGCAGAGAAGCGCATCGTTCTAGAGCAGCGTTTGTTACAAAAGCGTGCGAAAGATGAGCGGGGTGGGTGGATGGCAGATAAGGTGATAGTCGGCCTCAGCAGGTTTTGTGGCGCAGCCTTGGAGTCAGAGTGGCCGGCAGCGGCAGTGAAGTCGCCGCCAGCGCTGCCCGCGGCGGAAAAAGTGACGCGCCGGCCCACCAAAAGAAAAAAACACGCCGCTCTCCCGCTCATCCGGAAATGTACGGCAATCACTTAGCCCCAGCTCCTCAAACTACACTCGTGTTCAGCTAGCGAGTATTTCAAACTACATCTATATCCATACTCTGCTAACCACTATCGAGCGGTACTTCCCACTGTAACATACTTTAGGGTTTCTTCCTGTTCCATTCGTTTATGGAGTGTGGAAGGAACGACTACTTAAATGCATCCGTGCGCTTTGCGCGCTATAATTAGCGACGTTCCGATATTACTTTTACGAGTGAGAGTAGTTTGTTATACAGCTTTCATTATCACCTCGAAAAAATAGTTATATAATTAAGACGTTTGTCGATAAAGCATACATGGATTTTGTTTCTGCTCCTGTACCGGTGTGCTACGATACTGCAGCGGGCGCTTTCAGTTTGTACCAGCACTGCAAACATGTACCTCCAATTTAAAAAGAGGCTATTACGAAACTTTTATTTCGAGATGATAACTAAAACTTTATTATCACTCCTTGTAAGTACAACGGCACAATAAGTGACTTAAAAATACGGGATTTAAGTCGAGAATGTCTACGTATTTCATGCCACCGAAGATGCATCAATAAATAATGGTGCAGCGCATCTGACAAAACGAAATTTCTGTTTACTTAGTTGCACATTTACAGAAATAAACTAAGACTTCTTAACATTAAATCGGTAATTCTGTACTATCTTAGGAAATATCAGAGTAGCGGCATCGGAAGTATCGCGTGTGTATCGTGGACAATAACAATCTTTCGCAACAAAGTTAATAAGAATTTAAATATATGCAGTATCTTTATAGCATCCTGGAAACACAAGTGTAGTAACTTGAATTGCATACCATGTGCAGTCTGTAATGAAATGGTACATGGCTCTTAGCACTATGGGACTTAACATCTGAGGTCATCTGTCCCCTAGACTTACAACTACTTAAATCTAACTTAAGCACGTCACACACAACCATGCCCGAGGCAGGATTCGAACTTGCGACGTTCGCAGCAGCGCGGTTCCGGCCTGAAGCGCCTAGAACCACTCAGCCACAGCAGCCGGCTATAATTAATATCTTTGATTTCAGAAAGGTATATCATTAATGTTAAGTATCTATGTAGTATACAGAAAACACAAGTGCGTTCCCGAGAAATTCATTCTACAGTGTACAGCTCAGGTTTCAGAACTGTGTAGCACTAATATTAAGTATCTCCTAAGCTGCTTTGGTAAAGTGATTCGAGTACTGATTTCGTACAGAAGTTGGTTCATGACAACATAAAAATTTCCATATTTTTCCTTGTATTCCAAATAACTCCTTTTGAATTCAAGATAAACTTAAAAAAAAGCAAAGGTATATTAATTAATAGCTAACGACAATTCCAGTATCAATGCTTTTGTTATGATGTTGTCGAGGTATCGTAAAAAAAATTGTATTGGTTTCAGTACCAAATACCTTAGCGAATCCTATACTGAAGCGTCCTTAGTCTTGTTTTGTCCTCGCAGTAACTACGGAAGCGATGTGAGGGAGTTGTAGTTTATTCCTAGAGTCGCCCCTTAACGCTGAGTCTTGGAATTTTGCATGCCAGCCTTTGCGTGACAGAAGGCGTCTTTCTAGAACCGTCTACCACTTGAGGTTTCTCATTATTCCCCTGACACTCTCAAACAAATCTTTGGCCCTTCGCCGTCCTTTGTATACCGTGTTAGACCTATTTTGTGTAAGCCTTTACACATTTCAGAAATATTCGTAAGCAATCTCCTTTGATGACTGACTGCATTTTCACAATACACTAACAATATACTACTCGAGTATAAGCGCAACAGGGAACTGCACGGTTAACGAGGAAGAATGTACGTAGACCAGCTAGCAGGAGGGCGCCTCACGCCGCTAGAAGTCAATATTGGCTGGCCGCGTCGTCCTGTCTCCACAAGCTTCCTTTGTCAGCTCCCTGCACTTCGCACTCGATAACGGCACGCGAGACAAGAAATTGCCGATGACATCTTAATTCTGTCAGAGGCGGCACGAGACGTTGGAGATCTGTTGTACGAAATGGACAGTGGCTTCAAAACAGAGCATTAGATGTACTGCAACAAAAGTATGACACGGGTAATGGAGCGTCGTCGTATTGAGACAGGTGGTGCTGACGGAACTGAGACACAGAAAGTGTAAACGAGTTTTGATATTCGGGCGGCCAAGTAACTGACAACGTGAGAACTAAACAGAATACAAAATACAAACTGGCAGCAGCAAGAAACACGTTCCTATAACGAGGAAATAAGTTAACACTGAATATAAATATTAACTGTAAAGAAGTCTTTGTCAAAATTATTTGTTTGGAGTGTAGCGTCATATGGGTGATAAATCGCACATGGAGGAAGGAAATAGAAGCTTTTGAATTGAACGCTACCAAAGAATATTGTAGGTTAGGCGACTAAATCGGATATTTAATAAATATACGCTCAAACAAATCATTGGGAAAACCATCTTTAAATCACAAATCGAGTAAAGGTAAAAGTAAGCTGATAGTACACTCCCAAGGCATCAAGATTAGTTAATGTGCTAATGGAGTGTAAGAGGTACTAACTAAAGAGGGAGATGATAGTTTGAATACAGTAAGCAGATCAATTGTTTGTAGGATGGTAGTTATGTAGTTATAAAAAGACATGCATGGGGCGGAGAGCTACATCAAAAGGGTCTTCGGACTGAAGATTAAAACAAGTATGGAACATATGTTTCGGAGACCGCTCATAAGCATTCTAGGGGCTAGTATACCATCGACATGAGTAAGCAATACTGAACAATAAAGAAGCGTTTCACTGTTGTTGAGGTATGACGCCTGAAAATATTTTAGACATCCCACATTTTAGTCATACAAATCATGCAGACGAAAAAGGACTGTTCTAAGACAGGGAATCATTGATCAAAAACAAAGTATTTCATGTGGTATGAAGTCTTCAGTGAACAATGGCTGCAAGGCACGCACGTGTCTGCTGTTTGCGTTTCGTAACAAGCAACTGAGTGTCCCACAGACGTTGGTGGCGCTACATTGAAAAATAATGCACAGCCGTCTATTACGCGCCAACAGCGGAGTTTACATCAGTTTATGGTATATGACTTTTTGTCGACGACGGAGTATTACTCGTTGTGGAAATTTTCAGACATAATTTCAGTGTATGGTGCAGCAGGATGCAGTGCCCGAAAAGGCGAACAGAAGTTCAGATAAAGCAACAGGTGCCAAGTTAACGTGGAAAAAATTTATTGCTGTGAAAATTAACGTACGAAAAATTTAGATATTTCAATCCACCTGGGAAAGGTTCTAAACAAAGAATGAGTCGCCACCTAATATTGAGAAGGTAGCGTTGGATTGCGTCGGGAAGGACCCGTCCAATTGCCCGTGAACCACACGCTTCGAAAAATACGGTGTAGACCGCTGGTAGCGCAACAGTTACACTCCTATAACACAAACCGTGTTCAGCCAATGGACCCACATGATTCTGAACCAAAAGCTCAATTACGGCAATGGATTACGTTGTAGGTCATGCACTGATACTGGGAGTCTTCTCTTTGAGCGTTTGTTATGAGCTCAAGTTGTTGCTATAAAGGGTCAATTTCTTTTGTCAAAAAAAAAAAGAAATATTCATTTCCGACGACTGGTGCCTTATCTCAGAGAACTCAGTCTAAGATCATCTAACATCTGCGTAATTTTCATCTCAGAGGCTACAGCCTGTGTAACTCTAAAAATATGTGTTGTGAACTATGCGTGCGTGCTATAATAAAACACAATTCTATACATTTTATAAGTTGTATGTAACTGCTGATAAATCGTCTATTCCAGTGTCAATAGTCCAGTTAACATTTATTCAGCAACGCTGATTGAAGGGAGAATATCAGTTACTATATTCAATCTAACACAGTGCAAAACAAGAACCCTGACAATGTCAAAGGAAAAACCAAAGAGGTAATAGAGAATTCGGAAAGTGTGAATTTAAAAGAATGGTAACACGCACGTATTGACGACTGCTGAACAGTCCCATCATTTAATTCTGATTTACACGAATTTAGATATATCGAAAACTATCTACCAACATTTGATAAAAACTAGAATGTTTTATAGTTAAGACTTTTTTTAGAATTGAAATACATTTATACTTACCTCTGCACTGCGTTACTAGTCGTTAGGTACATAGAAATAGGTAGGGTAAAGTATTATTGACTGATCAGTAATATAATACAGAATTTTGGCTTAAGTCTTTCACTGCTTCGAACTAGAGACAATTCTGTCTTCGCGTACGGTAGGCATAAACTGTGCTCTATAGCAAGCAGTGACCAGTATGACAACGATTTGGTGATGGCTATCTTACTGTTCGAGTGCGCCTTAAACGTAGACAAACACGTGGCGCATATAAATTCATACATTTCTTCTCCCGAGGGGCAACGGAAAGAGTTCAGCACCCTGAAGTGGCGATTCGGGAGAAATCGCTCTGGTTCTGGCGGTGTAAGAAACGAGTAAACAAAGCAAGGAGCGCATTTCGGAAGGTAATTTGGCTGTAGATGCGCTGCGATATCGAGCAGCGTGGCAGCGTGCATCGGAGCGCAGCGCATTATGAATGGCGCTACGCGAGTGGTAGCCGCGTACATGTGCCGGCCGGTGGTGGGGGCAGCAGCGGGGCTGGAGGAGGCACCCTTTCCGTCATCACGCACGACAGTAGCCGAAGGGGGCAGCCGAGAGCAGCCGAAGTGCCGCCAGCCAGGCGAGCGGGAGCGGGAGATCGGGGTGTCGCGTGCGCCTTCTTGTTTGTATTTCGTGCGGTGTTCCAAACGAAACGGCCAGATATACACCTCACGGCCGCTGCCGCCTGCGCTCCCGCGTCACATTTTCGCCCGTTATTCTGCATGTCAGCCGCTGCGAGCGCCGTAACGATGAAGAACCCGCCGCCGGCGTCCGACGCTCGCATTTCGAAGCGACTTGCCGCCAGACAGTGTCGCCCGCTGTTAATTTGAGTGTTATATTGCCCGAAAGCAACCGCGCGCGCGCGCGGCCGGGTATTTTGTGAAGTTTCCGACAGTTGACAGTCGTCTGCGGCGAGTGACAGTTGCCGCGAACTCCAGTGTCGTCTGCACGAAGCAGAAGCACTTTTCCTGCAGGGGCCTAAATGGCAACAATAGCGATGGGAAGCTGTCAGCACGGCAACAATTAGGCGCGCGGTTGGGGAGCTGGCGCCAGGAGAACTGGCGCGCCACCCCACCGTGTCAAAACAGATTTGCAGCAGCCGACATCGCGTGTGCCAGTGCGTTTGCCAGCTTGTCAGCATAGTTAAACTATATCTGTCTGTTTCTCCCGACATGTACGTTACGACATTATCGAGGTAGACTTTGTACCTACGTACATACGTCATCGTCCCAGTACTGCACCGCCGGCCGCCGCAACAATCGACGCCAGCGAGATGTACCCGTGGTATCGAGATTCTGTGAGCCAGCTGGGGCAATTCTGCCCGCCGGCGAACCCCATGTCCACAACCATCAAGACGGAGAACGGCTACAACGACTGCATGCTGGCGCTAGATTACGCTGCACAGACCAAGGTAAGTCCAGTGCACAATACAAATAGCGCCATTTTCAAACGCACCTGTTTCCCGTGCATACCTGTAGTTGTCAAACACAACCCGTGGTACCGGTATGCAAGATAAAAATACATGTCTTCTGTGTGCTAGGCCAAGATAATCTATCAAAGTAGATGAATACAAAGTGATAACTTATTTATTTCCTAATATGCAAGTACAGATAACTAGTTAAGCACGTAACAGTCATTGCGAATGTTGCATGTAGTTGGCGTCGTAAAAATTATAACTGGCATTTGACGCAAAACTACATGGAAACTGCTGAAACGATATGCACATGAAATTCTTTGAAAACAAATTTACGAGTGTAAACGTACAGAGTTTTTTTTCCCTGTGGATGTAGTATGAGAAAAAATTAGCTAGAAAAATTTCGTGTACAAAACATAGTCTTTGATCACCTATGCCTGTGAAATACAGAATAATAAATACAGTAGACGAAGCGAGTCACGAAAATGTTTGGAATTTGCTTCTATTATCTGCATCGCTGACTTTTCTACAAAATTTCATAAAGACTGTAATGCACTAATATAAATATTATTTTTTAAACAACATGTCGTTGTAGTGATTTGTGGATAAGAGCAGCAGCGTTTTGTGCTTAAATCTTGGACGATACAATTGAATCATAATTAGGTACGAGTATTTCGTTGGTAAGAAGTGACCATGTTACACCACCAGTGAATGTGCTGCCCAACTGGAACTTAAAATTACTGTCCAGAAGCAGCGTCTCTGATGGTATGCCGCCTGAGCATTTTTCGCTAACAATACTTTGATAACGTTTAGCCACATTTCTTGGAAATTTTCGTCAGTTTCACAAATATTGAAGACCAATGTTCGAGATGAGTATTATTAGCCAACGTAGGTGCATTCAGACATGATATAGTTGCGCAGCCCAGTTACGGACTTACTGAAACATCTTCTACTTTTGTTTAATTGTGGGTTATGTTATGAATTATAAACTGCTTAGATGCGCTGTGGTATTGAGTACAGCAGTGGAAAATTTTGATCCAGTCCATCTGCTGGCGGTAAACGTCTCTGTTGTCATAATTCTAACAAAACATGAGGCATGAATCATATTGAATCCGTTTAACGTCAGTGAAAAAGACACGTGAGCTGACAGATTGATTCCCTCGTCGTGTAAACATGCGCGGATAAAAGTCAATCTCTTCTTGATATGCTGTAAAATGTCTTGTTCGTACGTCTGCGATTCTGCGTATTGTTTTTGCATTCCTCTGTGTAATTTCGCATTTGATTTGCGTAATACCATAACATTTGCAACATGAAGTGCGCAGATAGGCGTCGTTGTTCAATTCCTAAATTTCGCTTTTAAACATAGTCACACTTCCCACAAGTCTTTAGTTTCGAATTAAATTTTTTGTGCGCTTACTTTCCGGTTGTTATTGTTACGGGTTATAAATTTTATTTTTTCCTATTAACGTTTTTTATTCTTCTATTATTGCTGAAGAACTTGTTGAAGATCAACATTAATTTTTTCAGCTACAACAGTGACGTTACATTTCTAGCAATTATTATAATTAAATAAATGCAACAAGCAGCTGAACAGCTTATAACACATGTCCGCGTGATAGGCATTCGAAAGATATCCACTCTTCGGTCTTGCGTAGAGTATAAATGAAAATATAAATATTGGGAATTGTAATCTGACTTTTCTTTGCACCCGAGTCAAATGGAACATCAGCGGGAAACTTGGAATATTGTTCCATATTGGAAGGCGATGTGTTGGCCGACACTTCTGTGGTGATTTGCAACTAAGAAATATATATCTCCCCCTCTGGAAACATACACTACGAATGTCATCAGCAAGTGATGTCAGTTAACACACGTTGTATAAGTAAAATGCAAGTTCTCTGTTGTGATTCGTGTAGGCCCGTTAGTAGGATCGTGTATCTATTGTTGTACAGCTATCCGATGAAATGTTCATTTCGTCCCCACATTTCAGTACGCTAGAAGGTACTAAGACAGTTAATTTGTTTATACACTGCACAAAACAGACACGAAGTATCTTTTTACAAGGATCTTCTGAAACCCATTTCCTCCTTTGTTGTTCTTCGTTTTGCCGCCATCTGGAAAATATTTATAATTCATGTTCGCTAGACAAGATTGTAGTTAATCTTATAACAGAAGGGGATATTGCAAACATATTACGCCACCTTTACTTTAATGGTAGGCACATACAAATTAATTGAAATATAAATCATGAAAACCACGCGGGAAAACCTTAAAAGTCTTTTTCTGTAATGTTTACTAATTAGAGAGAGAGAACAGAAATTTAGTAGAGGCTGAACGCGCCAGTCCCCTTTCCTGTGAAAACTGAGTTTTCTTTGTGTTTTAATATGAAACAGAAAAACATATTTGAGTGGCAGGGGGGAGGGGATGGCAGCGTCAATAAACCCCTGCAGTGATAATGCTACACCTAAAATATTTTCAACAACATAAAATATTAACTTATCCTTTTCATCTAGCAAAATAGTTTTTATTATCTGTCTGCTGTATGATCTCGTCCGTGTTGTCTACCACACTTTTTCCAGATATGAGCAATATCACTTACTACACCAACCTCGTTCTATGAGCGTTCCTTGCAAAGCTAAGTAATGAAAAATTAAACACAGATTTTACAACATACTGCCACGCTCCACTTCCGCTCTTTGAGCGATTTTCTAAATAGCCGGAATTCGTTTGCAGACTTCTAGCTCCTGAAAGAATCAACACTTCAGATTCATCATTTATCATCGTTTTAAACAGGTAAATTTGAATCTCTGGACGTGCAGTGTGTTGCGCGGGAAAATACCGTTCGCAATTCAGCCGCCGGCTCGGCGTTATTATATTCTACAGACAACACCACAGTTAGGCCTATACCAGGCAGTTTACAGTTCGCTACTGCATTTCTCCTTCAATCAAGTATGAAAGTAATACTGTAAATATGTCCACTAGTGCGTTCTAGAAAATTCTACTAGCAAAGCAACAGATGAAAAGTAGTCGATTCTTCTGTCGGTAGTAGGAGATACTAAAGTTTGGACAACTGGATGCGTGTGCGTGCCCCACTTCCAGATAGCTTTCCTTCCACATTGAAATACAGAGGGCACTGTACAAAGCTAACAGTTTTCAAGTGTATTCAGCTCGCCATCCCGACGCAGTTGTCTTTGTCCACATCTTATGTCTTTGCAGATAATTCACCTAAACTGGCAAATGTTCTTCTCAATATCGATGCCCAGACCATATGAATTTCTGGTTTCCTAATAAAACTTCGATATGACTGGAAAAAAGCAACCAAGCCACTTATCCCGCTTTACAGAGTACAGTGGACAGTGAACAACGTAAGATGCCTGTAAACGCGCTTTAAAATTTCTCAGGAATGCTTACTTCTTTCATGTATCGTAAAGGTGGTTTTAACCAAATAGTAGAGCATAAAAATTTCGTAATAATTTTAACCAAGAGTGAAGGTTGCAAACACAGTGAAAAGGAAAATAAAAATAAAGTATGAACTCTGGGGCAAATGGTAATGGCAAAGTAGATAAACATAATATTAACTTATCTGTGTCGCTACTACATTAATTTGCTATTACGTGTCATGTATTACAAGAGCTGATCGTAAGTATATCTAAATGGTCCTTATGGGGCGTCGGGTACACCGGAACAAAAAATTAGTGCCTCGAAAAATTTTAAATGTAAAGGAGAACAGTTTTGTTTACAGACGTCTGACAGAAATTAACTTCACTCGAAGAAAATTCAAATTAGTAACATTCAAATATGCTGTAATTATGTTCAGGCCCAATCCTTAAACGTAATTTTCAAACATATATGATGTTCTTACGACAAGATTTCCTTTTACGTCAAACCATTTTCTTTGCGTGGCTGATTTGAGTTAAACGACAACAATAAATTATACGTCAGGATGACAAAGAATTATGTGGACTAAAAACAGCCGTAGAGGAAAATAGTATCATCTAACAAACATTAGTGCGAAGTCAGTGCGGTCTTGGGCAGAATGAGATTACTGTTTCAAGTAACAGAACATTATGAACTTGTGCCTGAAGATGACATAGCCCACATTCGTAAGTGTGGTAGACAACCAAAAGTACTGTAACACGCACAGATAAAAGAATATATCGGTAAATCTAAGCAGTACGTACCAAATAACGTCAATAAAACGTAAATGTAATGCGGCTAGCAAGTTTTAGTCCAGTGAGCACTGGCGGCTAGATTGGCCGAAGAAATGTTCACAGAACGGATCGGTCGGGCGCCCTTCAGTCGGCGCAGTGCATTAAAAAATAATGGCCCGCAACAGTTTGTGGAAAGAAGAGGAGCCCGTGACGCGGCCGTGGCCGGCCCAACTCCTTTCTTCTCGCTTCTCGCCGAGAACGGCCGAAAATTTGTTACTCGTCCGCTTCTTTTTAACATATTCCCGGCTGAGACTAATCGGCGCGACAGAAGGGCCGCATTAGCGACGCGCCCTCACACCGCCTCTTTCAATCAAACATCCTCGCCTCCACACCTGTAGCCTGCAACCTACTCCACATCACAGCCCGTGCAAAGCAAATTTAAATTGCTGCTCTTTACAGACGATTGCTAGATTCGTGTTCATTTGACAGTTTCGCCCTCTGTGCCTTATATGGAAGCAAGTATCTGGAACCACAAATAACTTTTGTACAAGGAAACAGGGTGTCCGTTTATAGATGAATTTGCATAGTGTTCTGTTGCAGTTTGTCGTAATATATTCAGACAAAACTGAAACTGCCGCTTGTTATGGCGGAATGGTAACTTCGTGTCCAGCTGATAATTTTCAAGCTGCATCTTAATAACGGAAGCACGCATCAGAACTCAAAACTGATTTAGGGTCTCAGGAACATACTGCTCATATATGTATAAATTTCATCGATACTAAGAATCACTCTATTTTTATAATAGTAGTGAACTTGTATAAATTAAATTCTGCTCCGGAAGAGAAGGCGATGCCATTAATAAATATTTCGAATTTGTCTGTGAAGCTAATTTCTGCACTTGCTAGTTAATTTAAAATGTAAGGCAAGTGGTCGAAAATTTTTGTCACAGCGTAATTTACTCCCTTTTTCGCAATAAACATCATTGTAGCAATGCACATTACTATTCGTTTTGGTTCACAATGGATTATATGCGACAAATTTCATTAGATAATGTATGTACTGCATCGGTAGGGAAAATATTTAGCGCCTCACAAAGCCTTCGTCGGATTTATTATTTGTACGCCACACGTATGTACGCAGCTAAAAGATTCAGTCTGAACTATTATCTGCCCAGGAATATTCATCCAAAACTCACAATCGGTATAAATAGGCAAAACATGTTGATTTGTTTGTCTCCAATACTTGCGCTGACAAGAAGGACTAAAGTTGGTGAACCTAGTTGCTCTGGGTGCTAAGACAAGCTCTTTCTACAGCTTGGTTATATCGCAGTTTTGGCTTCTCCGCAGTGTGAAATTTAATCACGGCTTCCGGCTTTTAACTGAAAGCTAAATATACTTTTATTCAAAAAACAAAAAAACTTTGTAAATACGATACGCCCTGCAACTGGTTCGAACAGGTGGTCTTTCACACGTAGCAGCTGCCTTCAGAGCCTTGTACAATAACTACACCGTCAGTGAATTTTAAACATTTAGTTAAGCACCTATAGCATTAAGTGCGACTCCCTGGCCAAATATCGAAACAAGGACCACGTTCGCTTTTGCTACCCATTTCTGCTCCGGATAATATATTATAAAGGTTTCCAACGTTAAATGTTTAACTGCCATTGTCGAGCATGAGAAACTGTTAAGAGAAGGAACCGATCCCTAGAACTAAGTATTGTGTACTTCGTTCTCTGACAGTATCCATTGCGAAACAATAATTTCAATGTTGTAATGGCAGAATATTTGTTACCGTACGATTGCAGCGTTGCCATTGTTGGATTTCTTATTATTTGATTTTATATTTTGTGCATCGCTACATTTCTGTTGTCTAAATCAATCTTACTGTAACATTTATGATATAAAAATCATACAAATTATATGTGCCGCTTCTATGCGCTACTGACGGTCTCTTTCAAATATTCTTAAAGCTGCCATCAAAGTAAACTTTCATCCCATTACGTCCAATAGCAAAATGTTGGTGGAGCCCTGTGTGCTTGCTATGTATTATACAGAACACACTTCCAGCCTGCTGGCACTCGTACCCATACAGTATGTGACAGAAATTGTTTAAGTATTATTCCTTTTAATAACAGTTAAAATTAATCTCTAATAAGAAAAACGGGAAACACATTTCGCGGCTTAGTCCAAACCGTCATGTAGCGCCGTGGTTATATTACTGAGCCCGCATTAATAATGTTTTAAGGAGTGTTGCGTTACTTACTACGACTCAATTTAAAATTCCATGTGTAGCTGAATGGTCTATACCGCTGTGAAATATTCAATAAGAGCTAGAAAGAATAGTGTTTCACGCGAACTTCTTGCCTTTCCGAAGGACATCACCAAGCGGGTATGAAATAAATGATTTCAATTTACATCACGTTAATTGAAAATAAATGCGCGGCAAAATTTACTTCCTGACGCTAAACAAAACGTCATCATTCTTTAGACTTTCTTAGCTTTTTAAATAATCGCAAACCAAACAATACACTGTAGAAGTGAGCCCGGCGAGATTTACTTCAATCAAGCCATATATCGTCCCAAACCGTATGTACTGTCTTCGATGGAATATTCTTGGTGACACTAACAGTCACAGTTTTTGTGTGTCTGGTTAAGAAATGATGTTTATATCTTTTTTCGAGCTATTCTTGCTCTATGTTATTTTATGCGCGAAATAGGCAGGTCTTCATTCGCGTATCTGCTGCAAACAGGACATGTTCATTGACATGACTGGCGAACCACACACTGTACAATCACTTACAGTTTCGCTGTTCACTTCTCCCAACGTCGTATGTTGGTCCTCGCAGTAGTTATAGCTGTATTCATACGATTGGTTGCAACGCAGAAGTATTGTTCTTTCTGACTCTGAAGGCTTGTTGCTAACACGTCAGCCTATCAAAACTAATCCAGAAACCCATCGCGTCCGTATTCCTTCGGTCATGAGACAGCTTCAGCTTCGTACGTTCTTGTTTTACTACTCTGTCACCTCAATCTTTTAGGAGCTTTAACAGGGTAGTCAGACAGCAGTGGAAAAAGATAGACCAAATTTTCGTTCCGTTTTCTTTTCATCTCTAGCTAAATCTGCCTAATCTGGCCACTTGTAAAAGTACAAAACTTATCCTTTCACTGTCAGACCTCTAAACAAAAATTGAACAAATCGCCAAGTTTCGTAAAGACGATTAGGAGTTATGAAATATCTTCTGGCTGTTATTTTTAGAGGTATTTTAACGTCGTTTGGTAGCTGAACTTCATTTCTAGAGTTAATATTCAATTTTCTTTTCCGTTAAATCTCACTTTACACATATCTCTATATACTACCGTACGTCATCCGAAAACAGACTGCTGCTTTATTAAATGTTATCGCTGCAGGCTTTGCTTTTTGCTGGTAATAGGAGACTGCTGGAAACTGACTGAGCATAAAAGATTAGTTTTTATGGACATATAAAACTGAATGAGAATGAACCAGAAAAAGCTAAGCGTGAATGAGTTACGCGATAGCACTCTTAAGGAATGTCATCTTTTTTATCACCCTAAACAAACATACAGAAGTAAGACACGTCCGCATGCATTATTAGAATTTCTGTGCCTCAACTTAGACTAATCCTCAAGAAGAATTTCTGTGTATCATGAGTCGATCTTAACTTGTTTCGGATTTTTTAAAAATAAGTTTCTGCTCTCCTACAGTTTAATAATAAATTATAGATTGGTACACATTTGTAATGACACGCGAGAAGACATCTTTTCTGTCACCCGGTAACTCCGACAACACCAAGAACAGAGGCATCCGGCCGACGTCACATACCGTATTACTTTGCAACAGCGTCAAACAAAATTCGATCCTTTGTAGAAAGGTCAACAACGAGAAACATCGCTGAGATGAACAACAATTTTCTGATGTGGCTTCCACTATAGACGCCAGAACATGGCGTGTTTCTCAATAATTTGGTTCGTGCTGATGAAAAATAGACTTTATTCACCAAGTGTTTCGGCGCCCATAGTTCAAAATCCTGTAATGAACTTCTTTTGTTCAGTTTTATGCCTTTCTGGCATCCTGAACCTATGTAAAAACCTCTTGCTCACTTCGTATAATTAACGGATTTTGAAATATTGTCTCTTTCCAATCAGCTATATTGTTTCCAGACAGAGGCACTTTTTTTAAATTGTGCCACGAAATATATGTGACCAATGACCTGCAATGAAGAACTTAACCGATTATTAGCGTGTGCTCCCATATAAAGGTCAATCAGTCTAAATATAGCACAGTCAATAACACATTTTAAGTGATTTTTCATTACCAATCAAATGAGTGCTAGTGGGTATGTAATTGTAATTTACGCCATTGTGTAGAAACACGTTTTATGCATGCTCGTGTTAATATTATAATTAAAATGCAAAGACTTATTTCACACTCTAACCCAGACGATACATGAGTCAGCTGTCAGGTAGCTTAACTTGAAAGGCGAGTTACAGTTACTTGACAAAAGTAGTTTTAATATCAATATTAAAGCCAATAACAACACGTTACTCGAAAAACATAAATTTTTTCATTACGAGGTTATCTTGGTTTGGACGCATAAAAGATAGGTATTTAAACGCCCACGTAGTTAAAATGGCAATACAAAGAAACATTATCAATAACTAAAGTATAATAATTACCCAAAAAAATGTTCATACAAGCACACACACACACACACACACACACACACACACACACACACACACACACACACACACACACATTTTTCTATAACGAGGATAAAAGCATGCGAAAGACCTAAAATACTACATCAGGTAAATGCGGCTGTACAATCACTAGACTAAAACAGAGTGAAAACCATTCTGCAACTCATTTTTTCAAAAGTTTTTCCTGACTAGTCTCGTCGAAAGCCTAAGCAGAAGGTACGTCTCCATCTAAACTTACTTCTGACCCCTCACCAGTGACTTTTACGCACAGGCAGCACAGTCTGGAGGAATATACTCCCCACGCACCATGAAAACTTTGTATATTGTATATATAAACAGGGACACTTGAAGTTTGAACGTGGCTGATTTATCTGCCCAGCATATATAGCAGAAAGTTACATTATCGACAAAAATCTCGATCACGGTGAAAAATCAGAGAAATTAGAGCTCGTAGGTGGGTTTACAAAGAGTCGAGCTCCCTACACACCAATCGCGAACTAATTTGGATATTGGCACGCGAAGTACCTTCCGCCATACATCGTAAGGTGCCGCGCAGAGCACAGATTTAGATGCAGATTCTGTATTTTTCGCTGATTTCTCCGATAACACAAATACATTTTTGACTCAATATTAAAGAATAAAGTTCTTTATTTCCGTCTATGATCACAAAATTGGTAGATCCTTTTCCTAATAATTTTGTGATCATTGACGGAAATAAACTTATTCTATATTTTTCTGGATCACTGACCATGTCGTATCTTGGCAGTATTAGAGTTTGACTTAACAGTTACCGGTTTCAGCGCTAGAGATGGAAGCACGCAGAACACTGTGCCTACACTATACTAAATATAAGAGTAGTCACACCTAGTGACACACAGTCAGCAAAACACACAGAGAGCAAAATTCAACAGAAAATATAATAAAAGTATTTGACAAACTTACGACAACTCTAGCGAATACGACGTAAGTTCGTATTTGTTGATACACAAAATTACCTTTGCAAGTAGTTTCGTTCAATAAGACAGAATTGAACTGATGATCTGGAATTAAAAGTATTATCTTAGTAAACTTCAGCATTGTTGAATCCATCAATTTAGTATTGGTGTATGACACATTTTGCTTTGTACTTCTGAACTACCCGCGTGGCACTGAGGACACTAGAATAGCACGCTGTAATGAGAATGTCTAAGTCTCTTTTTGATTGTTGTCGTACAGGAGTGTCTATATGAATTTACCACAGTAGCTAACTACATTTATTATCGGCTACAATTACATTTGCATAAACATTTCGAGTTAAGCGTCTGTTTATTGGCTACGGTTTATTACTAGTCCACGATCGCACGTGGTTAAAGCGTTGACGCCAGAAGGCCGCTATGCAAATCGCCCGAGACGTATACCACTGCTTGGGCAGGTGACCCGCGCGGGATGTCTACACACGCGCCGTGCTGGGCTGTTCGTCTCCTGTCCTCCAACCCCACCACTACACCAAATGCCCCAAGTTTTCTTTTGGAAAAGCGAGTCGTTATATCGGAATACCGGGATACACAGTTCTGTAGTAGTCACGTGTATTATCGAATCATTAAAATATAAGTGGTTGGCCAATCAAAGAATTATTGTCAGTAGATATTTAAGCAACTATTGCCAACAACAAAAGGTTAATTTTTATTGTTCTTTCTGTTCTTTCGTATAGCACGAATACCTTCCAAATGCTATCTACTAGCGTTTCTGGATATAACAACACTATCGTGTAGGATATTTATCTCATACCGAGTCTTAACAAGAAAGTGTCACATCCGCTCCTAATTAAAACTTTTAAAGGGTTGGAATTCCTCGATACGATGCTTAGACATACTGTAATCTGACTGTCATTTATTCTCTGTCTATATAAAAAACTGAGTTTGTCGCCATCTTTCAAGAGCTTCAATTGTTATCAATTAAACTCTGCTGCAGTTGATGTGTTCTGCCACGAAATATTTCACAAATGCATAATTTTTTTATGGCTTCTATTAATGGAAGGATTGTTCGCATCGTACCTTCCACTCTGTGCCTACCTAAAGCTCCTCAGAGTGCCTCGTATTAATTTCTACAAAGCTTAAGTTCTGTGCTTACAATATTCTTGCGAATACCGAACTCATTACTTCTGAACTAATTCTTTAGTCGAATCATTTAAGTCAATTCACAATACAGTACTGATTTCTCTTCCTTCCATAATTTTCATCGCATTTCAACCGCTTGATTGAATTAAATTAATATATTTCTGTAGCTCTAAATTAAGGATGTCGAAGTGATATAAGGTGAAAATCAAACAAAAGGTTATTACACTTCTTATGCCGATCTTCCACTTTCGAGGCTTAGGGGATTTTTCTTCTGAGTCACAATTAGGTGTCGTGTTTATTGCAACAACGTTAAAGATCTTTAAAATTGAAACTAAATCATGACTCGTGTACTATCGTTCTACAAGGTGATTTTTTTGCAGTTTCTACCGAAAACTGAGTTTTTCTTATTCCCTCGACCGCTGCCATGGTGTTCATGTAAATGTTACTGTATTCTACGTATTCTGTCATCAAATGTTTCAAAAATGCATCGTGACAGCACGGTTTATGCAACCGTTGAAACTGTTTTGCAACTGTCTCTTCATTCACTACGTATATAGAATTTCTCAATATGGCTGATATTAACTTCTGGAAAGTCTAAGCTCTGTGGCTGCGATCGGCTTCGGAACACAGAACTCAAACTTTATGTAGTTACGTATTTGGAGCACACGTCACATACTCTCTCTACATCTGGCATAACTTTCTTTTCTAATAATTGTATTGTCAAATTAGTTAAATCCCTCTTCTGCATTGAATTTCGAACTATCGACTGGATGATGTTAACATATTTTTGTATCCTGAAGTCCAATACAACGAAGAAATATTGGGTGAAAATAGAAAAAAAGAGTAGATCTAATAAGAGGAAGGATGTGACCCTGTTGATGGTGACTCGTCCGTGCAATGAGGCGTGATACGAGTTTTTTATTCTCGCTCTTCCTTTTATTCTATAACAAAATCAACAAAACATCCTTACCATAGTCATTTAGACAAAAAAAAAGCTTATAGCTAAGAGAAAGACTTCCACTAGAACGTTGCTCGGGATTAAAGTGACTCAGTGTGAAACTGATTTCGGCTTTGTACTTGGCGCAAATAGTCAGTGTACGACGTGCAACTATTACGGTTTTAAAATAATTGTTTTGCACATGTTTCAATGTTTATAACATTTTTACTCTAAGTAACTGGACACACATAAAAAGCTACAATTTATTATTAATAGTAATAAGAAAGCACCTTAGTAATACTGGTACAAATTTATTATCTCACAACCTGTTTCGTTAGAAAGAACATTGTTAGAATACACAAACAACAGTCTTCATAACAAATTCCCACAGATTTCTGCCAATATCATGACTTAAGAACGCTAATTATCTTATATAACATTAAAGGCGAATTTTGGACCGTGACAATCATAACACTCACTCCGGCGGTCAAATTTCTGTAACATGATAGTCACGAGCTGCAAATTAAAAGGACCAGCACTATAGTACACTTGTGACAACATTCCGTGGCGTTTCGCAGTTTACTAAATCGACTGTGCATCGCGCAGACCCCTGCACCGTGTTGGGAGAGGAACAGCGCTGATAGTGCGCTGTATTAAATTGTAGAAAAGATATTGCGTAAAAGATGTAATACAGTTCACTTAAAACTGAGAAGCAGTTAACACGATGCAGCTAACTTTGATACGTGAAACATCTTGTTAAAAGTCATAATTAAATTAAAACATTTATTGTACACAGTTTTCGCCTGAGGTATACTTTGAGCTGAGTGTGCCTGCAGCCGCGCTGCCAAGTGCGGCACCCTGCTGAGACTCTTCTGCCGCTTTCACTATAGCAAAGCTGCTGACCAGTTAAATGTCATAAGATGTAGATGTCTAAAATGAATGATGCATTTTGTAATGTTCTATACCTAGAATTACTACTGGTTAGGAGTTGTTTTGGTAGTAATACATTAATGATTGTTATGCTACGTCTCTTGGCAATTGAATAAACGCAGTCCTATATCTCTAAACCCATTTCACTTAATTTATTAGAGCATCTTGGGTGGCCTGAGATACATTTCTTTTATTTTAATGCAGCACTTTCAACTTTCCTGTACACATATGTTTTGTTACTTATAATGCCAGGGTAAGAACATTTTATAGTACATAAGTACAACGGCACAATAAGTAGGTTAAAAGTACTGCATTTAAGTAAACACGAACATGTATTTCATGATATCTCAGTAAATGAAGCCGAAACGCTTCTGACAAATAGGCATTTATTCATTTGCACATAGACATAACCTAATTACCCCCAGCAAATGAGGATTGACAGAACAGCACCCGTACTGGCGGAGGACGTGAGGCAGGTACTCGCACACAATACGTGCTTGCTTGCAGCTGCCTAGATCAGTCACCACAGACACTTTGCGTATTCTGTGCGTGTAAACTTATGAAGGCGGGTTAACCTTATGCGTAGTTCCACAGTAGGCGTTTCCCTTGATCTTGAAGTTCTGTATACGGAAGCTCAAGTACTGTCTGCGTGCTGTGACTCAATGCAGGACGTAGACGAAACTTTGTATGCAATTTCTTTCGGAGTGCATACTTTATTTTATGATTTCATAACCACCACACTGCTAAATCAATGAAGTTGGATACTATTTTCATTTGACTGCAATATTATACTAGTCCTTGTCATCCAGTCAGGGCGTTTGGAATATTTTAGAGCTGTTAATTTAGTCGTTAGAGATTTACGAAGAGGACACCATCATCTAAGGACTGCTGTTACAACCTATTATCGAATATCAAATTCATACTAATTTTGCTTGTGTTTTGGCAGTGATGTTGACGTGAAGCATGTCCATTCCAGCAGAAAGTCTAATATCGTAGTTCTTTTCCAGGATCTTTTAACCAGCTCTACGCTTTTGTAACACTGTAATCTTCATTTTTCACATCATATTGTTTTATAAAGTAGTTTAACGTTTCAAACGTAATCTTTTAAACGTAATCAAGATATTAGTTTTGAAGTTTTAGAAAATCTTCGCTTCTTAAGTTTGAGTAAATAGTTATTCCACGTTAACATGTACAACGACGAACAAACTGACGTTTGAGAAGAATTTATTAGTCTTATAATATGTTATCACTGTGTCATTTCCTGAGATCAAGATACTGAATAAAAACAATGCTGCCATCTGCATTCTTTAGGCCATTCGCTGACAGGGCGAAAACTTAAATGAATTGTCTCCTTATTATGTGAGGCCTGTCCCTGAGAGTCTGTTTCTTCCATTGTCATACGTGTTTCGTTTCTCTTATTTTGAAGCATTCTAAGTGGAAAAAATTTTATGTGTTGTTTCGTATATTGAGATAGTGGAGAAGCTGTTCTTCAAGGAATAAAGAAGATGGCTTTTTTTGTAATATATAAAATGGGCCTCCTACCTCCCCTATAGCCCTACCTTTTCCTCTCCAAATATGCCGCCATCCTCTAGTGTCGACGCAGCACGTAAAGCAGGGTGCTGTTAGTAGCAAGACTTATTGCCATAAACCTAAAATAAAAGTAGAGGCATACTCTGCTATGCCTCAGGGGGCGACGACACACTACTCAGAAACACACCTCCCTCTGCAGGTGTGAAGCAAGTGATGATTTTAGAAACTAAAAAGAAAGAAAGAAATCGTCTGAAGCTGCATTTTCATGCAGGTTGTATTCCTGGTGTCCAACGTATCTATACCAAGAAAAAGTTTCTGCATTCGGATGGTCTCATCTTCAATACAGGTGACAGACCCGCCGAAGGATAGGTTTTGCGATCGAAGGCTCTTTTAACACGTCACTAAAAATATTTAGCAATACACTAATGCCCCGTCGTATTTCCGCATTTAGTGCTAGCGCGAGTGGGGTAACAATTGTTTTACATCTTTTTTTACGTTTCGTTACATTAGTGTATGTTTCCAGCATGTAACCCAAAGTTTCAATACCACGATGCAGAAGATTCTGAAGCTCTCTTCGCTAACTTACGGAGACACCGGACGGTTGTTTACCGTATTGCTACTAGCTATTACCTAGCTAGAACACAAAGTACGTTCTGTATTTTTAAAACCGTACTTTCGTCTAGCTCATGCCATTCCATTATTTTACTTCAAAATGATCGAAATTACATCAACTGTCGATCTTGAAAAGTAGCTGTTGTCTCCTCTACCTTTATAATAGGTACCCCGCCTTATGCTTGTAAGTAGCCTAGTCGTATTGCTGTCATAAACCATTCAATTGACTTTTTTTCTATTTCTAATTAATGAAAGAATTTTTATAAAAATGTAACTTATCTACGGACGAGTCCGCTAACTAATCTCTCTTCCAAGTTCTTCGTGAGTACTGCCTGCTTTTCAGTCTGTGATCGTTACCGAAAACGTTTAACCAAAGAAATGGGAAGTGTCAAGGGAGAGCTTATCGGTTTGAAACGGCGTTTTCTAGCCTGAGCTAGTCGAATATCATCGACATACGAATCTACGTACCGAAAAGAGTCGAGGGATCCAATACAACTCCTCACCTAGACTTCGCATAATGTCACGATCGTAAAATTAGAGAAATTTCACCCATACAGAGGCGCCAGAAACATGCTCTTTCCACACAACATTCACAAACAAATAGAACGGAGGTTGTTTATGTTGGTAATTTCCGCGAAATATTGCATAATGGCAGACAGAATGCGAAGACAGGCGTTGATATAGAACAGATGCATAAATTTTGGAAAATTAAACAATAAGAACAACGATGGTGGAATGCGAAATATTTGAAGAACGCACTTTTTTTTTTGGATGATTCAACTCAGCTTCTACAACGTTTGTATGATTTCTAAATTATTTGCATAACGCTATAAGTCTATCTTAATCGAAATTTATTGTAAAATTAACAGTATTTAGTTTTACCACCTAGGAAACAAATCTGTATAATGCTTTTTAATTATACGGTATAGAATTGTATTTTGAAAGTACCACTTGATATAAACAAGACGTTACCGGTGAGTGAATTTCAACCGATCACATTTAATCACTTACAATTGATAGTTTCTTTCAGTTTGAGTCTTAAACACAATATGAACGCTGAAGCACTCATAAATGATTAATGTTTTTAAAGCGTTACCATTAGTTGACAAAAATGAAGAACCATTACTTCTCAAAATGTCAAACCCAGAACTTAATAGTTTCTCCGCCACTTCCTAGAACAATTTTAAGTATTTCACTTTCTTCCATCGGAACCCGTCTTCATTAAACGTTAGCAGCATTCAGCATCAGACTTTCGTGATGTACATACTCTTGTGAGTCGACGGGAATAACTTGCAATATGCCGCACAGGATTAGCCGAGCGGTCTAAGGCGCTGCAGTCATGGACTGTGCGGCTGGTCCCGGCGGAGGTTCGAGTCCTCCTTCGGGCATGGGTATGTGTGTTTGTCCTTAGGATAATTTAGGTTAAGTAGTGTGTAAGCTTAGGGACTGATGACCTTAGCAGTTACGTCCCATAAGATTTCACACACAACTTGCAGTATTAACATAGCGGGTATCTTACGCGATGTGAACTAGTTTTTTATTTTTTTTTTTAAGATAAACATGCCTACGAACTTGCGATTCTCGCCAGTTCTTGTAGGAGAAACACGTATTTATTCTTCCCTGGGGCCCATAGTTATCTAAACCGCTTGCGTGATCAAAAAATTAAATGTAATTGTACCACTGGTATTTGCTCAAGGTAAGACAGTTGTACATTAGTAACGTAATATTTAATGTCAGTCCTACACCCTCCCTTCTAACTGAATACGGATACTCAAGAGTGTTTACATTTCACCGTCTCATCGAGAACATTGCCCTCAAAAGATGTGCTAGACATAAGGCAAATAAGAAGTAGTAAGAACACAATTACGTATCCGTAGGACTTCTATTTTTTTCATAATAATCTCTAAAAGCAGGGTGTTTCTTCTTATCACAAGCTACCGACATGCGTACCTGTTTGCGACACCACACAATACAGCTAAATGTTATACAGGTTACATTATTTAGCTGCATTCGCCATTCCAAACGCAAAACTTACAGTACGCAATCATTCCGATAGCTCGTTATAAAACTTATATTTTTAGAAAGTGGAGTAATATATGGCGAACTGTGTATCACAAACATGCAGGGAAACCAAAGATCACCCACGGACAGATTCGCGTACGCTTGCAAGCTGCAAGGTCTCTGCAGTCAACCTCTGGATCGCTGTCTTCGGAATTTGTTTCAGCTAGGCGTAGGGCCACGCATACATTTCACCGAAAACATGCTAGTCCTGCACACCAAATTAATTCTCCATTGTGGACCTGACTTGACGTTGTGGTTGTGCACACAAATTTAGGTCTGATTTAAGGAGACCTTATCGAGTCATTCTTCTGTTTTGTGGTCAGATGGTTGTGAATTTGTTTTTACAGGAAATTCTTTTTTCGGCAGTCAATGCTAATTCCTGTTTCACCATTGCAAAAATAATGTTTGATAAGCACCATGTTCTAAATTCCTTATTAATGAGCTCTGAAAGAAATATGAACTCAAATGCAGCTACATGTTCATATTGGTGTAATCACGTGGGCATATGAACGTTATGTATGTATTTTGTGTCTTTCGCCGCTCTGAAGTACATGGTAGATATAAGAATGGGAGAATACAGACGTGTCACAAATGTTCAAGAGCTCTTACATAATTTTCATTACTCGAATGTAGTGAAAAACAGTAAAAAATTAAGTTTTTTCGTTAAACTGATTTTGCGTCGGTCTTATACGCGTTACATTTTTTTTTTTTTTTAATTTTACAGAAAGGAAATTTTTTCGTTAAAATTTACAATTATTATGACAGTAAGATGTATTTGCTGATAATCTCACTGTTTTGCAACGTCTGCTACGGCGCATCAGAATATTTCTTAATGACATTAGTAGGAACTTCTAAAACAGTCTTTCCACGTAATTTTTTGCTTCGTATGGCATGGCCGCTGATTTCTTACATCTTGGGTAATATAACATATCTTACGAAGAGGGAGGACAATTCTTTATACTGGCTATAATATTCACGAAGGTGGCAAGATTTGCGATGACGTGTAGGTATGTTTGTACGTTTACCATCCATTTAGTATGTTGTTTTGGATGCAATGTTTGACGTAATAATTGATCTCGCATACATTGGCGCTCGCGTAGCTCCACCATCTTTCATTTGTTTAGCTTTTACCTGATTACATCGGCACCTTTAAAGCTATAGGAATCTATTTTAATTTTCCCTTCCAAAAAGTAATATTTGTAAGATTAATTTCTCGCAACTAGTAATGGTTTTCGAGGTGCAGTTAACATTATAATCCGTGCACTATACTCAGTAAATAGATGAAAGTAATGGATTAAGGATCGGTGAATACGTTACTGCCTCGAAGAATTTCTTAGTACTTTGAATCAGGCACGAGATTTAATAAAGTACCTGCAATTATGGCTAGCCATTTGCCATTATGTATTTATCTTTTGTTTTAAAGACGATATGAACAGAAGGTTCGTCAGCAGCAAGCCTGTGAGTGACAGTTGTTTACTTTTAGAGGCGTAACAGTTCAAAAAGACATGCTACTCCCGTATCATACACCGTAACCACTGTCAATTCCGCTTTTCGTCTCATTCATCCCTGCTGTTTGAGATAGAAAATAAAATAACACCGACGTCTTCGTAGAGCTTTTACATCGATCTCCACCAAGGAATACGAAACGACATACCATGGGTGGGGACGACGACGCAAACACCGAAACTGACGTCGTCAGAAACTGTACGTATGTTAGTATGAACATATATGTGGCTAGGTAATTTCAAGCGCACGTACAAAAATGAGATACAACTGCTTAAAGTGCATTTCTGTGATGTATGGAAAGTATTTCGTTGTGCTGACGTCTTCGTGTAACTGCATGAAGAAAAAGCTAAGGCGTGAAGTCGGTGGTAATCGGTGCACTTTCACAGGCCTCTTCTTCTACATCCCTACCCTTAGGAATTTGAAAATAAATGGAAAATCACTACGCACTCATGAAAATGATATCACACTTCTTACAACGCAAGCCACTGGGCGTAAAATCTACAAGCAAAGAAGTTCTTATGCATTGACTGCCTGTTAGTTTATATTAAACTCGTAGGCTACACACCACGATAATTATCAACAGTTTTATTCAACAAGCGATCAGTACAAAACTCAAATAATCAGTTACTTAAAAGAGCTTTCCTTGTTTTCGGTACCGCTGTTCATGAGTTTTGCTACTTTTCTTTATGAAAATGGCAGAGTATAGGGAATGATTGAGTATAGGGAAACGTGTACTAAAATCCATGTTAACATCATCATCAGAAGTAGCAACTTGACATCCACTACGGAGTAAACGCCTCCTGTAGTATTTTCCATTATTACTGTTTCAGCAGTACGCATCCAAGTGGTTTTTCCATATTTTGCAATGTCTTCTATCAATTTTCCATAGGTCGTCGTTTCTTTAGTTTCTGGCCTCTTAGAAACCCGCAAGGAAATTCCTCGGTTGTTCTGCTGTCCATTCAACTTGTTATGTGTCCTGGCCACCTCCATTTATCATTTTCTTTTTTTCACGATCATAATTATGCCATCCACTTTTGTCGCTTCTAGTAATTCTGAAAATGCATCTCTTCATTGATCGATGGTCCGTCCACAGTCTTGGATAGCTTTACGCATTAAAAGTATCAGGCTTTATAATAAGCACTAATTGTAAACTATCCTCTTCCGACAGAATGGCAGCTTTCATCCGAAAATCCTGTTTGATTTATAAAAAACTCCACTCAATTTTTATCCATCTATTTCTTTTCCTGTCTATCCAGGCATTATCTTCAACTGCCCTCTATATAAAAACTCATCCACTGGTCCTATGACTTTATTGTTAATATGTAGGGGAGACTGGGGCTAGTTGACACACAGCTTGTATGTCCTGCCATCGTGATAGTGGGGAGCGTATGTAGAAGATCACGATCCACCGCAACTTTAGTCTACTTGGAAGCACGACGAAGGAAGGACCCCTGTTTTATCGTTTCTATGACTAGTGAGTAAATTTTTTCGTCTTTTTTCTGGTGAATCTGAAAATCTAATTGGGGCGCTACTAAGAGCTATTTTCAAAAGAGTGGTTAATTTTTGTTGTATGTACCTATCATAATCTTTTTTTCTAATGTTTGGGATTGTGTGGCATCCATTTCCTTTTTTATATCGCCGTGGGACTAGTTGGCACAGTTAGACATAGGGTCAGAAGGCATACATATGGCGACTCATCCAATATGTATGTCAACAAACGCCCTCGATTAACATTCGTTATAAAATAAACACTTCCTGTAAAAAGTACATAAATACACATCACCCCAGTAGAAAATCGCCCAGTCCCACAGCTATGCCAAAACAACAATACATCCATGGGCGAAAAAGAAGATTCACTGCAATTCTGACAGACAGTCCTATGAAAGAAGGTGACATGGCTAAAGTTGACAATTCGAAGAAGGAAAAACTTCTCAGAAAACGTCCGTCTGAGTTTTCTTCCACGTATTCTGATGACGGCGTGTCAGACATTAGCTACGTCGAAACTGACGAGAGCTAGGCCTTCCTTAATGATAGGTCATAGGCTGAAGAACTTCTCCGTGGCCAACAGCTTTCATCCTCAGCCTCGCACCTAGACGATGGTGAGGGTTCTCATTCGACAGTTCCCACACATCCTGGAGAACGTAAAAAATATCCCAACACGTCACGTCGAATAAGACCAACAAAAAATCCCCCACAATCTCGAGGACCTCCTAATCCCGCTGAATTCCATGTAAATGACTTTCCTTTGATGAAGTACCAGCCTCACCAATACCTTAGGAAGATAGTCAAAAGTGGAAACGAAATTCGAGTGTCCACCACAGACAAAAAGGGTAGAACTTGAACTCGTGTGCTTCATTAATTTCTGGCGTTATTCTATTGCTTGTAAGCAACTGAGTATACTTTTTTAGCCAAATAATGGGCCATATTTAAAGAACCACTTCACAGTTCTTTTAAAATACTGTTAAAATTTCTTCTGTTGTTTTCCTTTTAACAGCATTAATTATAACACGTATAAAGTCTGTGGACAGTACAAATTCTGCTCGAGTTATGTTCAGAGGAGGGGTATTCACCTACGTGGGGAATAGTAGTGAACCTATCATCGAACCCTCTGGCATTCCCCTTCGTAATTTCTCCCAAATCACTAAACTTTTCGCACGCTTCCAGCGTTGTTTAAATTATTCGGCAGAATATTTTGCTTTACGAGTTGTTTATTGTAATAGGGATGTGCCGCAGTAGGGTACGAAGTGCGACAAAAGAACGGCAAGCAGGACTTGCGATGACGGGGCGAGTTCTGCAACAGAGATGGGATAGCCTTGGCGCCTGTCACGGCGCGTTCACCGCAACATTGCTCGCCACGTTTAACAGCCGGGCCGCAGGCGCTACTACCAAGTACGTGCCTTTTATAAAGCCTTGTAATTCAATAACCGGACAACTAGCCAATATTCGCGGACCCATAACTTACGATCAAAACACATAACATTCGACACGTCGTAAACCAGTACTTGGATAGCAATGCTGCGAGCTAGAAACTCCAGGAACGCTCTGCACCACTGTCCAAAGGGCTGCTTCATATGCCTAAATGAACCTCAGGAAAAACAGACGTGAAAGTATATGTGTTTCGCAAGATTTAATTCTTTGTTGGGTTATCTGTATTTGCAGCTGCATTTTTCTGCTCACTGTCTGTCGGCAAGTAATGTGCAATCTGTTTATGATGCTTTTCAAATGGATCAAATGGCTCTGAGCTCTATGGGACTTAACTTCTGAGGTCATCAGTCCCCTAGAACTTAGAACTACTTAAACCTAACTAACCTAAGGACATCACACACATCCATGTCCGAGGCAGGATTCGAACCTGCGACCATAGCGGTCGCGCAATTCCAGACTGTAGCGCCTAGAACCGCTCGGCCACCCCAGCCGGCCCGACTTTTCAGTACATTAGGTTCCTTACTGTTGTTCCCTCTGACAATGACGCCATTTTAGATAGAATATGTAGTTACACTCGATAATGATATGATCTGTGCTGACAAGCCTCGTAGAATAAAGACGATAACTGATGATCTGAAGTAGGAAAGGTAGACCCGTGAGAAAGTGGTCCAGCGCTCGATATGTGTCCCCTCGCTTCACCCTATGCCGCTAGTCAGTTGCAGACCTTTATTGCTCTAGGAAATTCATTTCCTTCTGTACCTATGTTGATCTTACAAAAAAGTAAAAACAGGAACTAGCCAGTGTTAATAACGCCATTTTCCGAGAACAAACAGTGCTGTTGCCGGTTTCGAACCGACAAGTTTATCATCACGCTTATAGTGACATTTTGATTCTGCTTTACATGCAGTGTCGGCTGCTTTTCGTTGTGGCGCATGTTCCTCGAGATGATGCTGAGCTACAGCAAAAAAAGCGGTGTAAGAAAAAGATGTTACGTCGAAAATCCTGCATTATTTGATGGCACAGTCAACAGTGTCAATCAAATTGACTCAGTCCTTATCTTAGTAAGCTATCAGTGTTGTTTTAGTTGTATGTTACATCCAGTTACAGTAACGTAGCCCTTTTATAAATCGTTTTTTGCTGTAAAGTACCACCAACACGAACAACTTTCGCAACAAGGAAAAACAGCCTACACCTCATCTGCAGGATAAACCACATGTAGTTTGAAACTGGAACAGCCGTCTGACGAGGAACTTGTGACGGCAACTGCGTCGTTAGTTCTTAATAAATAGCATTATTGACAGTGACTGGTACCGAGCGGGTTGGTGCAGTCATTAGCACACTGGACCTGCATTCGGGGGGCGAAGGTTCAAACCCACGTCCGGCCGTCCAGATTTAGGTTTCCCGTAATTTCTCTAAATCGCTCCATCCAGATCCCACGATGGTTCCTTTAAAAGGGCACGGCCGATTTCCTTCACCATCCTCGATGCCATTCGAGCTTGTGCTCTCCGTCTGTAATGACGTCGATGTCGACGAGCCGTTAAACCCAATCTTCTTCCTTCCTTTAACAATTCCTGGTTCCCGTTTTCTTTTCTTTTCTTTTCTTTTTTGTAAGAATTAACCTATATTATTACACTGCACTAGTCTCATCATGTCAGTTTTCAACAAAACAGCATTAATAATTTGTTTAAGCTACCCGACATCTCCGCTAAATACTCAAATATAATTAATTTAATTCAACGTTATATTCAATTTAGCGAAGCAAAGGTTATGTTTATCACCATCTTAAAGAACAGTGGCTAGTTTCGTTAATACACTGCTGTCGGCGGTTTAATTAAAACATGTGCTTATAAAATTCTAACATTCCTTACGAGCCATGTACCATTCGCTTAAAGTAATAACAGTTGATATTACACTCAAAGAACCAATAATACGAACCATTTACACGCATAAAATGTCTGTCGTTCGCCTTCAGATTTATCAATATTATTGTCTTGTTAGTTTTAATATGTGCATCTGTTTTAGCGTTAGTTATCCTCTTAAAGTTTAGGTGTCCGGAGTGCGTTTGTACAGCCATACGCGTACAGTTCTTATTTCATACGCTTCTCAAATAGCACAAGGAAGTGGGATATGTACCCCTTTCCTTCTGTTCAGATTTTTAATTGATCATTAAAGTTGATTTTAATTGCCACTACAGACAAGGATGCTGTCGTAAGTGCTGAGCAGAGAGTATTCTTAAGATAATTTTCACCTATTAGCGGTGTACTGTATACTGCTGAATCATTCGCACCTCGAACTGCTACGAAAGTACTTGTAATATCGTGTGCTAATCTCTGTGCCAGCATTTACACTAGTTTTTAGAGTAAAAACCCGTTAATCATCTTTGTGCCATAGAGTCCTCACACTAATAAGCTTTTTTTAGTATTCAATAAGAAACACTCTTTTCTGTTCCGCTTAATGCAAGCAACCTTTCATACAGACCGATCTCGTGTTCGGATATCAAGAGCTATCTCGAACGAGTAACAAATAATTGCTGTAGCTATGCGACAATCCACGTGAAAACACAATTGCACACGTCGGGGTGTTTCTCAGTTATTTCGTAAAATGTCTGGAGCTCGTGCTCTTGTGCTTAGCGTCGCAACCTCTAGATCGCAGGATCCCAGGTTCGATTCCTAGCCGGGTCTTGAGATTGTCTTCCCTCGGGGACTGGGTGTTTGTGCTGTCCTAACCATTTTATGTCATCTTCATCGCCGAAGCGATGTCAAATAAAAAGCCGTCCACTAGGCAACCGAACAACCGCAGACAGCACATAATACCACACCACATATCATTTCATTTCGTAAAATTAGCCACCATCATTTCATTTCATTTCGGAAACTTAGCCATCAGAGTTATTATGTTTCTAAAACACAGATATAATGTTTCTTTCCACAATGGCGATTGAAATTACATCGAATTTGAGATTTTATGGACTACAGGTGAGTAAAATCGTTATATGGTCTCAAAAATCTCAATCATAGCTAATAACTTACTCATTGTCTAACTGTCAAATATAAGCGATGAATAATTTGTTTTCTTGTGTCACCTGTTACTGCTGTTTGGTGTAATACAGTCTGCTGTTAATACATCTAATAAAATAATTCATAGTCGTGCACTGGAAGGACAGGTCTTTCATATTTTACGATCTTCCAGTCGACTGTTAAAAGGCGTTTTCTTTCAAATACATCCAACATCTGAGTTCTGCCGTTCGCTATGCTTAGTTACTTGTTTGAATCACTTCTCAGTATCTTCTCTACTTGTTATGTCTCAACAAAATGATAGCCTACGAAGTTTCTAAGCGGAACAGTTGCTAAACAAATGCCTCCACCATCTATGAAGACTGAACCACACAACTGCAGTCAATTTGTCTCCGGAGTGGAACTCTTTGGAAATACAATCGGCTTAAAGCTTTTAAATTAATCTTTCTGGCACCGGAGAGAAGTAATTCCTCTTGCCACGATTTCCGGTAAACAAGTGAACTCTGCTAACATTTAGCGTCCCAGTTTTATGAAACGAACACTCCGAGCAACGCGCATACGAATCAAAACAGAGCAGGCTCAAACAAATTGTAATTTCATTAGCTCTAAAGCACTATACATTAAAGTTTGTAAAGTAGTAACACAGTACTAACTTCGCTCGTTAAGACACAATGTATCAACTAGATATTTATTTGTCTTCTTTTGTGGTCTTGCACGACTGAAGTTATGTAGCGTAGACGTCGGTGTAGTACGCCTCAAAGATTTTGTACTTATTACGGACTTTACAACGCTTTGGTACAGGCGCGGAAGAAGATGGCAGCGAATGTCCATCCACAGAACCTGCACTTCCTGTAAATACCGAAGAAGCGGTTTGTAAGCCATGAGCTGGCATCTCCAGGAGAACTAGTATCCGGCTGAGTTCAGGTACGGGACAGAAACCGGAGTTGATCAAACTGTATGGCACACTTATATTCTAACATGTTGGTATAACCAGTTGTTGCTCTCGTGAAATCCTATGCGCTGAGGACGACAACATCCACAAACGAATGCAGTAAAGGTAAAACTATCGTAAAACCAATGGTTGGTTTGAACACCGCAGTAATATACTGGCCATGTTCCTGGTACGACCTTCCCTTAAGAAAAGCTTTTGATCTATTAAGTATACGAGGACCTACAGTTTCATATGGACTCAAAACAACGGTGCAAACTGATAGTTTTTACAATAAGAAATCATTGCCACAGGTGTAAGAAGGGATACGTGACAAAGAATTTCCAGCGTCAGATAAGAATTGAAACCCATATATTCGGATTTACAGTTTTACATAACCTATTGAGCCATGCACGTGCGCAGTTTGTGTAACAAGCATAGGTTACCTGCAGCGGCATATTGCCATCACCTCTCGTGTAATTATCAGGTCACGATTAAATAACACCCATAAAATACACTTCATCTTTTCACCTACTTTTAATCTACGTTCTCAGTAACATTTGTGAATTCTGTTTTCATTCAATACATATTTCTGTCTTTTCTCCTTTCTGCGTAGTCATTTGTCGACTCCATATATTAGCATTTTTTTTTCACACCATAGCTGCTACTCATTGTATGTTTACGTCTTTGTCGCTTTTGTGATACATTTACCACGCCTGCTACACGAGATTTAAACTTAAGTGTTTGTATCATTATTTCGCCAGCTTCCTAATGTGTATGGTATATGCAAAAGTAAATAAATTCACACTACCACAAGCCACTGCTCTTACACAGAACGTCACAGCTTTATATTATTGAGTGGGTTACATCTCACGTAAGTAGCTTTGAAATTTTCATTTTCAACGTTTGTCAGTTTCATATTTACTTGTGTTTACTGAATGCCTTCAGAATGCTTGAAAATCACCATGTTTCGAAATTGCAGTAAATAATGATTTAACAGCCTAAAGTGGAATTATTTCATTTAAAAATTTCACGATGGCTGTGGACCCAGTCATCGTCAAATTTCTAGATCCTTTTATATGACAGACTCGGACGACACCATGGGTGTGATGTTCCAGGGAGAGCGAGTCATGTGGCCAGGTAATTTAATTCCCACGATATTCCCATGTCAACTCGAATCGTCATACAACGCCGCCCTGTCATCAGGAGCGCAGATACCCCGAGAATTCCCAATCCAATAATGCTCGAGTAACGGTGAGCTGCGAAAAAATTATGCATTCCCAGCACTGTACTCAACGGCAGGCACACAACAGATTGGCGTCCGCACTGCTCTACACAGGAAGCAAGCCATTGATTTACATATTCTTGGGTGAGATCCTTTGTCGTTTACTTATTCACTGTTGCTCATATAGTTACGATACTGGTGACGGCATCATTCTGGGGAATCGGTGTTCAAATCCCGCTAACTGGCTGTTCAGATTTAACTTTTCGTGGTTTCCTGAAATCGCTTAAGGCAAATGTCAGGATGGTTTCTTCAAAAAAGACATGACCGAGATCGTTACACTTCCACGATATGAGCTTGTGCTCTGTCTCTAATGATCACATCGTCGACAGGATGTTACACCCTAATTTTTCTTCCCCTCCTTTCTTCTCCGTTTCTCTGATACTTCCCTTCGTCTCGCGCTCTCACATCGTCTCTTGTCAAAGTATCTTAAATCACCAACCTTCCGTACGCCTCGTACACGGAGTGAAGGCCCTCAACTGTTACACGGAAAGTTCCAAATCTTTAAGAGGAAAATGACACAGATGGTGGAGGATCCTAAACTGAGTAGTATGAAATGAGCATTAAATGATGGGAAATGAATATCTGCTTTTTATTGACATAAGTAACTGTCATCTGCTAACAACATGGTAAACTCATAGCAACTTTTCAGTGTGACTACCGCCAGTGTGAATGCACGCATTAAAACACAGTGACAACACAAATGAAGCCTGATATCTAAACCATTTCGCCCCAATTCTTGCACACTTTGTTCATAATGGGTTGCATTTGCAGCTATGCCGTTTCCTACGAAGTGTGCTTTTCACGGGAAGAGGTAGAGTGCTTCGCGATTGATCTTCGTAACTGCAACCACGAGTATTGGAAAAATTCTTTATCGATAACCGCGGTCAACTCTACGTCGCTTCAACGTCCCAATACGTCACTGTTTCCAACCACAGCGGGAAGCTATATATACATATTGTCCACTAGATTGACGTTTGTTGCAGAACTGTTCTATGTATGAACGTTCGGCTTTCTAGACAATACGCCCTGCTGCACTACAAAGGGTACATTAAATATGTTTCTGTAACGAATAATTCTCCATCTTCGGCAACTGTTCGTGGACCGTAGAAGAGTCCACCAAAGACACATTACAGGCCACTGTGTATCGTGTGTCAGTGTATGGAATGCGGTGAACAGTTGACAAAGTCCTGCCTCACATGCGTTGCTCATTCGGGACCTAGTATCGTCTGAAATAGTCATACCCGACCGTAAACGATATTAATTCTGCACCTTTTCATGTGAGTTATTACCACTTGAGTTGTGCCTTTTTAATCCCAACTGTAATTTATTAAAAATGGTTTTCATAAGACTGCATTTATTCTATGGAAGATCTGACTGCTGCTAATTCCGAAATACTCTGGTACTAACAGAATACGGCGGTTTGTGGAAAGGACGTCGTTCAAGTAATATTTAGTAGCTTCAAGGCTTGCAACCCAGCAAAGTTTAATAAAAATCAGATAGAAATTTCTTTGTTGCATTGTCGATGAATTTGCGACTATAATTAGCAAAAACGCGAATGACGGCTGCACATGCACTCAGAAATCTTTATTTGCCTTAGATTAGTCTCAAATGTGAAGATATTTTCGTATCATCCGTACAACTGCTGAATAAGAAGGACCGCTGAGACTATTAAACATCTTTATTAAAATACATTTCGGGAACTACATTTGCATCATCAGATGTTAATAATCAGTCCATAAAAGCGATTTGTTTAAAAGCCGGATAAGCAGCTTTCCCAACATTCTCATCAAGGTATTTAAAATTTCTGACTTTTTCCGGCTTTTAACCAAATCGCTTGTATGGATTCGTTATAAACCCCTGATAATGGAAGTATAGCTTGCAAAACCGGTCATGTCTTTGAATAAAGATTTTTAACAGTCGCAGGGGTTCTTTTTATTCAACATGGAAAATTTCAACTGTGGATGCCCTATATATAAAGCGTTATATTCAAACACATGTACAGTTGGCACGCCCAAAACGGAATTTCAGTATTAAATAAAACGTTGCTAACTGGAAAACTCTTTGCAGATAGCTGACAGTGTCTCAATAAACCGATAGTTCATATGCTCTTTACTATTTTAATGAGTACTGTATGCGAAATAAGTGCAAGCACGCTAAACTTCTCTTGAATGTAATTTCTAGAAGTATATTAATATGTATTAGATAAACTAGTCATCAAATTCGAAACTGTTTAAAGGCATGAAAACATCAATGGACGAAGAAACCGACAAAACCGCACCAAAAAAATATATATATATATCAATTAAATGACAGGTGAGACTCCCACCGATGCAGTGCAGCAATCTAGGGTGCTCTCGGAGTTATGAACATACTGCTCAGATTCACGCGAAGATTAACAACAAAGCCTCGAAAAAACAGTCAAATTCGTCAAATTAGTTTGCGTAGAATGACATCCCTTAACTCTAAGGGGAAATCTGGGTTCTTCTTTCCTGAAGAATAGATTGCAGCGTGATCCTACGATTTGTATTGACACACGAATCGCACAATATAATATCTTTGCAGTATTGAAATATGCTAGCCTCCATCATATGACTACAGCGAAAATAAAATGTTACTACCGTATAATAGCGAGTCTACACTATGTGGTACATGTTTCGAATTAAGGCACGTCAACTTTTCGTACAGAGCAATTAAAAATGGATACAGCGATTATAAACGGCTATAACTATTTGATTACAAGTATGCATCGATAATAATTACAGAGAAGGCAAACTAAAGTTATTTTTTTACACATTTCGTAGGTTACACGAATAATATGAAGTGATAACCCATTTCGCGCCGTATATGGAGCTAAAACCATTTACTTGCACATGCATCAACAATGGCCATTGCCACAGTTTGATCCGAATTTCACAGATTACAACTCTCAGCAAAATAAAACACCACCTCATTAGAGTAAGGAATTTCGCACATTTTTAAACCAACATCTTCCACATCGTTGGATCGGTCGCGCTGGGCGTGAAGTAGTTCAAATGGCTCTGAGCACTATGGGACTTAACTGCTGTGGTCATCAGTTCCCTAGAACTTAGAACTACTTAAACCTAACTAACCTAAGGACATCACACACATCCATGCCCGAGGCAGGATTCGAACCTGCGACCGTGGCGGCCACGCGGTTCCAGACTGTAGCGCCTAGAACCGCTCAGCCACTCCGGCCGGCCGTGAAGAAGTGCTTGGGATCTTACACCCCTGGATTTACTTTATGGGGTCAAATGAAAGACCTCGTGTACGTGCCACTTTTGCAAAAAATTCTAAAATTCAAAATGTGCGTTTCTAATGCTCTTGCTTCGGTGACTCCGATATGGTTCAGAATTTACGGCTTATCGCTTAGATTTATTTATGTGTATAAGGGGAATAACATAGCACACCTGTAAACCATATAACTTTTTGTAACTTTCTTTTAGATTATTTATAGTTATTATTGATATATCGCTATGTTTTAATAGTTGTTTTACATTTCCTGTATTTCCGTTTTTTATTTACCTAAACGTCTTTCTGAGCGAAAGTTCCAACTACAGGTCTTGCAAGTACGCCAAAAATGTAAATAAAAACCGAAATGAAGATGGTTCGCCAACTTTTATTCAGAAAAATATATATCTGCCTACTGTCTCTCCGTACCAAGCGAAACCATTATGAATTCGTTGAAGTACACAGTTTTGGTTTGTAACAATCAGATAATAGCAAATGAATTGCACTAAGAACCTCAAGCGAATAACATTAGCCTCGCATGTTTTAATAACTGCAACTGAGCGTGTATCTTTGCAGTATTGAAATATGCTAGCCTCCATCATATGTCTACAGCGAAAATAAAATGTTACTACCGTATAATAGCGAGTCTACACGATGTGGTACATGTTTCGAATTAAGGCACGTCAACTTTTCGTACAGAGCAATTAAAAATGGATACAGCGATTATAAACGGCTATAACTATTTGATTACAAGTATGCATCGATAATAATTACAGAGAAGGCAAACTAAAGTTATTTTTTTACACATTTCGTAGGTTACACGAATAATATGAAGTGATAACCCATTTCGCGCCGTTTAATTTATCGCTGTGGTGGACTGAACTATGATGGACTATTATATAGCACGACACCAAAAGACTCAAAATATATGGCTACGTAACTCTTTGTACAGGTATGTTTCTGTGTGTAACCCGGGAGACAGAATCTTTCACTGTGCGTCCGTTTCTCAAACCGGCAGCTCTTGGTAAGCGACATTATTCACATAAACGTCAAATTGGAATAATTACCTGTGTACGAAAAGTCAGCTGTCTCTCTCGTAGTTTAGTAAATTGTATTCACTGAAAATGGACAGAGAATGAAGACACAGTTTAACGTCCCGTCGACGACAATATCAATACAAACGAAGTACAAGGTCGTATTGGAGAAAGATGGGGAAGAATATCAGCTATGCCCTTTTTAAAGGAACCATCATGGTATTTACCTTAAGCCATTTACAGAAAACAAGGAAACCTAAATATGAATTGCTCGATGGCGAATTGAATCGCCGACTTACCGAAACCTGGTCCAATGTGCTAAACCTAGCTCCGCCTCGCTCTTTCTAAAAATCTAAAGCACTATAATGTTGGTCTGAAAGAATATAGTGAGTTTTCTGACAACGAATTACTCTTTTGACTTCTTAAAAATCTGGCAATTATCTGTGGAAAGTTTTGCTTCTCGCTACAAAATAAAAGATAATTATTGAAAATCTGGTACAAACTTCAGAAATAGTCTCCATTATTAACAACAGTTTTCATGGAATGAACGTGTCTTCTAAACAAGTAACAATTACCACTGGAGAACTCTTAACTTACTTCCCAAGACAAACAGTGACTTTAAGACACTCCACCATGGAATCGCATGATGCGCCTTTGACACTGAGTTGCGGTTTCACACTTACTTTGCCGGATTTCCTTCTTGTCTCTACACTCTGTCTTACTTCTCTCTAGGTGTAATTGTCGTACATATTTTCTCTGGTTGCTTCACTAGCTTTAAACTCTCCCTTTATACTGTTTTGTTGTTTCGCATCCTTAGAGATTACACTCGTACAATGGAAGTTACTTAAATCCTTCTTGTTTCTGCAGTTTCTTTGAACAGAGAAAGACTTCAGACATGTCGGACACCATGTAGTGTTCATGTAATATTTGTACAGTAATAGCAATTTTCTAGAGAACTGAATTAAGGTTCGACAACACACACGTGGCCATCTCTCGCTACACTTGGAAACGGGAGGGTTAAGTCACGCAACGCTTTTTGTCCTGCTTAGCAAAGTAGATGTATATTTCCTATACAACTTGTATGAAGAAAAAGTATTTACCAAAATTTAGCAGGTCTTAAACAGAGGAGGTTTTACTGATACTTTCTGTTTTATGTACTGCTTCGGTACATACGAGAGGAAATGGCGGTGTGTTTTAATGATCAGTGTAACATTCCCACAGACTCAAGTATTTCGGTATCGAAACAAAAGTTCTAAAGCATAAACAGGTAAAGAAGCAAATCTATAATAAACTTACTCTTTTGTGAATTGAGCATAGATTTCAATTTCTGAACACGGTCCTAATAAAACCTTTTAAAAAACTAGCTGCAGGCATGCTGCACGCCTTCGCGACATCGATTTTTTCCTTCTCCTACTACTTTTTGCAAACGTGTGCACTTATTAGTTTCAATAACTGACGGAACCGTATTTTAAACAATCAGTTCAGGTGCTTTATAGCAATACCTAGCAAACTGCATTACTTCGGACTTTTGTAAACAATCATTAGATCATACTCGTATATTTTGTTCGTTTTTCTTCCGTTACACGTGCGTCGTTTGCAATAAGATTTTTAACTACAGAATCGAAATATATCTTTAAAATACGATTAGCCACTGCGGGGAAAAAGAAATGTATTCGCAGTACATTCATATAGGAACTGTTTGACATGACTGCCTCAGACATACAGTCTATAGAATTATTTATCGTACACATCACTAGACGCCATCCTCTCTGTGCTAACGTACGATGATTTACTATGACACACGGCTACTAGTACTAATGTGACGATGGACAATATCCATTCGAAGTTGATAATATTAAATTACATTTATCGCTCAGACAACAATTCAAACAATTTTCTTTCAGAAGAAAATAATCATTCGTTACTACCACGTGTAAGAATGGTTGACCCAAGTTCTAGTGTAAGAATATTCGTAGGGAAAGAAAAGGTTGTCTTCGAAAATCAACCAAGTTTCACTGAAACACTGCTTGATTTAACTAAATTGAAAACCATTAGCTACCGGTAGTACACATCGATCGTTAAATATTCGATGTGAAGAAGGACAGCAGTCAGCCGCCGAATCCGCAACTTATTGCAGAACTATATTTCGACTATAACAAAGTCATCATCAGTGCGTTACCAGAAGGACGACGTACGCATAACCATGTCAGGGCATAAACATGTGACATTTACATCGCATAAACAAAACTGCTTGCTTTTCTCAACGCAATAGCCTGCAAACTGTGGACACAGACAAAGAGGCGGATACAGACAAAGAGACAGATAGTGTATTCGTGGTTTCTCGGAAGGCGTATCATACTTTCTAGTGAAAACAAAGGTACGAGTGCATGGTATTATCTTCTGAAATACGTGAGTGGCCTGCAACATTTTCAACTATTTGAAGCTAGTGCGATACTGTATACGGGGAGCACCCCGAGGAAGCGTTTTTGCTTTTAGTTCGGGTGAGCAGCACTTTCAGGCTGTTTACTGGTGATGTTGTTACGAATATATTACTGTTGATAACTGTAGTGAAAATCAGAAAGCCTCAGACAATCATGTCTTTCTGCAGATGAGCGTGGATTTGGTTATATGTGAATAAATGTAAAATATTGGGCACGAATAGGAGGTAGAAATCGTTAACGATCGCGTGCAACATTGGTGGTCCACCACAGGACTAAGCCACATCGATTACATTCCCTAGTGTAACGTTCTAAATACTACGAATGACTTCATTTGCCTAGGAGACACAAAGGAGATTGATTACAAGAAATTAGTGCGACCTGTTCTTTAATAATACGCATGCGTTTAGGAACCTCTCCCGACAAGGATAAAAGACTAGACGGAGAGCGTTAAGAACGGGGCTGCTAGATTTGTGACTTCCAACTTTTTCATGATGAGTGTGTTTATACGGAGATCTTCATGGAAACCATTTAAAGAAAGTCAATGTTTTTTTTCCCAAAATGCTCACGAGTAATTGTAGCAAACCAATGTTTTGCATAGACAATACAATAATTTTAGTGCATCAGTTACGTGTTTCGTTTAATAATGAGCATAAGAACAAGTCAAAAGAGATTAGAACGCACACAGTGACATTTTCCTCTTACTCTGTCAATAACGACAGAACCAAGCACCTTATACTACGTAGTACTCAATGGTTTTCAGGGTATATCACCACATGCAGCTCTAGACATACATAATCGTCTTCCGTTCTTAGTATCAACATACATATGAAAACTGTCATGTCACTTTGTTTCGAATAACAAAAACACATTTGATTGTCATCATCATCATCACCACCACCACCACCACCACCACCATCACAACCACAACCACCATCCCCACCATCATCATCACAACCATTACCAACCATTTGACATCAAACGCAGTTTTCCATGCATTACGGTTTTCAGCTACAAGCATCTTTAATGTCATCTACCCACCATCCGCCGTCGTGGCCTTTCCGTCTCTCGGAACCGCGAAAAAAATTCTGTTGGTGCATCTGCCATCTACTCGCCTGGCTAGAGGTCCAGCATACCACGGTTTCATTTTCACTGTAGTCATAATTACGTCTCCAGTCCGGACTGTTCTGTGTACTTCTTTTGCTGTTTTCTTTGTAGAGTACTTCCCAGCAAGCAATTCACCATTGTTGGCCGAGAAAATCTAGAATAAAACAATTATGACCTTTCATTTTCAGACTTATCAGAAGCTTTGTTTAGAAAACTCTGTTTATGCTACTAGAAGTGCTGCAGGCCATTTTCACTATTCTGTTCATTCTTTCCTTGTCCATCCAGTCACTGTCTGCAACTGGCCAGCACAAAAAAAAAAAAATATCCACTCATTCTAATACTTAATGATTACTTTTCGCTATTTCCTTTTCTATATGTTGCTTACATATTATTGTAGTCTTAACATAGTTTCGAAGCCCATTCTTAAATTTTTTCCGGTTACGGTTTTGCATTCATCACTGGATTTTATCTGCACCTGTAGCAAATAGTACCATGTTGCCCGCAAGATGAAGGTATTTTAGATGTGTTACATTAACACGCATTGCTTCTTCATTTTCCCAGTGTCAGCATTTGAAGACTTCCTCTAGGACAGATGAGACTAGTTTTTACGACATTCAGCCTTACTGCATGGCTCCTCTTTATGTTCTCAGTTTCTCATTGGTCTTATTATGTCTGTCTAGTGGTAGCTGTGGCAATGGTGTATACGTTCTTGATTATTCTGACACAGATTGAATCCCTGACTTACTTCTCAACGGCGGTTATTAAAAAATTTTCGAAATCTAGTCAAACGCTTCTCAAAACATACTAATCGGAGACAAAATGATAATTCATACTTATCGCCCTGTCCTATAATGTAGTTCTCAACTCGCTGACTGTCCTATATCCACTTCTAAGCCACCATGTGCTTTTATTTAATTAACCTCATTTTTTACATAATATTAGTGGATTTCTTTGTATTTCCTAGAGAAGGATGATAGATGTATAGTTCTTTATCTCTTGTCTGTTCTCTTTTTTGTGAGCGAGAATAATTGCAGCGTTGTTCCACTTTTGGGGAACCGTTTTTTGTAATCATTCTGTAAGTAGTTTTACGAGTTTCTGTTATTATTTTCATCATTTCTACTGAAACCCCACGATTTCCTGTCTTCATGCTTTATACACTGCATATGGAGTCACTTTCGGAATTTCATTACATTTCTTATGGTCTGTCTGCGTTTCTCTCTCATATAATTAATTATACAACCATTTTAGGTTACTCTGCTCTTTCCCACCTTAATTGACGAAATGTGGTGTTTCCCAATAACACTATTTTTTGTTTTCTTCATAGTTTAATTATTTGCAGTTGCATCTCATACCAAATTCTCATTCTATCCTATCACATCCTCTCGTCAGACAGGCTTCATTTTCATTACCGCGAGCTCGATGGATATTATTGCATTATTTAGCATCCATATGGTTCAAATGGCTCCGAGCACTATAGGACTTAACTTCTGAAGTCATCAGTCCACTAGAACTTAGAACCATTTAAACCTAACTAACCTAAGGACACCACACACATCCATGCCCGAAGCAGGATTCAAACCTGCGACCGTAGCGGTCGCGCAGTTCCTGACTGCAGCGCCTAGAACCGCTCGGCCACCCCGGTCGGCTTAGCATCCAAAACTCTTTGTGTGTGTCTTAGATATTAATGGCTGTTTTCCTCTTGTTCAATAGAGTATTACAAACAAAAAATATTAAAGGCCAATTTGTACATGAATCTCGTTGTTTCATGTAAGCAATAATGTTGCACAACTGTAATCTGAGGCATTTTGTTACGGGTGTACGCCATTTCTGTAAAACTGTTACCTGTTAAACTACGGTGACAGATGTTTATAAGGCGAACAGAAGTGTAACGGCGTCCGCATTCTGTCATTAAATCGTTTTCTGTTTGCTTGCGCCTGTAAGTTTGTGTTGTTTTCTTCATAGTTTCCTCATAAAAACTGCACTTACGTCTGTAAAACTGATCGTTAGTCGTCCAGAGTTGCGGTTCATTTCGTTGGCGCGTCCCGCCATGTGTTTTGCCACGTTCGTCCTGTTGTTTCTTATGCGGTATACTTTCATAAGCAGATGCTCTCGGCAGTCGTTAATAGCTGCGAGATATAAAAAGGAAGGCGCTACCTGATAGTGCAGCAGTCGCAGCTATTTATACGGAGTTTCGTTTTTACTAGCGTGGGCGCACGTCTTGTGAGACACCTGTCTGGCACACCGGCTACTGCTCCAGAAATCAGCAAGTGGCCTATTGTCTCACCATCTAGCACTGACAGTCTATAATACAGCGGGCAACGTTAGCAGTTGGCGACTATTACACCTCTTCTTTCGCCCCTCCACTCTTGTCCACGTCACGTTAATTCCAAAGATTTGAAAAAGGAATTGTCTTATTTTATGAAGAAAATAACATCTTACCATTAAATTTTCAATATGTTAGAATATCTTGGGTAGGCAGAAGTACTTACCAAACTACAAGAGAGCTCCTGTCTTCTGCACGGAAGCCTAGAAGAGCTGTGATGATTCTGTGTTGTCACTGACTCACGTCAATCGTGGACTGCTGAAATCCTTCCTAGACTTCACGCCCTGATTCGCATAGGTTTCGCGACGGATTGACACTGAACTTTGTTCCAGTACGTCAAAGTTTCGATTTGATGATGGAAGTAGCAATTCTTGAACAACGTAATAAATTTAAAAAAAACATTACCCGATCTGAGCAGCATTATTCACAAAGGCGTGCAATCATCGCAGACTTCTTTTAGGAATTTATTGACTTTATTAATAACGTAAGCCGGCCGAAGTGGCCGAGCGGTTCTAGGCGCTACAGTCTGGAACCGCGCGACTGCTACGGTCGCAGGTTCGAATCCTGCCTCGGTCATGGATGTGTGTGATGTCCTTAGGTTAGTTAGGTTTAAGTAGTTCTAAGTTCTAGGGGACTTATGACTGATGAATGGTTTTGGAGCTCCAGCTCCAGTTCGCTCTACAAATCGTAGATTATGGAGCTCCCATCGTATTGTTTTGGTACTGACAAGGTTTGCGGGTACGACATTCAGTACCTCAGTGACTTTTGCAACTATCGTCCTCTTATTTATTGTCACATTCCTTTTCAACGGTCATCCGTCACGACCACTCGGCACGCACTTTCGTCCGCGTTGTGACTTGGCGGATGAATTTTTTCCGCCTTCCCTGTATGCCGTATAAATCTTCGTCTACCTTGGCTACGGAAGCACCCACCATATGAGCACTATCAACTTGCCCAAATTCGAATTCACTAAGCTCCGTCGTAATGCACTCATATCCTTAGGTTAGTTAGGTTTAAGTAGTTCTCTAGGGGACTGATGACCACAGCAGTTAAGTCCCATAGTGCTCAGAGCCATTTGAACCAATAACGTAACTCCTCGTTGCGGCCACTAGAGTGGTTTGCGTGTCAGGTGCCTTAACCGTAACTACTTCCTGCACGTGACTCTGAGAAGCGCACACATACTATAGAGTCTGTGTTGTTGATCCTGCGGGAAGGAAAAGGACGAAAGCTAGTGCCGCCAGAGGCCTACTCCACATCCTCATCGCCACCAACGGTGTCATATGTCCTCACTCCATGACACAACGCAGAAAAATTTTGGATTTAACCCAGGTCAAGGTTGCAAAACATGTGGATCAGACATTCTATTACAGAAGACACACAGTACTGCATTCCATCTAGTATATTTTTACTTAGGTAGTGCAAACAACTTGTAAATGTAGACATAACTTCGTATTCATCAATATAAGCTGCTGACTGAAGTAAATTTTATTTACTACCAATTTCAGTCACACAGATAATAGTCAGCATCTTGAAAACATGTAACTTCCTTATCATAAAAAAAGAAATGCTTTGTAGTAACATACAAATAAAACTAAATTACTAACATGAAATGAAAATACAGCACATTTAAAATAGGTAAATTATGGCCGACTAACAAATATAACATTCAGTGTTCTTTTAGAAGACAATCTCAGTTGAAAGACAGGGAAATTTTTATATTGATCCCTAAAATAAATGTGGACAAAAATTTCGCGATATCCGTTATTATGTGATCAAAAACATGTAGCATTAATAAACACGAATCAAATTATCATACACATCACGTTCTTTTGACTATCAACAGCTCTTGTCATTATATGTGCAGTAAGGGTATTTGAAATCACCCGAAACAGCTGAATTACTCTGATGAGTCAATTAAGAAATATGCATGACGGTACTCAATGAACAGTGTTAAAACGTAACACTTAAAGATCATGGAGGAGCTGTTCTCCTCACTGACATTCAACCGTATTCATGAATAAACTAAAAAGAATCATAACAGACTTAACCATTACACATTATGCGACATAATACCATGTGTATGTATCAACAAGCGGTATAGGTATTTACGACTTACAGTGCACACACATTTCGCATCCTTACCCAAAGGATTATGTGATATTACACACCAAGATCATTAATGAAACCAGAAACGTAATAAGAAAACAGAGCGCTGCAAATTTACATATTAAGTAACAAACGTTATATAACTGATTATCTTAATACTTACCGTCAAACATTCAAATTCAGTACGTATATACCTAAATGCATTTAATGAACACAGATGTTAATGCCACACGAGTACTCTGCAGACTGTTATACTGGACATCTAATGATGATCTGTGTGGTCGAAACCACAAGCAAACAATCAGCAGTTTATTTTTATGAATCTGCTGTGATTTAAGCAATTCATTCAGTTGAAAACGTTTTGGTAGAAGAAATCGCGTTTTTCGAAACGAGTTCTGCTGTTCATTGGTGCCTAACACGTTAAATTAGCAGTGTAACGTTGTTTGTAAACTTTGTTGGTTGGCATACGCATTTGCTACCCAGCGAGGTAGTGACGAGTAACTTGAAACCAACAAACACCCGGCCGATCCTTCATGACTCTGATCTAATCCCTTCTCGATGGAGTTAATATCATAACCGGACTTGCATCGAGGTTATCCTTCGCCCCTACCTGAACTATACACCTGTGAGTCCTTTCCCTTAAAACTACAATACTTTTCTGCGGTTTTATCTACGCTGATTTAGCCTTTTTAAAGTCTGTAAGTGGGTTTAATGAAAATGAAGCATTACTGAAATTATTATGTAAATGAACTACAGTGATATTGCACATAACAAATTGAACATATCATTGCAGTAAATAAATTATAAATTTTATAAAGTACTTAAGAAATTCAATATAAAACAAAATCTCAGTCTTATCGTTTATTATAGCTACTATTCATTTCCTTTAGCACGAGATGTAGTAAACAACAAATTTTATTTTCACCTTATAAACTATTAGTATTGCTTAAATTATTAATGTGAAAGAGGTTTAGTTGAAAATTAAGAAAAAGTTGCTATTACGTTCGTTTGCACGGTGATTCAACAGAAGGCTTATTCTTGAATTATTTTTTATTGACACTGTAGGAAGTATCAACCGAGACATGGGAGCAGCAAAACTGATGGCTGGAAGAGCAAATAAATTATATACCCCTCCACGTTTTTTGATTGATTCCTCCAATGACGTGCCTTGCTCCAGACTTCAGTCGTAGAAATCAGCAAGAATCAGAGGCCTTCGGTCCAACAACATATTTGCCTCAGCACGCTCCCGCCGACCTTTGGGACTGCAGTGCCGTAGCGAAGTAGCAGCTACGACTTCATTGTTGATCATAAGCGAGCTGCGTAGGCGGCAGCTGAATGTGTGTGCACTGTTGCCACATAAATCACGTTAGCGGTAGTTGTCTGTTCGGTAGTAGTCGTTTCCTTATGATGCTACTGCAGAAATGTCGTTTTAAGAACAGCGTGCGTTCACAGTCGCGGGCCGAGGGAAGGGCTTTTTTCTCGTACGCAGGAGATAGGAACACGAAGGGTGAAAACTCACGTGCCTCTCTCGGTAATTTTTTTCTTTTTTAATACCGTGTCATTTTCATATCTCCGTGAGTTTGTTATACATTTTTGTCCTTCCAACAGCATATTCTGCTATTAAGATCGTCGCTTTGCATGGTAGTAGAATATAGACAGACATAGTAGGAAACTGCTAGTTCCCAGAGACAGACCTTTGCTTATTAAAGCCGACAGAGTTTCTACCAATGGTGTTGCTCGTTTGTAACGGAGAGTAAAATCACAAAACCAAACCTATCCACTATTCGCGACAGCAACTGATCTGCGACTAGAAACATTTTTCAGTTTTATGGTGAACTTGAGTGGCAAGCATAAGACTCTTATTCTAGTCAAATTTTAAGACGGGTAGAGTGTTAAGAAATAACTCTAGAGAGTGTAGCATTTTCACTGAAAGGTACGTCCGGAATTTCTACCGACAGAAGGATCAATACTGCAGTTACCTTTGACAGTAAAAGCTAACATATGCAGCTTGCAACAAAAATGTTTCTGCCCTTCCCAAACATTTTCAACTAAATTTTAATGTTTACGTTGCTTCCTTAGCTCTTGTACTACTTATTCCAGCTTAAACAACCGTTTTATGTGAAATGATTCTCTTATCTGGTCGGAAACATTTAGTATTCTTAACGTGCTCTTTACAGTGCAACGTCTCAAAAATGAAACCTCGAAGATGAGACGGTTATGAAATGTGTCATACCGGGGGAGGAACCATAGTTTCACTATTTCATAGTTTCATACTTACATATAAATATGGGCTATGAGCTGTTAAATTTAAGACATGGATTTAGATTCGACATAATAACGCACTGCTTAGCTGGGGCAGTCAGGTAAAAGCTTACATTATTTTGTGTGTACTTTTCGCTTTACGTTCATTATTTTCACGGTGTTAAGACTTGACTACGTGTAGAGATATTTCCTCGCTCCAACAGTGAACAAAACAAAGTTATATGTACGTATAAACGTTGATGGACTTTATTTCTTCCAAAACAGCTAAATGTGTTTAATTACCCCTTTCCACAATCCCCTCCTGTTCTCAGTTTCTTAGTTACTTATAGTTTGGCACAAAGTGGTCATGCCAGAGCAACACAAGAATGTTTCTTTCCCTGTTTCGTGAAACGTTAGCTGACGAAACAGCACTGAGTAAACAGAAAGTGCGAGTCGGCTGTGTCGAGAACGGCACACTCCACCGTGTGCTTAATTTCTTTCTCGCCTTAAGTTAATTACAAGCAGCGTTACATGTATTTAAAGTTTGTTTAATTGCTGCAGCTCTGCTCCTACCTCCTAATCCCTTCGTGACTTTGCGCTCTGGCCCACATTCCTTTCGGTTAGGGCTAAACCTAAGATTTGGAACGGTTGTGATGTTTCAACGATTTGCAATTCTACTTCAGGCTGTACAAGGGGCACAGAGGCAATCAGCAAAGGCGGTTCGTCGTCGTCGTCGTCGTCGTCGTAAACGGAAAAATTTGGACACCATGTAACGTGGTAGTGGAGGGACTACTACCTTGTACCTGCAATGCAAGCCTGCTAAGGCTACACAAATTCGCAAAAGAAAGACAGCAGAGCCTACGGTAAATTATTCCCTACATCCGCGGATGTACTGCCTTTCAGTTTGTCTTAAGCCACTAACAGAATCTATAAATCACGGACTCTATATCACTGATGGGCATACTATCTTTTACTAACGAAATTTCGTAACAGTTGGAGAACTTCGCGGATTTCATGGGAAGCATAATGCAGTAAGTTGTTATCAATTGATACGGAGGTCACCTAGCGTACGATAGACTAAGGGACTAATGTTACTCACTTATTCACTAACAACGTGGAATTCTGTGAATTTTAATCCTACAAGTCTATAGTTTTCTGCTAATAATGGAAATTATCCCTAAAACAAAACTATTTTAGTAAAATAATGCGATCTTAAAAATATGGCAGCCTTCGAGAAGCGGAACTGGCTATCTCATATAAACAACTGCTATTAACAATATGTGGAGGAATGAAGTGTCATAATAACATTAAGTAGAAAACATATCCTGGTATTCGAATAATATATGATGGTCTGTCAGAGGATACTGCCCACATCATGTGATCTCTATTAACCTGGAACAACATACCGTATTCTACACATCGGAAGCCACAGGATTGTTCAGTCATTTGAATAGTACACATATACTGCACGAAGATGTAATTGAAAAAAGAAATAAAATTAAAAAATTCGAGAATTTTGTCCTGGCAGTGAACATCCTGCAACAGTGATCATGCTTCTTATGTAGGAAAGCTGAAGCCATTGTCCGCCTGAGTGTCAGACATCGAGATAAGTATACAAATATTAAAGTAAATGACATCGCAAATTTATATACTTTGAGCGAAGTTACTGACTACTTTACTGTCTAATCAGAAACCATTCGAACATTTTTTTTGTCTATGGAGATGCATACTTGACTCACTAATCAAAACCTATCTGAACACTTTTTTGTGTAGGGAGATGCATAGAACTACAATCATGCCAACATATACTCAGAAAAGATAACGTTCTGTATTCTTCCTTAATAAGTAAAGGGCTCTCATTCTTCTCATTGTACCACCTTTTCTGCTTTTTGAAAAACAAGTATAAATATCCCTGGAATTATCGCCGACGGCTTTTGCCCAAACTTGCGAACAATACTGAACAACGTATCGGCCATTTGTGATTTAAGCAACTCCTTTCGCGGGACAATTACATTTACATTACAGTCACATTCTCCCAATAAAAGTCAGTCTACTGCCGGTCTTCCTCAAGACTTGATTTATGTTGGCTTACGCCCCAGTCGCTTCATACGGATACCCTTAGACATTTGACGGTTGTAACTGGTCACCGATCGTGTAGTCAAATGATGACGGAGTTTTCGCCTATCTGATCATTTCTTGGTCTTTCCGCCCTTCGCACGACCTGTGTAGAGTTGTGATCTCCATATGTACAACTTTGTCATCCAATATCAGTTCTCGCGTTACCTAAGTGTGTCGTAAGCATATATAGAGTGTAAAAAAACTACGCGTACAAAATCTCAGAGTGCTTAGAAAAGATAAAAAGAAATACTCCTTGTATGTGACAATGTGACGAAATGTTTCAGGTTCACTGTTTCCTAGCAGTTGGTCCATGAAGATCTAGTAATGATAAGAGACGGTGTTCAAACTGGTGTCTGATGAATCTTATTTTAGAGATGTTCCTGGACAAATATGACTACTTTTCCATGGGAAGATGAATGGTTTGGTATACGAGACACCGATAGATGCTCCAGAAGAGCTGGTTGCCTTTTTAGCTGAAAAATTCAACTGGATGTTTCGGTCGTGTTAGACAATCATTAGCAATCTTCATGGACCCTTACCGGTGAGACTGTTTACCTGTGGCATTTTTGTCAAAAAGTGTGTTTCTTTTCATCGCCTCTAAAAATTCTATAATTTTACATACGTTGATTTTTTGCACCCTGTACCCGCCAGGGTAGCCTAGAGCGCTAACGCGCTGCTTCCTGGACTCGGGTGGGCGCGCCGGCCCCGGATCGAATCCGCCAAGCGGATTAACGATGAGGGCCGGTGTGCCAGCCAGCCTGGATGTGGTTTTTAGGCGGTTTCCCACATCCCGCTTGGTGAATACCGGGCTGGTCCCCACGTTCCGCCTCAATTACACGCGTAGCAGACATTTGAAACACGTTAGCACTATTTCACGATTTACACTAGATGCAGACAGCTGGGGTACACTGATTCCATCCCTGGGGGTACGGGGTGGCGGCAGGAAGGGCATCCGGCGACGCCTAAAACTAACCTTGCCAAATCCGTTCTAACCGCGCCGACCCTGCGATTGCTGCGGGACTATGGGGTAAGCGAAAGAAAGAAAATTCTTTTGCACCCTGTATAGTGAATGCATTGTGCATATTAACGGTCCTAACACTTTGTGACACGCCGAACGCTTCTTTTACTTCTGACAATGCTTGAAAAGAACGCCTATACCGAGTTTCATGTGATAAGTGGCATGAGACGTTTGGTTGCTCGGAAATCTACGATAAAATTTTGCTAGATCATGTGTCAATGTCTGTTAATAAAGCACTTTCCTATATTTTTGACTTCTACTGCTCTGTTCTGTAATGGATGGGATGAGCGCCAGTATAACACCTCAACGAGGCATAAAAAAAATAAACTTTCCTTTATAACTGAAAGTACTATCGAAGAGAGAGTCACAGCAGAATTATAGCAGCAGCCTCGCTCTAGAAATCATTTTGAAACTTACCTGGACAGGAAGCTGGACCACGGAAGATTTGAATCAAAATCAGGGATGGCAATGATGAGGTAATTATTGTGAGGCGTTTCGCCGTAAATATGAGGTATGTTGGACATGGAAGTAGTTTCCAGCCGTGCTACTCTGAACTTACTTTAGTTATTTTCTCTCGCGGTTGCCGTTTCTTGAGAGACTTGACAAGTTGTCAACTTGTGTAACGATCTTGTAACGCACAAAACGGCAACAAAGTAATGGATCTACAATTTTGGATGGAGTGGCGCCTTTCAGAAGCTATTACGTACGACTCATCATGTAGATAGTACAATGGTTAACAAATTAGACTTCTAATTCCGATAAAAATTACTTGGCGAGTCCCTAAATGACACCATTTGAGTTGTGACGAAGATTATATTACATATATATATATATATATACAGACATTCTTGTAATTTCAAATATAAGTTAAAAATTCCAGAATATAATGGATAAATTTTGCCATGGGCAGGGCCATAGTTTGCGCCGTATTCTGTCTTCTTTCTATACTTTGCAACGGATCATAACGGAAGACCCCTTTCGTGTTTCAAAAAATTTTGCTCTCGCCGTTAAACTGAAACATTGTTAACGGACGAGTATTTTCTTTTTATTTTTGGTTTTACAGATTTACAGCACTTTTAAAGTTCTTTATTGTAAGTATAGGTACTCCCCAGCGAACTTTTAATTTTTTTATATGCAGAAGAATTGTCAGTTCGCGGGATACTACAGCTTTTAGAAAGCTTGCTGAGTTACCTGCAAACAGCTATATTGGTATCTTTTTGCAAAGAAGATTTCTTTGGCCATGTAAGAATGCCTGAGCTTCGACGGACGGCGCACAGCGATAAGCGAGCCGTACTGTTCGGCGGGCTGCCTGCCACCAATGACTCATCGACACTGACACCAGCCAACGGCTGCATTCACCATGAAACTCGCAAAAGAGCGTACATACTGTGTATTTCAGCTATGAGTACAATGTGCGAGTGAAATTCAGGCGTACGACCGACAAAGCAAGACAAAGAGGGTGACCAAGTGAACAATCAAACCAACTGGTTTGACGCGTGTACTACTAAGCCTATTCTGTATCAGAAAGCAGATCTTTTGTAGAATAGAAAAGAGCGAAGAGACTTTTCCGACTTGCCTTCAGTATGAAAAATCTTACTTGGTAGACTACTACAACGGTAGTGTTCGAAAACTTATAAATCTTTCCATCCAGTATTGTTTATGGACAATCGTAATTGATTTTATAAGCTTTAACTTCACTTCTCTGGTAGATTTTACTTTCAAAAACAATCCGAAACTACGGATCAGTATTCATAAGTGCATACCGTTTAATTAATACCAAATTTACATTTTATAAGCAACCGAATTGTGCAGTGCGAAGCGTACACACTATACGAGAATCATTTTTCTTCCTTCCCATTGTCTTTTCAGATTGGCGAGGCAATAAAGAATGCCAGTGCCTCTGAATTAGGGTAATTTTGCAGCCATGGCCATTACGTTGGATGCAAAATGCAAAAGCTGGAAACATATCCTGGTGTTCGAGTAAGAAATGGTGGTCTGTCACAGGATACTGCCCACATCATATGCTCTCTATTAACTTGGAACAACATTCCGTATTCTACACATCGGAAGCCACAGGATTATTCAGTCCATTGAATAGTACACATATACTGCACGAAGATGTAATTGAAAAAATTAAATTTCAAAAATTCGAGAATTTCGTTCTGTCAGTGAACAAAATGGTTCAAATGGCTCTGAACACTATGGGACTTAACATCTGTGGTCATCAGTCCCCTAGAACTTAGAACTACTTAAACCTAACTAACCTAAGGACATCACACACATCCATGCCTGAGGCAGGATTCGAACCTGCGACCGTAGCGGTCACGCGGTTCCAGACTGAAGCGCCTAGAACCGCACGGCCACACCGGCCGGCTTGTCAGTGAACATCCTGCAGCAGTGATCAGGCCTCTTATGTAGGAAAGCTGAAGCCATTGTCCGACTGAGTGTCAGACATCGAGAGAAGTACACAAATATGAAAATAAATGATACCGCAAATTTATATCCTTTGTGCGAATTTACTGCCTACTTTACTGTCTAATCAGAAACTATTCGAACATTTTATTTTTTTAATTATTTTTTTCTATGGAAATGCATACTTGACTCACTAATCAAAAACTATGTGAACACTTTTGTGTAGGGAGACGCCTGGAACTACAATCATGCCAACATCCACTCAGAAAGAACAAAGTTCTGTATTCTTCCTTAATAGGTAAAGGACTCTCCTTGGTTGGTGCTTTACTGTGTATGTTCCTTTTGGAAATCGTATGTCCTCATCTTCTTCTGGCCTGTCTATTGATGTATGCAGTCAGTTATAAGTAGATGTACAGTTCAACATGCATTCCGTTCCATAGTTCAACATAAGATTTCTCGCATATACAAAGCAGTGCCAAACATATGAGAAACTACACTGCCTGACGAAAAAACAAACACCCAGAAGACATGGCCGGATGTCAATGTACGGTGGTACACGCACACACCATCTCTCTGCGACAGGTAGAACGGCCAGCAGACAGCATTACTGCTGTTAGTGTTTAGTGCTGTAAAGCCGGCCGGTGTGGTCGTGCGGTTCTAGGCGCTTCAGTCTGGAACCGCGTGACCGCTACGGTCGCAGGTTCGAATCCTGCCTCGGGCATGGATGTTTGTGATGTCCTTAGGTTAGTTAGGTTTAAGTATTTCTAAGTTCTAGGAGACTGATGACCTCAGATGTTAAGTCCCATAGTGCTCAGAGCTATTTGAACCATTTTTTTGAACGGATTGCTCGTGGATGGCGTCGCATTGTCTTCGGCGTTGAATCGTATTTCTGTGCAAGTGTGTATGATCATCGTCAGCGAGTACGGTAGCGACTTGGGGATAGATCCCATTTTTCGAATCTTTTGGAGAGGCAGAGCGTTGTTACTCCTGGCTGCATTTTGTGGAAAGCCATTCGTTATTTCCTGAGGTCACGGCTGGTAGTTATTGAGGGAGCTGTGTCAGCACAACGGTACATCACGGACATTCCGTGTCCTCATGCGACAGTGTCTTGGGGCCATTTATCAATAGGACAACGCTAGTCCATACGTGAGACGTGTTTCTATGAACTGCCTACGTGATCGTGGGGTACTCTTGCGGCCAGCAACACCCCCAGATGTGTCCCCGACAGAACACGCGTAGGACCAGTTCGTACTTCGAGACCGTCCCAGTACCAGTACGCTGAGTATAAAGGACCAGCTACAACAGTTATGGGCCAACTTGCCTCAGGATGGGATACAACGCCTTTATGACACCCTTCCGAACCGAATCAGTGAATGCACCCAGGCTAGAGCGGAATGCAACGTTATACTGCCACTTTCTTCATAAATTCGACTCGATTTTGTGATCACTGAAAAAAACATCACATACCCTGTCAACTCGTGATGCTTTATTTCGTTTCCTCCTACGTTTCTTGGTGTTTCACTTTTTTGTCAGGCCGTGTTTACAAATTGCCGAAAGTTATGGACAGGATTTCACTAGTTTGCTCAGAGCGATGTATGTACAAACAGTGTTATTGTAGTATAAACAGCAAATTGTAATTGCTAGTGATGTTTTACATTACATTAAGTGATTAACTGATAAAAACAGACTCCTGTACGGGCACACGTTGCAACAGCTTGGATTGGAGCTAATAGCTGTAATAGGTACGAGATCTTTCCTTTCGTAAGTTAGATCGTTCTAAACAACTGATTCTTCTCAACGATCTACTACTTGTAACAGTGGCTACCGCTGTTTTCTGCAGTGAATAAAGGAATAACGATGTTGCTGTATAAAACATATTCTACCTAAGGCCAACAATTGTATTGCTTTGTTGTACAATACTACATCTACATACAGGGGTTGGACAAAAATATGGAAACTCTGCGAGGAATATATGCTCGAACATAATTGCAGATGCTAGCCAAGCATGCACGTTTCACTGTTCTATTTTATCACGAATGATACCCGGCAATGTCCTCACTACGTTACTACTATCAGTCGTGGTCACAACAGTGTTCTGGCCGGCCGGAGTGGCCGAGCAGTTAAAGGCGCTACAGTCTGGAACCGTACGACCGCTATGATCGCAGGTTCGAATTCTGCCTCGGGCATGGATGTGTGTGATGTCCTTAGGTTAGTTAGGTTTAAGTAGTTCTAAGTTCTAGGGGACTTATGACCACAGCAGTTGAGTCCCATAGTGCTCAGAGCCATTTGAACCATTTTGAACAGTGTTCTGTGTAGTTGTGAGTGCATTACGACGGAGCTTAGTGAATTCGAATGTGGGCAAGTTGATGGTGCTCATATGGTGGGTGCTTCCGTAGCCAAGGTAGACGAAGATTTATACGGCATACAGGGAAGGCGGAAAAAATTCATCCGCCAAGTCACAACGCGGACGAAAGTGCGTGCCGAGTGGTCGTGACGGATGACCGTTGAAAAGGAATGTGACAAAAAATAAGAGGACGATAGTTGCAAAAGTCACTGAGGTACTGAATGTCGTTCCTGCAAACCTTGGGAGCTCCATAATCTACGATTTGTAGAGCGAACTGGAGCTGGAGCTCCAAAACCACTCATCAGTAGTGCAGATATCCATAATAGGAAAACGTGGTGCTTAGACGTACAACCTGGGCTATGGAGCAATGGAAGAATGTCATTTGGTAGTAAGAGTCTTGTTTCACAACTTTTGGCCGAGTCTCCCTCCGAAGAAAGAAATATAGAGGTGGCTGGGTAACAGTTTGGGCAGCCTTATCGTGATATTCCATGGGCCCCATGGGAACCTTGCAAAATCGCATCAATTCCAAGGATTATGTGAGAATTCTGGCTGATCAGTTCCATCTCATGATACAAGGTTTGTTCTCAAATGTTGGTGCAGTGTTTCAAGACGACAGGGCCTCGCATCGTCCAGGACCACCTTCTTAGCACGAAAATCAGCTGTCGCATGTCCCCTGGCCACCAATCATCTGATCTCAACATTACTGAGTCTTTGTGGAGAGAAGGTCGCGTTAGCGCTATCCACCTCCATCATCGTTACCTGTGTTACAGTTTAGTATGCGCTAAACTCACCTATTACGAGCCTAGAAGCGCCTCTCTGAATCATTTGATATCTGCTGCCAGGACTCCAAACGCTGTCGTAGTTTTCTAGAATTAAATTACAATGAAATCCAGACCATTAGCTACTTACAGGCGTTGATAAATATCAACGAGGACGGTTGAAAATGTATGCCACGACCGGGACTCAAACCCTTAATCTCCTGCTTACATGGCAGACGCTGTATCCGACCGGCCCATCGAGGCCACAGAGAATAGTGCGACTGCAGGGACTTATCTCTGGCACGCTCCCCGTCAGGCATTCATATCCAACTTACTGTCCACACAATGTGTGTGGCAATGTGAGTGCATCTGCACTGAAGAAGATCATTCGTCGGTAAGCCTTATCTATATGAAGATGGTATCTGTGCTTTCGGACTGTGTCCTCGAAGGCTCAGTCGGATAGTGTGTCTGCCATGTCGGTAGGAGATTCCAGGTTCGAGTCCCGGTCGAGGCACGCATTTTCAACTGTCCCCGTTGCTATTTATCAACGCTTGTAAGCAGCTAATGGTCTGGATTTCATTGAAATTTCATTTTTCGAGAGCTGCAAGATCACCAATGGTATCTGTTCTCTTGGACATGTCCGAAAGAACAGATACCATCTTCATTTTCTAGAACTGGTCGCACTAGCATATTGTATGCGGTTTCCTTTACTTATGCAATCAGCTTTCTTACAACACTTTCAGCAAATAAAAGTTTTCCATTCGCCTTCACTACTATCGATTCACCGCATTTCATACTGCTCCGTGTTATTATTCCAACAGATGTAAACTGGGTTATGGGGCACCAAGTGTAAGTTTTAGCCGCTTCTTCCTACATTTCCTCGCGATCGTCCAAAGCGATAGTTCCTGTAGACGAAAGCACCACCGATGAACTACTTGCTGCTGATCACATTCAATAAATCCAGAATGTATATTGAGAATAGTACTCTCCCTGTTGCACTTCCTTGGCCACAATATTCATAATGTCCTCGTTAATAAAAGTAGTAGCTTGTTTGCTGGTTTTCACAAAAGGAGAACTGTTGTGCCAGAAAAACTTTATTTATTTTTCAATTTTTTTTATTCTGTTGTCGCCCTGTTGTGAAATAGTCAGACAAAGATCTGATAACAGCCTCGCACATTTTTGAATGATACTATGTAAGTATTTGGAGCAAAATTGCATGAAGTGTAAATCGGGAAGTAACACAACATCCGCTTGTCTAAATGCGAAAAAGCTACATGTGGTTTCTATCTTTAATTCATCCCGTCGACTAAGTGGACACGAGAAGGCATAGCAGTACGTCAGTTTCAACAATGTTGTCTTAAGAATAGACCGCAGCTGTATCCACATATCTTTTCACAAGGCACCAAAAATAATGTAGACAAGGCCTATCACACTGGCACATAGATCTCCCAGTGTTCCGCGTCGCTGAGTAAGTTGCTACTCCGCATAGGTCTGCGCCAGTTCAACAGTTCCAGCCAAACTAAGGCGCAATTTCACAACTTGCAGAAACCCGTATGTCCTACGTATACTCTTTCGTTATGTGCCATTATAGCGTATCTATTAACCAGACGCATCTTTGGAAAAATACCTAAAACCTAACATTAGCAAATCAACAGCTTAAAACATGGTTTGGAAAGAGTGGTGTGTCAATTACGCATGAACGTTTACTAATTATGTCCCGAAAGTAAGAATTACAACAGCTATAACGTAATGGATCACTCGTTTTCCTTACTTAACCATGAAAACTGTGCATAATGATCACTTTTTTGTTATCGTCATTGTTCAAATAGATTACATTGTTCACTGACATTTGTCTCGCAATCGTAGCCTATTTAATGGGGCAACGGACAGTTTTGAACTAACTGTTCGTTGCTTAGTTTACAATTCCTATTTTCTCGAGAGGCGTCAAAGGTCCGAACTGATTATTTCCACCATGATTTTTATGTCACTATCTTTGGATAAAAGTTCCTTTGTGAGTTACTTTGTTCTCCATCCTAAGGACGTGTTATTCTCTTAAATCTAACCACTTGCGAGAGACAAGACGCAATTTCCATTGCAGTCATGTAAAATGGAACATAGTAATATATTCTCCGACACCTGTCTTTAAGTCGTGAGACCATTTGCACATACTTGCTATAAAATACAGTAAAATTAATTGCGACTGCTCTGATGAAAATTTGTGGTAAGGTACTATGGGACCAAACTGCTGAGGTCATCGGTCCATAGTCTTACACACAAATTAAAGTAACTTATGCTAAGAACAACATACACAACCATGCCCGAGGGAGGACTCGAACCTCCGGCAAGAGGGGCTGCGTAGCCCGTGACAGGACGCCCTAAACCGCACAGCCACTCCGCGCGGCTCTCTTGTTTACTCTATATTGCGTACTATTAGTGTACAAAAAGTAAGTGAAATGTCCCAAAGTTTTAGTGACATGTTATTATAGGCTCCGTTTCCAACTATGTCCTCCACACAGTCTTAAAGTGAATCAGTCCGTAGGACACTCTGGAACTAGATATATCTTTTATTATTTAATTATATTATCTGTATGATAACTGCAACACTTACTCGAAACTACGTCAAAACTATAACAACGAAAGCAACAGATTCACTGTTTCACATCAGAAGCACCTAAATAAGAAAACGAGGTAATACCTATTGTGGTTTATCTCTTCAGGTCTGCCTGGCTGAAAACGTAGGACTAAAACCACACTGTGTGCCATTCTGTTACGCTAAAAACAAAGAGAACGCATAATTATGACCTAACACGTCGAATACGATAGTGGAAGGGGAGAATCATCTGGTAATTTCTGCATTCTGACAATAGTCGTAAACTATTACGGACGTTTCTCTTTTAGAAGTGATTGATTTTTTATAAGTAACACGTAGCAGTGTAGCACTTATAATTGTACATCCATTTAAAGAATGCTTCATGGCTATAAGAGTTACGAGGTGTCCCATACAATTCGCATAGGCAATGACTCAGACCTTATTTCCCTTCCTTGCTTAAGTAGAACAATTACACAGAATGAGCTGCTGTTGTGAATCGCATAATTATACTAAATTCTTCTACTAAAAGATTAAAATGTACATCATACTTTTGTAGATTCAGACCTTAAGAATATTAAAACTATAGTAGCAGAACCTTCTCACCACACGGACGTGTTGCACAAAATACTTCAGCTTAGTCTGGTGTAAAGCTGTCTAATACTCCAGATTTCAACCCCTTGTCATGTTACTGTAGAAGTCACAGAAAGCCTCCAGGTGAAAATGTCCTTTCAAAATTACAGAGTGACTGTGACATCAGCCTAAGTTTAAAAAAAAATAAATAAAACTTTGTACAACGTACTTTTCGTGTGATACGGGCACGCCAATCTGCCTATTTTTTGGAGTTCATTCTCTCTCTCTCTCTCTCTCTCTCTCTCTCTCTCTCTCTCTCTCTCTCTCTCTCTCTCTCCCTCCCTCTCTCCCCTTCAGTTTTCCAGGCTGTTATTGAATGTTGTTGTTGTTGTTGTGGTCTTCAGTCCTGAGACTGGTTTGATGCAGCTCACCATGCTACTCTATCCTGTGCAAGCTTCTTCATCTCCCAGTACCTACTGCAACCTTCATCCTTCTGAATCTGCTTAGTGTATACATCTCTTGGTCCCCCCCTACGATTTTTACCCTCCACGCTGCCCTCCAGTACTAAATTGGTGATCCCTTGATGTCTCAGAACATGTCCTACCAATCGATCCCTTCTTCTGGTCAAGTTGTGCCACAAACTTCTCTTCTCCCCAATCCTATTCAATACTTCCTCATTAGTTATGTGATCTACCCATCTAATCTTCAGCATTCTTCTGTAGCACCACATTTGGAAAGCTTCTGTTCTCTTCTTGTCCAAACTATTTATCGTCCATGTTTCACTTCCATACATAGCTGCACTCCATACAAATACTTTCAGAAATGACTTCCTGACACTTAAATCTATACTCGATGTTAACAAATTTCTCTTCTTCAGAAACGCTTTCCTTGCCATTGCCAGTCTACATTTGATATCCTCTCTACTTCGACCATCATCAGTTATTTTGCTCCCCAAATAGCAAAACTCCTTTACTACTTTAAGTGTCTCATTTCCTAATCTAATACCATCAACATCACCCGACTTAATTCGACTACATTCCATTATCCTCGTTTTGCTTTTGTTGATGTTCATCTTATATCCTCCCTTCAAGACACCATCCATTCCGTTAAACTGCTCTCCCAAGTCCTTTGCTGTCTTTGACAGAATTACAATGTCATCGGCGAACCTCAACATTGTTATTTCTTCTCCATGGATTTTAATACCTACTCTGAATTTTTCTTTTGTTTCCTTTACTGCTTGCTCAATATACAGATTGAATAACATCGGGGAGAGGCTACAACCCTGTCTTACTCCCTTCCCAACCACTGCTTCCCTTTCTTGTCCCTCGACTCTTATAACTGCCATCTGGTTTCTGTACAAATTGTAAATAGCCTTTCGCTCCGTGTATTTTACCCCTGCCACCTTCAGAATTTGAAAGAGAGTATTCCAGTCAACATTGTCAAAAGCTTTCTCTAAGTCTACAAATGCTAGAAACGTAGGTTTGCCTTTCCTTAAGCTTTCTTCTAAGATAAGTCGTAAGGTCAGTATTGCCTCACGTGTTCCAGTACTTCTACGGAATCCAAACTGATCTTCCCCAAAGTCGACTTCTACTAGTTTTTCCATTCGTCTGTAAAGAATTCGAGTAAGTATTTTGCAGCTGTGACTTATTAAACTGATAGTTCGGTAATTTTCATATCTGTCAACACCTGCTTTCTTTGGGATTGGAATTATTATATTCTTCTTGAAGTCTGAGGGTATTTCGCCTGTTTCATACATCTTGCTCACCAGATGGTAGAGTTTTGTCAGGACTGGCTCTCCCAAGGCCGTACTACATTTCCTTCTCTCCGTTTTTCCACTACCGAATTCCAGTCACCCATGACTATTAAATTTTCGTCTCCCATCACTATCTGAATAATTTCTTTTATTTCATCATACATTTCTTCAATTTCTTCATCATCTGCAGAGCTAGTTTGCATATAAACTTGTACTACTGTAGTAGGCATGGGCTTCGTGTCTATCTTGGCCACAATAATTCGTTCACTATGCTGTTTGTAGTAGCTTACCCACATTCCTATTTTCCTATTCATTATTAAACCTACTCCTGCATTACCCCTATTTGACTTTGTGTTTATAACCCTGTAGTCACCTGACCAGAAGTCTTGTTCCTCCTGCCACCGAACTTCACTAATTCCCACTATATCTAACTTTAACCTATCCATTTCGCTTTTTAAATTTTCTAACCTACCTGCCCGATTAAGGGATCTGACATTCCACCCTCCGATCCGTAGAACGCCAGTTTTCTTTCTCCTGATAACGACATCCTCTTGAGTAGTCCCCGCCCGGAGATCCGAACGGGGGACTATTTTACCTCCGGAATATTTTACCCAAGAGGACGCCATCATCATTTAATCATACAGTAAAAGCTGCATGCCCTCGGGAAAAATTACGGCCGTAGTTTCCCCTTGTTTTCAGCCGTTCGCAGTACCAGCACAGCAAGGCCGTTTTGGTTATTGTTACAAGGCCAGATCAGTCAATCATCCAGACTGTTGCCCTTGCAACTACTGAAAAGGCTGCTGCCCCTCTTCAGGAACCACACGTTTGTCTGGCCTCTCAACAGATACCCCTCCGTTGTGGTTGTACTTACGGTACAGCTATCTGTATCGCTGAGGCACACAAGCCTTCCCACCAACGGCAAGGTCCATGGTTCATGGGGGGAGGTGTTATTGAATAGAGACTCAAAAAGTTTTAAATACTGTGCAAAACAAACGTAGCAACGTTTCTATGGGTAATTGTATAATCTTGTGTATTTACGATAACTATCTATTCGCCGGAGCTTCTTGTATAGTTTAAGAAGCATTCGCTCGCTTGCGTGTCAGAGAGGTGAGCGAGACCTGTAACTAGTCCATGTGGCACATTAATGACCGATCAGCCGGAGTGTGGTTTCACGTGATTTTCTACGCTCGTTTTGCAAATACCGGGCTGTTCCCGATCACCGTCTCACAAAGCACGGTACGTTAACACTTAAAGTACGATCACACACAGAAGAAAGTTTCCGCGATTCGCAGACAGATGGCGCCCACCATTTGCCTCCTTATATGAGCTTTCGACTATGGCGGCAAAGTTACTATAGGTCTGACAAATCATGAAAACAGCGAACACTACAGAATGGGACAAACGATAGAAAAGGAAGAGATATTAATATTTATTCTTGGATCCTGTAAGCAACCTCCACGTCCTAGTATTTTATTTCTTTTCTCTATGAATATAGGTAATTAATACTTGCTATAGTCTAGCTGATTAGAAAAATTAGGCATCGGGCATTAATAAGTAGCAGTTATAGAGCACATACTTCTTCCCAACATACTGCGCCGCAAACTGAAGTTGTGACAGTTAGCCCACGACGTATGTTCTTTCTGTTCCCACATTGTTCTATGATTCTGTTCCTTCCAAAACATTCTATTAATAATGAAAACTGGTTAATACGTGAACACTTTTGTACGATACAGTTATTTTATTCTGCTTTAAATTCAACTAACACGTCTCTACTGTTTCAGATTTCATCCATATTACAATTGCAGTCATTCACTTAGCACGCGCTTGTATGAGTTCACCATTGCTGCTTCATTACCGTACGACAGCTATTTTATTACGTAACAATTCTCCCGGACACGAAATATTCTTCTGAACTTGAAAATTCTAACTTTGTTCACACACATACGCGTTCTACTCGTCTTTAACCGTGGCGCGACTATCATTAAGGTCTTTCACTTTTATGCGCGACAGCGAGAAGCGCAGGCACTCGAGATGTACCCTGTTAAGCATGCTCCTGCACGACTGACTCACAGCTTCGCGCCAAAGATATCCAGAAGCCATCTCTCCCATCTAAAACTTTGGGGCATCCCTGCCAGCTATGCCGCTGCCCTGTAGTAAAGGCGCGTAAGGTTAGATTCGATCCTTCCAATTTAGGATCTATATCTCTACCCTTACAATCCATATTTCGCAGAAGTTAAGTTTTTCTACACTATCAGAGCTTTCCGTTCATCGATAAAGGTAATGTTTGTTGCTCCATTTTTAGGCACTGGAATTATATTATTAGATTACAAGTTAAAAGTCTCTCTGCAGTTTATTGTGTTTGCCGCATTTTTATTAACGTACGCGGCGCCGAAGAAAATTCGATTTGCGGCTTAAGGATGTAAACGTGATTCATTTATGTTAACTTGCTTTACCACAAGAGTCAAGCCCCATTTAGAAAGCTATTTGAAGAACCAGGAGGTGCTTTTCCAGATTGTTGCAGCTTTTTCTAGACGTAAAGACTACAGCGCACATTACCGCGGTATTTTGTTTGAACATCACAGTACGTTATCTGGCATGCCCCTATTGGAACATGCCTGTTCAGAGTATATTTTCCCTCTATAAGATGTAACTTTCGAGGCCAATGTATTACAGAATATAAAATTTTTACTCTTATTGCATCACGCAAAGCACTGAAATTAAAAAAAGAAAAGGAGATGCCAAAATCACTCATTACGTGTGGAAATGAGGGTGTTTAGATACTCTGATGACACACAGGCATGATATAGCAAAGTTGTGATATCGTCTTTCCATTTATACATTCCACGCAACTAGTGTTCATTGTTTTTACGACATATATCGAGGTCCACAAACTAGCGTGAGAAAGAAATATAAGTTTCAATATTCCACAGCAAAAGCAGAGAAGCAACGCGTACTGATACAATTGAAAATCGGATTGTGATCTAAAATTTTAACCATTATGAATGAGGATCACTGCGACTGTGATGAATAAAGGTTACTTGAAATTACTGCAACCAGCCGCTTTTTATTTTGCTCTTCAATTTTTACTATCCCATTTCCATTTTCGAACCACCTAGCGATTCATGATCAGATGGTATATAGGCATTGACTGTTTGTAGCAGTGTATAAACATCTTGCCACAGCTACACGACTCCCACACACTGCTGCAAACAATCGATAAATACATATCATCTGATGATGAATCGCTGGGCGGTTCGAAACCGGTAATGGGATAACAACAATTGAAGATTGTGGTCTTCTTCGACAAAATGGGCTCTTTCAGTAACTAAGTGTGCTTCAAAGATAAAAACATTTTTGAAAGCTTTTATTCCACTTTTTGTGAGTTCCCCTGGTTTCTTATTGCGTGGGGTATGGAAGAGTAATAAAATCAGAATGCTGTCGTAGAGGGAAGTTCTAAACAGACACCAATGGTTTCTAAGCAAGAAATTTATTTCACGGTGCCTGCGAATATTAAAAGTAGTGTTATAATTTAGGTGTGAAAGAAGAATACTGACGTCTTAACAGCTTGAGGGCTCCACTCGAGCATTTGCTCAAAATTACGAACAAAAGAAACTTTCTAATCTTTCCGTGCAACGAAAATTAGTGAATCAAGTTGTCTGCAAGTTATTTTTCCTGTAGTTATAATCGACAAAGGAATATTTCAAAAACGGCAGATAATGTTTCCATCAACTGACACTGGATTGGAACGGTACAGTCTGATACAAATTAACGTGCCTCTTTACTTTATGGGCTCAAAGGAAAATCTCTACCTCTTCTCCGTCAGTTTCAGAGCTATAGATGGAGCTGCATGTTGAAATACGATAGGACAGTACCCGCTAGGGATGAGAAATCGTTTTAACTACCACCGTAAACGTTCGCAGGGTTCTGCTTCATGCATTCTATAGAAGAGATGTGCAACAAACGTCATAAATTCCATATTTTTCTCACAATAATGAATAACACCTAAAAGTTTAAAAAAATTAAGTTTTTTTTTTTTTTTTTTTTACTTCTGTAGGCAGTCAAATTTAGAAAGCATTAGCATTTCTCATGTGAATTAGCATGGCGATTGAGGGAGAGAGAGGGGCAGACGCGTAAAACAACGTTCGTTGGTCTCAATACACTGTTGTCTTTACCACCTGCTGAAAAAGTTCCTTCTGGGCAACTTCCTCTACTCGACAACAGAATTTTTATTTAGAAACTTGTTGCTTATTTAGTACAAAAGTGCCGCGCGGAGTGGCCACGCGGTTAGAGCCGCCATGTCACTGAATGGGCGGCCGCTCCCGCCGGAGGTTCGAGTCCTCCCTCGGGCATGGGTGTGTGTGTGTTGCTCTTAGCATAGGTTAGTTTAAGTTAGTTTAAGTAGTGTGTAAGTCTAGGGACCGATGACCTCTGCAGTTTGGTCCCTTTAAGAACTCATACACACATAGTACAAAAGTGTTACATATTTATGTCTGTAATTAAAGTAAATGAGTTTTCTGTTTGTGAACTCATCCGCAAATGGTCAGCATTCAATAATATTTAAATAGCAATTAAAATGATAATCTGAAAGCTGAATCGTTGCACGTCATTACGCTATATCGTGCAAGGTAGCCCATGGAACAGCTAACTATGTAACTTACAACTCGACAGTAACCATTGCTTCTGACCAAACCATACGAAAACAAATTAATTGGCTCGAAATTAAGTTTTTTCGGTATCTACTTTTCCCTAAATCTCTTTGTGAATTCATTTTCTCAGTGTAACTATTTCGGCATAAACAGAATACAAACATGAATTATATTATTTTCTGAACGATCGTATATGTGCCTCAGAGAAGCGTTTTAACCGGTACATTATGTTGGTGATTATGACCACCATATCAAACAAGTTCCCAAATACAGCCTACAATCTTCTCAGTTGGTAGCAATGTTTCAGATGACTTCTACTCAGTATTTCGATAGCGTTGCTGTAATCTTCAGCAATGTGCATCTCATGTAACTGAACACTCCTCGCCCATAACGTGAGATGAAAAAGGATTGGGCCGTACCCGAAGACAGTAACATAGGTCCTACGCTGTTCAGGATGTGTGTAAGTGGTGTGAAACATAACATCTGAAACTCTGTAATGTTACTTGCGGAAGAAAAAAAAATGTTCATGTGTGTGTGAAATATTATGGGACTTAACTGCTAATGTCATCAGTCCCTAAGCGTACACCCTACTTCACCTAAATTATCCTAAGGACAAACACACACACCCATGCCCGAGGGAGGACTCGAACCTCCTCCGGGACACTTGTGGAAGATTCTGCTGTTTTTATGGAAGTCGTAACGCCAGAAATTTGTACCGAAATTCAGTAACACTAAAAATAGACGCTTAGTGCAGGAATTTGAAGCTGATCCTCAATGTAAAGAAGTTAAATGTGAATGTGGATTGCCTTACTGGTAAACAATTACTAGAGACATTATCAAGACATACTCGTCAGGACTGATCCAAAGTGGAACAAGCGCATTAAACTTGTAGTAAAGGCATATACCAGGCTGAGATTCGTAAGAAGAATCCTAACGAAAAGCTATCCACCACGAAGGATGTAACATCGTAACGCTGGTGCTTGAGTACTGACTGTCAGTATGGGCCTATCATTAATGACAGAGGGAGAGGAGCAGCATGTTACTTTACGAGAGCGTCATGGAGATTTTCACCCATCTCCAGAGGGAGACGCTACGAAAGAGGCTTTGTGCATTACTGAGAAGTCGTCGTCGTCATGGAGCTACGTTCAGGGAAACGGCCATCTTTCCTTTGCCTCTCCTTCCTTTCGGGATTTTCATGCTTAGTCTTTCATCTCTCATTGTATTCACACGATGTTTCCATTTGTCTCTGTATTCAGTTGTTTCCTCATCAACAGCAGGAACAAGTACATTCAACTCATTTCGAACGTTACCGTTTATATTTAGATTTCTTTTTGCACAGCTTTGCCCTTTACTCTCCTGAAAAATCTCATCTCAGCTGCTTGCATTCATCTTTCTTTTTTATTTATCCAGCTCTCGCATAAAAAACACAGTAATAGCGTCGCCAGAGTTCTATGAAATAAGATTTGGCTATCTTCTCGAGTTTTATGCTTAAATTTTCTGTTGTTGTTCCATATATTGCTTGAAATGTGTGCAGGGTTTGAACTACATCACTACCACTTTCATAATCGCTGTTGCATCAGAGATATTTAAAATGTTCTAATTTCTCGTTGTTGGTTACTATCTCCTATTCTATCGTGTATTTACCGTAGATTTCGTCTTATGTGGTGAAATTTTAAGACTTTATTCTGTAAGGCGATGTACTGCATCTATACTTTCTCTATCTCTACCGAGAGTGAGAATTTATTTTTATTGATTCGATCGAAAGATTTCTCAAAATCTATAAAAGCGATGTGGGTTTCAAGATTAAAATCTGTTTGTTTTTCTAGGAGTCATTTTATTGCAACAATACCGTTACTTTTCTAAATCCACTTTCATCCTAAAGAGGTGCTTCTGCTAGAACTGTTATCCTAATGTTCAAGATTTTTCAGTAGATTTTGAACGAAAAGAGTTAAGTAACTTATTGCTTCATTGTTGATACTTCTCACGAAATGATCTTTATGGAAAAATCAGCGAAATTCAAACGGACAGTTATACCGACAGCTGTTATTCCCTGCGTCATTGATGAATGGAAAGGAAACGAGGAAATGGTTGGACGCAAACGAAGCCCTCCGTCACACACCGTAAGATGGTTTGGGAAGTATGATCGTAGATGCGGAATGTTAAAAATGACTATCGAAAGGTTTCATGTAGTCTGAGTAGTTCCACAAAAGCCTCCATACGTACGAAGATCAAGTATGTTAGCAAACTTCTGAAATTAGTCGTAACCCTTGCAGCCTGCTTCAGCTATGAACGTCTGTAGTGATAATTTGTTGCGCGAGCTTTTTAAGACTAATGCCTCGTGCTTGTTCAACAACGACATAAGTTCTTCCTCTTTCCCAGTAGTTTGCAGACGAACAAGGGTCGAGGTGCTCCGAGGTTTCGCAATTTGCATTCCATCGCTCTGCGTGGTAAAGAAACTGGATAGAAAAAGGAAGCGCGCAGAAACCGTTACTGCAAATCAATTTTTACGAGTTCTTCTTCTTCTTCATTCGTGTTTGGGGGTTTGCAGGTAGTTTTTCCTCCTAACTTACGCAGCTCCGTGCACTATGTATTACGTCAGCGAAGGGACAAAAAGTGGAAACCCCGACATTAAGCATGCGAATACTAGGTTAACAGAAGGAGTACACCGTGGACGGTACGAGATGCACCGGCCGCGGATCTCCCCGTTGTTATTTTGGCCAGCAGCTGACCATCTGATGATTCACATTATTCTTATCGTTATTTGCATACACTTCTTCTGCGTGCTCCGAGGCGCCGCCGTAATCGTAAGTGGCTTTCCCAGGGCTGCGGCCAATGTGAATATTAATGCGTCTCTCCCTCGCGAATACGCCACAGCCTTCATTTTACTCACCTGCATGAAAGCATACTGTTCCAGCGAGGCTGAAAATTTTAGCTCCAGTTTTCTCAGTCGAGGGTTGTTCAATCAGAAATTTTGCTCGGAATGTTTATGAAGGCACTTGTAAACAGATAACAGCTGGTCCGCAAAATGCGCCAATTTACATTTCGACGCCGGATGTGAGACTCGGCGCTAGACGCACGTTACATTATTCACACAGCGCGCTCTACCGAATTTTGCAGTTTGATGAATAAAGTGCTGGATCGTACTGAGCACGTACAACGCTTTCCCTGAGTATTGTAAACAAACTGTCCGCTGTATTCGTGTTAAACTCTAGATGTTAACAGGAAACGTCAGATTATTATAAATCGTAGTGAAAAGTTTACAGTAAAAGTCAGCTGTTTGTGACAATGAAACTGCTTTCTGGATGTTGATGCTGTTCATACTGCATAATCATGAAATAAGTATTTCCCTTCCTCTGATGTAACTAGTCATTATGTAACTTTTCTTAATGTAACTAGCCTTCCTTTCGACTACTGTATTCTTTTGGAGTCTCCGATTTCATTATTAGTGTGGCAGCTATAATCCAGATTTTATCGAACATCAGGTAACTTTTAGTTGATGTACAGATCGTTTATTACATACAAAACATAACTCATGTTCTTTTAAAATCCAAGGAATGCGTGGACTACGTATTCTGGTACGGTTTTGTTCGTTTTGAAAGAGGTTTATGCGAAGTTACGCGTGTTAGAAACAATAACTTGAACACATGTACGGATTAAAATGTCATACAAAACAGGCTAAAAGCGTCTGTCTCTTTCATAAGGCGTGTTCGATACATTTTGGAAATATTCGTAATGAATCCTGCTCGTCCGGAAATGACTTATCAAGAAAACTCATTTGCCCATAAGCAAGAAATTTAGGAAGCACGTGTTTTATTCCTGTTCATCATCCAACGCCCTTGCTAACAGAAGAACTACAGTATACAGAAAAATACTTTACCAATTATAAACATAAAAACGCGAATACTATGAGGGACGAACAAGTTAGTGTCTACTCATTTAATGACCGCTAAACGATTTCTTCCTAAAAAAACTAATTCGTGCCGTCTCTCTCTCTCTCTCTCTCTCTCTCTCTCTCTCTCTCTCTCTCTCTATTTCACTTTGATATGCATTTTCGTGGTTCGTGCGTCGTAGAGCTTCATCCCTCCTGTATTTTAGATTATGATATTTTTGTGACCGCATCCTAATAATGCCATCACGACTTTACTGTAACATAATATGGGAGTGTAAGTCGTAAATGCCACCTGTCAGGGAATAACGAAAATCTTATTCAGTATGTTTTAATGTTGTTTGAACGAGAGACAGTTCATCTTTTGCCCTGATAACTGTATGAAACTGCCTTAAAACCGACCCAGTCGGCACACGGCTCCATTCGAGTCTGGCCTACCTCCGCGTCTCGCCAACTAGCGCTCTGTGCGTTATTTTATACGAGCATGTTGTTTCATCGGTACATTTCTTATTTACAGTGAACAAAGTGCGACTATCACAAAATTTCAGAGTTCAGATATTTCACATGGAATGTTAGGAATAACAAAAGCACACCTTGACCGCGATTTGCCATTTTCATTAACACAGTAATACTAAAATTATAAACCCTATTTTCTCAAAAACTGAAATTTTGCGCCCGTGGCTATGTATAGAATATGGTTTGACTCTTACACAGAAGATTACAGCAACCAGCCACTTTTTACAGTGTTATTTATTGATTTAAACAGCGCCATTACCGGTTTCGAACCACCAGGTTCATCTTCAGACGGCTAGTTCACGTTAAACAGTAGATTTCTTCTTTTGCTTCCCCACGTGACGAAAATTCCTAGCCGGCCGGAGTGGCCTAGCGGTTCTAGGCGCTACAGTCTGGAACCACGCGACCGCTATGGCCGTAGGTTCGAATCCTGCCTCGGGCGTGGATGTGTGTGATGTCCTTAGTTTAGTTAGGTTTAAGTAGTTCTAAGTTCTAGGGGACTGATGACCACAGCAGTTAAGTCCCATAGTCCTCAGAGCCATTTGAACCATTTTTGAAAATTCCTAGGGGTGGTGGTACCGATGAAGAATCCGCGCCATTATGTTCCACAGCAGGTTGCTCATCATCTTGCAGCAGCGAAAGCTGTATAATGCACTTTTTTGTGTACATATATGCACATAATATAAGGCACCACTCCCACACTAAGAAGTTTCGTCACATGGAGGTATCATTGTATACAACATTATGTGCATACATATGCACAAAAAGTGCATTATGTAGTTTTCGCCGCTGCATGATGATGAGCAATCTCCATCGGCACCACCACCCCCAAGGAACGTCAGGTGGAGAAACAAAAGGCGAAATCTAATGTAACGTGAACTAGCCGTCTGAAGATGAACCTGGCGGTTCGAAAACGGTAACGGCGCTGTTTAAATAAATAAATAAATAGCATTATAAAAAGTGGCTGGTTGCTGTAATTTTCTGTGTAAGAGTCAACCCATATAAAATTATAAAAATGGGGCTGTATAGGGAACTTCAAATTTCTTTTACAAATATGGTAGTTCCAACAAAATTTAAAATAAAATTTAACCAAAGTAGAACCGTGTAATACATTGTCAGGATAAAGGCCTCGAGTATTTTAGGCCGGCCGCTGTGGCCGAGCGGTTCTAGGCGCTTCACTCTGGAACCTCGCGGCTGCTACGGTCGCAGGTTCGAATCCTCCCTCGGGCATGTTAAGTCCCAGAGTGCTTAGCGCCATTTGAGCCATTTTTGAGTATTTTAGATCAAGTGTATCCATCATTATATCAATACGTTTCGAAGGGTTTGGAATACACACAGTTGCCTCAGCTGTTTATGTAATGAAAAAAGCTACTCATGAGGTGCAATTAGTGAGAAGATGAGTCAGTGTAACGTTGGATGCCAATCAAAATGGCTCAAATGGCTCTGAGCACTATGGGTCCTAACATTAGTGGTCATCAGTCCCCTAGAACTTAGAACTACTTAAACCTAACTAACCAAAGGACATCACACACATCCATGCCCGAGGCAGGATTCGAACCTGGGACCGTAGCAGTTGCGCGGTTCCAGACTGAGCGCCTAGAGGGTGCCAATCCATCCGCGGAGTTGTGCAGACAATCAGAACTCCTCATCCACGTTAGGTACGCCAAGAATACAGCACTGAAGGCAGTCAAGTCTGCTGGCGAGGAACGGGGTTTACATCTCTACGTGATAATCTAGATTTAAGTTTTCCACGGTTTCACTTCATCACTTAAGATGACTGCCAGGATGGTCTACTCGGAAAAAGAATGGCCGATTTCTTTCCCCGTTTGACCTCAGACCCAAACTGCACTGTGTCTTCTTCGTCGGAAGGAAGTTAAGTCTAATCTCAGTTCCTTTTTATAGGAACGCCTGCCTTCTTAAATACATCTATATCTATGCTGTAGAGTTTGGTGGTGACGCTCAATATATTACGACGAACTCTAGGCCGAGACTCATTCCACGGCCTGTCAAAATAAGGAAAAAGTCGAAATCGCTGTAGCCGCAGCATTATTTTACGCCGCATTTGCCCGCAATAAATTTAATTGTTAAGAAAACCGCACGGCGTTGTTCTCCGCCTTAACAAGTCACATATCAAGGCCAAGGCTTTCAGAAGAACAGAAATTTTTAGGGTTAAGATCGGTTTAGATTATTCAGGGGTAGAACTAGAGTAAGACGTTTGGTACCTGGGAGTGAAATCACTTGACCCGGACGGAGATAGAATTACTAAACCGTCCACATATAAGTACATTAGTGGAGCAGTAGAAGGAACATTTTGAAAAGAAGTGACATGAGAAACAAATTCAAAGTTAAAACTAACGTGCCTTCCACGATGTTTACGTACGACAAAAAAATGGTTCAAATGGCTCTGAGCACTATGGGACTCAACATCTGAGGTCATCAGTCCCCTAGAACTAAGAACTACTTAAACCGAACTAACCTAAGGACATCACACACATCCATGCCCGAGGCAGGATTCGAACCTGCGACCGTAGCGGTCGCGCGGTTCCAGACTGAAGCTCCTAGAACCGCTCGACCACACCGGCCGGCTTACGTACGACAGGAAACATTCGGTGTTTACCAAAACAGATACTAGGATTAGCCAGAAAACAGAGATGAAGTTTCTGGGTAGAACCCGCTGCATTGCAGTGTGAAATAAGCGCAAAAAATCCTAACGGAAAGCTAAAAAAATATTTTCAACATAAATGATAAATTCCGGAAAAAAGGTAGGAAATGGAAATCGTATCTGCAACGAATGGATAATCAAAGGTACGCGAAATATTTATAATCATACGGTTCGACAGAAAGATCGTAAGATATGGAAGATACATAAAGATGGAACAGGAATTTATGCCTACTCCGTGAAACGGAGACGACGGCGTCTCTGTTACACTTGTTGAAAATCTATGTCATGGTGCATAAAAACATTTAGTTCAGTTGAAATGGAACTCACCTAGCCTTACGTAGCTATGCGATGACGTGTTCCATTAGTAAAGTTTACAATCTTCTCAACTGAATAATTTCCTACAGCATTTGATAATGCCATTTGCTATAACTTTTTACAAAACCAAGAAATTCGTACAAAACGCTAAGGGAATGTTTGCTATGACCCCACATTGAACGAATAAGAACAACTGTGCATTTCATCTCAGACTGCAGTACGATATTTATTCAAATAAAAATGTTCAAGTCAGAAAATAAAACTTCATGACGATCTAGCCTTTTTGTTTTTAATTTTTAACGAATCTTACTTTAAGAAAGTGGGAGGAAGGAAGGGGGACACTCTCTAGGGCGCCAATATTTAATGTTTTTAGAGTGTACTAGATACCCGACTCGCCTTCGCACGGCTGACACCGAGTACCTACGGCAGGATGACTTATCTGGCCTAACGGCAGCAGACTATAGACACAAATCTTCCTCAGGAATAAAGTGGAAACCATATCAACATCCCTGAAGTACTTCCTGACATACAGACAGGAATATACAGTGGGAGACTTTAATTTAGTATTATGTACAGATTATTGTATTTCAAGCTGAGGATGTCATACACTATTTACAGAACAGTATAAAAATGAGTGAACTTGCAATCATATCTGTGGCTTTGTCTATATATGTTATAGGCAATCACAGCACTAAAGAAGTAAACAAAAATATTTTTCACTCGTAATAAATGCTTTCCTTCCGGGCAATTCGGCAACAGTATAAAATCAATAACAATTAGCAAGACAGCTCTTTGTCATTGACAGAACACTATGCATTACCGAATGCTATTGTTTCCCAACAAGTCTCCCAAAAAGTAATCTGCAAATAAGCACGAATCCTTGTACAGTCGACGACTGCATCTTTGCGTTCAGTTGCCTCAGTCGGTATCACGCGCCTGTGCACTGGGGCTCGACTCGGTTGTAAGCCGTTTCTCACTTCGGATGGTGGCTGAAATTCTGTCAGTATTTGGCTGGAAAGGGGAGGAGATGTGGGGGCGTCAAGTTCCTATCACCAGTCTTTCAGCCAATGACCTCGATTAAATTCCTAACACCTCCGCAGTGTCTCCCGAAATGAGGGCATGTGCTCATTCAGATCCATGTCTAGCAAAACGTCTGGCAAGGCAAGACGCTGTATCTTTCGTGCTTCTACAAAGACTTTGAGACTGCAGAGGGGACAACACGTGATCGAGCGTTCTATTGTTCAACTGGAATACCAGAAGCGAGCTGAGGGAACGATATAGATTGGTGACCGAGTTTACTAACTACTTGTAGCGTCTGAGAGGGTCGATGGTAAGAACAGTGTTGACCAACCCATCAGAAACTTAAAAAAAATGACGTAGCCTAACATGAAAAAAGTAGTTCTCAAACTAAATGTATTGCATACAATGATGTGCTCATTGTAATAAGAAATATCAATACTCGAGAAACAAAGGGGTCCCATTAAAAGATGCACTTGTACGCAGTCTTTAAAACAGCCAATAACGCGGAAGAAATATCTTACTGTCTTCTCCCGCTGTTGGGCAACGCTCACAGGTCTATACTAGCAATCACGGCGCGGTTTTTCCTTCGGGCACGCACTACACCAATAAAGTAAAGTAAATTCGTATGTCATTGTTGATTGGGAACCCCAAGGGACAGGCTCAGCCGCCAACTTGTTTTCCATTCTTCATCTCTCCATTCCGAAGTGTGAGTGTTACGTCTTAGGTGAATCTGTCCAATGTCTTTTTCTGTGCGAATAGCATTTAATATCAGGTTTGTGTTGCTGATGACGATGAGAAAGAAAGGAAATGGTGTAATTTGATGCAGGGGCATAGCCTAATGTTTTCGAATAGCAAGAATGGGGCTGCCGAGCTTAACATCCCAATCCCACGGATAGGTCACCATCAACAGTGTATCATGCTGTTACACCTCGAGGCACCCTAAAAGCGTGCGTTGTTCAGCCCTGATACAGAAACGGGTTTTCTACGCCGTTGAGACACAGTGACTTCTGTTAAACAGTTCGCATCTCGCAGTCAACGTATCTACTGGGTGTGTAGAGACATCGCGGAGTAGCTCAAGCATGCCACCTGACACTGTTGTGCTAGCTGATGATTGCTTTTCTGATATGATTTCCTTTTGACAATATCTTCGAACTTTCGCAGTTATTACGAAATTGGTTGTAAATCTAACTCAGAACGTCATGTCCTTCTTTCTTTCCTTTCACAAACTAAGAACTAATTATGGTTTGAACACCACATCTAATTACGCGAGACAATTTTTTTTTCAATCCTCGCAGCAAATAAACTAACAACATTGTTGAATGTCATCATGTTTACTCAAAACTGCACTGGCTATGAAAGACCAGAATTTCCGCCATCTTGTAATCTTCAAGCAGTCCGCGGTGCTACATTCAACGTCACGGTTCACCTTGGAGGCGACTTGATGTTTAACGCGACGACATGGAGATAACAGGCCAACAACAACGAACCTCAGCAGCAATCGCTGAAACGGTGAGAAACTTAAATATGAAGAAGAATAACAATAAGTATCAAAGACGATGATCGTGAAGACACACACGTTCTAGTTCTCCGTCCAGTCAGTTCACAACGCTATCTAGTCCTAAGGTGACCACCATGTTGCCCCGTAAGAGCCATAGCGATTCGTGGCCTCAGATTCCCTTTCAAGGAACTTTATCTTCTTTTGATAAGACTTATTTTAACAGCCCTATTCGTGTAATTAACCACGACTTCGAAAGAGAAGAAGATGAACTTCATCCAGCGCAGAGCGGCTAGTATCACACAAACTGTGACCAAAAGAAAAAAAGATCTGGCACGTGAAACGGTAGCCCAAGTTACTTATCACTCTCCATAAGAACCATTATTTGTTACCCAAGTCAGCTGGCAGCATGACAATTACAGTTTCCACCATTCTTACCATTTACCACCACGTAGTGAATTGCAGTCTTTAGAAAGTTTTTTTTCGTTGTTTCTGGTAAACACACCAGTAACAATAATTATGAAGGAATACAGGATGATTACTGTTTACTTCCCGTCGAGGGCGAGGCCATTACAGAGGGAGCATAACTTCTTATTTTCGAAGGACTAGCTCTTGATTTAGGGGAAGTAGATTGTGATAATGGAAAGGGAATTTGAACCGCAGGCCTCCCACTGCGAATTGAGCGCCTTAACCATTGTGCCACCTCGATAGGTAATAATTTTGATTGCCACTGACGATTAAATAAATGAATATATCTCTGTACTATTATGCTTATGATAGTGTGTGATCTTTGCATCTCTAACCTGACGATATACCCTCTTTTGTACTGAAAGCTGGTTTCGCAAGAGCTATTTACATTTTTGGTCTTGGGCCACCCTTTGCACACCTGTGCTTCTCTAGCACATAAGTGGAAGGAGACTTTCGTCTGTTATTACTCTAAGACGTTATATACTAGGCATAACAGTTATTTTAACCGGTGTGTCAATGACTTCCGACTATAGCAATGGTCTTACAAATGTTTTGGGTCCTGACTAGCCCATCCCTATCTTCTAACGCTGGATGTCAACGGGCTAGCAGTCTGAAAAAGAGATCATTTCCCTTGGTGAGGTGGTGCAGTGGAAGACACCAGATTATCATTCGGGAGAACGCTAGTCCAATTCTAGGTTTAGATTTTGCGTGCTTTCCTGAGGTCACTAAAGGTCGCTGTTCCACTGGCGAGCTTTTACTCCGTCTCTGATGACCTCGTAGTTGACAAGACATGGAAACTTGATATTTCTTCCTTTTTTAGACCATTTTCCAATAAATATAAAAAGAAATATTAGAATTTAATGTCCCGTAGACATCGATATTATTAGGGACGGAACACAAGCTCAATTCGACAAGAATGAAGAACGAATTCGGTCGTGGTCTTAGTGAAAAAATCAACCCGTCATTCACGTGTATAGATTGAGGGAAATCATGAAGAAACTGAATGGCTTACGGAAATTTGTAACTCTCTGTTCTCGAATCCGAGTTCGATGTCTTCACCACAGACAAAGTGAAGTCCTCAGAAACGGCCAACCTATTCGTCTCGTATTTGGAAAGTCGCTTTTGTACAACCTAAAATGATAGAGTCTAAGACATCTTGGCCAACAACCCTGCCACTCCCCTTTTTCTAGAAAATTGCCCTAAAGTTCAAGACGCGCAATTGGCTCTTAATTCACGGAATCGACAGATAATTGGAAACTGAATTTTTTTTGTTTCAACGTAATATAAGGGGTCAGCGGCCACATATTTTCGTACAAATGGAGGAAAGAAACTTTTTTGACTGCCACTTACGTAACGTAAGCGCCGATGGCATAGCGACCGAGGCAACTGGAGCTGTGGAGAGGACCTGTGTCCAATTACCAGTTGCATTCTGTAGTTTCTTTTTCTTTTGCATTTTTCCGCATCGAAAATTGTAGGAATATGAGGCCTTAATAAGATAAGTGAATCAGTAAGAAACAATAAGAAAGTAGGTAAATCAATTTCTCAAACGACTTGGATTAGTTATGAATTAAAATTTTAATCCCTGTTGTATGCTAATAATAGCGAGTAAGATTGATACGAAGACAAGCATCCGGCGAACGTTATGGCATAAGGTAGGAAAACTAACCGTCGTCGTAGTTGGTAGTGGATATAAAATAACGCATTCGTACACCGCGCAGTATTCCATCATACTGCCTAAAAATTTGTTTCCCACAGTTTATCCCCAGTTGTAAGAAACTAATTATGAATTTGGGCCTCGGGATACGTAAGAGGTCAAGCGTCTAATCGACTGGTTAAAAATTTTTACTTGACTTGCTCCAAATCCGGTAAATAGATCAATTCAATTCACAAAATATATCTTTAGAACATTTTAAAACCATACGTTGCTGATAACACGTTTTGTCTGATATTGGATTCCTGGAGTGGGTAAACTAATCCATCACGAATGACAGCATGCTCATAAATGACGAGGGTCAACCGATACGCACGGTAGAAGTAACACCGCCAAATTGAACACCTGTGTGCTATCCATGTGATCCTTATTTTTACCACCAAGTGAAAACTTTATTTTGAAGCTTCAAAATTACAGTCTGCATCTGGAAACCACGAGGGAATAAGACAACCTAGAGGATGCAATAACAATTGAAAGGATCAACTTTCAACACCGATTTTTCAGATACTGTTATCATGTAAGTAGTATGCATCAAAATTAATTCCCGAAAAATAAATATTTTTAAAAGTAAACTAAGTTTGTTTTCCTTCGAATCTTCCAAAGAAGCGATGTAGTTGTACAAAGAGTGCATTCGTTTGACGTTCTTCATGTCGCGAGTATATTTATTTCGAATGCTTATATCCATCTAGTTGTCCGAAGGAAGCTAAGGACATGTCACAGAGTGAATGAAAAACTCATTGTTAAGCGACCACGATTAAATTTTTAATTCCTTACTAATCCAAGTCCTTTGAGAAATTTATTTGCCTACCTTGATATTATTTCACACTGCTTTACATAACTTATTAACACTCCTACGCCTGCCAGTTTCGAAAGGGAAAGAAGCACAAATAAAAAAAATGCAAAATGGAACTAGGAATCGCACACAGGTTCATCGCTCCGCAGGCCGATGTCTCGGTCGCTACGCCAGCGTTGAACGGCGCGTACCTTACGGGTGCATAAGTGGCAGTCGAACAAGTTTCTTTCCTCGATTTCCAGGAAAACATGAGTTTGCGGATCCCATACATCTCGCGAAAAATGCTCAGGTTTAACTTAGCTATCGATCCCGTCGATTATGAGTCGATTGCCCGTCATGAACTTTACGTGTAGTTTTCTCAAAAACGAGGGTTTGATGACCCTAAATATCTTGGAGTCTTTCATTTTATGTCTTACACAAGCGACGTGCCAAATATGAGCCGAATCGGTTGGCCGTGTCTGAGGTCTTTCCTTGTCAGCCATCTCGCTGTGTAACAAAATTTATATTTTCCACGAAATACGACAGTATTGTTGTATAGTAGGTACGAATTTCAGTTACCGTTTCTTTCCCATTTTCTTCTATTACTGATCTTAGGTAGCAGCATTAACGGCAACTGATGGTGTTTAGCTTATTCTACGCGATACAGTGACAGAGCCGGAAGGTTTCGTTTCCTTCGGCATATATTCATCGTGATGCTGACGAATAGTGCCGGGAGCACTGTTATATCATTAGTCTGCAAACACGGTGCGCAAAAGACCGTTATTACTGGTTGACGCAGAAAGAACAAAAGATTTTTCTGCCCAGAGAGTATAAATCAAAGAGCCATTACACAGAGCTACAGGCGGTACGCGTAAGAGAGCAGAATTGATTACCGGCCGCAGCGGGAAGTGTTGCACAGGAAGCTGGTGGAAATCAATCAACTGCATTACATAGCGAGTTCGGAAATTCCCATCGCAATTCCAGACCGGTCGCCTGGCGCGACATACCTCACCGCTTCGCCCGCTGCCACCAGTAAGCGTATGTTTGGCCTTCTCACTCACCTGTATCTATCCATACAACTATTTGCACGTTTATCGTTGATTTTCAGTGAAAGACAATGTGCCCTGATACGTGCTACTACTAAAGTGTTGTTCTTATTCAGTATTCAGTAGCGCGTTTATGGAGTCTTTCTTTTTAGTTTCCTATGGAATAAGCAGAAAATTTGAATTTGAGTGAATAAACCACAAAGTGTCCCCTAGATATGTGTTGTTAAGTACAGTTTTTAAGTCATAGGATCGGCCTCGAAAAAGGTCCGTCACCCACAAAGGCTAGCGTCTAGAAAAACACAAACATGTGTTTTAAAATCAAGCAGTTGGTCCCAGAGCAACTAGTTTTCACGTCAGTAGTGAACATGAAAGAGTTTATTCTAAAGCAACTAAATTCATTTTTATTGCCTTCAGAAAGAAGAAAGTATAAACTAATTTTGTCCATGTTGGACTCCTTCTTTGGTTTGTTTATGTTATTGGTTCGTTTTTTGTGAAAAATTAAGTTAAAAATGTATATTTATGACGATCCGCAGGGTTCTGTGCGCTGAAACAGTTTAAAAATGAAACCACAACGGACAACTGGCTGCATACAGATAGCAAATATATAAAACAATATCACTGTTCCAGCTGCAGATAGAAGTGTAAACTCTCGAAACGCGTCGTGGAATGAAATAAAAAGGAATATTGACACAGATAATTATTTTATTTGAACTTTTCTGAGCTATAAGCTTCCAAATTTTGTGAAAGAAGTGCCATTTATCAGTTTCAGAAATCGGCATCGAATTTTTAAGGTTATATCTCTGTAAAAGCAGGTATAGCCGCTTGTGACTTTTGATTTATTTACTGTGCAATGATTACAGAAGCAGCATATACAGCTGGAACTAGGATGGGTTTTGCCTCTAGTAATGTTTAAGTCTATGACGCTGGACCTTTTCTAAAAGTACTCTTAATATATCTTCATAATACGGCACATTTTTAGACGGTATCTGTTTCATAACCTTCTCGATGCCTTGAATTTTCGTACGCTTCATTCGAACGCTTCTGTCGTACATTGACCGCCCAGGAATAATAACACGTTTTGTTATTGGCAAACTTGAGACTAAAGTATGTTTTACAAGCCCACCAATTAATATAAAAGTGATGACTGTGTCAGCTCTGAACAAATAGAAACAGAGCGTCCCACTTTCCTTCCTCGAGATTCCATGGAAAGTCGTCACTTCTTGCAGAAGTTCGACCACCACCCCTTAAAATCTAAAATTCCCGCAGGATTTACGATGCGGATCGTACATTTGTTATTCTTAGTATGTTAACAATGACGGTTCTCTGTTAAATTGCTTCATCAACAGGAATAGGGGCCTTTCCAAAATGAATGAAAAAAATTTTGTCATCCTCTTATAAAATTAGCAGCCTTAAGAGCCCTCTTTATTATAGTGTGATTAATTACTCCTGGAGACCGCAAATCACAATTAAAAACTATTACTCTGAAATGATTGATTCAATTTCGTTATGGCCTTCAATTTAGTGCGCCTGTTAGGTATATTGACTCATATACCATATAACAGAAAATAGTATGATGTTTTGCATACATTGTTCATGCTTCAAAATTGGTCTGACGATCTTTGACAAATTGTCTTATGTGATAAGCACAAAACATTTGTGCCAGTAAAATAAAGACATCTTAGCAGTAGGAGGTACATCCAAAAATGATGCTGAAACATCCCTATCCCGTTATTATATTACTTAAAACGACTGGCGCTTGAAATTATCAAGGAGAAGAAAAGGTATCTTTTATTTTGCTCTTGTTGTTATACTTTTAACCGGCACAGAAGAGCCACAAATGACAGCCATCAGAGCTAAATCGACAGAAACACTTTGTTCAAAGTCTGATCGCATTCCTACGAGGTACGAGGTCAAAGCCTCATGATTTGTGCAAAGCGCATGCGTTAAATATGATTTAGGCAACAACTGAGCGTGTCTTTCAAGGGCTGGGCATTAAGAGCACGCTAGCGAGGCTCAAGCAAATCATAGATGGTGTGAATGTGCCTCAAAGCATCGAGTAATATAGGACAATTTGCACTGAACAGGTACGGACAGAACACCACTTATCATATTTTCTCGTCTGAGAGCAGGTGACGTAGTGTATACAGATATTATCGTAAGCCAACACCAAGTGAGAATAACCAGACTTAGAATTAACGCTAACATTGTTTAATAGTTCGTAAAATAATATAAATACGTTACCCCTAATCTCAACAAGAATAAAGATGAATGAAACATCATAATAGTAATTTTGTGAAGAAGCGGCCATGTGAGTACAAAAATGGCTCTTCAGAAGCGAGGGTAAAAGAACTGGAAACCACAGTTGTAGTAAACCACCAATTTATATCATTGCGTCTTATGTGGTTTCTCATAACCCCAAGCGAGTTGATCACACGTAATTAGATAAAATTAAAAAATGCAGAAGACTGGAAAAGCAAGTTTGTGAAAGTAGAATATGTATTAAAACTGTGTGATTTATCTTTGTTTATAACGACTAACAGAAATGTATGTGTCAGATCATTTCGAATTACTATGAAAGAATATACCCGCTTGAGAGTTTTGCAGTGGCAGTAATGTTGTCCAGCTATGAAGAACTTCATTCCCATATTGCAGCCGCACGGGGTTTCCACACGGTCTCGGCGCCTTGTAATGGTCCGTGTGGCTCCCCCCGTCGGAGCTTTAAGTCCTCTCTCGGATATGGGTGTGTGTGTGTTGTCCATAACGAAAGTTGGTTTAAGTTAAATTAAGTAGTGTGTAGGCTTAGGGACCGATGACCTCAACAGTTTGGTCCCGTACGACCTTACCACAAATTTCCAATTCCATATTGCAAAAAATATTTTTGAAAAAACAGAAACACACATCTCGTGGATAATTAACATAACTACAATTGTGCCTGGATGATATTCAGTATAAAGTCGAATGACATATAATTGCACACATTTATTCACTCCACCCTTGGTTTATGTTTGAATCAAAATTCTAACGATCCTCAAAACAGGACTGAAAGTAAACGCTACACTTTTATTATTATTTAGTTTTTCATTACGTTGTGAGAAATTATTATCCGTACTCGTAGTTTTATTGTTGTAATTAGTTATTCTTTTGGAGAAAACATTTTATTGGGAGCTGACGTGCGTGTAGTCACTTACTTGTCAATGATGCTGCGTAAATTTTTGTCATCTGTAATAATAATAGAAGTACGTGTAACACATGTTAAGTGATTTTATTGAACAAAGGATAGCCAACAAAAAATCATTTATTTTGAATTATTTGGCCGCAGTGTAGCTCGAGGCTCATTCGTGTCCAATTTACACTTACAAGAAAAAGTTTCTTGGGAACACAAACAATAGCAATAGCTGCTATGCAGTTTGCCCGCATCTCGTGGTCGTGCGGTAGCGTTCTCGCTTCCCACGCCCGGGTTCCCGGGTTCGATTCCCGGCGGGGTCAGGGATTTTCTCTGCCTCGTGATGGCTGGGTGTTGTGTGATGTCCTTAGGTTAGTTAGGTTTAAGTAGTTCTAAGTTCTAGGGGACTGATGACCTAAGATGTTAAGTCCCATAGTGCTCAGAGCCATTTGAACCATTTTGCTATGCAGTTTCCGTTCTGGAAGAATTGTAGAGAACAGTTATTGTGCCGTACGGCCTTATTCGTGGGGTAATTTTAAGTTACTTAAGAAAACTGAAATTTAGAGTGTTATTCCTTTTCTGCTATGTGCAGGAAGCCGACAAATCATTGAGTCGTTAGGTGATAGTAAACTTTAGGTTCCTGGAACTTTTTACATGCTACTAGATTTTGCAAAATGGTTCAAATGGCTCTGAGCACTATGGGACTCAACTGCTGAGGTCATTAGTCCCCTAGAACTTAGAACTAGTTAAACCTAACCAACCTAAGGACATCACAAACATCCATGCCCGAGGCAGGATTCGAACCTGCGACCGTAGCGGTCTTGCGGTTCCAGACTGCAGCGCCTTTAACCGCACGGCCACTTCGGCCGGCACTAGATTTTGCAGACTTGACGTGATATCGAAAAGTTATTTGCTGTTTGGGTTTTGAGGACTGAAACCGCTGAGGGGTAGTAACGGCCCTGAGCAAAACTTACGCCGGCTGCACAGTATCTGTGACCTGTGTTTCGATCTAGACATTCAGTAGCCAATTTATTACAGTTATTTGATGCCTCACATGACAATGATAAATTGCCTGCCATTATTTCTTCATTTCTGTGAAAAGAATCCACACTTTTAAGGTCCCGTACTTCAATTGGTAAAAAAGAGACCCTTATGGCGTCACTTCGCTGTACTCATTCATTAAAACCCGTGGGATACTTTCTGTTTAAATAAATCTTGAACTTTGTCTAGAAGGAAGATTTTGCAGTACACGATAAGGAAAAAGTCCTAAAATTGTTAATTTATAATTATAGCACATAAAAAACATTTTTTTTAGCATCACAAACTTTCATTTCATTTGTAAACCATCAAGAATCTGAGGAACTACAATAGAGATTTTGATCTAGTTTTCATTAACATGTAGAGCGATTCACGAGGAGGGGTTGTGTATACAATTTATAAATATTTCGTGCTAATTCGCAAAGCTAAGTGAAGTCTCCTGTCGCTGTAAAAACGATGCCTTTGTCATTTAGCTGTGATAAGCCTTAGGCCGGTCGACTTATGCGATTTACTTGTTGTCCGTCTGTCGGTCTGTCCGTGTGTCTGTCTTCCTTTTTCTCAGGAGAGGGTGGAGGTATCAAGTTCAAATTTATGTCAAATAAACTTGGCGATGTGAAAAAATTAAGACAGGAAGTCAATGCAGTCAAAAGCTACGGCCATTTATGTCTAATATTTTGATACTCTCAAACCCACACATCAAAACCTATAAATGAGCTGTCTATGTACAAAATTAAGTTTGTACGGGAATCTCGGAGCATCAATCCTCCTCGTACTTGTCAGATTTCTTTTCTCAGATATTGATACTAATTTTCAGTTTGTTTCACACATTTAACACAAGGTAAATGCCGATCCACATTAATTAATTTGTACAAAATAGGAACATTTTCTTTTTTGCAAGTAAAAATATTTTCGTTGCGTGTACGAGTTGTGAGTTAATTCGGTTCCTGCATTTCTTAAGGAATAAAGGTATTTGCTCCAGTGAAGTAGACGTCATCACATACGAAAATATATCTACTAAAATTTAGATCTTGAAAAAATCATTAGAAAACTGGAGTCAGAAACGTATCTCAATGCTACGAAGAAAATGTGTTTGATTGCAACGAACCAATGACGTAATTCTAGACCTTCAGCGTTATATCCGTATTGCATAAGCTAAAGAAGGTGTCGTTTTAGATGTACAGAAATGTCAGATTACATTTAATAAAACGAATTTACATCAGCTCACAGTAAGTGGAGCTTCCACTTAAATTATCTCACAGCACGAAGCAGCACTGTCACAAAGAAATGTGAAAACCAAATTTAAATCAGCGATACAATCACACACATCCGGAAAGCACTGCATTACAGAAAACACGAAAGTTTGTGTGGTGAATGAAATATGGACCGATGGCAAAGTTGTTCATAATCTTTCGCTCCCTGTATTTTATCTGTGGTATCTTCAGAATTTCAAATAACGTATTCCAGACAATATTTTCAAAATCTTCCTCGAGATCTACAAATGCTACAAGCATAGGTTTGTCTTTCCTCATTCTACCTCCAAAGATATGTTGAGGGGTCCGTATTGCAGCATGTGTTTTCCTTCCTTCATTCTATCTTCAGGGATAAGTCATGGGCTCAGTACTGCCTCGTGTGTGTGTCTCTAAACTTTTCCAGAACTCCCTCGGCTTCTACTAGTTTTCCCTTTCTCCTGTAAATAACTGTTGTCACTATTTTGCAACTGTGATTTGTCAAACTGACGGGCACGCAGAGCATTTTAAAACTGTGGGATAAGTGAAGTGAGCTCTTGTTACAGATGACTGGCAAAACCTATTAAAGGTGATCTGCATATGATTCATGATAGTCTGAAGTGTTTATGCTACACAATAATGAAAGCTATATTTTATGAATAGTAGTAGAACGAAGAAAGTTATTTAGTGGAAAGACCAGCATTTTATCGCAAGGGTCGTTTACAGCGTGTGTGGGTGTAATATGTGATCTCGCTAGCTTTTACTGTAATCGGAGCTGCAGGCTCAGGCGTTCTAGCGAGGTTTGTTTGTTTACTTTATGGCCAATCACACTGTAAACCAGTACAACATGCTGCGGCGTCCGTCATGCCTATCGCAAAGTGCCCGCTTCAGCAAGGCTTACTGATGTTAAAAGCTATTTTGCCAATTCTCCGTGTTTACATATTAAATTAGGTTTTAAAAACTCCACCTTTTGCAAAACGAAGGGTTTCTATTTTATCTTATTATTTAGGAATACATGTTTCTCCATTTTGGACAAAAACAACGACATTAACAAGCTACCAACTGCAGCAACATAACTCCTCGATGAATGTCGCGCCGTGGGTTACTCTAAATTCGTTTTGAGAATGACACTCCGCGATACCAGGTAGCAATGAAGCGAAAAAAATGTGGAAAACGGCGTTTACAGTTACACTCTTCAAAACGCACCGAAGATGCACAATATGATAAAAAACGTATCTATCTAACATCCACTATTGTTACCACAGGAAGATGTGTACAAAAACAGTTACTTTCTGAGTAAGGCAACACACTTTTTTCCGACTCCTTAGCAGATAAAAAATGGTTCAAATGGCTCTGAGCACTATGTGACTTAACATCTGAGGTCATCAGTCCCCTATAACTTAGAACTACTTAAACCTAACTAACCTAAGGACATCACACACATCCATGCCCGAGGCAGGATTCGAACCTGCGACCTTAGCAGTCGCGCGGTTCCGGACTGAAGCGCCTAGAACCACTAGGCCACCGCGGCCGGCTAGCAGATAAAATCCTGTCAAAGCATGAAAATAATAAAAGTATGCCTTCATTTACAATCAAAACTTCAAGTTGGTGCAGCTTCGAGTGAGCAGTCGCAATAAAATAAATGCACATGTTATAGTTTTAGGCCTAAAATAGAAAATCAACAGAAGTTTATATATATATATATATATATATATACATACATAAAAAAAGATATTCACAGAATATGACATATAGGCGATGAAACATGTAATGATAAATAACGAAAAGAAGAAAAACATTGTGCTTTAGGCACTGCAAAGTTTTTCAAAACAAAATTTTCAGATGGCTGTTTACGCTTCCTTATTGGACAAAATCATAAACGAACTTTTCTTCAAAAGATTCACTTTCGACACAATGAAACTGCCAGTAGCTTTCGTACGACATCCATCTGAAATTAAATCCAAGCTTCTATGTTTTTGAGGATGTTGAGAGCAAAAGTCGTTGCAGGTGCTACTAGATGAAGAACCTTTTATGATCAGAGTATATTTTGGTTACTAAGAAAACGTGTTAGCAATATGCCAACAGATCCACGACAGAATGTTTGCCGGCAGTGGTGGCCGAGCGGTTCTAGGCGCTTCAGTCCGGAACCGCGCGAATGCTACGGTCGCAGGTTCGAATCCTGCCTCGGGCATGGATGTATGTAATGTCCTTAGGTTAGTTAGGTTTAAGAAGCTCTAAGTTCTAGGGGACTGATGACCTCAGCTGTTAAGTCCCATAGTGCTCAGAGCCATTTTAACCATTTTTGAAAAGAATGTTTGAGTAGATTTTGTAAATATAGCTATGAAAATCACTTATGCTGACTGTAGCAGTAGAGAAAAAAAGGAAACTCGGATCAGATACAGAAGACAGAATGTTTCCCAGTCACGAGAGATGAATTTATAGATCCTTCAGAGCGATTAAAGTTTCCGTTGAAAGAGAACGAGCCCGCATCTCGTGGTCGTGCGGTAGCGTTCTCGCTTCCCACGCCCGGGTTCCCGGGTTCGATTCCCGGCGGGGTCAGGGATTTCTTCTACCTCGTGATGGCTGGGTGTTGTGTGCTGTCCTTAGGTTAGTTAGGTTTAAGTAGTTCTAAGTTCTAGGGGACTTATGACCACAGCAGTTGAGTCCCATAGTGCTCAGAGCCATTTGAACCATTTTTGAACCAAAGAGAACGAGACGTATGGCTGCCTAATATCAAACTTTTCTGCCTTCGAACAAACTGGCCCTTTTCCTTCGCGAAATGTACCAATTTGTCCTAAGTGTACCTGTTAAATGTAGATGACTGTGATGAGAATCCTTGGAGTTTTAGCGTTGTTTACGAAGTTAACAGTAGGAAGTCACGTAGCCTATTCTTCTGTAATAGCACCAGTGGTGCCACTGAGCACAATGTCCCAACCCGACGGACGGACCACCAACAAGTGTCTCATACCTTCATTCCATGAGATACAGCGGAGCTGTTTGAAATATAATCCAGGACAAAGTCTGGAGGTATGAAACGTAAAGCCACAGTCTCTCCTTCCACTCCCAGCGAAGTACTAAGGGTGATCATTTATTTTACCACAAAGAATCTAGCGCTAGCTCCGACTCGAAAACCACTACACAAGCATACTCCAGCAACTTCAGCTACGATTATAGTTTTTGTTGTGAACGGAAATGATGGCAAAGCATCTAACGTTAGTTTCTAAAACTGCATTAGTGGTAGGTAACTAATGGAAGTATATGTAAGGAATTGTCAAAAACAATGCAAAGTCCTAGTGGCGTTCAGAGATTTTGAATGGAATGAACGTGCAATGTTATTTTCCCGCACGTATGGAGTCAAGGCTCTTGGGGGTATACTCCCCCTAGATAAAAATTAACTGTATACTAATGTGAAAAGCTAGAGACATTTGCAGTGCCGAAGCAGCTGGCGGGGAGCCTCTCCTAACAGATCCCGCTTTCCTGGAAAGAAGCCCAAGACGAGGGTACAAAAACTCTCGATTCGGGAGAAATGAAAAGAGGGAGCACCTTCCAAGAAAGTCGTTGCACGCCACGCTACGTACGTTGTTAGGACACCATTCTTGTTCTTGACGCTGGCTATTCGTAATTGCGAAACCCGTTAAGAACGTAGCAGAAAATCTCCTACGCATTTCACATACGCCAGTAGTTGAAATGTAAGCGTCCTTAGAAGCTTCTTCTTATATTTCCAGACTTCCAGACATATCCTTTCAACAAATGATATCTTTTTCACCCACTTGTAGAATTTAAAATTATTTTCTTGCGATCTGTCACCGTGGATTATTAATGCTTACAGTATATACACCGACGAGCCAAAACATTATGGCTACCTGTTTGATAGCATGTTGGTCCACTTCTCAAACACACTGCAGCAGCGATGCTGCTTGGCATGGACTCTGCAAGTCGCTCATAGGTTTCCAGAAATATTTGGCACCAGATGCCCACTCACAGGTCACTAAATTCCCGCAAATTACGGGGCGGTGGTTTTTGGGTACGCAGCTGGTGCTCGATACGTATTCCAGTGGATACAAATGAGGTGCATTTGCTGTCTAAGACATCAATGTAAGTTCACTATCGTGCTCCTCGAATCACTGTAGCACGACTCTGGCCTCGTGTCTCAGAGAGGTACTCTGCTGGAAGATGCCATCGCCATCAGAGAAGACTTCAACCACGAAGGGATGCCAAGTGGTCCGCAATAATGTTCACCTAGGTTCAATGGCTCTGACCACTATGGGACTCAACTGCTGAGGTCATTAGTCCCCTAGAACTTAGAACTAGTTAAACCTAACTAACCTAAGGACATCACAAACATCCATGCCCGAGGCAGGATTCGAACCTGCGACCATAGCGGTCTTGCGGTTCCAGACTGCAGCGCCTTTAACCGCACGGCCACTTCGGCCGGCTAATGTTCACCTAGTTCGCTGCTGTCACGGTGTCTTTGAGTACTACCATAGTTTCCACAAGTCCAACCCAATGCACCCCATAGCACGATTCTGCTCTCACCAGCCTGCATCTGTGTCGCGGTGCACATTTCAAGCAGCCATTCGCCTGGATGACGACGAATAAGGATCCAACCACCGGCCTGGTGTAACAAGAAATGCGATTGTATTGATCCACGGTGAAAACTCAGTGATGCTGTGCTCTCTGCTATCACAGACGATGCTGTTGGGTCAACACTGGAACACGTGGGGGGCGTGTGATGTGGAGCTCCATGTTCAACAACGATCTTTGAACGGTGTGCTCTGAATCATTTGTTGCTGCACGAGCATTGTTCTCTGTCGTACGATCTGCCACAGATCGCTGCCTATCCTGGATTACACAGTGGGTAATCAAATGGTTCAAATGGCGCTGAGCACTATGGGACTCAACTGCTGAGGTCATTAGTCCCCTAGAACTTAGAACTAGTTAAACCTAACTAACCTAAGGACATCACACACATCCATGCCCGACGCAGGATTCGAACCTGCGACCGTAGCGGTCTCGCGGTTCCAGACTGCAGCGCCAGAACCGCGCGGCCACTTCGGCCGGCTAGTGGGTAATCCCCGACGTCTACGTTTTATGACGTATACGTCCAGTACCAACAGCCTACGTGTTATTCCTCCATCCATCAGTCACGCTCCACAGGTGTTCACAATAGTAGTACGCAAACAGCCGACCAGCTTGGCCGTTTCAGAGCCACAGCAATGCTCCCCTTGTCGAAGTGCGTGGTGTCTGTTCTTTCGTACGTTTCCGAAAAATCAGACACTACGCATTCATATAACTGATTCGCCGCGATGGGCAACGAATCCGTCTTCTTCAGTGCAGGGATGCACGATTACGTCTGACGTCCTGCGGGAATCTTAAGCAGCGAGCATGGGGGACGTGGACAGGGACTGCAGATAAGTGGGAATGTGCGTCGGCCGAGAGACCTACCGAGATAGTGGACTCAATTACGATAAACGCTGTCTCCGGGTGGTACGGTGGTTAACGCAACTGCCTAGTAAGCAAGAGATCCTGGGTTCGAATCCAGGTCCGTATTACATTTTCACTCGTCTTCGCTGATTCTGCGAAGAGTCCCGATGCAGCTAGCATCAGTAGCGCCTTCCCTTTCCTTTCCTTTCTACCCCGCAGCCTTCAATTGACATATAATGTGCCCCTTGTCAATACCGCGTCTATCAGTCGATTTCCGCATCTGCGGCCCGTATCTTCGCTATAATGTCTGCCCATTCGTCTCTCTTCCGCTTATATTCTTCCCTTACTGCGTCACGTGCCCTCAACACCACCAGGAGGTTTTCAACCTCGTGGTGGGCAGTGGTCAGAGCGTTTTGGCTCATCAGTGTGGTCGGCTCGGCAAAACTGGACGAGACATACAAAGTGAGTGAATTCCTAATGGACTAAACTGCTAAAGTCTTCGGTCCCTACACCTACACACTACTTAAACTAACTTATGCTAAGAACAACACACACATCCATGCCCGAGGGAGGACTCGAACCTCCGGCGGGAGGGGCCGCGCAGACATATAAAGTAACGTAACATGTTAACAACTCGGTGAAAATTAATGAAAGCGCAGAACATTTTCTCGAGGTCTTCCAGTCGTGCACAGAAAGGTAGGGGTTACATGGCGTGCGGTCAGCGTGACTATAGCGCCAAATGTGGCTGGCCCCGTAATCTGTCCCCACCTTACCACTTGCAGCTACTATCCACATTAGTCTTTTATGAAGATTTGAGAGGAGCGAAGATTACAATAAACTTTCTAGTTTACTTATCTTTTCACGTAGAGTTGGCTTCAATTCTTCTCGTCTAGTGGTCTGATTCTTGAAGCTGAAATTCACACATTTTAGGTCCTAAATAAATTTGAAGTCTTTTGGTGCAGAATTTTTGTTGTTACGTTAACATATTTTGTCACATTTTAGCATATCATAGTCTTTTGATTTTTCACATTAACAAAGCCGAAATTACATTGTTCACATAAAATACAAAACTACGTCTGATCACATCAGAGGCATGCTTACTACTGTCTCACTCACCGGAAATAACAATATTCCAAAGGGTTTACAATTTTTCTTGACAAATTAATTTCTATCAGTTTCGATTATTATTTAATAAATGAATCAAGAAGTGAACATAGTAAACAGTACTAGACTGCGTAATTAATAACAGAAATTTTAAGTGTGCCAAATAACTTGTAATTTCAAATGTTTCTAAAAAAACTTTAACTGTACATTCAGAACTAGTAATTATCGACTATAACATACAAAATATCGACAACTACTGCTGAGGAAAAGTAATACTAGAGGAGGATGTCCCGTTACACCCCGCAACGCGAGACAGCTGAAGAAACGGGAAAAGACCGCGTGTGTCAATCAGCGAGCAATTATGGTGCAATGAGATGGTGTTCTTCATTAAAACACAGCCCGGCGACAACATTTGGATGATTTCGCACAGGAAAGAATCATCGGGAAACTGGAAGAAGGCGGATGTGACGACTACAGCCTATGTGTTTGGTATTGTTCACAGCATTGTTTCACGAGCGTTCTGGATCTAAGGTACTGCTGCCCGAAGCAGAGGAGGTGATCGACCACGGTCAAATATCGCAGCAGATGACCGTAACGGGCAAAAAGGGACCCACGTCAAACAGCAGGTGCAATTTCAACAACATTTAACAGGACAGCAAGACACACAATATCATGCTCCACAGAGACACGGCGACTGCATGGGGGTGGTCTCTGCCCAACGACCAGTTCGTTGTATTCCGTTGACACCCGCACATCGGCGATGGTGACAAGACAACAGGAACTGGACCAACGAGGAGTGGGGTCGGATGAAAGCCGATTCAGTCTGAGTAGTGATTCTGTACGAACTCTCATTGGCGAGAAATGGGAACAAGTAATGTCATGGTCGAACATGATCCTGTTGGTGGTCTAGGAGTTATGATGTGGGAAGACATAACGTTGCATGTCCGTACTGGCCACAGAATCATTGATCACGGTACACTCACTTGTCGACGCTAATCTGACACTGTACTCCTGCCCTACGTGTGTCTTTCCAGGGATCTATTCGGCGCTGACTCCATTTTTATGGATGACAATGCGCGATCGCATCTGATAGCGCAGGTGGAGGAGCTCGTGGAACGAAACGTTATTCGGCGAATAGACTGGCCTACCCGTTCCCGCGACTTAATCTAATCGAGTAGGTGTGGGACATATTGGTGAGACGTATTCCGTTACGTCCACACGCACCAGCGAACACACAGCAGTTGTCAACCGCGCTGGTGGAGGAATGGAACGCGCTACTACAAGGACTCCGTACTAACCTTGTAGCCGACATGAGAGCACGTTGCAGACCATGTAATGCCTTCCGTGGTGATCACACATCCTATTAGGAACAATGTTCCACCATTTGTAATGTGTTGCGGACCATAAATCGCGGTGACTTTTGTGGGTCTTGTCTTTGAATAAAATGTCATTTCTATTTGTCTCATTGCGTATTTTTCAGCTACATTCTATACTATCCTGTAGCTGTTCTTTGTACGAGGGCTTCTCAGAAAGAAATGTCCGATCGATCCCGAAATGGAAACCACAGTGAAAATCAGAAATGTTTTGTTTTGAACAGTTAAAACTTCTTCCTGGTACCTATCTCTATAGTCGCCGCTCCGACGTAGACATTTGTCATAGCGTTGTACCAACTTTCCAATACTCTCACTATAGAAGGCAGCCGTCTGTGCTCTCCACCACTTCCTTACGCTGGCCTGCAGTTCGCTGTCTTTGCCAAAATGTTGTCTACGTAGCATAGCATAGTGGTTCAAGTGACCATAGACAAACATCAGAAGGAGCCAAGTCCGGATTGTAGGGTGTGTGGTCAAACATTTCCAATCGAAAACGCTGCAGCAGCGTCCACATTGCCTCTGCAGTGTGTGGCCGAGAATTGTCATGAATAAAGTAATACACGACTGGTATATTATGTGGAGCTGCATTAAATCAGGCGAAACTTCGCGGCTGGTAACCATACTTGGCGGGAGAAACTATTGTTCTATGCATATTTATGTGCTCACTGTGCACTCAGAACTGGAAAGAGCAACGTGACGCGATCGACAGGGATACTAGAGACACTGCCGAACATATCTGTGCAAATCTTCGTAGGATTTTTACTTACGCTTCCATCTCTCGACCTATCCGAACTTACTTTCCGAATAGGTTTCCTGCACGTGGTAAAAGTTTCGACCTATGTTACTTGGCAGTAACATATCTTGCGAAAGTTACATTCGTTACATACATCAGTGTTCAATCAACAGTGAACACCACAAGATCCTGAAGAAGATGCCAGCAGAGGGGTCGAAACGGCGAGCGTTTAGAAGAAATATGACGCGGCCTAACAACCCAGAATTTTTAACGTCAGTTACAATGGCCACTAAAGCCTGCAGACTTATGTATATATTTTCTGCCCTTCTCAAATGTTTCAGAAAGTTTATATTTGCCTAATCTTTCTTTTTTTAAACACCATATACATATATCTGAACATCAGTAAGTACTTACGTTTGCATCTACATCTTTCTGAAATAGTTGCCATATCATCATATGAAATGACAGGTTTGTCACCGTTTATTCGCCAGCTATTTCTTAATTAACTACTAAGTCTGAAATTACATACTTTCGGTCATTAAATTTTCCTACAGTTATTGATATCTTGTTAAGATGCATAATAACTTTTCTTGTATTGAAGTCACGTCGTTCTTTTCTCTTTAATATAAAAGTCTACGGTAAAAGAAATGGGTACCTGTTGGTGTTAGAGTAAGATTACAGGCTGTTTATGAACTGAAAAGATTAGTAGTAGTAGTAGTAGTAGCAGCAGAGGGTTTTTTTTGGGCGCACGACAGCAAAGTCTTCAGCGCCCTGAACAGATTAGCGTGGTTATATCGATGGATTTATGGATCTCATCTATCGAAGTATTTATTACAAACACGAAAAATGATACTTACTTCGCAATCACTGCACAGGTTACCATCAAAGAGACAAGGTACTTAAAGAGATCACCGAAGAAATTTTACATTTACGTGTATACTGCGCCGTTCACTATAAAGTGCGTAACAGAGGTTCCTTTTCTTTTACTCTATCTTCACATTTCGTCTCATTCCGGAGTGTGGCAAGAATTTGTTGTTTGCTTCATTTTATCTGCACGATTCTGCAAGAAACATACATAGGGGCTGAAGAATATTTATAGTTCCTGCGCTGAAAGACCGTTCTTCAAATTTATTAAGTTCTCGGCATATGTACACATCTGTTACGTCCTCTCGCTAGTTTAGCAGGTTTATAGCTGTTTCCGCCGCTCTTGTCTGTGTTCCATGTAAATCCGACCTGATCTGTGTCCCACACACCTGAACAGTATTCAAGTATGCAATTGCTTTTGAAGGAAAGCTGCAGTTGCCCACAGTCATACCGCGAAATCGCAGCGTAACCTGTCATTTGCTTACCTACAACTGAGCCCATATGGTCGTCCACTGTATATCACTACATAATTTCATTTCCTAATATCTATGCGATATCACTGACTATTTTTGACTCAGTAATCCTGTTGTCAAAATTCTCCATGATTTTTACGTTTAATGAAGTGCAAATATTACAGTTCTCTACATAAAGATACATTTAATTTTCATTATTTGGATTAGATTGATATTTTGTCGAGGTATAGCTGGATATTAGTACAATTTTTACGGGATAGAATATTCTCGTTGACAGCTGCATCAACTGAGAAAATCTTGAGATTGTAGCTATTATCATCCGCAGAGTCATTAATGTATAACACGAGCCGGAACTCCCTTGGGATGCACCACATATTACTTCAGTGACTGAAAGCTACTCTCTATCCAGAATAAATCCCTGTGTCCTGCTTGTGCGGATTTTGTGGCCAGGCGCAAACCTGGGCAGATATCCTACAGGATGATTTGGATTATACGATCGACCTCCAGCTTCCACAGTTCAGATGACAAGTCCTCCAATCGGAGCCTGTAACGATCGTGGCGTTGAATCAAAGCGGAAGTATTTGCTTTTCTGGGGAAGCTTCATTGCGCTGTTCCGCATTGCTTTACCAATTGTTTTTGGAAAACCATGGCAGACATGTCACGGACTAGAAGCATCCCAGACACTTTCGACAGACAACATACCAAGTGAATATATTGGCCTGAGGGCAGCAGCACTCATTGTTATTAGAAAAAGGTTGTGGTGTGACTGTAATCTGCCGTACAGGAGGACTCTAAAACAGCTCCGATATGGCGATTGCTTTTCAGATTTCACTCAATACGACCGAATCAGTATCACACATTGTATCCTGTTGTGTCTCAAACCGTAACATATGTATCTTGTCAGCTATGACGGTCACCAGTGCCGGATGTCTGATAATTCTCAACGTAGTAGCGTCTAACAAGTATGCAACCATCGTTGTAGGACACCTTTCCACTCAGCACGCCAGAAATGACATTCACGCTTCCAACGTAATCTGACGCACTTCAGGTTTCTAGATAGTGGAGTACAATGAAGATTCAGATTTGAAGTCCCATCGATGACGAAGTTATTACAGGCTCGGACAGGAGAAGGATAGGAAAGGAAATTAGCCGCGTCCTTTACACCATAAGCTGCAATGGGTTAAGTGAAAACATGGAAAACCCATCTCATGATGCATGTAAGGAGACTTGATTCCTGTTGCTACCGAATGTGATACCAGTGTTTTAATCACTGCGCCACCTCACACGGTCTGTGCAATGGAAACCGATGCACTGGCGCGCGTGGCAGAACTCCAACCCACATACGACGCCGTCCAACAATCTACGCAGATAGCCTGTTGGATTACTCCAGCGTCAAGCAACACTCAACACGAATCCGTAAGGTCTGTTGTTGCCATGCGGCCATCTCTCACTATAGAGACACTAAATGTCCAGGGATCCCTTCTGCTAGCAAGATATTTGTCCACCGGTTCTACGTGTGCGCCACTTTCTTCGCAACATGCACTGCACAAGCTGAAATGGCTTTGTGTAGCAAACACGTTTCCCGGAGACGTCCGTTCTACCCCAACTGAACTATGTTACACGCTCCATTTGAAGGCTTCGAGGCATATTACGGTGATGCTCATATGAGACGACGAACGGGGGACCGATGTGCAGGAGTGATTCACAGTGGCTACTCCCGTCATTAGCATCAGATTCAGTTGGGCGTAGAATACTTAGCGTTGGTATTTCGTGATAGTGTATCTATCTGTTTCTCCAGTCTAGTACTTATTTTAAGAAGCACTTCATTACACCGTTCTACTTTCTCTCCAAATTTGGATTCATTTAGCTCTTTGTTTCTAGTTCCAATTTTCCTAAATGATAGTGACATTTTTATAAATTTATACTTTTTTCGTAACTAAAACCGCCTTATCTTCCTGCAACTTAATTTATTTTTTCCAGACGTGTTTCACCTTTTTCTTGCTCTAAGGCATCAAAGTGGGATCTGTAACGATACAGTTTTGTTATTTTTAGATTATTAAACAGTTCACATCGCAATTTTTTATGCCAATAAGATATTACTTACAGTTTTATGTGATCTGCGTTTCCTCTCATCTGGTCTGGAGGACGCACTACCAAAGGTCGCACTACCACTTTATTTTTAAGTCCCATAGTGCTCAGAGCCATTTGGAGCCACTTTATTTCCGACACATAAGCAAAATTTTGTATTCCAAACTTTCTCATTCTGTTCACCATGTTTCTCCTTTTTTATAGTGTACTATTATTCTTTTGACACTCGATATAGCTATTTCTTCAGACACTGTGCTTTTAACAACGTAAATATTGTAACTTCATTACGTGTTTCCTCCTCTTTGGTGTGTGTGTGTGTGTGTGTGTGTGTGTGTGTGTGTGTGTGTGTGTGTGTGTGTGAGAGAGAGAGAGAGAGAGAGAGAGAGTATGTGTGTGTGGGGGGGGAGGGTTGGGGGGGGGGGTGGAGTTGGTGTGATTTGAGTTGTAGAGTGCTGAATATGAACGTAATGAAAGCTTTGGTGACAGTTGATTTGACTTTAAGTTTCAGTGTTCAGGGTTCATTGATAAGTGAGTCTAAAGATGTTGGGTGGTATTATTGTTATATTGGGTGGTATTATTATATTAATCCTCTTTGGAAGCGTTATTCTATTATTTTATCTATTAGTGTAAACAATGTATTGTTTGGCATGTGAACTTGATAATTCGACAGGGTTTTCCTTTTTGCTTTGGTTTCTGTATGTGATAATTTTCTTGCATGGTTAGGAGGTGTTTTTTTCTTGTTGATTCTAATTATTTTCATATCTTCTTCTCTAGTGGTTGGTTTGTGGTTATGTTCTCTTAGGTATTCTGCAAATGTGGAGTGGTTTGTCCCATATTTCCAGGCACTCATGAGTTCTTTGTGTCTCACATCAAATGTTCTACCTGTTTGTTCTATGCATCTACATTCACGAGTGTTACACTGTAGTTGATATATACCTGCTTTCTGGCAAATGTCTATTTTTTCTCAGTTTTGGGATGTATTTTTGTACAGAATTGTCTGTATGAACATCATGAGTAAAAGTTGGTTTTGAACATATACTTCGTTAGGTTGGCAACATGTAGGTAAACAAACCAAAGAGGAGGAAACACGTAATAAAGCTACAATATTTACGTTGTTAAAAGCATGGTGTCCGAGGAAATAGGTATATGGAGTGGAAAGAGAACAATAGTACACCACAAAAAAGAGAAACGTGGTGAACAGGGTGAAGAAGTTCGTAATACAAAACTGTTCTTGTGTATCGGAAATAAAGTGGTAGTGCGACCTCCAGACCAGATGAGAGGAAACGCAGATCACAGCAAACCGTAACTAATTACTTACTTACATAAAAAATCGCGACGTGAACTGTTTGATAATCTAAAGATAACAAAACTGTATCGTTATAGATCTCACTGATGATGTCTTACAGCAAGAAAAAGACTAAACCGCCGGCCAGGGTGGCCGGGCGGTTCTAGGTGCCACAGTCTGGAACCGCGCGACCGCTACGGTCGCAGGTTCGAATCCTGCATCGGGCATGGATGTGTGTGATGTCCTTAGGTTAGCTAGGTTTAAGTAGTTCTAGGTTCTAGGGGACTGATGACCTCAGATGTTAAGTCCCATAGTGCTCAGAGCCATTTGAACCAAAGACTAAACGCCTCTGGGGAAAGTAAATTAAGTTGCAGCAAGATAAGGCTGTTTTATTTACAAAACAAGTATTTCTGTGCTTGCTGCGGAGTATGGGCACGCAGATAAACTTTTATAAAATTACTGTGAACTGTTGACTAGGCATTGTAACTGGATCCTACTCCTCGTCGCCAGACTCATCGGCAGAAGTAACTCGAAAATTCAATCAAGACATTAGTTCACTACAACGTATGTTCTATCGATATTCGTAATAAATGGAAGGATTTTAATCATTACAAAGTAAATTGGGAAAGTTAAAAATTCAAAAGTGAGGAAAAAATGAAACTTTACAAAAACGTGTTCATTATGGGAAAAGCCCTTCTCGGAAACGTTTTGTTAGAACTTGCTGTGTGTAGCACTGTGAAATTTTTCAATAGACTGGAATAAAATATTTTTCAAATAACGGCACCGTTGGCTACTTTTCATTCTTCTTTTCCAAGAAAACAGTTACTTGTCGCTGATGTGAATTTTCGGTGTAGGCATTCTCTTTTAAATGAAGTGGGAATTAATTACATTACTGTCGTTACCTTAGCTTATGTTTGATTACTTGATAGCCTGTTTGCCATTATATTCGTCACAGAATGGTGACTTTCGATGTTAAAACTGTTTTCGCGCTGGGGTGCTGAGATGATCATTTCTGTGCCTGTTCCATCTTAGCAGATGTTGGTGTTTCCAACATGAATTTAACGAACAGAATTTTGCCTTTGAGGTTTTGTAATCCTCCACTAATTTTTCTGGCCGCGTTGCTCACTTGTGCTTTCTTGAACAACCAATTTTGTGGCACACAGATAAAGCATGAAAATGTGGTGTACAAGGATCCATGTATATGATGACACTCATATTTCTCTGAGAAAAAGTCCTGATAATCATTCGGTTTTGTGTTTGCGCTGGCATTCCAAATATGGACTACATGGCCTTAGAACGGAAACTTTTTTGTGGCCCCTTATATCGGACAAGGACCTGATCTATAAAGTATACAAAAATAAAGGTTTCAAAAAATCAAATTTGATAAATACTTCGCGTATGTTTAAATAACGTCAATATTTAGTAGCTTGTGTAAACACATAACCGAAGTATTTTTTGCGAGAAATAAAGCCAGAAATAGATACGTAGTACTCAAAAAGCTCCAGATTTGCAGACTGAATCGTTGTCCAGTCCAGGAGCCGGCCAGAGTGGCCCAGCGGTTCTACGCGCTTCAGTCTGGAACCGCGCGACCGCTACGGTCGCAGGTTCGAATCCTGCCTCGGGCATGGATGTGTATGATGTCCTTGGGTTAGTTAGGTTTAAGTAGTTCCAAGTTCAAGGGGACTGATGACTGCAGAAGTTAAGTCCCATAGTGCTCAGAGCCATTTGAACCCGATCAGGACTGTTGCTGAATAGAAAAAGAAGTTCATTCCAGTTTTGATACTACTGACAAGCCACTGTACGTATCTAAACAAGAACTCACGAGTACATTGTATGAAGTATAACATAAAGCTTTCAAACATAAATGTGGTGACAACAGCGTAAATGAAATCATAAATATGAACATGGTATCACAACATGTGATACACATTTTCTGGTGGTGGAACTCGAATGCATCGGAAATCAGATGGGATTCTTCCGCGTAAAAGGGCACTATGTGTCAAAGTGACGTCTGTAGATTCACACAAACAATGCGCACTGAATGTAAGGTGAACCACAACAAAAACCTGTGTTCTGAAGAATATTCACTATGATGAAAATGGTGAATCTGAAATCAGAGATGTAACTATTGATGACAGGGCATTCAGCTCTAAACGGTGTTGTTAGAGGTGTCTCGGATGACACTGGAAAGCGCTAGACAGTTATCGACCACTCAACTTTCTGAGGAATTGAAACGATATGGTGGTCCAGTACAAAAATATATCCGAACTAGTTATATCAAAAGGAGAATATGATTTTATTCGAAACATTTTAAATTTAAATTGGGATAAACGGTTACGCGATGTGAAACCAATTGCAGGAGCGCACAGATTATCATAGAAATCCATAGGAAAGCTGCAAATATCTAACGATCCTACATTATGCTAAACTCGTGAAGTTTAGTAGGAAGTCGAACGTCAGTGTTGGTGTGTTTCAACCGACACCAACTCCGAATATAACAATTGCCCAAACGATACAGACAGACCGTGTAAATAGTACAACACGCGTGAGATAAAAGGAGGCTCTTGCAATCGAAGACGTTTTGAGCGTTTATATACTGGGAAAACTCAAGCTGTGTTCAAAAATCTTAGGAGGCTGAATTTTTAGAACAATGTTTGCATGGAAAACCCGAACACTGTTATAAAAGTGCAAACAGTGTCTTTGGGGCAGTATTCCTTAGAGAGTTTCTGTAAAACTGAATACTCTGTACCCATGTAATGGAGCCGTTTCATGGAACAGTAGAAACGTAATTTAGTGTAATGCGTAGACAAGCATAGGAGTGGAACCGAGGCACTTTATACCCACTTCAATGTGCTGCCGTGTCGACCACTGCGGGAGGGAGGAAGAAGCTGAAAGCAATCCGAAAATGGCGACGAAGCAAAAGCGTTAAGAGCAAATTTCAAGGAGAACGGATGACGAGGTAACTTCTTCCCTTGTCCCACAGTCTCAAAGCTTTATTCGTTCTATCTTTCAAAGTAACATTATTTGGTCCATAAGGACCATTGTCACAAAATATAAATACTTAGGAAAAATCGTCTTACACAAAGAGCACTTTTACATATGTGTATTTACCCTGAACTGTGAGGTGTTCAACGGCCTTATGTTGGGTCATGTAATAATGAGAAAATTATAAGCTGTTCAAGTTTCATTTTAATAGTACTAATGATTTGCAACAGAATTAATTTTCTTTAGAAAAGGTCGTTTTTCATTGTCATAGAACACCCTTACGGCCCACTTTCTTCGATCACTAGCAGCTAGATGTGTTATTCACTTGCCCTTCTTCTAATCGTGTTTTGATGTTCTGTAAGCAACCATATATATATAGCAGTGAATTACTGAAGTTGCCGTACTGAATTTGTATGATCGGGGATGAAAACGGCAGACCTTACCAAGCTGGTACGATAGGAAAGATTCAAATAGCATTTGCACGAATTGTCGTGGATTTGTTTACTAGTAGTTAGCGTACGAGTGTCACAGGTAAGTTCAAAACAATTCTGTGGGAGACGCTACAAGTTCAACGTTATGCAGCGCGGAGAGACTCACGTTCCGGAGCAGACAAGAAACGTAATAATCTTGCGTGATGACAACTATGGTAGAGCTACAGAAAGGAGACAGTGTTTCTTCACATTAGGGAGGAGTGGAGGGGTGGGGGGACACTGATACACTATGCTGCTTCCGCCATACATAGACTAAAAATCGACATTAAATTCAAAAATTAAATTCTGTAACATAATTCGTCGCAAAAATTAAAATTTTAATCATTGGGGCTAAGGACTACGAAGTCATCACCCTCCTATTCTCACTTTATGTCAGATTTTAATAAACGTAGACGTTATGCACGGAAAGATAACAACTACGTGATACTTCACTAAATCGTCTATTTGGCTTGCACAGAATTCTGGTTAAGTAATCTAAACACGTCACTTATCATTGTGGTCTGTAATCTAGCGTTGAAAATGGCTATCAGTGAGTTCTGAGTGGCCCACTTAAGCCTTTTTTTTTTTCAACCGGAATGAACCTGCGAGTCAGTTCGGATGATCACAAAAAGTACGACCAGATTATGTAGAGAATCAAATAGTTGACGTATGACCTCGCGATTTGTTAACAGCTCAATAAGGCCAGTACAGGAAACACGAAACATTTATCTCGGAAGGGAAAGCCGGGCGACGGCACTGCCAGAGAAAGGGACAGGGCATCGACGTACGTCGAACGAGGAGAAGTAAGTTATCGGCGTCGAAAGAAGAGCGGTAAAAAAAGCCTGGCAAAAAGCTGGAGCGCGTCCAAAAACGGCGGCGCGACAGGAGGCGCCGCCTCCTTCACTTCCGTACGCTATCGAAGCCAGTGACCAGAATTGCAGCTGCGGAATATCTGTAATAATGAGAAAACTGGCTTCTTTCACTGGGAGTGGGGCCTAAGCTGTTCCTTCCTGTGGAGATATTTTATTTGTTTTTGCGGCGGCGCTTAATGATGTGTTCCCGGCGCCAGCCGCGCTCTGCGCTCTCCCGTGGAGCCGTTTTTGCCGCCCCAGCCACACGCGAACCTTCTTACGGCCGCTAATGTCTCCATTCCGTGTTGCATCGCGCGCTGATGACATGCACACATGCGGCAAAAATTAATGCCTGCACACCTTACGTAACAACCCCGCCGGCAGATAAAAGCTAATTGCGAAAGGTGCTAAACAAACGCGCCCCGTCTCATCCGCACCTTCTCCTGATCTTTCCGCCTGCTCTCCCGTTTGTGGGATCCTGCGGGCTCAGCATCGGATGGTCCCACTCCGTCTTGCAGTTTCCCTCGCCAGCTTCTCCTCCTTCGATATAAATAAAATACTAGTAGCAGAAGTGGCTTACTGTTTCCATCACGCAGTCCTTATCTGAATCACTAGGCCGTAAGTATCGTCAACACTTACTCGGTGGTGTGCAGAACCTAATAGGTAATGAAATTAACTTCTAACAATGACAGAAACCTATTTACTTGACAATTCGTGTGTGTGTGTGTGTGTGTGTGTGTGTGTGTGAGAGAGAGAGAGAGAGAGAGAGCGAGAGAGAGAGAGGGAGAGAGAGAGAGAGAGAGAGAGAGAGAGAGAGAGAGAGAGAGAGAAAGCGTTAGAAGCACTTAGAAAGATTTAACGTTAATTTAAGACTGATGTAAAAGAATATCATGTACATTGTCAGCATATTGCTATATTTTTCATTGAAGGGTTATTACATTTGTAAATTAACTGATACAGGTCGGTTGAACTGCCAATACCGGACGTTAGCTTGGACCCGTAAAGTAATGTGTTGGAGCGTGATACGTGTGATAAAAGAGACGGGTAAGAACATTAATAATGTTTAACTTGCTTTTTATGAGTTCAGCTGAGTGGTCAGTGTGGCTGACTGACATGCGAAGGACCCGAGTTCGATTCCCGGTACTCCCATCTATTTTCCGTTGGTCGGAGGACTGGAGCAGGGTGCATTCAGTGTCGTCTGCTCACCCGACAACGGTTGGGATTGTTCTGTACCCTCCATATCGCATCTGCATGACGCCATTGGCTACTGGACGACACGTCGATCGGTTGCCCCGATCGGCTATCCGTCGCCAGAACGGCGGCGGTGTTATCTTTTTGGGATGTAGCTTGTGATGTAAGTAGTGTAAGCTGAAGCATAGGTTAGGTTGTAAGATCACAGTTTGATTGTCAGATGCTGAAGCATACGGATGTGAATGCGGAATCTTCATTGTGTTGACATAGTGATATCTAACGTAGCCCAGATCTATGTTAGCACAAGTTCAATAGCCTGGGCTGAGCTGACGATACCAGCAACGTGAAGCGATGGGAATAATTAAAATTCTTGTTATGGCATGTATTTCACGCATATTCGAAGTCCACGAGTTGCTTGTTTCCGCCATTTTCATGAAGACACAGGTCAAAACAGGCGTGTGGGATTTGTTTATTCAATATTTTCCGCACACATTCCACATTATGTTCACCGTTACGATCCACGAAATATGTAAAACTATACTTTACCTCTTATTCGCCACTGCCTGCCTTTCCTTCTCTCTAATTGGGGCTTTGCGCAGTTACTCTCACGTTTCACAAGTCATTTACTGAAGTTAATTCATCTATTCAACATTTAACGTTTGGACTCGAAGATCATCATCTTTCATATCTTCCAACGAACATTTTTGTTCAATCAGCAGAAGAGGAGTCAACTTTTAGCCAAACTCCGAAAGTAGCAACTCACTCTTTATAATCTTCGACATAACGATGTCCAAACTTTGAAACGTATCGTTGATTATACTATTTGAGTTACTCGCCATCGAAATTTCAGCTCTCAAGACATTTCCATGTCGAAAAAAAATGCTCTTTTGCTATTGGTTTCATTTTTCGTCAGTCTCAACAAAGAATGTCGTATAGTATCCCGATTATCCCCATATTCCGTTGCGGTATTATTGCTGTTTTAGTAAACATCCAATGTTTTACAGACAGAGGCGAATTTTGGCGTAAAATGCTGTTTGTTTTTGCCGCACGTCACTCCTGTAAAGATAGAAATTGGTCGCAATGACACTTCAGAATGTGTTTCCAGTTAAATTTCTCATTATCTTTCTTTTTTTTAGTTTCACTTCAGGCCACGGCATACGAGCATACGGCAACACTGATGGCATACCCCTTCTGCATGAATGCCAAGTTCGGCGGCCCCTTAGGCTGTTTCTCATACGCCCTTCTCTCTCTCTCTCTCTCTCTCTCTCTCTCTCTCTCTCTCTCTCTCTCTCTCTCCACGTATCTACCTCATATCATTATCAACAACACAACTATATCACAAACATGCACTTACCACAACTACCCATACGAAACGGTTACTCTTAAGACATGAAATTCACATACCTGGATGGAGGGATACCAAGTGCGTTCGAATAAAAAACCGTCTTCCGGTTTGGACAGCTGATATCGTATTGACTATCGCAGTCAGTAATGCCACACTATAGTTACAATAATTTGGTTGGAATTAAATTTTAAATTTGCTTATCTTTTTGAAATTGTGATTTTTTCAAAGTTTCTTAGTCGTGGCATTGCAAGACGAGGACAAAGTCTATCCCTGATTACAAAAATTAATTTCTAATGGATTATGCCAGATACAGCAGATACGCTTCCCCGTTCGTTGCACGTGGAACGTGATACTAGCAGCCGCCTGGGGGTGCCAGAGACGACCCAAGTGCCAAATTTGTACACAGAGTATCGTAACTAGTAACGGAAATAACCTATTTCTAGGATGAATTGCTTTAGATTTATTTTTAAAAGCCTTAACAGGAGCCCAAAGAACGGCAACAAATGTACGAAGGCGGAAATGGTGCCAAATAAAATGTTCATCTGTGTGGAAAAGTGTTCCAGAACGTCTAGGCGGTACTCGGATTCTCTCTATGTCTTTACCAACATCCCTTCCGTCGCCGCCTCTACTGCCTTGGTGTCCGTGCCAGTGAATTGTTGATATAATTTATCACGTGACCCGTTACAGCAAAGGGAAAACTGTTTGATTCTCTCAGTGCCCGTTGACTTTCGTGATTTATTTATCGTACCTGATTACAAATAAGCGCTCATTCCAAATTTTACAAACGAGGGACAGTCTATGAAAGTTTCTTCCGACACAGTTAAACACAAAACAAGAAATAAAACAAAGGGGAATATGTATCATTACGCTCTGATACCGGTCACACACTGATTCACAAATGTACTTTAGGCTATGCGAATGCTTTCTTGCTAAGTGTAATCATTTCCGAGGTTGACTGAGTGATCATCTATGGAAACTACAATGAATTAAGCCAGTGTGGAAAATTTTACTAAAGAACTGACTGAAGCAGTGAGAAGAGAGATATTAATATTAGTTGTGAAAATGCCATAGGTGTAATCACCCATTACACACTCAAGTCCCAAAAAAGACTGAACACACTGTGGGTTGACAAGGCCCCGTTTTGCGGTACTCTCAAATAAAACTCATTCTGTCCGAAAAAAAAGATGCAGCGTAGGAACATATGAGAGGAACACAGATAGATGGGCGCGAGAACATACAGGATGCTTCAAAATTCTACGCGTAGTAGAGGTCCCTAAACTGAGTACTTTGAGATCGAGAACTAATGTTAGGAATATAGTATTTTGTTTGTTACCAGCACAAAGAACATAAACCGTACAGTAACAATTTAGACTCTAAGCAACTGTTCACCGCGATTACCGCCATACGCAATGTACACATTACAACAACGCATAATATTTTTGCACACTCTCTGAAATACGCCTGTCATCTTCTTTACAATAAGGCATAAAGCTGGGCCCAACGAACACTTTCCTATTCGTTATATGCTGAGCGTTCATAAGCCCACGACATGCAACATCATACAAAGTGTACACCGTGGAGTAATGACTTTCAAGGTACAGCCACCATCATCGACGCATAAACATAAAAGCTTACAAACATGCTGCACACACGGTGTGCTTATTCAAGAAGTTGAACTGCCTGAAATATTCATTTCTCACTATTGGGTTGTTATCTGAAAGTATTTCGTTTAGGATCCGCTACCGGCTGTATAATTTTGATCCTAAAGGTTTGGGACACCCTGTAGAAGATAGCGCCGGGGTAGTAGACAAATACAGTACAGGGACGGTAAGCATGTGGGCATAATTTTTGCCTAACATTTAACATCAGGTTTTGATTTAAATCGAAATGATTGCGTCTCTTTAATACTGAAAGAAATGATGAACAACAAATGTACTTTAATAGCCATCAAAGACATGAAAAACAACATATTAGCAACAACGCTGTTGATAATATTAAATGTAAGAATAACGGTATTGAGTGTTGAAGATTAGACTAGTAAATTGAATAGCTAACGAAGAGATGCTCAATCTAATCGTGAGAAAGGTGTAGTAATGGAGGTAACTTGACTACAGCAAATACGTTCGAATGGATGTAGGTTGGAGTAGTTATCAGATATGCAGAGACGACGAGATCTTATCCAGGATAGGCTAGAGTCAAACCAGTATTTGGGATGAATACCACAAAATAAAAACTGTATTTAGAGTGGCAGTAACAGCGCAGATAACAGGGAAATTTACTTTTTTTCTTTCAGTATTATCGAACATTTCGGAAGGTAAAGTCTCATCTTCACTAACTATATCTGGGGAGCTGGCAAATAAAATTAAATTATCTAACTAACAGAACTCAAGGATCTTTCAGCATCAGTTTATCAGCACTTCTCCTACAGTGCAACATTGACGGAATATTATGTGAGATTTTTTCATCGGAAGCTGACCCTTTTTTATTCAGTAATTCTCGAAGACCTCCAAACGCACTAACCGTTAACGAGAAAAAAAAACAGCTTAAATTCAGAAAGGTGAATCGAACTGTATGTGTTTCCTGAAGAGGTTTTGATACAATCACGGCTCCATAATCCGCTATTCGCTTCCCTGCAGCGGATAATCGTCCAAACTTTGGCAATTTAAAATATTCTTCGTCAATAACACGTTATCTAAAAGTACCCATATAATGAAATTGTGACATACACAAAATATCTGTACCGGAGGACAGGCCAAAGTTTCAATGACTCAGGTAGCTGAGTCTTAACCGAAGATCGGTCACAAAAGGTTTAAGACTATCGCTTATTTGACGTCGTAAGTTCAGTTATTATGGCATCAAAACTAAAAATAACAAATGGGAAACTTAAACCTGCAACGATGTTTTTAGAACCCGGATTATTTTTTTGTACATTCCTTCCGAAAACTTAACAAAATTGAACAAATGATGGCTTACCAACAAATGCGCAGTCTGTTCCTCATATTTGGCTATAGAGAACCGTCAAAGCTATGCAGATATATCCGACTGTAAAAGCTTTAGTTAATATATGTCACACGACGAGAACTGTAAGGCGAGTCTGAAGTAAGCAATGACAAAATTTTCTTGCGTATTCCCGTTTCGGCCAGCCATATCTAGGTTTCTCGTGGTTAACATAAATCGCTTAAGGCGAATGGCGAGATGGTTCCATTAAAAACTAAATATGGGCAGTTGCTTTCTTCAATCTTCCTCAGTCCTAGCATGTCCTCCGTCTCATATTCGGGACGTTAAACCCTATCTTCCTTCCCTTGCGTTCGCAAATGCTTTTTTTTATTTTTTTACTTCCGTCCATAATTACAGCGGTCATCAAGGATACTTTACCTTTCAGATCAGCAGTAACTCCAAAATTATCTAGGAAAAAGGGAATAGCAGGGAGACAATTCTATTTCTGATATCTGCACCCAAACCTTTCGCCGACTCGGAAATCATTACTTTTAACATCATTATAGCTACTGTGCAATATTTATTATGATCAATGTGATGTTATAGCATTCCATGCGCGCTTACATACGCACACGCACACACAGGTGTTTCTCATATTTTTCTTTGCGAGTGCACCAGATCTTACACTTGAATAGCTACATGATATGCAAGATGTGCGGACAGCCGCTTTCTGTAGCAGCTACCGTGCCTCATGCAGGCATCATGAAGCTGTCCATTGTAAAACGCGTCCCTCAGTGAATACCATTACAATTACGGCCTTCATTTTTCCGAAAACCGATTTGCTGCTAGACGTAGATACTTCAAGTCTCGATAATGCCTCCTCCTTCGCAGGAACCGAGCCCAGAAAGAGCTGACATATAAGCGCTTATCTATTCTGTACTGTTCGTTGATGACAACGGCCAATTTAACTCCTTCTTCGGAGGATGTAGTTGGATGCCTTTCATTTCTTTGTCATCCAGATCTGTCCAAGTGTTTTCTAAACACTCATTCCGTTCGCGTGAACTGCAGTGAGGTAACTTCACTGTTCCACATCGCCGTCTCGTCGCAGAAGTTCAGGACTTGACAAAAAAAAAGTGGTTCAAATGGCTCTAAGCACTATGGGACTTAACATCTGAGGTCATCAGTCCCATATACTTAGAACCATTTAAACCTAACCAACCTAAGTACATCACACACATCCATACCCGAGGCAGGATTCGAAGCTGCGACCATAGCAGCAGCACGGTTCCGGACTGAAGCACCTAGAACCGCTAGGCCACATCGGCTGGCTCAGGTCTTGACACATACTCACAAGTCAAAAACCTGTCCGGAGTTCTGTGCTTACTTGCGCTCACGGTAAGAACAACAGTGTTTACTGTCGAACAGAAGGAAATGAATTGCCCGGAGAACTTCTAACGTGCGCTGCCCAACGATAACTGCGCCTAACCTTACCTTCCACGAACAGAAAGCAATTTCACCTAGGCCTACCAATAGATTACAGATGCGATCATAGGTGTCCGTAGACTTATATTTTTCATTAGATGCTTTCTTGCTGCAGGTTCATATTCATTTACTCCTAATGAATATGAAAATAAGAATGCGCGTGAGCAACAATGAACAACATACTGAACGCCTTACGGTAGTCACATGACGGCAACATCCATCACAGAGGTCCAAGTTTATATGCCAGCTAGCTCCACAGATGATGACAAGATTGAAAGAATGTATAATGAGATAAAAGAAGGGAATACAGACATCTAAAAAATGAGACTGAGAGAAAGCGCAAAATTGGTATGAAAAAATGGCTAGAGAAGAAATGTGCATGATCGATGGTGTCTATGTGGACCGCCTCGTGCCGCCCCCATCTAGGAATACTTGCAGTGAGAATACAGCTACGAACTTTGGACGACGTTATTAACATTCAACAATGATACACAACAATTTTTGAATCGCTGTAGAACAGACAAACAGTGATAATGAAGATATGTATAATTTTACTGTGATGCACATACTGTAAATAAATGTGTAGATGTTTTAGTCGTTTATTAAATGTTTGGTAGAGGTCGATGACGCACACTTGTCCGGTGGCACTCGACCTGGGGGCAAGCTGGTTCGAATCCTGGTAGTGGAAGAAATTTTCACTACCAGTATTTAGCCGGTAAGGGGAAGAGAGATGGTTGTTTCAAATGGCTCTGAGCGCTATGGGACTTAACATCTTAGGTCATCAGTCCCCTAGAACTTAGAACTACTTAAAACTAACCAATCTAAGGACAGCACACACATTCATGCCCGAGGCACGATTCGAACCTGCGACCGTAGCAGTCCCGCGGTTCCGGACTGTAGCGCCTAGAACCGCACGGCCACCGCGGCCGGCAAGAGAGATGGTGTAAAGTTCCCGATCACCATACTTCACGCCAATGTCCTGGTTTAAATACAGTGCCGAACCTCTCCGCAATGTCTCGTGAAGTGAGGGCATATGACACTGTTGGTGATTCCTCCGTCGGTGGGGACGTTAGACTTGGCGGCCTCCTTGGTGCTATTCGCGCGCCCGCATCTCGTGGTCGTGCGGTAGCGTTCTCGCTTCCCACGCCCGGGTTCCCGGGTTCGATTCCCGGCGGGGTCAGGGATTTTCTCTGCCTCGTGATGGCTGGGTGTTGTGTGATGTCCTTAGGTTAGTTAGGTTTAAGTAGTTCTAAGTTCTAGGGGACTGATGACCACAGTAGTTGAGTCCCATAGTGCTCAGAGCCATTTGAACCATTTGAACCTTGGTGCTATTCGCGAGGAGTAGGCTATGTGCCGGCACAAAGTTTCACCCTCTCCCTTCTCATAGTCGTCGTTATCATCATCATCCAGCACAATCATTTTTTACACACAGAAACACACACACACACACACACACACACACACACACACACACACACACATGTAGTATGTAGTAGTTCTATCTTTATAAGGGTCAGTTTTCGCCTATAAATGATCGTGGTTTGCGACCGGACTCGTAACTGCGGACGCTTCCGTGCAGTAAGACCTCAGTGTTGATTTCAATAATCGCTCTGAGCTAAGCTAAGCTCCTACCCCACAATATTTAATTTTGAATAATGAGAACCGATATAGTAACTTGACGAGCAGTCAAGAGGGAGGAGAGCTCGTAATAGAAGTCATAACCACTTTGAAATAGCGACATACATTGCATTTGGACAATATGGATCCTACACATGTATTACTTTCGCTACCGCAGCAAAAGACACTTTCATCAGTACAGAATAAATCTATTTTAAACTTGAGACACCTTTGTGTAAAATAACACTGAAATGTTGAGTGAATATACTGCTAAACATTGAAGTTTCGTAGCTACCGTGGTAGTGTTATTTGTAATTTTTATAATAATAAACATCTTTCTCTAACCTTATCTTTACACAGAATTGACCACTGACTGAAAATGAGTTTTTACACTGATGTTTCCTGATAATTTTCAACGTGAAGAATTTTTGAACTGATAGTACTTCAATGAAATGTGACAATAACACTTTCCCGCACTTTTTTTGAAACAAAAATTTAGTTCGCCAGGCGCAATGAATTAAATCGTATGTTCTGAACACCATAGCAAAAATCTTTTTTGTAGTAATGAAAATGTGGACAACACCTTTTGTTGTCTTTTTCTGCAACTAATTTTATTATGCTTGTCAGTGTAATAAAATAGTACTTCGTACACAATCTGATGCTCTGCTTAATATGGCAATAATAATTTTAAGCACTTGATATAGGCCTAAATATAACCAGCTTATGACCTGAAAATGTTGCTGATTAAATATCACAGCATGTGAAAAAGGACACACTAAGCATCTACTGAAATAACAACACTGCCATAAAACTTGTTGCTTTTAAACACTTATTTTTGAGTAATTAACTTGTGCACAAGGACGGCGAATCACGACGTTTACAATATGTCCGTCACTATGAAAAACAAAATATACTTAACTTCACTATAGAAATAAACACTTCAGTCCTTTTGTGGTGTTGAGCAACGTATTGCAGCCACTCATGTGATTTTGGTACCGATGGATGGTTTAGCAACTTGCACACAGCGGCTTCTGAGTCGTAATTCCCATCGTAATATTTGGCCAGTGCAGTGGGTAATGCTGCAACATAATGTATGCTTCCTTCACAGCAAACTACTTCCCATTGGTCCTCGTAATAACATTGCCACTTCTGCTTGGTTGACAAACAGCTTCTTCATACTGTCAAATTATGTGTAGCAATAATTTCCCGACCATCCGACGCCGTTTAACAATTATTGTGCGTATTTTAACCACCACACAATACAGTACGTGGGCATCGCACCACACACTTCTTCACAACCCTCCGACTCACAGAGAGAACTGTTCTGGAACTTTCTGTCGCAATGTTTCTCCCGCCTTACCCTTCCGCGGGGATGTTCCTTTACATTTTAACTTCAGCCTAAAGCCATGACTCGTTACAGCTTTAAGTACAAGGGTTCATAATACTTTTAAAACTAAGATCTACTTAACAATATATAGATATTAATACAAAAAACCATTCTTGACGGCTATACATTTACAACACAGTTACAGATTATTAGTTGCGTGCTTCGCAGGCTGGTGGTAGTACGTTAGAGCAGCGAGCCGTCTTTTTATCCCACTGCATATGCGCACTCAGCGCACTGCTAGCTTTATACAGGTTTTTGCAACATCCCTGCTACTGATCGTATTTTTTTAGTTATGACAGAGAATAACCAAATAACTTCTACAAAATGAAATGGAACAATTCCTACGCTGTGTGACGTATACTTGTGTCGTTACAAGTATTACAAATAATGTAATGGAACATGTTTAAATAAATAAACAAAATGAAAACTCTGCCTAACCTCCAGCTCCAAATTTTGTTGGAATACTTATTTGTCGAGATAATATGGTCTTTGTCCGTGTTCGGGTTTTTGACTCACAGAAAAACATAATGGGTGCCATACATCCTGTAATCACAAAAGGGGGGAAAATACGCGTTTCATGGTTTAATTCTTTTGTCATTACTGGAAGACATACTTCTGTGGCGCACTGTGTGTCCGTATACACAAGAAAGAAACGAGCTGTAAACTCGACCGTGACAATATCACAGACGACACAGTACTGTTTTTAAGGTAGCGCGAGTAATATCCTTGATGCAGCAGTTTACAAGCACGTGCTTCACACAAATTATTCATTCGAGACATTGTAGGCTGAAATATTCATTTCCGATCATTGGTTTCTATCTCAAAATATTCACTTTGGGATCGTCTAGCGCCTGTTTATTTTTGGCCTGAAAGGCCCTTTTTAAAAACTGTGTGACGAAATTATTAGTTCTTATCATTTCATTGCAAATAACAATTCGTCAGATGGAAATAAGACAGTGTTTTATGAACAATGTGTCTAGCTTCTAATAAAAATTTCCCGAATTACATAAATGTCATGAACACCACATAGCTGCCACAATACTTCATTTATCAACACCTGAACATGTTTTGGAGTAAATCCATTTTTAACTGTGAGACGTGAAAATGTGCAGCGTTAAAGTTGTATACACACAGATGACACGTTGAAAATACTTCTTAACTACATAACTGTGAAGTTTTGAAGGTAGCAGAAATTAAGGCCCTGAATGGTGCCGCCGCGAGGTCTAGGGCGCTTGTCACGGTCCGCGTGGCTGTCCCCGTCGGAGGCTCGAGGCCTCCCTCGGGCATGGGTGTGTGTGTTGTCCATAGTGAAAGTTAGTGTACGTAGATTGGCTTAGGGACCAATGAACTCAGCAGTTTGGTCCCATAAGACCTTACCACAAATTTCCAAATTTCCTGAATGGTGCCCAGATATTTTTGCTGATACGAAATTGCCCCCGAAAGTTTAGATGCTGCCTCGAGTCCTAATCTGACACACATTTTTAGTCTGGCAGGATGTTTAAGAACAGCTTACACAACGATGCTGAGTGCAGCACTCATTACGCAAACCACTTAAGATTTTAGGATGACTTCCTAGTGGCAGCAGGACTCGCGCTCAATTTCTTTTTCTGCGCGTGATCAGTTGCACTGCGTGAGGCATAGTAGCTGTAGTAGGTGAACACGTAAGCTTACCGTCTCTCAGACAGTACTGGCAGCTCCGAAAAGGTTTCCGCGAAGAAAACGAGCCGATCATTTACGGAAATGATGGCACAGACAATGGGAGGGGAGGCTGCGCACAAGTTGATACACACGGGGGCTCGCGTGACGCCGGCTCCAGACATGCGAGTCGACTTTTATTTTTCGGATCGCTAAGATGTCGACTCCGGCGTCACGGAAGTGTCCAGTTCTGCCCCTCGTCGGACGTCTGCAGGGCCTCAGACCCGACAGCAGACACACGCACCGTCATATACTCGTTCCCCCGAGCAACCCAGTCCTCTTCTTCACTATCGTTATCTGTAAACGAGATCACTTACAAAACTCCGAGTGCGATCTGTTCTTGACTAACGCTCGTGTGCTCACTCGCGGGTAGGGTTCAAAGAGGCGATCTTAGTTATTTGGAGGCGTGCTGGTAGACAAGTAAACTCCGTGATTAGTCAGCACGGGAGTGTTTCGGAGATGATTGAAGACCTTACGTGCGGACTGTGTGAAGGAAGGCAGGAACCGTTGACGAGTAACTGTGGAAAAGTATTTTAATCGTATTCAGCATTACCCTACATAGTCCAGTGTAAGTGAAGAAAGATTAGAACACACAGAAACAGACATTTTTTTCTCAGTCTGTGAATAACGAGTGAATCAAGCATCTTAAACTACGTAATGTTCAGTGTGTCAGTGTCATCTACCCACATTTCATTAGCCGTGACGTTTAAGAAGTTTCGAACCCCAGACGTCAAGTAATGCAAAGGTAGAGCTGCCTACCAACCCCAAGACTGGTTTGAACAGAACAGTGCTCAATTAGGTGCGGTCCAACGTGGTGTGCCCCTATACATGGTTCCGTCCCATTAATGTGATCACTACTTGGTGTTTCGGTACATGCGTGGAGAGAAGATGAATGAGGAATCGCTCTCATGTCGTGAGCATCTATGGAAACTGGCTGAAGGGAAACCACGAATGGGCGACAAGATGTTGGACGTCCACCTCTCATGGCAGAATGTGGAACTCGAAAGCTCGCCTACTGCATAAAGCAGGATGGGTGGATATCTGTGGCAAATCTGGCGTGTCATTCTTTAGGGCTCCAAAAATATGGAAATCGAATGGAAAGGGTTACAGACTGTATGAAGGATGTGTAAGAGGTTCCTAGAAAAAGTTCTGCAGCGTAGTCGAAACAATGTTGGCAAAATGTGGGCGGACATTATCCTGCAACAGAATTATGCCGTCTGTCAACATTTCTGGGCGTTTGGACTTGATCGCATGCTTCAATGTCTCCTAAGTGTCCACGTACCATTGTGCTTTAATTGTGGCGCCGTGTTCCAGAAATTCAGTGAGCAGTGGGCCCTTGCAGGCAAACAACAGGTCATACGCCTGTCTCGGAGCCGGCGTGTCCGTTGTTTCGACTACGCTGCAGAAGTTTCGCTGGGAAGCACTTACACATCATCCATACAGTCCTGATCTCTCTCATGCGATTTCCAGATTTTTGGAGCCCTGAACGAAAACATTCGTGGTCGTCGATTTGCTTTGGGCGAAGAGGGGTGGTGGGGGGTTTAAGGTTGAAAAGGAAGGGACCAAACTGCATGGTCATCGGTCCCAGGACGAAGAGGTACTTGCCTGGGTACAATCACGGTTCCACAGATAAGCCGCAAACATTTTTCCATGAAGGCACTGACTGTCTTGTCTCACAGTGGAATAAATGTATTAACAGTTATGGTGATTACTTTTTAAAGAATAAAAATGGTTCAAATGGTTCTGAGCACTATGGGACTTAACATCTGAGGTCATCAGTCCCCTAGAACTTAGAACTACTTAAACCTAACTAACCTAAGTACATCACACGAATCCATGCCCGAGGCAGGATTCGAACGTGCGACCGTAGCGGTCGCGCGGTTCCAGACTGAAGAGCCTAGAACCGCTCGGCCACACCGGCCGGCTATAAAGAATAACGAGTTCACTTAAAAGAAGTACTACATGGAAAACAACTGACAACACACATGCCGGCCGCGGTGGTCTAGCGGTTCTAGGCGCGCAGTCCGGAACCGCGCGACTGCTACGGTCGCAGGTTCGAATCCTGCCTCTGGCATGGATGTGTGTGATGTCCTTAGGTTAGTTAGGTTTAAGTAGTTCTAAGTTCTAGGGGACTGATGACCACAGTAGTTAAGTCCCATAGTACTCAGAGCCATTTGAACAACACACATCTTCACATAAACACCCCATTAACACAACACAGTGGAATATATAATGTTGTACTATGTTCTACGTAGACAAAACAGGAAGAACTTCCCATACGCGTTACAAATAAACCAATGGTGGCATCCACAATAGTGTAGCTGTCCTCCACACACAATATAATCGAAGACAACTTGATCTGGTAGAACGATTAGGAATACTGTTACACAAAGAAATATAGTCCGAAACCATGCTGAATGAATAAACAATGTTTAACAGCCTATTTTGCAGTAATTTCAAAAGTTTATTTTTTCTAAAGAAACAAGTATTTGATAGTTGCAACTTTTCATAACATAACGTCATATCTGATATCTGCACAAATAACTGTTTCATAATGACATCTATGTATAAACAATAAGGTTGCATCTTTCTGTCATCTTGAAATAACAACACCTGTGCAGAAATGTAACAGCTTTACATTCGGATATTCTTTGAGTTGTTTGAATTTTGTTTGCAAATGTGCTATGAGCCGAATACATAACGTACTTAAAAACTTTGTAACCACTACTGGAAACAGTAAGTAAATTTTTACTTTTGTAAAATTCTTAGTCACAATGAGACGCTTTGTAATACACCTACGCACTCTTAACAGAATCAATTGTAACCTGAACTTGAAAAATTATGAATTCTGATCAATCTCTTGAAGATGAGCCCTAGGGCTCTAAATACATCGTTATTGAAATAAATATCACGATTCGTGACTGAAGACGGTTTGTTCTGAGCACTATGGGACTTAACATCTGTGGTCATCAGTCCCCTAGAACTTAGAACTACTTAAACCTAACTAACCTAAGGACATCACACACATCCATGCCCGAGGCAGAATTCGAACCTGCGACCGTAGCGGTCACGCGGTTCCAAACTGAAGCGCCTAGAACCGCACGGCCACACCGGCCGGCTTATCAAAAGGACTGCAGGATGTTTTTACTCCTGTTTTGTATCCTGCAGTTATCAACTACTCTAAACCGAATAATTCGTCGTTTTTTTCTACGAATTCATCTTTAATTTCAGCTATTTAGTCCTCGATATGTAACATAAACATCGTTTTTGTGTTATTACCATTACTTCCCAAGTCCATTTTCAAACTTGCTACATGGAGTAGAGTATAGTGCCATCAATGAAACGAATGCGGTTCCAGTGGGATGTGTTAACAAGTATTTCTCCTTCGTATTCCAAGTTTAAAGATCTGAAACTTTCTCTACAACTCTTGAGAACACCTTTCGTAATACGATATCTTCTTCAATGGCTCATCTTTTAGTTCAAATTTTTGTTACCATGCTGAGAGTCTAATGGAAGCTATACCCTTGACACATACATTCTTCAGTATATTCTTGTATCAGTGCTTCGTGTTTCTAGGGGTATCGCTAGAGACTGAACCGAAGTTAATTCAAAATCTTTCTCAAGATCTATGAATACTGGACAAGTTGGTAATTCATACTCATTGCCCCGATCTATGATTTTGTTCTTAACTTGCAAATGGTCCACAGTGCTATATCTACTTCTAAATAAGCTTTTCCCTTGTCTGATGTTTCCTTTCTTTGCATTTGGTGATGAGTTTAATAAATATCTTATACGCTACGGAGACGGAGCTAATAGAACTACATTTTTTTTACCTCTTACGCGTCTCCTTCATTGTGAAGTAGGATAGGTAAAGGATTGCTAAAGTATTGGGGGATTTTCTAACTCCATAAACATGCTGCAAATAATTTCACATGTTCTTTTCATATAATTTTTCCTCCAGTTTAAATCATTTATACTGAAAGCCTGTCATCTCCAGATGTCTACCCTTTCTCCATGCGTCGAACGGCTTTTTGTAGTTGTAATAGCTGGTATTTGTTTGATTGCTGGAAAATGGATTTCGTGCACCATCGTGTTATTTTAAATAAACAGTACGATTAAGTGATTACCTCGCAATATATTATGTTTATTTTGAATTCAGCATCGCTTCAAGACATTCTACACTAATGGCCATTAAAATTGCTACACCACGAAGATGACGTGCAACAGACGCGAAATTTAACGGACAGGGACAAGATTCTGTAATATGCAAATGATTAGCTTTTCAGAGCATTCACACAGGGTTGGCGTCGGTGGCGACACTTACAACGTGCTGACATGAGGAACATTTCCAACCGATTTCTCATACACAAACAGCAGTTGACCGGCGTTGCCTGATGAAACGTTGTTGTGATGCCTCGCGTAAGGAGTAGAAATGCGTACCATCACGTTTCCGACTTTGATAAAGGTCGGATTGTAGACTATCGCGATTGCGGTTTATCATATCGCGACATTGCTGCTCGCGTTGGTCGAGATCCAGTGACTGTTAGCAGAATATGGAATCGGTGGGTTCAGGAGGGTAATACGTAATACGCAACGCCGTGCTGGATCCCAACGGCCTCGTATCACTAGCAGTCGAGATGGCAGCCATATTATCCGCATAGCTGTAACGGATCGTGCAGCCACGTCTCGATCTCTGAGTCAACAGATGGGGACGTTTGCAAGACATCAACCATCTGCACGAACAGTTCGACGACGTTTGCAGCAGCATGGACTATCAGCTCGGAGACTATGGCTGCGGTAACCGTTGACGCTGCATCACAGACATGAACGCCTGCGATGGTGTACTCAACGACGAGCCTGGGTGCACGAATGGCAAAACGTAATTTTTTCGTGTGAATCTAGGTACTGTTTATAGCATAATGATGGTCGCATCCGTGTTTGGCGACATCGCGGTGAACGCACATTGGAAGCGTGTATTCGTCATTGCCATACTGGCGTGTCACCCGGTGTGATGGTATGGGATGCCATTGGTTACACGTCTCGGTCACCTCTTGTTCGCACTGACGGCACTTTCAACAGTGGACGTTACATTTCAAATGTGCTACGACCCGTGGCTCTACCCTTCATTCGATTCCGGCGAAACCCTACATTTCAGCAGGATAACTCACGACCGCATGTTGCAGGTCCTGCACGGCCCATTCTGCATACAGAAAATGTTCGACTGCTGCCCTGGCCAGCACATTCTCCAGATCTCTCACCAATTGAAAACATCCTGTCAATGGTGGCCGAACAACTGGCTCGTCACAATACGCCAGTCACTACTCTTGATGAACTGTGGTATCGTGTTGAAGCTGCATGGACAGCTGTACCTGTACACGCCATCCGAGCTCTGTTTGACTCAATGGCGAGGTGTATCAAGGGCGTTATTACGGCCAGAGGTGGTTGTTCTGGGTACTGATTTCCCAGGATCTATGCACCCAAATTGCGTGAAAATGTAATGACATGTCTGTTCTAGTATAATATATTTGTCCAATGAATACCCGTTTATCATCTGCACTTCTTCTTGGTGTAGCAATTTTAATGGCCAGTAGTGTAGGTTAAGGAAAGATAAGGGAGAAAACTAATAAAAAATCTGTGATTTGTTGCAGCTGTGTGAGATGTACGGTTGTTAGTTTTACTATGACGTGGAAGTTGGAGGTTAAAGAAATTGAAATAAAAGATGGGAACAAGACTTTCCTACTTATTATTAAATGCTGAACAAAAAATGGCCGCATACCTATACAAAGTGCTTTGACCTTACATCATTGTAATGAAAGAAATTCAATTGTCACTGTTTCTCTATTCGACAGTATGTCACAACAGTGCTTAAGAAGGGAACACGTCGCAGTTTACGTAGTTTTTTACTATTGTACAGGAAAACATGTTATTTGTTTATTGTTATGAAGCAACATAGGATTAGACACGGAACACAAGCTCTGGTCGGGAAAAATGGTAAAACTAACTGACCGCGTGCAGTTCAAAGCCACCATCCCGGCTGAATTAGAGAAATCGGGGAAACCCTACATTCGGATAGCCGGACGGGGAGTTGAACCGCCGTCCTCCAGAATATGAGTTTAGTGTCTCAATCATTGCGCCACCGTCCTCGTGGATTTTATGTTTCTTACACATACCACGGCGTCCATGACAATTCTGGAATGCTGGGGCGCTTTTTATACCATGGGACTTTTATCTTCTAAAAAGCCTGGGCCCTGAGTTTCATTATCGATGTTCACATTTACTTTCATTCAACTACAGCGATGTTCTAATGTTCTACATTTTTAATCGCGAAGGATTTACAAGCACTCCACTGTTACAAATACCCTCTCACATAGTGGAAATGCTGGTTCACTGCTGCAAACTCCAGGCTCACAGTCTCTCCTATCATTTGTAAAACTCTGCTCTGGTAGTATTCTACAATAAATTGCATTTTTCACGTTATGTGAATACTATGGGCTAAAAATGCTGTAGAGTGTCGTCTCAATTATGTACAAACGAAAAATTTACACTACTTAAAAAATTCATTCACAGACCATCATAGAACTTCTCCTCTATACACCCGGCAAGTAGGCAACTACAACTGACATACACACGAAACCTCCGATGGACGTTGAAACTGGAAATATCTGCTGCAGCTGAAAACAGTACAACGAAAAGTCATCATTTATACATGTAAAATTATTTCCCAGTGGGGCGCTTTCTAGTAAAATATTGCAGGAAACATCACGATAGGTTGATTCACGGTACAGTTATCCACGTAGGAGAAAAAGGTCAGTTTTCATGGAAGTTTATGACCGTTGTGGAAGCGTATGAATAAATTTATCTTCCGATGACTGAATAAAACTTAAAATACATTCAGTAGTTTGTGCGAATAGGAAATACATACGTCAGAGTATGGATTATATAGAAATTTTGTATCGCTGCTAAATTTCACGATATGTGGCTGTATAGGTGTACCAGCTCAAAATTATCGAAAGCAGGTCAGTACTTCACAAAAGACAGGAAGTTTTTTAAAAACCCTGACAATTTGTTTTGGAATCAAGCCGCTATTTCAGAGTTTGAAAACACCGAGACAGTGCTAGACAAGCAACTACATGTCTAACCGAGATAGCGTATACGTCGACTATGAATGCAACGTTTCTCCAAACAGTTACACCATTGGCAGCGATCCTCGTAAAAAATATATCGCCAAGTATGTGCACCTTATAATTCAGTCCAATTACGCTACACTGTAACTCCACAGATGATGAAAATAATGCAAGTTAGTTACCAAAAAAGTCGGATAAGTGCGAAAATACTCAAATGCTAGCAGAACATCAAAAAGAAGCATCGAAAAGCTGGTGTCCGGAAGAAGACGAGCGGTTTTAACTCTGCGTTATAACGAAGAGTATTGCGAAGCTCGTGTGTACGGCGACTATTTCATGTCAAAAATGGCGCGTCGGGGTTGGTCGGCTGTTTCCGGCAGCTCCCTCGCCTTCGATCCCCTTGAGCTTCTGGCCGCCTAACCAGGTGGCAGCACACGTCGCGTCGAACGAAGACTGCCCTGACGAAGACATGTGATGTGCATCCCTCAAGTAGGATAGCGTTATTCGATTTTCAGCGTTTCTACGTATATGTTGAGTAAAATATGTGAGCTCTTTAAAAATAATTTCTTAAATGGACAATAGTTCTTTCAACGGTAGACCACTGTGCGCGTCCGCTTACAATCTAGATACAGCACCTGAATAACATTCCTGAGTGAGGTATAACCACCAGAAAAGGGTTAAGGATCTTATGCCGTGTTTATTAGCAAAAGGTAAAAAAAGGATGAAACCAGATCAGTACTAACAAAGTTGTATGCTTTATGGATTGGAAAGATTCCTGAGTAACCACGTGAAGCATTGCCATAAAATATAGCAACTTTTGTTGCTTTTTGTCCTTTCTCTCTGTCGTTTGCTCCTGTTTTGGATTTCATTCCATATATTTCGTGATGTAAGGATAACAACTATGATAAAAATACCGACTTTGCTTTTGTATCCATTGCTAGTAAATATTTGTACAAACAGCTTATGATGTGGTATACAGTGAAGATATAGTCCTTAAAATCGCAACGATAAAGAGGTGATATTACACACGATGTTTGTTAGCTACCACAACGTTTCCGAATACCATCAGGAAACGTTCTAAGATAATTAAAGTAAATAATAGTTTGGAACCTTTTCTGGCAACAACCGTTGATTACGGCTCCATACATTACAATATTCTGCTTCTCTGGAAGACATAATTCACCAGAATCGCAGTAAATTATTTAAGCCATCTACGCCAAAGACCGACAATTGCAACAGTGAAGTTTCAGTATCGTGGCAGAACACATTCTATACAGGCTATACTGAACACGTCAAGAGAGATGTAATAAGCATTATGTGCCACCCCCTACCATCGAAAATATTAAAAAAATAAAACTAGGAACAGGTAAATTCTCATTTGCGGAAACGACACGAATTGCAGGTGAATTCGCCTTGGTTCATGCTTCCAGTTCATTCGAACAGAGGGCGCCGCCACGCTTATAACAAAGGAGCTACTTCCAGTTTCTAACGCCTTCTATTTTAGTCGGCAATTAAACTCTGAATGACACAATTTCCCATGCAAGACGAATACAGCGATTCATGTGCACCTACAATGATCTTATAGCATCTGACTTTCATTTAATTAGACTATACAGTCATCACCTCACAAGTATTGGAATACCACGAAGAAATGCACTTACAGAAACAGAAAGTAGCTATAAAGGTAAATTACAGAACGACAGTACAGGCATCTGGTGATTACTGCCCCTTACTATGTAGAAAGGGCCGCCGACGGACGTATGCGTAGCGTGGCAGGTTACTACGCTGCTTCAAAACTGAAAAGAAGCAATCCTTTTAGTTACGGAGTAAAATCTTAGGTGAATGGTTGAACTCAATGAACGTGGTTTGTAATTTTCTGTAATTACCGCATACAAGATGTGTAATGCTACTACAGTGATATGGGCTGAGGGCAACAGATGTTTTCCACTATACCCTTACAGCAGACTGGAACAGTAGATGATGTGTTGGAGCGTTACGACAGGTCAGTCATTGTCTGCTTCCACCACTAGCTAGCACAGTGTACTGTGTATGGCAGTTATTTTACGTAGGACACCGTTCCTCAAAACACAAGACATGCCCTAATACAGTATGCTCGTCACTGTATAAAGCGATAAAACCGTTATCAGCAGATTCGTGTTTCAGCTATAGCGTGGCCGAGTATACCAGAATCAGAGACACATTCCATCCCGATTTGAGCCCAACTTGCAGCCTGGAGCCCATTGCACAGCGTGGCCGAATTTTTAAAGCGATCACAACATTAGCACATGTGTTCACTCCAGAAATGTTCCCCCATTCTGTACATTTCTGAGGATCTGTTTCTACAAGGAACTACTTGTCCACATGCGAGCAGTGTTCAAGGCTTCTTTTCGCGGTTCGGAAAGAAACTGTCTGACAAAGTAATATTCAGGGACATATTCCAAGCCATTATGACTATATTCCTCAGAATTTAGATGGTGTTAGTGAAGCGGATAGAGTTTTCACTTCTCGCCACGATACACTGCTTTATAGCTCTCTAACTTCTGTGATTATTTTTCGTATGGCTATATAGTATTTGGACTATATATTATTGAGTTTTGATCATCACTTAATGTAATTTTTACAAATAGTAGTGCGGTTTTCCATTTGAGGTCTCGTTCCAAAGTTCAATGAAAAATGAAAGAGCTCGAGGCTCCTTTCCTAAATGTATAATTTGTTCCAATATTCTCTTTTTATTTCACAGTGTGCGAAAGCAGACATTGTACAGTTTGTGACAACGCATAGTCCTCAACTAAGGCATGCCAGTCGTCAACAAAATTACAGTAATGCACACTGATCGTAAGATGGCAGTTTGACACGGATGAAACTGTTAATATAAAAACATAAATGTGAATCTGTCAGGAAATGAAATTATTTTAGTACACTTGAAGTATTGGGCGATTGCCCGTTGCGGTACCCATCGTTCCCCCGGTCCTCCTCGATTTCCTCTTCCTTTAGGTTTGTGTTTCATAATTTGGAAATGAGGTCTTTGGCTACTCATCTCGTTCATTCCATTTTATTCTGTTTTCATGGAATATATTTCCTAATTTATACATATTCAGTTCATTCCTAATGTGATCATTATTAATTCTGTCTACTCTCGTACGTACTTTTACAGTTCACAGAACCTCATTTCTGCTGCCTCAGTTCTAGTCTCTTATTGTTTATATGTGATCTATAACTCACATCCATACAATAAAGTAGGAAAAGAACATGGTCTTATAAAATTTCAGTGGTGTTGCTTCCAATGGATTTTTATCCACGGACCTGCTTATTTTTCCACATTACAGTTGTCTCCCTGACGAAAAAAAGCAGACACAGTTTCTATAGGAAAAAGACAAATTAATATATTATAATTATGATAAATAAAACACTTCCAGAATTCATCCAAAATATTTGTAAACTGAAACTATGCGCCATATTACGAAGGCACTTGTATGTCGGCTGTTATATAGCACGACCAGTTTCAGAATTTCTCCTACATACTCTTTCTTAATGCAAGTACGGGTGGGGCAAATAAAAGTATCCCGGAGAACAGAGTGCCAGGGTACAAGGAAACACGGCAGAGGAAAGGAAATACAGTACTAACCTGACTATACCAGATGTTGAAAACGACCACCACTAATCTCTTGGCACTTTTGGGCCGTGGTCAGCAAGTTTCTGAAGGTGGATCGAAGCTGAACTGCTGGAATTGCTGCAGTCTCATTCGAAACTTTCTGCCATAGTTATTTAAGACTGCGAAGGTGGTTGTGATACTCCTCACAGAAAGCAATCGCACACTGACAGATCAGGTGACTATGCTAACAACTCTGTCAAACGTGAAGATTATGCAAATTAGCTCCACGGTTCGGCCGGCTGTATGGACAGTTGCTCCATTCTGTTGGAAGTAACTGTCCGTCTTTTCTTCCTCAGTTACTGCTTTCACAATTGCTTTCAAACTGTTGGCAATGTAACGTGCCAAAGTCCGGGCCACTTTTATTTGCTCCACCCTGTATAACGAAAAACTTGCTGTTAATTACACCGATGATTTTTATTTGCAAGGTTATCGGCGATCCCAACAATAATCTTAGGATGTCCCGTAGTTTTTTTTTTTCTGTATGCTAGACTGTTTTCTATAGGTATCTCCAGTTTTAGGTTATCTTTAAGAAAACAGGCCAGAAATCAGGGAGGGAAGACAAGTGTAGCGTCCCATCGGCGATAAGGGTATTACAGACGTAACACTAAATCGAAATAGAAAATAATGGGATGGAAATCAGCCTTACCCTATGCAAAGGAATCATCCTGGCACCAGCTTAAGCGATTTAGGGAAAACCTAAATCTGGATGGCTGGATCGGCGTCTCTTTCCTTCCGAATTTGACTCCAGAATCTCGACCACTGCGCAACCTAGGTTCGATAAAAAGCAAGCTGATCGTGGGAGGAGCTTACTGCGCCTCCTTGTGGAACGTTGATCTCTAATCGGTTTGTCTGTACTTCTGGATAGTGTAATGAGGAAGCACGTCGAGCGGTCCTGTCTCTACACTTAGATGACTAAAGTTGTGTGTACGAATCAAAAGAGTGTGTGCCGTGTCAGTACAGAGAACCACGCGAGACTTCTCAGGCTACTGTTTGATGGTCCACGCACAGGTCTCGCCTGTTACGTGAGCAAGAAGGTGAGGCTTCCCAGCAAATGGTCATGTACGCACTTCACCCTGAAGAGGGAACGCGTTCACTTTTTCTTCCGCCATAGCCTTTGCAACGATAAATTGTCGCGAACAGTAACTGTAGCGCCTTTTGTTGCAGGCTACATCCTAACATTACCGCGATTACACTTCGCAAGTTGACTGCGGTGAAGCTTTCGGCTCAGAATTTTATTCTGGATTCGTCAAAATCTTTTCATTTATTTCGACGATAGCCGGCATGAATGCCACTGCAACCTATTTCTATACACCGTTAAACTTCGGATGAGTGTCCCAAATATCGCACATCCTTACTACTTTTTATTTTCCCCTCATGTGTATTCAGATAAAGCGGGAAACTCAGAGGCTGGTAAAATATCTATTCTACTTCAGTTTTCTGTATGAAATTATTCAACCGACTTTAAAAAAATTGAAGATAGGAATTTTCCAAATAACTGATCCCATTTGCGCCATCTGTTATAGAAGTTGCCAGTTCGAGAAACATATCAGTTACAAAATCAAGGTTATATAACGTTAACTGGATTTGAAGACTAACACACAGCTGTTCTAATAGTTTTGTTGAAAACAATCGGTAAACAGTCTGTTCTGATTGTACTTTATTTTCTTATAAATCAGTTTTTGAGACTGAGAAAGTGAATTTGCGTTTTCTTCAATGTACCTTTAGACCCTAGCTCTTTAAAGGCTCTGACAAAAATTTGGATCCTTCTTCAAAACTAAAGCCAACTATTTCCAGTCAGCACTGTCGTTTACTTTAGAAACCAAATAAGGGAAACGGATCCTTATAGTCAGTCGGAAAGTCATTTGCTTTGACATTCCGTAAAGGTCGAAGAAATTATTTTGCATGCCGATGCAGTAATTAGCAAGCTCTGTTCCCACACACACTGTCGGCACTTGTTTTCTATAAACCTTTTTCATTTCTAATTATGATTTTATGCCATATGTTAACAGTCTTTTCTTTTTAATAATCAATTAAAGAGGGGGCGGTCTTCTTGCAAGAACACAATTTTTTAATATTCTTTTGTTTATTTTTACTGCAGTTACTGCATTGTCCCTTTCCTTACCTTTATTGTACAAAGTCTGGAGTAGTTAATCTTAGCACACCTAACGTTTTGTTAGCTTTCAGCGTTGTTATTTCTTTATTCTGAATAGCCCTACATGCAGTCGGAAAATGTGATGTGGACAAAGTCTACCGTTTCGTACTCTTATTCCTCAACATCTTACAAGCCTCAGGTAACAAAAACATAGCGGAAATATATTAAATTGATAAAATTTAGATGATGATGATGATGATGATGATAATAATGTCATGGTGGTCACACAACGGTGTAAGCCTTGCGATTTGACGCCATATCGGCGACTCGTTTCGATAAAAGATTTTTTGTGCAAAATATACTGCTGGAGTCTCCTTTCACATACTGTTACAAGGAAGAAGATGTGTTGTACGCACCTGATCCTTCCGCAGCCAGAATGGAAACACAAAACGGTGAGCGAGACTAGAAAGCTTGAAACTTCAACGTTTTATCTGCCAGTGAAAGCGAGCTCGATGCTGACGCCGTCTGCAGTCGCGCCCAAAGCTCAAAGTTTACCTTATCAAATCAAGGGTACATACTGCCTTCAAAACAGATGTAGGCCATTTTTTTTCCATTGCAGTTCATCAACACACTGTGTTTAGCACGGCGGTCATCTGACTATTTGGTACCAGTTTTCGCAAACATGTTTAGATTTCGTGTCTATTGCCTGCATACTCATTTACTCGCGTCTTTTTTGACATTCACGTACCAGGGTATACTTGTTTCTATCTGATGTGTTGAAAGTAAGTTTCGTCCATTTGGAATCGTACATGCTTCATGTGTGGTCGTAACGTAAAACTCTACGTATGTGCATTGTGTCCGCAATTTTATGTTAGACTGTGTTCATTGTTTATATTGTTGTTGTCGTCATTGGTAGTTGCCATTTGCTCATATTGTATCACACACTAATTTTATGAGTCGTCTGTCGGATCTTGCACATGACACATGACACATTTTCCCTGCACTGGCTATTTCTCTTTATTCACTCTATTCGTTCCTGTCTCTTTGAAACTTAATTCTCCGACTGTACTAACAAACAGTCTACCTACTGACTGAAAAAGTTCCTGTTTATTACATCTACTTATTTTGCGTGGGTCTTCTCTAGATGTTGTGTGTACATTTCGTCGTTAGTAGTCTTTGAACGATTCATAGAAATTTAGATCTGCATTTTATATCTTCGGTTAGGTTAGACAACTTGCCTGTCGTTTTAAGGATTTCAGTTTGGTCCATCTCAATTGATCTAAGGCTAAGCATTTTCTTCATAATCCTCCGTTCTTCCTTCGGGATGATTTCCAGATAACTATATAAATAAAAGAGGAAAGAAAAAGGAAAGGTATAGCGAGGCGAGGGGTATGGTGTGACGCAGATTCGCCCTCATTAGCTACGTTCTTCCGTGTGAAACGGACTGGTTCAAAGCAAACTTATAACACCTACATCTACATCTACATCGATACTCTGCAAATCACATTTAAGTGCCTGGCAGTGGATTCATCGAACCACCTTCACAATAGTTCTCCATTATTCCAATCTCGTACAGCGCGCGATAAAACAAACACCTGTATCTTTCCGAATGAGCTCTGATTTCCCTTATTTTATTATTATGATCGTTTTTCCTTATGTAGGTCGGCGTCAACAAATTATTTTCGCATTCGGAGGAAAAATTTGGTGACTGAAATTTCGTGTAAAGAATCCTCCGTAACGAAAAATGCCTTTGTTTTAATTATGTCCACCCGAAATCCTGTATCATTTCAGTGACACCCTCTCCCCTATTTTGCGATAATACAAAAGGTGCTGCTCTTTTTTGAACTTTTTCGATGTAATCCTATCTAGTAAGGATCCCACACCGCGCGGCGGTATTCTAAAAGAGGACGGACGACAAGCGTAGTGTAGGCAGTCTCTTTAGCAGATCTGTTACATGTTCTAAGTATCCTGCCAATTTAACGCAGTATTTGGTAAACCTTCCCCAGAACATTTTCTATATGTTCCAATTTAAGTTGTTCGTAGTTGTAACTCCTAGGTATTTAGTTGAATTTACGGCCTTTAGATTTGACTGATTTATGGTGTAACCGAGGTTTAACGGATTCCCTTTTAGCAGTCATGTGGATGACCTCACACTTTTCCTTATGTAGGGTCAATTGCCAATTTTTGCACCATACAAACAGTTGTAACCTACGTACTGCATTTAAGGACAGTTATTATGTTTGGTTTATGTAAGTTACGAAGCGCCTTTCTGCTTAAGGCACATCAGGCTATATTTTGACTAACTAATACCAAGTGTCTTGATGTTAATGCTCACACCCATATTGTTACTTAGCTTCAATACAGCTATCAACATTAAGCTAGTGAAATAAATTCGATAAGGAAATTGTTTTAAATATTAGGTTCAAATGTGTGTGAAATCTTATGGGACTTAAATGCTAAGGTCATCAGTCCCTAAGCTTACACATTACTTAACCTAAATTATCCTAAGGACAAACACACACGCCCATGCCCGAAGGAGGACTCGAACCTCCGCCGGGACCAGTCACACAGTCCATGACTGCAGCGCCCTAGACCCCTCGGCTAATCCCGCGCGGCTTACATATTAGGGTTTTTTTTATTTTTGTACCATACACAAAGCCAATAATCCCTGTACTAAATCAATTAAACGTGACGGTGAATCATTGTTTAATTTCGCGCACGTAAGGACACTGCGAGAAAATAAACTATCACACGTAGAATTTTAGCAATAGAGGGATGAAATTTAATAATTGCTCTAAATGTAATTTGACTCTTCACGAAATTTCGCTAACATCTATGTCAGGTTAGCAGTTTAACTGTTGCTAATTGAAGTTATTTAACTTGCAGCGCGTTAGCTTACTCTCCCTTAAATTATCACTATCTCCATCGGAAAGTAATTATTCTCAGTATAAACTGTCTATTCAACGAACGATTCGAAGTTAACATCGTCAGCAAACACTTCCTAGTTGCAAGAGCTCCAGGATGCTCGTTACCTCCTCCACCTGAGTCCAACAACCAAGTGTATCTTTCTGGATGCTGTCCTGGTCATGCGCATTCAATGTTGTCCGATACATCAGCAGTGCTTCGCTTTTCCTCGCGCTTGCTTAAAGATCTCAATACCACCTCAAGGCATGGATATTCAACTTAAATATTTTAAGAGTATAAACATGGAAGTGGTGGTTTTTTTACACGTTCCGAAGGACCATATATGCGGAAGTCAGTTGTCCAAGGAACGAGTCAGTGCGCAGTGCACAAAATGTCTATTACAAATTTATAAACAAAATAAATTAAAGAATTAATGAAACCCAAAAAGTTGAGAAAGAATATATGAATAAATAACACATCAAAGAAAAATGTGCGAACTACTGCATCCAACATCTGTACTGAATAAGAGTTTGCCATAAGGAAATCTTTCAACTTGGATTTGAAGACTTAGGACTTGTAACTCAATGTTTCCAGTTATTTCGGAATGTTACTGGATATGAAACCTGCTGAACAGTGCACACATTTCTGTGCAATGGTTAAGAAAGTGTTATCCAAGTGCGAATATTTTTTCCGTCATATGTTCACTGAATGAATGTCGTTGCTTATTCTGAAGGAGTCAATATTGTCAACAGCAAATCCACCGGTGGAGTACATGAACAGAGATAGGAGTTAGGATTCCAAGAAAGGAAGGAAGGAATATTACGGGCATTTGAGACAGAGCACAAGCTCAGAATGATTTAAGGCTGGGGGTAAGAAATCGGTCCTGCCCTCGTGAAGGACTATCCCGAAATTTGCCTGGAACAATTTAGCGAAATCACGGAAGATCTAAATCTGGCTCTGGATGGCCGGACACTGGTCTGAGCCGTCGTCCTCCGGAATGCAAGTTGAGTGTGATCACCATTACGCCACCTCGCTCGGTGGGATTCCAACACACCTGAACCACGACCTACACTGACAAAAGGTAAATCTGCCTGACTTCTCTTTCCTGGGTAAAACTAATACTGAGAAGTCGACACAATTGTCCCAAAGCATGATGCCTTAGGAGAGAAACAGAGAAAGTAAATTAGCTTTCCCGTTCCAGTGTCAGAGGCAGTGGAGATTATTCCAACAGTGAAGACAGCGGCATTCAGTTTTTGCACAAGATCTTGAACGCGATACTTCCAAGAAAACGTCAATCCTTATCATTTAAAATTGTAGACTTCACAGACTAACCGACCACGTCGGGACGATATAATTTAGTTTTATAATACTTCCATGTTAGAAACTACATGCATTGTGTTTTGTTACAGTTACAAGCTAACCCGTCACCTGAAAGCTACTTGTTGATGTTACGCTAATAGCCACATCATTTATTGTACGTTCTACGTCTTTCACAGCACTTGTGTCATCCGCTAAGAGAAGAATTTTTTGAATCATTCATCATGTTTAGCAATATCAAGAAAAGCAACGGAACGAAAACAGAACCACCTGCAACCGCCCCCCCCCCCCCCTCCCCCCGCACACACACACCTACACACATTACTCCAGTAAGATTCATATCTCTTCCCTAGTGGTTTGCACTGGAGGACAACCTTCTGTCTCCTTCTTTCCACAGGTGACGTATACAACTGTTGATGTTGTGCCGAGATCCTACAATATTACTACTTTATCAAAACTAGACATATTCCTCTTATTGCAACTAATTTCGTAAGACTTTTGAACCTTAGTAAACATACATCCTAAACCAGTTGTAGTTCAACCCAGTTATAGTTAAAGGTTTTCGCAAAAGATCTGAAAATGGGCATTCCCGAAACCGGTCATACGGAAATAAAGGAAAGCGATCTGGAGACTGGATTTGAACAGTTTTATACTCAACTCAGCAGTTCTCGAATAGAATTTGAATAGTTTCGCAGCATAGAGAGACAGTCCCAAGGTGATACGCATCACACCATTGATGTTCGAGTCGAAGACAATCCAGCGTGAGGCAGGCACAGTTCCCTTCCAGGAGCGCTAATCGGTGCCACGGACGCGGCCTGCTGTCGTCTCACTGAGGCCCGAGCAGGATGATCAGCAGACAACGCAGCAGGCGCGTTCTTTTGGCATATTTACGTGCCCTACCTTCCGCGGCATAAATTACTCTTAGGCTACACCACGAGCCCTTCATCTTATCTCGCCTGCTGACTTAAGCGTCATCTCGTGCAGGCCACTTGTAGAATTTCCTTAACGTTCCTCGTAAAAACCTGGTTCTCATGGTTGAGTGTTCATCGTCCGCCTTATACGGAGTACGCCTACATCTACTGCTCAAGCCACTATAGGCTGCGTGGGAGAGGGTACTTGGTAACAATATTAGAGATTTTCTGTTGTCTACACGGCTCTCATCGTGACCCAATATTCCTTGAGTTATTATCATAACCTCTGAGAGTGGTATACGATACTGGCAGAACAACTGCCGCACCGTCTTCCTCAAATATCGGTTTTCTAAATTTTGTCCAGGTGGGATTCGCGAGAACGATATCGGTTTTCTTCCAGCGATTCCCATATAAGTAACTTGTACATTTCTGTTACAATTACAGTATGGACTACACCGACTCGTTGCGACCCTAGTAGCGCGGCTCTGAATTCGTTCGTTGTCTTCTCTCATACTTACTTGAGTTTTCTCAAGTCTGGAGGAATGAAGCTTCCTGGCAGATTAAAACTGTTTGCTGGACCGAGACTAGATAGAGACCTTGAAGCAATGCTCTAGATTTTGCCACAGTAGCATCTTCTATGTGATATTCTTTACGAAGGCACTACTCTTCCTCAGAACGTTTCCAACATATTTAAGTCTTCTGTTCACCTTCCCTGACACTGATTCTACGTGTTCGACAAATCTCATATCGCGTCTATTATCTGTAAATGTTAAAATGATATGATATAATCTAATCTTGCAATATGATAGTATTGGCTGCTTTCTCTTTGATATAGGCATTGTCTCACGTTTAAAGAGGTCTGCCGTTCCTTACACCTAGTGGAAATGTTGTCTAAATCTTTCTGCATTGCCTTACCATAGCCCAACGACGACACTTTCTTGTAGACGACAGAACCGTGAGCGAACAGTCTTTTTGGGCTGCTGGGCTAGAAATCGGTTCTATACAGTATAACACAGCTCAGAAACCTAAAATGCAATTGGTGAGAATTTTTCATTTTATCTTCAAATTATGTGTTCCCTGATATTGCCAATTATACAATTGCTTGGTACTACAACATTTAACTCAACACTTGATACGCGCTGTTAGTAGTTTATAACTATTCCGTGTCCTTTATTATATTCACACGTTTATGACGTTTCTGGTCCTAAGTAATGAGTTTAATAATTTATTCATTTTACGCAACCGTTTCTCGTGCAATGTGTAAAACGCGGAACACATCTGGCATACATACGTACATGGCCGATTGCATGCAGTCGAAGGATTTCCTTCATACCTCTGTTTCAACAATCTCTCACTATAAACAACTTGTGTGAGTATACTTCAGCATTATGAAACTTAACGCCGCGTCCCTTAGTAACAGAGTTCTATGCTTTGTCCTTAACTTTGTCTAAGTGCGTTGCAATTCGAAGATGTATTTTTGAATGTGAGAAACCATGTAGTGTACGTGATTACCATTAAGAACACATTATTCCAACATCAACAACTGTTATTCGAATAGCCTTAGGAAGTTTACCTTCACAATTACGCTATCTGTCGAGGTGAAAGCCGCTCTGTCAAAGGTTTCTTGCTGAGTTTCCAAACTCATCAACACAGTTATTGAATCTGTGTACTGACAACTTTTCTTCACACAGACACATCAAATAATACTTCGTTCCAACGACCGACTTAATACCCCTGTTTGTGATAATATATCAAGAATTGGTACATTTTCCATGTGAAGCTACACAGTGTAAAACGAAAACACAAATTATGACTTTTATAATAATTTACAGGGAATGTGGCGAGTTTTCGTAAATTCGAAGAAGTTTAGTAAAATGTATACTGATTCAAATAAATCGATATTCCACCTGCGTACAGATGAAGTAGCGAACTACAGTTCTCACTACACTGCCTCAAGCACCTTCTTTAAGACCACTCACGCACAGAATACGCGCAGCAACAATCAGATGACTGCATTTCGTTTCGTCTAACACCACTAAAGAAATTGGCTTCGCATATCTTAACATGCGAAATAGCTCAGAAACCTATAGAACATGAACTTTGAACTACGTATTGGCAGGCGCCGACAGGAGTGGCCGTGCGGTTCTAGGCGCTACAGTCTGGAACCGGGTGACCGCTACGGTCGCAGGTTCGAATCCTGCCTCGGGCATGGATGTGTGTGATGTCCTTAGGTTGGTTAGGTTTACTTAGTTCTAAGTTCTAGGCGACTGATGACCTCAGAAGTTAAGTCGCATAGTGCTCAGAGCCACTTGAACCATTTTGAACGTATTAGCAGCTGTTCTGCTACAAATCATTCGTACCCCATCAAAGGTTGTACTTAATTTTAGGACACAGAATAAGAGGTATTCCATTAATCTAGCTACCTAATCTATTTCTCAGGAATGAACCTAAATAGATTTGTCATGTGCAGTCATGATTTGGTCTCCATTGTTGTACGCATCTCTTGTTGGCGAGTCATGTGTTTCAAGCAAAAAGTGGCACGGCATGTAGTATAAATGATTCCATTTTATGAAGGTTTGTTGATGGAGTTGTATCGTTTCCCTGATATAAATGAAGTTACATGTTTGTTGGAGGAACAGAGGATCTAGTATTAGCGCCATTTTTATCACACTAGATTTACTAGGCTTTTTGGTCACGGTAGTTCTACGTTTTTCTTACTGACTCAGAGCTCATATTTCACCGAGTCATTGTAGCTTTGAAACTTCAAGGTATTATCGAGCTGTTAAACGAATAGGACGCGAATGAAGCAGGGCTGAATTTTACTGAACACGTTCGAGAACATGGTCTTCAGCAAAAGATGAGATTCAGACTAAGAAATTAAAAGGCTACTGACCCCTATGTCTCTAAATCAATCATTTTAGCTGCTTATTTATAAATAACAAACCATCCATATTGAATGCAGTTTAGTCATGTTCCTTTATCATTTCGGTAGCTTGTGCAGTAACAGACATTGCTCTGCTGTTTGAATCCTGAGACTTAACAATGAGAGGGAGGAATAAATTAACACAGGCATTAAACAACGCGTTAAGAGCAGACACTTAGCGCTAATGTGGTCATTAACGAAAGCATTTACTCGTGATGGGAAGGGGTAATAAGTAGTATGTTAATGCCATTTTGAGATACTCAAGGTGCCAAACCCAGGAGCGCTCCTCTGACGTTTACTGTTTTGCAACTTCTGTGTTCTACCACAAGCAAGGGTCCAGTAATCCAGAGCAGCCATCAGTTTGTTAATTTGCATTAATCTATCCAGCAACGGAACCATGTATAACAATCCGTCTACCAAATGCTTGTTAGCGAATGGAAGAACTTTGAGGACAACTCTATAAACGCCGTATACGTATGAAAAGTCTATGTATCGAACAATAGCAAATTTTATATTTATTTTTTGGCGTTAACAGTAGCAGGAAATGAAAGTATCTTACTGCCTGCGTCTCGAATTTGACTTCTTCGGGCATCAATAAAAAAGTTTACTCATAATATTTGTTATCTTATAAGGTTTGCACATTGGTATGTATGTGTGTCGATAATGTAGTCTTATACGATTAACGTCGACCTCTCAGTTATGTACAATGCTTGTCTTGCAATGTATGCCAGTGTTTGATGAACATCAACCTAACGATCTCCCACGTACTAAAGATGCCGTTGACGAAACGCCCCGATCACCTTTGGATCTCCTGTCTTCTCTATTAAACCTAATTGGTGCCGGCCGCCGTGTCCGTGCGGTTCTAGGCGCTTCAGTCCGGAACCGCGCTGCTGCTGCTGCTGCTGCGGTCGCAGGTTCGAATCCTGCATGGATGTGTATGATCTCCTTAGGTTAGTTAGGTTTAAGTAGTTCTAAGTCTAGCGGACTGATGACCTCAGATGATGTCCCATAGTGCTTGGAGCCATTTGAACCATTTTTGAGTATTTTAGACCAAGTGGATCCACCGTTATATCAATACGTTTCGAAGGGTTTGGAATACACACAGTTGCCTCAGCTATTTATGTAGTGAAAAAAGCTAGTTATGAGGTGCAATTTGAACCTAATTGGTAAGCAATACTTAAGACTCTAAAGAGCGAGTGCTTTGTAAACAAATGTTTTCATTGATGAATTACATTTCCTTAGGACGCTTCCAATTCTGGTTTCTGCTTTTCCAACAACTGGTTTTATCTGGTCGTTGAACTTCAGGTCGGTCCGGATGGGAACTCCTAGGCATCGTATGGCTGTCGCTATTTCCAGCGATTTATCGTCAATAGTGAAATTAAAAATGCCGTGAGTCTTTCCGCTCATTCATGTGCAACAGTTACATTTATTTCCGAAGAGGGTCAGTTGCCAATACCATCACCAAGCGTCGATCCACTGCAGGGCTTCCTGGACTTCACCACAGCTTTCTGACTACAACTTCCTTATATGGATCATCTACATTGAGCTTCCAACGTAGTCCACCAGGTCGTTCGTACACATCGTTAAAAGTAACAACCTTCCAACACTCCACTGGATTACTTTGACGTCGCCGATTTCTCTCCGTTAAGAACGCGCTGTTGAGTTCTATTGGCTAGGAAGTCGCGAATCCAATCACGAAGCTAGTCTAATATTCTATATAACAATATGTTTTGGTTAGCGACGTGTGAGACTGTATCGAATGCCATCCGGAAGTCAATAAAAACTGCGCAACCTTAGCTTCGTTATCTACAACCTTTGGACCCGTGGATACACAGAGTGAGCTGACTTCATAAACCCTCTTCTCGTTGAACCTATGTTGATTCCTGTTTTCGTTTTCCGAGAAAACGTGCACCATAATTCTACAACAAATTGTCAATGGTACAGGATTATAAGTATGCGTATATGCCCGACGACCCTTCGTGAAGATGGGAAAAAACTGTCCATCGAAAGCAATGCAAGACACCGTGCAACTAGTGTACAACATTGGTCGCCGCCGCGAATGCTCCCCAGCCACGTTTAGGGCACGTAGCACCTAATAGATCGTGAACAGAAAGAAGCCAGAAAATAGACAACTACTCTAGAACGGGAGTGACCGCAAAAATGTAGCGAATCCGCTGCGATAGATACTTGTGATTGCGCAGGCCGCGTTGCTGGCTACGACTTTGCACCTGAACCGTGGGAAGTGCCAGCTTGCAGCTTACCCTCCGCAGTTAAGCGTTCCCAATCGCTCATCAGCGACTGGGCCTGAAACGCAAGAAATCTGGCGTGCTTTTATACTCGATTAGCTCCATTGCTGCGGAGTTGGGTAACATTGCCGATGTTTTATGACACGCTTCTATAGATTTAAATCGAAATATAATAGCAGACTCGACGTGAGGCAGTGTTAAGAGCGATCCCGTAAACCGGAGCGCCGTTAAAAATGTGTAATTAAACGCTACGCCCCGGGAAATTAACGCATCGGCTATCCTGATAGCGCGTTTTTTCTTATTGCAGCGAGCTTAATTTAATTGAACCAAGTTTCCGAGGGAGTCGTATATGGTTGACCAGTTGATCCGGTTCCAGAGCAGCGGCGCGCCCCATTACACGGACAAAAGCCGCGGCGATCGCATTTTGTAAGAACGAAATTTTCAGTCGCGGATCCCTCCTTGCAGAATACGATGCGATGCGCTTCACTACTAATTAGGATGGCAGACGGCGATCGGCTGGACGAAGAATGTTGCCAACTGCGCCGGTACCAATAACTTGTGCAGTAAGGCAACAGAAACAGACAGCAGAAATCGACAACTCTGCAAAACTCAGGTGCGGTTGACGCAACATAGTGTTTTCGTATGATCGGTGGATTTCTAGACAAGCAACGATTTGCAGCCTTTATCAGTTGAGGACATGACGTTAGAGTCCAAGTTCGTGATCATTTTCAACGGCTCTTCATTCGTGAAGATTGCATGAATGTATCGCAACCAGTCACCAAGTTTACAGATTATTAATCTTGGAACATTACATTATTGGCTACGTGCCACTAGTGCTGATCTTCAGGCATCAAGGCCTGCAAATCACGTGAATATTATTCATATTACTACGACTATTAACGAGATTATCGCTAATTTGTTGAGTTGCCACGATCTTCAGTCGGTCCATATCGTATGCATCTCCACATAGAAATGGTAAAAAAATATTGTGCATTCCTCGCCAAACAGTTGTGCTTAAATGGAGCTGTTTATCGGCGATATTATGCTAGTGACAAACTTTGCAACTTTATAACACAATCAAAGAAAGCAGTTCTGCCAGCATGACTATTGATCAGCGTTTTATTTGTACTTTGCGGTCTAGAGCGCTCCGTGGGCCATATGTAGTTCACAATATTGCCGAATTTGGCCCAAGCCATCATAATATCTTAAAGTGAAAAATTCTAATATGACAATAATCGTATAGTGTATAATAAATAACATGAAGATGAAGGTATTACATTCCACGACGGACTGACACGATGGCAAAAGCTCTGCCACCAAGCCCTAACTATAGACTGAAAATGCTTGATACTTTCAAGGATACGAGTGATCGCCGGTGGAGATCGTCGCTGATGAAATTACAGAAATATGAATTTATAATAATTAAACACGATTATTCATTGTAATTTTTGTTTGTCGTCATCGTTTTACACACAGAGATTAGACATCCGCCTGTTCCATCTTGACAAAGTTCGTGTCCACATTGTTGTTTGTACAACACATAATCCAGTTTATGACCATATTAGTAAGTGTTTAGCATAACATGCAGGATACGCGTATCACTTTACAGCAGTGACAACTTTATAACACAATCAAAGAAAACCGTTCTGCCAGCATGACTATTGATCAGCGTTTTATTTGTACTTTGCGGTCTAGATCGCTCCGTGGGCCATGTAGTTCACAATATTGCCGAATTTGGCCCAAGCCATCATAATATTTTAAAGTGAAAAAACTCTAATAAGACAATAATCAAATGGTTTGAACGTGGTCTCAAGTGTGTGACTAACAAACTCGTACAATTCTTTATTTTTTTAAATACGTTCCATTCTTTGCACCTAAAGATAGAGGGGGCGAGCATCTTTCCAGACAAACTGCAAGCAAGATGGCAAAGAGGTACACAATTTTAAAAGGGGATTTTCAGGTTTGGAATTTGCCTTACAACCAACGGAACTCTCCCGAAAACATTGGCCAGAGCGGAGAAATGGGAAATATTTTTATTTACTTGCAAAAAATTATATCCCAGATGGAAACAGCAAAGCCTTGGATATGTGTAAGAGTACTTGTTTATGAGAATAAGCAGTAAAGTCGATGACTTGCTCCATATATGTAGTGTACCTGTGTCGTTGCCGGTATCAGGCGATGCGATCAAGTCGGCGAAGCCGCGGAGTTAATGGAAGATAAGGTATCACGCTACACATATCAGTAACATGCATACCTAAAAACAGAATAAATATAATTAATTTTAATATGCTAAATATTTTTAATAGTTTATGGGCACCACAGAGGATATAAAAACTCAATGTTATTAATATCGAATGGCTCCAAGTGCTATGGGACTTAACATCTAGGGTCATCAGTCCCCTAGACTTAAGAACTACTTAAACCTAATTAACCTAAGGACATCACACACATCCATGCCCGAGGCAGGATTCGAACCTGCGACTGTAGCAGCAGCGCGGTTCCGGACTGAAGCGCCCAGAACCGCTCGGCCACAGTGGCCTGCTGTTATTAACAGTGATCAAATGATATGAAACAGTGACTATTCAGCTAAAAATGTAGTTAGTTTTTTACCAATGTAGAGCAAATTCCGGATGGTGTCACAATTTCGTCTGTGTGGTATGTTTTTCTTTGGCGTTGCTTCCGGACCAAGGCTCACAGTGTACTTATTACGAACTGCTATTTGTGTTTTAGATAACAGTAACTATGGCCATCATGTGCATCTCTCTCTCCCCACTCCGATTCAACCTGATTGTTATAGGCATCGTCAGCAATCTACAAAATAAATAAGAGAAATAACTATGTGCTTTACTTGAGTCTTCCTGCCCAGTCTACATCCTTTATTTGTAAATAATGTTGAGATTAACTTAAACTAAAAGTGGTGCTAGGAAACGCTATATCTCAAAGCACAGTAATTATAGTTATGAAAAGTATTAAGTCTTTAATTTTCTTTGGCACTGAAGATGCCACCAACAGTTAGGTTACATGTTTGATTAAAATCAACGACAAAATTCAGTAGTAGCTTTTCTTTCGCAAGATAAGCAAATCTTTTCTAGCAACTGGAAATAATGGCAGAAAATATCAATATTTTGTACTGCTTGATACTTTCCTCATTAGTTGCTTTTTCCGTTCTGTTTAACAGAATCTAATGGTAGGTTAGGCTAAAACAGAAAATATCAAGAAATATGTCTAGCAAAGTCCTACTTTTACTGACAATTACAAATAAAGATTAGCATGTGTGTGATGAAACAAGAAATTAGTTCTACACTGACATTTCTTATTGTGAGTTTGCTCCGTTTTACACAGCCTACTCAAGACACTGGAAACATTCAAAAATATAATGACAATTCACGTGTCTCACGCTTTAAGTACGTTGTTCGATTTGTGTGTTGAATTCCAGGGTCTTACACATGCCACTCTTGAACGAAAACGGATTTACGAGTAACTTCAATAAGAAGCATACGGTGCGCAAAGTGCTATTAAGCATGAACATCTTTTAAGTTGGCGTCTCATACAGACCGAAGTCTAGAAGGGTAGAGTTTAACATGCTGTAGGTGAAAGATTTGAAATTTTGGGTTAAAGGAGACCATTGACGATCAGAGAGATTGATCGAGTAACGAATTAAGATCTCCTTCGGCGAGGAAAAATAGCCTAATAAAGAATATAATGACTCGATGAGACAGAACGATTGTGAAAATACATGCCACAGAAGAACGTACCTGATAATGACAGGTCAAGGTAGTGTACGTCAAAACGAACAAAATTTGTCATATAATAATCGGACAGAGATCTACCGTTGTGGCCACAAGACTGCAGCCAATTTGCGAAAAGTACGCCCATCAAGAGCTGATCACAGTAACGTTTGAGGCGGCAACGAACGTTCGCAACATGCAAGGAAACGTTGAGAGGGTGATCAATAATTTCTTCCTTTCTTCGACGGTGTCACCTTTGTACCACTGGTAAAGGCGGAAACTTCGAGTATTTATTGTAAGCATATTTGAAAAAAATTAAATGTTCAAATTTAATCGCTGTTTTCTTTTAGGTCAGTCTCTTACTTTACATTTAACTATCTACTTGTTAGAAGAAGAAGAAGAAGAAAATGATGATTTGGGTTGAGGGGGCGCTCGACATCATGGTCATCAGCGCCCCGGCGGAAAGTCAGCATGCAAATCTACTTGGTGGGGACAAAGGCTGTTCCCACATGCGAAGCAGTTTATAACGTATTAAAGTCTGCCGCCCTTCTCCACCAACTTAGGGATGTGGCCTGACAGTTCACAAAATTTCACCACTCTTGTAAGACCGTCATCGGTACCTGCAAGGATGATGGGCAGATCTCCAGCGAGACTGAGGTCTGCCCTAATATCAGTATATAGGACACACGTAGCCACAATATGCTGAACTGAAAGCGGCACGCCACAAACTTCACAGAGTGGTGGATCCTCCCGCCGGAGGAGGAGGAAGCCATGTGAGAAAAGGCTATGCCCGATGTGCAGTCACTTGTTAGAAGAAAAGCTTATTCATGCTCTTTACACCACAGTCAATATGAAAACAAGTGACCTTTAAAATTCAGTATTAAAAACACTGTATCCCTTATTTTATGTCGACAAATTAATTCCAGCACTGTTCTTGTAACGCGGCTAATACCTAGACAATTTAGTTTTATTACGGAACGTTGAGCGTAGGCTTTACCCAGTACACGTACAGAAATCGCGTCTGATGAAACCAGCCGTGGACAGGAATTTAGAGTTTGTCTCACTTTGCCTCTTCGGCCAAAACAATTATCTTAAGCCAATTTAAACAACAGCTGTCCCCATCGGCATAGATGGGAAAGTTAGCTTGCGTCTACCTTTTATGCCTTGTTATCCACAATGGTGCATTTCCGACCTATGCTCACACATCAAATTTTGCTCTATTCGGCGTTCTGTATCCTGCGCTGACCTGTCATCACTTTCTGCATCCTGTGTCGCTACACGAGTCATTTCTGCATTCTTTACTCGAAGGGAAGGAGGCAGGAATAGATCGCAGGGATGTGTCTATAAGTGAGTATATAAAGCAGACTGTTACTATTTTACAATATAGCACATACGCGGAAATTAGGGGAATGGCTGGCATGTGACAAGTAATGTAGAACCACTCAAACTAAAAGTTACCAGACTGAATTTTCACTCTGCAATGGCGTCTGCGTCGAATTAAAATTTCCTGATAGCGTACACCTGTGCGCGGAACGGGGCGCAGACCTGCAGCCTTTCGCTTAATTTAGGAAAAGAGTGAAGCTGTGGGGACGGGTTGTGAGTCGTGCTTGGATAGCTCAGTAGGTACAGCACTTGTCCACGAAGGGCAAGGATTCCTACTTCGAGTACTAGTTAGTCACAGTTCTACGCTTTCAGGAAGTATAAACCACAGTGTTGATGATGAAAACAACAACTGGAGAAAATTTGTTGTGACTTTGTATAGGAACTACCGGCATAGTGATTTGGGAAAACTTAGACAAGCAAGGCCGTATGGAAATTGAGCCCCACTCTTTCAAAAAAATGGTTCAAATGGCTCTGAGCACTATGGGACTTAACATCTATGGTCATCAGTCCCCTAGAACTTAGAACTACTTAAACCTAACTAACCTAAGGACAGCACACAACACCCAGCCATCACGAGGCAGAGAAAATCCCTGACCCCGCCGGGAATCGAACCCGGGAACCCGGGCGTTGGAAGCGAGAACGCTACCGCACGACCACGAGATGCGGGCCCCACTCTTTCCAAGCATGAAAGCAGTGACTAATCGCGGAGCCGCCTCGCTCTATACATAATAAAAATACCAATTACATCAGACGAGAATCACAATTATGAACAAAACAGTCTTTCAAGATGATAGTGAAGGATACTACAGGAAGAACTCGATGCCCAATTACGACCAAGGGCTTCAGCCTAGACAATAAATTGTTAAAATTATCTTGATTCATTAATGGGGTAGAATAATAAGTGTGTGTGGCACAGTGGCCCAAGGAGCAATTCGAATGAACGCCTTTTCGGTGATGCCTGTACCTAACGCACCCCAGTTTTCCGAGCGAAGTAAAGGTTTCTCCACATCAGGATGGTATCCGAGTCACAAGTCGTTTCTAGCGACTCTTCACATCGTTCAGAGCTTAATGTTAGATTAACAGCAGACTGAAAACTTCCGTGGTCCGGCTGGATTCCAGTCCGCCATCTATCGGTTTCCAGTCAGGCACCTTTTGGCAAGACTACCAAGCCCGACAATGATGGACAAAACCATAACAAACATCATTACAGATTTCGTTATGGCAACTGAGGAGAACTTGAACTAGGAGCTCTACTAGCGGAATACCGTGGTCGATTTAGGAAAGCACGATCGTGCATAGTCTGAGAAATTCGATTGAATATTTCCGCAACACAGCTGGTAAATGGTATTTCATCTCGTTTGTCGATATGAAAAAAAAACCAGCACAGACCAAGAATAATTTAGTAATAGGCCTACTATTTGCCTTTGGATTAGAACAGAAGACCACAGACATTTTAAAAGAGAATCTCACAAAGTCAAAAGTCAAATTTATGGAAGAACATGAAAAAATTATTTAAAACAAACACGGGGACATGCAAGGCGATGGTCTACCCCCATTACTATTCAGATATGCCCATGAACAAATTTCAAGACGATAGATGTTCCGACACATCGACTCAAAAATGTAGAATTAGATTGCCTAGCCTCTGCAAATAACATGGAACCATTTGCTAAAAACGTCAGCTGCGCACAAACAGAACTCGAAGAGTCACACAATCAAGCAGGGTAAATGGAACTACCAACATCTGGTTCACGACTGTTGCCAATACAGAAGCAAGTCTGGTAAAAACTGGGAAAACAAAGTACTCCGTGTCAAAGAAATTAATTACCTAACTGAATGTATCACAGAAAATTGTTACGAAAAAAAGTTCATAGAATACAGTCTTGATAAAACAGATTTCATCTAACAAGAACGCCTTTCCCGAAATTTATGCACACATAAAATACACTTATTCTGCAGTATAAAAATATTTAAAAATCCCATTTAGAAGACCAAGAACGTACTCGTACAATCGTGTGAAAATCTTTGGAGCAAGATAAAAAGCTGTATCACCAAAACCATAATACAGAAATCGACAGGAAAATGCTTAAAGTCATTGTTACAGTGCATGTACTAAATATCCACCTCATGGGGTGAACAGGAAAACATGTTTCAAACAGACGACCTCATCAGATTTACATCTTCTTCAAAAAGCTAGACAGACGACCTCATCAGATTTACATCTTCTTCAAAAAGCTAGACACAACTATAACAAACAAACAAAGAGAAGAGTACATTACGGAATCTGAATCACAAATCTACAGGCCTCAGATGAACTGGGAAAGTCATACCAACAAGCAGTTTCCAAGAACAAAATAGAGCAAAACAACATACACGAACAAAGTAAGATATTCACTCGTTGCGCACGAATGAATATTGGTGAAATCTTTTTATAAATCTACAAATGGTATTACAATTATTTTTAATAACGTATTAAGTAAAGGAATAGTCACAGTTGTGTATAAAATTAGAAATACACAGTGCCTTGTTCACGAACTTCTAACCTGCAAATATTGTTAGAGGAAAGGGTCCATATATTATACCGTGTTTCAACAGTAACGCTCTCATAATTAGTTCTTATTTCATTTCCATGAATATAGAGGGTGCCTCAAGTAACATATTGGGCGCAGTAATACAGAAGAGCACTCTTACTAGATAATCGAAAGGCTGTTTACGCGCGCACTGAAGCAACGAGGGCGAAGAGCGTCGATTTGGCTGATACGTGTGAGGGAGAGCACGCCATCTGTCGTATGTAAGAAGGCGGAACACTTGACAGGCCAGTTCCCGAGGGAGCCACTATCGCCACGGGAACCTCGTCGCATCAAAGAGCGTACTCACAGCTCTCCACCTCCATCTTTCCTTTCTGCCTTCTACCATTCCCACCGTACATCATACATACATACAAACACACACATTGCACGAGACTTCCGTTGTATCCATTTAGATTCATATACCTTATCTCACATCGTATGCTGAATCTCGCGTCGTAAACTAATTAGATATTTAGTAGTATATTTAGCGCAAGTATTCATAACATGTTGCGCCTGGATTCCCACTCGACCACAACCTTACCGCTAGCTCAAAATCTTCGAAAGCCATACACTCCGCCCCACCTGCTTCCCTACTCGCATCCTTCATGAATTTATTTTTTTCTTCCCACCCCACCCCCCGCCCTACCACTCTCAAACTGAATAACTACCGATGTAATAAACTTCTCACTAACGTGACACCGATTACAATATCTTTCATCACTGATTATCAAACCTCGTACTCTGCACATCCGATCACTAAAACGAAATCTGCTGAGATGTCTACCTATTCTTTCTTCCGGAAACACTCTCCCAGTACAACGCTCCTAATTCACTGCTCACTTCCTCCTGCTTAGTGTAGTAAAGTGGTCCTTTTTTCTACAGGGTGACAATTACTAAACTACATGAAATAAAATCGTCATAACTTCTGGACGATTTGCGTTAGGACGTTAGAACTGCACAGTTGGCGGCGGGGATTGATGGGAATTAGTATGCGTTGTATGGTTTGGTTTAGCGACGAAGCCCACTTCCATTTGGGTGGGTTCGTCAATAAGCAAAATTGGTGCATTTGGGGGATGGAGAATCCGCATTTCGCGATCGAGAAATCTCTTCCAATTTCAGTGAATTTGCTGCTTTATTTTTTCCCGATCCATCTCTTTATGGTAATTTCACAACCAAAAATTAAACGATTACATTTTTAATACGATCCATCAATGACATATTTTGATAATTTTAAAACCACTTGTAAATGTTTAACCTATTAAATTCTACTGTTTGAATTTTGTGTATATTAAAATTCACCAGTGTGATGACACTTCCTCCCCCCCCCCCCCCTCGCCCTCCCACACACCCACCCAAAAACATACGTATCAGGCGAGAGAGTTGAAACAACAATAAAGGAGAAATACCTGTTTATATAAACAGCGATTCAGAGTCCTGTTAATGGACGACTTTGGCGTCTGTAGGAAGGCAGCAACCCGAGAGGACTGTAGCGAAGTACAGGAACACCAGCAGAGGTTCGATAACTGGCACAGGGCCGGACGTAGGTAAATGTAGCGTATTACGTACAGACAGGCTAAGACACCAACAAACTGTTCGATTACACAGTTAGTGACAAATCACCGCAAACAGTAACTACCGTAAAATAACTACGAGTAAATATCCATAGCGACCTGAAGTGAAATGACTTCATAAAACAAATAGTAGGAAAATCAGATGCCCGGCTGAGACTGATTGGAAGCGTTTTAAGGAAATAAAGATCGTCCACAAAATAAGTAGCTTACAAAAAAAAATGGCTCTGAGCACTATGGGACTCAACTGCTGAGGTCATTAGTCCCCTAGAACTTAGAACTAGTTAAACCTAACTAACCTAAGGACATCACAAACATCCATGCCCGAGGCAGGATTCGAACCTGCGACCGTAGCTGTCTTGCGGTTCCAGACTGCAGCGCCTTTAACCGCACGGCCACTTCGGCCGGCAAGTAGCTTACAAAACACTCATTTGACCAACTCTTGAGTATCGCTTGTCACTTTGGGACCCTTACCGGGATAGGGTTAGTAGAGGAGGCAGAGAATATTCCACCACGAGGGACGCGTTTCATCACAGTACCGGTTACTCTGTCCGAGACTGTTAATAAAACGCTCGACAAACTGCAGCGGCAGACGCTACGAGAGGGGGTGGGGGTTGTGCATGAGGGCCACGTTCAGTGTTGAAGTTTCGAGAGTATACGTTCCAGAAGCCCCGCCGACAACGAAGTCATTAATGACCAAGAAGAATCTCGATTTATTTCAAGGATGGAAAGGAAATTGGGAGTGTTCTTTCAAAGGAACCGTACCGGCATTTTTTGGGAGCGATTCAGGGAAACTGCGGAAACCATAACTCGGGAAGATCGGGCGCGTATTTGAAACCCCGTCCTCCCGAATGCGAGTCCAGTGTTCTAACCACTGTGCCACCTCGCTCGATCATGCGTTCCATCAACAGTTGGGCAACATATTGCCACCTTCCATATACGTTTTGGGAAGTGAATCAGAAAATTCCAGCACATACTTAGCTTTGTCGACAGTCATTCTTCCCACGCGCAAGGTGGCATATGGAGTGGAGATATAGCTTTAATTGTGACTACAGCCACGACTTATGTCAGTTATTGTTTTTTTAACGTAGCTAATTTTACACTGTTATTGTAGTTTCAGGAATCTGTGTTGTCAAGGCGCACAAGAAACTGCCATTGCAATGTCTTCAACGAACAGTAGTATAAGTTATTCTTGAATTCCAGGCAAAACTATAGGGTATATACGAGTTTCAGAAAGGAATTTGTGAGGAGTCGATCTGTGCACCACTGTAAAAGCAAAGCAAAGCTCCACGTTCAGGCCTAGGCCGACCGTCGTGTCAACCTCTGCCAATACGTCATTCTGACGCGGTATGGAGAGACATGGGGTCAGCACAACACTTTCTCGGTAATTATTGCTTTGTTGATCTCTGAGCCGCTTCTTCTCACATGAGTAGCTCCCCCATTGACATTATGAGGCTGAGTGCCACCCATACCAGTCCTCCAGATAAGGAAAAATCCCTGTCACCACAGGGGATCGATCCTGGGTACCCCACGAAGCAGCCAGACACGCTGACCACTCAGCTATGGAGACGAAATACGAACCAGTGTATAGCAGTATATCCCAGACTGAACCTCGTCAATTTGAAAAAATGAGATTTATCGTTGCCAGGGTAAAACATGCCGGTCGGTCGCTACCGACGGAACCGCTAGGGACCGTGGGCGTAGTTTGCGTTGGATGACCGTATGCGGGGTGAACCACAACTCCACCGACACGATTAATGAGATTGTTCAGGGATGTTTCCTCAACGGTAAACTGGACCTGTGATCTCCGAAGACTCGTTACAGAGTAATTATGTAATTATGACCTATTCGGCTTCGTAAAGAGAATCATCTTTTTTTCTATGGAACTACTTTCACAACAATGGAAAAGCCTGTAATATGCAATCACCAAACCGTAGTAGCGCAAAAGGATACGGTTATTCGTGGGCGCCTATATACAGATGCAAAACTACTGTGCTGTGGTTGCCGTCGCTGCGGGGACAGTTGAGAATGGCGTCGTTGTACACTATGCGATCAAAAGTATCCGGACACCTGGCCGAAAATGACTTACAAGTGAGTGGCGTCCTCCATCGGTAATGCTGGAATTCAGTATGGTGTTGACCCACCTTTAGCCTTGACGATAGCTTCCACTCTTGCAGCCATACATTCAATCAGGTGCCGGTAGGTTTCTAGTGGAATGTCAGCCCAGTCTTCACGGAGTGCTGCACTGAGGAGAGGTATCGATGTCGGCCGGTGAGACCTGGCACGAAATCGGCGTTCCAAAACATCCCAAAACTGTTCTTTAGAATTCAGGTCAGGACTCTGTGCAGGCTAGTCCATTACAAGGATGTTACTGTCGTGTAACCACTCCGCCACAGACCGTGCATTATGAACAGCTGCTCGATCGTGCTGAAAGATGCTTAAAACATCAATGTAGGCCTGTGCTGTGATAGTGCCATGCAAAACAACAAGGGGTACAAGCTCCCTCCATGAAAAACATGACCACACCATAACACCACCGCCTCCGAATTTTACTGTCGGCACTGCACACGCTGGCAGATGACGTTCACCGGGCATTCGCCATACCCACACCCTGCCATCGGATCGCCACATTGTGTACCGTGATTCATCACTCCACACATCGTTTTTCCACTGTTCGATCGTTCAATGTTTTCGCTCCTTACACCAAGAGAGGCATCGTTTGGCATTTACCGGCATGATGTGTGGTTTATGAGCAGCCGCTCGATCATGAAATCTAAGTTTTCTCACTTCCCGCCTAACTGTCACAGTACTTGCAGTGGCTCCTGATGCAGTTTGGAACTCCTGTGTGATGGTCTAGATAGATGTCTGCCTATTACACATTACGACCCACTTCAACTGTCGGCGGTCTCTGTCAGTCAACAGATGGGGTCGGCCTGTACGCTTTTTTGCTGTACATGTCCGTCCACGTTTCAACTTCACTATCACATCGGAAACAGTGGGCCTAGGGATGTTTAGGAGTGTGGAAATCTCGCGTACAGACGTATGACACAAGTGACGCACAATCGCCGGACCACGATCGAAGTCCGTGAGTTCCGCGGAGCGCCCCCTTGTGCTATCTCACTATATCTAATGACTTCTGAGGTCGCTGATATGGCGTACCTGGCAGTAGGTGGCAGCACAATGCACCTAATATGAAAAACGTATGTTTTTGGGGGTGTCCGGATACTTTTGATCCCATAGTGTACCTGTTTCCGTTGCTTTAGGTAAATCTGTAAACGATATGCACATCGGCCGATTTTCCATCACTAAACCTATCCGTACTACTATGTGTCACTGTTACCGTACAACAAAACTACCTGGAAAACAAACCCGAAACAGGACCGAAATTTTCTCAATGCAAGCTTGAGTACCAAGAGTAAAGTAGGCCTTACAGTTCTCAGTAGCAAGTACCGCGTGTGAATGGAACAAGTTTGTTTCCCAACAAGACACACAGCGCATAAGGTCGACATTTGCACTGTTGAGCAGATATCTTCAGTGCAATACCAATACAAAGCGTAAAAATCAAACTAAATTATTATTACGCTGTAACAAGACACCTCAGACCACGGGTCCCTTATACGAAAATACTACGGAAATACGCCTCAACAACATCAGAAATACTGTCAGTGTGGTTCTGGTTCACCCTGTATAATTCGTATTCTGGAGACGACAGCATGCTTACAAATATGTTCCAAAACGCCGCATATAAAACCTGGATTTTCCGATGCTCATACCTCGCGGTCTATTGGTGAGAAAAAGGTAGGGTCAAGCGTTTTGGATAGTCCTTGGGTTAAGGACCATTTGAATACCCAAACAGGGGGATCGTCTTAGTGCCATTCTTATAAAGTACAGGTCAAAGTGTGAATACTTATTCCGTTTGGTTGACGGTAACATTATGGATAAAATTGTTTATTACAAACGTTATGTTGACGACACTCTGTTACTTGTCGATGGTTCCCGTGAGGACATTGAGGAAATAGTAAAAAAGTTCAACGACGCACATAATAAAATAGAATTTACCGTGGAGTATGAAACTGAAATTGTTTACAGTTCCTGGACCTGAATATAAAAAAGCAGGGCAACAAACATGCGTTCTCCGTTTATAGAAAACAAACTACGACTGATGCCGTGATCCCGAATGATTCATGCCATCCGCAGGCTTAAATAAAGAAGCTGCTTTCCGTAGTCTTGTGCATAGGGCAGTCAATATACCTATGAGCGAAAAAGATAGGGAGACTGAAATTAATACCGTTAAGAGAATAGCGATGAATAACGGTTACAGAATAGATATGGTTAAAAAAACTGTTACGGAAAAGTAATAAGCGCAAAAAGAAAAAACCTGATGGAGAGAAAGAGAAAATTATCACGATGCCATACTACGGAACAGTCTCACAAAAGATAGCAAATATTTTTAAGCCATACGATGTTAAAATAGCTTTTCAGACTAATAACCTAGTGAGGTATAGCCTTAAGCGCGATATTGGCGAGAAGAGAAATAAGTTTGAAAGATCGGGAGTTTATAAGATTCAGTGCAGAACTTGTGATGCAAAATATATCGGGCAGACAGGAAGATCATTGCGATCCGGTATAAAGAACATAAAGATGCGTTCAGGTTAGGAAATTATGACAAATCAGCTGTGGCGAACCATATATATGAAACAGGCCATCCCCTTAATAGCATAGAAGATAACGTGGAAATATTGGACGTAGATAAGAAAGGGGGGAAACTTGATTTACTAGAGGAATTCGAGATAGCTATCCATGAAAAGAAACAAAGCAATATTCTAAATGCACAAGATAATTTTAAAGAAATGAGATTTTTTAGCGGGTTTTTAGAATTATTTTAGGGTAGGTATGCGACTTTAAGTTGGTAGCATGTCACTGACGGAGTTTCTAGAGGCTAACGATGGCAGACCAATGCAATAAGGAAATAAGGCGCGCAACAGCATAGCGTTAATGTCAAGCACACGGCTGTAACCACGCCACAACACCTAGGCACGTGAGTCCACAACAGCTCCCGAGCCAGCACAGTGCGACAGCATACTTGGTAGATATGGGACGGCCATCGACTTGTGTCAACAACTTCATTGTAAGACGAGGACCCACAGTCCAATATACTTTTAATTCTGTTTTACTATATGGACTTCCCAACTGTTTGTGATGGTATTTTGTCTTTTTAGTCCGTTTAATTTCATGACATAGACTTTACAACCTGATGATGAGAGCATTGTCTCTTGAAACGCGTTGTTAAAATATATGTATAAGAATCGCGGTTGAATGCTAACAGTGATAACCAGTATAACGACAACTGCTACCTCGACTCCATAATGGATTATATTAAATACTTATTCCGTGTTAGGCAAATGAAGAAAATCGGTTGGTTCTTTTTGCGTTTGATGTAGCCTACGGGGGGCTTGGTGGGCACCGTTAGTTCATGGGAAGATACTCGGAAAACACCAAAAAAGGTGTTTTCTTACTATATTTTCGCCGTTGCCAGTGGACCAAAACCCACGAGGATTCCTTGATGGCTACGCACAGCGAATAATTGAAATTTTTACAATATGTACCTAAGATCCCGGTCTCCAATAACGGTCAAAATTTGCTTGATATCTTTATCGCTTTTCCAGATACAAAGCTTCAACTTTACCCTACTCGTATACGTAAAATATGCACATAAAAATTAAAAAGATAAATCGATGACGGGTATACTCGTGATAGAACCGTGATTAATTACACTGACGGATATACCCGTGGATGGATGAATGAGTGAAATGAATTAATTAATGATGCATTTGCGAAAATTCATGGGTGGTTCCTGAGGAAACCCCAAAAACAGCGTTTTTCACCATATTTTCGCCGTCAACGACAGACCACACCCCAATCGCGGATTCCAAGACGGCTATGTACAGAAAACGGTTGTAATTTTTATGATATATTCCGAATATTTCAATTTCGAACAACCATGAAAATTTTCCAGACATCTTTATCCGTTTCCGAGACACAGAGGTTCAAAGTTAGCCTCTCTGTGCACGTAAAATACGCACGTAAGCTGGGTGTGAGGCGGAAACGTAATTTATGAAGTGACGTAGCACGAATAAATGTGGTGTAAAGTGGTACCGTTATCATCAAAATGGTTTTGGAAGCTCCACATTGTAGTGCTGAAACACACGCACGTCTGTGCACGTAAAATCCGGCCTGAGGTGTAAAATTGGTTTTGCGTTATTTCAGTTTCACATAAGTAAACTATCAAAATTTTACTGACCAGTTGAGTTCTTTTCATATGACTGACGTGCCCTGCTGTGACAGGAAACACAAGGGAACCAGCGGAAAAATGTTCCTATCGGGGCACAAAAAAGACGAATATGCTCCTCTTTATTCAAAAATTCTGACTGAAAAGCGAGGTACCAACTGCTTCAGTGTACCTTCCTCATCACCTTAAAAAATGTTCCTAAAATTTTTGGCATGCAGACATATTCGCGCTGTTTTATGCTGAGAAAGGAGAAGACAATGGCAGCGGGAAAGAGATGGAGAAGTAATGAATATTGGAAGATAGTAGACAGTGGTTGTGGTTAGAGAGAGGAATGCGGCAATAAAATTATGAGACAAAGAGAGGGACAAAGTGGCAGTGAAACATAGTACTGTAGACAGTGAGAGAACAGTGCTAGGAAAAGGATGAAGGAGACAGTGCCAGTGGGAGAGGAATATAGAGACGGAAGTGGGTGAGAGCCACTGATAATGAGAAGCAGAGTCTGTGACAGTGACAACGGGGAAGGAAGAGACAATGACAGTGAGAAGAGACAGCAGCAGTAGGAAGGAATGAATGAGATAGTAGCGGTAAAAGAGAGCAAAAGGGAGGCAGTGACAGTGAGAAGAGACACTAATAGGAGAACAGAACAATGGAGACTGTGCTGAGACAGGAGACAGTGACAGTTGGAGAGCCACAAAGAGATAATGAAATCGAGTTGGGCCAAATGAGTGAGCGAGAATAGGCAGTTAGAAGTGGATGGGTATGAGAGATTTACAACGATGGACTAGTGAGCGTGAGCGAGTTGGGTGCTTGTGGGAGGGAGACGTGACTTACATGTTAAAAAATAGCGTGAATATCTTCACATGCCAATATTTTTGCTAAAATTTTTAAAGACGCCGAGGAACGTAGAATGAGACACCTGGCACCCCACTTTTCAATCAGATTCTTTTAATAAATAGGAACATATTCGCCTTTTCTATGTTCCGATAGGAGAATTTTTCCTCTGGTAGAGACTTTCAACGTGAGATACTATAGTTTCCTCTGGCACATTATCAAGTGAAAACTGATTCTTGTTGTATGTGTATTCAACACCATACATTGAACACAAGAATTTTTGAATGTCTTTTTCATCTAGAACTCGTTCCTCACTCCAGAAGCCACGGCAAGCTGTGTGCCAGACTGTACTAATATTATTTCCTACCTCCCTTTCTAGCTGAGTTGCGTACGATACGCGCCGGCTGTTGGTCCCCTCTGCATGATTAATTTTGGCGTCGTTCTCTTATGTAGTACGAAGTATTGTGATTCTTGACTCGTTTTGGAAGATAAACTGTCGGAGTTTTGAGACCAATTCTTTCCGCGATGCAAACCGACTTTCTTTATGCATCTCCGACTGAAAGTTGTTAACGAAAGGAAGATTACTCTTCAATGGCCAGCGAAGACCTAAAATTCCTTCTTGTCGACGACGTTGCATGTCTTTTACCGATTATAAATCGTGTTTTTCGGTCAAATATGAATTCTGAAGAGTGAAAAAGCTGTATTCGAGTGCAGGCATTCTAAGCATCGTGTGTTAGGCTTACCTTCATTTCTGTTTCCAGTGTCATATTACGATTTCCAAAACACTGTTTCGTAAGTTTAACTTTTTAATTTCACACGGTCGTCTTGCTTACACTGCACTGGAGGGCCAACTGCCTGGTACTAACACGGCGGTCGCCTTACACAGTGTTAATCACATTTTCCTTCAAGTCTGAACATTTCAGATACGTCCTTCATGATTTCCTGCTTCCTGAAACGACCCTGTCTCAGACAAACGGCGAAACACTGTTGCAAACATCGGATGCTGTAGTTGTCGTCGGCGGGGACAGATCTCCTGATACAACCTTGGTGCCCGTCACCCACTGCCATTTGCCTTTCCGTAAGTAAACATCATGTCGTCAAGCTCTCGATTCGAATACTGAACCATTGTGTACAACGCTGTATCACATCCACTTCAAGGTGAGTCAGAAAGAGAAGTGAATCGGACACAACATTACCAATTACTATTGCAGGAGAATACGCTAGGGCATGACGTATGAGGAACAGTACCCCGTTCTAGGAGCAAATCATGCGTACTGTAACTGTGGCTGCATGGTACAGCGTGTATTAGACCACACTCTCTGTAACGGGGGTACGACTGAATGAATGGTCTCTAGCATGGAAACCATACATTTCCGGAAATAAGTTCATTAGACATTTTTTGTACCGAATCCTCTCATCGATCACTCCCTAGAGTTTGTACATGATGGAAAAAATCACCCTGCATAAAAAGCGTGAGTGCAGAAAGTGCAAAACGGCTAAGGAATAGTGGCTAGAGAACAAATGCAAGACGCTGCGAATAGGAAAATTAAAGGGCCCTTTGCAGTTAAGAGAAGCAGTAACGTGACTGTCAAGAGTTCCGATGGCGAAGCCAATACTAAGCAAATAAAAGAAAACTCAGAGATGAAAACAATATATAGAATGTTTATGTAAGGGAAACAAACTTGAGGTCAATATTATAGAAAGAGAAGAGGAAATAGGTGAAGATGAAATGGGAGATGTGACACAACACTGAAACACCTGTCACAACTGACAAAATTATTGCACCTGGTGTGCAAGATGTATGGAATAGGCGGAATAGATTCAGACTTCAGGAAGAATGTAATAATTCCAATGCTAAAGAAGGCACGACCTGAGAGGTGTATATGCTAACGAAACATCGGTTTAACAAGAAATGGTTACACGTTACTGAGACGAATTATTTAGAGAAGAATGGAAAAAGTGGTAGAAGTCGACTTCGGAGAAGATCTCTTCGAGTTTCGGAGAAATGTAGGAACACGCCAGGCAATACTGACAATTCGACTTATACTAGAAGACAAGTTAAAGAAAGGCAAACCTACGTTTATAGTCTTTGTAGCTTTAGAGAGCGCTTTCGGCAGTTTTGACTGGACTACACTCTTTAAAGTTCTGATGGTAGCAGTGATAAAATACAGTGAGTGAAAGGTTATTTAAAACTCGTGCAGAAACTATACTACAATTATCCGAGTCGAATGAGACGAAAGAGTTGCCGTATATGAGAAGGGAGCGAGAAAGGGCTATAGCCGTTCTCCGATGTCAATCAGTCTGTACATGAGCAAGCAGTAAAGGGAATGTAGGAGAAATTTGGAAAGGGAATTCAAGTTCATGCAGAAGAAATAAAAAAAGCTATGCGGTTTTCTGAAGACATTGTAACTCTGGAAGACAGTAAAGGTTCTGGAAGACAGCAAAGGTTCTGGAAGACTATTTGAATGAACTGGATAGTGTCTTGAAAGCAGATTGTAAGATGAGCATCAACGAAAGTAAAACAAAAGGTGATGTAGTGTAACCGAATTAGATTAGGCAATGAGATATTAAAAATTGTAGTTGTGTTTCGCTACTGGGGAAATAAAAAACATGATGGCTGAAGTAGAGAGGACTCAAAATGCTTATTGGTGATAGCAAGGAAAGCATTTCTGAAAAGAGGATCTCTGTAACATATAATATAAATTTAAGTATTAGGAAGTCTTCACTGAAGGTATTTCTCTGGAGTATAGACTTGTACAGAAGTGAAACGGCCATAGTAAATAGTTCAAAAAAGGAGAGAATGTAAGCTTTTGAAATGTGGTGCTACAGAAGAATGCTGAATATTACATGGCTAGATCATTTAAAGAGGGTATTGAATCGAAATGGGCAGAACATTTATGGCATAGATTGAGTAAAGGAAGTGATCGGTGGATAGAACGCATCCTGAGGTATCACGGAATTGTCCATTTGGTAATGGAGGTTAAAACCGTGGAGGGAGACCAAGGCTTGAGCACAGCAAGCAGGTCCAAATGCATGCAGGCTGTGGCAGTTAACTCAGAGGTGAAGCGGCTTGCACAGGATAGAGCAGCAAGAAGAGCTGCATCAAACTAACCTTCGCACTGAAAACCACAACAGCAACAATTCCTCAACAATTGTATAGTATAGAACGGTGTTCACAATTAAGCAGATTTCATTTTCAACAGGCTTCCCAAAAAACTGAAAAAAAATTGAGTTATACACCCCAAGTCTTCAAATCTAAGCAAGGCAGTCCTCGAAATAGTTGATAATTTATCCCTGTATTGCGTTATTAATTCGTACAGTCTTTCACAATTTTTTGTGTTTTATTCATTCTTTCGTTCCTTTTGTTTATCAATTTTCTAATCAGCATTCTATAAGCTACTTACTGAGTCGTTCGATGACCGTGTAGTTCTGGCCCGAATGATCCCAGGGAACCTGACAAATAAATGCACACTCATGAGCAGTTGAGCAGGTAACCGTTGTGGTAGGGCGATGCAAACATTAGATTGGCCTGAAACGTAACTGCAATGTCGGGATTTTGCCTGCAGACCGGAGAGACAGGATGGGCAAGGCGCGAGGTATCGGCGCATTTGATCACTTTTGGCTGGTGGCTATCCATGTTGTTGGACAGTCCATTCCCGTCGTGGTGCAGGTAATGGGTTGCCTACGTGCCATAGTGGGATTGCATAACGTGAGCACTTCGGTTCGAGGAAATAGTCCCCGACGGAGTCAACTGCCGTGAGCAATAATGTGTTGACCACTAACGTCACCGTCGACTATCGCCTAAAAACCGAGCACAGCACAGCAAGCTACTCCCCAGTCCAACAACAATCGGTGAGCAGTCATACCAACCGGCCCAGTCTGTAGCAGCACTACTCAGTCGCTTCTGGCGTAGTGCTTATTCTACCTATTTTGTAGTCTCTGTTAAGATTCAGTTTCCTACGGGACCAAACTGCTGAGGTCATCGGTCCCTAGGCTCACACACTACTTAATCTACCGTAACTTAAAACTACTTAATCTAACTTACGCTAAGGACAACACACCCACCCATAAACACCCATCACTCACCCATGCCCGAGGGAGGACTCGAACCTCCGACGGGGGGGGGGGGGGGGGGGGGGGGGGAGCCACCGCGCCAACCGTGTTAGGCGCCCTAGGCAGCGCGGCTAAGATTCATTTGACACAATGCTCCACTACAAATTGTTAACGAAGGTACGAGCATACGTTAAATGCTCCCAGATAATTGATTGGCTCCAAGGCTGCTTAAGTAATACAACGTTGTCCTGACGGCGAGTGGTCATCAGAGACATCAGTATCGTCAGGACTGCCCCAGTTACGAGTGATAAGAAAGCTATTATTCTCTGTATACATAAGTGATGGTTCAAATGGCTCTGAGCACTATGGGACTCAACTGCTGTGGTCATAAGTCCCCTAGAACTTAGAACTACTTAAACCTAACTAACCTAAGGACAGCACACAACACCCAGCCATCACGAGGCAGAGAAAATCCCTGACCCCGCCGGGAATCGAACCCGGGAACCCGGGCGTGGGAAGCGAGAACGCTACCGCACGACCACGAGATGCGGGCCCATAAATGATCTTACGGACAGGTTGAGCTGCAATCTGCAGCTGTTTACCGATGATGTAGTGATGAACAGGAAGATTTCGTCGTTGAGAGACTGTAAGAGGATACAAGATGACTTAAACAAAATTTCCAGATGGTGTGATGAATGGCAGCTAGCTCTAAATGTAGGAAACTGGAAGGTACGCAGATGAGTAGGAAATCCAGCAAACGTTCGATTACGACTTTAGTAGTGTGCTACCTTGCGCGGTGAGGCCGATTAAATATCTAGGCGTAACGTTTCAAAGCAATATCAAATGGAAGAAGTATGTAAGGACTGTAGTGGGGAAGGCGAATGGTCGATTTCGGTTTATTGGAAGAGATTTAGGAAAATGTGGTTCATCTGTAAAGAGTACTTGTGCGACCCATTCTCGACTGTTTGGGATCCCCATCACGATGGATGAAGGGAACACATCGATGCGATTCTGAGGGCGGGCTGCTAGATTTGTTACCGGTAGGTGCGATAAACACGTAAGTATTACGGAGATGCTTCGGGAACTCAAATGGGAACCTCAGAAAGGAAGCAGACTCTCTTTTCATAAGGCACTATTGCGGAAATTTAGAGAACCGGCAGTTCACGCCGTCTACACAACGCCTCTACTGCCACCAACGTACATTTAGCGTAAAGATCATGAACATAAGATGCGAGAAATTAGAGCTCGTACGGGGGCATATAGACAGTCGTTTTTCCGTCGCTCTATTTGTGAGTGGCTTGCGGAGTATCTGTGTAGACGTAGATGTAGTCCTAAATCGAATATCGTACTACACGAATTTACGGCAGCTCTATTCATGTCAGTTTTAAAAATATATAATTTATAAAGAGAAACAGACAATAGTTTTCCGCTGACGCCGGGCGTCGCAGGAATTATGTGATGAACAGTAGTTTATTCTCCTGACGCTATCTACGTATTGCATAAACGAAACTGCCCGCATCTCGTGGTCGTGCGGTAGCGTTCTCGCTTCCCACGCCCGGGTTCCCGGGTTCGATTCCCGGCGGGGTCAGGGATTTTCTCTGCCTCGTGATGGCTGGGTGTTGTGTGCTGTCCTTAGGTTAGTTAGGTTTAAGTAGTTCTAAGTTCTAGGGGACTGATGACCTAAGATGTTAAGTCCCATAGTGCTCAGAGCCATAAACGAAACTGCAAATATCTATCAAAGCACGAAGGGAAATGCACCTGACGACTTTTAGAAGAATTACACGGTACATAAGCTACACAGTGCGACCTTTCCACGCGTACGAAAAGGATGCCTAGGTAAAGAACAGAAAATTCTCAGACGAAAATCCCTCTTCCATTTGTTGTACGATCAATGATTTAGTCAGTATTTAAGCCAAAGTATTTTTTTTTTTTCAAGGAACGACCTTTGGAAATTACTTGGTGTGAGAATAGGTAGACGAGCTGAACAATTAGCAGCGCAAATGAGTTCATAGTTCACGTTCACAATACGCAGTGCATACCTACAAGAATATGTATGTCGCATTTTCTCCGCGACATTCGACAAGTAGTATTGGCAACCAAACGCCAAAATACAGTGTTTTCAAAGTTACAACCTACTTTTGCTTTGTTCAACACCGAAAATTTTTGTGCATTTTTCTACCAACGTGCTTTCTGTTAGACAAATCATCTCCATAAAATCTTTGTAATGTTAATTTACGTATGAATTAGTTTTTTTCTCTTGTGACTAGCTGTTGGTGAACTACAGGAGTGCAGCTATAGCTCCACAAAATTTAATGTACTTGAAAAATGAAACGTACCTTTTCGATTCCAATCAACGTTTTGTCCAGAGATAAAATAAAGAATGTATCGAGCAAACGTTGTGTGGCAACCACGGGGACAGTAACCAGAACGACTGCATTTCTTGTAAGTCTGTCATTACGAAGATATGAACAGGAGTACTTCTTTTTTAAATAGCACCCAATATTTTTTTACTCGGTAATTCACTTCCTCTGCTCAAGACCGGCTCAAAAACAAATCACAATGTACCATTAACGTAAATACAAAGTTGTTAAAAACGTAACATAAAACTGACTTCGACTCTCTCGAGTTAGCACACAACGCAGATATCCGGGAAACAGAAAACGTCCACTTGGTGGAGTTTCCAGTGCAAAAATGGAAGCGCAGGTGATATGCACACCGGTCATTCACTCAATCGTTTTCATTTCTTCTCCACAGACCAACAACATTTCGTTATGGTACATTCTGTTCACACAAGCCATCAACTCAAGAAGGTTGACTAAACGACTATTTGCTAGCCTCTGTGTACTGTCCACTCCAGCTAGTGAAACAGCTAGTACAGGACATTCAAAATCAGTTTTGTGTTACTTTTCAAATACTGTCATGTTTACGTTAATCGTACAGTGTGATATGTTTTATCAAAAGGTCTTGAGAAGAAGAAGTAGCTTACCGAATAAAAAGTGTAGGGTGTTATTTTAAAAAAGAGTTTCTGCCCATATCTTCGTAACGAACAAAGGCACAAGAAAGGTAATCATACTGGTTAATGTCTCCCTGGTATGCGATAACATTTGCTCGATATATTTTCTTTATTTTGCTTCTGGACGAAAATCTACTTAGAGCGGTCAATATAAACGTATTTAATATATAGGGTGACTATATATATCACACTTCAACAGCCATCTAACACCCTCCAGTGAGCGAGGTGGAGCAGCGGTTAAAACTCTGGCTTAACATTCGGGTAGATGGCTGTTCAGATGCCAATTTTTTCTTTGTCTAGGACACGGCCGACTTCTTTCCCCATCCAGCTTCAACCTTAGCCTGAACTCAGACGCTAATGATACCGTTTTCAATGAGCGTTAAAAAGTAATTTTCGTTCCATATCGATTTCTGGATATAGGCATTGTTGGTCTTCATGTATACACATCTGTGTTGCAGGCTTCTTTCTTACTGGCATCTGCTCTCTTTCCATTACTAAACTTTATTACTTTTGCACTTTAGTACGTCACCAACAATGTATCACCTTTTTAACTTTCCCATCTGTCCGACATGTTTTACGCCCTTCAGACTCATCGGTATCAGTGATGCGCCCTGAAGATCGTTCTTTGGACTTCGTGAACAAATTTGGTGTACCAGCAGCTTCAGATGCGACTTGATAATTACATATGCTCCTGAGAAATGTTCGTGTAACATTCACTAAGAACATTAATGGCTTCAAATGCTCGAGGAAATTGTGGCAGCAGTAATATACATACTGTAATCACTGCTTGAAATGTTGTCTGAATCATTTCCAAATCTAACCGTAGTCATTGTCTCTAGAATAAACAAAAGATCATTTCAGCAATAATTCATTGGAGGATAGTGGTCGACATTCCGTAAAAAAAACAGGGATCTAAATACACTACTGGCCATTAAAATTGCTACACCACGAAGATGACGTGCTACAGACGCGAAATTTAACCGACAGGAAGAAGATGCTGTGATATGCAAATGATTAGCTTTTCAGAGCATTCACACAAGGTTGGCGCCGGTGGCGACACCTACAACGTGCTGACATGAGGAACATTTCCAACCGATTTCTCATACACAAACAGCAGTTGACCGGCGTTGCCTGGTGAAACGTTGTGATGCCTCGTGTAAGGAGGAGAAATGCGTACCATCACGTTTCCGACTTTGATAAAGGTCGGATTATAGCCTATCGCGATTGCGGTTTATCGTATCGCGACATTGCTGCTCGCGTTGGTCGAGATCAAATGACTGTTAGCAGAATATGGAATCGGTAGATTCGGGAGGGTAATACGGAACGCCGTGCTGGACCCAACGGCCTCGTATCACTAGCAGTCGAGATGACAGGCATCTTATCCGCATGGCTGTAACGGATCGTGCAGCCACCTCTCGATCCCTAAGTCAACAGATGGGGACGTTTACTAGACAACAACCATCTGCACGAACAGTTCGACGACGTTTGCAACAGCATGGGCTATCAGCTCGGACACCATGGCTGCGGTTACCCTTGACGCTTCATCACAAACAGGAATGCCTGCGATGGTGTACTCAACGACGAACCTGGGTGCACGAATGGCAAAACTTCGTTTTTTCGGATGAATCCAGGTTCTATTTACAGCATCATGATGGTCGCATACGTGTTTGGCGACATCGCGGTGAACGCACATTGGAAGCGTGTATTCGTCATCGCCATACTGGTCTATCACCCGGCATGATGGTATGGGGTGCCATTGGTTACACGTCTCGGTCACCTCTTGTTCGCATTGACGCACTTTGAACAGTAGAGGTTACATTTCAGATGAGTTACGACCCGTGGCTCTACCCTTCATTCGATCCCTACGAAACCCTACATTTCAGCAGGATACTGCACGACCGCATGTTGCAGATCCTGTACGGGCCTTTCTGGATACAGAAAATGTTCGACTGCTGCCCTAGCCAGCACATTCTCCAAATATCTCACCAACTGAAAACGTCTGGTCAATGGTGGCCTAGCAACTGTCTCGTCACAATACGTCAGTCACTACTCTTGATGAACTGTGGTATCATGTTGAAGGTGCATGGGCAGCTGTACGTGTACACGCCATCCAAGCTCTCTCTGTTTGACTGAATGCCCAGGCGTATCAAGGCCGTTATTACGGCCAGATGTGGTAGTTCTGGGTACTGATTTCTCAGGATCTATGCACCCAAATTGCGTGAAAATGTAATCACGTGTCAGTTCTAGTATAATATATTTGTCCACTGAATACCCATTTATCATCTGCATTTCTTCTTGGTGTAGCACTTTTAATGGCCAGTAGTGTATTTCCATTTGTTCTTAGTGCGCCGTATATTTATTAGTTACGCAGTTTTATCATGTTTGAAAGGATAATCTAACACACATCACAAATGTGGTCACAAAATTACGTGTTTGGAACTCGAAAACTACATTATTGTTAGCTATAGTTAGTCTGTTATCATAGTAAGTGCAACGTGGGTTTGTGTTCGTCCAGCTCGAGGACAGTACGTAATGCTTCATGACGTTTGCCTCTAGGTAATGTTTAAGTATCTTCTATGTTCTGTGTTGTAACTTCTATTCGATTCATCAGCCTGCTCATTAATGGAACAGATTTATGCAAACTTATACATTTCTATAATTGTTGGAAGTATTGTGAAAGACACCTTCTATTGTGTATAGGAATTACTCGCAGTGCTTGAGAACTTTCCTCTTTAATTCTCTCCTGCAACAGATTTTTGCGTTTTCTTAATTTTTTAGTTTCTCTAGATTATAAATTTTCTGGGAAACATTTTGAAAACAATGATTTGACAGGCTCATGACCAAGTAGCTTTCGTTCACACGGTCCCACGAAACCTGATAAATGAATAATTTAACTGGTTTCCTCCAACAGAAAACGCTACATGTAACGCAGCTGTTAGCACGAGTCAGGTACAGAGTCCTACAGTTCACTCTTCCGTTAGCCATTACCCTAACCATTAAGCTACGAGAACTGACGCATTCGTCTAATAAATTAGTACCGACTGAGGTCGAGGTTACTGACGACACTGGACTCCAGTTCCAGTCCATACACTGATTTGACTATTCCTAAATCACTTGAAAACTCGCTTGATGTGAATGCCGATCAACTTTTCCCAAGCTTCTCTTTCAGAGTTTGAGCTTCGCATTGCATCATGACTAGTTGTTAAACTCTCTCCTTCTATAAGCATTGCTATTGAATCTTTACGCCTGATATTTTATGTTCTAACGCTCTGTCACTAAGCACACGCCAAGCTAACGTATCTCGCCTCTAAACCCCCACAGAAGTTGCGGCTGTGGTGAACACTGACATTCTTGACAAGTGAGAGTGTAAATGCGTTAGGGATCACTTTCATTCACACACAGCGATTTGTTACATGGGTTACTACTACTGCGCAACGTTTCGATGTAGACAAGTTGTTAAGCTCTTCTGTACGGGAGAATATCGGCCATTTTACAAATGATTTGCTACGATGTATCACATCTGCATTTTCCCTTACCGGTGGCGCTGGTACGCAAAGTGTTGTCGCGCAGCTACATGACTTGCTCCCCACAGTGGTGACACTAACAGCTAATTGTTCATTCGGCACACACTGCAGCCTCTAGCTTGTACATCCTTTTTGACTCGGGGATACACAATAATGTAAAGGCAACGGACGTGCGGGCCATCATTATGTAATTATTTATCAGACAATTGATGGATTCTTTTGATCCGAGCCGCGCGGACGTTTGGAAGTCTAAACTGCCTTTTTGTATGCTTATACGCCCCTTACTGCAAATTCTTGTGCGTGCGTTCTTTGTCTCGGCTCTTGACGTGAATTCTTTTTTTCTTTTTCTTTTTTTGATGCTGCGGTCAGTCCGACCTGTAACTTTGCGAAAAACAGTCTCCTCCTGCTTTCTCGCCAATGCGGTGGAAGACAGAGCCTGTAATGGACTCAACTCTTCTGTAGTTTCTTATTTTATTCTATTTCTGACGCCAGAGATCTGCAGAAGCCATCGTTGAGCGAAACTCACCGTGCTACTGATCTTCCGACTTGGGTGACTATCTCTAGAAATTTACTTAACTTGCTTCAAAAATGTTTGCGTCGGGGTTTCTGCATTAAAACAACAACAAATTAAGATACTGCATTTAATGCACACAGCTTTTACGCAGATTTACTACAAGCAATAAATGTTTTCAGTACATATGTACATCAGACAATTTTAAGAGATATTTTTATTTATTATGCCCAGTTAGAGAGCGCGTCGGAACTAATGTTCCACTTTATTTCGTCTTGTCTTCCCAGTATCTCTTCACCTGTTCGCTTTGTTTCTTTTACCATTCATTCGTCCACCCTGAGCGTAATTTGTCAGAGGCGGCTTCTCAGAAAAATTTTTATTGTTAACTATGGCTCCAAATATTTTTCTGTCTTGCAAGATTTCTCCATGCATGTCAGTTTCCCTTAGGTTTTCACACATTTCTGTTAGCTATTTGTTACAGTTATTCGAAAACAAGGTAAATTTCAGTATTTTCTTTGTGAGCCATTTATATCCATTCTATGAAAGTGACCACGGCGTTGTAATAAACATTTCGCGATTGTGACGGTGATTTTTTCTATAACTTGACAGGTTTTATATGATTTCCTCTTCATCTAAATTACGTTTTCACATTTTGGAATTTATATTTGGCGATTTACGAGTTTTTTTTTTATTTTATTTGGGGTATGTCACCAATTGTAATTGTCATAATTACAAACACACAAAGAACTCCTTTGTAATAATTGTAATATAATGCCGCAAGTTTCCTTTTTTTAAAAGATTTTTATTATATTTGTTCCAAATGAGGTTATGTGTACTTTCTAATTTTGCAGTTCTTTGTTTGTTAGCTTCCCCTTTTATCGCTGCAGATTCAGTAATCTAATGGAAATATTTAATGACCAGTTGGAAGATATTCCCGAATCTAGTTAGTAAAGGTTGATTGTTGAATCCCGATCTTGTTTCTGCTGTAACTGCGTCTTCTTTTACTATATTAGGTGTTCGGTTTTTTCCGCTATTTTGAGTAGTTTCTATCATTGTGTGATAGCAATATCATCAGGAAATCCTTGGCAATGAAGATGAATTTTATAATGGAGACATTTACGAAAAATCATACGCTTACATTCATTTTACCTTCTTCTCAGCACTTGATCTCAAGTTTTATCCCATGTTAATTATCATTAACTGTGATAAATTGAAGTATGTAGGTATAAAAACTACCTTCACTGCAAAAACTTATATTGTTTACGTCTCATGATATTTATGGTGCCATGATACCAAAGTCAAGTGCAGGTAATTTTCAGTAACTGTTATCCTTTCGATAATATGAAATAACTAACATAGTAAAATACTTATTAATTCTACCTGCGCACAAACTAAATTTGCACTCTCGACACACATCACCGTGTCAGCATCACCTTTGGCATTCTGTGCTCAGTACACGAAGCAGTGGCGTTAAATAGAAATAAAGTATCATCAACATGTCTCATGTTACGTAGTCTTTGTCAAGTCATGACTTACGGCAAAAAATTCATTGATATTTAATGGCACCGAAGAATAAATCATTAATTTGTGTGCTGAGTTCAATATATTACACAAAGCCATCACATTTTCTGTAGAGCGTGAAGCAGGAATATAATAAAACCCTCAAGCAGGTCATAATGAATAAATATCAAGTACACCACGTTCTAATCCATAAAAGAAGAACGAAAGAAGTTCACATTTAGAGCTGTATTACATGGAAAAACGTTGTCTTTAGCGAGAGCTTAAGGCCGAGGTTCCGAAGTTCATGCAGAAAATTCGTGATCATTGTCGTTTAAAGAGCATGGATGTTTAATAGAGTCATGAAGGCCATTTAAGTAGAATCGCATGTAGTACTTATTATTAAAGACAATAGTTATCGGGAAGTTCTAAACAGTTTCATGTTTCAATTAATTATTATATACTATAGTAAGGAAAACAAAAATTCTATTACTTGTGGAGACCCCTTACCAAGGCTTTGTGTCATTATCACACTAATTATCGAGCATTTGACACGAACAACTGAATAAAGGCGTCCTGTAAACTATTCTATGCATTACGGACTTCATTACCACGCATACATGTTGCTCTTACTTGTTTGCGAAAGTCGTGTACCAACTTTCTGTTATATCGTAGTCTCAGTCTTTCTTACTCCTTTCCAAAAAAGATTTTCCTCGGTCCAGTTTGGATTTTTCGGTTTGCAACATATGCTAGCCACTTCCATTTATTCGCACTGTGATTATCTATTACTCCTGTCTGTCCCCTGATCAGTTTCTTTCTTTTCATATCTCTTCGGTTTACAAACAGAAATAAATACAATTAAAACCAATGGAATCATTATCATAAGGATAAGAGATATCACAGTCCAGGTAGTTGAATTTTCGGACTTGGTCCATTATGTTTATTCTCAATCATGATTTTTAGTTCTAACGTGCTCTTTTTCCACTAAAGGCCATAACTGTAATTTTCTTTGTGGCTACGGTGAAATTACATTTTTCTGCCATTATATGTAAGAACCATACAGCTCGTTGTTGGTTGTCTTTCGTATCCGCCTATACAGCCTGGTCATATGCAAAAGGAGTGAATTAAAGGCTGCACATTTATTTGAGCACAAATCTTACACTTTTTTAGCCATTTATCGACAATGTGATTTCCACATATGTCAAATAGTGTGGGTGATAAAGGACATCCTTGTCTAACTTATTGCGTGATTCTTCTCATTCCTGTACTAATGGTTGAACTGACGTTTCTCTTGATGTTGTTATCGGCATGCAAACTCTGAATTGATCCTATTAAATGCTGAAGAGTACCATACTCTCCTAAATATCCAATAACTTATAACGCACGACGTGTGAATGCCTTTTCATAACCACAGAGCGAGATGGCACAGTGGTTTAGCACAATGGACGACCATTCGAATCCGTGTCCGGCCATCCTGATTTTGGTCCTCTGTAATTTCCCTAAATCGCTCCAGGAAAATGCCAGGACGGTACCTTTGAAAGGGCATGGCCGACTTTTCTCCCCATCCTTCAAAAAATAATTTGAGCCCGCGCTCAGTCTCTATTAACCTCGTTGTAGACGGGAGGTTAAACGCTAATCTTGTAGACGGTGCGTTAAACACTAATCTTTTCTTTTCACAATCCACAAAAGCTATATACGTCGGGATATTAAATTCCCTGTGCTTTTCTGTTATCTGGTTTTTAGGGATAACTTCAAACAAAATTACCCTGAAAAGAATTAAAATGTTACGTACGATTAAGAGAACGCTCCTGAACAAAGCCTGCAAAGAGACAGTACTTAAATTCTATAATACTATGATTTACGTTTACTGCTCTATGGATCCAAAGTATGGAATTTAACAACCAAACAGTTAAAGAAATTTGAATCTGCAGACATGAGACTTCTAAGACCTTTGGCAGGATACAAATTAGAAGATCATAAGAGGACCAGTATGATAAGAGAGGAGCTTCATGTTGTACGAATACTAGAAAAGATCCCACAGTATAGAAAGGAATGGCATGGCCATCTACTACGCATGGGCCAAAACGGTATTCAAAGGCAAACTTATGACTACGGACGCTAGGTTCGAAGAAGGGTATGACGACCACGAAGAATACGGTGCTATGGGCTTTAAATTGCTTGGTATCGGAGAAGGCAAAGATGTTCGTCTTAAGATGTACGAGATGTCTTGATGATGGTAAAACCTACCTCTACGTCTACATTTACGCACTGCAACCCACTTGCACAGGACATGACGGAGGATAATTCGTGCCGATATTATCCAGTTTTATCCAGTCTCATTCGTGTGCTGAACAAGGGAAAAATGTGTAAATGCCTCCGTACGCGCGGTAGTCTCTCTCATCTCATTCTCATTCTCATTACACTACGCGAGACATACGATGGTGCCAGCAGAATGATCGCACTGACTTCTTCGAAGTTTACCCAACAGGAAATGGATACTCAAACAGGCCGCCTGATCCGTTATGGTTGCTGTTCCAGGTACCCACAAACACAATTAACATACTCGTGATACTGAATCAAGGAAATATATCAGCATCTCCTCACACGACGATGTATCTCAAAAACTAGAATATTTATTTAAGGAGACTGATATATATGCACGTACCCTTTTAAATAAACGTCTCCAGCTTTCATTAAGCAGGCCGCGGTGGTCTAGCGGTTCTAGGCGCTCAGTCCGGAACCACGGGACTGCTACGGGCGCAGGTTCGAATCCTGCCTCGGGCATGGATGTGTGTGATGTCCTTAGGTTAGTTAGGTTTAAGTAGTTCTAAGTTCTAGGGGACTGATGACCACAGATGTTAAGTCCCATAGTGCTCAGAGCCATTTTGAGCCAGCTTTCATTAACATTCAGTTTAGGTAATATATATAGGGATCTGGTATGTGTAGTTATATCACAAAGACTACTTTGCCTTACACATGGTACAATCAGAGAGGAGGTTCGGATAACGTTTCAGAAAACACGGAAGTGCTCCTAGTCTACATTATTTCGATAAATAATGTGTGACGATACACAAGCAGGATGCTTCTATCCACAAAAAAGTGTCTGTTATATACATTGCAGGTTGAAATACAAAAATAGATTTACTTCAAGAGGTCGGAACTTATTTACACTAAGTAAGATAGCTGAATGGTATTAATAACTAGAAATCAAATTTTGTGTCCACCATTTCTTCCGCAGTATTATGTACACATTGCCCAACCTTCTGCCCGCACCTACAACGTCATCTATATAGTGGTGTTTATAGTGTCAGCGGCCAGGGAGAAAGCAAATAGACTAAAATTGTTGCATGCTGTATACTTTGCTAGGTTGTGTATCTTTGAACTGTTTGTCGCCTGTAGCTAGACAACATCTGCGTATGTTGTATACATTTGACGTGTTTATGCTTACACCACGTTGTACCTGCCTGTTTGCCTTGACTGCACTGTTCTGTGTACTTTTTAAACCTCGATGTACAGCAGGACACTGAAGCTGACGCTGCACGAAGCGGAAGTGAATGTTAAGCATGCAGTTTTCGTTTGTACACCCGCAAAACAAATTTTATTATACAATTTACTTCATGTTACCTCATGTTAACAGTGTGTTTTCGGAGCAGAAGGTTGTGAGGTTTCAGTAATTCCCTGATTGCAATGGTACGCTTTTATGAGGACATAGTTTTGGACAACTGTAAATGAATGGTGCTGAAAGTTAGGCAGCGTTGTAGGAGCCACAGTGAATCTGCGAGGGCGCGTTGAACTGAAAGGCAGTAGCCGCGGCGCGCGGTCGTGAGTTGTGTATTAAGCGACCGTTTAGCTAAAGTTAAATGTCAAATACTGTCACATCAATTAATAACAAAATAATTAACATTTAGTGCTCTATGGAATTGCATCATTCTTGCGTTTACTGCAGACCAGAAGTAGCTGCGAATAAACGTCAGTTGATAATTTATGTCTGGACGACTCAGTTTTAAAATGTGCTAATCGGGATCCCACAGGGCGCGTGCAACAGTCGAAAATAGGATTGTGACGTCATATACTGTACGTATTGTTGACTGCACCAGAATCCAATTTACTCCTTAGCTTGCATACAATCGGCTACCTAAGGCAGCGAACGATCCTTTATTTCTGAGGGACCATAACTTCGGAACCTAATAAATAATAGGATCGTCCTAAAATTTCTCTGTGAAGTTAACAGTTTGAAAAGACTCATACACTGGCATAATACGTTGTAGAAGTAGATGAAACACTGAATAAACAAAGGGGAATAACTTCATACTCATTATGGTACTGCTGATTCCGTCGAGTGCTGATAAACTTCAACAATAAATGGAGTAATTTAACAGAGAATGTTTGAAAGCAGGCCTGAAAACTATGATAGTAAGACCAAATTAACTTGTAGACAATGCATCAAAAAGAAAATTCTTCGAATGAGCCATGACGCCAAGTAATTAGTTGATTTTATTTGGGGGGGGGGGGGGCGTTGGGAGGGGGGAGGGGGAGGGTAGCTGAACACCACGACTGAATGAGCAGGAAAACAAAAATATACAGAACAGTAAAGTGAACCCGGAGCTCTTCTGCTCTTCTGGTAAACTAAACAGGGCCCGATGTATTGGAAAAGAAAAGTTTACTATCCAGTGTATTATCAGTTTTTACTGACGGCGGCGAGTCATGGACTTCAATCGCGTAAACCGTTTATGAACTGAGTTTTTCACAGCGAGAAATGGAGAGATGGAAGTTAGGAAGTACGAGACGAGACAGAAATAGAAACAAATGGATTGTGGAACAGACTGCTAATAATGACCGTAGTGAAAATGACATTGAGGTGTGTGGGACATGTCAGACGAATAAACAAGAAATGGACCGTGGAAGTTGAAGTTTCTATGTCAAGTGATAATAACAGAGCGTGATGGAAAGTGGGCAGACGACTTTCGAAAACCCGCAGGAGCAACATGGATACCCCTCACTGGATTGAGAAGTCACGGGAAGTTAACTGCGCCCTTTGGCTGTCAAGAAGCAGCACGTCTTTGCTTTTGGGGTCATTCATCAAATGACACCATATGTAATGCACCGACGGAACCAGTTTCACAAGGATCTGGAATAACAATTATTCCCTTAAACGATGAAATGGCACAGCAGAAATTCCATTATTGCCAGCAATGTGCTTTCGATAACTGAAAAAACTCACTGAATTATTAACACTTTAATTTCAAATGTATTTCATTGGTTCACTGCACACCCACTTCGATTTTACGTCGTCGATAAATACAATCAATCGTAAAAGAAAAACGACGCGACGCAAAAATGCTCAGAAACTTACGGAAACGCAAACTTTTTCTGCAGGTCGCGTAGGTTACTGCTGTCTGAAGTCGATATAATTATTCAGGGAGCACTGAAAAGAAGAAAACAGTGGAGAAATGGATATTCTATAACGTAGATAGCACGTATTGTCGCCACGACGCTAAAAGTATAGTTTAATATTACGGAATCTGATAATGATTTTAATCTTCGCATACTGTATATTAAAGAAGCATATTATCACTTGAGTACACGCGTTAGCACTTTTAATTTGAAAGGGCTGATTACACTTTATACTTTAATGAGTTACGGCGGGAAGGTATTTGTGATGATGTGTTCGGCTGTATAGGAAAGTCAAGATCGCTGCAGAAGTCCATCAGCTAGAACAAACAGGAAGACAGCGAGAGCGTTTTTCCACTTCCCGCTCGTTTGCTGCAGCGTATGCCTGCACGCACATCCGTGTACATCTTTGCTGGTAGACATGCTTCCAATGATTACACTGTAAGATGAGAAACACATTATTTACGGAACTATTTTTCAGACTGTAATTAGCACTTACGACCTCCGACAATACCAAAAACGTTAAACGTCACTGCGCGCAGGGAAGTTCCGCGAAAACCTGAAGAAGTGAGGTAATTAAATTTCTAATTTTCTGGTAAAGGTGACCGAGAATCCCACAGAGCACAGGCGACCGAAAATCTCCCAGAGCACCGTCAAATTGTTCTGTTGGCACTCGGACACGCTACCAATGTCAGCAATAGTCTGGCAAAACCTCGTATTCTTTGAGTTAACGATCTAACATACCACACTTTCCACAGTAGTACGAGTCAGAAACTCTAACAAAATACGTTATATTTGGTAAATTGTTTTCTGCATTTCAAAGTTTTAAATCAGTCAGTGACTATCTGCGGGACATAATAAGAATTAAGAAACACGGCGCCTGAAAGGTTCTTGATGCGCAAATCGTGTGTGGTTGCTAGTGGTGATAGATGCCAGGACATGTATCTATTGAAACTACGTGTAAACATGATTCGTTCGCTGTGTGGTACTCTACTTTGAATTTGCAGTTTAACTTCTAAATTTCTACGTTCCTCACTGACAGACAGGGTTTCATTAGTCTTACAGTTGAATCAATCTTGACTTTCAGCATCTTCTTGATAAATTTCCGTAATGCATAAAACACCAATATTCGTAGAATTTGAACAAGTACAAAATTGTTAATTAAGTCTTTTATCGTATCGACGATAGACTACACTTTAAATCAGGTTATTTTAAACGAAATCGTTTTCTCGTAATTACAGTAACGCAGGGCAGAGAAACGCCTTAGCATTTTAGCATTTCTGTGAGAAATGCTTCAGTTGTGAATCATTTGTCTGTTAGAAAACAGAACAAATACTTTTAAGTGGCGCAGTCGTTTGGTAAGAGATTTTTATGAGCATGAGAGAGGCCTCTCACCTTGCTGTATGAATGATCAAGTTGCTAGCAAGCCACAGTTTGTCAAACACCGTTCGACCGTATGAAATACGCCATAGCAGGCACTGCTTTACTACAGTCTTTCCAGGATGAAAGGCTCTGTAGAGACGACACTCGTAGTATAGCATCTACTTTTCGTCGCATGGCACTATCCTATTCGAAAGAATGCACAGACCTCCTTTCAATAAGTAATCCACCTACCCATCTTATTCCAGGTTCTTGTGAAAATGCAGAATGACGTACAAGTAATGCCGCCACTATTTACCTTACAGCGAGGTAAGGATAAAAGACTGTTAGTTCATGTACTGCTAGTTCATGTACTGCACTACTATGGAAAACCGCAAATGCAAATTGTCTAAAGGATCGTAACGTCGTGCGACATCGATTTTAATCACCACCTTACGGGTTTTTCAATTGCCGTATAGGTATAAATATTGACAAATCTGGTCGCCTCTGCTTCATAGTGACCAAACGTACTTACAACCGTTAACTAGAAGTAAGCGAATTTGATTTACGGCCTTTGGTGTATACAGACATAAAGCGGCGGCTGCCCATATACACACATGTTCGATACTCCCTTCTCAATAGACAGCCACCTCCTAGCAGCAGTTTCGTAATATCGTTTCTCTCATTAATGATTACACATCCAATAACACCTCAGCTTTGCCATTACTTTAATATACAGGGTGTAAATTTTAAGTTTCCAGTGAGTCCCCTCGCTTCTCACTTTCGGCCTGCTTGTTGTCCGTAAATCCCTTGTATCTCACCGTTTTATGAAATCAAATGTTCAAAGTGATGACCTCCGACTCGATGCATTTATTGTGTCGTGCAGAAAAATCAGTTCAATAACTATTGTTAAATACTAACACGAATTATTTACAGAATAATGGAAAGACCACTTGAAGCAGGTTATTTTGGATTCTGGAGAAATATAAGTACACACTAGCCAATGCTGACACTACGGCTTACTTACAATGTACACTTTTTAGCATTTTTAGATTGAGAGGAAACTTTTGACGTTGTTGACTAGAATAAACTATTTGAAATTCTGAAGCTTTCAGGGGTAAAATACACTGATCGAAAGGTTATCTGCAACATACACAAACCAGACAGGGGTTATAAAAGTCGGAGGACAAGAAAGGGAAGAGACTGAGACAGAATTGTGCAGAAACCAAAGAAATTTGGAAAGGGAATTAAAGATCAGTGACACTGTAATTCTGTCAGAGATTGGAAAGGACTTGGAAGAGCAGTTGACCGGAATGGATAGTGTTTTGAAACAAGGTTACAAGGTGAGCCTAATCAAAAGTAAAACAAATGGTATTGGAATCTTGGATTAAAACGACTATTCTGAGTGGTTACATTATAAAATGAGACACTAAAGTAATAGTCGAGTTTTGCTATTTGGGGAGCAAAGATATGACTGAAGCTGCTAGAAAAGAGAGGATGTAAAGCGCTGACTTGCAAGAACAAGAAAGCTTTTCTGTAGAAGAGACACGTTTTAACATTTAATATGTATTTAATTGCTAGAAAATCTTTTCTGAAACTACTTGTGTGGAAAGTAGCTTTGTACAGAAGTAAAACGCTGTCGATGAGCAGGATAGATACGATAAGAATAGAAGTTCAAAATTAGATGGGTAGATGGAGTAAGCTATGAAGATATACATAATTAAATCGGTGAGAAACGAAATTTATGGAAAACCTTGAATGGAAGAAGGGATGGGATGATAGGATACTTCTTGAGGCATCAAAGATTAGTCAGTTTGTTATTGGAGGGAAGTGGGGAGAGGGTGGCAGAGGGGTTGAGGGGGGGGGGAGAATTGTAGAGGTAAGGCAAAGCCTGACGACAGTAAGTAGGTACAAACGGATTTACGTTGCAGCAGCTATGGAGAAACTTCCACAGGATAGATTAGAGTTGAGAGTTGCATCAAACCAGTCTTCGTACTGAGGTCCACGAAGGAATAACACGAACAGATAGGTCAAATCTGTATGTTTCACAGGACATTTGGATAACATTTCATAAAGCGGTGATTTTAGGAAGAGGGGCTCGCAAGGAGGAAGCAGAAGGCGCGTCCCAATTAGGTCGTGGTTGCGGGTTGCGACGGTCGGCGGTCCGCTTGTTTGCAGACGCGACGCACATGTGCGCCGCTTTTTGCGACCGCCGCGTTCTCACACTCGCCGCAGCCACCGACGCCGACGCATATGCTGCCTTATCGCACTCTTCTATGCGTGCCTTGCGACACCAGCCGTTATCTGCACCCACCGACTGACATTTCCACTCTTGCGCAGAAGTTCGCTAGGATTTTCATTGCCAGTTAGGCTGGCGGTGACTGCGCTCTTAGGCGACAGCCCGATACAGTGCTGGCGCGAAGCGTGGAGTCCGATATTTAAAATGTCATAAAGATAACCAGAAACAACGAGCTCTCTTTTGGCAATAGCGAGATATCCCTTAGCAGTGCCAAAGAAATCAGCTAAAAATTCTTTCCAAAGAAAATGAGTCGACTCGAATGCACTTTCCGTTTCTTGCTGTTAGAAGACATATTTCAACCCACAGTACTGAATTCGAGTAAACGAGATCTTAAGGCGTATCTAATACACATAACGAAACTAATAATCGTATAGAGAGTTTTATAGGGCCGTTACCGTTTAACTGTACATAAATGATCCCGTTGACGACGACGGAAGTTCGGCGAGGCTGTTCACAGACAACGTTATTGTCTAGAAGAAGGTTTCGACGCCATAATATGCATTGGATTGCACGAAGAGCTACACAGGATCGGCGATCGGTGCGAGGACTCACACTTAACCCTGGACGAAAATAAATATAGCCTACTGTTCGATCACGCTGTTAGAAGTAAATTGAAAACAGAAATAACTGTAAAACATCTAAAATTGACGGTATGCGAGACCTTTAGGAACAGCAGCTGACAACCTGAGATTTATTAGATGAACCTTAAGGAAATGTATTGCGTCCAAGAAAAGAAATGGCTTACAAAACATTTGTCCCACCGATTCTTGTTTATTGCTCCTCCGTTTGGGATCGTTCCAAGTTGAATTAATAAAAGAGGTAGAGAAGATCCGACTAAGAGCGGCGGGTTTCGCCACGCTTTGGCTGAGTCGGTGCGATGGCGTTACGAAGGATCGCAACAAAGTTCGCTAGCAGAAATTAAGAGAGAGATATGTTGTGCCTCACGGACAAGTTCATTATTACAATTCCGAGCGCATATGTTAAAAGAAGTGACGGGAAACATATTAGTTATGTATGGTGAAATAAGCACGAGAGAATCAGAGAAACTAGGGCTCATACTGAGGATTACCGACAGTCTTTCTTCCCAAGCGGCGGTAGTGAATGGAACAGAGAAAGCGAGTACAAGACAGTGGTACCACAATTATGCTCTACCACAGACCGTAAGGTGGCTTCCATAAGTCGTATAAAGTCAGTCTAACACGGTGACCGCCCGCACCTTCTCGTCATCACCAGTTTCGTTCATATTTATGCTACATACAGGGCTTGGCCACAAACGAAAGAGGCAGAACGGGAGCTCCAGATGGGTAAACGTTTAAAAAAATAGCATTAATGGTGTGGGTCGGGTGTGACATGAGCCACATGTGTTTGTGTAGTTCCTAGGCAGCGGAAAGAGCACAGAATGGCTCTGAGCACTATGGGACTTAACTGCTGAGGTCATCAGTCCCCTAGACTTAGAACTACTTAAACCTAACTAACCTAAGGACGGCACACACATCCATGCCCGAGGCAGGATTCGAACCTGCGACCGTGGCGGTCGCGCGGTTCCCGACTGTAGCGCCTAGAACCGCTCGGCCACCCTGGCCGGCAAAGAGCACAGAATCGGGTCCATGTGCGGAAACGTTTAAGTTGTTTTCACTCTGCAAATAAACCGAAATAACGCTCAATGTATTGTATTTATTCATATTTTCATTAAAGTCATGAAAAGAATAGCTGCAAAACTTCCGCTGTCTCATCGAGAGAGAAAAATACATCCCATCCCGAGAAGACTGCATCAAAATACATTGCACTGCACATAATCAAATATACTCGCCAGTATCTGGCGAAATGATGCGATGTGCTCGGTTTGCTGCTACACTGTGCGATTAAACAGAAACTTCTATAAAAGTAAAACAAGTTTTTTGTATAGAAACTTTAAAACAACCAAGTAATTGTAAAACGCGGCGCTTATAAAGTGTGCAAGACGCCGAGAATATTACTCCTTTCCTTGTTTTTGCGATAAATATACCCCCAACACTTGTAAATCATCGACGGGAAAATAATAAAAGTATCTAATTTTATGCAGACTACGAAGTTCTCATGTACGCTTGCAATTCCTTCCAGGAAATTTGTTTGCAATTCTAGATTTTCCTTTGGCTTTACGAAATTATTAATAAATCCAATATCTTAAGTATTATTTTTGTTCATTTTCAACGTAAATAACGTAAAACATGAAGATAAAAATATAAATTGTTTATGCATAGAAACTTGACCCCACGACCTTTGGATTACGTTTATGTACTCTCTCCGCTGGGCTAACGCCTGCCTGCAATATACGGTGACAGATGGCTCACGCCTTCCCCGACACGCGCCAAAAATGCTTTTCTTTTTTCTAAAAGCTCCCACGCCTGTCGTTTTCATTTGTGGCCTAGCCCTGCATGTACCATAAATTGAAAGAAACGGATGAGAACGAGTAGGCACGACCCACTTGTAAGTGTAATTTCAAAATGTATTTCGTCACCAACTGTGTTATACAATGAATTGTGGCCTACTCAGTATACACAGAGGATATTTACCAAAATCCTCTACATTTCTTAAGTTCAATATTTGTAGCTATCTTTTTCTCGGTCCTCCGAAGATAACCGATCGTTACTACGTCACGCGATTTTCAGTCTCTCAAGATGTGGTGATCTTTCCAAGTGTTTAGCTGTTGTAATGTTTTCTGACATTTATCCAGAGCTACTTTTTCGTTCTACAACTGACACTCAAAACTTGTTCTTCTGATGTCCCAAACTGAACTACAGCGTCTAACTGTGATTTTCAAGCTTTTTTTTTTTTTTTTTTTTTTTTTTTTTTTTTTTTTTTTTTTGAAGTGTTTGGAGGACTTTGTCTGCAGTAATCATGCAGATTCAGCAATGTATTTTGTGGCTCGATTTGCCGTCGCCGTGAGAGGATTTGAGAATGCGTCCCGAAAAGTTTAGGTCATGCAGCGTGTATTCAGTACAATGTTATGTAGTTAAGCCTATTCTACGTTTAAACAAATACCTACATACGTTTCTCCTTTGCTAGTTTTAAGCTACAGCCTCACTTCTGAAAACTCAAAAGTCGTACATTTATTTATTTTCTCTAGCACGCAGGAAAGAGTTTATAAACATGAAATGAGAGGGATAGAGCATGAGAATAATAAGACGCACTTTTTAGGTTCATATTCTGGGAGCAGAAGAATTGTGCAATTGCATTACTGCCTGGATAAACTTCAGCAATGAACGAACCGCCTTCTCCGGTAGTCGCTCGTATTAAAAACACCTCGTAATTCTCTCGTAGACATATTGGCGGAGTACTCTCTTGCATTGTCCAGGTCTTTTCGTTAGTTGTTATTTCACTAAAAGAATGTTTCCATATATTGTTCACATACCTATTGGAAGTTATGGTTTGATGGAAGAAGTCAGTCCAGTAATCCATGTTTCCACAATTTCACATCACTCTCCTCTTTTCAATTATGCAAAATCTCTTAATGTAGCTGATGAAGATTTTTTTTGTGATCCGCAAGTTCGCACGTGCCAATAAATGCAGCCAAGCTTCATCAGTAAAATAGATGGGTTTCAGGATCAAACTTTCCGTCACGCAAAGACAGCAATGGCAAGGTGCAGCAATGATGCTGAGGAACACTATATGAATTGGTCAATCGATGCACCATTGTTACTATATAAGGTTTCAGTATGAATTTGTGCACAGCACCGGCAGCAGATGATACTGACGCCAACTGCTAAATGACGCAGTCCTTTGTTTAGACTTCTTGGTAAGGCTGCACTTGAGTTTTACAGTTTATTGTCGGATGGTTTTCTCAGACTTCTTGGCAAGATCGAACTTGAGCCTTACAGTTTATTCTCGATTAAAACGGAAGCGCTATCTACCACTGTATTCGAGCATGAGCTGGAGCGCCATGAGTTGATCAGAGCCTGCTTAGGGTGACCTGCTTCCCAGGCAACGTTGGAGACAACACTTGCGTCACACAAGAACCGTCACATCTGTAATAAGTTAAGAACAATAAAAAGTATTATGTTTTAATACAAAGTCATCTCAGTTAAAAGGTGGCGTAACTCTAGCCAGGAAAAAATGAAAAACAAAAAAAAGGTAGTAATTCAATCGCCGATTCGTGACATTAGTGAGGAGCAACAAGCAGTCTTACTGAGTATAATAACAGTATATTTCAATTTACTTTTCTGGCGTAACAATAAGCCAGCGTACAATTGCAGGCATAAAATCTGGCCGCCAGCCGGCCACCGTAGAAAGTATTCGAGTCGTTCACTTAAGACTCGAATTAAACTGGCCACCCCTCAGAATACTTTATCCGACCATCTCCACGATCTGGAAAAATTTTACTATGCAGAAGTGTCTGAAGGAGGTAATGTCTTCCACTCGAGATATTACAGTCCTGCATCTGAGCGTCGTCTACTGGTAAAAGTTGCAAGATGTAGACGCAAAGTAGCGAGTTAAAATTCACTCAGTTCATTAATTTTTAACCGTATTTTAGCAAACGTTTACCTTTCAGACTCTGTGTTGAAAAAATGTCAAGACAATTCCCCTCCGGACGAAAACGCACCACAAACCTGGCGTGATGACACCTTTCAAGTAGTTTTCTACAAACGTGTAATCGGTAAACTGCCTGAGAATTGTCAGACTGTTGTAGATCGTGTTAGAGAATATATTGTTGAAGACTAATTTTTCTCTTATGTTGACTGTTGTGTTCAATAAACTAATGGAAAAACGCTATTAAAATGTAATCTACACTAACACAAATGAATTACAACTTACTGCACCCACCTTACGACGGGAGTCTGTTTTAATAAAACGTTAAGTATCTGTAACACGAACGTGTCTAAACCAGCATGAATTAGTAAAATGCTAAGCACTTTGGGCTTCTAAACGGTCTTTGTTTATGTGTTGTTCCGTGTCATACTCAAATAGTATGGAATTATTCAGTGCCACAATTTCAAAAATAAAAACCATAAATTATGTCGGTAGAAACAGAAAAAGCATTACCAAGTTTGAACACTACATACGTTTTTCGCCCTTACACTATGGGCTACTGGAAGTAGAAAGCGGGCTTAGAATGGAGACATTTTCTTACGACATTCTTATTGATTTTTGATCTGGCTTATGGACGGTATGTCACAAAATAGATAAAAAAACTGGTCTCCATCCAGGCTGGAACCAAGACTAAACACAAAAATGGTTCAAATGGCTCTGAGCACTATGGCACTTAACATCTGAGGTCATCAGTCCCCTAGACTTACAACTACTTAAACCTAACTAACCTAAGGACATCACACACATCCATGCCTGAGGCAGGATTCGAACCTGCGACCGTAGCAGCAGCGCGGTTCCGGACTGAAGCGCCTATAACCGCTAGGCTACAACGGCCGGCGACTAAACACAGAATTTACTTTACAGCACAACCATACTGCCTCAGTGATAGCGAAGAGCTGCGCTATTCATCTCTTTCATGATTCTCCAGATCAACTGCGACTTACACGTCGCAGTTGACAATAGCAGCTGCAGCTGCAATTTCCGCGTGACACGACTTCCCTAGGTCCAAAACAATAAATTGATAACCCGAAGTCACCCCTTAGATGAAAATCCCTCAGACTGTTCAAAGAAAATGACAAGAAAATAGCCAATGAATTTAGCAGGATGATTTTCTACCATCTCCGAAGTACCTCAGAAGTAACACAATTGCCCAAACATTTTCTACGTTGTTGCAAAGTTTCATTTACACTACCAGCAGGAAGAAATCGTTTCACCAGCTGATATATTCCATGATCGGGAGCGGAAGATACTACAGCCTATGTTTGAGAGATGTGGCCACCAAGGTCCAGAATACCAAAATTACATATCAATGAGCTTTAGTCCAATTTCTGTAACTAGGCTTAGAAAGCAGAGAGTAATATTCAGATGTACCAAATACAAAATAATCATAAATCAATAACTCTCATGATTACTTTTGTTTGTTCTGTCTTATGTATACTGAAAACTGAAAAGGAAACAGATTTATACCTACTTTAGCAGCTTCTTGTTACAAGTTTTTCTGACTGGGTATTCTGCTGTTTCTCTCAAGATGAATAGTTAAGGTAAAAACGAATATGCTGTCAACTAGCATCCCATGTTTACATTCATCCAGTTCCACTATTAAAAAGACGGTGAAAATAAGTGACAGAATACTGTCTACGTACTAATAAATAATAGTTTAGTTATAACTAGTGAAGTCTGGTAAACTCCATCAATCATCTGACGATTATAAAAATTTTTATGTACACAGCACTGCAGTGCGAACTCAAGGGTTTTCTTCACGATTCCATTACTTAATTTCATTGTGGTTCTTTTAGATTACAGTAAAGCAGACGAAAAACATCTGACTTTAAAACACATGTCCAAGTAAATATCTAGTGAAATTACTCGATGGCTTTCCAGAACTGAAGCCGGATTATCTCACTATCACTGATTTGCCAAACTTTTCTGGATGTCACTTTACAAAGAGGATATATATTTATTTTTTGTGCATTACAGGTGATTTACGAATATTTGTCTTGTGTAATAATACTTGAACGGCACTCTCTCATTAGTCATTGTTTTGTGATGGTACCAAGCCATGCCAGACACACGTGATTCAGCGTGCGCCACCTATTTTGTAAAATAACTGATGGTCAGTATATTTAAGAACAGTGGAAGTAGGAGTGCAGTGAGCTGATTATTTACCTAACTGTAACATATAAAACTTCTTAGTGACTGTCATTTCAGTTGCATAGGGGACAGTAGTATATGTTATGCAGATATCTGCAGAATTAATGGAATTAAAACAGTGAACTTTGTTGTCATTTTTGTATCATTAGCAGCTCAGGAATTGAGAAATTCGTTATATCAAATTTGCAAACTGATCCAAAGTACAGGAGACTTTTTCAAATTGGTCTTGGTGTGTGTGTGTTACAAACAGCGGTGCACGATTTGAATGCAAACTGAGCACTATTTAACCTGTCGCATAATAGGTAACAATGTTATTTGTGAAAGGGGGTGCATAAAGAAGCATTACATATAAAAAAATGGTACTGCAACAGGCGAGATACTGTGTGAATGCAGCAGTGCTGAGTTGTATTACTTATAGTAATTGCTTATTTGGAGAAAAATCGCAGCTACCATCTCTAAGTACACTTTTGACTAATTTGCTATACAGATACGTGTTGCAACTACACAAGGCAAATTTAAGTTAATTTTCTATCAGCAATGCATTTTAAAGGTGTCATGGAAGGGTTATTTGCAGTTTCTCAGAAACTAAGACGCAACAATTTATATCACGACGTTTCGCGATCAGAAATGTTGCAAGAACGAAGAAGTTCTCCATGCTTCCATCCCACAGTCTGTTTCCATTGTTTCCATTCATATCGCTCGCAGATTCTTTTTTAAGAAGTTCCTGACCCTAAGCTTTCCACCCGAATGAGTCTAACGGTATTTTAATAATTATGGAATGGGGAACATGCAGGAAAGGAGAGTGACCTCCTAGAACAGCGAAGATCTTTGCGTATGTCTGGATTCAGCACTGACTGCCAACTGCCACAACGCTTTACACAATTCCTGAGACAGGCAGCACAACAGTCAGAGCAGTTCGGAAATAATTCAGGATCTCGAGAGGAGATGGACTGAAAGTCGAATTAACGTTGCCTTCCCAATCATATTCAATGCCAAATGGAGTACTGCTTAAGGCAGTAGTGTTATAGTTATTACACTTGGATAATTCCTATATCCATAATCTTATACCCTAAAGATCCCTTAAAGTGAAACTATCAGGAACTAATTTAAACTCAGACTACAAGGACTTGAGTAAATGGATGAATACTTTTACATTCGCTGAGTATGCTTAATCTCTTATTGTTATTTCGGATTCTCTCTGTCTAAGGCATACCGCAAACAGGTTATCTCAGACATAAGGCGCTTTGTGCTCTTCGCTTTTCTTGGAAAATCTTCAGCAGCAATTATATTGTAATCTTTGCGAGTTGTTGATACAACTGTATGGCCAGAATGGCATGGGTGTTCAGTGAATTGGGTGGTATTACACCGCCTACCTGCTTTAAATGAAATTAGTGGTGGTGCATGCCATGACATATTCCAATCCTAATGATGTCGTTGATTTTCTTATTTTGCAGTTAGCCTGTACAATGTAATGCCGAGTGACAGTTACAAGCACCACCAAAGTTAATTGTTTCTCCTTCACTGCTATTTAATGTTTATTTTGATCCTGATACTGCAAGCTTACGTCTATGGGAGTAAAGATAAATTTTGGCTATAGTCCTGGGCAATCTATCAGTTCTGGAAAATTCACTTAACCTATTGTTGCTACCATCTCGCTTCGTGGGAAATATACTTTTGACTGTAACAAGAAACTTTACAGCTTCTACAGGCTGACAAAAGAAAAACTAAAGACCCATATAATATCTCTGTAACTATGCAAACTCTTCTGTGCTGCTTTCAATGAAATTGCAAATAAGTGTTCCATCACAACTTTACAATAGCAAACTGGAAGAAAGAAAGTTAAATTTGTCCGTTGCAGCTGTAATACATACTCATGCTGCAGTTTGGTCAAAAGGATACTTACAGACAGTAGCTGCAATCTTTCATCAAGTAATTAATTAATGTAAACAGTAACACTCAACACAGTTTGCTTCACACTTCATTTCACCTGTTATAGTACCATTTTTGCACATGTAAAGCTTCTTTATGCACCTAATTTCGTAAATAACATTTTTACACATTAAACATTGATGGCTTCGCAGTTAAATCGTGCATCGCTGTTTGTAAAACACATCTCAGGATCAACTGGAAAACAATGTTTCCTACATCACTTTGAACAATCTGACCTAGCCCTCAATTTATGAGCTACTAATGACACAAAAATGGCAATAGAGTTCCTTACTGATGATTTTTGTTGTATGGGCTTGGTCGAATGCATATTTCACTGCTCATAAAACAAATATCACCAGTAACGCAAATACCGGCTGTGAAAGACTGCATTCTATGATTAAAGAGAGTTCAATGTTGTAATTACACTCTTTCTGCTGATAAGTGTACAACAAATATTACTGTCTGCTATGCAACGCAAATGACAGTCATTACACATCATCTGTATGTTACAGAGAGATAAATAATCACTTCGCTACATTCCTGCTTCCATTGTTCTGAAATATACCGCCCATTCGTTGTTTGAATAAATAGGCGCTACATCTGATTCACGTGTGTTTGACATGGCTTGTTGCCATCACAGAACAATGACTTACGAGTGTAAAAATGCGAAACGGGAAAATGTTTGGCAATTCACTGGTAGTAGGATAGTCCAGTTCCAGTCCTCTAAGATCGTCATATAACGTCACCAGATATTTGCTTGAAAATCTAATGAAACATTATGAACAATTCTTGTATAGTAAGAGACAGTAAGTTAGAAGATTTAATTTTTCGACTGCAACAAGTTTATTTTACACGTAAATTATAATTTCTCTCATCTTATATTACAGGAAAGAGACAATGTTCACATTACCGCTGCTTCGATAGATGTGTGCTACTGCAGCTATAGTCATAGATTCTCACAGGAAGAAATATTTGAAGTTAGATGTTTTTGAAACGACCACAACGAAATTTAATAACAAAGTCCTAAGAAACCAAACACTTCATACTGCAGTGCTGTGTAGATTAAAAAAGCGGATTTTCATAATCGTCATATGACTGATGGAATTTACGAAGCACCACTAAGTATTACTAAATTATTCTTTATTAGTTTGTAAGCGCTTTTCTGTCGCTTATTTTTACCATTTTTATGATGGAGCTGAAAGAATGAAAATACCGGATGTTCGCTACACAAAATGTTCATATTTGTCTTAAGTATCTATCTTCGGAGCAACAGCAGGATACCCAGTTAGAAATGCTGACAACAAGAAACCAGTAAGACATTGTCATAATTTCTGATACATTCACAGTGGGTGTGCTGGTCGAGGGACGAAGTGGACCTGATCGGTGGTGCGGTAGACAGTAACATATCCACAGTGACGTGACAGTCTGCAGGAAAGAAATTGAGTCACTGGCAGAAAGATGAAAGCACAGGGCATTCCGTTGTGATTAATTGGCATACAAAAGGCCGTATTATGTGTGGATCATGATGCTATTCGCCCACTGTTCAGAAATTCTTTCACAGGCAGATATTAAGTTCAAATGTGTGTGAAATCTTACGGGACTTAACTGCTGAGGTCATCAGTTCCTAAGCTTACACACTACTTAACCTAAATTATCTTAAGGACAAGCACACACACCAAGCCCGAGGGAGAACTCGAACCTCCGCAGGGCCCAGCCGCACAGTCCATGACAGATATTAAGCCTGGGCTATAATTCGACATAAAGGGTAACAGAAGAAGTACTTCAGCAGGTACATTGAAGAATACAGAAATACGAGTCACTGAGGAATGAAATAAATAGGAAGTGCAGGAAAGCTAAGATGAAATGGCTGCATGAAAAATGTGAAGAAATCGAAAAAGAAATGAATGTCAAAAGAACTGACTCAGAATATAGGAAAAGCAAGACAATCTTCGGTGAAATTAAAAGCAATGGTGGTAACATGAAGAGTGTAACGGGAATTCCACTGTTAAAAGTAGAGCGGATTGGTGGAAAGAGTACACTGAAGGCATCTATGAGGTGGAATATTTGTCTAATGTGATAGGAGAAGAAACAGGAGTCGATTTAGAGGAGATAGAAGAGATAGGGCATCCAGTATTAGAAACAGAATTTAAAAGGACTTTGGAGGACTTAAGATCAAATGAGGCAGAGGGGATTGATAACATTCCATCAGAACTTCTAAAATCATCGGAAAAAGTGACAACAACACGGTTGTGTGTCGAATGTACCAGTCTGGCGACATACTATCTGACTTTCGGAAATATCTCACCCACACTATTCGGAGGACCACAAGAGGTAACAAGTGCCAGAATTATCGCACAATCGGCTTAACAGCTCATGCATCGAAGTTGCTGACAGATATAATACACAGAAAAATGGAAAAGAAAACTGAGGATGAGTCAGATGACGATCAGTTTGGCTTTAGGAAAGGCCAAGTCACCAGAGAGGCAGTTTTGACTTTGCGATTGATAATGGAAGCAAGACTAAAGAAAAATCAAGACACGTTCACAGGATTTGTGACCTGGAAAAAGCGTTCGTTAACGCAAAATGGTGCAAAATGTACGAAATTCTAAGAAAAATAGCGATACGCTGTAGGGAGAGACGTGTAATATACAAGAGCCATGAGGGAATAATAATAGTGGACGAACACGAACGAAGTGCTCGGATTAAAAAGGGTGTAAGATAGGGATGTACTCTTTCGCCCCTACTGTTCACGCTGTATATCAAAGAAGCAATTATGGAAATAAAAGAAATGTTCAGGGGTGCAATCAAAATTCAAAGTGAAAGGATAACAATGATGCGATTCGATGATGACATTGCTGTCCTTAGTGAAAGTGAAGAAGAATTACATGATGTGCTGAATGAAATGAACCGTCTAATGAGTACAGAATATGGATCGAGAGTAAATCGAAGGAAGAGGAAGGTCATGAGAAGTAGCAGAAATAACAGCGAGAAACTTAATATCACGACTGATGATCACGAAGTAGATGAAGTTAAGGAATTCTATTACCTAGGCAGCAAAATAAGCGATAACGGTCGGAGCAACCAGGTCATAAAAGCAAACTAGCAATGGCAAAAAAATGCATTCCTGGCCAACAGGAGTCTACTAGTATCAAACATAGACCTTGATTTGAGAAAGAAATTTCGGAAAATGTACGTTTGTATGGTAGTGAAACATGGACTGTGGGAAAGACGGAACAGAAAAGAATCGAAGCATTTGAGATGTTGTGCTACCGACGAATGTTGAAAATTAGGTGGACTGATAAGGTAAGGAAAGAGGACGTCCTGCGCAGAATCGACGAGGAAGGGAAATGTGGAAAACACTGACAAGGAGAAGGGACAGAATGATAGGACATCTGTTAAGACATCAGGGAATGACTTCCATGGTACTAGAGGGAGCTGTAGAGGGCAAAAACTGTAGAGGAAGAGAGATATTTGAATACATCCAATAAATAATTGAGGACGTTGGTTGCAAGTGCCACTCTGAGATGAAGAGGTTGTCACAGGAGAGGAATTCGTAGCAGACCGCATCAAACCAGTCTTTGCTGTCATGAATCAGCGGCGTATGGATAGTCTTTGCACATATTAGAACCATCTGCCCATATCTGCCATCGCATTACACCTCGATAACTCTCCTGTGAATATTGTAGTAGCCTAGAGGCATCATCCGTATGAAACCATAAGTGACCCAATTAATAACACACTGCTTCGACTGTGAAGCGCTGCGTAGAATATGAGCACTAACCTCAGCTTGATGAACCCATTGTTATTTCAGGTTCTTTCGGTCAGAAGAGAATCGTAGGTTGAAAAGCACTTCAACATAGGTGCTCTTCGCTTTTATTGACAAAACATCAAGAGCCGTTATACTGTCATCAGTATGAGTACGTGATACTTGTTATTCGCTCTGTATTTATAGCCTCAATGACAGTTTTTTAAAGCATGACTTAAGTTGTACATTATTGTCTGTATTTTGTGTTCCTTGTTCAACATTCTGATGAAAACAGCTTCTTCTCTCGTGTAGCAGATTCTGGAATCGAACTCGTACTGCACATATTCACTGGTATCACTTTCTCCGCAGCTTTTTAAGCGCACTATTTCGGTCATTCTTGATCTGGAACTTTATATTAGTTGTAATTTATGAAGTCTCTGCGTGTCGCTGCCTCGTGATGACTGGGTGTTGTGTGCTGTCCTTAGGTTAGTTAGGTTTAAGTAGTTCTAAGTTCTAGGGGACTGATGACCATAGATGTTAAGTCCCATAGTGCTCAGAGCCATTTGAACCATTTGAATCTCTGCGTGATTGTTTCCGTTTTGCAACCAATTCTCTGTTACTGTCTTTTCATTTCTGCCACTCTGTTTTGGATTCGAATGGTTCAAATGGCTCTGAGCACTATGGGACTTAACATCTGAGGTCATCAGTCCCCTAGAACTTAGAACTACTTAAGCCTAACCAACCTAAGGACATCACACACATCCGTGCCACAGGCAGGATTCGAACCTGCGACCGTAGAGGTGGCGCGGCTCCAGACCGAAGCGCCTTGAACCGCTCGGCCACAACGGCCGGCTCTGTTTTGGGGATAGTGCCAATGACAGCATCTTATGAAAAACATTTACTAAGCCTATAACGACCAAAGAGCGTATCGCCTACTCATAATGTTACAGTACAACCACTGGAGGCATTCCAAGCATCCGAATTGAACTGGTGAATTACCTTTACAATTTTCAGTATACAAGGGACTGAATAAAATATTCGTGATAATGATTTATGACGTTTAGTTTGGAGTTGGTGCATCTGAATGTCATTAATAACTGCACTCTACTCGCTAAACCTAGTTACAGAAACAGGAATAATGCTCATTGACATGTACCTTTGGTATTCCGGCCGTCGGTGGCCGCGTGTCTCAAACGCTGGCCGTAGTGACTTACGCGCCCGCTCTAGGAAAACGTCGACTGGTGAAACGATTTCTTCCTGCTGATAGTACGATTGAAATTTGGCAAGAACGCAAAAGATGTTTGGCAGTTGTGGGACTGTATATACATGATTGGTGTCCGGCAGAAGAAACACGACTCAGACATATAAAATGCTCAGGTAGTTTACCGATTCCACGCCTGTAGAAATCTACTGGAAAGATGGCGTCAAGCTAGATTAGAGGTGGGTTTTCGTACGGATAAGAATTTTTATATGTTTTTTTCGATACGGGGCGTGAAAGGTTTGAGGGCGCAAGTTCATATGAATAAGTGCTTGAGAAATGGCTTCCTAAACAACCTCCTGAACAGTTCTGCTTGTTAAATCAGCAGAATGCGTTATCGTTTAGTAGCGACACTTGATGCAGTTTTGTTGATCGTTTTTCCTACACTGCAACCAAATGCGGTATCGGCCGCCATCCGGTCGGCCGCACTATAAAATACGCGCGCCGCCGCCACTGTGGCATGAGGGTGATGCCACGGACGCCTACACCGCTGCCAGTGATATGCAAGCATCCCTCTCCGGAGCTCCAGCGGGGAGTTTACGTAAGTTCAAACGCCATTTTCTGTGTTTGCCACTTCATAACATTTACAGACTTTCATAGCGGTCAGGGCTCCTCGTCTACGGAATGGCCATTGTACTGAAGACTGACTGAATTGTAAATCTTCGTAACTGTATATATTCCAACATTCAAACTACTGTTAGCAACTGACGCTGCAACTACAGCACTCGAAGTTATGTATTACTTTTACTATTTGATATTAGATGTAGAGTAAATTAATGTCTGAATTCTCTGTCCACGAACCGTATCTGTTCCTCGCTCCTGTATCCATTAAAGAAACACAAAGCGTGCAAGCTACAACACCAAAGGTGTCTCAGTTGTTGGCAAAAATGCGAGCTGCGATGGAAACATCGCTATGGAGGTGTCTGTAGTGTACAACATTATTTTATGCCACTAGATGCAAGATATTATGTGATCGCAATGCCTGTTGCTCGATGGACTGTCTTTATGACGGCTCACCATTAATTCTTTCTTAATAAGTTAACATAAAGGTACCGCAACTAGTCACCGCTAACAGAATTGCATAGGAATGTTCATAGAGCAAAATGATTACGTTCGTACGAGAATTTAGTGATAGTCACACCTTTAATTTTTGTTGCTTTGAATTAGCATACACCCTACCTCTGAACGTAGCCTACTGAATCCAAATGCCGCTGTTCACCACATATATCAACCATCGAGACTTCCTGAATGTGGAAAACCATTCGTGCCTGAACGATGTGTCACGAAACAAGAAAACCCCTTCCTTACGTGATTTGTCCGGTTGCACTCGTTGCACACACCGTACAAGTGTTCCGATCTGCTTCCGCTTCCTGTACTCCTGCATTAAACCCAAAGCGACCAATATGTCGCAAGCGATAAACTTTTTCCACTATCGACTCTATTTTATAGTTCTCGATAAATACACCCGTAGCAACCTACATGTCCTGTGTAACAATGCGGTGTTCATTCAGTTTATCGAATTTATTTCACTTCGAAAGTCGTACAACAATAAGAAACTATGTTTGATAACAATGCGAGAGCAAAAACGAGCCGAAGTGCGCCGCGGTCATTTGATTGAGGCGGCTAGTGTCGGGTGGACGGCGGCCGCTGTAGAGCGGGGAAACACGAAGGTATTTCTATTAATGGTCTGTTAAAAAGTGGAGCGAATTATGTTTGAGGTTTCTCAGAGCGATACCTTTAGCAGACAGTGGAAATGAGGTGGAAAAATATAATATACTGGGTGGATTCGAACGGTCGGTTTCGCATCTACACAACGCGACTTTGCCATTATACTACGAGCAGGCATATCACTGTACCATTTTGAGCAGCACACAACTGACTGATGACCTCAGAAGTTGAGTCCCATAGTGCTCAGAGCCATTTGAGCAGACAACTTTTCCTCCAGACAGTTTTGCTGGTGCCTTAAATGGAAAACTTGCACTAAGTCTCTGGGGTGGTCAGCCGGTGGCCAGGTTTCGTGTCTAAGACTGTACGTCACTTTATACGTACTAATTAAAATCTTACTTATTTACTGATGCAGTCTTATTGTCACGATGATTATAAGTAACTGAATACATATAATTAGCAACCGTGTTGTGCAAAATAATACAGTTTGTAGTAGTAGATGATTTTCGGCTTTTCGTTTTGCTATCGTCTGCAGTTTCTTCTAGTAGCGTATATACTTCAATAATTTTAAAATCATCAACCTTTAAACTTTTTCAGAAGAATCCGAGAGTAGTGACACTCATAATGGTCAATAACCTTTCTCGTATAACCATCGTTAGCAATCACTGTACGTTGCTGTAGAAAGTATACGGACGTCTGTTTTTCAAATGGCGCATCTCACGGAACCACATTAGAAACCGGCGTTTATACCGTGGCGACGTTTCGCTGTGCATTCCCGTGCTCCTTTCTCCAAAGCTTACGTTTTTAGTTGTAGATCAAGAGCAGCAGAAGTAAAAACTGCTGTGAAAGAGGCGGCATCAGGTAGCGATATCGCCGAAAGCGGTTGCGAGCCTTTCTCGCTGCAGCAAGTCACCTCACTCTCGCACAATGTAACAATGAACTCGGTACATTCTTTAGTAGCATTTTCAGTTCTGGCTCTACTGCTCGTTACAGTTATTCAGCACAATGTCACATGTACTTCCATCCCTTCCTGTAAAGAAAAAAAGAGGAGACGAGGGGGATAACGTCACGTCAATGACGACACTATTAAAGGCAGAAAACGTGCTCGGATTGTGAAGAGACACTGGCCGTGTCCATACCAACATTTGTCTGAGTCGCTTCGGGAAGCCACGGGAAACGTAAATCTGTTTGGCTGGACAAGGTTTCGAATCGCCAAGGCAATATCTTCCCTGTTGCGTTATGTTACTAATAGAGCATCCGCTATGCTTTCTTCTCCGATCAATCTTCTTTTCTGAAACATTTCCCGTTTCATCTAAAGAAGTGTCGGCACTAGAACTGTAACTCCACGGCGGCCCCGCTCATTTTCTGGAATCTGGACATCTCTTTCGTTTCAAATCATCCCACTTGTACAATACTCTGCTCCTATTCTCCCACTTACGACATTACTTCAGAGGTCTTGAAAAATGTTTTGTAAGCGTCCTGTTTCGTATAATAAAAACTCTTCCTGACGATTCTTCCAATAAATCCTTGGCCAACGTTAGCTGTATGTGTCCTTCCCGCAAACAAATCGCTCCCGGCAGATACTCCCGGTCGTAGAAGGATAAGCTACGGTCCTCCAATGAGTCCACTATGGCAGCGGTGCTGTCCCTCAATCCTCGTGGGAGAACCTCTGCTAGTAGTGCGCGGAAATCATAGAACAATGACAATTAAAGTTCGATCAGGCTCGGATAGGCTAATGGTTAATGCGCCTACTCTCGACGAGCAGAAAATTCGGATACGAGTCCCAATTTGGCACAGATTTTCACTTGCGTCTACATATTCATTACATTCCAGGTTCAGCATATCTGAACGGTTTACAGTAATATCCTTTCATGTTACTGCATCTTTACTGATTTCGTCCTCATTAATATATTCATTTCATTTCAGTGCATTTAATTCATCTCATATTTGACGCTGCATAAGTCCGAGATGAGGCCACGAGCAAGAGTATACAATAACGCTGTACACAGGATAGCAGAGATGTGACTGATATAAAATTGAAATCATTGACCACGACTAAGCGTGGAACCTATACTTCTTAATGTACAGCAGATTCTGTGGATTTCACGCTTATAGTCACTTTACAGCTATCGAACGACGTGTCGCAGTGATTAAGACACTGCACTCGCGTCAGAATGTTCTGGTTTCGAATACCTGTTCGGGCAGCCTCATTCTGCATTTTGCTGGATTCCCTTAATCGATTCTACATCTACGTGCCTTTGAATGCGAATTAATCTCTTACCTTCTCATGGGCCCTACGCAAAAATGACTGTGAGCACTATGGGACTTAACTTCCGAGGTCATCAATCCCCTAGAACTTAGAACTACTTAAACCTAACTAACCGAAGGACATCACACACATCCATGCCCGAGGCAGGATTCGAACCTGTGACCTTAGCAGTCGCGCGGTTTCAGACTGTCTCTAGAGGAACGGAAGGTTCCAAATGATTGGAAAAGAGCACAGATAGTCCCAGTATTCAAGAAGGGTCGTCGAGCAGATGCGCAAAACTATAGACCTATATCTCTGACGTCGATCTGTTGTAGAATTTTAGAACATGTTTTTTGCTCGAGTATCATGTCGTTTTTGGAAACCGAGAATCTACTCTGTAGGAATCAACATGGATTCCGGAAACAGCGATCGTGTGAGACCCAACTCGCTTTATTTGTTAATGAGACCCAGAAAATACTAGATACAGGCTCCCAGGTAGATGCCATTTTCCTTGACTTCCGGAAGGCGTTCGATACAGTTCCGCATTGTCGCCTGATAAACAAAGTAAGAGCCTACGGACTATCAGACCAGCTGTGTGGCTGGATTGAAGAGTTTTTAGCAAACAGAACACAGCATGTTGTTATCAATGGAGAGACGTCTACAGACGTTAAAGCAAGCTCTGGCGTGCCACAGGGGAGTGTTATGGGACCATTGCTTTTCACAATATTTATAAATGACCTGGCAGATAGTGTCGGAAGTTCTATGCTGCTTTTCGCGGATGATGCTGTAGTATACAGAGAAGTTGCAGCATTAGAAAATTGTAGCGAAATGCAGGAAGATCTGCAGCGGATAGGCACTTGGTGCAGGGGGTGGCAACTGACCCTTAACATAGACAAATGTAATGTATTGCGAATACATAGAAAGAAGGATCCTTTATTGTATGATTATATGATAGCGGAACAAACACTGGTAGCAGTTACTTCTGTAAAATATCTGGGAGTATGCGTGCGGAACGATTTGAAGTGGAATGATCATATAAAATTAATTGTTGGTAAGGCGGGTACAAGGTTGAGATTCATTGGGAGAGTCCTTAGAAAATGTAGTCCATCAACAAAGGAGGTGGCTTACAAACACTCGTTCGACCTATACTTGAGTATTGCTCATCAGTGTGGGATCCGTACCAGATCGGGTTGACGGAGGAGATAGAGAAGATCCAAAGAATAGCGGCGCGTTTCGTCACAGGGTTATTTGGTAACCGTGATAGCGTTACGGAGATGTTTAGCAAACTCAAGTGGCAGACTCTGCAAGAGAGGCGCTCTGCATCGTGGTGTAGCTTGCTCGCCAGGTTTCGAGAGGGTGCGTTTCTGGATGAGGTATCGAATATATTGCTTCCCCCTGCTTATACCTCCCGAGGAGATCACGAATGTAACATTAGAGAGATTCGAGCGCGCACGGAGGCTTTCAGACAGTCGTTCTTCCCGCGAACCATACGCGACTAAAACAGAAAAGGGAGGTAATGACAGTGGCACGTAAAGTGCCCTCCGCCACACACCGTTGGGTGGCTTGCGGAGTATAAATGTAGATGTAGCGCCTAGAACCGCTCGGCCACCGCGGGCGGCGGGCCCTACGCCATCGTATATCTAATGCGATGGCGGCAACAAAAACGTCTCACACACATCCTCTAATACAGCTTCTCTAAATTTCCTCAATAGAGATTCGCGAGAACAACGTCGCCTGTTCCGAAAATTCCTACTTACAGTCAGTCCCAGAACGTCTATGTTACACTTCCCTGTAGGTTACAAGGACCTGATACGAACCTAGAAGTAGACGTCTCAATTCTTTCTATATCTAGTGTAATGCCTACTTGATAAACATTCGAAAATCCGGAACAATACTCTAGAACTGGTCGCAATGGCCTCTGGCATGCGACTTCATTTAGAGATGCTCTGCACTTTCCCAGAATCCTTGCAACAAATATAAGTTTTCAATTCGCGTTTTCTGCTATTGATTGCCCCATTTAATACCGCTTATTAATATTGGCACTAAACATATAAAGCGAATGGCGGGTCGGGGTTTTTGAACAAGACAATGCCGATTTACTTTCTAGATCTTGCTTTATCCGAGTTTGTGCTCCGCCTCTAATGACCTCAACGCGTGACGCTGCACGATAATCTTCTATATCACTTCGATGAACTAGCATCGGAAAGTCTACCGTACACTGGAGATCAGTATGCTTTTCTCTCGGCATTTCAAGCGCTAGAATTGTCGCGGCGGCTAGCGTGTTCTTGGTCCGCAGTATTGACTGCAGTGACGAACTTGAAGACTGCAGCTGGGGAAGTTAAGCATCCTTGACCGCAATAACTTCACTCTGGATTATCTCCGCAGAGATCGAGCACACAAGACCCGGCTCGGAATTCATCCGAATTTCGCCGGCTTGCAGATACGAGCGTAAGAAGTCTGAAGCGATTAAATCTGCCGACAATGCTTAAAAAATTTTCAGAGATCGAAAGCGGCCTCCAGCCCCCCCCCCCCCCCCCAAAAAAAAAAGTTGTTTCGGGAAGCCTGCCCTCGAAATCGACGGCACAACCGTAGACAAACAACCCGCGTCTTACTACGGTTGGGCAAAATAAAACTCAGCCGAGCCACTCACTCGGCAATGTTTTCTAGTGTTCTAACTCCTTTCGGATAGTTACGGTTTTATTTGCTACAGAGCCTGTTTCACGCCATTTTGCATTGCAAACTTTGCTGGAGGTTTTATCAGGACAGTTTCAGTCTTAAACTCCTGCGCAAACAGTGACGCGTATGTTTTCCACGAATTGTGCTGTCCATAACACGCGCTGTTTTATCGTAAACATAATTTTGTGTTGCGTTCAGCTGGTCACTAAACGCGTCTGCGCACCTCATTCGCATAAACCTGATGACACATCAGAATACTCGTGACAGAGCATGTGGCAGATGCGCATGAACAGTCATGTGGCAGTAACCGATTTGTGCATAGAAATAACGATTTCCGGCATTTTCTATGACGGGCAGTTCTGTTCATTAACAAGGGTCAGTTCCGCGACAGTGTTAGAATTATTTTGCGGCCTAGTTTTATTTTCACATCGTTATATTTAATACTTATTTAGCGTATGACATAGTGACTCACTAAATATCTTATATATGTGACCAAAAATACAAAAGAAGGTATCAAAGTTCGTAAATTATTCAAAAATAATTTTGTACCGAACTCGTGACTTATATAGTTCGTGATTCTTTGATCGAAACCTCTTTGTCAATACTCTTCCTATTTTAGTAATTGCTAAGCACAGTCGTCTATGTCATAGGATTAAACGTGAACGTATATTCTCAGTAACCGATGTCGTGAGACACAAAATCATTGAAGATCTGCCTCTTAGTGGCCGCCAGTGATCAATAACACCAACTGACGACCACAATCTACGAATTACGGCTCCCAGGTAAGCCGAGAGGAATGCAGCAGAACTGCGGACTGCCTTTCGGAGGCTGTGTCGACCGAGACAATACTCAGCCGAATCCCCACAATCAGGTTTCGTCTCTAACCGTCAATGCCCGCAAACCATGATGCGCGAAGAATGTAGGCAAAGGAGCACATTAAATCAGTGGCGTCTGGTTCTCTTCATCAACTAGCGCAGAATTTGTCTGACGCTGATGATAGTGATAGAACAGTGTGCAGGTACCAATGGATGTCGCACGCATGCATTTCAGAAGAGGGAACATCAGTCGTGGTAGACGACTATCATCGCTGTCGAGGTTAAATTTAAGGGCTGGGCAGTATCGGGATTTCTTTCTTCAAAATACTGTCGAGCCCGACAGTCAACATTTCTGCGGTTAGTTCAGCTGTGAAGACAAAGTGGTGCTAGCACATCGCGTCCTGGTCTGGGTTATCTGGCGACGTGAGTCCGATTGAGCATGGACAGGATTCGGCAGCAACATTCCGACGAGGATCCAGCTCAGTACTGAGTGTTACCCAGCAGTCGATTTTGATTTCACATATGTGCACTTTCGAAGGGAGAGCGATTATTTTTGTTAGTATTTTGTTTTAATTCGTAGTGAAGTTACTTTTTCAGTTTTTCGTTTTCTGCTCCCCTCGAATTTGCGCCCGCCAACTTTGTACATATGCCACTAATGTGAAACTTTTTCGAGACGATTTTTTTAAAAAAAAAGACTTCCCCAGCATGTATGTCAACATTGTATGCTGAGCATCCCATATTTTCCGATAATTTTCGTATTGAAAGTACGTGTTTGACTATCATAATGCCATACGGCAACAAAACTGCTAATGCACACTGATTGTAAAGTTAAACTTTCAGACTCATCATGAACTTAGTTTTGGAAACTGTATTTAGTTTGCAAAAATCACCCCATATCATTTTTATTGTTCCATTTATTTCTTTTCCTACACGTCCAATCTTTGTCTTAAATTGTCCTAAACATAAAAAGTCGTCAACTGACACTGGATCTCCATTACTAATTTCTACTGTTCTTTTCGGTATGTGCATTATAAATTATTTTAATCTTATTAAAATTTATTTTCGAACCTCCTCGATGACTTTTTTTACATTAAGTTATTTAGCTAGTTACTGTAGTTAGTTCGAATTAGAGGCAAACTGTAAAGTATCGTCAGTGTGACGAAGCTAGTTTGAGCAGTTTTCGTTAACACGCATGCCTTCTTCTTCCTATTCTACTACTAATTCCCAGTTTAGCGATCTCAAAATTTTATCTACACCTGTTGAGATTAGTTTCTGCAGTGACTTCAAATGTCAGCGTTTTTGTTTGTTTGTGACTTCAAATGTCAGCGTTTTTGTTTGTTTGTTTGTTTGTTTGTTTAAAATCCTGTGTTACTGGCGACAATTTCAGCGAATATCCTATACATTTCTAAGAAGAAGCTATTGATGTCTTGCCTTTCTCCCTTCTTCAAAAGTACAATATTATAGGGCTTTGCTTTTAATTATGGGAAATTTTCTTCCACAGACTCTATAAGTAATTTGCAAGTTGTTTTTATATAACTTTTCCACCAGTTTGAATCATCATTATTTTATGTCTAGACCTACATCCGTACTCTGCAAATCACGGTGAAGCGCGAGACAGAGTGTGCTTTTTGTCGTATCGTATAGTAGGGTTCGCTCACGTTCCATTCGCGGGAGGAGTATGGAAAGAACAACTGTATGCCTTTGGCCGAGCTGTTATTTGTTTTCGCTGTCTCCACGGGTTTACGTAAAGGACTGAGGACTATTCGTAGTTTCTGTTCTGAAAGACGACCCCTCAAGGCTTGTAAGAAGGTTCTTGCGAAATGTAGGCCGTCTTTCAAGTAGTGTCTGTCAATTAAAATTTTCACCATTTGTGTTACAGTCTCTCACCCGAGAAACAAGCCTGTGACCCCTTACACATCACTTCTTTGTGTGTACTTTATGTGCCACGTACGTTCAACTTGATATGGGTCCTATACACCAGAGCAGTATTCCGTATGAGCCGCACAAATGTTTTGTATGCAATCTCTTTTGTAGACAGATACCCTGAATTCCATCAATGAATCGTAGCCTGACATTTTCAATTGCTACAACTGAACCTGTATAGTCGTTGCACATTATACCTTACGCATTGTTGGTCTCCACCATTCTTATGACATGACTGATTTGTGTCATCAGTTCAGTATTCAGAAGATAACATGGTTTTATGTTTAGTGATTCATAACAGACGTAAAAGTAATTTCACGCGTGGAGCACGGAAGTGCATTGAGACCCTGTGTTGCTCATCAACGAGTTGGTAAACAGTAGTAACCTCAGACCATTTTTTTGCAAGTGACGCAATTGTCTATAATGAGTACTATACAATCTGATCTTGATAGCGTTTCAAAGTGATGCAACCATGGACAACGTGCTTTAAATGTCCAGAAATGTAAAACTCTGCGCTTCATAAAACACATTCAAGTAAGTATCCTACGACTACATTATCAATGAATAACAAATGGAACTCATACAATATAGGGTAGGTGTAGCAACTTCTGAGAATATGAAATGGAATGACTACATAAACCTATCTTTAGTTAAAGAATGTGTCAGGTCGTGGGTTGCAGGAGTCAAGCTTCATTCTGTTGTTATCATAATGGGAAAGTGCGGTCTACAAAAAAGTTTGCTTACGTGAGAGTCGTGCGACCCTTCTTTGAATATTCCTCAAGAGTGCGCGACCCACACTAAGTAAGTCTAACAAGGGATTTTGAAAGCATACAGAGGAAGGACGCACGAGTGTTCACGGGTTTGATTAAATCTGGGGGGGGGGGGGGGGGGGAGGGCGAGAAACCTGAACTGGCAGCGATTGGAGATAGACGAAGACTATACCGCCAAACCTCGCCTACAGAGTTTGAAGAACCAGTATTAAGTAATAACTCTAAGAATACGCTACGACCGCTCTACATGTCGGTCACGTAGGAACCACCAAGGTAAGATTAGTCTAATTACAACGCGCACAGACCCATTCGAGCAGTCATTCTTGCCGCGCTCCCCAACGGGTAGAAACCCACGCAAGTGCTACAGTGGGGAGTACCTCCTGCAAAGCACAATTTTGTGACGAGCAGAATACGGCCAAAATTTAGAAAAGGTCCAACTTCGCATTTCTCGAAACACTATCATGTCCCAACTCCCTTCTTACTTCATTCCTCAAATGACTTATACACCTTATCTGGTAATAGTTTTGTAATTCTGATCACCAGTAGGAAACGAGATTAGGGTGCAAAGTTCTGTCCACAACCGAGTCATTAGAGACGGAGCACAAACTCGGACAGAGGAAGCGTGTGAAGGGAACTGTGTCCTGCTCCCGGTATTCACTTTAAGACGAGTGCAGCCCTCGGAACAAAAGCTGGTACGAGCTCGCGGCAGCGTCTGTCGCGGCGCGGCGCTGGGCCGCGTGTGTCGGCAGCCAATGAGGCGGCGGCGGCGGCGGCGGCGGCGGCGGCGGCAGCAAGGTCATTTGCCCCGGCGAAGGCCTAGCTGCGGTTTCCGCCGCTGCGGTCGCGCTGTCGTTTACCACATCCCCTCATAAAAGTGAGCCGGCCCGTACTCCCTGCTCCACTGTCACTGGTCGTTGCTCATTACACGCCTGCACTCCATCTCGTCCGCTCCCGACTCGAGAGGCGAGTACGTGAAGACCAGTTCCATCGCGCAACCGCTAGCAATTTTAACTTCGCCGTATTTTATTTACTTATTTGTTTATTGCCCCTATCTGTGGAGAAGTGGTTAGCGTGTCAGCCTTCTATATCTTAGCTCGCGGATTCGGACTTATCCTTTTTTTTTTTTAGTTTAAAAAACCGACTCCATGATATGCCTACTGAAAGCTCGTCTCCTCGAGTTCGGAAAAAGTAAACTTTTATTTTTTGCGTTCGTGTTCGAAATCGCACAGAGGACCATTTTTCATTCATTTACTGTCGACGGTGATGTCATAAGTTAAAACTCTATGACTTTCTCGAGGTGCCCTTAAAAGATAAAAGTCGATTTTTTTATGATTTGGAGGCGAGGAATACGAGGTGGAGTTCCACCAAAATGACGCAGCCGCAGCCCGTACGAAGTGGAGAGGGGCTGCGACATTTTGGCTTGGCCCACTACCTGCGTGTTTTAGTACTGTGGCACAGAAATAACTACACATATATACCTGCAAACAAATAATAAATTAATTATGTAACCCAATTTATTCGAGGTCGTAATCAAAACCTTTATCAGTTACCCTTATATGTGAAAAGGATTTTTGTGCAAGGCTGCTTTGCAAAGGATACAGTATGAAGAAGGTAGGGATGAGAACAGCGAACAGAGATGATGAAGAGGGGCGAGAAGAAGTACACTGACATGGACAGGAAAGACGTATCCTTTTGGGCGGCTTACATCTCTACGCGGATGTCGCGCTCAGGTAGGGCGACGTGCTTAGAGTATTGTTGGGATAGGATTTTGACAGTATGTGTGACTGGTTGTCAGTATCTGCTGGTGCAAGTGCGGCAGAATAAGAAATCTGATATTCGAGGATGAATTAATTGGATGATTGGTGTCAAGTTCACGGCAAGTGTAGAGAATTCCAAGGTGTTCGGTGAGAAAAAGGAGAGCCGGGATTCTATTGGGGGAAGCTAGACGGGTGCTGAAGTAACTCACATGTTATAGCTAAAGTGACCGATGTCTACAACAACTAATATTTCCCCTGCTGCATTTTGGAAGTTAATGTAAAGACAAGAAAAAGACTTCCTTTCTGGTCACTCACTTCCATCCGTAATAAGAGCCTCTCAGTGGACATTTGTAGTTATGAGTACACTAATTGATCAAAAGTATCCGGACACCTATTAGTGGCCATTCATATGGTGTGCGTCCACTCTTCACCTTATGACGGGTGAACTCCGCTGGGACACTTCCAGTAAAGTGAGTGAATGTGTGTGGGCGACTAGCAGCCCGGTCTTCCTCAGCAGCCGGAACCAGAAGTTTCACACTGGCGTCTGGAGCGAAATGACGTTATGATTCATCCCAAAGGTGCTCCAGTGGTGTCCGATCGAGACTCTGGGCAGGCCAGTGCATTTCAGCAATGTCACTGTCCATAAACCATTTCCTCACATATGCACTTTCATGGTGATACAATCATCGTCTCCGAACTGCTCCTTCACTGAACACAGTACAAAATGATGTTAAATATGTTCACAGCCTTCCGCAGTTACGTTTTCTTAAGCAAAATAAGTGGAGCACACCCTAACTACGAAAAGCAACCTCATACCGTAACACCATCTCCTCCATTCTCCACGGCTGGCATTGCACGCGATGTCAGGTAACGTTCTCCATTCTTCCGCCAGACCCATACCCTTCCATCGGATTGCCACAGGCTACAGTATAATTCATCACTCAAAATCATTTGTTTCTGTTCATCCGCAGTCCAGTGGTGTTGCCCTTTACACCATACCGAGCGTCGCTTGGCATTTACAACAGAAAATTGTGGCTTACGGGGAGCAGCTCGACCATTGTACGCCATCCTTTTTAACTCCCCGCGCTCTGTCGTTGCGCTAGATGGACTGCTGGTTAACACTTTGGATCTCTTATAATTCTTTCCGCTGAATTCGTGCGACTTTTACAGCCAGCCTCCTCGACGCTCGACGGTCCCTGTCCGTTAGTAGATGGGGTCTGCCTTGTTTCGCCTCAGCTGCGGTTCCATCGAGTTTCTACTTCGTAGTCACACCACCAACAGTTGACTTGGGCTCCTTCAGAAGAGTTGGAATTGTTACGCAGGTGACATCCGGTCGCTAACCCATGTCCGACGTCAGTAAGCTCCTGTCCGACCCATTCTGCTGATACTGCTTCACTTCTGACAAATCAGTACATCACGTCTCCTTCTACACCGGCGGATCCGCCCTTCGTGATATCTAGAAGTCACTTCTGCATTACATAGGGCTGCCCAGGTACTTTTCATCAGATAATGTATTTCCTTCAGAGATCACATCCAGATTTAGGTTTTCGCTAGTTTACCTAAATCGCTTAAGGGAAGTGCCAGTATAGTTCCTTTGGAAATTACATGGCCGAGTTCCTTCCACTACCCTTCACGAAAATCGAGCTTGTGCTCTATCTGTGTCGCTAACGAGACTTTAAACTCTAATCTCCCTCCATTTCCTTTCTTTCTCAAGTTCCTACTACATTCCTGCTAACATTACAGTTACGCTATCTGAGCATGTCTCCAGCCTCGATTCAAATTTTTAGTTTCGCTGTTTCCTTCCTATTATTTCAGAACTTAACAGACATATGGTCTGACGCAGGTATGTGGGAAGAACGTCACTGAGGGAATAGATTTGATGAAGTACTGTACCTTACGCAAACATATACTCGGTCTACTCACATTAATATGACCACGGCCTGTGTTGGACAACAACGTGCAGTAACCACTCACAACGGCAGGTGGCAGCACTAGCTGTGGAGGTCATATAAAGCGTGTCGGAGAGGGATGCACAAAACAATGCAGTCGTTGTGGTAATACGGAAAGCGTGTCGGAGAGGGATGCACAAAACATTGCAGTCTTGTGGTAATGCGGAAACGGTGCAATTTATCTGACTTCCAAAAGGGCAAGGTCGTTGACATTCGTGCCTAGGGTGGAAGCTTTTCCGATGCGGCTAAGGTTGTAAATTGTTCCCGTGCACGGCAAAATGGCCCTATCCAAAACCTGCGCTAAGGCAACTGTGGTGCACCGTGCGCCGTAGACGACATGAGTGAAGTACGGCTGAGGCGATGTGTACGGCCGACTAGACGTGGAACTGTTGACCAGATGACCGCCCATATGAACCAAGGGGCTACGAACAGTATCTCCTCCACGAGCTTTCAGCAAACGTTGCAGCGTGTGGGCCTCCGCAGCAGGCGCCTAATTGACGCACCCGTGCTACTACCTGCAGTTCATCGGCGACGAAGGCTGGAATTTGCACAACGGTACCACAACTGGACGTCCACTGACTGTGAGTGGCGACAGGTAGCCGTTTCACATGAATCACGGTTCATACGCCATCGGACAGAAAGCAAACAATCTGCACCAATTGTCGGAAGGGTCCAGGCCGGGGGAGGGAAAGTTACGGTCTGGGAAATGTTTTCGTGCCATTCCCTGGGCGATACCGTCATTCTGGAAGTTACAGTGGATCAGCATACGTACGAATCTATCCTTGGAGATCATGTCCACCCATACATGCACTAGACACGACGGCATCTACCAACAGCACAACACAATGTGCCACACAGCTCGCAGTGGAAGTGCGTGGTTCGAAGAGCACCAGCATGAGTTTATTGTCCTCTTTCGACCACCGAGCTCCCTGGTTTTAAACTCAGTCGAGAATCTGCGGGACCACTGCGATCAGGCTGTTCGTGCCATCGATCCTCAACCGAGAAACCGACTGCAGCTATTCAAGGCACTGGAGTCGGCATGGCTCTGGATCCCTGTTGGTCTCTTCCAGAACCTCATTAACTTTCATCTTACAACTCTCTCAGCAGTCAACACTGCATAAGGCTGACAGGTGATCACATTAATTTCACTGAAACGAAATGGAGGTATCTAATAAGAATTAAGTGCAGTGACATGAAATGATGACAATGACATCCCATAAGAAACGGTGAACGACCCTGTCATAGAAAATAAAAATTTGCGCTAGACAGCGATTCGAACCCGGATCACCTGGTTATGACAAGTAGTCGTGATAAAAATATGGATCATCTGAGCATATATTTTCATTTCTCATGACACGTTCATTTAATTTTGGTGGCTCGTTGCGAAACATTAGTCTACTGCTTAAAAAGTGCTGAACAGAATTCCCTTGTACTTAACTATGTTTCCCAGTGCCTAATAATAGTGCAGATCACATATCTACTAGAAAACGGATAACTCTGAAGTAAGAGTAAATTCTCTGCTCTACGAGTAAGCTGGAAATCTTGTCTCGTCGTCACAGTAGGCGTGGCTTCTGGCTGCGGAAGGCTGCAGAAGCACGTGAGAGTTAGGCCATGAAACTTACATCGTAGGGACGTAACTTTTGAGTCTGGAGAGGCTGACGTTTACAACATAATCTGCCTCCCGGCTGTTCGGCGGCGTCTTCTCAACTACCCACACAGGAGCGTAAATAGCGAGCCACAGCAAGCGGAACGTACGCATCACAGCTGATGTGCAACCAATGCTGAAATCTCCGAACGCTTGCAATCTTGCAGTTCGAAAAGGTCCACCAAACTGAAGACGTGTACACATCCTATATTCTGTCACAGACTCTTAGTTACACGCACTTGACGTCTACTGCTGAATAAATGAGTCATCGTCAATATTAACATCAAAGATTAAATTATCTCCGGTTTCTTCCACTCACAAGTATTTGCTGTGATCATCTTTCCGTTGCCTGACCGATCGACCATCTCCTTTGTTTTGGCTTATAGTTCAGCAGCGACTCTGTTATTCTTACACGCTCTGTCCATTTCTTCCGATAATTCATTATTTATTTCATTCAGTATGTTTATTTTTCTGGTATCTTCACTTCTCTGCCTATCAAATAATCAGTAGGCAGCTATTACTCTCAGAAATCTCATACCTGCTTACTTTCGCCTAGCGTTTATCACATCCATTTCGGGGGACACTTTTCGAGGATTTGTCCAATTTTATTTTGTTACAAACTCTCTGGGGGGAGCCCTAACTAACGCCAGAGTCCTGAAGCTAACCTGAGAGAGGGAAATAGTGAGTGCCTTCTGTCTGTGTATTCACGTATGTAACCGACTGCGTTTCTGCTCTGAGACGGAAGCTAGGGACCAGTGCAGCAGTTGCCTAAACGAAAATGAGAAACTGCTTAAAACCACTCTCAGGCAGACCGGTGTCCTACCCCCGGTCGTTAATCCGCCGCACGGATCTGGCTCACTTCCCTGTCTCGTAAGTCAGCGCGCTGTGCTTTACATTATACACTGAGATGATAGACGTCATGGGACAGCGATATGCACATATATACACATGGCGGTATTATAGCGCATACAAGGCGTAAAAGGGCAGTGCATTGGCGGAGCTGTCCCTTGTTCTCAGGCGATTAGTATGGTCGTACGTCGGACATTAACAGACTTTGAACACGGAATGGTAGTTGGAGCTAGACGCATGGGAATTCCGTTTCGGAAATAGTTAGCGAATTCAATATCCTGAGATTCACAGTGTCAAGAGTGTGCCGAGAATACCATATTTCAGGCATTACCTCTCACCATGAACAACGCATGAACTTAACGACGGACAGCAGGAGCAACCGCATAGACTTGTCAGTGCTAACAGTCAAGCAACACCGTGTAGAAATAATGGCAGGAATCACTGTGGGACGAACAGCGAACTTAGGACAGGACAGTGTGGCGAATTGTGGCGTCAATTGGATACGGCAGCAAACAACTGCCTTTGTTAACAGCCCGACATCGCCCGCAACACCTCTCCTGGGCTGCTCCTCATATCGGATGGATCCTAGACGACACCATGGCCTGGCCTGATGAGTCCTGATTTTAGTTGGTAAGAGCTGATTTTAGGATTCGAGTGTGACGCAGATTCCGCTAAGCCATGAACCCAAGTTGTCGACAAGGTATTGTGCAAATGGTACTGGCTCCATAAAGGTATGTGTTGTGTCTGCATGGAATGGACTGGGTCTTCTTGTCCAATTGAACCGATCATTGACTGGAAATGATTATGTTCGGCAACTTGGAGACCATTTGCACCCATTTGCGACGGAATTTTTATGGACGACAGTGCACCGTGTCACTGGATACAGTTCTTTTCCGTATGGTTTGAAGAACATTCTGTACAACTTGAGAGAATGATTTGGCCACCCAAATCGCCCAACATGGATTCCACTCAACATTTATGGGGCATAATCGAGAGGTCAGTTCGTGCACAGAATTCTGCGCCGGCAACACTTTGGCAATTACAGATGGCTACAGAGGCGGCATGGCTCAATATTTCTGCAGAGTCTTCCAGCGACTTGTTGAGTGCATGCCAAGTTGAGTCATTGCACTAAGCCGGGAAAAACGGAGGTCCGACAGGATATTAGGAGGCATCCCACGACTTTTGGCACCTTGCTGTAGGAACAGGTCATAAATCTCACATCCGCACTTCCTATATTTTGATCTGTCGTTTAGCAAATGTCCACAATTGACACCCGTACAAAACTCTAGAACTGTCATTAGTTTAAACAATGTACTGTTCTGTTACTTTTAAAATACCGTTTGATAGCTCCACATAGATACTAGATTTCTGTAACTTTCTAATCACATCATCAAGTAATTAATATCATATGAAAAATAAAGGAAATTATGTTAACGCTCCCCATTGTTTCGTTACTAATCACTATTTTGACTCATTGCTACACACCATCTACACTGAAGAGCCAGAGAAACTGGTACACATGCCGAATATGGTCTAGAGCCCCCGCGAGCAAGCAGAAGTGAAGCAGCACAACTTGGCATCGACTCGACTAATGACTGAAATAGTGCTAGAGGGAACTGACACCATGAATCCTGCAGGGCTGTCCATAAATCCGTAAGAGTACAACGGGGTGGAGATCTCTTCTGAACATCACTTTGCAAGGCATCCCAGATATGCTCAATAATGTTCATGTCTGGGGAGTTTGATGGCCAGCGGAAGTGCTCAAACTCAAAAGAGTGTTTCTGGAGCCACTCTGTAGGAATATGGACGTGTGGGATGTCGCATTGCTTGCTGGAATTGCCCAAATCCGTCGGAATGCACAGTGGGCATGAATGGATGCAGGTGATCAGACAGGATGCTTACTTATGTTTCACATGACAGAGTCATATCTAGACGTATCAGGGGTCCCATATCACTCCAACGGCACACACCCAACCCCATTACAGAGCCTCCAGCAGCTTGAACAGTCCCCCGCTGACATGCAGGGTCCGTGCAATAATGAGATTGTCTCCATACCAGTACACGTCCATCCACTCCATACAATTTGAAACGAGACTCGTCCGACCAGGCAACACGTTTCCAGTCATCAACAGTTCATTGTCGGTGTTGACGGGCCCAGACGAGGCGTAAAGCTTTCTGTCGTGCAGTCACCAAGGGCACACAAGTGGGCCTTCGGCTCCGGAAGCCCATAAGGATGATGTTTAGTTGATTGGTTCGCACGCTGACAGTTGCTGATGGCGCAGCATTGAAATCTACAGCTATTTGCCGAAGGGTTGCACTTCTGTGACGTTGAACGATTCTCTTCAGTCGTTGTTGGTCCAATTCTTGCAGGATTTTTCTCCGGCCTCAGCAATGTTGGAGATTTAATGTTTTACCGGATTCCTGGCATTCACTATACACTTGTGAAATGGTCGTACGGGAAAATCCTCACTTCATCGTTACCTCGGAGATGCTGTGTCCCAACGCTCGTGCGCCGACTGTAACACAACGTTATAAAGCCAGTAACGCCAAACGTGTTCTTTGTTTGGTTGCCTAAAACCGAACAAGAGAGCGATACAAAAAAAGAACACGGGATGGTACTAATGATCGAACCCGAGCCATGGGCTGAACAGTATTTAGCGCTATAATCTACACTATGAGAACAACTGACACTAATTGTATCTGGCGGGACGCTTGAATGTGTGTGTGCAACGGCCTGTTGGTTAAATTCAGTGCTAATTAACTCAGAAATGGCGTAACGTACCGATTTTTTTCTCTTAACAATCATTTCTCAGCTACACCCTGATAAGATTTTCAGGCTGTTTCTGACCACCCTGTAGACAACCAGAACGCACCTGTCACCCTTCTATGGGGGATTCCTGCCAATACCTTTGTATCTAATGAACACTCGCCGCACAGAAAAACGTACTGGGTTCTATTGCTTAAAAGTCTTCGAACTACTCACATATCTGAGAACCTATTCCATGGGAGCAGACCTTCGTTACCCGTTGACAGTGCGGCACCGTGTCAAATATTTACAGAAACCTAGAAGTATGATACCTCCCTGTTGTCCTTCATCCATGGTCTGCAGGATGTCGTGCGAGAAAACGGCAAGCTGAGTTTCGCACGAGCAACGTTTTCTGAATCCATGCAAATTTTTGGATAGCAGCTTTTCTGCCTCAAGGAAATTTTTTATATTCGAACTTACAATATGCTCAATAATTCTGCAGCAAACCGATGTTCACGATATTTGTCAGTAGTTTTGCGGATCCGCTTCTTTTACCCTTCTTATAGACAAGAGTCACCTGCGTTTTTTCCCAGTTGTTAGGGACTACGGTTGGCGACAGATTGACGATAAATGGAAGTTAAGTAAGGGCCAATGCCGTAGAGTACTCTCTAGGAAACCGAATTTGGATTCCACCTGTACACAGCACGAGTTACCATCCCACTTTCTATTATTTTCAGAGATACGTACTGGTCTGAACCCCGTCTATCTATGACCGGAGCTGGTTACCAGAAAAATTAAATACCATCTGCAATCTGCTTTTTGTTATGCTCCACTTTCTCTCCTCTACAGTTTTGATTTAATTTAATATTTTATTTTGTTGATTTCAAACTTTAAGCCGATGAATAAGCTGAGAGACAGTGACATAGATGATTCAAATACAGACCAACATTCGGTTTGTGTTACCCAACAGTCTACTATGGACGAAGTGATGAATAAATCTATTGCTACAATCCATTGTAGAGTATCCATCATACATTATAAACGGTGTCCAGATCTTTAAGTTTATTACTTTGAGATACCCAACTTTATCTTTATAATCACGTAAAAAACTTAGGAATTATAGTACAAACTAAAGTTCATAGAATATGTTAAAAGTGACAACTGCCAATCTCGATCCATGCCCCACAATGGCGTATAAATCTTTGAAACATTTTCTCAAATATTCTTGTTACATGACGGCATTCAAAAAGTACGTAATATTATACTATAGCAAGCCAAGTAACTTTAATTGAATGCTGCGTTAAACTTTAAAATTACTCAGATACAAGACACTATTTTTTAAAGTGGTCACCTCCAGATGAAACAGAAAACTTAACAAAAAATCTGAGTTCGCTAATACGTGTAATCCCCCAATCATGCTGCCATCCTTGGAGGGGACTTTTAATCATCTAATATCAACTGGGAAAATTACAATTTTGTAAGTGTTGGGCGTAACAAGATATTCTTTGAAGCATTACTAAATGCGTTCTCTAAGAACTACCTAGAACAGACTGTTTGGAATCCCACTCGTGATGTAAATATATTGGATCTAATAGCAACAAATAGATCTGACCAATCTCGGGATTTCCACATAGAAACTGCGATCAGTGACCACGAAATAGTTGTAGTAACAATGATTACCAAAGTACATAGGGCAACTGTATTGTTATGCCCGTAACAGCTCTCTACGCTACTATATTCGTCTTCGACTAACTACTGCAACCTACATCCATCTTACTGTATTCGTCTCTTAGTCTCCCTCTACAATTCTTCCCGCCGCACTCCCTTCCCCCCCCTCCCCCCCCCCCCCACATACTTCCCACCAATACTAAACTGGTGACTCCTTGCTGTGATAGAATGTGTCCTGTCAACCGACACCTTCTTTTAGTCAGTCAAGTTATGCCAAAGATTTCTTTTCTCCGCAATTTCGTTCTGTACTCCCATCTAATATTCGGCATTCTTCAGTAGAACCACAGATCGAAAGCTTCTATTCCCTTTTTTTCTGAACTGTTTATCATCCACATTTTACTGCCGTACAAGGCTATGCTCCAAATAAACACCTTCAGAGAAAACTTCTTCACGCTTAAATCTGTATTCCATGTTGACAATATCCTGTTCTTCAGAAACGCTTTCCTTGCCATTGTCCGTCAATCTGGACATCATCAGTTATTTTAATGGCCAAATAGCAAAGCTCATGGACTATTTGCTTTAAATGTTCAAAAATGTAAAATTGTGCATTTTACAAAACGAAGAAAAAGTACAACACTATCAATGAAGCACAGTCAATTCATATAAATACTTAGCTATAACATTTGTTGGGATATGAAATGGAACGATCACATAGGCTCAATCGTAGGAAAAGCAACCGGCAGACTTCGAATTATTGGTAGAATATTAGAGAAATACAATCAGTCTACAAAATAGATTGCTTAAAGATCACTCGTCTGACCATCCTACAATATTGTCGCCACAGGTTTGTTTGACCCTTGGGAGAGTGTCAGAGATGCTGAAGAAATTGAACTGTCAGACTCTCGAAGACAGACGCAAACTATCCCGAGAAAACCTACTTACGAATCTTAAAGAATCGCCTTTAAATGACTACTCTAGGAATATACTACTACCTCCTACGTTCCGTTCCCTCAGAGATCGTGAGGAACAAGATTAAATTGACTACGGAGCGCACGAAGGCATCTAACCATTCTTCCCGCGCTTCATACGTGCCACTAGGTTGCAGAGTATAGATGTAGGTGTACAAGTACCTACAAACAACGGTTAGAGCGTTCTACCAATCGTTCAGTTCCTCGACGATAGAATTCCGCTCCTCGGTCACGGAACAATTCGACAACGACTGAGTGAACACCCTCATCACCGGAAACCCGCGTCTGCTGCCAATCAGTTCCTCGATTGTGTGTACATTGCCGTCTGTTGTCGATGGTCTTTCTTCCTGATCGGTTTCACACACGTCGATCAAGTCGTCGGTACCATTTCCCTACGGCTGAGCGCAATATTCCATTCGGTCCATATACTATCAGCATTTCACAGTGAATGAGCGCGGAATTTCCCACCAGAATCGTACTGTCCTGCATACTTAATCTCTGGAGAACGTTTCCAAATGCCACGCCACTTCTTCGCCACGGTGTGAGTCACCTGTTACCCGTACCGCAATAGAACTGCGTTTGCAGGAAACCTAGAGCATGTACTCTCTTCTGACAATGCGTCAGTCTTGTTGCACGATGGTCTTAATGTGGAACGACAGGTGTAACTACCTTTCTGACGTCCCCCCGTAGATATGAAACGAAACTGCTATTATAACCTTACCGAAACAGTTCCCTTCCAAATTCTTCTGAAGTTTATACACTAACACCTTCATGTAAAACCAATGAAGAAAATCCAGCGTCGACACGCCAGAAATGAATGTGTATTTTTTCCAGGTCAGTGCGACCAGTGTCAATGCAGAAACAAGCAGTTTATTGCCTGAAATACTGATTTCCGACCATTCTTCCGACGCTCAGTTTATGTTCCTCTACCGTCTGCACAACTGTGAATCTTACGAATCTAGGACAACCTTTCGTCTGGACCACAGGTAGTGTAATTATGAACGGCCCAATAAGAACTATACTCTATTCGTCTAATAAACTGTATCATTACTGCGCTTGGAATACTATTGTGTGTTACAGTCTCTTACATATCCTCACGGTTTTGATCCTGAAAATATTTTTTGAAATTTTTTCGACATGAGAAAAAAGCTATTAAAGCACTGACTGTTAGATGAAATTGGCACGAGACATTCTCAGCGTTACAGTTATTTGGGCTGGTCTTCTACTTTCGGACTGTATATCAAATATTTAAAATGTTACCCCATAAAACATTAAGCAACTAGAAGTAACATGAACATCCTTCAGCGAAATCAATAAAATTCTAAAAACAAAAGTTCATGTAGTTTTGACGGAATTTCAAGCAGAATTATGAAAAGTTGTCCCTATTTTATAAGTAGTGTCCCCAGTGACATACTTCATGCATCACTGGCACATAAGAAACGTGACAAGGCAGACTTAAACAATTACCGTCTAGTTTCCTTACTGACAGCTTTCCAAAATATGGGAAAAAGTAAGGCACTCCGGAGTAGTCTCACACTTAAATACAAACATTTTGCGTAACATATCACAGTTTGGATTCCAGAAAGATTGTTCGGCTGAGAATGCTAATTATACATTCATCAAATATTACAAATCTTAAATAACAAAATTTCGCCAATTGGTATTTCTTGTTACCTTTTCAAGGTGTTAGATGGTGCAGATCATGCTATTTTCTTAGGAACACTCAAGTTTTGTGTGAGTGATAGCTTTACACACAGCTGATCTGAATCACAAGTGACAAACAGAATGCAAAAGGCTGTCTTGGATAATTCAGACAATGCCGGAAAGGTAGAAAATTTTAGTGACTGGAGTAAAATCATAAACGGAGTGCAACAGGGTTCAATTTTGGATCAACTCCTATTCCTTATATATGTTAATGACCTTCCACTTAACGCTCAACAAACAAAATTCGTTCTTTCTGCTGATGAATAAACGAAAGAAAGAAAGAAATATAAGAGATTTTAAGAGATGTTTTCCAAAGAATTATAAAGTGGATCTCAGAAAATGAATTATCTCTAAATTTTGAAAAAAAAACACACACTATGTTCAGTTCTGTCAACCATATAGAGTCATACTAACAATTGATCTAGCATCTGAGCAGGAGGCAATGAATAGGGTAGAATGCTCCAAAGTTTTGGTTGGAAATATTGATGAAACTCTGAATTGGAAGAAGCATATTACTGAGCTTCTCAAGCAGTTAAGCACAGCTACCTTTGCTCTTCGTATAATTGCTAGTCTTGGAAACAAAGATTCAAGCCCCTGGCGTATTTTACATATTACGGCTTAATAATGTCTCGTGGAATAGGTTTCTGGGGTTACTCACCTCTTAAAGAGAAAGTATTGATTGCACAAAAGCGAGCAGTAGGAATAATATGTAGTGTTCACTCGTGGACAGCAGTGGGTTCCTCTTCAACGAGCTAGGCACTTTAAGTATGCGTCCACGATACATATATTAGCTAATGGAATTCGTCGTAAATAATCCATCACAATTTGACAAGATCAGCAATGTCCATACCTACGACACTAGAAGGAAAAATGACCTTTATTATCCATTGCTAAAACTGTCAGTGGCTCAAAAAGGAGTTCAGTATGCAGCAACAAAAAGTTTTCATCATCTGCACAATATCATAAAATGTCCGACAGGTTGCAAAGCAAGTTTTAAATGTAACTTTAAGTATAGTCAGCTGACTAAACACGGATCTTGCCGGCTACAGACAACCATAATGAGTTACTGTTGTAATATTATGTTCAGGAGATGACAAAAGGAAGCAAGTGGACAAATGAGATTTCCAGTTTATTGCTGTACTTGTAGCTCAGCCAGATTTTGACGTTGCTAACCTCAGTGCAAAGAGGCCTAGATTTCTGTTCACGCACCAGTGCAGCTGAGCGCGCCACCACAGAGACAAAGCACTCTGACGTTCTTTTAGCCTTTGTGGTTACTCTAGTAGAAAACTGCTTCCGACTTGCTGTTTTGTCCCAATTCCTCGCAGCGGAGAGCGCTTGGTATGCAAACACCTACCGACTTGTGCGACAACTATCTTTCTCCCTCCCTGCGTATTTCCTCACGGTGTCTCAGGTAAAGGCTAATTTGTTCACCATGAAGTACGAAGTTGCACGTGATCATTAAAATTTATTCGTCATCGGTTATAGATGTCAAATGTCCATAGCAATCTTTCCTGCATATAGGTTACTGGCACTAATGGGCAAGCTCTAGAAGAAAAGTAAGTACCTACGAGGTCAGGCTGAAAAGTGATGCCTTCGAATTTTTTATGTGACAACAAATGAAGCTTTTTAGATAAAAAAACGTTATTGATGTTCTGTATATTTATTATTCATATCTACAACTTTTTAGCCCTCTGCTGGTAGAGGGCTCCGACTTGTATCGTGTAACGTGGCTGTATATAACGTAACTGTGCCTGTGGGCAAGAAACAGCGTGCTGTAATCGAATGACGAATTCGAAGAATACGTCCACATGTGGAGCACCTCTCCTTACGCATGACAATGACAGACCACAGACAAGCGCTGCGACGTCTGCAGCAATCCGACGATTCGGGTTCCCTGTCATCGATCATCACCCATACAGTCCCAATTTGGCTCCATCCGATTCCAAACCTTAAAGAACAGCATCGAGCACTTCACTTCGATTGTGATGAAGCGGTGTAAACAGAGTTGAGGTTGCGGCTCCGTCAACGAAGTCAAACATTCTACAGTGACGGTACCAACAAGCTGGTCTCTCGTTGGGAGAAATGTGTTCGTCGACAAGGTGGCTGCATTGAGACATAAATATGTAGAGATGAAGAATAAAGATGTAGAATGTTAATAACGTTTGTTTTACTTAGAAACCTTTACAAGTTTTAACATAAAAGATTTGGAGACATCACTTTTGAGCACGGGCTCGTATATCATTATTCCGGAACACGATACGAGCAGCAGTTTGCCTATGTAATGGCTTCCAGGGCAACAAAACTTTGATTTTCAGTATTTCGCGGAACTACTGACCGAATTAAAAAAATGAGATGCTGTAATATTCTACTCATTAAAAGGTATAATGTTATTCTAAAACTTTGACACAATAAGACAAGTATTACAGGTAGAAATTGTGTGTGTGTGTGTGTGTGTGTGTGTGTGTGTGTGTGTGTGTGTGTGTGAGTGTGTGTCTAGAGAAACCGTAAATGACGGCGCGCCAGATACCCGGACTTGAGCATGAGAGCACTTAGTGACTTCCACCAAACTTTACACATAATATCAAATCTTTATGAAACTTTTTCTCGCTGACACCCCTACAAAATGATGAAAGGAAAACATGTTTATCGTTTACTACATAAAGTCACACTTAGGCATCAGCATGACGTTTTACCAAGAGCAGTCAAATGAAAATGAGAAACATCTTAGAAAAGCAGATAAATTGTTTGTTATTTCAAAAGTAATTGCCATAACCGTTAATACAACTACCTCACTCTGAAACAGGACGGTCAGTGCCTTTACAAAAAAAGGTTTGCGGTTGCCTGCGGGACCAGGACTGTATATCGGCGTGCATCTCCTCATCCGAAGAAAATCGACAGCCACGAATGTCTCTCTTCAGGACTCCAAAAATATGTAAATCGCTTGGGGAGAGATCACGACTGTATAGAGGATGGATAATGGCTTCCCAGCGAAACTTCTGCAGCGTAGTAGAAACAACCTTAGCAACATGTGGGCCCGCAGACTGCTGCTCACCCCGTCCGTCAGTTCATTTGTGTACACAGAGAATGAAAACGTTCCTATCACACTCCCATGGGACACTCCTGAAGATGCCGTTGTCTCTGATGCGCACTCGCCGTCAAGGACAATATACTGGGTTCTATTACTTAAGAAGTCTTCGAGCAACTCGCATGTCTGGGAGCCTATTCCGTGTGCTTGTACATTCTAACAGCCTACAGTACGACAACGTGTCAAACGATTTTCGGAACTTTAGCATCGTCGTGCCGCTCTTTCATAACGTTTAGAGTGCTCATATTCGGGACGCTTGTCGGCAACTCTTCATCAGTTAACCTCGCTGTTAACGCACAGCTGACGCTTCGGCAAAAACAGACTCGAGCAGTACTGAATGGAAGTTTTGGGGTGGGATGTTAAAGTGAGCTGTTTTCAAGAGCATGTACCGTGTATGAATGGAACAAGTCTCTTTCCTAATCAGGCAAACAGCGCATACTGTCGGTATTTTCACGGTTGTGCATATATTTTCATTACAATACAGATACGAAGATAAAAGGGAGTAAGAAATCAAACTAAATGCGATTACTGTATAATGAGCCACCGTAGAGCACGTGTTGCTTGTACCAAAATAGTCAGAAAATATCCCTGTACGACCTCGTGAATTTCATCGGTGAGTTTCCGTTTCCCTCTACAGATGAGTGACCCCGATACTACCTGGATGTAGAGTCCGCGTAGTCGTCATCATACCTGCCGATTCCTGTTGTCGTATTATTATTGTTAGGCAAAAAGTTTCAGTCGGTCAATACGGGACTATTTACACATTTCTGGTCATTTACTGTAATGGTCTCTGAAGCATGGAGTTATGCGTTAGAAGAAGCCCATAAACAAAAATAATTTCTTCCTTCGCGTAAGTACCAATTTTACAATGTGTCTTGTGATTTTATTCCCGCATATTATTAGAAAATATTTAGTGCTCCAGGAATATTTTGTTTGCTTTTTATCTTTACTGAGTATACCTTGCAGGAAAGTGATAAGCATCTGCTACATTATTCCCACTGTTCGTCACCTTGCAAATGTACTTATGTTATCAAAATAGGCCACGTTTGGTACTGAGAAGTACAGATAATCTCCGTGAAACTTACATATCTAAGGTCCTACTGACAGAAATATACTGTCGCATTTACAGTTGGTAGCAGCCACCTTGAAATTAGGCACGTAACGATGTACGAGGATTTATGGGTGGCACGCTCAGACAGTAGCCCACTGTCATAGATGTAAGAAAAGTAGTACCAGTTTTCAAGTGACTCGCTGATATTTTTTAATCGAATATATTGTCCACAGTTGCTGTGAGATATTACAAACGCGCGTCCCTCGAGTTCCACATTGTGAGTTGCTTATGTGACTCTGTTTCTGTGCCACAGGTTGGCGTACTGACCCTGAAGACCTAGGTATTGGTTTTTATTTCATCACACTATGAACGATGGAACAAAAATCACTAATTTCTTTCCCACACGTTTATTGAGTAATGCCACAGGCCTTTGGGAGCATTCATTTCCACTTCCTCGATTGCATCGAGCGATGTACCTTTTCCTACCTGTGTGGCACTTTTAACAATTTTTTATTCCTGTGTTGTCGTGGCCTAGGATTTCAAGAAAATTGCCACAGTAAGGGCTCTATCGACTGTAATACCCTCTATGTGCTCACACAGCCTATATTTTACACTTTACATACTTCTTTTGTGGAAAGTATTAAATGTGTGTACCACGTCTAATTGCCGTAGAGCCGCGTTAAGGGATAAATTGTCTTCTGTGGGTGTAACAGCGTCGACGTTGGCTAGTCGAGGACAGAAGAGCAAGGGAAGAAAAGTCGCCAGATTGTGCTCATTCGATTCCCTCCTTCATAGGTCTGCAGTCTGAAGAGCTAGCATGTAATTCCCCGCTCTATCTGTGCAACTATGTTACAAGACGCAAGAACAGGACGTTTCACAAAGTTATACCGAACCTGCGCAGTGCGCGCGCCTTGTGAACACTGGTGATGCATGTGCAGGCAAGCACGAGGGGTGGGGGCTATTTTCAACAAATTACGTTAACACTACATGGAATACGGACGGAATCTCTGCACACTGTTCTACACTGCTGCAGGGTAAATTAATGATCAGTCATCCTGCACAGTAGCTTCGTCTTCCTGTACAGCAGTTGTAACATTCTTCTGGGAAAGGAACTACGAGCGCTGCGGTTCCCTTCCTGTTCTCTGATGTGAGTAGACAAATTAACTTCACTGAGCTCGAGTTTATATAGTGGAGTTATTTTCTGTGTATTTCAGGAGTACATATTTGCAGTTATTGTGTTCAAATGTGTTTGAAATCTTATGGGACTTAACTGCTAAGGTCATCAGTCCCTAAGCTTACACACTACTTAACCTAAATTATCCTAAAGACAAACACACACATCCATGCCCGAGGGAGGACTCGAACCTCTGCCGGGGCCAGCCGCACAGTCTATGACTGCAGTGCCTTAGCCCGCTCGGCTAATCCTGCGCGGTTTTGCAGTTATTACATGAACATTTATACACCTGATAAGTGCGTAATTTGTAAGTATGATGTTGTCAGTGACCTTTGTAATGTTGGTGGGAAAGGGACTGGATTGGTAAATGTGGCACGTTGCTGCTGTCTATTGTTGTCAGTGTATTGTAAAGCCGTGTAATTGTATTGTCGTCACTTGTTGGTGAATTAATGAATGACCAGAAAGTTACTGCACTTTTACACCATCAAACTGTGTTACTGGCAGACTTCATAAATATCTTCCATTGAGGAAATGCTGACACTTGTATAATGGGCAGCACTGAGTGAGGCCACAGGGTATCTTCCAAGCTGAGTGTGAATATGGCTGATGGAATGGAACTGATCCAGTTCAAGTCTAAAACAGTAATCTACTGTTATGCATTGCTTGACTTATGGTGAAATATCTGAAGTTCCGTAACACCTTGGTGACCTTCTTCTGTTGCAGACGGAGTTAATTAAAGCCTCTGGGCTTCTTCAGCTGTTGGGAGAGCTGAGGTTGGGTAATGCATCTGATACCCCTCATGCTGGGAAAAGTTTTCCACCTAATGATAGTGATGACAATAAAATCAGCGTTGACGAGTACATATTAACAGCATTTTACATCTGCGACAGCCTCGAACATTTTTACAAAATGGCTCACTTAACAATTGTAAATCAGGTCTCTCTTAATAAACTGAAACTCGCTCCACGATATAAACACGATCTCGGTGAAGCTAAGAACCGGTCAGGAAATGCTGGGGACGTATAGACTGTCTACAGAATGAAAAGAGAGCAGCGCTCGTGACTGGGGAAGCTGTCTTTCCCTGAAGAACGCTAGACTTGCCGTAAAGGACGATTAACAATCAGTTTCCCGTCTATCAGTGTAGAACAGCGCGTAGACATTTACGTACATCCTGTCCATATGCATTTCTTGCGTCAGTACTATAAGTAACTCATATGTGTATTCCATGTAGTGTTAATGCACCACGTGAAAAATAAACACGCCTTGGGCATGTCCGCGCATTGCGTCGCCAGTGGGTCATGAGGCGCGCTACAAAGCGTCGGTATAACTTCGTGATACACCATGCAGTTGTTTCTTGTGACGTAATGGGATTGATAGAGTGGGAAATCACGTGCTCGTCTTCAGTTTGCGACCTATGAAGGAAAAAAGTGCGTGACTCCGACTCGGCGACATACTATCCTTCACACTTGTACCATCCATCCACGCTCGCTTCACCGTGTTACATGCCCAGAACACAATTTATCCCTTAATACGGCTCTACTGCAAGCAGACGTGGTACATACTTTTAATTTTTGTTCTTAACTCTCACTTCATTTAATAGAAACATTACTTTTATACTGTTAAAGCAATATTTTTAATTATCTGCGATTTTGCATCCCCTGCTACGCGTAGGCTATTAGTCCTAGAGAAAAAATGAGTAGGTTCTTTTTTGTAAGAATTTATTTAATTAATTTTGTGTCGGGAAACATTTTCGCTAAAATGCGATGTTTCGAATTATTCAAAAAACACGTAACTGGTGACCTTTAAACGCCCCCACCATGCTCACTCCCCATCGGTGGGAGTTTTTAGTATGTTGTTTATTCAGTCCCTCCAACCACTGTACAAAAATTTGCAACTACAGGAATTTTCTTCGCTATTCGACCTTTTTTGGACTTCGTTGAGTAGATTATCTGAGATTATCTGTAGAAACATCATACCCAGAAAACGGCCAGTGTTACACGTAATCCACATTTACGCATTGCTCTAACCATTCTGCGAGAAGGCCAAGCAGATCAGTCATCCCCATTAAAAAGCAGCGCAATGCAAAAACGCCACCTGCCGGGCGGCTGCAGTTAACGCGTGACGTGTAATACGGCGGCCAAGAGGTTCGTTTGTGTTATGCACCAGCGAAACAATGGTGGCCATTGATAAAGGCTGGCCAGGGCACGTAGCGCGGCCGAGGACACGGCCTATTAGACGGCCTGTACGCTTCACGGCTCACGATGATGATTCAGGTTAGATACTTGGTGGTTTTGGTTTTCTGAACCAGATTCCGCGCCACTCTCTTTTTATTTCCTCCGCGTTCGTACCGTTTCTTTTTGGGTGTCTGAGAATGGTAGTTTGTGGTGAGTCATCTCCCGGCCGGCTTTTTATCTACAAAAAAATCCATTTTAGGTACGCTTCGACACCGGGGATAGAATGATCCATTAGCGTTCTGCACTCCAAGTCCTTCGTTGTGCCTAACGGAAGACTAGTCGCAAAAATTACGAAACATGTGAAGAAAGGGTGCCTACTCTTCTTTGCCAAGGGCGCTTCATTCCATTGTGCCCCTTCTCAGAAGACGAAGAACCATAATTCATAACGTTTTCCTTCACATAGAAGAATTAAACCTGGCCAGTGCTTCCGAAATGTTGCAATTCATCGTTATACCAGTCTCAGTGTGTTACGCTGACATATTTATTATAAGATTAGGATATGAAAGAGACGCAGTAATAGACAAGGGAGTGAGGCAAGGTTGTAGCGCGTCCCCCCATGGTATCCATTATGTATATCGGGCAAGCGGTGCAGGGGATATTTGAAATGTGGATTGAAGTTCAAGAAGAAGAAATAAGATCTTTGAGATGACATTTGACAATGACTTTGTACAGTGAGACGTACCGCTGTCATGCACTTCACAGTGGTTAGCATAGCACAGATGGGTATGTAGATGTAATTTTGTCAGGGACGTCAGACTTAGGATGATCAGATGAACGGAGTGTCTCTTGAAACGAGATTATAAGATGAATATAATCTAAACTAAAAGGGCGTTCTCGAATTAAATCAGATGATACTGAGGGTACTAGACTGGGAAATGAAACGCTGAAAGTAATATACAAGTTTTGTATTTGACTAGCAAATTAACTGACGACGGAATAAATGAAGAAGATAAACACCGTAGACCCAACAGCAAAAATCTTTCGTCTGAAGAAGAGACATATGTTAACATCAAACGTAAATTTAAGCGTTATGAAGTCTTTTTCGAAGTATTTATTTGAAGTGTAGCCTTATATGGAAGTGAGACATCGACGGTAAACATTACTGACACAAGAAGAGAATAGAAGCCTTTGAAACGCGATGTTGCAGAAGAATGTTGAAAATAAGTTGGCTACATTGGTTAACTAATGAAGAGGCACTGAACAGAGTTATAGAATAAAGTTTTTTGATAGCATAAATCTTGAGACCTCTAGAAATAGTTTATTTGACAACAGAGGGAAACCGATTGGTATAGGTTATTTAATATTGCAGAGAAGTGTGGAAGGTAAAAATTGTAGAGGAATACCAGGGTTTGAACACAGTAACATGGTTCAAATGGATTTCGCGCGCAGTAATTATGCAGATATGAAAATAATCGCGCAAGACAGATCACCATTGAGAACTGTATCAAGGCAGTCTTCGGACTGATGATTGCAACAACAATATAATATTTCATAAAACCACCATAAAATTTTGGAAACTAAAAAACAAAAGGATGATGTTGGTTTCTGCGGATTCTATGAAGACACATGACCCAGTACGCAGACAAACAATATTTAATATCTTAGATACATTCGACATAGACCACATGGCTGGAACAGCGATCAAGGAAACGCTTATAATGAGTAAGTGTGATTTACAATTTCAGGGAGAAGATTGCCATGGAGACAGGAGTGAGACAAGGCGACTGACTTTCACCAAACATTTTTTATGTAGTTTTGGAAAAAACTATCCGGAAATGGAGAGCAGACTGTATGAAAGAAAGCGTGACAGGCAAAATACTGGGTTCAAGAAAGACGACTTGAACATAGATTGCTTAGCCTTGGATGATGATATAGTTATCCTAAATGAAACAGGAGAATAGGGAAACATGACGTTTCATAAGCTCCAGAAAACAACCCTGAAAATTTCTTACCAAAATAAACTAGTAATGAATGTGATGATGGACTGGGGAATTACAAGCGGAATAATTAAGCAGGTATACAGATTCGAATACATGAAAGAGTGGATACAGTCAAAATGTTACGATAAAGAAGACAATAAGAACTAGACTAGGGAAATGGAACTGGCAAAGAAACCCACACAGCAGATTTACACTATCCGCCGAAGTGAAACCGATTCAGAACAACTATAAGAACGAAAGTATTATATGCATGAAAACGTCTAAAAGAATAAAAAGTTTTAGTCATAGAAGGTTTAAGAAGTACTGAAACCATAATTTTTCGTTACTAAACATTGACAAAGCACAATGCGCATTTTCAATATTTATGGAGATTCTTTACACACAAACCGATAGCCCGAACCAAAGCAGTACAGTTCACCCAGGCGTGTTTCTCCAATACTAACACAGCTATCAACCCCACATATTTTGCAACATTTGTTTACAATATAAACACGGGCGTAGAGCACCTACTTTTTGACTAGCGACAGCGTTGATCAGAGACAAATGGAGCGATTCTAACTGGACATAACCAAGTGAGACTGGAAAACACATAAATGATTCGGAAACAAACTGGAGCGAATGGCATAATTATGGTTCGTTGATCTGAGGGAGAGGACCAAACAGCGAGGTCATTAGTCCCATCGGATTAGGGAAGGATGAGGAAGGAAATTGGCCGTGCCCTTTCAAAGGAACCATCCAGGCATTTGCCTGAGGCGATTTACGGAAATCATGGAAAACCTAAATCAGGATGGCCGGACGCAGGTTTGAACCATCGTCCTCCCAAATGCGAGTCCAGTGTGCTAACGACTGCGCCACCTCGCTCGGCACGTAATTATGACTGTAATGATTATTACATGGAGGAGGCTGAGACATGTAACCGGTGAAAGATGGTACGACGTTATCTGGATTCCAAGTGATAAAAAGGGTAATGATTATTACATGGAGGAGGCTGAGACATGTAACCGGTGAAAGATGGTACGACGTTATCTGGATTCCAAGTGATAAAAAGGGAGTGATACGATGGGCTTCACAATGGTAGGTACAATGGATCAGAAGTCATGGACGAGCAACATGGGTGTTACAAGACTACCGTAATGTATGCAAAAGTCAAGAAGAGGCCTGATTCAACAGTAGATGTCAAATGACTGATGATTCTGATTTTACTGTTTCGGTGTCTAGGACTGAAGTTTCATACGCCGTTGTGTCAGAAAGTAGTTTCGAGTCTATGGCTTGTGACTACTCGGATGCGGCAAGATAGATAATATTACAGCGTTTGTATTAGTTGGCGAACAGTGAATTGCAAACGTTGCCAATGATGGGATTCTACTCAGTAACAATAACTTCGTGTGGCTCACAGGTCTGATACAAGTCTTTCAATTGGAAACCACTTCGGCCACTTGCGTATTCTTAACCTACCCCCAGTTATCCAACTGGCGAAAGGGGACCTACTTTAACGTGGAATCCAAACCACGTGTAGTTTCTGTTGATCTTCACATCGTTTGGAGGTGAAGGCTAGGTTAAAACGCAGGCTGAAAATCCAGGAACCGGCAGTGATTCGATACCGCGACCTCTCGATTTCCAGTGAAGTACTTTCCTGCTAGACAACTACGCCCGACATTCTACTCTATTTGGTGACACATGCACATAAGCCTGGACGGTACAGTGCGAGTATTTGTTTAGTCGTGCCAGTAGAAAATTCACTGAAGCCCCAAAGACACTGGTATAGGCATGCGTATTCAAGTACGGAGATAGGTAAACAGGCAGAATACGATGCTGCGGTCGGCAACGCCTATGTAAGACAAGTGTCTGGCGCATTTGTTAGAGCGGTTACTGCTTCTACAATGGCAGATTATCTAGATTTAACTGAGTATGAACGTGGTGTTATAGTTGGTACACGAGCGATGGGACACCGCATCTCCAAGGTAGCAATGAAGTGGGGATTTTCCCGCACGACAATTTAACGAGTGTACCGTGAATATCAGGATTCCGGTCAAACATCAAATCTCCGACATCGCCGAGGCCGGAAAAAGATCCTGCAAGAACGGGAACAATGAGTACTGAAGAGAATCTTTTAACGTGACAGAAGTGCAGCCCTTCCGCAAACTGCTACAGATTTCAATGCTGGGCCATCAACAAGTGTTAGCGTGCAAACCGTTCAACGAAACATCATCGATATGGGCTTTCGGAGCCGAAGGCCCACTCGTGTACCCTTGATGACTGCACGACACAAAGCTTTACGCCTCACCTGGGCCCATCAACACATGCACTGGACGGTTGATGACTGGAAACTTGTTGCCTGGTCGGACGAGTCTCGTTTCAAATTGTATCCAGCGGATGGCAATTCCAGCAGTACAATGCGACACCCCAAACGTCCAGAATTGCTACAGAGTGGCTCCAGGACACTCTTTTGAGTTTAAACACTTCCGCTGGCTACCAGACTCCCCAGACATGAACATTGTTGAGCATATCTGAGATGCCTTGCAAAGTTCTGTTCAGAAGAGATCTCCACCCCCTTGTACTCTTACGGATTTATAGACAGCCCTACAGGGTTCATGGTATCCGTTCCCTCCAGCACTACTTCGGACATTTGTCGAGTCCATGCCACGTCGTGTTGCGGCACTTCTCCGTGCTCGTGGGCGCCCTATACGATGTCAGGCAGGTGTACAGGTTTCTTTGGCTCTTCATTGCAGATTTTAAATGTAGCTCGTCCATTGAACACCTGGCTCGGTACTTAACTGAGGCGGCACAGTAGTGAGGCCGACTTGTCGTGGGAACAGTTAGTTTCCTTTTCCACCTCTGCAGTTATTGCTGGTCTGCTGAGCTGGGCTAACCAACACACGGCCCTTCCACAGCTGCCTCTTTGCATGTGCTGGACTGGGGATAAAAGCCACTGCTGACAATAATTTCTATGCTGTATGAGGATGGGTCGCCTTGATTCTTTTCAATTAGAGTGCTTCGTGTGTTCACAGCGATTAAATCACATCCATTACCTCGTGCTAAACACACTCATTTTCATTGACGCAAACCCTGCAGTGCAGGTAAGTGGGGCTCATCACGATACTGTTACATATTACACGCCAGGTTACTGATGAAAATTCTCGCCCGCAACGAGTGCCAATCAATTATGTCAAAACTGCGGTGCAATCAATTCAGATGAGCTGGACGTCCGGACTAGGATGTATACACAGTGAATATCTCAGAAATGGAGCAGAAAAACTGTCTGAATTGCTGTTGTAACTATTTTCATTCATTCATTCACGCACGCGTTTCGAAAATCCCACCATGAAGGAGAACATTGACGGATGCGGAGACTGTCCAATTAGAAACTAACAGGCATTAGCAGTAGTAGCCACCGCAAGCTACTTGCGTGAAGTATACTACCAACCGATTACAGCTAGACTACTGAGCATGGTTAATTATCGGAGGTGTTAAAAAGTTATGGGATACCGATTTGCACATATAGAGATGGCGGTAGAATCGCGTATGCAAGATATAAAAGGGCAGTGCATTGGTGGAGCTGTCATTTGTACTCAGGTGATTCACGTGAAAATATTTCCGATGTGATTATGGCCGCACGAAGGGAATTAACAGACTTTGAAAGCGGAATGGTAGTTGGAACTAGACACATGGGACATTGAAATTGGGAAATGGTCAGGGAATTCAACATTCCGAGGTCCACAATGTCAAGAGTGTGCCGAAAATACCAAATTTCAGGCGTTACCGCTCACCACGGAGAACGCAGTGGCCAACGGCCATCACTTAACGACCGAGAGCAGCAGCATTCGCGTAGAGTTGTCAGTGCTGACAGACAAGCAACATTGCGTAAAATAATCGCAGAAATCAATGTGGGACGTATGACGAAAGTAGCCGTTAGAACAGTGCGGCGAAACGTGGCGTTAATGGGATATGGCAGCACACTACCGACGCGAGTGCCTTTGTTAACAACCCGACATCGACTGGAGCGCCTCTCCTGCACTCGTGACCATATCGGTTGGACGACTTCGTGGCCTGGTCAGATGAGTTCCGATTTCAGCTGGTAAGAGCGGATGGTAGGGTTCGAGTGTTGCACAGACCCCACAAAGCCATGGACCCAAGTCATCCACTAGGTACTTTGCAAGCTGGTGGTGCTTCATAATGGTATGAGCTGTGTTTACATCGAATTGACTGGATCCTTTGGCCCAGCTGAACAGACCATTGACTGGACATTGTAGCGTTCGGCTACTTGGGGAACATTTTCAGCCATTCATGGACTTGATGTTCCCAAATGTGACGGAATTTTTACGGATGCCAATACGCCATGTCACTCGGCCACGCGATTGATTTCAAGAACAATTTAGACAGTTCGAGAGAAAGTTTATGGCCACCCAGATCGCTCGACGTGAATCACATCGAACATTTATGGGACATAATCGAAAGGCCAATTCGTACACAAAATCCTGCACTTCCGCAATTATGAACGGCTATAGAGGCAGCATGGCTCAATATTTATGCAGGGGACTTCCAACGACGTCGAGTTGCTGCATTAAGCCGGGCAAAAGGAGGTCCGACAACTACTTTTAAGATTCATGTACAGCATGCCGTTCCAAACTCGAGAGGAAACTGCCATGGCATGGGAACACATGTTGCAGGCAGTACTCTTCATATTACGCAGTTTGTCGATGATCAAGTTATTCTAGCCATGAGAGAGAATAATGGTCATCATAAACTATGCAGATTAATACAAGAGCATGAGAATTGGGATTTAATAATTAATGTAAATATGATATAATAGGTTGTAGTTGTATACAAGGGGCGTCGTTTGCATATAGGTCGGAAGTAATCAAAATTAGTGTATTATATAAATAAGTAGGAGCGTCAATAAAAACAAAAGGAGGCAACGAAATAAGTAAGAGAATAAGAACTGAAATTTATATTGTAAAGACAACTGAAAAATAACGGCTCATGTGGTTTTAGCACGTTGAGAGAATGTCTTTCGACTGATAGCCCAAGGAAATAATACTGTGAACACCGCGATGAAGACAAGGGAAAGAGGACGGCTAGACAGAATTCGAATAAGGAAGATCAAGCAGCCACGGCAGCGCGAGGTCTACAATCGGGGAATTGGGAGGACTGACATGAGTGGCTACTGAGTTGCGAGAGACGGCAGCAGCTGAAACAAACCCTCCCGTGGATGAAGATAGTGATGATGATTATCATAATGGCGCTGAAGATAATGATGCTAACTTTGACCACGCGTGATTTCTGGATTGTCCCCACGCTTTCGACACTCTGAAACATGTACCACTCCTTCCTCAAATGTTGTGCATTAGGAAATCAAACTAAATGTGTTATTAATTTAGGATTTAGAATTAGCGTACTTTCTTCGTTTAAGACGAAGATATTATTTTAAATATACTTGGAAAATGAGAATGCACGGATAAATCTTTAGAGGAACTGCTGTCACTGCAGCAGCTGTTTAGAAGACAACCGAGTAGCTCCGTTTACACACAAAAACACTATAGTAGGTTTAATTAATTTTCTTTGCGCTACTGGATTTCGATGTTTCTTTCATTTGTTAACTGCCTCTGAGAGCGGTATTTAATAAATGATCTTTTTCTTCACAGGTAAGAGGTCACACCGAATGGCGAAACGTACGCTCGATTTCTTCTTGTGCCTTCGTACGTAAGTAGATCTAAATTGTTTAATATATTCGAAGTATAGAGAGAGTGTAGAAAACAAAAACGAAAGTAATTTACTGTTTCCGAAGATCTCATACGCTGTCTCATGGCTTTTATCTATTTTCGAAAATAGTCTTACATCACGCGCGAGTCCACAAGGATTGCAATATATACCACTGGCTGTTCCTGTATTGCTATTTTTTTTACACATGAATCCACGTCATTCCGTACATGTCAGCACCGAGTGGCAGCAAGTTTTTATGGAGTTTAATTGAAAGTAAGTCCGAATTTCAGTTTGAATTGCATACACATTTCAAATGCCCCGTCCACAGCCATCTGCATTGACTTGTTTGTTGGCACCTGTAGCTGATTCCATATTATGATCAGTAGGATGCTTTTCATTTCATTACACCTTTTAGATATACATTAGTCTCAAAACTGCATTCTTGATACACTAAAAAATAGTTGATGTTTCTAAGAAAGCTTTGCAATCACAAATCAGTTTCGTTGTTTTGTTATTCACAACAACAGTTATATAAGTCCCTTTTTATACAGGGCGAGTCAGAAGGAGAGCTATATGCTTTGGGGCCTGATAGTGATTCGGAACCAAACACTTCATATGGACATAGAGCATATTCCGAGATACATGGTTCAATCACATTAATGTGATCGCCTGTCAAAAGGCAGAATAATGACCTTTTGCAACGTGGACGTGAAGGAAGAGAATCAGTGAGATTCTGGAAGGTCCCGACACGGATGTGGAGCCATGTCGACTCCTCTGCCGTGGCCATCTACGCTAGCTTTCTCGGCTGAGGATCCATGGCGTGAACAGTCCGATCGAGATGTTTCCACAGACTATAGATTTGATTTAAGTCCGGGGAGGTTTGTGGCGAGGGAGTGCGGTAAACGCATCCTGATGCTCTTCGAACCACGCACGTGCACTTCGAAATGTATGACACATTGCATTGTCCTGTTGGTAGACGTCATCGTGCCGAGGAAAAGCAAACTCCATTTAAGAGGGATCATGATCCCCAAGGATAGATTCATACGTGTGCTGACCCATTGCACCTTCCATAACGATGGGATTGCCCAAGGAATGACACGAAAACATTCCCCAGACCATAACGTTCCCTCCTCCAGTCCGCACCCTTCCGACGACTGATACAGAGTGTTTTCTTTCTATCCGATTGAGTATAAGCTGTGATTCATCTGAAAAAGCGACTTTCGTCACACAGTGGACGTTCAGCTGCGGTACTGGCTTGCAAATTCCAGCATTCGTTGCCGATGAACAGCAGTCAGCATGTGTGCATGAGCAAGGTAGCTGCTGCTGAGGCTCATACGCTGCAACGTTTGCTGAACTATCGTTAAGGAGTGCTGTTGGCAGGCTCCTGGTTATCTGGGTGGTCAGCTGCAAACAGTTGCACGTCTATTCGTCCGCACGCATATCCGCACCCATCGTTCACCCCTGTCATCTATGACCGTACTGCGCCGTAGTTGCCTCGGCGCCTGTTTCGGTAGCGTCATTTTAACGCTTTAATAACGCGAACAGCTTACAGACTTAACCGTTTCGTAAATGCTTTCACACCTGGACCGAAAGCGAATGACTGTGTCCTTTTGGGCGTCAGATAAATCGCTCCGTTTCCGCATTATGACAATGAATGCAATGTTTTCCTAGTCCCCCGACACGGTGAATGCTAGTACTGGCTTTTTGCGTCTGTGTGTGGTTATTGCACTAAGACGTCGAACTTAGGTGGTCACATTCATGTGAGTGGTCGTGTTGAACACATTTAATACCACTTTTGTACGTTTTTCTTTAATAACTCGAAAACCGCACCCTCCAGCGAAAACGTGCCCCAGCACAAAACTAAACTAATTCCGTACAAAATAGGTCCCATTCATTTTTTCTGTAGGACTAATAGTTTGGACGAAGATAGCGCGAGGATACTGAAAATCTCGCTTGACGTGTATGCGCTGTAGCTTAGGTGTGTCCGGTATTACACTATCATATTTCTTTGTCAGAGTTGATATGTCAAATATTTATGTCAAAGAAATTTGATAGTGTAATAGGGAACATTGACCAATGTCAACTCTCCTCAAATAAATATGATCAAATCTAGGGCCTCGCCGTAGATTTGATCATAAAAGTCGTTCGTCTTCTGTTCACTGCAATGTGAAATGTAACCGCTTGGAGCGATGGCGTCGCTACAGCTATTTGACGTCTCTGTAGAATGTTTGTAAATATGGCTTCAAAGTTGGTGCTTTCCTTCGACTCTTTTTTTTATTTTTATTTTTAATAAACTTGCCTCGACAAGGGTGGGGGTGAGCCAGGGGCACAGTGCATGCTATTAATTGTGTGTTGATGGGCAAGTGGAATATGCTGCAGGCGACTTCATGTACACGTTCACAGCTACAGCCATCCACCTCTACATCTGGAAGCATCCAGGCAGCTTTTCAAATGGTTCAAATGGCTCTGAGCACTGACTTAACATCTTAGGTCATCAGTCCCCTAGAACTTAGAACTACTTAAACCTAACTAACCTAAGGACATCACACACATCCATGCCCGAGGCAGGATTCGAACCTGCGACCGTAGCGGTCGCACGGTTCCAGACTGTAGCGCCTAGAACCTCTCGGGCACTCCGGCCGGCGACAATGTTTGAACGATACAGAAAGTAAATAACAACGTTCATTAAATGTGTTCACTCTCCGAAACCATAGGGCACATGTCCATATGACGTTTTTGTGTTTTTTGTTCAGGATCACTAAAACTATAACCCACCCACCCAAAGCATTTACCTCTCTGCTGACTTACCCTGTATAACTGATATTGCAAGCCGCATGTCCGTGCTGAAACGAGGGGAAACCTAGTAAGAATAAACTTCTTCGTACAACATTCTTTTGTTTAAAAACAAACTTATCATGAATTATAAGTTCCTTTTCATTTTTTAACACCTTTTCTATTCTAATGCTCTATAAATTGTAATTTTACGCTCAGTTATGTTTAAATTGTTGTCTTTTTGATTTAATTGATATTTCGATCTTGTCGACAATGTGGTATTTAGCAGCGTTTAATTTGTGTTATCTTACGTTTAATGGAGGTGACATTCGCGCTTAAATTTTTAATCATTGTACGGAGGCTTTTTTATTTATGTTGTTTTTTGTTTAATGGAGATCACATTTGTACGATAAGTTTTCAAAGTGAAATTTTTTCTGTAATTGAAAATTGTATTCCGCTGAATTTTGAATCCTGTAGATCAGCTTGGAAATCAGTGTATCCGTACTTTTAGAACAGCCATTCCTGATTAGGCCTGTGTGTTGTTTCTAACGGAGACACCGACCATACTACTTAACTGACATGCAAAATACGGTTCTCAGGATGATACTTCTTAGAACCCAAAGTCTAAAGTGAAACACCCCAACACCGGTAAGTTTCTAATCAACTGCAAGAAAAGTATAGGTTCATTTATTGACTCTTTAGTAACACGACCAATTACGTCAGTAATATAAGGTAATTGAAAGGTATTACATAAATCCGAGCTCCTTTGACAATGCGTGAGGTGTCCCACGAGTGATTTATCTCCTATGCCTTGACTAATGAAACCCAGATTTTCCTGCTCTCCGGGAGCAGTCGCTTCAACCACTAGGCTGTTGTACACAACTCCACCCTAAATGAAACTGATCTTTGCACCAAGTCCTTTCCCCAGTGACATTAAGACCTAGAGCCGAGCTCAGATAGTCTAATGGTTAACCCTGTAAGTCATAACAATATGAAACAAGTATATTTTTAAAAATTTTCAACAACTTAACCCTCATTATCACAGTAAGCAACGAATATAAGAAGAAATTGGCAAAAAGTAAACAATCAATTGTTTTAAGGTTGGAGGTCGTTTCACTTCCGAATAAAGTTTAAAATTTTCACAAAATTATTCATTATTATCACAGTAAACAACGAATAAAGCAAGAATTTGGCAAAAAGTGAACAATCAGTTTCTTAAGGTGGTGGTTTCACTTTAGAACCAAGTTTTCAACCACCCTTCATTTCATGTAATATATTAAAAAGGAATTTCGCATTTCTCGAAGGCAAAATCCCATGTCTCGAAATTTCCAAGAATTCATAATACCTAAAACAAGTTATTGCCCTAAATAACAAGCAACAATGGTTCTAAAATATAATAAATGTATATCAAAAGTCCATACTGCCCGCAGTTCTTCATTTCGAAACCACTCATAAAAGTAGTAGTACAGAAGTTATTGCCCTAAATAACAAGCAACAATGGTTCTAAAATATAATAAATGTATATCAAAAGTCCATACTGCCCGCAGTTCTTCATTTCGAAACCACCCATAAAAGTAGTAGTACAGACTCAAATTTCTGTTACAATAACTTTAGATATACTTACATTTACTGTCAATGGCCCCCTCAACATGGCCACTATAAGAAAACTCAATGTCACGATTTCCTATAATCACGTAGCAAATTCTTCGCGCTGACGGATGCTTTGAACGCTGTGAGTGAGTGCTACAATTCAATGTCTTCATAGAAGTACCTCAGTGTACCACTAGTTGTCTTTGTCTTGCAACAGCATCGGTGGTTTCATGCGAAAGGCAGTGGTACCTCGAAACAAAATCAATAAAATTGTGGTGTGTGGCTGAAACCATTGGTGCTCAAATGGTTAAAGCGACTGCTCGCGAAGAGCAGAAAATCCGGTTTCACGTCCCAGTCCACCACAGATTTTCCGTAGTCACAGCATATTCATTAGGATTTTTATGAGGTAAAAATCACCATAATATGCAAAGAAAATGCTGTTATCAGCAAAAACATATATAATAAGCGCAATAACATAAAAAAATATGACCGAACGATATTAAGATGACGTAAAACTTCTGTTGTAAAATAAATTAATAAGTCAGTTTAGTATAATGAACCATTTATTTGAGAATAAAATGCACATGAGAAGCAGGCTAAACTATGGAATCTGATGTTGTGGTACGATTTTTATTAATAGTATCAGAACACAGTTAAACTTTTGTTTGTATCTGCTCATTTTTACTTCACTTCTTGAGGCTTGAGTTACAATATACAATGAATACCTTGTGCAAATTTTCAGATAATAAAGGTTTTCTACTGCCAGCCAAAAAAGCCTTGTACTTCAGAACATTTCATTCTGCTTCAGCTAACCCAAGAGGAGCACATTTAAAATGGACGCTATCATTTGAATGTAAATCTAAATGACTAATACAGATCTTTTCGCCTAACAAATTGAAATAAAACATAGTTTTTTTCCAACATATTTTCTATTTTCTATGACACTTCTCTTCTACTTTACCATAAACAGCGTCTAATTTACTCATATTTTTTCTATTTATTCTACCTGCTTTACTAGTGGCACCTCCGATTGCTACTAACAAGGGAACCTCCCCATCGCACCCCCCTCAGATTTAGTTATAAGTTGGCACAGTGGATAGGCCTCGAAAAACTGAACACAGATCAATTGAGAAAACAGGAAGAAGTTTTGTGAAACTGTGAAAAAATAAGCAAAATATACAAACGGAGTAGTTCATGGGAAGATATGCAATATCAAGGACATAAGAAACGCAGGAGTGCTGTGGTCTCGTGGTAACGTGAGCAGCTGCGGAACGAAAGGTCCTTAATTCAAATCTTCCATCGAGTGAAAATTTTAATTTTTTATTTTCAGTTTATGTGACAAACTCTCATGTTTTCATCACTTTTTTGGGAGTGATTATCACATCCACAAGAAAACCTAAATCGGGCAAGGTAGAAGATTCTTTTTACCCATTCGCCAAGTGTACAAGTTAGGTGGGTCGACAACATATTCCTGTCATGTGACGCACATGCCGTCAGCAGTGTCGTATAGAATATATCAGACATGTTTTCCTGTGGAGGAATCGGTTGACCTATGACCTTGCGATCAAATGTTTTCTGTTCCCATTGGAGAGGCACGTCCTTTCGTCTACTAATCGCACGGTTTTGCGATGCGGTCGCAAAACAAAGACACTAAACTTATTACAGTGAACAGAGACGTCAGTGAACGAACGGACAGATAATGACTACGCAAAAATAAAGAAAGTAAAATTTTCACTCGAGGGAAGACTTGAACCAAGGACCTCTCGTTCTGCAGCTGCTCACGCTACCACTGGACCACACCGTTCCTGAGCTCTCATTGTCATGATGTTGCCTATGTTGTCCATGGACTACTCAGTTTGTATATTTTGCTTATTTTTTCACAGTTCCACACAACTTCTTCCTGTTTTCTCAATTGATCTGTGTTCAGTTTATCAAGGCCTATCCACTGTGCCAACTTATAACTAAATCTGAGGGGGGTGCGATGGGGAGGTTCCCTTGTAAGCAGTTTTTGCAGCAGGAATAAATCCAAAATTTCATTTTATTTACGAAGGTGTGCCCGAAATTTAAGCATCGGACGTTAATTATTGGCCTGGTCCAATTGAAGCGGCTTCTCTGGTACCGAATGAATCAATATTGCTTTTCACAACTTTGAAGTTACAGGTATCAGTCCAGAAAACCCATTTGTCAGAATGGGAGATGCTGGTAAGGAACAACTTAAATGCTGCAACACGCGAAGGTACTTTCAGAAACACCAATTTGACACCCCCAATAAAATTCTCAGCATCTCTGAATTTACTACGAATCTCTTCCGTACTTATGTGGGAGGCGTGAAATAAACATGTCACATGCACCATTTTTCTGTATAATGCTTTTAGTGAATCTTCAGCTTCCACCATATAAAGCGCAGCATCCGATATGAAGATTAATACTTTGTCATGCCCAACGGCTTTGGACCATATGACACGCATAGACCTATCGAGCAATTTACTAATGGTGGAAAAATTTACTTTTTCTACCTGTTCAGTGTTCATTACAAACTTTTCGCCTGCACCATCTCCTTCCAAAATTCCTACAGCGACATTTGCAGCCTGTTTATTCATCAATGCCACATTTTTTACTCACAACCCGTAGTCTGATTTGTTTCATTGTTTCTTCGTAGTTTCTGATGATGTAATCCTTTCTCAGTGTCGAAAAACTGAAGGTGTTGTTTATTGAAACTGGACAAAATGTGATACGAAACGAGGTTAATGACCTGTCTGTCGCTGATCCGCTACTAGCTGGAAAATTAATCTCACCTACTAATCCTATGTTCTTTCGACCGTGGTGACACTGGACTTCTCGCCTAGCAAGTGATTCAACTGCAAAGTAGGAATTTATTGATATAGGGCAAAAGGGGAATGTTACAGACCAGCAAACAGACAGATTTGGTGCATAATTCAGATTCATTCACCATGAAACTCAGGAAATGTGAGGTAGCCTGTTACATTCTACGAGAGATCGATTCAGTCACAGTTCAACAAATAACCAAGCCCGACAACGTCTTGCTGTAGGTCAAGATAAAACAATAAAACTGAATCGAACATAAGAAATGAAATACGAGCATTTCGTCCAGCCCTTTTGAAAGAGTGTGCTCACAGAAAATCGCAAGGAAATTTTAGAATTTTTAATCAAAAGGGAAACAGTTAATAGTCATGAATTTTCTGTCTGACAGATAGCCCGGACAGAGGCACCCCGAAGTAGCTTATCCCACCAGCACGGTAAAAGTCGTCATGTCCGACGATGGCGACGTGAACAGTTGCATCGCAAAGAAGTTGGAACCGAAATTACCGCGAGCATTCCACTGAAAAACTGTGGTACTAAGACGAACTACTCTGCCCACTGGTACTACTGAGTAACGCTGGCAAGTGCACAGACGCTGAAAACGGCACACCACCTGCGCTACTGCTAACACCATGTGGCTCGGACTAAGAACTGCAACGCAGTGGGGTGCTGAGAGTGTCTTTCAGCACTTTTGTATATTCGGACGCCTCAGCACAGTAGTTGTCCCCGGCAGAAAGAGGTCCCACAGCCAACCTAACAGAACTGGCGGTTGCAGTGACAACCCGGAAAGGGGAGGCCTCGAGTACTAGCGCGCTGACGTAACTGTGGCTTGAAGTTCAAAGAACGTCTCGAAACCGCTACACAATTTCACCATTTTGTAAATTATTAGCAATAATTAATCCACAGGCCTTAAAATCTGTCCACCTTCCCAAGTCGCTCTCTATTCAGGCAAGCTATCGGTGGGCTCAGATTCGCGGGGAAAATTGATTTAATGTCGTTTACTCAAGAAATAATTTTGTCGACTTTCAAATTACTTACTCGATCAACTAGTGACGAATATCATTAGATCCGTAGTTCCAAAAGCAATCCGAATCTGTGATCGTAAATGTAAATTACATTTAATTAGCGACTCTCTTTTCGTCAGGAGACCGGACAGAGCCTCTCACGAAAAGCATCTCTGAGTTACAGATTCACTACAGGATTTTCCTGTGTATTTTTCAAAGAGTTCACGAATTTTCTGAAGATTCAGTTTAATTGCGGGAGTGTCAGCACAAAGGAAACCTGTACGCAGCTCTAGACAGTTTGATGAATAAGATTGGCAGGACTCCTCTAGAACAATTCGCTTTAGTGTTTTCACCTTTTCAATTTGTTGTATTCCACGTTTGTGTTTCACTGTTGTCAAATGACTTCTTTGCAGCTACTCTTACGACGTACAGTTTATAACATGGTATTTTACCGTCAGTCGCAAATACTTCCTCGTCATATTGAGACTCGAGCTATTGTAATTTTACTTGAATAATTTGCTTCCCTTTAGACATATTTTCTGAATTATTCGGCACACACTTCTGACTTTAAGAAGACACTTGCCTTCAATCGGGGGTCCACCGTGGCCTAAGCAGTTACATGCTCATATACTAACTATAGGCTACACAAACTCACTACAGCGTAAGGATGAATTTCGTATAGTAAATTCAAACAAAATACGAGAGTAAGGTGGATATTTGCCATTTTCCAGGAAACAAGATTAGATGCTATTCTAAGAAACATAGCACCCAAGTAAGACATTGAATGTGAATAGCTCTTTACGTCTTGAAAGAGAGAAAATATAAAGAATATGGGCATTTACTTGCTAAAATACGTTCTATTAGAGAGTAATGGCCATATATTCACAAATGTGACTTAACAAATTACAGTAATTCAGTTAGTTTTGTCATAACAAACATTTATATGTATTTAAGAAAGATGTCAGTCTTGCCGAAAAATATAAGCGCCATCATAAAAATCTAATCCTATTCATTGCACTGGCGTTCAGCGTTTCTGCTCAGTACTTCACTGACGTCATGTCATTGCATCTCCGTTGATTTCATCCTGATTATCTCCACCAATTTCACGTCAGTAAATTCAATGGAATTGTTAATTTAGTTCCGCCCATTCCGCTTACTAAGCAAGCTACCAAAATCTGAGCGGCATGAGCACTTTCCGCACTTTTCGTGTTCTACGTGTTTAAATACTCTTCTTAAACTACACAAAAAGCGTGACGTCAATGTGCTTTATCAGCCCCTCTCATCCGAGTCGGCTAGCTGGAACACGTTCTTCCAGGGCTAGGCGCACATAGACGGAACAGTGGACTGGAGCATTGTCCTTTACGTTTAAGATTATTTTCCGCTAAAGAACCAGAATAGATCGCAACAAGTCAACACACAACTAACATACGAGAAGGTATTTCATAACGAGATTCAGACGCAAGATAATGCTATTCATTAAGCTACACAAGAGGTTCAGTTTGAACCATATGACGTCTTCAGATCCACAGATCCAGAAATTACCCAAATGTATTGCACTGAAATGTGGATTATTTGTCCACATTTCACATAACAAATGCAATAGAGCATTCCTTGCCGATTAGTTGCACCATATCACAAGAAAACCTTTGTTTTGCCGACTTGGTACGGAAACAGCAGCTAACCAACGCCATTCACAGAAAATGCAAACTTTGGCTCCTGATGGCTTAATTAGGTACCAGGCAAAATACGCAGGTTTCAAACGTAAGCAATAAACCAGACAGTAAATTTTACTTTTACAGCAAAGAATGTGGCCGACATTTTAGTCCGCTCTTACGGCACTAGCTGAAGGATAATGCACCTTTCTGAAAGTACACTGCGCAACAAAATTAAAGTATCACTTCTTAAAAACCCCATAATCGTCCCCCATTCTGACGTATAAGTTTCAAATTTGATGAAAGATGCCTACAACCTTCCTCTACAATGACGCACAAGCGTGGCGGCTTGCGAGGCTACCCTCAGGCTCGGCGATGCTTCAAAAAGCAAGCTGATGACACGTGTAAGGAAAAACTCCACAGCTCGGAACGTAATGTAAACTGTAAGGTGGGTTAATAGTGTCACATGGGCACCAAATTTGACCACAATTCTGCTCAACCCCACCATACACGTGTCAGACAATGGGAAGGTCGGTCACACCCGCACTTACCGACATTTCAGTCCTTCTTTTGACGCCACAGCAGTGGAGTTCAGAACTGTGACAACCAGTGTTGAAATCACACGGTTTTATTACGGGTGGTTGAGGAAAACATTTAAGACACTCCGCCGCTCAGAATCAACACGAAAACGCCTCAGGGAGTGGCATAAAGGGCGTCAATGAAACCACCTATTAGGCTTCGGTCGTTGGTTCCCATACATTTGGCTGTTGAAAACGGCAGTTCACAGTGCGATGAGCAGCGGGTCGATGTTCTTCACGACGTCCGACACTGCTGCGGCCGTATTCTGAGCACATCGTGGAGAAAGGGGGGGGGGGGGGGGAGTATTTCTGCTTCGAATCACATTTCAGATTTCGTCGAATCGTTTTCAACGGTCTCTAGTATCGCCATCATGTATACTAGAGCAAAAATTGCAGTCGCACTACACTCCAAACGGGTCAGATCCCGTTCAATGTGATTTCAGCCCCACGATGTCCTTAGACTCGGGTTGAAACGTTCGGGTGGTAGCAGGAGAGTAGAACTCTGTCAAGGACGTCATCGTGCTGCTATTCACACTGCGAAATGTCGACGCTCCTGAGACGTTTTCGTGTCAGTTTTGAACGGCAGTGTGTCTCAAATGGTTTCTTCGGCCACCCGTAAGAAAAGCGTGTGACTTCAACGCCAGTTGTCGAAGTTCTGACCTCCACCACATGGTGACAAAGAAAGAGGTGAAATGTGGGTAAGAGGGGGTGTGAGGATCTACTCATCATGTGACACGTGCACGATGGGATCGAGCAGGAGTGTGGTGAAAATTGGTGACAGCGTGAGAGCGGTACCCTATCTGACAGGTCTCATGAACTACTGAGCTGTGACCTTATTTTGCGTGTCGACACCTTGCTGTCTCAAGCGTCGAGGCCGAGGGTGAGGTCGCAGGGAGCCACTCTCTTGCACCATTACAGAAGAAGATTGTACGCATATTTGAGTCAAATTTAGAACTTATGCGTCGAAATGTGTCCCCTCGAAACGCAAAGCATTACTTCTATTCTCGCAAGGAGTTATCAGAACTACGTGGCACCAATTTTCTCTACCACATGTTTCTGCTTCCAGGAGTTTAATTATTTTCTCGGATTACCTGCAATTTAACAAGTTCATTGCTGTCTTTAGTCTTTTGTGTGTGTGTATGCCCGCATCTCGTGGTCGTGCGGTAGCGTTCTCGCTTCCCACGCCCGGGTTCCCGGGTTCGATTCCCGGCGGGGTCAGGGATTTTCTCTGCCTCGTGATGGCTGGGTGTTGTGTGATGTCCTTAGGTTAGTTAGGTTTAAGTAGTTCTAAGTTCTAGGGGACTGATGACCGAAGATGTTAAGTCCCATAGTGCTCAGAGCCATTTGTGTGTGTTTGTGTGTGTGTGTGTGTGTGTGAGAGAGAGAGAGAGAGAGAGAGAGAGAGAGAGAGAGAGAGAGAGAGAGAGAGAGAGAGAGAGACTGCTCCTGTTGGAGTCTGAAAATCTTCTCTTTTGAAATTAAAAGGTGTGTATATTCGCAAAGCACTACTTATATTCTCTGCAATGAGTTTTCAGTACTAGATGTTACAAATTTTGTCCATCATGTGTTTCTGCTATCAGGATTTTAATTATTTTCTCGGATTGCCTGCTATCTAACAGCTTTCTCTGCGCTTTTGTGTGTGTGTGTGTGTGTGTGTGTGTGTGAATGCGACAGAGAGAGAGAGAGAGAGAGAGAGAGAGAGCGCACTGAGCTTATATAAGCGTAAAGCTCCATTATTATCTGATTACACGATTGGCGACCAACCACAATGAAACATAACAACCGTAAAATAGATAGTAACATGCTTGGGGGACGATCTATAAAGTGGAACGATCACATAAAACGAGTTGGAGGAAAAGCAGATTCTAGAATGAGATTCACTGGCATAATCTTGAGGAAATGTAATTCACCCACAACATAAATCGTTCAACTAATTCTACAGTACTGTACGTCAGTGTTAGGCCATTATCAGGCAAGATTCAGACCGGAAACGGAACAAGATGCAATGAAGAACGGAGAGCTTCGTCACCAGATCGATTAGTAAGCGCAACAGACGTTACAAGTAAGTCGTAGTACAGCAAGTAGAGGTTTACAATTAAGATTACAAAGGCGTATGTTACATAAAGAGTCAGTCAACATATTGCTCTCTGAGGAAACTGGGTAACAGTTTATTTCAACCGTCTCAGTTGCATTGATATAAAATTTTGTATCAATGCAACTGAGACGGACGAAATAAAACAATTATTCAATTTCCTCAGTACTGAACAGCTGTGGACCTACCATCGAATAATCAAGTATTGCTTTCTACCACCAATATTTCGCGAGGTGACCATGATGGCCAAAATCAGGTTTATTCGAGCCCATACGTGATGCTTGCAATTCGATTTTTTTTTTTATTCGTCCTACGAACGAGAGCTATTTCGGTCTCCTTGACTTCGTGCGTGAAAAATGTTGTGAATAAAAAACAATCTAAATTTAAAACATTTTGTTGCATGTGCGAATTCAAGGTCTCAGTTTATAAGACCGGGACCACACACTGGTGAGCGTGGCGCCGAGTTTCATTGGAATTTTATGCGCGCCAAACTTCCAAACGGCCACCGCACTTTGAATCATTGATCTCAGTCGGCTATATAACTCCAATTAAATTTTATTATTACTTAGTACAAGCGCTAAAAGTCGATGTTGCTGCAGCAGGGTGTTACTGATGAGCAAAAAATGTCGGCTCCGAACAAAGCCGCTTCGTTTTCGAAAGACATTCGCCACGATAAGCGACAACACGCCATCCGGTCCTCATTAGCCCGTCTTCTTGCTGTTTAGCACGCCCTCTGCAACAGCATGTTGGTCGTTCGGTAAGAAACGTGCCGAGGCGTTTTCCGTATAGTAGGGGCAGTATTATGCTCTTTCCCCAGTCACGTTTTATCTACTCACCCGATAAACACTCTTCGCTGCCTTGCACTGCATGAAACGCTATGTTTATGAAATTTATTTTATTTACCTGCATTCGTAAATCGTGTAACCACAGCAGTATCAGTGTTAAACCTAAGAGGATTTCTTTGCTTACTTAATACACTTAACTTGCTATGTTGGGACGTAGTATCTAATCGACAGAGTGGTCATTAGGGGTGAAGAATTAGCGCACTTTGAGAAGAATGGCTTTTATGTGAAAGAGATGAATCTTACCGGAATTCAAATGTCGATTTCTCGATTGCGAGCCGCTACTTTTGGTCGCTACAAACTCCTTTTGGAAAAGCTTATTGTCTCTCTTTACAAAAATGATCCGATTTTAACAATTATAATCAAATACTACTTGAGAAAGTAACACTGATATAGTTTTTTCACGATATCTGCTATTGGTTCACATGTCCACTTGTTACGTAACCATACAAAAATTTGAAGAGATGGGAAATCTGATGCCGACAACGAATTCTCATATTCTCTCTACTCTTTTATTCATGATGACTGAGTGGTGTGGGTCGGCAGCCATGCAAACTGGGACATATGCGAAAAAGTATTTTTAGAACAGATGCCATTACTATTTCAGTAGCTAGAACGTAACTAGTTTGATAACATAGTAGTTCTGTTATCAAGCGTATATCGGAGCGCAGTGCTGCAACATCTAATGCCTGCAAATTCAAAACTTGATAGTATGCGTTTAATACGCCGCTTATGCTCTCATAGATGAGACAATAAGGAAAGAATTTCTTCTCATACATCTAAATTCTCGTATTCATTCTACAGTATGGACAAAATCGCAGCTTACTGAGATTTTTCTGAAACGTAAAGCAGTTATTGGGTTTGCAGTTCCTTTGCGTATCAGCAGTTGATTAACAGGATTTCCAACTCGCATTCAACTAAGAAACTGTTTCAAATCTTTCGGTAAGTGGTAGTTCGTACAGCTCCAAACCGCTCCTCTCTGTTTCCCAAAAAAGGCAGGACAAACTGGCCAGACAGAAGTTTTGATTTCCCCACTAAGCTATCTCTATATCATCACTTCGATAATTTTTACTATTTCCAAAGTTAATTGAAGGAACTTGTGGTAAGTTCTAAGGTCAACATGTGAGAATTATACTGCATCTTTTCTCTATCGTCTTTTACTTATTTAGTTAATCATGACCTTGCTTTCGGTCTTACACCCACCCTCATTCGTGGGGTATGAAAGTGCTCCAGTTCCACTTCTTTGACTAGCCGTCGCCTCTGACTTCCACTGTGAAAGCTTCGGAATGCATTCCACACATTGACAGAATAAAATCTTCAATGCCTCGAGTGTACTACGTAGAGGTATGTAGCAAAGGGAGTCGCTGTCACTGCACCCATAATTTTTTTTTCTGTTCGCGGATGGGTCGCAGAAAAAATTGCTGTTGATAAACCCTCAAATGGGCTCAGTATCTCTAATTTTTTCATTACGATAGTTTCACTAGATTTGCGTGGTAGGAACTAATATGTTGTGCGTGTCTATTTGGAATGCTCGAGCACGAAAATTTTAATATAAACCTCACCATGGTTGACATAGCCTCTGTTATATCATCTGTCGCTGAATTTGGTGACTTTCCTGTATGAACCCACAACGAAATGCCGCACCCTTCTTACTCTTCTGTGGACGATGTCTATCCCCCTATTACTCCACCTGTTAAGGGTCACAGACTGACCAGAATACTAGAGACACGGTCGAATCGTTATGCAAGCTACCTCACTAGTGAGTCAACAGTATTTCAGCCATAAGGTGTGATCAGAAGTCAATAATTTTGTATCCACACATACCATCGGCGAGAATGTAAATGATTACAGTTGCAACTCTCTGTCAAAGGTACAATGGACACCAGAGTGCATTAGTGTAGTCTGCGTTTAGTGTCCTTACCAGGATTTGTGGGATACATAAAAAGTGTGAACGGCGTGAGATGTCGAGTGATTAGTGTGAAGGATACTGGGATGATCTATATCCCGTCAAACAGCGTTATCAGCACGTAACAGAATTTGAAAGGAGTCTCATTGTAGATCTCCATTTGCCAGCTGGACAAATCGCACAATATCCAGATTTTTGGGGCATTCAGTTGTGACAGTGGCCCAATGTTGAACTGCACGGGTAGGTGAGGGCAGGTAAACAAGTCGTCAAGCTTCCAATCGGTCACGTCTGACCAGCAGAAAGGAGGATCGCTGTTCTGTGCACAAGGCACATCGTAAACCTTTCACGTCTCTGTCTGCCATTCGAGAACAAGTAATGAACTCGTAGAAACATTGTGTCATCCTGCCCTTTGGTCAGAGAGTAACAGCAGCAGGACTTACCGTCTACAGTATAGGCTGCCGTTAACGCCAAAGTATGTGCGTTTCGATTGGTGCCGTGACTGGGAAGCATTGGTGCCGTGACTGGGAAGCATGGAAGGTGATGAATGGTGTCGCACTGTAACTTCCTGGCAGATTAAAACTGTGTGCCCGACCGAGACTCGAACTCGGGACCTTTGCCTTTCGCGGGCAAGTGCTCTACCAACTGAGCTACCGAAGCACGAATCACGCCCGGTCTCACAGCTTCACTTCTGCCAGTATCTCGTCTCCTACCTTCCAAACTTTACAGAAGCTCTCCTGCGAACCTTGCAGAACTAGCACTCCTGAAAGAAAGGATATAGCGGAGACATGGCTTAGCCACAGCCTGGGGGATGTTTCCAGAATGAGATTTTCACTCTGCAGCGGAGTGTGCGCTGATATGAAACTTCCTGGCAGATTAAAACTGTGTGCCCGACCGAGACTCGAACTCGGGACCTTTGCCTTTCGCGGGCAAGTGCTCTACCAACTGAGCTACCGAAGCACGAATCACGCCCGGTCTCACAGCTTCACTTCTGCCAGTATCTCGCAGGAGAGCTTCTGTAAAGTTTGGAAGGTAGGAGACGAGATACTGGCAGAAGTAAAGCTGTGAGGACCGGCCGTGAGTCGTGCTTCGGTAGCTCAGTTGGTAGAGCACTTGCCCGCGAAAGGCAAAGGTCCCGAGTTCGAGTCTCGGTCGGGCACACAGTTTTAATCTTCCAGGAAGTTTCATATCAGCGCACACTCCGCTGCAGAGTGAAAATCTCATTCTGGTGTCGCACTATGTTCAGCGGTTCTGCATTACCCCATATGCCTTCTTCCAATGTTCTGGAGAGGTATAGCGGTATTACTGTTGGCTTCATAATGTGGACACCAATCGTATATGACTTTGGTCGTGGCTGGTGGTGGCTGAGGGACCTCTGACGGCACAAAGATGCAACACAGACAACCTCTTATGCGACAGTATCGTATGTGTCATGCTCGTCCACATGTGGCACACGTGCCTACGTTGTCAACGTGATGCTGAGGCACTTCCGTGGCCAGAAAGTGCCACAGATCTGTCCCCGGCGGAAAATACTTGGGACCAGCTCGGATTTCATCTCTCTCCCAGTGCCAGTATCCAGAATATGAAGGATAGGTCAGAGCAGTTGTGGGTCATCTTGCCTCAGGAGGAGATATGACAGCTTTGGGCTCCTTTCTCAACCGTATGAGTGCATGCATCCGTGACAGAGGGGGTGCTACGTCGTGGCTCATACTACCAAGTTGTTTGAAAATTTCGCTCGGTATTATATTCACTGAAATAGCATCATATACCCTTTCTACTGTTCTAGTGTTCTGAAGATAAGATTCCATGTCCGGAGACGTCATCTAACGACGCTACAGAGGCGCCGGCGCTGGCCGCTAGGTCCCTCTTTCTTCAGCAAATGTAACTTTGTACTCAATGTTGTTTGTTATTCAGTGACTGCGACTGCTGCCACTATCGCCAGTGGAGAAGTGGCGCTAACTGCTACATAGAAAGGCCTTGTCTCCAATGAAGGTGATACTCTGTTGCCTCGGTGGATGAGTGTTTCTCGCACGGGTTTCCGTCTGCATTTTATTTTTCCCCTGTATACCGAAAAACACTGAAGATTTTAAAACAGTTGCTTTCGCTGCATCCCAGAAGAAAGGGTCAGGTGGTGTTAGGTCAGGCGATCGTGGAAGCCAAAGTCCCTGTGAAATTATGCGATCACCAAAAACATCAGCAAGCAGTGACATCGAAACGCACGCTGTATGCGCGGTTGCACCATCTTGTTGAAAATAACCGTTTAGTATTTCACTTAACACAAGTTCTCCTATTAATGGGTACAGAATATCACTGCAGTATCGTTGTGCGTTTATTGTTTCGTTGAAAAATATGGGACCCACAATACGACGTCTAGAAATTGCAATCCAAACTCCTATTTTCATACTGGATAAGTGAAACCACGCCTCATCAGTGAAAAACGTTCCATTAAGAATATCCGTTCCATTTTGTTGAACGAAATTTTTGAACCATTGACAATAATGCAGTCTCTTTCCAGGATCAGTATTTTTCAGTTCTTGCACAACTGTCACTTTGTGTGGGAAAAGTTCTAATTTTTTCCTTACAGCTGTGTGGGCCGTTCAGACACTAACATCGATTTCTTGGACGAATTTTCTTACTGACTTGTTCGGACTCATGGACATTTTATCGGAAATACCCAGTAGTGTATCCTCAGACAAAACGCTAGGACGACCGCTTCTCGGCGCATCTGTCACTGAACCCGTACTTCGAAAGTTGTTAAGCAAAGCTCGCACAGTATCGCGTTGTGGGAGTGTTGTCTCCGAAAAAACTGAATTAAATGTTTGACGAACTGAAACAGTGTATTTACCGCCAGCTCTGAACACTTGTTCGACTAAAAACAAACGTTTTTCAATGGTTAGCATTTTAACGGTGATAAAAACGAAACAAACGAACAATAGAACTTAAACGTTCACGTCAACACGTAACGACACACACCAACGATACTACTGACGCTGGCTGAGATAAACGAAACAGTGGAATGCTGGGAGAGTCCACTTGAAGGGAAGTAACCCTGGCAGGCGAACAATCATACGGCACTCGCGGCTAACAATCATACGGCACTGCGGAGAGACTTTTTGAACACCCCGTATATACAGGGTGTCTCTCCTAAGAGTCGTCAGGCGCATTTTCTCTGGTGTTTCAGCAGATATTTGCAATTTAGTTTTTGAATTGTGTAGCTACAAATAGTGCTCATCACTTCATGCAAGCGACGCCCATTGTTGACGAAAAAAGTCGGTTTGTTTCCCGTCAGAAACAAAATCATTTTTAAAGCTGAATTTAACAGGCCAGTCGATAGAGTGGTCCCAGATTAGCCTAGTGTGATATTTGTTTTATCGGTATGTATAGGGACGGTAAAACACGAAGAATTAAAAGCTGCCCAGCAGCGACGCAGTAGCGCTGCATGCTCGACTGTAGTAGTCAACGAGGCCCAGGACGGTGCTGTCGCTGCTAGAGTACTGATTACTCTTGGAGTTTTTTTTACCTCTCTTAATACTCAACGATTAAGCAGATAACGCACTAGACTAATCTGGGATTGCTCTATCGCATGGCCATGCAAAATTCTGCTTTAAAAATCATTTTGTTTGTAACAGGAAACATAACGACACTTTCCACAGACAACGGGCTCCGCATGTGAGAAGTAAGGAGCACTATTTGTTCGGACTGACTCCAGCTTCAGAATGCAAAACCGAAATTGAAAGTATCTGCCGAAATACCAGAGAGAATGCACCTGGCGACTTTTAGCATAGATACCTACATACCTATATACGAGCGCTGCTCGGAAAGTAAGGTCTAATCGGTCGCGAAGTTAAAACCACAGTGAAAATCAAAAATTTTTTATTCGCAACAGTTTGCCACACCTTCCACGTACCTCTGTAAATAGTCAGCACTCCGACTTAGACATTTGTCGTGGACTTGTATAAACTTTCCATCAACTTTCCGGTACCCTCGTCACAGAAAGCAGCCGCCTGTGCTTTCCGCCAATTCTCTACGCCGGTCTGCCTTTCGTTGTTTGTGCCAAAATGTTGTCTGCGTAGCCAGCGGTTCATGTGAGCAGAGATGAACAACGGGAGGAGATAATTAAGGGCTGAATTGTGGGTGACGAAACACTTCCCATCGAAAACGCTGCAGGAGCTTCTCCGTTGCCCCTGCAGAAAATTGTCTGAAAGAAAGAAACGCATGACATTAATTGTATGTGACCTGCATAGCTTCAGGCGAAATCTTTTACCAGATCCACATACTTGGCAGGAGACACTGTTGGTTTAGGCGTTTCTACCTGATCACTTTGCGCTCTGAACTGAAAAGAGCGACTTGAAGCGATCAACAGGCACACTAAAGAGACTGCCCAACACATCTGTGCAAAGTTCCATCGAATTTTCACTTTTGCTCATATCCATCGAATTATTTACATAGGTGTTATTTAAAATCCAGGAAATTCAGATCATCCTACAGAAAAATATATGTGGTGTCCTGATAAGAATATTGGAGAAAGTAACATTATGTCATTTCAGGACATCATTAAAACGAAGATACAATTTAAAAAACAGAACGCACTCCAAATATGTACCAATTAAATTTCAGTACGATAGAATATGGTAATACAGTATTTTAAAAGTATTTTCTTTTGTTCTACATCTACGTCTAAATCCATACTCCGCAAGCCACCTGACGGTGTGTGGCGGAGGGTACCCTGAGTACCTCTATCGGTTCTCCCTTCTATTCCAGTCTCGTATTGTTGGTGGAAAGAAGGATTGTCGGTATGCTTCTGTGTGGGCTCTAATCTCTCTGGTTTTATCCCCATGGTCTCTTCGCGAAATATACGTAGGAGGTAGCAATATACTGCTTGACTCTTCGGTGAAGGTATGTTCTTGAAACTTTAGCAAAAGCCCGTACCGAGCTACTGAGCGTCTCTCCTGCAGAGTCTTCCACTGGAGTTTATCTATCATCTCCGTAGCGCTTTCGCGATTACTAAATGATCCTGTAACGAAGCGCGCTGCTCTCCGTTGGATCTTCTCTATCTCTTCTATCAACCCTATCTGGTACGGATCCCACACTGCTGAGCAGTATTCAAGCAGTGGGCAAACAAGCGTACTGTAACCTACTTCCTTTGTTTTCGGATTGCATTTCCTTAGGATTCTTCCAATGAATCTCAGTCTGGCATCCGCTTTACCGACGATCAACTTTATATGATCATTCCATTTTAAATCACTCCTAATGCGTACTCCCAGATAATTTATGGAATTAACTGCTTCCAGTTGCTGACCTGCTATTTTGTAGCTAAATGATAAGGGATCTATCTTTCTTTCTATGTATTCGCAGCACATTACACTTGTCTACATTGAGATTCAGTTGCCATTCCCTGCACCATGCGTCAATTCGCTGCAGATCCTCCTGCATTTCAGTACAATTTTCCATTGTTACAACCTCTCGATACACCACAGGATCATCTCCAAAAAGCCTCAGTGAACTTCCGATGTCATCCACAAGGTCATTTATGTATATTGTGAATAGCAACGGTCCTATGACACGCCCCTGCGGCACACCTGAAATCACTCTTACTTCGGAAGACTTCTCTCCATTGAGAATGACATGCTGCGTTGTCTTAACGAGGTTTTTTTTTTTTTTTTTTTTTTTTTTTTTAGTAACATTTGTAAAAGCACTTCGTGCCTTCTCTTCCTCTTAGTGGTATTAGAATAATTGCAGCGACTGAAACGACGACGAACACTGTTACGTTGTGCGTAAGATTGCCCGCGGGACTGCTACGGTCGCAGGTTCGAATCCTGCCTCAGGCATGGATGTGTGTGATGTCCTTAGGTTAGTTAGGTTTAAGTAGTTCTAGGTTCTAGGGGACTGATGACCACAGATGTTAAGTCCCATAGTGCTCAGAACGATTTGAACCATTTTTTTTTTTTTGGGTAAGATTGCAGCTCGCTATTGAGGGTGTTTCCGTAGTACTTAGGTTTCCTGTAATACTGGGGTTAGTTGTAGAATTGATTTTGAGAATTAATTTTGTAGCAGAGAACGTCGAAAAGTTCGACTTCTCTCAAGGAAACTTAGTTCTGAATCTGAAGAGTAAAGGGTGCATTTCAAAACGGTTGAATGCACCAGCAGGAACGAACGTAAACCATCACCGGCCAGAGTGTGAATAAACAGCTACGAGATAGGAAGTTTGCGAACGACGAGAGTTTTCCAATGTAAATTATGTTAGGCAGAGCAAAATAGAGACAACGTAATGCCTTAACGTGCAAGGAAATGCTGTACCACGTTTTGCTTGTGGAACTCCAAAATATAACTTGTCATATTAGAAGAGGAAACACCTCTTACGAAAAAAAATTGTTACGCACAGCTATACAGGGTATTTACCTACGCCCTTTAACCACATTAAAGGCTCATACTGCGGGTCGAGTGGGTGTTACTTCAGGAAACACATCAGTGCTGAAACAGAATTGTCTGCTACACACAGATGACGCACTCGGAATTCTTTAAAATCATTCGAGGTCACTACAGTGCTAAAGATTCATTCAGCTTTCGAGTCAATTGCTTCTTTTTTCCTGAATGATTTCTGTTCTCTCATTTGTAGAATTCAGTGTATGTAGTTGGAACTATTTCGCGAGTTTAGCAGAAACTTTTTACGAAAATAATTGGCCTTCCTGTAATTACATACCCAATTGACCCACAACGTCATTTCAAAGATGTGATCCATTATTGTCTTTGTGTAAGTACCCAAATGGGGAAGTCGCTATTCTCTTAGCACTACAACTTATGCTAAGATCAGAAATTTCCGCAATGATTTCTTCATCTACTGAACTTTCGAAATAATTTACGCAGCGGACGGTCTACTGAAGCGTTGTTCTCATGACACTAAAGTACAAAAAATTTCCGAGAACTTTTTATTCTTTCAAAAAAGAACTTCCAGAGTTCAGTTCCATGTTTATAAATTGTAGTTTATCTTCTCTTAAACGTCGCTCATTAGTCTGACGATAGTCCAAATTTTTGCTTCATTAAACCGTCAGATACAAAGACAATGTCAACGACTGGCAGGTCCGGTCAGACCCTTAATTAATGGCGCAGCCCAGTGAGAATCAGCTAATCATCTTGTGCAAGATACGCGATTTAAGCCTTGAATATTGTTGTGATCGTAAAAAGTTGTATGGTTATTTTCAGCGGTGGTATCTTCAATTGTTCTCATATAATGCAACAAAACTAGATTCTTAGTTCGACCTCTGCATTACTTATTTTTGACTTTCTCCCAATTTTTGCTTCGTTAAACACACGTTCATTATGCTAGAGGGCTGTTAATTGCAAGTGTTTCTAACAACCGTGTTTTGTGCACGGTACACAGTGGAGCAAGCATCCACTACAACTCAACGCGCCAGTTCTTAAGCAGGAAATGAAGCAAGGACTTAAGAGCAACAAGAAAATAACTGAATGGCTGCCATGACCCTGGTTTTCTGAGAAATCACCTTTACTATGAACCATGGCTTCTATACAGTTTCTTTATGTCACGGCAAATAATATAGTTATTAACACAATTCCTGTTTAACTGTTACTTGTCTTCCTCACTAAATTTCATTTGTTTTTACCAAATACGTTTCGCCTAATATTTTTAGGTTTCTATAGTCGTCCATGAAAGAAATACAACAAGTAATTGTTTCCTTAACTATAAATATTTTGCTGCATGATAGTTGTGTTCGTCAGTAGCAGTCCTAGGTTAATTTAAGATCTACATTATTTATAAAGATGCAGACTGACCCTTACTTTGATTTTAGAAATGAGGCTTTATAACACCATTAGCGGTTCTTTAAATTATACTTTAATTAGAATACCAAAGCTGGAACACACATTAAACAACAAAAAACTTACTTTTATGCTTCTTATTGTACATCCGTTAGCAGCTGTGAAAGAATGGCTACAAATATTAACAATAAGAAATAATTCAGGGATATGTAGAAATTGCATTAATCGTTTCCATGACCCCGTGCAGAGGTGTGTCTGAGATGTAGAAAGTAGACAAAGCTGTTCAGTTCGTTTAAGTACAGTACAATGAAATGACTTTACATTATGAAATATAATTGTCTTACAATGCTAATGTTCATGTGAAATAACCTAAAATATAAAATTTAAGAGTTTCAGTGAAAGTTGGCTGCAGTAGAGTAGATGGTTACCGCAAAAAAATTAAACTTTATTGCTTCATATACTATTTTACTTAAATGAACCATGATGTCTGTAATACGTTTTCCGTTTTGAGCTTTGATAAAAACCCATCGGGACTTTAAGACGTCTGCAGAATTACAAATCAGTTCATTGGAAATAGATCAAAGTCGTTGATGAACACGATAGAAGCCGCCTTCTGCTTGCAAATCTTTAGAACCTATGTTAATATTATGCGTCGGTAGTCTTTGGTCTCCATGCAAATACGTACGTTCCTCTGACCACCAAAAAGTTCATAATAAACAACAACACAGAAAAATCGTCATCCGAAAGTGATTTATATTCTGGAATCTATTTGTATGAAGCTTGTCATCTGCAACCAAACGATGTTGATGAGAACTTATGTTGGAAATTAACATTTTATGCCCTAAACGTGGTTTAGTTTGTCGCGATATTTCGCGCCTATATTCGTTATTACTTACGTTTTTCTGTGGCAAGCCCCTTTTTCTCAGCTTCATGGTGATATGTTGTGAAGTACACGTAAATATAACACATATGTTCACAAATATGTTCGTAAAAGACTTTTCACTTCACAAAAATACACTGTAATTGTGGTTGTTGTGTGTCCCAGCCCGGTCAGTGTTCACATGTTCACCAGTGCGCGCGCGCGCGCTTGTGTGTGTGTGTGTGTGTGTGTGTGTGTGTGTGTGTGTGTGTGTGTGTGTTCTGTAGCTTCTTAGCTGTTTGTCTTGTCTTTTACGTGATGTTCCTTCAGTGTGTAAAATGGTGAGTCTTCGCAGAGTGTAGTGGATCCATTTATCGTGTGTGTGTGTGTGTGTGTGTGTGTGTGTGTGTGTGTGTGTGTGCGCGCGTGTGTGTGTAGACTTTTTAGCCGTTTGTGTTGTCTTTTTTGTGAAGTTCAGCTAAAAAGTCTACCCCCCCTCCCCCCCCCCCCCCCACACACACACACACACATATATATATATATATATATATATATATATATATATATATATATATATATATAATGTAAACAAAATTCGAATTTGGCGCCAAACACACTGGTGAACTAATGAACACTGACTGGACTGGGATACACAACAACCACAGTTACAGTGTATTTTGGTGAAGTGCAAAGTGCTTTTACGACCGTATTTGTGAAAATATGTGTTATATTTACGCGTGCTTCAAAACACCCCCACCATGAAGCTGAGAAAAAAAGGGCTTGCCACACAAAAACGTAAATAGAAACGAATATAGGTGCGAAATAGCGCGACAAACTAAATCAGGTTTAGAGCATAAAATTATAGGTTAATCCCAAACAAAATTTCTCATCAACATCATTTGGTTGCAGATGACACGCTACCTGTAATAAATAATACGCAACTGGTCCTGAGAAACGATGCAGACCGAGTGTACATGTATTAACAAAAAGAAACGAATTGTTGTTTGAACTAAATATTCCCGTAATTTTCTAATAATTTTGTAAAAAGGTTCATGTTACAGATTAAATAAAACAGAAACCCACTGATAATGGCACAATGGTGCTGAAACATGTTTGAAAACGTGGGAAAAATGGTGTTTTGCATAACTGGCGGACCTTACATCCAACAACTTTATAGCATTTAACATTAAATCAACTTCTTGCGTGTGTTAATTCGATGAAGTAGAGATACTGAGAAGGAAATGATACCCACGAGACGAAAATCTTGTACTGTTAGCTTGCAGAAAATTTGTCGGCAACCATCTAAAAGAATGTGGTTTGACAATCCTCAACGCGAAAGGAAGGAACGCAGAGTGAGACGGGAGCACGCTGCTGGAGACAATCAACCCACCGCCGCGTTCCTCTCCTGAACCGCAATTAAGGGTAGCAGTGAGCGCTAACACTAATGAAATTCTTCCTGGTTTTGTCTAAAATGCTCAGGGAAGCGGAAAAAAACAAATCTGATCTAACCTGAAGAAACTGTACCGATCAACCGGCCATTCTTGCACACTATACGAAAAATTGGCTGCTCATATGAATGGTGGACTGACATTGTTCTGACAGTACAACGCCATATTTCTGTTTTCTTTTGATATACGGAAATTGTTTCACCGAAAACATTTTGTGTCCCGGAACCACAACTTGTGCTCCAGAAATTCTTATCTAAAGTATAGAGCGAGAGAGGTGCCACAGTGGTTAGCACACTGGACTCGCATTCGGGTGGACGACGGTTCATATCCGCGTCTGACCATCCAAATTCAAGTTTTCCATTACGTCTGCAAATGCAGAGATGGTTAGTTTGAAAGGGCACAGCCTGTTTCCTTCCCCACCCTTGAAAGAATCTGCATCTACCTCTAAATCTACATAGATGCTCCGCAAGCCACCGTACTGGCGTGGCGGAGGTACCCTGTATCACTACTAGTTATTTTCTTTCATGTTCCACTAGAAAATAGAGCGAGGGAAAACGCCTGTTTATGTGCTTCCATATGAGCCCTAATTTCTCATTCCTTATTATCTTCGCGGGACTTAGGCGCAGTGTATGTTGCCGGCATTAGAACCATTCGCCAGTTACCCAACTCATCAGAGGACCCAAAACAGAAAGTTGTGGTACACCATGTCTGACCGCTTCAAATTCTGCATATGTATTGAGCGATCGTATGGGACAGATACGCTGTGCTGTCTATCATTCAAGTATGATAAAAACAGTGAACCTGCTGTTTTTACTATTCCTCAGTATTTTAATTTTCGCATTTGGAGGCTGCACATGCAAAAAAACAAAAAAAACAAAAATGGCTCTGAGCACTATGGGACTAAACTGCTACGGTCATCAGTCCCCTAGAACTCAGAACTACTTAAACCTAACTAACCTAAGGACAGCACACAACACCCAGCCATCACGAGGCAGAGAAAATCCCTGACACCGCCGAGAATCGAACCCGGGAACCCGGGCGTGGGAAGCGAGAACGCTACCGCACGACCACGAGATGCGGGCTGCACATGCAGACGTGTGTTCCACCTATCAGACTAATAAAAGAAAATTAATGGGAAACATTTGCACAAAATCCGCATCACAGTCGATAGCAGTCAACGTTCATAAACCATCCGCGTCAAAGAGATGAAACAGACTGGTCTAAGGTCCTCGTGAAAAGCGACCCACTTTACGACGTGGAAGGCATAACTGAGACCAAGTCGTTTTTTCGGCGTGATATACAGTGTAAACTGTGCTGCATGCATGATGGCTAGCGACACTCCACGAGTGATGGGCGGTGGCACTGATAGCAGGTTGTTTACGTTTCGAAGTCTCTTTCGGCAACGGTAGAGACAGGTCCAGCAGCCCGTGGCCTCGGCCGCAAGTCAACGCTCTATTGCCGGGGGCAGTCGAGGTGTGACGTCACACAGCAGGCCGAGTGAAAGCCGCGTCGCGGAGCGGCCAGTTAAGATTCTCGGTTCGGCCATCACTTAGGCTTTGGGCTGCTGCTACATTACTTGCAGCTGGATTTTAACGCGGCTACACTACAGGTCAACAGCCTTCTCCCACCAATCTAGTCTACGCCCTAGCAGTTATGGTTCACCACGTCGCTCGTAAGTAGGTAGTAGATATCAGTGCCCTGGTTGATGCTTCAGGAAGATGTTCGACGGAGTTCCTACTGTAGCTTCAAGAACAACTTACGAGCGTACGTAATATAAGACTAGTTTTCTGACTGGACTACAAATTTCCTGTAAAGTTGAATGCAGCATGTCGTTCTCAGCAGAGACAAATCTTACGATGTAAAAGTACCTTCGAATGTACCACAGGCTAGTGTTAAAGGATTATTATTGTTCACAATATAAATAAATGACCTTGTAGGCAACGTCGAGAACTCCACGAGGCTGTTCGCGGATGCTATTGTTGTATACAGATAAGACGAAACGCGAGAAAATTCTACTGAAATGCAGGAAGATCTGCAGAGGAGCAACACTTAGCGCAGGGTTTGACAGTTAACCTTCGACATAAACAAATGCAGCGTGTTGCGTAAAAATAGGTGGAAAGACCTGTTATTGTTAGATTACACGACTGCCGAAAAATCACTGTAAATATCAGTTAAATATTTTGGATAAGTGTTACAGAGCGATTTTAAGTGGAACTAAAGTATAGAAGAAATCGTAGGAAAGGCAGATGCCACGCTGTGAGTGATTAAAAAATATCCTCAGTAAGTACAGTGCATCCACGAGGAGGTCTTCCATAAAACCTTCGTTCGTCCGATATTTCAGTATTGTGCTTCAGTCTGGGACGCTTACCAAGGAAGACTGGTAGAAGAAATAGAAGAGGTCCACACCAATTCGTTACTGGTTTCTATAGTAAGCCCGAAATCGTTAAGTAATGCTCATCTCCCTCTAGTGGCAGACGCCGTAAGAAAGGTGTTGTCCAACATGAAGTGGTTTACTACACACATCAAAAAAAGTTTCGCATCACCACGGTTCCGAGAGTTCCAGAACCTGTGCACAAAATTGGACTAGAGATCAACATAAACATCATTTCCGCCCTTTTTATTGCTCATGATAACCACACATTGCATGTTGTACCACCACACAGCGAGACCTTCAGAGGTGGTGGTCCAGATTTCTGTACACACCGGTACCTCTAATACCCAGCAGCACGTCCTCTTCCATTGATGTATGACTGTATTCGTCGTGGCATACTATCCACAAGTTCATCAAGGCACTGTTGGTCCAGATTGTCCCATTCCTCAACAGCGATTCGGAGTAGATCACTCAGAGTGGTTGGTGGATCACGTTATCCATAAACAGCCTTTTTCAATCTATCCCAGTCATGTTCGATAGGGTTCATGTCTGGAGAACATGCTGGCCACTCTAATCGAGCGATGTCGTTATCTTGAAGGAAGTCACTCACAAGATGTGGACGATGGGGGCACGAAATGTCGTCCATAAAAACGGGAGCGGGTTCATGTCTGGAGAACATGCTGGCCACTCTAATCGAGCGATGTCGTTATCTTGAAGGAAGTCATTCACAAGATGTGGACGATGGGGGCACGAAATGTCGTCCATAAAAACGAAAGCCTCGCTAATATGCTGCCAATATGGTTGCACTATCGGTTGGAGGATGGCATTTACGTGTCGTACAGCCGTTACGGCACCTTCCATGACCACCAGCGGCGTACGTCGGCTCCACATCATACCATCCCAAAACAGCAGGGAACCTCCACCTTGAAGCACTCGCTGGACAGTGTGTCTAAGGCGTTCAGCCAGACCGTGTTGCCCCCAAACACGTCTCCGACGGTTGTCTGGTTGAAGGCATATGCGACACTCATCGGTGAAGAAAATGTGAATCCTGAACGGTCCATTGGGCATGTTGTTGGGCCCATCTGTACCGCGCTGCATGGTGTCGTCGTTGCAAGATGGACCTCGCCATGGACGTCGGGAGTGAAGTTGCGCACCGCGCAACCTACTGCGCACTTTTTGAGTCGTAACCCGACGTCCTGTGGCTACACGAAAAGCATTATTCAACATGGCGGCGTTGCTGTCAGGGTTCTTCCGAGCCATAATCCATAGGTAGTGGTCATCCACTGCAGTAGTAGCTCTTTGGCGGCCTGAGCGAGGCATGTCATCGACAGTTCCTCTCTCTGTATCTCCTCCATGACCGAACAACATCGCTTTGGTTCAGTCCGAGACGCCTGGACACTTCCCTTGTTGAGAGCTCTTCCTGGCACGAAGTAACAGTGCGGACGCGATCGAACCGCAGTTTTGACCGTCTAGGCATGGTTGGACAACGGGCAACACGAGCCGTGTACCTCCTTCCTGGTGGAATGACTGGAACCGATCGTCTGTCGGACCCCTTCCGTCTAATAGGCGCTGCTCATGCATGGTTCTTTACATCTTTGGGCGGGTTTAGTGACATCTCTGAAGAGTCAAAGGGACGGTGTCCGTGATACAATATCCACAGTCAACGTCTATCTTCAGGAGTTCTGGGAACTGGGGTGATGCAAAACTTTTTTTGATGTGTGTATAAAACTGCGTGAGCGTACGCTCGCACGAAGTGTCAAACAGTATGTTTTTTCCTCCTACATCTGTCTCATGAAGAGCTGACGAAGGTAAAATTAGAGACAATCTAGTTCACATGGAAGCTTACATGCTGTCGTCCAACCAGCATCCCATTTGCGACCGGTCCAGAAAATGACAAGCACACTCAGTATGGTGGCTTGTGGAGTATAAACGAGGCGAAATTCTCATATGTCAGATTAACTTCAGGGATTTTCCAGAGGAGCCTTACTGTGCAGTTACTTTCCACAATACGCGTGAATGGACGTCTATTGTTCCGCACTTACCCGAGTATAAAATCATTTAAATGTTTCAAAGTTCTCTCGGAAGAATTTTTCGATGTGGCAAACATAAACCGGATCAACGAAATATTTCGATAATTGAAAAATGTTTCGAGGAAGCAACTATGATGATCGAGTGGTCCTTTGTGTACCGAAATTTCATGTTTGTTTTATAACAACCGCTCAGTAATACAACGGTTTCCTCTCGTTTTACACTATTTCAGAAAGTTTATTGCAAACCACATGTCTGCTGCAGCAGGGCATTACGTCGAACGTAGCACAGAAGAGCAGCTAAAGAAACGCCGTTACAAATAAGGTGCACTGAGTGACTGGGCGCAGGCACTTTAGTAACGCGTGTCAGTTGTTGGAGCGATTCAGCTCAGACTGTGCCATTCTTCCTCACTTAACAGTTGTCGTTCACGCTTGACCGAACTGCCTGTACTTCTTGGAAGGCCCGGAACAGCCTAAAAGCGTGGCCGTTAGCACTCTGCGATATTTCTACGGTGACCCAACAACAGTCATTGAAAGGCTTCAGTTAATGGACACTGAAATTGTAAGCAGAAGGACTCACATCTCAAATTACACTTCGGTTGCGGTAGTTTAAGTTTCCTGTGCGACTCTTAGGATTTTGTTCACTATTTCCTTTCCAGTTTCGTATACTCGTTAGGTACAGCGTCGTAGTATATTTTGCTGGAAACACAATTTCGATATTCATCATGGATCAAATGGCTCTGAGCACTATGGGACTTAACATCTGTGCTCATCAGTCCCCTAGAACTTAGAACTACTTAAACCTAACTAACCTAAGGACATCGCCGGCCGCGGTGGTCTAGCGGTTCTAGGCGCTCAGTCCGGAAACGCGCGACCGCTACGGTCGCAGGTTCGAATCCTGCCTCGGGCATGGATGTGTGTGATGTCCTTGGGTTAGTTAGGTTTAAGTAGTTCTAAGTTCTGGGGGACTTATGACCACAGATGTTGAGTCCCATGGTGCTCACAACCATTTGAACCATTTTGAGCCTAAGGACATGACACACATCCATGCCCGAGGCAGGATTCGAACCTGCGACCGTAGCAGCCGGGCGGTTCCGGACTGCGCGCCTAGAACCGCTAGAGTCTAGACCACCGCGGCCGGCTGATATTCATCATCTTCCACCGTTGGACATTCACTCTTCGCTAAATTCCAAATGCCCCCTCTAGTCTATTAGGTGCGTTACGGTCTTCTCTCCATGCTTATCGTATATATTTTCTACTGTCATCTGCCCATCGCTTGGTCTTTTATTATTTTCTGGAATCAAGTAAAAAAAACTTTAGTGGTTCATCTACCAGCTATTCGGTTGGTTACATATGCCACTCATCTCAATTTCATTTTCACTGCGGTCATAAACATATTTTTCACTGCAGTCCAAATGCCTTGATTCATTCGTTTGCTTTCATTACCTCTCCCAGTAGTTTTCCCTCATATATCTCCTCATTGCTCAGTGAGCGGACCTAAAATATTGAACGGTCTTCTCTTTACAAGTTCAATTTGCGTACCCATTTGTCAAAACAGATGCATTGCGCTCTGTTTCGGACACTTCCGTTTAACGCAAGTACTTAATGCCCTTTCTACTGTTACGTTTATTTTCTCCGGTGTTCGCTACGTCCCTGTGCACAACTGCCCCTAATTACAAAAACACATCAGCTGTTTCTATAACTTCATTGTTAATATATTCTGTTTTACTCGATGTGTTATACATTATTTTTATCTGGCTGTTATTAAATTTTAGGCCTGTTATCAAACGTTGTCTATTAAGTGCTTCCATTCGTTGTTGAAGTCTACCTGTACCTGGGAAACGAAGGTGGTTCAGATATGTTCCATTATTCTTCATCCTTTATCCCAGTTTAGGGATCTGAAGAGTTCATTTAAGGCTGCTGAAATTATTTTGGTGGTAAGGACTCACCTTGCCGGGCGCTCTGTTAATTCTGAATTTCAGCCCTATCGCGATGAATTCTAATGGAAAATGTTGCACTGACGTATGCTAACATAGTCAAATCAAAGCTGGTAATTCATATCCAGTGCTCCGTTCCATAACTTCAGTTACGACTTACACAAGCCAGCGTTTGTAAATCTACCTTTCTCGTTTCTCAAACTGAAGTTCAATAGATTATCTCAGCAGATGACGATAATTTTATTGAACATTTACATTAAGCACCGTAAAAAAAATCAAATCATGGTTGCATCTGATCCCTTTGTTCTTATACATATGCATGAAACGATTGTACCTTGAGATGAGAACTCCAACAGGCATAATTCATTTGTTTCATTCGGTATTGGTTGGACTATGAAACTGAAATTTCTAGCCTGGAAAAATAATTACGGATTCGTTAAACTTCCTTCGTTGAAATCTTTATCAGTTAACCATACACCCCACGCGTCGCGTTTCCCACTTCATAGTCAAACCACGTAATATTTTAATCTTTTGGTAAAGATTGTACGCAATATCTGTTCTATTTTTCCTGTGCCCTAAGAAGTCGAGCCAAAAACACATTAAAGTAACCTTCTTAACGTTTTCTCTCGGCCTTTCTTCTATCTGAGATGATGTAAACGTCTCAAACAGATGTCACACCTCTCGCTAGAGAGAAACGGGCTTCAACTAACTCACAAGCTATGACAGGGAGCCTTACGTGCATTACTACAGTCACAGAGATATTTTTCTATGACGAGGCCGAGTGCGACTTACGCGGTATAGAGCAAGTGCAGGATGCTCGCTGTACGAAGTGTGGGGACCCAGGGCAGTGCTGAAGCGAGATGTGATCTTGGGCCCGGGGCTGCGTTCCGTGAGTCAGGCGCGATGATGTCACATCCGCCCAATTGCTTAAACAAAGCCGACATACAGCAGAGTATGTGTCAGCTGGTGGTGGCCGCCGATTGCAACCTGCAAAATAAACCCTCCCTGGTCCACGCCTATCGTTTAAAGCGCCCACTTCATGCTGCGCCTATATCACAAATTGTTGGACGGTCATTACCTCCTATACTAGTACTGCCTGTACCTCTATAAGCGGTCGGGAATGATTATATTCCAAAACTGCAATGGAATATGATAATTCTCTGAAAATACTGTCTTTCCAGGGCATGTAAGCTCGGTGTTCTCATAAATAGATAGAAAATTGGATCCAACAGATACTTACGCTCTATATCTGACAAATACTGAAGAACAGTAACGTTATTCATTCGTGCAAGTACTAAAATCAAACAGATCCTTAGCGGCTTTTCTGTCAAACTGTATTACCTTTGCAGTCATACCATAGGAAGACCTGAACCGAAATGAGAAAAGCTACGGAATACCGATGGGCGTGCGCCGATAACCTTTTTTCTCTTACTTTATTCCTGAAACATGTAGCAAGAGATACAGCATATCAAGAGCGAATGTCTTGTGACATACTGATATGGTTCTATTGCTGCCGTTTAGCGGCATGCTTCCAAAGATGAAGCAAAGCCTTCCGTACCTGAATTTGCATCTGTATCACGTAAACGTTTCTTACAATCATAAGCTGATTCTGACGTTGCTGTCTACTATTCCATGTTACATGCTCAGCCGAAGTTCGTCCTCTGAATAAACACAAATCGATTACACACCTTGCACGGAATGTTCCATTGTACAGTTGGCAGAAGGTCCTAAACTTAGTATCTTGAGCTAAAGAAATAATGTTCGTAAATCAACACGAATTATATTAACGTAAACAACTTACACTTAAGTTGATAACAACTGTTCAAAGTTACGACCGCCAGTCTGAATTCCTGCATAATCCATTGTTAGAACTGAACTCTGGATTCAAAGTCATTTGACTCCACCGCTTGCGCATGTTTACGATTCGGATGTAATTGCTACCCCACAAATGTAATTCGCATTGATTCCTTCGAAGACAGCCCTTCACGAGTGCTCATTGATAACTCTTCAATCACGCGAAGCAACGCCAACCCTTCAGATTATTGTGTTCGAACAATTCTTTGAGGTTTCAGTGAGCCAGTTTCTCGCAAGTTCGTATGCGTGGTGATAAATTTCTTCCGATTAGGATGATTCCTGTTGCGAAACGTTTCTCTTTACGTTGGTTCGGCTTTCTGAGTACTGACTGCATCCTCCTGCACTATACATTAAATAGAGAGTTGCGGGTTCCTGTAACAAATAATGCTCCACGTCAGTAACGAACTATCAACAGTGAGACAAACTGATTTTGAACGCAGAGTTCAGGTATGTCAATGGACTATGTTGTAACGCTTGCATTAAAGCTGGTGGCTGTCAGTTTAAAAGTTGTTTCTGAAAAACAAAGTAATTATTCGATTCCAACCATCAGTTATTAACTTCAGATACTCAGTTTACGATCTCCTACCATATATAATATTTTGACCCTATGGGGTTGGGACACTTTATGTATTCACACACTGCAGCAAAGAATTTTTTCTCTTTCATTATGGGTAATTGTTTCAATTCTCATAAAGCTTAGTAACTGTCCCTACATTCAAATGTCTCATTTCTATTTAGGGGATTTTTCTTGGTGTATGGTACCAGCTAAGTATGTAATCTGTGCTGCTTTATTTCTCTATTAATGTCGTCATTAGACTGTAACCAAAGACTGAGTGTTACTGGTGACGAAGTAACTGACTCCTGCCAGATGCCAGCTACGGTGATATCCGATTGAAATAAAATTTTGCGTAAATCAGCGTTTAATGTTTCATTATTATTATTATTATTATTACAAAACGCCGAAAAATGAAATGGTGTCATCCAATTGCGACAAATGAGAAATACCAGGACTCCTGGGTGTGAGACTGTGGGAAGCACATAACTCTCAAATTTTCTTACAACTGTCGTTCAACAATCTTTGGATCTTGCCTTTCGAATGACCTTTTCACCACCGAGATATTATCCAATGTGAGAAAAACGCGTGTTTGGTTGACGATGAAGATTAATTCAACGGCTTCTTGGTTGGCTGGTTGCATGTATAAGGCGCTCGACAGTGAGGTTATCAGCGCTTTTACTAAACCAATTTAATATGAATATGGCACCCACGTTTAAAACGTGCTGTGCTGAAAAGTAATACCTCAGACTTTTTTATGTGAAAACTCTTTAAGCTTTTAAGATAAAACAAACCTTATTAGTATTGTACATCTTTATTCTTCATCTCTACATATTTATTTCTCAAGATAGTCACCCTGGCGACGAACACAATTCTCACAACGAGAGACCAGTTTGTTGATACCGCCACTGTAGAATGTTTGACTTTGTTGACGGAGCCACAACCTCACATCAGCTAGCCCCTCTTTATCACTTGTTGTTGTTGTGGTCTTCAGTCCTGAGACTGGTTTGATGCAGCTCTCCATGCTACTCTATCCTGTGCAAGCTAATTCATCTCCCAGTACTGACTGCAACCTACATCCTTCTGAGTCTGCTCAGTGTATTTCTTCATCACTATCAAAGTGAAATCGTCGAAGATTTTCTTTGAGATTTGGAAACAGATGAAAATCTGACGAGGCCAAGACGGGACTGTACAGACGGTGATCGATTACAGTGAACAAAAGGCATCGGATTGTTGCAGATGGCGCAGCGTTCGTGTGTGGTCTGGCATTGTCATGCTGGAGGTAAGGATGCTCCATGTGTGGATGAACTCTTCGAATTCATGCCTTCAGTTTTCTGAGGGTCTCTCACGCACCATCCATAATTACGTTACACACTGCCACGTTAGAGGCTACAGTTCGGAGCCTTGTAGTAGCAGATGTTTGCAACTTGCGTCAGCGAAACGGGCAAGTCGACGAGCAACATGCACGACATCTACATCTACATCTACATTTATACTCCGCAAGCCACCCAACGGTGTGCGGCGGAGGGCACTTTACGTGCCACTGTCATTACCTCCCTTTCCTGTTCCAGTCGCGTATGGTTCGCGGGAAGAACGACTGTCTGAAAGCCTCCGTGCGCGCTCTAATCTCTCTAATTTTACTTTCTCCTCTACCTATACTGACAACAGAAAAAAAGTCCGGAAGCATTACTTTTCAGCACGCCGTCGTATATTTCAAAAGGTAAAATCCGTACGTATTATATAAGTGGATGTATGTATGTATATTCCACATCTCCTTCTAAACCCCTGGATCGATTTCAACCAAACTTCTTACACCTACCACTTTCTATCTGGAAAGAACCACTGTGAGGGTAAGGGCCACCTACCCCTAAAAAGGGTGGGGTGTGGGGTGGTGGTCGGGGGTGGGGGGGGGGGGGGGGCGGGTGAGAAAGAAGCGTAGCTCAGGACGCGCACATATCCAGACTACACTGAGGTGACAGAAGTCACGGGATAGCGATATGCGCAGATACACATAGCGATAGTATCGCTTACACAAGATATAAAAGGGTAGTGCATTACTGGAGCTGTCATTTGTACTCTGGTGGTTCGTGTGAAAAGGTTTCCCACGTGATTATGGCCGCATGAAGGGAATTAACGGACTTTGAACGTGGAATGATGAGCAGGGCTTTACTCGGAAATATGTTTTATCAAAACAAGAGCAATAGTGCTGCTGCTCTTCGCGAGTATCGACTCATTAAAGGAATACGGAGAGGTCCTCTTTCCACACCGTCGTTGAAAGACGTGATTCGGAAGTTCGATTTAACTGGTGATTTGTGAATTGCTCCGACGATGAAGCTGCACGACAGTTTATTGAATACGTTACCGTTGCCACGGCTGAGAATTCTGGACGCAACGTGCGGTCTTCAAGCTGCGCACGAGCTGTGTCAGGATAGCTGAACATTCCGTGGTCCACCGTTCGCAAAGTGCTGAGAACAGTATTATAGAATGATATGTCTAGTGCAGATCCAGGCTGTTGTGGATCCAGATGGTCGTCACCCAGAACGTAAACATTGTACGCAAATATTACACTCGTGTGCAAATTAAATGTGTTTCTTTCACTGACTTATTCGTTATTTATCCTTCCCATGTCCTTACAAATGTTTCCACAAAGTTTCATTGCCATACGATCACCAGTTTTTCATGAGGCCCCTCTCAAGTAGTAAAGATGAGCACAGAGATGACGAGATGAACATAGAGAGGGCGAGGGGAAACGGACACACAGGAGGGAGAGGAGGAGATGGGCAGAGAGAGGCAGGAAGAGCAGATGGACAGAGAAAGAAACTGGAGAAATTTTAAGGGAGGGGGACGAAGAGATGGACAGAGAGAGAGGGGGAGGAGATGGACAGAGGAAGGGGGAGGACAATATGGAAATAGAGAGGGTGTGTGGCAGATGGACAGAGAGAGGGGCAGGAGGAGATGGAAAGAGAGTGGGCGGTTGAAGAGGTGGAAGAGATATAGGGGAGAAATATAACGACAGGGAGAACGAGGAGGAGATGGACTAATAGAACTGGAATAAAAATATACCTGTGCATTACATGACATTTAAATCAATGTAACAGCGAATTGTGACTGATTGATCGCTGGGAAAAAGGGATGAATCACTAAACCTTAAGATACATTTAAAATCCTCTTTCTAATAACATATTCAGAAGGTCATACATTACGCAAAATCTTAAAACACAAACCACATTCGTTTCATAGTCACCCAAAGTAGAGGGCAGATCAGCTGGTAATTTAGTTGCAGCCCTCATACACTGACAAAAAACCCATTCTTTTCAAGTTTAGTGTAAAGATAACAAGCATTTCACACGGGCAGATTCTCTGGTCAGAGGACAGGCGCGATAGAAGTACTTCCTCCTGCTTCAGCGGCCGGAAGGAGGAATGGCACGGCCGTGTCACTTATTTCGCCGACAGTAGCTTATTTACGTCTCAGTCCCAAACACTCCGCCTCCAACAAAAAAAAAATGGTTCAAATGGCTCTGAGTACTATGGGACTTAACATCTATGGTCACCAGTCCCCTAGAACTTAGAACTACTCAAACCTAACTAACCTAAGGACAACACACAACACCCAGCCATCACGAGGCAGAGAAAATCCCTGACCCTGCCTCCAACAGACGCAAGATCTTGTGTCTCAACAAACAGAGAATTGCATACAAGGGTGCAGCACATTGGAAAATTGTACTTTCCACGGAGGCATACTTAGCTGCTGCCACAACAACTAAATCTAAATCAACACACATAGTCCGCAAGCCACTACTAGTCATTTTCTTTCCTGTTCCACTCGCAATAGAGCGAGCGACAACGACTGTCTACATATGTCTTTACGAGCCCTAATTCTCTTACCTTAGCTTCGTGGCCCTTACGCATAATGTACTTTGGCGGCAGTAGAATTGTTCTGCAGTCAGCTTCAAATCCCGGCTCTCTAAATTTTCTCAACAGTGCCCCTTGAAAAGAACATCGCCTTCCCTCCAGGCAATCCCGTTTGAGTTCCCAAAGCATCTCCGTAATACTTAAATGTTGATCGAACCTACCGGTAACAAATCTAGCAGCACGCCCCTGAATTGCTTCGATTTCTTCCTTTAATCCGATCTCGTGGGGATCCCAGGCATCCGAGCAGTACTCGAGAAAGGATTGGACCAGTGTTCTGTATGCGGTCTCGTTCTATTTACAGATGACCCACACTTTCCTAAAGTTCTCCCAATAAACCGAAGTCTACCATACACGTTTCCCACCACAGTCCTCGGAAGCTCGTTCCATTTCACATCGCCTTGTAACGCTACGCCTAGATGTTTAAATGACCTGACTGTGCCAGGCAGCTCATTACTAATACTGTATTCGAACATTACGAGATTCTTTTTCCTACTCATCTGCATTAACTTACATTTTTCTGAATTTGGAGCTAGCTGCCATTCATCACACCAACTAGAAATTCCTTCTTGTCATCTTGTGTCCTCCTACAGTCGCTCAAAGACCACACCTTCTCGTACACAACAGCATCATCAGCAAACAGCATGCTGCTCTCCCAGTCCCGAGGGCAATCAGGTAGATTTAAATTGAGGGCACTGCCACCGACGGACCTGGGGGAAGGAGTGGCAGAGAGAGAGAGAGAGAGAGAGAGAGAGAGAGAGAGAGAGAGAGAAAAAGAGGGGACAGTCATAGCACCGAAGAGAGTGGGAAAGAAAATGACATGACTGGCTGAGAAACGAAGACAGACGGAAGTGTAACTGGGAGGCTGTGGGGGCATTTGCTTTACTTGTATGATAGAGGCAAAATACGCCGGATGTGTTGATTGTTAGGTAAAGGTCATTACGTTGACAGAAGGAAGTGCTTCAGCATTTATCGAGTGCAGCAAAGCACTGAATTGTATGTGGAATGCAGAGTAGCTTGTTCCAGAGAGGGAATCTGCCAATGTTTTCGTTTTGTGCGTGGTGACAGCTAGAATACTTACAAAAGTGAGACTTTCCACATCTACATCTCCAACTATTAGTCATTTCCGTTCCTATTCCACTCGCAAATGGAGCGAAGGAAAACGACTGTTTATATGCCTCCGTCCGAGCCCTAATTTATCTTGTGTGGTCTTGGCGGTCGTTACGCTAAATGGATGTTGGCGGCAGTAGAATCGTTCGTCAGTCAGTTGCAAATGCCTATTCTCTAAATTTTCTCAGTAGTGTTTCGCGAAAAGAACGTGTTCCCTCAAGGAATTCCCATTCGAGTTCACGAAGCGTCTCCGTAATAGTCGGGTGCTGACTGAACATACTGGCAACAATTCTGGCAGCTTGCCTCTGAATTCTCCTTTAATCCGACTTGGTGGACCCATAACACTCACGTAGTACTCAAGCATGGGTCGCCACAGGGTTCTATACACGGTCTCCTTTGATGGATTTCTGTTTCATAAAACTCCAATAAACCGAAATCGGCCATTCGCCTTCCTAACTTGCTCGTTTCATTTCGTGTCACTTTCCAACGCTACGTCTCGACATTTATACGAAGCGACTGTGCAAGCAGTACACCACTAACATGATATTAGGACATTACATGAATGTTTTTCCTATTCACCTACACTAACGTACATTTTTCTGCATTTAGAGCGAGCTGCCATTCATTACGCCAACTGGAAATTCTGTCTAAGTCATGCTATTTCCTCCTACAGTCACTCAAAGACGACACCTTTCCGTACACCAAAGCATCGTCAGCAAGCAGCCACAGATCACTTCTCATTCTGTCTGTCAGATAATTTATGTACGTAGATAATAATAGCGGTCCTATCACAGTTCCCTTTGCTTCTTCAGAATTTTTCGAATTTTGTTATTAAATCACGGTGAGTCTTTTGCGTCCTTAATGCACTTAATCTGCACATACTTCTCGAGAGCGCGATTTATAATCCGTTTTAACTTTGCCCACAATTCCTCTACGTCCACCATACTGGAACCAAATGGAATCAATTCACTGTTTAATTGGGATGATAGCAACTGCTTATCTTCTCTTGCTAGCAAAAATACTCTCCTAGCCTTCTTGACTGATTTATCAACTTTAGTAACCATCGTTGCAGTGATGACATCAGGATCACTAATTCGTGTCCTTCTACAGACACCGTCGATAAGGTCGGGCCAGTTAGTAGCCACAAGGTCTGAACCATTTCCATTGCGTCCGGGTTATGGAACTATCTGTTCAAGACGGTTTTTGGAAAATACATTCAAAAGTACCTAAAAAGACTGCCTGTTCATATCCTCTGCAATGAATCTATAGACTTCCCGTTCTGTACTCGGCAGGTTAATGTCACCTCCATTTAATACTGCCTGAACTGGGCATTTCCGCGCTACTGAGCGTAGACTTTCTTTGAATTCCCACGTGCTCTAGCACCCAGTGAAATGACGGCACCTATCCTCTGGTTCAGTAGATAGAAAAGGCCGTCGTGGATGATCTGTATACTTTTTTCCCCTTTGAGCAGTGTGAGGACTAAATGCAGACTTGTGTAGCCTCAAATGAAGTCGACCACCACGAACTTGAACATCTTAAGTTGTTACATAAATTACCAGCATCAATCCCGTAAAATATGAAATACAAATCTGGTACACTCTGCTCCATTCTTTTACTTGATGGACATCGGGAAGGGCTCTTCGGCAGTCAGTGCAGAGTATAAATTTGGTAGTAAGATTACAGTTGATTTACTCCAGCGCCCTCTAGATCGTATATAATTCAGCACCACACATCGTGAACCCACTAGATAAGCGAATCTTAATGCTATGTTCGGGAAATAAAACAGCGCAGCCCATGGAAGTCATCTGGCGCTATTATGTTAAGCCTGGCTTCCATATCAGTGCAGGTTCCGCTGTGTAACACGCATCAAATTACACATTCTCGATGTGATAGACCCCTTTTTAGGTCCATACACTGACGCCTAGTTGAAGCACGTTATTTCAGCCTTCTATAGCTCTTCAGAGACTGTGTGAGTTGGTACAGTATTGCACCGACAGTGAGTCATGTTCTCACAGTCCCGTCGCGCACTGGAACAACGTAATTGTTAGAAAAGACTATCTCACGACGAAGCCAACGAAACTGCTAGCAGCCGGCCTGAGTGGCCGTGCGGTTCTAGGCGCTGCAGTCTGGAACCGAGCGACCGCTACGGTCGCAGGTTCGAATCCTGCGTCGGGTATGGATGTGTGTGATGTCCTTAGGTTAGTTAGGTTTAATTAGTTCTAAGTTCTAGTCGATTGATGACCTCAGAAGTTATGTCGCATAGTGTTCAGAGCCATTTGAACCATTTGAAACTGCTTGCATTATTGAGGAACTACTTTTCGACGCAGATTACAGCTCGACTTTTGTTCAAGCTTCAACTGAGTCCTTGTGGTATGACAAGTGTAACCAAAATTGATCAGCTCAGTGGTAGTGGACAAGCCGTTCACTGAGAATGTGTTGCCGTTTACTATGAACGTGTTCTCGCGCAGCGCCGGAAACTGTCGTGCTCGAGGTCTGTCACAAAAGAAACGAGATCGAAGCCGCTGATTTATGTAATTACAAAACGTGTTCAGTTTATGGTAGTGGACTTCATTTGAGTCAATCCATGTCTGGATTAGATACTTACACTGCTCACAAGACAAGTACCTCCACTGGAGCGGCTAAATCCGAAGAAAAAAGTTACTTTAAGATACAGAAATGTGTCTGTTCTCTCACCTTTCAAGACGATGTATGTCTATAATTCGGCATTTTTTTAAACTCTATGGTTGAAAGTTAACGAATTTGAAGACTGCAGAATCCGAACTCGATGACGAAACAATAGCGTCTAACAGCGAAAGTTTGAATGAACGAAAACAGGGCTGTCAAATTGACCAGAGTGAAGTAATGAGAGTACTTAAGAACAAATTGAAAGTTAGAGAAAATACCGTAAATTTTTTTAAAAATAGTTTGTCTAAAAGTGAGAAATAAAACAATATAGAGAAACATTTGTCGCGCCTTTGAATAATGCTGAGTTACGTAGAAAGATCATTAAGTTGAATCCGTAGTTCGAATGAAGCTGCTCTTAAATTTACTTTTTTATTTTTTTGTCGGGAAAAGTAAGCATGGACAATGACTTCGGCAGCAGACATTACTTCTTGCGCCACACGCGTTCTCTTTCCCGCTTTCCTGATGCACTTGCCGCACACATCTCTGTTGCTCTTGAATGTTTTTCAATGCAGCTAAAATTATTAAGACAGAAAAACTGTTGGACCTTTTTTACATCTTCGGCATATCTGACAGAAAGACTTCAAGGCCCCACAACAGTACAACAGTAGACTGCATGGTCTACATCATCCGCCAGATCTTTAAAATTCTGCCGCGCGTCATTAGCCGAGCGGTATGAGGCGCTGCAGTCATGGGCTGTGCGGCTGGAGGTCCGAGTCCTCCCTCGGGCATAGGTGTGTGTGTTTGTCCTTAGTGTGTAAGATTAGGGACTGATGACCTTAGCATTTAAGTCCCATAAGATTTCACACACATTTGAAACTTTTTAATTTTAAAATTCTAATTTAAACATTAATTTTTAAATTCTCAGTCTGCACTTCCATTGCTATACATGATTTAGAGCTTCCTACAAATACGTGTCAAATGTTTCTGCAATCTAGTTTTTGTCATACTTTTAGACAACTCATTTAAATAAACATTTGACAGTTTTTTTCTAAATTTTTCTTAAACATGGTGAAAACTCTAAGCCAGACGTTTTATTCGTTTCCTACGCTTCAAAATGGCAAATTGCTGGTTAAATGATACATATTTCATCATCCGTTCTCATTCTGTTACCTAAAAAGAACTTTCCGTACCGAGATTTAAAGCCGTGCCAATGTATGTGTAGCAGATAGCTTCGTAATGAAGTTGATATTCCTGTTTCACTGTAACATAATGTGATCACAGTGGTTTTTGATACTGGGAGTAATGCAGTGCGATTTCGTTACAAATGATGTAGCATGTCTACAAGTTTTTGTTGTCAAGTGTACATACTGTTTCATTCTGCTATGTTTTAATCACATCATTCATATCCCACATTTACAATTCGATGACGAATAAGGAAGGAACGTGGGACAATATAGCAACTTCTATTTCTGGATATAACTCTGTAAGTACTGAATGTGTTACTACAAATGTGTGTGTGTGTGTGTGTGTGTGTGTGTGTGTGTGTGTGTGTGTGTGTGTGTATGCTGTGTATGTTACTGAACCGTTGCGAATAAAGCCTACGCTAAATAGCCGGCCGCGGTGGTCTAGCGGTTCTAGGCGCTCAGCCCGGAACCGCGCGACTGCTACGGTCGCAGGTTCGAATCCTGCGTCGGGCATGGATGTGTGTGATGTCCTTAGGTTAGTTAGGTTTAAGTAGTTCTAAGTTCTAGGGGACTGATGTCCACAGATGTTAAGTCCCATAGTGCTCAGAGCCATTTGAACCAACCCTACGCTGAATACCATCCACAATCTCACAATGCAACTTAGTTTTGGAATCCGCGGAGGAAAGCGATAATGCCACAAGCATGTACTCATCGCGACTGCACACACACTGTGTGAAATCGATTCGGAAACATGTAACATACGTCAATACGGACGACACGCTGTCGGCAGCGCTTTAAATTACGATCATTCCACAGTCGGCAACTCTCATAGAAGCTCACTTTCCCCGGCAGCACCAGCTTCACCAGTAATTATTCTTACAACAGAACGGACCACTACAATTAATAATACGAGACAGTTTTCTATTTACGTTGTTCTCTACGCGAAAGCATCGTCGTTGAATGACTATAAAGGGATTCGGGATGACTTGGACTGAATTTCTGTCGGTGCGATGAATTACAGCTTGCCGTAAGTGTGGACAAATGGCTGTTAATGCCGATGGGAAGTACAAACATTCTCATAATAATCAACTTCAGTAGGTATCCCTTTTTACGTGACATGTACTACAGCCATAAATTTATTGAAAGACAATTCCGTTTTGCACCGTAGATGTCATTTACATTACACGATCACCTAATTTCGCCACTGTGCAATTCTCAAATGCTATACCTATCGTCGTAATTTTACATCGTCGCCTAGTGTTGGCGTATAGAAACGTGCATCTGTCATTTTAATATGTAACTGATACAACATTAGGCACGAGCGAGAACAACTTTCCATATTCATCGATGATTTAAAATAACATTACTGTGTCAGTCAGAGCGATTAAATATCTAAACTAAACGACAAATAATGGAAGGAAAACGTAAGGGCATTTGTAGGGAAAGCGAATGAGCGATTTCTGTTTACTGAGACGATCCTGGGGAAGTGCAGCGTACTTTAGTTCATGCGACCCGGTCTTGAGTACTGCTCAACTATTTGGCATAACCACAAAGGCGGGCTAAAGGAACACATCGAGGCAATTCAGAGACGTGCTGCTGCTAGATTAATTGGTTCAAATGGCTCTGAGTACTATGGGACTTAACATCGGAGGTCATCAGTCCCCTAGACTTAGAACTACTTAAATCTAATTAACTTAAGGACATCACACATATCCATGCCCGAGGCAGGATTCGAACCTGCGACCGTAGCAGCAGCGCGGTTCCGGACTGAAGCGCCTAGAAGCACTCGGCTACAACGGCTAGATTAATTACCCATCGGTTATATCAGTAGGAGAGTGATACGAAAATTCGATGGGAATCACCCGAAGGAAGAAGACGGCGGGCCGGGGTGGCCGAGCGATTCTAGGGGCTACAGTCTGGAACCGCGCGACCGCTACGGTTGCAGGTTCGAATCCTGCTAGGGGACTGATGACGTCAGAAGTTAAGTCCCATAGTGCTCAGAGCCATTTGATTTTTGACTACATTGACGCAGCTCTCCACGCTACTTTGTCCTGCACAAGCCTCTTAATCTCCGAATAATTGCTGCAACTTACATCCTTCTAAATCCGCTTACTGTATTCATCTCCTGGTCCCCTCTAAGATTTTTACCCCCCGCGCTTCCCTCCAGTACTAAATTGGTGATCCTTTGATATCTCAGAATGTGTCATATCAACCGATCCCTTCTTCTAGTCAGGTTTTGCCAGAAATTTCTTTTCTCCCCATTTCTATTCAGCACCTCTTCACAAGTTACGTGACCTACCCATCTAATTTTCAACGTTCTTTTGTATCACCACATTTCAAAAGCTTGTATTCTCTTCTTGTCTAAACTGCTTATCGTCAATGTTTCACTGCCATATACCATAGTATACAAGTTTATATGCCAACTAGCTCAGCAGATGATGAAGACACTGATTATGTAATGGTGAGACAGTGATTTCGGAACCAGACTTTAAGCTGTGAGACATTTCCAGCGGCAGATATGGACTCCAAAGATAATTTGTTGGTTAAGAACTATAAATTATAACTGAAGACATTGCAAAAAGGCAAGAATTAAGGAGATGGGACCTCGATAAGTTGAAAGAGCCGAAGTTTCTTGAGAGTTTGAAAAGGAGCATTATGGAAAGGAAAACGATATAACACGAATGGGTAGCTTTGAGGGATGAGATAGTGAAGAAAGCAGAAGATCAAATAGGTAAAAATCGAAGGCCAAGTAGAAATCCTTGGATATCGCAGGAGATACATAACCGATGGAAATAAAGAAATACAGCAAATGAAGTAGACGAAGGTAACACAGTCGTCAAAAATGAGACTGAAAAAAAAAGGGTTAAATGGCTCTGAGCACTATGGGACTCAACTGCTGAGGTCATTAGTCCCCTAGAACTTAGAACTAGTTAAACCTAACTAACCTAAGGACATCACAAACATCCATGCCCGAGGCAGGATTCGAACCTGCGACCGTAGCGGTCTTGCGGTTCCAGACTGCAGCGCCTTTAACCGCACGGCCACTTCGGCCGGCCAAAATGAGACTGACAGAAAGTGCAAAATAGCTAAGCAAGAATGGCTACAGGACAAAGGCAATTCTATAGAAACGCGTATAACTAGTGGCAAGAAAGGTAGCCTACCACCTATAGGAAAATTAAGGACGATCTTGGTGGAAGGAGTTGCAGCTGTACGAGTGTGAAGACCTCAGATGGAAAACCAGTACTAAGCCAAGAAGGGAATGCTTAAAGGTGGAAGGCGTTCAGGGAAGAGCTCGTAGATGAAGATGAAATGGGAAATACGATACTGTGAGAAGAATTTGACAGAGCACTGAACGGCCTAAGTCGAAACAACATCTCTCACAACTACTAATGTCTTTGTGAGAGGCAGCCATGACAGAACTTTTCCACCTGGTGTGCAAGATCTGTGAGACTGGGGAAATACCCTCAGACTTCTAAAAGACTGTAATAATTATAATTCCAACGACATAAGGTGCAAGACAGGTTAAAGCAAGGCAAACCTGCGTTTATAAAAATGGTTCAAATGGCTCTGAGCACTATGGGACTCAACATCTTAGGTCATAAGTCCCCTAGAACTTAGAACTACTTAAACCTAACTAACCTAAGGACACCACACACACCCATGCCCGAGGCAGGATTCGAACCTGCGACCGCAGCAGTCCCGCGGTTCCGGACTGCAGTGCCAGAACCGCTAGACCACCGCGGCCGGCCTTGCGTTTATAGCATCTGTAGACTTGGAGAAAGGTTTTCACAGTGTTGACTGGAATACACTCCTTGAAATTTTGAAGAGAGTAACGGTAAAAAATAGGGATCAAAATGTTATATACAAGGGACAATCAAAATGTTTCCGCTTATGGGCGTTGCTGCGGCGTATATGCAACGTACTGCGACTATAAGTACCGACATGTAGCCAAGGGATTAGTAAGTCATCTGCCTCTTTCCGACAAGCGTGTGGTAAATGCGGGAACGTGAAGTATGGCGATGTTATTATGAAATGCGGCCAAACAGGGCCATCGTGCTGTTATTCTTTTCTTTACTGCCGAAGGACAAACATCGCTATACATCCATCGCAAAATGAAGACTGTGTAGCGGGCAGCAGGTCTGTCTAAATCCTCCATTGTGGAACAGTGCGACAAGATCCGTGCTAGTCGCGGTTCGACGCAAGGCTGTGGTCGGTCTCGGAGGTCAGCCCCGTCCATTACGGACAAGTGAGAGACACTCGAGCACCCGCCCTATAGCCCTGATCTCTCTCCATGCAACTTTCACGCCTTCAGTCCCTTCAGAAATGCCTTAAAGGGTCGACGATTGATACAGGACGAGGACGTGCAGCAGGCAGTTACGGACATCTTCACACAACAGCTCAGGAGGTTTTACCAAACAGGCAATAGCTTGAAAAGCGTTTCTAAAAAAAAAGTAATTTTGTTAACATTGAATACACATTTCAGTATTAGGAAGTCTTTTTCGAAGGCATTTGTCTGGAATTTAGACTTGTGTGGAAATGAAACATGGACAATAAGCAGTTCAAACAAGAAGAAAATAGAAGTTTTTAAAATGTGATGCTACGGAAGAATGCTAAAGATTAGACGGATACAGCGCTTAACTAACGAAGAAGAACTGAATCAAACTGGGGAGAACACAAGTTTATGGCATAACTTGACTATAGTAGGGATTGGTTGATAGGAAACATCCTGAGACATCAGGGAAAAATCAGTTTAGTATATGAGAGAATTGTGTGTGTAGGGGGAGGGAGAGGGGCAGAAGCGGTTAACAGTTCTAGAGGGAGACGAAGAGGTGAATACAGTAAACAGGTTTAAATGGCTGAAGATTGTAGTAGTTATTCCGAGATGGAGAGGTTTGCACAGGATAGAGTAGCATGAAGAGTCGCATCAGAACAGTCTTTGGGCTGAAGACCACAACAACAACAATGACACGAAGTACCTTCCGACACCGAATGAACAGTGGCTTCCGGAGTATGTATGTAGATATAGTACGTGATTCATCTTCAAACGTACGCTCTTAAAATTTTAAGAGCAAGTTTTCATGTGATGTGAAACATATTTAATTTTGTGGCTAGAACTGGAGATTTTCCAGTACTTCTTTGTCTCTCTCCAACCTCCTCCATGCTAAATTACACTACATCTGTGTTCTTCTAATTAATCTCAGTCTGTCATTTACTTTCTCCACTACAAGATTCGCGTAATCGTCATACATAACCTCGCTCCACATACACAAGATTTGTTATGCAGGACATCCGCAACCAAGAAGCATGATAATTAATTTAGAGAGATCTGCTTCAGTTGTACTAATTATTTGTTTAAACCACGACGGGTTTTAGGATATTAAAATCCCATCCTCAGGCGTATAACACAGTAACATGCAAAGATCTGGAGGCGCCAACGGTGTACAAACAAGGAAACAGATGTTGTTTCAAATGGCTCTGAGCACTATGCGACTTAACTTCTGAGGTCATTAGTCGCCTAGGACTTAGAACTAATTAAAACCTAACTAACCTAAGGACATCACACACATCCATGCCCGAAGCAGGATTCGAACCTGCGACCGTTGCGGTCGCTCGGTTCCGGACTGTAGCGCCTAGAACCGCACGGCCACTCCGGCCGGCGAAACTGATGTTATTAGCGAAGATAAAAACAGTAATTTTTATCCCTGTTGTTATCTGCAGATCTCCGGCGTGGCCCTCCACTCAGTCGGCTGCCGGACGGCACACAGTGTGAGCACAGCGTTCGTTCTAAGTTTCTGTTTCCTTCGCCCACCCGCCCGGACGTTACACTTTTAGGTCAGTCTGATTATCAGGCCCTCTTCTTTTTTCTAGTTCAGCCAAGATGCAGCGATATGGAGCTACTGCAGTGACTGGTACGAGCGCCTGTTAATGCATTAGCAAATACAATAAGAGAGTCGCCTTGTTTTTGACCTGATTTTTAGAGGTATGTTGCATTATATTTCTTCCCTCCTTTCCTTTATATGTTACAGTTTTATACACCCGAAGATTGGGTTTTAAAATCCCGAAACTCCTCGTGGTTTGAATAAATAATTAGCACAACTGAAGCAAATCTCTTTCAGTTAATTGTCGTTCCTACAGACGAATGCCCTTAATACTTGAAGGTTGTGACTGCATCGAACTGAGCCCAGTAGTACGTATCTCCAGACTGCAGGTACTCTGCATAATCTCCAGTCATGGGTTGTGTACCAGAGTGCTTCGTTAACAGTATGGGATACTGAGAAAGAATGTATGAGAGCAGAAAGCTGTGGGTGAGCTTCGCCAACGCCACTTCCGGCCGGCCGCAGTTAGCGCGGCTCTGCCTCCAACCGGTCATGGGCTAATTAATAAAACGACATTAAATAATGTTATGTAGCCAACCACGAGAAACTCACTTTTCTGTTAGTCCTGCGATGAACCATGTCTTTCAAATTTGTCGCGAATAAAATTTCCGTGAACTCTTACGTCTTTTACTAGGATCTGAGCTGTGGAAAGCCGAACGATATTGCCGAATGTTTTCACATAAGCACGTACGCGTTGGTGGAGGTCGTTATTATCCATAACAATAAAAATTATGGGAATGTTTAAACTTACGTCAACACAACTGTATTTATAGCAGCAGAAATGGGCATTGCAACAAACTACAACAGTAGACATTACAAGAAATACGTTGTACATCACGGAGAGATATGCTACTGAAATTTCGAGAGATTACATTCCGGTCAAAAGTCTGGCAACATATTGCTTCCTCCTATGTACGTCTCGCCAAATAATTACAACGAGAAAATCCGAGAAACTAGAGCTAATACGGAGATTTACATGCAAATACTCTCTATTGGAACAGGGAGGGGAATCAGTTGTTGGTACCAGGAGTACCCTCCGCCATACACAGCAAGGTGGCTGGTGAAGTATAGATGTGGAAGTAGGCGTTACCCATAAAATACTAGCGAACATAAAGAATTCAGCCAAGTGAGCTGGCATCATTCTCCAGAATCTCGTTACAAAAAATGAAAAGAAAGAAAAAGCCTACAAAAAACGGTCGCAGTTACAAACTTGTTAAGAGGACAAATATGAGAGAAGTGGCATATGGCGAAAACAGACGCATCTCCGCTTTCAGCTACATATCTTCCTTTATTCACACATCCAGTCTATTACCAGCCGTTAACATGTCTCATACAGATTGTTGAATAATGCTTTTCGTGTAGCCACAGGACGTCGTGTTACGACTCAAAAACTGCGCAGTAGGCTGCATGGTGCGCAACTTCACAAACGACGTCCATGGCGAAGTCCATCTTTCCAACGACGACACCATGCAGTGCGATACAGATGGGCCTAACAACATGCCCAATGGACCGTTCAAGATTGACATCACGTTTTCTTCACCGATGAATGTCGCATATGCCTTCAACCAGACAACCGTCGGAGACGTGTTTGGGGGCAACCCGGTCAGGCTGAACACCTTAGACACACTGTCCAGCGAGTGCAGCAAAGTGGAGGCGACCTGCTGTTTTGGGGTAGTATGATGTGGGGCCCACGTACGCCGCTGGTGGTCACGGAAGACGCCGTAACGGCTCTACGATACGTGAATGCCATCCTCCGACCAATAGTGCAACCATATCGACAGCATATTGGCGAGGCTTTCGTGTTCCTTCAGCATAACGACATCGCTCGACTAGAGTGGTCAGCATGTTCACCAGACATGAACCCTATCGAACATGACTGGGATAGATTGAAAGGGGCTGTTTATGGACGACGTGATTCACCAACCACTCTGAGGGATCTACTCCGAATCGCCGTTGAGGAGTGGGACAATCTGGACCAACAGTGCCTTGATGAACTTGTGGATAGTATACCACGAGGAATACAACCATGCATCAATGCAAGAGGACGTGCTGCTGGGTATTAGAGGTACCGGTGTGTACAGCAATCTGGACCACCACCTCTGAAGGTCTCGCTTTGCGGTGTTACGACATGCAATGTGTGGTTTTCATGAGCAATAGAAAGGGCGGAAATGATGTTTATGTTGATCTCTATTCCAATTTTCTGTACAGGTTCCGGAACTCTCGGAACCACGGAGATGCAATACTTTTATTGATGTGTGTATAGCACCGTCACAAACCATGCAATGATTATATTGATCTTTCGGAAGACTGTACTGAGGTCAGCCATGTTGATCTTCTCGGTGAATTCTGCTGACGTATGAGTTCTCTTATTTCTGGTGTCGTATTCGAAATTTCCTAATAATGGCTTCTACTTTTGCATAAAAATTCCGTATTATTACCTTTTAGCGGAATCTGCTATCACTCTCCACAGAGCTCATCTACCTGGTCTTCAGAATATGAGCACGTTGGGGCACGCACCTGAATGATGTATAGGGAATATATTTTGGAGCGGACGTCATTTACGTGCGGGAGCTACCATGCATATATATATTTTTAAAAAGAAGTTTATTTCTACAGTCCCACTTGCATGGCATAAATGATGACTAGTTTCGATTATATACGTACAATAATGACAAGAAATCAGCGGAACTAGTCAGCAGTGATTTATATCATGTAACTGACACGGTAAAAATTAACTTTTCTTGAAAGCGATACCTTTCGTGTATTTTTAATATAAGTCTTGCTATTGTATCTCGTTTCAGAACCATTAACCGCAGAGGCGAAGATAAATTATTTTTCGCCCATTACATTCGCAAATAGAATAACAAAGGAAGTAACAATGGTATGAAGAACCTTCTGGCAGTGACAGAATAGGGGTAGAGGGAATGCAGATAGGAATCTACTGAGGCGGTAGAAGCTGCTTTACTGTCTGCTCCTACCTCCAGACAGATGTCGCCGTTTCCGGCGCCTGCTCTCTCGGCAGGTGAACATCGTCGAACCGGGATTCCGATTACACACTCGTCCTCCTATTTTAAGCTTTGTAACGTCTCTCAAAAGAGTAATAAAGCCTGTTTCTCCTTGTTCTTCATTTAAACAGGTGTTCTTCATCTAAACAGAAACTTTTACTTGGCAAGTACTACACTGAAGCGCCACAGAAACTGGTATATGCACGCGTATTCAAATACAGAGATATGTAAACGGACAGAATACGGCGCTGCGGTCGGCAATGCCTATATAAGACAACAAGTGTCTGGCACATTTGTTAGATCGGTTACTGTTGCTACAATTGCAGGTTATCATGATTTAAACGAGTGTGAACGTGGTGTTATAGTCAGCGCACGAGCGATGCATTTCTGAGGTAGCGATGAAGGGGGGATTTTCCCGTAAGACCATTTCACGAGTGTGCCGTGAATATCAGGAACCCAGTAAAACATCAAATCTCCGAGATCGCTGCGGCCCGAAAAAGATGCTGCAAGACGATTGAAAAGAATCGTTCAACGTGACAGAAGTGCAACCCTTCCGCAAACTGCTGCAGATTTCAATGGGCTACGAACAAGTGTCAGTTCGCGAAACATTCAACGAAACATCATCGATATGGGCTTTCGGAGTCGAAGACCCACTCGTGTACCCTTGATAACTGCACGACACAAAGCTTTACGCCTCGCCTTGGCCCCTCAACACCGACATTGGACTGTTGATGACTGGAAACTTGTTGCCTGGTCAGACGAGTCTGGTTTCAATAGTATCGAACGGATGGACGTGTACCATTATGGAGACAACCTCTGGAATCCGTGACGCTGTATGTCAGCAGGGGACTGTTCAAGCTTGTGGAGGCTCTGTAATAGTGTGGGGTGTGTGCATTTGAGCGATATGGGACCCCTGACACATCTCGATACGACTCTGACAGGTGACACGTAAGTAAGCATCGTGTCTGATCACCTGCATCCATTCATGTTCATTGTGCATTCCGACGGACTTGGGCAATTCCAGCAGAACAATACGACACTCCACGCGTCCAGAATTGCTACAGAGTGGCTCCAGGAACACTCTTCTGAATTTAAACACTTCCGCTGGGCGCCAAAGTCCCCAGACATGAACATTATGGAGCATATCTGGGATGCCTTACAATATGCTGTTCAGAAGAGATTTCCACCCACTCGCACTCTTACGGATTTATGGACAGCCCTGCAGGATTCATGGTGTCAGTTCCCTCCAGCACCATTCCAGACATTAATAGAGTCCATCCCACGTCGTGCTGCGTCACTTGTGCGTGCTCGCGGGGGCCCTACACGATATTAGGCAGGTGTGAGAGGTTTTTTGGCCCTTCCGTGTATATGGTCCATGTTTTAACGTCATTAACACTAGGAAGATTATAATTATTTTACAGAAATTGGTTAATAAACTTGCGTTATCGGGTGGGGATTTATAGGACACCCTTTGATACTTCAGGAGTGCACCACACGAAGGTAGCAACTACTCGGGTAACAGAGTACTTGTAGAGTGCACATGAGGGTTTTTTTCTAGACTAGGCGGTAGTTTGAGGTACTCTTATGAACACTCGACAGTCGATACGCATCAAGGGAGTCAGACCGCGTTCAGAGTAAAGACGCTTCGACTGTCAAAATTTTATCAGTCATTTGTCGAAATATTCATAATAAAGGACCCGAATTTACTGCCATCCAGAGACGTTCTCGCGCTCAAATTATTTTTGGGACTGAAAGCTGGCTGAAACCAGAAGTGAAAAGCTCTGAGATATTTAGTGAGTCATGGAACATATTTCGAAAAGACTGATTAGAGGCCATAGGAGGGAGAAAGTTCATTGCAGTTGTCAAATATAAATATTGCCTCTATCCAGGTCGAAGATGAGTGTGACAGTGAAGTCATCTGGTCGAGTATAATATGTTCAGGTGAAACCAAGTTAACCGTTGGATGTTTTTACGGGTCGCCCGATTCTGATGTGACAGTTCTAGAATCATTCAAAGAAAATCTACGATCAATAACGGGCAAACACCCAGATCATGCAATACTAGTTGGAAGCGACTTTAACCTGCCGAGTATAGACTGGCATTTCTATCGATTCATTGCAGGGGGAACGGACAGACAGTCGTACGCGATACTTTTGTACTCGTTTCCTGAAAACTGTCTTGAACAGCTAGCTCGATATCCCACACGCTATCGTAGACCTTGTAACTACGAATAGGCGAGATCTTCTCGACAATGTCAGTATAGAATCGGGCATGGTTCAAATGGCTCTGAGCACTATGGGACTCAACATCTATGGTCATCAGTCCCCTAGAACTTAGAACTAATTAAACCTAACTAACCTAAGGACATCACACAACACCCAGTCATCACGAGGCAGAGAAAATCCCTGACCCCACCGGGAATCGAACCCGGGAACCCGGGCGTGGGAAGAGAGAATGCTACCGCACGACCACGAGCTGCGGACTGGACGTAGAGGGATTAGGGGCAAAGTTCAAGCAGAATGAAAGTTTCACTCTGCAGCAGAGTGTGCGCTGATACGAAACTTACTGGCAGATTAAAACTGTGTGCAGGACCGAGGCTCGAACTCAGGACCTTCGCTTTTAGCGGGCAAGTGCTCTGCCAACTGAACTACCCAAGCACGGCTCAGGAATCGTCCTCATAGCCATACTTGCGCCAGTACCTCGTCTCCTGCCTCCAAACTTCACAGAAGCTCTCATGCGAAACTTGCACAACTAGCACACCTGGAAGAAAGGATATTGGGGAGACATGGCTTAGCCACAGCCTGGGGATGTTTCCAGAATGGCTAAGCCATGTCTCCCCAATATTCTATCTTCCAGGAGTGCTAGTTCTGCAAGTTTCACAGGAGAGCTTCTGTGAAGTTTGGAAGGTACGAGACGAGGTACTGGCGGAAGTAGGACTGTGAGGACGGGTCGTGAATTGTGCTTGGGTAGCTCAGTTGGTAGAGCACTTGCCCGCGGAAAGGGCAAAGGTCCCGAGTTGTAGTCTCGGTCCGGCACACAGTTTTAATGTGCCAGGAAGTTTCAAAGTTCAAGCAGATTATAAATCGTGGTCTGCAGAATTCTGTCCCTAGTTACTAGATAAAGGATGGGAATGACCCGTCATGGTTTTATAAGGATATTCGGAAGATGATGGGGAAGCAGGGGCTGTTGCACTTGTGCGTCTGTGAAAAGATGTATGAGCGAAGCATACAACTACCACTGTCATACCTTAGCAAAAGATCTGGCAGAGAACACGAGAAAATTCTGGCCCTATGTAAAATCGGTAAGCGGGTCTAAGGCTTCCATTCCGTCCTTGGTTGACCAGTCTTGTGTGGCAGTTGAAGACAACAAAACGAAAGCCGAAGTTTCTCATTTCGCGTTCAAAAAAAACTATCACACAGAGGAATCGTACAAACATATCGTCATTTGACCATCGGACAGGCTCCCGTATGGACGACATAGTAATAACTATCCCTGGCGTAGAGAAAAAACTGAAAGATTTGAAAGCAAATGGGAATAAGTCACCAGATCCGTATGGAATGCCAGTTCGGTTTCACAAAGGGTACGCTACGGCATTGGCCCCTTACCTAGCTTGCATTCATCTCGAATCTCTCACCTAGCAAGAATTCCCAAGCGACTGGAGAACAGCGAAGGTGACTCCAGTATTTAAGAAAGGTAAAAGAATGGACCTGAAAAATTAGAGACCAATATCCCTAACTTCAGTTTCCTGCAGAATCCTTGACCATATTCTCAGTTCGAATATAATAAATTTTCTTGACAGTGAGGAGCTTATGTCCACGAATCAGCATGGTTTTAGAAGGCATCGCTCATGCGAAACTCAGCTGCCCTTTTCTCGCATGACATAATGCGAACTATGGATCAAGGGCAACAGGGAGATTACGTAATTCTAGACTTCCGGAAAGCATTTGACACGGTGGCCCATCGCAGGCAGTTAACGAAGGTACGAGCATATGGAATAACTGCACAGATATGTGAGTGGCTCGAAGACTTCTTTAGGAAAAGAACTCAGTATGTTTTACTCGACGGCGAGTGTTCATATGAGACAAGGATACCTTCAGGAGTGCTCCGTGCAAGTGAGATATGACCACTGTTGCTCTTTATGCACGTAAATGATTTGGTGGAGGGGGTAGGCAGCAATCTGCTGTTGTTTGCTGATTATGCTGAGGAGTACGCTAAAGTGTCGAAGTTGAATGACTGTGGGAAGATGCAAGATGACTTAGACAAAACGTTTAGTTGATATGATGAATGGCGGCAATCTCCAAATGTGGGGAAATGTAAGTTAATTCGGATGAGTAGGAAAAACAAACCAGTACTGTTCGGATACAGAATTAGTAGCGTACACATTCACGTCGTTTAAATATTTGACCGCAACGTTGCAAAGCGATATGAAATGGAGCGAACATGTGAAGACTGCGGTACGGAAGGCGAATGGTCGACGTCGGTGTACTGGGAGAATTTTAGGAAAGTGTGGTTCATCTGTAAAGGAGACCGCATATAAGAGGCTCGCGCGACCTATTCCTGAATGCTGCTCCAGTGTTTGGGAGCCATACCAGGTCGGATTGAAGGGGAACATCGAAGCAATTCAGAGGCAGACTGCTACATTTGTTATCAGTAGGTTCGAACAACACGTAAGTGTTACGGAAATGTTTCGGGAACTCAAATGGAAATCCCTGGAGGGAAGGCAACGCTCTTTTCGAGAAACACAATTGAGAAAATTTAGAGAAGCGGCATCTGAAGCTGACTGCCGAATGGTTCTACTGCCACCAACATATATTGAGCGTAAGCAACACAAAAATTAAAAAACGAGAAATTAGGGCTCATTTGGAGGCATATAGAGAGTCGTTTTTCCTTCACCGTATTTGTGAGTGGAACAGGAAAGGCTCTGGCTCTGAGCACTATGGGACTTAACAGCTGTGGTCATCAGTGGAACAGGAAAGGAAATGACTAGTAGTTGTACAGGGTACTCTCCGCCACGCACCGTACGGTGACTTGCGGAGTATCTCCGTAGACGTATATGTAGATGTAGGCTTCACAGCAGTCACCGAAGGAATACAGATACGCGCTGATTGGAGATAGTGATAAGTTTTTACATATTCATCTTTTAGCAGCAGTTGCATTAGGTCATTAAAGTTATGAAATTATTGAATTTTACGTTCTTATTCATGATAACATTCTTAACTTCTGTCTCTATATTATTAACTTATAACCGACCAAATAATTTACTTTTTGAGTACAAGTGCTGTTTGATTTTTTTAACTTTTTTTGTAGTGATACCGAAGTTCAGCCATCTGTTAAATAATATAAATTTGTTGTAACTGTGTTAAATGCGACCTTTATTAGCCAGGTTACAAGAAAAGAGAAGCAAATAAATAAACGTTTTGGCCGTAACAGATCACTAAACTCATAGGAAAAGAAATTTAAACAGGAATTTTTGTAAGAATAGCTTCGTAGTTCTCGCAAAGCCTTGTTCGTAAATTTAGACAACCGGTAAGGACACCATCGCATTTTTCATGTAGTGATAGTAAGAATAAAATTTGAGAGATTAGGATGAGTAAGGAGACAGTCATTTTGCCCTCACTCCGTTGGCGAACAAGTTAGGAATGTGTATGACCAATACAGGCCCTAGTGCCCTCCGTGGAGCTCTGTATAATGGCTTTCGGAGTATGTAAGGGGACGATCAGAAAATTACCGTTTCAGTGCGTTGCTGCAGCTATAGGCAAGCCAGCGCTACCCCAATGTAGGTATATAAGCACCGACATGTAAACAAGGATTTAGTGTGGCTTTCGAACTGAAAGTTCCTACAGAAATGCCCTGTTCTTTTTCCTGTAGGACTAATAGTGGCTGCGTAGCGATCGTGAGAATATGAGAATCTGAAAATCTGGCACGTAGTTTTTGAAGGTTAGATATAACAATTGTGGGCTGCATAAAATGACATCGTTTTGAAGGCCAGATATAAAATTATGGGTTGCATAAGACGACATCGGTAGGAGAACCTCATTCACCTTTCACATGCAGATGTAGACCGATAGCTGATTAAACAGTGGTAAATTCAGCGTGGAAATAACATGGAGACGAATATGCGCTGTTTTTATGATTATAGACTCAGCGATAAATCATTGACGTCGTTCCAGTATCGTGGTGTAACGTATTAAGATATGCAGTATTAGATGTAATGTTTACGGTAAAGTGATTGTAGCCTGTGCTTTATTGTCAGGACCTCGGACAGATGTAACGAAATATGTATTATTCGCGCTGGTCATCCTTGCCGGTTTAACGAGTGGAACTACTGAAACGTCTCTGACAATATCTGCGGGATTGGTTACAGCTTTCTAGCTTTCTGTATTGGGGGTAGTGCGTTACGGAGATAAGCAACGAATTGCAGTGGAAGCTTTAGCAAAAAAGTGCCGTGCTCCTCTGAAGGGCTACTGAACTTTTCTCTGAGGAACCTAAGAATGCACTATTTTTCTTTACACACGTGTCGCGCCAAGACCTCAGTAATCAGCGAAATACGAGTGCGTTGGGAAACCTGAAACTTCAGTGGTGTGTTTTTGGGCGAACGTCTTTAACAACGAAAAATAGATTTTTAAATGTTTTGTGGTTATTTCTTATATATCCGAAAGTAGTGCACCATTTCAAATACAGAAGTTTTAATGAAAATGGTTCAAATGGCTCTGAGCACTATGGGACTCAACTGCTGTGGTTATAAGTCCTCTAGAACTTAGAACTACTTAAACCTAACGAACCTAAGGACATCACACACATCCATGCCCGAGGCAGGATTCGAACCTGCGACCGTAGCGGTCGTGCGGTTCCAGACTGTAGCGCCTTTACCCGCTCGGCCACTTCGGCCGGCTTGAAAATATAAGAGATGTACTGTCGATACGTGTGGAAACTGATTTCGAAAATTAAAAGGTGAGTCTGAAAAGTTCGGTGAATTGACCCAGAAAATAAATGAAACAAAATTTACAAACAAAATACCTTTAATGGCCTTCAAAGTAATCACCAGTAGCTACAACACACGTCTGACATCGGTTGTAAAGCTGTTGAAGACTGTCAGCAAACTCTTCTTGTGGAATCGCTCGAAGCACCGTGGTCATGCGCTAATTTAAGGCGAGGAAACAAAAAGTAAACTGCCGGCGCCAAATCTGGAGAATAAGGAGGGTGTTGAAGAACAGTCGCCTTGCACTGAGCGAGAAAGTTGAGCACACAGGAGTTGCGGATGTCCAACAACTAGTGAGCACGTTGCTTCGAGCGATTCCACAAGACGTTTCCTAGAGCTTTACGACCGATGTCAGAAACGTGTTGTAACTGCTGGCGCATCATTGAAGGTCAGTAAAGGTATTTTGTTTGTAACTCTTGTTTCCTTTAATTAATCGAACTTTTCAGACGCACCTTGTATTCAGTCAGGCACTGTTTGTTATCAGTTTATCAGATTCATTACGAAAAGAAAGATCGTACACTGCCAGAAAATCTGTCTGTTGAGAGTTGGGTGGTATATGTACATTCTTGATATGGACGATCGTATGTAGTAGAAGCTAGCGCGTTTTCAGACGATAGGACACTGTAGCAGCGTTATGACACATCTAAATTCAGTTCAGGTATTCTGGCTGTTTCTAAGCTGCAAACGTAAGAGCAAACAGGGAGGAGCGGAGGTATTATGGTCCGAAAATTTGCATGATTGTAAATTACTCCCTCCTTCGTACGCGTGTGTGTTCCTCTTTCATTATGCGCTATTATTAAATAAGTGACCAAAGGCCCGTACACACAGCAAACAAAGCTGCTTAGGAGGGTCGCAAGAAGGGCAGCGCTGACGAGGCAGCGCGGCATTGCTCCCTGGCTGCAGCATCGCGAACGCTCACTACTCAAGCCTTACGCCTCAGTCTTCTGCTTTAGGCAACCAGTCATGATTCTGCTACGGACATAGGATCCAACATGACGCTGTACTTAATTTCATATTATATCTTTCACGAAAGAGAACATTATTTCTCCTTGGCCTTTATAATTCCACAGAACCGTGCTTATTTAAACCAGTATCGACTGTGTAGCCATTCTCAGATGCGAAAGTCAATGAATATGTGTCATATCCCCTACAAACAACAATCAGACATTTTATCCTGCGGTCACAGCTGGGAAATGTGTAATCGCAAGTTTTGCAAAACTGAGCAAAGTACACGTTATTAATTATCTAAGATTCACACGAACCGAAGGGAAAGGGGGATAGGCAATCCGCACGTCAGGTGATAGGACCAATAAAATTCGAGCTCCCACTCCCGCTAATCATCCTTTGTAACTACTTCAGTTGTGTAGGCCTCTCCATTCGAGGTCTGTGCATTGTGGGGGAGGTTCAGGTATGTTATAAACAAACTATTATTGACAGTAATTTTATAGTGGAAGGGTTCGGAAATAAGAACAATGATAAAACATATTAACTAATGATTTATTATTAACAGTTTCTTTTGCAATACAATTTTTACAATAAATTTTGTTACTTATTAACATTTTTCCTATTGCGTTGTTGTTTGCAAAGCTATTTGTTTCTGATGACATACACACAGTGGTGTTTCTTTTACAAAGCTATTTTTTCTTATGTATTGGGTTGGTGCATAAGATCGTAGAGTTTTTCCATCTAAGAAACACAACAGACGTACATAAGCCGGCCAGAGTGGCCGAGCGCTTCTAGGCGCTACAGTCCGGAACCGCGCGACCGCTACGGTCGCAGGATCGAATCCTGCCATGGATGTGTGTGATGTCCTTAGGTTAGTTAGGTTTAATTAGTTCTAAGTTCTAGGGGACTTATGACCTCAACAGTTGAGTCCCATAGTGCTCAGAGCCATTTGAACCATTTTTGAACCATTTTGACGCACATAACAGAGTCCTTAGTCATCAATAATATGTTATCCTTCACTGTCTACAACTGTCTACCAACTCTGGGGTAACTTTTCGATTCCACCACTGAAGAAATCACTTGGTTTTGTGGCGACAAACTCGTCGAACCATTTTCGGAGCGCATTTTCATCTGGAAAGGAGGGTCCTTGAAATTTGTTCCATAGAAAGCGGAAAAGATGAAAACCTGAGGGCGCAAGATCAGGTGAATAAGGTGGGTGCGGAATGGCTTCCCAATCCAACTCCTGTACAGTGTATTTTGTCAGTCTAGCAGAATGCGTGTGGGCGTTACTGTGGAGTAGCATCACTTCACGCGGTCTTCCTGGCCGTTGTTCTTGGACTGCGTTTGCAAGACATTCAGTTGATGTCAATAAATTCCGGTAGTGATGGTTACACCTTGGAGAAGCAATTCGTAGTACTCCACACCGTCGCTGTTCCGCTAGATGCACAACATTATCTTTTGTGGGTGCGCGCAGGTTTTGTACGAGAAGTTCTGCTTTGTTCTGGCTCAACCATTCCATGCACATGTGGCCACGTGCTGATTTTTGTGATTTTGACTAAGAGCATGCGGTACTCAAACCCCCTGTTTTTCAACCTTCCGCATTGCATAAAAATGTCGCACGTCGGCGGAATGATCACAGTTCATCACGTCTGCCAGTTCTCCATTACACTGACGTGGATCGTTGTGGATTAATGTGTTGAAACGATTTTCATCAAACCTCGAAGGTCTTCCTGAGCGTGGAGAGTCACCAATTTTAAAACGAGAAGGGCTGGCGGTAACACTCCACGGAGGCTCGAATTTCTCTAATTTTAGCACCATGATGTTTATGTGAGATGTATGTTTTAAAAAAGAGTGCGTTTCTGGATTTATTTTGGATCGTGGACTCCAGGAACTTTGTGAGGAAGTCGCTCTGCGATGATTATCACAAACTTGCAATGTCTCGTACTGTAATTTGTTGAGTACATTCGTTATGCTCTCAAGACGGCTTAATAAACATGTGACGAGTCGTGCAGCTTTTCTTTAAGCATTTTATACGTCATCCGTTAATCCAACTTCGTAAGAGTTCCAGACTGACGCACAGTACTCAAGAATTTATCGAATGACGGTCTTGCAATTGATGCGTTCGTGTGTGAGCTAGACTTCCGTAGATTCCTCCAATAAATCTGAGTCCAAGATCTACCTCCGCAAGGCACATTTGCAGCTGATTGCAGTGACTGAATGCCAATCGAGGAGACTAACAACGTAGGACAATTTCATCTATTTCCACGCATTACATTACATTTATTTACGTCAAGCGATAGCTGCCAATGTTTGTTCCAGACGCTGATTTCCGCAAGTCGCTCTGCAGTTAGTAACAAATTTTAAACAGTGTCACGTCCCTGTACACCAATGCGTTGCCTGTGAACAGAAACAGAACATTATCAGCCAGGTTATTTATATAGATCGTATCGCTCACTGCGTCCATCCCTGGTAGCTGAATGCTCGGCGCGACGGAATGTCATACCTAACGGTCCGGGTTCGATACCCGGCTGGGTCGGAGATTTTTCTCCGCTCAGGGACGGGTTGTTGTGTTGTTCTTATCATCATCATTTCATCCGCATCGACACGCAAGTGGGGTCAACTCGAAAGACTTGTACCAGGCCAGGGCCCAACGGACGGCCAAATGGCAGAAGATGTGTTGCTGCTGGCGGCGAGGGAGCCTCGGTGGGGCGGGATGTGTCCTGGCGTCGAGTCCTCAGCCCTCTGCCTCTACTGCTTTCGCATCACAGCCTTCCTGGCGTATTTTTGCTGGCGCCACATAAGCCAGTAAGATCGCCGAGTACTCTCATTTCCAAAGCTACTTTGAAGGTCGAATCCCAGAAACCGTTGGTGCGGCACAGCACCTTTGTTCAGGATCACTGTGGATGCCGTGCTTTGCCACTACAGACTTCTCGGTTTGTCCGAGGCGAACGCTCCTCACACGTTCTAAGAGGCGCTACGAGATGCAGCTCTGCGTCTGGTCGATGTACTGCATACCACACTCGCAACTGATGTTGTAGACGCCAGCTGCCCGCAGCCCTAGTTGTCTGACTGACCCAACATATTCGTGATGTTAACCGTTGAGCTGAAAATAGTTTTTACCCGGTGATTCTCCACCGTCCTGACAATGTTGGCTGTGGGCGGCTCTGCGTAGTGGAGGAATGCCAAGCGTTTGGTTTCTTCTCGATTGTTTTCTTTCTTCTTCTTGTTCGGATGGAGAGCGCGTGTTATATGTATCTCCGAGTATCCGGAGGTTTTGCGCAGATGCTGCAACTCGGTAGAGAGACTTCCCTCGTCGCATGTGGCTCACGCTCCGTGTACCAGGGCACTCCAGTGTAAAACGCTCACGCGAAGATGGCAGTATGGTTGTCAGCCGAAATATTGTGGCAAGGTGTCGACGCCATCTGGTTGCATTCCTGCAACTTTAAGTATCGAAGATTTTTCGACGTCAAGAAACATAGCTTCAATCTGATTCTGAAAATCTCCAGAACTCGTAAAAACTCAGATTGCACAGCGTAGCTGTCGTCGCAACTGGTTTCGCTATAGGTCCCAATGTTCGAGTTCTGTGAACGTCCGTACGCACTGAAAATCTCCTCTTGCGTGGTAAACTCATTGCTGTTGCACAAGTTTTTACTTCGCTTCGTACTTTAGTGTACAGCGTGTTGTGAACCAACGCCGGGATGTTTGCTGCGACTAATCCATTATATCGGGGTTTAATAAAACCCGGAACGGCCCGTGGAATGCAAGTCCAGAAGCTAACACTTCGCGCTGTGTCATGCCGATGTGCTCACCTGCTGGGAGAAAGCCTCAACAGCGCCTGGCAGCATTCACCGGAAACTACGGGCCTCTGGTTTTGCTACGAACGTTTCCATAAACAAATCAACTCTTCGAGTAACCAAGTTACTTTCGTACTTCTCACTTCGTGTCCTCAAAAAAAGCTCTTAAGCTCTTATCTCTTAGTTGCGATACTGTTCACTGGAGAAATTGGTGAAGACGTGATCAGTTGTTCATCTCGCAAAATCACCGCAGAACACGTTTTTATTTTTATCGTTTAGATATGCATGCCATTTTAGTGTAAGTAAAACATCAATAATTATATGGTAATGGAAATATTGGGGCTAGGTCTACCTGATCCCCATAACACAACGACAAAAAATAAATTTCACCTATTAGTCCCTAAATGTTGTAATATGGTACTGTGGATGTCAGCAGTAGCTTTATTGTGTGTGTATCTTCAGCTACCAGTGACGAACAGTGGTTTTCGCAAAAATACCCTAATAACACTGCTCAGGAAAGAGTCAAAACGGGCTTTAAGGATATTTGCACCTAGCAGTGAGGAAGCCGACTCGCTTAAAAAACTGGACAACTGTAAGTAGGACTGGCGCTCCGCCACTTGGGTACAAACGTATATGCATATTGATAGCAATAATTATTTCGCGTGGCTCAATGGCCTGGTGCAAGTCTTTCCATTCGACGCCACTTGGGTGAATCGCGTATCCTAACGTAACCCAGTTATACAACCGGGGAAAGGAGACCTAAAGTTAAACGTGCAATACGAACCACATGTAGTTTGTGGCGACTCCTCAAAACGTTAAGATGCGAAGGCTAGGTTAAAACGAAGACTGGAAAATCCTTGGTCCCAAGGAGATTCGAGGCTGCAATCTCTCGGTTTCGAGGCACGCACTTTACGGCTAGGCCACCAGCCTCAACATGTATGTAGACAGCTTATGTGTAGGTTTTGATGAGTGAGTTTGCGCGTGGCAACGTATGTGAAGTTTGTGGCCGTATCTTCTGATTGCATTGACTGAGAAGTTTAAATGTTTTACACCGCTAAGGGACCGTAGACTTTAGTATTTGACATAAATGTCAACTTCCTGGAAAAAGGGACTGTTAACGGACGGACAGACAGACAGATGGACTGACGGAGTGGCAAAGAATTTATTTTCATGTGATATAATTACAATTCAGAATTGTAATTTTGACATTTTTGCTCTACTCGTACTGTGAAACCTGGTTTCTTGTCTAATTTCATGAGTTTAAGTCAACAGGAAGTGCGCTATAGATTCTGATGAATGAAGTTGCGAGTGTTGAAATATGTGACATAAACGGCCGTATCTTTTGAACGCATTGACTTAGAAGCTTAAATCTTTGATAGCGGGAAGGAACCATAGATATTTGTATGTGACACAAATTTCAACTTGATACCTCTAAGCGTTCCTGAGAATAAAGGGGATCTAACAGTCAGACAACCAAGCGATCCTATGAGAGTTCCCTTTTTACCGACTGAGGTACGGAATCCTTAAAACGAACCGAATATTGGCGTTTAACATCACGGCGACGACGAGTAAATACACACGACAGATAAAGTATATGGAAGGTAATAGGTAGTGTCTTTTAAATGAAACCGTTTAAATATTCATCTTAAATGACTTACGGAAATCACGGAAAATCTAAATTAGCATGTAAATGCGGGGACCTGAATGCCGCTCCACCTCAATGTGAGTCCAGTGTCTTAATCACTGCGCCATCTCGCTTAGTAACTCATTGCAGTGTATCTGGCTACGACGTACACTTTGTTTTCATACTGTTGTGTAGAACTGTTCGTTTGTGCGTGTCCCGAAGAAGGCAATTCATCAGTAACGAAACTGAACCATACTTAAAACGGAATTAGAATGAAATTAATACCTTCAGCTGCTGACGGGCGTTGATATTTATCAACGGGGATAGGTGAAAATGTGTGCCCCGACCGGGACTCTAACCCGGGATCTCCTGCTTACATGGCAGACGCTCTATCCAGCTGAGCCACCGAGGCTCAAAGGATAGTGCGACTGCAGGGACTATCTTGCGCACGCCTCCCGCGCGACCCACATTTCGGACATATCCGAAAGAACAGGCATCATATCCATGTAAGTATATAGTTCTGGCAATACCGGCTATGACCTTCTTCTGTGCGGATGCACACATATTCCCCGAACTCTTACGGGACTTGGTAAGAATGTCTTCCACGAGTAATGAGTGTGTTTGGGTGGGACACTACGAATATAGTGTGTGGACATACAAGGTGAGAATGTGGGTCTCGCGGGAGGCGTGCGCGGGATAGTCCCTGCAGTCGCACTATCCTCTGTGCCTCGGTGGCTCAGATGGATAGAGCGTCTGCCATGTAAGCAGGAGATCTCGACTTCGAGTCCCGGTCGGGGCACACATTTTCACCAGTCCCCGTTGATATATATATCAACTCTCGTCAGCAGCTGAAGGTATTAATTTAATTCTAATTTCGTTCTAGACGGCTGAAGGTCATCAATGGTGTCTGTCCGAAAGAACAGACACCATATCCATATAAGTACATACTTGAAACGGTTTACCGAACGGTGTGGATCCCGGCAGGACATTGAAACCTAACCCTTCTTTAGTTTTTCGTAAATAAGTAGGTCTGAATCAGAATACAGTCGACAGGGAACTGTGACGACGCAATAGAAGGACCAAAGTGTACGCTTCAAGAATTCTTTTGCTGCAAACTATAGAATTTATGCAAAAATTAACAATTACTTCTCTAAAGCTGTCAACAGTCAACTTAAAATGCCTGTAAAACTATTAGCAACAGAACGATACCAGTTGTTTTATAAGGGTGATTCGCCACACTTTCAGTGAGTTGTGTGTACAGTAAACTTGTCACAGTGCTCATTGCACGTAGTTCAAGAAAAGATGAATTACAGCTTTGTCACTGAAATATACTTATCATTTAAAATATTCCATTCAATTTTTCGTTATATTTCTTGCCAATTCCATTAATTAACTATCTAGGATAAGTGTTTTAGTTCTGTACGTCTCAATTCACTGCCAGCCTGAACACGTTCTTTTTGTCAGAACAAAAATACAAATTTGATATTGTACCTTTAATTTTTGACGAAGCAGTGTAGCTTTGTATAGTGTGGTCAGTAACAGTCTGAAAAGTCTGTAAGGGTGTGGCAGAGTAGTCTGTGCTGAGAAATAATTGTCAAGAAAAAAATTCGATAGGCTGCGCCGTTCTAGGTTTAATTAGCACTGAAGTTAGCTAAACAGGCCGCTGCGCGCGCAAATTCAAGCGGCCCACCAGAGAGTGTGGTGCCAAACGCGCTCTTCATTTGTTTTTCTAAAACCAAACTAAAGAGCGATACAAAAATTGGACCTGGGTCGGTAATAAGGATCGAACCCGAAGCAAAGGTGGAGCAGTCTCGTGCGCTGTCATCTACGCTATCACTAAATGTACCTGGCGGGCCGCTTGAATTCCCGCGCGCAACGCCCTGATTGGATAAATTCGATGCTAATTAAATCGGAAAATGCACAACATACCGATGTTTTTAACAATTACTTCTCAGCACAACCTCCCCTGCAACACCCTTACAAGCTCTTCAGACTGTTTCTGACCACCTTGTATAATTAGCGGCATAAGTTTAGTCATAGGCAATTAAATAATATGATTAAGATATAATAATATGTACCTTGATAAAAATTTTAATTTAACATTTTGGTCAGTAGTGCAGTATTAAATTAGATTAATAATCCTGATTCACTGATCAGGATTCAGCGACCATTCAGTTAAACCGAGGAGTACTGCTGACGGCAAGAAAGGTCTTTTCTGAAGCATTAAAATTCACAACTAAATATTTGTGTCCACATAATGTATCTATCACCTAATTATGAAACTTCGGTCTTAGTACGAAAATGCGAGTCCATTTGCTAATCACCGTGCCACTTCGCACGGCGAAGGGAAGAGTGAGGAAACGAAGGTTCAAATGGCTCTGAGCACTATGAGACTTAACTTCTGAGGTCATCAGTCCCCTAGAACCTAGAACTAAGGACATCACACACATCCATGCCCGAGGCAGGATGCGGACCTGCGACCGTAGCGGTCGCGCGGTTCCAGACTGTAGCGCCTAGAACTGCTCGGCCACCCCGGCCGGCAACGAAGGTGGAAAGGGAAATTCAGTGAGAGTGCCAGCACAGAACTCTATGTACCCTACGTTTGAAGACTACTGCGCCCCATAAACGACACGTAGGTTCGTATAAAGAATGCCGAGTGTTAACTGCAGCCCCCATAATATATGAAGGATGAGGAAAGTGCTTAGGTAAATACACACTTCACCCTGAGTCGACTGGCAGTGTGTGTATAGATTGCGTCAACGCAACGCATAGTTGGAAATTACAAATGTGCATGTTTATTATTAGCTGTATATTGTCAAGGATTTATCCTTTAGAAAAATTTTGATTCTTCTTGTTCTTTCTCATTGAAGATTAACGGAAGCCTGTTGATTCACCAATATATTGATCTCACGTGTGCTTTATTCCAGAGAGGGGCTAAACAGGAGTATGTACGCGGGAGAGAGTGAAATGGGAGTGGTTTTGGAAGTTAGTGGGTATGGCGTTCAAGTCAGATACGGAGCTCATAACCATTTCAATTTCTTTAAAGATACGTGATCCTTTAAAGGAGTTGATATTTTGGAGGGCGGTAGAGGAAAAGAAAAATGTATTATGTATTCAGTGGTACGTGCGGGGCGAAGGGAATATTTGGGTGCAGTGGTGTATCGATTGGACGGATCGGGACTGTTGTTTGAAATATTATGGTGAGAAGGCTGTGCCTAAAATGTGTAGGAGTGTGTTAGGTGTGACAAATTACAGAAATTCTGTTTAAGTGGTGACTGCAGGTTGTGGTGAAGCGATGTCCTGGGGCCACGTGGAACGACGTGTGACCGTCTTCCAAACTGCTTTCTGGTGTCGAGCAGCGATGATCGCTGGCGAGTCCCGTGTATCGTCCGACTTCGACAGTGTACAAAACTTGCGATAATCCTGAAGTGAAATGTTTACATTGCAATATGTTTGTGAATCGTCTACAATGGTCAATGTGGCCAATGTGTTATTCATGATTCTAAGCTGTGTGTTCGCCTACATAGTTCTTTCAACGGCCAAAGATTAATCAAATGTCGAGTCTGCCAGAAGTCGTCCATCGTTGCTATCAGCGCTTTCCATTCAGTGTGGGATGAGTTCTCAAATGTTGGAGGAAAGTAATGAACACATTCACCTATTTTACAACATTTAGGATGAAAATAATTTTAGTGAAGCATTGTAGTTCCATTTTAAAATAATATCGTTTGAGAATAACCCCTTTTACATTTCAAAGGACGAAGTCTCTTTATCGGTGTTTCAGCCGGTAATGGTGCGGTGCCGGATGAGGCTATAAGTAGAAATGCTTCAATAATCATTTATTTAGTTAATATACTGGCTCTCCTAAAAACTTATTTTCTTAGTTTAACCCTACGATTACATTTCGGGTCAAAGAGTTTGGAGCATATTAACAGTGGAATTAGTGCGTATAAAGGGGTTGTTCCTCAGTTAAAGCCACGTGGCGATGCAGCCACATTACCCATTCTCTTGAACAAGCAGTTTGTGCGAACGCCGTACAATTTGTAAAAGCAACGCAGAAGCATGCAGGGGACGCTGCAAAGGGATTTCGTAACGCACGTCTCCCATTGTGGCCGTAATTCGGGCGCCGCTATTCTCGAACCTTTTGCTGCTTTACGAAAATGTTCTGACACTCTCTCCTGCTTTTTATTAATGATTATGAAAAATAAATTTTTTTAGTCGTGTCTCCCACTCTTCAGTCCATTTCCTATATGTTTTTATGCGGATTACGAAGTAACGGCTTCGGTATACACAAATATTTTTGTATTATCTTTGACACTTCGCCGATTTAGTTCATTCTGTCGCTTATTTACTTTCGTCGTCCTTTTGGATGCAAGGAAGAAAAGTTACAGTTTAACGTCAATTATAGACGGAGCACAAATTCAGACTGGAGAAAGACGAAGAAGGAAATTAATGGTGTTCTCTTCAAAGAAACCACTCCGGAATTCGTGTTAAAAACATGATAGCGGTTCGGGGATTCGTCGACAACGCGGGGCAGTAGTTCAGACGCTAGATTCGCTTTGGTGGCCTCCGCTTGATTCCCCATCCGATCAGTGTTGTTTACGTTTCCCGTAGCTTCCTTAAAATGCTTGAGGCGAATGCCGGGATGGGTGTTTGAAAAGGTCGCAGCCGACTTCCTCTAGCAGCGTGGCCTCTGGCTCTGCTAACGTCGTAATCAACGGGACGTTGAAAACTAACGTGCTTCCCTCTTTCTTCGGGATGCGAATCTTGGTCCTCTCAAATGTGAGCCGACTGCACCACTTTACTCGGCTATCGAAAAGATCACCTACGACTGTGTTCCCATTTTCTCTCTGAAACCATGTATTTCCCAGCACTAATTTTGTTCTTGAAACCGTGTTGCTGAGCTTTTTTTCTGCTTATATCTTTGACTTTGTGCTATTCACCTAGGAACACCTATTTTCCGTTCCCTGTGTTTCACGACTCTGTGATGACATGCAGGTTGAGCAGACTCAAACTGACCTTGAAAATATTTCGTGCAAACCATTTTCCATCATCCGCTGCTGGATACGGATGATGTAATCTGGGTTACCTGTCGTAAGGAGCGTTGTAACCGCCCTGTACATACAGGGTAAGCTGCGTAAGACGTAACACCGCTTTCATTTCGCGAACGGTTCAAGAAATCGAAACAACGTTTCCAGAAAATGAGAGGGGGACTTAATTTTGTTACATGGTCAATGTCCTTAACTCCTGTATCGACCGAGATGGTGAAGGAAGTATGGTTTTTTTAAATGTAACAATATACTTTTTAACGGTATTCTAAAGCTCTTGAAAGAACAAATACAGTGATGTAACACTTGTTACTATTAAACAGTTACGCAAAAATATGTGGGAAGCGTGCTAATATTGAAAGGCGATGTCTCTTAATTGCCTTACGCCGACTCATATTAAAATTTTCAGATGATTTTTGTGTATGTCCTTTGTTAACCGGGATATCACTTCCTTATCTTTAGTGGACACTTCAGCTATTTAAGACACTAGGTTTTCGCTGCTTGTTCTTGTCCATATTCATGATCCTTTGTGTTGCCCTTACGTTTGTTTGCGTAGTCTAGTCCAATGGGCAAGTCTCTGTAGCCACTTTGACTTCGTTCAGATGGTTCAAATGGCTCCGAGCACCATGGGACTTAACAGCTGAGGTCATCAGTCCCCTAGAACTTAGAACTACTTAAACCTAACTAACCTAAGGACAACACACATATCCATGCCCGAGGCAGGATTCGAACCTGCGATGGTAGCGGTCGCGCGGTTCCAGACTGTAGCGCCTAGAACCGCTCGGCCACTCCGGTCGGTCTTTGACTTCGTCTCACTGCTGATCCCATCTTTCACTTTATGCACGTTTTCCTCTGCAGAAAAGTGTATAATCTTTGAGATATTCATGTTGTGTAACGCGAATGTGCAAAAACGCGAAATACCTACTATACAATAGCTAAATAGTACTACAGTATAGTTACGTAGTTTTAAAAAGTGAATTAATTTTGTTCATCGGTTTACAGTCAAAAATAGACGAAACAAAACTTAAAATGCAGCACATCACTCGGGACTATCAGTGAAACAGAGGATTACATATAAAAATGTCAGAACAACATTCACAATATGAGTGCTAACATAAATTTCTTTCTTTTTAAGAATTAACTTACATTCATACAGTCACAGGGCGTCCTTCCACCATTGTATATAAACCACTGTATGAAAAAAATCTAAGTTCACTTTTTAAAACTATGTAACTATACGGTGGCAGTATTTAGCTACTGTGTAATAGGTATTTCGCGATCTGGAACATCAGGGTCACACAACATAAATTATTTACAAAAGAACACGGATATCTCAAAGATTATATACTTCTCTGCAGATGAAAACGTGGCTGTGGTGAAGAGGGCATCAGTTATTTCACGATATTTTATTTTGTCAAAACATCTCTAATTGCCGGCCGCGGTGGTCTAGCGGTTCTAGGCGCGCAGTCCGGAACCGCGCGACTGCTACGGTCGGAGGTTCGAATCCTGCCTCGGGCATGGATGTGTGTGATGTCCTTAGGTTAGTTAGGTTTAAGTAGTTATAAGTTCTAGGGGACTGATGACCACAGATGTTAAGTCCCATAGTGCTCAGAGCCATTTGAACCGTCTCTAATTCTTCTAGCAGGTGCATTCTCTGGCCTTTGTTCAAATGATGGAGCGCAATGAGACATGTCTGTTATGGGTGTACAAAATTGATGTGTTCACTGTATCCGGTTCGAGAATCATACATATGATAGGGATAGACACACTGGGGAAATAAAAGCAAACATTTCCAGTGCTTTTAACCCGTCTGAACAAACCCGTTGTGAATAATGTTTCTTATTGATTACAAAGTGCAGTCTTGAATTCTGTAGTAAAACTAAAGTCTTTAAGACACAAAGGAGTTACAGACATTGGTTGCGAGTGGGCATATTGATGTAATCAGTGGGGAAAGTTGAAAATTTGTGCCGGACCGAGATTCGAACCAGGGTCTCCAGCTTACTAAGCAGATGTGCTGACCACTGTGACATCCGGACAAAGCGGTCATCGCAAATGCACGGACTACTGTAGCATGCCTCCCGTCAGACCCAAATTCTGAACTTATCCAGGCAGTACTAATCTAGTGCCCCTTATTATTCGCGGCATTTTCACCAGTTCCCAAACAGAGGATTACATCTGCACTGAGGAGATCGCTGTTTGTCCTCGCCTTAAATATGTATAGTGGTGTCTGTTCTTTCGGACATATCCAAAAGAACAGACACCACGTAAAGTGTTTGTGGTTTCGTCAGCTGTATAAGTGGATTGTGGTGGCATATCCGTAGTGCTTCCGTCCGATTCCCTAGTTAGTTTCTTGATCACTAATTTCATGTTCCAACGGCATTACTACCATTTAAAATTCCCACCTTATTAAAGTATCACAATGCTGACATTCCTGCGCCGTATTTTTAACATTTGCATACGCATTACGTGTGACTCTGTCGTTAGGCGGCCAAGTGACTTACTAAAAAAAAGTCCGTGAATAACATTTTGATTTTATTAGGAGCACCCGATGTCATTATTTTAAAGAGTACTTTCTACGATGATTTGATTTGCCAAGTAATTTTTAAACTTTCCAATGATGTCCTGAAAGTACTTGCTTTGGTAAACCACATTATATGTTGAGAAAAAAACCTACAGTAAGTAATATCCTGGATATTGCTTATTTACTGTAAATACAGAAGCTTGCATTTCAAATACTTTTGTACTAACGAGGGCAAAGGTTTAGACTGAAGCTAGTAGCGGCTCGTAACTTCACATTGGCAGTTACGTTGCACACAGCTCGTTTGCGGACCCATGTTTACCGCAAAGTGTCCGCTTCTGTTATGGATTATTTTTACCTGTTACCTGTGTCAGTTGTCGCTATTAATTATGCTACACCCCGTACAGGCCATACCTATTGCTCAGAACAAGGAGTCTCTCACTCCCTGTCCCTTGACGGCTCGAGCAATTAGTTCAGATACTTACCACCGCTAAAGGTATAACAAAAAGTCTTTATAACTAGGGGTCTTTCTCCAACAAGTTAGCAAGATATTTTTATATAGCAGCTGTCTTGCCCTTACTCAACAGTGACTGAATAGGTGGTGCAGCATTAAGACACTGGACACATACTTGGAAGGATGGCGGTATATATCATTCCCTCTAGACTACCTGAGTAGGTGTCCGATAATTTCCGTAAATCTATCAAGATAAATGCCAGAAGGTTCCTTTGAAAGGGCACTACTGATTTTCTTCGTCATCCTTCCCTCACCCGTGTCCAGCGAACACGAAGTAGACGGGACATAAGAGTCTAATCATCCTTTACTTACGAGCGGGCTGGAAGCTCAAGTCGGAGGCGAACAAACTTTTAATCTGCTGATGGCGTCTCCGCAGAGTGGAAAAACACGCATCGGTGGAGCGGGCGGGACGAGCACATGTGTGCGTTCAAATACTGTTGGCAGCCTGCTCTGACGGCGGCGCGGCGGAAGTGCCACGTGTGACCAGCAAAGCCGTAATGTGTATCGCCGCTGTGGGAACGTACTCGACGGCTGCCACACAACATCCTTCTCCTTCTTCTGTAAACGTATTCTCACACGGGGCTACTTTAACTAGGTACTCTAGGTGCTCGGTCACATCCATTAGGAGGGAAATGACCGTAATTCTGTTGATTCAAATGAATGTATAATTGAACTCCGCCTTCAATCGCCCGTCAAGTACTTCCAGAAGTTGATTTTCGTACTAGTATTGTATTACGTTCTGCACTATTTTTTGAGAAAACAGAAATATTGGTAACGACAAAGGACTTTAATTAATGTAATTATGTATTGTGAAGCAGTTGTCGAAATTTCAAGTTTTTTTCGAACGGTCTCTACATGTTGTTGTAGAATTAATACCAAACGTAATTCTAGTACCACACTTTTTTATTCTGTGTGTTACAAATTTCATCTTTCGTGCCCACCTAATTTGTCGGTTTGACTAGAAAGATCACGAGAATAGGATAGGTGACCTTGACTGTTCGAATTTCGGAAAGAGTGAGCTTTCAGAGCTCTGTTACAGGTTGTGAAAAAACTCTGTGTTCAGTACATTCTATACTATGTCTTTGTGCATACAAAAGTTCTTGGAACGAAAATTGTCTTTATTGCCCGGTAACGTAATGAATGGAGTTTCAGTACAGTCACCAGGCTACAGCGCAGTCACGTTGTAGTTTGTCTTGGTTCAAATGGTTCAAATGGCTCTGAGCACTATGGGACTTAACATCTGAGGTCATCAGTCCCCTAGAATTTAGAACTACTTAAACCTAACTAACCTAAGGACGTCACACACATCCATGCCCAAGGCAGGATTCGAACCTGCGACCGTAGCAGCCGCGCGGTTCCAGACTGAAGCGCCTATAACCGCTCGGCCACTCCGGCCGGCGTAGTTTCTCTTGTTTTATACTTTTTGAACTCTTACAACGGCTTGGTACAGAATTTATGAAATTCGAAGCCGGATCGATAGTTATATGGGTTTTCCTTCCGTGGATTTCTGAAGGCCTGGGGGCGAAGAGAGTATGAGATGACTGAAGAAATAATCGATCAATGCGTGCATTCCGTGGAAACTATGGAAGTGCTGCCAATAACTTGTAAAGCACTATTTCGCGGTATGTAATCGCCATTACAACTATTATAACATAGAAATATGTTCTTCACTTGAAAAAATCTTCTGCACTTTGAGTCCGTTTGCAACAAAGGTTCCAAAAACAATCAACAGAGACACACATTTTTATTTCCGTTGAACTGCTCTCTCTTGTTGTCGTCAAGGAATCGAAACAGTGCAAAACTGCTAAATGTGACGAGAAACATATTTTTATTCGGTCAAAGAAGTTTGTGTGGTATTATGCTTCTGTTAAAGTTGCTAAAAGGTGATTTGATAGAAAGTCAAATAGACGGTAGTGACAATGAGCGTTACTTTAGCTAGCACTGGGGCACAGTTTGCTCTAATGGTAAATGGATGTGACTTACCGCATAAAGAGTGACGGCAAACATAAGCAGAATAGAAAACTTATATAGTGAACATTACTTCCAGTTTTCTTGCACAGGATAGAAGATTACAACAAATACAAAGACAGATACAGTGTTGTTACGAGAGGCACGTGCAGACGAAAGGAAGGAAGGAAGATTTGGGTTTAACATCCCGCCGACATCTGGGCCATTGGAGACGGAACACAGGCTCGGAATGTTACAAGGATCCGAAAGGAGACTGGTCGTGCCCTTTCAAAGGAACCATCCCGGCATGTGTGCAGCAGACGTTGATGAATAATGAGCAATGCACACTAAAATAGTATTTATCTGAGTTTCTTCTGATATGGTTCACAAGTATCAGCAATAATCAGTTACAATTTTAGAGACAGTAGTTAGTTACAGTTCAGTAGTTATCAATCGTATCACGTTTTTCAGAGGTCAAATGTTACCATCACACTAATACATAGCTTACAAAGTTGCGCAACAAATTCATTACGTGGTATATCAGTTCACATTTCAGCCAATATGGTAAGTTTCAATATTCTAGTTTTGTATTTATTCTGTGTTAGAAATAATAATTATAAAAGCTACACACACACACACACACACACACACACGAACAAGCACACATGTTGATGATGAAATGTACATTACTCATCATTGTACATTGTTTTCTGCGGTTTCAACCATGTAACGTAATTTCATTACCTAGTAATATATTTATACATAAATTGTTCTATATATAGTACAATGGCACTTGAATTATTATATACTGTTCTCTATACATCCACGTCTCTGGAAACTAGCTGTGTACTCATGCAAGTTTGTAGTTCACACTCCAAGCAACAAACCGCTTTATGCAGATACTGATTGCTTATGACAACTTTTTGTCACTCAAAGAAGACTCGACTTACATCTTCTTCCCTGCAAGAGAAATTTGGCGCATACACCGCTTATGTTCGGGACACATGTTTCTTATAGCCCCTTATAGCACCCGCCCTTGGGAAACACTTGCGTACGAGTATATATTTGTGTTTGATTGAATGGTTCTTGAAGAGCTTGTTTCACATCAGTTCTTTGTGGTTATGGGACGAAGATTGAGGAACCAAAAACAATATGAAAGTTGAATACCTGCCTCAGTAGTACACGATGGAAGGAGGTATGCCTCGATGGCGTGCTAATTCTGCGCTTTTATGTACCTTATTCGAGCACTATAAAATGTTCTTCATTAAATTTATATTTACGTACATTTTTATTTAGTATTTCACTGATTTTTCATCGTGATTTTTTAAAAAGAATCAAACCGTCAACATATACAAGTGCTGTTATAGAAGTTGATGTACTACTGGTTTCGGATGAATGACATAGTAAAAATTAGTTTAATATTGCATCATCAAGTCTTACTATGACTAGGCGAAGACGGTAATATGATGATTGACACTAAGTCAGTGTGTACTAAATTTATGTTTACTGATTGCGAAGGTTTTATCGGCCGGAAACATCATCTACAGTAGTAATATACAGTATCAACGCAAATCTTTGGAACAATAGAGGAAATACAGAAATAAAGCAGTCAGTGGTTAAAATATGCAAACAAATATCATGGTAAGTGCTGTGTAATCCGGCTGCGGACCCAACAAGAATCTAATCAGTTGGAGAATAATCTCGATGAAGTATGAGAATGCAGGAGATTTTCTCCGTTCGTTTGGATGCACGCGGAAATTTATCTGTACACACGAATTTAATGCTCTTATAATTATTGTAGCCGTATGATGATTAACTACGAATTTTATTTGAGCGTCCCACAACTGCGTTCGGGTTTTCATTATGGGTACACAAATTTCATCACCACGCTCGTAATGTTAGCGTTAAGTGCTCTTTCGCTAAATTTTTTGTTGAAGCCACAGAAATTACTGATTTTTTTTTTCACTTGACAATAGTCCTCTAACAAAATGATAGCGCCTGTCTTCACTGAGGAATACGAGAAGAGAAGCAGTAACACAAAATGGCTCTGAGTACTATGGGACTCAACTGCTGTGGTCATAAGTCCCCTAGAACTTAGAACTACTGAAACCTAACTAACCTAAGGACATCACACACATCCATGCCCGAGGCAGGATTCGAACCTGCGACCGTAGCGGTCGTGCGGTTCCAGACTGTAGCGCCTTTAACCGCTCGGCCACTCCGGCCGGCAGCAGTAACACAGAAGTGTAGGAAAGGAAATGAGGATTCACATAAAACTCGAAAAACTAAAGACCAAAATTTAATTATAAACCATTTTCAATTTCATCCTGCGACGAAAACGATGATTTGAGCGTTTCAGAGAAGTGAAGTTTAAAATGAAATATTTCATATCTTTAAAAGCTGATTCACCGTAAAGATATCCTCTGATTCTGTTCATCTTTTAGGAAAGATTTCTCTCGGATGAGAGACACTAATTCACACGGTGACATATTGTGCACTCTCTTTGTGGCAATGACTGAGCTGTGTGGACAAGCGACTATGAGAAGAAAAGTGCAGGAGGACTGTGTGGCTAGAAAGGGAAGGGGCGTAATGTTTTACGCATTAGGTAGCGGAAGAAAGTAGTGCGTGCTGGAGCGGAGTTCGGCCGCGGGCAGACTTTGGCAAATCGTCCCGAATTTCCGTCTCCCCTCTCGTCCTGCCTTCCTCCTGCTCGGCTGTGAAATTAACATGGCGCCGGAGAGTCCAAATGACTTGTGACAGGATGGGGGCCGGCCGCAGGAAAAAACTTTTCGCTGAGCCGGCAGGCGGCTGCACATTTGTCCCGTGTCACTTTTGGGGCAGAAAATCGGAAGAGAGGAGGACGATAATGATTAACGAGTGCCTGGGGAGCTCGTCTTCAATCATCGCGGTCATTATCATTATCGCCGCACGATTAATGTGGTTTCGTGGAAAACGGGCAAGTAGGTCCGTAGTGTGGTGACACTACACTAATTGTGATCTGCCCCAGTTGTCTCGGCATCCGTACCTGGGCACGCAGAACGAAATGAGAAAAGAGATTTCGGAGACGAGGAAAATCTCTCCTCTCGTCCCCAGCGTTTATCCCATATTGTGTCTTCTGCTGTCTTTCGTAATTTGGAAACTTTATTTTTGTTTAACTTTGTGGCAAAAAGTCTTTCTCATCTCCAACGGAAACGAGGTGAATGTCATACTTCATTCGTTCGCCTACGAGTGCTCCGGCGTGACATTGACCGAATTATAAAATTGTTGTGAATGAATTATCGATGTTACGACATATTGAGTGTTAACACACTTTCAGTCGCATAGTTCCAGAAGAAACTAAGGCAACCAAGGACTGAAAAGCACTTACAACATGGTGCCGTGAACAGGTGACTGTTCTCCTCGACAGAGATAAATGACTGGCTACCAATAGTGTACACAGTAACTACCAGAGACAAGAACAACACATGGTAATAAATTATCCACGAATTTCAATACATATTCGTCTATTACCCGTATCCTGCACTCTCCTTTACTTTCCGAATGACTTAATCTAACCTTAGGATTCTTAAATATTTCTGTAGATCAAGTGAAGTTATTAAGTTGCTGTTTATAAGTATTTGAAAAGTTATATATAAGTTTTTATTTAATATAGACTATATTTATGTGATTTTCTCGAAGGTTTCTCATTAATAAACGTATATCATGATATTATTCTTATGAATTCACCAGTTTCTGCATTCAAAGACTGCTCGATAGCAAAGGACACAATCGATAATTGATCAATTGCTTCAGATGAAAAGCTCTTTTGTTTTTTAAATTAAGTTTACTCGTATTAAAAGTTGGTTCCGATATAGCATAACGTGTAATTCTGACTATAGCGTATGACTGCTTTCGTGACATGCCAAGTATTTAATATACATTTACTCTCTCGGGAAAGTGCAGAAAGGGCTTCAGTTTCAAAGAGTGCAGAACTAACACAGAAAGGGGATAGACATAGGAACAACCCACACTGTACTTATCGTAGCAGTGTTGGAGAAGAATCAGACCTCTAAGCGCTAAGCGAAAGCACTGGATTTCCAATCATTATAGGTACGGAAAGCTGGCTAACGCCAGAAATAAATTCAGCCGAAATTTTTGCAAAGCACCTAAACGTGTTCAGAAAGGATAGACTGAATACAGATGGTGGTGGAGTGTTAATTACTGTCAGAAGTAGTTTATCTTGTAGTGAAGTTGAAGTAGATAGTTCCTGTGAGTTAGTATGGGTAGAGGTTATACTTGACTACCGGAATAAATTAATAATTGGTTCCATTTACCGACCCACCTCCGAACAGATGATATAGTAGTTGAACAGTTCGAACAAAACTTTAGTGTCATTTCAAATAGATACTCCATTCATACAATTATAGTTGGAGGTGACTTCAATGTACCCTCGATATGTTCGCGAAAATACCTGTTTAAAGTCGGTGGTAGGCATAAAACATCGTTCGAAATCGTGCTGAATGTCTTCTCAGAAAATTATTTTGAACAAATACCTCAGAAGCCCACTTGAAGCATAAGTGGTTGCGAAAATATACTTGATATCTTAGCAAAAAATAATCCTAACCAAATAAAGGGCATCATGGCAGATACAGGGATTAGTGACCACAAGGTTATTGTAGCTCGAAAGAATATTGTAACATCCAAACCCATCTAAAATGAAAGCAAAATACATCTATTTGAAAAAGCAGGTAAAAATTCACTTGACATCTTCCTAAGAGACAGCCTTCACACATTCCAATCTGACTGTGTAAATTTAGACCAGATGTGGTTTAAATTCGAAGAAATAGTATCAACGGCAGTTGAGAGATATATGTACCAAATACATTAATAAGAGATAGTATTGAATCCCCCACGATACACAAAAAAAGGCCAGAGAACTGTTGCAGAAGCAACGAAAAAAACACGCCAAATTTAAAAGAACACAAAATCTTAAGATTGGTGAAGTTTTACAGCGGCTCGAAAGTTAGCGCGCACTTCAGTGTGCTTTTAATAGTTTCACAACGAAATTCTGTCTCGAAATCTAGCATAAAATTCAAAAAGATTCTGATCGTATGTAATGTACATTAGTGGCAAGACGCGGTGAATACTTCCATTGCCGGCCGGAGTGGCCGAGCGGTTCTAGGCGCTTCAGTCTGGAACCGCGCGACCACTACGATCGCAGGTTCGAATTCTGCCTCGGGCATGGGTGTGTGTGATGTCCTCAGGTTAGTTAGGTTTAAGTAGTTCTAAGTTCTAGGGGACTGATGACCTCAGAAGTTAAGTCCCATAGTGCTCAGAGGCATTTGAACCAATACTTTCACTGCGCGCTAACATTGGTGATGTTATTGACGAAAGTGCCAGTAAAGCAGAGCTACTAAACACGGTTTTCCGAAATTCCTTCACGAAAGAAGACGAATTAAATACTCTAGAATTCGAATTAAGAACTACTGTCAATATAAGTAACTTAGAAGTAGATTGCATACCAGTCAGTTTCCTTTCAGAGTTGTTGATACAGTAGTTCTGTACTTGCAGATGAGCTGGAGGCCATATGCAGACATGGGCTTGCACCTGCAACTTCTCCGCCAGCTGACGCAACAATGATGCTTTTGTTGCTCGAGTCTGGTTTGTCAAAGACGTACTCGCCGTGCTCACAAAAACTATCGCAGCTGGGTCTGCCACGATCAAATTCGAGAGGCTGAACCCTGATTATTCTGCCCACGTATACAGCCTGGATGTTGATGACAGCTGGCCAGAAGAAGAAGAAGAAGAAGAAGAGAAAAGTAAAGCACAAAGTTGAAGGCCCTTGCTACTATTTAAAAATTAGTCAGTGGCACAAACATGTAGATTAGTTGCTGTTCTCCAGGGGCAAGCGTGGATCAAAAACATGCCCCGTCAAATTGTCAGAAATTTGTGATAAAAGTCTTTTGGCATAGATTTGAAAGACACGTCATTGACTGCCCGAGCACAGGAACCGATAGCCGTGGGAATCCCTACCATGGATTCAAAATGGCTCTGAGCACTATGGGACTCAACTGCTGAGGTCATTAGTCCCCTAGAACTTACAACTAGTTAAACCTAATTAACCTAAGGACAGCACAAACATTCATGTCTGAGGCAAGATTCGAACCTACGACCGTAGCGGTCTTGCGGGTCCAGACTGCAGCGCCTTTAACCGCACGGCCACTTCGGCCGGCCCTACCATGGAGAAAAAGTTTGTAGAGCTTAAGAACACCAACAATCAGGAGCGCTTTTCCTTTGTCGTACATGCAGACTTCGAGTGCCTCCTAGCTACTGTGGCACACTGCCTCCCATACTGCCTTCGCAGAACGGCATGTACTCTATGTGACAGCCTATAAAGTTGTATACTGGTATGACTCCAATCGCAACAAGTTCGAACAATACTTTGGAAATAGGCCTGTGGGATGACTGTTCTCTAAGTTCGAAAAATTTAGAAAGTTAATGGGCTTTCTTGCAAGAATATTCTCATGATTGACTCGCAGGAGAATGATGCCCTGTATGAGAGGCAGTTGATTGTCATATTGTGGGCTGCTGTTGGATAGAAAAGAGGAAACTCTACATAGAGACCACTGTCGTCTAATGGGGAAGTTCAGCGGTGCAGCTCACAATGCATGCAACACGAAGGACAACTGTCAAGACAAATACCAGTCTACTTTTACAGGTTGAGGGGGTATGATGTTCACTTACTTGTTGAGCACTTGGGTGACTTCGGCTTTCAAGATGACAAGGTCAGAGTCATTTTTGGCACCACTGAAAGGTGTATTTCATTTTCGAAGCAAATCATGCCAAAAATGTCACATCGCTTCCTCGATTCGCGACGCTTGATGCATTTGTCTCTTCAGAAACTTGCTGAGATAATGTTTCAGGTGGATATGCATATCATCAGAGCCACATATACCGATGAAGCAAAGTTTCAGCCTGTGACGAAGAAAGGGACCTTTTCATGTGAATACCCGGATCTGGTGGAGAGACTCAACAAAACCATGTTGCCCTATGTAACCTCATTCTCCAGTAAACTAACAGGCACTACCATAATGGATGTGATGTATGACCATCTCTGATTTAGGGGAATATGCTTGATTACACACGAACACCGATGTACACCTGCTCGCATACATCTCCGAGAAACTCCGGAGTTTAAGCCTAGACGCATTTTCTGGATCCTGGCTTCCATTACAACATGCCACGGCTTTCGTGGGATGCAATGTTAAGAAGAACAGGTGTCTGCATCGAAATGTTTCCCGCTGGTGACAAGCTGCTCTTCTTTGAACACGGGATTTGTAGGGGACATAACCACTGCATGCACAGGTACGCCAACGCAAATAACATCCATATGAGCGAGGTGAAGTACAAGCCATCAGATGATTTAAGTTAAATCATTTACTTCGAAGTAAACAACCTCTACGGGTAAACTATTCATTGAGTGATTGAGTGTTAGGCTGTGTATTTATTTATTTGTAAATTGTGGATGTGTGTGTGTGTGTGTGTGTGTGTGTGTGTGTGTGTGTGTGTGTGTGTGGATTAGTTGGATGAACTGCTTTCCACTGTTGTATGTGTGTGTCCAGTGATTTCCCGCCAGTTTTATATCACGTTTATAACTATCCAAAGTGTGGAACCTGATACGAAGTCCTTATTAGTGACCTTGAGATAAGATCATTATCTGGGCCATAATCAGTACTGATGACCCACTAATTATCAGTTACAGCGTTATCTGATCACCGGAACTGTGGGTTGCCTATCCCCTTGCTCTGGGCTTTCACATACACTGTGTAGCGTATCGACCATATTTGGTCAAAAAATATGCCAGAGCGGAAGTTAGCTGCAACAGGCAAGAGTGTTATGCATTGCTAAGCAAAACACGGCCGACAGGTATTGCGAAGCAGAGCCATCTGGGTGCGGTATAGCAACAGATGTTGTTGCAATACACTAACGGAAGGCTGGAACCATTCTTGACTTGCCACCACGAAAGTATTTAGAGTACGTGCCGTAAGCTCTATCCTGTCTTGAGCGTGTAAGTTCTCAGCCATTCGTGTACTAAAATATACTTGTCTCAGTATCACAGCCTATACAAGAAGCCTGTGACACCTGTAATGACATCCTGGAATGCAGTACGTGGTCCGCTGTTCGACCATGTGACAGGACAGCCTGCCTGAGTTAGAAGCGAGCCGCCTCCTGAGCAGAAAGCATCCTTCTTGCTGGAGGGAGGTCACTGCCATCGCCGCGGTATTGTCAGTTGTGTTGCCGCGCTGCCACCGCGGTCGCTGCCAGAGACGTCGCTGACAGCGGCATTCGAGTGGCGCCACGCTTGGCCCCGCTCTTTGCCTGACAGCAATGCCAGGCATCCATCGTTTCGCATGAGAGGCAACTGGACGCCTCCACCAACGTGTTCCTGATGTACTCTGGCTGAAGGCCGGTATAAAGAAGTTAATAAAACAAACCTACTGTCATCCTGATATCTTATTTCACTCTCCGTGGAGGACAATCCATGCATGGGTCATCTAACACTGGTGTCATCAGGGCCGCTCTGCGCCATGAACAGAATCAGTTCCAGCAAAACGTTATACATGTAATCATTGGGGGCATATAGCTGGGAAATGCCAGGGGTCGAGATGGCTCATGATTAGACATAAGAATTAAGTAAATGTACGAGGGTTGGCCAGAAAGTAATGCACCGCATTTTTTCTTCAACAATCCTTTATTCAACATAATGAGATTTACACACACACGAAAGAATGTTATTTCATCACACACCCAATTTTTCCACGTAATCTCCATTCCGTTCTATAGCCTCCCTCCAGCGCAAAAGACCGCTACGGTCGCAGGTTCGAATCCTGCCTCGGGCATGGATGCGTGTGATGTCCTTAGGTTAGTTAGGTTTAAGTAGTTCTAAGTTCTAGGGGACTGATGACCTCAGAAGTTAAGTCCCATAGTGCTCAGAGCCATTTGAACCAGCGCAAAACAAGGGCATGTGTGCCCTGTCGGTACCAGTCCATGTCCTGGTGGCGGAGGCAGTTCTTCATTGTGTGAGCTTCCTTTGCTGATTGACAGATGCAACGCCAACTGCCGAGTTGTAATGCGTCTGTTCTCCCGAATGACAACATCAGCTCGCTGTAACATGTCAGGTGTGACAGCCATGGATTTTCTTCCCGACTGCTGCAAATCGTGAAGCTCCGCTGAACCGCCTGTTGATGACCTCACCCTCCATGCCTAATGACTTGTATCCGATAGGTACAAGTGAATTTCTTTTATATCTTACGATCACATAATCAGTGAAGATGTAATTCCTTGACAGACAATTTCCTTCTGTCGTCAGCAGATGCTCCGTATATTTTGCGCAAGCGTTTCGCATGAGAGGCAACTGGTCGCATCCACCTCTGCACTGAGAAATTCAATGACGGCACGTTGCTTGTAACGCATATCACCTACAGACACCATTTTGAAGCTGTCCTACAGCTACACTATCTGTCGGAAGTGAGGGAAACTTGGTGCGCTCACTCAGGAAACTTCAAATAATACATGCGTAACGTTTCGCATTCGTAGCATTGTTTTCGGCTGAGAAAAAAAATGAGTTCATTACTTTGTGGGCAACCCTCGTATTTTGTTTTCTTGTCTTGTGTTAGTTCTCAAAATGGGTGTCGTCATGGACAAAGCTTCGGTAGATCCAGAAATGCAATGCGTGTCAGAGATGGAAGCAGCACGCATGTTGTTAGAAAAGGTAGCACAATTTACTGAGGATAACAGACAAATGTGTGGGTTGGTGGAACTGCGATCGTCATAGTGGGGTGAAGATTTGTCAGTCCCAACTTTAATTTCTCCATTTTCTGGTAAGGCAGCGGAGGTTGTGCTGGCCTTTAGGGGAGTCCAAATCTGGCTGACATGGAAGGTTGGTCTGACAAGGAATTATTGAGTGCTGCAAAACTGAGACTAACAGGGGAAGCTAAAACTTCTGAAGCGTATACAGAAGCCCTTAAGGGAGCCGCAACATTCGAAGAATTTAAGAAAGGGTTAATTCAGAGATATGCGAAACGAAATAGTGCCGGACACTATACTGAACAATTGGGGGTAATAACTAAGACAAATACTGTACCTATGAATTAGGGCAGGATTCTGCAGTCAATGAAATCATTTTGCAAGAAACTGAGCAGATGGCGGCTGATGATTTTTAGAAGGGTTGCATGTGAAAATGCCAAGACTGTGTACGGACAGGGGTCCGACGGATTTGCGCAGTGCAGTGCGGTTAGCTGTAGAGTTTGAGGAGATCGATTTGTCGACTAGAATGCAGGGTAACGGACAATGTTTGCAGCTAGTACAAAATATTTCAGGTGTGGACGAAGGGGGCATGTGAATAGGCAGTGTCGACAGCCTCAGAGTGATGTGAGTAAAGTAAGAAGAAGTAATAGTTTTAGAAGCAGAGGACCGGAGAAGAATAAGGTGTTAAATGCCAACTGGAACCCAGGTCCACCTACGGGCATTTCCAGTAACATTAGATGCTACGAAATCGTATGCAGAGGTGGATTGTGAGGTAAGAATAGCACGAAAAGAGCGTTACAGAATATTGCTGGACACAGTCGCCAGTGTCCGCTCCGATAGCTGAGTGGTCAGTCGTCCTACGCGCCCGGGTTCGATTCACGGCTGGGTCGGGGATTTTCTCCGCTCAGGGACTGGGTGTTGTGTTGTCTTCATCATCATTTCATCCCCATCCGGCACGCAGGTCGCCAAATGTGGCGTCGAATGTGTAATTAGACCTGCACCAAGGCGGCCGGACCCGCCCCGCAAGGGGCCTCCCGGGCAATGACGCCAAACGCTCATTTCCACAGTCGCCAGTAGTGATCTGGTGAAACGCAAGCAATTGCACTCACCATAGTACAGACTGCATGGAGTGGGGGATAAGATGTCACACCAACAGGATCGGTGGACATGGACTTTTGCCTGGATGTGGTTCAATTTTAAACAATGTGCAAAGTGGGCTACAACGTGATTCTAGGATCAGATTTCTTATATCAGCAGTGTGCCATAATCAGTCTTCGGCAACACAGGGTGGAACATGAAGGGAAAATGTTTCAGTAAGGTGACGCCATTGGCTGTGTAGCGATGTCGCGAGGGAAGTCTGTCGCGAAAGACGAACATATTAAACCGCGAACGATCACATTAAGACTTGATTCACACGATTGTATGCCTAAGGGTGCTGGGAAATTACTTTGGGTCAGTGTTGAGTCTAGCTTGCCAGCAGGAATTTTGTGTGTGGTGAAACTGTTAGAAGATACTGACGTATTAGATCAGGCGGGTTGCGTAGTACCCACGCAAGAAATAAAGGGTAAAAAGAAGATACGTGTTACTAGAGATAATTTAGGCGCAGAGGACACAGGATTAACAAAGAAGTTGTTATTCGCTAATATGGATATCCTCGAGGAAGAAGAATGGGACACGAAGTGTGTTAGCCACGGACAGTCGTCTGACGCAATTGAAACTACAGTACGAGGACAAATGAGGCACCTCGAGGGAAGCAATAGGAAACGGATGGAAAAATTAGTTTTGAAATTTAAGGATTTATTTTTTCCAAAAGGGCCATTACCATCTACGCGTACTATACAGCACTGCATACCGACGAGAAATGAATCACTAGTCTACCTAAAACCGAACAGAATAGCTAAGTACTTGCAAACAATTCTGGAGAAATTTAGCGATCAACAGCTAAAAGGTGGAATAATTGAAGAAAGTAATATTGCAAAATATTCGTCGAGCCAAAAGTCAACGGATGGAGCACGAAAATATAGCTTTTTTTGTGATTAGACATCTAAATGTGAAAACCATAACGGACTCGTAGCGTTTGCCAAAAGTCACATAAACCATGAATCATTTACGGCAACGCAAATATTTTTCAATAATGGATTTCAAGAGTGGTTATCACCAGATGGATGTTGCACCGCAGGATGGACATGGAAGAGCGTTTTAGGCACCGTGGGGCACTACCAGCTCACAAGCTTGCCATTCGGATTAAAAAATGTACCTCGAACGTTTTAGAGATCGTTTGACGGAGTACTCGTAGACTTAAAACAACGGCAATGCTTAACGTATCTCGATAGGAGTGATATGGAAAAGCATATCCAGCAATAACGAGAAGCATTCCTGAAGTTAAAAAGCAGCGAAGTTAACACTGAGAACAGAAATGTGTAATTTTACGATGGAAGAGATGGCACACCTAGGTCATATCGTAATTATAGAGGGGGTTAAGACAGAATCTGTAAAGGAGTTGCAATCATTCTTAGGAGTCACGAACTGTTACCGCTAGTTCGTAAAAGGATTTGTAATATTGACAGACCGTCGACACAGTTGTTAAAAAAGGGTACTAAATTTGTGTGGCCAGAAGAGTGCTAAGTCCGATATTGGTATTTCCGAATTTTAACAGAGAATTTGTTTTATCATGTGATGCATCAAACCACCCCAATGGCTGTGTGTTGTAAGAGGTAGAAGGTGTAAAACATCCTGTAGCTTACGTATCAAGACAACTAAACGCCGGCCGCGGTGGTCTCGCAGTTCTAGGCACTCAGTCCGGAACCGCGCGACTGCTACGGTCGCAGGTTCGAATCCTGCCTTGGGCATGGATGTGTGTGATGTCCTTAGGTTAGTTAGGTTTAAGTAGTTCTAAGTTCTAGGGGACTGATGACCACAGATGTTAAGTCCCATAGTGCTCAGAGCCATTTAAACCGTTTTGACAACTAAATTCTGCAAAAACAAATTATTCTAAAACGGAGAAAGAGATTTTAAACCTTATTTATGGAATCACATATTTAAAATATTTTATACGTGGTAAAAAGTGTAGAATAATAACAGATCATGCGCCATTAAAATGGTTGTTGGGGGTAAAGGATCCTTGTAGTAGGTTGACGCGATGGGTAGTGAGACTAAGTGAATGATTTCGAAGTCACGCATAAACGTGGGAAGAAGCACGGAAATGTTGATGACTTAAACAGAAAAGTAGCAGTCGGGAGTAATGAATATAAGGAATGGCAAACTGAACAGAGAGCGGATGACGAATGTAAGCATTATTTTAAGCAGTCACAGTTTTGTATGCGGGATGGGTTGCTATGTAGAGAAACCAAGTTGAGACCGCGGGTAGTGGTCCAGCGAAGGTAAGGAAGTGAGTATTACAGGAAGCTCATGTTCACATATTAGCAGGTCATGGAGGTAGCAGATCTACCAACAGAAGAGCAGCAGAAAGGTATTAGTGGAGGAATAGACAGACGGACGTAAACAAATACGTGCGGAACTGCATATAGTTTGCACAGAGCGGGGATTTGTGTTGAACAAGAGTACCATCGCTCATGTTACCTGAGGTATCAGCACCATCTGAATTTCTGGGTACTGATGTTTCAGGTCCGTTCAGTAAAATACCTGTAGCGAGTAAGTACGTACTCACAATCGTAGATCATTTTCGAGGTACATAGAAATGGTCGCAATGTCAAACCAGCAGACAGCAACAGTGGCACAAGCACTTGTGAATAATTGGATACTGAAACAAAAGTAACAGACCAGGGAACGAGCCTCATATCAGATCTACTAAAGGACTTGTGTAAATTACTGAATGTGAAGAAGTTAATGACGAGTCCTCTCCATCCACAAGCTAATGGAAGAACTGAAAAAGAGTGCATAGGAAAATCGGGAAGATGCTTGGATACTACGATGACTCACTTCACTCCAACTGGGCTTGTGCTGTCTATTTGAAGTACGTCATCTTCTTCTACAACTCAGAACAGCATACGAATACAGGATTATTGCAGTATGAAGTATTATATGGTCGTAAAACCCTTCGACATATTAAAAGCGAAGAAAGGGGAGATTATTGAGGCTGAAAGGAATTTGCCAGAGTGAATGGTAAATTTCGAATACACGAGCACTGGAGAAATAGGAAGAAACAGTGAACCGTATGGCAAGAATGCCCCAGTATAAGGTTGGTCAGTGGATGATGCTATCAACTTTGTGTGCGCCGAATGGAAAGACAGAGAAGTTTCTTGTGAAGTATGAGGATTTGGCTGGCTCTGAGCACTATGGGACTTAACTGCTGTGGTCATTAGTCCCTTAGAACTTAGAACTACTTAAACCTAACTAACCTAAGGACATCACACACATCCATGCCCGAGGCAGGATTCGAACCTGCGACCGTAGCGGTCGCGCGGTTCCAGACTGTAGCGCCTAGAACCGCTCGGCCACTCCGGCCGGCAAGTATGAGGAACCATACCACGTGGTAGAGACTACGTCGCCAGTAAATGACAAGATTCAGTTGCCGACGTGAATGGCAATTGTGCATGTAGGGTGGTTGAAACCTTTTCAAAGGATTCCGGAAGTTATTCCAGGGATAGGAGATGCGGACCGGAAAGGGAGAGAGACGAGGAAGGTATCGGAAGATAAATAAGAGGAGGTGAATGAAACGGTAATGAGGAACCCGTATGGATTAAGGCCTAGGAGATAATCATTTAATATTTTTTTAGGTTAGGTATAGATTTAGGGTGAATAGTTTAAGCAGCTGCGGAGCAGCAATGAATTTAAGGGGGAGGAAAGTAATAGGTATTCTTGCCCGTAGGTGAGGTGAAGAGAAGGCGAAATGATGCGGTTCATATCGGCACTACTGATCTTCGTCGGTGTGGAAAGCGTTACGGAACCAGCACTTGGAAGGGGGAGAGCTGTTCGCCAAGCAGGAAGTAGTAGTGATCACCACTCATCTCTTGGTGATGCACGTGGTACTCAACGCATGGGGGATATGTAACGAAGTGAGAAGATTGGAAGAAGCGTTCGACAAATTCCGTTAGGGAACAGAAAGGCACAGGATACTCAAAGGAAGTGCCGGGGTATGTGAGAGAGTGCAAGGAGCGTACGGGAAATTAAGGCGTAAGATGACCCAGGTACTGGGGGTTACTCCACATCCGCGAAGAAAAAGGGCTCGGATCGATGCTGGAGGTCGGCTTATGAAAACAATATATGGCACTACTATGAGGAGGACATTCGAAGGGTAAACGACACCTCAGAAGTGTTGAGCAGTGGGCAAAAGGGAACAAAGCAGTGAGTGATTGGCACACTACATAGATTGCAAGTTTAGAGAAGTACGTAGTGAATAACACACGGCTACTACGACAACTGACTACAGAAGTAACGCGGTATACCAGACCTGCAGAAGAAGCAGTTATTCTCATCTCTGTTGCAGCCTATGGAATCTACAGTTTGTATTAGGTTCTGCTGCAGTAAATATGTAACAAAAAAGTGTTTTCTGATTGCTGTGAATGGGGTTATGCCACTCAGCAAAGTTCACGAATCCAAAACTTGGAAAATCTCATCGAGCTCACATACAGCGTCTTTTACGATTTTCTAGTCAAACCTGCGAACTAATAGCGCTTCTAGAGTTAACAAGGAAGTTTCCGTTCCATTTGGTGTTAATGCAGTATTGACGAATTTCTGATATGACCCAGTGGCCATTACACAAAGTTGAGACGGCATATGTTTGCAAACTGGCAGTACGTGACTATTGTTGTAGTTACAAGAGTCTATGTAATTTGTAATACAATGAATGAAATTTGGGAGTAGCAATGCGACGAGATGTGAAGTGCAACAATCGCTCAGAATCACCTGTAGACGAAGGAAATGGTAGGCTTCATTCACGGATAGGACACTGCAGTTTTCTACAAAACAGAATGCATACCAATTATTTGAATGGTGGTCAAGTGAACGGTTTCCATTTCAGGGTATACAAAGAAGATCGGGAAGAACCATTCACACTTCATGGGGCTTGACTGTAGATCCAGATATGATCGGATAGTAATGTAATGGTCTCAAGAAGAAATCATCCTTGATTTCTGAAAGGAATCACATTTCAAAATGACCCTCTGTAATCTTTTCTGGAGTAACTAGCGTAGAGAAAGAGGAAGGTAACGGAGTTTATCTGCGCGACACAAAGGAAAGAGCAGAGGCTGGAACTGGTGGTGGCGGGATGGCGGCCTTCCGGTATGCGTGCCTTCCATCCGCTCAATTAGCGCGCACTTGGCTGCGTGGCGGCACCCCGCCGCTACACTGCACATATTGTCAGGCTACGGCTCCTGTTGCGTCGAGGTTATTCCTTGCACCATGAAATTGAAACAATTTACATTACAACTGCGACTCGTAGGGAATAAACTGATATTAAACACGCATTGCGTAGACGACTCATTCGTAGTCAAGTGACACTATAAAGATAAATACTCTAATGATCAAATTAAAAAAAACCTATTAGGCGCATTCTTTTGGTCGTTGTTATCGTGTCACGGGTTGCCACTGTGTTGTTATTCCCTTTATAGCGAGGTTCCGTGGGCAACTCGTATGGAAACTGAGAAGCCTCTTTTCGGTTAGGAAACTAATCGGTTTCGCAGATAAGTCCATCGTCAGGTTACGTGTGAAAATTGGATTTAAGTATCATTTGCCAAAATGGATCTTATTTGATAGATTACTTAGGTTTCAACGAGGTGACTTGTCTCCTTAAAAAATTTCGTGTGTCACAGGTTCCTTAATTTTTGCGCTTCAGAAAGAGCGCGTCATTATCTGTTCTACTGATTAAATTTCCCTGGGGTCAATACCATGTCAGTAAAATCAACTACACAGTCGCTCCCGTTCGGTACCACACGTTTCTCACATGTTGTCAGGCGATGCCACTTAAACTAACAATTTATCGTCGCCTCGAAGTTTACCGAAGCGCTTATTCCGTGCACGATGATGGTTTGTCATAAAGGCCATACGGTGATCGGGGGATTACCGAGAACGAGGAGCCTATTATTGCTCCGTATGTGGCAACTGATATTTGATCATGTTAACCCATAACAGGAATTGAAAGTCAGCATGTTCGAAATGTACAAAACATACAAAGTTGTGAGCTTTCAGACGATGTACATTGTTCTTGATGAACAGATAATAAACGAGAAGAACACAAGAACGGAGCGGAAACGCATACTTGAAAAACAGGTAACTGGAGTAGCTACTGTTACAGGTAAACAAGAAGCTATACTCAGGCAAATTACAGTCTGTAGAGATTAAACATGAAAGAAGAACAGTAAAAGAAAATGACTGGCATTACTCGCCATGTTCGTAGGGAGAAGAGTGGAAACACTTTCTTCCTAAGAAAAATGCACGGAAGATAGAGTGAAATGTTATCAAATATGTACTGTCGTATACGATAGCTGATAAAGAAAACTGAGAAGACATATATCGAATCATCACTGAATTATTACTATCTGACCAAATCTGTAAACCCTGCTATGTCAGCAAGTGACGATCGCGTTGTGTCATCGCACAGCTACAAAACCTGCAGTAACGGTGGAACTCAGGTTGTCACTAGTTTGTATTGAAAACCTATGGCGAAAGAATGTCGTTTCTATGGTTATTACAAGATACATAATGAAATGCTGTCTCCATAGCCGAGTGGTAAGCGTGTCTAAATGCTTTGCAGAGGTCACGGATTCGACTCGTGGAACAGCTATGGATTTGTCTTGGTAGAGGAAAGGAAAGTGGTGCACTTAGCCTCGTACAGCCAAATGAGGGGCTGCTTGAGCGAGATGTAATTCGGAAAGCTGGTAACGGGCGAGAGAGCAGCTCCTCAACCCACCGAGCGTTGGGACGCAAGTGTAAGCCACTGGCTTCGTAATCTGGATGACGGCGGTTCAAATCCCCACATGACCATCTAGAGTTAGGTTTTTTTGTGTTTTCCTAAATGGCTACAGGGGAATGCACGGCTGATTTCCTTCATCGTCCTACCCATCACGAACTTATATTCCGTGCCTAATGACCTCGTCATCGACGGGACAGCACGGCGTCCGGTCAGTGTCGTATGATTCTCTGCTCCTGGTCGGGGAGCCTTGTTTATACACTACAATCCCGTAGGGCTGAGTGGAGTTCCTATAATGAATCGAAAGTATTGCCAATAAAGGGAACAATCTCGACTTTGGACACGTGTTATGAATGAACAGTTCTAGGGGAAAGTACGTATTTAAAGTTTCTACATACACTAGAGTGAAAATTGCAGCACCATAAAGAAATCATTAGACAACACGAAAATATAATTCATATGTTATCCAAGGCCATGCGAAATCCAAAACTTTTATTTAGTGAAACTCCGATCCGGTGCATTTACAGTGCGACCGACCCCGCCAGCGTTCGAATATGTCACTAAGGAGCGACATTCCAGATAAATTCTTTGGAATCTGTATTGGATACCGGTTGAGGATCTTGAGCAAGCCGGCCATCGGCGAAACTGCGGAATGGGCGAACAACCATTGCAAAGAATACTCACATCAAAGGCATAATGTCCAACGACAATAGGTAAAATGGTAGACGGAAGCTGGGAAGCTTGCTGATCGTTGACAGCTGCTGAGAAGATGGGCAGGAATTCGTTTAAAACAAAACGATAAGTATTAAAAATATTTAAAACATAAACCGAAAATAGGAAACTGGCCTCTTGTGAAACAAGGATTTTCCTGTGATTACAACACTAAAGTGCACAATGTATGAGGGTACGACTTCAAGATCTGATGCTGAAGCACTTAGTATTTCCACATTTTTAAACAAACTTGCCCGAACACAAACTTGGTGCATTGCAGCATACCAATACACATGTGCAGTTTTCGTATTTTTTACATTACCCACGCTTCCCGCTCTTCGTGTAATTACTTTCATTTTGTCACACTGCTTCGTTATTGCGCGGTATACAGAATGAACCGCGTTATAGCTGCTGTTTGACAAAGGAAATTGTCTGTCAAGGAATTACATCTTCACTATGTGATCGTAAGATATAAAAGAAATTCACTTGTACCTATCGGATACAACAACAAAAAGTAAATTACGAAAATGTGAGTAATTAAGTGCCACTTGATGCCTGTACGAATTGACCAGCATGCTTCTAGGTACATGTTTTGCATTTCATATCATATTCAAATGCTTCAGGTTAGGCCACCGACGGGAGCGGCAGCTAACGAGTTATATGTCCGGTGGATTGGCATGTGTGTTGCTCTAATCGTATCCTGCAGCGACTGCTGAACATTGAGGATGCCACGATTATAGTTCCAGCGTTGTAGCCCCATATCAGATCGATTTTTCTGATTGACATGGCAGTGTTTCCGTATTTGTCGTTTAGAGATAGTCTAAGGTCTTCTTAGCGTCGTTACGTTGCAGCTTTTATTTTAATAAACCTAAAATTCCTTTCTGTTTCTCCTCAGGTGCATTACGGCATTTCATTGGTGTACCTTTGCACTTTAGATCTTAATCATGAATTTGCATCACCTTCCGAGCGGCAGCTGCGACAAGAAACATCTTAGCGCTTAAATAAATAGTTGGTATGTTCTTGTGTAGTGCAGCCAGCAGCTGCACTGTTTGCCCGAACTGACTTCCACTTAGCGCTCACTTACGTCTTACTTGTCTTAATTAATTAATTATTTAATTGGTGTTTCTTTTTAGTTCTCCCCTCTCCATGACGACGTGTTAGAGTAAAAAAGGTGGTGATTAACGACATTGTGGGTCATACAAGGAGGTGTAGCAAAGGGGAGGACGAAAACAGCGACAACGGTTCTGTCACCAAGAGTTGTAGAGGCAAGAGGAAAATTCACACACTCTTAATTCACAGCAGGGTTATTTCCATATTAGCAAAACGAAAATGTCAGCAACAATATTTCTTCGCGTGCTTTTTTCGGTAGAAAATCGACGTCTAACGGTAGCAATGCGGTAAGACTGTAATTACGTGTACGACTTGCTTTTTGATTCAAGACAGTGTGTTCTGGATTCAAATGTAGTACGAACATGAAGTTGTGCCAAACCCTTAAATCAAGCAGCTATGTGATGTTTATGGTCGAAGGGAATCTACAGAGACGTATGAATTCAATAGTTGAAGAGAAGCATATGCTAGACCAAAAACGAGACGGGTTAGTTTCTTTGTCCTTTAGGAAAAGGATTTAACTGAAGAAAGGGGAAGCAATAACGACAAAAGGCTGAAACCATTGTTAGGTATAGGTGATAGAACATAATAAATTTTCAAAGCCAAAACGCTCCTTCAAAACAGTAATAATAATAATAATAATAACTATTGTACACTCATTGCTGTGTCAGTGTTACTTAATTGCATGTTTTAGTACAGTACGTTTTATAATTACTGTACAACGATTAAGAAATCAGATGCTATACCACGCAGAATAAAATAGCAAATAATAAAAAAATAAGCTACTTCCGGAATCTAAGCATTCATGTCGGATTTTCTAACCCAACACTCTACTATCTGCAGTAACTGGTCTGAGCTGCTATTCCGTTTCCAGTAAAGATACTTATTATTACAGCGTTGCCCAGTTGTCATTTGTCATGTCTATTTCTTACCGAAAATACGATGAAATTTGTTGCTGAAAGCAAAGAATCACAGTGTGAAGTGAGAGCGCGCAAATATTTTTTCACTCTTTGGGTCCAACTGACCCTAATCACAAAGTAGTTTCATATTACTGCTCGCTAGAGTGTTTGCATGTAGGCTCTGCAGCGATAATTAATTTTAATGCTGTCTGCTGTGTGTCATCTGAAATAGTAACTGAAAACTAAAGCGATGGTGGTGCCTAGCGATCTTGCTTGCCAGCAAACAACGAATGAAAACTAAATGAGTGTAATAAGGGAATGAAATTTGATTGATGCAGATGGTCACAGTCTCTTTAGAGTGAATTGGAAACACAGAATAAGCTGAAGAGAAAGCATTTCATTTCCCTCCAATTCGAACTCCGACCGTATTTCCATTTCTCCCTAATTTTCTTTCCCTTTTCGGCTGACATTATAGTACTGTTTGAGAAAGAGAGGAACAGAAGTGGAGTCCCGAATTTTCGTTTCTGTCCTCATTGCAGGAACTAGTACTACTAGATTAGTACAGAGACTGACATCTTTACGGTTTAGCGAGTTACTATCATATTTTGTATCATGCAAAGTCAACTGTATTTATAACACAGTTCGGGAAACTGCGAAAACAGGTCACTGGCCTATCGATGTAGTACGAAAGTGGAATAGCTGTAATGAGTATTTGCATTTTTTTTTCTTTCTAGCGAGGTGTAATCAGTTCCGCAGCAGGGCAACAGCGTGCGAAAAACACGTATAAATTTGCCGTGTTGAAACAGTAACATGTTTTGTCTGAAATTCTCATTGTGTTATGTCAAACCTAACAACTAGATGAAGATACGGTCTCTAATAACATGTGGTCATTGTCTCAGGTTTCCGTCTGCTGATGAAACAGCAAACCGTAAATTGCCGTCCCATACGCTATTAGGTGTCGCGTATATAACTAGGCAAATGGATAGTAGAGGGAAAAAGAAAGATATCTGCCGGATTCTAAGAAATAAGGAAAGACCGAGACCGCTATTTAACTGAAGGTGTGTGAATGAAATTAGCAAACATGCAAGAGCACCATGAATGGTCACAGCTAAAGACCGTAATGTTGCTGCTGCTGATGAAGATGATGCCTTTTAAACTATAAGGATTAATGGCTGACTGTTGATTAATACTGTAACTTTACACATTCGTAGCATGTCACACGGATTGTATCCCCTTCTCTGTTTGTGTGTGTGCCCTATGTTTTAGTGTTTATAATCGTGACACAGATGAGTGACTATTTTGATGTGGCGAGACCGTTCGTGTTGGATGTTCGGTGCTACTCAGCTCCTTTAACATGTTATGTTAAGACAAAAACTAGATCTACGGTTTGCCAATATGTCGATAAAAAAATTGGAATTTTTTGCTCAGTATTTGCCTACAAACAATATTTACCGATCAGATTGAACAAAAAATGCTGTATAAACGGACACTACTTACCATCTGCCTTCATTTGCATATAGTCGTAGATATTGCACCTCTAACCATAGTAATGGAGCTGAGAGTAACGTGAAAAATGAAATTCATTCGGTCATTGGCCAACAAATTAGACTCTAGTAATTAGTAGGTTTCACACAGTGGCGAGAGCATTTCATCGATGATTACACCGTCTTTGTTCCACCATATAACGCCAGTGATACGCTGTTTTAGTAAAACATTCCGTTGTATGGGTCACCAATATATACAGCATGTCACACGTCCCTTGTCCGCCCCCGGTAGCTGGTCGTCCTGCTCCTGCAGCGGTTTCTTAAAAAAGTGGTTCGCGCGACAGAATGTCAATCCTAAGGGCCCGGGTTCGATTCCTGGCTGGGTCGGAGATTTTCTCCTCTCAGGGACTGGGTGTTGTGTTGTCCTAATCATCATTATTTCATCCCCATCGACACGCAAGTCGCCGAAGTGGCGTCAAATCGACACACTGTGCACGCGGTGAACGGTCTATCCGACGGGAGGCCCTAGTCACACGACATTTACATTTTTTTACAAGTCCCTGAGGTCAAAATTGTCCAGATGCTAGGGATCTCAGAGTGAGTACTTTGATGTAAGTAAGAAATGGCCAGAAATAAATATCTGGTTCCTTACTGACATGAATAACGTATCCCTTATAGCAACAACTTAAGCTCATAGCAGGTGTTCAGAATGACGACTGTTAGGTCGCAATGCATGCATTACAACGGTATGCATTTTGCGGCACACACTGTTGTCTGTTGCGGTACCTATGATCGAACAAACAGTTCGCCTTCAGTTTTTGCTGCGATTTCATCCACCGACGACTTCCAGCAAGCCGATAGAACGAGAAACTATCTTCTACTCGACCGAAGAAGGGATCTGTTGTTCAAGTGCTCGTGGACATTAATATGGATGTGGCGCGGTGAACAATCCTGTTGCAACCACACCCTCTCAAGGGAAATAAGAGGTATTGTCGCAAACAACTGTGGCACAATATTTCTAATGAACGCAGGTGACCTCCCCCCTTCAGAAAATGCAGCAGCAAATAAGATCCTACTAGTTGATCTTGAAAAATTGTAACACAGGAGTTGCTGAAGATTTGTTACTCATGATGCAGGCCAGCGACGTTCACAGATTTTTATTACTCCAGTCATTGCTGTTCTAGCAGTTGTCAGCACCAGTACGAATGAAAGGTCATTCACATGTGGGCAATACACACTGTGGGAAGATCGGCATTGCAGTACAGTGCTGGGTAATTCATTTGTAGAACTGAAAACTAAGTTCAAAACCGTTTGGCTCCACTGCTTGCTCACGTTGTTTATATGATAGGGGAGTAATTTCTCCCACATCACTGCTCTCTACTTTGTATTCTTCAAAATGAATGTTTCGCGAGCAAGTTGGCGAGTGTTTATTAATGAATACACTTTCACATGATCAGCACGATCTCTTCAAATTCTACTTTGGGTGCATTTTTTTGTGGATAACGTAGACCAACTCTCAATGGCTTGAACGATCCAGTTTCTCTAAGTTTCTTTACACGGTGATTAATTTCTTCCAGTAAGGCTGATGACTCTCGGGGAATTTTTCTTTCTACATTCGTCTAGTTTTCAGACCACTACATCCCACTGCACCACACAGTAAATGCACGTCTACTATTTCCTACAATGAGTAAGTCTTCATCTTTGACAACCCCTCATGGTCTGTAAACACCGATGGACCCCACCTGTGATACATTACAGACGGCTATGTGTTGTTTTTAAGGTGACATCAAAAACATGATTCGGCACAGAGCAGAAAGTTATCAAACATGCATTCACAAATAAATACGTGCCTCACGCGCATGGATCACCGAAAGCCTCCTTTTGTCAACGGTGGTGCTGCGGTGGATACAGTGGTTTCTGTCAACGCAACCAAGTGAAGCACTATCGGGCGTGGCCAGTACTTGCACGGGTGATCGGGTACGACGCGCGCTGCTGACAATTTTCCCTTTGCCTTTTCAGCAGGGGGGAGAAGAGGGCTGGTTGAGTAAAATCCCTGATTACCAGTCTTTGCGCCAGTATCCCAGGTTAAATAGCAAACCTCTCTGCAGTGTCTCTTGATATAAGGACATGCCACACTGTGGTGTTGATGTTGGTCCATCCGTCGGACGGGGACGTTAAGCTTGGCAATCCCCTTGGTGCTATTCTAGAGGAGTAGACTGTGTGCCATCACTGATTTTCACCTTCTCCCATCTCTCATCATCATCCTACACTTACAGAAGTTGGACAAAAATATGCAAACACCGCGAGAAACGCATGCTTCAACATGAATGCAGAAGCTAACTGAGCCTGTAGGTTGCGCTGTCCTGTTTGACCACGTTGCAAGTGTTGTGTTGAGAACAGTGTTCTGTGTAGTTGTGAGTGAATTATGTCGGAGGTGAGTGAAGTCAACGTGGGGAAATTGTAGGCCCTCTTATGGTGGGTGCCTCTGTAACCGACATGAACTGTGCGGATACTTTAAACCGCGTACAGGTAAAGCGGAAAAAACATCCGCTAAGTCACAACGCAGACGATAGTTTGTGTTGAGTGACAGCGATGGACGGTCATTGAAGAGAATTGTGACGAAAAATAACGAGGACGACAGCTGCGAAGTCACTGCAAAACTGAATACCACGCACGTAAATCCTGTCAGCACCAAACAACTCGAAGGAAGCTTCATAAGCAAGCGAGCCGGAATTCTAAGACCATTCGTCAGTGGTGCAAATGTTCTTAACAGGAAAGTGTGTTGCCGAATCCGTAAACTCTGCGCTGTGGAGCAGTGGAAGAAAGTCCTTTGATCGGATGAGTGATGTTTCACATTGTTTCCGTCCCAAGAGTGAAATGTGATGAGGGTTCGGTGGTGATTTGTACAGCCGTGTTGTGGTATCCCATGGGCCCCGTGATTGCTCTTCGAGGTGGTATTACTGTCAACGATTACGCGACTATTTTGGCTGATTAGGTCCATCCCATGGTACAATGTTTGTTCCTCAGCGGTGATGCTATCTTCGAAGATGACGGGGGCTTTGTTCACATACATCGCATTATTCAGGACTAGTTTTGTGAGCACGAGGATGAACTGACGCATCATGCCTGGCCACCAAAGTCACCAGATCTCAGTATCATTGAGCCTTTATGGTCTGCTTTGGAGAGAAGGTTACATAATCGCTTTCCACCGTCATCATCGTTGCCTGAAACTACCACTACTTTGTAGGAAGAATGATATAGGATTCCCATGGAAACCATGAAGTACCTGTATTTATCCGTTTCGAGACGAATGGAATCTGTTTTGAATCCAACGGTTTTCCTACACCGTATTAGGCACGTTAATGTGTTGCATTTTTGATACAGTATTTCTATATTTTTTTCACGCTCTTTACATGACATCACACAACAGAAACATATTACAGTCGCCTACACTTAACAGCTACACTTAAACAATACAAAACGCCCATACTTCGTGTAGGAAAGATGCCTATGGATGCGAAGGATATAAAACCTCTTTCAAAATGGTTCAAATGGCTCTGAGCACTATGGGACTTAACATCTTTGGTCATCAGTCCCCTAGAACTTAGAAGTACTTAAACCTAACTAACCTAAGGACATCACACATATCCATGCCCGAGGCAGGATTCGAACCTGCGACCGTAGCGGTCACGCGGTTCCAGACTGAAGCGCCTAGAACCGCACGGCCACACTGGCCGGCAAACCTCTTTCCAATTCAGGCGATTGAACGTGCGCTAGGGGTATCCCAGCAGATCATGCCATACGACTTTACTTTACCTCTTTATCACCTGAAATATTCATTTCCGATCTTTGTTTCTCTATCTCAAAATACTCACTTTAGGTTGGTCTACCGTGTGCTTTATTTCGATCCTAATGATTTGGGAAACCCTGCATATTTAGGAATATAGGAAGTAAGTGCTGTTTACCGACCGGAGCAATCCCGGTACGCCTTTTCAGCATTATCGTTACGGACAGAGCAATAAGTGCACCGGTATGGTGTCATGTGTGAGATGACATGTGGAAGTGGTGGTGTGAAGCTGAGACGGGCACCGGAACAGAAAGCACCTATAAAAGCTACAGATGCTACGCTGCGAGTGCCGTGACAATAAAGCCTGTCGGCAAGATGTTTCGCTTACGTAGTTTGTACGCAAAATCTAATCCTTTTACTTTAGCCGTTATTAACATTTCTTCATTTCTGAAAAGTCGCGGCAAACGATAACTTACTAATTTTCTGGAAGGGGAAAAAGAGTGGCATCGTGAATATCGGGTTTTCACGGGCGTTGTGCTTCAGCGGCTGGTAATTTGCGTGTTTCGAATGACATTTGTCATAGATTGAGGGCCCCCGTTCGTCGTTACATGGGCAGAGCTCGCGTGAAATGCGACCGCCTCGTCCAGGATGTCATTATACCAGCGCGCCACTTCCCTTTTATTTCAAAAAGCTCGTACGAACGTCCCTTTTTCTAGACGCTCAGTCACGCCAGCTTCACCACATACCTGCACACGACAGTTACGCCGTCTTCCGTATATTCTACTCTAGTGTTTGGCGACATCATATGTCCGTATGAATTTGCGATATGGAAGACGACATAACGGTTAGTTCCCTAGATAACCTATCTACCGGAAGTATCGCTATAATCCATGTAACATCCTCCTTGCTTGTGCAACACGAATATTGAATTTCCTGGACAATTCCACAACTTTGTTATAAATATTCACAAATTAGGATATTCTCAGATATTTTGAATAGTGTTACTGTTCTTATTGTTTCGCGCAGGCCGAGATGATTCCTTCAACGATGCCATCGACGAATTCTTCCAGGTACTAGTTCGACCGAACGATTGTTTGGTTTTTAATTATTTGATTAGATTACTTTTCCACAGATCATTTGCACGATCAGTCGTAATGACGTGGAACGAGTCATTTTACATTCACATCGCAACTAAAATTTTTAAAATGGCTACATGCTGAAAATTTATAACTTGAATGTTTTTTGTTGCTGTTGTTAATGCAGATATCAGTTAATAATTCCTACCTACCGCCTTTTACATATTACAACAATAGAAATTATTCTACGGGATAGAAGGAGTTGTAAAGGAGAAACTTTTTCAGTTTGTTTTAAATTTTACTCTGTGTATCAGACATTTTATACCACTTGATAAGTTATCAAAAATTTTAGTGCAGCATTGTGCACGCCTTCGTGTGCTGAAGACGACCTTAATGTGGAGTAGTAAATGTCATTTTTCTTTCTAGCATTGTAATGATGTATATCATTGTTCCTTTTCAATTGGTGTGGATTATATAAAATAACTTCTTAATGACATAAATAGACTATGAAGCGGTAGTCAGAATGCCCAACTTCTTAAACAGACAATGAGACGTTCAGTCCTAAGAGCAAGGATACTGTTTGCATTGTGGATTCTGTCGGGTTATACTAACAAAGACTAATCAGTTACGTCATACAAATAAATGTGTACATAAATTCCGCCGTCAGTATCAAAACCACTTTATTCTATTGTTTTATGCATTTTGGTCAGAGAACACCGAAATTGTTTTCATAAATTATACTATAGGAAATACTGCAACCAGCCACAAGTTTTTGTTGTGATTTCATTGTACCATTACTAGTTTCGGGCCCTAGCCTATCTTTAGATGATAACTTGATGTCTTTGCAGGTTTTACATTTATGTCCTAAAACATAACAAAGTTTTTGTGACGCAAAGTTTACAAAAGGTTTTACATTTGCATCCTAAAATGTAACAAAGTTTTTGTGATTACATAGTTTTACACTCATATATGCTCTATACATTGTACTCAATTCTTGAAAAGCCCTCCTTTGCAAATTGTAAGACAAAGATTTGATTCTCTTCTATAATTCATACTGATCAGTGAACTCAACTAAATGCAAGATGACGGATACATTTTTTGTTTACGTTGGGTGCTGATTGTATGTGCCAAAGAACGCGATATTTGTAAAGATATGGCGCACTTCTGGAAGTACTTCAAAGATATTTCTGCATAGAACAGATAATTTTATACAGTTAGACATTAAAGTATTTGGGTTTTAAAGATGCTAGTAATGGCCACTGAATAATTGATTCTCTGTCAATTAATTATTATTTCTATCATTTCAGGTTATAGGAATTGTATGAAGTTCCGGAGCCACATTGTATTTTGGTTCTAGTTTATCATTCAGTATGCAGTCAGGTTTATTGTGAATGTGGTTGTATGTTTCTAATTCCTCTAACAAATTTATCTGTACACCTTTTAAAGACCTAAATTATTAAATGTCTGACTGTATAAAATAATATATACTATGCAGAATTATCTCTGAAGTAACACCAGAAGTGTGCCATATCTATATACATATCACGTTCTTTGGCACATCAAATCAGCAGTCTATGTCAACAAATGTATCCGCCATCTTGTATTTAGTTCAGTTTGAATTATAATCCTGTGTCTTATAATATATAAAGGAGGGCTTTTTAAGATGTAAGTTCAATGTATAGAGCGTATATAAGTGGAAAAACTATGTAATCATAAAAACTTTGTTACATTTTAGGATGCAAATATAAAACATTTTCGTAAACTATGCATCACAGAAACGTCGGTATGTGACTTGTTGCAGTATTTCCTTACAGTGTAACTTTATTTTAAATTATACACGACGACATTTCTGACACGTGAAATCAACCTTTAGGTTAATTGGCTTGTACAGCTTCTGCGTGAGTCGTCCTCTGTAATTACACGTGTCTGTTGTTAACAAAAACGATACTATGCAGAAAAAAATATAAAAATATTACTATACAAATCGAATGTTAATTATTTTACACAAATTACTTTGCCTTCTATGGTAACCTGAATCCAAGACAGATTACTAAGTGACATAGTTCTAAATCAAAACTAACTTAGGAAAATTACAAAGTGTCAACAATCCGTGTTAACAAAGCAAAGATAAAAGCTTATGTTCAAAGACGTCATCATAAAAATACCTGCTATATTTAAAGACAAAATTTCGTAAGATATTTTATTGTTATATTTTCGGACATCCCAGTTAATTAGAGATATTAAATGCACGTGGGTGTCTAATTAGCGATCTTGATCTTTATCCAAAATGTTTTAGTGTTCAGCATAATTGCATCAGGAAGGTGACTGATAAAGTCGTGGTTGTGGAATTCAGTTCCCTCACTCAGCAGATCTGTTGGCTCATGGATATGTGCCAGTAAATTTCAAGCTTTTCTAGTAAAACTAATGTTTTTGGTCTTTAATATGGTATCACACATACTAAGTGTTTTATCTCTTGTATGCATTTTGTGAGTTATGTCCTGCATGCGTGTCACTATGGATGTTTTTTTTTTAAGTGACTCAGTCAAAACCCGTAAAGCTGCATTTCAAAACATTTTTTAAAAATTCGTTCTGTCTGTCCTATGTAATGTGCAGAACCATTTACACAACAAACTTTGCATACGACGATGTTGCTTTTTTGAAATGGTTCAGATGGCTCTGAGCACTATGGGACTTAACATCTGAGGTCATCAGTCCCCTAGAACTTAGAACTACTTAAACCTAACTAACATAAGGACATCACACACATCCATGCCCGAGGCAGGATTCGAACCTGCGACCGTAGTGGTCGCGCGCTTCCAGACTGAAGCGCCACATCGGCCGGCGCTTTTTTAAATTCTGTGTGTGTTCCTGTGTTATGTATTAACTGTTGTTCTAGTTTTTCATTGGTGTATGCTACGAGAATACTGGATTTCCTGCATAAGTCGACAGTTTTCTGGTATATACAGAGTGATTCTTATTACCGTTTAAAAATCCTCTAATCGACGTAGATGACGCTGAGACAAGTAATTTAATATAAGACACATGGGGCCGCAAATGTCGGGAAATACCCAAAAATGGGATGACAAGTGTTGGACATGGGAGGTCATCAGATGAAGTATGTCACCGCACGTGCAGCCGTGGAGCCTGTCGGTTTGTCCCATCCCAAGTCAAATCAAGTATCCACGTCGGCGTGGCTCCGGGACCACGTCGGCTACTTTAGCGTGTCGATCTCATGGATCAAGTCTTGTGTCTGACAGGCAGCATTTTGCGTTAGACAATTATGTGTTTACATTGACGCAGTATTTATTATTTTATTTAGCTGTCTCACGGCCTCCACTGGTTACCTGCAAAATACTGTACAGCAAAAATCTACTATATTGCGTCACAAATAAATAACTATATGCTTCTGAATTGCATCGCTACCAGTAAATGACCCACGTGTTCTTAACTAAATAAGCTCTATTAACAAAAAAAGAAGGGACAAAACGAAAGAAACATAAAATAAGAGCAGCTTTTGCTTGTTTACAGCGAGGACAATAATTTTGTAGCTTCTACGTTTACAACAGGTTTTCTAAAATAGAGGAACCTAGCGGAGAGATGTGTAGCACTGACCGCTACCGGCGAGGGTAGGATCGAAAAGTCAAATCTCTGTACGTGAGGTGAGGTACGTCATTTGGTGACGTCACATGTCCAACATTTGTCATCCACTTTTGCGGTATTTTCCGACATTTGCGGCCCCATGTGTCTTATATTAATACTTGTCTCAGCGTCATCTACATCGCTTCGGGATTTTTTAAACGTTAACAAGAATCACGCTGTATATATTCATATGACTGTCACAGTCCTCGTTATTTCCAGCACGTCGCGGGTACGGAGCCATATGCTACTTCGACAGAAGAAACATTTGTTGCCGGCCGCGGTGGTCTCGCGGTTCTAGGTGCGCAGTCTGGAACCGTGAACTGCTACGGTCGCAGGTTCGAATCCTGCCTCGGGCATGGATGTGTGTGATGTCCTTAGGTTAGTTCGGTTTAAGTAGTTCTAAGTACTAGGGGACTGATGACCACAGCAGTTGAGTCCCATAGTGCTCAGAGCCATTTTTTGAAACTTTTGTTCTAAGTACGACTTGTTTCGAAAATTTATTGTGATGCTAACATTTTTATATTAAGTTGTCGATGTGACTGATTCTTCCGAGTGGGAAATGCATTTTATTCTTTTCTTCGTATTTATCTCAATGCAAAAAAGAAAACGAACTTAAGTATATTATTATATTCAACAATTTTTAAATCTGTATTTAGGACAGCGATAACATTTATTTATACATATTAGACGTTTTGCGCTGAAGAAATTGGCTCGTCCTCTCTGTCATCCCGCAATGGAAATGTGGGGTCCTGACCACTCGTCGCCTATAGCCTGCCTAAGGGATGCTGCGTTCTCGGAATGCTATACAACAGTGCAAGTAAATTACATTAGTAATTTTATTTCAATAAAGCAGATTGATAATGCTTAACTTTGAATTCACACTGGAGTCGCAAGCGATGGATGACATGCAAACAAAGTCCTTTGCTGTATACAAGATCCATGTAAGCACTTGGTATGGATCACACGTCACTTCCATCGTAGTATTGTCCTAGTACTGTGCGAATACTGTCTGGACGAGGCTGGCAGGAGCGGCGCTTATATTCACTTCGTCTAGATGTCGCTCCTATCGTGGTGACATCCTGGTCAGCGCGCTATTGGCTGACGTCGTCTCACCGCCTTCTCTGGTCTTGCGTTCTTCGCCTTCGTGCCGGCGCTTTTCGATACGGCGGAACAGCAAATATCACAGGAGATTGATATTTGAAGGATACTATATCTAGCATCATGATCGAAAATATCCGAACGACCTGAATTACATTCCACCTGAGTGGCACGCAACCCTCATTACATAGCTTCCTTGCGGGTTCTCTAGTCACTTTTCGGTATAGTCCTTTGACTATAGAAAATAGCTACCACAAGTGACCGCTAGAGAACAGTGTTCTGTATGGCAATAATTTAAGATGTAAATTAATAACTCGTTACTGTAAATATCAGAGAACGCCGTAGTAGTGGTGAGATAGTTCTTAATGCTTGTAAATTCAAATTTATTGCAATAAGTGACAGTTCTAAAATGTTAACACTCTCATTAGTATCTGAGACTACCAATGCCCGTAACTCTACTACAAAAATTATTCCTTAATCCTTACTCAAATATAATTAAATTTGGAATAAGGTATTTTTCAAGAAGATTTTATCTCCAGAAGTTCAATGATATTTTGAAGTGTTCTTGCTCTCTAAAAGGTTTTCAAAGTACCTATTAACCGTCGTTCGCTTGACGAGTGGTTTTGTATCAACTGGTTAATGCCCTAACGAGACAGACAGAGCGCGATTAACAGTGTGTAGCGCTTTATGGAAACCTCACGATCAACAACGTATCATTAGTAATATGACACGCCTCCGCAGCCGAGGTCGCTAACGCACGCTCGTGCGGTGGCGCTCGACTCGGAGGTAAACGATTCGAACGGTGGATGAAATTTTCACTGCGAGTATTTGGCTGGCAACGGGGGAACAGGTGATGGCGTAAAGGTTCTGGTCACCAATATTTGCGGCAATATTTTGGATTAAATTCCAAAGCTCTCCGCAGTGTCTCTCGTGAGCATGTCACGCTGTTGATCGTGATCCGTTCGTCGGATGGGGACGTCAAACTCGGCATCCGCCTTGGTGCTACATGTGAGGAGCAGGCTAGGTGCCGGCATCGGGTTGCACCCTCTCCCGTCTCTCATCATCTCCGATACGAACATGACGCTACACTACACACACATCAGTCACTTACGCTTCACAGGTACACTTACCCACATAGCTCTCATACTTGGCGAAGGAAATGTGCCTGTGCGCGCGAAGAATAAGAAAAAGTTTTACAATTAGGTGGCTAAACCTGTCCTTCGGGATCTCCCATTCGTGGCATATGACTTTAATTACTAGTAATATCGCACTATTCATCATGATAAGTGGATCTAAGTACAGTTCGGAAGGCACCTATAGCCATAGTTATCTAACAAAAAGTGACATTAAAAATGTAAATTGTCCGTGAGCAGCAAATTGTGCATATGTTTGAACTTTAGATGATAATGTGAACTGTTTACTTCTGGAGATGAATTCAAATCTAACATTCACGGGTAATGAAAACTAAGCAAAATTTTCGTGCCTGATCGAGAATGGAACACAGAACAAATCGTCATTACTGACTTGGCATAAAGAACCGTGATGTATCTAAATTTTGAAATAGTATCAGTTTGCAATTCTGAACTTGAAATCTGATGACAAAACTCCTAGTTTTGTAGCCACGAGTGGACATTAAACGTAAGTTTCTTTCCTCAGTAGCGAGATGGGCTCATGTCTGAATGAGAAATAACATGATGAAGAATTCACTGCTGACTGGGAGTCGGGCCCCACACATATCGTCGTTGACTAAACACCAAGAACGCATTAACTATCGAATTATGTTTCATCAGTAGCTGGGAGTAGCATGTTTGAACTTGAAATGATGAGACGAAAAGTTACGTATCACACTGGAAGCAGAAGTCCTCACATGTCGTTATTGTTGAGAAAGGATGAAGAGATGCTAAAAAGCAAAGCTATTTCCCATGAGCAGATAGATCTGTTCATGCTATAGCTTGAAAAACACAAAGAAAATTTCTATGCCAGACCAGGATTCCAACCACAACAAGCGCCTGACGTGAAGACGTTGGGGTGTTTGGAATTTACAGCAAAAAAACAATTTATGGAACCGTGTCGCCATGAAACGATCAAATACCGCTAGACGAAGGATCCGAGGTCGAATCACAGTCGAGAAGCAATACATTCAACACCTCATGCTCAAATCAAAAATGGAATAACTACCTTATGACCTTACATGGAGTCTGGTTTAGTAACTGAAACAGTACTGGTATTAGAATGGTTAATGGTGACAAAGTTTCTACATGCCGTATCTTCCGTCTCTGTCGTGGTCCAACCTATCCTCTTCTCGGCAGCGAAGGGGCACCATCAATATAGTGAATATAGAATTACGGTACAATCGTACATTCTTCATTGGTGTAACCAGAAGTTAACAGGATCTGTTTGTGGGAAGTAACTACCTTCAGTTGAAGCGAGACTCGAATCCACACCTAGCATCAGTCCACCACATCACCGTGTTCTATATGTGACCGTATCACCATTTTGGCGTAACGCAGAGCCTCGTACTGGATGCCACGGGGTCCCGGGTTCGATTCCCGGCGGGGTCAGGGATTTTCATCTGCCTCGAGATGCCTGGGTGTTTGTGTTGTCCCCCTCATTTCATCATCATCCAGGAAAGTGGCGAAACTGGGCTGAGCAAAGGTTGGGAAATTGTACGGGCGCTGATAACCGCGCAGTTGAGCGCCCCACAAACCAGACATCATCATCATCGTTCTGGATGAGAATGATGACTCTCTGAAGCTGATTACATATGTTCACTGCATTCATTTACTTGTTCGAGCGAATCGCCATTAACTAACTGCCTTAACTGTCCAATGCTTACATTAAATCTCATTTTGTAATCCATACGTATTATAAAAATGGATGTACGTATATATGTATATTCCACATCTCCTCCTAAACCACTGGATCGATTTGAACCAAACTTGGTACACATATCACGTATTGTCTGGAAAGAATCGCTGTGGGGGCAAGAACCACCTACCTATTAAAGGGGAAGTTTGAGAAAGTTGCGTCGGCCACGAGGCGCAAACACGCATACTTCAGCCATCCAGTATTCGAGAAGGAGATCACTTATAGACTTGCCACTAACTTTACACAGATTTTCAAACCTTTACGAAATCTTTTCTCTCTGGTGATCCCCACAAACTGAAAAATGGTGAAAGGAAAGAAAAGCTTATCTCTTAGTACATTTTCGTTGTTCACGCAGTTAAACTGTCGAATGAAGTATTGACATTTCAGTTTATTACTTGTTTACAACTAACTATATTCGCGACACACTCTGCAGACAGTATTCACGTATACCACTGAGTGTACCAGAAAAGATACGCTATGTGATCAAATGTTTCCGAACACCTGGCTGAAAATGACTTACAAGTGAGTGGCACTCTTCACCGGTAATGCTGGAATTCAATATGGTGTTGGCCCACCCTCAGCCTTGATGACAGCTTCCACAGTGGCAGGCATACTTTGAATTAGGTGCTGGAAGGTTCCTTGCGGAATGGCAGCCCATTCTTCAAAGACTGCTGCACTAAGGAGAGGTATCGATGTCGGTCGGTGAGGCCTGGCAAAACATTCCAAAGGTGTTCTGTAGGATTCAGGTCAGGACTCTATACTAGCCAGTCCATTACAGGAATGTTATTGACGTGTAACCACTCCGCCACAGGCCATGCATTATGAACAGGTGCTCGATCGTGTTGAAATATACAATCGCCATCCCCGAATTGCTCTTCAACAATGGGAAGCAAGAAGGTGCTTAAAACATCAATGTAGGCCTGTGCTGTGACAGCGCCACGCAAAACAACAAAGGGTGCAAACCACTTCATGAAAAACACGACCACACCATAACATCATCGCCTCCGAATTTTACTGCTGGCACTACACACGCTGGCAGATGTCGTTCACCAGGCATTCGCCATACCCACACCCTGCCATCGGATTGCCACATCGTGTACCGTGATTCGTCAGTCCACACAACATTTTTCCAGTGTTCAATCGTCCTATATTTACGCTCCTTACACCAAGCGAGGCGTCGTTTAGCATTTACCGGCATGATGTGTGGCTTAGGAGCAGCCGCTCGACCATGAAATCCAAGTTTTCTCACCTCCCGTCTAACTGTCATAGTACTTGCAATGGATCCTGATGCAGTTTGGAACTTCTCTGTGATGGTCTGGATAGATGTCTGGCTATTACACATTACGACCCTCTTCAACTGTCGGCGGTCTCTGTCAGTCAACAGACGATGTCGGCCTGTACACTTTTGTGCTGTAGGTGTCCCTTTACATTTCCAATTCACTATCACTTCGGAAACCGTGGACATAGGGATGTTTAGGAGCGTGGAAATCTCGCGTACAGACGTATGACACAAGTGACATTCAATCACCTGACCACGTTCGAAGTCCGTGAGTTCCGCGGAGCCCCCCATTCTGCTCTTTCACGATGTCTAATGACTACTGAGGTCGTTGATGTGGAGTACGTGGCAGTAGGTGGCAGCACAGTGCACCTAATATGAAAAATGTGTGTTTTTCGGGGTGTCCGGATACTTTTGATCAAATAGTGTTTATCATTGCACCACACATAGTTCAGGAAATCTGACGTTATAAACACTGAGTTACGTGAGAAACTGCAGAGATGCATGACGTGTTATTTCTTTACTGCTAAATCTATTCGCAGCACATTTCGCAGACAACACCCACATATACAACTGGATATACATGCAAAATTGTATCATTGTGCAGCACATAGTCCAGGAGATACGTCATAAACATTGAGCTGTATGAAAATGGAAAAAAAGGCGAAATTTGTTAGATATGCAGGTGAAATACGTGTACAAATATTTGTGAAATACGTGAAATATATGTGAAATATATTTGACATGTGCGTGCGTGGGAAAAGCCACTAGGAAAATGCTCGTCCTGTCATCCTAAACCCCTGGAATGATTTCAACCAAATTTTGTACACATATTATTTACAATATGGAAATAAATACTGACTGAGTGAGAACCACCAACCTCCTATTTTGGGGAAGCGTGATAACGTGAAAAGAGAAGGAGCAGGAGGAGGAGATTGGCACAGACAGGGGAGAGGAGGAGATGGACAGAGAGGGGGGGGGGAGGAAGTGGACAGAGAAGGAGAAGGAGGAGGAGCTCGACAGATAAAGGAAATAGGAGGAGTTGGGAGGAAATTGAGACAGAAAGGGAAGAGAAGGAAATGGACAGAGAAAAGGTTAGGGGGAATTAGAGGGGGAGGAGGAAATAGACAGAGGAGAAAGGAGCAGATGGACAGAGGGGGACGCGCAGGTTGACACACACAGGGAAGAAGACGAGACTGACAGAGAGTGTGGCAGGGGTTGGTTGTTTTTGGGGGGAAGGAGACCAGACAGCGAGGTCATCGGTCTCATCGGATTAGGGAAGGAAGTCGGCCGTGCCCTTTGAAAGGAACCATCCCGGCATTTGCCTGGAGAGATTTAGGGAAATCACGGAAAACCTAAATCAGGATGGCCGGACGCGGGATTGAACCGTCGTCCTTCCGAATGCGAGTCCAGTGTGCTAACCACTGCGCCACCTCGCTCGGTGTGTGGCAGGGGAAGATGGACAGAGAGTAGGGGATGGAGGAGGTGTACAAAGAAAGGGGGTGGGGAAAATGGGTATAGAGGGGGTGAAGGAGGAGATCGACAGAGAGATGGGGAGGAAGAGAGAGACTAATAGAAGATAGGAATAGATACACACCTGGACAAAGCTGAGTACTCATCTAGATAGAGCCTTCCATCCCAGCTGCTCTGCTTTACAATCTGTTCGTCGCACAGTGCAAAAGAAAAGGTGAGTTATTGAACCCACTCTCTTTGTAAGTTTTTAAGCCACGGAGCCCAGAAATAATTCACTTCGTTTTCTAACCCGTGAATAGTAGCAAAGGGCTGGAACGACTTTTCCTTGAAAGAGCTCGTGACTGCCTTTCCTAATCAGAACAATTTCTGCACGACCTATGATCTACAGCGGACGTTCCTGTACTCACGTTGGCTAGCGTAAAATTATTTCATATTGTACTTTGGTTTTCAGCGTGAAATATTTTCGATAAACCGAGTGTACTCCATGCAGTAAAAACAACGTTGTAACCAGTGTTCACACAGCACACGACGTGAGGTATATTAAGCACGCAATCTGCCATTGCGGGCAAAAATCATCCGAAAAAAGTAGGTTGGCCTAGAAGTTCGGGGCGACGATGTTTGGTGTGTTAGTATGCGCGTTGCTGTAAATGTATATATCAATCGTCATTTTTTATTCCTGTTAGTGATCCTGAGTTGACATCTTGAACGTTGCATATGTTAAGGTTTTGATTAGCGTTGTTTATGGGTTAGAAACCGGAGGATTAAACGGAAAAAAGGGTAAAATTTGTAACTTTTTTCCTCTTTGGATTTAATAGAGGGGTAAAGGGAGTTGAGGTAGCTGGAACATTTGTGCCGAATACGAGATGAGTGCTATCACATCAGCAAATAGTTTTCTCACGTCACATAGGATCGTTTTGACATGAATTATTCGCCACATTCAGGAATTCTAACGGCTGTAGTTCTGTCAAGTAAGTGGTCAAACGCTAGTTTCTCTCAACATTGGAGCCTAGAACCAACACTGAGTTGGCTTGGAGTAAGACGACGTTTGCAGCAGGACGACAAACCACAAACGTAGCAATCGGCTGAAACAATTACTGCTCCCTCATTGTCATAGTGATAGCTAAGACAGATAATTCGTAATGAGAAAAAGGGAAATTAGTTGTATTTTGTACGTATAATGACCTTCCTGGACTGATAACATAAATTTGATAGTAAAATGACACACCATAATTGAAAATCATTCAGAATATTTAATCGAAATACCAATAAATATCAAGTGAATGTAGCAGTATAATTCTGTATCATTCCAGGAAGTTACTCGAAAATTATAAGGTGGCCAGTCCTATTCTACGATGTTGTCAAGTCCCAGTGATCCTTGCCGCAGGAAGGAATACGTTTCCACAACCGATGTGTTCCTTGAGCGAGCTAGCATTCCAGGAGAAAGCTTTCGCATCGAAGACGAAATGGAAACTGCCGCCAAATTGACATAAGTTTGAAATACGACAGATATAGGGCAAGGTGTGTAAGCCGCCCGTGACATCATAAACAAAGAGGAGGGGAAATTAACTGGACGGCCCTCCTTGTCATAGCTGTCGTTATTTTAATTTTGTTAAACTCCACGTTTTTAGTATATTCGCAGGAGAATTATAGAGGAGTAATTGTTAGAATAGACTGCTGCATTAAGTGTAAATAAGGAAATAACTTAGTGTTCATTCTGATGAATGGCTCAATGACAGTAAATCCTTAAATAGAAGGAAATTTTAAAAAGCAGACTGGAGTGTCGTTTACACGCATTGACCCACAACAACGTCTGGGAAAACGAATATGTCGGTGCAGATGGACAGACGGTACTGGAGTGTGTGTAGACAACCCAGATGCTGCTGATTCATTAAGCCAAATTACAAAATCTGTTTAATAGCGATCATTGTCAGCTAAGTTATAATTCAAACTAATTTTCTACGATTGGAAGCATTAGTCAACGGTGTGTGGACAGCATCAACACCTTTTCTATCCCACACACAACACAGCCTCATCACATTCTAGTTAATCACAGCAATACGCTCTTTACTTGTACCTTTCTGTAGACGATTTTCTTCGTAACAGGGAGACACCTCTCATTTTAGGGGCGTATCTCACCGCTGTCCGGGGCATCTCCAGACACCTCTTCTGTTGGAATCTCATTGACTGGAATATAATTGAATTCAGCGATTAGTTCCGCTTCGAATAGACCCCGACCAGCGGACACGTGTCTGGAGACGCCCCTGTCAGCGGTGGGATACCAACCTCAGTATCGCCCACTACACAGCCCGACAACCAGTGGTGATGGGCTGTGGTGGCATTTCTTTTCGTAGCAGGACCCCTTCGGTGATCATCCGCTGCAACCTTGCGGCACAGCTGTACGTCGACGATAGTCTACGTCCCGTTTGGTTGCCCTCCAAGGCAAGCCATCCTGAGCTTATATTTCAGCAAGAAAATACCCGCACGCACTCGGAGAGAGTTTCTACTTGTTATCTTCGTGCTTGCCAAACCCTGTCTTGGCCAACAGAGTCCCTGGATTTCTCCCCAATTGAAAACATTTCGGACATTATGGGCAGGGCCCTCAAACCAGCTCGGGATTTTGACGATCTAACTCACCAGTTGGACAGAATTTGGCACAAATCCCTCAAGAGGACATCCAACAAATCTGCCGATCAGTGGCAAGACGAATAAATGCTTGCATAATGGCCAGAGGTAGACCAACACGTTACTGATTTGCTTAGTTTGTGAAGCACTTTCTCTCGAATAAATCATCCAATTTTTCTGAAATTCTTTTTATTTGTTTGCCTGTATGTGTACACCACATCTACCGATTTCCGTCCCATTCGGATCATTACTTCGTGGTGCGTCTTTTTTTGTCTTAGAATGTACGTAGTATCGCGTCACAGGATTTCAATCTTAACATTGTTGATAAATTAAGATTGAAATCGCGTGACACAACACTATGTTTTGTGAATCATATCGTCTAGACCACTTAACATATTTCTTCATTGATTAAGAAGGTTTGGCTACTGCCATTATCAGCTCAAAAACTATGTATTAAAACATTTTATATGAGGTAGCGCTGATGTGCTATCCCGAAATGCGTAAACAGATTTTTAACAATAAGTAGACAGTTATTAGTTCTACCAAAAGAAAGAGTGGTGGTACCTGCTCAGTATTCACCATCTTATGATGGGACTGTGATGAGTGTAGGATGCAAGACCGCGGAGGCTATTCACACTCTATTGAGCAAATTTGAAATATAATCTGGTTGTTAACGAATCATGGTACTTTAATGTAATAATTCTACGACGTCTGGATAGTCTCCACACACTCCAGCATCATCTTACCCGTCTATACCGACGCATTCAGTCACCACATGCTGTTGTGCGACATTGTGTGTAATTACCATTCCAGACTACGTTTATTTAATTGTTGTCTATTTCAAGACTTGCTGTAACTGGGCTCTTCCACAGAATGAGCACTACGTTATTATTTTTATATATACTTTTATATATACTTAAAGTAACCCCTGGATTGGTAGTCCACTCAGGGAACACATCAGCTGTGGAAACGTATTCCTTCACGCTGCGAGAAGGATTGGGCCTTGCCAACATCGCAGAATAAGCCTGGCCACCTTGTTATAGTCAAGTTACTTCCTGGAGTGACATAGAATTATCTTGCTTAATTCACTTGATATTTATTGGTGTTTTAATGAAATATTCTGAATTATTTTCAAATTATGGTGTTTCATTTTACTATAAAATTTACGTTTTTAGTCCAGAAAGGTCATTACACGCAGAAAATACAACTAATTTGGTTTTTTCTCATTACGAATTATCTGTCTTAGTTATGACTAGGACAATGAGAGAGCACTGATTGTTGCAGTTGATTGCTAGCTTTGTGGTAATGTTGTCTTGCTGCGAACGTAGTCTTGCTGCAAGTCCAACTCTGGGTTGGTTCTAGATTCCAATCTCATGAAAGACCAGCGTTTGACCTCTTACGTGACAGAACTACAGCCGTTGGACTTCCTCAATGTGGTAAATAATTCATATCGAAACCATCCTACATGACCCGAGAAAACTATTTGCTGATGTGATAGCACTCATCTCGTACACGGCACAAGTGTTCGAGCTACCTCAGCTCCCTTGAACCCTCTATTAAATACAAAGACAACGAAATGTTACAAATTGTATCCTTTTTTCTCTTTAACGCTCCGGTTTCTGACCCATGAACAACACTACGCAAAACCTTAAAATATGCAACGTTTCATATGTCAACTCAGGAACACTACTACAAATAAAAAATGACGGTTGATAAATACACTCACAGCGTCTTTTAATGCCTATTCAGCAGTGATGATCAGTGCTGTGGTCGAGTCTCGATCAGAGAGCTTTGCTTAGTTTGCATTGCCTACTTATGCTGTGTTTGAAGCCATATCCAGATCAAAACAGTTCGAATGTTATTTAAAGTTCAAACATACGCACAACTAGCAGCTCATGAAAAATTCTCGTTTTAATGTCACTTTGCGTTAGATAACTAGTGCGATAAGTGTCTTTCGATCTGCACATAGATACACGTGCCATGATGGATTCAGTGATGTTACTAGTGATACGGGAAATTAAAATGTAAATGTCGTGTGACTAGGGCCTCCCGTCTGGTAGACGGGGTGCAAATCTTTCGATTTGACGCCACTTCGGCGACTTGCGCGTCGATGCGAATGAAATGATGATGATTAGGACAACTCAACACCCAGTCACTGAGCGGAGAAAAATCTTTCACCCAGCCGGGAATCGAACCCGTGCCGTTCGCCGGGTGCAAATCTTTCGTTTTGACGCCACTTCGGCGACTTGCGCGTCGATGCGAAAGAAATGATGATGATTAGGACAACTCAACACCCAGTCACTGAGCGGAGAAAAATCTCTCACCCAGCCGGGAATCGAACCCGTGCCTTTAGGATTGATGTGCTGTCGCGCTGACGACTCACCTACCGGGGACGGACAGTAAGAAGGTATCGATGGTGAGAGTTCCATTGAGCGCTACACGCTGTAAATTGCGGTCTGTCCGTAACTAGCTGATACAGAACCACTCGCCAAGCAAACGACGGTTAATAGGTGGTTGGAAAACCTTTTAGAGGGGAAGAATACTTCGAAATATCATCGAATTTTTTGGTGTTCAGGTGTTCTTGGAAAATGTCTTATTCGAAAAAATTCCGTTTTGATTAAGGATTAGGGAGTGATTTATGTGGTAGAGTTACGAGCATTAGTCATCTCGGATACTAAATAGTGTGTTAACATTTTAGAACTGTCACTTATTGTAATCAGTTTGAGTTCATAAGCGATAAGAGTTGTCTCACCTTTAATAATGTGTTCTCTGATATTTGTAGCATCGTGCTATTATCTTATGTCTGGATTTGTTATTACAATACAGAGCAGTGTTAGCTAGTGGTCCCTTAACTCTTCTGGTTATGAGCGTCCCACTTCCTCTAAGCCGTTGTTGTAGCTGAGCGAAAGTGGTAGGTGATGGACTGAGGTGATCCGGAAAACATTATCGGTAATGCGGTGTGCGGCTCTACCACTACTTGTGTAACGTGAAGTGGGAGATACGAAAGTCATTCATCTTCAAACTTATCTTATATCCAAACCGTACAGTTCTGGACGTGGGCATCTTACCTAAACTTTTTTCTACTAAATCCCGTCTATTACCCCTAGAATAGGAAACGTGAAACATCCTGTATAACCTGAACCTATGTGAACGTACTCTCATACAAGAAAGTATCCAAACGACCTGAATTGCTTTCCGAGTGATTTGTATTACGCGACATACATACTAAATGGTTATTACAAATCATCACCAGAGAACATTGCTCTATATGGGAATCAGTCCAGAAGTAAATTATTACCACGATACGAGTGCAATAAACAGTAAATACGTTATTAGGGGTGACGCAGTCTTTAATGCTTGTAAACTCAAATTAATTACAATAAAATTCATTTAAAAACGCTAGTTTCAACTTGAAATTGCATTACACAAGTTTTTGTTCTGGACCAGGACCCGGGACTCTATTCAGAAACTATTGTCCGTGTTAACTACTCACGAAAGTTCTTAAAACTGCTTTCATCCACAAGTGACAAAGTGTGCGCATATTTAAACTGGAGATGATGTACCTTACTGTTTTGTGTTGGGCAGTGATTCGAGCCCAGCACCTTCTCGATTGTTTAATAAGAACAACCAAATGTTAGTCGACATTTTTCACCAGTAGCGAAATGACGATACGAAAGAGTTTTGCTTTACCGAGACTCGAACCCGACACCTGTCGTCGATCTTTGCAAACCACGAATAGACATTGAATATCTGTTTATTTCACCAGTAGTGAGATGTGTCTATGTTTGAACTGGAAATAATATAATGTTGAACTGGAAATAATATAATGAAAAGTTACGTGCTGGTTACGAGTCGAACCCACACATATAATCGTTGTTGGCTGCACACGAAGAAACTTTAACTAATGGTTTCATTTGGCTAATAGCTAGGAGCGGCATGTTTGAACCAGAAATGATAGGGCGAAAACTCTGTGTAACGGGCACCGATGGTTACTGTTGATAACACACGGAGCAACGTTAAAAATCATAATTACTTTTGACCTCTAGTTTTGTTTGCACATGGTAAAGCTCAAAATGGCATAGGCAGTAGTTGCTGAGTCCTGCTCCAGTACAAACATCTTCGTCATGTAATCAAGTTGAAACATGCTTTTTGAAATGTCATTTATTGCAATAAATTTAAGTTTGTACGAGTTTAACACTGTCAACTCCAGTAATGTGTTTCCTGATATATGCCTTATGGTATTAATTTGCATCTGGACTGATAGCCATACGGACCAGTATGCCCTAGTGGTCTCTTGTAGTAACCATTTTGTATAGTCAAACGATTGTACCTAGAAGAGATTAGAGGCCCTGCAAGAAAGTTATCTTATGTGAGTGGAATACCAATCACACAGAAAGAAATTTACTTCTTTCAGACACTTCTGAACATTAGAATACGATCATGCTCAGACTGCGTGGTATCGTTACAGCCCACATAACGTAACTATGTTGCAGGTATTCCACTCTCTTTTAGGCACAGTCGTGTGACTGTAAAATGTGGTTATTATATGAGATCGCAAGAAAACATTGCCCTGCATGGTAACCAATTCAAATGTGAATTAATACCATAATATTTGTTTTATAGTTCAAACCCTTGTTTCTTGCTGCAGTCTACATCGTACTTACTTTCCAGGCACATTTCGTCTATTATAGTAAGATATCTTCAGTGGATTTAATCCCGAGTAATACAGTTTTCTTTTTATATACGAATCTCAGAAAATACTTCGCGTCATAATTTTTACGTAAATAAGTTATTACTTACGGTTATTTTTTTCCCATCTAAAATTTGCGTTTTCTCCCATGTCGTCATTGGTTAGAGATCACACCATCATTTCACTTACAAAATATACACACATTTTCATGTCACGATATTTTGGTTATGTTGTTGTGGAACACCATCACTAATCTGGCACTAACTGCAGATTTTTGTTGCGATAATTGTCAGTGATTTCCACTATATCAGTGCTGAGCTGGTGTCTCTTTTTTTATTTTTTTTATTTAAGTGTTGTCAACCTAATGAAATTCTTGATGCAAGCCTAATGTTACTTTATTTTTTTCCTGTCTGTCTCTGTATATGTTGTGTGCCCGCGCGTGTGTGTGTGTGTGTGTGTGTTTGTGTTTGTGTTTGTGTTTGTGTTAGTTGCGCCACGGTTCGACCTGGCGTAGCGGACGGCTGTAGTGACCGACTCAACAAAATGACGTGACGAGTAGGGTATCGCAAGACGCGTCGCTAACTAGGGCGCCTGGCACAAGACCGAGGATTCAGTAAGCTGAAATTGCCAAAGACGCTGCACAGGACCTCTGAAGAGGAGGAGGTGCTTCACACTAGAGCAATGACAGACCTGGAGGAGGACTGACACTTGGCCGGCGCCTCAGACCTGTTGTTACTTAGACGTCAGGAACGGTGTCGTTTCAAAAACACTAGCCGAACAAATCTGTATACATACCACCTAGTTAAGACAGGCATTACTGCAATCACCAGCAACGCTAAAACAGGGGAGGTCCACGTTAGTCGTGGAGCAGAGACGAAGTAAACTGCCTCCAGCTGACTCTTATCTTCAACAGCGCCGCGCCGGGTAGCCGCGCTGTTTCAGGCGCCTTGCCACGGTTCGCTCGGCTCCCCTGTCGGAGGTTCGAGTCCTCCCTCGGTCATGGGTGTGTGTGTTGTCCTTAGCGTAAGTTAGTTTATGTTAGATTAAGCAGTGTGTAACCCTACGGACCAATGACCTCAGCAGTGTGGTCCCATAGGAACCTACCGCCACCAAAAATTCTGTATGTAACATTTGGCTCTGCTTAGTTTACAGTCTGATAGTGGCATTTCCGAATCCATGTCCGACAGGATTTAAGGGGTGCACACTTTGTTACTTGTAATGAAACCATAGTTAACATCTTTCGTGGTTAGTTTACAGAGACAATAGTTGCTGGATAGGAGTCTCGGACTAGTATAAAATTTTTCGACATGTAATTTCAAGTAACTTCCTTGCAGGTCCTCTACTCTGTTTTACGTACAGTCTTGTGACCACACAGAATGGTTACAACACACCCCTAGAGAACACTTCTCTGTATGGTAATCAGTACAGATACAAATTAAAACCACGATATTTCAAACTAATACTGGCCAAAAAACATATATTTCACGTCTGTTTATCCCTACTCAGCAATGACAGTCGGTGTATGTTCGAGTGTTAATGAGGCACGAAAGTTTTGGTTGGTTAGCATTGGCCATAGGTGCTAGATTGGAGACCAAATCCAGTACAAAGCAACTGGGCACGTCATTTAAAGTTCAAATATATGCGCAAATAGCTGCTTTTGAATCCCTTAGATAACAAGGGCGAGAGGTGACTTGAACTCATAAACTATTATGATTACAGTGAAATTACTAGTGATATGCTGTTGATTTTAAGATTTCCGTAAAGCACATCAGGCTCTTAACTGCTGTTTTCATTTTGGTTATATCTTTAATGAGATTGTGTAAAATCACCCACCAAGCGAATGATGGCTTTTAGGTGGTTGGAAAACCTTTTAGAATGGAAAGAATATTTCTAACTATCGTAGAACAGTAGAAGTCCTGGTATTCTTACAAAAGCTCTTATTAAAGAAAAAAAATAGTTTTTAGTAAGAATTACTGAAACATTTATGTGACAAAGTTAGCAATTCTAGTTGTCTCAGATGCTAATGAGAGTGGTTATATTTTGAAAAACCACATATTGTAGTAAATTTGAGTTTACAAGCGTTAGGTATTATCTCATCTCTGGTAACCTGTTTCCTGACATTTGAAATATCGTGGTTTTAATTTGTATCTGTACTGATTACCATACAGAAAATTGTTCTCCAGGGGTCTGTTGTAACCATTCTGTGTGGTCACAAGACTGTACGTAAAACAGCGTAGAGGACCAGCAAGGAAGTTATGTCATGCGGGCTGCAAGCAAACTAGGCGGAATGCAATCGAGGACATTCGTATACTTTTGGTCATGAGAGCACATATACAATATTGTTTATAAGAGTGATATAAATGAGAATACCAGTAGTTACAGTATATCTGAAAGACATTTGAGACAGAAAACCGATCCGGGCATTAAATCCTCTCAGTGTTCAAGTTGCGTCAAATCTAAGTAAAAACTCGAACTTTTAAAGATGTCCACACCTTCTCCGTCAGACCATTCGAAACCAGTTTTCGATTCACTTTCCAATTTTGAGGATAAGGGTTCGTAAAACAAATTATACTTTGTACTCAGGATGTGTTTCCTATTAAACCTTTCATAGAAGAGTTCACGACTGAGTAAGTTAGCAACTAATTGTAAGTTAATTTGGAGTACTGTGTGCGAGGAACAGGAAAGCTACAGTTTTAATCCTACATGTTTCAGTGGAAAATAATAAGTAACTACCGTATCGTTCAAACATATGAGGCGTACATACATTTAACTGTTATTGAAGATAAAACGCGAGTTATCACTGTCGACGGACAGTGGGAGAGATTATTGGTATTGACGTATGCGGCAAGACTAGTATAAAATACGTTATTATCAAAAAAGGTAATATGATCTTACCTAAAACGGCCAAATTCATTTCGTGGATTCGGTTTTTCAATAGAATATGCAATCCACTCATGCATTGAACTGAATCAAGCAACAGAACGTTAAAGCAATGAGAATTTAAAGATCAATCTACCGCAGAAACTATATCTCGATTTTTAACCCATTTCGTTATTGATCATATGTATGCCACAGAACTTGATGAATCCTCACGTGCGTATGAATAACACAGGACTGTCACGCTGATGATGCAGTGCAGAATTCCAGAACACAGAACTATGGAGAAGCGACATTTCACACGTATTCTCATCTGAAAATCTGAATTCCATTTTTTTCTACATAAATTAACGTAAATCGAATTTATTTCTGAGTTATTCTTAATTTGATTTGTAGCAACTGCCTACTAAAATAAATGTGTGGCTAAATTTTCATTTGTCTCGGTGAGTAATGTGCACAAATGAATAGCAAGTACTCACGATTACACATGGTTTTGTTTTGCGACTTTCTTTTCTTTTTATGATAAGCATTCTTCCTCCTGACATTGTATGAGTAAATGTACATCTGAATATCTTGCTCACAAGATCACTGTATAAATCGTATTTTCTTTCCACCGTTTATATTTTCTTTTTGTCTTCAAAAATGATTTTACATAAAGTAATGGACTTTTTTCAGTTGAAGTATGACGTATCTGAAATGCACAGTTGCTAGATTGACCGGTTTGTATACTAAGACAATTTGCATATCTAATATTTCGCAATGTACATCTTACTGGCCTTTTTAGGTGGTTGGGGGTGGGGGGGGGGGGGGGGGGGGAGTGTCATCTGTCACTGCATGGCGTCACGAGGCGTGCCAGATTTCCTCTCCCGCGCCGAGCTCTTATCTCAGAGTAGCACTTACACCCAACGACTGCAATTATTTGTTGAGCACATTCTAATTTTTGTCCTCTCGTACAGTTTTTAGCCCTCCATTAACATGGAAGTTATTTCCTGTCATGTCCCTTCTTATAGTAAGTGCTCTCCACATACTCTGTGACAACTTCGCATTTTTATGTAATTCGTCTATCTCGCTGAATAAGATAATTACATAATCACCAAAATACACTTGTACACAATTATTCTCAGCGTTAATTATGAATGAACTCAGTAACTGTAGTCTGTCCTACCGCGTTACATGTTCTTACACGACGGTGTTTGATATTCTTCTCTGTGCTAATGTAAAATTCTCTATTCATCCATCATCAATTTGACCCTGAGTTATGAAATGTGGGCTAGCTCATGATGTTTCTGCTACTCAAGTGTATGTGTCTCAAGGCATAATTTTTCCGAATTTCAGCAAATTCTGTGACGTGATTTGGGATTAAAAGGTGTAATTCAAGTAAATAAGGGTAGAAATGCGGTTAAGATTGTTCGAAATTTTACTAACTATATCGGAAAACTACATCTTCTAAACTAGATGTAGGCTGTGACCGTCATATCATTAAATCAGTCTGCTGTTCTTGAGTTTACATTACACAAATTAAGACCTGCTGGATGCTTGATTTTTTCATATATATTCCGTCACATAATATATGTCACGGTGCATTTGATAATTCTAGCAATAGTTAATTATGTATACATTCTTGGCACGTTTTCGACGCTGTGACGATACATTTACAACTGGAAACAACTATCATACATTTTTCTTCGTAACGCACATAATTACTTTCAGTTTAGACTAAGAAATTTTCTTTGCTGTACGTGGAAGTTCCTAAAATGCTTGCTAATTTGTGCTTGGCTCCGCCTTTTTTAAGTGCAATAGACAGAGCAGTCCATAAATGAGAGCGCAGTTCCTGTTTAGAAGCCAAGTGAGGCAGTTCTGTTTCAATATCGAGCTTAAATTCTTGCTAAAGTACGATGAACTAAAATTCGACTAAAAGTCATTTTACAACTTGCTAAAACGCCACTTCAGTGTTGAATGAGAAACAGGTGATTGGTTTATATTTAAAATTGGTGAGCTCAAAAAGCATTGTAGGACTGCCATCAATGTAAGACGTATTCGCGTAAGATTTTACTTTGTTACATGAATAAGCAAATTATAATAATTTTTATGTGTTTATTACGGTAAATTAATACTTCGGTGAATATTCTACGTACGTTTTGAATACTGTTTTGTCTAACCGATAATTCATGTTTAATTGAACAACTGCAACATAGTTTCTGAGATAAGTTTGCTACTTAAAATAGGCCGCTGAAACGTGAACGGTCAACACATTCCACAGTCTGTTGTATACCCAAGGGCTAAGAGTGGATTAAACATAGTCACCTGAAGTTTTTACAGACCACCTGCCTTAGTAGCAGTAGTGGCGGAGTATTTTAGGGGAACTTGGAGAATATTTCGTGTAAGGTCATGTTATAGTATTAGGTGGAAGTTTGAACTTACCAGCTATAGACCGGGAAGCTCAAGTGATTAAGGCGGGTAATAGGGAGAGGGAATCATGTGAAATTGTTCTAAATGCCTTATCCGAAAATTACCTGCAGCAGCTAATGAGAGACCCTGCTCCGAAAAATATATTTGGTCTTTTAGTCACCAACTGGCCCAAACTTTTTGACTCAGCGTAGGACAGGAAATCAGCGATAATAAGGCCGTTGCAGCATCACTAAATACGGCTGAGAATAGGATTCTGAATAAAAGCAGTAAGATATTTGTGCTTCGCAAGAGCGACAAAAAGCAGATTTCAGATTATCTGAACGGTCAACATAAGATTTAATCTCCATAACAGACAATGTTAAGCTTCAACGGACGAAGTTCAAAAGTATAGTACAATACGCTTTAGACAAGTATGTACCGAGAAAAGTTGTGATGGATGGGAAAGACCCACCGTGGTTCGACAGTCGTGTTACAAAGCTGCTACGACAGCAAAGAGCGCTTCAGTGAAAATTTAAAAGTAGTAAAAACCTTAAAAACCAACAAAAACTGAACAAACACAAAATTAGCGTAAGCAGATCCATACGTGAACGGTTCAACGAACTAGAAAATAAAATTTTATCTACCAGCTTGACAGAAAGTCCCAAGAAGTTTTGGTCTCACGTTAAACCAGTGAACGAATCGAAGCCGCTGTACAACCTGTGAGACTGCAATGGTATCGAAATAGAGGATGACAGAGAAAGCAGAAATACTGAACGTCTATTTCCAAAACTGATCCGCTGAGAAATGTAACACAGCATTTCCTCGTTTAAACTGTCGCACGAAAGTCAGAATGCCAGATATCGAAGTAAGTGAACACGATACAGGAAAGCAACGGAAATCACTCAATAGAGGCAAGGCCATGAACCTGACCTGATACCAATATGATTCTACACTCAGTATGTGAAAGAACTTGCTCCTCTGCTAGTAGCAATTGTACTGTAGGTCGCTAGAGTTTGGAGAAAAGCTAAGGTCACTTCCGTCTCTGTTCGTTCACAAGTCCCAGAAAGCAGTAGGTATCGGTGCCTAGTTGATACTGTGTTCGCCGGCCGGAGTAGCCTTGCGGTTCTAGGCGTTACAGTCTGGGGCCGAGCAACCGCTACGGTCGCAGGTTCGAATCCTGCCTCGGGCATGGATGTGTGTGATGTCCTTAGGTTAGTTAGGTTTAATTAGTTCTAAGTTCTAGGCGATTGATGACCTCAGAAGTTAAGTCGCATAGTGCTCAGAGCCATTTGAACCATTTTTTGACACTGTGTTATTCGACTTCGGGAAGACGTTTGATGCAGTTCCTAATGAACAAAATACGAGCGTACGGAATAACAGACGATTTGTGTGATGAACTGAAGAATTTATAGCAAAAAGAACTCAGCAGGCATGCTACTCTCAACGGAGAGTAATCTTCAGACGTAAAAGTAATTGGGGCGAACCGTAAGGGAGTGTTGTAGGACCATTACTACTTACAATATAAATAAATAACCCCGACGATAACTGGGAAGTTCTACGAGGCTTTTCGCGGATGATGCTGTAGTATACGGAGAAGACGCAACGCTAGAAAACTGTAGCGACATTCAGGAAGACCGACAGGGGATCGACGCTTGGTGCAGGAATTGGCACTTAACAATCAGCATAACGTACTGCTCGCAAATATACAGAAAGGCCCATTATCATATAATCACACGATTGCAGGACAATCACTGGTTTATCTAGGAGTACGCGTACACTACAGTCTGGAACCGCACGACCGCTACTGTCGCAGGTTCGAATCCTGCCTCGGGCATGGATGTGTGTAATGTCCTTAGGTTAGTTAGGTTTAATTAGTTCTCAGTTCTAAGGGACTGATGACCTCAGAAGTTAAGTCCCATAGTGCTCAGAGCCATTTGAACCAGTACGCGTACGGAGCGGTTGAAAGTGGCACGACCACGTAGAACTAATGGTAGGTAAGGCAGATGCCACACTGGGATTCAGTCGAAGAATCCTCAGAACGTATAGTCAAACCACGAAGGAGGTACCTTACAATGCTCGTCAGTGGAGAATCCTTACCAGGTAGGACTGAAAGAGAAAATATGGAAGATACAAAGTAGTACAAAGCGCTTCGTTACAGGTTCATTTAGTAAGAGCAAAAGCGTCATGGAAAAGCTCAGCCAAGTCCAGTGGCAGACGCTGCCAGTGTGGTTTTCTGAATTGCTATGCCGTTTACTGTTGAAGATCCGAGAGCCTACATTGCTAGAAGAGTCAACCAAAATATTGCTCCCTCCCAAGCTTATCTCACAAAAAGGCCATGAACATAAAATTAGAGAGGATCGAGCTCACGCAGATCGTCAATAACTGTTCTTTTGCGAATGATTCGCGATTGGAATAGGAAACGGGGGAAGCGGCAGCAGCACCCAAAGCACCCTCTGCCACATACTGTAAGATTTAGACGCAGGTGTGCTTCTCATCAGGGTGTTTTGAGGAACAAACAGAATGTAAAGCTGGAATTCGGCAAAGGTGCACAAGTTGCTGTAAAACTAACATTTCGAAAATACACTGAAGAGCCAAACAAACTAGTACACGTGCCTAATATCGTGTAGGGGCCCCGCGAGCACGCAGAAGTGCAGCAACACGAGGTGACATGGACTTGACTAATGTGTGAAGTAGTCTTGGAGGGAAAATATTGCAGGGTTGTCCATAAATCCGTAACAGTACGAGGGGCTGGAGATCTCTTCTGAACAGCACGGTGCAAGGCATCCCAGAAATACTCAATAATTTTCATGTCCGGGGAGTTCGGTGGCCAGCGGAAGTGTTTAACCTCGGCAGAGCCTTCCTGGAGCCACCCTGTAGCAGTTCTGGACGTATGGGGTGTCGCATTGTCCTATTGGAATTGCTAAAGTCCGTCGGAATGCACAATGGACATGAATGGATGCAGTTGATCAGACACGATGCTTACGTACGTATCACCTATCAGAGTCGTATCTAGACGTATCAGGGGTCCCATATCATTCCAACTGCACACGCTCCACACCATTACAGAGCCTCCACTAGCTTGAACAGTCCCCCGCTGACATGCAGGGTCCATGGATTCATGAGCTTGTCTCCATACCGTAAACGTCCATTCGCTCGATAAAATTTGAAGCGACACTCGTCCGAACAGACATGTTTTCAGTCATCAGCAGTCCAATGTTGGTGTTTCCGGGCCCAGGCAAGGCGTAAAGCTTTGTGTCGTGCAGTCATCAAGGGTACACGAGTGGCCTTTGGCTCCGATAGCCCATATCGATGATGTTTCGTTGAATGGTTCGCACGCTGACACTTGTTGATGGCCCAGCATTGAAATCTGCAGCAATTTGGGAAAGGGTTGCACTTTTGTCACGTTGAACGATTCTCTTCAGACGTCGATGGTACCGTTCTTGCAGGTGCACTCACGAAATGGTCGTACGGGAAAATCCCCACTTCATCGCTACCTCTGAGATGCTGTGTCCCATCGCTCGTGCGCCGACTACAACACCAGTTCAATCTTACGTAAATCTTGGTAACCTGACATTGTAGCAGCAGTAACCGATCTAACAAATGTGCCAGACACTTGTTGTCTTATATGGGCATTGCCGACCGCAGCACCGTATTCTGTTTACATATCTCTGTATTTGAATACGCATGCATATACCAGTTTCTGTGGCGCTTCAGTGTAGTACTTGCCAAGTAAAAGTTTCTGTTTGGATGAAGAACACCTGTTTAAATGAAGAACAAGGAGAAACAGGCTTTATACCTCTATTGAGAGACGTTACAAAGCTTAAAATAGGACGAGTGTGCAATCGGAATCCCGGTTCGACAATGTTCACCTGCCGAGAGAGCAGGCGCCGGAAGCGGCGACATCTGTCTGGAGGTAGGAGCAGACAGTAAAGCAGCTTCTACCGCCTCAGTAGATTCCTATCTGCATTCCCTCTACCCCTATTCTGTCACTGCCAGAAGGTGCTTCATACCAATGTTACTTCCTTTGTTATTCTATTTGCGAATGTAAAGGGCGAAAAATAATTTATCTTCGCCTCTGCGGTTTATGGTTCTTAAACGAGATACAATAACAAGACTTATATTAAAAATACACGAAAGGTATCGCTTTCAAGAAAAGTTACATGACATCACTGCTGACTAGTTCCGCAGATTTCTTGTCATTATTGTACGTATATAATCGAAACTAGTCATCATTTATGCCATGCAAGTGGGACTGTAGAAATAAACTTCTTTTTAAAAAAATATATATATGCATGGTAGCTCCCGCACGGAAATGACGTCCGCTCCAAAAGATATTCCCTATACATCATTCAGGTGCGTGCCCGAACGTGCTCATATTCTGAAGACCAGGTAGATAAGCTCTGTGGAGAGTGATAGCAGATTCCGCTAAAAGGTAATAATACGGAATTTATATGCGAAAGTAGAAGCCATTATTAGGAAATTTCGAATACGACACCAGAAATAAGAGAACTCATACGTCAGCAGAATTCACCGAGAAGATCAACATGGCTGACCTCAGTACAGTCTTCCGAAAGATCAATATAATCATTGCATGGTTTGTGACGGTGCTATACACACATCAAAAAAGGTATTGCATCTCCGTGGTTCCGAGAGTTCCGGAACCTGTACCTTTCTATTGCTCATGAAAACCACACATTGCATGTCGTAACACCGCAAAGCGAGACCTTCAGAGGTGGTGGTCCAGATTGATGTACACACCGGTACCTCTAATACCCAGCAGCACGTCCTCTTGCATTGATGCATGGTTGTATTCGTCGTGGCATACTATCCACAAGTTCATCAAGGCACTATTGGTCCAGATTGTCCCACTCCTCAACGGCGATTCGGAGTAGATCCCTCAGAGTGGTTGGTGGATCACGTCGTCCATAAACAGCCCTTTTCAATCTATCCCAGTCATTAGCGATAGGGTTCATGTCTGGTGAACATGCTGACCACTCTAGTCGAGCGATGTCGTTATCCTGAAGGAAGTCATTCACAAGATGTGCTCGATGGGGGCTCGAACTGTCGTACATGAACACGAAAGCCTCGCCAATATGCTGTCGATATGGTTGCACTATTGGTCGGAGGACGGCATTCACGTATCGTAGAGCCGTTACGGCGTCTTCCATGACCACCAGCGGCGTACGTTGGCCCCACATCATACTACCCCAAAGCAGCAGGGCGCCTCCACTTTGCTGCACTCGCTGGACAGTGTGTCTAAGGCGTTCAGCCTGACCGGGTTGCCCATTCTGGAAACATCCCCACGATGTGGCTAAGCCATGTCTCCCCAATATCCTTTCTTCCAGGTGTGCTAGTTGTGCAGGAGAGCTTCTGTGAAGTTTGGAAGCAGGAGACGAGGTACTGGCGCAAGTATGGCTATGAGGACGATTCCTGAGCCGTGCTTGGGTAGTTCGGTTGGCAGAGCACTTGCTCGCTAAAAGCGAAGGTCCTGAGTTCGAGCCTCGGTCCTGCACACAGTTTTAATCTGCCAGTAGGTTTCGTATCAGCGCACACTCTGCTGCAGAGTGAAACTTTCATTCTGCTTGAACTTTGCCCCTAATCCCTCTACGTCCATATTACTGGAACTAACTGACGTCAATTCACTCTATAACTGAGATGCTGACAACTGCTTATCTGCTCTATCTAGCAGAAATACGCTCCTAGCCTTCTTGACTGATTTATTAACTTTCGTAGCCAGAGTTGCTATAATGACATCATGATCGCTAATCCCCAATTCTATACTCACATTGTCGAGAAGATCTCGCCTATACGTAGATACAAGGTCTAAGATAGCGTGTGGGTTATCGAGCTAGCTGTTCAAGACAGTTTTCAGGAAACGAGTACAAAAGTATCGCGTACGACTCTGCAATGAATCGATAGAAATACGAGTCTATAGTCGGCAGGTTAAAGTCGCCTCCAACTAGTATTGCATGATCTGGGTTTTTGCCCGTTATTGACCGTATATTTTCTTTGAATGATTCTAGAACTGTCACATCAGAATCGGGCGACCCGTAAAAACATCCAACGGTTAACTTGGTTTCACCTGAACATATTATACTCGACCAGATGACTTCACTGTCACACTCATCTTCGACCTGGATAGAGGCAATATTTATTTTTGTCAACTGCAATGAACTCTCTCCCTCCTATGGCCTCTAATCAGTCTTTTCGAAATATGTTCCATGACTCACTAAATATCTCAGAGCTTTTCACTTCGGGTTTCAGCCAGCTTTCAGTCCCAAAAATAATTTGAGCGCGAGAACGTCTCTGGATGGCAGTAAATTCGGGTCCTTTATTATGAATATTTCGACAAATGACTGATAAAATTTTGACAGTCGAAGCGTCTTTACTCTGAACGCGGTCTGACTCCCTTGATGCGTATCGACTGTCGAGTGTTCATAAGAGTACCTCAAACTACCGCCTAGTCTAAAAAAACCCTCATGTGCACTCTACAAGTACTCTGTTACCCGAGTAGTTGCTACCTTCGTGTGGTGCACTCCTGAAAAGGGCCAAAAAACCTGGCACACCTGACTAATATCGTGTAGGGCCCCCGCGAGCACGCACAAGTGCCGCAGCACGACGTGGGATGGACTCGATTAATGTCTGAAATGGTGCTGGAGGGAACTGACACCATGAATCCTGCAGGGCTGTCCATAAATCCGTAAGAGTGCGAGTGGGTGGAAATCTCTTCTGAACAGCATATTGTAAGGCATCCCAGATATGCTCCATAATGTTCATGTCTGGGGACTTTGGCGGCCAGCGGAAGTGTTTAAATTCAGAAGAGTGTTCCTGGAGCCACTCTGTAGCAATTCTGGACGTGTGGAGTGTCGTATTGTTCTGCTGGAATTGCCCAAGTCCGTCGGAATGCACAATGAACATGAATGGATGCAGGTGATCAGACAGGATGCTTACTTACGTGTCACCTGTCAGAGTCGTATCGAGATGTGTCAGGGGTCCCATATCGCTCAAATGCACGCACCCCACACTATTACAGAGCCTCCACAAGCTTGAACAGCCCCCTGATGACATACAGCGTCCACGGATTCATGAGGTTGTCTCCATAATGGTACACGTCCATCCGTTCGATACTATTGAAACCAGACTCGTCTGACCAGGCAACAAGTTTCCAGTCATCAACAGTCCAATGTCGGTGTTGAGGGGCCAAGGCGAGGCGTAAAGCTTTGTGTCGTGCAGTTATCAAGGGTATACGAGTGGGTCTTCGACTCCGAAAGCCCATATCGATGATGTTTCGTTGAATGTTTCGCGAACTGACACTTGTTCGTAGCCCATTGAAATCTGCAGCAGTTTGCGGAAGGGTTGCACTTCTGTCACGTTGAACGATTCATTTCAATCGTCTTGCAGCACCATTTTCCGGCCGCAGCGATGTCGGAGATTTGATGTTTTACGGGGTTCCTGATATTCACGGCACACTCGTGAAATGGTCTTACGGGAAAATCCCCCCTTCATCGCTACCTCAGAGATGCATCGCTCGTGCGCTGACTATAACACCACGTTCACACTCGTTTAAATCATGATAACCTGCAATTGTAGCAGCAGTAACCGATCTAACAAATGCGCCAGACACTTGTCTTATATAGGCGTTAGCCAACCGCAGCGTCGTATTCCGCCTGTTTACATATCTCTGTATTTGAAAACGCATGCCAATAATAGTTTCTTTGGAGCTTCAGTGTACGTAAGAGGTTTGCAACAACTGCTCGAAAGTATCATGGTCCTAAAATAGCTTAAATCTTTGGAATTTACTTTATGAGCTTAACATGGAGTCATGGGTACAACGACATACATGAGACAATTTATTACCAAAAATCATCCCTAAATTAAGTTATAATGCGCCTAGTATATCTACAGATATGACGCGCTCCTCAATCAAAATCACAAGTGTCACTAATGTATCCAATGTATAAAGCTTCCGTTTTAGATACTTGAAAGTTGCCTAAGGCCAAAGTTGTATAATCGTACATTAAATAAATAGAGTGGCAGCTGAAGGTATCACGAAATCATTCAAAAAATTCATCGCAGCTGCAGACCCTATCGCATTGAAAATTATACTATCGAAAGGCTCATTGGAATTCGGAATCCACCTATGTAGACACCTTCAGAGAAGGTCTGGGTGAGCTAGATTCCTATAAATTCACTTCATGGCTTCCATAACAGCTTCAGGAATAGAGTTCTTGTGTTCAAAATACACTCCTGAAACTTCAGCCTTCAGGAATCTACACCATGATGTAGGTCCAGGTTGGTGAACTGAGTGCGTCGCTTTTCTTTCAGTAGAGAGTTTGTGGACTTGTGAGATCAAAACTGCTTTCTTCATCCTTTCTAAATCATATTCGTTATTCCTGATGGCAATTCTATAATACTGCTGAAGCTGATCTATTGTTTTATCAGTCAGGCGACACCTCAGTAGGTTCACCATCTGCGTGTTATTGGCAATAATTCGTTTCAATTTTCTGAGGCTTGTGCCCATCCTATTTTGTACATGTCCGTCGTATTCCAGTTTCTTTAACTCTACATTTTCATATGTATTTGATTCAACTACTCCCTTACAGGCTTTAGAATCGCATACAAAGAGATGCATGTCCGAAATAAGGTCGTGTCGGAGATCCGCAAGTAATATAATAAAATTAAAAGTAAAATACTTCTAAACGTCACAGAAAGATACGTTATACAGCATTTTGTGCAAGAAAGAATGAAGAATATTGTTCAGCTTCTTTTGTAAAATGTCAGAAATTTTGATTTTTTGATTACACACTTCCCTAACCGATTAATTAACAAATAACTGTGTACTAAAACAGTTTTTTTGGTTAACGTCGGCAAAAAAATATTTTCTGATGGACTGTAGCTCTATGCTTTCAGACCTTTCTGTAGACAGTGAGCGTGTGCATAAACTACCCGAAGCTGTATTGGATTGTGCACATGAAAATCAATAGCGTTGTTAGCTTACACCGCCAAGATGCCAGAGGAACGTTAGTTACGGTGACAGCACACAACTGGTACGGCGACCAGCGTTAGGTACGGCGGCAACACGAGGCGAAGGAGAGAGCGTGGCGTCGTTGACAGCGCAAGTCACAGCTTCCGTTGCGTCAGTGTGCCGAGGTCGCCTTCTGACGTCCGAGACAGACAGAGAGAGAGAGAGCCCTTAGATGCATACCGCTATCGTCAGCGCACCAGCCTCACTAACAAAAATGCCGAACGGTGATTTTTTGCACGAATCACTGGAACTGCTATTAAATGTCCATTTTATTGCCGGCCGCGGTGGTTTCGGGGTTCTAGGCGCTCAGTCCGGAACCGCGCGACTGCTACGGTCGCAGGTTCGAATCCTGCCTCGGGCATGGACGTGTGTGATGTCCTTAGGTCAGTTAGGTTTAAGTAGTTCTAAGTTCTAGGGGACTGATGACCACAGCAGTTAAGTCCCATAGTGCTCAGAGCCATTTCCATTTTATTCTCCAGTACACGTTTTGATTTGCAGCTTCATTTCCGGTTAGTTAGTTCCCTGTACGCGAAAGTGCTAGCAAAAATTATTCCAGTCGATTGTAGCATCAGATATATATTTCCATGAAATGTCCTATTTCTATGACTTTATAACGTCAAGCTGGTCGTTGGCATTACAAATGACAATCGGAAGTGCAGGCGTCATCGACTTGAAAGCTAGAGCTACATTCAAAGAACCTTGATGTGTGCAGTGAAGGGCACTTGAGAGATCATTATTTCTTCCTCCCACTCCCCTCCCCCTTCTCCCATTTAGGAATGCTACGCGCGAGTTATAATTTCTCTGTAATTCTCGTCACCTATACATCGCAACTATCGTTAGATATACGTTTACGACTGTAATGGCTTCCTCACTCTTCTCTGAACGCATGGTCTCTGAATTTTAACAGTAAACTTCTCCGAGCTTCACAACACCTCTCTTGTAGTGTTTGCCAGTGGCGATGAATGAGAATCACCGCGAGCAAAACAAACCGTAACGAAATCACCGTCTACCTCTGGATCTTCTCTATCTTGCTATTAATTCTGTGTGTTACAGGTCCCTAACTGGCGAGCAGTGCACCACAGACTATTGAACGAGACTTTTGTAACGTGTCTCATTCTTGGACGAATTACGTTTCCTTATGATTCATCCAGTGACTCTTAACTGGGCTCCAGTCTTTCCTATTATGTGGTCGTTCCAATTTAGGACATCTACATCTACATTTATACTCCGCAAGCCACCCAACGGTGTGTGGCGGAGGGCACTTTACGTGCCACTGTCATTACCTCCCTTTCCTGTTCCAGTCGCGTATGGTTCGCGGGAAGAACGACTGTCTGAAAGCCTCCGTGCGCGCTCTAATCTCTCTAATTTTACATTCGTGATCTCCTCGGGAGGTATAAGTAGGGGGAAGCAATATATTCGATACCTCATCCAGAAACGCACCCTCTCGAAACCTGGCGAGCAAGCTACACCGCGATGCAGAGCGCCTCTCTTGCAGAGTCTGCCACTTGAGTTTATTAAACATCTCCGTAACGCTATCACGGTTACCAAATAACCCTGTGACGAAACGCGCCGCTCTTCTTTGGATCTTCTCTATCTCCTCCGTCAGACCGATCTGGTACGGATCCCACACTGATGAGCAATACTCAAGTATAGGTCGAACGAGTGTTTTGTAAGCCACCTCCTTTGTTGATGGACTACATTTTCTAAGCACTCTCCCAATGAATCTCAACCTGGTACCCGCCTTACCAACAATTAATTTTGTATGATCATTCCACTTCAAATCGTTCCGCACGCATACTCCCAGATATTTTACAGAAGTAACTGCTACCAGTGTTTGTTCCGCTATCATATAATCATACAATAAAGGATCCTTCTTTCTATGTATTCGCAATACATTACATAGGTCTATGTTAAGGGTCAGTTGCCACTCCCTGCACCAAGTGCCTATCCGCTGCAGATCTTCCTGCATTTCGCTACAATTTTCTAATGCTGCAACTTCTCTGTATACTACAGCATCATCCGCGAAAAGCCGCATGGAACTTCCGACACTATCTACTAGGTCATTTATATATATTGTGAAAAGCAATGGTCCCATAACACTCCCCTGTGGCACGCCAGAGTTTACTTTAACGTCTGTAGACGTCTCTCCATTGATAACAACATGCTGTGTTCTGTTTGCTAAAAGCTCTTCAATCCAGCCACACAGCTGGTCTCATATTCCGTAGGCTCTTACTTTGTTTATCAGGCGACAGTGCGGAACTGTATCGAACGCCTTCCGGAAGTCAAGAAAAATAGCATCTACCTGGGAGCCTGTATCTAATATTTTCTGGGTCTCATGAACAAATAAGTCGAGTTGGGTCTCACACGATCGCTGTTTCCGGAATCCATGTTGATTCCTACATAGTAGATTCTGGGTTTCCAAAAACGACATGATACTCGAGCAAAAAACATGTTCTAAAATTCTACAACAGATCGACTTCAGAGATATAGGTCTATAGTTTTGCGCATCTGCTCGACGACCCTTCTTGAAGACCGGGACTATCTGTGCTCTTTTCCAATCATTTGGAACCCTCCGTTCCTCTAGAGACTTGCGGTACACGGCTGTTAAAAGGGGGGCAAGTTCTTTCGCGTACTCTGTGTAGAATCGAATTGGTATCCCATCAGGTCCAGTGGACTTTCCTCTATTGAGTGATTCCAGTTGCTTTTCTATTCCTTGGACACTTATTTCGATGTGAGCCATTTTTTCGTTTGTGCGAGGATTTAGAGAAGGAACTGCAGTGCGGTCTTTCTCTGTGAAACAGCTTTGGAAAAAGGTGTTTAGTATTTCAGCTTTACGCGTGTCATCCTCTGTTTCAATGCCACCATCATCCCGTAGTGTCTGGATATGCTGTTTCGAGCCACTTACTGATTTAGATTTAACGTAAGACCAGAACTTCCTAGGATTTTCTGTCAAATCGGTACATAGAATTTTACTTTCGAATTCACTGAACGCTTCAAGCATAGCCCTCCTTACGCTAACTTTGACATCTTTTAGCTTCTGTTTGTCTGAGAGGTTTTGGCTGCGTTTAAACTTGGAGTGGAGCTCTCTTTGCTTTCGCAGTAGTTTCCTAACTTTGTTGTTGTACCACGGTGGGTTTTTCCCGTCCCTCACAGTGCGAACACGTACTCCTAGTACGATCAATAACCTTGGAACCGAACGATAATCGGTCTTTAACGCCTATTTATGCACAATATGCTCGCCGTCAATTCTCAGCACCTGACGAAGCTTCTATTCGTTCCTTCTATATTTTGCTACGGTTTTCCAATGCTGCGAGTTTCCTGTACGTAATTAATGAAAATGTGACTGCTTGAAAATACATTTCTTTCCATAAGTCGGGTAAACATTTTTGTTCCGTAGGTTTCAGTGAAACTAACCAGCGATTTAATCGCCTCTCGATGTTCCATAACAGCGTGTGCTACTACATGGTGCTTCTCTAGTGAGTAATACAAATATAAAAGTTGTAACAGCGTTAAATATGACCCATTTTAGACGGTAAACTATGCGTTAACAGCTGCAAGTAACGAGTAAATGTTAAGAGTCTATGGGCGTATTAAAAGAATGGAACAAACCAGAAAAACTACACAGGTTGCGGAATCATATGGAAGGCACAGGAATAATAAATTTAAATACCAGAAGATGTTAATAAAGTTGGAATAACACAAGTTGATATGCCACGCAGAAAAAAAATTGGGACTGGACAGTTGGCCTGGCAGAAAATAGAAAAGTCGGGAACAACCTGGTCTTTTAGATTAGATTTACTTTCATTCAAATTGATCCGTAGTGAGGCGGGCCTCCAGTCTGTAGAACATGACAGAAAAACAATAATACACGACAAACATTTACAACTAAAACAAATAAGTTAATGTACTTTCCACAGGTACCAAATGGAATGATCGTCTTTTTTTAGATGTACAATATATGAGAGGATCATTATACAACACTCATTTACTAAGATCGCATTAATGCACTGAATTTAAAATAAAAAAAAAGTTTTTATTTTTAAGGTAATAAACATATAATAGAACTACTACAATACTTATTTAGAATGAACACATTACTGCTCTGAAACGGTCCACAAGTTCGATTACACACACAAAATCAGTTGGCTCTATTGAGAAATTAATCAGTGGAGTAGAAGGTGTTGGTCACCAATAAATCCTTTAGGCTTCTCTTAATCTGAATTTCATTGGTTGTCAAGCTTTTTATGGCTGCTAGCAAGTTATTGAAAATTTGTGTTCCTGAATAATGCACACCTTTTTGTACAAGAGTAAGTGACTTTAAATCCCTGTGAAGATTATTCTTATTTCTAGTATTGATTCCATGAACTGAGCTGTTGTTTTGAAAAAGTCATATATTTTAATGCCAAATTTCATTAAGGAATAAATATACTGGGAAGTAGTAGTTAGTGCCCCTAGTTCCCTAAACAGGCCTCTGCAGGATGTTCTTGAGTTCGCACCACGTATAACTCTTATTGCACGTTCGCGTGCCCGGAAAATTTAGCTTGGCTGGATGAATTGCCCCAAAAAATAATCTCATATGACATTATGGAGTGAAAGTAAGCTTTGTATGCCAACGTTTTCATTTTATATCACCTATGTCTGACAGAATTCGCATTGCAAATAGAGATTTGCTTAGACACTTCAGCAGTTCTGTGGGTGCTCCTCCCAGTTGAACTTATTACCAAGCTGTAATTCCAAGAATTTAACACTGTCCACTTCTTCTAACTGCTTGTCATGATATGATAGGCATACACTCGTGGGACACCCTTTACAAGTTCTGAACTGCATTACCTTCTCTAAAATGTTTGAGAATGCTGGCGAAAGTGAAATTGGATGGCAATTTGACACTATTTATTTATCTCCTTTCTTAAACAGTGGCTTAACTTCAGTATAATTCAACCATTCAGGAAATATTCCACTGATAACGACTTGTTAAACACATATCTTAATATGCTACTTAACTCAGAATGACATTCTTTAATTAACTTCGTCGATATTTCATTATACCCACTAGATGTTTTTGATTTTAAAGATTTTGGTTCAAATGGCTCTGAGCACTATGGGACTTAACAGCTGAGGTCATCAGTCCCCTAGAACTTAGAACTACTTTAACCTAACTAACTTAAGGACATCACACACATCCATGCCCGAGGCAGGATTCGAACCTGCGACCGTAGCGGTCGTGCGGTTCCAGACTGAAGCGCCTAGAACCGCCTGGCCACAACGGCCAGCTTAAAGATTTTATGATGGACATTACTTCTGGTGGGATAGTGAGGATCAAATTCATATTATGGAATTTAATTGAAATGTCTGAGCCGGCCGGAGTGGCCGAGCGGTTCTAGGCGCTACAGTCTGGAACCGCGCGACCGCTACGGTCGCAGGTTCGAATCCTGCCTCGGGCATGGATGTGTGTGATGTCCTTATGTTAGTTAGGTTTAAGTAGTTCTAAGTTCTAGGGGACTGATGACCACAGCAGTTAAGTCCCATAGTGCTCAGAGCCATTTGAACCATTTGAAATGTCTGATTTGCGGTATCCCATGGCAGCATCTACAGTACCTGACAACCCCATCTTTTCAGTAACAGTTATAAAATGTTTGTTAAAAAGTTCTGCAATACTATACACATCCTTCACCAATGTGTCATTTACTCTTAATGCTATTTGCCCCTCTTCATGTCTGGTTCTTCCGGTCTCCTCCTTCACTATATCTCATATTGTCTTTATTTTGTTATCTGATATGACTATCATTTCCTTGTAATATATTTGCTTTGACGTCCGTATTATAGCCTTTAATATTTTGCAGTATTTCTTGTAATATGCTGTAGCATCAATATCAGAACTGTTTCGGATTGACGGATACGTTTTCTTTTATTTTACAAGATACCTCAATTTTTGGCTTATTGATCACCCTCTTGAGTTCAGATTTCACAGATTTTATATCCTGTTCAGTATTAACATTTAACAGAAGGAACTGCATGTCATGGTCTGAGACGTCATGGAATATTGGTTTGGTAATATAATTTTGTTCATTGGACTTATCTATAAAGATATTATCAAAGGCTGTTTGTGAGCAATTCGCTACCCTAGTTGGGAACTTTACAGTAGGAGTTAAGTTGAATGATAGTGTTACCTACTCATATAAGTTTCTATTTGGAGAGTCTTTAAGGAAATGGACATTAAAGTCACCAGCAACCACTATTTCTTGGTTTTTGGTTCTTAAGTGGACCATTATAGCTTCAAGGTGGTTTATGAACACGTTAAAGTTACCTGCAGGTGCTCGATATACTCATAATATTATGAAGGATTTTTTTTGTGAAATTCTACTTCTGTTGCACATGCTTCCATGTGCAATTCTAGGGAAAATTTATGAATGTCGTATGTTCTTAAATTTATGACAATTCCTGATGAATGTGGCAACTCCTCTTTTTTCCATTTCTGCTCTACAAAAGTGAGATGCTAACCTAAATCCTGTAACACTTAAAAGTTCTATACCAGTGGTCACATGATGTTCTGAGAGGCAGATTATGTCAGCTGGGTTTGAGGAATCTGATACATATATGCAGATAATTAATGAATTAATTTTATTTCTTAGTCCTCGAATATTTTGATGCAATAAAGATAGCTAACATTTCACAATGACTGAGTTAAAGTTGGGTAGAGTTGAAATTTCTGCTGAGTGTTGAAAATTCTTAACCAACAGCTGTTTACGCTGATATAATAAGCTAAAATTATGCTTTTTGGTTTCTTTCTCAGACTGAAGGTTTGTCTCAATCCTAACCTCTCTTAAAACTTGGATTCTTTCTGTCCTCCCTATCCTAAAAAGGATCTTTTCTGAACCCTATAACTGCTGGTATTTTATCACTCATGACAGTGCCTCCCCCCCTTTAACTTTCCTGCTATTTTCCCAGCCAGTTTAGCCTTCCCTTTCCTGTTGAGGTGAAAGCCATGCCTAGTATAATCCCACCTATTGAATCAACAGGACCCACACCAATGTGTGACCTTGCATTAGACATAAGCAGCCGTTCCAACTCCAAATTAACTCTCGCGACAGAAGAGTCATGGCGTCCAAGAACAGATACAAACTCAACACCAGTATGCTTCGATGCTGATGCAATCTTTGGCAGGTCGCATTCTATACTGTACCCAGGACCTCTGTCAATTCTATTACCTGGCCCACCCACTATAATGACGGTGTCTTCCTTAGCAATATCTTTGCAAAGTGATCCTAAATCCTCTGTCACCTGCTCCAGACCAACAATAGGTTTAAAAAAATTGGTGACCTGGTATTCTGATCCTAGTTCATCCTGCAAACGTTCGCCAACACTTCTTCAATGGGAACTACCTAACAACACTTTCTTTCTCTTTACTGATTTCTCTATTGTCTTACTATTCAATTTTGCTGCTAAAAGTTTGTTGTACCCTGTCTACACCTTCAATTGCTTGAGGCTCGCCAGCTTCTAACTGAAGCAACAGGTCAAATCTATTTTACACATTCACCACGAAGCTGTCAGACAAAGTTCTAGGCCTTTTCCTCCTGTTGCCTGTTGACACTTCCCATCTCTCTTTACCGTCTCCCTCTTTTACCTGTCATGATCACCCCTTGGCTTGTCTAACTCAGTCTGAATGGCGGCAATTTTTCCCTGCTGTTCTAGTATCTTCCTATCTCTACTACATATCCTACAAAACCACTGATGAGTCTCATTTACTTCCCCTACTCCCACGCCACTACAGTCACCCACATGTAAAAAACTACAGCACACGTCACACCGAAACCCCGACCTAACAATTCTACGGCAAATCAAGCACTTGTCACTCATGATAAACGTAATGGTTTATTAAGAATAAGTCAGTTAAATTACAGATAAACACGAAAATTTGATTCCACAAATTTGGCCTATACGCAACTGTACGTAAACAAAAACAGTGCAGAGTTTCTGAAACAACAACTTAAACTTTATGCTGTTTTCCGGAAATGTGAGTTAAATAATGAAGAAGTATGCTAAAGCTAAATTACTGGAGAGAGCAAAGAACAATTAAACGAAATTCTATAGATTTTCTGCGGCCAAACGTAAACAGGAAATACAACTATATCCCGACTGTAAGATTTTTCGCGTTTGCTGCTATATTACGTAAAGAAAAATGAAACCTTTCATGGTACGCTTAAAAAGTACACTAATACACCTATTTATCAAGGAATCAGTACTAAACTAAATGTTATTATAATCTAAAATAACTTATCTTCACGAGAACACCAAAACTCGCACTAGTCGCCTGGCTGCAGGGCTGCCAACCTCCAAAAATGTACTGACAATAGGAAAAGACTGAAGGTCATACAGTCACAAAGAAAAGCTGAAACAAACTCTGAAAATGGCCATTATTGGACACCGCGTTATCCAGTAGCATCCAAACGTAAATAATAATAAATGTTTTGAACGTAACAGATCATTATAACCCATACAAAACTGCAACGGAGATGTTCAGGAAACTTAAATCGGAATCTCTATAAAGATAACGACATTATTCTCGAGAAAGCTTGGTCGCAAATTTATGTACACAACAGGATCCTCGGCGAAGAGCATATCGGTGCTTCCGACGTTACACCTATATCAGTGCAAAGTGAATGAGTTGAAGGAGACTCCTAAATAACAGCACTCAACACTGTTCTTCAATTAGTCACCTGAGATATATTCATAGAGCTACTGCGAAACTTCGATTCCATTGAGAAAGGCATCCGAGGACTTTCCCTCTGAAACCGCCCGGATGTTCGTGATTCGTATGACACTGGAGGAATATGGGGTATGAACATGTACAAAGAAGCGCAGGCGACAGGATTATAGATTTATTTGACCTTACGGCTTCTCAACGATAGGACATGAAGTGGGGTGTCGGGATTTTGCGGCAGACATGATTGTCGAATGTATTCCATGTTTTCGCAGATGTGTGAATACTATATCAGTTAGTACGGGATATACGGCATGCGACGTTCATACATTAAAAGTAGATGGACATGATACTGAACGTACAAAAAGATATAAGTAATCAAACATCGCAAACGAGAGCCCTTGGGTGTCGGTTTTCTCTAAATTCCTCTATGCAGTATTACTGTCCTTAGCTATACGCATCCACATAACTCCTGTATGCTTTCTATAAATGTTCAATTACGGCGTCCACTCAGTTTTTTTTTCGTCTCTTGGAATTCACCAAAGTATTTATTTGGTTTATCGATCGACCAATCATTCGCCTGATTGTATATCGTGTGCACCTCCTTCTCACGCTTATAGCAATTATTTATGTATTCCATTCCAGCCTGTTCCTTTTATAGTTACTTGTTTTCCCATTTCTTAGTAATTTGTAACATGCATCTTTGCATTGCTCACTACAGAGGTAAATAGCGTAATGTCATCAATAAAGCAAATGTGAGTTTGGTAGGTTCCGTTGAAACCTACTCCAATATTCATTTCTTCGTTAAATAGCGATCTTGTTTTGAGATTGACATTAAAACTTGAAAAAGTCGTTAGTTAAACTATATTGTGTGTTATTTTTTTCTTACAGGTACGTCAATCTGCGATGCTTCTGCACTGACTACGGTGGAAAAAAGTTTCAGCACTTTTGGAGGTAACGTACAAGCTTTGCCTAAATTTATCTTATGTGTGACACGGTCCGTCCGAAAGTTCCGAGGCTGATTTTATTCCTGGCGTACAGCCGATGGTAGCGCAGTAACTGCGGTTGCAGCTTGCACCAACAGTACCTGTAAACAACCGATGTGCATTCTACCCGTCAGATGAGAGTTGGCAGAGTGAAGTGGTGGACGTGCGACCACCGAGTGTCAGCGTTCTTTTGTCACAAATCACAATGAAGCAACATCTCTAAATCAAATTTTCAAGACATTCTCCAGAATATTTTGAAGAAGAGAAAACGGTGTGCACCGTTCGTCCCGCACACTTTGACTTGCAAACAAAAACGACCTGGAAGCCGGCCGCTACTTGATTGAAATAAAAAACGCAGAAAATTATTTTCTGAAAAAAAAACATCACAGGTGATAAGACTTGATGTTATCAATGCGAACCTAAGACAGAACGACAAAGTGTGGAAATTCACACGAAGGGTCAATGCTTTGACGATGTAACCGAGGGGTGTGCCAATGTGGCGCGCGAGTTGAACATCGCAAAGAGCGACTTTTTGGGAGTTTCACATGGTTGTATGAATGTTCTGTGCGTTGTACACAAGTGGTGGAAGACTATATAGGCCACCTGAAGCATTAAAACCATCATCTTAACGTATTTCTATTTTTTAAATGTCTCGAAACTTTTATGACTGACGGGGTACATAAGACTAGAGTAAAGAATGTAGAAGAATTCATTTTAAATCCTTGACAGAAGCGTAGAATATGACTGATATCACCTCTGCGAGTCGATTCTAATAAGTTACCTTAGCCAATTTCTGGATTCGTGCGAACACAAGACTATTACCAAAACAGTGGTTCCTGGGCAAAGAACCACTGTAAGACGTAGCACGGGAAAATTTCTATTGATAATACGATCGCATTGGATCTTTAATATCGGGAACAAGAACATAAATAAAAGTAGTACTACAGAAAATATGCGACCTCATCGATAACCCACAACTTAAATCGTGGTACATCTCCAAAAGCATGCGAACACCTGCGCAAAACTGAAACAGATAACACTACAGAAGGGGACTCCAGTAAAATCTCTATGTTAGATAAACGTAACTGATAAAAGTAACGAAAATATTAGGATAGAAAAGTATAGCAAATATCTCTTCAAAATTTCCGTTTTAAAATTTTTTATATATATTTTAAAGATTTATAGAACCATAATAGCGGCTGGGGTACTGTGCTAACTATAAAAATCGCGAGATATTATTGAAATTGATGGAGTGATTGGATATACATTTGGCACTTTGTTTCAAGGACCGAAAAGAAGAATATACACTCATCTTTCTGCCAAAGGGGTGCAAACCCGTCCCTTCCAGTTGGAACAAATACAGCCCCAATTCCCCATCATAGTTATAGTTTTATCATCATGATTACTATTATTATTATTATTACAACATACACAGCAAACGAGATCATATGTTGCATTTGCTATTTGGTCACTAGCAGCACACTTCAGGTCGGCCTACAGTTGGTGACGATCAGCGAATAATTCGTGCAGATCCCAGTATAGCGAATTTTTGTAATTAGTGGGTAAATCATTGGCATTGATGTTATACCCATTGGCACTGCTCCCACTGCGCCGAGAACCACAGGGACGACTTTCACTGATTTTCGCCATGCTCATTGTACTCGATTTTAAAGCCTTCATACCTCGTAAGGAGTTTTTCCACTTGTTTCTCGTCGATTCTGCTATCACCTGGGATGGCAGTATCAATGATGTATACTTTCCTTTCCTCCAAAATTATGATGTCTGGTGTGTTGTGTTCTAACATTCGATCTGTTTGATGTCGCAAGTCCCACAGTAATTCGTTATTTTCGTTATCAACGACATTTTTGGCTCGTTCTTTGCAACCGGTAGATGGCAATTTTGACATAAGCTCAAGTGGATCATTCGTGCCACATCGTTGTGTATCTGCTTGTAAACATTCTGGGGGCTCTTTTTGCAACAACTCAAGAAGTAGTCAGTTGTTTCCTCAGCTTTTTGGGAGAGTCTGCAAGTTTAATCTTCTGCTGATTTTTCTGTTCTGGCTTTGATAGCGTTAGTTCTGATGACTTGTTCCTGAGAAGTAAACATTAGTCTTTCAGATTCTTGCTTTAGGGTTCCGGTGGTCAGATAAGACCAGGCCTATTCTTTGCCTATTTTTCCTCCGTTCTTATCCAAAAACTGCCCAGCCGTTGCTTTATTGGGCCGGCTGTTGGTCCGGCATTGGAGTACAACTTTCTAGTATTGATTCTTGGTTTGTTGTACTTTGAGAAGCTTTCTTTTGTTGACTTCGGTCAGAACTGATTCTTGGCTGTCTATCACATAGTCTGCCAATGCAGTCTTCTCTTGTTCCACTGCTGCCTCACTTTTAAGAGGCTTCTACTGCCTGTTTTTCTGGGTAAGTACATAAGCCTATTATTGACGTCACCACGAGAGTGAAATACAAAGTCAGTTACCACAGTTTTCTTGTTTTCCTGTACAGAATATACAACTCCACTGGTGTTCAGTTCACTACGCCCAAAGTGTATCTGAAGATGGATATGGCCCAAGTATTGATTGCCTTGAAGGTATTACCGCCACTCAGTTTGACGTTAGAAACTTTACTGACCATTTGCGTGTACCCTGTTCTGTCCACACTTTATACATACACATACTTGTTGTCGCCCAGCTGCAAAATGCCTACGTAACTGTAGGCTATGGGTTACTGGCACCTGATAGCTTGCCCATTTGGCATACCGATCCTTCAGTTTCTGAGATTTTGCCCTTGTTTTGTGCCAGTGTGGCGTACTCATCGAAGCCGAATTCCATGCTGTTGTCACTGATGAGGATTCGGGGTGTGTTCATTTTGGACTGGATTTCAGTTTCAGATTTTCCGGTGAGCTTCAGGTCATCCATGCGAATCAGAAGGAATATTTTCTGTGAATTTCTCGCTGTTTGATAGCACCGATTTGCTTTCTGTAAAATGTGTGCCAGTGGGGTCAAGGCGATGATGAACAGCAGCGCGGAAGTGTCCTGACAAATGCCTCTCTTCGTGTAGATTAACCGTAACTTTCTTTTCAGTTCTGTCTTCTAGTGTTTCATCGGATTTTCTGTGAATTTCATGACCTTTTTGCTAATCTCGACGGTTTCTGGGTATTTTATGATCCAACTATGTGGCCGTGAGTCAAAGACTACTTTGTAGTCAATTCAGGTCATGCGTAGATTTGTTTATAATAATAATTATTATTACTATCATTATTACATATTTTAGATGGCATTGTGATACTGTGAAATACCTATGAATAATCTGCATCCTTGATGCTGTTGCCGACTATCAGTATCTAAATTCATAACTAAATCTCAATGAGTTTTTCTGGTTAAAGCTTTTGTAGCAATTAATTCGCAGTTAATTAAAAATTAAGAAATGTAAGAAGAATATTAAAAATACAAAAAGAATAATTAATTAGAGAAGCTACAAGAATTAAAAAATCTACCCCGATAGTGCAGCTTCCGAAAGATACCCTCACATCCGATCTTTTCCTACAAACGAAAATGTAAAGGCTCTTCCAGTCTTGTTTTACCTGCACTTGCGCCAATATTGAAAAAAAAATGTTCAAATGGCTCTGAGCACTATGGGACTTAACTTCTGAGGCATCAGTCCCCTAGAACTTAGAACTACTTAAACCTAAGTAACCTAAGGACATCACACACATCCATGACTGAGGCAGGATTAGAACCTGCGACCGTAGAGGTCGCGCGATTCCAGACTGTAGCGTCTAGAACCGCTCGGCCACCCCGGCCAGCGCCAATATTGCAAGATCCTGTAATTAATTAACTTGGCGAGGAGAAAAATTGAAAAATCATTCTGCAAAATCTAAATTTCAACCATTAGTTCGAGCAGGAAAGGACGGTTTCTTTTTCGGCCACCTAAAGCTATAAATTTCGAACGAAAAATGGAAAAGAAATTCAAAAACATACAAGAAATGAAGGGAATAATCGAAGAAGGGAAATTCCAATCTTCTTCTAAACGTTTTACTTAAAGAGAAACAATAATCCATAAAGTCACTGAATCAAGGAAGACAGATGTAATGGCTACTGTTTGCTGAATTTCAAATATATCTAGGAAATTATGCCTGTGGTTGCTTTAAGATGGTCTGTACCAACATTCTGAATGCCACAATGGATACCACGCCAAATTTATTGCGACCCTAACGCCAGAGAAGTGGATTGACAATCTTGCGTTTTACAAACCAACTGTGCCAGACGGTACATTCGTAATGTCCTTTATTTACATTCAGCAGTTTGGTCTTAGATGCCTTATACCTGTAAAGAGAATTCTCATGAATTATTTTATTCTAAACTTAACCACACACACACAGGATTTAAAAAAAAACTGAAATACTGGTAGTCTTCGTTGCATGATTGCCCCGTATGTCACAATGTGTTCAGAAACATATTTCGAAATCTTAAGAGAACCACCTCTTCTTCAAAGCTCATCTAACCCATGGAAAAAGTCACGAAAATTACATATTTGAAAATTCTGTCAGGACATACACCCAACAACCAATTTACTATCAACAAAATATAATAATAAGACAGCTACGTATTGAGCACACATTTAATCTATACTACATAGAACATTATTTCAGCTATGAAACTTAAATCCTTATACGCCGATGACATACCAACAGTCATATAAAAATTTTTCCTCGAAATCGAGCTGAAATAGAAATTTGTGAGTGAAATTTTAAATCAATATAAAATATAGTAAATTCGCGGCGTTCAACGCGAGAACAGCCGTGTGGCTGAATGCAGCCTCAGTAGGAGGGGGAGGATGGCGAGCCCATCCTGGATGGACTGGAAAGACGAAAACTCCCCGCCCCTTCCTGGGACTGAACCCGGGACCTCCAGAGCTGGAGAGGGCTCCGCCTACAAGATCACCGCGGCCACTCTTTGAATAAATTTAACAAAGTATGCTAAAATAGCCACTAAACAGTCCAGCTCACGGTTTCAGCATGTCACGTATCATTGATGCAGACTTTCATACTACAACGTACAAAGAAAACGCCTATTTTCAAGACAAATATCTCACATTGGCACTTGAAATCCTCGATACCGTCTGGCGATGGCCCAGTCCCGGAACAAATTATAGTGAAATAAACCATTCATTCGCCGCCCGGAGTGACCGAGCGGTTCTAGGCACAACAGTCTGGATCCGCGCGAACGCTACGGTCGCAGGTTCGAATCCTGCCTCGGGCATGGGTGTGTGTGATGTCCTTAGGTTAATTAGGTTAAAGTAGTTCTAAGTTCTAGGGGACTGATGACCTCAGATGTTAAGTCCCATAGTGCTCAGAGCCATTTGAACCCGTTGGCATTTACTTTAAGCACCAAAATCCTATACTGGAGGGACCATGAAAACAGAACAGGGGCAGGTTGAAATTTCACCGTAATGACCTAAAAGATTCTATAACGCCAATTACAGTGTAGCAGCAATTCAGGAACGGCGTCACCTAAACAGAATTTGAAGTAGCCACCATAAAACTATATACATGCTACAGAAATATACCATCTTTCGTGGCCCTGTAAGTTGTTGTAGCGCGTCGAGACAAATAACTGAAATGGTATGGTTAGAAAATATTATGGATGGGGAATGTCATACTGGAAAAGCTACATCTGCAGCCGTCACCTGGTTGCAGAAGATGAACACAGTGTTCTGCCTCATCCTGCCGTCTTATACAGCCCTCGTAATCCCAGGACCGAAAATGTAAGAAGTTTGCCCCAGTTGTGGTGTGGTAAATATTACAGGTCGCGGAAATTTTAAACTGATCCGAAAACGTAAGGCATCGGCAATGTTCCTACTTGCAGACGGTCCCAGATTTGTTTGGGTACTAGCAAAGGTGAGAGGATATCACAAAACTAATAAAACGAAATAAAGAGTCATAAAAATAGGGATATATTCTGAAAGTAAAATGGTGCAAACAGAATATTTAACCTAGGGCATCCTTCACTGACTTTACACAATGATAAGCGACAAAGAGGGTATAACATTGAAACTGTAGCTAGGCACACACAACTGCGATCAAATCGGAGAGGGAATGCTGAACAGTGGGAAGCAGATCAAGGTGAGAAAGCTGGAGATTTCGGTGAATCTTACCACAAGCCCGGGGCCTCTGGTTTGCTGTGTTCTGTTTAAAGCAGTGAACAGCTAAACTGCTACTATTATGTGGCAGCAAATTCCTACAGCAAGACGCGGTTTCGATGGTAACGGTGAATGGAAGTTACACTTTGTGCCTACTTAGAGGACGGATTGTGGCCTGTTCTTTCACTTGGCTCTGCACTACACACAGAGGCAGAAATGGGGTGCCGAATCTGTCACACGAGTGATTGCTCACGGTTCGTCACGTGGTGGACCCGGAAAAGTTCGACGTGTTACAATAGTACTCTCACTTTGTTCGCTGCCAGTGCAGTTGTCTACAGGGAAGTATCATCGTTGGATGCTCGTAAGGTAATACAGAACGATGTGGACAATATTTTCCACACATGATTACAAAAGAAAAGGTATGTCTGGTGGACAGCTCTGTGTGACACCAAGACACGGACAAAGAACAACACATAAATGAAACGCTCGGACATTTTGCCGGTGAATATGTAGTTATTAGGTGAAGATGGCACCAAGTCTCTTAGCCGCAGATTCGTGCAGTATCGTCTGCACCTGGCTAAACACCCGAGAAGAATTTGAAACAAATAATAAGATTAAAAGGCTTTCAAATCTGGTCTTACAGGAGTTTGTTAAAGATCAGATGGATTGGTTGAGTGAGGAATTCAAAATCCTTGCAACGAGTCAATCAGAAAATAAACCTGCTACAGAATATTTTGAATCGAAGGGGTAGAATGTTTAGGCATATATTACGACTTGAGTTGATAGAATCTGTCGTTGAAAGAACGGTGGAAGGAAATAATCACGAGAACAGACTTGGATACGCACGTAAGGCAGATCGTACACGATGTGAGAAGAAGCAGCTATTCTGAAATGAAGATGCTATCTGGCTAGCGACAGCATTAGATAACCGCATAAAAGCAACGTTAGGGTTGATGACGGAAACCACGTGAGTTTGTGGTAGGAAGACGCTAATGGAAGAAGCACGCCAGAGCTTGCGTGGTGCGGGGGCGGGCCGGGCCCAGCAGCTGGCGCCAGCATGGCCCGCTGTCAGCGACAATATTTGTGGCAACAGCTGCCCAACCTCATTCTCGCCAGCTTAAGCGCCACCACATCGTTTCACCCTGTATCAGAGGAGATAGAGGCTTTCTCAAAAATGTTTATTTAACCGACAAAACCACCATTATTGCAATGTACTACTGATTTCGGTTGATACAACAGTCCTCCGGTCATATTACTGTCACGGTAGTGTACTAACTAACAATTGCCAGTTCAAATACATGTGAACGTTTTGTTAAAATAGTAGTGATATGATCTAAAAATAGATGTTGTGTGAAGCGAAACCCATAACACAGTGTAATAACTACGTTTCTCTTGTTGCAATAAAGCGGGAGGAATCAACCAGTTATTCGTTCAAGTATCCTGTAAGTATGCAGAAGTGGTGAGGAAACAAACAGCGTTTGGCGGTGCAGTAGTAACAAGGGGCTAAAGTTCCTGTCGGCGACGAGGTCACTAGTTCTCCTCCTGAGAGAAACTTTCTTTTCGTTTATTTTATTGATCCATATTTTTATAGTCAGTTCAACATGTTATGCACTGCTCATGTGCCATTCATATAGATACGACTATTATTTTTTCATTGGTTTTGGCCTACTAAGGACCACATGAAATAACTTATGTCTTCTTTCGTTTCTTCTTTTTTTCTTCCCAGTAATTTTTCATTCTTTCGCTAACTTTCTCTCTTCCTTCTTCTGTTCATACTGCGCCCGTCTGCTTTGTTTTCCCCTGGAAGCCTTTGAAACTATTTACTTTTGCTCTGAAGTTTCCTCGTTCTGCTATTTCTTCCCCCGTTATTTCCATTTCTCTCAGGTATGCTTTAACTTCTTTGATCCATGTCATTGATCTTTTGAACTTTCGTCAATGAAGTTAAAAATTCTTTTTGTTATCCTCTTTTCATCTAGCCGCTTCAAGTGTCCATGAAATACAACTTTCTCTTCTTCATTGTGTCTGATATTGGTTCTGTTTTTAATAAATATCCTTATTACTTCCTAATTTCCATTACCCATTCTCATGTCTTCGTCCCAAGACTTTTCTGATTATTTTTCTTTACTTCCTTTTGTTTCACCTGATTTTTTATCTGTATTCAGTGAAAGCCATTACAAAGCATACAGGCATTCTGGTTTAATGACAGTGTTGTGGTGCCGGAATTTTGCATTTATGGAAATAGATTTTTGTTATACAGGTCTTTTTTAGTTGGAAAGCACCTACATTTTACTTGTCCTTGCTAAGTTAGCTTCTTTGTTCAAAATATTTCGTTGTATTAATATTGTTTTTATTATTAATCTCATTAAGTACTATGAATAATGCGATGTTAACTCACCAAGGATGCCTGCAGGCGTTAATTTTGCCAGATGAAATAAATGCGTAACACAAATAACTATTTACTTCTGAGCAGAGGCTAATTTTCGGCTCTGTGTTGTATTTCGAAGCTTCTCGATAAAATAAGGCAGTTGTTCGTACGGTATCAATCAGTGTTGGTAAAGAACGTTGTGCCGGACCACTTGACAATTGGCATCTATAAGTAGAGAAGTTAATATGCTTCCGTTGCATGTGTGACGGCGTGCTGAAAAGTAATGCATCCGAATTTTTAATGTGAAACCTCTTAAAGCTTTTTAAATCAGACGAACTTTATTGACATTCTACATCTTTATTCTTCATTTCTACATACTTATGTCTCAACATAGTTGCCCTGTCGACGAACACTTTTCTCCCAACGAGAGACCAGTTTGTTAACACCGTCTCTATAAAATGTTTGACTTTGTTGAAGGAGCCACAACCTCACCTCTACTTGCACCGCTTCGGCACAATCAAAGTGCAGTCCTCAAAGGTGTTCTTTGCGTTCTGGAAACATATGAAACTCGGATAGGGCCAAATCGGAACTGTATGGGAGCTGATCGATTTGAGTGAACCCAAGGCGTCGGATTGTTGCAGATGTCGCAACGCTCGTGTGTGGTCTGGCATTATCGTGCTGAAAGAGAGGGTGCTCCATGTGTGGACAAACGCTTCGAATTCTAAACTCGATTACAGCACGCTGTTTCTCGGACATCGACATAGTTACGTTACACACCGCTGTGTTACTCGCAACAATTCGGAGCCCTCTAGCGGTAGAGGGTTGCAAATATGTAGACATGAAGAATAGAGATGAAATGAAATGTCGTGTGACTAAGGCCCCCCGTCGGGTAGACCGTTCGTCTGGTGCACGTCTTTCGATTTGACGCCACTTCGGCGACCTGCGCGTCGATGGGGATGAAATGATAATGATTAGGACAACACAACACCCAGTCCCTTGGCGGAGAAAATCTCCGACCCAGCCGGGAATCGAACCCGGGACCTTAGGATTGACATTCCGTCACGCTGAAGAATAGAGATGTAGAATGTTAATAACCTTTGTTTTATTTAAAAAGCTTTAAGAATTTTCACATAAAAATTTCGGGGGAATTATTTTTCAGCACGCCCTAGTAAATGTAAGTCATTGACTGTGCGATAGATAAGTGTCTGATTCTTGTACGTCGGATATAATTAAATCTGATATTTGTGGGTTTGGCCGTGTTTATTGTAAAACAGCAGTTGCAATTATTCTTAAGAAATATATGGATCCACCGAATAAGAATCTGCAGAGATTTCGTGAACGTGTAAATGTAATGAATGAACCACAATTATAGCAATACTCATCAAGATCTTGCAAAATATCAGCCTAGTGCAAAGACTGGCAATTAGCTCTTCATGCAGGAAAAGTCGAAGCTGTGTCACTTACGAAACTTACCCTTTGGCTACATATTTGACGGGTGGGTCAAAACTAGAATCAGAAAAATCTTATAAATATTTGCAAGTAACTGTCTGTTGAGGTAGGAGGTGAAACGACCAACAGTGTCAGTTGCAGGTATAGCAAATGGCAGCTTTCGATTCCTCGGTATTATTGTAATCGTGTATGACGAAATAACATACAAAACACATCTACGGTGCTCACTGTAAAACTGCTCAACTGTACGGGATAGATACCAGGATACATCGCGTTCGTAGAAAGAAAAGCAATGTCAATGCCACAGGCATATTTGAGCAATAATCGAGCAGATAAAATTTGTCACAGTAAGATTCGCACTGACTCGTACATATCTTTCCACGCTTCGTACGTGAGGGAATGGAACGAAATATTAAAACATAGTCAATAATAAGTACATTCTGTCATATACGTCATTGTGATTTGCAGAGTTTAAATGCAGAAATGGATTTATGTGACCGCTCCACGTTAGGTCACAGCGGATGGATACCACTAGATACTTCACTGTTGGGACTGATTCCTGTAATAGACCGACGTTTTATGCTCAAATAGGTGTCTTTCGGCAATTTTTATCCATCTTCGTATTTATATTATATCAGTCGAACGTGGGTTATCACGTGTCATAGACATTTCAAGAGGATTAGCACACTGAAATTCGATAGCACTAGTGAAAGCGCAGTCCAGAATACAATCGTCCTATGGGATTCCAAAGGAAAAGTGCTTATAACTGAAGTAGCGTTCTGCTTTCGCGATGGGGAAAAGTAGGCATTTGAACAATAATTTGTCCCCCTAGGTACTTAACGAACAGAGGACAGAAACAGTTTTAATCTTGCTACTCTTAGAAATACATTCCTTTCTACGGCATCGATTCCGTGCTTTTGTGTTGATATAAAACGGGAAGGCAGCATTTACTGCAGCGAGGAACTCAATGCAGGCCAAAAATCGTGGCGGCACCAGCTATGTTGGTGTAATTGGCTCACTTACCGTTGACTCCCAGAGGCCTTTCTCACGACGTGTCACGAACATCGCAGTCCACTAATTCCCCTAGATTAAAATTTACGGCAGGCGCAGCCGAGAGCTGTTTTCGAGTAATCTGCTTTATTGTTGTATCATACTACTACACATAAAAAGTAAATGTGCTCCCAGGAGCTGACACACGTGTATGAAATATTGGCTGAGATCGTTTTGCCGTCAACGACTCTTTCTGCATGACGTAATAAAAAAGCTGAGCGATGTTCGAACGTCACAGGTTTATATGAAGTCGGGTGCAGAATAGCACATTCTCTTCCACCTCCACTTCCTCAGGGAAGTCCATGCTAGTCAGTCTTTCCCCATTCACACTCAAGCATTTAAATCACCAAACAAGTGGAGAATATGAGGATAATTTAACTTTGGCTAACATTTACAAATACTATTGCAGAAAGCATCCTTGTGGTGTGTGGCGTGGGGTATTTTGATACCTCCTTTCCGCTTCCATTCACGTGTACCTGGAAGGATGGCCGATTGCCCGCAAGTCTCCGTATGAGCTCGGATTTCTTTAATGTATGCGGAAGGCCTGTTCTTGGAATGTACGCTCCAGATATTTTGACACTCGATGAGGCACGTCGTCTCCCCTCGTGTTGTCTGGGCACCCCCACGATTCTCTCGCGTTTACTAAACGAACCAGTGGCGAAAGCAGCCGACGTTCTTTACATCCTCTCTATCTCCTCCATGAAAGCGACGCCGTGTCCCAGACTAACGAGCAATACTGAAGAATCGGTCGCACGAGACTTTCCAGAGCTGTTCCCCTCGTGGATGAATTACAAATTCCTATTGATTCTTCCAATGAATCCCACGGTGGAACTTGATTTTGTTGCTACTAGTTTTTGTGGTCGTTCCATTTTGGGTTGCTATCACAGTTACTTCCAGATTACTGTTTTAAGTGTGATTTGTCGCCGATACTGTCATCGAACAGTAATGGGTCTTCCGCTTATTCATAACATTTATTTAGGTCGAGGGTCAACTGCTAGTCTCTCTAACAACTGTCGATCCTATCCCAGTCATCTTACATTTCGCGTCAGTTTTATGACGGTGCAACTTTCTTTTATTTTGCTTCCTCATCCACGAACAGGTACGATTCTTCCTGAAATTTTGAAGTATCAAGAGCCACTCAGACTCTGAAATCTATCGAAAAATATAATAATCGAGGTGTAAGTTACACAGCTCCACGCGCTGAAAGAATCAGTAACATAATTTTTAGTTAGGTTGAAACCAAGGGTACGTAAGAATACTGATGTAGAACGCGACTGTCTAGATTGTGGGAAGCCATTATTGTTGGTCAAAGGAACGGTCTTAAACACTTAAATTTTCGTGCTTATTGAAATCCTTTTCAAAACAAAAGTAATAATTAATCGTATACTGGATAAAGTTCCACTCAACTGTCTTATCTTTTCATTATCGATTCGGGATGATTCAATCCCGTCTTGAGACGTCCTGCAAGATACGGAAATGGACACATTGCAATGCACCAACACGTTAAGTATTTGAAACAACGTGGAATATCGTCATATAAAAATTATCAGAGGTACATCTTTCTTCTGAACAATCGTGATTTGGCACGATATCTGTTGTCACTTCATTCAAAATACCGGTTTCGGTCTAAAAATAGATCATCTTCAAGATGTAAGAAATGACATTAATTAAAGGGCATACGTTGAATCATCATAATTTGTATCTGGATCAACGTTGTGGGAATTTCATAATGCAGCAGTGTCTGTTGTTTGAAAGAAACTGGTAGTTTTAGTGAAGAAAGTACCGCGATTGTGCCAGATGATAATTAAAAAGAAAAAAAACTAAAATATGTAAATACTTAAAATGCTGTATATCATATTTTCTATTAATTATCCAGCTTCATAAAAATATAAAAAATATATGACGCGTTCTTCGATACAAAAAATAGTCGCACAAACGTACTGAACTGAGATCTTATTGCCTAGCACGGAGTTTACCTAGTTAGTCTGGGAGGAATACCTTCGGAGAGTGACGAAAAGTGTGGGGTGATCAGTTTAAATTCAACAATTGTGTATAGTTAAAGGATACTTGCTAGTCACAGTTCTCGGTTCTGGTACCAGTTTGTGTAATTCTCGTTAAAACTGTGCAGGACTGTAGGCTGTGGTGTTGAGTTGCAGATCGGTAGGCGGCGTGAGAAGCGGAGTACTTGCGGCGACACGTGTTGGGGACGTACAGTACGCTGCGGCGGCGGCGGCTGCTGCCACGTGACGGCCAGATGTTGCCGGCACCGGGACGTGGGAAGTGCTCAGTGCTCGCGCAAGCCTTCTTTAGCACGCGGACCTTCTTTTTCTCTTTTAACTCGATATAGCAGCTACCTCGAGTGTGCTAACAAGCGGCTAATCTGCTCGCGTTTAGGATACCTACTTATGTTGTAGTACAGGCGCGCACTTTTAACGAGCAGATATTACAGCTGATATGTCCCATTTGACGCTGCTCCACGTTGTGCGTGGCGTGAGTGGTACGAGATATATTTGCTTTTGTGCTACCCCGAAAAGTCACCCGCACGCTAGAAAATTATCGTAAAATTATATAAATTATTTCTGGGATTATGCTACAAACTTTCAGTCGTGATAAATCTAAAAATTATACCCGAAAGTGAGGAAGGGTCCGCCTTCTAGAAAGCAGTTGATAATTGTCTTCACTCAAACGTGTTTCACCACAAATGTAGCATTCTCAGTGGGCATTTGTTTATTTACTCTTAAAATATTATTTCATAAATTGTACTGATTTGGAATATCTATTTTTCTCCATTTCTATTATGGTGTTTTTTAACTGGCGCAGCATCCATAGACTCAACACGATGTGAGATCTGATACTACCGGGAGATAAAGCTTACGCTTTGTGAGACTTGTAGCGAAGTAATTTTTGTGTTTCACCCTGCAATGTTCGCCACACCCATTTCACCTGCGTGTTAGTTGAAGTCTTGTAGCGGAGCGAACCATCCGCAGAGCATTACTGGAAATTCCTGCCCTTATAGCTAATGTTTTACGCCATGTACGCCTACCTGTTGGACGGGTTTGCCTACCCTGCGGTCTTCACAGCCAGGTACACGGCAAATCAGATTATTACATCACATTAACGACTATTCGTAGGCTCTCGTATTCCACGGCCAAATTTATGCCACAACAAATCTGGCATCGTAGGATTCGACAGAGTCGTTTATGGACCAGGGTTTCTGATACGTATGTCCTTCTTAATCACCCCTGAAAGTTTGGATCAACATCCGGACACATCCTCCATATGATAAGAGACGTTTGTCGCGTGTGAACAGTCGGTGTCTGGACTAATTCCATTAGAGAAGATTGTGACATTAAAATAGCAGATGAGCTGTAGCCAAGTGCGGCGTGGACGCAGATAGAGTGCAGTGCCACACGTCACCTACAAATGTCGTTAAGACTGGTGACATGCTTATAATATACGGAAAGCGAAGTCATCAAAACGTCAGTCAGCTACTACCACATGACAGTAATCGGGGAGCATTTGTTCGCAATGTTTGTTAAGTTCGTACTTCGTCGCATTTTTCTTTCACTTAACAAGCAACCTATTGCCAACGACCTTGCCGCAGTTGTAACACCGGTTCCCGTTAGATCACCAAAGTTAAGAACTGTCGGGCTTGGCTAGCAATTGGGTGGATGACCATTCGGAACTACCGAGCGCTGCTGGCAAACTTGGTGCACCCAGCCGTTGTTAGGTCAATTGAAGATCTGCTTGGCTGAAAAGTAGCGGCTCCGGGGCCGAAAACTGACGTCTGGGACAGCAGTCTGCTGACCACATGCCCCTCATATCCGCATCCAGTGACGCCCATCGGCTGAGAACGACACAGCAATCGGTCAGTACTGTTGAGCCTTTCGAGGCCTCTTCGGGCGGGTCAAGTAGCCTATTACGCAAGTACATCACCTCAAAGTTGCATATGACATTACACATACCACACAGATTGTTTTGCGAAGTCAACTCTGTCACGTGTAAAGCACATTGTAACGTCATTTTAACTGATTGATGAAGGTTTCTCGGGTCCGAGAAACCTTCATCAATAGTTTACGCCGGGAAAGCCTACAGTCACATGTCATTTTAACTAACACGCGACTTGGACAACACATGTAATGCACAAAACGACAACAAATCCTTGATGCCAGGTGTGGGTCAGTTGTGCTACGTAAAATTAGTTGTAAAATCTGGGAAAATACATGAACTTAAAATGGAGGGTAAATATTCCTATGGTCCTACCCCTTCACACATTAGTGTACCAATTTCCAACCGCGAAACCCTGGGTTTAAACATAGAGTGTCGAGAAACTATAGTTTCCAGCTGCGTATGTCAAGCGTTCTCAGTTGAACACTGTGTAACTTCGTGTCATGGAGTTAATACAGGGCCCTTCTGGTACGAAGGATGTTGAAACCTTTTGTGCCATTTCGGTTGAACTACGTGACGTTAGACCACTTCGCATGTTCTAAGGCAAAAAACCGATTCACAGCTTCCAGAATGGTACATTACTTAAGCAAAAGGCATTAAGATATTGATCAGTATCAAAATATTCACGAACGTAATCAGGATAACATGGCTCCAACAATTTAAATATAATGCGATTCTGGTAACTACGTCACGCCCTTTTAAGACTGCCATATAGCAGGATGCTTTTGTGAATAGTTCGGTCCATTGACGAGCAGTCTGAATTCTCGAGTTTCACGCAGCTTGTAACAACAGTTACAGGAAAAGGCTGAGGCAATATCATGTCAGAAAGAAAAGACTCTGTAATCGAATCAGTACCCATCTAAATGACGCTCGGGAATTACGATCTGATGTCTATCCCGATCTAGGTCATTTAAGATTTAGACGCTTCTATAATATCTTCAGAAAAGTCCCGACTGCAACCGCAGAACCAAATCGTGCTCCTGTGTCTAATAACTTCGGTGTCGACGAGACGTGAAGTCAAAATGTCTTCACTCCTCGAATCTTCCGGTTTCGTCTCATAAGATAAAGACCAGTGCATTTGTAATCGCGGTAAAATGGACTCGATGTCAGACAAGCTTTGTGTCAGGATTCAGGATTTCTTAGCAGATAGTACTGAACAAGTCGTTCTTATAGCGGACAAGTCGTTGAATGCAAACGTAATTTTGAAAGCACTCTAAGGGATGTTACTGGGCCGTTACTATTCGCGAAATATATAAAAGATTTAGTGGAAGCACCGATGATGCTGTTGTACAGTACATAGGAAAGCTGCAAAGCCAAAACGTTATAGCGATATTTCGTAAAATACCTGAGGGTAATACATATGTATCTTGAGTGAAACGACCACAAAAACTATTTGTCGGAAAAGTAGTTGGCACACTGAGAGTTACAGGAGGAATTGTAAGTAAATGTAAATCACCCACGAGAGATGTAATCACAAAACGCGCGTTCTGTTGAGTATTACTCGTGAGTCTGGAAACACAAGCAATTGCATTCGTAGAGGAGGCAGAGAAAAATCCAAAGAAAAGGTGTTCATTTCGTCACGGGTTCGTTTAGTTAACGCGAGAGCGTGGCGGAGATACTCGTGAAATTCCAGTGGCAGAAGACGCTTCGAGAAAGATGCTGTATACCGCGGAGAAGCTTACTGTCAAAAATTCCGCGGGCGTGCTTTCCACGAAGATCCGTGCAGCACGATAATTCTTTCTACATAACGTATTGCGAATTGCGAAGTGACCGTGTCGGGAAATCAAACAAAATCAAATTGTTTTACTGACAGTCTTCTTCCGATGCACCATTCGCGAAACGAAGAGGGGAGGTGCGGCAGCCGGCAACAACGTTTACATGGTGCGGCCTGGGGCCTGACAGACGTGGCGGTCTCAGGGGGCGAGAGGATCGTGGGGGGATTCTGCTGCTGTCGCGCGCTTCGTTACCTCCCACCGACTCAGCCCATTCAGCCCTCTCCGCTCCGCCAGTAATAAGCGTGCGACTGGCACGACTGTCTGTGTGACGTTCGCTCAGTGCCTTCTACCAACGCTTACCTATTCCCTGTTTCGTACCGAGGTTTTCCAATATTTTTTCTAAGAAATTAAGAACTAAAGCGTCGATAAAAACAAAAGGCTTAATCTACAGGGGGTAAGCGGTAACTGTTTACAACATATCACAGTGATGTAGGGGATATCGAGACAAAAAAATAAGACAAACTGGTCTACAAAAGGCACATAAGCTACATCGTGAGTGTGCCGCGCGGGAAGTTGAATATCCTCCCGCCCTCTTACATCATCAACTTTAGTTAACATTAGTAAGCTGACTTTTCTTGAATCTAGTTAAATTTCCAGTCCCATCTAATCTTAACCCTAATAAGCACAGTAGTCTCATAGTAAGAGGGCCAGGGAAACAAAACGGTTTACTCGTTAATTTGACGCTGCTAAAATTCACAAAATTCTGGTTTAAGACTTGTACAGACGTGAATTTTTAAAATTTCTAAGTGCCCGAGTAATCCAGGGCCTGAGAGAGCGAGAAGATATTCCGACACCTCGCACGATACGCCTGCGCCGTAGCTTAGGTAGTTTTTGTAAGCAAATTTGAGGTTCTTCTCTGGCTAGAGAGAACGTAAGTATCCTATTTCAAATTATTCATCTGGACTTGCCCTACACAACTGTGAGATGCAATAAACAGATAACGTTTACACTCTGTACATCTACATAAATTAGATTACGTTTCATGTTCTTCTCGCTTGGGCGCAGTACAAACTTTCTACAGACTGTCGCAAATGTTTGTTCTCTAAACTTCTTCAATGGCGTTTCGTGAGAACATCATTTTCTAAAGTCAGGGAGTATTTCCTTAACGCTCTCATATTGAGCGAAGCGATCGGCATCAATTTTAGCCGCACGCCTCTGAATTGCTTCGGCGTCTTCCTTTAAGATCCAAACATTTGACCACTGACAAGAATGGGTCCCACAACCGTTCTGTAGCAATCTCATTTATAGGTGCGCTACACATTCACTCACTCACTGCCCGCCATTCACTCTTCTAAAACTGACCTTATGTTCTCTTTTCATTTTATGTCGTTTCACAACGTTCCTCCTGAATATTTAGTAGACTTGACTGCGTGAAGCAGCAAAATATTATTATTTTATTCGAACATTCTAGGAATATTTCTTCTACCCGTCTCCAATACATCCTGAAACCACCTACACTCACTACACGGCAACGCCTTCCCCTGTCCAAGAACTTCATCAGCAAACAGTCCTAGTGTGATGCCTGCTACTGAGTTCTATGACTCATAAAAATCTTTGGGCCAGTCGCATACTTGAAAATTTATTCTGTTGGTTCTGTCAATGTATCATTAGAAGAAAGGCATCTGGAACGAGTAAAAGAAGTTATGTACTTAGGGAATTGTTTAGTAGACAACAGAAGCTGTATGGAGGGAATGAAAAGTAGATTTTATGAGTAAAAAGGCTTTTTAAATATTGAAAGGTTTGGGAGCACAACTAAGAATATCATTCATAATATGTACCTGGGGTGTAGTATTACGTCACGGAGTGGCCAAAAAGAACGCAGAAAAATATTTTCATTGTTTAGAAATATGAAACGTGAAATGGACTGAGCGAACGAAGGACGAATACATGGTTAAAATATATACCGGAAAGGAAGCTAACGAGAATGATTAGAGCGAGAAGAATATCTTGGCGGTGACATTATTTCGAAGACTCGTTGAATGAATGATTTCAGGAGAATCAGGATAAGGATGAAGAAGACTTGAAGTGCTGGATGAAATTAAAAATTGATTAAGGGAGAGGCACAGGGCCGCGGAAAGTCGAGAGCGTCCTGTCACAAGGCAGAGCCACCATGGCGAGAATATCTCATTACACAGCACTGCAATATCACTACTGAACCTTCCGGAATTCGACGACAGAGAATTACTATGGAAAGCGTGGGCGTGGGCCACAAGCTGCAACGAAGTCGCATAGCGCATGCGTATCAGCATCAAGCGACATGTTCTTTGTGTGACACGAGATGAGGAAGTAAGGAAGTCTTTTCAGGAAGCTGCCAAGTAAGGTAAGTGATGATACACGAAAAACAATACAGTGAAAGGAGCCCATCCACAATACGAAATTCAGTGGCAGCATTTTTACTAAATCCTTTCAGTGCAGTATTCGTTACCCTGCACCAAATTCCATTTCACATAACAGGCGATGTTATGCAAGCGGACTTGTATGAGACCGAAACCATGTTCCGATAGCTGACATAAGTTCAGTGTTGGATTTCTGACAGAGAGCACAGGTTCATAGTTCCACGAGCGTTGCAATGAGACTGTTACGGCGTAAAGCTAGCGCCGGCACGCCAGTCGGGAACGACTGAGAAGATACGGCTGTGAGAAGAGGTAAGCCAATCGCACGCTCGTCGATCTCCCTCCAGGACGACAACGCGACAGCAGCGGCCCCTACGTGAAGTGGACACAAGCGCCGCGCCCGTCTAGTGGCAACCCACTTCGACGGCAGCTTGAATGTTAGCCACTTCGTTAACTGGCGCATCGTACCCTAGATCATTTTACTCTCTACGTAGCACAGACATGTGTTTGTCTATTCTGAAGAAGACTGATTATTTTCTATGTCGCCCTTTGCTTGCAACAAATCTATCAATGTTAAGTATTGTATTTGCCTTGTTGTAATAATACGAGTTGTTTGATTCTTTTGCCCGCATCTCGTGGTCGTGCGGTAGCGTTCTCGCTTCCCACGCCCGGGTTCCCGGGTTCGATTCCCGGCGGGGTCAGGGATTTTCTCTGCCTCGTGATGGCTGGGTGTTGTGTGCTGTCCTTAGGTTAGTTACGTTCAAGTAGTTCTAAGTTCTAGGGGACTGATGACCATAGATGTTAAGTCCCATAGTGCTCAGAGCCATTTTTTTTTTTTTTTTGATTCTTTGTATAGCGAACAGAATACACTGAATTCTTAGGCACAACAGAGACTATCTCACAGACCACTGGATTTGAACTGCGAATCTATTATTATTATTTTATTATTATTATTGTCGTTTCAGGATATATTTGCAACGTTACTAGAATGAACAGAAGACAACATACTCATGACAGAATATAGCGCCAGGGTTTTTCTGTATACGTTCAGTTTAAATCAAATGTGAGTAAAATAGTTGTCACTAAAGACTGTTACTAGCACTAGACAGTTCTGATACTGCAGGAGAACCGAACCTTCTGCAAATATGGCACGTGGAGAAATGACCAAATTCAGAGCAGTTACGAACTCGTTCTTCAGTTTCACAAAGGACAGAATAGTCGTAAATATCTCCCATTTTCCTTCGGAAAGATCTCATGACAAATAACTTTAACGTTACTGGTTCCATGCTAGGCTCATCCATTGCATTGCTTCCAGTGCTTAACACAAAGCCTCAAAATCATGTGAGTACAGCCACCTTGCCTTTGACGGCACGATCTCTTCCGTGGCCTCTATGTTCTCTCGCCGTTGTAACTCCAGCCTCAGTCTCAAACGATCATTCACTAGAAAAACACCTGTACTCACAAACTCATGGATTGCGAAACCTGATAGATTGTTACACCGTACGCTTTTTATGTGCTGGTGTCGTTTACGTCTTGCGGGCAGCTCGCAGGTACAGTATTGACGCATGCCTTTCATTTGTCGGCCAGCGAGCTTATGACATTTAGTACCTGTACAAAGAGTTTAATAATCGCTCTGGTACTGATTTCGCTGCCTTATGTATCTAACATGTTGCACCATAAAACGTTATATTTTTATAACAAGCATTTGTAAGGTTAATGACATTCAAAAAATGAAAGAAATTCATTGCATTACGTAAATTATATTTCATCGATCAGTAAAAGGCACCAATGCGTCCTGTTATGCGGTGTTTTACCTACAATATGTATCTCTGTATTAGCAAGACGCATGTCTGTGGCATTTGTGACACATTATGGTGTCTTCTCTTATTGCGAGTCTTCTTTGTTTGCCTGAGACTCTTCTGTTTACCACAGACTTGGCAAGTGTAACTTGAAGAAAAACAGGTCGAAATATCAGCACTTTGGATGGCTCCGCTAAAGCACCTATATTTACATCTAAATCTACATCTACATGAGTAACACTCAAGTTACATACGGCATGTGGCGGAGGGTATATAGTGTTCCAAAATCCTTCCCCTCCCTTCCTGTTCCACCGCGAGTGGAACGCAGTAAGTGCGATTGCCAGAACTCGACCGTATAATACGAAATTTCTCTAATTTTACAGTGTAGTCGTAACACGAGGTGTATGTTGAACAAATTACAAAGCTCTTCTTTGAGTCATCTCTCTGTATCTTCCAATATTCAACTCTGGCAACAGATCTAGATGAACAATACTCAAGAAGTGGTGGGAAGAATGTTTCGATAGCGACATCATCGGGAAGAGAACGCCGTTAGTGATAGTCTGGCATCTGCCTTCTACGACCACATTTATGTGGATAGATACTCCTAGGTACCTGACAGTTATGACTGACCGAGTAACGGACCGCCGATCGTACGGTCAAAGGATATCGTATCGTATCTTATCTATATTACATTTATTGACGTTGAATTAGACGTCAATTTTTCCACTAAGCGCTGGTGATATGTAAGTCTTTCCGAATTTCATTTCTTCCTATAGTGAACTTTGTTATCCTCATACATCCTCATTTGTCTATACACGTTTAAAAAGTATTTACTGAGTTCTGTTTCGTAGCCTTCAGTCAAACTGAACATCTGTTCCGATGTTCCAAGTACTTTGTTTATTAGGTGAGGGGGGGTCCTCTGTCAGTAGCCTTCCGGAAATTGGAACTTTGTCATAAGGTCTTATGGGACCAAACTGCTGCGGTCATCGGTCCCTAAGCTTACGCACTACATAATCTAACTTAAACTAACTTATACTAAGGACAACACAAACACACATTCCCGAGGGAGGATTCGAACCTCCGACGGGTGGAGCCGCGCGGACTGTGACAATGCGCCGCAGACCGCGCAGCTGCCCCGCACTAGCCTTCCGGAGTTCGTAAATGAGTAGATCATACTTCGATGTGTGAATCCAGCGTAAGCCACGAATTGTGAAGAATACATACGTTTTAACGGAGAATGCACACACGAAGCCTAAGTCACGCTAAGACTGAGAAATTACAGCTGTCTTCCGGCTGTAGGTATGCGGGCAACCGAGCTAACAAACACAACATTGTTCTGTATTTTAAGGTGATGGAGAATTTTGTCTCGACGAGCGTCTGGATGGTGTTTACCTGCGTTGCTGAACGTAGATCTGGAGCGAAAACGGGAAATGGACGCAGATGTAGGTTTTTTGGCGTAGAGTGCTACATTAACAATCTATTCCAATAAAGTTTGTAAACAGAAATATATTTACTGTGGTGTCACCGCCAGACACCACACTTGCTAGGTGGTAGCCTTTAAATCGGCTGCGGTCCGGTAGTATACGTCGGACCCGCGTGTCGCCACTATCAGTGATTGCAGACCGAGCGCGCCACACGGCAGGTCTAGAGAGACTTCCTAGCACTCGCCCCAGTTGTACAGCCGACTTTGCTAGCGATGGTTCACTGACAAATTACGCTCTCATTTGCCGAGACGATAGTTAGCATAGCCTTCAGCTACGTCATTTGCTACGACCTAGCAAGGCGCCATTATCTTTTGCTATTTATCTTGTGATGCATGTACCCTCAGACCGATGTTCACCAATTATGGATTAAAGTTAAGTATTCCAGAAGCTACGTACCTTTTTTGCTAGTCTCAATTCCTTGTCCTGTTCCAGACCTCACGCCAGCCTGCGTGAGCTTAAACGCGTGCCTTTCGGCTTCCTCCTAGTGGCTTGGCTGTCTTGCCAGGCCACAACATTTACAACATAAGAAATTCAAATACAGCAATAATAGAGAGCTTTGGGCACTCCGTGGGTTTATCAGAAGCTGTCCTCTCAGCAATGTAACTGCCTCAGGGGATACTACTTCCGGCACCACAGCGTATCCTGCCTAAAGTTTGGTCCAGGTGGAACGAGGAAAGTTGAAGCCAGTCATTTCTGAGCAATGAACGCGGGAGCTGATAACGTCATCAAGATTTGTTTGAGACCGTGCATGTCTCCACGCTTTATCAGGTGTAAAAGACAGGTCGACTGACTCCTGGGCCTTCATCCAAGCACGTTTACAGGATTTCAATCTCATTACAGCAAGTGCTTCTGTTCCTCGCTGCATGGGATGACAGCAGTTGTTCAGTATTCTGGACAATAGTCTGTAAAGAGCGCTCTGCAGTCTTATGTGAGAGAATATGTTGTTCTATACGGGCGACTATTGGAGGAATGGAGAACAGCGTACCAGATTTGATTCTCACTGTGTGATGCAGTTGGTGAGAGAGGGAACTGTTGTCATATAGAAGAGCATGATTCAGCTGATGAATATAATAATGCTATAGCAATTGTTCGTATGTTCTCCCCACGAAGTTCCACAAGGCGTTGTTAAGGTTTTCAAGTTCAGCAGCTAGTATCTGAAGATGGAACCAGTACGTGAAAAATGTTTTCTAAGACTACACGCAAGTGCTTGTGGTCGTATCGTACCGTAATGTGTGACTGCCGAACCTGAGCAAAGACGAAGTTTGCTGCGGCACTGGCGTGGTGGACCTCACGACCGGAACATTCCGGAAAGGAACCCAGAGCTCTATCAAATCGTTCTTTTGACCACTCACAACTCCACATCTGAACACTCGGCTCTCAGTTAACTAGTTACGAACCTAAAATCGAAGAGAGGTTACTTAGTTATTTCTTACATTGTAGCCTTTATTCTCATAACTTAAATAGGCCTACAGGCTATTGACTGTAGCTCAAATTACTTCCACGAAGAGTTAATATTGTTTTCTGTACATCGGCAACTAATGAAAGTACATGTACTGCTGCAGCTAACATAATACTACTTGCCACCACTACAGAAGTTACTGAAAATAATTAAGGCTACACCTACTACCATAACTAACTATATGTACTAACATTATTGCGCTACTACTAATTCCGCTGCTGTCTAACAGTACTAGACATTACATCTATCTGGAACTTATTATAAACAGTAATAACAACAGGTTTTTCATAACAGATTCCGCAAGACACTCTGCTTTTCATAAGTGAGTCCTGTGGATATAGTCGTACTGGAGCATGGGAAATGAGCGCCGCTTAAAAATTTTGGCTTCGGTCGTTCTCCAACAGGCGGACAGGTATTTTCTATCACACTTAACAATGTGACTATTTATATGAGATCGTAAGCATTCCAAGGCTACAGCATCAGGCAGCCATTGGTGGCAGCTCTGTATAAACCACTGGAGATTTAAATTCTGCGCCACAGAGGTTTCCTCTCAGTTACAGAAGTAGGGGCCTACTAGCCGTGCTCTGGCCAGACTTCCCCTATTACCAACATGCGAAAAGCCGCTTATCGAACTACCGCGAAATTCGAATGAAGTTGTCTTCTAGAAAACTGATGTGCCCTCTCTCAATTCTGCAGTCGAACTTCGAAAGGACAGTAGCAACGCCTCACATATTTGCGGAAAATTATTTTACTCGCGTGTCGATGACGCTCGACCCGCCCCCTTCCACTCTATTTTAAACTCAGTACTGTGAGTGTTCCCCGCAGCCAATGATATCTGCAATTAAACTCGTAGAAGAAACAGAGTACTTCGCAGGTGATGAAGCTCCGCCATCGAAAGGCACCTGTAATAAACTCGTAATGGTGTCGAGATGTGGAGACGCGAACAGCTCTTCGCTGAAATCTCTTCCTTTGTATAGTATTTAATAGCTGCCTGAGGAAGAAAGAAGGCTCTCTAGGAGGCGCAATGTGCTGTTAGGCGTTCTTGCGAAATAGGAAGGGAGACAGACGGGTTTTACTGCCATAGGTGGACAAATATATTGGACGGATTACGCTCACATTAATGTCTATGACTGGAAGCTGCGGCATTAAACAGGATAAGCGACAGCTCGCGCGGCAGCTGCTCGGTCGGTCGATAGTCTCATTTTTGCGGACTTTCCGCGCCCGATGAAAAGCGCGACGGCGGCGGCGGCCCGCGGCGTAAAGTGCGCAGCTCAGGTCGCGCCGAGCCGGTCCGTCGGGTTCCGCAAAATAACACGGACACGGACGCCGGCGTCGCGACGCCGCTCATAAAACGCGGCTATAAACTGCATTCGGCGTGCGCCGCGGCCACCGCCTGGATTCCAGCCTAATGATGTCGGAAGAGCGGCCGGCGGCCGTGGGAAGCAAAACTGAAAGCCTGCGGCTGCCGCTGCCGCTGCGGGCACGATTAACAAGCGCCATTATGGGCGCGCCTCGGTGACATCATCCAGTGTCCCCTCACTGCGACGACGCGCCGCCACAGTTGGCCAGAATACCCTAACTTAGTAACTAAAGTGGACAGTCCTCCAGCGATCAGACTCCAGGAGAGGATGCGGCCAGTCGCTAAAACTTTTCGGAAACCTCAATAGTTGAAAAATGCCTGTAGTAAGAATATTCGAAAGAACAACCCTAACAACATATTTGTTATATCTGATTTAACTTTGTCGAGTATGCATATTGCTCGGTAAAGAGCATTACAGTGACGGATGTGCATTTAACACGGTGAGTTCTCTCCCCGATCGTGACGAGGATTAGAGACAGAAAGTGCCAGGAAGGTACGAATGAGAACAGATTTGTAACAGCGGCATTCTGTTCCGTATTTCTATTGAGAAACCGTGAGGTACATCGTGCCCCAGGCTGGAAATTGGAAATTTGTGTAAGGCCTTATGGGACCAAATTGCTGAGGTAATCGGTCCCTAGGCTTACGTACTACTTAATATAACTTAAACTAACTTACAATAAGGACAACACGCACACCCATGCCCGAGGGAGGACTCGAACCTCCGACGGTAGGAGCCGCGCGGATCATGACAAGGCGTCCCAGACCGCGTGGCTACTCCGCGCGCCCCCCAGGCTAGATACCATAAAATAGTCTAAACGGAAGGAACCGACGAAAGACTGAAAACTAAATGCGCAAATCTGCGGTCAGCAAAACTGAGAACCACCCGTCGATTACTGTCTACGTCTGCAACTACATACTCGTATATACTGCACAGATCACTGTACGGGGCGCGGTGCAGCGTAGTTCCTACCTTTATTAACGACTTCCTGTCCTATTCCACTCACCTACTGATAGAGCGAAAACGAATGTTAATAACTATGCCTCTGTCTTACCTTATTTTCGCGAGATATACGATGGTGCTAACAGAATTGTCGCACATTCATCCTCGAATATCGGTTCTCATAAATTTGGCCAACAGTACAGCACATTTCATCTAGATACCCATTTCAGTTCCCCGAACATTTCCGTTACACTTTCGTACGGACTATACCGACCAATTACCACGCTGGCAACGTACCCCTGAATTGGTTCGATGTCTGCTAACGTGCCTACTAGATAAGGACTCTAAACGCTGGAAAAATACTCCGCAATTGGTCGCACTAGCGTCTCGTATGCGACGTTGTTTAGAGATACACTGCACATTATCGGAACCCTTCCAAAAAATAGATATCCTACATTCATCCTACTGTTACAGATTTTGTGTGTTCGTCGTATTTCATACAGCTTGTTAGTATTGTCCCTAAATGTTTAAACAGTACGAAATGCGCCAGACGTTCACCACTGTTCCCGTAATCTGATACTATCGGATCCTTCCTCTTTGATACAGGCACTATCTTGCCACTAGAGGAAGCTGCCAGTCATTGCACCAAATATTTTGTCTAAGTGTTTCTACACTACCTTTCGATTGTCCAATGACAGTACTTTTATGTAGACAACAATACAGTCATGTAACAATCTGATGGATCAGTTAATTGTGGCTAATAAGTTGTCTATGTATCTTGGGAATATTATTCGAAGTATTAGGCTTCTTGCCGCGCCTTGCAGCCGCGTGGTCTTAGACGCCTCGCCACGGTTCGCGCGGCTCCCACCGTCGGAGGTTCGAGTCGTCCTTCAGGCAGGGGTGTGTGCGTTATCCTTACCGTAAGTTAGTTTAACTTAGATTAAGTAGTGTATAAGACTAGGGATCGATGGTCTCAGCAGTTTGGCCCCATAGGAACTTACCACAAAAATTAGGCTTCTTTGGGACACATCCGATGTTACTTTCGCTTCTGTTGAAAAATGGTTCAAATGGCTCTAAGCGCTATGGGACTTAATATCTGAAGTCATCAGTCCCCTAGACTTAGAACTACTTAAACCTAACTAACCTAAGGACATCACACACATCCATGCCCGAGGCAGGATTCGAACCTGAGATCGTATCAGCAGCGCGGCTCCGAACTGAAAGGCCTAGAACCGCTCGGCCACAGCGGCCGGCGTTTCTGTTGAACATTCGCCGTCCACTATGTAGAACTGGATTTCACTGGTCAAAAAATGATAAATCCAACGACATATCTGCGAAGATACTCCGTGTCATCGTGTCTTGGTTATCAGTCGACGATGCGGTACAGTATCGACGAACTTCCGTAAAGCTAAGGTAACGGGATCTAACAGCTCACCTGCATTTTGCTGTTTGCAAAGTAACGTGTATGTTTCATAGAAGTGTTTTTTTCCAGGCCCGTGCTGATTCTCCGAGAAAAGCCTCTTTTCCTCCAGCAACTCCATTACACTTAAGCTCAGAATATGTTGCAGCATCCTGTCCATGGAACAGAAACACACCCTACATATCATAAACGATACTACAGTAGTTCTTTTTTGTGTGCTGATACTGTCCGTCGTTGGTTTACAATTATTACAGCAATTATTAAAGGTATTTCATATCCGTCTTTGCAACTAGTAAAAATGCCAAATGTGCCATGTTGTACACATATGGCAAGCCACAGATCAAAATAAAGTATTTTAGATAAGGTGAAAATCTGAACTTCAGGTTGACAGTATTACACATACAAAACACACACGTACATAGATGTAACCACGTGTCGCGTTGGACGTCAACAAATTTGTAATACTGCAATCCAAAATGAACGCAGGAATACTAGAAAAATTTGCATGCAGACGACACGCCCATGTAAGTGATCGCCAAACCGTCGATCGCAAGCAACTAGTAGTTCGCGGGTACATTTTCGGTAGATGGCGGTAATGCTCAGGTTGGCTAACCTGGATTGCTTCGCGGTTTTTGAGTAAAGACCGCACTCACGACAACAACTGCTCGATTCTCCCGTGCAACTGCCACTGTCATTCACGAATACTACATTGTCAGCCTCTTAGTTCATTGTATATGCGGGAAGCTGTGGATGTTATGTTTCTCTTGCGTATATCAGACATTTGATAACGTGCATAGTTTGATTTACGCACTAATACTGAACTAAGTTTGTCGTATGACGTGTGGAAACAAAAAGTAAAAAAATTACCACTTTCATTCTGAATGGAGACCCGATTACTCCTTTAATCAGTTGTGTGTTTACTGTGCTATGCAAATGTACCAGTTGGGAAGAAAGGAAACGTCGAACGTCACTTCAAAACCGTTCACTCAAAGATTGGACGCCGGCCGCGGTGGTCTCGCGGTTCTAGGCGCTCAGTCCGGAGCTGCGCGACTGCTACGGTCGCAGGTTCGAATCCTGCCTCGGGCATGGATGTGTGTGCTGTCCTTAGGTTAGTTAGGTTTAAGTAGTTCTAAGTTCTAGGGAACTGATGACCATTGACGTTAAGTCCCATAGTGCTCAGAGCCATTTTTGAAAGATTGGACAGAATTTCCCACTGGATTCTGTTCTAAGGAACTTTAAGGAAAGGCAGCTAAAATCCAAAATTAATGCTCAACAATCAAGGTTTTTAAAACCATTAGACAAGACTAAAGCAGCAAGTGGAGCATTCTGAGTTTCAAATATTATTTTTCATAATAAGACACAATAAAATGACGATGAATTAATCGAAACTACGTTTCTAAATCTGCAGATTCATTATTTGACAGTTTCACAAATAAAACTGAGGTAATGCCTGGTATCAAATGTGTACAGCTTTCTGCAGATATAGTAATGAGAATGGTTGAGGTATTAGTTTTGACAACTTAAATTTGACTTTGATCGCTGCAGCTATTTTTCCCTACAACTTGATGAATCGACAGATATAGCTGACATAGCTCCGTTGCCCATTTTTGCAAGAATGGCTTTTGCTAATTTCGAAGTAAGAGAGGAAATGTTAAAGATTATATCACTAACATGACACACTAAAGCACAGGACATATTTTTAGCAGTTAGAGATCTTATAAACTCTGAGAATATTGTAAAGAGCTTGGTGGGCTTAGCAACTGATGGAGCTCCTGCGATGGTAGGGCGAGAGAGAAGGGATTATGTCTAAACCAACACCTTTCAGTCTTATCATTGTGTAAGACATTAGCAGTCACTGTGTGGAAAGTTTTTAAGTATGAACAGTATAATGCTAACAGTCATAAAAGTAGTGAACAAAATAGGAGACGTTTGTTCAAGGTGCCGGCCGGTGTGGCCGTGCGGTTCTAGGCGCTACAGTCTGGAACCGCGTGACCGCTACGGTCGCAGGTTCGAATCCTGCCTCGGGCATGGATGTGTGTGCTGTCCTTAGGTTAGTTAGGTTTAAGTAGTTCTAAGTTCTAGGAGACTGATGATCACAGATGTTAAGCCCCATAGTGCTCAGAGCCATTTGAACCATTTCTGTTTGTTCAAGGCACTGACATGGTGATCTACTGCTTCATACGGAAGTTCTTTAGCTTAGTAGAGGCAGAGTTTTACAACGTTTTAAAGAGTTTATTTCCACCTTACTAGAATTTTTTAAAAAACGAGGTAAATCCTTCTGTGAACTAGAAGATCTTGTTTGGCTGTCATGACTTTTTTTTCTCTCAGACAGCACCGAAAAGTTAAATATCCATAACTTGCAGCTTAGAGGTAAGGATAAAGATATTGGCGGAACAATTTCAAATGGTGCTTCATTCTCGAACGAGCTGGAACTATGGGACAAAAATCTTGTCCGGGGTGAATACAAACACTTTACCTGCTTGAACTCTGTCGTTTCTAGGTCCCCGGCTAACATACAATACAATACAATACAATACAATACCTGTTTGAAACAAACCCTTGACAAGCAAGGCTCCTCAACACCTCCCCACAACAGCAAACAATACCTCGAAATTCTTTAATGTTTGAGAAGTCAATTCAACAGACACTTTCAAGTTTTCAAAAGAATTTGAACTATCGCAAATTTTGTCAAATCGCATTCTACAGAGATTTATGCCGAAGAGCTCTCTACTTTTATCGTGAAGTATTTTGTTCCTAGAGAAAAATATCCAACTTTGGTCCGGGTTTGTCTCAAAATGAAGTCAATGTTCAGCTCAACATATCTATCCGAGGTTTCTTTTCCCAGCATAAATATAATTTTAAAAAAACACCCTCTGAAACAGACTGACTGATGAACACTTAGACAACTGTAGTCGAATGGCAGCCACTACTTGTTCTCCCACCACTAAAAAAATTGTGATGACAAAAAACACTGTCGTCCTTCTCAGGAAAGGTAAAATCTGTTCTTACATCTGTAATCTGTTTGCTAACTACACTTCAGTTTCTTTCTTACGTACAATTCAGTTTCAATTTATTTTTCTTATGTGCAGTTTATTTAAAATTCATTTCAAATTTATTATAAATGTGAGTTTACAGGCAATAAACAATTTTTTTTAAAGAAGTTCTTACTTCCGTGCTAGCTTCTTTTGGTAGCTCGCATTTGTATTTGAAAACAGTAGGGTAGCTCAGAAGCTTCATACGTTTGGCAACCACAGTTTCAAATGAAAAAATAAGACGCATATGGCCAAATCAAAATGTATTTTTATTAGTGGGCAAAACGAATTTGATATACCTATGATAAAAGTTGAACCTTTCAGTAACTAGTGTGGCTATCACTGAAAGAGTATGCTGCAGTGAAATTCATAGGGACTAAAACTCGTTCATGAAGGTCAGTATACCAAATGAAAATTCCGTTTTAAACGTGCACTACGTAACATAGAAGTATAGCTTACAACTAGTTATCACCAATGCAACAGTTGTGATACACACAATTGCAATGGACTAATTACCTAATTTTTACTCTTAATGATTAAGTTTTCATCTTGAGATCGAGCCCAGTAAGTGAGTAACACATATTACGCTGTCTTAAGCCTCTGCTAAGAATCACATTATTGCCATGAATTCGTATTTTGTAAAACCGGGTGTCCTAAAATTCTAAGGAACAAAAATGAACAGATGTTAGATGATACTAAACTGAGTGCTGGCGAAATAAATGGTGGAAATGAATGATTCGTTTTTTACTGACATAAACAACTTTCAGTTTGTAGAGTAATCATAATAGCAAATGAAAAACACTAGTTTCCTTTTGTTCTACGGTATTAATTTTTTGCGTTAACCGGTTTTCGGCTTGCAAAAGCAAACTAGCGCTTCTCATTTATTATAATGTTTTTCTACCAACAGCGTACGGAAGATTCAGTCAACAACCACAATAGTTCAGAATGATTACCGTCTGTCTAAGTACACTGCAACATAATCCTTTGGTCACTATTGCTTGCATACGTTGTTTATTCAAAAATGGCTCTAAGCACTATGGGACTTAACATACGTTGTTTGTGATAGGGTTAATTGATGTTGCAAAAGTATTCTCTCACACTATTTTTTGCAGTGTGTTGTGTGTGGCCAAGTTAATGTACGTTTATTGATGCATCTTTTCCCACATGGTCCAATACCATCTCTCACAATTTTATTGTGCGATAAATTTGTCCTCGACTACACTGGACATCTCTATGTGCCTGTAAGTTTCCAGTCACTGTAATAAGTTTCTTGCAATTAAAATAACACATGTTATGAAACTTGTCTCCGAATATTCGTTCGGATTTCTATGCACCACATTCTAGTGCACCATACATTAATTAGAAGTCCGCAAGTTCCTGCAACGAGTAACGCTCCGTCTTCGACAAGCAGTCATACTTTTAAAATTTACCTCAAGTGTCTGGCTTCACAAATTTAGAAGATATAACCTTGATACCCGCAGGACAAAGACAAATAAGGGCAACTCACTGGCTCCGTCACTAGCGTGATGGAAGCGTTACTACACTCACTCAGTCATGGCATCATATACTGTTTCAGTGGACATGATCAGGCAACCTTCCAACACAATCTCGCAATGTTCAGAACTTTTCTTTTGGCTTAAGATCATGCCATCTGCGTATTTCTTCAGTTGCTAGTTGGCTATTTCTGTAGACTGTTGCCGGCCGCGGTGGTCTCGCGGTTAAGGCGCTCAGTCCGGAACCGCGTGACTGTTACGGTCGCAGGTTCAAATCCTGCCTCGGGCATGGATGTGTGTGATGTCCTTAGGTTAGTTAGGTTTAAGTAGTTCTAAGTTCTAGGAGACTGATGACCACAGAATTTAAGTCCCATAGTGCTCAGAGCCATTTGAACCATTTTTTGTAGACTGTTCTTCTTTCCTGTGCGGATATTACTTCTTTTCGTGCCTCGATGACTCAGTGGGCAGGTATCAGGCTATAAACCCGGAGGTAAGCATTTCAGTCCCAGCTCGGTCCACAGAATCTTTTCCTTCACTTACCGCTTCTGTCGTCCCTGGCAATGAACTGTTAAAGCGAAAAGTACTGAGCTGCGTCACGGTTCGCCGTCCACGTTAAACTTAACACCCCCTATAAATGGCAGGCAAAGCAATTCAAAGTTTGAAGGCAGCGGCGCAGCACCCCCGGAAGGAGCGAGCCTAATAATGCACTGCGGTATTCAGTCCAAACTTCGTGTTGATGGTAGCTTTGATTTTTTTTACTCCGTATTTAGTCATGACAGGACTGCTTATTATAATGGTGCTGCCATATACTAGTTCCCCTTTCGAGTGCAATTGTCCGCTCGAAGTGGGCTGTAATTACTGTACCGCCTCATTCATTGGTAATATCCACTGAGCCTCAAATTGTCTCATTCCTCTGCAGCGTTCGCACTAGCGGCAACAGCAGTAAAAACGGCCGCCTGGTTGACAGAAGAATGCCCTTCACCGGAAGAGCCGTGACAATCGCATTAGGAGTTACAGTCTGCTGGTTGGAGCTTCAGCCGCTACCTTTCCTCGGCAGACCACAACAGAAGCAACTCCCTTTCTAAGGAGTCTCTAACGGCCTCGTCGTCGACGGGGCGTTAAACCTTAATCTTCTTCCAGGGGAATTCTTCTGACTTACTCAACAGTGACGCAAACATTGGTCACCTTTGACTGGACACCTTTAATATACGCACGTACAGTGTAGTGCACGTCCGAGAAGCAAATGGGACAAATAGAAGTTAATAGTCTGACATGTTCTACATAAACTGCGCTGCTACATATAGAAAAACATCGATAAACATTTTCAAAGTATGTGTAGAATTCACTGCTCATTTCAGTGTTAAGTGAGAATTCTTCTACAGTCAGTGTAAAGTTGAATAAAATCATTTTGGGTATCATGTAGTGTCATTCTCTAAAACTAACGTAAAGTTCCGCGTTCTGGCCCTAGACAGGCCAATCGGGTCCGACCGTCCGCCGTGTCATCCTCTGCCAATGGCGTCACAGGATGCAGCATGGAGGGGCATGTGGTGAGCACAGCGTTCTCCCTGTCGTTGTCAGGTTTGTTCACCCTGGCACCGCTACTAATCGGTCGTGTACCTCCTCAGTTGACCTCACGAGGCTGAGTGCACTCTGAACGAGTCCTCCTAGCAATACGGGGAATCGAACCCGAGTGCCCCGCATGGCAGTCAGCCGCGCCGACTACTTACCTACGGAGGCGGACGTCTAAAACCAAACAGCAATTATATAACACATAGACCAATGTTTCGTCCGAGTTGGAGAGCTCCTCTTCGGGGCGTTGGAACTACTAGGTTCTGATATCGCATGAGAGCCGAAATATGACGCATTGTATAGAGATGATAACATTTAAATCCCAATAGTTCCGACGATCTGAAGAAGAGTGCTGCAAGTCATTCAAAACGTCAGCTTTAATTTTATAGTCGTTAGTTAGTTCCACAAAATAACTTGGCCTTACGCCCAGTAAGTTGTTGATCTAACTACTCGTTCTGTTTCGAAACAGCGCCGCACCAAATGAGGCTTCTCCGATTCTTCTTTTTGTACTTGTAAGTCTCACAAGATGAATTGCAGTGCCGCGGTTCTCGCCAGCTATCTTCCTTTAAATTTTCGTGTAATTTTTCCCGCTTCCCCTTCGGTAAGAAAAACTATCTCAAATCAACTCCACGGGAAGTTTTCTTACCTTCTATGCCCATCCATAGACGTGAAGTAAAGGAAATTTATTCTATATTCGGGTCACTGTTCAATTCGTGACCATGTCGCAGCTTATCACACGGAATAAGTTCTCAGATTGTTGACTGGCAAGAAGAAGGTTTGAGCAGTAGAATCCAGTACGTTGTTCCGGACGGCTAGTCTTTATCAGAGACGAAGATAACTTCAAGAGCGTCTGACAGGACCGCTCCTGTTCTCCATATACAAAAACTACCTGTCGCATAGGGTCGGCAGTAATCAGAGACTTCTTGCTGGTGGCACTGTTCTGTGCGGGAAGGTGTCGTCGTTGAGTCACTATAGATGGATTCCGCATCTGCAACCATACTCTGCAAACTACTGTAAAATTTTATGGCAGAAAGTACTCTCCACTGTAGCGCGTATCAGGTTCTCTTTCCATTCCATGTGCGTGTTTAGTGCCGGGAGACTGACTGCTGAAACGCCTCTGCTGTAATTAGTTTTTCTCGACTCCTTCAGGAGTGATACGTAGGGCGCAGTAGTATACTCCCATTCCATAACCTTGCACTAGTTCTCAAAACTTTGTGTGTATGCTTTCGCGTGTTAGTTAGCGCCTACCTTCATACGTGTGCCAGTTCTGTTTTTTAACATCGTGGCGCTAACCCACGGGTTAAACAAAACTCGACCAATCGTGTAGTCCTTCTTTGTATAATGATCCCTGTCAGTCCTATTTGGTATAGGTTTCACACATCTAAACAATATTCTAAGGCGTTTTCTAATGAATAGCCATAGCTTGGACAGAGTTTGTATTTAGTGCGAGTAATGGCAACTTGCTTTAAATCTGGTTAAACTGGAGTTAATGCAGGCAGGTAGGATGTAAATTCTTGCAATGTCCGAGTACAGCCTTAATGGTGTGATGATTGACTCAGTCATGTCGATTAAGTATACAGCAGTAACGCTGCGCAACGACGTGAAATTGAACGAGCACAAAGGTCAGCTGCTTGGAAGGGGAATGGTTAACGGCGATTTGGAAAAGACTGGAGATTCAGCACCAATTCTAGAATTTTTTGGGATATCCAATAGGAAGGACCACGGGGACGAAATGAGGGAGATTAGGTCTCGTGCAGGGACGTAAAGGCAGTCAACCTTTCCTCGCTCCATTTACAAGTGGGAAAGGAAAGGGAACGACTAGCAATGATAAGAACTATTCCCCGTCATGTGCTGTACACTGAGTGGTTTCTCATCCCTGTTATAGTTTCTACGAGTCTAATGCAGAAAATAAAGCATAAACAGTTCTCATAGTCAAACTTTATCCTACAATCAGTTATTCTGATGCGCTGTAGCGTGACGTTCCGTCCTCACATTTCTCCGTTTGCATCACTCGTGTATCGGTGCCTGTACACAAGATTCTAACATTAATTCTTTACTATTAAATAATATAGGTGTGCCAAATATCCGTACCTGCGCTGTCCCCAATGGATCGAAGGGGTGAAAATTTACATCTCGATCTACAAAGATATTCCGCTAACCTCCGTAGAATGTATGGCAGTGGGTACTTATCACTTCCATTTCCATGAGCATACGAACCTCGCGAAGAACGACTGTGTAAATGCCTCGGTGCACGCTGTAATTAGTGTAATCTTGTCCTCGCGGTACCCACAACAGCAATACCTTGTGGGCTGCAGTATGTTCCCAGATTCTTCACTTAATACTGGTTGCGCGAACTTTGTTAAGTACACTCTGCCGGAATAATTTGCGTCTTTCTTCAAGCGTCTGTCAATTTCGGTTTTTCACTATCGCTAAGTTATAGAACTTTTCACGCGAAACAGAGTTAATAGACCGTCTTCCCCTTTGGGCCCAATCAGTACACAGTAATTTCCTTGTGTTCGGGACATGGTAGAAGCAATGAGTAAACCCAGTTCGCCTTCATAATCGATAGGCAGCTGTGTTGATGAAACAAATGTTTCAATAATGGTAATCAGGTTGAAGTTTAATGTGTACGACTGTTATGCATCAGTGTAGCTCTCTGTAAAATCCGAAAAGAGAGTTTTAGATTAGAGTTATTGTTACCGTACTTTTGAATAAGCTTTGCCCAAACCGTAGCTCAAAAACGAAGGGAAATTGGAACTATGTTCAGCCTGATATTTTTGTTTCGTATCAGCGGGACACAGTAATCGCTTGGTACAAATTGTCTGCATCCATTTCTCAAAATTTGTCAAGAGATTACATTTTTCTATGTGAAAGTGTGACGAATGCCTCATGCAGCACACAAATGTGATGATGATGATGAGGTCCCATACTTCGAGGAGCGTAAGGGACGATGCGGAAGACTCGCACCGCCGACTAGGCAAGGTCAAACTGTGTACCTTATAAATATTAAGCACTTGTTTAGAAATAGGTTAGAAACGATTGAAGATGCGTAAGTATAGATACAACCCTTGCATGTTTTCTAGCGAGGATATCAAAATTCTTCACGTAACACAGCAACTCATGTTTCTGTGTGAGAACTGTTTTGGAACTACACAGATTCAATAGAGAGTACTTTGATGGAGATTTGCCTGTTGATCAATGTAGGATTCGATGATAGTTTGTCAACAAATTGAATTGCCTATTATTAACGCCCCATTCCAAATGTGAATTTTATGTGAATATTTCTGCTCTGGGACGCGCTTTTCTTCGTTTTCAGTGTCTTCCGGTAGAGTGTTCTTGTAAAAATTCGTGTTCCACTGTCTTCCAACTACAGGCACAATAAATTGCTAAAACTTTAATTCTCGTAACTCCATCTTTTTTAAAGTATTCAGTTACATGGCTTGGCACGCACTTTTACAGATCCGATCACCTAATTAACGACTGTGAATGTAAGAAGCACATAAAATGTGCTCTGGTCCTTGCCCACTCGATGACTAATCCTCCTGTATCTTTGCACGATTATACTCACACTCAATTCCAAATAATGAAAATAAAGAGGCCTTTGATACCCCAGTGTGAATATAAATTTGACATGGAAAAAAAACACGAAAACCTGCCTGTCCTACAATTTATGAATCTGACTTTATACCTCAAGTAAAACTGTCATCTTTTTCCAACTGACAATGGGTTATGTTTATTTTAACAGCTGTCAAACCGAGCTTCTTTCGCTATTACGCTTTTAATTACCAGTAAGGGAGCTTCACGTTTTAGGTTCCGCTGCGTGAAAGAGGAAGCACAAGTTCAGATTGCCCAAGAATAGGAACGCGGAACTGGCTTGTACATTTCAAATGACCCGTCTTTGCATGATACCTGAGTAATGTAGGGAAACCACGGAAAACTGGAGGAAAGTCGACACGCCCGAATACGCGTCCAGTGACTTAACCATCCCGCCCATTTGCTCTTTTGATCTTGTTTTCGCTTCTACACTCGTTCACCTCCCTTCATTACATCTTATTTTTCTGAATTTATTCTCACTCTTCCTACGTCCAGTAAGAAACAAAATATCTCATATGTCACGTTCGCAATACGTTCTCATTTGTAGCGCGTTTTACGGTGACGTTTTTCATACCGGTACTAAACTGTGGGACACAGACATATATTCTACTTACCGCGTTTCGTCCAAGCTGGAAATAGAATATCTGGCCATGAAGTGGCACATGTAATCCTTCTTCAGCGCAAATCGACGACTTTATGTGACATCCCGCATCAAGGCAGAGTTGACTGCTTCCTACCACCAGAAATACGATCGTCTAGGAAAGAAACCGGTTTGTTCTGGCCAGCTATATGTCCGTGTTACGCCTTATATCTGAAAATTATTGCTCCTTCGTATCCATATTTAAATGGCTCCTCAGCCAGGTTTACATGTACAAGCCCAATAAAATATGGGAGACCAAATGTTGGATATAATTCAAAAGATGTTAGTTGGAGGAAGAACACTAAGAAACCAAATGCATGGCACCTACCCATTTTTTTAATTAGAAAGTAAGGAGATCACCGTTTTGATTAAAGCACTATGATTGTTATTTTCGCTCATCTCTCCTAGTGGATCGTATATGAGTCCTGCCATTTATATGTATGTGGAAAGGCGGTAGAGGAATCATGTTTTACTGCCAGAGAAGATTAAATGCATGCAATCATCACTCAGAGAGACCAATGTCAAGTCGCACCTACTTCAGGTAGCCAAATGGATTACTATTTTACATTTTTGAGCAGGAAAACAAAGCACAAAAACAGATAGGGATGCATTGGTAAGAGACTGGAGGACGCTAAATGCCCGTCATATGCCACTTATTTTTATTTTTCCTAAATAGCTAAAGGCAAATTCCTTCGGACAAGATACTGCAGATATCCTTCCTCAATCTGAAAAACAGGAAGGAAAATTATAGTTTAATGTCCAGTCGACAACGAGGTCATCAGAGACGGATCATAGCTCGGATTAGGAAAGGGCGTCGAAGGAAATCGGCCTTGCGTTTTTTAAGGGAACCTTCCCGGCATTTTCCTTAAGAGATTTAGGAAAATCATGGAAAACCTAAAACTACATCACTGGACTAGGATTTTAACCGTCGCCTACCCGAATGTTAGTCCAGTGTGCTAACCACACTCCGCCACAACGCTCGTTTCCCAATCCCAGCTCGTGTTCCGTCTCCAATGACCTTGTCATCGGCGAGACGTTAATCCCAAATCTTCCTCCTTTACGATCATATTTGTGAATTGTGCCAGAGGAGGAAGGGGAATATATGGGAGGAAATACACAAACCTGCAGTTCCACTTCTGCCTTATGACCGAACAGTTACATGTAATCTCCAGAAGAAATCCACAATTTTGAGAAATGGGCTAACGTACATTCCTAATTCTATCGCGCAGTTAGGCTGAAGAAAGGGTTAAGTATCGTAAAATGAATGAGAAGCAGTCAGTCGAAAATTCAGAAATGTACTCTACCCGATCACTTGAGTACTGATTATCGTGGAATTTTACCCATTAATGTTAAAACTGCCTCACTTCCAACCAGCCCGCGTTTGGAAACAGAATGATCTCTCAAGAGTGCCATTGGGGAGTTATGGGACCTGTTGATAGCAATGTAAGTTAGCAAACGCCAATACTGAGCACTGAACGTGCCGTTCTCATGGTCGTTTTAAACGATCATGAGCAGACTCATTCAAGACAACATTTATAACGTAAACGCATTTCCACATTAGCGAGGTAGTATGCTGCACTGCTCTCCAGAAGCGCTTAGCCGCTCCAGAGGAGAAGTAGATCTGACATGTTTTGTATACAAAAACACGTAAGAGTATGTTCTCATTATTCACCAGGAAAACGTCTTTAACAAATTAGAATATACTCCCTTGCACCACGCTTATAAATATTTTATCGTAGTGAATAGATCACCTAATCTCAAAATAAAAGCATTTACTTTCCTGTTTCTGTATGTTGTCGTGGAACAATGAGATTTACTTTACGATCGAATGCTCCCTGAAGGATGCTTCGTTTCTTGTACCAAAGCTGCGGTGTGTATTGAAGCGCCAGGCAGATTTGTTGTAAACAACCTATTAGAGTTCAGAAGGAGTAATGAAGTCCGTAACTGCAACACCAGCAGATAAAATCACTGCCATTAGTACTGACTTTAGCTCAAAATGTGGTGAATAATGCTGCTGCCGAAGTTTTTGGAGACATACTCAGTTATATTAATCGAAAATCTGCATTTAACGTAAACTACAAAATTTATTCTAGGCAGGTCCAATTCCATAGAAAAATACTTACTTGGAAACTTGTAGCTTATTTAGTGTACTTATTTCTGTTTTTAAACAAAATATTAATTTCTGTTTGTGAACTGCTCCGTAAACGATCAGCATACAGTCATATTTACATAAAAATTATTACAATTATGATGCCCCTTGAAAATATTTCTTCGCTTTACTAACGACCGAGCGGTCTGCCGCAGTGGTAAGACTTAGGACGGGCATTCGGGAGAACGACCTTGTAAATCTCCGTCCGGTCACCCAGAGTTTGTGTGTCAGTGGCTTCTTTACATCGCTTGAGCAACTCCGGAATGGTTCTTTTGAAAAGAATGTGGATATAGCCTTCCCGTCCTACCCCCTTCTAAGGACCTAGTCCTCTACCTCCCTTCATTCTTTGGTACCGGTCAAGAGAAAAGAAACAAAAGGTGAGACAAACGGTGGGTGTTATAAAGTATGCGTACCTTTCGCTTACCGATTCTCTCTTTTTGTCACATCATAAAACGTCAGTGCTACTTGACATTAGACGGAGTAAATTCTTCTCTCGTGTATAAGAGGCAGTCAAACAAAAACTAGACAGATTTATTATTTCAAAAATAATCGCCATAACTATTAATACATTTATCCCACTGTGGGACAAGACAGTCAATGCCTTAGTGGAAAAATGTTTCGGTTTTCCACGAAACCGCGATTGCGCCCAGGAGTGCACCTCTTCGTCCGAAGCAAATCGAGGGCCACGGACGTCTTTCTTCAGACAGTGGGATAAATGTATTAACAGTTATGGTAATTATTTCTGAAATAATAAACAGTTTACTTACTTTTTTCAATGTCTCATTTGACTGTCCCTTATAGTTCATCGTTTAATTTAGGTACGCTTGAAAACACGAAGACTGGTGGACATTTGAAGTGAAGTTGATTAGGTTGCCGTTAGCGTCAGGCGAGATAATCGTTTCCCGCTACTGTCGGGAACAGGTGTTGGCCGAGGCACGCGAAACCGAGAGCAGGGAGGCGGACCGAATCGCTCACGGACGTTCTGGCCACCTTGCTGCGTGGACAGATTGCAAAAGCACAACAAAACGGAGCTACAATTAGTTAGATATTGACGTGTGTGACAATGATATATTCTCTGTTTACACACCGCTTGACCCTAAAACAGAGTGTCTATGTGCGATGTAATCATTTTGGATTGTCTGACGTACAAAGTAATTTAACATCGAGGAGACTTGTGTTGTCATATTTCCTTTTCCGATAGGAATTAGATACGAGATGGAGAATGCTTTGACGTGGGACATATTTACGCAAACGGTTTCTTTCTTTTTTTTTCAGTAACTACTTCATCTCATAACGTTAATGATTTGAATCACGATTTCAGTAGCGATAATTAAGGGTGTATGGGCTGTTATGTGAGCGTGACGAAACAATATTTCAAGGAAAATCCAACGGTGTGCAGTTGGCAGTGCGACCTTGTCTAACTAATGAACAAAGAGGAAGAAAAAGGATAGCAGGCTGCCGGCAGATGCTTTAACTGCTCCGTGCACCTTCCTCCACGCTTCAAGGATGCCAAACAAACGAAAACGTACAATAGAGCAAAAATATTTGTAGCATCACTTTCGATGTAATTCTGCTTCCTATTCCCAGTTTTCTATCCCGTACTAGCTCTATTTTTTTGTATATTTAGCTCCAATCGAGCCTTCACAGTCGAATTACTTGAAGTTACTAGTACCTCAAAATAATACCGAGAAATACAACCTGTGGGCTGTATTGAAATATTAGTTTTATTACGTAGAACTAATGAAATGGGCATGCGCGAGAGGTAGAACCAGTAAATATTTGGACATCCGAATGCAATTCCCTGGCTACGTGTCAGATTACAAATCCAGATGTTCCAGGTTCAATCCCGGCGCAGACCTAGATTTCTTTTCAATCCTTTATCACTTTCTTAACCTTTGGCAGTTATTCGTATATGAGAAAAATCCTAAGTTGCACATTGTATCGGAGGTCTGAATAAGTCAATCCGAAGGTCGAAAGAGGGTAAGGCCTACAGCTTCAATTTTACTCAGTTGCATGAAAAACCGCTAGAAATACAATAGCTCCAAATTGAAGAACCTGCCACGTCAACAGATACTGTGCGCGTCCAGTTTAGACAAATATGTGCTTTTTGCCCGGTAGCTCACTGAGCGCTCTCGCTCGTGAGCACTGTAGCTACCACACATCTTTCTCTCTCTTTTTGCCTACAAGAGAAATTTTACTGTCACATTCTGATCAAATAATCGACGAAGTTGCACATTTTAATTCTCAGGACTGAAGATAGATGAAAAACTGTCTGGGAATTATCACATACAGGTGCTTGTGCACAAACTAAATGACGCTGTCCTTACTGTAAGAATAACCTGCACAGTCTCTGGTACTGAAACGGAGAAGCTAGTTTACCCTGCATTCTTTTATACAACAACGTGCTATGGTATTGCATTTGTTGGCAACTCTGTGTGGGCTTAGTCCAGAAGAGGGCAGACTGAACAATGTCTAGTTTACCAGTCCACTCAACAGTCGCTGCTTCCAATCAAAAGAAAATTTATAGTTAACTTAATCTCCGGTCTAAACTGGCAAATGTCCCCAGTGAAATATGTAATGTACACACAGGAAGTATAAGCATACAGAAAGGAACATAAAGATATGTATTTCACTGCATACACTGTGTATACTGGGATTTTTAGGCACAGTTGTTGATTTCTAATGCTTTCTACCAGCTCTAGTCAGTAGAGCACGTGGAAATGTGAATAGTTGTTAAAAAAACCGGGCAAGTGTGAGCAGGACTCGCGCTCTGAGGATAATAACAATAATTTGGTGTGGCTGTGGCCCGATGGCCTGGTGCAAGTCTTTCTGTTGGACGTCGCTTGAGTGACTTGTGTGTCCTTCACCTAATCCAGTTATCCAACGGGACGAAGGGGCCTACAGTTTAACGTGGAAACCGAACCACGTGTAATTTCTGGCGACTAATCACATCGTTAAAAGGTGAATAGTAGGTTACAACTATGACTGACAAATCCGTGGTCCGACAGAGATTCGTGCCTGAGATCTCTCGGCTTCCAGGCACGCGCTTTACCGTTTTTTTTTTTTTCTTTTTTTGTTTTTTTTTTCTTTTCCTTTCTTTAATTTTGTTCTATCTAGTTCGTTGCGTTTGGTCTGGGTGGACGTCACAATACATCTGTTCAAGTTGATCGTTGATTCCTTGACTCAGTTTTTTATTACAGAGTGCACGCTGCCCTCTGACCGAACATGCTGAGCTACCGTGACGGCATCCGTTAGACCACCAGGCCTGGCCTCCGTATAGATAGTTCATCCATAGGTATTGATGAGCGAGTTTGCGCGTATCGAAATATGTATCCTCTGACTTCGTTGGCTTAGAAGCTTAAAATATTTACACCACCAAGGCACCGTAGGCTTTGATATAAATTCACACACGTTAAAAATCTCCCCGATAAGACAGGAGAAATATTTATATTATTTGTAACCGTAATACATTCAATAAGATTTTCTTTAATAGATGCCAGCGCAGTAAAGGATGAAAGTACTTGGGAAGCCAAGACACACTCATTCCGCTTTCTTGCGTATTCAGCTTTAGGATGAACCGTAATTTCCTTGAGACTTTGCTAGCTATAAACAATTCTCAATAATTTTAGTACAGAAGCAACAAAAGAAGTTGTTCTTCGGGTAAGGAACATGACGTTGTTTGAACATTTCATCGTATTTAACGTCATGTGCTCTCCTAAATGAGATGACTGTTTCGAAATCTGATTGAACTGAGACGTGAGAATATCCAGTAAGTCCTGCAACGGCGACCACGTATTCTACAAAGTAAAACAATTACAATAGGATCATTAGATCTTCGCGCGCTACACTCTCCAGTAATATCAAGTTTCGATGTGTGGCCGCTAGGCAGTGCCGGCGTCGCGCTGACTTGTTGCCCTGCGACGAGCTTCCGCGTACTGGCACCAGAATGCGCCACGGTCGTGTTTGTCGCCACTTCGCCTTCCATTGGCGGTAGCTGCAGATGCAACGTCGAGGATCCCACACATTTTTACAAACTTCCTTTGCAAAGGATAACGTACAAGCGTTCAGCATCCAAATATTTTACCGTGTTTATACGACTGGAACCTTTCAGTTAAAAAGAGTTCTTCTTCTAAGAAGATACAACCCCCTCCCCCCTTGAAGAATATTTTAGTAAGTGTTATATTTCGGACCGTGAAAGTTTAAATTTTACAAAGATGGTCTTTGTGTAAACGATTATTAAAACCCACGATTGTTACATTTTATTTCGCTACCATAAATTTCAATAAAAATCATTTAACGTCTCATACTTTTTGTCTATCAAATATTTAAGACGCTTATTTTGCTCTCGTAGCCCAAGACGTACGTACTGGAAGAGAGCTACTTTCGCACTGCAGACAAATGAGACGAGGTATCAATCACGAAATTTTCAAATAGCAACCCCACGTATAGGTACGTAAAAATGAATGCATGATATCTGGGACGTTTGGCATTTATAATTTAGTGCGTCTCCCTCTGAAGTACCAAACCCGTAGAGAGGAAAAAGGTATCGCAGAAGAAACGTATCCTGCGTCCAGCTGAGATGTTTCTTCTAATTCTGATGACGTTATCGCGAGTTCTCCGGAAAATGGCACAATAACCCCGTCTCTGTAAGATTAAAATCGACACACATTTTATACAATGCGTCCGGACCGAAAATTGTTATCTGCATTCCGTAAATACGTGATCAAAACAGCAAAGATGTTTGTCGATAAACTAACAGAAGACGGCCGAGGGCACCGATACTCAGCAAGACGAAGCAATAGCTGTCATAGCACAACGAATGTTTGCACGTGTTCATTCGGGATTTGTAACTAGAGGACAGTAAAATCTCAGTCGTTGTGTCAAGAACACAAGTGTTCACGTGCATCTCAACTCATGCATATACGAGAGGAGCGTTACGGATTTGCTTCACTGAGGATAACAGCAGTCGTGATCATTCTTGCATCATGATAATTCATCAGCATCACTATCATCTTCTTCATTAGTCATTTGACATCAACTTTACTTACATCATAATTTTGTTCCTGAATGTTTTATATCCAGCTGTTTCTCGGTCTTATCTTATTATTTTTTTGCATTATCAGTCCAAATCCCAGTGGCCTAAGGCAGAAGTGGTAATAACCACTGACTTTACATTTTTCTTTTCATACAAACGGGAACCCCATAGCTTTTAAAACGCTGCTTAGTATATCAAAGGGGATTAGTGGCCATTTCTCCTCTTCTGTTCATTTCTTTTGCTGTCCGTACTGCGATTGTCTTCATCTTCCCTACAAACAAAAATTCACGAAATAGTTCTCTGACTTCCTTGTTTACTTCTAGTATTGTCTTTACGATATGTTGGTTATAGATTATTTTAGTCCTCTTGAAATTGATCTCAAGCCTAATTTCTGTAATCATCCAAACGAAGGTGGTTCAAACAATTCCATTAGCACGTCGTATTCCTTCTCTGTTTTGGCTAGTTTTAAGGATGTAAACACACGCTATAGAACCGCTATGAATTCTTTCAATTCTGAAGTTCTTACTATCATTATATTGTTTCTCAAAGGCTGTAGGTGTAGATTTTGTTGAAACTGAGTGAAATGTTTTCTCGAAATCATTGAATCCGAGCCCGCATCTCGTGGTCGTGCGGTAGCGTTCTCGCTTCCCACGCCCGGGTTCCCGGGTTCGATTCCCGGCGGGGTCAGGGATTTTCTCTGCCTCGTGATGGCTGGGTGTTGTGTGATGTCCTTAGGTTAGTTAGGTTTAAGTAGTTCTAAGTTCTAGGGGACTGATGACCATAGATGTTAAGTCCCATAGTGCTCAGAGCCATTTGAACCATTGAATCCGAAACAAAGTGGTAGGCAATCCACATTCACTGCTACGTTCTACAATTGCGTTCACAGCTTTGAAAACTTCAGAATATAATTTTGCAAGTTTCTGTGGCATAACTTTTTCTTCAGTTTTAACCATTTTCATTGAAACACTATCTCCTCCAGTTCCTTTCCATCCCTTCACACGTCGAATGGCTTTACTCAGTCGAGTCTTGGTAATGTGGCTGAGCGTGGTAAAACTATGGCTCGTTATGTCCTCTATTAACGTGAATGTTTATTTTCCAGTTTAAAAAGAAGTCGTATCCCAAATATACTCTAGACGCTATACTGGGTAACTAGCGAGGTTCGATACCCAGATGGTCAAGTTGAATTTACTGTAAGAGGCAGATCAGAGCAAGGAAGAATTATGTAAAGGTCAGAGATTACGGTCTGTAGGAAGAACTGCGTCGCGGATTTGTTGACAGAACCTTTATTAAATTCGTAGGAACTGATGTAAATCACGATGGGCTGGCGGGAATTTGAACCATACGAAAAATGTATCTAGCAACGTCAATCTGACCAAGACAAAAGCTGTCGTAGAATCAATAACTAAACGTCGATATTTAGTGATCATAACTGATGTGACAACATATATTTTTAGCTGTCCATGCCGCGCGTCGTAGCCGTCCCGTCATTGTAAATTAGTTTCAATTAGATTGAGTAGTGTAAGCCTAGGGACCGATAGCCTCAGCAGTTTGGTGCCATAGGAACTTACCACAAATTTCCAAAACTAAGTCCATGCATATTTTAAAAATGGATGAATGTATGTTTCACATCACCTCCTAAATCACTGGATCGATTTCAACCAAACTTGGTATAAATCTCACTTAGTGTCTGTAACTGACCACCTACCTCACAAAGGGGTAGAGTTCATGATGTGGACCGAGCGGGGTGGCGCAGTGGTTAGACACTGGACTCGCATTCGGGAGGACGACGGTTCAATCCCGCGTCCGGCCATCCTGATTTAGGTTTTCCGGGGTTTCCCTATATCGCTCCAGGCAAATGCCGGGATGGTTCCTTTGAAAGGGCACGGCCGACTTCCTTCCCCGTCCTTCCCTAATCCGATGAGACCGATGACCTCGCTGTCTGGTCTCCTTCCCCAAACCAACCAACCAACCATGATGTGGAAATAGCCAGGATTTGAGAATGAGAGCACTTAGTAACTTGCAGCCAACTTTACACATAATTTCAAACCTTTACGAGACTTGTTCTCCCTGAGACTTCCTACAAAAGATGAAAGAAAGAAGTTTATAGCTTCCATTTTCGCTGTTCATGCAGTAAAATTGCCGCATCATGCATGACGTTTTAATTTCTTACTTCTTTACTACTAATTCTACTCGAAACACATGTCTCGGACCGTGTCTCCATATACCATTCGACGTACCTGCAACATTATATCATTGTACGACACATAGTCCAGGAAATATGACGTCATAAACAGTCAGCTGCGTGAAAACGGAATTCGTTAGGGATACAGGTGAAATGTGTGTGTAAATATGTGTAAAATATGTTAAACGTAACTCAAATATATGTGACTTGTGCGTAAGTGGTCAAAACGATTGGTAAAAGCCGCCTCCTAAATCCCTGGATAGATCTTAACCAAACCTGGTAAACTTATTGTTTACTATCTACAGAGAAATACTGTGGGATATAAACTAATAATCTCCTATTGGATTGGGGCGATAACGTGTAGAGAGAAGTGGGGAAGAAGAGATGGACAGACAGAGGGGGGAAGGAAAAGATGAACGGAAGAGGAAGGAGAAGGAGATAGAGGAGATGAGGTGGAGATAGTAGGACAGGAGGAGAAGGGCTTAGGTGGGAGCAGATGAGATCGACAGAGGGGGAAATAGCAGGTGGACAGAGCGGAGGGGAGTAGGCGGAAAGAGGAAAGAGGAGGAGATGGACAGAGACAAGGGGATGAAGAGATCGTCAGCGAGAAGGGGAGGAGAAGATGGGCAAAGAGAGGGGAGGAGGAAATGGGCAGAGAAATGGAAGAGGAGGAGATGGACAGAGAAAGAGGAGTGAAGGAGATTAACAGGGAAAGGAAAGAGGAGGAGATGGATGGAGAGAGGTGGGAGAAGGATATGGACAGGGGGAGGGGGAAGGAGGAGATGGAAGAATAGAAGGCTGGAATGAATACGTACCTGGCCAAGGACAGGTAGTCAGCTAGTGCTGAATATAGGAAAGTGGCTCTTGAAGAGGCGGACGGATTTTTCTATGTCGCAAGTAGATCAGATAAAGACCGTTTAAGAAAGGTAAAGTACCACGGAGTGCAACAGGGGAAACGGTTTTCTATAACAAGATACAGCTACTAACATATTGAAATACAATAGAATCTTTGTGACCAGAAAGCAAAATGAAAATGTTTTGAACACAGCTTTGTACATGTGTGAGGTGTGGACCATGGGGAAAACAGAAATGAAACCATTAGACGCCCTTGAAATGTCGTGTTACATGAGAACGTGGTCGATCAAGAATATTGGTCGTTTGAGAAAGGTATAGATGCCACAACGATTCAGCAAGCGAAAAGTGCAGAACGAGAACATAATGAACCACAGAGACAAATAGGTGGGTGCATATTACGACACGAATAAAACATTGGGTGCATATTAGGACACGAATAAAGAACAAAGTTACCCGAAGAGAGAGGATGGTTGGGTGCGTATTACGACATGAGTCGAATCCGAAAATTGTAATTGAAGAGATGGTGGAACGAAAGGAAGAGGAAAGATGACTATCAACAGGGGTAGGGGCTGCATTAAAATAACAACTTTATCAGCTACGTTTGTTTGACAACAGTAACGTTATCTCTACAAAAATTGACTTTTATTCTTAATTCTTCTTTTTTCAAGGTCTTGAGTCCCATGTCGTCCGTGTGTGCTGAGCTGTGGTTATAAAGTTAGATCTGCTTCTGTTTCTGCTTGTCTCGAAGAAGATGGGGTCTATATTGCTGCTATATTACTATTTAATTTCCACGTAGATTTCATCCTTTACATGAAAGGCATATACCACAAATTTTTTTGTGCTAACATACAGTTTTGTTTTTACGTTTGTTAAAAATAGAGGCTGAACAGTTCATGCTCTACTTTATTACGTAAATAAAATGTTACAACTCTTTTTTTTTTGCCCGATCAGGAAATGTCTGCGTTTCCTCTTTGCATTGACATGTCTACTTCACAAGCCACCTTACAGTGAACTTCTGGTATCATAACCACTTCCCTTCTTCCTGTTTCGTTCACGAATGGTGCGTGGGAATAGCGACTGTCGATGAACCTCCGTGTAAGCTCTTTCTCGTCGTGAGACGAAGTAATATGTTGGCCGACTCCTCTTAAAACATATGTTCTCGGAACTTCAACCTATCCGAGATGCACAACGCCTCACTTGCAGAATCTGCCACTGTCACTCATTGAAAATCTGTGTAATGCTCTCCCACCGACTAAACGATCTCATAACCAGTCTTATGTCGTCATAAGTTACGAAACCCTCTTCCACTTCACATAAGAAAAATCGAAACGTATTCGCGTCGAAATTTTCGTTTTTCATATTCCTCCATGATTCGTATTGCGTGTACTATACGGTGAGAAACACTTCACTGGTCATCTGGCAATTATTTGAGACTGATAATCAAGCTATAGCTTTGTTAGTTGAGCCTAGTTCGCCTTCCTCCATAACGTCCTTCTTCCTGCTACAATCACTAACTTCGTGCATTTAAGTGTTATTGACTCACTTCCCGCCCTCAAGAAACGTATTCAAAATTCAGGTGGTAACTATATCGTGTTTTCCATCTGAACAACGTCAGTCGTTGTCTTATCGATATCTACGTCGATACGAAACCTACGCACATAATCTGGCAGGTAATTTTTTCCCTGGAAATGCGGAAATTACAACAAAAGGATGTACCCCTTTAATTATGACAATATGTTTCACAGATGGGTGGCCTATCTCGGTGTCAGGCTGACATTTAGCAGAATATCCGTGAATTATTTTGTCAGCACAAAATTAAATTACTGATAATTATGGAAACTGTGTCAATATATTAGCATAAACATAAGATTAATTTCAATGTAGTTGTCTGTTTAGTATGTGCTTTTACTAGAAATTTGCTCGTTTGTCATTATTTACTCATCGGTAGAGAGTCCATTTTTTAAATACGATTATTTCAGCTTCAGCGAGAATGAGCGTTGTGTAAAGAGTCGAGCAGGGTGGAGCAGTGGTCAAAGTAGAAGGAAGGCTATTTCACTCCGTCATTGGCCGGTCATTCCGATTTACGTTTTCGTGTTTTGCTTTAGCTGCCTAACAGTATGGCTCTACATCTAAATCAACATGTGCACTTACTGAACCGGATTACTGTCCGTACCACTACACCGTCTCCCCTTTCTTGTTCCATTCCTGAGTAATGTGTGAGAGAACGACTGTCTCTAAGGCTCTGTAAGAATTGCGAAAAGAGGCAATTCAATATTATATTCAACAGTTCTACAGGTGCAATACATAGTAGACTGAAGAATATTTCCAGATGCGACACCGAAAAACTGTTGTTGGGCTCTTCTAAGTAATTTTTCGCGACATTTTACACGACTTCCCGTAAGTACATGCCAGCTGATACTCCTGTGGTATTCTCCCGCAAGAAAAATGGGTCCGTAAGCATTCTCATTTCCCTCCTTTGAGCACAAAATAGTCAGATTTTCAGATTTTCACAGAAGACTTTTTGCTCCAACCACCAGCAGGTCAGCTCAAAAACTAATACATACTTAATCTAACAATATTTATTAGAATACATTTGAAATGTGCCGTAATCAGCTACACTGTAGAAAGTATAGAGGAACTCTAGAGACTACGAGAGCAGTAGTTCAAGTTAATGGGAGGCAGCCGCACACAGACACACAGTTACTAAGAACATTTAGAAGAATCAAATTACTGCAAATGCAAGGTCGTATTTCGTCAAAGATAAACACGATATGAACAACACTGCGACAGGAACGTAGTTCATCACGCTCTCTACTTCACCCGCAGAAACAACTCCGAGATATTATTAGTAAATTCGGAACAGAAGGAGATAATACAAATGGATGACGTGTCATGGCTGAAGATCGCCGATTCCATTGCTTTTGGTGCTCGACATAATAAAAACGTGGAGAACGTAGTAACCATAAGAAGCGAGTCTTAAATTTTAGGACCGATTGGCAACAAAATGACTGTCTGCAGTCATCAGTTCGAGCCTGTCCACTAGCATGCTCCGGTCCTCCGCGCGTGCGTAGCCCAAACTCCTCATATTGTTTCTGCTTTCTCTTTCTGTCATACGCAGATGAAAAGATGGCAGAAACAGGTAATCCCTATGGTCAGTTTTAATTTACCCAGTACAAACCAGGCGTAATACGTCTGGAATCCACAGTGAACAGAGTGACATCTATGGACCTTAGCTACGGTTCAAAGAATATTAAGACAACAGCGTCGCGCATTTAGGGAAGGTCGTCCCTGTGAGGAGTAGCAGGCCAAGCAAGATTTGAGAGTGGAAAAGTGCATTTCATCAAGTCTGAAACATTACAAACATTTGCAGTCTATTGTCAAATAGTTTCGAAATAGTATTATCGCATTCGGGACGGAAGACGTAGAGAGTCGACATCCAGAACTGTCTTGATTCAGAAAATGATCTTCCACCCTTTAGGGTGCAAAATCTGCCTCTTTCAATCCTCATCCCGCAACCAGTTAGTAACATCTCTTATTATATCCCAAGAAATGGACTGATTCTCAACATTTCGAACATAAGAAAGAGTAAAATTTTATGCATTGCTATGGTCTGTGCAGCCGCCGTATTAGAAAACATTCCTTCTTCGCTCACAGTGGCATATTTCCTCCGCGTACTGTTAAGTGTTTTGTATTAAGCCTCTCGGCTGAATGTGGGGAAGTGGAAGACCCACAAGGGGTTGTTCAGCAGCCTGATTGGAAAAGTAATCCTTTTACGCGCACAGTGGCATATTTCCTCCGCGAAAAGTGTTAAGCGTATCTGCTGAGTGCAGGTGACTCTGATAGTACATCTAGATATTAGTGATTTTATGACGATGATGAGAAAGGAAAGGGAGAAGATGAAACCCAGTGCCTGTACGTAGCCACTCCTTTCGATTAGCATCAAGTGGGCCGTCGAGCTCATCAACCTGAGCCAACGGATGAATCACCATCGGTAGTGTCACATGCCTTCGTTCCATGAGACACTGCGGAGAGTTTCGAAGTTCAACCTAGGATGTGGCGGAAGGTTTGATGATCAGGAAATATACGCCACTACCTATCTCCTCCTTTCCCGTCAATTATTGGCGATTAAAATTATATTATTAGAAGACCAGTGGGAGTTTTCAACGACATCGGTTATGGAGCTGGATTGCTTTTAAGATAATGAACTGTTAAACATGTAGCTTCCACATTTCAGGTAACATACTCGAGTATCGTTATCACAAACAAGTTACGTACTGCGGGTATTTTTACAGTCAATCCCTACGACCAATAAAGTATAAGAATTTCTTAAATTTTACAGGGGTGGGCTGAAAAAATAGACGCGCGGGGTGGTGCATTTGTTAAGTTCCTGGAATAGAGTTCTCAAGAACTGGTATTCGTTCCCCGTCAGTCTATCCAGATTTAGGTCTTCCGTGGTTTCGCAAGATCGTTTAAGCCCAATAGTTCCTTTGAAAAGAACACGGCAGATTCTCTTCTTCTTTCGTCCCCAGTCCGAGACGATACTCCGTTGCTGTTGATGTTGTCACCTACGCGACCTCAAATTATCAACTTTCTTCCTACTTCTGCCGAGTGCCAAGCGGAAATTTCACAATAACCCAATCGCATGCCAACTCCTCACGACAATATGTGACAGCTATGGAAAAGATTCTTGAGATGTATGCAGCGTAAAGCGCCGACAAAACTGACAGCCAACAGCTTAAACATATCGGTCGGAATTATAATTATTTTCCTATTTGGACTGTTTTTCATTTTCTTGGAAGTGCAGTTTCTTATTCGTCAATGCTGCTGTATAATTCCCAAAAAACTTATTCTATGCTTTTCAGTGACAGTGGTTACTCTTTCAAATCGCAAGTGACTATGTTATCCATCTGGTGACAGTGAAATTATGTACCACATATTGTTAAACAAGAGTTGCACGTAGCGGAACAGCATGACACAGTACTTAAATTTGATAACCTTATGTTAGTTATTTCATCCGAATACCTTGGAGTAACAGCATGAGGTTCCATAAATCCATAAATCTAAATGGTAGAATGCATTTACCTCGGTGGAATGTTTTGTGGCATTTCGATGTCTTTATAAAATTGTAGCGTCGTATTCGAAAAAATATCCTTTATGACTACTTCTGGGTCACACATTCAAACGACACGCAAATGTTTAGTGTTACATGAGCCTAATAGCATATACATAGGCTTATCGAATGGCAGGTTGTTGAACGGAATTGCAAAATATTGTTTAAATGCGAGATTCCTATAAATCAACTATAGCATTTGCATCTAACGAAGAGCTGCAGCTCATTGCGTAGTAGAATACAAACGTCCAAAACTCATCACTCCGACCCACTCGCAGTTTCGACTCAGTAAGTATCAATGAAAATTGTATCTGCTATCGATACAGCGACGTAATATTTTCGAACAGCATTTTCTCATCGAGCTACTAGTAATCATGCGATGCTTGGCTTTAACAAAACGACGAATCTGGATGGCGTTCGCCGGCCACAACAAATCTAGTCTCTGAGGTTACGTACTAGCGGACAACTGCAGGTGTTTCACCGATCTGGAGTAACCTCCTGGATTTTATCACAATGTCCAGTTCGTTCCTTGTCTCCCTTTTTTTTAAAAAAATAAACTCCCTATACCCTGTGATGCAAGACATATTTCATACCCACCTCTTTCTCATGATTGCTTTTTGATTATACGTGAGTAATTATATCAGAGAACTCTGGTTGCTGTTAATGCTCCGGCGCACTTCCAAATGCTTTCTCCTTTGCTCTGTTTTGCGTAGCAGCGTAGCTATTATGACTCATGCCGCCATGAATGACGCTTGACGCGGGTTCAGAGGTCATCCTCGATGCCTTCAGACGGCTGGACGAACCAGAGAAGACAGACTCGGGGTGGAAGCTCGGCTCACTATTTGTAGCATTGTACCCCAGAACTGATCCTGTGGTTTGGAGTCAAGTAAAAGGCTTAACACTTCAGGATAGACTACTCTGTAACGGTTTCGGATGCGAATTTCACACGTCCGATATGGGTGGCGAAATTCCCTCTCCCCCCCCCCCCCCCCCCAACCTTTAAGAGGTCAGGTATCCACTACAAACAGGTGCGGCTATTCGGGTAGCAGAATACGTGCGGCGTACACACGAGAAATTTGTAGGATAAAGGAACTCCTCAACAGGCTTTTTCATCAATTACGTGACGTATTCGGAGAGAAGAGTAGATCAACCTCATTAAATACGAAATGCGATAATATTGATCTGGTATATGTTAACTACAGGAAAGGTCCCAGAACGTTTAAGAACCTTTACCGAAAATAATGTTACGTGCTGCGAGCAACAGAAAACTGATGGAAAACAGAAGTGAAAAGCAGCGATATTTTTTAGTCCGAACGGAAGACAAATCGCAAGGATAGGCTGGACACTGATGGTGGCGACGTGTTTATTGCGGTAACGAACTCGATCACATCCATATTACAGATACCGAACACGAAATAATTTCGGAAGCAGTGAGCTCGCAGATGAGTCAGACTTGGTAATCGTGTGTTTTAACGACCACCTGCCTCTGGAGCTGTGTACAGAACGCTTCGTGTAAAACATGGATAATATCGTACGTAATTTTCCTATCATGAAAGGCAATTGGGGGACACTTCAAACTATTAGCTATAGACTAGGACATTCGCGCGATTAGAAAATGTGTAAGTGGCAGGGATCTGTGTATATTGCACTAATCATCACATCGGTAATACATGAATAGCCAGAGGACCGATTTATTACGATAGCATCTTAATTCCTGTGGAGGCAAACAGACTCAAAATTTTCGATTCAGTTAACGTAGAGTCACTGACCATAAGTCTGTTACAGCAGCAGTCACTACAGGTGTCGACAGGAATTTTAAGAAAGGTACGAAAATATTTGTGCTTAACTAGTGTGACAGGAAGGAAGGAAGATAACAGCTTACGGTCCCCTCGACGATTAGATCCATAGCGACGGACCATATACTCGAGTTGGGAAAGCATGGGGAAGGAAGTCGGCCGAGTCCTTTTGAAAGAACCATCCCGACATATGCCTCAATCAGCTTGATGGTTGGACGAATCCATCGTCTTAAGAGCCACGTCACCTCGCTCGATAAGGGCGACTACCTGAGCAATCGACATCGAACATTTATCAGTGGGGATGAAAATGTGCAGTACCAATGTTCAAAATTCGAGAGTGGTGGTTCAGATAGATACGTATAGATCAAGGCTGTGAAAGATGCTTCAATACTCGTGTTAGACAGCTGCAATGAATACAAAGCCACAGATGCTGTAAGCAAGGCCATCCAATCCGATAGTAAAATTCTATCGGTCGAGCTGACAAGAAATCCCAATGACGATTTGTTTTTGCGTAAAATCAGTAAACCTGACAACTCATCTATCTAGTCGCCCAGTGACCATTCCGGCACCGAAAGGGAGGATGATACAGAGAAAGCACAAACAATTAATTCTGTTGTCCGAAACTCTTTCATCGAGGAAGATCATGATATAGTGCCTGTCGACGATCTTCTGAGTCTCATCTTGTACTCTTCATCTGGGGTACCCAGCAGAAAGCAGTCGCAGCTCGATGCCGTGTTCCTTGACTTCCGGAAAGAGATCGAAAGTGTTCCGCTCTGCTACCTAGTGAACAAAACACGAGCTTCGGAATATTAGAGTAGCTTTCTGAGTGGACTGCAGACTTCCAGAATGGCAGCTGATCTTCAAAGGAGACAAACATAACGTAATGAGCATAAGCAGGCGAGCGACCCACGACTGTTCGCTAACACGATTGGCGACCCATCACTGGCTACAGGAGCCACCGTTAAATATCCAGGGGGGAAGTATGCAGTGTGATTTAAAGGGGAACAACCACATAAAACTAGATGTAAGAAACTCAGATGCTACAGCGAAGTTAAACGGAACAATCCTAAGGTAACGTATTCCACTCATGAGAGATAAATCTTACAGAATCCTCCTTCGACTTACTCTTAAGAATTACGCTTCATTATAGCACCCCTACCATGTAGTATGAATGGAAGAGCTAGAGGATGATTGAAAAAGGAGCTGCGCATTTCGTCACAGGCTTCTTTGTTGAACACAAGAGCGTCACAGAGATGCTCGTGTAACTCTAGTAGCAGGCGCTGCAGCGACGTGTTGTGTTGTACATGACAGAGGTTAACTTACTGTTACAATTCAAAGATCGTGCATCCAAAGAGGTTTCAAGCAATATATTTATTACTTCCACCCAAATTTATTTCGCGAAATGAGCATGACGGTAAAAATGAAAGCAATCTGAACCCTAATGAAGTCTTTACCGCCATCTCTTCTTTCCGTGCACCGTTTGTTACCGTAATAGGAAAGGATGAGATTATAGCGGCGAGTCAAGACTTCCGCCACATGTGGTTAGTGATGTGTTGGTAAATGTGCCAACACCTTGTAGATAGAGGCGGCCTAAATGCACGCTATCTAACGCAGACGGGCGTGAATTCTGGAACAGGATAAGTAGTGAATTCTAATAAGAAAAGTATGCAGCTCCTCGAATACTTAACTTTATTCTGTCCTTGTGGTACATCGCTCTTGATAATACAAATAAGACTATCTTCAGATACGGTTAATGGCGCCTTGCTAGGTCGTAGCCATGGACTTAGCTGAAGGCTATTCTAACTGTCTCTCGGCAAATGAGAGAAGGCTTCGTCAGTGTAGTCGCTAGCAAAGTCGTCGTACAACTGGGCGAGTGCCATTCCGTTTCTCGAGACCCGCCTTGTGGTGGCGCTCGGTCTGCGATCACACAGTGGCGACACGCGGGTCCGACATGTCCTAAATGGACCGCGGCCGATTTAAGCTACCACCTAGCAAGCGTGGTGTCTGGCGGTGACACCACAGTTAGGTGGATTGTAAAATATAAAGGTACGATTTTATAGGTCACAATTACAAAAGAACAGATATCGAAGTACTGCTGTCATCTTTGTAATACGTATGAGAATAATAACCATTGGTATGAGTTACTGAGCGCTTCCATTTCAGCAACTAGTGTTTGGCTTCTTGCCGTTATCGTACTTTAATCGAAATATCCTAGGGGTGAAATAGTGAAAAGGCACCTATCTCGGAGTCTTTATTTGTTTTATTTGGTTTCCGTGACAATTATAATTTTACCAGCTTCAATTTGTCTGTACATATTGAGGAAAAATGGACTGACTGTAACGTTTATAGGGCAGAAATTCAGTTAAAGACAAAACTTTAAAAAGTAAGTCTGTATCCCAGTATAGTGCTTTCTTGTAGAACTAACAGTAATAATAAATGATTGAGTATAATATGGGAAGATGCATTCCGTAAGTTTGATTCCTGGTTTAGAGCAAACGTATTAACTACAGCGTCTCCCTCAGTTCTCTTACTGCGAATACTTCATAGTGTTCGTCTACGTATGCGCAGATATAGACATAAGATTCGTCCATCAGAATTTTCAAAGATGTTTCATATGATCTTATTACGCTAATGTATTCTCCGACAAGCAGAATACCTCGAACACGAATACACGATAAACTTACGAAGATGTTTGTCAAAAACAATCAACGAAGAGTTTTCTGAAATACACTGCCGGCTATTAAAGCAACAACGCCTTGAACGCGTCATGCAACAAATTTAAAACTGGCATCAAGTGTATGTGCGTCCTTTGACATACTAATTATTAGCAGTTCACAGCAACTGCACAAAGTAGTTTTGAGTAACGCCTCCTACATTCTGTATTCGAGAAAAGATAACATTCTCGGTTTCACATTGAATTGTAGCATATGAATGTTGGTTGTTGTCGGCCGGTGTGGCCGAGTGGTTCTAGGCACTTCAGTCTGGAACCGCGAAACGCTACGGTCGAAGGTTCGAATCCTGCCTCCGGCATGGATGTGTGTGCTGTCCTTAAGTTAGTTAGGTTTAAGTAGTTCTAAGTTCTAGGGGACTGATAACCTCCGATGTTAAGTCCCATAGTGTTCAGGGCCATTTGAGCCATTTTTGTTGGTTGTTGGTGAGAAGATGGTGTTATGCCTCGGGTAAGAATGAGAAACATCTGCCAGCACGTATCGCAGTTGATCGTTTCGCGATATTGCTGCTCACGTTGGTCGGGATTGTACAGCTGTCATTCTAATATGGAAGCGATGGGAATAAGATGGCCATATGATATCAAGGCCCCAGGTGACTGGCGCCAAGTGGACTGACACTCGGCCGTGTAGGATCGTACATCGAGATGGCCTGGCTCGAGCCAGGAAACGGGCTTGTTTGCAGCAAGACGGACGATGCGAGTACATCTGACATGTGGAGCACCACGACTGGCAGCGCGGCAGCAGAGAGGTGCGGGGAATAGCATCGCGGCGTCTTCTCAGACGACGTTCCTTTCTGCTTACAGCATCACAGAAGATACAGTCGTCGTCGCCGTGCAAGACAGACTATATATAAAATAATTGAAGACGTTGAAATGACCACATCTGCCGCCGACAAGAAAAAGAATACTATCAAATCTGTCGCTGCACACGCTCTACTGGACGGACCTGCAGTCTTTTGTGAATGCAGACTGAACTTCAGCATCGACATCAATGATTCGTTTACCCACGGAAATGGATCGCTAACAGTCGCTGTTGTACGTGGTGGAACAGGTGTACCCAATGTATCCGGACTGGAAAGCTTTGTTGATCGTGACATCATAGCATACCGAACATGGCGGGTCTGCGCAGGACGAACATTCATTATCATCGTGTAGGTCGAGCACATGGTGTGACGGAATTGGGTGCCACTGGGTACACAGAAAGATCACCTGTGCTTCCCATTGCCGCGAATGTGGACAGAGGGCCTTACATTTTTGATGTGTTACGGCCGGTGGCTGCGTTTTACCTTCGAGGTCTCTGTGGCGTTAGCTTTCAAGAAGATGACCCGACACTGCTCGGTGCTCGTGCTGTCCTGACCGACCTCGGTGCAGACGGTGTTCGATTGTTACCTTGACCAGCATGTTCTCCACATCTGTCACCAACTGAAATGCCTTGTCATGGATTGCCGACATCAGAGGTATTGCTGTGCCAACACTCGCCACCCACTACGATTGATGAACTCCGGCATACTGTTGAAGCAGCATGAAATGACGTACCCGTTTCTGTCATACAAGCTAAGTTCGACTCGATGTCCATTCGGATTAGAGCTGTTACTGCTGAAAGTGATAGTCCTGCGTACTAAATTTTGCACTCTCTATACTCCAAATCACCTACAAATTTGATCATGTTATTGTTATACTTCACTGTCCAATCACACCTGTCAATAGCTTGAATGACCACCATCTTTTGCAGTGGCACCGCTGCGAGACATGCAGGAGAGAGTCAGTGAGGTTCTGGAAAGTACTGACTGGGATGTGGGGCCGTGCCGACTCCAGTGAGGTGCCCAGCTGCGCTAGGTTTCTCCGTCGAGGATCCACGGCGAGAACAGTCCGATCGAGGTGGTCCCACATATTTTGGACTGGGTTTACATCTGGAGAGTTTGGTGGCCAGGGGAGTAGGGTAATTTCATCCTGGCGTTCTTCGAACCACACACATACACTGCAAGACACATTGCATTGTCCTGCTAGTAGATGCCATCGTATCGAGGGAAAATAAACTGCATTTAGGGGGTGGGCATGATGCCCAAGGATAGATATATACTTACGCTGATCCACTGTGATTCCAGAATGACGAAATTTCCTAGGGAATGCGACGAAAACATTCCCCAGATCGTAACGCTCCCTCTTCCTGCCTTGACCCGTCTGACTATTGTTGCAGGGTGTTTGCTTTCAGACGTTTCACGTCGTACACGTCAACGGCCATCTGTTCGATGGAGCATAAAACGTCATTCATCTGAAAAGGTCACCTATCGTCACCCAGTGGACGTCCAGTTGCGTTACTGGCGTGCATATTCCAGCATTCGTCCCCAATGAACAGCACTCAGCGTGGGTGCGCGAACCAGGCACCTGCTGCGGAGGCCCATACGCAGCAACATCTGCTGAACGGTACTTGAGCAGACTCTGTTGGTAGCCTCCTTGTTCATCTGGGCGGTACGTTGATCGACAGTTGCGCTTCTATTCACCTGTACGCATCTCTGCAGCCGTCGTTCACCACTGTCATCTATGGACCGTGGTGCACCATAGTTTACTCTGCGCCGGTTTTGGATAGCACCAATTTTGCCACACACGGTGCATTTTAAACGCGGTTTCACTGCGAACAAATGGTTCAAATGGCTCTGAGCACTATGGGACTTAACTTCTAAGGTCATCAGTCCCCTAGAACTTAGAACTACTTAAACCTAACTAACCTAAGGACATCACACACATCCTTGCCCGAGGCAGGATTCGAACCTGCGACCGTAGTGGTCGCGCGGTTCCCACTGCGAACAGTTTACAAACTTAGCCGTTTCGGTAATGCTTCCACCCGTTGCCTGAAAACCACTGATGCCAGAAAGATAATGATCGTGCCCTTCTGGACGCCACATAAATCGCCCAGTTTCCGTATTACGACAACGGCTGCACTGCTTCCTGCGTTACCCCGACACGCTTTACCCTCCACTACTAGTGCTGCCACTTGGCTTCTGTGAGTGATTATTGCACGTTGACGTCTAACATAGGCGCTGGTCACGTTAATGTGACTGGACCGTTTCGTAATTCCTCACATTTGTAATTTTAATGGCCAGCAGCATTTTAGTGAAAGACAATACAGTTCCTTGTAAACAGCCTGGCATCAAAGGTTCGATTCCAGATCAGTTCAGTATTCTTTCCAAATAGCTTGCCCTTGGTTCTCATATGCTTTTTAAGGGAAACCAGGACATTTTCAAAGTATTGCACAATATATCTTAGAGAGCTTTTTCAGTATTAGGACATGACTAAAATTTTCATTCATATACACATACTACTCATTTACTCAAACAAAATAGGACAGAAATAAATTATTGAGCATATAACGTAGACTCCACAGAAACATTTCAAATTCTGGACTGAACTTGATGGGAATATTATGATACCATTATGTAGGAAAACAACAAATAGACGAACAGGTTTGAAATCTGCGTGGTCAGAAGAGTAAATAGTTACTGAAATACTTTTTACTTCTTTTAGATAATTTCTTAATTGTTCCATATCAAATGATGTAATTACATTCACAGTCATTAAATTAGTTTCAGTTTGAGAACATGAAAGCTTCTGGAGCAATATCGTTATAACTATATCAGACGTGCAATTCGACAATCTAAGACAATGGTTGCGCATCACAGTGTAACATTCAGACGTAGCTACTTGACTAGCAAGTCGTTTTTCCATGTCTGTAACTGGCTTCACCAAGATGCAGTTATCAATTTTAAACCTTGGCGATTTAATTGGAACAGAAATTTCATGTTTGTTTGCCTTCGCATGAGCTATAACGTTTGTTCCTCTTCCGTATCTAATTCTAAGTTTCGCGCCAACATTCTCACCCTCTCCGTTATGAACTAAATGTGTTGCAATAATTTACTGTTTACTTTGTACTTTTGTTTTCCAAGAATAGAAAATAATTCACCATGTACGGAACTCTAACCTTGACACTGCTTAATTTTTCGGGACTACGAAGCGTTATGTCAACATTCTTCAAATTCATACAATAATTAAATTAACGCAAGGGAACTTCGACCATTGTTCTGAAAGAAGGCATCCTGTACAGTCGGCTGATTAGTTTAAATATGAAAATGGAAACGTACGCTTCGTAACACGAAAATGGGAACATTTCGCTGTTCCCAAAGAGTATGTGGCGAGAGCGGGGCAATTTGTTAAAACTAGGGTCCGCCCCGGAAAGTTGTGAGTGGTAATTGTCCTGAGCGAGAAGAGAAAGTGTCATTTGACGAGCGGTGCGCGGGCAGTTAGCAAGGAGCGCCGCAGGTGCAGGTCACGTGGCCGCCTCGAGGTCGCCCCACAGGGACAGCTGCGCCTGCCCGCAAGGTCCTCGTTTTACAACTGGGCGAAAAACTCATTTCGAAATCAGTCAACGCGAAACGCCACACAACACAATACGCTTCGATGACCAAATTCCCCACCGTTGTTCCGTAGGATGAAAATTACCCGCTTGCAACAGCGTCTCACGTGACGTCTTAAACGACTAGAATCAAAGCTCCCTACGAATTACTTTATTCCTCACAATGTGTCGACAATTGTAGATCCTCTGCCAGAATGCAGGGATGCAATCTATCAGCGAAAAGACAGAAATTTATCGATATTTTCTTGCGAATATTGCGTGAATCATTTGTACGATTAATCGAGATGTTGTGGAACGAGTTATTTTACGTTCACATTACACATTCATATGTAAATATGGTTCCATACTGGCCATTTGCTGGTGTGTTTGTTAATTTGTCACTTATTTTATTTTTAATACACATATGAATTGTTAATTCCTGCTTACAACCTTTAACACAGTACAAAGAAATAGTTCTTCTACGGAATAGAAGGTTTTGTCAAATTTACCTTAGCTATCTGTTAGACAAATTATGTCAGTAGGTAGTAAGTCATCAAAAATTTTGGTGGCAGTATGGTCCTAAGGACAATGTTGATGCGGAATAATCACTGTCTTTTTTCTTCTGGCATTCTAATGATGTACATAATTTTTTCAATTGTAGTGGGTTATTTGCAACAAACTTAAGGCGGGAATCAATATAATGCCAACCAGTAGACTAAATACCCAATCCCTTTGTGGTGGTAAGCTACTATGGGACCAAACTGCTGAGGTCATCGGTCCCTAGCGTTACACGCTACTTAACCTAACTTAACTAATTTACGCTAAGGATAACACACACACACACATGCCCGAGGGAGGACTCGAACCTCTGACGGGGAGAGCCGCACGAACCGTGGCAAGACGCCTAAGACCGCGCGGCTACCCCGCGCGGCCCCAGTTCCTTAAACAGAAGTATACAAGATGATCCTGGGTGAGCACTACGTATTATTCCTACAACACGTTCCTGAGCAATTCTTTAAGACGAGTTGCCCCTTCACAGCATGGATTACAAAGAATTTGCTGTTTTGCTTCCATCATCTGAAGCCACCTTCATTCCTCACTGAGCATTCCAAATACTATTAGATGTTGCTGCTTCCTTTCTGTATTTTATCGCTTGAGTGGGATGGTTTTCGTCTGCAGAGCGAGTGAACGCTGTTGCTGTTTTCTTTTTCTCAGTATTAAACTAATCTATCGCTATATTTCATTTATTACACTGCTTGTTACGAAACAATCCTTTTTCCTAAAATATTAGGCCGGAAATTTTACTGGTCATCACATGATATTACAACATTTTGTGAGCCATTAAAGACCAAATCATTTCCATGCCTGCGTCTGCCATTACTTAACGGTGTTGGTTCAAATAGAAAAACACATCAAAACAAAGAAAAAACGATACATGGGTTCCAAAAGTTGCCATCGTATAGATGAAAGTAATCATTGTGCAACAGTTCACTTGAAATTGCCGTTAACAATGATACAATCAAACGGAGCAGCTTCATGAATATGCGACTGACTCGATGAAAATTTGAGTAACAGTATGCAATACGTCATACTGGACGGCGATTTTTCAATAGAAACGAACGTAACATACTACGCGTCCCAAGAAATCACAATTTAAATCTCTAACATTCTTAATACATATAAAATATTTGTCAGATAAGGTCGACAAGACTATCAGAATCAGGGTGTATACGACCCGGGACAACAGGGAGATCCGGGAAAAACCCGGGAATTTTTTCATCCGGGAGAAAACCGGGAAAAAGCCGGGTATTTTTTAGAATTCCGGGAATTTTTCATTGTTTTAGTTTTCAGTTAAATTTTTGTAATTTTGACTGGTAAGAATCGATACTCTAACAAAGGAAATTAGTGTATGCCGCTACTGCAGAATAATACTTCAACAATAAAACATAAACGAGAGAAAAAACGAAAATAACTTAAATTGCAAAGGAAATGCGCCATATACAAAGACACACAGACTCATGCAAGCGTCTCCCAACAGCAACATGTGTCAAAGGCTTTAGGATGACTACGCGATGCTCCATAACAACAAATTGCCTCCGATGAGCATGAAGTCACAACTGTTTACATTTGATTCATTTTAGCAGTTACGAGCGGGCTCGTGCGTATGCGCAGGTGAGTCGCGTTTGAGTAGTAGATTCTCTCGCTTCTGGCTACAGGAATGTGGCTGTTGGCTGTGCAAGCAGTCGCAGCAAGCAGCTAGATGCTAACGGGAAAAGGGGGCGCCAAATTCATGTTCTTGAGGAAAAAAATTTTGTTTCACAAAGCGCGTAGCGTCCAGAGCACGTTTGTCTATTCATATGATCTCGAAACGCTTCCCTGTTGGTTTTTGAACATTTTGGAACACATTTTAAGTTGATTTCTGAATGAATCATAACTTGATTTTTGAATGCTTGCATAGTGTATGTGATGTCTCTGTCAGGAGAATCCTCGACGCATCTTGAAATAAACTTTCCGCAGACAAAAGAGGAGGGGGCTATACGAGCTGAGCGGAGTAAAGCCCAACGGATGAATGGGAATCGCTGTCTGATTATGTGGTTGATTGGGTTTTCGAATGATCAGCATTGAATCAATGGATTTCGCCAGTAATTATAACAGACTACCAAAATGGAAATAAACGACTGGCAGGAATAACAGGTGAGAAAGATTACGTATTATCTTCTCAATGTATCCAAGAAGATGAAGTTTTGACAGAAAATTTTTGCTCAGATCGCTACACTAGTAAGGACCAGTTGTACAGTCCCCGGCTAGCAGCCGCTTAAGTTATATTCTGGAAGTAACGCGGAAAACGTGTTGTACGAACACGTAATAACGCCTATCCGGAAAATAATCGCGGGATAACTAAACCTGTGATTCTGGCGGGGTTAGTAAAGTTAATCGGCGAACAAATTTTGACAATGGCAGGAATAGCTACAAAATCGGTGATGACAAGATTGTTTGTTAGAACGAGGAAGGAGAAGAAACGGGGAAACGGGGACGTCACACAAATTATGGAAGAATAAGACTATTCCAAATTTATATAAAAATTTCGTAATACCACTTTTCGATCTCATGCTTGAGAAACTGGTGCATATGAACGAAATTTGAAACTATTTCCTAACATAAAGCTTTTTGCTTGTAGTAGGCCTAATAGGCATTTGATATTGGTACTTCGTGAATTATATTCCGTCGTGTTATGAAAATGACCATTTGTGCCAAAACAGTTTCGTTTATTTGGTGTGTTTTACAAAATTGCTGCAATATTAGAAAGGCCTATTTTGTTTTATCTAGAAGACAGTCACAGAATAGACGTAATCAGATCGAGAAACCACACCAGTCTTCGTTATTATTTGTGTTAACACCTTTTCAGTATTAAATAACGACATTTCGATTTTTCATTTAGCAAAACGTTCGACGAACTTTGATGAGGTAATAGATTCTTTCGCAGAAAGGAAAGCACGCCATGTAAAGTTGTAGCAAAATTAGAGAGAAAAAAATGCAAGGAGCTAAGGATTGAAGAAATGTGTACTTTCTTGCTTGTCTCTTGTCTTTATTGGTTTTATGTATCCTATATTTAATTTTATGTCACACAAAACAGCAAGTTATTAGCTAATAGGCAATAAAGAGTGCAAATTTTCTGAAGAGTTCGTGTTCTCCCGATTACAAATAATCCCATCTGCTATTAATCGCGAGATATTTTTTAAGAGGGGCAGGCTGTCAACCCAGCCGACTGGGAGCAGGAGAGGCACCACAGGGCATTTCAATTTCCACTGTCCTGAAAATAGTTTGATGGCATACATTACAAAATATACACGTTTCAATTCCACAGAGCGAAATACAGTGACGTGTGATAGAAGAATGCTTTATGAATTGGCGTGGCACTGCACGTTGGCACACTTCAGACCAAACAATATGTCTTACATTTCCTCGAACACATATGTTTTATGTTCTAGACTTTTCTGAAAGATGTACGCTACAAGATGAACATATTTTTGAATATTCGATTTTTCTTTTTTTTAATATTGACAAATATCCGTAGATCCGGGGCTGACGCACAGGGCAGTCTGAGTTGTAGTGGGCAGTCTCCACGTGACCCGTGCTTACATTTAGTGATTTTGCCGTTTCCCCTTCGTTTACTCTCACGTCAAATGAAAACAAAACGGATATCTGTGGCCGTGAGCTATCAAGTGAATTAAAATTCATTCACATAATTACAGAAGGCTAAAATATGTCATTAGTTTGAGATTTTATTTTATTTCCACCTTTCTGACAGACAGGCATTAATCGCCTTGCGGAACAATGAAGTTATTTTTGTCAGTTTGCTGAAGAAATTTGGCTTTTATTAACCTTTTCCGCAGAGGCAGTCAATATATTTGAAACGAAATGTTTAATTGCACAGTACTGGCTAGTTTCAACTGTTCGCTGCATTTCTAGTGCCCGTTTTCATCTTCTAGCACGTATGGCATTATGCCATAATAAAGTACCAAACATGATATAATACAGTACTGGTGCTCCAAGAAAATTTACATCCCGAAAACCACATTGAAAAGCCTAATATCATGTCGAGGTCTACTTCATTGGGAATCTGGACATACGAATGTGCACTTTAAGTATGCACTTTAAATGTGCACATTTTAGTATGGTTCACGAAATTCCGATGCTCTTGGAGTATCCTCTGATGTCTTATTTCTTTTATGACATAATGTATGATCTTTCAATGTTTTACACGTATGTACATACAGGCTTCCTACGTCATGATAGCAAGCGCGGTGTCGCCTGTTATCTGCGCTCTCTGGTAACTGCCGAACGAAACTATTTCTAACAGGTCGCGGGAAAACACTGCGAATGGTGGTTTGAAAAGCGTTACTTTCAAAGTAAATATCCTTTTACGTAAGTTGAACTATGTGCGAGAATGTACCATGAATATCTTAATTCACAGAGCGTTTGACTCTCATTTAAAAATCAACTCTTTGATGACGAGCCATTTAGAAGAATTTCAAACCCTGAAGATCATACATTTATGTCATTATTAAAAATTTTACTGCCACATTTGTGTGATATATCTTAAAGTGTAACACGCGCGAGAAAGATCAACATTATATGCGAAAGCTCAGCTTCTCTTGCGGCTTATTAACCTTAGAGACCAATATTATATGTGAAAGCTTTGCTTTTCTTGTAGTAAGACTATGTATATTAATATAACTATTAACTTTTCCTGTTTGTGTGTTCGTGCTACTTAACAGTGATGTTGCTGTTGGCTGACTACATCACCTGTCCTATGCTCTGGATATCAGCCGTCATCGGCTGGCGAGATCACGTGACATATGCTATAACTGGCTTACAAAAGCGCTTCGCAATCTCGAATTCAATGATTCGGAAAGTAACATGCGGTGTTTGGTGGAATTCCAATGTATGCTTTCGTAATACAAAAATACGCAGCGTGCATGTTGCTGCACATCAAATATATTTCCAAAACGTGTCTTGTTTCCCTGAGTTTCGTTTTCTAAAGTGCCGGGAAATTCAAAGGATTGATAAGGGAAAATATACTGTCACTTAACACGGAAAAAGCGTGTTTTCATCCGGGAGAAAGTGTATTTTTAACCGGGAAATCCGGGAAAAATCCGGGATTTTTTTTCCTTGTCCGCGTATACACCCTGAGAATGTTTGCTGACCATGCTGTTGTCCGTAGGAAAGTATCTTCGTTAGAGAAAATGTTCGCTCGATGTAATGATCGGCAGCTCTCTTTAAATTCAAGGTAAGGTCGACGCGAAAGAGAAAGATCCAGATGGTACCCTATAGCATGATTAGCGGGGAACATTTTGAGAATGTCACATCGTTCAAGCACTTGAGAGTTACCCACTGCTGGAAAAAAATGCAACATCCTCAAGTACTGTGTTCAGGGGCACCAAGGTGTATTATATGCCTACTGAGGGGCTATAGTGTTAAGTGATTCATTGACCACTGTCATCGGCGATCACACTGTAGCCGGTAACTGTACTCAGTTTAGTGGTGAACAGTATTTGCAACAGTCATTTTGGGATACAACTCTGCCACACTGACGAGTATGTGCTCCTACATCAGCTTCAGCCATTTGAACAAGCTCGCATAGTGGGATGCAGGAAGCTGGATGGACGTGTCGACGGACTGCTGCATATGTTGGCCACAATGTGTCGCGGTGTGTCGTTGTTTCAGCAGTGGTCTGTGAAATAGTACCACACCTGTAGATCAGTTTCTGGGCGTCGTCGTAGTACAGACATACGTCAACATCGATGCATTGTGCGAGCAGCGGTGGCCGACCGGTCATCATCCAGGGACCAAATCCGGGCACATGCTGCACCTGATATGCCATCAGGGACCACTGAGAACCATCTGCCTACAGTATACTTTAAATCACGTGTGCCTCTGGTCAGGCTACCACTGACACAAGGACACCTCCAAGAATGAATCCTGTGGTGTCGTGAAGGTGTCAACTGTAATGCGTAATGTGTAATGTCACTCTCGGACGGAGATAACGGCCTGTGCTGTGTAGCGGACACTGGCTTCTTTACCCTGCAGATATACCAGGTGTGAACTCAAGTTGTAACTGATTGGCCAGCACACCACGAAGCCTGAGATGGGACCTTTGTGACGCGAGCGAATGAATTCTGAATATGCAGCTCACCACTTCTACGCCATGCACGTGTACGTCCATCACTCGCTTACAGATAGAACCTATTCTCATCACTGGAGACAACAGCCATTTTGTCGACAGGAAAGTGATGCTCTTTTTCAGCAAGACAGTGCACATCCACATACGGCTGCTGCAACGCAACGTGCTCTTAATGGTGTACAGAACTGCCCTGGCCAGCAAGATCACCAGATATCTCTCCAACTAAACACGTATTAGTGTCAGTGGTATTGAGAAACAGCTGAAATCGTTAAAATTGAACAAAGCTCCCGGGCCCGATGGAACCCTGTCAGATTCTACACTGAATTTGCAGCTGAATTAGCCCCACTTCTAACTATAATCTGTCGTAGATCCCTCAAACAAAAAACCGAGCTCAGTTCTTGGAAAAAGGCACAGGTCACACCCGACTACAAGAAGGATACCAGAAGTGATACACAAAACTACCGTCCAATATCCCTGATATCGTTTTGTTGTAGAATCTTAGAACATATGCTGAGTTCAAACATAATGAGATATGTTGAACAGAATGACCTCCTCAATGCCAACCAGCATGGATTCAGAAAACATCGATCATGTGAAACCCAACTCGCACTTATCTCACATGACACAAAGAAAGCTTTAGATCGCGGCAGTCAGGTAGATGAAGTATTTCTTGATTTCCGAAAACATCTGACTCAGTACCACACCTAAGCTTATTGTCAAAAGTACAATCATATGGGGGAATCAAGTGAAATTTGTTACTTGATTGAGGACTTCTTCGTAGGGAGGACACAGCATGTTATCTTGGATGGAGAGTCTGGGTCAGATGTAGAAGTAACTTCGGGTGTGCCCTAGGGAAGTTTGTTGGGACCCTTGCTGTTCGCCGGCCAGAGTGGCGGTTCTAGGCGCTTCAGTCTGGAACCGCGCGACCGCTACGGTCGCAGGTTCGAATCATGCCTCGGGCATGGATGTGTGTGATGTCCTTAGGTTAGTTAGGTTTAAGTAGTTCTAAGTTGTAGGGGACTGATGACCTCAGAAGTTAAGTCCCATAGTGCTCAGAGCCATGTGTGAACCTTGCTGTTCGTGTTGTATATTAATGACCTTGCAGACAATATTAATAGTAAAATCAGGCTCTTTGCAGATGATACAGTTATTTATAATGAAGTACTACCTGAAAAAAGCTGCATAAATATTCAGTCAGATCTTGAAAAGATCTCAAAGTGCTGCAGAGATTGGCAACATGCTTTCAGTGTTCAGAAACGTAAAATTTTGCACTTCACAAAACGAAAAAACGTAGTATCCTACGACAATAATATTAGTGAGTCACTATTGGAATCGGCCAACTCATACTAATACCTGGGTCTAACGCTTTGTAGGGATATGAAATGGAATGATCACAATAGTTCAGTCGTGAGTAAAGCAGGTGATAGACTTCGTTTTATTGGTAGAATACTGGGGAAGTGCACTCAATCTACAAAGGAGATTGCTTACATATCACGCGTGCAACCAGTTCTACAATACTGCGCAAGTGTGTGGGAGACGTACCAAATGGAACTAACAACGGATACTGAATATATACACAGAAGGGCAGCACCGGTTTGTTTAATCCATGGCAGACTGCACATAGGTACTGAAGGGACTGAACTAGGAACCTCTTGAAGACAGACGTAAACTATCCCAAGAAAGTCTATTAACGAACTTTCAACAACCGGCTTCAAATGATTACCCTAGGAATACACTACAACCCCCTACGTGTCGCTTACACAGGAATCGTGAGGATAAGAGTAGAATAATTACTTCACGCACAGAAGCATTAAAACAATCATTCCTCCTGCGCTCCATACGTAAATGGAACGGGAAAAACCTTAATAACTGGTGCAATGGTTCGTACCCTTCGCCATGCACATCACGGTGGTTTGCAGAGTGTAGATGTACTTGTAGATGTATGGGACATGATGCGGGAACTTACACGTTGTCCAGAGACTGCAAGAACCATTGCCGAATCGCAACAAAGGGAGCAATTGCTTGAGACAATCTGTCGCAGGATGTCATTCGATACGTTTATGATGGTTTGGATGCGAGGATACACGTCTGCGTTGCCGGCAGGGAGTGGTACACTGTGTATTGATGGAACTGTTTAGACAGCCTTTAGTGTGACGTGTGTCGCATTTGGTCTGAATTTGTTATCATGCACTCCTAAAACGATGAACTACCTCTCACATCGCGTGTCAATAAAATGACGTTGCATATGAAGATAGTAACTGTTCTCGAAAGAACAGATACCATTGATGACCGTGCAGCTTCTCTAGAATAAATAATAATTAATATTAACCCTCAGCTGTCGACAGGTGTTGTTGATATACCTCGATGGGGACAGTGAAAAATGTGTATCCCGACCGGGATTCGAACCCGGGATCTCCTGCTTACATGGCAGACGCTCTATCCATCTGAGCTACCGAGGACACAGATGAATAGCGCGACTGCAGGGACTGCGCGACTGCGCACAGATTGCCCGAACTCTTACGGGAATCATCACCTTAGTGTCCGGGAGTAATGAGTGGATGGGCGAATATCTATTAGGTACATTACATACGTGGATTGTGGACAGTTGGTAATGTGGGTCTCGCGGGAAGCGTGCAAGGGATAAGTCCCTGCAGCCGCGCTATTCATCTGTGTCCTCGGTGGCTCCGATGGATAGAGCATGTGCCATGCAAGCAGGAAATCCCGGGTTCGAGTCCCGTTCGGGGCACACATTTTCAGCTCTCCCCATCAACAACATCTGTCGGCAGCTGAGGGTTTCAATCAATTATCATTTAACATGACTTTGTTCTTCAGGGCATTGCAGTTTTTGCCGGCAGTGTATTATGAAACGATATGAAGGCATGGTAAATCAGTAGCAGAATAGGTAAATGGAAGACTTACGTTTGTTGCAAGGGCTCTGGGAATGCAAGTGTATCTGTAAAGGCGCTAATGAGACAGTTCCCGGAGTGCTGTTCTTACGTTTTGAGTCCTTGTCAAATAAGCACAAATGCGCCCACAGCGAACGAATTCAGAGGCGCGCTTCTACGATCGTAAGGGACCGGTACAGACCATATAAAAGTTTGACAGAGATGCTCTGGGATCTTGAAGGATTGAAAGATAGGCAGTATTGTGAATGTAAACTTCCCCACGCGTAGTGATGACGAAATCTCGGGTTTCCATCCGGGTGCCTGCGTTGAAATTCCGAGACGTTAATATGAATCTCATCTTCTGATGGTGATGAGATTGACACTCACAGAAACGTCGTCGAATTTCAGAGCACCCACATTGATAGAAGGCCGAAAAGAGCTCGTCAAAGTCCATATCGTTTTTTTGTAAACCGTTTTGAGTAGAATTTGAGAACTAGTAGTCAAGGAAGACTGCTTCCACCATCGCGTATTTCGAGTATGAGAGTTACAGACGCTTGAGTCAATCGCGTTTCGTTACTTAATAGACGAATGGAATGGGGCAAATAAAAATCCCTAATATTGGTGAGAAGTATCTATTACCGTGCGGGGAAGCCGCGTGGTTTAAGGCGCTTTGCCACGGTTCGCGCGGCTTCCGCCGTCGGAGGTTAGAGTCCTCCCTCGGGCATTGGTGTGTGTGCTGTCCTTAGCGTAAGTTTGTTTACGTTAGATTAACTAGTGTCTAAGCCTAGGGACCGATGACCTCAGCTGCTTGGTCCCATAGGAATTTACCACAAATTTCCAAATTTCAGAACAAACTTTTGGCTGGTTGCTGTATTTCCTACTGTATAATGTATTTTTCTATCAATTAAACTGTCTTTTCATGTTAACAGTCGAAGGTAATTCATGATTCAGAGGGCTAATATTTCGTAGTAACGCTATTAATGTTTCCTTCCGGCATATGCAACGAAAGCGAACGTGATTTAAAATTTCCTCTCCAGTCCAGTCCCACATAGAAGTTGAAGTGATGTTAATGCAAAGGAGGTGTTATTTGTATCGACCGTGGTTAAAAATCGTATGGTATACAACAACTAAGAATTCGTATTCGCAGCTGAACTCACGGTATCAAGGTTAGGTTGGTATAGCTGGTATAATCACTAGTGTCTTCCCCTTGTTACCTGCGAGCCTCTCCGCTCTCTGTCCCAATCTTTTCTGACGAGTTGCTTTGTCTAGCGGATAAAGTCTCCCAATGGCATTTTGCCATCGCAAACAGCTTTTTTCACAAGAGTGTCAGCTTTTTTATAGTTTCGTTTGTTTATATGGCCTCTTATACTACAAATCGCGAAATGGTGTCCCTTTATAGACAACCGACATTTATAAGTCACTATCTAGCACACATCGGGTGATTTGAATGTCTCTTCAGGTTTTTAAACAATGTTAATACAGACTTGTCCGTTAATAAATGGTCGGCAGCAAGCTCTGCAGTCACGATAGTAGTGTCATTATTCAGTTTGGATTTGGCTTTTGATGTCGTATTGGGTCTCAGAAAGCACATATTATGCCATCCACGTTTTCTGACTCATATATACTCTAACTTGCAGATACTCTGTCAGCTTTTCACTGACATAAGCTCTTTTTCATGCCTTTTGTAGTAAACAATAGGCTCACTATTACGTCTCAAAGCAGGGAGATCCGCGCAAATCGTGGCAAGGCACCTCAGTTTTTTTTAAAATTATTATTATTTTATTGTACCATTACTAGTTTCGGACCTGAGCACATCGTCAGGTGGTAGCGTCGACTTCTTTGCAAGTTTTGCATTTGTGTCTTCATGAAAAGCCATTTTGTATCATAAGGCAGAAGTTTGATTTTTTTTCTGTCTTACAATATTTAAAGGAGGGCTCTTGATGAAGACACAAACGCAAAACTTGCGAAGAAGTCAACGCTACCATCTGATGATAGGCTCAGGCCCAAAACTAGTAATGGTACAATAAAATAATTTAAAAAACGTTTGGATGGTTGCAGTATTTCCTGCAGTGTAAGTTATGAAAATAGCTGCGGTGTTCGCTAACCAAAACGGATAAAATAAGAACAATACTGAATATACCTTCTCATTGGAAGCAAAAGTAACAATACAAATAACATTTTTTAAATACAGTGTAATCAGATTACCTGTTTCTAAGTACTAGTTACTCAGCTACTGTAATTGTGCCTCCCATTTTTTATGTTTTGGGTTTTACACGCTTGCGCTGCAGGAAGGGCCGCACACGTGTACGCAGGGTGTGCGATGCGGAGGCCTTGACACTATTCGGGTTACGTGGGCCATCGCTTCTCCAGCGAGCTTACACTTTATTGCTGATGCAACTCCGCTGTCAGTCAATATGCTAATGGATGGCTCACCATTCTTACAATCTGTACCTGTCACGGCGCGCACGTCAAAGCCTCTTCATACGTATTCATCCCGCCTGCGGCATTAGCACACCTGAAACCAATTCTCGGCCGAGCTCATCTGCCAGTCTCTTAAACACAAATGGTATTCGCAGCAGGAATACCGACAAATTTGACACATTTCATTGCATAATTGCGATGAAAGTCTCTAAGCATTCTGGTCAAAATTATACGATGGTAGCTGATCCTAAAGTGAGTACTTTGAGATTACGAACTACGGGTAAGAAATTAATATTTTACATGAATAGTATTACCCAAAAATAACCAACTGATATAAATATCGAATATCTGATCACTAAGCCAAGTATTGTGCCATCGCACAGTTACAGTATGCCGATTAACTGCGCTTTTATGCACAACGATGAAGTTTTCAAAGAAGCCGCCTAGTATATCCAGGTTAGCGAGTAACACATCTCACGCTTCCTTAAAGCTTGGCTAACAGCACATTAATGTCGTGAATTCGTAATTTCTTAATACATACTGTCCCAAACATGTAAGGTTAAAATAATACAGATGTAGACCACCCATAACTGAATAAAAAATGGTTCAAATGGCTCTGAGCACTATGGGACTTAACTTCTAATTCTAGGCCATGGGACTCAACTTCTAATTCTAGGCCATAAAATACGCACGGTTTACTCAAACTATTGTTTTCCATTCGTGGTAGACGGCGCTATAATCGACAAATATCAAGTGTGCCTGTTTTTGCAATTAAGAATTGGCGCATTTTAGTCTACATTTCATTTACGATGTAAATGTAAACCTTTGTATTCCAACGGTTGATATTTAGGTTCATAATTTACTTTATTGTTACAAAAATTGTTGGGCAATGCAATATGATTAGCCTTGTCAATGTTTGGTTAGAAACTACGTTTAGCGTGATCCAGGAACAACGACTTGGATGTAATAGTTTTGTGTTCCCATCGGGATGCCTGATTTCGGTGAGTGTCCTTGCTCCTCACCATTGTGGTGCTTGATTTCGGTGAGTATCCATGGCAGGTGCGCCTGTCTCTATCACTTCATGGACATTTTACCTTATTACAGTGGTTGTGGTTTGTATTTCGTTGGTAGACTCTAGCAGCCTGCTTGAGAGTTACGGCGGTTGGATGGGAGCACAAAAATCAGGCACCCTGACGGCGGGGTTCGAGGGCGACCACCGAAATCAAGCATCTGGAGACGCGCCATAATAAACTCCGCAGGGAACAGAAAACTACGTTACCATACAAGTAGCTTAATTGTCAGACATGACAATGTCTAGCCATATTATCTGTACTGTACAATCACACACGACTCAAGTAACGTTGGAACATCAGTATCGACCGTTAGAGCAGAAAGGTTTACATTTACATCGTAAATGAAACACAAAATGAAATGCATCGCTTCTTAATTGCAAACACAGGCACACTTGATATTTGTCGATTACAGCGCTGCCTACCGCGAATGGAATGGTTTCACTAAACCGCACGTATTTTTTTTCATGGAACCCGAATACGCAATAAAAATGGGGGTGGTTAGGAGCTGGTGAGCTGAAGCACGGACAGATGTCCCCTTTATTACTATTAAGTTTTCACCTAGGTTTTTGTTTCGTACGTTGCGTCGTTTTGGAGATATTTAGTTACCTCAGGTTACAACAAACATCATGTATAATAATTTTCTTATATAATGATTCTACATATGTTACTATGCTACATTTTTTGTTATTCTCTCGTGGTTAAGTCAGGAACAACTCTTAGGGGCGTGAGTTTCGTAAGGTTAAATCCATATTTGGTTCTGCTTGCTGTATTTTGATCTTATTAGTTCATATTTGTCGTCCTGGAGTTGTACTTGGTTGGCGTACAGACACCAGGATGCCTGGTTTCGATCACATTTCAGTATTGAATAGTTCTGTTTCACTGTATATAGGAGGAGGGTGTTTTTTGATTATAATGTTGCCAACTGCCGCTGTGTTTTTCGTTCGTTTCTTTTTTGGTAGTGTCTGTATGCAATTTTGTTTGATTGTTATTTGTTGTGTGTCTGAGTGTGTTATTGTGGGTGCTGGGGCCTGCTCCGAAGAGGAAATCGGTTTTTTTTGCACTTTTGTGGTGGGAGATTAAGTTATTACTTAACTCGGTTACGTCCTACATTTCTGTTTGCTATTGTTTTAGTGTCTAACATGATCAGTGAGTTGTTGCTTATATTCATTATGTCGTTTACTACGTTCTTGTTCATTTCAGTGGCTCCTGTATGTAAACGTTTTTCTGTAGTGTTAGGAGTTTTCTGTTGTAATTGTTCGTTCTAATAATTTTCATACCATGTTCTGCGTTAGAGCGCACATGCCCAGGCTTTATTAGATGTTCAGCAAACGTAGAAAGACTATTTTCATACTTCCATCATCTTATGTGTACTTCGTATCTAGTTTTGATATTTCTGCTTGTTGTCCCCGGATACAACGATTTGCAGTCTTGGCATTCTAAGCGGTATGTACCAGCTCCTTTCTTTTTCCACTTTGTACAAACTGTAGGGATTGATCGATGAGGCTATACGGAACAAAAAAGGTCTAATGAACTTATTTCCTGAAATGCATGGTTTCCATGCTAGAGACCATTTATTCAATCATACTTTGTCTAATACGCGCTTTACCATGCAGCCACTGTTATAGTATGCATGGTTTCCTCCCAGAGGGTGGTACTGTTCCTCATACGTCATGCCCCAGCGACCTCTCCTGCCATAGTAATTGGTAATTTTGTGTCCGATCCACTTATCTTGCTTACTCACCTCGTAGTTCATGTGATACAGCATTGTACACAATGGTTCCGTATTCGAATCGAGGACTTGCCGACAGCGTGTTTACTTACGGAAACGTAAATAGCAATTGGCGGCGGGCAGCAAGGTTGTATCAGGAGTCCTATCCCCGCTGACAACAACCACAGCATTCAATGTCTGCAACAGTTTTTCGCTGTTTGTCCGAGGCATGGGTTGTTCCAGGAAGCAGGAAATCTTGAAGGGCTTACCCGAAATGATGGGACACCAGGCATGGAGGAAAATGTGATTAACACTGTGGAAGGCGACCGACGTGTCAGGACCAGGCAGTTGGCCCGCCAGTACAGGGTAAGCCTGACGACCGAGTGGAACATTCTCCATGACAATTGTTACTACCCTTACCACGTACAGCGTGTGCAGGGCTTACTAGCGACAGACATTCCACATTGGGAGCAGTTTTGTCACTGGTTTCCCCACCAGGCATTCCCCAACGATTCTGGGATTTGTGTCAGCCATCCTATTCACAAACGAGGCAATCTTTACGCAGAGTGATACCTTCAACTTTCCTAGCAGTCATCTGTGGGACAGTACGCACAATCCCCTTGGTATGGTGACAGCGATTCATCAACATCGGTGCAGCCGCAATGTGTGGGCTGGGATAATTGGCGACCTATTTTGGGACCAGTCTTCCTTCCACGCCGCCTAACAAGCCGGAACTATCGACGTTTCTTGCGGGTGGCTTTGTGTCCACTGATGGAAGAAATGCCACTGATGTTTCGAAGGGTTATGTGGCTGCTACATGATGGTGCTCCAGCCCATTTCGCCGTTAACGGCGGGACGCATATCAATCGGGTCTTCCCTTGTCGATGGGTAAGACGAGGGGGTACAGCTGCGTGGTCTCCTCGTTCACCGGATCTCAACCCGTGCGGGTTCTGGTTATGGGGGCATCTCAAAAGTATTGTGTATTCAGAGCCCATTCCAGATGTGAAGACACTGGACAGTTCATTAGAGCTTATTTGTTCCATATCCTCTCATCGATCAATCCCTAGAGTTTGTACAAAGTGGGAAAATCACCTTGTATAACGCAGTTATTATGTACATAAAACAAACATACATTACAGGCTACTAAAGATGTTTCATAAATACAAAGAAGTGAAATGCAAATGGCACAAAACAAACAGCCTTTCACTTAGTTGCATAGACGGACCACATGTCGAAGAATGCGGAAGAAACTAACGAACGACGTAAAATGCAAAAAATGAGGAAAGAGCTCATGAAATACTCAACTTTTTATTGATGTAAGCAACTTAAACCTTGCAGCAACGACGAGGGATAGCAACCGCTCTAAGTGACTTGCAATCCTTTGTGGAGGACCTCGGCCTGCTCTCAGTAGCGTAAGGGTCGCGACAATACCGAGCGAGGTTGAAAATTGGTTAGCACACTGAACTCGCATTCGGGAGGACAAAAGTACAGATTTTACATTTAGATTTTCCGTGATTTGCCTAAACCGCTTGATCCAAACGTTGGTACGGTTCCTTTGAAAGGGCACGGCCGATTTGGTACATCGTCATTAACCAATCCGAGCTTGTGCTCCATCATTAACAATCTCTTAGTTCAGTGGACGTTGAACTCTAATCCTCCCCTTCCTTCCTCAGTTCTCGCTTTGGTCATAATATTAATTAAGTGTTCGCTATGGAAACAAGAAAAGAATGAATGGAGAACTTCTCGGTCCTCTGAGGCGTAACACTTTTTGCGTGATAGAACATGCATACGACTCGGGAATATGACAAACAAATCAGGCCACACTAACTCAAACGCGTACTTTACAACTAAGCTATCAGTATACTACCACGAGGAAAAATCTGCTGTACAATGTGCCTAAAACAAAAGAATGCCATCGACGTGTGCGGCTTCGTACTGGTAGCCCTTTCACGTTTGGAAGCCGGCCGTGGTGACCGAGCGGTTCTAGGCGCTTCAGTCTGGAACCACGTGACCACTACGGTCGCAGGTTTGAACCCTGCCTCAGACATGGATGTGTATGATATCCTTAGGTTAGTTAGGTTTAAGTAGTTCTAAGTTCTAGGGGCTGATGACCTCAGCTATTAAGTCCCATGGTGCTCAGAGCCATTTGAACCATTTGGCGTTTGGAGTGACAACGGTGGCAGCTGCGATCTGCTGCGCCGCCCGGCCCGCCCGACTGTTGCTTTTTATTCCGGTACGTGCCCACACAGCCACCTCAACAATGGGAAGGCGATACGACTGTGTGTCGCGACAATTCAGAACATTCTGTACCGATTGGAGAAAATCTCCGACCTGGCCTGGAATCGAACGCGGGTCCAAGCGGTTAGCAACCCGCCGCGCTGACCCCGCAACTACCGAGGCATTGTGCCAATTCACCAGCCATCTGCCCGCTGCCGACCCCCGACTGCATTGCGAGTACGCACGGACCTCGCGATCGCACCTGATTCGGCCACTTACCGGCTGGTCAACTCCAGCGCCAGTCTGGCGCGAGCTACATTTTCTGTGTGACCTTTTCCTGCATTTCCCAACATAACAACGCTACAAAGCGCTCGCTGCCACGCGAAATCAGCACGATGCACATTCTTTCGAGCAACATTGCTACAAAGTACCCTATGCCACGTAACATTAGTACCCACCCGACAGCAGCGCCTGGCCGCACGAGCTACCATAATCCCGAGGAGCTCTGTCATTCACCACTAGATAGGAAAGGCATCGTTTGCATAGCAGTGAGGGAATTAACTCATCATAGTTCAGCCAGTTTGCACGAAACATTTATAAACTCTACAAAGAAACATTTCTTGTAAATCATATTGCCCATCTGTATAAACAGTATGAAAATCCCTACAATAGTTCCTCAGCCGGCCGTTGTGACCGACGGTTCTAGGCGCTAAGTCCGGAACCGCGCTGCTGCTACGGTCGCAGATTCGAATCCTGCTTCGGGCATGGATGTGTGTGATGTCCTTAGGTTAGTTAGGTTTAAGTAGTTCTAAGTCTAGGGGACTGCTGACCTCAGACGGTAAGTCCCATAATGCTCAGAGCCCTTTGAACCCCCTTTGAGTAGTTCCTGAGATTAATGCGAACATACAGACGTAACTGTGGCACGGGACTCGATTTACATCTCTGAAGAAAAGAAGATGATAGATAAAGAGATCACCTTGTACACATCGATTATGGAACACGCAGGAAAGTAAAAAAGTCATCTAATGCCTTTTTCATTCTTATTTCCATATAAGTACAAACAAACATTCACTGCATCACTTTAAAATCTATGAAGCCCTTAATAATTTTTGCAAGGAACATTATAAATCTTTTAGTGTCCAATTTTATTTACATATTTCTTGAATCGTTTAATATCAATGTCTGGTAGCATTGCACAAGACGGCAGTTCAAGCTCAGCATTTTTAAAGCATTTGCCAAATTCGAAAAAATGGTCCTTTGTGTAATACATGTCGCTAGATTCTAATGCAGCATTGGGCGACAAACAAATGTATAGCGAATTGTAATGTGATAAAGTGACTCGTTCTATACAATTTCGATAAAAGAATCGTTCAAATGATCTGTGGAACATGTTACTAACTACCTGCAAGTTTCATTCCTCCGAACCGTAAGTCCTAGGACTCAAAACAAAAAGGACAGTATTGGCTGCTGCAAAGAAATACTCGTAAGACCTGTTCGCCAGTACAGGAAGTCTCGCGGCAGCGACAAGTGAACGCGGACAACTTTTTACGTCCAGAATAAAAAACTCTGCTCTTAACCATGAGAGTTATTAAGACTGATCACGATTACAATAGTGTGACTGCTATTCCCAGTCATCATCTGTCTCTAAACGTAAAGTCTATGGTATTCCCGTCAAAGATTTCTCGTGCCAGAGAGTTTTAGGTCATTTTTACTTTCCAATCATAAAGGTCTTCCTGTTCGTAATAGGTGCTCTTTCGGTGGCGGCGCTACAATTCTCGACTAGTTTCGAAAGTGCTATTTCGGAATTTTAAAGAGTAAGCCTTCACATAACGGCCCACCTTTAACATCTCCTGCTAGGAATTGCTGAATATCTTTGTGACGCTCTCGTGCCGATTAAATGAACTAGGGAAGAATCGAGTAGTTTTTATCCCAATATTCTCCTTCGTTTGCGACGTCCGCCGTATCCCCGTCGTCAAGCGTTACAGGGATGCGCACGAACTCGAACACCTAGACATTAATCGCACGGCCGTTAGTTCCGCCAATGCTGGGCACAAACATAGGAATCGCGGTAAGCACGTATCTAGTGATCTCTGTACTGAAATGGACGAAGAACAAATGTTAAATTTGTATATCTCACCTACGTACAATAAAATCGTATTAAGGGACAGATTGTGTTTTTGGAGGGAGGGGGGTGGTAATAGGATGGAGCGGGCGGGGTTGGAGGTTAGAAGTGCGAGGGAAAGTAGGTCGCTGGATTGTGGCCATGCGCTTCCCTCCTTCATAGGTCTGTTAACTGAAGAGCGCGCAGATTCTCCACTAAGTCACAAGAAGCAGGGTGTTTCACAGAGATATACCAACCCTCCGTCTTACCAATCACTGGCTACATGGAATACCGATATGAGTTACTAGCAATATTAACAGAGAATCTCATATAGTAATAGACGGCAAATCATCGAGTAAAACTGAAGTGATATCAGGTGTTCCCCAGGGAAGCGTCCTGGGACCTCTGCTGTTCCTGATCTATATAAACGACCTGGGTGACAATCTGAGCAGTTCTCTTAGGTTATTCGCAGATGATGCTGTAATTTACCGTCTAGTAAGGTCATCCGAAGACCAGTATCAGTTGCAAAGCGATTTAGAAAAGATTGCTGTATGGTGTGGCAGGTGGCAGTTGACGCTAAATAACGAAAAGTGTGAGGTGATCCACATGAGTTCCAAAAGAAATCCGTTGGAATTCTATTACTCGATAAATAGTACAATTCTCAAGGCTGTCAATTCAACTAAGTACCAGGGTGTTAAAATTACGAACAACGTCAGTTGGAAAGACCACATAGGTAATATTGTGGGGAAGGCGAACCAAAGGTTGCGTTTCATTGGCAGGACACTTAGAAGATGCAACAAGTCTACTAAAGAGACAGCTTACACTACACTCGTTCGTCCTCTGTTAGAATATTGCTGTGCGGTGTGGGATCCTTACTAGGTGGGATTGACGGAGGACATCGAAAGGGTGCAAAAAAGGGCAGCTCGTTTTGTATTATCAGATAATAGGGGAGAGAGTGTGGCAGATATGATACGCGAGTTGGGATGGAAGTCATCAAAGCAAAGACGTTTTTCGTCGCGGCGAAATCTATTTACGAAATTTCAGTCACCAACTTTCTCTTCCGAATGCGAAAATATTTTGTTGAGCCCAACCTACATAGGAAGGAATGATCATCAAAATAAAATAAGAGAAATCAGAGCTCGAACAGAACGGTTTAGGTGTTCGTTTTTCCCGCGCGCTGTTCGGGAGTGGAATGGTAGAGAGACAGTATGATTGTAATTCGATGAACCCTCTGCCAAGCACTTCAATGTGAATTGCAGAGTAGTCATGTAGATGTAGATGAAAAAAATATATTTCAAACTGTTCTACACTGCTAGAGGGGAAACTGATTCTCAGTGATCTTGTACGTCAGCTGCAGCGTTCTTCCGAGAAAGGCAGCTTCCACACCAAGAGCGCTTCTCCGTTTTCAGTTTACAGACAGGACCACCTCCTCAACGTTTTTTGTACACTTCTCTAACGTGCGTACGCAAAGTAACTTTATTGAACTCATGTTTATATAGTCGAGTTATTTTCACTTTATCGAGTTAATTTATTTTCTGTTGTTAAGTGCGCTGATATGTACAAAGGCTCAGTAGCTGAAGCTGTCAACTGTCTACCAAAGGACGTTCTAAACGGAACACTGAAGGCCCGAGGAGATAACATAGCGTACTACTTTTGACTCTGTGGACTATTTTATAAGAGGGGTTCCCAGTTCTGCCATAACAACAACCACTCTATGTCCACCATCAGACAGGCATAGCTGAGCTCAAAGTATTGATTAATGGTATCCCTCAGAAACTTAAAAGAAAGATATCAAACAAGACATACTTACACAAGGACTTCAGGTTACTGAAATCCACCAGTACATGACGACATATGAAACGACAAGAGAGATCATCCGAAAGGCCACCTTCACGGAGACATTCCCAGTCACCCAGCAGTAGGTGCAATTTACGACGTCATATGTATGTTATACACCAGGGTGAGAATGAAAAGTATGTGTCAAGGGACGAAAACCTAAATGTAAAAATTTTCATCGCTGGAAACAAGTAACTACTGTTTGTTACCGTCGTCATGTGTTAAGTGTGGAGACGACGACCAAAGACAGACATGTAAACTGAGAAAAGACCAACCAACAAGATGTGCCAACTGTAAGGAGAGAGGACATCCGGCGTTTTCAAGGCATTATAAGCCTGCAGAGTAGTAGCGAACATATCCATTACAGAGGCAGGACAGAAAAGTATTATCAAGAAAAGAACCGAATGGGTCCCATGGGGGAACAAAGAAACCAGGAAAGAGATGCAACATCCACAGGACAGTAACAAGGACGAAATCCACCTGAGATCGCAGTCACCATCAAGGAGAGGAAAACTCTAATCTAACGTCCTACAAAACAAGGAGGGAAGTAAACAGCAAGATACGCCACCACATCAGACAATACCGAGACAAGTTAAGAGATCAGTGAATTTGCTGATTTGGTCCACTTCTTGCTTATCGACAATCTTTGTAAAAGACCAGTAGACGAGAAAGGTAATAAAACGAACACCAGACACAACGTCCAAGATCATCACCTTGATTAAGGAAATAGTGAACTGTTTTGAGTAAAGCACAATGGCCAGAAACAGAACAAAAGACCTAAAAATCTGTATCTGGACCAGCAGCAGCACTCAGAAAAGGAAAGAAGAACGGCAAGACATCCTAATATCCAACACTGCAGACTTCGTATTTTTAACCCAAACCCACCTCAGACAACCAAACCACTCTAGTTGAGGAACACGATAGGATATCCAGCAGACAGAATAAACAGAAGAGGAGGAGGAACCGCCATCTTTCTCAAACAACACAGCACACACCAGGAACAAAAATTATAACAATTACAACAACTGTAAGAGACAGCTGTCACTGTGCTCGGAGCAGCACTTGAAATCTATGTCCTCAATTATTTGCTGAATGTATTCCAAGCTCTCTTTCTCTACAGTTATTGCCCTCTACAGCTCCCTGTAATACCATGGAAGTTATTCCCCGATGTCTTAACAGATGCTCTATCATCCTGTCCCTTCTTCTTGTCAGTGTCTTCCATACATTCCTTTCCCTGCCGATTCTCCGGAGAACCTCCTCATTCCTTACCTTATCAGTCCACATAATCTTCAACATTCTTCTGTAAGACCACATCTTAAATGCTTCGATTCTCTTCTTTTTCAGTTTTCGTACACTCCACATTTCACTACCATACAATGCTGTGCACCAAACGTACATTCTCAGAAATTTCTTACTAACATTAAGACCTATGTTCGATACTAGTAGACTTCTCCTGGCCATGAATGCCCCTTTTGTCAGTGCTAGTCTGCTTTTTACGTCCGACCGTCATGGGTTATTTTGCTCCTTAGGTAGCAGAATTCCTTAACTTCATCTGTTCCGTGACCACCAGTTTTGATGTTAAGTTCCTCGCTGTTCTCATTACTGCTACTTCTCATTACTTTCGGCTTTCTTCGGTTTACTCTCAGACCATATTCTGTACTCGTTAGACTGTACATTCCATTTAGAAAATCCTGTAATCCTTCTTCACTCCCACTGAGGATAGCAATGTCATCAGCGAATCTTAACGTTGATTTCTTTTCACCTTGAATTTTAATCCCACTCGTGAACCCTTCTTTTATTTCCGTCATTGCTTCTTCGATGTGCACATTGAACAGTAGAGGTGTAAGACTACATCCCTGTTTTACACCATTTTTAATCCGAGTACTTCGTAGCATATTTAATACCAAATGCACAGTTCGTTGCACAGCACTCCGGGGACATTTTGATAGATATAACGGATTAATTGTAGGAGGCAACTTAAACGCCGAGAACCTAAGTAACTGGTGCAATGATATGGGACCCAGTAGACCCAACACTCATGCCAACACAACGAGACCAAATGCCAGACATAATCGACATTGTGATGATTAAGGGAGTGAAATGCGACCCTGAGCTCATGACAGTTAACAAACAGTCATCGGATCACCAGCCAGTACTTGGAAAAATACGAGTAAGGACAATACCAACACTGCGTACTAGACACGAAACGGACTAGGAGAGATACTCCAGATCTCTAAATCACAATACTGTCCCCACATTCGCCGGCCGGAGTGGCCGAGCGGTTCTAGGCGCTTCAGTCTGGAACTGCGCGACCGCTACGGTCGCAGGTTCGAATCCTGCTCGGGCATGGATGTGTGTGATGTCCTTAGGTTAGTTAGGTTTAATTAGTTCTAAGTTCTAGTGGACTGATGACCTAAGATGTTAAGTCCCACAGTGCTCAGAGCCATTTTTGTCCCCACATTCGAACTGAGAACACCAGAACAGATTGACAAAAATGGTTGAAATGCCTCTGAGCACTATGGGACTCAACGTCTGAGGTCATCAGTCCCCTAGAACTTAGAACTACTTAAACCTAACTAACCTAAGGACATCACACACATCCATGCCCGAGGTAGGATTCGAACCTGCGACCGTAGCAGTAGCGCGGTTCCGGACTGAAGCGCCGAGTACCGCTCGGTCACCCCGGCCGGCCAACAGATTGACAGAGCAGTGCATTATGTGACCGAAACTGCACAAAGCGGAGAACTTAGCATCTATTACAATAATATATGTTAATCTACAGAATGAATCTTTACCGCCACTTCTCCGGAAACTTAACCATAAAAAAAAAGATTCTGTAAACTCTGGCAAGAACTCAGAAACCATAGGGACAGAAGGCGAATTCATGGACTGCAGAGTAAACTCGACAGACGATTAATAGAGGAGAGACAAGAGAAGTGTAAGGAAAAAACGAATAATTTTAAACGACAAACAAAGGAAGAATGGCTATAAGCGAAATGGTTACGGTTGCAAAAACCACACAAGAACACTTTTCGCACCCACCAAGGACTCATAACAGACCCAGTGGCCAAGCAGAAATCTCCAAAAGATGTATACGAAGATCAAAACACACTTCTCGAGGAGGATCCCACCGTACAAGAACGAGAACGGGATATCATAATCAACCAGGTGGTGGAGAGAATAGTAAATACGGACATCAACGTCCAACCCAAACAACTACACCACGAGAAGTAAGGGCGACGATAAAAATTGAACAGTTCCAAAGCACTGGGATGGGACAGTATATCTAACAAGCAGTTAAAATGGTAACCGACAAAACCAAAGGAGTTCTTAACCAGAATTTATGACAGCTGTCTACTAAACTGCCACTTCCCAACAAAATGGAATTTAGCAAGTATCGTACCTATCTCTAAACATAACAAAGACCTCTCAGGAGCGGAAAACCATCGGCCAATAAGCCTTCTAAGCAGTCTAGGCAAAGTGTTTGAAAGTTTGCTCAAGGAGCGGATCCAAGAACTCGCCAATGATGAAACCATCAGAACAGAACAGTCTGACTTCCGAAGGACGATCTCTGCGGAGCTTCAAGTGCACAGGCTGACATTGCTAAGAACTTGGAAAACCAACCTTATACGGAAGATACATGACCAAACAACAATACCACTTTGGGACACGAAGCTCATCGCCAGCTTTCTAAAAGACACAACAGTGATCGTTAAAATCGAGCGAAAAAGAACAGACACCAAAAGACTACGGCCAGGAATACCACAATGTTCTGTCTTAATACCTGTACTATACACAATTTACGTTAATGACGTGCCGATGACCAGTAACACCTCATTGACACTATTTGCTGAGACACGACCTCCCTGACTATAGCCCGTTCAGCATAAGAATAAACCTGATGTAAACAAACACAAACGCGCTGATTGGTCAGAAGCCGTAGCACAAGTACACTGGTGTTGTTACGCTCTTGGAAGTAAGTCCTACTTATGTATTAGATATCTCATTACTAACAAGGGAGCCTCCCCATCGTACCCCCCTCAGATTTAGTTATAAGTTGGCACAGTGGATAGGCCTTGAAAAACTGAACACAGATCAATCGAGAAAACAGGAAGAAGTTGTGTGGAACTATGAAAAAAATAAGCAAAATATACAAACCGAGTAGTCCATGGCCAAGACAGGCAACATCATCGATAATCTGAGCTCAGGAGCGCCGTGGTCCCGTGGTTAGCGTGAGCAGTTGTGGAATGAGAGGTCTTTTGTTCAAGTCTTCCGTCAAGTGAAAAGTTTACTTTCTTTATTTCCGCAAAGTTATGATCTGTCCGTTCGTTCATTGACGTCTCTGTTCACTGAAAATATTTTAGTGTCTGTGTTTTCCGACGCACCGCAAAAGCGTGCGAGTAGTAGACGAAAGGACGTGCCTCTCCAATGGGAACCGAAAACATTTTATCGCAAGGTCATAGGTCAACCGATTCCTCCACAGGAAAACACGTCTGATATATTCTACACGACACTGGTGACGGCATGTGCGTCACATGACAGGAGTATGTTGTCGACCCACCTAAGTTGTACACTTGGCGAATGGGTAAAAAGATTCTTCTACCTTCCCCGATTTAGGTTTTCTTGTGGATGTGATAATCACTCCCAAAAAAGTGATGAAAACTTAAGAGTTTGTCACATAAACTGCAACAAATGAATGCAACCGTTTCACAGTCGCACAGTTTTCCCTGTGATCTGTCAAAACATATGTTTTTAACGTTTTCAAATTTTTCCGTGTGTAGACCGTCAAATCCTGCATACGTCCAAGCAAATCTGAACATGTCCTTGAATTTTGGAGAGTGAAGTTGATTATATGTGAGTGCCTGAACTTTGATAATTGACACAGGATCACGTAAACAATACTGCTCTGTGTACCTGTGCAGCTTCGCAAAATCATAGAATGTTTTCACAAAGTATTTCACTTGCCGAAAACCAAACACATCTAACGGTTGCACAAGAGGTGTACAACCTGGAGTAATGGTGATCACGTCTACTCCCACACTAAAATTGTACAATGCCTGATCCTTCTGTCCTGTATAGCTGTCAAGGAATAAGGCAAAACTTTGTCCGCGTAATCAGCAATCACACGTTCATTAAAGTCTTTCACTAGTCTTTTCTCCATTTTTCCTGACGCACTGCAATTCACAATGACATTCGGCGGTCAGATAATAATTGTCTGAAAATAAAAAATTAAAGTTTTTCTTCAAGAGAAGACTCGAACCAAGGTCCTCTCGTTCCGCAGCCGCTCACGCTAACCACGGGACTATTTTTTTTACGCTACCCCCTTTTTTTCTCTTTTTTTCTTTTTTTCTTCTTCATTTTTTATTTTTTTCTACCAACTTTTTTATTTTAATTTTTTTGTTTGTTGTTTTTTTTCTCTTTGTTTTAACATTTTCTTTTCTTTTTGAAAACCCTTCAATAATAAAAAAAAAAAAATAAATAAAGAAAAGGGCCAAGTGCCACCGCCACTTTTCATCCTATAACAAAAAATCTGGTCCACTTCAGGCGTTGGCTCCTGACGAAACCTACCCCAGAGAGCTGCCTATATACCAGGGGAAATATGGGAAATCAAGGTTAGGGCTATCCTTACAAACAAAACAAAACCTTCCTTTCCCTGAATTATATTTTTATTGTTTTTATGTTTTTTTTGTGTAATCGATCAGAGGCCTTCTGCGCCCCGCTGGTAATATGTTGAGTCACGTCTTCTCGAAATTGATGTGTTCCGTTCAATTGTTCAGAAATGTTCATTGGTTCAAACAGGAAACCTTCTTCTCTCTTGGCTTAACACATTCCAGCTGCGAGGCGGGTCGTGGAAAGCACTCCCAAGGAAGTTCGAGAAAAATTTTCTGTATTTTGGGTGACGGACAACGACATAATGACGGTCATTGAGGTATGTCCAAAAATCGAGTACAGAGTTTACAGTTTGTCAAAATAGGTAGTGAATGGCATGTCCGCGAATCCAATTCACAGCATTGGTCTTTGTCCGAGGAAAATATTCACGTTCCGGAACTAATAATGAAAGGGGAGTAATCCGATCCGGAATGTCCCGCGTTAGAAAAGCGACAATACGACGAATCAAGTGCCAAACCTCCTCCGCCGGTCCGCAAACAAGTCGATGTTCATCAGTGTCTGGCACTCCACACGTGGAACAGAGAGGTGATTGGGCGAGGTGGATACGATGAAGGCGGAATTGGTTAATTTGCTTACCATTGACAGTTAGGTACCAGACAGATTGAACATTCGTGTCAAGGTAACAGGCGAAAACCGCGCGCCATACATGACGCCAGTCAACCTGGGGGAACTTTTGTTCAGTCGGGTTAGGTGGACGACCTAATTGGAGGACATTGTATACTGCCTTTGTCTTGAGTAAAAGCTGTCTTGGTAAGGTGATGCGTAGATAACTGAGTTCAAGAAAGAAGTATCGTATATAATGGAACTGAGCCGGAACATCCGAGCTCATCACTGGGGCTGACAGTGAAACCGGCGAATATGCCGACAGGAGGAGACCTGTGAGGCTCGTTGGGCAACGTGTCCATACCGTCATCTGGGAGCTGACAAATAGGGCGCGAGCTCTATCCGGCACATGAAACAGACCTATCCCACCTCGTTCGCGGGGAAGAGTAAGGGTTGCATAGTTAACTTTGAACAACAGCCCAGAGCTGACGAAAGATGCCATCGCTGCCAACATGCGACGTGCCACAGTAAGCGGGAAAGGTAGAACTTGTGCTACATGGGGAACTCGGGATGCGATATATACACTCCTGGAAATTGAAATAAGAACACCGTGAATTCATTGTCCCAGGAAGGGGAAACTTTATTGACACATTCCTGGGGTCAGATACATCACATGATCACACTGACAGAACCACAGGCACATAGACACAGGCAACAGAGCATGCACAATGTCGGCACTAGTACAATGTATATCCACCTTTCGCAGCAATGCAGGCTGCTATTCTCCCATGGAGACGATCATAGAGATGCTGGATGTAGTCCTGTGGAACGGCTTGCCATGCCATTTCCACCTGGCGCCTCAGTTGGACCAGCGTTCGTGCTGGACGTGCAGACCGCGTGAGACGACGCTTCATCCAGTCCCAAACATGCTCAATGGGGGACAGATCCGGAGATCTTGCTGGCCAGGGTAGTTGACTTACACCTTCTAGAGCACGTTGGGTGGCACGGGACACATGCGGACGTGCATTGTCGTTGGAACAGCAAGTTCCCTTGCCGGTCTAGGAATGGTAGAACGATGGGTTCGATGACGGTTTGGATGTACCGTGCACTATTCAGTGTCCCCTCGACGATCACCAGTGGTGTACGGCCAGTGTAGGAGATCGCTCCCCACACCATGATGCCGGGTGTTGGCCCTGTGTGCCTCGGTCGTATGCAGTCCTGATTGTGGCGCTCACCTGCACGGCGCCAAACACGCATACGACCATCATTGGCACCAAGGCAGAAGCGACTCTCATCGCTGAAGACGACACGTCTCCATTCGTCCCTCCATTCACGCCTGTCGCGACACCACTGGAGGCGGGCTGCACGATGTTGGGGCGTGAGCGGAAGACGGCCTAACGGTGTGCGGGACCGTAGCCCAGCTTCATGGAGACGGTTGCGAATGGTCCTCGCCGATACCCCAGGAGCAATAGTGTCCCTAATTTGCTGGGAAGTGGCGGTGCGGTCCCCTACGGCACTGCGTAGGATCCTACGGTCTTGGCGTGCATCCGTGCGTCGCTGCGGTCCGGTCCCAGGTCGACGGGCACGTGCACCTTCCGCCGACCACTGGCGACAACATCGATGTACTGTGGAGACCTCACGCCCCACATGTTGAGCAATTCGGCGGTACGTCCACCCGGCCTCCCGCGTGCCCACTATACGCCCTCGCTCAAAGTCCGTCAACTGCACATACGGTTCACGTCCACGCTGTCGCGGCATGCTACCAGTGTTAAAGACTGCGATGGAGCTCCGTATGCCACGGCAAACTGGCTGACACTGACGGCGGCGGTGCACAAATGCTGCGCAGCTAGCGCCATTCGACGGCCAACACCGCGGTTCCTGGTGTGTCCGCTGTGCCGTGCGTGTGATCATTGCTTGTACAGCCCTCTCGCAGTGTCCGGAGCAAGTATGGTGGGTCTGACACACCGGTGTCAATGTGTTCTTTTTTCCATTTCCAGGAGTGTATATTAAATATCGAGCTCGCTGGAGAATATTTAGGGATCGAAGGCGATGGTCCATAAGACCTGCTCTGATCACTAAAAGGAGGCGTCGACAGTTGATGGCGGCTGAACGCCGGAGATCAGATGAAAAATCTATTCCCAAACAGCGAATGGTATCAACGGTGGTGAGAGGTGTAACGCACTCCACGCGAAGTCCCGTGCCAATGAACATAACTTTCATAGTTCTGAACAACTTCTTCCTGTTTTCTCGAGTTATCTGTGTTCAGTCTTTGAAGGCCTATCCACTGTGCCAACTTATAACTAAATCTGAGGGGGGTGCGATGGGGAGGTTCCCTCGTAAGTTACGTTAAATGAAACTTAAAGATATTCAAATATATTAACCGCCATCAACGTTTTTCTTAATCACGCTTTAGCTATATAGTTTTTAGTTAAAAAATTGGGTACAGCCACAGCCTCTGCAGCGTTGCGCTCTGACTGTCGCGCTGATAAAGCGCAGTATGAAAATGGCCGTGGCTGCTTTCTGTTCCGTAATGAGACAGTTAATAAGTTCCGAGAAATAGGCTGTTCTTAATGTTTTTCATCAATTTACGACGATAATCGGCTTTGAAGTTTTCCCAGTGGTGTATATATTGCAGTTGACAAAAGAAACTCACATTCAAAGTATAGCGCAGTCGGTAGCGTAATTAAATATGAACCAAATGCGTTTGTTCGTGCTGTGGTTTAAGCCTCCACAGTATCATTTTTTTCTCGTTCAATTTGAAATACCTACATCTCGTAATTATAAAACTCACCATCATTTTTTTATGAATAATGCACGACTTCTTGTTTCTACATATTGGACGCGAAATTCCTGTTTCCATTTGCAATACAAATTCTTAATTATCGATGTTTCATGAAAGACTGTTCATAAAAGTTGTCGAAATTAAGAAAACATGACAGTTTAATTTTTTAAAGCAAAAATGAAAAAAAACCAATCCTCTTTATTTGGACTATGCCCATCGTTTTATACCACAATGGTAGATACGTATCACAGAAACACGAAAACCAATCATTTTCACAGCATCGAATACATCGAACAAACGCTGCATTTTTACATTTGCTACTGGCCCATTACAATATGAACCCAACAGAACTGATCTGGAGTCAAGCTGCGGGATTTGGCCCGAGAAGTAACAAGACTGTTAAGCTGCCAAACTTACTGGAAATAACGCACGCAGCTTTTTCACGCGTCACTGCCGATCGCTGGCGGGATATAGAACAGCTCGTCATAAAAGAAGAAGAGAATATGCTGCGCCTGGTTGGCTTCGTGGATTCTGTTGTTTTACGTGTGAACTACAGCCGGTCACGTCAATGCAGGCTAGCTCTACCAGCTGAACGGACAGTGCTGTCCAAGTTAAATGTGCCGGTAAAGCTGTTGTCCCGTATTATCGCTAAGTCAATGTGCGAGCAAAGCAGAGCACAAAACGTACTCTTATTATCGTACTTGACAGTACTCGAGACAGCTGGGCTGAAGTCCTATGTGAAACGGAAATCCAATGAGGTTCCAGCAAACGCGCAAGAATACATAATGCAATGTTTAATGAGGTTTATTCTTATGGTGAATGGATTATAGCGGAGGAACACATAGCAAGTTCACCTTAATTTAATGTCTCAATGGTGTCGGAACATCAAATTTATGATTAGCTCCCTAAATACAACAGCTGTATATTTCAGCAATAAATGCCCTAACAGGCCAAACATTAAATCTTCACGGACAGAATTTACCATAGGGCCCAAAGGTCAAGTAATGCATACACAACTCTTATTCCATAACCATGTCATCAGGGCTGGCATCTGGTTTTCGCAAATAAACGTTTCTAGTGCAGCTCACCGTATATAGAAAAAATGGTTCAAATGGCTCTGAGCACTATGGGACTTAACATCTATGGTCATCAGTCCCCTAGAACTTAGAACTACTTAAACCTAACTAACCTAAGGACAGCACACAACACCCAGTCATCACGAGGCAGAGAAAATCCCTGACCACACCGCGAATCGAACCCGGGAACCCGGGCGTGGGAAGCGAGAACGCTACCGCACGACCACGAGCTGCGGACCGTATATAGAAGATGTCCTTTAATACATAAGAATTAAAACCCTCCCGCTGCCACCTAGGAAGTGTGGATCACGGAAGTGATGGAACCGCCATAAAAAAGCAGGGAACTATCAGATCCTTGAAATGCATTCGTAGTTGCAAATAGCACCAACCATCACCTATATAAGAGAATGACGACAATGAAAATTTGTCCCGAAGTATTGTTGTATTGTCAGTACGAGAAATATTGACGATCTAAATATCCTCAGTATTACCAATGCGTATTAAGCGTGTGAGGGCGAGTATTATCGATTTGATAATTCGCCATTCCTTTGTTCGCATTTTTCCAGTTTTTCTTCAGTGTGATACAGCCGATATATGCTAACGTCAATCGATTTAGACTTTTAAACTTTTTATAATGAACAAATAAATGATGGTTTAATTTATTTAATGTTGCAGAAGCAACCCATGACTATGTGATCAGTCATCAAAAGTATTTTTGAACAAATATTTTTTAATAAATGCTTGCTAACAGTGTTTCTCGATATTAACACATTCGAATGATCTGCCTGTGATTAAAAAGATCAAAGATATTCTTGATTGGTTGCGGCTGGGACTGCCTATCTCATTGCCTTATTCTGTTTTTCTAACCTTTCTCGTATTAACATTAGTAAATAATTCTTGTGCATTGTGGACGTACTAGAACACTGCAAATGTTGAAACTGAAGGTACTTTGTAATGATTTAGCTGCAAACAGTTTTTATACCCGCTAATTTTTCGCAATGATATTTCAGGTTGACTGGTATCCAATCTTCATATATTTACATTTATTTATGTGTCAGAACATTGTTTCTTTACTAACGGTGGTGAGAATTTTGCAACGGAAGTTTTTAATACACCTATTGTAAAGCATTGTAAGTAACGAAACAGTGTTCATAAAGCAAAAATAAATTTAAACATCTGAAGATGGGGTGAATATAAAACGATTGTACTCTCAAAAACGCGTGTTTTGAGGCACAGTTTGTTGGTGTGACGTGTAGGGAAACGGGTGCCATTCATATCTGTGCGTTACCCCACAACCATCAACGTAGAAAGTAGGAGGAAAGTTCTGTTTTTAGACACTAGCCATGGAAGAGGTGTGGGCCACATCCTGCTGGAAAAATTAGATGACAGGTACCAGGTCACAATCTTTTTCAAGCCCAGTGCTTGTCTTAGCCAAGTGATAAAGGATGCAGAATCATTGTGCAAGCATTTTACAAAGCAGGATCATGTTGTGATAGCGGGTGGAGCAGGAAACAGTATTCATAGGGATCAGGGCAACAATATTGAGAGTGACCTGGTTAAAATAGCATCTGCAACGAACCATACAAATGTTGGCTTCTTTCCTGCTTTCATGCAGTATGATCGGCCCCAACTGAACAGCTCTGTCAGGAGGGTCATCATGGAGCTACACCAGCTGCTACGGGCGATTACTTTGTCAGGCATACGTTTAGTTCCTGTTAATGGTACTGGAGACGTGTTCATAGAGCCTTATGATTAAGGCGACTGCTCGCGATAAACAGGAATTCCGGGTTCGAGTCTGGTTTCTTTTTTTCTTTTTTTTTCGTTAGTCGCATTTTCGTTAGTATCCGAATACTTACTAAAATCGTCTTAGACTGCCGTTGGCATTTATCTCCTCTGAATGACAGAATGTGGTGCCTTACGTAAAGTCCCACTTGAACTTGTCTTGCAGTCATGGCCTCATACATATCAGATGCCATCATGCTGACCGTAACACAGGCATCTTTCATGGCTGACGCCGGCCGAAGTGGCCGTGCGGTTAAAGGCGCTGCAGTCTGGAACCGCAAGACCGCTACGGTCGCAGGTTCGAATCCTGCCTCGGGCATGGATATTTGTGATGTCCTTAGGTTAGTTAGGTTTAAGTAGTTCTAAGTTCTAGGGGACTAATGACCTCAGCAGTTGAGTCCCATAGTGCTCAGAGCCATTTTTTTTCATGGCTGAGGATATAAATGAAAACTGTATGATGGTTTGGGGAGCTATTAGAAACAACATGTGCCCTCGACTGCAGTTTATTAGCGGTAATTCGAACAGCAACTGATGCATCACACAAGGCAACCTCACATGCTATATTTAAGCAGGAAAGTGCCTAGCCACAAGTGACGAAGGACGTGCAAGTCTTCTTCGAAGAATGGCAGATATCACTGCTTCTCTGACATGACGTCTATCGAATATTTCTTAGATTTTGTTGAGCGGCAACTAGTTCGTCACAGTTAACCAGTGAAACCTGTTGATAGTTTGTGGCCTAGTTTTAAAACATAGTGGAATGAAATTCCCAAGAAATGGATATGAACGTTTCTTGAATTAACTTGCACGACTCTTAGAGACTCTTTTTTGCAGTAAACTGAGACTTCAAACTATACTATATTCTCAAAGTAATAGACCATTTTCAATTCTATAATGCTAATCATTTCTATATTGTTATGTACAAAATCCCTTTCAGTCACTTGTGTTCTACTGGTTTAGCAAATTTTGACAAAAGGCATTGTAAGTATGCATCGCAGTCCAAATGAAATCGTTGCAGAGTTTATTGATTCTATTTATTGCTTATTTAGCCTGACAAGGTTATGACCTTAAGGTCCTCTCTTACATCTAACCAGGGGCAACACATACCAAAGATATTAAAAAATCTTCCCAATAATAATAATAATAATAATGTAGTTTATAGACGCAAATGTGTTTCCGGGCGCAAAAGACAAATGAAAATATCTTACAGTCCCCGTTGCTCGACTTCTGGGGCGTTTCGAGATCATTGCCCGAGGAAAATTCCGACAGGTCGAACTACGATATAAGTGACGAAAGTTGTGGTAGTTTGAGAGCCCGCCAGCGGATCACCTTGAAGAAGGCCTCGCCTGAAGGAGAACCAGTGCTGGCAAATCACTCGAGAGTTGCTGAACACATTATATTCGTACTAAGTATATTGCATGCTAGAAATGAGGGGGGCGTGCACTCGGCGTGCTGCTGAGACAATGGGTACCTCGACAGAGCGGGACTGCAACTTTTGCTCGGGGCAAAGTCCAAGTGCAGTTGCACCGTCCGTGTTCTTTCCACGTCTCGCAGCTGACGGCCTTGGGGAACGCTCTCGACCACGGCGCTCCGCCAGAACTACACATTTCTACAGACCAGTGAGCAGCAAATACAAGGTTTCCCCAGCGATGAAACTTTATCGTCTAATTATATCACGATACAAGCCGTTTTCTACCACAGTGATACACATTGTAGTTCAGTCTTTCTTGCTTACTCGTAGCTGTGTAACTACCGAAAAGTAGAGTAAGTGGTTTTGCTGTCGAGTAATCGTAAATGTTTCCTCTGTAAAGCTGGGCATTAATTTACCGTCGAATAAAAGCGTGCATTAATCTTTCGATCTCTGTGATCATCAGAGAGACGATATAATTTAGATCGTCTATTCAGTGAACTATTTTCTTTGGTGCATCATTTTGAGACTGTTTACAATCCCCATGTGAAAACTAACGAACCACGACTCGATAAATGGACACACACTTAACCTACAAAAGAGCACAGTTCATTCAGTTGCGTATAAAATTAGCTATATCATCGTCAGTGATAAAAATAGTGAGGAAATATGTAAAACTGATTGCTGAAATTCCAGGGCGGGCGTACTAATTATAACTTCAATAGGAAATAATATATTCTGTAAATTTTAAACACCCGAATTCAGGTAAACTTGCTCTCCCTGTAATTACTGAGTTTGGTGGTAAAAAATCAGAAACTTGGCTTACTGCGCGTAACTCCATTTATTAATGTCACATGGAATAATTTTCTAAGGCAATTCCACATATAGATGTCAATCGGCCGTTGCTCGGAAGCGTGCTATCATGAAATTCGTGTGAACCGTCGAACTGTAGGCAACTGTTTAGGCACACTGTCAACAGTCTTACAATATATGTTCTGCCTTATGAAGCTTGTTGTGAAGAACAAATAACTTCCAGGCTTTTAAAGGAGGAGAATTAATAGTCCGAAACGCGAAATTTGTCGTTTATGTTGAGTATTATTTTCTACATCCTGGTTGAACGCTCGTAAGATGTAAATTCTTCGGCAACTAAAAGTGTGAAATTCTACTTTAACTGCTCTTTCCTAGGCTTCCTTCTTCCGTCATGTAAGCAAGAAATGACGTGGAAGAGACGAATAATAGATAGTGAAGCATGATGGCCGGCCGGTGTGGCCGAGCGGTTCGAGGCGCTTCAGTCTGGAACCGCGCGACTGCTACGGTCGCAGGTTCGAATCCTGCCTCGGGCATGGATGCGTGTGATGTCCTTAGGTTAGTTAGGTTTAAGTAGTTCTAAGTTGTAGGGGACTGATGACCTCAGATGTTGAGTCCCATAGTGCTCAGAGCCATTTGAACCATTTTTGAAGCATGATGTGTGGACGACTGGGGTGGATGCAAGTGAAACGAAGTGAATTCTGCGAAGCAAAGCGTAATATATGACAGGGTTTTGAATTCCAATGAAAGAAGGGTTGAATGAGGGGCATTCGCTATGGCTTGCTGTTCACTCGCAGCCCCGCGAGGAATAATTTGCGCTTCCTGCGACGCTACTCTCTATTTGGTGTGACTTTCACACTACAACCGCGGACGACAGCAGGTAAAGAATTAGTTCCATTTTCGGGCAGTTCTGTTAATGTGCACACCATCTTCGACATTACAGTTGGCATTAGACACTTACGTGGCAGACGTCAAAAACAATCTTACAGTTTTTAGAAAAATAACGTAGCTTTTTTGAGCGTGCAAAATGCCTTGTCACATTAAATTACGTGGTGTAAAAGAAGTGAGGAACACAATCACATAAATTTGATCGTTTTCAATCAACATAGAACATGTGAACAACATTGTTGTTAGCTTGCCCAAGTTCCAAACCAACGAGCTAGGAGTTGGAATAATATCCGCACTGAAAGCTTGCATGCGTCAGCTAAGACACACTCGATATTAGCACTTTATCTTCTTAATATATTAATGTAGTCACTGGAGGATAGAACTTTCGTGTGAATACGACAGAAACAATGTTTGGAGTTGTGATGGACCGAAAAAATCCCGAGAGTGAAGAACAAGACTCCATTTCATATCTGAGAAGTCCTGCACAAAACCATCATTGGTAGCAATGATTAAAGAATCATTCTGTTCTGTGCTGGTAAATACGGAAGACGAGCAGGTTGATAACTTCAAAACCAACATCCCATCACGTTAAGTATCATTCACTGTCTCTTAGCGATGCACTACCCAACTTGGTCCATAAAATAAGAATTCAACTTATAAGTGCTCACTAATTAGCTAAGAACCTAAGAACAACATCTCTTCCGTCAACTTACGGCGTCAGAGGCCCTGCACAGCCAAGCAGTGAAACTCTGAACTCAAATGACGCAGAAGCATGGTTTAAAGCAAACCACAACACCCAAAGTTAGCTTCTCTGTAGTTTTCTCAATAAATTTTGTGCGAGGCCTCCTTCCATTCATGACAAAGGAGACTAACTGCCGCAATCCAGCCCGTCCATCGTAGATTGTTCCCCAAATCCTTAGGGTTAACATTATCCAGGTGGTAGAGGATTGTAAACTGAGTGTTTGGTACTAATGACCGGAAATGAATATATACTTTTTCACCTTACACTTCATATGCAAAAAACTTAAGGTATAGCAACTGATCAAAGTGACGGCCATCAGTCTCAGTACATGCATTGCAAAATAGTCCACGGACGGAATTGAACCGTGCACACAAATCATTTGGTCCCCACGGTTCACACATGTTTGTTTGTTGCTCCGCAAGTATTCTTCGCACTATTCTCTTTCACGGTGAAGCTTAAGGATGCTTACTGATGAATCTACTCCCACACGATACAGCCGACGACCAAGTACTGTGTACCAAAGTGCGGCTACCTTCGTTGATGCGGTAAGCAGTAATTTTTTATGAAACAAACAGTTTACAAACACTTGCCTCACACACATTGGTCATTCAAGATCTCGTAGCGCCTGAAATACTCATTGCTGACCACTGATTCTTTATCTCAAAATACTCAGTTTACTATCCCTTATAGCGTGTATAATATTAACCCTAAGGGTTGGGGACGCCCTGCGTGTAACGTAAAACTCGAGAGTAATGTGCTGGCAACACTCAGAACAGAAGGCTCGGATGATGTAACTAGAAGCCTGAGTTCAAACTCGCGTTTGAAACGCTCAAGAAGTTTGCTATCTGGCAACATTTCATAATTCACTGTAACGGATACACTCTTAACGTCTTTACTACCAATAAAGCTACGTCGGACCGTAAAGGATTGCTGGACTACATCGATGACTGCTGCCTAACCAATTACCGCCGACACTAGGTTACAGTCGTTAGTACAGCTTAGAGTCCCAAGAAATACAGAAACAAACGACGGATAAAATTAAACACTGCTGAAGACAAGCTCGTGATCAGTGAAATAGTCAATCCACAGTTCTGCAGTAAGAAACAATAATGAACTGCAAAAGTTGTGGCACTCCGAAACATTCACTGATTTATAAATAACAACAGAACAATTTAACTAGTTCTGCGTAGGTGCGACATTCGTAAGCTTTATGAGGAATGTGCTATGGCTGCGCAAAGGCCAGAGTTCTATCGTCCTTGCACAATGAGACAAGGAGAAATAGAGCAGAGCTATAACCAAACAAACCGTTACCCTTACCCTCTTAATGAAAAATCTGCGTTCTGTACTTAGACTCTCAGAAGTGTAAGAGGATGCCGCAAGGAAGAAGTTACAGGTGGTTGCGGAAAGAAATATTCTGTCCCTCATTCTGGCGACCTGCTATTCGACGGATAACTTGTACTACAGTGTTATCGGACTCGGCGAAGATGAAGTAACACCTAGTTCCTGATAAAAGGGTCTAAAATCAAATGACACATTAGGTTTTAACGTACCGCAGATACCAAAGGCATTAGATACGAAGCATAAGCTAGGACTGCGGAGGGAAATTCGCCTTTTAGAGGTGGTCATCTCGACATTTGCCTGAGGTCATCATTGCTGTTGGAATATCGTAAGGAGCTGCAGGAATATTTGAATAAAATTTCCACAATTTCCTCGTGGTGTAGTGGACGGTAGCTCTCTTTAATTGCGGCTAAATTCAATATAATGCCTTTAACAAACACAGAGAACTCAACAGTATCTGATTAGAAAATTAATGGCGCACATGAAGCACGTCACGTCGTTTAAGTACGTAGGCGTAATAGTATAACTTGATATGGAATGGGACGAACAGGTAAAAGCAACAGAGAAGGCTAAAATGAAAGATTTAGAGTTGTTGGAAGGGTTCTGGAGAAGAGCAGTGCATATGCAACCGAAGCCTCAGACAAGATGCCAGTGCGTTTAGTGTTCTAGTTAAGTAGGCGTGACATCAGACGTGGATGCATCCATAAACGGGCTGCTAGGATCGTAACAGGCCGATAGAGTCCGACAATTCAGTTACCACCGACCTGCATCTCTCGTAGGGGCCGTTAGAATGAAATACGAGAGATTAGGGCGCCTCCAGAGCCGTATACAGATTGTAATTTTTTCACCGCTCAGTACACAAATGGAAAAGGACACAAAATCGACAATATAGCTACGAAAAACCCTGCACCAAACATTTCATAGTGGCTTGCGATGTATATACATGCATGTGCATGTAGATTTTTGACTCGTGTGCCTCGTTCTGTATAGGTTCCTCGTCCCGATTAATGAACATGCTGCAAGCCGGTGTGGCCGAGTGGTTCTAGGCGCTTTAGTCTGGAACCGCGCGACCGCTACGGTCGGTCGCAGGTTCGAATCCTGCCTCGGGCATGGATGTGTGTGATGTCCTTAGGTTAGTTAGGTTTAAGTAGTTCTAAGTTCTAGGGGACTGATGACCTCAGATGTTAAGTCCCATAGTGCTCAGAGTCCCAATGAACATGCTATTCCTGGGCAAAGGCCAGATTACAGTTTTCCTCGAACAATGTCGCACTAAGAAAAACAGACCAGTGCCAACACTAAATCGGAAAAAAACAACTGCCTTCTTAATGACAAACCATTTTTCAGTACTTTTACCGACAGAAGTCTGTGAAGATAGAGTACAGATGGCTGTGGAAGGAACATGCTGCCTCTCAGCCTGGTGAGTTTATGCTCGCTGCATAGCTTGTGCTACGTGTTATAAATCTTAAGGGAGACGCACTAACACCCGGTTATTGCTTAATGGGTTTGAAAGACAAAAGCAGATTAGGATCTAACGTCTCACTGGCTACGAGGTCACTGAAGATGGAACGCTGTCTCGGACTGAAGTAATCAAATTCCACTATGGCCACCAAGTTTTATGTTTTCGTCCTTCCCCTAAATCGCTTAAACCGATTTCAGCTGTGGTTAATCTGAAAATGGCAAAACCCTTTTTGTTTTCTACGCACTCCGAGGATGAGTTCTTTCTCTAATGGAGACGAAGTTGAAGCGACATTAAACCGTAGTTCTCCTCCGTTTCCTTCCTTCAACCTCAATTCTTTCCACAAACCGTAATTTCCCTTCCTTTCAATTAACAGCCCCGCATTGATGGTCAGAGCCTTGACGACTCTCAAAAGGCAACAGCCTATTATCTGATTCTTGTCACCCATACGACCCGTTTCCGTAATATCTTCGTATCATTTATGTCCCTTTGGAATCGGTGACACATAACGTATGTCTGGGAAATTACATAAACTTACTCGAAAACTAATATCAGTTAGTCTGTTACGTGGCTTTCACCCATTTCTCGCTTAGTTCCCATCTCGACGGTAAGCGCACTTCGGGTTGCGCTATACTAACAGTTTCCTTTCTTCACACTTCTCTCCCACCGTCGGTTTGTTCCTTCGAAACGTTTCTGAAATAGTTAAGACTGGAAAAGGAAGATTCACTTTTGAGGAGGAAATCAGAAGCTGTAAACAATTTACCGTCAAGGACATGCGACCACAACTGCAAATCGCTGCTCTCTGTTGTGAGAATTTCATTTACAGAGAGCAAATTATGAACTGTGTTTCGCCTACCTAATCATTTCCTCTTGGTTTCTTTCTAAGAGGAACCACCCGGTGTGTGCACAGAACGGCCCAGTGGTGGCGTACCAGACAGAGCTCTATTTGCTGCGTTACATTTTGCGGACGACGTTTACATCCTTTTTTGCCATTTACTGTGCACTTTCACATCGCATACACCCAGATGTCAGTTCTGCCGTCTGGTCTAATGCTTTGCTAGTTAAAATTAACAGAAAAAGTAAAATACATCGTCATTTTAAGAATTTCACCATTCAGTTTTCACATTGATGTACAGCTGAACGTGACATTCATTATGCAATAACAATTTATTAACAGAATTGTTACTTACTTAACAAGTGGTTAGAGCTTCATTTGAGTCAATAGTTTGTTTATTGGATTAACACATCTGACAGTTCTGTATATTTACACTCACAAAAAGCCAAAGATATAGAGCGTATGTACATGTGGCATTTAATAGCCTGTCGCATTATTTCACATACGAACAGCTAGCAAATACCCTACTGGCCGTTAAAATTGCTACACCACGAAGATGACTTACTACAGACGCGAAATTTAACCGATAGGAAGAAAGAAGATGCTGTGATATGCAAATGACTAGCTTTTCAGAGCATTCACACAAGGTTGGCGCCGGCGGCGACACCTACGACGTGCTGACATGAGGAAAGTTTCCAACCGATTTCTCATATACAAACAGCAGTTGACCCACGTTGCCTGGTGAAACGTTATTGCGATGCATCGTGTAAGGAGGAGAAATGCGTACCATCACGTTTCCGACTTTGATAAAGGTCGTATTGTAGCCTATCGCGATTGCAGTTTATCGAATCGCGACATTGCTGCTCGCGTTGGTCGAGATCCAATGACTGTTAGCAGAATATGAAATCGGTGGATTCGGGAGGGTAATACGGAACGCCGTGCTGGATCCCAACGGCCTCGCATCACTAGCAGTCGAGATGACAGGCATCTTATCCGCATGGCTGTAACGGATCGTGCAACCACGGCTCGATGCCTGAGTCAACAGATGGGGACGTTTTCAAGACAACAACCATCTGCACGAACAGTGCGACGACGTTTGCAACAGCATGGACTATCAGCTCGGAGACCACGGCTGCTATTACCCTTGACTCTGCATCACAGGTCTGCGATGGTGTACTCAACGACGAACCTGGTGCACGAATGGCAAAACGTCATTTTTTCTGATGAATCCAGGTTCTGTTTACAGCATCACGATGGTCGCAACCGTGTTTGGCGACATCGCGGTAAACGCACATTGGAGGCGTGTATTCGTCATCGCCATACTGGCATACCCCCCGCGTGATGGTATGGGGTGCCATTGGTTACACGTCTCGGTCACCTCTTGTTCGCATTGACGGCACTTTGAACAGTGGACGTTACATTTCAAGTGTGTTACGACCTGTGGCTCTACCCTTCATTCGATCCCTGCGAAACCCTACATTTCAGCAGGATAATGCACGACCGCATGTTGCAAATCCTGTACTGGCCTTTCTGGATACAGAAAATTTTCGACTGCTGCCCTGGCCAGCACATTCTCCAGATCTCTCACCAGCTGAAAACATCTGGTCAATGATGGCCGAGCAACTGGCTCGTCACAATAGGCCAGTCATTACTCTTGATGAACTGTGGTATTGTGTTGAAGCTGCATGGGCAGCTGTACCTGTACACGCCATCTAAGCTCTGCTTGACTCAATGCCCAGGCGTATCAAGGCCGTTATTACGGTCAGAGGTGGTTGTTCTGGGTAGTGATTTCTCACAAGGGAACCTCCCCATCGCACCCCCCTCAGATTTAGTTATAACTTGGCTCAGTGGATAGGCCTTGATAAACTGAACACAGATCAATTGAGAAAACAGGAAGAAGTTGTGTGGAACTGTGAAAAAATAAGCAAAATATACAAACTGGTCATCAGTCTTGGCCACATAGGCAACATAAAGGAGAACGTAAGCTCAGGAGCGCCGTGGTCCCGTGGTAGAGTGAGCAGCTGCAGAAGGAGAGGTCCTTGGTTCAAGTCTTCCCACGAGCGAAAATGTTACTTTCTTTATTTTTGCATAGTTATTATCTGTCCGTTCGTTCATTGACGTCTCTGTTCACTGTAATAAGTTTAGTGTCTGTGTTTTGCGACCGCATCGCAAAACCGTGCGATTAGTAGATGAAAGGACGTGCCTCTCCAATCGGAACCGAAAACATTTGATCGCAAGGTCATAGGTTAACCGATTCCTCCACAGGAAAACACATCTGATATATTCTATACGACACTGGTGACGGCATGTGCGTCATATGACAGGAATATGTTGACGACCCACCCAACTTGTACACTTGGCGAATGGGTAAAAAGATTCTTCTACCTTGCCCGATTTAGGTTTTCTTGTGGATGTGATGATCACTCCCAAAAAAGTGATGAAAACATAAGAGTTTGTCACATAAACTGAAAATAAAAATTTAAAGTTTTCACTCGATGGTAGATTTGTACCATGGACCTTTTCTTCCGCAGCTGCTCACGTTACCACGAGACCACGGCGCTGCTACGGTTCCAGTGTCCTTAATGTTGCCTATCTTGCCATGAATCACTCAGTTTGTATATTTTGCTTATTTTTTCACAGTTCCACACAACTTCTTCCTGTTTTCTCAATTGCTCTGTGTTCAGTTTTTCAAGGCCTATCCACTGTGCCAAGTTATAACTAAATCTGAGGGGGGTGCGATGGGGAGGTTCCCTTGTCAGGATCTATGCACCCAAATTGCGTGAAAATGCAATCACATGTCAGTTCTAGTATAATATATTTGTCCAATGAATACCCTTTATCATCTGCATTTCTTCTTGGTGTAGCAATTTTAAAGGCCAGTAGCGTATATTTAAATAGTTATTGATGTCATCTCTAGTACCACTTTGGCGCTCTGTGAAAGTCGTACCGCGCTACTGAAAATACTTACCAAGTTGCTAATTTTTTACTTTCTCTGTTACTCTTGTGCCACACAGTACGTACCAGGTGGCTATAATTGAAGTGAAGCTACCCGCGGAGGTCCAGTGGGAGCTGTAATTATCGTATGGCAGCGAAACTTGATAGATTTTCTAATACATTAATGGGGAATCGACTTACGCTGGAAAAAAATTAGTTCCAATTTTGGCCACCAGGTACAAATCTGGCGCTGTACAGCATCTCGTCGACGTATCTGGTGCTCATAGTGAAAAAATTGTGTAAGCTGCGGTTAATAATAAAATCGACATTATGTCATTCTCGGTTATCTGAATTTCCTGCACACGTCCCATTTCTAATGCAGTACATATGGAAACATTTCTATACGTCTTTCTTGCATTCACAGCGCCAGGTTTGCATCTAGTGGACACAATTTTAACTAATTTCCCCCAGCGTAGATCGGTTCCGCTTTAAAAGATTAGAATATATACCAAGCTTCCTTGCCATACGATAATTGTAGCTCACACTCTGTGAGTAGCTGCACTTTAATTATAACCACACGATACAGTAGCAGCAACTGTTTTTTCGTCATCGGTTGCAGAGGCCCATTATTTTCGAATAATCTCGATTCTGAGAAAATGACTTCTTTCTGGTAATATTGCTCCAGACATAATGCAACTGCAAAACATAAATCTGTAGTCTTTTTCTCCTATTGTATCTATTAAGTGCTAATGTTTTTTTAAATCGCTAAAGGGCACCAATTTTTCCAACTTTTCGCGTTACATGGGCAAGACTTTTGGTCTTAAATTTGATAGTACCCCGTACCCTCAAGAAGCCGCCGAACAGAGCAAACGGAAACCTAAATATTCCACTAGAATCGTTTAGGAGATCATACGGAAACGATTGAAATAAGAATGTTATCGCTTTCTGTTGCAACAAATTTTGACTAGCGTATACAATATCAGTCACTCTGAGTGTGCTATAGGAGTGCAGTATCATTTAAAAGGGATATTTTTTCTGAGAAACTGTTTTACCTTATTCTATGAGTCAAGACTTTTTGTGACTGGCGAAGTAAACAGATAATGTGCGAATCTGGGGAATACAAAACTCACGGGCTATTATGCAGTATGTTCGCAAGTCACCAAAGATTAATGTTTTATGAGTTTTATCGCTTTGAGAAACACAGCGATCTACGAGGTGTAGATATTTTTCTATTTATTTTCAGTTAATTATGGCAGGCAAATATGCGTAGATTATAGCTTTCAGTCGACTATATGATGCACTACATTTTCTAGTTTCTTTCTATGTTGCATTGATTCCACAAAAGCAGACCGGGTAACAAATGAATCACCCCAAGAGCCATGAAGCTATAGTGTAGAACATAAGCTATACCTTTGATAAAGGAAGAAGAAACTCCACATGTTTGTTCAGGTATACCATATCCTGCAAAGCCACTCACTGATAATTAGATTCCGTAAAGCTACTAAATTGCGCGCAATTTTATTTGTTACGTTTGACTCGCTGTTCCAAACAGTCCCAGACAAGATCGGCTGATTTAGCGGTACACTGGAGATGCCTGCATGTTCGTCAAAGCAGCACGTTTGCCTGCAGGCCTCAAAACACGACAGTTGTCATCTTAGTAGATAAGATTGTCCACAGCATACTCATCCTGAAGATGAAGAAGAAAGGACAACACCAGAGCACCGAATGTTAAAATAAACATCGTGGTTGACGATCACAGTTACGTGAATGAGTGGCCCAAGGTATGATACGAAAAACTGGTACCAGTTCTCACCATCAACAGCACTGCAAAGTGACCAGTGTCTTCTTTTAAGGTGACTAATGCTTTCTTCGGTGAACTTATCCTGTTATTGGATTTCATTTTGCTGATATATCTCTGTTTGTTTGCTTTTTTCCTAGACTTCATATTTGCAAGCATATCTGAGGATGGTTATTGCTCGAAAATGATATTTTTATTAGGTTTTGCGATCTCATTTCCTTCATGGAGCAGAAAATTGTGAGGATATGTTGCGAAACTGGCCTATACCTTAGCTAGAGATGGACAGCGTGGACTTCATCTACCGACAAGATATTGGTTCACCACATATCTGTCTCCATGCTCGTCAATCCTTAAACACAACAGTGGGGAACTGATGGATAAATCGTGGTGGGGATGACGATGAGAAATTCCTACAACTGCATCCGCAATCAACTAACTTTGCTTCAAGCGATATTCTTTAGCGCTCGTGCCATCTTTACTAGGAGACCTAACATACCACCAGCGCCTTCGAAAAGACTGATATGGATATGTTACTTTGAGTGTCGTAATAGCTTGATTACAGACTCGATATCTGCAGAATTAACTACAGGGAATACATTCAGCACTTTTAACTGAAGCTTTATACGATCCTCTGTGTGACTGTAAAACCCCACAATAGTATTTCAAAAACTACAGCTACGCTGCAATGGCGAAGCTGCGTCATTCATTTGTAGCCACCATGTACACAGTCAGTATGGCCACAATTAACAGTCGTATTTCTGTTCATTTCATAGCTCACCGTGAAACGAAATTTAGTGATAGAAGAAAAGTGCTACTGTCGGACCATCAAAGCACATCCCATATTGAGCTACATTCCTTGCTACACTTACTACACTGTTCTCGACGGAACTATTCGTATAAGTGCTGTGTGCCATTACATCTGCGTTGTTAGAAGTGACATATTGTTATAAGAGTGGACTTTCGATCGCCGGCCGGAGTGGCCGAGCGGTTCCAGGCGCTACAGCTGGAACCGCGCGACCGCTACTGTCGCAGGTTCGAATCCTGCCTCGGGCATGGATGTGTGTGATGTCTTTAGGTTAGTTAGGTTTAAGTAGTTCTAAGTTCTAGGGGACTGATGACCTCAGAAGTTAAGTCCCATAGTGCTCAGAGCCAAAACTTTCGATCATAGGGACAGCCTAGGATAATCCATGGCAAAGAAAAAGAACACAGCATAATCCAATTACAAGATTAGTGGTTAACTTTTGGAGTTCGTCAGATAGTTTTGAATATTTATGTATTTATGTATAATAACGAGAAGTGATTTGAAATGGCATGAATATACAGTTTAAAATAAATAGCGTACTAAGGAATACGAAGGGAAGAGTTACATAAATTGGATGGATTCTGGGCAAGTGTAGTGCGTATGTAAAGAAAAATTTATACCAGACACAAGTGTGGCCAATTCTGAACTATTTCTGCAGCGTTTGGGTACGTTATTAAGTAAAAATTACACCAAACATCGAACTAATACAGAGAAGCGCTGCTACGATCGTAGCAGATCAGTATAGTCTTTGTGGAGTAGTAATAGAGGTGCTCAGGGGATACAAACAAGAAGAAAGGCGACGTTGTTCCTTGGATTACGTGTGTTGAAAGGGAAGAAACTCTAATAAGAAGTCCAACAGGAAGCGCCTTCTGCTATGCATTTCACAGTGCTTTGCAGACTATGTGTGTAAAGACAGATGCAGAAACCGTATTGGCAAAACTTAGAAAAGTGGTATTTTAAACAGAGTTCTGCTGCCACTGTTGCATAATATGCAAAGGACTCGTGAAAATAAGAGAGATTGGGGGCGTACAGAGCGCCTTTCATTGTAGCGTGGATTGTGGAGAATATGTGTAGATGTGGACGTAAGTTTTAAGATGACGATGTAGTGAATCTCATTGTTCCAAATTCCCTTTGCGCCACCATTGTCTGTGCCCCTTGGCATCCATTTAGTTCTGTGCTTCGCGGGACGTTTCCTGTTGTTTAATCATTTGCAGGAACTCCAAAAACTATATCATTATAAGTAATACAGGATTCAAGTTGCTTGTAGGTTGTGTTGGTAAGAGTACATAGCAAGACGATGAGATGCGTTTTTAAATAAGCGTTGCCCAAGCGCTGGGCACTGAGATGTGTAGACGGGAAGCGAGTTCGAATCCCATTGCGAACAGGCGTAAGTATGCTCGCCGTCGGTGTAACGTGACGTAGCTAGCAATCCAGCTCCGTATTTCATCTAAGCCGCGCTTTTTGTAGCGTCTATCGACGGTGTGAGCAAAGTGGATTTGTATACGGCGTTCTCATCTTTTAAAGTTGACAGGATACGGTAAAAATATTTTTTAATCTTGTTCAAAATCTTATTACTTGCTATAAAAACAGAAGCTATACCTGGAGCTCAGAAAGGTCCATGACTTTTACTCTCCTTTGTAGCTGAACACGTCACAGGGGGCAAACCTGTTTGAAAGGCGAAGCTGTATATATGTTTGTGTTAAGTTATTTACAAAACGCGTTATACTCAGAACGCGATAGCCGAATAAAATTCGTGGAACCGCGAAAGTTAACAGCGCTTCCTCAATTTTTCGCGTTCGTCACTCTCGGCATTTTACGACCTACGTCGGTGCAACAGGGCCTCATTAAAGCTCTGCGCACAGCGCTTCCTTTTTGCACTCGCTGTATTACCAGACAGGCGCCGCTTTAAAAAAATAAAAAAATATATAACAACAATAAAACGCGCGTTCCTCAGTGTTTATCGCGAAATAGCTCTCCTGCCCCTCTGTTATTTATCCGGGAATGGATAGTCCGCCTTCACAGTTCGGGCATCAAATCTAGAGCAGAAGCTGCGAAATTTGTTGCACAAAGATGCGCTCAGTCAATTACCACACGAAAACGCGGGTTGTAAAAATGCTGGGCATTTTTATCGATTTGCGGTGTGGCGGGGAGGGCGCACGATTCGGCGCCCTGCTGCCATCTGCGGACCGAAAGGCGAAGTTGCGTGGCGGTAACTGAGCAACGCTAACAGTAGACAGTCGGCACTCTCCCCTGCGCCGGGCTTTATTTTTTTAGCGCAGCCCTCTTCTTCTCGCCTTCACGATGCTCTCCTTGCGTTCCTAGTTTCTCGGAAGCGATTTTCTCGGTGGCGCGAGTGTTTGCGTTTATGTGAAATGACGGAGGGAAGGATCGCAGGGTAAGTGTAGTATTTCATTGAAAATTACCGTTACGTAAACCGTTTCTTCCCTGTATTCTGTGCGTAGTTTTTATTTGTAAGTTTCTTTAGTAGTCGTTTAAATATCAGCGTTCGTAGCTGCTCTTACGCACACTAAAAAATCTGATGGACTGTGGCTCAGCGCAGAATAGCTCGCTTTGTACCACTAATGCAAGAGGCTGTAACATACTAAACAATAAATGTTCGCCAAATAGACCTTGCGATTATGTTTCAAACGTATTCCTACTTTGATTGAGCGACAGTATCTCGATACCTAGTTCCAGTGGAGAATGGTCTTCATAACGAATACGTGAGCGAGTCAGTTGGTGAAGCTGATGGACATGTCGGTTAGACGCGCACCCTGCAGCAGCCCTGAGGACGCGGCAGCTACGGCGTCGCCAGGTCTCAGCGGCCACGTGCTCCTCCCATTTCTCCCGAAACACCCACAAGACTCTCGTCATATCGCAAATATCTTACCAAAACAGCTACCAGTACATATCATTAATTTTGCTTCCGTCTCTGCACAGTTTAGACTGTGAAGCGCTTTTCAAATGTTTGTATGTACAAGTTACCAAATTTGACACTTTTGTCTAGAGCCCAATAACTCATCAAATCACACAATGGTGCAAGCGTAGGAGGTTGGCCACAATACTGGACTTCACAATTAGAGACGTGATCAGGCATATCTCAGGTGACACGTTGCTACACATAGTCCAGTTAGTAAACATCCTAATGCTACCCCTTCATAAGTACCCACGACGTACAATGTACTTAACTGCGGTGTACAGATTGTATGACATTCGTACTATTGTTTTTCTGCCAGGAAAGTGACATTCATACACGCGCGAATACTTTGCATTTCCACGGTTTAGTAGAGTAGTACCTGAAAATACATCGTGATCTGAAACAACAACGCTAAGGAAAGCTTCAAGGATCCAGAGACATCAGCCATTTTCAGCTGCAAGGAGAATACTGATGAACGGCGAAATAGTTTTAAAAGTTCATGACAAATGGCTGTTGGTACACTTGCATCTAGTCAGCATATATGACGCGTTCTGTTCGACTTGAACTACGTCGGTCTGTGTGCCGGACAGCATAAGCCTTCAGTTGGCGCAGATCATAATTTTTCTCTAGATAAGGGATGAGGCAGCTGCCCTCCTCTGTCCCTTTCTGTGTACTTCCTTGGTAATCCCACGTGTTTTGATGAATTGTTGGATTCTAGCTTAAGTACTTTCATTTTTACAAATCATTTTTACAAATCATTTTTACAAATAGAACATTTGTAAATTAGTTCACCACCAAAATTGTTCAGTAATAATAACAAAATGAAGGGACTTGTAATGCGCCCAGTGGTAGCCGTTGTGGTGAAATGTTATCATTCAGACAATTGCAGTGGCTGAGATCAACTTTGAAATGTGTTATGACTCTGGTAGACACCTTACTCAGACAGGGTATACACAAACTAAGCATCTACCTAGGGCGCGGAAATCTGGGAAACGTCAAATTTTGTGCGGAAAACCACAGTTCGCATTATTTACGGACCGGTAACATGTGACCATGGTTTACATTAACACATACCCGTCAACACTGAAAAATACTACTTGGTACAACTGTACCGGCTAGCCGATACGACGGACTACGAGCCAATGCTAAGAGGAGAGGAGACCTTCAAGCAAAAACAACTTAATTGACATTCAGTTAATGTCTTACGTGACCAAGGAAGCATTAAATGAGCTTTGCTTGTTCACTTAATACGTTAATCGCTTAGCTAATAGTATTACTTGCAATCCCATGCTTCCCGCGAATGAAATACTTTCTGGATAAAAAAAGTGCTGTGAAAGTGTGTGGTCTCGTCTTCAAAGTAAATGCCGATCTCTTTGGAGTGAGCCCAGAAACTGCGAAGGATACCGAATTTCTGCCTGCATTTTATGTGACACTGGTAACTTCTCATGAAAATGCAATGAAAAATCTGTTTCTCGCGACACAAATCGTTTAGCGGACACTTCTGACAACATCGTCCGTATTTTCGTTTCCCAGAATTGCATTTTTTTCCTCTAGCTTCTTACTATTTCACACGGTTTTAAATCTACACTGCCTGACAAGAACAGTTCAGCAACATGAAGGAAAGGAGAAAACAAATTGAGACAGTATGTGATGATGTTTCGCTGATTACAAATTCAAGGCAAATTTATAAAGAAGTTGGCAGTATTAGCCCATTTATCAGTATGACGTTTCATCTGGATGCATACACTGATTCGATTGGGAAGGATGTCATAAAGCTACTGTATGTTGTTCTGATGCACCCTGGCACACAACAGTTGCTACTGGTGCTTGATATCCCGGCTACTGACACTGGGACGAAGTTGACGTCTGAGCTAGTCACATTTATGTTCTATTGGAGACAGATCTGGAGATCTGGTTGGCCACGGGGGTAACTCAGCATTATACAGGCAATCCTTAGAGACACATTTTATGTGAGGATGAGCATTGTCTTGTTGAAAAGTAGCACTACTAGCTAACGCATCACAGGTAACACGCGAGGATGCAGAATGTCTGTAACGTATCGTTGTGCTGTCTGAGTTCTCTCGGTCACCACCGGCCATGACCAGAAGTCATACACGATGGCTCCCCACACCATAACGCCAGGAGTAACAGCACCGTGCCTTTCCAAAACACTGGAAGAATGGGACCACTCCCCAGGTCGACACCATACTCGTTGACGATGGTCATCCAGGGGTTCCGCAGAACCGCGATTCACCGCTGAACACAATGCGATATCATTCGTGAGCTCTCCAAGATTCCAGATCATGGCAACATTCCAAATGCAGCCATTTCAGTTACTGTGCCAACGGCAGCCTACGAATGCGACGGTAATTCCCTAGTCCTACTAGCCTCCGACCAAAGTTGTGGGATCACACAGAATGCTGCAGGGAGACCATTACTTGTTCTCGGTTAGGAGGCGCAGGCGTGAAGGGTTTACGAAGTGCTTGGTGCACCATACGACGATCCTCCCTTGTGATGGTGAGACGATCGGAATCTTGATGACGCATATGCCTGCCCCCATGTCCCCATGCAGCCCGACATAGGTCCAGTGTCACATCCTAATGCCCCACAAAGCTGCATGAAGCACGATTCGACCAGCCAGTGAAGTGGAGACCCACAATGAGCCCGCTTTCAAGATCTTGTCAGATGCTGATAACGCTGTCTCGTACGAATATGCGGTATCTCTGTGTTCTTGACAGTGATTGCTCAACATCTCTCGCTGTTGTAGCTCCATTTCATACTCTGCCAGGTTTGGTGAAACACTAAACACTAACATCTACTAGTTGCCGTTACACGTTCACAGAAAATTGTGACTCTAATGATGGCGATGGTGAGTACGTGTACAAAGTTACATCGACATTCGACCATTTCTTCTCGGAGCTTCACATTTTTTTCTGATTAAACCTATATACAATAGTCTTCACTATACTGGTAGATCTGCCAATGGTTTCTCCGATTTATCGAAAAGATTTTCGGCGGCTTGTGTGGCCGAGCGGTTCTTGGCGCTACAGTCTGGAACCGAGTGCCCGCTACGGTCACAGGTTCGAATCCTGCCTCGGGCATGGATGTGTATGATGTCCTTAGATTAGTTAGGTTTAAGTAGGGGACTGATGACCTCATATGTTAAGTCCCATAGTGCTCAGAACTATTTGAACCATTTTTTAAAAACTTGATGCAGATTTCTTTTGTAATATCGCGACGTTTTCGGCCCATGCTACTTAAGTGTTTGAAACAGAGACGGAACTATCCACTACAGTCTATGAAACACAACTGCGTAAGGAAAGGGAGAGGGGCGTGTGTCAGTGCGGCACCACATCTGGGATCTTGTTTATTAGGAGAATACTTGTTTGATATCAACAGGGGCATGATGTTAAATAACGTGGATTTATTCATAAATTAAGCGACATACGAACCCAAATAGAGTTTTATTTCTATATGTTGATATAAACCGATGCAAGGAAAATGGATACTGTTCGTTTCTTAGCTACATTTTTATAACTGTGGTTGCTTACATGCTATGCGCTATGGTCGGATGAATACTTTTTGGAGTCACTGTATATGTATGATAAAGTAACATGTTGTCAAACACTTCTTTGAAAGTACGCCCACGGAACTGTAATAGCAAGTACAATGATATTCTTTTACTCGCACGTATTAAACGAAGCCCTGATGAAACGAGTTCATCTCTGAATCTTTTCTACCTCCTCCAAGAAATTGGAATGACCAACAATTCTCAAGAATTAGTCGAACGAGATTTTTATAAGTTATCTATTTCGCGGCTAAATTACGTTTCATTATGAGTCTTTTTTGTGGTCGTTACGCTTGCAGGGAGATTGAAACATAAACGTAGCAAGACTAAATAAGAGCCTCGCTGAGGTATCTTCTAAGTGAGGTATAAATAGCACCAAACATCAGGACAGTAAGTAACGCTGGTAACCTGTAGAGGCACACGACAAGAGCTGCTTAAGACAATCAGCTGGAGTCAGGAAATACGGCCGAACAACTAACAATTGCTTGTATATGGCCGACATTATCCGAAAAGTAACAGTGAGATTCGAATCCAATTTATGTCGGATCTCGCACTGTTTTGGATCAAAATTTATTGCAGTGATGTGGAACTGAGTCGCAGTAGCATTCCGTTTGCATATTTTTCACAGATGAAGACGGCTTACACCACAGACGAGACAGAATATGGTCTCGAACAAAGAACAGAAATCCTAAAATATTTTAATCAGTGGGTTTTAATAGCCTTGCAGGAATCTAGAGCCCATTCGTTTAACTACAGGAGGTAATGTGTAGTCTGGTCGAAAGTTAAACAGTGAAAATGCTAAGGATAAAATCGAAGCAGAACAAAACTGAAGAGTCGCTGGGAGAGGATAATAGTCAGGTATAACATTATGGCTACATTTTTTCGTGGAAATTGCATTGTTTTCGTGGTGAACCTTTCCGAGATAATGGTTTTGGAGCAAGGTATCAGTCTGAGGTAAAGAACCATGGCCAAAAAATTACTGAATCGAAAGTTACAAAGTAAAACATGTTGTGAAATAACTCGGTCAGTGGAATATGAGTCGTTGTTTTTACGATGTACTAAACTGATTTGCTATTTACGTGGTTGCTAACACTGGTAAGTAGGCAAACCCAAGCAACACACTGGCGTACGCCGTGAGGAATCCTGTATGGTGACCAGCTCGTTCATCTGACCTGAAACCACTTTGTCTGTTTGAGGGCCATGTGAAACGTGCAGCATTGGGATTTTCCAGAAGAGTACGACCGAACTTTGTGCCACAATGACGTGGCTTCACAGAATCTGGGGAATGCTAGTTTGAATAAATGTTGTGAAGCGCAGGTAGTATAGATAAATGAAACTATTACAAAAATGTATCTACTTGCATTTTTAATATCGTCAACATACCACTCGTAAATTTCCTCACTTTCGCTAGTAACTTCGAATACGCCATTTCCGAAGTAGGGTTTCCTATCTCATATTAATAAACTGGTCCTAAGAATTTGTGTCATCGTCTCTGAAACAACCTGGGTCTCAGCGCAACATACAGCTTTCTAAAATATGCTACGAGTGCCATGCATTTGATATAACACAGCATTCACCGCTCATATTTGCACACGGGGCTTTGCAACAACCGAACCGCATGCGCGCTCTTGCTGACAGCCCAAGTAGTGAATCGCTGTCGACGGGAAATCAGGACATTGAGGAGTATAACTTTGCTCTCTGGAGCTTCGTAAACGTAAAAATCACTATTACGAGATATCTGACGGCGCCTAATCCGCATTGCACTGTCACTCATAATCTGATACAACACGTCATAGTGTATGACAAACTGAATATCTGATGCGTACGTAGCCATCATTGTAACAGAATCTAAGCGACAATGCGTTCTGCTGAGCAGCATTACTGCACCGGTATTTTGGATGCATAAAAAGCTGTCTACATCGTCTAACCTTCAGTACCATTTTTAAGCAAGCGGTTGAAGGATTTATCGTCATCACGACCGACACAAATTGCGGGTACCTTGAATTGAAATCGTCAACTATACGAAAGTCGTACGTTTCGTTCAGCACATTTCTGGCGGTAACCGAACCAGGTGGTGCACTCTCAAGATGTAGGCGGTTCAAACACCCAACCAGTTTATGATTTTTTTCGTGTTTCCCCTGAATCAAATACTGGCATCGAGTCTTTCAAAGGATGCGACCGATTTCGTTGTCTTTTCTGAGATTGTACTTCGTCTCGTATGACCACATCGTCGTCGGGACGTTAAAACCGAACCTTAAATTGTTTCTGTAAGAACGATCAGAACATCGCAGCAGAGCAGGAAACGGTCACCTAGATGTTTGCCAGGCAAGTCGCCAACTGTATACCTTTGGCTTATAGTCGCTTCTCAGACGGCCCAGGGAGTAGACGAACTACCAGATGTCACCGTGTAAGTGGGACAGATAGTGGGTAGAAAACTTGCAGTGTTGTATTTAAAATGAAATATACGTCCTAACCGACTTTTCCGAGGAGCACGAATGCCCATAATCTTCATTATGCCTGGACTTCCTGACTCACTCATTTTGACTTCTCTAAGTTTAAAGTGCATAGGTTTACTGCAATATAATGCAGACTGACACGATAATTTATAATACGCACTATTCCATACCGTGGCGAATACGATCTTCACAGTGGTGGTGAGATCTACTGTTAGATCTTTCTGCAAGAGAGTTCGTAAGTCTAAGTCGATGCTAAATCTCTCTGGATGTTGTTCCTGGCAGTGAAGTGATCATTCATCACTAACTTCGTGTACTGAGAATGTGGCAGTAATATTTCTTAGATTTGCCTACACTAGGAAGGTGTTCTACGAGACCACCATTAAAAAAAAAAAAGAAAGTCTATGATCATGCCCTGAAGACTATGCGACGTCGAACAGCCGGCGCGTCACCTTGTGCTACTATGGTGGAGGGCAACGGAGTCACAACAGCGCTCCCCCTGCCGTTGGTGACTTCCAGACGTTGGAGCCACCACTAATTCAAGTAGCTCCTCAGATGGCTTAGTGTATCCCATTCCAGTCCTCCCACGATGGTTCAAATGGTTCAAATGGCTCTGAGCACTATGGGACTTAACATCTGTGGTCATCAGTCCGCTAGAACTTAGAACTACTTAAACCTAACTAACCTAACGACATCACACACATCCATGCCCGAGGTAGGATTCGAACCTGCGACCGTAGCAGTCGCGCGGTTCCGGACTGAGCGCCTAGAACCGCGAGACCACCGCGGCCGGCCCTCCCACCATGGAAAAATCCCTGGCAGTACCGGGAATTGCACCTGGATCTCCCGCATGAGAGTCAGACGCGATCACGACGTGTTTTTTTATTACTTTGTAAATGGTTACTTTGTCGTTTTCCTACTGCGGAGAGATCAGTGTTGTTTGTAACTCACGTAACGTCTTTCACACATTAACGTTGACACTTTTACTTAGATTTTATTAGATCATTAAAGTAAATCGCAATTGCTTTCATATAGCACGAATAATCCATTTTGAAATATGGTTTTGTTGGTGTCGGCTTCCTGGCAGCGAGTGGGCCAGGCTACACCGAGCATTTAACAGCAACGACTCTGGCCTCGAGTGTAAGTACTGATAATCTGGCAAAATCTTCAGTGCCCTTCCAGCAAAAACGGAAGTGCCTCACATGAGATGCAGTAACGAAGTGTCCCCTGGCAGCAGAGTATCAGTTTCTTGTCTCCCCTGACATACTACCAAATTTTCCCTTTGCGTGTCTTTACTTCTGATAACCAACTATTATTCTGAGTCCCACAAATCCTAACATTAGCTAACTTACTACTACTGAGTAATGTCCTGTTTTCCCTTGCTAAAATGCACACGCATCAAAAAATTTCCCTCCAAAAGCAACGCACAATAGTGCTTAGTTTACCAAAATCTGCAAAACTCTGTGTCCCGTCGGATCATAAATATTATGGCCCTTCAGGAAGGGCTCTGGTTCATCCATCGTGCACTATCATCGCTGATTTGCAGACCAGCAACAAGCCGAGGTCTCTTACACGACTACAACAGCGCTCGGGAGACGTCTGGAGCAGCACTGCCTGGTAAGATGGTTTCTTTCCTGTATATTAAGGCCTCGTATTGGATAGAGACATCACACACCTTTGAAATTTAAATGCAGCTTCAACTCGCCTCAGTACTGAATGCTAGATGCGCTGATGTATCCCTGGCGTATTGTGTATAGTTAGGTTGCTTTCCACAACACGGGTACGAAGATTTCCTGCGCATCAAGTTGGTGCGTGTATCGGTGCTACTAATGGAACATATTTTCAACATTTCGTGCAAGGAAGAATTTTATGAGGTATACTACAAGTACGTTCTGTTCCCGCGTAATTCCCATGAGTAATGTACTTTGAAAGTTGTGAAAATGAGTTCTAACCAGGAAATAAATCGCTTTTCGACCCCAGTCGATGTAAAAAATTTTGTTCTTTCCTGTGCCCCGCGTAGTGGCCACGCGGTTACGGGCGCCATTGTCACGGATTGCGCAGCCCCTTCAGCGGGAGGTTCGAGTCCTCCTTTGGGCACGGATGTGTGCGTTGTTCTTACCATAAACTAGTTTAAGTTAGTTTAAGTAGTGTGTAAGACTAGGGACAGATGACCTCAGCAGTTTGATCCCTCAGGAGTTCACACACATTTGAACATTTCTCTTGTGCGAGTGATTCAGCCTGAATGTTCTTTTTACCACTCGCGTTTTTCACTAACACTGACGCTATCAATTTCTGCTCTTTCACAATCAGTTTAAACACGTCGTCTTTCTAGCTGACTATAAACTGTTTCCCTACTTTGAGTTTTACGTGTGAGTTGACGTCGTCGGATTGATTAAGAGGTAACTAACTAACTATGGTGAAGATAACATCAGTTGTCGAAACTGCAAATGACAGTGTTAGAATCCGCTATTGATAGTAATAAGTGAATGTCAATATATTTAATGTCTTTGATGTTCATTTAAAGAGTATTTTGTGAAAACACATGCGATAGTAAGTATTGACATCCTCGTTGCTTTATTAGGCACGGTCCTCGTGGATGTGATACGCTAGGCCGCGTGGAGTGACCGCCCGGTTAGAGGCGCCATGTCACTAATTGCGCGGCCCCTCCCGCCGGAGGTTAGAGTCCTCCCTCGGGCATGGGTGTGTGTGCTGTCTTTAGCGTAAGTTAGTTTAAGGAGTGTGTAAGTCTATGGACCGATGACCTTAGCAGCTTGGTCCCTTAGAAATTCACACACATTTGAACACTTTTGATACGCCAGCGAGTTATAGGCAAACGTAGACTCTGGATCACAGCGCAAATTAGCATTGTTCACGTACATAAATTATGCCACAGTTGAAATAAACTTTTACCATTAAAATAATCTTAAGTGCTACCGGGAATCGAAACCCGCACCTTCAAATTTGTAGTCCGAAATTTATAGCTGGTTATTATCCCACATAGTTAACAGAATCATGCAGACAAGAATGAAACAATATCACGAAACTTTGGTTTGATACCTCGAAGAGCGCATAGGTAATGGAGTACGGCTCGGTCACTCCTTCCAGATGTGTGGGGACAGGCGTTAATACGTACAGTTTTTCCGCGTTACGAGGCGATCGATCAAATGAATGGCTGCGAGGGTGCGAGCCGCGATAGAGACGCGTGCGCCGCGGCCGCACCCAGCCTGCGGCGCTGAAAACACGCCGGGACAGCGCCGACGGCTGCTCACTCCTCCACATTTGATTCGATAAACTGATAGACGACTTCCAGCGTCAGCCGTTAGCGGGGGAATGGGTTTGCGACATTGTACGAAATTAAACCAACGTACTTAATTCGAAGAATGGAAACTCAAACCCTTTGTTCTGGTGAAGTAAATTGCAAACATTCAAAATATATTCGCCAAACAATACATGAAAAAGCCAGATATGCAGTCTACTGCTCATTAATACATTTGTCTCTAAGAAACTGCCTCAGAGTGCCAACAAAAGTGATCAGGCTACACCAACAGACTGTGAGATTGTACTGACAACCGACTATTTTTAGCGTATCATTGAAGATTTCCATCTGGTATTAAGCTACCAGAAAGTTTCAGACTTCAGTGCCGAACACTAAAAGCTGCACTGCTGTTGAACGCAGGTACTGACAGACGACGTGCCTAAAGTTTAATGGCGAGAACTAAAATAGCGTCGACTGAAAGCTAACCACCACAAGTCAGGACAACAACGTAAAATATAATTCCAGGTAGCCTTGTCAGAAATTCCAACTCCATTCCTCCCTACAGTGAGTCCAGAACCCTAACCAGAAAACCATCTAACTCGGTGAGTTGCGTGGAGCACACGTGTGTGCTGGGTACATAAGCTTCGTCATAAATACCGTTATGTCTTAACTATCTGCGATGTTTCCTAATTTCAAATACAAACTGGAATGATGTAACAACTAAAATCCACCACTAATAATGTGATCGACAAAAGAGTTTGTGAAGCAATGACCACCCTAGATGTCACAGACTAAACAGTAAGCTACATTGAAACCTACTTATTGTACAAGTCACTCGTCCACTTCTGTAGCTGAATGGTCAGAGCGTCTACCTGCTATATGGAGAATTTGGGTTGAATTCCCGAAACTATCAGCTATTTTTCCTTGGTAGGAAGACTGGAATATTTCTCGTTACTGTGGTGTCACGCATACTGAATGTGTTATCTGTTTCATGCGTTTTGTGACCTCTCCCCTGCATGTGTGATACTATGGATAATTCATTGAAGTGGTTCAGTCAATATCCGTCAAAGTGTCCTTCAAAGCGTTTTTAAAACTTCGTTCAGTCTGTCTTACGTAATATGCAGAACCATTTTCACAGCAAACTTCGTATGCAACACTGTTGCTTGTTTTTTATTCTGCGTGCGTTCTTGTGTCGTAAATTAATTCCTCGCCCAGCTTTTGACTGATGTATGCTACGCGGATAGTAGATTTCCTGGATAAGCCGACAGCTTTTTGGTATATATGGTGCATATTCATCGGAATAGTCACAGTCATGATTATTTCCGGCATACGATTGATGTCACAGATTTGGAGCAATATCTTATTTCGAGAGAAGACATTGCTGAAGAGGTTACCATGAATGTTTCTGCTCGGAGTCTAACATTTTGCAAGGAAACTTGTGTGCCTCATGTCAGTTGGTTTCAGCACTCTATAAGGTCATCTTTCATGGTAAATAGCTGCACTGCAAAATTCAAGGACGTGGTAGACAAAGTAATATAAAGTATTAACAACTCCGTGAAAATGAAGGGAAGTGCGGAATCATGTTGCCAGAGGTCTCCCAGTCTTGCACAGAAAGCTGGACGCCACATGGCGTGGGATGGGGCCTATGAAAAATACGGGCCCTGAAACATACTTGTGACGTCACACTAGTCAGTTTGTCCACCATACTTCGCGAACGCTCGACTCCTTGTAAGGCCCACGAGAAATCAATGTGTAATTGAAAAGACCCTCACTAAAGGCCTTGACTTTATTGTTAGCTATCGAGAGTTTGCATGTGTTTAAACGCGTAGTCAAGAATTATTAAACTCGTCTGAAGTAGTTACTCGCTCCCCGCCGGAGACGGCTGCTGTCACTCGTAAGACCTGCAGTGTCACGTGCTGTGACCAACGCGCCACGGCCTGTCTTTCTCGTTGGCCTCGGTGTGAGGTCAGAGTGACTAAACCGCCAAATGGGGCTGGCCCCGCAACACGAGGCAGCTGAAGGAATGGGGAAAGACAGTGTGTGTCAATCAGAGAATAGTTACGGTGTACTGTGGTGGCGTTCTTCATTACAACATGGCCTGAAGACAACCTACGGACGACTTCACACGGACAAGAATTATCGGGGAATTGGAAGAAGAGTGACGAGTGTAGCGCAAGAGTATTATTTCATGTGCGTGGGTAACGTTCTGACCCATGGGCATGCTGCCGGAAGGAGAAGAGCTGATCGACCACGGACAACTACAACAGCAGATGACCGGTACATTGTGCAACGGGCGAGAGGGGACGCACATAAACAACGGGTGCAATTGCAACCCTATTTAACAGGACTGAAAGGCACGCAATCTCGTCCACAGTGGCATGGCGACAGCATGGAGTGGCCTCTTTACGCGACAACCAGTGCGTCCGTTGACAACCTCACTGTTTGGGATGGTGCCAAGAGCACAGGCACTAGACCAATGATGAATGGTGTGCATGCTCTTCTCGGAAGGGAGCAGATACAGTCTGAATAGTGATTCTGCGTGCACCCTCATATAGCGAGAGGTGGGAACATGTAATGCAGCCAGAAATATTGTCGAACATGATGGTTTTGGTGCTCCAGGTGTTTTAACATCTGTCTGTGACGTACTATTGGGCCTTCAGAGTTCCCTGAATCACTAGCAGAGGTGGACTCAAGTCATACCCGATGGCTTCCCACACATTGAAGCTGTGGATAAAACCCATTTGTGTCTCCAAAACATTGGCATAATGTATCCCCTCCCATCGGGGCCTTCATACATGCAGAGTGTGGTTACCCAAGGTACTGCAGAAGCGAGATTCATTTTTCACGATGATGCGACGCCACCCGTCAGCAGTCCACGCCCCCAAGTGCGGCACCACTCTTAAAGGAAGCCACCTGTATTACGGTGTTAACGGCAGTGTTCTCACTGGATGGCGATTCAGTAGCCCAGCTTCAGCTAGTCTCCAGACAATGGTGCGGGATATTGTAGGGAGTCCATTACTTGTGCGAAGATAAAAGGTGCGAACATGAAGCGGTTACGGTTGGTGAACAATATGGCTGTACTCTATCAGTCGCTCAAAACATCGACGGCTTGTGTGGTTCACCTCGTGATCCCATTCAGTCCAACAATGGATCACGGTCACATCCAAATGCCTGAATATTGCGTAATCGAGCAGCCGGGACATGCCGACCCACAACGATGCACTTTTCAAATTGTCAAACGCTGATGTTGTCTCATGTGAGCACAGAGCACTCTCCGTGGTCCTTCAAAATGTTCGTCAACGATATGATGCACTGCACACCTATCGTATATACTGTCAGCCCGGATAACGTGGTCACACAGTGAAGAACTAATGCAGTCTGGCGGACATCCTAGCCATCACAGACGATTGCAACTCTTAATTACTAACATACCTCTAGTGGTGCGTATGTGTAAGGAATCGTATCGGCATCGGACCTTTGCTTCTAGATACTCAACCCTCTTTGTCAACAAATATAAATAGCAAAGATTAAACTAGCCTTGTTACTTCTGCACCTTTCGCGATTATGTCGCACCTATTTGGTACTAAATCTTTAAAGTTAAAATAAATCCCATTATGCGTTGAGACAGCTCCTTTCTGAAAGCGGGAAACCCTAGCAGAAGCGGGAAGCATCGAATGTGCTTGGTCAGCGGGCGGCTGTTTAGCGGTGAGGGCGGACGAACGTGCTGCAGCGCTAGCGGCTGGCAACAAATCGGGATTCGTGATTTAACGGTATCACATTTTCTACCCGGGCCGTGTCAAATCGTTTAGAGAGCATGCCCCGTGCGGCTTTGATTGTTTCCGTGCATTCGCCGGCGTTTCTTGCCGCTCCCGCGCTATACGAGAGCTCGCAGCGGGCACGACGACGCTACACGTAGTTTCCTCGTCCACATTATTTCCGGCCTGCTGAATCACTTGTTTCATAGCACAAGTTTCTTTAAATGGACTATTTTTGTAAGGTTTTGGCGAGTCATTTATTCGGGAGTGAAATTCCGTACATACCCAATGAGCTCGTTCTCGAGGAACACGAACGGTTTTAGCGGCGACGCTCGTGCATGATTTCAGATCGGACTGCGAGAAAGCTGCAGCGTCACAAAAACTTTGTAAACATGCCTATGACGTTGCAGCTACAGCGGTACCAGCTAGTGGCGAGAAATCAGGCTGTTCACAAAGCCAAAATGGTAAATCAACTACCAGGTCGCTAGGTCCGCGTTCAATACGAGTTTCTCACATTACAGAAAGCAAAATGTGTGGCTGCTTATTATTTAGTGTGTCCCTGGTTGGATCTCAACAGATTCTGTGGTTTCCCTAAATTTCTCAAGATGAATATCCACATGGGCGTTTTCAAAAGGACACGGCAAATTTGCTTCCCCAACCTTGTTTATTCTGACGTTGAGCACCATCTATATTGGCCCCATCGTGGATAGGGCATTGAACCCAAATCTTCATTCCTTACCCGCAGGTTTGATATTTTGTAGTGCTTAGAGTATGTGCAAAAACTCAGTCGTTTGATGGTTCTAATGCCACGTTAAACCGTACTTTCTCATACTACTGGCTCCGTTAGAAGGGGGGACACTGGATCTTGAAATCAAGCTTAAGAGTGTACAAAAATTCCCAGCCTTTTTGCCGCGTCGAATTAGAATAAAACTCCATTGTCTTTGCTAGGAATAACTGACTCATGCTGTGATGGCCTTACGCAACGAATAATCGACCTATGATTGGTCGACGTACAGTATCGTGACTTAATGCTACCAGAGGTCGTGTCGATGTGTGTGATGCCGGCACCACCGCTCCCGATGGAACGTAGACAACTCGACGAATACCTCTGTAGCGACTCAACGTCGACAGCCCGCTTCCGTGCAAACACTAAGATAGTAGCTGTTGTCCCGATTACAGCCATTGTTGCACATTACGGTCTAGTGGCCCCTGTGACCGACAGGTCTATACGTGAGACAAGAGTTTCGTTTCGTCAAACATAATTTTATGTTTATTCGTGAGACAATTTTCAGCAACCGCTGAATTTTCTAATAAGCCCTGGCGGTACACGATTTTTAAGGTGTCCCAGGTATTCTGTACAGCGTTTGGAAACTGTACGGATTGAATGACCGACAAAGATGCTACAGTAATACACCAGCGATGCTTTCGGCATTTCAACAGGAATGGTGACATCGTAACACTGTAGGTACCGACACTATCTCTGGCAGCACGGCACTATATGATGTAAGTCCGTCAATCACACGCCGACTGTTCGTTACATACGGTCACCACACAACACTTAAGACTGTCAGTTGCTCCTGACGAAGAAGATGGTGGTTCCATAATGAATTCTCCGTCTGCACCGGAGTGTGCACTTATTTGAAACTTTCTGACACTGGAGTTTTTATTCTACTGTGGCAACGGGCGAATACTGAGACATTTCATATACTTATTATATTCTTGAAACTTGGTTCGATTTTTCGTGATCTGGCAGACTTCACATCTCAAAAGCAGTATAAAACACGCGTCCATGATTGCACTGTGTGTTAAATATGTTGTTAACATTGAGGAACGAAGTGTACGGCACGACATCATCTAGCTCGCAAAACAAATCTTGTATCTTTGGGTACTGGGTGATGATGTGATATACACTAAACCCACTTACTTACGCAACATTAACTATGTATTAAACATACATTGAAATCACTGACACGTGGTTTATACCACTTAGAACTGTAAAGTCTGCCAGATGATGACGAACAGTGGAAATAAGTTTCGGCAAAATATAGTCATATGCAATAACAGCTTTCGGTTGTATGCACAAGTATAGCTGTACCGAAAACTGATCTGGGTCTTCTGATCAACGTTTCGTGAAACAATAAGCCGTGTAATTTATCGCATAATTTGGTTGGCGCACCGCACACTGTCAGGAAGTAGTAATCCCGGCCGCGGAGGAGCCTTATATTTCTACATTACGAAAGACCGGGAAAGGAAAATTTCCAAACGAAACGGAACGGAAGATGTTACACAGGATTTCTTCGATGAAAACATTTTTTCAATTGCAGATACTCAGAAGAAAGAAGAGATACCGTGATTGCGTCGCCACAAGTAAAGATGAATATGTTTGCTCACAATAAACACCATAGCATGGAGAAAAAGTCTTGTCAAACGTTGTACTAGACAAGGAATGGCTTTAAATCCTTGTCCGACCATTGTAGTTAGGTTTTTTGTAGTTTCCTTGAGCTATTTAAGATGAAAACCGAACGTTACTTCAATATCGCTTCATTACACTCTTTCTCTCATTGCTTTTAAACCAAACGAATTCTTTGCGTCTTGTTCTCATGTAGGTGGCGAGTTCTCTTAACAAGAATTTGAAAGAAATCTTTGTCACACTAATCCACATGAAATGAACTCGGTAAAATATTGTCAATGATGCCCTCTGAAAACTTTTCAGAGAGAGGGACAATCCTTGGTTTAAATTCGTCGATGCGTTATTCTGGGGAATTCAGCTTAACAGATGTGATAAAATCGAGTAAAATCTGAAACATACTGGCAGCATAAGCTCCTAGAATACGATGCTACCGTTTCATCCCCTCGTTCAGGAAATGTCATCATTTTCAGTATATCACAGAAAGTAGACACACGTCAGTGGATAGAGCACCTCCCTGCTTTGTCTGCTCACATTCTAGTTTCTGAATGTGGGTACCGTCCGCGACCCAACCATAGTACAGACACGTCCCAACATGTCATGATCCTAGTGACCGCGCTGCTTGTCTTTCCTTGCAACACTTCCAAAGCAAGTGTCGGTGGAAGCAGGAAGACGTGATCTTTGACATAATCCTATAAAAAGATTACGGGGAGGTAAGTCAGGTGACCGTGGAGACTACTGACGAAGAGGACAGCACATGACTACCGCAAGCATGAAAGTTAATGATAGCTTGGAATGAAGTTCCATGTGTCATAAATATTCTATAAGCAAAGTATTGCTAAAAGAAGACGTAGGAATATTCCGACGTATATTAATGAGCCGACTGTATTACTTTTTCCCAAATGTTAATTTTTAAGACCCTTCAGAGATAATATCCGTTACCTTCCTATACAACGAACTCTAGCTATACGTGTGAGAATGTTCAGATAATACGTCTTGGCAACTGCCTACTATGTACTTGAGTGACATTGCCACTGAACCAAACTAACGATAACATTTTTTTACTTTCTGTTTAGCAGCCGTTATAAACTAATTAACCGTTCGAATCATGGTTCCGTCGACACTGTAAGCTTTTGCCAGAAGCTAGAATTATTGGTACACCATGACTGGCCAGTGAATTCAAGGGATACAACGAAACAACAGTCATAAAGCGCAGCACGTGACTCAAATTCGTATTGATAGCCACAAGTACGAGAGTTAGAACGTTAATAATCTCAACTGTTTACTTATCACTTATACAAAATACATTGTCGGGGAAAAATCGCAACACCGAGAAGGAGTTGTGTGACAGTAACGAAAGCTAACTGATGTGTTTCTACATCTGAAAGATGATGACTATTCAAATTTCGCGCCAGTCGTATAAAAGCGGTGCTTGCAGCGCCACTATGAGGATGCAAAATAGGTTTGCTTTAAATACACGCTGTAACTGTCGTGAGTCTTGCCTATGGAATTGGACGTGGTGAGTTGATTTTAGTCAAGAATGTCTTTAAGGCGACAAAGACGCCTTTATCAACAACTCACTGGGTTTGAAGGAGGTCGTGTAATAGGGCTACGAGAAATTGATGTTTCTTCTGCGATATTGCACAAAGACTTGCCAGGAGCGTAGCCACTGTACCTGATTGCTGGCAGCAGTGGTCTTGAGAATGTACGGTCGCTAGAAGACCGGGCTCCAGATGGCTAGGTGGCACTACCGTGTTCGGCGTATGGCTCTGGCGCATCGTTCTGCAGCTGCAGCATCAATTTGAGCAGCATTTGGCACTACACCGCTACAATGAACCGTTACAAATCGGTTACTTCAAGGACAGCTCCGAGCCAGACGACCTGTAGCGTGCATTTCACTGACCCCAAACCACTGCCATTTGCGATTTCAGTGATGGCAAGCGAGAGCTCGTTGAAGGGCAGGGTGGTCTGTTGTGTTTTCTGAAGAAAGCTGGTTCTACCTCGGTGCTGGTGATGGCCGTGTGTTGGTTAGGAGGAAGCCAGTTGAGGGCCCGCAACCTAACTCTCTGCGTGCTAGACACACTAGGCCTGGGATGCGATTGGTATGACAGCAAGAGCACTCTCGTGGTTTTCCCACGTGTCCTGACTGTAAATCTGTACATCAATCTGGTGATTGGACCTGCTGTCCCGCCATTCATAAACACCGTTCCTGGGGATGTTTCCCAGCATGATAACGCTCGTCCCGTCATGTTGCCGTGGACTGCTTGACCACCACATGTCTCCAGTCGAGCACATATGGACATCATCGGTCGACAACTCCAGCATTATCCACAAACAGCATTAACCGTCCTTCTGATCACCGATCAAGTGAAACTGCCATGGAGCTATATCCCACAAACTGACATCCAGCATCTGTACAACACAATGTATGCACTTTGCATGCTTGCATTCAACATTCTGCCAGTTACACCGGTTATTAATGTACCAGCATTTCACGTTTGCAATGGCTTAATCTCGCGCTTACATTAACTGCGACCTTGCAATGTTAATCACATAAATATATTACCTAGACACACGTATCCCCGAAATTTCATTACTCTACATTAATTATTTTTGTGTTGCGATTTTTTCCGTCTGTGTAGACACGTGTTTCAAATTTTTACTGCTTTAAAAGTTATCACTAGGCTTGCGTATTACACGTGGGCTCAGGCTATGTTCCAAAACTGAACACCTTAGCGAAAGGAGCTGTGACACTTTATGAAAGACCTTCCCATCATTTTGCAGGACAATGCTCGGCCGCATATGGCGCAAGTTGTGACTGATTTATTCGATCAATGTGGCTGGGAAGTGCCGTTACTACCCACGACACTCCCCGGACTTAAACCCTTGTTACTTCAACTTGATTCCTAAACTGAAGGAAGCACTTCATGGTATTCGCTTCAGACCTGTTGCACAGATTCGTCGGGCAATAGACCGCTCCACTCGAACTATCAACAATATTGGCGCTGCTAAGGCTATCCTACGACTTCCACATCGCTGCCAGTTGGTTATACACAATTATGGTGACCACTTTGAAGAACAGTAAAACTCTGAAACATGTATCTAGTTTGCATTAATTATAAGCAAAAGTTTGCCACTACTAAAAGTTCGAACCCTCACGTTACCTGTCACATGCTTGTAAATCAGGCTCAGTACGTACCGCGTGAGAAGCGCCTCTAAGGCCAAAACTAACCAGTCATGATGGACAAACATGTTTTAATTTTTGGCAGGAGCTCGCAGCCCCGTAGAAACATGTTTTTAACAGCGAACTAATTACGAATTCCCTGAGAACAATTAGGCCGCAGTGTTCACATTTGTTGATTATCGATCTATTCTGAGCTTACTCCATCAGATTTTTTCCTCGTAAGTATTAACAAAAATTGAAGTTTACAGAATTACAATAAACACAATTGACGAATAAAGGTAATAGACGAGATCAATATTGCCGCCACCGTAGTAAAACATACGAGCGACCTTGGAACAATGATATTGCACAATGGTTCGCTGCAGTTGGACGTTTTATTGTTAAAAAATTTATTACACTCCTAGAATTTACTTGAATACTTTCGGACAAATGTCTATCATCAAGCTACTGCCCTAGAGTTGCTAATTTCTGTGATTGTTTATATATATATAACTGTAACATCCGAAATTCAGTACCTAAAAACCACAGAACACATACATGTATACAAAAGCTTTCGGCACTACCTTCTCAAATATTCGCCGTATCCACTGAAACAACATGTGTACAACTGTGCATTAGTGACGAGTGGTGATATCTGAGATTGTTTGTATTTAAACCTAGCTACACACTCAATAGTTGTTTAGTCTGCTTAACAATTGACAAACACTGACAACACTGTCAAAGACAAAAGAATGTGATTACTAAAAGAAGTGCTTAACATCTCAGGAAAAGAGGTGCCCGAATTGTCTTTGACTGATAACTCGACTTCGCTCCATCCACTTTGCCCTTCCTTCTCTGTTGTTCCCGCAGACAAAAATTATTTCGCCTAAGGGTCTTGATGAACTGGTTAACTCAAACAACGTTTCACTCCGAACTTCAGTCACATGCTATTATGTCATCTCTGCATTTTGAAATCCGTTGGACGGTGGAGCACTGTTTCTTATAGACGCCACAAATTTCCTTACACTTTACGATCATCATGTATAGGTTTCGGGGTCGTAGCTTGCCACGTTTTAGTAATCCATTGACGTTATTTTATGCCTTGCACCTCATCACGAGCTCTTATAATTTCTTTCTCGTTGTCGAGATTTTCGTTACGATATTTCCTTTTTCCTAGTATATATGATTACATTTATCGATGATTTGCGGTTATACAGGGTTTGAAATCTAATAGACAGAGCTGCCATTTCTTGTCTCTAACCCGGCTGTATTTCAGATACCAGTACCTCTTTCTATGGCAGAGTAGCGGCTGACGATTGTGAGAAAACCAGTGTCTCGCCAAGTCGTGGCAGATGTGAGCTACGTGTCGTCCAGGGCGCTAGCCGCGTGCAGCCATTGAGATATGGTATACGTCGAATATGGCCCTCCAGAGCCATATTCGCTTGAGAGTCGTGGGATTCAGACCAACGTGAGCAACGATAAGCCGCAGTCCCGATAGGACACCTTCCTGTCGACAGTGCTGGCTGACATTTCTGCTTGTTACAAACAACTAGCATTCAAATGCGATTTCTAATTGAGTAACTGTGAAAAATGTGTGTGATATCTTATGGGACTTAACTGCTAAGGTCATCAGTCCCTAAGCTTACACACTACTTAACCTAAATTATCCTAAGGACAAACACACACCCATGCCTGAGGGAGGACTCGAACCTCCGCCGGGACCAGCCGCACAGTCCACGACTGCAGCGCCCCTGACCGCTCGGCTAATCCCGCACGGTTAATTGAGTAACTCGCTGCCTAATTTTTCCTTATATACATAATGTGGATAGCGTTGCTCACACCTGCCGCTGGATCTAAATTCTTCTCATTTTGATATCCTAACATGCAGTACACATCATGGCAATCTGACGTTTGTTAAATCCTTCATCGCGGTGCAAAAATATTGGTGACCAGCAAAGTATATTCCTGTAACTGCACTACTGGCCATTAAAATTACTACATCAAGAAGAAATGCAGATGATAAACGTGTATTTATTGGACAAATATATTATACTACAACTGACATGTGATTACATTTTCACGCAATTTGGGTGCATAGATCCTGAGAAATCAGTACCCAGAACAACCACCTCTGGCCGTAATAACGGCCTTGATACGCCTGGGCATTGACTCAAACAGAGCTTGGATGGCGTGTACAGATACAGCTGCCCATGCAGTTTCAACACGATACCACAGTTCATCAAGAGTAGTTACTGGCCTATTGTGACGAGCCAGTTGCTCGGCCACCATTGACCGGACGTTTTCAGTTGGTGAGAGATCTGGAGAATGTGCTGGCCAGGAGAGCAGTCGAACATTTTCTATATCCAGAAAGGTCCGTACAGGACCTGCAACACGCGGTCGCGCATTATCCCGCTGAAATGTAGGGTTTCGCAAGGATCGAATGAAGGGTAGAGCCACGGGTCGTAACACATCTGAAATGTAACGTCCACTGTTCAAAGTACCGTCAATGCGAACAAGAGGTTACCGAGACGTGTAACCAATGGCACCCCATACCATCACGCGGGGGGTACGCCAGTATGGCGATGACGAATAGACGCTTCCAATGTGCGTTTACCGCGATGTCGCCAAACACGGTTGCGACCATCATGATGCTGTAAACAGAACATCGATTCATCAGAAAAAATGACGTTTTGCCATTCGTGCACCGAGGTTCGTCGTCGAGTACACCATCGCAGGCGCTCCTGTCTGTGATGCAACGTCAAGGGTAACCGCAGCCATGGTCTCCGAGCTGATAGTCCATGCTGTGGCAAACGTCGTCGAACTGTTCGTGCAGATGGTTGTTGTCTTGCAAACGTTCCCATCTGTTGACTCAGGGATGGAGACGTGGCTGCGTGATCCGTTACAGCCATGCGGATAAGATGCCTGTCATCTCGACTGCTAGTGGGATCCAGCACGGCGTTCCGTATTGTCATCCTGAACCCACCGATTTCATATTCTGCTAACAGTCATTGGATCTTGACCAACGCGAGCAGCAATGTCGCGATACGATAAACCGCAATCGCGATAGGCTACAATCCGACCTTTATCAAAGTCGGAAACGTGATGGCACGCATTTCTCCTCCTTTCACGAGGCATCACAACAACGTTTCACCAGGCAACGCCGGTCAACTGCTGTTTGTATATGAGAAATCGTTTGGAAACTTTCCTCATGTGAGCTCGTTGTAGGTGTCGCCACCGGCACCAACCTTGTGTGAATCCTCTGAAAAGCTAATCATTTGCATATCACAGCATCTTCTTCCTGTCGGTTAAATTTCGCGTCTGTAGCACGTCATCTTCGTGGTGTAGCAATTTTAATGTCCAGTAGTGTTGACAAATAGCTGTCACATTTTTGAGTAGTACGGGCAATGAAAGACAGCTGTTGTCACGCAGTATGCCACATGCTAAATGTCGCCGTACGTCACTGTGCGAGGTAGTCGTGTAGACATAGTCCCTTAATGGAAAAATCACTTTTTTGAAGAATCGTGACATTACTCGCAACCAAGGGGTTTACACATTACTGTATCATTGTTATTACGGTAAACCCCCAGATATCTCAGCTGCTGAGTCCTGTATGCAAGTCAGAAAGAAGAGCAAGAGAAAAATCACATTTCGTTGGCACGGACCAAATAGAAAACAATTGATCAGCTTCTCATGAATATTAAATGGTGGAACATGGTGACTAGCCCGTTTACCACCACTGAAACTGCTGATGTGTGGTGTTCTGCCAGTGTCAAAATCACCAGAAACAAATTAACCTCAGTTACCTAACATCTTCATGATTCTCGGAAAGTAAGCATCTACCTGCTGTGTAACATCAAAATAGGGAACAACACACTAGTCAAAGAACTGAAAGCACTCACGCATCCAGGTACCATTCTTCAATAAAACAGCTCCACTTGTGTCAGATATTGATACGGTACTGACAAGGGAAACTCCCCGTCGCACCCCTCAGATTTAGTGGTAAGAGGGCCCAGTGGACAGCCCGTCAAAAACTGCACTCAGATCGAGCATGAAAACAGGAAAAAGGTGTACTGAACTGTGAAAAAAAAACCAGGAACAGTGAGCGGTCCAAGCAAAAAGTGCAACATAGAGCAATGCAGAAGAGTAACGGAGTCGTGGTCAAGTGGTCACGGTCTTAGACTACCAAGCGGGTGAGCCCTGTTCAAAGCTCGCTTGATTCTTCCGCTGTTCGCTGTATTGAAATTTGAGTCTGTTTCGTGGTGTAACGTCCGTTTGCATCAACGTGGTGTAAGGAAGGGACCTATAATGAAAGTTGGTTCTGCACAACTACCGTATTAGCAGCCGAAAGGAAGTAGCATTCGAATGGGAACCGCAAACGTTTGATGACAAGGCGACAAGTCAACCGAATCCTCCAACGGAAAACACGTCTGGTGTGTCATACACGGCATTAGTGACAGTACATCTGTCTTATGATACGAATCTCTTATCGACGCACCTAATTTATACGCGTGGTGAGTGAGTGAGATATGCCTCCTTGCCCGATTTACATGTGTTGCGTATGAATGTGAATGTGACCTCCCCCAAGGGAATGATGAAAACATAATAGTCTGTCACATAAGCTGCAACAAATGAATGCAACAGTTTCACAATCACACAGTTTATCTGTGCTCTATCAAAACATATATTTATAACGTTTTTGAAGTTGCGTTCCGTTTCCAAAGCTTTGACTATTCAATTCCTTCGTTACAACATAGTTCACAACCGTTTATTTGTTGTTTTCATTTTTGTGAGAAGTCTACGACGGATCTCGCCTGCTCTCACTATTCATCACTCGTACCTGCAACGGTAATACACTGAAGCGCCAAAGAAACTGGTATAGGCGTGCGTATTCAATAAAAGAGATATGTAAACAGGCAGAATACAGCGCTGCGGTCGACAACGCCTATATAAGACAACAAGAGGCTGGCGCAGTTGTTAAATTCGGTTACTGCTGCTACAATGGCAGGTTATCAAGATTTAAGTGAGTTTGAATGTGGTGTTATCGTCTGTGCACGAGCGATGAGGCACAGCATCTCCGAGGTAGCGAAGAAGTGGGGATTTTCCCGTACGACCAATTCACCAGTGTACCGTGAATATCAGGAATCCGATAAAACATCAAATCTCCGACATCTCTGCGGCTGGAAAAAGATCCTGCAAGAACGGGATCAACAATGTCTGAAGAGAATCGTTTAACGTGACAAAAGTCAAACCCTTCGGCAAATTGCTGCAGATTTCGATGCTGGGCCATCACCAAGCGTCAGCGTGCGAACCATTCAACGAAACATCATCCTTATGGGCTTTCGGAGCTGAAGGCCCACTAGTGTGCCCTTGATGACTGCACGAAACAAAGCTTTGCGCCTCGCCTGGGCCAGTCAACAGCGAAAGTGAGCTGTTGATGACTGGAAACATATGGTCTCGTTTCAAATTGTATCGAGAGGAAGGACGTGTCCATACGGGGACAGCCTCATGAATCCATTGACACTGCATGTCAGGAGGGAACTGTTCAAGCTGGTGGAGGCTCTGTAATGGTGTGAGGCGTGTGCAGTTGGGATGCTTGGTGCGTCTAGATGCGGCTCTGACCTTGTGACACTTGCATAAGCATCCTGACTGATCACCTGCATCCATTCACGTCCACTGTGCATTTTGACGGACAATGTGACACCCCACACGTCCAGAATTGCTACAGAGTGCTCCAGGATCACTCTTCTCAGTCTAAACACTTCCGGTGGCCACCAAACTCCCCAGACATGGACATTGAGCATATCTGGGATGCCTTGCAACGTTCTGTTCAGAAGAGATCTCCACCCCGTCGTACTCTTACGGATTTATGGACAGCCCTGCAGGCTTCATGGTGTCAGTTCACTCCAGCACTACTTCGGACATTATTCGACTCCATGCCATGTGTTGCGGCACTTCTGCGTGCTCCCGGGGGCCTTACACCATTCCGCGCGGGGTAGCCGTGTGGTCTAGGGCATCCTAGCACGGTTCGCGCGACTCCCACCGTCAGAGGTTCGAGTCCTCCCTCGCGCATGGGTGTGTGTGTTGTCCTTAGCGTACGTTAGTTTAAGTTATCCTTAGCGAAAGTTAGTTTAAGTTAGATTAAGTAGTGTGTAAGCTTAGTGACCGATGACCTCAGCAGTTTGGTCCCATAAGATCTTCCTACAAATTACCAAATTTTCCTTATACCATATTAGGCAGATGTACCAGTTTCTTTGGCTCTTTAGTGTATATTCTTATCACACGACTCATACTCTATAGCGAGTGTATAGTATGACAACTGCCAGCGCTACAGAAAGAGAACAAACATTTCAATGACCGGACGGATGTCCGTTATGTGAATAAAAAATAATAAAAGTAAATGGAAAGGTAGGTTTGTACACGGCTCGTCCGGTTAGCAGTCCAACACCGTAGCCACTTAGGCACCTAGCCACTGCTACTTCTCTTCTCTCGATGTTACACTTGTTAAACTTGGACCGTTCACTATTTCTATATTCTTTTTTCTTTCTTTCTTTCTTTTACAGCTCAGAACGCCTTCTTGCTGTTTTCATGTTTGATTTGTGTTTAGTTTTTCACGGACTATCCGCTAGACCATCTTACCAATAGAAGGTGGTGCGATGGGGAGATTCCCTTGTGAGAAGAAAGTGCCTGAAAGTATACGTCTGGGTACGTTAGTGTGTGGACGTGTAACGCGAATGATTAGAAATCCGAGGAAGATGAAACTAAACATTTTTTAAATGTGATGCTACTGTAGGCAGTTAAAACACGAAATAAAGAAGTAGTATAGGAAGTGATGAGGACATAAGGCTCTGTAAAACCCTTACCAAAAGAAGGGTCAACTTGATGGGACGTGTGCTAAGGCATCTACGGATAGATAACTTTGCGCCTGTAGTAGCAGCAGACTGAAAAAATAGTAGGGTTAAACAAAGACTAGAATGTTATAGAGAATGTTAACTGTAGTAGTTGCTTATAGATGAGAAGCTTAGTACACATATAATGTGACGGACTGCAAAATAAAAATGTGTTTTAAAAAAATAGCTGTTGTGATAAAAAAATGGCTCTGAGCACTATGGGACTTAACTTCTGAGGTCATCAGTCCCCTAGAACTTAGAACTACTTACGCCTAACTAACCTAAGGACATCACACACATCCATGCCCGAGGCAGGATTCGAACCTGCGACCGTAGCGGTTGCGCGGTTCCAGACTGCAGCGCCTAGAACCGCTCGACCACTCCAGCCGGCGCTATTGTGACATCTTTTGATAAATCGCAAGTTTCGTTACATTTAATTGGTGTCAAGTGCATTTCTTACAGGACACGAGAGTGTGGTGATTGAAACTCCGCGTTGAACACACTTGTTTCAGAAGTGTTGGGATGTGAGGGTTTAGCTGGCAGAGGTAACCTTAGAATAGCTTTCACTCGACCCCCACAGCCGACACATGGGCTGCTAAACGTCCACATCGCTCACCGGTTATCTGCGGAAGGACGTCGTCGCCTACCTGTAATTACTGTGTTGCTGGAGGCACAGTAATTTTAATTATTTAGCTTTTTGTATCGGAAAGAAAAAGGAAAGAATGGACGTGGGCTAAAAGCTTCTGCACGCAGGTCGCGCACTCTCCATCTAATGCAACGCGCGGTAGGCGGTGCGAGTGGATCGAGACAGCCGTCATTCTATGCTCTTCGCCATCGACAACATTCGGCTAACTTCGGAACGTTGCCCACGCGTCTTTCTAGGCGTTATCCACAACTTCGGTCCCAAAACTGTCGCTCATCAGGTATACATTCGTACGGTTATGAGACATAACTCGGCTTCACATATAGTTGGGTCATTCAGACAGCAATAACAATAGTGTTTATTTAGCATGCGAGTACACTGCTGGTCATTAAAATTACAACACCGCGATGGCGTCAAACTGGCATAAAGTATACTACACACTTCATATGTATGGCACAGGGTTCCATTATTAGCGATGTTCTGTCCGATTGCTTTGGCGTATTGTGTAAGCGGAAAATGATAGCCTCTATGCCTTTGCACCCGCCCAGATCAGTTTTACTTTATTTTATGGTCTATAAGCGAGTTATACGATGATGGCAGCACAACTGTGTCACTGTCTTCCTGCAATATCGGATCCCAAAATTTACTCAGTAGAGTTTCCTGAGAATAATGTCCCCACTATTCTAAGTTTACAGACCATTCTTGCATTTTCGTCTGGGCTCTACCGACCTGTTGCAATGCGAGCAGTGCGTCTCTGAATTCGTTCCAGCGGTCACACTAACGATGCGAATTCTCTTACAGACACCTAGCACTTTCCCACCACCCTTCCAATAAATTTAAGTCTTCCATTTCCCTTAACATTGATTTTCATTTCTTCATATTTCATAAAACTTCTTATATTATTCTCGTTATGCCAAGAGGAAATTTTCTTCACGTTTTTTCTGCAATTTCTTACGACCATCCAACGAGAATACTTTCTTGTAGACAACAAAGGTCGGCGCTTAATAATCCCATAGCGCTTATGATAAATAGTTTATGAATAGCGAGTAACCTATATTATAGGTCTAACCATGCTAAACAGTTGTACGCCCGATAATAGAGTGATCCTGTTGAAATTTCGCCGGTTGGTATAACGTACTTGGCTCTATTAGTCAAAAATTCACCGAGCCAGTCGCTTTTTTGTGAAAATACTCCGTAGGATTATATCTTGGTTATTAGTCGACGATATCGTATTACTTATTCATATTCGAGGAAACGCAACGAACACTAGCAATAGAACAGAACACAATGTATGTCTGTGTGGGACGTCTCTGCCGTGTTAAATTAATATCTGGCAGCTATCTCAAAGGAGCTTCTCCTAAACATTCCTTTTAAACATCTATACTCGTAATCTGCGAATCGGAGGATCTTTACTGAGTGATTAAAGTTCTTTAAATATTGTGTTTCATTTCTATGCGCCATAATTAACAATAGCTAATGGACTTGATCGATCCAATGAATAATTCTAATTCGGGATCGTCTTAGCGGATAAACGTCGCGGCCATATGCTGTTGGTGCTCTTTGTATTAAGAAAGTAAATCTTAGTTGTTAAAAGTAATGACACATTTAAAATCCGATGTTCAATTTGCAATAGTTTATTACTGTCTGCAGCACTTTTTCAATGCTCTCGATATTTGTAGTAAATAGGGGAACCCTATATTCCAATTTATTTTTTCAAAACTTTTAATTACGGGTAGTTCAAAGAATTTTTCCTCGCCACTTCACAAAAAATGATCGACCAGTTTCTGACGGACCTAAAGATGCACAACCAGGAAACAATAATAATGCAGAAAAGTGTGTCAGATTACATGCAGACCGTTTTTAGCAACAGCATTTATGTTGGAAAAGACCGATATTAATCTGAAATTATGCCCCAGAGTGCTGATGACTCTTACATGTGGCTTGTCTGGAGACTCGATTCGATATAAAATACTCCGCTCAGTGTATTTCCCAGGGCAGCGAGTAACTCTTATTAACTGGTTTTACGACAGCAGTAACGTCTTGAGTAATCTGACACGTTCAGACACTTTTTCTTTTTCCGTCATGTTTCTTTTTATTTATTTCGCTGATACCTTCCACACGACTACAGACTCGGTCAAGTAGTTGCCGCCTCCGTCACTAGATGGCACGGGCAGATCGGACGCCGTCACAGGAGCTCGATTCTTTGGGTAGCAGCCATTTCGCAGGTTATCGCAGCCACTGATACCCTTATTCTACTTAAGTTACATCTCCCTGTTTTCTACAGTTCGTGAAGAAGGGAGTCGTTCATAGGAAGAGTGACATTATTTAAAACTCATTGTAAGGCTGCCTCCTGCAAAAAGCTCTATGCTTCCATTTTCGTTCATACGTTCACTTTTACGATGCGTTAGCCAATAATGACAACGAATGACATTCCGCTCGAGACCTTAGCAATAAGTTTTGCCTACTCTTTGTCACCGCGTTATCCTAGCACCGGTATCGTCGACGACTGTTGTTGACGGTAGAGAATTTCCCAAAATGCTACCAGTTTCGCTATGGTCGTTGATGGTCGTGAATGAGATAGGAAAGAAAACTGACGTGGAATGTTAACTCGTAGAATTCAGTTTCATCCCCCTCAACTCAAAATTCGTTTGGGAAACAACTATGTCATCTACAAAACCGTATTCCTCAAAAAGTAGAGCTCGCAGGGTAGCTTCATTCTGTACTGACGTAATCAGTCCTTCCTTTAATTTTCTGATTATGTAATGGTGAACACCATCATCGTTGATATTTCCTTGATTAGAGTCCTTGACCCATTTTTTTAAATGTAAGCACTTTGTGTGTAGGTCGTGCTTGGGGTTGTTGATTTTAATGATCATGTTACGTCATAAGACTTTATATTCATGGCTTTAAGTTTCTGTTGAATCACTTGACATCAGCTAAGGAAGGAACTTCGGCTCTGAAACCCGATGTGGTGAGTTAAAAATGTAAAATGTAACGACTGGTTCCAGTTTCTTTCTTCTCGTTCATTTTACTTCATGCAATCAGAAGTACGTGAAATGCGTGGTTGCCATTTAATGTTTAATAATATTCGTAGTTTCTGCCCTTGAATCCGGTCATTGGAGTTTTCTGAGCAGCTTCTCACGTGCCTGGGGGATGGTGGTGGGGGGGAGGGAATGGGGGGGTGGATTTCGTCACGTGTCTTGTTTGTCTATTGCTATGATACTGACAATGGCTCTTGCTCCCTTTTCTCCTAAAACGCTGATTTTCATCTAGTTTCGTTGATCCGTGCTGGCCGCACACTTAAAAGCTTACAGTAGTTGGTCAGTGACCGACCGCATAAAGACAAATAATGGCTGAGCGTTGTGTGACACCTTGAATATCTTTAGAGAACTGCGCATATCCGAATTGCGCGACGCTTCTTTAGTTGAACTGCTACCTCATCGTAAGTGATGAGACCATTGCTAGCCCATCTTTCGTCAGTGTCGTACTGGTGTGACTGTCAGTTAAAACACATGAGCTGTTAAACCGCGACAAAAAGGAAAATACACTGAAGACTACGAATTACATTAGGTTCTCTCTTGATTCTCGAGATCAGATCACCTCACCAAACTGAAATAATGTATTATCAGAAAGAGCAGCTACCTACAACGTGTGATATAAATGGTTCAAATGGCTCTGAGCACTATGGGACTCAACTTCTGAGGTCATCAGTCCCCTAGAACTTAGAACTACTTAAACCTAACTAACCTAAGGACATCACACACATCCATGCCCGAGGCAGGATCCGAACCTGCGACCGTAGCGGTCGCTCGGTTCCAGACTGTAGCGCCTAGAACCGCTCGGCCACACGGGCCGGCCCGTGTGATATATTCTCATAGATCCTGACCGTAGAAGTCACGATCATTAGGGAAAAACAAGTCAAAATATACTTCTTCTGATCTGAAAATTCTCTCAATTTCATGTAATATTTCGATTTCATCCAGTAGACGACCAACAATTAAGAGTGTGTAGGAGAACATACATTTCAATACACTATACCATACCATACCATTTTTTCCCGGTAAATTCACGAAAGAAGCGTGGGAAATATGTAACATGTTCGTCTCACTTTGACGACCTCTACGTAATACATACGAAGAGGCTGAAGAATATTCTTATTTTTTGGTCTCGAAGCCGTTTCTTGGAGTTCGTTAATCAGCTTTTTGCGAGTTGTACGGTGTCCGCCAGTTGGTACCACATTTTAATCCCATGTCTGGAATACTCAAAAAGAAGAGCGCCGTGTTCCACAGGCATTGTCACTCAAAGCTCGCCGCCCTCTGCCACGGAAGACCCACGGAAGACCCTGCCACGACAGACCCACGGTTCCGACGATTTTCTGACTAGAATGCAGGCGGATAAATGACGTAATACTAGAGACTCTAAAAACAAAACTAGCTTTATAGCACTCCAAGATTACCATGGTGTCTGACCTTGAAACAGAAATAGATCACTTTGATCAATCGAACTACGCTAAACTCGTCAGTGATTGGAATATCGACATTATTACAACTTTTGAAAGTTGTAAGATCATCTTTACCAAAACTGCTAGTCAGTATTCCGACTTAGCTTCAAAATGTAGTTCTTGTGAACGGGTGGCGACAGGAAGGGCGCCTGGTCATCCTCTACCACTAAGATTGCCAAATACAGGTTAATATACCGACCCCTCCAAATTATGGGTAAGGCCAGGAAAAACAGAAGAAGATTTGATATACCTTGCTCATCTGCAGAAGTTTCTTCGTCTGCTTCGAAAAATTTCTATTGTGCTTTCAGAGCAACATCATATGCTTAACAATGAGATGTTGTTGCAGGCATAACACTTGATTAGAAATTAAAGAAAAGGGGAGCCGACACTGATCCATGGGCAGCCTTTTTTTTTTTTTTTTCAAGTAAATCATATAAAATGAATCATGGCAAGACTCATATGAGCCAGTCATATCACCTAAAGACATGGAGCCACGGAGAAAAATCTGGAGCCACATGAGTCGCACAGAACCAGGCATGAAAGATTCAAACCATGGGATTTTGTATTCTGTCGATAATGTGGCAAAACAGGTTGAACAGCAGATCGCATTATTAACGAATGCCCAATAAGAAGATTTTAGGGAGACTGGAACGCATTCGTACAGGCCTCTGCAAACGCTACGGCGTGGTTACAGGGCCGGTTTAAGGCCGAAGCGGCCCAAGTCGTCGCTTAAGGCGCCAAGCTGTCGGGGGCCACAACTGTATGATTTCTGTACAGGACGCGCCACAATTAGCAGCTGCCGCTTGGGGAGACAACCCGAGAGGGGTGCCACGGGCATCCAAGTGCAAGACTCTTTTTGTTTACCGGTCGTGGTGTACGAGACAAAAGAGGGAAGAGGGATGCAGGTATCAAGTAAGTCGCTATTGTGGAAAAACATTCTCAAACCGGCTCTGCATGGTTAAATTTCTCGGACATAGAGATTTAATGAAACTGTAATATTAATAACGTTTCTAAATGTTCACTCGCTATAATTTTACACTAGTTCCTTAATATTTCGTACGTTTTCTTTACATCTTATTTTTCTCTTTTGTAAATGTCACGTTTTCTGCAATTTTCCCATACGCTAAATAATAAACGATAATAATCTGATGATAAGTCTTCAGTAGCTAAGGGGCAATAAGAACTAAAAGATGTTAGTCATCTCATTTAAAACTCTTTGCCGCCCTACTAGCAATTGGAAGGCTCTCTCCTATAGGTTTAAATGATCAACCACGGCCTTTCGTGTAGCAACGTTCTAGTATGTGTGCCAATTAAACATTCCCCTATTCAACTTTCTCGATTTCTCCGTTGAGTCTTCCGCATCGCGAGCTCCACGCCTCTGACAATCGCTGGCCACGCGACGAAGACTCACTGCTGGCCTTCCCGGGTTTAGGGAGGGGAGAGGATAGCGTCGCGTTCATTAAGCGCCAGGAATTCCCATCTACAGCGAAATAAAGTGTCACCACAACCAGCAAAATCGGATTTCCTCCAAACTACGCCTGATCTGCAAGATCTTGTCATCATCAACTATGTCTTCTTCTTATTCCAGTGTATAGCCACTAACGAATTTTTAGCTCTTCTGCTGAGTATATCAGTGATTGCATATCGTTGTGTCCTAATACTTTGCAGCCGAAACGCCCTATATATTCCAGTTCGTCTTCCGCGTTTAATTTTGTATTCAGGTATCAGCTTCAAAAAAATGGCTCTGAGCACTATGGGACTTAACATCTGTGGTCATCAGTTCCCTAGAACTTAGAACTACTTAAACCTAACTAACCTAAGGACATCACACACATCCATGCCCGAGGCAGGATTCGAACCTGCGACCGTAGCAGTCACGCGGCTCCGGACTGAGCGCCTAGAACCACGAGACCACCGCGGCCGGCTATCAGCTTCAAGAATCGGTATTTTTTTTATTGGTACGATATGTCCGAAATACTCGTCATTCTTTTCTTTATTTTACTGCGTAGATCCGGTCTCTATTGATACACTTAACGAGTTCCTCATTTGTTATTCCCGCTGCCCACGGTATCTTTAAATGCTATGCGTTGCATCTACATCTCGAAAGTTTCTATTTTGTTGATGGTGTTTACTTCTTAGTGTCCAACCTACTCCGTAAGGATGTATCGACTGAACGTGACCTTTTTGAAAACCTATTTTCTTACGTTCCGTTCAAAATACCAACTTGTAAACACTTTAAGACCGCTTGTCTAGCTCGTCCAATGCGGAATTTTACTTCACTGCATGATATCTAGTCTACAGAAAGCCATTTGCCACATATTTAAATTTGCTGACTCTGTATATGGGCATTGCACTAAATTTAACTGCATAGTTTTGGTACGATTCAATGTCCATCGACATAATTATGAATTTAGTACTGCATCGCCAATATCACGGTTGTTGTTGATCCAGTTTATTTTCAAATTCACCGTGGTGGCCGAACTGTAACAACAATTTTGAATATCACAATTAAATTTAATCTACAACAGTGATTGAATATTCTGCTAGTTACAGTTCTGCACATTCATACTGGGAAGCAGTTAGTCGCATCCTGCATTTCCACACAAGATTAGTGTGATTGACTCATTACCAAAGACGTCATCCAGTCAGAAAATGAGCGGTTCTGTCATAATTTCTTCTTGGCTCTACAGACGGCCCTCTGAAACACGAATTTCTAGCTCATCAGTCTTAATGATAAAGAAGGTAAGGCGGATTATACGGTTGTATTCTTCTTCTTCTTTTGCTACTGCCTTTATCCTGCATCGTACGCGGCCGGCCGCGGTGGTCTAGCGGTTCTAGGCGCGCCGTCCGGAACCGCGCGACTGTTATGGTCGCAGGTTCGAATCCTGCCTCGGGCATGGATGTGTGTGATGTCACTAGGTTAGTTAGGTTTAAGTAGTTCTAAGTTCTAGGGGACTGATGACCACAGATGTTAAGTCCCATAGTGCTCAGAGCCATTTGAACCATTTATTTGCATCGTACGCAGGGTCGGCAAGGCTAAGTACGGATTTGGCATAGTTAATTTTCCTGCCGCCACCCCGTACCCCCCGGGACGGAATTAGTGTACTCCAGCTGTCTGCGTATAGTGTAAATCATGAAATAGTGTGAATTTGATTCAAATATCTGCAAGTCGTGTAACTTAGATGGGACGTGGGGACCAGCCCGGTATTCACCTAGTGGAATATGGAAAACCGCCTAAAAACCACATCCAGGCTGGCTGGCACACCGGTCCTCGTCGTTAATCCGCCAGGCGGATTCAATCCGGGGCGGCGCGCCTACCCGAGTCCAAGAATCAGGGCATTAGCGCTCTCGGCTATTCTGGCGGGTACGCTCTCGGCTATTCTGGCGGGTAGAATAATACTGTTGTGTATAGGGAAGTTATAAAGCATAAAAAGTAGATAATTAGAGGAAGACCCGCACAGGATCTAATAGCCCACAGGCGGACTCCTAGTCCAGCAGCGCGCAAGAAACAGCCAACTTACCCTGTACTATGGATCGGTCTGCATTTAGCACCAGGCATTGCCTCATTCGTTTGACATTCTGTTTGAAGTTATCGCATTCCGTGAGAGAATTTACAGCTGAATCACCTACGTAACACACTCCGGTCTCTAAACACCCTGCAGAGCTGTCATTCGGTTTTATGGTTGAGAGATAAACCGCGTGCAACTCGTCACTTTTCAACGAAGTGGGATGAGATGGGGGTAATTACGTACAGTGCCCACTATCAACATTGCCTTCGTCTGGCAAAGCACTTCAATCTATAAAGCAAGCACGCAAATATCTTCGCACATAATCAATTTTCTTAGTGTGCAGTTGACGAGTTTCCTTCAAAATGTTTCGTACCGTGTGCATTTGCATTTAGCAGAGACGATACCGAATGATTTGCTATATAATCTCTGCAAGAATTTTTTCTACTGTACCACATCACACAGGATTTCTTCGATTTATCGTTTTTAAGATACTTGACAACAATTACAGTTTACACAAAAATTCTATTTGTCGAGGTTCGACGTAGCAGCAGCCGACTATTTCAATAGTGACTGTCCATACTACGTGAGGAGAGATATCGCTTCTCCGTCCACCGAACACCCCACCTTTGGATCTGTAGCCTGACGAATTTTAATTTTACTGGCGAATTACCAAGAGCACTAACAAATGACTTGGTGCTGTTAGGAATAGAGGAGTTAAGGCACGTACACCGGAGGTAGAATGGTTAATCTATTCCACATTCTATTTAAACTCCGGCTTTCAAGCTCTTTCATACGTTTAACACATCCAGGCGGATGGGTTTGTCACCGGTTACACTTCCAAAAGACGCGACAAATTGAACTGGGAACATTAAACTCATCCCCGAACGTTTAGATTTTATAATTAATGGTAGAACTCTGCATGCGTTCTTATGGGGGAGAAGTCATCAGATGTGGAAGTGTCTTTGTGCGTATACAGTTGAAACGCCAGAAAACTGCAGAAAATTTGTATTAGTCCTTAATTTTTCCTTTTACTCCTCTGATCCTACTTGAAGCAAAATTTTTGTATACTTTAAAGCTCTAGTCAGCTAATTTTACTTTCTTTTTCTCAAACTGATGCACCTGAAATGGGAAAGATATGCTACGACTTGCGGCTGGCGAATGTGCTTCTCTTTTTTCGGAGGTTTCAGTTGGCTAAGCAGAAGCTACAGTGTTTTTATTTGGCTCGCCAGTTAGGACATATCACTAATGTTGCTCAGTGAGAAACGTGGTTGTAATTTTATGTATGTCTCCGGTGCTAAATATACACTATGTGATCAAAAGTATCCGGACACCCCCAAAAACACACGTTTTTCATATTAGGTGCATTGTGCTGCCACCTACTGCTAGGTAATTCATATCAGCGACCTCAGTAGTCATTAGACATCGTGAGAGAGCCGGGGGGGGGGGGGGGGGCTCCGCGGAACTCACGGGCTTCGAACGTGGACAGGTAATTTGGTGTCACTTGTGTCATACGTCTCTACGCGAGATTTCCACACTCCTTAACATCCCTAGGCCCACTGTTTCCGATGTGATAGGACACGTACAGCAGAAAAGCGTACAGGCCGACCTCGTCTGTTGACTGACAGAGACCGCCGTCAGTTGAAGAGGGTCGTACTGTGTAACAGGCAGACACCTCTCCAGACAGTTAGGCGGGAGGTGAGAAAACTTGGATTTCATGGTCGAGCGGCTGCTCATAACCCACACATCACGCCGGTAAATGCCAAATGACGTCTGGCTTGGTGTAAGCAGCGTAAAAACTGGACGATTGAACAGTGGAAAAAACATTGTGTGGAGTGACGAATCACGGCACACAATGTGGCGATCCGATGGCGGGGTGTGGGTATGGCGAGTACCCGGTGAACGTCATCTGCCAGCGTGTGTAGTGCCAACAGTAAAATTCTGAGGCGGTGGTTTTATGATGTGGTCGTGTTTTTCATGGAGGGGGCTCGCACCCCTTGTTGTTTTGCGTGGCACTGTCACAGCACAGGCCTACACTGATGTTTTAAGCACCTTTTTGCTTCCACTGTTGAAGAGCAATTCGGGGATGGCGATTGCATATTTCAACACGATCGAGTACCTGTTCATAATGCACGGCCTGTGGCGGATTGGTTACATGACAACAACATCCCTGTAATGGACTGGTCTGCACAGAGTCCTGACCTGAATCCTATAGAAAAGCTTTGGGATGTTTTGGAACGCAGACTTCGTGCCAGGCCTCACCTACCGACATCGATGCCTCTCGTCAGTGCAGCATGGGCTGCCATTCCCCAAGAAGCCTTCCATCACCTGACTGAACCTATGCCTTCAAGACCGGAAGCTGTAATCAAACCTAAGGGTGGGCCAACACCATATTGAATTCCAGCATTACCGATAGAGGGCGCCACGAACTTGTAAGTCATTTTCATCCAGGTGTCCGGATACTTTTGATGACATAGTGTAAGCAGCTTGTTTCAAATAATCGTTTTTCTTTAATTTAAACATACATTTATTTGATTAGCCCTAAAATTGCATCTTTTATGGCCGTTTCTTCAGTTGCAAATTAAAGTGTATTAGATTATGAATGAAAAGTTTCGTATTCTGGATGTCCCGAACAAGAGCATAGCTCTGAATAAAAAAGTGGGGAAATGTCCAAACACACTATCTGCAGCTGTTCGTATTTCTTTTTTCTTCTAGTAAGATGCTGAACATCAAAGAACCAACGAGGAATATCCTGCGAACAACAGGACGACAGTCGGCAGGAGTAAGTTGATAGGGATGTCACGTTAATTTGTCGAAATCTACTTCTACAATGACCAGTCAATTCTGCTGCATGCCCGAGAGAGGGCACCATCTTCATACATCTATGGCTGCGCTATAAACCTTTCATTCGTGCTGAATATGTTTCGAACCGAAGTCCATTTTCAACAGTCGTCGTGATAAAATAAAGGTATGAGGATGCGTTCATTTAACAGTCTCACAGTAAGAAGAGGTCCCATATTCATCGATACAAAATACATGTGGAAAAAGGATCAGCAGTCAAGATAATATTGAAGCAAAGAACGAATACATGGGTTACATTTGAAATTCTGAAATGTTTTTGCTCCTGCTTTGGTTCAGTCTTATCTTTCGTGCTGCGCCTTTTTCCATTTGTATATTATATTGATGTATTTACGAGATGAAATAACCGAACTTAAGTAGGTTCTTAAACCCAGATGTGTAAGTAGGGTATGGCAGCCGAGGCGCGATCCCTGGGCGCTGTTTCCGTGTGGGCGCAGTTTTGTGACGAGTGAAAACAAGGAATGGCCAAAGAAAAAGGGAAGAGGGAAAGCAGAGCAGAAGGTGGAGGAGGAGGAGGAAGAAGAAGAAGGGAAAGGATTGGAGGGCACTGAAGTGGTAGGAGGGTGGAGGTGTAGTTACGTAATCCCTAGCTCTCGCTGGCACGGGGAAGCGAGTATCTTCTTGTCGGTTACAAGATGGAGCCACTCTCGTTATGCCAGCTGAGCCATGGCAATGAAAGCGTAAGTAGTATATTTTGCTTTTTTTAGGGCTTTGTATTGGTCAGCAATTAAAACCGAAAAAAGAATAGCGTTACTGTTGCAGGCAATGTGACTTTGGACTATGTGTTTTCCATATTTTGAATTATATCATAGAAAAAAAGAGATACCGAAACGTGCAAGTTTCACTAAATAGAGGTGACGTCGACCGCGAGGGGAGGGCGGAAAAGTCGGACTTTACTCTGGGAATCAGTTAGCCTAATTACACCACCGCTCATAGTTTTGTTTTATTACGTCCGTTGAAAATGCACTTTGGTCCAAGATATATTCAGTATGAGAAATAGAAATTTATCGCACAGTGTAATGTGAACAAACAGTTTCTTTCGGTTGGCAGGCACGGACCCTACAAGCTGTCTGAAAAAATGAATTTCCTTCGAAATGTATCCAACCACGCGAGTCGGATTTTCAGCGAGCCCTGGGCTCGTTACTTTTACACGCACGCTTCAGAGTTTTCACGTGAGGCGTTCGAGCATGTCCTGCAAAATGATGGGCAGGTCCTGCAGGGAGTGGCGCCGCTTCTTTCTCTAATCTGGTCCCGGATGTGTTCCAAGAAAGTGAACAGCTCGTTCACTAGTGAACGCCGACTGGGATGGGAGACACAATAACGTTTGCACTGTGTTTGTAACAAACGCTTTTCACTTTGCCAAAACAAAGTTCTGCAAAATATTTGAAGTATGGTTCAAATGGCTCTGAGCACTATGGGACTCAACTGCTGTGGTCGTAAGTCCCCTAGAACTTAGAACTACTTAAACCTAACTAACCTAAGGACATCACACACATCCATGCCCGAGGCAGGATTCGAACCTGCGACCGTAGCGGTCGTGCGGTTCCAGACTGTAGCGCCTTTAACCGCTCGGCCACTCCGGCCGGCTATATGTGAAGTATTTGTGTGCGGTTCTCAATAAGTGGTGACAACGCAAAAGAAAAAGGATCTGCCAAAGAAAACCATGACAAGTTACCAGTACACGATAATGTACAAATGTTCCAGTATAACCGATAATGTAAAAATTAAAATTTGAATACAGAAAACCCACTGATGATAGCACAGAGATGCTGAGACATGCTCGAATCACATGAAAAAAAAAACAAGTGTTTCGCATGATAGGAGGATCTGATATCCATTAACGTCGAATATTGTTCAGCTACCTGGGTACCCGTCCAGTTAAGAAAGCGTAAATAAAATTTGACAATTAGCTGCCACAGAGATACACAGACAGACATTCTTCCAACGCATAGTCAGTGAATGAAACCCAGTATTGCGGTACAATAAAAGGCACAACCAGCCAAGCACTTCGCAGAGCGTTCTCTATCCTCGTCCAACCCGAGCTACTATTCCATCGCTAGTGACGCTATAATAAATTCGGACAGTCCTTCCGAGATTTTCGAGCAAGTTCTTTCTTCAATGGGATAAAATTAGTTCCACTAACAACAATTTACACCTTGCGAAATAAACATCTAGTCTTAAGTAAAATCTAAATATCATACACTGATGAAGGAACGGAAGTTTAGTGTTCTATGTCACGACTAGGTATGGAGTACATGTATATGTACATCTACATATATTCCGCGCAGACCAAGGTACATTGCGTATTCCATTTGCGTATCGAGTGACTGAAAAATAACTGTTCGATATGTCTTTGCACGCAGTCTAATCTCTTTCGTCTTATTCTCACCATCCCTACGCGTGATACGTGAAGCTGGCAGCGCAGCTATTGCGCACTCAAGTACCTGTGCTCTAAATTTACGCAACAGAGTTTGACGAGAAATACGTCAGTTTTCTTCCAAAGATTATCATTTAAGTTCGCTGAGCATCTCTCTTACACCTTCGTACGCATTATACCCATTTGTTACGATCCGAGCGTCGCGTCTCTGAATTCTTTAGATATGTGCACTCGTGCCTACCTGATAACAACCAACGCTGGAGCAGTGCTCTAGAATTTGTCGCTCTTTCGTCTTTTATGCGGTTTCTTTTGCAGAGACAATGTATTCTCTCAGAGTCCATCAAACAAATGCAAGTCTCCAATTCGCCTTATCTCTGATAGATTTCACGTATTCGTGCTATTTAATATCCATTCTTAGTATTACTCCTAAACATTTAAACGATACAACGGACTTCATAAGCTCCGTACAAATCTTATAGTCATATACCGTAGGATTCTTGCATATTACTGCATTTATCGACGTTTAAAGAGACCTGCCATTCATTACATCGAGTGGAAATTCCATCAAAGTGATTGTGCATGTTTCCTCTATCTTCCGTTGAGGATGCACTCTTGTAGATAGGTTCAGGTTAGACAAGGACAGGAGAAGGAAAACTGCGGTCATCTTTTTTCAAAGAAAGCGTCCCGTCACTCGCCCTAATAGATTGATGGAAGCCCCTGTTTTTCTTGCTGTAGTCCAAGACATGGTTGGACTTCGTATGTGTTGAAAAGCAAAAGCAAACAAAAAGCGTTCGCATAAATTTTCTTGATTTTTTTTCTACACAGTAAAGCAGAATGGCAAGATATCAGTGGTTAGAGGCTATCCAAGTATAGACATATATCATTGGATGGACATAGACGGTACTGGATCCCAGGTACGCCTGATGATGGAGTGTGCATTTCGAAGCTGATAATGTATCTTGCATGAATAATAAGCATCAATAAAGTACATCTTTAGGAAGTCTTTAATATTTCACACAGGCTAATAAAATATATTTCGCTTGCGAGCCTTCGAGATGTCATCGTCGAAAATGATGGAGAGATTGTTGTTGTTTTGGTCTTTTGACCAACAAGTAGTTGGATGCAGCTCTCCACGCAAGTCTACCCTGTGCCAGCCGCTTCATCTGTGAATGACGACTGCAACCTGCATCCATTGAACCTACTTGCTGCATTCGTCCCTTTATTTCTCTGTACAACTTTTACTCGCAACACTTCCCTCCAAAACCAAATTTACGATTTCTTCAAGAATCAGAAATTTCTTGTCAACCGATCACTTCTTTCAGTCGAGACGTGCCATAAATTTCATTTCTCCCAAATTCGATTTAGTACCTCCTTAGTAGGTATGGGATCTACCATATAATCTTCAGCTTTCTTCGGTCGCAGCACGTTTCAATTGTTTTTGTCTGGTACGTTTATTATCCATGTTTTACTTCCATACAAGGGCTCCATTACAGAATAATACCTTCAGAAAAGAATTCCTAACACTCAGATTTTTATATGTTAACAAACTCCTCTTTTTACTACGTTTTTATTAGATTGTCTTCTTTTCTGTTTGTTTGGTGCAACTTTTGCAGTTGATTTTAAACTAAGTTCCCAATGAGCTAGAGACTTGTAATTTTAAACGCAGCTCACAACTGGATGTCAATGCAATATTAACTCGCTTTCTTGTCTGTCTGATCCACCTAGGTCCCACAGGGGTGGGTGTGGGGTTGGAGATGAAAAGGATTAGTAACGCCTGACATCTCGGCTGCTATGCGGGACCAGCTCGTTGTGCAGGTAATATCGGAATGCTTTCCAGGTGGTATGTGTGGAACTCGATGTCGGCAGCCAGACGGCACTACTGCATCTGTGAGCGCCAGCACTGCCTCTGCAGCGTATACCTCGCGGAGCCGCAGGGCCACGTCCACCTTACTGTCCAAATACTGCACTCGACTGCATTAAGCTCTTGCATCGTTCTCATTACACACTGACCCACTGACAAATTTCACACTTACAAGGCTAAGAAGCTGCAAATGATAATTTAAATGACATACATTTTTAATGTAACATTCTTTTACCCGCCCGGATAGCCGAGAATATAACACCGCCACTTCCGGTACAGGAAAGTGCGCTGGTCCCAGATCGGATCCGCCGGGCGGATTAACGACGATGGTCGGTGTGCCGATCAGACTGAATGTGGTTTCTAGGCAGTTTTCCACATCCCACTAGGTGAATACCGGACTGGTACCGAAGTCCTGCCACAGTAACACGACTTGCAAACAATTTGGAAAAAATTTCATGACCTCTACATGTACACTGAGGTGACAAAAGTCATGGGGTAGCAATATGCACATATACAGATGGTGGTAGAGTCGTGTCACAAAGCATAAATGGGCAGTGCATTGGCGGAATTGTCATTTGTACTCAGGTAATTCATGAAAAAGTTTTCCGACGTGATTGTGGCCGCACTACTGGAATTAACAGACTTTGAACGTGCAATGGTAGTTGGAACTAGACACATGGTACCATCCAATTAGAAAATCGTTTGGGAATTCAGTATTCCGAGATCTGCAGTGTCAAGACTGTGCCAAGAATATCAAATTTCAGGCATTATCTCTCACCACGGACAACTCAGTAACCAACGGCATTCACTTAACGACCGAGAGCAGTGGCGTTTGCATATAGTTGTCAGTGCTAACAGACAAGCAACACTGCGAGAAATAACCACAGTAATCAATCTGGGACGTTACAACGACCGTATCAGTTAGGACAGTGCGGCGAAATCTGGCGATAATGGGCTATGGCAGCAGACGACTGACTCTGGTACCTTTACTAACAGCACGATATCGCCCGCAGCGACTCTCCTGGGCTCATGATCTTATCGGTTGGGCCCTAGATGACTGGAGAACCGTGGCCTGATCAAATGATACCCGATTTCAAATGGTTCAAATGGCTCTAAGCACTATGGGACTTAACATCTGAGCCGGCCGGGGTGGCCGAGCGGTTCTAGACGCTACAGTCTGGAACTGCGCGACCGCTACGGTCGCAGGTTCGAATCCTGCCTCGGGCATGGATGTGTGTGATGTCCTTAGGTTAGTTAGGTTTAATTAGTTCTAAGTTCTAAGCGACTGATGACCTCAGAAGTTAAGTCGCATAGTGCTCAGAGCCATTTGAACCACTATGGGACTTAACATCTGAGCCGGCCACGGTGGCCGAGCGGTTCTAGGCGCTACAGTCTGGAACTGCGCAACCGCTACGGTCGAAGGTTCGAATCCTGCCTCGGGCATGGATGTGTGTGTTGTGCTTAGGTTAGTTAGATTTAAGTAATTCTAAGTTCTAGGTGACTGATGACCTAAGAAGTTAAGTCCCATAGTGCTCAGAGCCATTTTGAACTTAACATCTGAGGTCGTCAGTCCCATAGACTTAGAACTACTTAAACCTAACTTAACATAAGGGCATCACACACATCCATGCCAGAAGCAGGATTCGAACCTGCGACCGTAGCAGCAGCGCGGTTCCGGACTGAAGCGCTTAGAGCCGCTCGGTCACAGCAGCCGGCTACCCGATTTCAGTTGGTAAGAGCTAATGGCAGGGTTCGAGAGTGACGCAGACCTCACGAAGCAATGGACCCAAGTTGTCAACAAGGTACTGTGCAAGGTGGTGGTGGATCCATAATGTTGTGGATTGTGTTTATATGGGATGGAGTGGGTCCGCTGTTGCAACTGACTAGAGAACATTTGCAGCCGTTCATGGGCTTCATGTTCCCGAACAACGATGGAAATTGTTGGCGATTGGTTTGAAGACCATTGTGGACAATTCGCGCGAATGATTTGGCCACCCAGATCGTCCGACATGAATCCCATCGAACATTTATGGGACGCAATGGAGGGCTCAGTTCGCACACAAAATCCTGCTCAGACAACGCTTCCGCAATTATGGATGCCTATAGTGGCAGCATGGCTCAATATTTCTGCAGTGAACTTCCAACAGCTTGTTGAGTGCAGGCCACCTCGAGCTGCTGCAGTACGCCAAGCTATCCGATGACTTTTGTCACCTCAGTGTACAACGCTAAAAGTAGACAGCTGGAGTACACACACTCCGTCCCGTCCCTGGGAGTAACAAGGTGGCGACAGGAAGCGCATCCTCTAAATAACCCATGCCAAATTCGTTCGTAACTATGGCAAGCTCGGGACAAAGGCACAAGAAAAAGAAGAATGTAACTCTCTTTTAAACTGGACTAAAAGGTATAAAATAAGTTCTCCTAGTCCCATACAGATTCCACTTCTATGATTTATAATGAAAGACGCTGGGTACATGTAACAGGTAATAGTTAGGAGGTGAACTATTCATGTATCAATTATGTATTGCAAGTGCCCATGTTCTTCATTACAAATCCTACAAGTATTTTCATAGCTATTAAATATTCAATCACAAATTTTCAGAGATATATGTATGGATTAGGAATCTATATGTAGCTAGGAGAAATTATTTCATTTAGTTCCGATACGACGGACCTAGAGGAATTTTGTACAAAGTTTAAAGTAAATGTAAATCGCACTCTAGAGTAGTATGTGCCGAGTAAGTGGATTAAGGAAGTAAAAGGTCCACTGTGGTTTAATAACAAAATTCGGAAAATAGTAAGGAAACAGAGATTCAAGTACTCTCGGTTTAAAAAGGAACGCATAAATGTCGACAGGCAAAAGTTAGTAGGACTTCGTGCATCAATAAAATGATCTATGCGCAAAGCATACAATAAATTCGAATGTCACATGTTAGCGAAAGATCTTGCCGAGAAGCAGAGAAAATTCTGGGCCTACGTAAAATCACTAAGCGGGTCGAAGGCTGCTATTCAGTCATCGACCAGTGTAGCGTGGCAACAGAAGATAGCAAAAGGAAAACTGAAGTTTTAAAGTTCGAGTTTACAAAAATCATTCACGCAGGAGGACTGTACAGACATACGATCGTTTGACCGTTGTACAGACTCACATATGGTGTACATAGAAATATTCATCCATGGCGTTAAGAAACAACTGAAAGAGCTGAAAACAAATAAATCGCCAGATTATGATGGAACTCCAGTTCGGTTGTACAGAGAGTATTCATCGGCACTGCGCGTTTCGTAGCTTGCATTTATCGCGAATCTCTCGCCCAGCGTGAAGTTCCAAGCGAGTGGAAAAAAGCGCGGGTGACTCCTGTATATGAGAAGGGTAGAGAAACGGACCCGGAAAATTACAGACCAGTTCCGTTAACCTCGGTTTGCTGCATAATTTTTTAGTATAGTCTAAGTTTGAAAATAATAAATTTCCTTGGAACATAAAAAACATGTCTCCACAAATCATCACGGATTCAGAAAGCATCGCTCGAGCCTGATTTAATTATCTTAATTTCCATTTCTTTTGTTTTACTTTTGCAAATGTTTATCTTATAAGCTACTTTCAGGACACTATCCGTTTCGTTCATCTGCTGTTCTAAGCGCTTTGCAGTGTCTGATAGAATTACAGTCTCATAGGCAAACCTCAAAATTCCTATTTCTTCCCCCTGAGCTTTAAACACTTTTCCAACCTTTTTTTTAAATTTGATTTACTGTTTTATAAATGTACAGACTGAACAACATCGGGGATATGCTTAAAACCTGTCTTACGCTCTTCTCAACTACTGCTTTCCTTTCATATCCTTCGACTCTTATAACTGCAGTATGGTTTCTGTACAAGTTGTAAATAATATTTCATTCCCTGTATTTTATCTTTGATACCGTCAAAATTTGAAAGTGTGTACTTTAATCGACATTGTCAAAGGTTTTCTCTAACTCTACAAATGTTATATGCATCGAGTTGCCTTTCTTTAAGATACATTCTAAGACAGTATCACCTTGTATTTTCCTACATTTCTCCCGAAATCCAACGGATGTTCCCCGAGGAAGGCAAATACCAGTCTTCCCTTCTATTAAAATTCATACCAGTATTTTGCAAGCGTTAATGATACCGCGGTAATATTCACACCTGTGATTTATTTCATTCTTGAAGTCTCAGGGTATTTCGCCTGTCTCACATACATCGCCCGAGAAAAAAGTGAAGCACCCAGAAGTGGAGGAAGAAACGAAATTTCACGGGCTCAGAGGATATGCGGTGTTACTTCAGTGACTGCAAATTGGAGTCCGTTTGACGAAGTACTTGGAAGTGTGAGGCCACTTATCAGTATGACATCTCCTATCTCATCTTCATCTACTTCCTATTACCTTTCTACACTACTGCCTCAAAGTTCATTTCGCTCGTATAGCCCCTCTCTATATCTCTTCCACCTTTCAGTTTTCCATTCTTTGCTTAGAAGTGGCCTCCCATCTTAACTCTTGATATTTACACAGTTGCTTCTCTTTTTAGGAAGAGACTTTTTAGAAAAGGAGAGATTAAAAGACATTAATTAGTTACTTTGCACCGAGAGAGGTGACGCAGTGGTTAATACACATTCAGGAGGGCTGCGGTTGAAATCTCCACATGCGAATTCGGTTTTAGGGAGTGTGGTTTCCGTACCACGCTTAAGGTCGAGTGTCGACGTGGTTCCTTCGGGGAGGTTGCGGCGGATTTCTTCCCCAGTTCGAGATTTTGCTCCGTCTCGAATGACCTCGCCGTCGACGGTAAGATATATCCCGATCCCGCTTCCTCCGCTGTTATCTACTAGTGCCTGTAGGTGGTGGGTAGGAGAAAGAGATCTCGCGTTTGTTTGGCTGTATCGGCAGCGGGCCCGGTGCGCAGGCGTGGCCTGGTGGCGCGGCGCCCCAGTGCGGCGGCGGCAGGTCGCCAGATGCGGGCCGCGGGCCCCGCGGCTCGCGCCGCCCCCACGTCCCGCGGCTCCTCTCCCCGCTCCGGCGACGACGAGCGCGCCTCCGCCCCCGCGTCCAGGCCGTTCCAGCTGCCGCCCGCGCTCTACAAGAGCTTGCTCAGCAGCGCTCTGCTAGACAAGGCGGCCAGCTGCGTCTCCGTGGGCGTCCCGACAGCCCTCCGTGCGTCTTCCGCCGCCGCCGCCCGCGCCCCTGAGGTACGAACAAACTTCGGCAGTCGCGTATACGGGGCGTCCCAGATCTTTTACACTGGCCGTACTAGATCCTGAACTCGCGGGTTCGAATACAGATTTTACTGAGGTGGTTTATCGGTGCTCGAGTCGGAGTCGGAAGCTACACAGTTGTACTCTAAGTCGGAATCGTTATGTACGAAATTATCATTTACGAATAACAACAACACTGCGTAAAATTATCGGTCTATTTACTCGTATAACGAAACTACTTTCTTTGGAAATTATTTACGAAAGAAGAATGAAACTTTTCGATTAAAAGATGTAATTTAACTGAGTTAAATCAAATTAACATGAATGTAAAACTTAATAATATAATCCGTCTACTGTTTTTAATAACGTTTTTATTTCGCCAGTGTACAGTTCGATGACACAGTTTCATCGTCAGAGCTCCAGTTGTTATCTAAGAACCTTCATTAGGATGACAAGAGATCAGCGACGCCAATCTGTTGGTGTGGGTGTGAAAGGATATATTTAACAAATGTTCAAATGTGTGTGAATTCCTAAGGGCCCAAACTGCTTAGGTCATCGATCCCCAGACGTACACACAACTTAAACAAACTTATGCTAAGAACAACACACACACACACACACACACACACACACACACACACACACCCTTGTCCGAGGGAGGACTCGAACCTCCGGCGGGAGGGGCCGCACAGTCCGTCACATGATGCCTCAAACCGCGCGGCCACTCCGCCCGGCTATGTATTTAACAAAGAGACATCTTGTAAAAATGTCAAAAGTTATTTGAGGTGAAAACGTTGGGCGCCTCAGCCTGTATATTTCGCTTCTTCTGCTAGCTCACTTTCGTATCAACGGTGATGTTATCAGAAATGGATACCAGCCCAGTTTCGGTGACAAATGAGTTGGGTGCGGCATATACACAGTAACTAACTCCGCACTCGTGTAGACTAACTTATCCAAATCGGAAAACGCAAAGAGGTATGGCTCGCGCAAATCTGAGTCTATAACACCTCGAGAATACAGGTTCAGACGTTTATAGTTCTTCCACTTAGTTTTGGTGATTTGCAGTTGATAGTAATGCCGAAGACAATTTCACAGCCATGTACCCCAAAAATTAATACACTTTCTAAACCTTGGAAAGAAAAAATGTATCATAAAAACCCTCTTTCCAATCTCCCGTGGATCAGTGTGGTGTTGAAAGTGAAGACATCACAAACAGAGCCCGTATATGAACTTCCTTTATTAATACTGAATTCACGCATAAAGAAATTATCACACTTATATGTCCGCCCCGGTAGCTGAGTGGTCAGCGTGACAGACTGTCAATCCTAAGGGCCCGGGTTCGATTCCCGGCTGGGTCGGAAATTTTCTCCGCTCAGGGACTGGGTGTTGTGTTGTCCTAATCATCATCATTTCATCCCCATCGACACGCAGGTCGCCGAAGTGGCGTCAAATCGAAAGACCTGCACCAGGCTAACGGTCTACCCGACGGGAGGCCCTAGCCACACGACATTTCCATTATATCACACTTATATCAACAATTACATGACTACTCTCCAAGTCACGGTTAAGTGCCTGGCAGTCGGTTCTTCGAAGCATTTCGACTGTTTTCGTTCCACTCTCGAAAAACACGCGCGAAAATTAACACTTAAAATCTCTCCGTACGAGCTCTAATTTCTTTTATTTCTTTCACAATTATCGTTTCTTCCTATGTAAGCTGGGACAATAAAGTACTTTCGCATTCAGAAGAGAAAGGTAGTGATTGAAATTTTTTGAAAGATATCGCCGCAACGAAATAGGCCTTTGTTTCAATGATTGCCAGTCCAACATATTCGTGAGTCTCTCTCTCCCATTTCGCGATAATACAAAACGCGCTGTCCTTCTTTGGACTTTTCTATGCCCTCCGTCAATCCTGTCTAGTTAGGATTCCTTAACGCAAAGCAGTAATCTAGCAGAGGACGACAAGAGTAGTGTAGGCAATCAGTAGACCTCTTGCGTCTTGTGAGTGTTCTGTCAGTGAAACACAGTCTTTGATTTATCTTTCTCATAATATTATCTATATGATCGTTCCAATTTACGTTGTTCACAATTGTAGCTCTTAGGTATTTTGTTGACAGCCTTTAGATTTATGTGATTCGTCGTGTAACTGAAATTAACGAATTTCTGTTTGTACTCATGTGAATGACCTCATACTTTTCATTGTTTACGGTCAATCGCCACTTTTTGCACCAAACTGATGTCGTAACTAAGTCACTTTGTAATTGGTTTTGATCGTCTGATGACTTTACCAGACGGTAAATGACAGCATCATCTGCAAACAGTCTAAGAGGGCTGCTCAGATTGCCTCCTAAATCGTTTGTATGTATTATGAACAGCAGAAAGCCTGCAACATTTACCTCGGGAACAATTAATCTCACTTCTGTTTTACTCGATGATTTTCCGTCTATTACTACGGTCTGTGACCTTTCTAAGAGGAAATCAGGAATCCAATCACACAACTGTAACAATACTCCATAGATATGCTAATTGTTTAGAAGTATCTTGTGAGGAACGGCGTCAAAAGCATTCTGGGGATCTAGAAATATGAATACAATATGAGATCCCCTGCCGATGGCACTCATTACACGACATCGTTTGGTCACTGCACACGCTCACCTGTGTGAGGCAATTGAAACCAATTAACACTACTCTAGTTCAAAAAGGCACCAGGTCCTCACAGAATTCCTGTTAGACGTTGTACTAAATTAGTTCCAAATCTACTAAGAAAATCTTGTGCGGCGAATTGTCCTGTGTGACGGAAAAAGCGCACAGGTCAAAATGGGTATAATCGCAAGATGAATGGGTATAAACGCTGTAGGATGCTGCAACGCATTGTGCGGTCGAACCACTAATTTAAGACATAGATCGCTTTATTCACACACACAAAGTCTTGTAAATAATACATGCAAGTGAACGGGAAGATTCCTTATTCCAATATACTGTCGACTAATAATCAAAAGACGATTGTACCTAATATATTCACAGACATGTGAAGGGGTTTAAGAATTTTGATTACAGAACCCAGTACGTTAAACTGAACAGCGTATGATCGACAGAAACGTATGTAATACCGGCTAACCCACAAAGTAGCAGGATAGAAACATTTACGTTTCAATATACATAAAATATTTATGAAAAAGAGAAAGAAGCGGACGTCATTGGATTGTGTATGGCTCGGTAACTCAAATCAAACCAGGAACTGAAGACAGTTTCACATTTAGTACATGATTAAAAGTTATTGATATATTTCTGGAGCCCAACGTTTAAAAACTTTCAATTAACGCTAAGAAGCGATATGGCATGTGACATAAACGTGAAGCTAGTGGTAGACTATGTCAAGGCCCATCCATATATTTGCAAGCAGTGTTCTGGGACAGTGCGGCGCACCTGTAAAGAAACCACATACAAAACTCTAGTCGACCGGTTCTACAGTACTCTTCCTTATTAAGTATATATTACAGCGGATATCGAACGAATTGAGCTACGTACTCCTAGAATCGCAGAAAATCATTATAGCCCATTCGAAAGTGTGACAGAAATGATTATGCAACGTAAATGGAAATATTTTGAAGAAGGGTGACAGTGTTCTCTCGAAACGCTGTTGGTTAAATTTAGAGAAGCGACATTCGAGGAAGAAAATGTGATAAATCCACTATTTTCATCGTATGTATTGCGTAGAGTAGTTGTTGTTGTCGTCGTCGCTATTGTGGTCTTCAGTCCGAAAACTTGTGATGTAACTCACCACGGTAGTGTATCCTGTGCGTAGTTACTGAAACCTACACCCACATGAACCTGCATACTACAGTCAAACACAGCTCTTCGTCTACAATTTCTACACCCACACTTCCCTCCATTGCCAAAATGACATATCAATCGAGCCCCTCGTTTACTCAAGTTGTGCCATACATTTCGTTTCTCTCCAGTTCTACTAACTAATTCTTCATTACTTATCCGATTTACACATCTAATCTTCAGCAGTCTTCTGTTCACATTTCACCACATTTCAAAAGCTTCTATTCTTTTATTATCTGTAATGTTTATTGTTAACATTTCTCTTCTGTACAAGGCTACACTCCAGAAAAATACTTTCAGGAAAGATCTCCTTACATTTGAACTCATATTGTATGTTAACAAATTTATCTTTTTCAAATACCATTTTCTTGCCATTGTCAGAAGATATTTTACATCCTCTCTACTTCGGCAATCTTCAGCCAGTGTTCTGATTAAATCACAGAATTCATCTACTACTTTTAGTGTCTCATTTCCTAATCTAATTCCATCACCAGCACTTGTTTCAGTTCGACTAAAATTCATTACTCTCATTTTACTTTTGTTGAAGTTCATCTTATAACATCTTTTCGTAACACTGATCATTCGTTCATCTATTTATTTGATCTTCCATCCCCTTTGACGTCTCTGACAAACCTCAAAATTTTTATTTCTACACTCTGAACTGTAATTCCATTCCGATATTGCTCTTTGGTTTCATTTACTGCTGCATATGAACTGTCACTTTCCTCTCATTCAATACATGAGCCGAGTTGGGCAGAAAATCGCTAAACTTTTACAAAGTACCGTTCATCAGGTATTTTTCAGTGGCTTGCGGAGTATATATGTAGATGCAGATTTAGAGAGATACAGAAATCGTGAATAATAATGCCAATAAAAGCCAAGTGCAACTAATCCTGGCTGTAGGCGTTAATCTTCACGTGAGACTATTAATTTCGTCGATGTTAGTCACAAAAATGATTACACTTATACACTTGTTTCGTAATATCGTCATGGCTCCATTTCCACTGCCGGCATGGTAATTCCTGCTAGTTGTTTGTTGCTAATTCACGGCCACTCGAGACGGAAGTTCCGCGTGACGCCACTGAGCGGGCGCGACCTTGTTGCACTCGAACCTGACTTCCAGCATCCGCTGGGAATATTCAGGTGGCAGCTTCCAGTTGCAGACGGGGGCGTCTAGGAGCGAGTACTAATGGCTGGAAGTCCCGGGGAGCCGGTTTGACTGCGAGGAGTGGCCGCGCGCTCCGAGCACTCCATTTACTCTTATTATAACACACCAGCACTGCCTCTACCTCTCTCTGGTCGAGCCCAAATAGTTGAACATACATTTCAGTCGATTGTCGGAGCTGTACAGCTATAACGATCACAATCTTTACCGATGTAAACAAAGTCTCTCTAGCAGATGCATAGGGCTATAAAAATATACTTCAAATTTATTAAAAGTTAAAAAATTAGCGGCACAATGTAAGCAGTAGAAACTATAAGTTCTGTCTAACCTATTTCCATCACAAGTTACAGCTGCTCATGTGTTCAAGTTTGACCTTCACACGTTGGAATAGGTCCTCGTCGGTGGTCTTCAATGCAGCAGCAGTGCGTTCCAGGAAAAGGAAGAGTAGGGGTTAGGGTTTAACGTCCCTTAGGTTATTAGAGATTGAGAACAAGCTCGGAATAGAGAATGCTAGAAAAGGAATGCTGTTAGCTCTGTTTGAAATGAAAAATGATGGTATCTGCGTCATTTTGTTTCATGAAACATCAAGAAAAAATAAATACTGATCATATGTCTTGTTTGTACCCGGCTCCACCCGAAAGCAGGTACAGTGTCTTAATCGCTACACCCGCGGTTCTGTAACTTCTGCAGTACACAAACTAAATGCTTTGTCATGCCCTTAAATTAGTGCGAACCTTGAACTGTAAGATCGAGAGAGTTAGGGCATACTTTACGATATTTTCCATTTCTGTGACATAGCTCTTCTTGCTCCATTTCAAAGAGTGTCTTTCCTTTTACTGATAACCAGACAGTTCTAGGCGCGCAGTCCGGAACCGCGCGACTGCTACGGTCGCAGGTTCGAATCCTGCCTCGGGCATGGATGTGTGTGATGTCATTAGGTTAGTTAGGTTTAAGTTGTTCTAAGTTCTAGGGGACTGATGACCACAGATGTTACGTCCCATAGTGCTCAGAGCCATTTGAACCATTTGATAACCAGACAGCAATGCAATGCTTACCTTCGGAGGATTTCTCAAATTCTAACACTCTTTCTAGAAATCATGTGCAGGAATGTAACAAGTAGCAACTGTTTCCCCACTACAATAGCTGCTGCCACCACGCGTCGTCCTGAGGGCAAATATGTGACCTCGTAGTTCGCCTCCTTCAGAAATATCTGCCTGGAAGTTTGCACTCTGCCCGCTTCTTGGCTAGAATGTACAACTTCGTTATTTCGGCACTATGTGAACTGAAACGAACCATTCCTCCGTAGTGTCAAAAGGTGGAATGTGGGTTACATTTCAGTTCCATACCACGAATTCCCGAGCTTGGATAGCCTCCCTGAAATCCTCTCCCACGTATCTCAATATGCTATAATATCTCACTTTTGTATCCTTACTTGCTTTCTTCATTGTTAGTTCCTAAGCAGTTTTATTATTCCCAATCGTATTGCACATGTGCAAATTTTATTAATACAGCATTAATTATTATTATTATTAACTACATTATTTTTTCTTGTTTATTTTTAATTATATTATTGATAGTTGTAGGATCCCAAACAAAATTTTTCTTCTTTTCGTTTCGGTCATCTGTGGACAACATTAATTGGGATCATTTTCTTTTCTTTCGCTCTTTATCCTCGTCCAGTATGCCTTTGCTATCACACTTTGCAACCCTCTTCGCGCCTCTGTCAGTGACATTCTGGTCATCCACCTATTGCCCTAGGAAACTGTGGCAGCATCGACTTTCATTTGACGTTTATCCTGTGGTATGCATCTATTTCTTGTGCTCATGTTTCTTCTATAGCTCTTTGTACCTCTTGTATCTATCGCTCTTTGGATTTCTTGCTCACAATAAACTGTTATGTCCATCTTCGCTGGTCCATTCTACAGATGTGTTCAAAGAAAATAGTCCATTTGTTCATGGCAGTGTCCGAGATCTTTTCCATCCCGATATGTTACTCTTGATTAGGTATTCTTCTAAATGAACAGTCTACAGTTCTTCGAGGACACAATATTTTTCAGAAAGTTCCAAACGTTATAGCTTCCTAATAGAGATTCAGACTCCCAGCAGCTTACAAGTTTTCAGGTTAGATCACAGGCTGATAATGTCTTAACTTTATATTGATCGAAAGCTGTTCATAATGGGTTGATTCGTACTACCGTAATGTGTTTCTGTCACATCAACATTTATCCACTCTCCTAGATGTTTAAATCCCTCTACTTTCTGAATTTTGCCTCCTTCTAAGATAAACCACGAAGAAATGGTTTTAATGTTCTTCATATATGGTGTCCCAAAGATGGAGATCTTTAATCCTGTAAGAGATTGGGTGGCTTGATTAGTCACATCCAACGATTGCAGCCGGAATTATTAACTTATAAACAGGCACTCTTTTACTCTTCAGTCACGTTTCAGTATCAGTATTTACTTTGACTGGAGGCGCTGGGTAGAATGCCGCCGTCACCAGATGCTCATCTATTAACCATACATTATTTTGGGTGAGTACTTTGTCATAAGTTCGATATTTTTGTTATTTAATGTGTTGGCTAGGTTTTGTGACGAAATTTAGTTATTTATCTGACGAGGAATCTATTTCTTGCACAATAAACCAAATAGTACGCGAAAAACGAAAACACTGCACTTATGGCAAATGCACTCAGGGAAAATAATGTCTAATTAGTGGATAGCTCGTCGTGTCGAACTAGACTTTGCTTTTAAATGCGACTAAAGCAGAAAAGTATCTTGCTTCTAATGTGCTTCCGAGATTGATGGTGAATAAGGCAACCAGTCGTAAATGCTTTTAAAATGCTTTATTTCAGTACCATAACATGCATAACATGTTTCGGGCTATTTTCAGATGGACAACGTTTCCGATTACATTAATGTTTATTCTTAAGTTCGATATAACATGGATAAATTGAAGGAATCAGTTCGTCTAAGAAGGTAGCAGGATATCACAGATATTTCACAAGACTTACGTGCAAGCATAATCGTAGTCGAGGGCCAACAGTCCCAAGAGCATAATTTCGTTCTTACTAGTGTGCGGTTGTAGTTTCCGGATAGTACCATCACTCCCCTAGCGGCTGAGGAAGGGGCCATCTAATTCTGAATCACTTGCTTAGGCAGAAGGGAACGTCACGTGGAAACTGACGTATCTCAAGCGATTGTTATCGGATAAACAATGGTAAACCGAGCTCAGACGATGAATTGAAATGCTTAAAAACAGGTTTTATCAAACTGCTACCAGTAACAACTCTTCGTTAACTTGCTAAAGTTATTTAATATTGCAACATGCTTCGAGGAATGACCTCATCAGTACGTCAAAAAAGGCAATACAAAAAATTTAACAACATTACACGTAGATCTTTATTTAGTTACTTTTATTTTGACATGATTTATGGCCTGCTATGTCCATCAGAAATGATTGTCTTCTTGAGGCGTATTTCACTTCTTCCGTTTCTGTGGCTATCTGGATTTTTGTTGTCCACTGTTTATTTGTGAAGAGCCATTACAAAACGTTTATTATAATCAACACCACTACGCACTAGAATGAAGATTCTAGTGATAGATCGTCATTCTAGAAATAACTTACGAGAATGCAGCCAGTTAACGTCGTTGGCAACAGCCGATATTTCGGCAGGAAACACTCCCCATTTTGAAGGCACAAACGAAACGGGAGATTGCTGTGTGTGGCAAATTAAACCCTCAGTGGACTGGGCTACGTCCACCAGAAACAACAGAAGGCGTACGAGTAAAGACAACAGAAGCTGTAACAACAACCAAAGATAACCAAAGCCAGAAGTTATCGGTCGCAAAATATTAATTAATGACGGATGGGAAATCAGCGGTGACTGTCCCTGGCCAAACAATAGAGTGACAGAGTTACTGCCACTTGCTAACCCGCCGTTAAGTAATCTTTCGCTGTCGATAACTTCTGGCGCTGGTTATCTTTTGTTCTTAGTTGTTTAAAGTGCGGCTTTCTATACATGCTGCTTTTCGCTTCCGGTTCACGCAGCGTGGCCCACCGAGGATTTAAATTGCGAGGCAAAGGGGCCTCTCCTTTCATTTGTTACTTCTTGTATTCACCTGTCGAAATATCGGCTGTTGTCGACGACGTAACCCGGTTGCATTCGCGTAAGTTACTCGAACATTCGACATGCCGGGAAAAGCTCGACTTCCACACCTCGATTCTAGTCCACAGTAGCGCTGATTATAATAAACAACATGTAATAAGAATTATTCACAAGTTTGTAAAGAGCGGACAACAAAAATTCGGATTTACCAAGTGTAGAAGTATAAAGCCGGAATTTTGTTGCAATAATTACACGTCTGTTGTTTGAAACTGATAAACAATATTTTATACAAAATAATCTCCATTGCTATTATACATTTCTCCCACCTCTCCGACAGGCTATGGATGCCACGCCAAGAAAACAGTTCTACGTTTGAAGCGAAAATGTCAGCGAGCCATTTTCGCACCTTTTCATACAAACTGAAGCGTTGTTCAGCGAAAGCGTGTCCCAGTGATGCAAATAGAACATAATCGGACGGAGCCAAGTCTGGAGAATAAGCCGCGTGCCTTAGTATTTCCCAACTGAATGCCTCGAACGTTTCCCTGACCCGGTTTGCTGTGTGCGATGGGGCGTTAGCATGGAGCAATATGACTTTGTGTTGCCTTTTTCCATATTCCATTCGTTTTTCACATAATGCTCGATTTAAATCGATCATCTGCTGTTGGTAGCGATCAGTGTTAACAGTTTCTCCAGGTTTTAGCAGCTCATAAGAGATGAAACCCTTCTGGTCCCACCAAGTACAGAGCATTTTCCAAAGCGATTTGGTCTTGCAGTGGATGTCGATGGTTTCCCTGGATTCACCCACGATTTGCGACGATTAGGATCTATTTTTCATCGCCTGTCACTGTTCCATGAAGAAACGACTTTCTTTTATATCTGGCGAGCAGCATTTCAAAAGTAGTCTTTCGAGTTGCTTGGTGTCTTTCATTCAGTTCATGCGGAACCCATTTTCCCACTTTCTGAACCTTTCCCGTAGCTATCAACATTCAATTGTTCCGCGAGTTCGTGTTGAGGATGATTATCACCTTTATCCAATAAGGCCTGCAGTTCTTTGTCTTGGAACTTTTCCGGTGGTATCTCGTGCTCGTCGTTTCTCAAGTCAAAATAACCACTTCTGAAGTTTTTGAACCACTCGAAACACTGTGTTCTCCCAAGAGCATGTTCGCCGAAAGCTTCGACAAGAATTCGATGCGATTCTGCAGCAGGTTTCTTCAAATGATAACAGAGAACCAATGATGTCCGAAAATCGTAGTTGGTAGGCACAAATCTCGACACGTTTATGGGTTTTAAACAGATACCGATGTACGGAACTTGGGCTACTGTGTGTTGACATTCGTCGTCAGCCGTTACAGGAAGCAGATGGTGCTGCAGACACTGTCTCATGGGCCCTACACTGACGGCTAGCACTATCTATAGGGAAATTCCGGTTTCATACTTCTACACGTGATATACAGAAATCCAGATTTATTTAGTACACGCAGGCATCGCTTGCTGTGGACAGAGCGGTTGTTAGGAATTAATGTCCAGATAGTATTATCTGAATCACAGTTGGTTTCTAGTGCTAGCAATAAAGCAAATAACCTTTAGTTGTTTATGAGAATATCAAAATACAAATAGCCAAAAATAATTAAAGAAGGAGAATACATCGCAAGAAGAGAGCCAATTCTAACGAACAGCACATGCCACAGCACATGCCAAAGTAGAAAACTACTACATTGAGATCTGTGTGTATTCGTGTCAAATGCTTTTGTACTGCTACCTTTCGCCTGATGATGAAGTGATACTTCAAACCGCGTTGCAAAAATAAATAATTTAAGCAAGTTAACGAAGAAACCGTGACCGGTAGCGGGCCCTGGTAAAGCTGTTTACAAAATTTTAAGAAACAGTCACGGTTTTAAAGAAGTGTGAGTGAGGAAACTGGTGGGAAGTGTGGCGCAGCGCGTGTGAAGTGTGGGCCGGCGCTGCCGTCTCAAGGGCAGGTGTCGCCCGCGGCGCTGCGCCCGCAGACACGCTCCCAGCCTCAGCACAATAACCCACAATCCAGCTCCAAGCTTCAAACGTTAAAGGAAAAGTTTACAGAAAGCTTGAAATTGTGCTTAAAAGTTGTATTATGGAACACCGGATGAATAAAAACTAGGCAGTTTGCGCTAAGCAAAAGCGAGTTTGTCACGCATCTCCGTGTTTATGACGTCATGTCTCCTGAACTGTGTGTCGTACAATGATGTAATTTTGCACGTTCAGTAATATGCTTAGATACTGCCTGCAAAGTGTGGTGCGAGTAGAATATGTAGTAAAGAAATGGCAAATTAAAACATCGTGCCCGATGTTGAAGATTTACTGTGCGCCATTTTAAGCAGAAGCTAATTTTTCACGCATCTAAATGTCTATGACGTCATATCTGTCAAAATACGTCGCACGAAATGATATAATATTGCAGGCGCGTCAGTGGTATCTGCGAATACTGTCTGCAAAAAAAAAAAAAAAAAAAAAAAAAAAAAAAAAAAAAAAAAAAAAAAAAACGTCAAATGTATGTGAAAACTGCTAAGGTCATCAGTCCGTAGCCGGTCGGAGTGGCCGAGCGGTTCTAGGTGCTACAGTCTGGACCCGCGCGACCGCTACGGTCACAGGTTCGAATCCTGCCTCGGGCATGGATGTGTGTGATATCCTTAGGTTAGTTAGGTTTAAGTAGTTCTAAGTTCTAGGGGACTGATGACCTCAGAAGTTGAGTCCCATAGTGCTCAGAGCCATTTGAACCATTTTTTTCATCAGTCCCTAAAATTACACACTACTTAACCTAAAATATCCTAAGGACTACACACACACACACACACCCATGCCCCAGGAAGGACTCGAACCTCCGCCGGGATCAGCCGCACAGTCCATGACTGCAGTAATGTCTGCAGAATGGGTCTCAAACAGGGTCGGTAGTACGGAAATAATAAAATGAAACGTTTTGTCCGATGATGAAATTTCACTACATGAGCAGCGAAAATGTAATACGTTATAAATTTTTTTCCTTTCTTCTCGTATGAGGGAGGGGTGACAGCGAGAAAAAGTTTCGTAAAGGTTTGAAATTATGTGTAAAACTTGTTGGAAGTCGCTAAGTGCTCTCGTTCTCAAATACTGAACGAATAAAGCCCGAGTACTTGCGCAGCCTCAGGACAAAACAACTATAACAAGCTATTTATTGTGTTAAAGTTTTAGCGTACGATTATACGTCTTTATGAGCAGATAATGATGGTTTTTTAAATCTGTCAAATTCCCCCCATAATTAAGCGAAATACTGAAATAAAAAATTTTATTGCTCCTAGAAGCCGTAAGATATGCAACCTCACCTGGTACTGAAATCCAGATTCCCGGTTACTCGCTTAGTAATATGGTTCAAATTGCTCTGAGCACTATGGGACTCAACTGCTGTGGTCATAAGTCCCCTAGAACTTAGAACTACTTAAACCTAACTAACCTAAGGACATCACACACATCCATGCCCGAGGCAGGATTCGAACCTGCGACCGTAGCGGTCGTGCGGTTCCAGACTGAAGCGCCTTTAACCGCGCGGCCACTCCGGCCGGCGCTTAGTAATATAAGAGGGTTTTTTCTTCTCTCCAAGGTCCGATCGGTCGCGAAATGGAAACGACAGTGAAAATCAAAACTCTTTTATTTGCAACATTTAGCTACATCTTCCAGCTACTTGTCTACATAGTCGCCACCACGACTTAAGACATCTGTCGTAGTGTGGTACCAACTTTCCAATACCGTCTTCACAGAACGCAGCTGCCTACACTTTCCGCCAATTCCCTGCTCCGGCCTGCAGCTACAGAGCAAGTAGATGAGTCAGGGGGAGCTAAATCTGGAGTGTATGGTGGGTGATAACACATGTCCCATCAAAAACGCTGCAGGAATGTCTTTGTTATAGCTGGAGTGCGCGGCCGAGCAATGTCACGAAGAAGCACAGTGGTAGATGACAACATGCGAATCGCTTGCTCTGAACTACCCTTCGTAGACGATTTTCTCGACTTTCCTGGTCAACTTCCTGAACAACATCGTCGGTTGACACTCCCTTTCTTCCCTGACCGCCAGCATCGTGAAGGTCTGTACGTTCTGCACCACTGAGGCACGTTTCTGTCAGAAATCAGGAGGCGACCCTGAATGACAGCACGTACTTCGCACTTGGCGGAAGACTCTATGGTTCTAAGTACCTTTACGAGCTCACTGCGAGCTCACAACTCGAAAGTGCAACCTGATGCGGTCGATGGGCAAACTATAGAGACACTGCACAACACATTTGTTCCAAGTTTCCTCAGATTTTCACCGTGGTTCTAATCTCACGACTGATCGACCGAGCGAGGTGGCGCAGTGGTTAGCACACTGGACTCGCATTCGGGAGGACGACGGTTCAATCCCGTCTCCGGCCATCCTGATTCAGGTTTTCCGTGATTTCCCTAAATCGCTTCAGGCAAATGCCGGGATGGTTCCTTTGAAAGGGCACGGCCGATTTCCTTCCCCATCCTTCCCTCACCCGAGCTTGCGCTCCGTCTCTAATGACCTCGTTGTCGACGGGACGTTAAACACTAAAATCCTCCCCCCCCCCCCCCCCCCCACGACTGATCGGACCTTGAAAAGAAAAGTTGCCGTTGTACATTGCAAGAGAGAAATGTGGCCTTCATATTTGATCTACAACATCACCACCATTAGCCATCTGACATCCGGTACTGATTAAAGACCTCTAGAGTTTCCCATGTATTACCATCGTCTAGCATACGTCAATGCACATTCCATTAAGTCGCCCTATCGTCTATTATATTTTGGAATGCAGCACAGAATTTTACTGCTTTACCCTATTTTTTTAAGCCTGTCAATCCTAGCAATTCCCAAAATGATGCATCTCTCCATTTCTCGCTGATCAGCCGTCAATTTTTGAAAAGTTGTCGCTTTAAGTGTGCACGTCTCATTGTAAATAATTCAATACTGGTACCTTGTATTTTCAGATATATCGGAAGTTTCAACTTAAGAAGCTCATTTAATTTACCAAAAGCCCTCCAGGCTATCACCCGTATCAGTTTTTGCTATTAATTATCATACAACCTATATAGTTAAATTCAGTGTCTTGTTACTAAACAACTGTTAGTACTGATTTAGAGGAAAGTGAGTCTAAAGCTTTCTCAAAATGTATAAATCCAAAGTAAAGTGGTATTTCGTACTCATTGCTACATTCTACAGTTTCATCCAGGCGAGGCTTGTACTCCATTGTCCTACTTCCACTATTAAAGCCAGCTAGTTCCCTTACTTGACTGAAATCCAACATTGATTTATAAGTGTTTGGTATTACTTTAGGTGAATTATTCGTACATAACGGAGGGGAAGCTGATACCTCTACAGTTTTTTACGTCTTGCAGTTCTCATTTCTTGTGAAGTTGAATATTAACAACATTGTTCCAAATTTGGAAGACTGTCCTCCGCAAACACTCCGTAAACAATTTTTCAAGTTTCTTTTGTGTTACTTTCCCTCCGACTGTAATCACTGCTCTGGAGAAACACCATCTTCTAATCACTGCTCTGGAGAAACACCATCTTCTCCAGGCGCCTTCTCTTTCTTCATACTCGAATGGCTTTATACACCTTATCTGGCATTATACGTTGATTAAACGTCTCTAAAAAGGTCACCATCATTAACAGGTGATGTGTGAAAAGCAATAATGTAAAAGTGCAAATAAATTAGAGTGATAGTGGCACACGTCGGAGGGTGTCTCCTACTGACGCACGCTTCATTTTTAAATAAAACACCGCGAAAAATACAAGCGACATCCTTCAATGGTTCAAATGGCTCTGAGCACTATGGGACTTAACATCTGTGGTCATCAGTCCCCTAGAACTTAGAACTACTTAAACCTAACTAACCTAAGGACATCACACACATCCATGCCCGAGGCAGGATTCGAACCTGCGACCGTAGCAGTCGCGCGGTTCCGGACTGAGCGCCTAGAACCGCTAGACCACCGCGACCGGTCATCCTTCAATACTACGATATATGTGCCGGTATTGAACCCTTCTCACCGTTGCATTACCAAGAGCGGGCAATTATTTCATATCTAATATTTCAGATTTGCATAAAGCTACAAATTACAAAATTATACTCGTAGAAAAAATCGGACGCATGACGGCTGTTACATTTGGCCTTGTTGAGCAACGTTCGCTACACGTGTTGTTAATCGGGCAAAACTGGTTGCAGTTAGTCTATTACGAAGAGTTTCGCAACATCTGATTTCATCTCTTGTTTGCGAAGATATTCGAAGTGATAGTCTGAGATTAAATGTACCACCTAGTTTTGTTGTTCATCTTACAGTTTATGATCGGAAATGTAACTGATTAAAACTTTTAATTGACTTGATTCACAGCTACGTCACAGGTGGCATGCATAAATAACAGCGAAAAATAACGGAGGGAGGATTTAATGAGGGATGTAATGCCCCACTACCAACGTTCGTAAATTCATGGAATGGAAGGATCACATCACACTGTGACCATCAGTCAGGTTCATTCCAAAGGATAATGTTTTGTGAAACTGCAATAACTGTTTGCCAAACTATCATTTCAACTGTCCGGCTAACACGTACATGGCATAAATTTATGATTGATGGTATTTTACGAACGCATTGTTAACTTTTCCACAGTCTTTGTCGCTGTCTGAGAATAAATAATGTGCTGTGACAAAATCCATTTCTTCATTATGTATGACAGAAAGAGGTGCTGCAGCTATAAGTCACTGCATCATATTTCGCGACAAACATGATTTAAATCCCCGCATGTCATGCTTATTTCGGTTCCGTGGTTTCCATATATCGACGCAGGTGATTGCTGAAATTTAGTTTTAGTAAGCACATGAGCGATTTTCTTCCTTATCATCGATCAGTTGAGCTCCAGTACAGTGTCTCCAATAATCTAGGCGTCGACGAAACGTTAAACTCTATAGTTCCTTTTCTTTTCCTTTAGGATCTACTAATATATTTCAGCTAGCGAATATTCGTGATTTTAACAGTTATTTCGTGTTTTCATTTCACAGAAACGCTTTCACTCACAGAAATAGCGCATAATTAACAAATTAAAATGGCACATCATTGTTTGACAACCCTTGGTTTTAAGACGCATTTCGAATACTGCTGCTGATAAATGTTTTGTGACACATTGCAGGTATGGTACCAACCACAAGGACAACAATGAGGTTCGAGTTGACGCCTATAATAGACAAAAAAGTTTCATGCGCAATCGATTTGAATTACTTTCCGCATGGACGGACACTCGACTTCCGACACTGCTGGAAACAAGAAGAATAACAGACCCAGGCAGCCGCTGTTTTCCCTTACACTTGAACAAAGAAAAGCTAATTATGCAGGGCAAACCACTAACATGAAAGCGCTTGGGCGATAAAATGGCCAACTATGCGGAAGTTGGTCGTCTCACTGGAAAACCGGCAGATGCAGCGGAGCGCACCATATTCCGTTGACCAACAGCCCTTTCCTTTCCAAAGAAAGCTGTTACCCTTTCCCCACAAAACACGAGAACGCAATTCGGAATTCTCCACTAGAAAAAAACTATATAAGTACAAAAAAAGGACAAGAAAAGCAAAAGTAAAACATGGAGATGATCCCACAGAGTTATATATTTTAGACGGTGTGCAGACATTTTGAGATAAATGCGATTGTGAAACGATGAAACACATGAAAAGAGCGTTTTTCGAAGTGAAGAAACGAAACAAGTGACGGAACAAAGGGTGTGGACGAAGGGGGGAAAGCAGAGTCATAATTGTTACAAATTTCAAACAGATTGGTTTTTTTCTTTTTGTATATAAAATTCTACGTTATACCACCACGATATATATACAATGAGAGTCGGGGGCGAGGAGAACGAGAAAATGTATCAATTTGACATACGGAACCTTGGTTCAAAATTGTCTGAGTCGAAACATATTAGGGAGAATTGTTGGCAGCAGATTCTCTTCAGTATCGATAGGTACCTCGTACGCAATATTTCACGGGGAAAAAATGAAAATTTTAAGGGTTTCCGAAGGCATTATAATGCTGTCAGAAACGGCAAAGGCCTCGGAAGATCAGGTGAACGGAATGGGTAATGTCTTGAAAAAAGCTTTAAGATGATTATCAACAAATATAAAATAAGGGTAATGGAACGTAGCCGATTTAAATCAGGCGTTGCTGAGAGAACTAGAATAGAAAGTGAGGCACTAAAAGTAGTAGATTAATATTTTTTTTATTTGAACAGCAAAATAATTGACGGTGGCTGACGTAGAGAGGGTATAAAATGCAGACTTACAATAACAAGAAAAGTGTTCACATCGAATGTAAATTTAGGTGTTAGGAAGTTTTTCGGAGGGTATTGATCTGGGACTGTAGCCATGTGTTGAACTGAAACGTGGAGGTTAAACAGTTGAAACAAGAAAAGACTAGAACCTTTTAAAATATTCTGCTACAGAGGAATACTGAAGATTATATGAGTAGATGGGATAACTAATAAGAAAGTACTGAGTAGAATTGAGGAGAAAGGATATTTATGGCACAGTCCGATTAAAAGAATGGATAATTTGTTGAGAAACATCCTGAGGTGTAAAGAAAGGGTGTGTGGCGAGAGGTAAGAGGTAAAGAAAATGACGACTTCACTACAACGAGCAGGTTTAAATGGTTGTAGGTTGCAGTGGTTACGCAGAGATGAACGGACTTGCGTACGTACAATGGATTAGAACAGCGTGGAAAACTGCAGTGAAGCAGTTTCGGACGGAAGATAACAACAACAAAATCGCAAGACTTTTCACGTGGTACAACAATAAGAAGACAAGTATTGTCGGACGTGCTGGCCATGAGACGATGCCTCTCAGAAACACAGTATTCACCGGAGGGATTGAAAGGGGGGAGGGGGAGGGGGGGAGGGAGGAAGGAAGGAGGAGATACGGGCCTATTATGCAACAACTGAGACTGGCCGCCCCTATGTTCACTACAAGTCTAATGACTTTTCACTACCATAGTCTGGGCAGCCTCAACGGCTCATACAGATTATTGCGACTACGAACATTCTGTCGTTGCTTGCACGGGCTTCATTTCAGAAGAGAAGGTTTGCAGCAAGGCAAGGTGCTGCAGCACCTAGTGGCTTGAGACGTCGCGATGCCGGAGGTCATCAGGCGTCAAAGTTTGTACTTTTTGCTGCTGTTCAGTTACCACTTTACATATAGGACACTACACGAAACACATTTTATAAGCAAGCGGTCGACTGCTGATTGAAGGCCCATCTTCCAGAATACCAAGAGCAAGCAGGCTGCTTCCGATTTAGAAGCCTGTACAGCTCGTTATTCTCCTCAGTCGGTACACTGTGGTACCACTTATCATGTTTCCTACAATCTTGGAAATATGGTGTGCGTCGGATGTCTCCTACGTGGATACTTATCTCTATAGCACTTGTCACATTCCCTGCATTTTCCGTTAGCTTGTGCGTACACCACTATTATGTCTGCAAATTTTCAGTACACCGCCAGTCACTATGGCTCATCGACTATACAACTCAATTTATTAAGTCAGACCGTTACATCAAGACCCGTTATGCCACTTCACACATAACGCCATCTGCAGTACATTAGTTTATCTCCCTTTCCTCTAGGTTGGTCGGGTTTGGCTACCTTACTCTGTTGGTAACTAAATAAAAAATAAATCCATTCATTACGCTGTACAAACAACGATTTGTAGGTTCTCGTATTCCGCTGATAGAGTTACCTCATTACACTTTTGGCTCTATAATGTTCGACTCAGTCATTCTCGAACCATAGCCTCTCATCTTAAATTGAAATATTTGCTCTTCTTTATCATCCCTGAAATTTCGTATCATCATCACGGAAAAACACTGCTTTCCTAATAGTATCAAATTGGGAATAATTTTTGGTGTGGTCTTATTTAATGTGACACGTTTACATAAAAGCTTTTTACTAGCAATGTGTCAGTGCTTTTCTTGTCTCTTTGTAACAATCATCGTACTGTAATAATTGCTCATATATTTTTGAAGCCGCCGGCCGAATTGGCCGAGCGGTTGTAGGCGCTTCAGTCTGGAACCGCGCGAACGCTACGGTCGCAGGTTCGAATCCTGCCACGGACATGAATGTGTGTGATGTCCTTAGGTTAGTTAGATTTAAGTAGTTCTAAGTTCTAGGGGACTAATGACCTCAGAAGTTGAGTCCCATAGTGCTCAGCGCCTTTTTTTTTTTTTTTTTTTTTTTTTCGAAGCAAATAAATAAGTTGCTTTAAATCCGCCGATCAGTTTTCAGATTCAAAATTTCTACCATGATCGATATTGAGTACCTCACATGGATTTCTGCACTCTCCTGTGAACGACTACTGGGCTTCGTTGCTATATATACTGAACGAGGTGGCGCAGTGACCAGCACGCCGCCAGCCGGAGTGGCCTTGCGGTTCTAGGCGCTACAGTCTGGAGCCGAGCGGCCGCTACGTCGCAGGTCCGAATCCTGCCTCGGGCATGGATGTGTGTGATGTCCTTAGGTTAGTTGGGTTTAATTAGTTCTAAGTTCTAGGCGACTGATGACCTAAGAAGTTAAGTCGCATAGTGCTCAGAGCCATTTGAACCAGCACGCTACATTCGTATGCAGGAGTAAGACGCTTCAAATCCCCTTCTCGTCGACTTATAAGTGTTTAGTGGTTTCCCTAAATCTCATAACTTAAATGCAGAGCTAGTTGTTGCGAACAGGACACCATCGATTTCCTTCCCCTTACAATAAGTTTGTAATTGGCGTTTCAACGAGTCGTTTGGAAGGGAGCAGTGTTTCTTCCTCGAACACCACGTGGACGTTTTATTGCCTGTTTCGCAGGCATATGCAGTGCCCCAACATGTACTATACTCCTTCAATCTATCAACCACAAAGCTATTTTATCCGAGCTATAACGGCCTCAATGAGCGAGGTGGCGTAGTGGTTACGATACTGCACTCGTTTTCGGGAGGACCGCGGTTCAAATTCCCGTTCAGCCATTGAGATAAAGGCTTTTTGTGATTTCCTTAAATCACTTTAGGCTAATACTGGGGGAGGGGGGGGGGGGGTTACTTTGAAGAGCAGCATGTGCTGTGATCTCGTCGTCGTTTCAATACTTCTGTGGCCGCGTGATTTGAGGCGCGTATCACGGATTGCGCGGCCCCTCCCACCGGAGATTCGAGTCCTCCCTCGGGGATGGTTGTGTGTGTATGTGTGTATGTGTGTGTGTGTGTGTGTGTGTGTGTGTGTGTGTGTGTGGATGGGTGGGTGGGTGTTTTGTGCTTAGCATAGTTTAAGTAATGTGTAAGTCTAGGGACCGATGACCTCAGCAGTTTGGTCCCTTAGGAATTCACACACATTTGAACATTTGAATACTTCTGTGTTGAATTAATACATTACATATGCTCCCACATAGTTGGATATGGAAACAACAACACGTTAATAAATTTGTGTTTTTTGTAACACTTATAGACCTATTATAAAACATGACACTAACAAAGCAATCCAGTTGCTCATAAATACGGTATTCCATTTACGGTGTCTTACTTTATAGTTCAATCCACTTGCTCAAAATAACTAATATGTCCATTTCGTATATAGTTATTAACCATGTGATCAAAAATTTTCTGGGGTCTCTTACTACCTTCTTTCTTCGCGCTAACTGAGGCCCGGGAGCTGGTTTGTTTAGTATTAAATTATTCGGGGAAAAGAGACTCATAGAATGAGCAGAGACACGTGAAGCACCGGAGGACACTGTACAAACTTTAATAGTATTCACTCTCGTGTAGTCATGGTGGATGCTGTAGAACCTAAAACATGAGCTCTTCCTGCAGAGTAATTTCTTTCGGAAGCCAAGCAGGACGGTACGTGTGGCAGTTCCCCGTACTTGGTGCAAACCTAGCTTGAAGGCCGCACCAAGCAGGTGAGAGACCCCTATTGACGGGCCTTCTTTGCCCCGTGGACCAAGAGTAGCTAAATAGTACGTAGAAAATATTCTGCACCTGCCTCACTTTCCTTCTACATGAAGTGCTGCAGAAAGTAGCTTTCATTTAGAGAACAGTGTAGCTGGAACAGAGAATTTTCGGGTTTCTGTAATATATATTACTTCCATTTACAAATAAATGTTGAAAAAAACTTTGGTGTTCAATCAAGCAAAGGAACAAGCTGGCTTTAGAAGTGGGCACTCAGATGGTGGCAGAAATTACAGAATAAGTGTGAATTACCACTTCGCCTGGGATTCATAGTTTTTTACTCACTTTCATCTAAATTTGTACTAACTGCTTTTCAGAAACAAGGCATTGGTGCAATTTGGGTTAGTAAACCGAAGAAATTATGTATGTCAGCGATTACACTTCAACGGAAATGCGGGAAACTTAGAATTAGATGTAGAGTAAAACCATTCTCAGCAGAACTGGAGAAAATTCCCAAATCCTTAAACTAAAGAAACAAAGAAGGAATATGTGTTAATGGAATATATCTAAACCACTTTTTTGCGGATGACTGTTTGCCTTGAGTGCAGATGAACTTCAACAACGACGGGAAGAACGTTAGTATCGAAAGAAACGTAATACAAACCAACAATGAAATTCTAGAACCGCTTATTGAGCTTTTATATTTAGGACTGCTGATGACATCGACGGGATAGACAAGAAATGAAATACACACAATAGTAAATTGACGAGTGCTTGTGGCAAACGAGGGCTAGTAGAAATCCTTGGGTGACAGAAGAGAAAAAAATGGTTCAAATGGCTCTGAGCACTATGGGACTTAACTTCTGAGGTCATCAGTCCCCTAGAACTTAGAACTACTTAAACCTAACTAACCTAAGGCCATCACACACATCCATGCCCGAGGCAGGATTCGAACCTGTGACCGTAGCGGTCGCGCGGTTCCAGACTATAGCGCCTAGAACCGCTCGGCCACTTCGGCCGGTGACAGAAGAGATATTGGATTTAATTGATAAAAGGAGAAGACATAAAAACACAGTAAATGAAGCAGGCAAAAAGGAATACAAACGACTTAAAAATGAGAGCGACAGTAAGTGCAAGATGGCTAAGCAGGGATGAGGACAAATGTAAGGACGTAGAGGCATATATCACAAGGGGTAAGATAGATATTGCCTACAGTAAAATTAAAGAGACCTTTGGAGAAAAGAGAACCATTTGCATGAATATCAAGAGCTCAGATGGAAAACCAGTTCTAAGCATAGAAGGGAAAGCAGGAAGGTGAAAGGAGTATATAGAGGGTCTATACAAGGTCGACGTACTAGAAGGCAATATTATGGAAAGGAAGAGGACGTAGATGACGAAGAAATGGGAGATATGATACTGCGTGAACAATTTGACAGAGCACTGAAAGACGTAAGTCGAAACAAGGCCCCGGAAGTAGACAACGTTCCATTAGAACTACTGATCGCCTTGGGAGAGCCAGCTCTAACAAAAATCTACCATCTGGTGAGCAAGATATATGAGACAGGCGAAATACCCTCTGACTTCAAGAAGAATATAATAATTCCAATCCCAAAGAAAGCAGGTGTTGACAGGTGTGAAAATTACCGAACTATCAGTTTAATAAGTCACGGCTACATAATACTAACACGAATTCTTTACAGACGAATGGAAAAACTGGCAGGGGCCGACCTCGTGGAAGATCAGTTTGGATTCCGTAGAAATGTTGGAACACGTGAGGCAATACTGACCCTACGGCTTATCTTTGAAGCTACATTAAGAAAAGGCAAACCTAAGTTTCTAGTATTTGTAGACTTACAGAAAGTTTATGACAATGTTGACTGGAATACTCTTTCAAATTCTGAAGGTGGCAGGGGTCAAACACAGAACGAAAGCCTATTTACAATTTGTTCAGAAACCAGATGGCCGTTGTAAGAGTCGTGGGGCATGAAAGGTAAGCAGTGGATGGGAAAGGAGTGAGACGGGATTGTAGCCTACCTCAGATGTTATTCAATCTTTATATTGAGCAAGCAATAAAGAAAACAAAAGAAAAATTTGTAGTAGGAATTAAAACCCATGGAAAAGAAATAAAAACTTTGAGGTTCGCCGATGACATTGTAATTCTGCCAGAGACAGCAGAGGACCTGGAAGAGCAGTTGAACGAAATGGACAGTGTCTTGAAAGGAGGACATAAGATGAACATCAACAAAAGCAAAACGAGGATAATGGAATGTAGTCGAATTAAATCAGGTGATGCGGTGATGCTGAGGTAATAAGATCAGGAAACGAGACGCTTAAAGCAGTAGATGAGTTTCGCTGCTTTGGTATCAAAATAACTGATGATGGTCGATGTAATGATATAAAATGTAGGCTGACAATGGCAAGGAAAGCGTTTCTGAAGAAGAGAAATTTGTTGACATCAAATATAGATTTAAGTATCAGGAAGTCTTGTATGGAGTGTAGCCATGTATGGAAGTGAAACATGGACGATATATAGTTTAGACAATAAGAGAATAGAAGCTTTCGAAATGCTGAAGATTAGATAAGTAGATTACGTAACTGATGAGGAGATACTAAATAGAATTGGGGAGAAGAGGAATTTGTGGCACAACTTGACTAAAAGACGGGATCGGTTGGTAGGACATGTTCTGAGGCATCAAGGGATCAATAATTTAGTATTGGAGGGAAGCGTGAAGGTAAAAATCGTAGAGGGAGACCAAGAGATGAATGCACTAAGGAGATTCAGAAGGATGCAGGTTGCAGCAGTTTCTTGCAGATGAAGAAGCTTGCATAAGATAGAGTAGCATGGAGGCTGCATCAAACCAGTCTGTAGACTGAAGACAACAACAACAAGAAAACAATCAAATGCATCGCGGAATAGACGGGAGTGGAAGATATAAGTATGACTATAATGAAATTGGCATGACTGTGGGCTGGACATGTAGCCAGGCGGAAGGTTGGTAAAGGAAAGAAGGGAGATCTTTGCTGGATTCCAAGAAATATGAAAAGTCCGAAACTATGGAGAAGCAGGGTTCTGGGTCCTGATCTCAGTTTGCTGTGGTGCCCCTAAATTAGTTCATGCGAAAGCTTGGATGGTTATTTCTACAAGCAGCGATCTAAAAGTTCCCGTTTGAGGGCGTTGCTGCAGCCTATATGCACCGTAGCGTGAAGCTGATGCTGGCGTATAAGCACCGACATGTAGGCAAGGGATTGGTGTGGCATTTGTGTCTCTCCTACGTGGGTGCGGTGAATGCGGAAACGTAAACTATGGCGACATTATCACCAATAGGACTAACGTGTTGTTATTTTTTTCTTGGCTCCCGAAGGACAAACGCCGCTAGATATTCATCGGAGAATGAAGAATGTGTATTGGATAGCATGTCTGTTAGAACCCACTCTTGTGATAAATGTTGCGCCAAGTTCCGTGCTGGTCGCGAATCGACAAAAGTCGCCAAGCCAATCGCAACGCAGAAGTTAGGCCAACTCAAGCGGGAGACACTCGAGCACTCGCCCTATAGTACGAGGGGTGTCCAGAAAGTAAGATGCGATCGGTCGCGAAATGGAAACGACTATGAAAATCCGATAAAGCTTTGCACAGATGTGTTGGGCAATGTCTCTAGTACGAGCCTAGATAGCAACACGTCGCACTTCTCATTTCTGAGCTCACAGTGAGGGCGTAAAGATGTCTAGCAAATAGTGTTTCCCGCCAAGTACGAGGGCCTAGTCAGAAATTTCGCCTGAAGCTATGCAGCCAACATTATGTAAGTGTCGTCCGGTTTCTTCTTCAAGACAATTCTCAGCCGCATTCTGCAGGGGCAATGAAGATGCTCCTGCATCGTTTTCAATTGGAAATGTTTGATTACCCACAATACAGCCCGTAATTGTCTCCCACTGAGTCTCATGTCTGCTCACATGAATCACTGGCTATGAAGACAACATTTTGGCACAGACAACGAGCTGTGGGCCAGCGTAGAGAATTGGCGGAAAGCGCTGGCGGCTGCTTTCTATAACGAGGGTACTGGAAAGTTGGTACAACGCTATGACAAACGTCTAAGTCCGATCGGTGACTACGTAGAGAAGTAGCTGGAAGGTGTAGCCAACTGTTACAAACAAAACATTTCTGATTTTCACTGTGGTTTCTACTTCGCAATCAATTGGAACTTACTTTCTGGACAGCCCTCGTATCTCTCCTCATGCTATTATCACTCCTTCGGTTCCTTAAGAAAGGACTGGAAAGGTCGACGATTCCTGTCCTACGAGGATGCGCAGCAGGCAGTTACTGACTCTTCCATGCAGTAGGACAGGTTGTTTCACGAAACGGGTATCTTCGCGGGATTGGCCGAGCGGTCTGGGGCGCTGCAGTCATGGACTTAGCGGCTGGTCCCGGCGGAAGTTCGAGCCCTCCCTCGGGCATGGGTGTGTGTGTTTGTCCTTTAGGATAATTTAGGTTAAGTAGTGTGTAAGCTTAGGGACTGATGACCGTATCAGTTAAGTCCAATAAGATTTCACATACATTTGAACATTTGAAACGGTTATCTTCAACCTGGTGCGTCGGTGGGATGAGTGCCTCAGTGCTAACAGCGGTTTGGCGTGATTGTCATATCGATTCTGCTCTGAGCGACCTTCGAACGGAAACTTTTTGATAGCCTCTTATACATACCAACGTTCACTTGGTCGTCCAGCTATGTTAGTGCTGTGTTTCCAGTGACGTCTGATGTCAACAGAATATGAATTCTATTTTTTCTTTGACTTTGGTTTTGTGGAACTTCACATGCTGGTTAAACACAGTATGTAAAAAATGAGAAAAGCCAAGTACTATCCCTAGACGGTCTCTTCATTAGCACTGTCTGTAACAACTGGCCACTATTGCCGAAGTTGCACTCATGTCCAAGCTCCAAATATCCCTAAACTTGGCGCAGCCAAGCCAAAACAGAGGGCGAAATCACAGATAAATTAGTTCTTTAAACAAGACTGTCTGCCTTATCAACATTTTTCTCATGCCACGTCCGAATGTATAAGTGAGAGACCAGCCACGACAGTTACAAAACCTAATAGCCAGGTTCTCAATCTGGATACTTGATTTTGTCGTCCATTTCTGGTTAATCTTGTTAATGCGCAACTCTGTTCCGTCATTTGAGATATTAGCCAGAAAATCCTTGTTAATAAACACGTAAGTTCACCAGACGATATGTAATATGTTACATTTAGCGCCCCGAATAAAAGTATTGACGTGTTCAGTAGGTTGCATCTTACAGCTCTCAGATACTGTAGAAAAGACATTTTAAAATATTTAACACTCAAGCTGCCGTTTATTTATTGGCTGACTAGTTTCGGGATTTTCCCATTTTCCCAAGTCGCGTATCTGCGATGGCACAAATAGAACTATCCACACCAAACATATCTTAAACCCAAATAAGTGACTTTTGAGAAGGGAAAAACCCAAAACTAATCGGTCAGTAAAGAAACAGCAACTAGAGTCGCACTTGGGATGTCGATAGGTCCAAGTCTACCACGTAAATTCAACAGGATACCGTGGATGAGAAAAAAGTATTGCAGCAATAATATGTAACATTGCAACAGCAGTTTCCGTAATTATACAACGGTGATGGCAACGAAACCACAGTAAAAAAAAGTAAAGATAAATTTACAAGTACACAGACACATCGTTTTCGGACCACATAACCAAGGTAGATGGCTCAAGGCCAAGCTCGCCAACCCGTATTTGCTTCATTAAATTGTTCGTTTTTTGCCTCTTAAGATTATGGTGGACTGAATTCCGTGTGTGCTTGGACACCCGCATGTTCCGCTCACGTGTATCACCTTATTTTTGCCTTACTGTGAAAATGAGGATGTGGGACTTGCCGGCGGTTGTAAGGGGGTGGGTAGAGTGAAGACTGCCTAGATTCTGTTAACGGATTCTCTAACTCTGCTTCCCAATAACGTCATATAGAAGTACTGAATTCTTTTCAAACTGACATCGGAGTTCTATAGTACATGAAGAGTGATATCAAACAAGTAGTCCAAGGTAAAAAAAAATCATTATTTTATACTTCTACAGCTTACAAAGCCTATTGCAAATATCTACAGCTGCACACCTCATGAAATAATTTGGTTCAAAGATGGCTCTGAGCACTATGGGACTTAACATCTGAGGTCATCAGTCCCCTAGAACTTAGAACTACTTAAACCTAACTAACCTAAGGACATCACACACATCCGTGCCCGAAGCAGGATTCGAACCTGCGACCGTAGCGGTCGCGCGGTTCCAGACTGAAGCGCCTAGAACCGCTCGGACACACCGGCCGGCAAATAATGTGGGAAATTGCAGCTTACATAGAGCTTTAGATTAAAACAATCATTTAATTTTTGAGTCAATAGTACTGTAACGGCCAACTACCGGCTCAGGAGGTCAGTGGGCGTCGAGGTTGGACAGATGAGACGGTGACACTACAAGTGTCGGAGGACGAGCTTTGAGTGCTGGTGAGTGTTTCAGTCTTAGCACCGAATGCGTCACTGAAACAGTGGTATCTGCAGTAATATTTTATTTACGTGATTTCTACAATGCACACTGTCTTACCTGGTGCACAGTAAACAGGCTGGGCTCCTCGGTTACATGTCGGTGAGGAATGGTAGTCACCACACTCCGCAGCTCACGTAGCTTGCGACAGGTCAGGCACACTGCCTGGCAGCAAGGTGGCGTGTAGTGAGGCAGAGGGCCCAGAGACCCACACCTCTGCGGATACAGTGGGCATCAGGACTCTCCAAGATGGATGCACGTTTACACCTATACCCACAGCATCTTCCGGATGGCAGCTGTCGTGAAGGTGGAAACCCAGGGCTCGCTCAGCACACGCAGCATACAGTCAGGAAGGCAGTAATCTTAAAGCCGGTCGGCACTCCAGCAGAAGGGAAGCTTGCAGTTAGTCGGTTTGGCCCCTCATCAGAGGAACACCCAGTAGGTCCGCATCTTCTATCAGTCACGGCTGTGGCAGTAGCGTGCGGCAGTGGAGTGGTTCAAATGGCTCTGAGCACTATGGGACTTAACATCTGAGGTCACCAGTTCCCTAGAACTTAGAACTTCTTAAGCCTAACTAACCTAAGGACATCACACACATCCATGCCCGAGGCAGGATTCGAACCGTAGCGGTCGCACGGCAGTGGATTCCCACCACAGCCGACAGGCTGCAGTGTCGTAGTGGAAGTCTTTAGGCAGGCAGCAAGCAACAAACCACGGTTGGCCAGTAGGCCTAATCTGTAATTAGCGAGGCTGTCATTCCGCCGGGATCGATGATGTAGACAGAATGATCACACACCGAGGAGGAGATGTCTGGAACTGAAGTACTTAAAGGCAGACATGAAGTCTTTGTAGCATGTTAGGCGTCCATTTGCCCTCGTATAACACTTTGGAGACCGCCCACTTAGAAGAATATCGGGCCTAGAAAACTGGACAAAAAGGACCTGGCTTCAAGATTTATTTCTCATATATTCTTTAGTTCTTTAAAATAATGATGACAGAACGTATAATTATCCTTCCATGAAAAAATTGTGGGGTGAGTTGTTGAGCAATTTCTTCCTCTTAAGCTTCCAAAATTTCTTGCTCAAGCAACAAACGTGGTGGATTTGTAGCAGAATTACAGCAAACAGTGAAACCTAGCGAGTACACACCTTCAGTGCGCTCATACTGGCTCAGCCATTCGTGTCAGTAGCCGTAACGTTCGATAATATATCTTTCGAAATATTTATAGAGATTTACAACCGAAGGCAGTAACAGTCAAGAGACAGATAGCGAGACGCCCGTACATTGTTCTCATACGAAATGAATCCAGTTTTAGAGCGATAGGTGGCTCAGGCGCGGTGTTTTTATCATAAAGTTGTGGGCCGAGCTACGCTCGGGATTCTTTTCTAAAGTGTTAACCAGAGGTGTGAGAAGAAATTTTGGATGCTGTCATACTGCACCATTTGTGCTCCTTGCTATGGCTCTGCTCGCTCTGTGGTAATGAGTTACAAGCGTTGCCCTGCTTTTGCAATATTGGCTCTCTTCGTGTGCTCTAGGTTATGAGTGTTGTTTTAACGGCTGTGTCGAGCAATAGCTTCTTTTGGCGACAGTGTCGAACAACAGCTTTGGAAATTTATTAGTGCACCTGGCACGGCTGTGCAGCAGTACTCGGCCTTTTCAGCGTCGTTCCCTCTCACAGAATTGTGTGCAGGAATTCGGGCTTATGTCTCAGTAATTTCCCCTTCTACTGAGCCAGAAAGTTTGCCCGTGATTAGCTAATGAAATCAATTTCAGTTGATTTGACATTGTGAAGACAAAATAGCTTCTCAAAGGAACGGAAGTTCGACAGTCAGCTACAGACGACTTGCGAAAAGACCCCACTTTTGACTCCTGTTCATTGTTTCATGTGCGATGATTTAAATCCTCCTGAGGAGCGCGTTGATTTGTCTATAACACAAAGGAAATTACTGTTTATTACTTTTTTGTAGAAAAATAAATGTCTATTACAGTAATACATTGCTGCAGAAAACACTGCAAAAGTTGACTTGTACTAAAGTATTGATACTTCAAATACAAACTGCTGAAAATAAACTTTTACACCACCCTCATTACTTACATGGTTGGTGTTTTTTTTTTCAATGGACACTTCTTTCGCAGCGAAGTGAGCGCTGATACGAAACTTCCTGGCAGATTAAAACTGTGCACCGGACGGGTACTCGAACTCGGGACCTTTGCCTTTCGCGGGCAAGTGCTCTACCAACTGAGCTACCCAAGCACGACTCACGCCCCGTTCTTCATATCAGCGCACACTCCGTTGCAGAGTGAAAATCTCATTCTGAAAATGTATGCTACCTGCGACCAGCTAACTTCTCGTGATTTCATCTGTAGTAGTGTCAATATGTGATGCATGTGTATCGCTTTTCGTTTATGAAATCGTACCACTTGAAAGTGCATCCAAAAACTTTTCGATTTCAAATAAATATGTCTTACAAGTTGGGTGTTTTGGGAGAGAATATCACAGTATTCATAATCCAAACAAATAGTGTTATCGTTTCATCAGGCACACAGTAGTAGTGCGAGTACGACAGTTTCGTCTTGACACTATGTCCCTCTAGAATGCACCGTTTATCCACTATTGAAACATATGTGGCGTCAAAATCACTTTTATATACATCCGTTACATTAAGGATCACTAGTCCCTCTCTACGACATATTCCGATTACTCCATCTATGTAATGCTGTTTTATTTCTCAATGTATGTGTGGCGTCATGTCTCTTCCATCTCACTGTATATGTAACAAACTCCGTATATTTTTGCCAAGGGGTCTACGAACCCCTCTCTGCATTCAGCGAAGAGCTCTCAGTCATTTTGGGAGCAGATGGTGCTGTGATTCTAATAGCTTTCGTCCTTGGTACAAACTTGCAGCTTTCTGAGAAAATATCAAAGAACTCTTCAGACACTGTAATCTACTCCTTATTTCACAACTTTCGACTACTTTGTATGTATAAATACAAATATCCTGTATGACCATATTATATCCAGATTTTACCGTATTTTCGACATTTTTTACTGTGGTTAAACTGCCTGTTGGCTTTTGCCTTGGGTTCTCCGGCCGACGTTTGTTTGTTAATTTTTCTGACGATTCGCTAGCGCGACTCGCTGGCTTTGTCAACGCTTCACCATGCACTGCTGACCGCGGACTGAACTCGAACTCACGGCAACAAATTATGTGACCTGGCGCGCCCGCCCAGTGGTTTTTGCTACATGCAACAGTCGTTCGCTGCAGCACGGGAATCCAGGATCCGTCCACCTTGAGGCTTCCTTATTTCTCATTGAAGCTATTGTCGTGTTTGTGTGTTTCTATAGCTTCTCTGAATAAGCGGGTTTGATAGCTCTTCTCTACAGCAAGAAATTCCGCGTCAGCGAATTTTACTATGAGGTGCCACACAGCGCGTTCTCCGCCACGACCGAATTCCCCACCTCCTCCAGCCTGAAATGCCGCTTATGCTCGGTGACCCTGGTGTTGTTTGAGCGTCCAGTCATTTCAACACAGGCTTTTCACATGTACATAGTACGCAGTATATTCTCGACATTGCAAGTGGGTCCCATTTCTCTTTTACCGATGTGAGACACTCTTTGATATACTTTGTCGGCTTACAAACAGTCTTCACGGTCTGTTTGCGCAATATACGGCCGATTCTGTCCGTCACTCTGGGAATGCATGGCAGAAAGGACGTACCCGACATTTCGTTTTCCAATGTTTCAGTCCCAGTATGTTGGATTCTGTGACACTTCGGATGCAACAGGTGGTGTACGTGTCCCTCAGGACGCTTTCCAGGTACTGCATCTCGCGTATGAGGTGCTGCGGCTCACATATTCGTCTTGCTCGCGTTTCGAGCGTGTCAATCATGCCTCTTTTTCTGGCTCGGGTGAATATTTAACAGTTTGTCCAGGTATCGGTCCGTGTGTGTCTGTTTTCGGTACACGCTTTGTCCTAGGTTTTCACCATCTCCCGTGACCAGCACATCTAGAGAAGGTAGCTGTTGGTCCTTTTCTACCTCCATGGTAAATTTTATGTTGGCATGGAGGCTGTTCACGAGTCTTAGAAAGTCACCGAGCTGCTCCTCATCATGGTTCCATACAACGAAGATTTCGTCGAGATATTTGTACCACACCTTAGGTTTACAAGGCGCCAAGTCTAGTGCCTGTGCTTCGAAATTTTCCACGAAGAAGTTGGTCATCACTGGACTAAGAGGTTTATCCACGGTAACACCTTCCAGCTGTTTGCAGAAGTTGACATTCCACATGAAATAGCTCGCGGTGAGACATGCATGAAAGAACTCGATGATGTCTTCTGGGAAAATGGAACCGATGTGCTCCAGAGTGTCACTGAGCGGTTCTTTGCTAAACAAAGGAACAACGCAAAGCTGACCAGGATGTCGTTTGATCCAAATTTTAGTTTCTGCAGCTTCTCAATGAGATGCCCTCAGTCCTTTTGTATGTATCAGGCTTTTCCACGTGCAGCTGGAGCAGAGAGGTCAAGTTTTTCGCCAGTTCATACGCCGGTGAGCCATGGGCGTTAACAATCGGTCTTAATGGAACATTCTTCTTATTATCTTCGTTGATCCATATAGCCGACGTGGTAGAGCTCGTGTGTTATGTAGGTCCATCTGTATGTCGGCCGAGAAAGAAGACGCCTTGCCGGCCGCGGTGACCGAGCGGTTCTAGGCGCTTCAGTCCGGAACCGCGCGACTGCTACGGTCGCAGGTTCGAATCCTGCCTCGGGCATGGATGTGTGTAGTGTCCTTAGGTTAGTTAAGTTTAAGTACTTCTAAGTTCTATGGGACTGATGATCTCAGATGTTAAGTCCCATAGTGCTCAGAGCCATTTTGAACCATTTAGAAGACGCCTTGATTAACCGATTCGTATCCCGTATGATCCGCTGCTTCGGATCAGCGCTTATGAGCAGAACATCCGGGACCTATTAGATCTGACTACTTACCGAAAACTAAACGCTGATCCGGCGCAGCGGATCACAAGAAATACGAATCAGTTAATCAAGGCGTCTTCTCTCTTCGCCGACATACAGAGGAACCTGCGCAACACATAAGTGTTGTATGGATTACCAAAGATCCATAAAAATAATATTTCATAAGACCTATTGTTAGAGCTCCTGGCTCATCAATGTATAAACTGGAGAAAAACTTGGCCTCTCTGCTTCATCCGCACGTGAGAAAGCATGATACGTACCTAAAGGACTCAGGACATTTCATTGAGAAGCTAAAGAAACTAAAACTTGATCACGAAGGATGGTAAAAACCTGAGACACAGCGTGTATCGAAAACACACGGGCCGATACCTGCACAAGGTGGCTCCATCAGTGATACATTCGGCATATTACTCGGCGTGGGTGCACCGAGGTTAATTCCAGGTTAATATCCGCCAGTGGATCCACTAACATTATACCTGGGGTATTGTTCGGAGTGGATCTAACTGCGCTACGTCCGTGTTTCATAGGAAGAATCTCAAGGAAATGTAACACATCCAGGAAAGATGTGGCTTAAAAGGGGCTCGTTTGACCGATTCCTGAATATTGTTTGTCAATCCTGGTCTCTTATCAAGTAGGACTGGTAGATGATATAGAGAGGATTCAATGAAAAGCAGCACGTTTCGTGACGGGTTCATATAAGTGTTGATGTAGACGTGGATATAGGAAGTGTCTGAAAATGGATCCACGTATGTTAAGTTCAGGGCAGCATCCTAATGTGGGACAATGTCCACATACCACCAGGGATATAGTCCGAAGGTGGATCCACTGCAGAACGCTTAGGGGAGGAAGGAGGGGGGGGGGGGGGGGGGACGGAGAGATGTAGGAAGAAATACTGTCAACAAACTCCCTCCATAGCAATCGATCTAGGTGTGTGTGTAAGTGTATTAGCTCTGTCTTTGGCAGTTAGTGTAACGTAATTTGACATTTAGAAGAAGTATAGCTTGTAGGTACTCTGGCTGGGTTTGGGGTTTGTATCTCAGTTCCATGGTAATAATAGCAACCCACACCTGGTAACGTAAGAAATAATAGCATATATACACTTGTGCATTCACCTACTGAATATAGATAAATGTGGAAAAATGGCAAAATACTGAAAAACAGAAGAAATGGAAAAATATGGGGAAGACATTAAAAAATGTCAAAAATACGGTAAAATCTGGTTGTGATACGGTTATACAGGATATCTGTATTAATACATAGGAAGTAATCGGAAGTTGTGACTTAAGCAGTAGATGAAAGTGTCTGGATATCTCTTAGATATTCCACCAGAAAGCTACAAGTTTGTACCAAGGAAGATAACTATTAGAATCACAGCACCATCTGCTCCTAAAATGACTGAGAGCTTAGCGCTGAATATTGAGAGCGCTCGCAGACACCTTCGCAAAAATATATCGAGTTTGTTATTTATACAGCGGTGGGATGGAGACATGTGACAACACACATACGCATAGAACTAAAAAGCATTATACAGACACAGTAATCAGAATATGCAACACCGCATATGCGTCAACAGTCGAAAGATGCGCACTCTAGTGAGACATAGTAACAAGACGAAATTTTCATCCTCACACTAATTCTGTGTGCATGACGAGGCGGTAATGTTATTTATTTAGATTCTGAATGTTATGGTATTCTCTCCCAATACACGTGCGTTGCAAATCGTATGTATTTAGAATCGGAAAGTATTTAAGTGGAAGATTATGGTTTAACGTCCTGTCGACATCGAAGTCACTAGAGACCGAGCACAAGCTCGGAATGTTTCAAGGATGGGGAAGAAAATCGGCCGTGCCCTTTCAAAGGAACCATCCCGGCATTTTCTTGGAGTGATTTGTGAAAATATCGGAAAACCTAAATCTGGATGGACGGGTTTGAATCATCGTTTCCCGTATGCGAGTCCAGTGTGCTAACCACTGCGCCACCTCGAGCGATGTCGGAAAGTGTTTGGATGGAGTGTAAAGCGATAAGATTCCGTAAACCTAAAGTAATACACATGAATTACATATTGACACTACCACAGATGAAATAATGAGAAGTTTGTTGATAACGTGTAGTATCTCCCCATGACGTGCAGACTCAACTGAAGTAGTTATGAACAACGATAAGGGAGAAGCGGAGCTTGAATCTTATTGGTGCAGGGGTGAGAGGTTTCCCGCGATCAGTCTAGGGACTCCCCACCAATTTTATACCACACGGGCCGGCCGGAGTGGCCGAGCGGTTCTAGGCGTTACGGTCTGGAACCGCGCGACCGCTACGGTCGCAGGTTCGAATCCTGCCTCGGGCATGGATGTGTGTGATGTCCTTAGGTTAGTTAGGTTTAAGTAGTTCTAAGTCTAGGGAACTGATGACCTCAGATGTTAAGTCCCATAGTGCTCAGAACCATTATATCGCACGACCAATATCGAGATACATCATCACCTAACCTACATGCCTAAGGTGTGTTGGTACAACAGGAATTACCCCAAGTGATCTGGATCAATTGTTGGTAGTCCCCCGTGAGGGGGAGGCAGTGCAAGTGTCCTTGGGTTTACTAGCAGAAATGTGTAACCTGACACCTGAAGTCCGTATCAGTAACCTTGAAATAAGATCGTTATCTTGGCTCGTATTTTGTACTGCTTATCTGCTGACCCTTTGAATCATATCTCTTCCTTTAAGCCGCTGTTGTCGAGCGGTTCTAGGTGCTTCAGTCCGGAACCGCGCGACTGCTACGGTCGCAGGTTCGATTCCTGCCTCGGGCATGGATATGTGTAATGTTCTTAGGTTGGTTAGGTTTAAGTAGTTCTGGTCTAGGGGACTGATGACCTCAGATGTTAAGTCCCATAGTGCTTAGACCCATTTGAACCATTTTGATCCTTTAAATCGCCTCCATTTACAGTATGTTCCATTAAATCTCGAACTCCCACTATATGACTACTATTCCGTCTGTAAGCAATTTTGTTGTATTGCTCAATTGAAAAAGTCAGCGCTCGGAAATTATAAGACTTCTGCTTGAAATCTATAAGCAAATTTAAAAGGAAGATGGAAAGCAACATCTAACACATGGAAGTCCACCAGCAAAAATCCGCTTAGTCTGCAGTGCTATCAGGATGAATGGAGTTCACTGATACTACACAGTGGGCATGTTATCAACTGTATTTGAGATAAAAGAAGAATAAATGCCAGTCATAGGAGAGCGTTTGGCTGGGGTGATCATGTGCACATCTTAAAAACAAAGAATGTCTGCTTCCTTCCTTCAAGTGGTGATTGCTACGTAACTGTAAGTAGGGAGTATCTTTTCGTTCATTTATTTTTTTGTTACATTACTATTTCATTGGAAAGACTCCGTTTGAAAGCTAAAGTAGATAAGAACAACAAGTCTGAAAAACCATGTCCGTGTATTTATGTTTTACTATACGACTGCACGTGTACACATTAAGAATATACTGAAGGTTTACTTATGGCTTGGATACTCATGAAGAGGAACCTCAGGACGCGAGAAGAAGACTATGAAAGGTTCGGGGATCGGATGCTCTATCGGTCCCAGAATTTTTTCTATCACTTATTGCATCTTTACTTATGGCAATGTTTTGTTAATGTGAAAAGTGGCAAGTTGCATCGTGGTTCGGAGTACACTTTAAACTGTGGATCCCCGAGTAGCTAGCTGGGTACGTCACTTCAATCGCCGGACGAAGAAGAACGCATTATACGTCCAGAACGCCAAAGCGGCGTTCAAAAGAGTCTTTTCGGGTTTACATACCAAGAGAAAACCACTTTTCTGCGAAGTTCTGTGTTAGTAATCAACAGGTCAAACCGTCGCGATCGCTAAAGGTAGAGCTACCCAAATATTTCCCGACTGAGTCCCGCTCAAACTGTTTGCTTGCTAGAAGGATTGAGCCATTGGTGAAAATCCTGTACCCCTTCACTAACTTAGTAAATTGGGCTGATATTCTGTTAATATCGAGAAAAACTTTATATTTGTCTTCAAGTATACATTTTGCTACTGCAGTCTTCCACGCAAACTGCGCCCTGGAGTAAGTCCTTGTTTGTTAATCTAACGGATGAGAAGAATCTCTTCGTCGTACGCTATCACATCAGGGGTCAACTTCACAACATAACTGGCAGCGGCTTATCAAAGAAGCATCTGGTTCTCAAAGAAAGAGCCGTTCTGCGAGTTTGGCCCACAATTTTGTGTATCCTACAGCCTGCACGATGGCAACAACATATAAAAGTCACCTGCAAACATTTCCGACGAGTAATTCTCATCGCTATGAAACGGAACTCAACATCATGTCAATTCTTGATTGGGCTTTTGCTTATCTACACGCCGCAAACATGCTTACGGTTTGTAGCGGAGGGTACTTTGGGTGCCACGATCACATCCACTCTTTCCAGTTACACCCGCGAGCAGCCAGCGTCATCAACTGATATGAATAATATATCATCTGACTTTTTTTTCAAAAATGGTTCAAACGGTTCTGAGTAATATGGGACTTAACATCTGAGGTCATCAGTCCCCTAGAACTTAGAACTATTTAAACCTAACTAACCTAAGGACATCACACACATCCATGTCCGAGGCAAGATTCGAACCTGCGACCATAGCGGTCGCGCGGTTCCAGACTGAAGCGCCTAGAAGCGCTCGGCACAACGGCCGGCCTGACTCTTCTTGGAAAGTACGTTCTGGTATCGTTAACAACAAACCTCCCAGTGATGCGCAATAACTCTCTTGCAGCCCCTGCCAATACTGTGCGATGTGAATCTCCGTGATGCTGTCGAGTTTAGTGTGACGAAATTAATATTATGCGGTAAGGGTCCCGTAATGACAGTACTCAAGAATCGCTCAAATAAGAGGTTTCCAAACCACCTCTTTCGTGGATGAATGACTTCTTTTTAAGTCTTCAAATAAGTCGCAGTCTTTCGAAGAAAACATTCTTGTGAACGCATTTCGGGTCGGCGCCGCGGATTTTTCGTGAAAACGTAAGGATACAATCATAATAAGCGTTTCGTATTAGTACATAATTTCATTATCAATCTGTTTAATACAATAGTTACAAAGAGAAGTGTAATGATTCAGAATAAATAAATCAAAAGTCCGAACGGTCGCTAGTCGCTGTAGGTCCGATGAGCCAGCTACGTAACAGCTTTGTGCCGTTTTTTCATTTACTTTCCGACACTGCCGTAGGTCTTGCATTCTTCCAGTATAAGACCTTTGGGATTCCTTTCGACGTGAGCTTTCCTCTGACTTCCATTTTTTACAATTCCAAGAAAATTTAGGAGTCGTATGAGGCGACATCTTTTAATTTAATACCGATTTGCACCTCTGTTCCGGCGAATATTTTTGCTGTCTCATTTTGTGTCGTAGTAGTGCTCCGCAAAAAATGGCATCGGAATCAATGCTCTAGCTAAAAGTATACACACGCAACACCAATTTATAACGTTACCCAATGCTAATTCGTAACAATCACGCGCATGCGCCTACGACGATACGATGACGTCACAGGCAAAACAAATACTGCGCGACAAACACGCACAGACAGGATCTATCCCTTGTAGGCTCAACTACTGTTTACGCGTTATTAATCTCGTCGTTATTAGCGATTGAAATCTGACAGCATTTTGTCACACAAGAAAGTTCAACAGACGATCAAAATAGACGTTTTCACGTCAACAATAACATTCTGCCATCGGAGACCGTAACTGGTCATATATATATGCCTTTATTTTGTTATTTAGCCGGCCGCGGTGGTCGTGCGGTTCTAGGCGCTGCAGTCTGGTACCGCGGGACTGCTATGGTCGCAGGTTCGAATCCTGCCTCGAGCATGGATGTGTGTGATGTCCTTAGGTTAGTTAGGTTCAAGCAGTTCTAAGTTCTAGGGGACTGATGACCTAAGATATTAAGTCCCATAGTGCTCAGAGCCATTTTTTTTATTTTGTTATTTACGCAGTTACTGTTCGCAGTGCAACCGGTTTCAGTCACACTGTTTTCATCTTCAGACACTATAAGAAAGAAGAAAGCAGGTTAGTTATAAGGAAATCTGCCAAATCTCCAATTTTAAGACACAAGGAACATAAAGCAGTTTGACACCTATGCTTTCACGTTGCCTACAGTGTTACCAGGTGCCCACATTTCTTCGTTCTACTGATACATCTAGTCTATCCCAATAGAGTACTGGGTCAATGCTTTTCGATCGGGTTCTGAGACAGAGGCCAAGGCAATAAAATCTAGTGTGAGGTATTTCAGTCTTCTCGAGTTCTGTAGTCACGACAGGCCACAAAGTACGAATATAGATTTCTTTATCTGACAGGAAGGAAGACTAGGGTTTCACTTCCTGTCGATATTGCGGTCGTTAGAGACGCAACACGATCTCTCGGGCTGGTTCAGGGCGGGAAAGAAATTGGCCTTCCGCTTTCCAAAGGAACGATGCCGGCACCTGCCTTTAGCAACTTAATGGAGCCATGGAAAACCTAAACGTTGATGGCCAGACGAAGATTTAAAAACCGATCCCCAGTCATGGGAGTCCAATACTTGAGCCACTGCGTCACTTCGCTCCGTTCCCGACTCTATGGTGTCCCAGATGTGACCAATAGCATTTAGGGTTGGGGTTGGGTTGTTTGGAGGAAGAGACAAAACAGCGAGGCCATCGGTCTCATCGGATAGGGAAGGGTGGGGAAGGAAGTCGGCCGTGCCCTTTCAAAGGAACCATCCCAGCATTTGCCTGGAGTGATTTAGGGAAATCACGGAAAACCTAAATCAGGGTGGCCCGAATGCGAGTTTTGTGTGCTAACCACTGCGCCACCTCGCTCGGTAGCATTTGGTAAACAAAGGTTGTACACCGACAATTACCTTTAATCAAATATTTTATCGCTCGGTTGCACAGATTCTGTCCAAAATCAAAAAACAACGTTTCTGTAATTTCACTGAACTTAGACCCCAACAAAACGAGATACTATGGAAGACGCCCCTGATATTTACTGTGCTGGCGCATGAGTACCAGGAGGTTCGCTTTAGTGATTTCGCAGACTTGCATCCAGTATCTGTAGTGTCATTCGCCGATGATATAGTCATAAAGCACTCAGACGAAAATGGTAATGTGTGTGGCCAAGCTGGGAACTCCACCTGCGGGGTGCCTTGCCGCCTTTTTAGTTAACACCACTTCGGCGACTTACGTGTCGATGAGGATGAAATGGTAATGAAGGCAACACAACACCCAGTCCCCAAGCGAATACAACAAACTTTTTTAGCTTCATTAACACCCTCACTAAACGGAAGATCATTGCTGAAAAGAAAAGAGAGACAATCTCTTATTTTACAAATCGATTCTAAGACCGGTAATGCCGCATGCCTATCCCATACAGAACTTCGCATACGCTCATCGATAAACTCCATACTTTCCGAACAAAACACAGCGAATAATACTACATACCCCGCGGTTTGGTAGAAACTCAACAATACATAATAACCTAACAATCAAAGCATTTCAGAAGAAGTTCGCTCTATATCTGAACGCTTACTCACCAAAATACACAGTCATGAACTATCCTACTATGACATCTCTGATCGACACGAACATGAACCTCTAAACCGGGTATTACTTCCACGTCGGAAATATTAAAAATGATAATGACGAATAACAGAAGAACATCTATTTTAATCATAGATTCAAGGTAAAAAATATTGTAAATGCCGAGACGTCTTTTTTTCTTTTACAATAACGAATCATGTGGTCCAGTAACTAAGTATAAGAATCCTTGTGAAAGTTGTGAATGAAGAAAATGTAAATTACAAGTATTAAGTCCTGTCGACGCCGAGTTTGTCAGTGGTGGACGTAAGTTTGGACTGGAGAAAGAAATCGAATGTGTCCTTAAAAAAGTAACCAACACGGAATCTGACGTATCTGATTTAGTAATTATGTTACTCATCTAGAATTTGCTATGTTGTGATTTTTTAATTACTTAATCGTGAGTAGTCTTCCCCTATAATCATGAAGCGATAATTATACTAAATATTTTTCTTGTATTAGGATGTGAGGATCCTTGGTTTAGAATCATAGAAAGAAGTGTGACAAAAAAGCTCTAAAGATGAGCTGTATCGGTAGCAACCCATGCGCATCGTCAAGTGATCGAACTTTGAACTATAGACACTGCAATAACTAGATTGCTTCCGGAGCTGTCTACAAATGTGCCTCGTCAAAAACAGTTAAAACAAACGTGGAAACTCGTTTTGCATTCTAACTGCATACGAGATTAGTCGATGGTAGCTTAACGTATAAGTGTCATACAACAAATCCAGGGCTCGATCCCCACACTGTCTAAGGATTTTGGTAATTTATCGCTTCTTTTAGCTCCGGCAATGATTTGTGTGTGAAAAGTACCATGTAACATTGTGATTTGGAATCCACGTCACACTGTATATCCCTATAGAAGGTGATTCAGTTTCCCCTACGGATATCATTTCATGCAACCCCTAATGTTACATCTGGCCTTCAAATGCCACGAGCGAGATTTTCGTATTCTCTTGTTCGCTACGCACAAATTATTAATTCTAAAGAATAAACCAATTGGACTTTTTTGTAGTAAATTTAATATAGTTAAATTTTGTACTGGGATACGTTTTCACTGGATGCCACGGTTTCCGAGTTATTAAAGTGACCTTCAAACGCACCACTAACCCGATACTCGATCCTCACCAGACGGGAATAATAGTATGTTGTTCGTGGCACTCCCTCCTACAAAATTTCCTACTACTCGAACTATTCCCGATATTCGACCTTTTTTGCTTTCTATCGATTGGGCTATTACGCCATCAGCATATTCGGCTACTTCGTTAACGTTATCAATTTAAACGTGCCTATGAGGGTAATGAAAGAAAACGACTTTTGTAAGTGTTTCGCTGGAACCAATTACGTTCACAATTCGATGCAAAGCTAACTCTTATGAGTACAGTAGTTTCGTGTCAGAAAGCCTGAAGAATACAACGATGTACCTGTTTATTTTATGTTGTTTAAATTTACAGAGATGTTAGGTAGAACTTACACAAACGTCAGTTTGAAAATTTGCAAGTGCTCGACTAAGACGGTGGCATAAAACGTCAGTCAACGGAGACCAAAAAAGGTCGAATGTGGGAAATAATTAGTGCAGGCGCGAGTTTTTGTACAGTGGTAGGAGGAAGTGCATAAAAAACATATTAGAAATCCTGACCGGTGGGAGAGGAGTGTGCGTGCGTTTGAAGGTCACTTTTGTACGTGTCTCTCGAATAACTCGAAAACTACTGCCTCTAGCGAAAACACATCCCAGAACAAAATTTAACAACATTAAATTTCGTACAGGATTGTACGATTTCTTTTTTCTATATGACTAATAGTTAGCGCGAAGCGAGCGAGAGAATATGAAAATCTTGCGCGTGGGTTTTGAAGGCCAGATGTAACATTGCGGGTTGTATAAAGCGACGTCGGTAGATGCAGGTGAATCACCCTATACGACTTGGTGGGTGAATCAGGTCGGAGGAAGACAAGGATATACCACCTCTAACTGGACCTGTCTAGTATTGCGGTGTTCAAACCAAGCATCTTGCTCAGATGGCTCTAAGCACTATGGGACTTAACATCTGAGGTCATCAGTCCCCTAGACTTAGAACTACTTAAACCTAAGGACATCACACAAATCCATGCCCGAGGCAGGATTCGAACCTGCGACCGTAGCAGCCCCTGGTTCCGGACTGAAGCGCCTAGAACCGCTCGACCAAACATCTTGTTACTGAAAGCTTTCGTTATATTTCTCGTATAACTATAGGGTTTCAAAAATTTTATTTTTTTCAGTTTAAGTGGTTATTGGATCTATGTGATGACTATTTTTTCCACAACCTGCCAAACGTCGTCGTTGTTTATTTTTACTTTTTTATTCATTTACACGTCTAGTTCCGTACGATCAAATTGAGGAGCGAATCTCCGAGAACATGGAACGTGTCAGTACATGAAATTATAACATAAAAGTAATAACAGATAAAATAAAATGTTGATAAGCCATAAGTTTAAGTCAACGCAATAGAATAGAATAGAACATAAGAATCAGATCGATTTTTCAAGGAAATCCTCAACAGAATAGAAGGCGTGACCCATGAGGAAACTATTCAGTTTAGATTTGAAAGCAGGTGGATTACTGCTAAGATTTTTGAATTGTTTTGGTAGGTTATTGAAAATGGATGCAGCAGTATACTGCACACCTTTCTGCACAAGAGTTAAGGAAGTGCGATCCAAATGCAGATTGGATTTCTGCCGAGTATTAACTGAGTGAAAGCTTCTAATTCTTGGGAATAAGCTGATATTGTTAACAAGAAACGACAGTATATATATATATATATATATATATATATATATATATATATATATATATATATATATATATATATATTGAGAGGCCAATGTCAGAATACCCAGACTAATGAACAGGAGTCGACAAGAGGTTCGCGAACTTACACCACTTATTGCCTGAACTGCCCCTTTCCGAGCCAAAAATATCCTTCTAAAATGGGAAGAAGTACCAAAAATATTATACAATGCGACATAAGCGAATGGAAATAAGCAAAGTAGATTAATTTTCGTGTCGAACGATCACTTCAAATACTGTTCGAACAGTAAATATGGAAGCATTAGGTCTTTGAACAAGATTTTGAATGTGGGATTACCACGACAGTTTACTATCTATCTGAAAACTTAGAAATTTGAACTGTTCAGTTTCACTAATTATATGGCCGTCCTGTGAAATTAAAACGTCGAGTTTGGTTAAATTGTGTGTTAGAAACTGTGAACACCGAGTCTTACTGCGATTTAGCGTAAGTTTATTTTCTACAAGCCATGAACTTACGTCATGAACTGCACTATTTGAAACAGAGCCAATGTTGCATACAACATCTTTTACTACCAAGCTAGTGTCATCATCAAACAGAAATATTTTAGAGTTACCCGTAATACTAGAGGAACAGAAGTGGCCCCAACGCTCATCCCTGGGGCACCACCTCGTCTGACCGTGCTCCACTCAGACCCCACATCACAGCCATTCTCAACACTGTGAATAATGACTTTTTGCTGTCTGTTGCTAAAGTAAGAGGTGAACCAATTGTTAGCTGTTCCACATATTCCGTAATGGTCCAACTTCTGGAGCAATATTTTGTGATAAACACAATCATACGCCTTAGTAAAATGAAAAAATATGCCTAGCGTTCGAAACCTTTTGTTTAATTCATGCAGTACCTCACAGAAAAAAGAGAATATAGCATTTTCAGTTGTTAAACGACTTCTAATGCTGAACTGTACATTCGATAGCAAATTATGAGACATCAAATGATCAGTTATCCTTACATACACAGCCTTTTCAATAACTTTAGCAAAACTAATGGCATAGGAATAAGTCTAAAATTTTCTACGTTATCCGTTTGTCCCGTTTTATAAAGCGGCTTTACTACAGAGTACTTTAATCGTTCAGAAAACTGACCATTGAAAAATTGCAAGTATAGGTAAGTACAGGACTAACATGTGCAGCACTGCACCTTAATATTCTGCTAGGCACTCCATCATATCCATGAGAGTTCTTAGTCTTCAGTGATTTAATTATTGACTCCATCTCCCCTTGTCAGGTTTGAAGAGGACAGAGGAGCATTTCAGACATCATTCTCGGAAAGGCATTTTCCAAGAGAGTTATATGATTGCCAGTAGAAGCTAAATTTTTTTTAAATCATCAGCAATGCCCAGAAAATTATTGTTATATACTGTACATATATCTGATTTATCAGTAATAGAAATATTTTTACTGCGAACTGACTTTATATCGTCGACCTAGTGCTGCTGACCAGACACTTCCTTCACAACTGACCATATGGCTTTGATTTTATCCTGCGAATTAGCCATTCTATTTGCGTACCTAATAACATTTTTAAGCACCTTTCAGTACTATTTGTAATGGGCTACTGTAGATTGATTCTAAGTATTTCTAAGATTTTGATATAATTCCCCCTTTGTTCTACATGATATCCTTATCCCAGTAGTCAGACACTCAGGCTACCTTTTACTGCTACTAGCCTGTTTAGAACGATCTAATGGAAATCAACTCTCAAAGAACATGAGAGATGTGTCAAGGAAAGCATTATATTTGTCACCTATGTTATCGACACTATTAACATCCTGCCACTCTTGTTACTTAACGAGGTTTGAAAAACTCTCTAGTGCCGTTGAATTAGCTTCCCTACTTAGTTTGTAATTATATGTGACATTTCTTTGAGTACAAAAGCCTTTTAATGTTAAAATTTGTGCATCATGGTCTGAAATGCCATTCACCGTTTTACTAACAGAACGCACATCTAGTAATGAAGAATTAATAAAAATATTGTCTATGGCTGTGCTACTGTTCCCCTGCACCCTAGTTGGAAAAACACAGTCTGCATCAGATCATATGAGTTAGGGGGAGGACCAACATAATTTTTCTTGCACAATCCTATACAAAATTAACATTGAAGTCAGCACATATAACTAATTTCTGGTACTTCCTATAAAGTGAGGCAAGAACCCTCACTAGTTTGAGCAGAAATTCTCTGAAGTCAGAGTAAGGGGACCTATAAACAACAACAATTATAAGTTTAGTTTCACTAAATTCAACTGCCGCTGTACAACACTCAAATATCTGTTCAGTGCATTGTTGCAGTTGGAAGTGTGAAACGTCGTTTGATGTGACTTCTCGAGACAGTCACTGCAGCGCAAGTACCTTCATGTGTGTACAACTACAGCAGCCTACGTCCACTTAAACTTGCTTATTGTATTCAATCGAGCCTTAGTCTTCCTCTACAAACTCCACTTCTCACTTTCTCTCTATTGCCAAATTAACCATTTCTCGATGCCTCTGGATGTCCAATCAAATTATCCTTTACTTTAGTCTAATTTGGTATCTGTATTAGTGCAGGTTTAATGTAATCACCCATCTCTGTAGCTTCTAAACTTCTTCGTCCGAACAGGCCTCGGAAGGCCCAACGGTGTCAACCGACCGACGTGTCATCCACGGTTGATAGGCGTCACTGGATGCGGGTACGGAGAGACATGTGGTCAGCACACCGCTCTCCCGGCCGTTGACAGTTTTCGTGACGGGAGCCGCTACTTCTCAGTCAAGTAGCTCCTCAATTCGCCTCTCAAGGGCTGTGTGCCTCCCGCTTGCTAACAGCGCTCGGCAGATCTGGACCGTCACCTGACCGAGAACGAGCCAAGCCCGGTGTTAACACTGCGGCAAGGTCGTTGGCCCAACTCTATAAAGTTTCTTTAATTTAAAAGAAATTAAAATATTAACATCTGTTTTTATTTTTTAGATTAAGCATATTACTCGACAAACCTCGTGAATAAATTGATACTCCCAAATCTATGATGAAACAGATTTGTTTTTTGAAACGTGAGGGGTGATGCCCGGTGCTGGCGGCTCTGTTCCAGAAGGCAGCGTTCGTGTGGGGCGGCGAGTCGTCGTCGGCGCACCACCACCACCAGCAGGCGCAGCACCAGCCGCAGCAGCAGCCGCCGCCGCCGCAGCAGCAGCCGCAGCACCAGCAGCCGCAGCCGGCGCCGCAGCAGCAGCAGGTGTCGCAGCAGCACCAGCTGCAGCTGCAGCAGCCGCACCCGCCGCACGCGCCGCACCAGGGCAAGTCCGCCGCGGCCGCCGCTGCCGCTCTGCACGCGCCGCCCGCCTCCGCGCAGGGCCTAGTGCACTGGATGTCCGTCATGGCCGAGCACATCAACACGCCGCACCACGACTCCATGCACTACATGTGGAACGGCGTCGAGGTCAGTCGCGCTACCCTAGTCTCGGCCAATCCGACAATCGACGTCTCGCAACTTGTCTTAATTATTTTACTAGCTTTCGGGTGACCCCGCGTCAGCTGCCTGCATACGATGGATGGGCATGAAGTTTTAACTATCACCTCCAAAAAAAATTACGTAATTAATTGTTTGTTTTACAGGTACTGGTACACACTGAAATTCTCCCGACACGGTAGGTCTAGTAGGCTGCTAGTGCGGTCAAAAGAACACGGTACATCCCGTTTATAGAATACACCATTGTGCGATAATTTGCTTTCCGGTGAATTGGTGGAAGTGTACGGTAACAGTGCAACACCAAATGACCCAGTGGTTACGTCACGCAGACAATGTCAGTGATGTCTGAATTGTGAAGAACACAGTGACAGACAATTTCTCCGTAAACAGCCAGGACTCACGAGAGAAGTAGGAGCCCTAATTTTCGAAAACCGACGTGGCGCAATCGATGCGATAGTGGAGAAAATGAAAATCAGTCGTGGGTCAGTTTTCACCACGTTGCACGAAGTTTGAACACGACGGAGGTCGCACCCATCGTTCACTGTATTCCACAAATGAACACTCCGTTTCAAAAGACCCGACGAAGCAAGGAAGGAAGATTAGAGTTTAACGTCCCGTCGACATCGAGGTCATGAGACGCAGAGAACGAGTTCTCGTTGTTTCGAGCACGGGGAAAGACACCGGCCGTTCCGTTTCCTGGGAGCGATTGAGAAAGCTAAGATAAACCTAAATCAGAATGATCTGAACCGTCTTTCTCCCAACGAACCGAGGCAGTAGCGGAAACTTTTCGGAAGTGGCAGGCCAGTCCAGATGACTTCCTTAGTCGTTTAATCATAATGGATGAGTGATGGGTGTTTCAGGATGACCCAGACACAAAACAGCAAAGCACGCAGTGGAAACTTGTAGATTTACTGACGTCGAAGAAGGCGAACACAGAACATTCGTCGATCGAGGTGCAGATTACGCTCGTAAGCGGCAAACTGCCACAAGATCATACTACGGCACTCTCCAGATGAGGTTACTCGAGCCTGTCAGTATGCAGCGCCACAGGAAGCCGTCCGAGGGATTGTTTTTGATCGACGACAACGCCCCAGTACATTCTGTATAGGAAACAGTCACACATGTTGCTGCTTTGGCCATCAAATTTTGCCTCACGTCCTGTGTTCTCGTGACGTGACACCCAGTCAGTGACTTCTTCCTGCCGCCTCAGATGAAGAGACCATCCAGTGGCAGACATTTCCAGGGTGACGACGATGTGATATCTGTGATGCAACGTTTCGTGAACAGCTAAAATCAGACTTACACAACCGTCTCCGCCGAGTCATCTACCGTTGGGAAAAATATTTCCATTGAAGGGTGAATACGTAGAGAAGGTCTAACACGATCACCTACATCATGATCACAGCTTGATTCGTTGGATGCGATTATTAAAATTTTACGACTACCCCTCACACATGCCAGTCTTGAAGGAAATATACTCAAACGTTATGAAATAATACGCTGCACAACACATTTAAAGGGCCATCTTTTCGAAACCTCGTAATTGTCTCCCAATACGGCCTATGAGTCTGAATTTTTTTAAAGGTACGTGCAACCATCCTCTGTCTTGGTACAAAAGCGCGGCGCCCTACAACGTCATCCTCGAGCCCGACAATGGTTCAAACAGGACACATGCGAAATAAAGGCCAAAGCTCAGAAGCTCATGAGAGCTTTAATGTGGGTTAATAGTGTCACATTGGCTCCAAATTTCACCACAATTCTGCCCAACACCACCGTGGAAGTGTTACACGATAGAAAGGTCATCACACTCCCTCTTAACCACATTTCACTCTCTTTTGACGCCTAGGCGATAGAGGTCAGAACAGCGACGCCTAGCGTCAAAATCACACGGGTTTCTTACGGGTCGCCGAGGAAAACATTTAAGACGCACCGCAGCTCAGAATCGACACGAAACGCCTCAAGCGGTGGTGTAAAACGCGTGAATGAAATCACCACTTTCCTTGGGGCGTTGACTCCCACACATTTCGCGGTCGAGAACTACACTCCGCACTGTGATGTCCAACAGGAATACGTTCCCGGCAACTTTTGACTCTAGTGACATCCCATGGACGATACAATCCTTCTCCAAGGACATCGTGGGCCACAAATCCCACCGAACATGATCGCAACACTTTGGAGTGTAGCATGGCCGCAATTTAGCTCTGTTGTACGGAGTGGAATCATTAGGGTCCGTTCAAAACTATTCGACGACGTTTGAATGCGGTCGGAAGCAGCAAAGGGCGCTTATGCTTTTTCAGCCCTCCAGTTTCGCGCCCTCTTTCCTCTTGTGGCGTAATCACAGGGGAAGAGTGAGGGTGCAACGTTGACACATGCATGAATAAAATGGCAAAGGGTCCCTCTAAGACCACCCATTATGGCAACACCCTCGGTGGCATCGGCACACCTTTATTGGAAACTTTAAAAATGTATCCGTACAGAGACAGCCCTTGCTGTAGTCCTAGGCACCTCCAGGCTGACAAAACCCTGACCCCCCACCGACTCAACATACCCGCTATCATCGGCTAGCAGCAGCGTAGCCTGTCTGCAAGTGCCTATGACTCCGTCACGGGTTGTCTCTGTACAGACACATTTTTAAAGTGCTCAACGAAGGCTGACAGGTGACAACAAGGGTGTTGCCGAACTGGTGGTCTTAGAGGGACTCGTTGCCACTTTCTTCACCCATGTACCAATGTCGCACCGCTTTCCCCCCTCTCCCTCCCTCAGACGAGTGTCAAAGGTTTTCAAGTACGTCGTCGTTGCTCATCGCACTGGGAATTCTAATTTTAAACCGCGAAATGTGTGAGAATCAACGCCCCAAGGAAAGTGGTGGTTTCATTCACGCCTTTTACGCCAACCCTTGAGGTTCAAATGGTTCAAATGGCTCTGAGCACTATGGGACTCAACATCTATGGTCATAAGTCCCCTAGAACTTAGAACTACTTAAACCTAACTAACCTAAGGACATCACACAACACCCAGTCATCACGAGGCAGAGAAAATCCCTGACCCCGCCGGGAATCGAACCCGGAAACCCGGGCGTGGGAAGCGAGAACGCTACCGCACGACCACGAGCTGCGGAGCAACCCTTGACGCCTTTTTGTGTCGATCCTGAACGGCGGTGTGGCTTAATTGTTTTCCTCGGCCACCTATAAGAAACCCGTGTGATTTCAACCCTAGGCGTCGCTGTTCTGCCCTCTGTCGCCTAGGCGTCAATAGAGGAAGTGAAATGTGGGTAAGAGGAAATGTGATGACCTTCCTATCGTGTGACACTTCCACGGTGCTGTTAGCCAGAATTGTGGTGAAGCTTTCGGCCAATGTAACACCATTAACTCACATTACAGGTCTCATGAACTTCTGACCTTCGGCCTTTATTTCGCGTGTGTCGCTGTTTGAAGCGTTGTCGTGGCCGAGGATGACGTTGCAACGCGCCACGCTTTTGTACCATTACAGAGGATGGTTGCAGGTATCTTTAAAAAAAATTCAAAGTTCTAGTTCGCAATGGGAAACAGTTACGGGGTTTCTAAAAGTGACCCTTCAATTCTGTTGCGCAGTGTAGATACATATTTAAACCACCTTGATAATATAGCACTAGTCTTTACGATCGTATTCTATTCTCACATCAAAATCGTTGCTTCATATTTCATGAAGTCTCCTATATAATTACTGTTGCTTTCATTATGGAAATTCTGTATACCAAAATGTTTTCCGATGAAACAGTACAGAGCCTAAGGTTGACAACTAATGTTTCAGACGGCTGAGGTTTCTTAGTAACGCAACTGACATGTCGTTCCAGCGTATGCAGCCAGATACAATGTGATTTCGATCTTCCTCTTCACCGCGGGACGCACAGAGCACCTGAGAAGTTCTCGATTCCAGCACGTTCTTAGTATTATCGAGAACTAACGAGTTTTCAGCTACTACATTCGAAAACAAGACCTCGTTTGTGTAGCGTATCGGCTCGTTTCGGTAGCACTCGAAGCCAAAAGGAGAATAGTTGTTGGCTGTTAAAACTTATCAGTTCACGAATGAGTATTCATTCCCGGGTGTTTTGAGCTGCCTCTTCCTACGGAAATTTGCTCCACAGATTTCACTTGTTCTCTTGTTATACAAGAGATTATTTCACTGATAAATGTATTAAAAAACAACACTGGATCATACATACTTGATATTTGCATCAACATAACTCTACTGAATTTCGCTGAGAACTGTTTCATTAATTTTAAAAAATAACTCGGAAACACAGGAGAATAAATATTTTGGAAACAAGTTTCATGAAAATACAGAAGTTGTTTAATTTTCAATTTAAATCTAGATTTAAGTTCTATTCTTTAACCTCTTTTCAACAGAACAAAATCACACAGTAATTTTCCCGACGAATAAACGTCGAATTAATTGTCAGTTTTAAATTAACATTAACAATGATTTTTACAGAATAGTTGCTTTACAATCGCATAAGAAAGACTGCAAAATAAGGAATACACACTAATCCAGAAACTACCTTATTTTTGCATGTGTACAAACAAAAAAGAAGATGACATCCGAAAAACGAACTACAGAAACAAACGTAGCTTTGCTTCACTAACATAAAACTAATTTCCTTAGGGGCGCAGAATACGACGTAGACGCAGGCATGCTAGATATACATCGGTGCTCGTGAGTTGTCACATGGGGATAATGAAAAACTTATATCTTTCTTTCAGTGGTTCATGGCTTCTGTAACTCTATATAATAAAGAACTCTATGATTGGTTTCCGTTCGACGAGGCAGGCCAATAGTTTCGCCTTGTTGGATATGTGAATGCACAGAATTCACGTATGCGGGCTATGGAAAATCGACACAAAACCTGGGTGTTTCGTGTGCTGACGACATTCTTTCCTGATACAGTGCATAGTGAAAAGCTACATCTAGATGGTGCAACAATTTTTAAACTCAGTATTTGAAAACTAGGTGCAGTACACATAGTTTCAGCAGCACAACCTACATCAACATGATTACTCTGCAGTTCACAATTAAATTCCTGGCAGAGAGTTCACGACCTTCAAGCTGTTTCTCTGACGTCCCACTAAGGAACAGTGCGGGGGATATCAAACACTTAAATCTTTCCGTGCGAGTGCTTATTTTGTTATAATGATCATTTCTCCCTACTAAAATGTTTTCGCAATTTGAGGAGAAAGTTGGTGATTGAAATTTCATGAGAAGATCTGCCGCAACGAAAAACGCCTTCGTTTTAATGACTGCCACCCCAATTCGCGTATCGTATCCGTGGTACTTTCTCCCCTACGCAGCGAAAATACAAAACGAGTTGCCCTTCTTAAACTTTTTCGATGTCCTCTGTCAGTCATATATGACGTGAATCCTATACCGTGCAGCAATGCTCCAGAAGAGGATGGACAAGAGTAGAGTAGGCAGTCTGTTTAGTTGACCTGTTCCATCTTCTAATTGTTCTGCCAATAAATCGCAGTCTTTGGTTCACTTTCCTCACAACATAATCTGTGTGAACGTTCCAGTTTTAGTTATTCATAATTATAGTCCCTAAGTATTTAGTTGGATTCACAGCTTTAGATTCGTGTGACTTATCGTATAACAAAAATTCAGCTGTTTGCTTTTTGTACTCATGTGGATGACTTCACGCTTTTCATTATTTAGATTCAGTTGCCACTTTTCGCACTATACAGGTGTCTTGTCTAAATCACTTTGCAGTTGGATCTGATCATCTGATGACTTTACAAGACGGTAAATGACATCATCCGAAAGCAGTCTAAGAGAACTGTTCAGATTGTCTCCTAAATCATTTATATAGATCAGGAACAGTAGACGGCCTATAACACTTCCTTGGGAAACGCCAGATATTACATCTGTTTTACTCGATGATTTTCCGTCATTTACTATGAACGTACATTCTGACAGGAAATCACGAATCGAGTCGCACAACTGAAACTCCGTATGCGCGTTATTTGATTAGAAGTCGCTTGTGAGGAACGGTGTCGAAAGTCTTCTCGAAATCTATAAATATGAAATCAATTCGACGTCCCCTGTCTATATCACTCATTATTTTGTGTGAATGAAGAGCTAGCTGTGCTTTACAAGAACGATATTTTCTTAATCCGTGTTGGGTATCTGTCAATAAATCGTTTTCTTCGAGGTAATTCATGATGTTTGGGCACAGTATATGTTGCAAACTCCCACTGCAAATCGACGTTAGTGATATGGGTCTGTAATTCAGCAGATTTTTTCTACTTCCTTTCTTGGGTATTGGTATGACTTGTGCAACTGTCTAGTCTTAAGCTAAGGAGCTTTCGACGAGCGAGAATTGTATATGACTGCTCAGTATGGAACTATTGCATCAGCATACCTTGAAATGAACCTAACTGGAATACACAGGGTAGTCCATTGATCGTGACCGGGCCACATATTTTCCGAAATAAGCGTCAAACGAAAAAATTACAAAGAACGAAACTAGTCTAGCTTGAAGGGGGAAACCAGATGGCGCTATGGTTGGCCCGCTAGATGACGCTGCCATAGGTGAAACGGATATCAACTGGTTTTTTTTTAAATAGGAACCCTCATTTTTTACTACATATTCGTATAGTACGTAAAGAAATATGAATGTTTTAGTTGGACCACTTCTTTCGCTTTGTGATAGATGGCGCTCTAACAGTCACAAACATATGGCTCACAATTTTAGACGAACAGTTGGTAACAGGTAGGTTTTTTAAAATTAAAATACAGAACGTAGGTACGTTTGAACATTTTATTTCGGTTGTTCCAATGTGATACATGTACCTTTGTGAACTTATCATTTCTGAGAACGCATGCTGTTAGAGCATGATTACCTGTAAATACCACATTAATGCAATAAATGCTCTAAAGATGTCCGTCAACCTCAATGCGTTTGGCAATACGTGTAACGACATTCCTCTCAACAGCTAGTAGTTTGCCTATCGTAATGTTCTCACATGCATTGAAAATGCCTTGATGCATGTTGTCAGGTGTTGTCGGTGGGTCACGATAGCAAATATCCATCAACTTTCCCCACAGAAAGAAATCCGGGGACGTCAGATCCGGTGAACGTGCGGGCCATGGTATGGTGCTTCGACGACCAATCCACCTGTCATGAAATATGTTATTCAATATCGCTTCAACCTCACGCGAGCTATGTGCCGGACATCCATCATGTTGGAAGTACATAGCCATTCTGTCGTGCAGTGAAACATCTTGTAGTAACATCGGTAGAACATTACGTAGGAAATCAGCATACATTGCACCATTTACATTGCCATCGATAAAATGGGGACCAATTATCCTTCCTCCCATAATGCTGCACCACACATTAACCCGCCAAGGTCGCTGATGTTCCACTAGTCGCAGCCATCGTGGATTTTCCGTTGCCCAATAGTGCATATTATGCCGGATTACGTTACCGCTGTTGGTGAATGACGCTTCGTCGCTAAATAGAACGCGTGCAAAAAATCTGTCATCGTCCCGTAATTTCTCTTGTGCCCAGTGGCAGAACTATACACGACGTTCAAAGTCGTCCCCATGCAATTCCTGGTGCATAGAAATATGGTACAGGTGCAATCGATGTTGATGTAGCATTCTCAACACCGACGTCTTTGAGATTCCCGATTCTCGCGCAATTTGTCTGCTACTGATGTGCGGATTAGCCGCAACAGCAGCTAAAACACCTACTTGGGCATCATCGTTTATTGCAGGTCGTGGTTGACGTTTCACATGTGGGTGAACACTTCCTGTATCCTTAAATAACGGCCGGCCGCGGTGGTCTAGCGGTTCTGGCGCTGCAGTCCGGAACCGCAGGACTGCTACGGTCGCAGGTTCGAATCCTGCCTCGGGCATGGGTGTGTGTGATGTCCTTAGGTTAGTTAGGTTTAAGTAGTTCTAAGTTCTAGGGGACTTATGACCTAAGATGTTGAGTCCCATAGTGCTCAGAGCCATTTGAACCATTTTTGAACCTTAAATAACGTAACTATCCGACGAACGGTCCGGACACTTGGATGATGGCGTACAGGATACCGAGCAGCATACATAGCACACGCCCGTTGGGCATTTTGATCACAATAGCTTTACATCAACACGATATCAACCTTTTCCGCAATTGGTAAACGGTCCATTTTAACAAAGGTAATGTATCACGCAGCAAATACCGTCCGCACTGGCGGAATGTTACGTGATACCACGCACTTACACGTTTGTGACTATTACAGCGCCGTCTATCACAAAGCGAAAAAAGTGGTCCAACTAAAACATTCATATTTCTTTACGTACTACACGAATATGTAATAAAAATGGGGGTTCCTATTTTAAAAAAAACGCAGTTGATATCCGTTTGACCAATGGCAGCGCCATCTTGCGGGCCAACCATAGTGCCATCTGGTTTCCCCCTTCAAGCTAGACAAGTTTCGTTCTTTGTAGTTTTTTCGTTTGATACTTGTTTTGTGAGATATTTGGCACGCTGACTATCAATGGACCACCCTGTAGTCTGGACCTAAGGCCTTGCTTTTATTAAGTGACTTAAGCCGCTTCGTTACACCGTGGATATCTATGTCTAAGTTACTCATGTTGGCAGTTGTTCTTGATTATAATTATGGAATATTTACTTCTTCTCCTTTGTTGAAGCAAGTCCGAAAAACCGTGTTTAGTAACTCTGCTTTAGTGGCACTGTCAGCAGTAACATTACAGTCGCTATTGCGTAGTGAACGTATTAACTGCATCTTGCCACTGGTGTTCTTTACATACGATTAGAATCTCTTTGGGTTTTCTGCCAGACTTCGAGATAGAGTTTCGTTGTCGACACTATTAAAAGCACGTCGCATTGAAGTTCGTGCTAAATTTCGAGTTTCCGTAAAACTTCGCCAGTCTTGGGGATTTTGTGTTCTTTTAAATTTGGGATACTTTTTTCGTTGCTTCAACAGTGTTCCGACCCGTTTTGTTCAACATGTGGAATCAGTGCCATCTCTTATTACTTTACATCTTTCAGTTGCCGTCGACACTGCTACTTTGAATCTAAACAAAATCATATCTACGCTTACATAGTCAGATTGGAAGGAGGCAGGAGTCAAGCGAATTTTTATCTCCTTTTTCAAGCAGACATATACTACGTTTAATTTTGGTAGATTTGAATGTTACAGTATTCATTCTTCCTACAACAACCTTGTAGTCACTAATCACTTTATCCGTCATGATGCTGCCAATTTGCTCAGGATTATTTGTTGCTAAGAGGTCAAGTACGTTTTCGCAACCATTTACACTTAGAGTGGGCTCCTGAACTAATTTTTCGATATAATTTTCTGAGAAAGCGTTATACAGCTAAATCTACACCGATACTCCGCAATCTACCCTACGGCGCGTGGCGGAGGGTACCCTGCACCACTATTAGTCATTTCCTTTCCTGTTCCTCTCGCAAATAGAATGAGGGAAAAACAACTATCTTATATGCCTTCGTGTGAGCCATAATTTCTCATATCTTACCTTCGTGGTCCTTACGCGCAATGTATGTTGGAGGCAACATAATCGTTTTGCAATCAGTTTCAAGTACCTGTTCTCAAAATTTTCTCAGTGGTATTCCTCGAAAAGAACGTCGCCTTCCCCCCAGGGATACTCATTTGAGTTCCCGAATCATCTCTGTAACACTTGCGTGTTGTTCGAACCTACCAGTAACAAGTCTAGCAGCCCACCTGTGAATTGCATCGATGTCTTCCTTTGACCTGACTCTGTACAGATCTCAAACACTAGTCCAGTACCCAGAACAGGTCGCACTAGCGTCCTATATGCGGTCTACTTTACAGATGAACCGCACCCTCCCAGAATTCTCCCAATAAACCGAAGTCGATCATTCGCCTTTCCTACCTGTCCCTACATGCTCGTTCCCTTTCATATTGCTTTATAGCGTTACGTTCAGATATTTAAAGGACGTGACTGTGCCAAGCAGGACACTACTAATGCTGTATCCGAACACTAAAGGTTTGTTTTTCCTACTCATCCGCATTAACTCACATTTTTTTACATTTAGATTTAGCTACCGTTCATCAAACCAACTAGAAGTTTTGTCTAAGTCGTCTTGTATCTTCCTATAGTCACTAAACTTACCGTTCACCACAACACCATCAGAAAACAACAGCAGACTGCTGCCCACCCTGTCCGTCAAATCATTTATGTATACAGAGAACAACAGCGATCCTATCACACTTCCCTGGGGCCCTCCTGACGGCACCGTTGTCTCTGATGAACACTTATTGTTGAGGACAACATATTGGATTCTATTACATAAGAAGTCTTAGGCCACTCACATATCTGAGAACCTATTCCATATCCTCGTACCTTCTATAACAGCCTGCGACGGGGCACCGTGTCGAACGTTTCCCGAAAATCTAGAAATACACACTACTGGCCATTAAAATTACTACACCACGAAGATGACGTGCTACAGACGCGAAATTTAACCGACACGAACAAGATGCTGTGGTATGCAAATGATTAGCTTTTCAGAGCATTCACGCAAGGTTGGCGCCGGTGGCGACACCTACAACGTGCTGACATGAGGAAAGTTTCCAACCGATTTCTCATACACAAACAGCAGTTGACCGGCGTTGCCTGGTGAAACGTTGTTGTGATACCTCGTGTAAGGAGGAGAAATGCGTACTATCACGTATCCAACTTTGATAAAGGTTGGATTGTAGCCTATCGCGATTGCGATTTATCGTACCGCGACATTCCTGCTCGCGTTGGTCGAGATCCAATGACTGTTAGCAGAATATGGAATCGGTGGGTTCAGGAGGGTCATACGGAACGCCGTGCTGGATCCCAACGGCCTCGCATCACTAGCACTCGAGATGACAGGCATCTTACCCGCATGGCTGTAACGGATCGTGCAGCCACGTCTCGATCCCTGAGTCAACAGATGGGGACGTTTGCAAGACAACAACCATCTGCACGAACAGTTCGACGACGTTTGCAGGAGCATGGACTATCAGCTCGGAGACCATGGCTGCGGTTACCCTTGACGCTGTATCACAGGCAGGAGCGCCTGCGATGGTGTACTCAACGATGAACCTGGGTGCATGAATGGTAAAACGTCATTTTTTCGGATGAATCGATGTTCTGTTTACAGCATCATGATGGCCGCATCCGTATTTGGCGATATCGCGGTGAACGCACATTGGAAGCATGTATTCGTCATCGCCATACTGGCGTATCACCCGGCGTGATGGTATGGGATGCCATTGGTTACACGTCTCAGTCACCTCTTGTTCGCATTGACGGCACTTTGAACAGTGGACGTTACATTTCAGATGTGTTACGACCCGTGGCTCTACTCTTCATTCGATCCCTGCGAAACTCTACATTTCAGCAAGATAATGCACGACCGCATGTTGCAGGTGCTGTACGGGCCTTTCTGGATACAGAAAATGTTCGACTGCTGCCCTGGCCAGCACACTCTCCAGATCTCTCACCAACTGAAAATGTCTGGTCAGTGGAGGCCGAGCAGCTGGCTCGTCACAATACGCCAGTCACTACTCTTGATGAACTGTGGTATCGTGTTGGAACTGCGTGGGCAGCTGTACCTGTACACGCCATTGAAGCCCTGTTTGACTCAATACCCAGGCGTATCAAGGCCGTTATTACGGCCAGAGGTGGTGGTTCTGGGTACTGATTTCTCAGGGTCTGTGCACCCAAATTGCGTGAAACTGTAATCACATCTAGGCGCTCAGTCCAGAACTGCGCGACTGCTACGGTCGCAGTTTCGAATCCTGCCTCGGGCATGGATGTGTGTGATGTCCTTAGGTTAGTTAGGTTTAAGTAGTTCTAAGTTCTAGGGGACTGATGACCACAGATGTTAAGTCCCATAGTGCTCAGAGCCATTTTGTAATCACATGTCAGTTCTGGTTTGTCCAATGAATACCCGTTTATCATCTGGAATTGTTCTTGGTGTAGCGATTTTAATGGTCAGTAATGTAGAATCTGCTTGTTACCTTTCATCCACAGTTCGCACTTTATTATGAAAGAAAAGGGCAAGCTGAGCTTCGCACAAGCGATGCTGTCTAAAACCATGATGATTCGTGGACATAAGCTTCTGAGTCTCAGGAAACTTTATTATATTCGAACTGAGAATATGTTCACAGATCCCACAGCAAGCCGATGTTAGGGATACTGGTCAGTAATTTTGCGTGTCCGTTCTTTTGCCCTTCTTATACACAGGAGTGAGGCCGGCCGAAGTGGCCGTGCGGTTAAAGGCGCTGCAGTCTGGAACCGCAAGACCGCTACGGTCGCAGGTTCGAATCCTGCCTCGGGCATGGATGTTTGTGATGTCCTTAGGTTAGTTAGGTTTAACTAGTTCTAAGTTCTACGGGACTAATGACTTCAGCAGTTGAGTCCCATAGTACTCAGAGCCATTTTTGAACACAGGAGTGACCCGTGCGTTTTTCCAGTTGCTGGGAACTTTGTGCTCGGTTAGAGATTCACAATAAATGCAAGCTAAGTAAGGGGCCAATGCCGTAGAGTACTCTTTAAAAAATAGAAATGGGATTCCATCCGGACCTGGCGACTTATTTCTTTTCAACTGCTTCAGTTGTTTCTTTAGCCCAGGCATGCTTAGTACTATGTCCTCATTGCAGGAGTCTTTTCGATGGTCAGACGATGGTATATTTGTACGTTTCTCCTGCGTGAACGATTTCTTGAACGTGAAACTTAAAACGTCGACTTTCGTTTTGCTACTTTCAACTGACACACCAGACTTGTCAACAGCTAACTGGATGAAAGGTTTCGACCAACTTAGTGATTTTACATACGACCAGAATTTTTTCGGGCACTCTGCCAGATCAGTTGCTACTGTATGACGGTCGTAGTACATTAAGTACGAGTATAAAGGGCAAGCGTGAGGAAGTGATCTCCACATGCATGGGTCAAGGCACCGCAAGGTGTGTGGCGGGGATTGCACAGTGTTTTCCCATGGTTCCTATTCCATTCGCCAGAGTTACACGTAATTGTCACATAAAAGATATGAGCCCGAATTTCACTAATTTTACCGTACTGAACATCACGCGAGATGTATGTTGGAGAGAAGGAGTAAGTTCCTTGACTCATAACGTGAATTTTTGGAATTTTGTAAAGCTCTCCACGGTCCATAAAGTATTTCACGTAACATCTGCAGTTCGTTGAACATTACTGTGACATTCGGGAGGACGACGGTTCAACCCCGCGTCCGGCCTTTCTGATTTAGGTTTTCCGTGATTTTCCTAAATCACTCCAGGCAAATGCTGGGATGGTTCCTTTGAAAGGGCACGGCCGACGTCCTTCCCCGTCCTTTCCTAATCCGATGTGACCGATGACCTCGCTCTCTGGTCTCCTCCCCTACAACAACCCAACCCAACATCTCTGAATCTTTTCTGTCTCTTCCGGTAAAGTAACTTGGAAGGGCTCCGAGATCTACGAGCAATACTAAACAATTCTCTGAACGCAGATTTTGTAACCGACCTCTATTGCGACTTTAGGATTCCTTCAATACATCCGAGACTGGCATCTGCCTTCCTCACGGACAGTATCATGTGGCTGTACCGCCATGAACCACTTCGGACAGAAAGTTATAGATACTTAAAGACCATGAATGACTGTAGCAATTAGTGGGCGACAGTGTAGTTAAATGATATCGAATCGATTCGTCTGTTTACGCACATTATAGTACGTTTATTTACATTTAATGCCAGGGCGCTAACGGTCTGTCTGCATTTTTAAACAAATTTCTAACGCTGTCACCTCCCTATGCAGAAGTACGTGATCTTGAAAGAGCCTCATGCCAGGGCGCTAACGGTCTGTCTGCATTTTTAAACAAATTTCTAACGCTGTCACCTCCCTATGCAGAAGTACGTGATCTTGAAAGAGCCTCATGCCAGGGCGCTAACGGTCTGTCTGCATTTTTAAACAAATTTCTAACGCTGTCACCTCCCTATGCAGAACTACGTGATCTTTTAAGAGCCTCATACGGCTACAGACTCCATCTGCCACGTAATGTAAATGCGCGTGTGGCTAGGGCCTCCCGCCTGGTAGACCGGTAGCCTGCTGCAAGTATTTTTAGTTGAGGCCACTTCGGCGACTTGCGTGTCGATGAGGATGAAATGATGATGAAGACAACACAACACCTACTCCCCGAGTGGAGAAAACCTCCGACCCGGCCAGGAATCGAACCTGGGCCCCTGGCATGACTTTCTACCGTACTGACTACTCAGCTATGGAGGCGGACATCTGCCAGGTTATTTATGTAGGGTGAACCCAATCACGAATTTTTAGATGTTGTTTAGGACTAATTTATGAGCATTTTGTTACAAGGGACCCGTGGTCTCCGTTGGCTGGTAGTTGAGAGGCAGGGAGACTATGAGGGCAGATGATGATTTTATGTCAAGGTCACAGCCACACTTCCGAGAAATCCACCCCCCTCTCCTCAAACCTGTCAGCCACTTGGGTTTGGTACATTCAAGGTCAGGATGTAACTTGAAGTGTGTCAAGTTTTCTCCCCTTCCACTGCCCATATCTGTAAGGTAACTGTGTGTGGGTCATTGAAGGTCCGGATGTAAGCAAATACCTCACCCGTACTTTTAGGGTACGTGACATAAAAAGGGCGGGGAAACGAAGGTCACCATCCCCCTCTGTCGCCTTCTTCTTCTAGTCCAATACGAATCATTCTCCCCATGCCATCGACCCTTTTTATTACTATTGCAACTGTAAGTGTTTCATCACTCAAGGCCAATATACCGTAGTGAAAGGATCATGAAGCGCCATCAGCCACTGTCTCTGACCAGAATAGAAAAAAGTCTGTCACGTTCGAAAGTAAGTATTAGTACATACATCTCTCTCATTATTAATCAGTTATTAATATCCTATGTGTTTTTAGATATACCAACGATTTTTCTTTTTTCCACAAATGAGTATATATTTAATAATAGTCTATATGTTTTTTGGAAATTCTGACGATTTTTATTTTTTATTTTCCAAAAGAGAAAAGCCCCCGTGATGCGGCACTAGCTAAAATGTTGGACCAGAACATGCAGGTGTTTAAGATTCTATTGTCTGCACGACCACCACGGCAGCAGACACCTGAATTATGGGACAGGGAAACGCGGCTAGCATATGCACTGCAGCAGCAGTCACAGCGACAGGCTACCTGGTATACGACAAATATTCCCAGACATCGAGTTCCCATTATCGGCATCATCAGCACCACTCATCAATCTGCTACCATGGCATAACTCGCCTATTAAGGTGATGTTATTTTCTGTAATGTACAGTCTAAATATGAGTGGTAGTAAATGTCTGGTTGTAGGATTATATTCAGATTGTGAGTTCAGCAAACTGGTAATGGTTGAAAAGCCCAATATAGTGATATGACTGTAAAGATTTCACACTACGAATGGCATATATTATGCTACAATTTCTCAGATATATCTACAATGGTCAATGGTCAAATGTCTCCTGTGTTACCAAATTACCACATAGTATGTTATTTTATTTATTTTATTTACACGCCAAGTTTCGTAGGACCAAATTGAGGAGTAAATCTCCAAGGTCATGTAACGTATCAGTACATGAAATTACAACATAAAAGTAGAAACAGATAAAAATAAAATGTTTATGAACCCGAAAAAGCAAATCCATAAGTTTAAGTAAAAGCAATTAACAATACAACAAGAATCAACTTTCTTTTTCAAGGAAATGCTCGCCAGAATAGAAGGAGTGACCCCTTACGAAACTCTTTAGTTTCGATTTGAAAGCGCGTGGATGCTAAGATTTTTGAAATCAATGGTCCAACTTCTGGAGCAGTATTTTGTGAGCAACACAATCAAACGCCTTAGTTAAATCAAAAAATATGCCTAGCATTCGAAAACTTTTTTTAACCCATCCAGTACATCACAGAGAAAAGAGATTATAGCATTTTCAGTTGTTAAGCGACTTCTAATGCCGAACTGTACAATTGATAGCAAATCGTGTGATATAAAATGATCCATTATCCTTACATACACGGCCTTCTCAATAACTTTTGCAAACACTGATGCATGGAAATCAGTCTAAAATTGTCTACGTTATCCGTTTCTTCCTTTTAATGAAGCGGCTTAACTACTAAGTACTTTAATCGTTCAGGAAACTGACCATTGAAAAATTACAAATGTAAGTAAGTACAGGACTAACATGTGCAGCACAGCTCTTTAATATTCTGCTAGGCACTCCATCATAACCATGAGAGTCCTTAGTCTTCAGTGATTTAATTATTGACTCAATCTCCCTCTTGTCTGTATCACTGAGGAGTATTTCAGACATCAATCTCGGAAAGGCATTTGCCAAGAGAGTTATATGATTCCCCGTAGAAGCTAAATTTTTGTTTAATTCACCAGCAATGCTCAGAAAATGATTGTTAAATACCGTACATATATCTGATTTATCAGTAACAGAAATATTTTTACTGCGAACTGACTTTATATCGTCGACCTAGTGCAGCTGACCAGAAACTTCCTTCACAACTGACCATATGGTTTTAATTTTATACTGTGAATTAGCTATTCTCTTTGCATTCCACATACTCTTTGCCTTCCTAATAACTTTTTAAGCACCTTATAATACTGTTTGTAATGCGCTACTGCAGCCTCATTGTGACTACTTCTAACATTTTGATATAATTCCCGCTTTGTTGTACATGATATCCTTATCCCACTAGTCAGCCACCTATTAACTGCTATTACCCCGTTTAGAACGTTCTAATGGAAAGCAACTCTCAAAGAGCATGAGAAATGTGTTAAGGAAAGCATTATATTTATCATCTATGTTATCGGCACTATAAACATCCTGCCACTCTTGTTCCTTGACAAGGTGTAAAAAACTACTTGGAAAAAGCACAGTCTGCCTCTGATCATACTAATTTAGGAGACCTACCAACATCCTATTTCTTGCACCATCATAGACAAAATTTATATTGAAGTCACCACATATAACTAATTTCTGCTATTTCCTACAAAGTGAATCATGAGCCCTCTCTAGCTTGAGCAGAAATGCTCTGAAGTCAGAGTTAGGGGACCTATAAACAACAACTATTAGAAGTTTAGTTTCATTAAATTGAACTGCCCCTGAACATTATTCAAATATCTATCTGTTCAGTGCAGTGCTGTGATAGGTCTATGGACTCAAAAGGAATACTGATTTTTTTACGTACATAGCCACTCCCCCACCCCACAAGGAAGTCCTTGAAAAACAGCCAGCTATTCGCGAAGTTAAACTTACGATCACCTGAAAAATTCAGATGTAAAGAAATACACTTACTTTTCTAAATAATACTCAGTTTTAGCTTTTGAAGTACTTTTGGCTTTTAAATAATGGTTGTAAGTGTTCCAGACTGCTAATAGTTGTCAATAATCTCGACAACTTAATGTATACTGGTATTTCAGACCAAAGATAAATAAACGAGTCAAACCATGGTTTGTTCGCTAAGGTGTCAATACAGGTGTCAAGCGAAAGAGTCCTGAATTCAGAATTAAACATCTCAAAAGCTAAGATCGATAGACGAGTGCAACAAAACGAATGTTTATTGTGAAAGCTGTGAGCAGTTTGTGCAGAAGTTACACAAAAGTTTCTAAATAGTTCGAAAAGCTGCAAACAGATGGCACTGTAATCGCAATACATAGTCTCTATAACTTGTGCGCCGCAGTTCAGTGCTATCAGCTGCACCGTTAAAGCGTAAAAGGCGGTTAGCGTACCGAAGGAAGAAGTATAAATCATGTATTCCACTGAGCAACGTATTTTTCTGGTACAGGTATACCACAGGTTAGAACACAGCCCTGCGGCAACTAGGCGCAGTTTCCAAACACGGTTTACTGTTGCAACAGGACCCGATGTGAAAACCATTCTCAAGCTCATCGCCAAACTCCAACGGTCAGAAATGGCTCTAAGCACTATGAGACCATCTGAGGTCATCAGTCCCCTAGACTTAGAACTACTTAAACCTAAGTAACCTAAGGACATCACACACATCCACGCTTGAGGCAGGATTCGAACCTGCGACCGTAGCAGCAGCGCGGTTCGGGACTGCAGCGCCTAAACCGATCGGTCACAGTGGTCTGCTCCAACGGACAAGTAGCGTTGCTGATGATCTAGCAGGGTATACTCCTGAAAATATTGCCACGATTTCTTGGATTATTCAGCAAAATCCAGGGACATCCGTCCGAAGCATTAGAGCAGAGACTGGTTTGAAGTGTTCCAGCACGCAGAAAATACTGTAACACAGCTACACTTGTTTCCACGCAAAATCCAAAGCCAGCACGCCATAGCTGAATTGTGTTACAGAGGGCTGATTTTGTGAACCGTATGACTGATAAGGAAGGATTTCCTGTTGGCTGTATGTGGTTCACAGATGAAATGGAGTCGCTAATAAATAAAACTGGCGATTTTGAGGTTCCGAAAATGCCCGATCACTAGTCAACGTTACGTTGCTATTTTGGAACAATTGCGTTGCATTATTGCAAATTTACCGGCACGTGTATGGATTGACCTCCATATTCTTCTGATTTGACTTCTTGTTACTACTTTTTGTGGGCACATTGAGAGACACTGTCTGCCGGAACCATCCCACCAAGATGGACGAGCTTGAATAGGCGATCTGTGTGGACTCTGAATGTATTTTCCTTGAGACACTGCAGGACGTGATGGCAAATTTCATTGTTCGTTTGCACCGCCTACGTCCTACGATTAATGGACGTTCCGGAATCATTGTGAAGTGATTGCACAGGTAGCTTGCAGAGGACAAGTTTAATTACGCATGCTGATACTGAACAAGCCGCACAGCGTACAGCGCCATCTGTTAAAGGCTTTTCAGACTATTCGAAGATTCTGTATAACATTTTTACAGCTTTCATAATAAGCATAGGTACCTTTGTTGCACTCGTCGCTCTTAGTTTTCGAGATATTTAATTCTGAAATCAGGGATTCCTTCATGGACACCCCGTATGAATTTACAGAAGAAGCTGCGTTTCACACGACGGGTGTTTGCAGTTGCTCGATTTCCCGAAAATGCATTATAATTCTCACCCATAATACTTGTGGCAAGAAATTTATGTCAGTGGGATATATTTTACGTCTTTGTGTGTCGGTCAATACGATCTTGTTCGTAGGTAGGAACGACCTGCGCGTATTTCCAGTCATGTTGCACACTCCGTCGCTCCGGAAAGCTAAGTAAACTTATGCTATACTAAAATGAGTTTAAACTGAAGACATGCGTCGATAAACTCTTTTATCGCGCTCTGCTTAGAAGCAAAGGCAGGAGGAGGAAATCTAACGCTGAATCACACGTCACTCACCAAGATTCCTTGTGAAGAATTCTCACACGTAAAGATCTCGCGCTAAGTTCTTTGAGATTCACTCTGAATATCCACGAAGCATTACTAACATCACGAAGTTGTCACTTGTACTTACGTGTGATGTGTTTTTGCTTCGGTGATGATTTGATGCAGCTCTCCCTCCAATCCTGTCATTTGCCAGCTATCCATTTCAGCACAACTGCTACATTCCACATCATTGCTGATCTATCTTTTACACACATAGAAAGGCCTTCACCTGCGATTCATGCCTTCCACTATGCCTTGAACTAAAAATTTCACTTATGACTAATGTCGTAAAATATGAGAAACCAATCTCTCTCTTCGGTTCATTATGTTCTTTGTTAGGCATTTCTATCGTTGACTCGTTGCAACATGTCTTCACCAATTGCACGATCAATCCATCGATTCTTTATTCCTCCTCCGTAACACAACACTTGAAAGGCCTCCAGTGGTTTCATTTCTGACGTCCCCATTGTTAATGTTTTGCCACTATAGCTGTCACAAGGTTTATATTTTTCATGTCTCCGGTTGCTTCTTTGTATAGGAAGCCCTTTTTGCATTGTGCAATCCTTGCTGGTCTGTCTTCCCTGTATTCTCCTTCTTTGTCTATTCTACAATGATGTGCAAAACTTAAGGACGAAAGTAATTCTCACATGACGTGTCACAACCAAGTAATATAGCTCGATGAAACTTGGACCCTGTATAGAGATGTACTACAGAATAGTACTGAACGTAAATGAAAGAAATACGCAATGAGAATATTTACACTGAATTCACCGCGGTTCGTGATGGTCCTCTCGTCATTACCAAAGGCAGAAAATAGTTTTTAATGGGTGCGTGATCGCCACAGACGGCAGTGCATGCACTGCAAGGTGCTCCCGTGTGGCCACAAGGCTGGTAAGCGGTTTCATTCCACCACCAGCGAGGCTGACGACAGCTGGATGGTCGTTGGTGCATGTGGACGTGCTGCAATACGTCCCTCCACCACATCCCACAGGTGCTCGATGGTATTCAAGTCGGGGAAGCCGCTCCATTCGCCGAACATCCTCCCGTTGGAGAAGTACAGTGTCACAATACCGTTGACCAGTGAGTTACCACGGTCAAGGCTTTGGAGGTCAGCCCGCCCATGCAACATTATGCCTCCCCACACCATAACACCTGGACCGCCAAAACGATCATGTTCGACAATGTTCCTGGGTGCATCATGTGTTTCCACCTCTCGCCGTATGAGGATACGTGATGCACACAGGAACATCGTCGACCATGATCGTTTTAGCGGTCCAGGTGCTATGGTGTCGATAGACACAACGTTACATGGGTGTCTTGACCCCCAAATCTTTGAACATGTTACTTTCACCGGTTAACGTTACTGTGACCTGCTACTCCTTCCCCATGTGCCTCTTCTCGGGATGCATTCGGCCCTGACTTCATGTTTATGGATGACAATGCGTGATCGCATCAAACAGCACAAGTGAAGGAGCTCTTGCAACGAAGGGATATTCGGCAAATGGCCTGGCCTGCCCATTTCCCCGACTTAAATCCCATCGAGCACGCGTGGGATGCATTGGGGACACCTATCGCAGCACATCCACATGCAGTAGAGACCATCCAAGAACTGTCAACCGCACTGGTGCAGGAATGGAACCCCCGACCACAAGACCTCTGTACCAACCTTGTGGCCAGCTTGGGAGCGCGTTGTAAAGCATGCAGTGCCGTCGGTGGTGATCACACTCCACGATAATATCTAAGTTCGGCGTTTTGCAGCGTCCAGGAGGCCATCGTGGCTCCCTGTGACTACAGTATAAATATCTTCTTTGAACTAAGTGTCATTTTTGTTCATATCATTGCGTATTACTTCAGGTTACCTTGTGTTCTATATTATAGTAGTTCTCTCTATGTTTGGTCCAAGTTTTATCGCGATACAAAAAATGGTTCAAATGGCTCTGAGCACTATGGGACTTAACATCTATGGTCATCAGTCCCCTAGAACTTAGAACTACTTAAACCTAACTAACCTAAGGACAGCACACAACACCCAGTCATCACGATCGCGATACAGCTGAGTACCCGGCGTTCCCCGTGGTATGTATTTATTTCAGTCTTCCATGAATCCATCTCCTCCTCCCCCTTCTCTCTGCCCATCTTTTTCTTCCGTTCCTCTCTGGTTGGTTGATTGATATGGAGGAGGTGACTAAACAGCGAGGTTATCGGTCCCATCGGATTAGGGAAGGATGGGGAAGGAAGTCGGGCGTACCCTATTAAAGGAACCATCACGAATTTGCCTGAAGCGATTTAGGGAAATCACGGAAAACCTAAATCAGGATGGCCGGACGCGAGTTTGACCCGTTGTCCTCCTGAAAGCGAGTCCAGTGTACTAACCACTCCGCCACCTCTCTCGGTCTGCCTTTCTCTGTCTATCTCCTCCTCCCCTTATCAGTGACAATCTCCTCCTTCCTCTCTCTGCCTGTCCATCTCGTCCTACCCCGCTCTCTCCCCACGTTATTACCCATATCTCAATACGAGATTACTGGCTCTTACGTCCACAGAGTTTCTTTCCAGACAGTAAGTAGTATGTGTACCAAGTGGTTGAATTCCATCCAAGGATTTAGAATGAGCTTTTACCCGTGGCTTTGCCCGCATACACACGTCGTATATATTTAACATATTTCACTCAGATTTTTGCACAAATAATTCACCTATGCCTCTAGCGAATTTCGCCCTGCAATTTCGTTTTCACGCAGCTCAATAATTATGGCGTCATATCTCCTGAACAAAGTATCGCACATTCATATATTTTATGGGTACGTCCAATGGCGTATGTGGATACTGTATGCGAAATGTATTGCGAATAGAGTTAGTAACAAATAAGTAGTAAATTTAAACGTCATACATGATGCGGCAGTTTTCCACGCATCTAAGTGTTTACGACGTCATATCTCCTGAACTGTATGTCTAATAATGATATAATCATTGTTGTACATTCAGTGGTATATGCTGGAAACCGTCTTCTAACTTTGTCGTGAACACAGTAGTAAAGAAGTAACAAACTAAAACGTCATGTCTGATGTACAGTTTTACTATATGAAGAGCGAAAATGTAGTAAGCGATAAACTTATTTCGATTCATCATTTTCTGGGGGCTGTTAGCGAGAAAAAGTTACGCAGAGGTTTGAAACTATATGTCAAGGTTGCTCCAAGTGTCTACGTCCTCTCATTCTGAAATACTGGATGACTAAAATCTGCGTATTCTCGCGTCGTGAGTCACACTTTTTTTTCACCTCCACCCTCACCCCCACACCTTTGTGAGGTAGGTGGTTTTTACCGCCATAGCGATACTTCCCAGACAGTATTGCCGGCCGGGGTGGCCGAGCGGTTCTAGGGGCTACAGTCCAGAACCGCGCGACCGCTACGGTCGCAGGTTCGAATACTGCCTCGGGCATGGATGTGTGTGATGTCCTTAGGTTAGTTAGGTTTAAGTAGTTCTAAGTTCTAGGGGGGCTGATGACCTTAGCAGTTAAGTCCCATGGTGCTCAGAGCCATTTTGAACCAGACAGTATGTGATATGTGTACCAAGTTTGGTTGAAATCGGTAAAATGGTTTAGGAGGAGATTTGGAACAAACGTACATACATATTTTATAGTATAATATGTATGGATGTTACCTAGCAGTGACACATTATGTTAAAGTCTGTTTCGTCCTTTAAGTTTTTCACACCAATGTACATGCAAGACGTCCGTTGTCACGTAGTGGTTATAGTCGGTGGATGAAGATGTGCGGATAACTGCTTCGATGTTTACCTACTGAAATTATTTACCATTTGTGATTTCTATTAAGTTCTGGGACTTCTTTATGGAATTAAATAATTTGCTAGAATATTCTACGTATATATGAATAGGAGCACATTGTACGTGTATACAAATAGGAGCAGTCTCCGCTGAGACAGGAAGTTCAGGTCCGGCTTTAGCTTCCTGTGTGCTTTAAAAAAATGCTTTCGGTGCGAAGTATTAATTTCTATTGACGGTCCTGCTCTCCTGACTGGTACTTAATTCCGCATTCTACGTGACGATATTAGAGCCGTCAAATACACGTTTCACAATATTAAGCACCCGTCTCAGTTCCTGCTAACTTTCGGCGACCACTGCTATTTCATCAGGGAACCATATCATGCTGATTTTTTTCCATAGCAAACAACTCCTCGATCGAGATAGTTCTTGGTGCTCTAACTGTTCCTTTTATATACAAATTAAGCATCAGATTTGTCTACGAGCAAGTCTGCCTTTCACCCTCCCTAATTTTGTCTTCTTGTACAGTGCCCTCTGTGCTTATTATTCCAACTTGCTTCGCATAAAGGAAATGCATTTCAATTTTTCAAAAGTCCTTCTCCAAACTCCAAATCTACGATGAAATATGTGTTCCTCGTTTATCGTAAACTTTGCTCGCGGTGCCTATACTTCTCCTAAAGTGCTCCAGATCCTCGTTGTTGTTGTTGTGGTCTTTAGTCCTGAGACTGGTTTGATGCAGCTCTCCATGCTAATCTATCCTGTGCAAGCTCCTTCATCTCCCAGTACCTACTGCAACCTACATCCTTCTGAATCTGCTTAGTGTATTCATCTCTTGGTCTCCCTCTACGATTTTTACCCTCCACGCTGCCCTCCAATGCTAAAGTTGTGATCCCTTGATGCCTCAGGACATGTCCTACCAACCGATCCCTTCTTCTAGTCAAGTTGGGCCACAAACTTCTCTTCTCCCCAATCCTATTCAGTACCTCCTCATTAGTTACGTGATCTACCCACCTAATCTTCAACATTCTTCTGTAGCACCACATTTCGAAAGCTTCTATTCTCTTCTTGTCCAAACTATTTATTGTCCAGATCCTCACCTAATCTAATTCCAATTCTCCGCGATACTCTTCGATGAAGTACCCGAGCGATTATTTTTATGCATGTGCCTATAGACTGATTGTACAGTGATCTTCACAACCACCCGCTCTTTCTTTCTTCTGAAGTGTAACGGTTACAGTCTTTTCAAAACTTGATAGAATACACCCAGTTATGTTAATGTTTTTAAGGGTTTGTTTTTTCGTATTCGTACTTATACAAGGAATATTGTTTATAGACCATCTTTGGCGACTATAATAAAAGTCATATTTAGAACATAGTTGTTTCGCTTTATTTTAGAGCATCGTCAATGGTCACTGTAATAGTTGGATATTTCCTACAGACTTGTTTGTCAAGATCTTAAATAGGTCTCATGATTTACATTGCTACTATTAAACAGGATTAAATTACAATTATTACTCAAGATTTTTGTTTCCTACTTCATTCCTAATATTCTTCCACATATAGGCGCTCGATTTGTAGAACACTGTCTTCACTGACACTATATATATTTACGTCGTCATATTGTGCAGTTACAACTTACGCCCTCGTACAGTTTGTTTTCATGTTGCTCAAAATGGTTCAAATGGCTCTAAGCGGTATGGGACTTAACATCTGAGGTCATCAGTCTCCTAGACTTAGAACTACTTGAACCTAACCAACCTAAGAACGTCACACACATCCATGCCCGAGGCAGGATTAGAACCTGCGACCGTAGCAGCAGCGCGGTTCCGGACTGAAGCGCCTAGAACCACTCGTCCACAGCGGCCGGCTTTCATGTTGCAAGATGCGATTGTCTTATGTTTTGTTTTCTGTGGTTGTGGAAGTGTCTGTTGCTCGTCTGTGTGTGCTTTCATTAATTTCCGACTAGTATGTGTGACTGCATATATATATAACGAGAGACCAATTTGTTGCTAGCACCGTTATAGCACTTTTGACTTTTTTGACGGAGCCACAACCTCACCACTGCTTTCACCGCCTCATCATTGTCAAAGTGAAGTCTTCGAAAGTGTTCTCTACGTATTTGCAAAAGACGAAAATCGGAAGTGTTCAAGTCGGGACTGCATGGAGGGTGATCGATGGCAGTGAATACAAAGTGTCGGATTGTTGCAGATATCGCAGCGCTCGTGTGTGGTCTGGCATTGTCACGCTGAAGGAGAGGTATTCCATGTGTGAACGAATTCTTCGAGTTTGAAACTCGATTACAGCACGTTGTTTCTCACGTAGCGACTTACTTACAACACGCCGCCATGTTACACGCTACAGTTTGGAGCACTCTAGCGGTAAAAAACTTCAAGTACGTAGACACCAATAATAAAAAGCTGTAGAAATGTTAATACCGTTTGTGCTATTTAAAAAGTTTTAAGAGTTTTTACAAATTCGGAGGCATTACTTTCCAGCACGCCCTGTTTGTTTGTGTGTGTGTGTGTGTGTGTGTGTGTGTGTGTGTGTGTGCAGGGGAGACATGTGTTCTAATTTCTTTGTACACAAATTATTACTTTGTTAAAGCTTCTCTACTGTGGTGCCGAAACAGTGATCATGGCTGGGTATGTCGGCTGTTTTATATGACACTGTTCTTGTGTTGTCTAGAGGGATTGTTATTTATGGTATCTACTAAATGTTTTATAGTTTAAATAACGTTCGGTTTCTGATATTTGTTTGGTCGTTTATTATCTGTTTCTTTTCTGTGACTGCGTTTTGAATTTGGATGTTTTCTTGTCGTGTTAGATGTTGATCATTGCTGAGTTTGATTGCTTTCATATCTGTTTCTGTAGTGGTTGGGGGAAGGTTTCCCTGTCGGAGGTGTTCTGCAATTCCTGAATGGCTGGTGCCATATTTCCATGCTTTTTTATATTCTTTACTTCCTGTTTAAAATGGTTTCTGGTATGTCCTAAGTATAGAACATCACAACTATTCTGTTGGCGTTGGTAAATATAATCGCTTTTTTTCCAGTGGGTGACTGTAACGTCACTGTCCTTTCCTGAAATTTCTGAAATAATATAAGTCGAGTTTCTCTTGTTGCTAAACACAAGATACGTCAGTGTCATCCTCCTTCTTTAAACCTTTCGATATTCAGTTATAACTTTGGCAAGTTATATTTATTCCTCGTTTCTTAAAGATAATACCAATTCTATGTGTCAGCTTGTTTCCATATGTGAATATGTACTAGCTTGGTTGTTGAGCTTTAGTGATGTGTCCTTGTTGTGAAGTAGTGGTGTTGTTAGTATGTGTGTCTGTGGTGAGTGTTTTGAGTCCATGGATATGTGTTGTCTTGTTTTACTCTCTTGGCTTGTTTTATATTTATTGTTTTCTGGATTTTCTTATTTAATTTTGTAACGTACCCATGGTGGCCGTTGTGGATGCTTTGAAATAAAGCGAAAAGCGTTTAGTCTGAATAACACTTTTACTGCAGTCGCAAAAGCGTGATACAAGCTACATTACTTGTGCGTAAATTTTCGTTCACGAATTTGTCTAATTCTTGTTCCACCCTTTAGCTCTTCTGGTACGGATGTGGATGTGATTAAAATAGAAGAAATGCAAACATTATTGTAAACAATGGAGCACGGACTTGGCGGCCCTGTAATGGGTACAGGCTGCGCAGAGAGAGGGACACGCACCTGGCGTTCGGATATCGGCGCTTACAAAAGCCGCGCCCTGCGTCCCATCCCCTCACGCTACCAGCGTCCTTTAATCTCTTAGCCCCTTTCAAAGCCTCACACCTGAACCCATAAAATACGCTCACGACCTAGCCCACAAGCCACACCATAACAGCTCGTGGTAACATCGGGGAAGCGGTGGACGACGCACTAAATTTATACCAATGTTTGCCGGCCAGACTCAGTGTTGGCTCTAAGGCATTTATCTCAGACGAGCATGAAATACCACTATGTTTCTACGTAAGTTATCGCTTTCCTCTAGTGGGTGACTGCAACGTCACTGTCCATTCCTGGAATTTCTGAAATAGTATACGTCGAGTCTCCCTCGTCCACACTTTCCACGTTCCTTGTACAATAAGACAGATTCCAAGGTTAAAGACAGTAAATCCAGTATATACTTGTCGTTTGTTTCCCTGCACTGTGGTTTTTTGCAACTGCTTGTGCTCCGCACGCCACTAAACAGTTTGTGTCGGGCGATGCTTCGTACCGATTTCGGTGATATTCTGTCCGATTGTCCGATTCGCGTAATGAGTGACGGTAAATGACTGTCTATTTGTCGACGTATGCACCCTACTCTCTCTTATCTTACTCTCGTGGTCTTTTACACGCGGTATGTAATGGTGGGATACAATGTTGTCGCACAGTCTTCCTGTTCGAATGGGGATTCTCTAAATTTTGCTCAACAGGGTCTCGTGACTGTTACAGTCCAAACAGCGTGTGTCTGAATTCGGTGGATGTCTCTTCTCATGACTTCTTAACACTGACTCCAAACTCCGGAGCAGAAATTTAGAACTGGTCGCAAAAGCGTCTTGTACGTGAATTTTGCACTGCACTTTCCCGGAATCCTTTCAACGAATCCAAGTCTTCCATTCACCTTTCGACTACTCATTTTACGTGATCGCCCCATTTAATATTGTTCCTTACCATTACCTCTAAATATCTGCGAGTAAATGCTGTAACGGTTTCCAGAGATTCACTATTAATCTTGTAATAGGATACTGTCACATTATTTTTGTTATGGACATATTCTTTCATTTATACTTAAAGAGAAATCCTTTTAATTGCACCGAGCGTAAATTACAGCCAAGTCGTTCTGGATTTCCTTATGATCAACGAAAGATGATATTTTCCTGTAGAAAAAATCACTGCAAGTGAACAAGCTAATTTTGCTGCTGACTCTTATCTGATAAACCGTTTACGTATATTGAGAATATTGTTGGTCTTATTACGCTTCCTTGTGGATTATACGATCTTACTTTTTTCTGTTGAACATTTCCTGTCCGATGTGATGTGCCAGTCATAACATTGTGAAATACTTGGTCTGATCGTATCTAGTTTACAAGTCGGCAGTGTGGTACGGTGTTAGTACAGTTTTGAAGAAACAGGAATATACTCGTAAAATCTGCCTATTCAACTGCATCCACTATTTGCAAGATAATTAAATGGTTCAAATGGCTCTGAGCACTATGCGACTTAACTTCTGAGGTCATCAGTCGCCTAGAACTTAGAACTAATTAAACCTAACTAACCTAAGGACGTCACACACATCCATGCCCGAGGCAGGATTCGAACCTGCGACCGAAGCGGTCGCTGCTCCAGACTGCAGCGCCTAGAACCGCACGGCCACTCCGGCCGGCTGCAAGATAATTAGTGTGACCTGTGTTACACAAGGCTGTTATATCCCGAAGCCGTGCTGATTCTTTCAGAGCAGCTTCTTTTCCTCTTTCTAGACCCATACAGCAGACCGATGTATGTAACTCAATGCATTCGTCGTGTTACCCTTTTCGAAAGAAGGGGTGACGTGCGCTTTTTTCCGGTCACGTGGGACTATTCTCTGAGCAAGATTTCCTCGATAAATATGAGCTAGGAAAGGGGCAAAATCCCGCAGCGTATTAAATGCAAAATCTAAAATAAAATCCGTCAAGGCGTAGTGACTTGTTCGCTTTGAATAGTTTTACTCGTTTTTCAATACTGGATGGGAGCTTATAGAATATCTCTCATCTGAGTGAGTGTTCTGCTGTCGAACATTTGTGTGGCTGTCTTCTCTTGTGAGAATACATTTGTAAATGCTCTTTCTTCACTTTAACACCAAACAGATCCACTTGTGATTCGATGAAAGGTTTGAAAAGAAGGGAGCGAAGAATTTAAGGCTTAACATCTCGCCGACGAGGAGGCCGATAGAGACAGAGCACAGGCTCGTACTGGGGAAAGATGGGAAAAGAAATCGGCCTTTACCTTTCCAAAGGAATCATTCCAGAATTTTCCCCAATCGATTCAGGGAAACCCCAGGAAGACTAAATGGTGAGAGGGGAAATTGAAGCACCAGCCCTCCGAATTCGAGTACGGAGTCTTACCACTACGGCACCTCGGTGGAAAGGCTGGATCCATTCATTAACCTTAATGTTACATGTGACCACTACTTCCTAGGATATTTTGGTATGTTTTCACCAGGATCTGAAAATGAAAATTATTGCATGCATGATGCAAAGTCCTCTTAAAGATGGCAGAGTTACCATTAACTTTACTGTATAAGTTACTTCTATTCTCTTTGTAACGAGAGTCCAAAGTCCATTCTCCAGATAGTACCATTAACCCAAAGTGGGACGTGTTTAGCTAGAAAACAATTTAGGTGGATGGTTAATCTGCGTTTCTCGTATTCGAACAAAATGATCTCAGTTCGTCTTTTAAATAGGCTCTTAGTGACACAATCACTTCGACCAGACACACATACTCTTCCAGCTGTTTCGACGATTTTTTCACTTTGGTGAGCATCGTCCCTCTAATAGCATCATGATCACTAATTATTGGTGACGGACTTGAAAAGATGGGACCCGCTTCTAACCAGTAGGCCTAAGACATTTCTTCCGAGTGTTGGCTGTCGGACAGATAGTTTCGTGAATGGTGCAGATTCCCTAACACCACTGTCGGGCGCTGCAACATCTTCGACGTCTATCATGCATGTACTTTCTCACTGTCTACCGAAAAAAGAATTATAGTATCGTCGTGAAGGGGCTTTGATATCAGTGCATAAACAAGTACCGTCTGTTTGCATTCCCAAAATTTCATCTAATTAGCAACATCTGTAAAATACACTACTGGCCATTAAAATTGCTACACCACGAAGATGACGTGCTACAGACGCGAAATTTAACCGACAGGAAGAAGATGCTCTGATATGCAAACGATTAGCTTTTCAGCGCATTCACACAAGGTTGCCGCCGGTGGCGACACCTCCAACGTGCTGACATGAGGAAAGCTTCCAACCGATTTCTCATACACAAACAGCCGTCGACCAGCGTTGCCTGGTGAAACGTTGTTGTGATGCCTCGTGTCAGGGGGAGAAATGCTACCATCACGTTTCCGACTTTGAAAAAGGTCGGATTGCAGACTATCGCGAATGCGGTTTATCGTATCGCGACATTGCTGCTCGCGTTGGTCGAGATCCAATGACTGTTAGCACAATATGGAATCGGTGGGTTCAGGAGGGTCATACGGAACGCCGTGCTGGATCCCAACGGCCTCGTATCACTAGCAGTCGAGATGACAGGCATCTTATCCGCATGGCTGTAACGGATCGTGCAGCCACGTCTCGATCCCTGAGTCAACAGATGGGGACGTTTGCAAGACAACAACCATCTGCACGAACAGTTCGACGACGTTTGCAGCAGCATGGACTATCAGCTCGGAGACCATGGCTGCGGTTACCCTTGACGCTGCATCACAGGCAGGAGCACCTGTGATTGTGTACTCAACGACGAACCTGGGTGCACGAATGGCAAAACGTCATTTTTTCGGATGAATCCAGGTTCTGTTTAAAGCATCATGATGGTCGCATCCGTGTTTGGCGACATCGCGGTGAACGCAGATTGGAAGCATGTATTCGTCATCGCCATACGGGCGTATCACCCGGAGTGATGGTATGGGGTGCCATTGGTTACACGTCTCAGTCACCTCTTGTTCGCACTGACGGCACTTTGAGCAGTGGACGTTACATTTCAGATATTTCAGATGTGTTACGACCCGTGGCTCTACCCTTCATTCGATCCTTGCGAAACCCTACATTTCAGCAGGATAATGCACGACCGCATGTTGCAGGTTTTGTACGGGGCTTTCTGGATACAGAAAATGTTCGTCTGCTGCCCTGGCCAGCACATTCTCCAGATCTCTCACCAACTGAAAACGTCTGGTCAATGGTAGCCGAGCAACTGGCTCGTCACAATACACCAGTCACTACTCTTGATGAGCTGTGGTACCGTGTTGAAGCTGCATGGGCAGCTGTACCTGTAGACGCCATCCATGCTCTGTTTGACTCAATGCCCAGGCGTATCAAGGCCGTTATTACGGCCAGAGGTGGTTGTTCTGGGTACTGATTTCTCAGGATCTATGCACCCAAATTGCGTGAAAATGTAATCACATGTCAGTTCTAGCATAATATATTTGTCCAATGAATACCCGTTTATCATCTGCGTTTCTTCTTGGTACAGCAATTTTAATGGCCAGTAGTGTAGAATACAGATCAACGTTCCTATTCACAAGGGAATCACGTTTACTCGTCATCACCGATTTCATCCAAATTTATGGAGATCTCGGTCTTGGACAGAAGCGGGACCTCCAGATGACCAAGTGTTCAAAAAAAATAATATTTTTGGCGCGGGTCGGGCGAGGCATTAGCTTATTATGTTAGCGTTGTTGTCAGACAGCGGTTGGTGCAACATAGAGAGTACGTTAACCCGAGGGTTGTGGAATCAAGTCCCTATGCGGAAACTTCGTTTCTTTTCTGTATTCAATTTTTACGGTACTTACACTGAAAATAAACTGAGATAATGCTCTGTGTATTGTATTTATGTGATGAAACACTATGTGCAGAAGAACGAATTTCTTCTCATAATTTTCTGGTAACTGGCTCGTGAGGAGGACACACAAATCCACAATTATACGACGAGGTGAAGAATGATTTCCATCGTGCAGTATTAAAGGGATTCCAACCAAATGCAAACCGCTAGTAAAACCCTGCAATGTCTATTTTTATCGTCAACGAAATAATTTTATCAGAAAGTTGCATAACTGATCCTACCCTGTCGAGACAGACAAACAAATCACATTACGAGAAGACTGCATCAAAATACATTCCATTGTACATCACAAGCTAACCTCACCAACATTTGGAAAAATTATTCGTTACACGTAGTTTACAGTCAAGCTCTGCGATGAAAGAGAACCTTTTACGACTGTAAACCAAGTTTTTTATCTGAAACTTTAAAACAACCATGTAACTGTAAAAGCCGCGCCGCGCAGCGCCTCTCGGAAACGCACTGGGCAGAATGGTGCACACCAGGGCAAAACTGTGCAGAATGGAGCAGTGTCAGTGTGTACGTAGGTGTGAGGCAGTTGTTCCAGTAGGCGCGCGCGCGTCGATAAAAATGGAGAACGGGAAACGCCGAATCTCTTTCCTCGGTTTTGAGTGGAGCGGCTTAAAAATGCAGCGTTTATGACGTGTGCTGAAAGCCGAGAAAATTACAGCTTCCCTTGTTTTTTCGAGGAATATTACCCAAGCACATTTAAATCATCAACTGTAAAATAGCAAAAGTATGTAATTATATACACGGAGTTCTCGTCTAAGCAGTACAATCCCTTCCTCGAAATTTTCCTTTGCCTTTCCTTTATAAATACAATATATTGAGCATTATCTCAGATTATTGGCACGCTAAGTAATTTTAAAACTGATAATTAAAAAAGTTTCCTCATAGGGACTCGATGCAGCGACCCTCGAACTATCGTTCTGTACTCATTCCACTGCACAAACAGTTGATAGAAGCTACGCTAAAATAAATGGCTCATTTCTCGCCTGACTTGCAGCAGGAATACTATTTTTTTCTAAATACTTGAACATCTGAATCTCGCACTTCTGTCACTCGTTTCTGCGCAAGACCTGCATGTATCACAAATTTCGACGAGCAGGTGCCGTCCCCTTGTCAGCAAAGTGGCACAGTGGTTAGCATATTGTCGGACTGACGGCCAGTTTTCCGCCTGCACATCCATATCTAGATTTTGTATTTTTATTTATTTTTATAAAACTCATGAGACGTCAGTGTGTGAGTATTTATGTTATTACTACCAGTTTCGGTCATTAGCCATTATCATCCTTCGAAGGTGCCATACATCAACTGAGCATCACAATAGTTTGAGAGACAGAAAACGCAATTTTGTACGAGGCTTTTACAGTACAATAATAGGCAATGACCGAATCTGGTCGTAGTAAAGTAAATACTCATACATCCGTGTGCCATGAATTTCTTTAAATATTTAACCATTGGTGGTAGTCGACTAGTACAAATGTTAAATTGCTGTGGTTTGTTCCTGAGGAGAGGATAGGGCCGATTTCCCCGCCTGTACCCCGTGTCTAATAGCCCAACAGGATGTTACAACTTAATATTCTTGTTGTCTTTGTTCAGGAAACTGCGCTGGTTAGCTGGGTAGGTGGTGGATCATATTCATATCTGCATGTCTGCGTTAGCACATCGGGGGGCACTCTGGAGTCTTGATTGTCCTGTGTGCCTGTAGGAACAATGGATACAACGAATTAAAATTACAAAGCGCGTACCGCACAGTAATATGAGGATGTATGCGTTCAGCTTCTGGAAGAGCTGCTCACTGTATGTAGAATCGCATTTTATGACCCTTTAATATTAGGCTTTCGAGATACCAGACATTACCTACTTTTTATGTTGTTTAAATAACATACTGAATTTTCATTATTGTGAAAGCGACGTACTTCAAGAATGTTCCAGTCCATTGTTTTTAACGTTATCAAAATGGTCCAAATGGCTCTAAGCACTATGTGACTTAACATCTGAGGTCATCAGTCCCATAGACTTAGAACTACTTAAGCCTAACTAACCTAAGCACATCACACACATCCATGCCCGAGGCAGGATTCGAACCTGCGACCGTAGCAGACGCGTGGTTTCAGACTGAAGCGACTAGAACCGCTCGACCACAGCGGTCGGCCTTAACGATATCCACTACAAGTTACATGGTAATGTGGCAGAGTGAGATGACGCACACCGAACTCGTAAACGAGTGGAGCAAGATTAAAAGCCCTGTTCTACTATACCGGCGTGTAGCTACTTTCTGCTGTTACTGCTACTATCTGACGCCCATATATATATATATATATATATATATATATATATATATATATATATATATATATATATATATATATATAATTTTGAGTGTTTCACAGCAGAGAAATAACACGTGGGCACTCTAAGTAACCGTCCGCCAGTAAACAACAGATATGCATTCGACCAGTCGATTGTGAACAAGTAGTGTTAAGCAGCGAACATGCGGCGGCGTTGTTGCATCACAAATCGTAATGGAGTACTATATGTAAACCTAGTGCTCAAGCCTTTCTTGAGAATGTTTTGAAGAAGAGAAAAGCGTAAACAAATTTTGTTCCGCACACCGTGACTCCCGTACAAAAACGTCGACGCGTGGACGCCTGCCGCGACTTGATTGAAATATAACACGCGAACAAGTCTTTTCTGTAAAACATAATCACGGTTGGCGAGACTCGGTGTTATCAATACGAACCTACCACAAAACGACGAAGTGCAGAAATTCACATGCAGGGTCAACGCTTTGACAGCATAACTGATATTCAAGCCAATGTCATGCGCTAGTTGAACAACATCCCAAAGAAGGACTTTTCTGAGCGTTTCACATGGTTGTATGAACTTTCTGTGTGTTTTATGCAAGTGGGGACAGACTATGTAGCACACCTGAAGCATTAAAGTCACCATATTAACTTTTCTCTATTTTTTATTAATCCAGTCTCGAAACTTTTTGGACAGACAAGGTACATACTGGTTTAACAATGCTCACATGCGACGTAATAACTGCTACACTGCCTTGAGAATCGCATCATATATTCACTTACGCACCAGACAAACGATGTACGGTTTGGCTGAAACCTTTCACTTTATAGCAGACAATAACGGGATCAACACTCCAGATTGACCGTTGCACTTTTGGACCACGAAGCACTGTGTTTCCACCTCTAATGACCTCGTCGTCGACGGATCACTGAACTGCAGACTTTCGTCAACTGTTTTCACCACTGTCACTATTCTCCGGATGCAATCGTGTGTAGTAGATATGATCTCTGTCGGTGTGATGCCTTGCATCTGTTGAACAATACCTCTTGGAACGCACGCCAGGGACACACGGCAGTCCTTTCTGTCGTTTACAGCTTTTTGTGAGGTACACAGTAACTTGCTTGACATTTGAATTTGCTGCAGCTAGCAGCCTGCTGTTCTCATTTTGTAATAGCTCACCAATGCACACCAACTGTCTCGATGGCTATCGCATTTTCCTGCTCGTCAAGTAATGTTGCTTTACTTCTATTTTCGAACTGCCCATTCAACAGTTCATTATTACTCACGTGGAAGCGATATGTCTGTCTCCGCACAGAAGTGTGATCCGATCATACGCAGTCGACACGGCTAAAGACTATTCACATACGTTTTCTGTAAATCACTACATTGGCACTCACTGTCCCCACATGACGAACAACAGGCAGACGTAACTCGCACTATTTGCGTACTAACAATTCCGAACTGGGACAATGCTTATGCAGCAGGCTCGCAAGAGGGATGAAGGTTGGTGTGATCTGGACGATTCTGTAGCTAAGCGCTGACTGCCACGGCTGTTTATTGCTCGCGCGTATTTCCAGTCGACCAATGAACAAGCACTCAAAAAACTGCCCCCACCTGGGCTGTATTCATTCAATACGCTCTGCGGTCATTGAGATGGCAGTTTTTTGTTGTTGTTTTGCCAGCTTTTGACACTACTCGGACACCTGTGGCTTGCAAGACAAAGCGCTTTTTTGCTCTCCAGCAATTTTTTCTTCCTGAGGGGACACTACGGAGGGCTCGGCCGTGTACTGGCTTAAGCAGTCATACTTGCATGCAGTTGAGATACAAAGCACTTACCACGTTCGCAGGGAGTCGCAGATCTGGAGAACTCTTTTGACTCAGGTTTAAGAAGATACGTACTACGAGTACATAACGAAGGCATTGATTCAACCTATGTTGTATGTTGAAGAATATATACATAAATGCTACAATCTCCATTGGACTTCATTTGGAGAGAGCGAAATTCAGAACTAAAAGAGGCATCTGGAAAGAAGGCGATATGTCACCAGTAGTCTGTATCACGGGACCTATTTTCGGCGGTCCTGGAGGACGTTATTTGATCTTTAAACTAAGTTATTTGATCCTTAAATTGGGAAGACACCTGGAGGAACGCGTGTTAAGGGAACATATCCGAAGCACATTCATTTTGTCCATAACACCGTACTGTTTGTATCTGGTGAATGTAAACTTCAATAACGAATGGAAGAACCTAAAACAGCAAGGTTGGAATCAGGTCTGAAAATAAATTATAATACGATTAAAATAAAGTATGATGAACAAATCTGAAAGAAAGAAGTACAGATTCACAATGAAGTAATGGAAATAGTTGACAAGATTTTTTTATAATTTTGTATTTTGGACATCTGGAAACGACAACTAAATGGAAAGTAAAAGAAATAAACATGAAATTAAATGTGGCCTGCAGCACTTAAACTTAATCTGGTCTCAAACTAAGCTTTTGTACTGTCTAAACATAAAGTTTACAATCAGTTACATTAGCAGTTTTAATTTATGGGAGTGAGATACTGACTCTCTACGCAAAAAGGTATACACGTAGATGTAGGATGTTCAGCGATCAATCGAGAGATGCATAAGAGAATCTGGAAAGCAAAAAAATGGATCAGCGTACTCACTGGAATGGAAGACGCACTTGTGACTGTAATAAAACTGAAATGTGATGGATGCGAGGTGTAAGCAAGTGAACAGATTGTAGGTGGACCAAAGAAGTTCTTCGCTCGATTCCAAGAGATAAAAACGACGGAGACGACTACCGAATAGAAAGCGGTAAATGATATTAAGGAAACATGCAGGAGCAACATAAATGCGTGTAGCTGAAGAGAATAATGTATGGAAAGGTCTATCACTGGGTTTCAAACGCCATGATGATGACAGTTGTAAATAACGCGATACTAGTGGTATTTTAATACGAAATTAATGCAATTTACAAAATTGGGGGGGGGGGGGGGGATAGCGGTCTGACAAAGCGAACACGTTTAGGGGATAATTACGTCCCTTTTTGATAAACTAGCCTTTTACCACCTAAGACGTTCTAAAAGCTACGTGGATGTGGAACCGCATGTAAAACAGATGTGGTTAAGAAAAATAAAAATTGTTGACTGTCTATCCAGGGACGAGAGATTTGTGTAGATGCCAAAGTTTCCAGAATTCAATAGCATACGTATTCTGCTTGCAAGAAATATCATCATGCCTAGAATTAGGACAGGGAATGAGAAAGGATCTAGTAGCAACCGCCTGTGCTGAATGGAAATGACGGCAAGTGGTCGGCGGCAGACCGGTTCGGGAGTTGTGGGAAGCTGCGCTGTCGCTCCCTCCCTTTGTACGCGCGCCCGTAAACATACACGGAAGATAACATCCCCACCCAGACGGGACGGCCCTTCGCGGCGCTCTTTCGCACTTAGGCATTCCCACTGTTCCGCTGTTTCCTTTTGTCTTGATTCCAGGCACCCGAGTAAAAAATAATCTGCCGGTGGTAGATGGCTGTAAGAACATAAGCGGTCTTTCTCTAACGGCTCCGTATAAAAAGAGGGGCCGGACTTTTTTGTGCAGCGTCTTCGTGCGTGTGTGTGTCCGAGTATGCAAATATATTTCTCTGCCGGGGTACGGTGATCAGAGAGGCCCCCGAGAAAGATTAGGGTTAAGTATGCAAATGGTGTTGTCCTATGCGAGATCTTTACTAAGGACCGAAGGTATACAGGGGTTAAGATAAAAGGCTTGTTTTCAAAGGCGCTGGGGAAGAGAGAGAGGGAGAGAGACAGAGGGTCCATAAGGAAAGGATTAGTGGTCTCTCGGAGAACCCTCAATCAGCAAGAGCCAGCGCTGGGAAGGGGTTAATAAATGAATAGGCAGTAGACATTCAACTGAGAGAACACCGTACTCATCATTTATAACGCATGCAAAGTAAGAACTAACCGAGGTGGGGACCGCGCCGCTTTCAAGGCGATGAGAAAAAAATTCGCGTCGCTCTTGTCCCTACGAGCATAGAAAAAACGCCGAAGAAAAAGCGGGAAGCTTCGTTCTCACACCTCGACTCGTCCAACGAATCTCAACTGCCGAGTCGTCGTCCTGTCTGAGCTTTTTATACCAGTATTAAACGTGAATCTGTGAGTGGTATCTAGGTAGAGATCTCTTTCGCTGTGTTTCAGTTCGGCTCATTTGTACTCCGGGAAGCTGCCGACAGTTACAACGAGACCGTTGGTGGATAACGAACTGGACCAGCGGACGCAACTTGGCTGAGGTTTCATTGTCTCGTACGTGAGTCAGCAGGACCACCGACGGTTCGTTGGATACGTGTTGAGCATGTACTACCTGCTGCATCTCAGAGGCGAACCGCCGGCCAGTGGCTTCCTGAAGAATTTAGTTTGGGACGGAGAAGAGCTACTCAATGATGAATTATTTCGAAGATCGCCATGATCACATGAGTATATAGCGATCTAGCAAAACCACAGTCGGTGAGGAGTCACAGACAACAGTTCGTGGTGTAGCATTTTTCCGTTGCGCTACAGCGCTGGATAATTTCACGTAATGCCGAGAGTTCATTTCTCCTTAGATGTTTCTACACAAGTGTCGGGTGGCCGTAGTCAATTCCTACTCTTCACGTGAAAAGTAGCGAGACCTCTCGCTGAAACGTGAGGAACATTTGCAATCCTAAGATCTTAATTAACCAGTGTTATTAGTTTTGTTGTGAAAGTCTCGGAAGTGAATACTTCTCTTTCCTTAGTGGAGTATAATATCACGAAGTGTGGTTCAAGACACTATTGTACCGCCAAGCGTGTTTCAGTTTTACGTAAAGGACTTGCCCATTAATGTAAATTCTATTTGCAGACGATTCATAAATGTTGACAGATGGTAATGGCGCTGCAAAATAATCCAAGTTCCAGTGTGATAAACCTCATTTTCCTAGAAACATGGTAACAAATTTATGGATTGAAACTGAGTATCTTCAAACTCTGTATTGAGCACTTTAGAGCCAAACATTAAAATTTCCAGAAAATTAAAAAAGGTCAATACAGTCAACTTAACAAATAACCTGATGCATCCAATTGCATGGACTACATACAGACTACAATTTAAGCTTTAACCATGTTCAATTTCTAGCGAATAAACGGAGCATTTTTCAAATGTAAATATTATCAAATGCTACTGACACGTAAAAAAATAATATTTTGTAGTTGTTGAATCTGTCATTAGATATGGCACTGTGTATTAGGAAAGCTCAAGGGAGCTATCTTTGATATTGAAGTTGCAGAAGGAAATTTCTTAGATCCATGTGTATTGCACAGCTAGAAGATTATTATCGCCATCTTCAGTCTGCTCCCTGTACATGTGTGAAACTATAATCTTTTTATACAGTGGACTGAAATTATTTGAGAAAGATCAATTTGACCTTTTCTATTCAACAAAGTGTGGGTAGGTAAGTGCTCACGGTCGGTGGCCATAAGAAAATTATTCAATACCTGGTAGAAAACTCAAAACTTTAAAGCAAAATGACAGAAGTCAAATGAAAGATGTTATGGCACAGTGAAAGAGTCTTTTCTTTGTATTTTTTACAGTGTGTGTATGATAAGTCAAAAACACGGAAAAAAGAAAGAAATCAAAATTTATAACAGGAAACAGTTCCAATGAATTAGAGTTATATAGGTGGCAAAACGCGGTCAGCTGCAGGGAAGAAGACTTGAAAGAGATTATGAATAACGTGAAGCCAAAGCTGCCCATGTGAGAAGCGTTCGACGAATTCGAAAGTAAAATTATATCTATTGACTTGACCGAAAATCCTAAGAAGTTTCAGTCTTATGTTAAGTCGTAAACGGATCAAGCCATCTGTCCGGACACGGTGTCACCATGACGGTATCGAAACGGGGGATGGCACAGAGGAGGTCGAAATACTAAACGTCTTTTTCCAAAACTGTTCCACTGATGAACATCACACTGTAATTCCTTCTTTAAACCGTCACACAAACGCCAGAATGACAGAAATCTAAATAAGTGTCCGTGCGACAGAAAAGCACATGAAATCGCTCAACAGAGGGAAGGCCACTGGACGTGGCGGGATACCAATACGGTCCTACATAGAGCATGAAAAAGACCTTGCTCCACTTCTCAGCGCACCGCAGGTCGCTGAAAGAGCGAAGCGTTAGTAATGATTGGGGAAAAGTGCAGGTCATTCGTGTTTTCAAGAAGGGTTGTCGAACTGGCGCACGAAACTACAGCCTGTATCTCTGAGGTCGGTCTGCGGTAGATATTTGCAGTATCTTTTATACTCAAGTATTATGACATTTCTGGAGTCCGAACATGTCCTCTGTAGGAATCAACATGGGTTTAGAAAGTGACATTCGTGTGAAACCGAACTCGCTCTGTTCGTCCTCGAGACACAGAAAGCAGTAGATATAGGCGCTCAAGTTGGTGCCGTGTTCATTGGCTTACGGAAGGCGTCCGATACAGTTCCGCTCTGTCGTCTAATGAACAAAATACGAGCGTACGGATTATTAATCCAGCTGTGTGGTTGGATTGATGAGTTTCTAGCAAACAAAACAAAGCATGTTATTCTCAGCGGAGCTAAATCTTCATGCGCGAAAGTAACTTCAAGTGTTTTAGGACCGTCACTTTCCACAATATATCTAAATGACGTAATGGATGGCGTCGTAAGTTTCATGAGGCTTTTCGCTTACAATGGTGTTGTATACACAGAAGTACCACCGGTAGAAAATTGTAGCGAAATACAAGAAGACCTGCAGTTGACCATCAACATCAACGAATGTAACGCATTTAGCATAAACAGGCAGAAAGACCCGTTCTCGTATGATTGCATGATCGCAGAACAATCTCTCGAACCAGTCACATCCATAAAATATCTAGGAGTGTGAGTACGGTGAGATTTAATATGGAACGACCACAAAAAACTAATTAAAGGTAAGGTAGATGCCAGACAGATTCATTGACCTCGCTCAGCCAGTACCTAAATACTGTCCGTCTGTCTGGTATCCGTACCATTTAGGATTGATAGAGGAAAGAGAGAAGATCTAAAGGAGAGCAGCGTGTTTCGTTAAATGTTCATTACTGCATCTCGAAGCTGCCAAAGAATTGGGTTTGCTGACGGCCTGTTGTGCATGGCGTCGTATTGGTAATGTTCATGATGTCGGTCTGCTCTAGTTTCAGAGTGGCGGATTCCAATAAGTGCTTTGCGTGCGATAAAGAGTTTCAACATTCTATGCACGTATCATGCCAGCAGCTTTTCAAGAAGTAGTGAATCTTATACACGTCCTTGGATCCTACCAGATTCAGTAATAAATTGTAAAGTCATTGTTTCGAAAGTTCTCTGTAAAGTGATTTGAATATTTTCGTTAACTTGTCCTATAGAAATCATGGAAGTGCTGTGACTACATTCCTCTAAGTATTTCAATGTCCTTCACATGAATACGGAAAATATGCAATTTAATACGTACTACATTAAAACATATTAGTTGAGGCTAGTGAGTTGAAAATTTCGTGATTTATTTCAGATATCTGGTTACACATCAAAAGTGCTGATGATACAACAGATACACTGTTATAATCAGTGACATATATCTACAACACAATTTGGAGATAAGAGTATTGTCTAGATCTGTTCCTCATTCAGCCCTATTTATCATAATGCCACAGACAAATGAACTGGATTTTGAAAAACTACATATAGGAAAATGAGATTGTCACATGCAGTCGGAATATATCTGTTTGTTTTCACAATAAAACGACGGAAATTTAAGCATAACACATATTTGGCCTAGAGTGTTATACTGGAAACCCTTCCAGGGAATCTTGGTTGTGGTGACAGACTGATCTGTAGCATATCCCGAGGTGTAGGGTAGGTTGAAACGTAGTAATGTGGTTGTGAGCTGGCGAAGCCTCTGAATGTTAATGCCAAACGTAGATTGTGTTGACAGGTTTAAGTGTAGCGCAGCCTAACATTTACGAAAGCCTCATATTTAAATGACGTTTCTATATTTAACTCCCTTTTCGCCATAAAAACTAAAACGGCAAAAACAAATCAGAAAACGTATATTAGACAATGAATAAGTCTCCGACGAGTATTTTGATGCATATTCCTTACGCATACCGTAATAAACTGAAAAAAAAAGAAAAAAGAAAAAAGGCAAGGGTGTCCACTAGATAACATTTATCCATATTTAGCCTATTTTCCGCATTTGCTATTGCCGCTAAAGATGCAGATTTACGGAGACTGTGTTATGCTATAAATCAGTCTGTCATTCGACTAATTATTCGTAGTTACATTCACTGGCTTCAGAGAATCGTCTTACAATCTAATCTTTAAGTCCGATACGCTACGGTTCAGTCTGTCACCACAACTGTGGTTTATCACAATCGAATCTGGCTTGTACATTTCATTTTTATAACCTAAGTTCCAGTCCGAATCTGTATTGACTAGAAGTTCCGTAATAACAGCTGAGGTTCGGTCTCTATTAAAATGATTTGGTGAATAGGTGAGTGACGTCACTTTTGTCAGTAGAGCTCCTTACAGGCCAAGTCACGAGGCGGTGCTCTTACAGACTTTCTGCCTTATGACGTCATGAACGCCAGCCAATTACCAACCAATACCTTGGCAGCCGCGAGACCCGGGCCAGGCTGATGTGGTACGCGCGATAGCTAACTCTAGTGCCTGACGCTGCAAGAGAGGCGTTCAGCATCACATTGTGGTTTATCGTTGAACATCCAAGAGTGTACTTTCCTAGAAGAGTCAGCCAATATATTGCTTCCTCCTACGTACATGGAGCGGACACAAATATGGAGACACCACAAACACGACACATTACCATACATAACGCGTTGTATGAAACTCTTTGGCATACAAAACAGCTTCCAGTCGTCTCGGGGAGATGCGACAGCTCATACTCGTGCTCACAAAACCAGTCCTGGACGATGCGAGCTGTGGAACTCAGCATCACCGTTTTGGAACAAACACTGTACCATTGCATGGATCCGATCAACACAAAATCGTCATATAATCCTTGGCAGTAATGCGACCTTGCAGAGAACCCATTAGGTTCATGGAATACCAAGTTATGGCTGCCTAAATCATCGAAGAACCCCCGCCATGTTTCGCTCTTGAGACGTAAACTCGGCAAGAAGTTGGAAACAATATTCATCCGACCAAACGAATTCTTCCAAAGCTCCATAGTCCAGGCCTTACGACTTCGGAGGCAAGTTTTTCTGTTACGGGCATTTGCCTCGCTGGTGAGTCGTTTTGGAATTCCAGCTCACCCTGTAATTCCTTGCTGCTGGAGCTCCCTTTGTAGTGTTTTTGTGCTGACAAGCTTCGCCAGTGCGATGTTGAGTCCTACAGTGACTTTTGCAGCTGTCATCCTCTTATTTCTCGTCACAGTACTCTCCAGTGACAGTCCGTCGTAATGAATCAACACACATTTTCCTTCGCGGTGTGACTTGCGGTTGATATTCTTCCGCTTTCCCTGTAAGATGTAAAAATCTTCGATGCGTTGAAGCACCAAACGCTTGGGCTACCTTGGCTACGGAAGCACCCACCATACGAGCACCAACAATTTTCTCACGCTCGAATTCACTTAGCTCCGATATAACGCACTCACAACTCCACAGAACACTGTTCTGACCACGATTGGCATTTGCAACGTATTGAGGACATTGCAAAGGTATAGTTAGTGGTCAAGTAGAATAGCACAACCTGCACGCTTGGCTAGCATCTGTATTTATGTCCATGCATACATTTCTCACGGTGTTCCCATATTTCTATGCAAACCCTGTACGCTTCGCCAAAAGACCATAGATTAGAGAGAATCCAGCTCGCACGGAGGCTAACCAGAAACTTTTCTTCAAGCGAATCTGTCACGACTGACGCAGGTCAATGGATATGTGAAAGTGGTACACACAGTACCCTCCGCCACGCGCCATAAGGTGACTTGTGGAGTACAGATGGAGACGTGAAGCTAAAAGGAATATTAAGATTTCGTGGAACAGAATAAAACACCTTCCGTTAATAATGCTGAAACAGATGCTGGGACCATAGAATAAGTCGCTAATTATATTGTTGTTTGCAGCTTCCCCGACGTAATGCCTGCTTGAAAGGTTCTCGGGTGTTGCGTTGGATGGTGTTGTGGAAACTGCACAATATATCAACGCGGCAGCTGCTCGTCATTGTGCAGTTTCCGTAACAGCATCTGACGCAACGCACGAGGAACTTTCAAGCTTTTATATTGCTCTTTAAATTTTTAACAACTAAAGCAGGCAATCTATAACGATTATAATATTATAGGAATATTTATTACACTTCCGTATGGAAATTATATCAGCTGTTAAAACACACAAGCCGGCCGCGGTGGTCTAGCGGTTCTAGGCGCGCAGTCCGGAACCGCGCGACTGCTACGGTCGCAGGCTCGAATCCTGCCTCGGGCATGGATGTGTGTGATGTCCTTAGGTTAGTTAGGTTTAAGTAGTCCTAAGTTCTAGGGGACTCATGACCACAGATGTTAAGTCCCATTGTGCTCAGAGCCATTTGAACCATTTTTTGAAAACACACAAAATTTTCGTAAACAGTCGCAGTATAAATTCGTTCTACCCAGAAACTAGAGTAAGTTTGAATAACGAACGATGATAAATAGCCATGGGAAGGTAACTTTTATACGTCGCCTTTCAGAAACGAGGTAAAAAAAGACTATGCTGACTTATTATGTTTCGAGAAAATACAAATCTGCAGTTACATCCGGGTGACTTTGAGCGTATATTAAGAGTAAATACACAGAATACGAGGCAATAGTTCTACAGAAGAAGTAGATGAGAAACAAAAGAAATCACACGTTTATCTGAAGAAAAGGTTTACTCTGAAAATAATTAGAACAGAAAGTTCAGGGAGGGCAGATAGTCTCCTTTGCTGATATTTCGGCTGAGAACCGTCCAGCCAACTCCTGGGCCGTAAAACTGTATCTAATAAGATGGCTGGACGCTTTACAGCGGAATGAAGTATTTTGTGTTATCATAGGAGTCGAAGGCTGGAGGAGCCGGCCCAAGTGGCCGTGCGGTTAAAGGCGCTGCAGTCTGGAACCGCAAGACCGCTACGGTCGCAGGTTCGAATCCTGCCTCGGGCATGGATGTTTGTGATGTCCTTAGGTTAGTTAGGTTTAACTAGTTCTAAGTTCTAGGGGACTAATGACCTCAGCAGTTGAGTCCCATAGTGTTCAGAGCCATTTGAACCATTTGAAGGCTGGAGGACCTGAATATCAACCAAGACTTCACTTGTGACTGTTTCTCCATGTATGTATGTATTACAGTACTTCCTGTGCACGCTCGAATTTAATGCTGTAACACCATTGTCGTGCAGAGACAAGTAATTAGACGTCAGACAAATTAGATTTGGATTAGCCTAATTAGTCTCCACGTCGGAGAGAGAGAAGGTGAAAAAAACGTTCCACACTTCGTACTGGGTTCTTTTTGTGAGAGTCAGAAATGCTCAACAAATTGCAGTGGGAGGCGCTGTGTATGCTGGAGAACCTTCCACACAAAATTCCGAGTTCCAACATACATATCAAGCAATTATCACAACGGTAATAACAGATAAATTCAGGCTTACACTGAGAGGATTTCTTCCTGTGTACCATTTGTGAATATTATACGGCAGGAAGGACACGAATCTTGTGCAGGACGTACCCTACGCCAAACACCGTACGGAGTACAGGTGATTACGGACAGCTAGATTCTTTCATTCCCCGAAATCACAGCAGCAAGCTATACATGAAGGGAACATATTTCCTCCTCAGAAGGCGTCCAAGTAAAATTAAAGTGAACGTAAATGAAATTTTCGTGCGACTAACTGACTGAGATCTCTTCGGCCCAAGAGCGCGAGCCGAGCATTTAGACGCCAGTGTCACGCAAAATAATTAGGGATGGATCCCTTTTCTTCGCTTAGAGAGTGATGAATTGGTTTTCCTACTTGTGTATGCTAAACCGTCTCAAGTATTACGAAAGGCGTGGAAGGAGATGGGGTGGGGACAGCATAAAAGAAGTCCCGACAAAGCCCTTTCCGTTTCAGACGGAAGGGGTTATTAAGCACAGTTAAGTCTACCGTTATTTTCTTTCGTATTCAGAGTCCGTGCCCGTATGGAGAGAAATAGGGGTAGAGACAGCATGCGAATATGTACTGTTTAATCACTACTACCTCTGTTTCGTAAGCAAAATTTATTTTTGGGTAACAGTCGTCGTGAAAGGCACGGGAAAAATAATTGTTCTCTTGGTAAAACGCTTTCGCAGCGAAGCTGCATCACTTCTGATTTCTCGCATACAGTAACGAAGATTCCAGAAAAACACTCAAATAGTGCAATACTTTATCAACATACGCCGTCGCAAAGACTTCGAGATTTTTTTGAAGTCACAATTCTGAATGAATATCGCACTAATAAATCAGGCGATGTTAATAGACGCGAACTGGTGGCCACATGGTTTAAAGAGTCTACTCAAACCAACTAATAAAACATGTAGACGTTTGTAAAGTTGTGGAATTACAGATAGATCACAGCCTTAATTGGAAAACGCACACCCTAAAATCAATGAAACGCCTTAGTTCAGGTACATGTACAGTATGAATGATTACTTCAACAAGTGATTTAAAAATGAAGTAACTAATTTATTCTGCACATTTTCATTCATTAATGAGGTACAGAATCATGTTTTGTGGAAACCCAACTCATAAGGATATTATTTTCAGAATGAACAAGCGATTTAAAACATTTTATCTGCTGTCAGTCCTAGAACAACCCGCAGAAAACCCTTGAAAACAATTGGTATTTTGACAACGGCTTCACAAGTACACACACATTCATCAGTGTCCTTTGTCGTTACAAATATTCCTGTTTTCTCAAAGAGTAACGAAAACCGTGAATGTTATACTAGGACTAAAAACCACCTCAACAAATACTTCAAAGGGGTTGACATTAGTAGAGAAAGGAGTTAGATACATGGGTACGTATGTATTCAACACGCTGCCAGACTATATTAAATATCTAGTAGCTTATGTGGCGGAGTTGAAGACTGAATTAATGAAGTTTTCTTCTACTACACTGAATAGTTCTCTACAGAATCTCTTAAAATTGATGTTTAGGTTACTTTGCAATTCAGGTTGGCACTGTGCATCCCAGAGACCCCTCTCAGCGGTATCCACGCCATACGGTCACTGTAATGTAACGTAATGCCATCAACTGGACAATGGGGTGCCAGATATCCAGGAGTTATTTTGTGAACCGAACGCTTATAGACAGTCTAATAGAGCGTGGTCGGAAACAGTCTGAAAAGCTTGTAAGGCCGTTGTTAGGTAAATTGTACTGAGAAATACCTGTTAAGAAAAAAAATCTATACGTGGCGCCGTTTCCGAATTAATTAGAATTGAAGTCAGCCAATTAGGCCGTTGAACGCATATTCATAGCGTAGATGATAATGAACGAGACTGCTCAGCCTTTGGTGGGTTAGAACCTTAATGCTGTTCCATGTCCAACTTCAGTATCGCTCTCTTGTTCGGTTTTAGGAAACCAAACGCAGCACACGTTAGGCGACACCGTCCCCGGCGGGCCGCTTGAATTTGCGCGCGCGGCGGCCTGAGTGTCTAACTTCAATGCTACGAGTAATTAACTCGGAAACGGTGCAGCGTATCGAATTTTTTTCTTAACAGTTGTTCCTCAGCACAACCTACCCTGCAACACACTTACAAGCTTATCAGACTCTTTCTCACCACGCTGTGTATCTAACAAGGGGAAGGCCTCAGACACGGCCAACCGATTCGGCTCAAATTTGGCAGGTCCCTTGAGTACAACCTAAAACGAAGAAATCTAAGATATTTTCGGTCAACACCCCCGCAATTTTGAGAAAATCACCCCTAAAGGTTATGACGAGCAATCGACTCAAAATTGGACGGATCGATAGATAATAGTAAATAGAGCATTTTTCATAATCGGGTATGGTGTCCGCAAACGCAAACTTTTCCAGAAATCGAGGAAAGAAACTTTTACAGCTGCCACTTCTGTACCCCCATGGTACACGCTTTTCGCCGACAGCGCCCTTAGCGCAACGGCTAAGGTAACTAGCTAGGAGTCGGAAAACCCGGGTTCAAATCTCGTAGAAACCTAGCGGATGTTCTTCTTTTCGTTTGTATTTTTCCATATCTCAACTGATAGGAGGGTTAATAAGGTAAGTAAATCAATAAGGAATGATAATAATAAGGTAGGCAAACTAATTTCCCAAACGCCGTGAGTTAGTAAAGTATTAAACTTTTAAGCCTTGTCATATGAAAACAACTCCGAGTAAGAGTGCTACGAATTCCTCACGAGGGATTACAGATAGCCAACCGCGCGACGCTTGTTTACAGCGAGGCACAGGACAGAATGCACGTGGGAGAATACAATGTTCTTCCGTAAGTAACATACGACGAGGGTCAGCCGACGTGCACTGTAAAAGTAATACCGCCAAACTGCACACCTGTGTACCAGCTGTGTGATGTTTATTTCTATCGCCAAGTTAAAAACTTTATATCCAGGCTTCAGTGTTGCAGCAGTCTGCCTTCGGCAGTGACACAGTGCGGACCGTGTTGCCTGCCGGCCGCGCTGTGGTGCGCACGCCTGTTTGTTTACGCCGGAGCAGCTTCGCGTGTGCGGTGTTGTGAGTCTAGAACGATATGGCACACTCGTACAGAAAAACGACCTTGAAGGTCAGTTTTGCGAACGACTATACACGACCAAAGGCACACGAGATCGAACGTTTCTTAAGAGAAGAGGTAAAAATCGATCCACAGGAAATCGTGGGAATCAATTTATCGATCGTTTCAAGCATCGTCTATGTCAAGCTTGTTGACGAGGCTGCTTGCGAAAGACTTCTACAACGATCACCGAACGGGTATCGTTTCCCTCATGCCGACGGGAATGTTGGTGTGGTTACGGTCGATCACGCGGGAATGGGGATCCGCACTATACGAGTCTTCGAACTTCCGTTTGAGGTCCCGTCTGAACTTGTTACCGACGCCTTTCGACCATACGGTACAGTTCTATCCCATGTGGCCGAAAAATGGACGAGTTTTACCACGTACCCCGTTTTAAATGGGGTGAGACAAATACGGATAGAACTGCGAAAGCATAGGAGGTTGTCGAGCGATTATAATCTATGATGGGCAACCTCGCACTTGCTCGGGGTGCGGGAAAGAAGGTCACGTCCGCTCGGAATGCCTCCAGCGACGTTTAGTGCAAACCCCACGGGATGACGTTCAGACACCACAACAGATGACTGTCTTACCGTTGTTGACCTTTGTGGAAACCCTCAGAGGCGACGCGAGGGAGATTTCCGATGGGCACCAGCAGCTGCCCCCTATAGAGAACATGGACACCAACGGACTGGAACTCAGACCACCGGTTCCACCACAGCAGACACAGGACACCACACAAGAGATGCAGCTGACGGCCGCTCCAGGCTCATCCGTGGTGGCTGTCAGTGCTTCCACCGATAGCGTGATAGGCCAGGCCCAAGACGGAGGATACGCAACCCCAACGGCCGATGCGGAAGCAAGGCAACGGAAACAGCGTTCGCCGAAGAGAAGAAAGAAGCGTCGACTGACTTCTGCCGACGATAGCCATAGTCCCGAGGGGACAGTGGACGACGACAACGACAGTATCGACCTGAGACCAGTGGATTCAACACTTACCGAGATGACGGTGCAGGAATTACACAGCGACGAAAACTTGAATTCTCCTTCTGGTGACCGGAAGGCAGAAGTGGAGATGACAATTGTCCAACATCAGATCGGTGACAACGTTGCCTCCCATCCTTTGACCAGTTCCGGATATACGCTGGGGGACTGGGCGCAAGAATTGGACCAACAGGAACAGAATGAAAATACGAACGCGACGATTGAGGATACTCCTGGACAGAGACCGGGAGGGGTCGGGAAATGTTGAACAACTTAGTGTGGTGAGGAGCGCCGGGGGTGCAGATAGACGCTTAATGACACCGCCCTCCAACTGATGAACACACGCCAGGCGTACCGCATTGCAGCGATAAACATTAATGGTATTCGGACACCGCTTAAAATTCAAATGCTGAAAGATATGTTGCGCGTTGCGGACGTGGATATTGTACTCCTACAAGAAGTGCGTTTCACATCGCCGCCAGAGTTCTACGGCTACGAGGCACATTATTCACTGCACGATGAAAGTGGATGCGGTGTGGCGATTCTCACCAGGGAAGGAATAGGACTGGAGGACGCCATGTCTCTCCCTTCGGCACGTGGCATAGCGATCACTGTCGACGGCGTTCGTTTCATCAATTTAAACGCGCCATCTGGCTCCACAAAACGAAGAGAAAGGGCGACATTTTACACCGAAGAGGTAGCACCGTTGTTCGCTGGACACTATGATAACTATATAGTGGGCGGCGACTTTAATTGTGTCGTCGACAAAAAGGACCAAGTACCTCATTACGTGCCATGCATGGAACTGCGTGCGTTGATTACCGAGATGGCGCTTCTGGATACCTGGGAACTGCAGCATGGCGACAGACCGGGATACACGTTTGTAACGGGACACTCGGCGAGTAGACTTGATAGAGTGTATTTTTTTTTTTTTTTTTAATCTTGGACTTAACATCTATGGTCATCAGTCCCCTAGAACTTAGAACTACTTAAACCTAACTAACCTAAGGACATCACACAACACCCAGCCATCACGAGGCAGAGAAAATCTCTGACCCCGCCGGGAATCGAACCCGGGAACCCGGGCGTGGGAAGCGAGAACGCTACCGCACTACCACGAGATGCGGGCAGAGTGTATGTGACACGAGCTCTACGGACGGCGATACTGGATGCCGAAATCTGGCCAGCGGCTTTTACGGATCATATGGCGTACGTCTGTACGATTTCACTAACGCGTCAGAAGATATGGCGGAGTAAGGGTGCCTGGAAAATGAGTTGTGCACTTTTACGTGACGCTGCATGTCGCCGGTCGATAGAGGCGGCATGGGAGACCTGCGTTCGCCGCCAACGAGCATACACCTCAGTTCTCCAGTGGAGGATCAAATGTGCAAAACCAACGTTACGGAGAACGTTGATACGATACGGGCAGGACAAATCGCAGTGGAATCGCACGACGGCTGATTTTTATTTTACAGTCCTGAGGGAGCTGATGACCCAACAACCATCGCCGGAAAGGCACACGACCATACGCAGGATAAAAGCCAAGTTATCACAGCTGACGAGACTAAGAATGGAAGGTATAATGGTCCGGGAGAGATTGGCGGACACAGTTACTGCCGAAACCCCCTCCATGCACCACGTAGTACGTGAACGCCAACGACGACGCAGGACATTGATCAGGGAACTAATCTCTGAAATTGGCCAGCAAGTTGTGAACCAGCGTGATATTGCTCATGTGTTTACTATTTCCGTCAGTTATATGGACCTGTACAAGTGAACCACGAGACACTACATGATGTCATCTCGGAAATGCCAGATAGAGGACCACCACTGGATGCAGAGACTTTCATCACAGCGATAACAGAGGACGAGCTGACAGATGCAGTTGCCAGGGGGGCTCCGAACAAGTCCCCAGGACAGGACGGCTTCCCAATTGAATTTTACCGTGCCTTTGCATACCTCATGGGACGGACCTGGATTCAGATGTACAACGAACTCCTGTTACCTCAGACTGAGATACCTGCCAAATTCACGGAGGGTATCATCACCCCAATACCCAAACAACACGGTGGCAGAAGGCCAGGAGATTATAGACCACTCACTCTCTTGAACTGCGACTATAAGATTTTCGCGCGCATCCTTGAGGCCCGCCTACGGTCTTCAATTTCTGATAGACTCCTCATAGATCAAACTTGCCTCGGCGGTAAGAGTAACGTACATACGGCGCTCGGTGACTACCGAGATATCATCGCATTAGCAGCGTCATGCCGAGTGCGTGGAGCACTCGTCGCTATTGACTTCGATCATGCGTTCGACAGAGTGGATCATACCTTTTTGCATGCGGTGATGGGCAGATTGGGAATCCCACAGGCCTTTATTCTAGTGATCATGCGACTGTTACACGGCGTGCGATCAAAGGTCTTGGTGAATGGACGGGGCACTGACTACATTGTTATTTCAAGGTCAGTTCGTCAAGGTTGCCCCCTTTCGATATTTTTGTATGCAATGGCTTTGGAACCCTGTCTATATGGTCTCCGAAGACGGTTGGAGGGAGTGCCGTTGCCACAACTCACCTTTCATTGCCGCGCTTATGCTGACGATGTGATGCTGGTGACAAGGACAGGCGACGAAGTACGTACGGCGTTGGCATGGATACAGCGATACGGGATGGCGGCAGGAAGCGTGCTTAATCTACAGAAATCGCGCTGCATGAATGTCGGTCGAGTATTACAACCGGGGGAGGAAGGCCCGCTCATGTTAGTTAAGACCATAAAATGTCTAAGTGTTACATTCCACACGTATGTGCAGCGGACAGCAGCGGATAACTACCGACACATATTGAAGCTGATGCGGACAATGGTGATGTTACAGAAATTAAGAGCGTTGGATATGATTCAGAGGGAGACCTATGTTAACGTATACCTAGCGCCGAGACTCACTCACGTAGCGAATGTCCTGCCTTTAACGCGCACAATGCCTTCACAGATACAAGCAACTTTCGGAACCTACGTGAGTGTGGGACACCTGTTTAAGATCCAATACACAACGCTTACGCTACCACCTGGACAGGGTGGACTTGGTCTAGTGAACGTTTATGAAAAGGCACGGGCGTTATTCGTCAGTACGATTTTCCGACAGTGGCGCGGCCAATTTCGCAATATCTCGGGTGCGTTGGCCGATGTACTAGCGCCCACTTCAATGCTGCCCCCAGTCAATGTGGGACATATTTCACCGAAGCTGTCACATTTCAAGTCTTTTTTTTTTTTTTTTTTTTTTTTGGAGCTTAGCTATGTCAGAGATTCCTTCCCAACAACACGACTACCGACGACGCGAGATGTATACCAACTCTTACTGCGCCTCCGGCCGAAGTGGCCGTGCGGTTAAAGGCGCTGCAGTCTGGAACCGCAAGACCGCTACGGTCGCAGGTTCGAATCCTGCCTCGGGCATGGATGTTTGTGATGCCCGTAGGTTAGTTAGGTTTAACTAGTTCTAAGTTCTAGGGGACTAATGACCTCAGCAGTTGAGTCCCATAGTGCTCAGAGCCATTTGAACCATTCTTACTGCGCCGGTGCCCCAGAAATACCCTGGAAAAGAAGTACCCAGACAAGAACTGGCGACAGATACGGCGCGTTATACGGAACGTTTACCTCCCAACGTCGGTACGCTCAACATGGTATGTGGTGGTAAATAGGAAGTTCGCAACGAATCAACGGCGGCACGCGATTCATTTGGCAGACACTCCACTATGTTTAGGCTGCGCAACAGTGGACACTGATGAACATCGTTTAGCATGTAGTGGGTCGGCTCCAGTGTGGCACTTAACACAACAGACATTGGCGTTCCTGTTACGCTCCGCCCCTCACACAGTTTCGTCAGACACACTTTTTTCCCCCCAAGAATCTTATTTTCCGGTCCAAAAAACCAATGCAGTGACGTGGGTACGGGGAATGGTGGTGGGCTACGTGTATAACGAATCGGAAAAGGATAAAATTGATTTTTGGCATTTTCTCCTGGATGGACACACGAAGTTGCAACAGCATAAGGGATATGGGCAAGACTTCGCTAATTATTTGCGACTTACATTTATCGACCCGCCGGCCAGATGGGGTGTGACGGGTGAGAGATGAGATAGACTAAGAAGGCGAGAGACATCGATCACACTTACGGACCCTTAGTTAATTTCGAGAAGACGACCCAGTCTTGCACCAACGTCTGGGGAACGAGTCGATAGATGGCTCTCTTGCTCTATCGAACGTCGGGTCGTGAGCAGGTGTCGCCCCCGACACGAATTTCATTTCATTGCTACAGAAGCATGTTTCTTTTGTATCTGTCCTATCCGCAATGTCTTCCTGTCTTTCATTTGGGCATTTTCAGTTTTCTTCAAAAATGGTTCAAATGGCTCTGAGCACTATGGGACTTAACATCTGTGGTCATCAGTCCCCTAGAACTTAGAACTACTTAAACCTAACTAACCTAAGGACATCACACACACCCATGCCCGAGGCAGGATTCGAACCTGCGACCGTAGCAGCCGCGCGGTTCCGGACTGAGCGCCTAGAACCGCTAGACCACCGCGGCCGGCACAGTTTTCTCCATTTCCTTTATTAATTAATTTTCTAATTAGCCACTATTTGTCAACATATGGACATTGTAGACACAATTTATGCGGTAGTACAACAAAATGTATGTCAGCAAAGGTGGTAAGCCTGACATTGAAAAAAAAAAGCGCGTTCGGCCAAAGGGTTAGCTGCCTTAAAAAAAAATAAAAAAAAGTTGGTAGAGCACTTGCAATTTAAAAAAAAAGATGGATAGAGAAAAAAAATAAAAAAATAAAAAAATAAAAAAAGGTAACTAGCTAGGAGTCGGAAAACCCGGGTTCAAATCTCGTAGAAACCTAGCGGATGTTCTTCTTTTCGTTTGTATTTTTCCATATCTCAACTGATAGAGATAGGAGGGTTAATAAGGTAAGTAAATCAATAAGGAATGATAATAATAAGGTAGGCAAACTAATTTCCCAAACGCCGTGAGTTAGTAAAGTATTAAACTTTTAAGCCTTGTCATATGAAAACAACTCCGAGTAAGAGTGCTACGAATTCCTCACGAGGGATTACAGATAGCCAACCGCGCGAAGCTTGCTTACAGCGAGGCACGGGACAGAATGCACGTGGGAAAGTTATGTTGTCTCTGTTGCCTCTTCGTCATATCATAGTTGTGAACCTGCAAGAGTGAAGGTGTCCAGTACGAGCCTTATAGAAGTCAATCTGAAAGAATTGTTTTCCGTCATTTGGCTGCCGCGAACCTCTCGGATACATGTAGTGATTTTTCCATCGCTAATGCGCCGAATGAAATACGTTATTGCATGAGTACAATGTTCTTCCGTAAGTAACATACGACGAGGGTCAGCCGACGTGCACAGTAAAAGTAATACCGCCAAACTGCACACCTGTGTACCAGCTGTGTGATGTTTATTTCTATCGCCAAGTTAAAAACTTTATATCCAGGCTTCAGAATTGCAGTGTGCTTCTGGAAACCCAGCGGTGATGGCACAACCGCACGGACGCAATAACTATTCACAGCATAATTCATAACCAACTTTCAGCACCGATTATTCAGGCAATGATATCGCATGCGTGGTGCGCATTAAAATTAATTCCCGAAAAAGACATATTTTTAAATGTAGACAAAGTTTGTTTCCCGTCGACTCTTCGGAAGGAACAGTGCAGCTGTCGAAAGATTGCATTCATTATATGTTCTTGGTGCCGTGAGTATATTTGTTTCGAATTTTTATATGACAAGTACCATCCATCTAGTTGTCCGAAGAAAAGTGAGGACACGTAACAGTGACTGGAAGAGCCATTGTAAAGTGACCTGGAGTAACATTTTAGTTGTTTATTATCCCAAGGGGTTTGAGAAATTTATTTGCCTACCTTATTATTATCATTCCTTATTGATACATACCTTATTAACCCTGCTATCCCTATCAATTGCGATATGGAAAAATACAAACGAAAAGAAGAACATCCTCTAGTTTTTTTTTAGTTTCGAGATCGAGTTCTCCGATTGCCAGCCAGTTACCTTGGCCTTTTTTTTTTCTTTTTTGGTCATAACATTCCACAGTAGTACACAATTTTCAACAGACATTTAAAAGTAATAAAACAAACTAGTCGGTGAACAGTGTGTACCATGTGGGTACAGAAGCGGCAGTTGTAAAAGTTTCTTACCTCGATTTCTGGAAAAGTTTGCGTTTGCGGACACCATACTTGATTATGGTAAATGCTCTATTTACTATTATCTATCGATCCGTCCAATTTTGAGTCGATTGCTCGTCATAACCTTTAGGGGTGATTTTCTCAAAATTGCGGGGGTGTTGACCCAAAATATCTTAGATTCCTTCGTTTTAGGTTGTACTCAAGCGACCTGCCAAATTTGAGGCGAATCGGTTGGCCGTGTCTGAGGCCTTCCCCTTGTAAGCCGCGATGAGAAAGTTTTGCAAACTGTTGTTAATAAAGCTTTCGGATAGATACACTTTCCTTTATAAACACAACTTTCAGCATTAGCCTAAGCAGTATTCAGAAAATTAACTATCAACTCAACCACACATAAGCTGAGCAAAACTGGTGGAGGACAAATGGACAGGACGTTGACCAGAATGTAAGGCATTTGGTACAATGTGCGCAATATGCCGATCTCAGTCATCATCACAAAGAGCGCAAAGAGTACTGAGGGCATCCAAGCCATTCCAAATGGTGGGAATGGACATTTTGGATCGATTCAACCTAACACCTGCAGGTAACAGCTATGTGTTAACCATCATATTGCACATCTAACGTTATGCCACAGTGTTTGCAGTACTGAATGAGCAAGTGAGTAAGATGGCACGGACAACAGTAAACAACTGGTTACAGAAATGTGGTATTCCTAACACAATAATTACACATCGGGGCCCGAACTTCATGTTCAAGCGGATTAAGCACTTGCGCCATCTATTGCGAATCTGGAAGCTAAGAAGTTGTCCTTACAGCCTCAGTCTTATTGAAGAATGGAACACATCCACTGGTCTCTCACCAAAATGTTAAGTTATTATGTGGACACCCATCATAACAATTTCTTAAGTTTATTTACTATATGTTGTAGCTGCATACAATTCTAATGTACATGATAGCATTGGGGTCTCACCACAGTCGGTAATGAAAGAAAGGTGCCATGGTCTTTTGAAGTGATTGAGCCTCGAGTTGGGAAAATAGGGAGTCATTGAAGAAGTTTGTGAAGATGTTACAGGGTATGTGGAAATGGGTGAAGAAAGCAAACACTAAAATGCTCAAGCATCAAGAGCAAGTGAGACGATTTGTTGGTAAATTACCTGAGAAGAGACTCTGTCATTGGGTTATGCCGGTGAGACCCTGCACACTGACGGGAAAACGAAAATTTCCTTACGCAGTATCAAGTCATAGAAATGAAACCGCCCATGAATGTAAAGTTACAGTTAGTAATAGATCTACACTAATTAACCATTAACACAACAACAAAAATCTTAAATTTTTTTGTTGTACTTTTACACATTTGTTTTTTAAAATTATTTCATGTAAATTCAAATTAAGTGCAGCTATGTATTATTGTAATTGCAGCAGCAAAAATTGTACAGAAAGAAGTATGAGAAAATGGTAATGTAAAATTGAATGTATGATATCACCATGAGTAGTATCAATAAATACATATCTCTGATATGGGAAAGTACTGATGATGTGGATGGCGCAAAAAGTTAGCATGCATACAAGAATATACAGAGAGATGAAGACATTGTATGAAGTAGACTGCCAATAAAGTAAGATGTAGTGAGGATGGTCGCTCTGTGGTGTCAGAACTTTGACTAATTGATAGTCTAACAACAGTAAATTTGATATGAAGTGAGTTGTAATAATTCAGTAAGAGACTGAGTACTGCACTATGAATTTTATTTAGTGGATAAAGTTAATTTGTGTTAATTGCCATACGAGTGCAGTGGTAAAAACTGTGGTGTGTGCTCTTGTAAAGGTATAGATGATCTACGATGTGTGGCATGAAAAATAATAGAGCAGATGTATTGTGGGGTATTCTGCTTTAAACACCAATTACCAGCCTCTACTAAATTGTCTGCATCATATACAGCAAGCAGAGTATAAATGCACATACTGGTACTTCAAGATGATAATGTGTATACTAACATGTGATATGTATTGTAGAGAATTGTATCTAAGAGCAGCCGCAAAATGAGTACATACTTCGTCGACCACAACCACCAAAAGGCAAGATCTAAACATTGTATACATTATTTTTGTATACATTAGTTTTGTAACAGGGTTCAGATAAGTTATGTTTTGTTAATTTGAACAGTTAAAATCAGATAGGTATTTAGCGCCTGTTATTTAATGAAAATTACTAACAAAGTGAACATAATTACTGATTCACAGCAATTGAAAGAGTGTGCATTTTTCAAAGCGATTATCATTAAATATTTTACATATACTGGTACATATACCAAAATCCATCAGTCATTCCACATGGAAAAGCTTCTATACATATACATTAAAGTGAGAAGTAACTATTTACATGTTTACATGTTCAGGCAGCAAATACATTAATTAATATTTTGTAGAAAATATCTGACAGAAACGGTGTTTTCCATTCCATTAATTCTATTATAGTAAAAATGGTTATTCCATTGTTCACAGAAGTTCATGAAAGTAATAACAAATCGTTATTAGTTAATTGAAGTTATAACTGCTTTTGTTTATACCGTCTTAAAGTGTACTCCACTGAGAAGCAATTATGTGACCACAGTATTATAGTGGAAGTAATGAGAGCGTGTTCGGTACAGTAACATACTTAATGCACCTATGTTAGTGTACATATACATGTAAAAGTTACTGTACTGCTGCTGCTTTGGTTCATACAAGATGAGCTGTAGTGATTCTCAGTGAGTCTGGAAGTTTAACTATTTTTCTACCCAGATATTCTTAGCTTTGTCAGTAAATACATAGAGGTAGTACGTTGCTTAATTCTTGCAGGCAGAAAACTTTAAAATCTTCACAGTGCTTTAATTGACAAAGTATTGGCTTTAACACAAATAACAGTTATCCTGTGTTTTATCATGTTTTAAGACACCACAATTGCTTTCCAAGTTATATTTTATGCTTCTTTATTTGGGACTTGCATCACCTTTCAAAATGAAAGTTAACTTCTCCAATCAGGTACTGGCACAATCAAGTTTTTCAAGTGAAAAACTTTCATGAAATCATTAGCATCACTAAACTTTTAGATTTATGATTTCATGGTAAGTATTGGCTTCTGTCTTAGCTGAGTGTACTGCACTGCCACAAAATGTACTGAAGGAGGAGCAGAACAAGAGGGTGGGAAGCAATGGTGTTTATTAACAGTCAATTTACAGTGTGTTGTTGTGTCTTCGGATACTGACTGCCTATGTGTTAGCTAAGTCACGGTCAAGGTACACTGTAATTATTTCAGTAGTTAGCTGGTTAGTTGCTGTATACAAGATACAACTCTCGTTTATTTATTCTTTTCGTGTAAAGAAGTAGGGTAAGGTTAGTATTGATGGACCAGCTCCATCGATAAACCGGCTTGATTTCTCTCCTTATATTGACAATAGGCACATTCTAGCGGTCATTAAGTGCACCCCATGTTGCCAAAGATTAGCTATCTTAGTTGTAAGTCGTTCCACGAAAACACAAAGCAACCGTGAAATAAGGTAAGATTTTCAGTATGTTCTCGTAACTGAATACTGTTAAAGACTGAAACATTGGAGTGATACTGTAATAGTGATTAAATTTCTGCGGCGATAATTGAAAAGTAGGAGCAGTTCACACCATTTTGTCATATTCACAATACGTGCTGTGGACGAAGACTAGGTATTCTTAAGCGATGCCATGCGAGTTGTCTTGAGCGAGCCATTTTCAGTTTCTGTGAATACGTTCGTGGCCCAATATGGGAACTATCTCTACACATACTGTCACAACAAGAGTTCGAGTTATGTACCAAACAAATGCGATGGTTGACTTAAAGTTTTAAGTAACAACTAACTGACTAATAATTTATGAGTAATAAGCAACTAATTAATAACAACTATATGAGCAACGAATAGTGAAAAATCAATTTAATAATAACGATAGATCTGATAAAAATAATTGAAAAATTGATTTAACCATCAATTGAATAACTGTTAACTGAGTAATGATTAAGTGCATGACAAAGGATAATATTTAATTTCATAAATCATATATTATTCTATATTTGGTGTTGTTTACCCCAGGCAGTACATGAGCTCTCACGTGCTGTTTTCCCTTGATACGCAGTCTTATGGGGCTATTTAATGTCACACGTGGCGTGGAGTGGCCATGTCTCGGACTGCGCGGCCCCTCCCGCCGGAGGTTGGAGTCCTCCCTCGGGCATGTGTGTGTGTGTGTGTGTGTGTGTGTGTGTGTGTGTGTGTGTGTGTGTGTGTGTGTGTGTGTCGTTCTTAGTATAAGTTAGTTAACGTTAGTTTAAGTAGTGTGTAAGTCTAGGGACCGACGACCTGAGCAGTTTGGTCCCTTAGGAATTCACACACATTTGAACATATGAATAATCTCATAATTAATGTGATAATAGTGAATTACTTAATTAATTAATTGATACTAGTACTAATACATGCATATATTACATGTGAGGTTTCTATCCTGGATGCCTCCAGGACTGAAATATGGAGAGTGGCAGGAAGTCGATATGGATCGTGCATTAGCTGCAGTACGAAATGGTGATATGGGAATCAATGCGGCTACCAGAACTTGTAGCGTGTCGACAGCCATTTTACAAAGACATTTAGTGAGGAAAAACTACTTTCCTCTTGACAACAAAAGAGTTATAGGCTGTACGGCTGACCGGCCCATGGCAGTGGAGGAGTAACTAATTGTGTAGGTCCTGAAACTAGAAAAATTAATATTTGGCGCTATACCAGAGGAATTATGTTCATTAGCTTTGAGATAGCGGACAGAAATGATATTTAACACAGATTCAGTACGGCAAAGAGAATCCCCAGGGAAAAAATGGTATTATTCATCAATCGGGGGGCATCCTGAGCTTAGTTTGCGTCAGCCAGAAGCGACTTCGTATGCACGAAGTAAGGGTTTTAACAAACAGAACTTGATCCACTTCTTTGATATACTCGAAAAGACCGTTGATGAAATCCAGCTCAGCACAATACGAGTATTCAGCGTTAACGAGACAGGTTTATCAACAATTCAGAACAAACCAAGAAAGGTACTTGCCCACAACTGTAAAAATATGGTGGGGTCAACAGCCAGTGGCGAAGAGACTAGCCAGTATGTCCCATCTTTAACGATTTACAAACGTTCCTATTAGGATGAAGGGTTAGTAGAACGAACAATTTTTGATTTATCAATAGGGATATATATGAGAGGTGGTTAAGACATTTCATCAACTCACTCCACTCCTCAAAGGAGAGAAAAATATTGCTTCTACTTGATGGTCACTCAACCCACACCTAGAATCTCGATGTCCTTTATAGTGCTCGAGGAAACGATGTCATCCTGTTGTCACTGCCAAACCACACTACCCACAGGTTACAACCACTGGTGTCTCAATTTTTAAGCCTTTGAGTAGTTATTAAATTGCAGAGATGGAGGATTTTCTAACGCAAAAACGCAGTGAAGGGAAACACGAAGTTGTTATGCAGTTTCACCTTGGGTGTCTCTCCGGTAAAGCACAGGGACAGGTTGCAACGTAAAGCACAGGGACAGGTTGCAACAATAAGGTGTGCAGTAAATGGTTTCGCAAAAACAGTAGTTTGGTCAGTAAACATGAATGTTTTCCGTACTGCCATTATGTAGCTGTGATGCAGTTTGAAACAAACAATATTTCTATAAGAGAACGACAAGCTAAAGAGCTAATTTTGGTAAGGCATATTCCTAGGCCCAATACAGTCGTCCCCGCATCTAGAAGTCAAGATAGGCCGGAATTTATTCCAGTTGGCGCAGCAACATGCGCTTCGAAACTTTCCTTGCATAAAATTTTTCCCATGCTGGAAAAACTCTCTCGAGAAATAAACTTGAATAAGGCTCAGAAAGCCATAGATATCACAAGCAGTCCATACAAACTGAAGCTGGAAAAAGCGGCAAACAGAAAAAGTTGTAAAGAGAAACAACTAGATCTAAAAAACGTCTACAGAAACATGCACCCAAGAAGTTAACTAGAGCTCAACTTTCGTCAAGTGATACGGCCACCCAGATCGACCGACATGTATCCCATCGAACATTTATAGGACATAATCGAAAGGTCAGTTCGTGCACAAAAGCCTGCACCGGCAGCACAGTCAAAATTATGGACGGCTATAGAGTCAGCATGGCTCAATATTTCTGCAGGGACTTCCAACGACTTGTGGAGTCCATGTCACGTCGAGCTGCTGCACTACGGCAGAAAAAAGGAGGTCCGACACGATATTAGAAGGTATCCCATGACTTTTGTCAGCTTAGTGTATTCTAAATGCAGTCCAGGGATTGGTTTAGAGCTTAAACTTCATCATCCGAGAGTGCGGCACTATGCGGTAATCGCTTATACTTCTTTCTCTCAGAAGATACAAACACTTTAGCTTCCCAAATGTGGATTTAGGTCGTTTTCTTACAAAATAGCGCTTGTACCACTTTTACTCTAAGCCCTTCAGTTGTTATTTATATTATTTACATTATACTGGTGATGTGTAACTTAAAACAACACGTCATGTAGACAAATATCTTACTAATAGATAGCTCACTAGTCCTTGCAGATTCGTCTAACAGCGTATCGTGTACATATACATAACTGTCCCTGTAAAATGACAGGCCTACACTATTGGGTCATTCTCAGCCCAAACAACGCATCTGTTAAATGCTTTTCCACAGCACACGCGATACGCATTTGTCAGCGCTGTTTTAAAAATATCCCAAGTGTTTTCGTTGCTACAGATGACTTTTTTAGGTCCATCATGTCACTCCAGATTCGACAGAGCTATGAAAGCAGAGCTATGAAAGCAGCGTGTGGAAGCTGCTTCAAATAAGGCGATATCGATTTTATATGCCTAAAAGATTTCGGTCAATAGTTTTGGGAAGCAATTTCTTTCCTTTTGAGTACCTTGCAGAGTGTAAAGCTATAAAAAATTTAGGATACTCGAGTCTTCCGGAGTAACTGGATGCAGAAACATGAGATAGGACGTTGGGACTACAAACGTTGGGGAATATATGTACGAAATGTTGGAATATCGATCCTGTTCGTAAGATTTAGCACCTTCTGACTGTCTATTTCCAGTTCTGAAAGAAAGTTTTTTTACATCTACATCTATACCCTACACATCAGTGTGAAGTGCGTGGCAGGTTCTTTTTAACGCACCACCATACATTAGGTTTTCCTCTCGTTCCACACACTAACAGAGAGTGGCGAGAATAACTGCTTGTACGCCACTGTGAGAACTGTAACTAGCACAATTTAAATCTATAAAGAAATTAAAATCTGCTCGATCTGAATGGAATAGGTATGTAGAGCGAGAGAGCACATAAGTAGTTTTGTGCCATGTAAGTCGTTTCTTTAACCTTTTTAAGCAAGCGCTCGCTAAAAGCAAGGCGTCATTCTACGAGTGACTGCCATTTAAGATTTATTTAGCACTTGTACTACCGTCTCTCACCAGTGAAACTCTCATTTGACGATTCGCGGCGCCCTTCTTTGTTGACGGTTGATGTACCCTGTTAGTCAGGCCTCATAAGGGTCCCATAAACTTCAGTAGTATTTATGCAGGTTAGTACAAGTTTGCCGGCCGGTATGGCCGAGCTGTTCTAGGCGCTTCATTCTGGAACCGCGCAATTGCTACGGTCGCAGGTTCGAATCCTGAAAGCCGGCCGGAGTGGCCGAGCGGTTCTAGGCGCTACAGTCTGGAGCCGCACGACCGATACGGCCGCAGGTTCAAATCCTGCCTCGGGCGTGGATGTGTGTGATGTACTTAGGTTAGTTAGGTTTAAGTAGGTCTAAGTTCTAGGGACAGATGACCTCAGATGTTAAGTCTCATAGTGCTCAAATCCATTTGAACCATTTAGTACAAGTTTTCTGTATGCAATTTCTTTTGCAGACAAACTGCAGGTTCCTACCATCGCGTCAATGAATGCGCTTTACGTTCAACTGACCGAATGTGCTCTTTCCACTTAATATCTCTAGATATCGTTATTCCCAAATATGTGAACGACGTGATTGGCTCTTAGGTCTGACGCATTATTTCCGTAGTCAAAGAATACCAAGTTTTTAAGTTTCGCGAAGTGGCCACATTTTACTACCAGTCTTTACAACACGCTAATATTTGAGTTCGAAAGTGGAAGCTACGGTAGCCGCTGTCGTTGTTGTATTCAGTACGAAGACAGGTTTGGAAGAGCTCTCCACGCTAGTCTGTCCTGTGTAAGCCTCTCCATTTCTGCAGCGCACATCCATTTGATCCATTTCTGCAGCGCACATCCATTTGATCCCGCTCACTGTAGCCAAACGTTGGGCACCCTCTACAATGTGATCCCTTCTCCTTCTTTTAATCTGATAGTGCCATAAAATTCTTTTATCGCCAATTCGAGTGAGTACCTCTTTCTTAGTTATCTGATCTACCCATCACATCTTCAGCATTCTTCTGTAATACCACAGTCCAAAATGTTCTATTCCCTTCTTATCTGAATTGTTTATCGTACACGTTTCACTTCCTTTCAAGGCTGCACTCGAGACAAATACCTGCATTCATGATTTCCTAACACTTAAATTTATATTCGATGTTAACATGTTTCTCTTTTCCGGAAACGCTTTTCTGCTAGTCTGCATTTTATATCCATTCTACTTTGGCCATTGTCAGCTATTTTACTGCGATAATAGAAAAACGTCTTATTTATTAGCCTAATTCCCTCAGTAATACCTCATTTAATTTGATTGCATTTCATGCAAGACGTAGCTCGATCTCATCGAAGCAGGAGAGTGTTTGATGTCCTGGAGGAGTTCTTTGGGGACCGCATTCTGCCATGGACCTTTTGTTCACGTTCGTCTTATATCCTTTCAACAAACTGTCCATTCCTTTCAATTGACCATTCACCCGTTGATAAGTGTTTTCGAGTACTTGAGGCATAGAAGATACTGACAAGAAAAGCAGGAACAAATTGTATAGAATTATTTTTGCTGCTGATGGTGATGAGGTGGTGTTTTATTTTGGGCAACGGAAGAGCACAGGGAGGACGCATCTACTTGTGCAACGGCCCCACCGAACGGAAGGGGCGGCGTACGCTTAGTATTCCAGGCAGGGCTTTATCTCGCACTGCGACTCGACTAATGCGCCGACTCGCGCTGCATACGTTAGCGCGGTATCAACCGTTAGCGTCTGCTGATGAGTTGCTACCTTCCGCCGTTTCCTCGCGGATAGCTGGCCTGCCAGATCGCAAATACAGGACGACAATTATTGAACTATATGAAATTAAATCGTCATAACTTCTGAACGGTTAGCGTTAGAGCGTTCGAACTGCACGGTTGGTCGCGGGACATGATGGGAATTAGTATGCGCTGTATGGTTTGGTTTAGCGATGAAGGCCACTTTCATTTGGATGGGTTCGTCAATAAGCAAAACTGGCGCATTTCGGGAACTTAGAATCCGCAATCGAGAAGTCTCTTCACCCTTAACGGGTGACTGTGTGTTTTTCAATATCAAGTCACGGAATAATCAGTGCGATATTCCTTGATGGTACGGTGTCTACCGAACTGTAAGTGAAGGTTTTGGAAGATGATTTCATCCTTATTATTCAAAGTGACCCTGAGTTCTACAAGATGTGGTTCATGCAAGACGTAGCTCGATCTCATCGAAGCAGGAGAGTGTTTGATGTCCTGGAGGAGTTCTTTGGGGACCGCATTCTGGCTCTGGGGTACCCAAAAGCCACTGGCATGGACCTCGATTGGCCGCCATATTCTCCGGATCTGAACATATACGACTCCTTTTTGTGGGGTTATACCAAAAACAAAGTGCACACCAATAACCCCAAAACCATTTCTGAGCTGAAAACAGCCATTCAGGCGGTTATCGACAGCTTCGATGATCCGAGACTTCAGCGGATCATGCAGAATTTCGCTATTCGTCTGCACCACATCATCGCCAATGATGGCAGTCATATCTAACATGTCATAACCTAAATCCGAATATCTCTAGTGACGTTTACATGTCGAATAAAGCGTGTCCACGCCGAAGTTTGTAACTAATTTACGTTTTTTTTCATATAGTTCAATAACTATATAAACCTTGTTGCTCGATACAGTCGCTGCCAGTGGAGACCGGGACATCGACAGCCGCATCCGTCGGGTGCGAAAGTTGGCGTTAGAGAGGCAGCATCCCAATTATATTTTCTAAAGCAGTTCACGTCCATTTGCTCTGTTTGGTAACGCGTGAACGCTGGGTTCCAAATTTCATACAACTGTTTCAGGCACGCTGGAACAAAATGATACGGCCGTATGTTCGTGACATATTCCTTACACTCAGACGAAGAAAATAATGTGCCTGTACGTGGGTCCGGCAACGCTTAATTTTCATGTTAGAATTCATTTTATAAACTTCTATACTGCATTAATCATGGTAATCACATACGGACAGAACGTATCAGCACGTCATATACAATTTTCTCTTACATAAAGTGTCTAACATGATCTCCGTTAGCTTTGATACATGATCAATTCGTCGTCAGATTGATTACCACATGCGCTCATGATCTCTGAAATCCTGCGTACGGTTTCGTATCTTTACGCATTAGTGTCACGAAGACACTGTACCTTGTAGCGGAATTCTATATACAAGAGCCTTAAATTTTTTTTCAAAAATAGAAGTCTAGTGGATTTAGGTCCCGAGAACGTGGGGGCCAGGGTGACTTAAGAGTAAATCTTACCCTGACGCAACCGAGCTGGCAATTCGAACCGTTCATTTAAGCAAGGTTCTACGTGAGGTATGGTAGTACGTTCAGTTCCCGTGTGTTCCTCGTACCTAACGCACTATGATGAATTGTAGAATCTTAAGTCAGACTTGGAAATAAAGCTTTCCAGGCCCTTGTCCATTTAACATACTCGTATTTTCTGTTCGTATGTGCGAAGACTGTGTCTTGAAAGTTTGACAATACGTTTTCGTTACACCCTGTACAGTATGGGCTTTTAGTATCTCCCAATTGGGTTACACAGTTATTTTATGAATTAAATATGATAACTGCTGTGAACACAATAGTAAACTAGGACGAACGGTAAAGGAAAGAAAAAAAGAAGATTGCTTAACGTTCGCCGACGTTGAAGTTATGTAAGACGGAACGAACGGTAAAAGGTGAATTGCGTAGGAAAACGAAACCAACATCTTGTCGAACTGTGACAGTGCTGTTAGCTGGTAGTGCAATGAGATGTCAGTAAGCCGGCCGCTGTGATCGAGCGGTTCTAGGCGCTTCAGTCCGGGACCGCGCTGCTGCTACGGTTGCAGGTTCGAATTCTGCCTCGGGCATGGATGTGTGTGATGCCCTTATGTTAGTTAGGTTGAAGTAGTTCTAAGTCTAGGGGACTGATGACCCATAGTGCTTAGATCCATTTGAACCGTTTGAGATGTCAGTAGAGGAGAAAGCCATGAAGTCCATGCGCAACTTAGTGAAATTAATTTTTCGGAAGATATGACAACATACATCAAAACGCACGCGAAAGGAAATAGACGTATTAAAGAACAACGGGCGTTTGAACCTGCTGTCTCATCAAGTATACAGCCGACGAAACAGAAAAAGCACTGTATACTGAATTTAAAAAAAAGCATGGGAATAGAGTAGCGCTGTTGTTTCTGAACACAGAGGGAGGGGGGGGGGGCGGCAGGACAGGTTCCTAAACGAGATTGGGGGGGAGGGGTTCAAATGGCTCTGAGCACTATGGGACTCAACTGCTGAGGTCATTAGTCCCCTAGAACTTAGAACTAGTTAAACCTAACTAACCTAAGGACATCACAAACAACCATGCCCGAGGCAGGATTCGAACCTGCGACCGTAGCGGTCTTGCGGTTCCAGACTGCAGCGCCTTTAACCGCACGGCCACTTCGGCCGGCGTGGGGGAGGGGGGCAGAAGATATCAAGAAAAGGAAAACAACGAGAAAAAGCAGAAGAGGTAAAATGGAAAAGATTAAACTAATAAACATTGTGGTAGAGCTGTATTTTGCCTGTAACTTCGCTGTATAAATTTTACTCCAACTCACTGGCTGGCGTGCAGACCTCTGCATGAGACAAATCGTTTCTAGTACCTACGTAACCTTGCTGAGTACAAGAATTGGCGCTGAAGTTGTGCAGCCATTCGGTCGTGAGAAATGCGGTTTTATTCTTGATTATTCATTAAAATGTTCATGGCAAGTTCAGCTCCCAACGATCTGCAAGGAAAATACAACAATCTCAAAATTACAGGTCACGCAGAAACCTATAACCTCAATCGTGAAGTTATAGGTCACATGGATTACTATACATTTGTATCTGCAGATCAGTTTTCAATAACATAATGCGGTGCTAACAGAGTTTTCTTGAGTTAATAAATGATTATTCCACGGATGTTGTTGATATTGTTGCAAATTCACATCATCTTATTACACACTACTATATACTTATGTTGATTTCTCCGATATTTTCGGAAATCAAAGATCGATTGCGAGCACAGTTTGCAATCGCATGTTTCAGAAGGAAGGCTCTTTCTTCATCATAAACGACATTTTCGACTGATGAATCTGATTCTGATTTAACATACAAGACACATTTGGCTTCTACATAACATTACTTCAAATTACACATTTTCTTCCATATAGATATTTATAATGTATGTACTTTATCAGCTTTTTCCTATAATTCAATTTCTTGTAATTATGTTCCTTTTTAGAAATTATCCCCCTGTTACTAATATTTATTTCAAGCTAGAACCACCTCTCATCCTGCGTGACGTAATAGGTTTTGTACGGAACAGTTTCACGAACTACGAAGCCCCTCAATTTACTTTTTTCGAAAGTTTCTTTGAAAAGCATTGTGAAGAAACTGAAGTTTCACAGTCGATGTACAAGTTCGAAATACCCCGTGAGATCCACACTCCCCACGGTAACTGTTCTATCAGGAACAGATACTACCGTCATATATAGTTAAAATATGGCTTTCCGGCCATTGACCTTCTTGTGCGAACGCACACGCTATGCCCGAACTCGTACGGGACTTGGTAGATTAATCTGCCACGAGTAATGAGTATAATGGGCAAACATCTATTAGGCGCACTACGAATGTAGTGGTGTGGACATGTTGGGAATGTGGATCTCACGGGGAGCGTGCAAGGGATAAGTCCCTGCAGACGCACTATCCTCTGTGCCCGCGGTGGCTCAGATGGATAGAGCGTCTGCCATGTAAGCAGGAGATCCCAGGTTCGAGTCCTGGTCGGGGCACACATTTTCAACATGTCCCCAATGAAGTTCATCAACGCCTGTTTGCAGCTAGGGTGTCCATTTAATTATCATTTCATTTCTAGCAAAGCTGCATGGTCATCCACGGTAACTGTTCTATCGGGAACAGATACTACCGTCATATATGGGATGTAAATCATATTTCCTTTGCTTAAAAGGCGCGTAGATACCACCAAATAACGATTTTACAGTTGTTAATCAGATATAATTAAGCAGATTCAATCTACCACTATCAACCAGCTTAGCAGTTCTCCTTGGTCAAAATTATGTTGTCAAATTGAGAAACACAACAACACAGCTGTTCTAAATAACTAATATAGACCTGTAATGTCCCAATAAAGCTCTAAAACACAGAGAACTATACTGACTATATAACTCAAATACAAAATAAACGTGCGAGGGAGGGGAGGGGGGTACAGTGATTTTACTTTTCCGAGAACGGCACCAAGCTGATAAGGATGTGCGAGGAACGAAGAGTCTTGCGGAGAATCATAATTGAATTGTAAGTTGATTGTAAGAAAAATAATATCTAGAGTTTTCGCTTTATTTGAGGGTCACGAGAAATGGATCGAAGTCCAGCTGTTGTTTATCGTTCGCTGATATCTGAAAGAAGCTAATAAGGTGTATAAAATGAAGAGTAAGTCACCATCGTTATCGAGAATACTCCCACGGGAGACATGGTAAACAACAGACTTATGGCACCAATGCAGATTTTTTATTCGATTTGGAAACAAAAAAAATTACCTCTTCGTTTTATTCTTATACAAAATAGAGAATGTAGCAAATAATCGTGATCGGCAAAATGTTGTGTTCTTTTATTTTAGGAAGCTTCTGACACAGTTCTCAACTTTTGTTTAATGAACAACTTACGTTTTGAGGGAATATTAATGAGCTGTTAGCACCCGTCGCGTTTTTCTTTCCTAGTTCATTTTAAGTACTCTCTTTTGTAACCTTCTCTTCTGTCTATCGTCTTCCTTTTTCTTTTCAGAAAAAAAAGAAGTCGACGTTGAGGCAGTTAGAGACACTCCTTCTCTTTCAAGATACAGACGGACTAGTACACTCAAACATGGCACTAATTTGTCGTTCTCCCCTGGCAGCTCATAATACATTTAATATCATTAACGGTGAATCACTATCACAAAAGCAATATAAATATGTAGGTACTCTGAGGACACTACAACACAGTCATAAAGGAGTCTGGGAATCTGGAACTGTTTTATCTACAATAGTACATAGACTTTGTTGGGTCACATTGGTTAATGCCGTACTTCGTCGTGTTGCGTAAAACAAAGGTCGTTAGATCTTTTAAGAGCTATTTGAGTGACAGTTGTGTATGAAATGGACAAGGTGCGCGAACTCACATGCCAGACTATCTCAGAAGTCGTTCAGGCACCATGTGAAGAGTCTGTAGTGAGCCACTCAATCCAAGTTAAATTGGCACCAGCAGAGCCAATTACCGTCGTCAGTAACACAGTGATGATGGAGGTCACTAGCTATTAGCTTATGGAACAGCAGATAACTTATGAGCCATAAATTAATACACTGACAAAAAATAGCAGCAACTATTATTAACCACAAAGATCTAGCACTATCTCTTTACTACTGGATACATGAGGCGTACTTCCACACGAGTCTTACTGTTAACGACACGCCAAGGTGAAGAGAGGTTAGCACGAGTCTGGGAACACCCCTGTTGGGCACCTGAATAAGCGAAAATGTCGCCCACGCAGATTAGCGGAACATATCTTGCTACACACCACTGACAGAGTGCACAAGGTGACAAACAAATGGTACATGTCATGCTGGTAGTAGTATCCTCGTACGGAGACTGGTAACGGATAATGAAATCGCGCACATGACAGACGTAGTCGAGAAGTGCTCTGGAGTCTGCTCCGACCAATGTACCAGAGTTGTGAACGGTCGCAGAGCAGACGTGCCTGTAGACCAGCGTGGCTCCCCTCGTGCTTCCCGCCTTGTATGCCACGTGGAATCGCTGCCATCTTCAGGGTGAGGAGGGTTGCTGCACGCCACGTGCTTTTAGGGAAAGATGCAACTAACACGAGCCTACATTACACGTCCATTGCTTCCTTCATCTTATATACACATAAAAGTTAAGCTCCTGTGTGCAAGAGTGAGCTGAAGATTTGAGTGGTTCCCAAAGGTAAAAATAAAGTTCCTTTTGTATTAGGATTCATAAGAATAGTGAACGCATAATTTTTGTGAAATCTGGCGCGCTCAGCGAGAAAAAACTCATACAAATTGTAAACTGTGAAGCAGCAAGAAATCACCAGGCGATAGCATGCCCACACTCACGACTAATACTTGTATAAAAGAAAAAGAGTCGTTCATTGTTCGATAACCGGCGGCTCAGCTTCCGAAAGCAGGTGTCCAAGGAAAATGAGTGGTCTGCTCTCACCTGATTACAATATGGAAACACACTAACTAATGGTGATCAGACTGTCACTTCAGATCGGGGATGGAAATCAAATACGTGCGTAAGTCTTGAGCTAAGAAGCCAAGTTACTCCTGAAGTTCGTTCCTTTAACATTCCGAGCCGATAGTGCAGCCTGTTACTAACGTAAACGCTACAGAGAAAATGACTTTTTCCTCGCTGCTCTTCGTGGCAGTCGCTTTTTTCAGAGCAAGCGGGCGACCTTGGCGCTGTTTGACCCAGTATCGGGGTGCGCCTGCGCGTTGCGTCCTCTCGCCTTATTGATTTTCCTCCCTCGTCTGGCTCCCCACCCAAGTTAGAACCCTGACCCAGCCTACTGCAGCAGACAGTGCGTGCGTGGGCAGGCGCTCCAAACAAAATACGGGACTACACGTCCATAAGAAACGACTCGTGGCTCTCCAACGGTGGCTGGCAGCCTTTACGCTCGTGACTGTACCCTTCCATTGTAATGGAGTATGAGGCACAGTAGCAGTTTGTGTAATGTTTCCTTATACGTCGCGCTGCGTTTAACGACTGACGCTCTCTCGTCTTATTGTAGAGAAGAATAGCAGAATATCGCTTCATCTACTTCGGTTTCTATTAATCTATCTTTGTAAGGGTTTCTTAAAAATGTTGATAGGCTTCTTTCAATTGCCTGTAAATATTGTTAGTTAAACTCCTTTATAGCTTCATTTAAAACAGGATTAAGTAAATTTAATAGCATCCGAGGAGAATATTAGCAACTTTCGTATCGATATGGCTTCAAAAGAACTTTCTGAGTAAAGAAATCGCGTTGTAGCAACTTTTCTCGGTGTTATATTCAGACTCGTGAGAGTTGTTCAACTCGTAGCGAGTTTCTTCACTTATTCTCGGATATATTCCGAGTGTCCATGTGAGTAGTACGACGGTCGTTTGACAAACGCACTGAAAATAAAATAAAATATCAGTTTAGGAAAAAAAATTCATTTTGTTTTTCAACACTGTCTCCATCCGTGACTATTCCTGTTGCCCAGTGCGCTGCAGATTCTTTAATTCTGTCAGAGAATAGATTTTATGAAATTGCAAAATATTGGCGCCAACGACTACTTCCTCATGAAATATAAAAGGTTCTTCTGCGCAAACCAAATTTCAAGTTGAGTAATGAGAAAATGTCACTTGGAGCTAAAGCAATGGAATACGCCTAATGAGTAACTAATTCGAAGAACATTTCACGCATTTTTACTACTGCGATTACTACAGTATTAGAACGATGCATTATTGCGGTAATCAAAATACCTTCTTGCCTGACAATTTCGGTCGATTTCGCTCATCTTATATTTCAGACTATACAGAAATAAAGCATAGTAAGTTGTGGGTATGATTTCGATCTTTCCAAGTATTGTACGATGATTATATCCCGGGAATACAAAAATAAAGTGACCATTACTTCATTAGCCGATGAGCAGTACGTAACTTCTTCGCCGCAGTTCTCAATGGCCTTTGTCCATTGTTTTGGCCTGCGTTTCATCGACAGTCAGGAATCAGCTAAAATATCCTATAGTAAAACATTCTTCCAAATGCGTTTATGGTCAACAGTCGGTACCGCGGCACACGTCGCGCATGCAGCTTTCTGATTTCCAGTATTTCGTCCAGCTCAGATTCCAACACTCTCAACTTCTTGGGGCTCTTGGCCGCGTGGTAAGTATGCCAAACGGCATTGCTGGCTAATCATGCTGAGGTTCCGAGATCGATTTCCGGTAACCATCTCAGGTTTTTGTGGGGTGGAAAGATCTGAGAAGGAGTCCACTCAGCTTTGCAAATGAGTGTAACAGAACAAGTAATTGAACAGAAGGATGAAGTGTCGACAAATGAAAAGGCTTGCTGCCCGCGACTCGGTGGCCTTTCATTACAGTCATGGAGTTTGTTTCAACGATTTCAGTTCAGGTAGCCACGAGTGACAGGATGAAGCACGCTTTATCTTCAGTCCATCTAGTTCCACGTTGAAACTTATTAATCCAAAAGTAAATGGCTTTCAGTTTTGGTTCAGATACCTGGTGACCTTCATCCAACTCAGTTTTGATCTGTCCAGCTATTCAACCATCCAAATGAAATTGTTTAATAATAACACGGAACTTTTTACAATGTCCCACAGCAGCTACTACACTGATCATTTCAGGTGGCTGTCAACAGTGATGTGGCTGACGTATCCCATTCTAACGGGGTTTATAATCGTTGAAGGAATCACCCTTGCCTACGACGAAGCAGTTGGAAAAATTCTCTGCTATTTCACAGAAATTTTCCAGCCATAAGAAAAGATCTTCGGCTATTTTTCCGGTATTCCTAGTCAGGAAATGTTTAAGTGAAAACTTTCGTTAGAACATTGTCTTTATCTCTCCTACACTGTATATCAGACAGAACTCCACATCACGGAGGAAATTCAAAAACTCGAAGGAAATTTAAATATGGCTGGCTATTCATAATAACCTAATTGTGCTACAGGGCTTCTAGCGACTAGATGCTGATCAGCTACACCATTAGCACACAGTATACCCGAGACTTGAAAGTGAGTGAAAGTCACTACCCAGCTGGAGGCAGGTAGCCAATGTGAGGTACGCCTGAAGTGCACCTGCATTGCACTCTCGACCGGTAACTTTCTGTCGGCGCTGTGGTTGTCCAGCTAGTCAACAGCCCTACCTCGCAGTCGCTGTGTTTCTGAGAAGAGCCGTTTTCCAGTCATTTGCAGTTTCGGAATACGTCAGAACAATTTGGAAGGGCAGAGGCATTCTTTTCGTGAGCATTTATTGAAAAAGGTTAGGGAACTTACACTTGCAGCAGACTGCAGAACGATTTACAGCCTTGAACGCCTGAAGACATGAGAAATCAGGACTTATATGGAAGTATACACTCGTTATCTCCTCACTAAAGTATCGCTACTTGATGGTTAAGATCATCACGCAGAGTACTTCATCATTTGTACAATAACCCGAAAATATACGAGATTTACTGCTCGTTCTAAAAAAATGGGAGTGACTGCTTAAGAGTGTGTCACTATACATATTACAGTGCTGATTCGGTGCTACAAAAGACAAGAACGATGCTGACATTAGTGATATGTCTCGAATTTCACACACAAAACCTAGAATCCACACTGTAATGTATAATACTTTGCTGTAAGAGTTGTACTGTTTGTAGTCAAGTAACAATTCCCCTGTACTTGTGAAATAATAATGGTTTCACGTGTTTTACACGGTCTAATGACACAATTTCATCTGCCTGTATCGCCATTGCCAAACAGAAAAAGGGTTGAGAAACCATATACGGAGGAGTGTTGAAGAACTACGTACTTAAGGCAGTAGTTTGGAATATTTAGCTGCACTTCAACTCTCAAGTACATTATGTTTCTGTATTTAGTTGGTGATATATGTTTCGACTCTGGATATCTGGAGAATAATATTGTACACAGTGTTCACATTTTTCAAATAAGTCTTTGGTTTTACCCAATACTTGTGGTTGTGTCATTTGTCACAGTTCGTTATCGGTTTTACTTAAAAGACTATTATCTCCTTGTAAGGAATAGATACGTGCAAGGCAGCAGTGTTTGAGGTTTGAAATAACAGTATTCTGCCGATATTTTACTAATGTCACGAACAGAACTGAACAGAAGCTCACCCAATCTCTGTCACACAATAATCGTCAAGGACATGGTTAGAGAAAATTCTGCATGGTGCTGGTAGAATCTTACCAGTTCCTGTCACTTATTCAGAGTCACTACAGCTATGAAACTGAATGATTCAGTTTATTTCCAAATTGCTTACAAGTATCCTAAATGTGGTGGAGAAAATTCCTCTAGAAGTTTGATACAGCATTTCACAGTAGGGCATTCGCTGTAATTCATCTTTACATAACTGCAACACCCTCGACCGAATAGCACACAGCTTACATAACAGAAACCTGAAGTGTCCTGCATATATTAGACTACCATTACATTGAAGCCTATTCAACCTCAAACCAACATTGCATGATTCAGCCTTTATACCACAGACGGAATACATCTCATAACACTGGAATCTGAATGACACACATCTCAATATACATGAACGACAGACATTGACATCAAATCCACAGGATTTTTATATCAGTGCAGATGAGCAGCATCTACGATCACAGTTTCTAGCTTGACACAGGTAGCTTGAAAGTCTTGACTCACAAGCACTGCAAATAGTTCTAGACATGGAAGAGTATCCCTTTCGATTGATGAAAGTGAAGTGTTGCTACATACTAGATGAACGACGACAAGTGTCAGAGGTTTGCAATCGTAGACAGATGGTAGCACAGTACAACCATTTGAAACTGTCGCAGAAGATATGCTGTGAGTTAATTGTCAGATATATATTTCACATTCTTCCTTAGGATTTCTAAATCATTTCTAATGAATGCAGGTTGATTCTTTCTACAACATACTTGCATTGCAAGTCTATGCTGGCCAAGGTTGTAGATGTTCATTATAGAGAGGTCTGCTGCCATAACTTACATTACATTCCACACACAGGCTTACGGTTGTTGGCAGATCCAGCATGCAGATGAATCAGTTCTACATCCGTTTCTTCCGGATGTATCTGACGTTGTATGTTTACATAAACTCCTGTAAATTGCTGTTGTAGCGCTAACGTCCAATAGAATCCCAGATGCATTCAGATCAGACGAATTTGATTCCTAAAATATCAACGTGAGTAGACTTTAAACCACTCTGGCACAACTGAGGCTTAGACCACAGTCAGTCATAAGACTTTTTGTACACGAAAATATGTTATAGTAGCTGTTAACGACGTTTGGTCTGTGTGGCTCAGTTGGTAGAGTAGTAGTGGTTGTTGTTGTAGTAGTACATTCATTACATGGATTCAAACAGTAGGTCATGGCGAATTCAGTAAGGCAGTAGCAGTAGATTCGTACGAAAGATTGAACTAGGTTCCCACTAGCTATACTAGTAGGGTAATACCATAGATTCTCAACTAGCTGCATCGTAACGACCACAAACTTTTTGACAGTATTCTTCTTTAACTAACATTGATTTTCGCTTGAGGAAAGCCTTGGTGTGATAGCAATTTCATATCGATGTAGACACAACGGTAAGTTCCAATTACCATTCCTATAAACATAAAGCAATCTAATATCCATGTTAGCGCTGCATTTTTAAACGATTTTATGGCGATTTCTCTCATAAATTGCCTTTTAAATTATACGTACAAAGTCTAACATTTCCAGCGGATTCATAAGTGGTGGTAGTTGAGGAATCTGAAGATGTGAGCGACATGTGAAAAATGTTCATAATCAATTGATGGATTAGGGGGGATTCAGTGTTGGAGATATTCTACAAGTCTGCTAAGATATGGGACACTGAAGAATGTTCAACTGTAGCGAGATATTTCCGACAATCTCCGAACTATGATTTATTCAAGTTGGTGAGGAGTTCTAAGGCTACTCCGAAATATATTGAACAAAGTTTGGACTTCGAACATTGCATATGAAGTGGAAACGTGGTGGGAAATTGAACAATTCGAATGCTGCATAGTGGGGGCTACATAGCACCTCGCCCCATACATTTAAATGTCACAGCAAAAGCTGTAACAAAGTGCTCCAAAACTGAAGCATTCGGCATAGCGAACAATCCAAAGTAGAGATCCTGAAGGTATAGGCACAGTCTGCATAGTTCTAAGTTCAGAATTCAAGGTGGCGATCTGGGATGGTAATCCATGAAGTTATCAATGACATCAGGATCCAAGATGGCGATACAAGATTGTTGACCTGGGGATATGAGTGCAGACTGCAACATTGCTACTCCAAAATACTTGTTCCAATTTCTGTAGGGCTGCACTCTACCTTCACACCGCTCATTCTCAGTATCCACTAATCAGTCGAGCTTGGCAGACATATTCAGTACACCCTAGTGAAAAGCTGATCATCATGAAGCATCATCAGAGATCTGCCACCTCCAGACAGAAAAAAACTAACTTATACAGTGGATTATAAGTATTAAACCGTGCTTTTCTCTCAATCTTTATTATTATTATTCATTGTGTGTATGTGTACATGTTTTCAAAGTTTTCATTTAATTCTCCCTCAGCATAGCAACCCCTTACATAGATGAAGCAGTGGCTGATACAGCTGAGCAGCAGCAGAAATCACGTCAGCATGCAGCCAGACTCCGTGATACAGTGCCTGATATATGGGAGCAGGATACAGAACTGTTTCCAGACTTCAAGTTTCTAATATATCAAGCATATGCACCGACAATCACGCCACCAGCACTGCACAGTGCACCTGATACTTCAGAGTAGTAATCAAGCCAGCATTGTAGAATTATTTCCAGACTTTGGGTTTCCACTATCACCACTGTCTGCACCACTCTCCGAGCTGCTACCATGATAAGAAGCAACTATGAAAGTGGTTTTATTCTTGGCAGCATACAAGCTGAATGCAAGTAACAGTAAACACATCACTTTAGGCTTGTTCTCAGATCACGAGTTCAATGTAGTAGTAATTTTCGAAACTTCACTATTTAGTGACATAACAGTACTGATTCAGACAATGAATAGTATCAATTATGTAGGAATTCAACACAAATAACTGCAGTGTTCAATGTTCAAATGCCTGCAGTGTAACTGAATTGTCATATAATGTGTGTTGGGGACTACCCAAGAATATTGAAAGTATATAACAATGAGTATACCATGCAGTGCATTCATTTTCAGGAATCGAGGTTCATAAACTCCATGTGTCGTTTATGAGCATCTTGGGTGTACAGAATATGTGTATGGATTTTTTGGATATATATCGCATGCACTTACAAAGCTTACCCATCATTACATTTCAGAAGAAGTCTTTTCTGCTAATTTTGATATGTGGTGCACTTCAGTATACAATATGTATGATGAATCAGGATCGTCTCAATCTGACATTGCTAGAAAATTATTTGCATATTTGTACTTATTTGTATAATCTACAACATAATCTCAAGTTAAAAAAATAGGAAATAAATTAGTATTTATTTCTCAAAACTGTATTCCATTTCATCAAAAATCTCAGACTTGTTGAATAAAATATAAAGTTAAGATTGTTAAAGTGCAAATGACAATTAGAATTATTTACATGTCCAGTAATCATGATAAAGAGGCAGTCGAGATATATCTTAAGGTGAAAGTGAAAACAGTGAGGGTTGCACCTACAACACTAGAGGGAAATTGACCTACACTACCTATTATTAAAGCTATGAGTGGCTCAGAAAGGAGTTCAATATGCAGCAACAAAAATATTTGATCAGCTGCCCAGTAACATCAGATGTCTGACAAGTATAAAAGCAAGTTTTAAATATAACCTAAAACATTTCTTCTAGACAACTCCTTCCATTCCATGGGCGAGTTTTTATTTAAACACTGGTAGCTTGTATACAAAAAAATCTTGTTTTTAAGAGTACTTGAATGATAAAGGCTAACAAAATAATGTATTCATTAATGTTAACACCAATCATGTATACGTATCCTGTAAACTGACTTGTACCCCATCATTTCAATAAATGAATCATTTAAATGATACATGGAACATGGAACTAACTAGCTGACTAACTAACTTTACCTACGGACAGGAGCACGCAGCAGAACTGTAGCTCAAGTTTAAATGAACAGTTGCCCATGTACAGGTTACATACATATCTAGTAGAACAGTTCTCACATCAGATACCTGCCTCTGGCCACGAAGCAGCTCTTGCTCACTTCGTCATGTCCTAGATATGTGTAGTGTAGTGTGTGTCTGCTAGCGGTCTACTTGTTCAATGTCTAGTCATTAGATTGGGGCTGCACTCTATCTCTGGTGATAACAGAGTTTTTCATGTTGAAATGCTGTGCATAAGAAGGGTACAGACCACTGCTGTCATAAAATCTCTTTCTTTTCACATCTATATTTCCCATGTTTTTGAGGATCATGATTCGTCTGCTCTCTTCACGAGTTTATTCCGTTCTCAAAACTGGTGTGTATGAGTGGGTGCATATAATCTTCACATGACTGAATGAAAATGTTGGGCTGGTTATTGACTAGCTGCTACCGATACAATGCATTAATTTTTCATGATGAATTTTACAGGCATAGTACTCCCCAGACTGGTATTTGTTTTAATAAAGACATAAACACTCCTTTCATACCCCATCAGTGGTGCCAGTAGTTTAAACATAGCACAAGTTGACTTAAACTTAAGACAAGTGATATGTGACTCCAGGCGAGAATCAATGATTTTCGATATTCCCACCTCTTAAATTTAGGATAAGTGATATGACAACCATGCAGCCTGGTTCAGTATCCAGTGACTTGGCAGCCAATATGCCAAGGTCGCCATCTTGAGTTAGGAAACTGAATTGTAACATCATCAGGTTGAGGAAAAGCTGACAACTGTGCAGGCTGAGCCAGTATCACAGGGTCCACCATCTTGGATTTTAGCGACCAATAATCATGCAGGCTTTGCCAGTATGCCGAAGTCGCCATCTTTAATTGCCATCTGCGACTGTGATGTGACACAGGCTGGGGAAAACCTGACAACTTTGCAGGCTGGGCCAGTATCCCAGATCAGCCATCTTGAATTCTGACATAATAGGGCTGACCTCTTGAGTTTTCAACTAACAGAGACAATGCGCCATCTTGAATTTCCCACCAATTTATATTTAGGATAAGAGCCCTATTTCCACTGTGGTATCACAGGAGTGGGGGAAAGCACTGTAGCACAATTGAGCTCTTTTGAATTTGCAGCCATTTTTTAAATTTCCCACCAAGTTCTGAATTTCCTGCCATTCCATGCAGAGTGCTATTACCCATCGTTAAAGTGGGAGAAATCTGGCAGCAATGAAGAGTGGGCCAGAACTGGCACAGCTATAATGCACGTGTAAGACAACTAAATCCAATCATTCTGTGAAGTCCATTACTTTGTCATCCATTCAATAAGCACTGGTCCACATGACAGATATTATAAGTTTTGTGGAAGAGGAAGTTTGGTTACTTCAAATGGCTCTAAGCACTATCGGACTTAACATCTGAGGTCATCAGTCCCCTAGACTTAGAACTACTTAAACCTAACTAACCTAAGGACATCACACACATCCATTCCCGAAGCAAGATTCGAACCTGCGACCGTAGCAGCAGCGCGGTTCCGGATTGAAGCGCCTAGAACCGCTCCGCCACAGTGGCCGGCGTTTGGTAACTGTCTCACATATTTACAGACAACATAAACTGTGGTACAAATACATTTAACCACGCTATGATTTATATACTGTCACACTATAGTGCTTTGTCATTCAAGCAACAAAATCTCTCAAAAATATTGCCATTCAGATCGATTCATGCACAATGGTGCACGGTACCAATACATTCCAAAAAGCCTTCTCATGGTCACAGAGCTAAGGGGTCACATGTTTTGGATAGTCCTTGGCCTAGCGACTATGTTATACCTATCGGAACAACGGGAATACTGTAGTTATCCTCCAGTACAGGGTCAAAATTTAAACATTTCACACTTCCTCCAGACCAGGCAAATTGAGCAAATCGGTTGGTTTTTCTGCATTAGGTGTGGTCTAGGGTAGACACTGGCGGTGTATAAAAGCACCATTTGTTCACCAGCGGTTCCTGAGAAAATCCCGAAATACCGTGATTTTTTGATACGAGAGGTGCCAACTCCCGGAATAGCCTCTTCTATGATTTTTGTTCATGGCAAATTGTCGAATTTTTTACCATATGTTCTTAAGATGATATTCTCGGGGAATGTCGAAACTTTTTCGGTATCATTATTCGTTAGTGAGACCAAGAGGTACAAAGTTACTGTACCTATGCAGAAAAATGCAAAAAACGGTTGTTAGCAATTTTCACAAATTGGACCACATTTATCTAAATAACTAACCTTAGCAGATGGTTCCAGTTTCAACTGTACTTTCTTTCGACATTCGTGTAGAAAGCCATTTTCCCCATTTTCGAAATCCTGTAGCCCTTACAAAGATAAACCTGATTTTTGGGTACCAAAAGTACTAATTGTGGGTATGGCCGCTTCCATAACTTCTTTTCATGGTAAAACGTCGAAATTTATACCATGTGTTCTTAAGATGGTGTTCTCGGGAACCTTGAAACTTTTTTCAGTGTTATTATCCATTATCGAAGACCAGAGGTTCAAAGTTACCACACTTAATGCACATAAATTATGAACACATGACAAGGATCCTCAGGCCATCACAAGGGTTCTGTGGTCACGAAACTATGTTTTTAGTTGTCATTTTCAATTGTCATTTTTTCATCAATAAAACTTTATGATGTTCCATAAAAGTAAACGTGGTCCGTCGTAGGCTGTATTGTGATTTTAATCGTGTGATTAGTTAATTTCGACTACCTGTCACTGTCAAGTGCCTGTAAAACCAACATAGAAAAACACTACGTTGTCTGCATACATTGCCATGTATAAATAACAGTTTGCCGGCCGAAGTGGCCGTGCGGTTAAAGGCGCTGCAGTCTGGAACCGCAAGACCGCTACGGTCGCAGGTTCGAATCCTGCCTCGGGCATGGATGTTTGTGATGTCCTTAGGTTAGTTAGGTTTAACTAGTTCTAAGTTCTAGGGGACTAATGACCTCAGCAGTTGAGTCCCATAGTGCTCAGAGCCATTTGAACCATTTAAATAACAGTTTACACACCTCACATTAAGATAAAACTTTACTGCACAAATTTCTTACAACCACATGGTAACTGACAGCAGCTGGTAATTTGTTGTAATAGATTCATTTTCATCCAAAGACCTTAAGACTCTAGATTGCATGTATCATACGCACATTACATATTTGCTGGCATGCCAGACTTAGTTGATGTCATGTATAAAAACAGTCATCGACCAAAGAATACATTACGGGTATACAAATGGAAATAAAATATTATATAAAGTACATGGCCTATCACCGGGCAAACTACATTATTTTAAACATCATATTAACAAAAGTATACACGAGGTACATCCAAAGTTCCACAGATAACAGAAATAGAATATTCCATCAACTGCTGGCGTGTCAGATATAACGATTGCCTTATATCGTAAGTAATCAGTGTATGAAAACTGTTTCTAGGCACACAGAAGCCAGACCCAACAACCAATATGCAATGCTGAAAGGGTGGTGACGAAATGTTACTGCGCTAAAAAATGTATCAGCCAGTATTGGGATCATAAGGTACTTCATGACTTACGGTGTATGACAATATCATAATATAAAATACATTAAAAAATCATGGGATCGGTTCAATATCAAGAGAAATAACTATACATGAGAAGAAACAGAAAGAGTTATGTGGCCACATAAAGTAAGCATAACACTAAAATGTAAAATGTGTAAAAATCAATGTCATAGTCCTAAATTAATAGCAGTTTGTTACTCAACATTCACTACATCAAACGCTATTGGATACATAGAGCTTCCAAAACAATGTTCTCACAATCATATTCATGCTTATAATGTTGAGCAAATACATGGTAATACATCATATTGTTTGAGGAAAGATATATAGTAACCTATAGCAGAATTACAACGGAAACAGGTATACAATATTATATGACGCATATCAAGTAAATGGATGAGCTAATACACACAACTTATTCAGAATAAAAAAGGTGTCAACAATTGTAAAATGTAGGGAGGGACAGCAAATAATACTTGACTTGCAACGGGAAGTGTGGGAGCCACCACTGTACACGACATAACATGTATACTGTTATCATGATATAAATTCCGTTGTAATATTGTAAAATACATATAAAAACATTTTGGTCAGTTCAATAAAAATACGCCATATTGCAAAATGACGCCCGAAAATAACGGCAAAAATAAGAAACTGAGCATAACACTAAGATATGAACCATAGTCCTAAGGCAGAGCAGTTTGTGAAGATAATATTCAACATTACTGCGTCACACATTATTGGGTACGTAAAAATGTCAAAAAAATTTTCTCACTATCATATACGTGACTTTCATGTTGAGCAAGTACATGGAAACGCATCACATACTTTGAAGAGAGATATATGGTAACCAATAGCAGAACTAAGGAATTAAGAGGTATGAATTACTATATGTACATCGACTGATGGACGAACTAAAGAAAGCATGTATGGTGGGCACTCCACGCCAATAAAGGCTGTCTTGACCTGTAATTTATTCGATGATGCCACCTGGCAGCGTAAGCACCTTACAAAAAATTATTTTGACACAGAAATTCTTTGTACTTGCAAATCAAATACCGCATTTTTGGTATATGGAAGGTATGGCCTAAAAATGTTGTGTGTTTTCATGTAAAGTAGTGTAAAGTGAACTTTCATTGGATGCGAGGCGATTTTGTGTTAACCTTATATTATGAGTACTTATTTGTTGTTTATGTTTGTCAAAATAATTAAATATGTCGAAGTATATAAACAAAATGTGAAAACTTATCTACACAGTTCGTTTTATATGAACAGCATACCTCTGTTGCGATAAGGAAAAATGTTCATGTCAGAGCACAAAAAAGGCGAATATGCTCCTTTTTAAAAGATTCCGACAGAAAAGTGGGTAACCAGCTGCCTTAATCCTCATTCTACCTTCCTCACCAAAACTTTTGGAGTGCGAACATATTCGTGCTTTTTTGTGATGGAAGAGAGTAACAGAGAGACAGTGACGGTGGAAGAAAGGGGAGACAGTGCCACTGGAAGAGAAAGAGCGACAGTGAAAGAGAAAGAGAGAGGAGAAATGGATGAAGACAATAGCATTGGGACCCAAAGAGAAAGGAGAAGTGATCGCCAGTGAGACATAGTGGCAGTAAAAGAGAAAGAGAGATGGTAGATGGATGGAGATAGTAGCAGTGGGAGCAAAGGAGAGAGGAGGCAGTGGAAATGAAAAATAGAGATGAGTGGAGATCATACATGGACTTGGAACGTCTGGACCTCTCCCCCCGACCGCAGCGAACTTAAGCACGTAAAAACTTGCTCACTTTCCCACATTTCCCAGTCTAGAGGTCAAAACTCTGAGCAGACCATCCCCATGAATATGCGTGGAGAGGAGACAATGGTGGCTGAAGTGAAAGACAGCCGACTGACTGTAAGTGCGAGAGAAAGAGACAGTGAGAGACAAAGAATGGGACAAGTGGCAGTGAGAGGGAAATACTGTGTATGAAGGCTTCACTAGAAAGAGAGACTGGGTAAAATGATTCAAAATGTTCTGTATTAAAAGTGCGTGAATATGTTCGCATGGCAAAATTTTTGGTGAGTACGGCAGAATAAGGATTGAAGCAGATGGTTCCCCATTTTCCTGTCAGTCTCTTAAAGAAGAGCATATTCGCCTTTCTGTGTCTGACCGCAGCGTTTTCCAGCTGATAATAGAAAACACCCAGTTTCACAACTACAAGTAAAGTGGTCTTTCTTATGAAGTTTTAAATTTTGTTATTGTGATGTATAGGAGGTAGCTTCATCACAAAGAATACCTACAGATGAGGCATTTCATGCAATGCAAAATGTCAATGGACAAAAATTTTATTGTTAACAATTGCGGTCATTCTTCCTCAGTCACTAGTCAAGCAAAAGAATAATTATTCATCGTCTTTAGCAAACGAAATTTTAAAAACGCTGCAAAATACGAGCAGCAGTTATTTTTTTCAGGAAGATAAACAGTGTAAAATACTTCGTTTTGCTTCTCACTACACATGAAACTTCTCTACACTGTAATTTCCTATGTCCAATCGATAGAGCAACCTCCAATTAGTCTGCTACAGTATTCAATTCAAGTGGATTTACTGAGGCTGCCAGCAAAGCATGAAGGACAATTGATGTTTCCAGCAGCGGTTGAATACCACAGCTGTGCCGCGCATTACTGACTTTTTTACCGCCCCATTGCACAATAGTACAATGGAGCTGAGGCCAGCGTGGCACAATATTGGCATATTGGTATGATATTGCTTACAGAACACTCGTTCGACCAACACTTGAATACTGCTCGTCAGTATGGGATCCTTACGAAATAGGACTGATAGAGGAAATAGAGAAGATCCATAGAAGAGCAGCGCGTTTCGTTACAGGTACATTTTGTAAGCGCGGAAGCTTCAAGGAGATGCGCAGTCAACTCCTGTGGCAAACAGTGCACGAGAAGTGCTCTGCATCATTGTCTACTGATGAAGTTCTGAGAGCATACGTTCCTAAAAGAAACAACTAATACATTGCTTCCTCCTACGCATATCTCGCGGAAAGGTTGTCAAGATAAAATTGCAGAGATTCAACCCCACACGGAGGTATACCAGCAATCGTGTTTCCTGCGAACGACACGCTACTGGAACAGGAATACACAAAGTACCCTCAGATTGCGGAGTGTAGATGTAGATGTAGAATGACTACGGAGAATTATCCCACCCCTATACACCTGCACCCATATTCAGCAAATAACTGTAAAATGTAGTACTTTTTATTGTACCGTACATTCATGTTTCCGGAAGTTACCATTCCAGGATGGAGGGTGGGAACAATGACTGCTTGTAGCCTGCGTTTGAGCTGTTAACCCTTTGTGCGTCACATTAAGAAAAAAAATTGGGGAAAATTTTTTTGTAATGAATATTTACTATACATGTTGCATATATGCCATATCCATTGCAAAAGTTCTTTTGAAGCTATAGGTTAATAAATAAAATAATGATTCCAAATGGCATCATTAGAAATTACATAATAATTACTCAAAAAATGCATATATAACTGTATTGTAAACTTACCGTATTTCTTTCCCTTGCCCTTGAGGAACTACTTAAAGTTGGTTCCATAACCAAGAATTTCACTACACACAGCATAAAACTAAACACAACAGTTATTTTTCACTCACAAATTCAGTAGCACAACTCACGACACTTCTCTGTTCTGCACTTCAAACAAAGGGCGAGTCACGAAAGCAAACGCCACTTTGATCTGTTGGAACTACGTGAAGCGATGCCAAACGATATCATTGAAGCATTGGGAAGCTAAAAAAAGCCATTTGGAATCGCAAACGCAGAAAGGGTTAATTGCCTAACTGCATCCGCACGATCTTTGCGGTACAAATACGTAGCTAGGGTATTGAATTTTCGTAGTTTCGGTTCTGAAAGCCGGTTCTTGAGGTTTTCCTCGCATGTTCTCTCGATATGTATAGCAGACGTCTTCACTGTCTGTCAGTTAATCGTTTTCAACGTATCTGATACACTCTCGCGAAAAACAGTCATAAGACCACTGCAGCGCTCTTCTTTGTAGACACTCGGTATTCCCTATTAGACCGACCTGAAAAGAACCCCATGTGCTTGAACAGTTTTCTAGTATGGAACGTACAAATATTTCGCATGCGATCTGTTTTTCAGACAAACTGTAGTTTCCCGGTATTCAATCAATCAATTTAAACCTGCCATTGCCTTTACCTATAACTGAGACTATATGATCATTCCATTCGTAGATCTGCACCTTTGTACTCGCAAATATTTATGAATCTTGACTGGGTAGTCGTAACTCATTAATGTTGTAGTCGAAGGATGTCAGATTTTACGCTTGGTGAAGTATACATCTTTGCATTTGTCAATACTAATAACTAATTTTACCAGGTTGATGAGTTATCGAAATCTATTTGAAAAGAGTTTCCTCACTGCTAACTGCATCACATTCGAAAAGTCTGGAATTACAGCTAACATTACCCATTAGAGATAACTTGTACGTTATACAATAGTAAACATCTACATCTTACCCCCGCAAACCATCTTAATAAGTATAATAATATTTTCGCCTCCTCCAACTCCACTCGCGCGGGGTATGCGGGAAAGCAGAATTCCTCTAATTTTAGCGCAGTCTTTATTACTTTGTAGAAGGTCACACGTTTCTCGGCTCGTCTTGTAACATGGGCTGATGGAATTCGTAGAGTAAGGCACTCCGGGAATAACAACACTTTAGTTGTTACCTCTCCCACTGTAGTTTTTCGAGGATGTCTGTGACGCCGTCGTGCCGACTATACAAACCTGTGACCAATCGTGCGGCTCTTCTTTGAATCTTCTGTACCTGTTCCATTAATCAAGTTGATATGGGCCCACATCGGCGAATAATGCTCAAGAATTGTTCGAACTAGCGTTTCGTAAGCGACCATTTTGGTGCGCCTGATGCACTTCTTCAGCGTACTTACAATAAAGCTGATTCCGGCATGTGCCTTCCCCACAGCTGGATTTATGTAGTAGTTGCTTCTTAAATCACTCTGGACGGTGTTTCCCAGATGAAATTGGTGACTCATTCCAGTGACAGACTATCTATCGCCCATCCAAAGTGTCGTCTCATTTCCTCCGTGCACGTGCTTTGTTTACTAAGGGTCGGTGTGGAACTAATCTAAGGGTTTGTTTAAGTCACAAAATACAATATCAACCCTGCTCCAATATCTCTGGATCTCATGAATAAACAGAACAAACTGGGTTGCACACCGTCAGTGCTTGTGATATCCTTGTTTATTCCCACGTAGGAGTTGTTCGATTTTCAAAAAAGTCATCATTGCGAGTACAATATACGTTCCATAATTCTGCATGAAGTTTACGTCAACCAGATACTTCTACTCTCCTGCGCATCGTTCTTGCTGTCCTTATTATGTGGATCGAAACGATCTGCAAGTATTTTTTCGTAATATGTGTGACATATTTACCGGAATCACCCTCTTATGCTCATTGTACATTACTAGAACACATTTCAAACTGAAACATAATGCACGCATGAGGTATATAGCGTCTTTTTAGACGTAGCAGATGGTTTGGCCTTCAACCGTAGCTGTATTTACACCCGCTTCTTTGTTGTTAATTACCAGGTGGCGATACTGATGCCTTGTTTGCTAACTGGTTGTTATTTGTTGGCAGCAATGCGGCCCCCACGGGAAGGAGCTGGATTACGCGTGGTCGCGGCAGTCGGTCGTCGCAAAGCAGGGATATGAGGTGAGTAGCGAATCTCTTCTTACCCATTAATAACTGTAATCCTGAGAAAGATCCGTTGTGCTATTTAGTGAATTACCAATCTAAAGAGCATTTCGCCGTTGCTCAAGCAACACACAGTTGCGTGTTTCCCTCTCTTATAACAGTGACTAAAAGTGCAGTCTCTGGAGTGCCACCATTCTAGCAGTCACATTCCGTACAAAAAAATGTCAGGGTTTCTAGACCTGTTAAATGCTGAAGTACCAAACACACAACCGAGCCCAAAGAGATACGAAACGCTCATGACAGGTATACATGAAATCTTGTGGAGGTCTGCACGTCAGCCACGACACCTTACCGTAGATCTTGCCGTAACTTTCCATAGGTAAAGAAAAACCTTTTAGCTGACATATTAGAATCGAGAAATCGATTTATATTATCATTTGCAACAGCGAAAAAGGATTTCAAAATAACTGGACTTAACCATAATTCTTGGCAATCGGTTTGATGGTCAGCAACGTTCCAATAAAATATTGTCCCATTCCAAAACGAAGGAAGATTAGGGTTTCACGTCCCGTCTAAAATGGGGTTATTGGAAAAGGGAATAAGATTAGGGTTTAACATAACGGTGAAGTCAGTTAAAACCTAAAGTTGGGTGACCAGAAGGGGTTTGAGCCAACGGCATTGCCGCAGTGTTAACATCGGTTCCCGTCGGATTACCGAAGGTAAGTGCCGTCGGGCTGGGCTAGCAACTGGATGGGTAACCGTCCGTTCTGCCGAGCGCTGTTGGCAAGCTGGGTGAACTCAGCCCTTGTGAGGCAAACTGAGGAGCTACTTGATTGTGAAGTAACGGCTCCGGTCTCGTAAACTTACAAATGGCCGGGAGAATGGTACCCTGTTCAGATGCTCCACCATATTCGCAACCAAAGGGGCTAAGGATGACACGGCGGCCGGTCGGTACCGTTGAGCCTTCATGGTCTGTTCGGGCAGAGTTCAGTTTAATTTAGTTTAGAAGGGGGTTTGAACCATCGTCTTCCCGAATGCGAGTTCACAGATAGTGGAAGCGTAGGGAAGGAAATCGGCTTCACGGTAACTACCCCAGTCTCTATGACATCCTGGCTGAACAGGCCATAGATTTTCAGCAGAGAAGAAAAAGCTTCAACATGTAGTATTCTTGAAATTATACAGATTGGCCAAAGTAAAATTCGCCCGATATATATATATATATATATATATATATATATATATATATATATATATATATATATATATATGACATAATTTACGTTTGTAAGTGAACAGGAGACCTGCTCTATACGCAAGATGCTGGAAATGACCGCTGTGAGCGGTTAGTCACACTATGAGACACGCCTAACAGCTCCGCGTCAAATATGGCAGGTGTGTCGTTTTTTACGTTCTGTTGCTGTGCGTTGGGATTGTTTGAGAACACCTGATCCTTGAACTCTTCCCGCAGACAAAAATTACACGCATGGAGTGAGATCAGTCGATCTTGAAGGCCAGGAGATTTAACTGCCTTTTCCGACTGACATCTCCTCAACGATCACCACACGAACTCGTGCCAGAGTTATTTGCGGCATGCGGTGTTGAAGCTCTGTCTTATCAAAAGCATCCATATAGTCAGTTTCTGGTAACTGATTACAGACTATTCGGACAAGTTTTATTTTGGCCATTCTGTGTGAGCAGATGACGTGTGTCCAAATTATTAAAAAAGAAGTGAGTGATTGCTCCACCATTTTTCAAAATCTCTTAATCGTGGAAAATCTGAGCCAGATCCTTAAACTATTGTAACGCATTATTTGAGGCCGCATATTATCGATCGGCGATATACCGTTAAGCATCAGGATAGAGGATGAGAAATTTGGTAGTGTTAATTAGCTACTGCGTGCCAACAGTGAAAAACAAGCACTTGCGCATCAAAAACTTTCCGGACAAAAGAGCTTTCCATAACTGAGAGCACTGTTCAACGATACTGATGTTCGATTACCTTCCCATGAGGCTGTCTGAACCTGAATTTGTTTCCTCCGGGGTTTTGCAGCGCATTTGAGAGTTACGGACATGCCCTCTTCAAGGGCTATGAGACACGCTTGAAACGTAATTCCTGTATGACAGACATACATGTAAGACTTTTAGAAAAGAAAAGAAAGAGGCCTTGCTGTAAAAGAATACGTGATAATCGTATACTTGTGGTAGAAATGTATTAGACAAGTGTCTAATAATTTACGATGTTTTTTTCTGAAAACTATTGACGTGCATCGACTCCAGACACATGTGCGTATTATGTAATTGTTACTAAAATGTCATTATGACAAATACGCTTAAAAAGCGAAAAACTGTATCATCCAAGAATGTGAGACAACTCGTTTACATAGTAATAACATAAACTGCGAATATGAATTCATTTGTCGGTGTAGCTTGTAAGTAGGAGAGACTTTCCAAACTTCCGTAATTTTTTACGAAAGCTTATACGCTCAATAGAAGTATAAGGAGCAGAGACAGGCAAGCAAAATCTAACAGGGGTACACTTACGCTCTTGTAGTCTTGCTTCAAGAAATATCGACAGATGAGAAAGAAGAACTTTTCACCAGATTGGTAGTTACATGTCTGTCTCTGAATGCACACTGTATAGACTAAATACAAAGCCACTACACGATTACATGGAGAATAGCTCCAATATTTCTCAGTCGTCGTCTTTCAGATATTAGGTACGCATAAAATTTATGACCTCATTAAAATTTGTCGTAAATTCTATGAAATAAATGTCAGTTATAAGTGTCCGACCAGTGGAATAAAGATGTCAGAAATACGGCTTCTTCGGTCGATTTGTAATTTTTATTGCCTAGCTCTTGCACGGGTATCATTAAAAGCGCTCGACGTATTCTCCGCCAGAAAGTCTCGACAACTTGCAGAGCATTTAGGAAAAGAAGCATGACACACAGACACCTCAAGATTTCGACTAAATTACAGTCAGCAATAAATTTTCTCACTTTGAATTTTAATTAAGTTAGGATGGGATGACGTCAGATATCAAGTTCAAGCAGAAGACGTGTCAATTAGCGATGAAAATACTATAACTGACAGCTAATATCGTTCTATTAACAACTTAATCTTTTAATGCAAGCGCCTAAGGCCCTTGTACCTAGACATCATACGTTGCGAGTGTGCTTCTCTTGTGCTTCGATTTCTGATCGATACCTGTCCTTCCTCAAACTGAAATGCAGAATGATATTTTGCCTTCATTTTGAGGCGATACATTTCACCTCGATACGAATGTTTATATCTAAATTTCATTTCACTGGCTACACTGCACACACTTCGTGCACTAAATGTAATTATAAAACCTAGCGATGTACCTTGAAGGCGGTGAACTTAGTGGAACGGCCATGCAGGTACATCGTTTTATACACCGGGTGAAAACATATGACGTTGTCAGCTGAGAGACCCTATTTGGATAGGTTTCCATTCCTTGCACGCAATAGCAGCTTTCCTTCACAAAGCACAGGTTTTTTAAGTAAAGTATCCAATGTAGGTGACTATGACGAAAGCATATAGAGTTTATTGTCAAGTTTTCGTTGTTGATGTCGATGAGGATGAGAAGGGAGGTACAGTTTCAAACCCGGTGTCGGCAAATAGCCTGCTACTCTCGAAAAGCGTTAAAGGGACCGCCGAGCTTAACGTCCCCATCCTACGAATAATTAGCAGCTGTACGTCACCACATCGCCTCCACTTGGCAGCCGAATGCTGACGATGAAAACTTCTTCCACCACCAGTATTTGAACCAGCTATATTGTTAGAAAATGTAGCTAAACCGAAATGACTCTGCAAACGAAATTTTGATCTAAGTAATTTTGCCGTCACAAGTTGATTCAATGTTCGATTGTGAGGGAGATGGGAAAACAGTTTGTTACTGTCTCTCACCGTCTATTCTCCGTCCCCCCAATCCTACCACAACTTGCCGTCATCCCTGCTTCTAACGTGTGTACGATTTTGTTAATAACAACAATAAACAATATAAAATGTTTTAATATGGTAATAATAAATTATTTATCTCAACAAATGCATAAAACCTTTTTAATATAATAATAATAATAATAATAATAATAATAATTTGTTTAGATCGGTGATTAGTAGATTGCTTTAACGTAAACTTACGATAAATTGGAGTTCAGAGAAGTACAGCAAGTAAAAAGAATTAGTCCAAAAATTTGAGATGTACATACAGCGTGCAGTTGATTTAAGAACTAGAAGAATAAGAACTGTCAAAACTTTCACGTCATAATCTACACGATATAAAATTGTTGTGTGCTCTTACCGTTATCAGTATTCCACATAGCAGTGCGACTGTGAACAGGCACTATCTGATCAAAAGTTTCCAGACACACCTATGTATTGCGGTACTGACCACTAGATGTCACGACAGTAGAAAAGGAGGCGGACAGTATTGTGTTGTCTGTAGAGATGCAGTATCAGCAGAATTGGTCGATCAGGAGAACTGAATGACTACTAAAGTGGACTAGACACTGGATATCACCTTTCAACCCCTCTGCAGCTGCCCAAGTCAACCGCTAGTGATGTGATTGTGAAGCAGAAACGCGAAGAAACAACAACAGCTAAACCGAGACCAGCCAGCCCTCGTGCTGATGGACAGGGACCGTCGAGCATTGCAGAGGCTGATTGTAAAAAAATCGCATGAAATCAGCGGAAAGAATCACTCTTAAGTTCCAAAATACTGTCAGCAATCGGGCTAACACGTTGACGGTGTGCAGGGAGTTAAAAGAATGGGCAGAATGGTCGAGCACCTTCTCGTAAGCCAAACGTTTCTGTAGTCAGTGCTTAGCGGTACTTGTGGTAGAGTAAAATGCGAAGTGATGAATCACACTATACCATGTAGCAGTCCGAAGGAAGGGTTTAGGTTTGGAAAATGCCTGGAGAACGTTTCCTGCCTTCACGTGCCAACAGTGAACTGCGGCGGAGATGGTGTTACGGTAGAAGGGAGATTTTCTTGTGTGGGGTGTGCTCACTTACCGCAGTCGAGAAAACGCTAACTGCTGAAAGACTCGAACACATGTTGCAGCACTGTGTAATGCACACTGTAGAGGAACAGTTTGGAGATTATGATTGTATTAGCATGACAATGCACTCTGTTATAAAGCAGTGTGTGTGAGACAACGGTCTGTGGCCAATAATTTCACTGAAATGGACTGGCCACTCCAGAGTCCCAACCTCAACCCAATGGAACGCCTTCTGGAAGAGTTGCAACGTTGGCGTCAGCAGGTTAACATTGTCGGGTCTGGTTTCAAAGAGACACTTACTTCAAGGTCACTGATAAGTGCTTAGCGGTACTTGTGGTAGAGTAAAATGCGAAGTGGGGAATCACCGGCAGATGAGCAAGCTCACCCCAAACCCTCTCGCCTCGCCTCCTCCCAGAGAGGTGATAGAAAAGCTAGGCCCATATGAATCGATTGCTTCCCTTCCCTCTCCTTTATTATACTGGGTGTTCCATTTCTCTGATAACTGCCTATGTGGCGCAGTAGATGCCAGGCAGCGAGCGCTCCGCTGCCCAGCGGTCAGATGCCGTAGCCCGGCGATCAGATGCCGCGTCGCCCGTCTATTGCTGCGGTACGACATGACCATATTTAAAAGATAAACAAATAAATTTTGTACTCGCGCAAGGAGATGCTGGAACCACCTGCCATTATTTTCCACGCGTTTCTGACATCTACTCAAGAAATTATACATCACATGATGTAATTCTCTGAGATATTGAATTAACTGATTCACAGATATTATCCTTGAGTTCCTCTATCGTGTGAGAATTTGTTGTGTGCACTTTGTCCTTCAATGCACACCAAAAATAAAAATCGCACTGAGTTAAATCAGGACTTCTGGCGGGCCAGATATCGTTCCCAATCATTCTTTCATCGAACACATCGTGACTTGCGTGCAAAGAAACACTGGCCGTATGAGCCCTTGCCAAATCCTCTTGAAGAAATGCGAAACTCCGTTCTCTTTCACTCATTTCATTACAAACGGTCAAAAAAAAGTTTGCACATATCTTTCACTTGTAACTGTCATTAAAAAAAAATTGGGCCTATTATTCTGTCACCACTAACTGCGCGCCACACCCCTATCTTCTGATCATGAAGGGTTTCCTCATGAAGCACAACAAGTCTATCTGCGCTCCAATGTCGTCAGTTTTGGGAATTGACATACCCGTGTAAATGGAAACGAGCCTCGTCTGAAAACAGAATGAGGTAAGGATCCATTTTACCGTCATGCATTTGTTTTAAAGTCCATTCGCAAAACTTAATCCTGTGCACAGGATCACCAGGTCGAAGTTCTTGTACTACTGATACTTTATACAGAGATGCACGATATTTGTGTTTGCTCCGAAAGACGTCTCAGGGATTTTTAGGGGAATTTTCCAGGCGGTATGCAATGTCATCGAGACGAGCTGCTGTGAGCACTGTACGTCATCGTTTGCGTTTCTTGTCTTTAACACTTCCCGTTTCACGAAATTTATTCACTAATTTGTGAACTGCATCACGATTCTGAACTCGAATACCTGCAAACTTCTGTTCAAACAATCTCCGAACGGTACGAGCGGACTATGTTCGCACATACGAATCGTAAATAAACACTCCTTGTGGAATTGAATAATTCGCTCTTGCCATTGCTGTGTTCGCAAAACTTCCCTGTTACACTCGTGATGCCTGATTCACTGCTCAAATGACACTGTCTGACAAGGTGCGTATGTCTGTACAGTCTCCACAAAAGAGGGGGGGGGGGGGGGAGGGGCATGGCATAGTCTCGTGGGACCTATTCGACCGGCAGGCGCGGTTTCCGTGGCCGGCCTGCAATACCCCTGCCAGGCGGTCATCAGATAAATGGAAAACCCTGTATTATGAATCCAGCTGCCCGAAGCCCTCCACCCTCCACCCTCCACATTCGAGGTATGATCTTCACAGTGCAAGGATGTAGCTCCAGCAGAGAGAAGCCAACACTTACAGGCATAAGAAGAATAAGACTGTTTGACTTGAAAGTAAGTATCTATGAATTCTGAAATTATTAACATTGCTATTCATAAATATATTCGGTTATACTTAAGTTTTGTTACTTTTCTTCCTCCAGTGCAACATGCCTTGATCTAGTATTGAGAGAACAGCTGGACGAGAACACTGACATACCATTAGCTACATTGCCACACCAGCCAACAGATGGTCTTGCTAATTTATCAGACCTGGCGTTCAACTGGCACAGCTGCAGGTGTGTCCCTCAAGAGTGCTACTGTCTGCGAACACTTATGATGTGACTGTGAGTGGATCTAAACATGTAAATATAAGCCTGGTACAGGACTTCGACTTTGGCGTGGTAACTGAAGCTGAAATGTGGAACATGATGGTGCCAAAGTCCAATAGTCGTGATGTAAGTGGGACTATCTGTGTAATATGATGGAGTATATAAAGAATAAGATGATGGACGAATATGTTCCATCCCATACTCCTAAAGAATTTCGTATGTATGGCTGTAAAGTCTCTGTATTAGATATTTACGATGAGGCAATATTAGAATTAACTTCATGTGAGACAGGCATGTACTTAAAACATTCGAGTGCTGTGAAATTAGATGATCTGTACTTTCCACTATCAATCACCACAGATACATTGTACCGCAGATGCCCATATGCAAGGGGTTTTACTGCAAGTTTGTTCACCATTTAAGCAAAAATACCGTAACTACGTACCAATTAGAGCAGTGTATTAATACCTGCATTCCCCCTGTACCAAAGTGTGTTAGCGTATAATCTATCAAGTCTACAGAGGCTGTATTGACTGAAGAAATTCCTATATACATTATCCCATCTACTGGACTGAATGCAATGAAAGTCGAATTTAAGGGTTACAGAAGGCAGCTTTTTTTCAATATTCTATTCTGGCCACATGCAGTGAAATTTGTGTACATATAAATCAATAAAATATTATATATATATATATATATATATATATAAATTCTTTTTGTTGTTATTTCACACCTCAGTGTCCTATCAAACTACCTACAAAAACATAGCTTCTTACCAAGAGTCAGCCCTCACGTATCCCCGACACTGCAGCCCCTGATGCCGCCAGCCCCGACATATCAGGTCTCAATGGGCAGCCGCCATCCACAGAGCGCTGTAACAATGGGCAGACTGACATATAGTCACGTCGTCCTCATTAACGTATGAAATAAGAGACTGTGATAATATGTACACACACAAAGATGTACACACAGCAGCTTAGTGGGAACCGCCTTTGATTCCTAAACATTACCACATACTTGCTAAGCCACTGTGTCTAACATATTTTTATTATACTGCTAATACAAGTACACTGAGTAAAAGTAAGTCATTTACTTTCCTTTTTAGAACCAGCAAATTGCCATTAGGTAAAAGGAGGCCCATCATAATGCATTCACATAATGCATTCACATCATAATGTCCATATAAGGACTCATACATAGAAAGAAGCAGATCATTTTTAAACGCTTGAGGCAGTAAGTAAAATTTGTGCGAAATATCACACAGTGAAGGTGTAAACCACTCAGGGAACAAATAATAGTTTAAAGCATACAATCTGTGGCGTCTTTCAGTGTGTTTCCTATAAATGTTCACAAGCACTTTACATGTATTTCGTGATTTTAACAACTCGAACATGTAATAGGCAACAATACGAATATTGTCGTCTTGGAAACAATAGTCTTCCAGCTGAAGCACTGTGACATGATCAGGAATACACAAAATAGCTGACGCCTCACTGGACATCACTTACAATATTCCCCCCACAAAAGTTAATGCCGAGCATTGTCGGTCTGCAAAGGATCATAACCTTGTTCATTCTGATGATGAACTGGCAGTAGAGGCCAGCATATTTGTCTTTTATGATGTGATGATAAATTTTTAAAGTTGGATACAATGCTGTAAATAATGTATATTAACAGCAGATGATAAATACACTCATGAGAGAAATGGCAAAGGGTGAAGGTGTTGAGGTGCACAGCAGGTGAGGTGAAGCAGCCACGTGACACAATAATTATGTTTTTAACAATGCTATAGATTGTACAATAGAGGCTGTAAATGCACCAGTGTCAGTGCGACGTCAGACCAGGAGCTGTATCCAGTGGTTTCAAACACATTTTAATGATGATGGATATGTATTCCAAGTTTTCCTAGATCCTTCCTGTGAAAGTAAAGACTGGGAGGGAAGTTACACAGATGTTCGAACAATTTCTGCAGACTTGGACGAATCGGTGCCCTGAAAACCTACAAACCAACCGCGGAAGTGAATTTCAAAATAAGTGTTTCAAATTAGTAATAGGGTTATATGGAATAAACCATTACTCAACATTCTCCCTCATGAAAGCAGGTAATGTGGAGTGTCTGAACAGAAAAAAGCTCTTTGTGTATGCAATTTAAACTCCATGGTTCATACACATCGCTAGACACTCTCCCACAAATTACATTCTTATTGAACATCATATAGTTAAAATGAAACCTATAGATATATACAACAGTGGGCTTCTAAATACAGCATACAATCGAATTAAGATGGATCCTTGCAAGCAGAAATTCACTGTAGCTAATTTCTAAATACAAAACTGTGTTTCAAAAGTGTTACTTTCCTAACTGGTCAACGGAGATATTTACAGTGTCCAAAGTACATAGAACAAACCTAAGCACTTTCATCTTAAAGGACAACTAAAGTGCGAATATTGCAGAGAGTTTTTAAATGGAGGAATTATGGAAAAGTTCTGAACCGAACGTGTTTCTCATAGAGCGTGTCACAAGGCATCACGGGATCAAGGCTTTAGTGAGATGGCTTAGTTTTCCATCATCACAAAACAGTTGGGTGAAGGTTCACAATTTGGTAGTTAACAGAGTGCGCAACCTCTGACAGTGCAGTAACATAACATGACTGCTAGGAAGTGCACCAGAGGTGGCGATGATTTTCTTGATAAACTCCCACTTGAACTTTGTATCCCTGGATACAACTTCTATGGACCTGGAACGAAACTAAAACAGCCTGGCTCATGGTTATAAGGCTATTAAGCTGCTTGACAAACGATAAAGCCGCGTATATACATCGAAGAAGGGACATGGGAATTGGACAACTTATTGCAATATTCACAATTGATAAAGCAATGGATACGAAAATTAAATTGGGTGCTTGAATAATACCGAAAAAATTATGAATGCAGTTGGTCATACACTAAAGAAGAAACCCACATGTTTAAAAAGTTGCAGTCCTATCAGCAGTGATAGGGACATAAAGTGTCTTCAAGAAGAAGAAGAAGAAAGGAGTAAGAAGAAGAACCTATGTTAAAACGCCTAGGGTTCTGTGGATTATCCCGTTTCTAATTACAGTGTTGGCGGGGCTTAGCAGTTGGGTCATTAGCAGAAGAAACTGCTGCCATATTCTGAGCAGTAAAGAACGCACAAAACTCTCAGGAGCAATTACAGGAAACCAAAATGTCATAATAGGATAAAACCATACCAGAAATGACTTGGACTGCTTATTTAAAAAAGGAAGTCCCCTAAGTATTCTACTGGACAGACGACTTACCAATATAGATCTGCTTGGATTCAGCAAGAAACTGAAAATGTCAAGATTTCGTGGCGTGTTTACGTGGAATACTTTGCCGAAGACGAGCGTTGTACTGATGAGTCTGGAAATTTATAACAGCATTCCAAATACCTCTGAGGCAAACAATAAACTTTGTCTATGAGGTGGCAAAATTGTGGAGATTCCTTCTGACTCTTCCAGCAATAATGATCTAAGTGCAATTATAATACAATCTGTAAAAATATTTGACTTATATACAAACATTAATACATTTAAAACAGAGGTAAAAACGATAAAAACAGGTAGTAGACATTAGCCAGGACAGCTCAAAAAGATCAGTACTTGATTTCTTGAGGCATTACATTTCGGTTAATAATACCGAGAAAATTTTTGAGTCAGATCCATCAGTGGATATTCCACTTGTTGGCACGATACATGTCGAGTGTAATATCGCAATGAATTCATACGTTAAAAGATGACTAATACATACTATCTACAAACTTTTCCCAACAGTGGAACCAGGATATCCATATTTACATCATACTCTGCAAGCGACCTGACGTGTGGCGGACAGTACTGCTGGGAACACTAACTGATCCACCTACCCTGTTCCATTGGTGAATGGCGTGTGGGAAGAATGATTGTCACTGAGTCACTGTATTAACTCTTAATTTTTTGAATTTTTCTCGTCATGGTCATTTCATGAGGTACCGAGCAGCCCAATATACCTTCCAGTGACTGTACACGCATTAAACCATTTAAAGTGGAACGTTATTGACCAGGACGGAAATCCAGTAGATTTTCCGAGCAGAGGAAATCATGGTACATTTTAATTTGAATCAGCGCTATGGGCATAAGGTACAAAACCAGTCCACACACCTGTCAGTACTCCACTCTGCAACAGCAGGCAGTGTGGTAAAACATAAGAATTACGAGTTCCTCAAGTCAACAGTACTGAAACCTCACAATGACGTCACACCATATAACAACATGATGAACAAATCACTTTCAGAAATGTATCTCCCACAGACCTTTCACTGAGGCGACATTCGATAATAACGACAAAATAAGAATTCTGATTCAGTTTCAGAATCATTTAACAATTCTGAACAACGGTTTCATCTACTTGGAAGGCACATTTATCAAGAATGATGGAAGCTCTTCAGCAGAAACATTGCAACTTACACATAACGCTTTCCACATTCTGTCTCAACGTATTTGATACAAACGTAATGACGTCGAAGTCAACTGCACAAGAAATATCAACACTCAGAACTTATGTACGCGCATTAAATTCAGGCCTGAATGCTGTACAAAACACAGTATGGTTTAATCACAGATCTTTAAGTAATGACTTCAGTATGTGTATCCCTTTAAAATGTCTATGGGTTCTTTGAGGATAATAAGCGAGTCCTTTTGAACGCCAAACGAGAACTGACTCTCATTCAAATTGCTTCAGACAATAATGTGTACATTCGACAAGTGCAAACAGCAGAAAATAAAATTGTTTAGGATAATTTGGTATGTAAAGTTCCGCACATATCAATATCAGATGAGGACCATTTTAGACTTTTACATGTGGTAAATTCTGGAGTTCAGCTGCCATTAAGTTCTGTTAGTGGGAACACTACAAGTATCCAGTTCTGCCAACAACATCAGGACATAGCTGGTCAATAGAGACAACTGGTCAACTATAAACTCCTCAATTAATTATTCTGGTGCCGCAGACAGACAGGAGAGGGAATGTGAATAAGGATTCCAGCGTATTCAACAACTGTAACCTAATCAGTGCAATAGTGTTACTGAATTCAGTATATTACCCACATGATAATCTGCAACCTGACTAGAACAATTACAAAATAAGTTTACTGTACGATATGTAGTCAAGGTTTTGCTGTTCTTACTATGAGGGTGATGAATTTGGATGCATGCTCAGCCCACAGTAGTTTAAAGAATTAGTCGAAGATCTCATGATCGACTACTCCGAGCAAAATTAGAGTATTAAGATAGGCCCTATAGACATCCTTGTTGAATTTGGAAAGGAGGAGGAGATTAATGTTTAACATCCTGTCGACAGTGAGGTCATTAGAGCTGGAGCCCAAGTTCAGATTAGGGATGGGTGGGGAAGGCATTCGGCCATGCCCTTTCAAAGATACCATCCCAGTAATTTCCTGAAGCGATTTAGGGAAATCATGGAAAACCTAAATCAGGATGGTCGGATGCACATTTGGCCCGTCTTCCCCTCGAATGCTAACCACTGTGCTAACCACTGTGTCACCTAACTCGGTCCTGAATTTGAATCATTAGACTATTTCCCTCCAAGCACCATAGCGTACGCATTATTGTTACATAATCACGTGATAAATTACTCACCTCACACAGGTTTTGTAGAGTGATTAGTATAAATGTGTCAGTGCGGCTTCACACCAGAAGCATTCCATGACGACACCACAATGAGCGAACATCGTCACGGATGTGCAGGGCTTTTAGGCCTGTGTGGACAGTTTGTGTCTAAAGATGCTGCATTCCTTTCATTCTCCAACACTTGAGAGGTGCTGAATATCGTCGCTTCACCCAAACTGTTTAGCGCAGTATAGAGTGCCAAGATTCTACAGACAGCTGCTTGGTTGTCTCACTATCACCACGGAAAGTGGTGGGATGATGACGGATTGCAGTATTAAGAAACAGCGACACCGCGCCGAATATACGATGATAAAGACAGCAAAGTTTGCGTCAAAGACCGTGAAAAAGTGTTCTGGCTTAGCGACAATTTCAAAAGTGCATCAACAAGGGATCTTGAAGATTATAGCTGCCCAGCCATTCAGAGACTCAGGAAAAAGTGTGGTAAACAGATAAGAGATAATATGTGTGCTTCAGAAAAGCACAAAGACCTTTATGTTGGAGTATCAATAAAAGATATTGTCTTTTTTTTAAACTGTGTATTATTTTATTTTATTTATTTCACAATACACTTAGAGGGTTCAGCTAGGTATTCATTATACACTGCCTGTGAGGTTCACTGAGTACAGGGGTTGTAAGCCTCCTCTAGACATTTTTGAAAGTGCCACCTTTGCATAGTCACCTGCTTCCAAGGCACCATGCGGGTCTCTCTGTACACGATAATGGGCCAATAATTTTTCGTATGTGACGTGAAGTGCACACCTCATCTGGAAAGCGGACTTTATTCATCATCACTGCGACGTCTATGTCACAATTTTTTTTATATACAGACGTGTGTAACCGCACCACAGCATGTGACGGCGAATGCCTGCAGTGAGCCGCCCTGGCAAACGCCAGCTCGGAGCAGCAGTGGCCGTGTCTGCCCAGGTGGCCAGTGATAATGGCCAGCAGCCTGGGCACAGCTCTGCAGATAACTACATCGTGGCAGTTAGCGGGGGCCATCTTTCTCATCTCTGGTTCGATCCTCTACCGTTGACGTAGAACACCACAAAGTGTCTGAAAAATATTTTTCACTGGGTGGGATGCAGCCCACGTACGACAAATATGATATAGTGCATACCTGCAGTGAAATGTACACCAGTGTGATAGCGCTGCCGTTTACTGGGTGCCACAAAACGTCGGAAGAAAATATTTTTCTATTGCTCTCAGTATGAGGCTAAATTCCACCGCCGCTCAAGTTATTGACCAACGAACACACTAGCATGATAGCGAGAAGGCTCTGGCATGCCCGAGACTGTGCATGCAGAATCCAACCTGTCTACACAGCTACACAGCGATAGGCAGCCTGGATTCCTGTTGGTTGAAATAAGCAATGGAACGCAGTTCTCGCCTATAGAAAGGACCACTTTGTCGTGGATTGTCATTCCGGTCGGATCACTAACAGAAGGTATTTCCCTTCCTGGCTTCTGAGTAGACTGTACGGAGCCACTCTTCGGTGCTTCTCAATACCTATCCCAGCCTTCCCTTCATTCCTATACTGAGTAGACAGGCTAGAGCAACTCTCTAGTGATTCTCAATAGCAACCATCCCACCATCCCAGGATTCCTTCCTTCCCACTGAGTAAACTGGCTAGAGCACTCTCCAGTGCTTCTCAGTACAAACCACTGCTCCTCCTTTTTTTTTAAAGCTCTTTCCCAGAACTCGTCATCGTTCAGTGAGCTATGGTGGTGCTAATAAGCATCCCACACTGAACTCCAGTGATTCTACAGGTATGTGATGATGTAATATATCCTTTATTGTAATAACGTCACAGTTGCGTTTTAATATACTGGCGACTAGTTAGGAACTATCAAATTTATTTTAAAGCCAGGCCTATTAAAGCTGCACTAATAGTGCTTGGTTAGGCGATAATCAATTCACACATAGGTAATAAACACGTGATACATATTCACACTGAATGTTAGACCACTTTCACAGTGTAGATGATTCATGAGGTGCAGTTGAACCTGCTAGTTCGAAACTAGTCGCCAACTTAATAAAACACATCTATCACGGAATTACAATAAATAATTTGTGTTATCCAAGTTGCTGACGCTGTCCTGACTTCATGTTGGAAATACATAGCGTGTGATGATGATTTCTGTCCATATTGTTATTTTTGTCTTTATGTTTTAGCTACAATCTGATGACTAATTTCTCTTTCTGCTGCACATGGGTGCATACCGTCAGCTCCGATGAATGACAGTACACTTGAGGATTTGATGAAGCGACTTTGCATTCCAGAGGTTGGTACATCGGTAACTGCCGAATCTCGTGAACGTAAGCACCCATTTTACCTCTCCCTCTCCATGTGTGTGAATAATGCAGTCATCGAACGTTATGCTTGTTTTATGTTTGTTGTAGAATTCTTCAACAAAATCGCACTTATGGGCATCGATCAGGTATTGCCGATTTCAATAACAATTAATTCAGTTCTGCAATCACTTACTGAGATGGATTCAAAGGATGGTGTTCACATAATAGCGCCAATGATCCTCATAATCGAGCCATCGGCTTTCTCTACTATGAGGTCATCAGGAACGACTCCAGTGATTGATGGGCAAATACATAAGTAGTAGTTTTTTTCTATTATTCTCCTACAATAATATGCTTGTTACCCATACGGCTGTATGCATTACTAATGTGATGTGTTCTTGTTTGTTTGTGGATGCCGTTGTGATGCTTCAGAGATAGAATTAGCTCATTCAGTGCTGCAGTCTATGATGGAGACTGGACCCTCACCATAGTCTCCAGAATTAGCTCGCGGGGGTTGACTCGAGTCATTGAGGAACGAATACGTGGGCAGAAGTTGTTTCTGTTCTTCTACAATAACATGCTTGTTACCTACACAATTGCATGCATTACCAACATGAGGTGATTTTGATAGTTTCTGCGTGCACTTGATGAAAATATTGCCATGACCCAAGGGGAGTGCGGATCGATCTGAACGTAGAGTTGGATAGGATCTTATGAGAGATAGCAGCCAATAGTGGTGTGACGAATGTCTCATGGACTGATTCGGGCGCTTCTAATCTGGAACATATGTGAAAGTACTTTACCCAACTTGCATATATCTTTCTTTTCATTACACATGATACATAAATTTTTTGTTTCTTTGCAGGTGGCATGGATGAGATATGTGGGCTTGCGCATGTGACAATAACTGATATAAATGACGGTGCAGCAGTGACCAGACTGTTGCTGACTGGCCTCTCACCGACAATGATTATGCACCCATTGCTGGATGTGTCGCAGGCTGGCCCATCAATGACAATGTTGTATTCACCCTGGGTTGGTCCATCATCGTCACCATGGCATTGCGTTACAACTCAAGTTCTTTTTCCAAGGTCTAGGCCACACTCTCCACACCCTGGCCCATTACATGAACGTTGCCATTGGGCATCACTAAGACACTGCCCTGGGTCTAGCAGCAGCAGCACCCCCACCCACTCCATTATGGGTCACCAAGTAAGTCCTGCAGCTGCATCGGAGTACTTTGTGGTTGCTGGTACAGTTGCTGACAAGAAATCACAGGATCCCATTGACAACATTAATGTGGGCAGCAGAGATCCTGCCACTTTGCTTAATGGTGGTCAAGTCGTCCTGGAAAGGCACCTCCCCGAATTCATCAACGACTCTCGATATCCTGCCTTTAAGTGCAAAGCGGTTATGTCCTGTGAACTCACGCATCCTGTGAAAGAGGGCAGCGGTACTGTTAAGTAAAAAAAGCATCGTCCAAACTTGGGGGTACTCGGATATTTTTCCGAAATGCTGGAAAGAGGGTCTGGTAGGGCGCTCAGCCATGTACCCCATCTTGGTTTTTACTCACATGCCTTTGATCCATTTAGTGGTGGTCCAGTTTCATCCCTGTCCCAAAAACTATTGCTCCTAAAAGCATCCATTGAGATTTATAATCTTAAGGAGAAATATTGCTTTGCATAGTTGCTTCTTGCTTGCAATAGAAATTACCCTAAAAATGCAGCTGATACGAAAACATATCAAACATCTCATGTCCGTGACCATTACAATGTCCAAGGCATCTCGTTCCCCATAACGGTACAGGAGGTACCAAAATTCGAGAGGCAAAACCCTGATTATTCAGTTCACATATACGGGCTAGATGTTGATATCAAGGCAGAAGATAGCCATGAGCACACTGTACAGGACAAAGAAGTTAAGTATGAAGTAGTTGGACACCTCTAATTTTCAAATCTAGCCAGTCAGCGCCCTAAACATGTAGATTTTTTGCTCTTCTGTGAGGGCGAGAAGCAACACTTAATGTGTGGATCAAAAACGTTTCCTGTGTCAACTGTTAAAAAATAAAGGAGTAAGGTAGTTCTGCTATAGATGTCTCAGCTCGTTTTCCAAGAGCAAGAATTTTGGAAAATACCTCATCGATTACTCAAACCAGGAACTAGTACATGCGGAAATGCCTACCGAGGATAAAAAGTTCTTAGACTTTAAGGATGTCACCACCAGGAGTGATGTCCCTTCATCATATACGATGATTCTGAGTGCATCCTAGCTCTTGTGGCACATTGTGAAGGCAACTCCAATACCTCCCATACTACCTTCACAGAACAGCACGTACAGTATGTGGTAGCATATATAATTGTATTCTTATATGACTCCAATCACGACAAATTCGAAAATTACGTCAGGGATAATCCTGCAAGATGGTTTGTCACTGAGCTCGAAAATCTTGTGTGAGAAGTTGATGGGATTTATCCCCGTGACTGACTCATAGCAGAATGATGCCTTACATGAGCAGGCAGTTAATTGTTATATTTGTGTGCTGCCACTGGATAGACAAGCAAAAACTCTACATAGAGCCCTATTCCATCTAACAGGGAAGTTCCACACGCAGCTCACAACCCATGCAACTTGAAGTATCAACCGCCATGGCACATACCAGTCGTCGTTCACAGTTTGAGCAGGTATGATGCCCACTTTCTCGTTGAGCATTTGGATGGTTTTGGTTCAAAGTATGAGAGAGTCAGTGTTATTCATCACACTGTTGAAAACTATACTTCTTTTTTCCAAGAGAATCATGCCAAAATTACCGCTCGGCTTCGTTGATACACTACGTTTCATACACTCATTTATTCAGAAATGTGCTAAGATGGTGTATCAGGAGGACATGCTTATCACGAAAGCCACATATTCTGATGATCTAAAGTTTCATACTGTGACCGAGAAGTGAGTCTTTCCATACGAATAACTGGATTTGATGAAGAGACTTCATGAAACCACGTTGCCCGACATAACCAGATTCTCTAATAAACTGACAGGCACTGCCATAATGGATGTGGAATATGAGCATGCGATGAATGTTTGGCAGGAGTTTGGCATCGCTAATTTAGGAGAATCACCAACATTGTAGATGAACACCAATGTACACCTGCTTAAGGGCATTTTCGAGGAATGCCAAATTCTATGCCTAAACACAGTTTCTCTGGTTCCTGCCTTCTGTATCACCGTGACACGGCTTTCGTGGGACATAATGCTTTGAGGAACACGTGTGAGCACCGAACTGTTGACCGATGTTGAAAAGCTGCTGTTCTTTGGACGCGGAATTTGCGGCGGGATTTAGCCAGGGCGTGCAGAGGTACGCTAAGGCAAATTTCCCGTAAATGAGTGAGGAGAAGTACAGGGCATCTGAACTATTAACTTACATCCTTTACTTGGATGTAAACAACCTCTACAGGAAAGCCATACAACAAACTCCTTCATTTGGAGGAATCCAATGGCTGCCTGAAGAGGACATTATCATACCAAAAGAAAAGATCCATGACGTGGATGCTAATGCTGGTGAGGGATGTGTTCTGGAGGTAGAACTGACACATCCCACCCATTTACATGACACACACAGTGGCTCGACATAGTGTCCAAAGTGCTTAGTCCCTGAAATGACCCCATCCCGAAGCTTTTTGCAATGCTGTGGAACAAGAAGCAGTATATTCTACACTACAGAAACCTCAAGTAGTGTGGAACCCGTTAAAATCACCTGTAACACCTCCTTCAAGCTGCGCTGCTGGTGAAAAGACTATAGTGATCTAAACACCGAACAGAGGGCTCTCGCGGTGTGTGACTTTGCAAAAGTGTTTTACAAATTGATTATTAATTCATTTTTTCGGAAAAACGAAGGAGAACGCGGAATTCAATTAGTTTATCGTTCAGACAGTTGTCGTGGCACAAGAGATTACTTCTCCGCGACAAATTCCATGCATGCCGCCATTTTCAAAGAAGGATTACTCAATGCGGAGATGGCCAAGGTTTCAGCGCAGTTCACAAAACCTGTCTCTATCGGTACGTGTCTTCTGGACCTCTCCAAACTCCACATGTACCGATTCTACTATGAGTTTGCGAAGCCAAACTGCACCTATTACAAGTTATTTTATATGGATACAGACAGTTTCTTCTACTTGGTGAACAGCTGCGATTCATATGAAGTAATATGGTACAGTCACATATAATTCAACATGTCTGAATGTGCAGTCGATAATCCTTTTGCAATAACACCACAAAATAAGAGAGCTATCAGCCTGATGAAAGACGAGACGAATGGTTCACAGTTTGTGGAGTTTTGGGGGCTAAGGTCGAAAATGTATGCGTACTGCATAAATGCAGGTGCCACCCAGAGGCGGGCTAAGGATGTGTATTGCGGGGCCTCAAAGGCTCTCATAATCGAGGATTACAATAGATGCCTGCTCGAGAGCGTTGGCGCCGCTCCATACGTGGTGCACCAGGTAGTGTTTCAATCACGAGGCCATGAAGTACATACTGCACTGCAGCTGAAAGTAGGGCTGTTCCGTCATGACGACATATATATCGTACATAGAAATATGATAGGAAAAGGATGTGTAAAATGTAAATATTGTACATAGAATAATCAGAGAGAAAATCATTAAAATGTAAATTTTGTGTAAAAGAATAAAAAGTGTATCTAGAAACAAAAATGGGAAACGTAGGACCTAAGCTGTTCGTCTCTCTACTAGTTTTAGTATAAATAAATGCTTCTGATAGTCATAAGTCATCAGAAAAAATAGCTTTGTAAGGAACTCAATGTATATAACCCATCAAAAAAATTATAGATTGCATCTGTAAATAAAATCATAAAAGAAAAAAATTTAATAAACAACAAAAAATATTGTAAAAAAGTTATATTCCAAAAACGGAATTGTTAAGAATAAACCATTAGTTATTTGCCACATCATTGTTATTATTTCCAAACTCTTTCAGTATAGAATTATTCTCAAAAATAACTTGTTTACAGCAAACCTGAACCTTTCCCCATGATGCACAGAACTTGAATGAAGAGGCTTACTCAACTGAACTAGTTACAAAGGCTGATAATGGGGAGAAGGAACCTGAATCTTATTGGTCCAGGGGGAGAAGGAGAGGTTTCCTGCTATCTCAATGCTTCCATTGTTCCAGGGGTTTCTCACCAACTTTATATCACGTGACCATTCTCGAGATATGTTATGACCTTGAATACAGCTAGTCCATTTGCCTAAGGTGCGTGGGTAGGACAGGGCTTCCCCTGGATGACCGTGGTAAATTGCTGGTGGTTCCCCAGGAGGTAGGGGAGTTGGGTTAACCTTGAATATACCTAGCACAAGTGTATAACTTGACAACAGAACTTTTTATCAGTGACCTTGATATAAGTGTCCCTTTAAACACAGGGGGGTTCCATGAGGCTGGTCGCAAATCGTGGGGTTGTCTATAAGAAGAAGATAGCAAAGCCAGAAGACTATACCAAATTGCAGAATATTGATAGAGGGAGTGGCATTTGACACTGGAGGCACGTAAACGTAATGTACTGCATATAAATAGGAGAAGAAACCCGCTCACTACTGTTCTATTACACTATTGGTGATAAATCACTGGTGGCAGTAACAATCGCAAAATATCTAATACCATCTAGACAGACCTAAAGTCGAACAGCCATGTAAGACAAATAGTAGGAAAAGGGGATGCCAGGCTGATGGGAATCTTAAAGAAATGTAATCCATTATCGAAAGAAGTGGTTTACAAAGCATCTACCTGACTGATTTTTTTGAGTATTGCTTGTCTGCCTGGGACCCTTCCCAGGTTGGATTAATAAAAGAGACAGATAAGATCCAGTGACAAGTGGCATGCATGTAATTTCTTAGTCAGTGCTAGAAAATTACACAGATGCTAAAGAACAACTACAGTGGCAGTCGCTACAAAAGAAGCATTGCATATCACGCGAAGGGTTTGTTGAACTATTGAGTATGTACACATTAAGAAGATACAGCAACTTATTACTTTCTTCCACACATGTCTCATGAAATGATCAAAATCGGAAAATCAGAGAAACTAGAACTATTATGAAGTTTACTGACAGCCATACGTTACGTTCAACCTAGGAATCCCAAGTACAGTCCTTTATATATGTATATTACAAATGCAGTAACCTCATTTTTCTCACTGTCAAGCAGTGCAGAGTTCAAATTATTGAATCCGCTTTTTTGTCACATGTACATCTACTTGTATATATACATAATCCCTGTACATGCCGGAAGCTAACACTAGAGATTTTAGCAGCTTTTCTGCCATGTACAGATGTTAAGCAACGGAACAGTGACTGTCTTCATACACTGTGATCTCTTTTATCTTATTCCTATGGCATCTGCATGACATTTACAGTGGCACCAGTAGAATTATTGTACAGTCTACATCATAAGCTCATTCCCCAAAATTACACAATAGGATTTTTTGAGAACTACATTGCCTTTCTTCCATGGAATCTCATTTACTGCAGAGATGAGATATCAGCCTGGGAATTACATATGCATATGTCCAAACATCTCTCAGGCTGATCTGTGTACTAGACAAATGGTAGCAAATACAAAACACATAAGTAATGACTTTGTTTACATAAAAGTTCTTTCTTCACTGAGTAATACACTACTGGCCATTAAAATTGTTACACCAAGAAGAAATGCAGATGATAAACGGGTATTCATTGGACAAATATATTATACTAGAACTGACATGTGATTACATTTTCACGCAATTTGGGTGCATAGATCCTGAGAAATCAGTACCCAGAACAACCAGCTCTGGCCATAATAACGGCCTTGATACGCCTGGGCATTGAGTCAAACAGAGCATGGATGGCGTCTACAGGTACAGCTGCCCATGGAGCTTCAACACGGTACCACAGCTCATCAAGAGTAGTGACTGGTGTATTGTGACGAGCCAGTTGCTCGGCCACCATTGACCAGACGTTTTCAGTTGGTGAGACATCTGGACAATGTGCTGGCCAGGGCAGCAATCGAACAGTTTCTGTATCCAGAAAGGCACGTACAGCACCTGCAACATGCGGTCGTGCATTATCCTGCTGAAATGTAGGGTTTCGCAGGGATAGAATGAAGGGTAGAGCCATGGGTCGTAACACATCTGAAATGTAACGTCCACTGTTCAAAGTGCAGTCAATGCGAAGAAGAGGTGACCGAGACGTGTAACCAATGGCACCCCATACCATCACGCCGGGTGATACGCCCGTATGGCGATGACGAATACATGCTTCCAATGTGCGTTCACCGCGATGTCGCCAAACACGGATGCGACCATCATGATGCTGTGCACAGAACCTGGATTCATCCGAAAAAATGACGTTTTGCCATTCGTGCACCCAGGTTTGTCGTTGAGTGCACAATCGCAGGCGCTGTTGTTTGTGATGCAGCGTCAAGGGTAACCGCAGCCATGGTCTTCGAGCTGATAGTTCATGCTGGTGCAAACGTCGTCGAACTGTTCGTGCAGATGGTTGTTGTCTTGCAAACGTCCCCATCTGCTGACTCAGGGATCGAGACGTGGCTGCACGATCCGTTACAGCCATGCGGATAAGATGCCTGTCATCTCGAGTGCTAGTGATACGAGGCCGTTGGGATACAGTTAGGCGTTCCGTATTATCCTCCTGAACCCACCGATTCCATATTCTGCTAACAGTCATTGGATCTCGACCAACGCGAGCAGCAATGTCGCGATACGATAAACCGCAATCGCGATAGGCTACAATCCGACCTTTATCAAAGTCGGAAACGTGATGGTACGCATTTCTCCTCCTTACACGAGGCATCACAACAATGTTTCACCAGGCAACGCCGGTCAACTGCTGTTTGTGTATGAGAAATCGGTTGGAAATTTTCCTCATGTCAGCACGTTGTAGGTGTCGCCACCGGCGGCAACCTTGTGTGAATGCGCTGAAAAGCTAATCCTTTGCATAACAGAGCATCTTGTTCCTGTCGGTTAAATGTTGCGTCTGTAGCAAGTCATCTTCGTGGTGTAGCAATTTTAATGGCCAGTAGTGTATTATTCTTATTTAAAATACTGTGTGCTATTCGACTGATAGAACACTACATATTAATATCCAGTAGTATGTGTCTGGATACTTTAGATTAGATAGTATATGCAGAATGTAAATGACAAAAGAAACTAGTAGAGAAGGAAATTTGCACATGGACAATGCCAAAATAAATTTGTAATTAGCCACGGTTTTCTTATGTGCTATACATCATTGTCAAAGTATCAACATTCGTTTAGATGCTGTGTCGAGCTGGTGGTATGGGGCCTGGAAGGATGCGTCTTATATGCTCCTGGGTAGGGAGGAGTGAGAAATTTATTTACGAATGTGTGCCGCCAGCTGCTCCCTTAGATTCACACAGTGCTGTTGATCACACTTCACCTCTGAGTTGGCCAGAGGTAGTAGCTGCTGGCTGCCACTATCGTAGTCATATAGAGGACTGCACAGCAGTGAGTGGCACGACGAATTGTGTCGTGCCTGCTGTAGCTTGGCCCTGCTCTGTTGGCATGAAAGCAGTCAGCTGTAGCTCTCCAACATGACACAATCTGGATGGTGTAATGCACCATGTGAGGCACTGCACACTGCAGTGGTTGTTTAAATAACAAAGGTGCAATTGGTCCTATCCTATCCTAGCAGTGGTAGTAACAGAACAAGAGATCTGGCAGCTGATGGGGGAATTTGTTTAAACTGTTTCATCAGACGGGCCACAGGATTGTTTAAACATTGAACTGTGGGATATCAACGTAACTTATTGTTTATGCACCTCCATGATGTAATTTAACGATGACTTCTGAGACTTGCAATGTGTATTTTAATCTATTACTGGTACATGTACATTTGTGAAAATATTCCTCCTTTGATTTTTTTAAATTTACAGCCGGTTTTACACCTATACTGTAACATTATGATGCAGTACCAGGCATGTTTTGATTGTGGTGTCTATATTTTAGTCACAAATTATAGCAATGAAAATAAGGGTACATAATATAAGAGGGAACATATCCAGCGGCTATATTGCATCACAAATTAAGATAAGGATGATGCTAATACAAAGGCAGGTCTCTTTCGGTAATGGGGTCATAAATCATAACCATTAAGACAGTTGGGTAATAAATTGGTTCAAATGGCTCTGAGCGCTATGGGACTTAACATCTGTCGTCATCAGTCCCCTAGAGCTTAGAACTACTTAAACCTAACTAACCTAAGGACATCACACACATCCATGCCCGAGGCAGGATTCGAACCGGCGACCGTAGCGGTCACGCGGTTCCAGACTGAAGCGCCTAGAACCACACGGCTACACCGGCCGGCCTAATAAATTGGACCTAGATATATATGGGAAAAATCTGGCTACTATTCAGGCTGCACCGCTATGCTTCAGCGAATAGGATAATACCCCACCCCTAACTTTTTAATTTCCTACCATTCATACCTCACCCAGCTTGTTCAGAAAGGAGGAGGAGAGGTGGACTGGGTTGGAGGAGGGAGGAGATCTGGCAAGAATGCAGATTTCACTTGAAATGGTACAGTACCACTACTTTTATATATCAATTTCCTAATTTCTCGACTAAATTTCGAAAAATAAAGTTAGCACGAAAATAAAATGTCACGGAAGTTGCAAGGCACTTACGAAATGTGTGTAACGTAAGATACTTTTCAGTTGCTGGTACACATGTATAAGTTTGCTGCCTACGTGGTTGAAGAAAATATTCCAGCCAGGTAAAAGTGTCGATTCAGAGGGTGATTATACTGTTGCTAACAGTACATCTAACATGGTTCATGAGTCCAGTAGTCGAATCGGCAAACTCCTGGAAGTTGAGTAAGATGTTACAGAAAGGGAAAGACACTCCGCTAAGAAAAACATATCAGGAATACTGGCTATCCCGAATATAGGCAGAAAAACTGAAAGAACAATTCCGAAAGAACATCTCGCAGAATCCGCAGCTGTGGTACAATTATGGAAACTGAAGGTGGACTGGGGAGAAAGGTAAGGAAAGAGAGGGCACTGGTGATACCAGCTGCATCGGGAGTTTATACGGTAACTGCGGAGACGAGTCAAAATGTGTGCCGGACCGGGCTCGATCCTGGAATCTCTTGCTTACAAGGCAATTGAGTTAACCACTGCGCCATCAACGCATAGTATTTATCGCGGATATACGGATTACCTCGGCACACTTCGTTTGTATAGCCATAGACTATAGACCTGGCTATTCGTAGTGGTAACTGAAATACTGATAATGGTGAGTGCTCACTTCAATTTTATATTTTGAAAAATATGACATTGTCGAAGCCATACAACTTTTTATATCAATTTCATGACACTTGTATTTCTCAAATTCTCAAATGAGTACTTTCTAAGCGATGTGTTTCTCTGAACCGAATTTTCTTGGAAGTTATGTTAAAGAATTTACTAAGTGCTGATGTAAACAAATTATTATTATTATGTTACTGTATCTGTGGCTCGTTAAAAGCGAGGTTACGGCAAGTTTCTATTAGCGGGGAGGAGACGGCAACACCAAAGTGTCGATCTCGCCTCCGCCCCTCCCCATCGTTAACCTGATGAAATCGAAACTTTCGAGTATGTTAATAAACATGAGCTATAAGATGCTATCCCTAAGCGACTGCGCTCTAACTGCGTAAGGTAACTTACTAATGAGACATCTCAAAAGGATCTCTATCGTTGCCACCTGTTCCAATCGCGTGAGTCTGCCATCTGAGAGCAGAAATGGCGTAAAGCTGTAGCGAGAGGGGAGGAAGGCAAGACAGAACACATGGCAGGCTGCTGGCGTCCCTAGGGGATGGCGCCAGACGTCTCAAGCGCAGAGGGGTGCACGCCGGCAACAAATCGTCGCGGAAGAACACTTCGCCATAACTCACCAATCCGCCAGATACTCGCACTCGCTCATCAGTTTGAACACTGACGACATTGCATGTTTAAGTTTTGTCAGGTGGACAGTGTACTGCGATTTAAACAAACTGTTGAGTGATTCTTATGTAGTATCCAATGTTAAATATAGCATCTGTGCAAAACTTAAGGACGAAAGTAACTTTCGCATGATGTATCACTGCCAAGTTAATTTTTTTTTCATCAATCTTCTGTCTGGTTTGGTTCGGCGCGCCACGAATTCCTCTACTGTGCCAACCTTTTCATCTCAGGGTAGCAACTGCAATCTACATTCTCAATTATTTGCTAAATGCATTCCAATCTCTGTCTTCCCCTAAAGTTTTTACCATCTACGGCTGCCTCTAGTACCAGGGAAGGAATATTCTCTTCTGTCCCGGTTTTCGCACAGTCCATGTTTCACTAGCACACAATGCTGAAGCCGCGCGGTTAGAGGCGCCATGTCACGGACTGCGCGGCCCCTCCCGCCGAAGGTTCGAGTCATCCCTCGCGTATGTGTGTGTGTGTGTGTGTGTGTGTGTGTGTGTGTGTGTGTTGTTTTTAGCATAAGTTGGTTTAAGATAGTTTAAGTAGTGTGTAAGTCTAGGGACCGGTGACCTCAGCAGTTTGGTCCCTAAGGAATTCACACACACATTTGAACAATGCTGTGCTCCAAACGTACACTCTCAGAAATTTCTTCCTCAAACTAAGGCCTATGTTTGATACTAGTAGATTTCTCTTGGCCAGGAATTCCCTTTTTGCCAGTGATAGTGTGCTTCTTATGTCCTCCTTGCTCCGTCCGCCATGCGTTATTTTGTTACCTAGGTAGCTGAATTCCTTAACTTCAGCTATTTCGTGATCACCAATTATGATATTAAGTTTCCCGCTGTTCTCATTTCTACTACTTCTCATTACTTTCGCCTTCTTTGATTTATTCTCGATCCATATTCTGCACTTATTAGAATGTTCATTCCAATCAGTTAGCTCCTGTAGTTCTTCTTTACTTTCACTGAGGATAGCAATGTCGTCAGCTAATCATATCACTGATATCCTTCCACCTCAAATTTTAATCGCGCTCTTGAACCTTTCTTTTATTTCCGTCATTACGTCTTGGATGTATACATTGAACAGTAGCGATGAAAGACTACATCCCTGTCTTACGCCATTTTTAATCCGAGTACTTCGTTCTAGGTCTTCCAGTTTTATTTTTTCCTCTCGTTTCTTGTGCGTATTGTATATTCCCCGTCTTTTCCTATAGTGTAACACTATTTTTATTAGGCTTTCGAACATCTTGCACCAGTTTACATTGTCGAATCTTTTTCCAGGTCGACAAATCCTACGAACGTTTCTTGATTTTTCTTCAGTCTTACTTGTATTGTCAACCGCAACGTCAGAAGTGCTTCTCTGGTGCCTTTACATTTCCTAAAATCAAACTGATCGTCACCTACAGATCCTCAATTATCATTTCCATTCGTCTGAATATTATTCTTCACAGCAACTTGGGTGCAGGAGCTGTTTAGCTGATTTTACGATAAACCTCGCATTTGTCCGCTCTTGCTACCTTCGGAATTGTGTGAATGATGTTTCTTCGAAAGTCTAATGGTATATCTCCAGTCTCATACATTCTATACACCAATGTGAACAGTCATTTTGTTGCAACTTCCTCCAATGATTTTAGAAATTCCAATGGAATGTTATCTATCCCTTGCGCGTTATCTGATGTTAAATCGTCGAAAGCCCTTTCAAATTCTGATTCTCATACTGTATCCCCTAACTCTTCCCTGTCGACTCCTATTTCTTCTTCTATCACGTCATCAGACAAGTCTTCCCGCCCATAGAGGCCTTCAATGTACTGTTCAAACCCATTCTCTCTCTCCTCTGCATTTAACAGTGGAATTCCTGTTACACTCTTAATGTTACCGCCATTGCTTTCAGTTTCACCGAATGTTGTTTTGACTTCTCTGTATCTTTAGTCAGTCCTTCTGACAGTCATTTTTTTCCCGGTTTCATCACATTTTTCATGCACCCTTTTCACCTTATCTTCTCTGAACTTCCTATTTATTCCATTCCTAAGTGACTTGTATTTCTGTATTCCTGAATATCCCTGAACATTTTTGTATTCCCTTCTTTCGTCGATCAACTGAAGTTAAAAAATGGTTCAAATGGCTCTGAGCACTATGGGACTTAAATCTGTGGACATCAGTCCCCTAGAACTTAGAACTACTTAAACCTAACTAACATAAGGACATCACACACATCCATGCCCGAGGCAGGATTCGAACCTGCGACCGTAGCAGTCGCGCGGCTCCGGACTGAGCGCCTTAACCGCGAGACCACCGCGGCCGGCCAACTGAAGTTAAAAAAATAAAAAAAATAAACTTCAAATGGCTCTGAGCACTATGGGACTTAACTGCTGAGGTCATCAGTTCCCTAGAACTTAGAACTACTTAAACCTAACTGACCTAAGGACATCACGGGCAGGATTCGAACCTGCGACCGTAGTGGTCGCGTGGTTCCAGACTGAAGCGCCTAGAACCGCTCGGCCACACCGGCCGGCGACCAACTGAAGTATTTCTTCTGTTAGCTGTTATTTCTTCGGACTTATCTTCCTGGTATCTATGTTTTTCTTTCCAATTTCTAATATTTCCCTCATTAGAAATGTTCAAATGCGTGTGAATTCCTAAGGGACCAAACTCCTGAGGCCATCGGTCCCTAGACTTACACACTACCTAAACTAACTTATGCTAAGAACAACACACACTCCCATGCCCGAGGGAGGACTCGAACCTCCGGCGGGAGGGGCCGAGCGATCCGTGACATGGCGCTTCTAACCGCACGGCCACTCCGCGCGGCCCCTCATTAGAGATTTCTATTACTGTTCAACTGAACTGCCTAGTGAGCTATTCATTATCGCAGTACCTATATCCTTAGAGAAATTCAAGCGTATCTCATTATACCTTAGTACTTCCGTATCCCACTTCTTTGCACACTGATTCTTCCTCATTAGTCTCTTAAGCTTCAGCCTACTTTCCGTCATTATTAAATTGTGATCTCAGTTTATATCTGCTCCTGAGTGCTCCTTACTATCCAATAACTAAATTCGGAATGTCTGTCTGACTGTGATGTAATCTAACTGGAATCTTTCCGTATCTCCCGGCCTTTTCCATGTACACTTCCATAAACAGAATATTCGCTATTACAAGCTAAAATTTATTGCACGACTCAATTACCATTTGTAATGTACTGTAGCAGTTCTTTCTACGTGTGGGCAAAGTTTCATCGAGTTATGTTACTTCACAGTGTCATGTGTTGTGAAAGTTAAATAGGTCTTTAAGTTTTGCGTGCCGGTGTATATAGAAGCTTTAGCTTAAAAACAAGTAAGTTGTAATATTACCAGGTGTGCCACAGTACTAACACACTGAGCTCGTATCTGGGATGACAGACGTTTAAACCAGCGTCTGTCCATCCCGTTATAGTTTTTCCGTGATTTCCTAACATTCCTCAAGGCAAATGCCGGTATGATTGCTTTGAAAAGGAGGCGGCCGATTTCCTTTCCTGTCCTCCCCCGAATCTGAGCCTGTATGGCGTCTCTAATGGCCTCTTCTTCGACGAGACGTTAAACCAAAACCTTATTTCCTTTTTCTTGGAATATTTTCGACAATAATGAGCGGTGTGGGATCCTTAACAGATAGGACTGATGGAGTACATCGAAAAAGTTCAAAGAAAGGCAGCACGTTTTGTATCATCGCGAAAAATGGGAGAGAGTGTCACAGAAATGATACAGGATTTGGGCTGGATATCATTAAAAGAAAGGCGTTTTTCGTTGCGACGAAATCTTCTCACGAAATTCCAATCACCAACTTTCTCCTCCGAATGCGAAAATATTTTGTTGACACCGACCTACATAGGGAGGAACGATCACCACGATAAAATAAGGGAAATCAGAGCTCGTACAGAAAGATATAGGTGTTTATTCTCTCCGCGCGCTATACGAGATTGGAATAATAAAGAATTGTGAAGGTGGTTCGATGGACCCTCTGCCAGGCACTTAAATGTGATTTGCAGAGTATCCATGTAGATTTAAATGTAGATTTCCCCTTAAATTCCAGGGTACTAAGAAACTGTCGTTTTGTCGACGACAATATATGTTTACAAAGTAACTGTAAGACCCGAAATGGGATACTGTTGAGATGTCAGGTTTGATACCAAGAGTGTTTGATCGGATAAGGATAATGGCAGTGGAATTACGTACACGATCGTGCGACTAGCGGGTAAGTGTAGGAAAATGGTGTAAAATCTGAAATGATAGTCAAAGAGGTTTAAAATATTTTAAAAGCCTATTTAGAAAATTCCAGGAACCGGTTTTCAGGGCGTAATGTTCGAATGTTTACCCTATATATAGTTCTGACGTAAACCGTGAAGACTAATAACAGGTCACATATTGACTTATCAACAGTCGTTTCTCCCTTTCTTAATTAGCAGAATAAGAAGGACAAAGTAATGTACTGTAAATTGAATGCAAACTTTCTGTTTTCCATATAGTTATATGTGGCCAGTGCTCATATTAGGAAATCCTACTTCATAATACATGACCTTGTCTTAGCATTTGTCAAATAGAGTAGATATAACAATGCGCTTGTGTCTTTAAGACCGATACAGACACGTAAGATTATAAGGTGAGGTTCGATGTTTTTAATATGGCACTGTAAAAACACCGTTGTTAGGTTGTAGTTCTGATACAGTGTACGACTTACGTTATATTGATTTCAGAAAATAAACTGTACGTGCTTATGTTTAAGAGAAATTGTATTATGTAACTTGATTCTTCAACGTGATGTCTATGTTTAGGCCAAAACAAAGAGTTGTACTAACTCCCATGTTTCTTATTTTCAGGCGAAGATGAGTACGCTGGATCAACATAACCATTCCATGCAGAAAGGTTTGTGTATTGTCTCACATTGATTACGTTTGTCACCTGAACCAAGTGCTTCTCTCTTAGATGTGTAGGTGTATCGAACCGTTAATTTTTGCTGTGCTTTTTATTGTGCAATGTATTAATCTGTAAAGCATAAAGACTTTTTATTTCTGATCTTCATTCAATATTTGAAAGATAGTGACAATACAGAGGCAAAGCTATCAATGTCATTACCACAGCCCTGAGAAGAAGTGATGTCTTAAAAATCTTGCCAGTCAGAAATTAACTTAAAATATGTATTCTTGGGCGATCATGCCATTTTTCTGTCTTTTACAAAAGAGTGCAGGTCCACTACATTTATGACAGTTTTCTCCAAGTTGTACAGGACACATATGGGTCCTTGCCATTACGTGCACCAGTATTGTCCGTGCTACACTTCAGGAATAAAAAAGATGCAGATCCGCAACTGAATTTTTCAAACGCTGTCCCGTGTTGACTTTAGAACAGTAGGATTATTGTACTATTCATGATTGACGTCAAGTTCTACGACTGTTGTCAGTGAAGACAACGTCCTGTCGATGGCGAAGTTATTAGAGATTGACAGGACTGGACAAGGATGCGGCAGAAAATCGGACGTGGCGTTGCAAATCCCAGCTATGGTTTACGTAATATACCGTCACTATCAATGTTCCTATTACACTTTTTGCCGTTCGCCCGAAGTAATTTTCGCTTCTAACGAGGTACTCCAAATGAGTTTGTGCGCTAGAAGCCGGCCGGAGTGGCCGAGCGGTTAAAGGCGCTACAGTCTGGAACCGCACGACCGCTACGGTCGCGGGTTCGAATCCTGCCTCTGGCATGGATGTGTGTGATGTCCTTAGGTTAGTTAGGTTTAAGTAGTTCTAAGTTCTACGGGACTTATGACCCCAGAAGTTGAGTCCCATAGTGCTCAGAGCCATTTGAACCATTTTTTTTGTGCGCTAGAAGTTTACCAGCTCAGTCGCGTATCTAGTCCAACAATGAGCAAAATAGTTTTACTAAATTACTATCTGGAACTGTATCAAAACCTTTCCTATGCATTGAGCTGAGCTGAGCTTTTGATTTCTACATCCTTCGGTATCTTGCGAAAGAAGGGGGTGACCTTGAACTATCTTGTTCGCATTTTGTTGAAGTCATACTGTTTATAGTTCCTAAAGGAATTCCTCAAGAAGCCGACCATAGTCGAGCTGGTAACTATTATCATATAACAAACTTGCTAATTTTGTTGCGGAATCAATACAACTATGTCTTTCTTCGTTCGATGATCTATAGCTCGGATTGTGGAATTGTAGTACAACCGTCATTCGAAAAATATTTAGAATTGGTGCAGTTACCTTACATGAGAATCACACCCCCTAACCTTCGGTCAAGAGTTGGCTTGCAGATTTGTTGGGGGTGGGTTGTTTGGGGGAAGAGACCAAACAGCGAGGTCATCGGTCTCATCGGATTAGGGAGGGACGGGGAAGGAAGTCGGCCGTGCCCTTTCGAAGGAACCATCCCGGAATTTGCTTGGAGCGATTTAAGGAAATCACAAAAAACCTAAATCAGGATGGCCGGACGCAGGATTGAACCCTCGTCCTCCCAAATGCGAGTCCAGTGTGCTAACCACTGCGCCATCTCGCTCGGTTGCAGATTTATCGCCGTACTGTAGCAAGGGACTCAAGATGCACCCAGAACACGAACGTGAGATTGAGATAACCTTGACACTAAAGACAGCACCAACCCCTGTCAACCCTATTCCCTAACGACCTGTAGGACATAACGTTGTGATTCGCAACAGGGCAACACAGATCAAATAAATGCAGCTTTTAAAGTTCTCATTACCACCTGGAAGAAGATGCGGTTGGATTGGTAGCATTTTACCACAACAGTTAATGTTATTTATTTTGCCAGAATGGTAGTAGAAACTGATGTAATACAGCTTAGAATGCTTTGCAACTGCGCTGTTCAGTCTACGATAGCTCTCATTTTCCTTCCTTAAATTCCATTTCCTGTTACAGACTGTTTGTAAAAGTACTATTACATAATATCTTTAGAGAAGAAAATGTTCTTGATTTAAGACGCCGGAGCTTTATAAAGAGAATTTTGGTATGGTGGAATGATATTCGAGATTCTTTCATTCAACAGCTTACTGTGATCGGAAACAAGTTTTTAGTAGCAATACCACCCTTTGCTAAGAGGGAATCGTATTAGGTTTTCTAGCTCGATGAACCTTCATTACTTGTAGATTAAAGGTGACAGGAATTCTTAGTTAACATCGGAATGTTTGTGGCCTATGTTTAGTTGTTAAAAGCCATTAGAAGCGATACACTTCCGTAGTTCGAAAGGTGTCGTACTATAGCATCCCGTGAGCTGTGAAATACGTATTTCAGGGATGTGTTCGCCAAATCCAAAGCCAATCGAGATTCCGAAGCCCAGTCGGGGATTGGAGTCACGCTCCTCGAACGTGTTTCTGCCCTGCGCTACCTCAGACACGGAGAAAGTACGGCGAGCATATGTGAGCGCAGCGCAGAGGACCGTAACACTGGAGGTGGACGCTGCCTCACAAGAGGGGAGTTATCCATTGGTACTCCCCTAACCTCCTCCACTGCGGCTTTTAAAACACTGGCCAATAGGAATCGACCCGACTCCTTTCTTTTATCTCCTTCCTCCTCGTCCGACTCCGAGGAGGAGGGGAAGTCCAGCTGTACGAACTAAGCTTTCGAATGCCAGCCCGGGTCCAGTTGGCAATGCTTTTGATAGTTGTTCCGGCTTGTTACCACTTGCGTTGGATACATTGTTCGTTACTTGCAGTACTGATCAGTTTTCGGTAGTACCCATAAAGTATCTGGAATGTCGTTCGGTTGTTGTGGTACTCGGGAGTGAGCGTTGTGTGCTGGCCGACAGGTTCTAGCGCAGTGAGAGCCGAAAGAAAGTTCCGGCATTATGTAAAGTGCAGTGTTTCGTTAAGTTAATTGTTGCCCTAGACTGCTGACGTCATTCGTTGGGGGACTGAAACAAGAGCTGCTACTGACGTCACACAGGCAGATGTTGCCGACTGCGATAAGAGGCACTGCATTGTCACCGCGTGGATAATTGTGCGGCACACTAGAGCATTTGTTTGTCATTTGTCTCTGCAAAAAGGAAGAAACCGTTTCTAATGTCTATTGTCGATACGTTAGACATCAAACAGCTTCCTATAAAAGATCGATGTTGTTGGATCTTTCATTAGAGTACGGTGAGTCAACCGCTTATCTCTGACAATTAATGTGTGCATGCATGACTGAATTATTTTTGAATTCTGTTCTGCAGTATTCGAGTGCATGGAATCCTGTCTTTTGCGTTACGTAATCGTTATCTTAGTCACAAGTGCGATGAAAACGAGATTTATCCGGCTTCCACAACTTGTTTCTCTCTCTCTCTCTCTCTCTCTCTCTCTCTCACTCTCTCTCTCTCTCTCTGAGCCAAGCACATCACAAGTTTCATAGCGCATTTTCTCTACCGAAAAACTGCTATCAGAGAATAAACTGTAACATAAAATGAAAACAAATTAACACTTCCACAGTACTGTCCTGAAAATAGTATTTCATGTGCTTTAGTAATATCTTTGCATTTCGAAACACACCTATGTAAACGCCATTATTTTGATTATAGAGCAATATATAGTGGTAATAAAGATAATATCTGTTTTCCTAACACGATTTCGTAATTTGAGTCGGTCCTGATTGTAGGTTACAATACCCTTCGTGACATATCTAGTTCATTCAACAATTACTGCATTTCTATATACCTACTTTTCATTTTCTACCCAAAAATTGGAGTGGGCTGTTGCTGTTCTGATCCACAGTGGCTTTCAAAAGTAACTGGTTCTTAAACACGAGCAGAACGAGAAAACGCAGTAAAAAATCAAACGGGTCAGACAATCTGTTTTTGTCTTCCACTTCTTCGTCTTCTTCTTCTTCTTCTTCTTTTTCTTTTTCTTCCGTTCGTATTTAAGATCGAGTTACTGGACGAATCGAGTTTGCTTTTTAGTAAAAGACAGTAATAACATCGGTTGCCAAACGGCGATGTTTAATTGTTTACACACCTAGAACAAAGACTCTTACAGATAAAAAGATGTGGTGTGCCAATCCAAGCTTGATCGCGTGTATCTCTCTCTCTCTCTCTCTCTCTCTCTCACACACACACACACACACACACACACACACACACACACACGTACTCAGGCTCTGGAACTCGATTATTACCTTCATTTTCCTTCTTTCCCATTACCCACTACGTGTATTTCAGGAATCGTCTAAGTACTGACGGATATAGCAGTAAGTCACCAGGCTAAATACCTCAAGGTGAGGCGTGGCAGGGAAAGACTATGTTTGTGATCGTAAGACTTAAGAATCAATTTAATAAAGCCGTTGACTTTCATTCAAGGGTAAACACACCGAAATCCGTCCCTTCTGGTGCAGCTCTTCTATGGTTTCCACAAATTACAGCAGGTAACCAATATGATTTCTTCGTACAGAGAATAGCCGACTTTCTCTCATGTTCTTACCAAAAGTTAACTTATGTTCGTAATACGTCTCTACTGGTCACTGTATCGCCTAAATATTAACCTGTAAACCATACGAATGCAAATAGAGGCGCTGTTGGGAAGCCAAAGATGAAACTGTTTACCTCTTCACAGTTCATCGAAGAATGAGTAAATGCCAGACTAGTTATCCAAAGTTCCCTAGTCCGATCCCCAGTTGGCCCTAAGATGGTTTTCAGTCACTTACCATTTCTTCCATTTATGGTAACGATTATTACACATGAAAAATGCCATCTTGCACCATGGTTCAAAATCCAGGTTTTTAATGCAGTTCCCCCATACAAATGGCTGAATAAGTCAGTTCAGAAGCCGCAGCAAGACAAGGACATACTACTCCCAATTGGACCATGCTTAATAAGGAACTATGGTGTTCTTACAGATCTTCGTGTACTGTACAGCTATATTTCATTTGCTATCATTATAGCAACAGTGTATGTCCAAAGTAACGCATGTAGGGATGATCTGAATGCAAAGTAGAATTAGTAGTAATCTGTGAACTCTTTTACGCTTCTGCCAAATTCCTGTCTTATCAAACGTTAATTCCGAGCCTACTCTACAAAAAGACAAAATATGGTTTGAAAATATCATTGAGAAACCGAATGTGACAGAGTAAAACAGGTATTCATTGCAACAACAGACACTCCTCGCTTTCGAATGTAGGTATTGCAATAAGAAACGTACAATTAATATTGCATCGACAATTGATATAATTTATCGTGAAACAAAATATAAATTGTTAAAAAAATAACGGTACACGATCATATGCATCTCTTCGTGAGTGAGGACCAGTTTTTTGACAGGGTTAACTGAAAATTAGGTCAAATGTGTGAGAACGCTACGGATTTCATAACAGACGAAACCCGACACGTGATCCTCAATTGGTAGACGTGGTGAAACGTGAAATCAGCGTCGCCGTATTTGGTAGGAGCATTCATCACCATCATCACTGTCATGATCAGCAGCATCGATACGGCAACCACAGATAGATACAGGCCTATTCCAGACTTCTGCATGCACTTTGGTCTTCATATTCTCTAATGTCATCTATTAACCCTCCGTTAGGTCGTCTTCTCGATCTTTTTCATTACATTCATAATTACGTAGTCCACTCCAGTCTACTACCTGACCCTTTTGTGTTGTTTCTCAGAGTTCACTTTCCGTGTTGTAGGATGCATCAACTAATCGAAATGGGTGTCATTAGACGGACCATAACTTCTTTCGTCTTTGAAGATCAAAGATTCTAATTAAGTCAAACAAGAATGCCATTCAGCTTCCTCCCTATTGTTCCTAATCGTTTTCCAGTTTAAGGAAGAGAACCAAGGAACTTTTTTGTGCACAATAGAAGCATTTTTATTACTATTATTTCATAGAAAGTGGCACGATGTTTAGTGTGTGGTAGTTTTTTAATAACTTTTTGACGCCACATTACTTAGTTGCCGATATGGGCAAGGAGGAGACAGTATTACGGAAACACAGCATCCAGTTCAAAACTTACGCCATGGAAGGTAATTAAGATACTAACACGAATTAAAAAGTTTACAAAAGCTTGTCTTAATTGCCGGTACCACCTACTGGTGAAAATGTATGTCCACGGAGCGTTATGCATGTTGTCATTGTATCGTATGTGAAAACGCGTAATGTGCCGCCAGTTACCGCGGCTGCGGTGGGATCAGATTCCTGCTATCTCATCTATAGTTTCCACAAACTTATCCAGCTACCTGTATGGGGCGCTGTAACTTCCTCTGTAATTTAAGTAATTTCTCGAATCTTCACACGATTAATTCATTTTTACTGATGCCAATATCTTTTCCTAAACTCTATGTGCAATGTGATATTATTTTTGTTTCACCTGCCATCAGAGCCTATAGATTTAGCCTCAATTTCTAGGAACACAACGAACTTAACGCTTAGCTTTTCCGACCTAGAAGACAGTGGTTCTCAGTTTACCGTATTCTTTTCACGTCTACGTCGATCTACGTTGTTAGAGTATATCAGTGAGGCTAGTTTGTCTTGGAAATGTTAAATTACCAACAGTGTTAATAGTATATTGCCTGTCAAAGACAGAAGATTTTACGCTTTATTTCTCAGTTTATTTAATTTCTCTATCAACAGCGTACCACAGGAATTAGCTTAATTTTTTTAAATTTTCCCAGGAGTTCCTCGATAGAGCAAAAGGGGGTAAGCCATGAGGGAACTCTTCAGCTTAGACTTCAAAGTGCGTGGATTGTTGCTAAGATTTTTGAATTCTTGTGGTATTTTATTGAAAATGGATGCAACAGAATTCTGCACGCCTTTCTGCACAAGAGTCAAGGAGGTTCTATCCAAATGAATATTGGTTTTCTGCCTAATATTAACTGAGCGAAAGCTGCTAACTCTTGGGAAAAGACTGATACATTACAGAAAATATGTATTGAGAGGCTAATGTCAGAATTCCCAGACTTCTGAACAAGGGTCCATGAGAGGTTCGCGAACTTACATCATGTATTGCTGGAACCGCCAGTTTCTGAGCCAAAAATACCCATTCTGAATCAGAAGAGTAACCCTAAAAAATAAAAACTTACATCATAAGCGATTGAAAATAAACAAAGTGGACCACTTTTCGTGTTGAATTACAACTTATTTCAGATACTGTTCTAATCGTAAATAAAGCAGCGTTTAGTTTTTGAACAAGGTCCTGAACATGGGTTTTCCACGATAGCTTACTATCTATCTCAACGCCTAAGAATCTGAATTGTTTAGTCTCACTAATCATACGTCCATTCTGTGTAATCAGAACGTTATTTTTGCTGAACTGTGTGTTAGAAACTGTAAAAACTGAGTCTTACTATCATTTAGCATCAATCAATTTTCTACAAGCCGTGAACTTATGTCTTGACTGCATTATTTGATACTGTGTTAATACTGCACACAACATCCTTCACTATCAAGCTAACGTCACTAGTAAACAGAGTAACTTTAGAATCACCTATAATACTTGAAGGCACATTATTTATATAAATAAGAAACAGTATCGGTCCTAGCACCGACCCCTGGATTACCCCCAATAAACTGTGCGCCTTTGGGACTGAACATCGTAGCCGTTCTCAGTGCTGCGGAGAATGACCTTCTGACGTGTTTTCTTAACGTAAGAGATGAACCAACTGTGAGCTACTCCCCCTTACTCTATAATGGTCCAACTTCCGCAGTATTATTTTGTGATCAACACATTCAAACGCCTTAGTTAAATCAAAGAAGAGGCCTATCGTTTGCAACCGTTTATTCCGTCCAGAGCCTCACAGAGAAAAGGGAATATGTCATTTTCAGTTGTTAAACAACTTCTAAAACTAAATTGTACATTTGACAGCAAATTACTTGAACTGAAACACCTTTGTGTGTACAGCCCTCTCAATAACTTTAGTAAACTCCGATGGCATAGAAATAGGTCAAAAACTGTCTACATTACCACTTTCTCCTTTTTCAGAAAGTAGCTTCACAACAGAGTACCCCCAGGACAGTTTCCTGACCATTCCGGAAGGAAAAGTTACAGATACGACTAAGTACTGGGCTAACATATGCAGAACAATACTTAAGTATTCTGCTAGATGCCCTATCGTATCCATGAGTGTCCTTAGCCTTCAGTAATTTAATTATTGACTCAGACTCTCCCTTGTCGGTATCATGTAGGAGTATTTCAGATAACAGTCTCAGAAAACTATTTTCTAAGACAGTTATATGATCCTCTGTAGGAACTAAACTTCTATTTTGTTATATTCAGAAAGCGATTATTAAATGCTGTACGTGTACATGGCTTATCAGAAACTGAAAAACTTCTGCTATGCACTGTCATCATATCCTCAACCTGATGCTGCTGACCAGACACTTCCTTCAAGACAGCCTTTCGCCACTGTTCTAGGATAAATTCCAAACTTCTCATCGGATGGGGATTTTAACTTAGGCGCACCCGCCATTGTGTTCGAGAGGAGTAGACCTGGTGCTAGTTATGATTTCATACTCTCTCGTCACTCACATTGTCATCACAGTCCTAATATGACGCTAAAATTTCACACGCACTCATGACAGTTGCCTGTACTTAACAGGGAGAGCTAAGAAACACAAAAACCGCACTTCACGTGGGAAACGGCATTAGCCGCGCGAGGAAGGAAAGACACTGCAATTAGATTGCTAACAGCCCCCCTCAAGTAACACAACCAATAATGCTATACAACTTTTTTTTAGTTTTCTCTTCAGAAAAATGTGAAAGAGCTTAAAAATACTCCCGGTTACTGCCGGCTGTTCGTAAAGATTATCATCTTCATGACACACTATGTAATGACGGTTCTGGACCAAATACGCACACTGGCCATTCCTTGGGCTGTCTGAATTAGATGCTCGGACTGTGGTGGATGGAAGCCACACCCCACTGATATCACAATCCAAGGTTGCAGCATGCCACGCCCCTCCTTATCAATGACATCATCAAGCTATATTCTGTTTTGCTCCCTCTTCCCCTTCACCAACCAACCAAAATACAAAATGGCGGACTTAACCCAGCTGAGCTAATGGCAAATTAAAATTAAAATCTAAGATGGCAGAACTACACCAGTTGTGCTTTTTACCCTCTCCCCTAATGAAGTATTAAAATGAGACAACTGATCAGAATGTAGCTGCAAGTTTTTGACACCAAGTTCAAAAACACGCATTATTTCTGTAACCTCCTCCTCCACTTTTCACTGACCATCTCCTCCACCCCTTCTGGCTGTCTACCTCCTCAAGCCTTCACTCTCTCTCCATCTTCTCGTGCCCCTCTCTCTCTCTCTCTATCCATCTTCTCCTTCCACCCTCTTTGCCTATCTGCTCCTCTCTCTGTCCATCTCCATCTCCTCCTCCTCCTCCTCCTGCCTCTGTCGATCAGCTCCTTCTCCCTCTGTCCATCTCCTCCTCTAATTCCATCTCCCCTTCCCCCTCACTTTGTCCTTCTCCTCCTCCCCCTCACCCTGCCCATCTGCTCCTTCCCCTCTTGCTTTTTGTCTTAGCCTCCCTCCTCTTTCTGTCCATCTCCTCCTCTCACCTCTCTCTATCCATTTCCCCTCCCCCTCTCTCTCCATGTCCTGCTCCCCTCTTCCCTGTGTGTAGCTCCAACTCCCACCTCTCTGTCCATCTCGAACTCCCACCTTCTCTATCCATGATATCACTCTCATCCCAATAGGAGGCGGGTGGTTCTAAACTCATAGTATTTATTTCCAGAGTGTAACTAATATGTGCAACAAATTTGATTGAAATCGCTCCAGGTGTTTACAATGAGCTTTTAACCTATGGCTTTGCCCACATAAGCACATGTCAAACATATTTCACATATATTTATAGTATTTCACACATATTTGTAGACATATTTCACAACTATATGTAGCGAATTTCGCGCACAGATTCATTTACATACAACTCAATGTTTGAGGTCATATCTAATGAACTGTGTGTCGTACAATGATATGTTTTTGTAGGCACATTCGGTGGCATATATGGATACTGTCTGCAAAATGTGTTGCACATGAAGTTAGTACCAAATAATTAATAAATTATACGTCATGCATGGTGCGGCAGTTTTTCACACATCTCAGTATTTACATCATCATGTCTCCTGAACTATGTATCGTACAATGATGTAATTTTGCTGGTGCGTTCAGTGCTGTATCTGTATACTGTCTGCACAATGTGTCAACAATACAGTTCGTAATAAAGAAGTAAGTCTTACTGTATATGGCAGTTTTACTGCATGAGCTGCAAAAATGCAGCAATCGATAGCCTTTTTTTCCTTTAATCATTTTGCGGCGGTTGTCAGCGAGAAAAAATTTTGTAAAGGTTTAAATTATGTCTGTTTTAAGTCACTAAGTGCTCTCATTCTCAAATACTGGATAAATAAAGTATGGATTTTCGCAAATGAATATTAATTTGCCACAACTAGGTTAATTCCGCCATAATGGGTTTTGATTGGTTGAAGAGAGGGGGAGGTGGGAGGGGGAGATGAGCTGGCCTGATCACACCATTGATAAGAAGGAGCAGGCCTTGCCACCATCTTAGATTGTGGTGTGAGAGGGGCGTGGCCGCAGCCTGCCACAGTCTAAGGCACACATATCTACTATCATAGGATGTCAGGACCGTCCTTCCATCCATTACAAAGACATCTAACATCTCTCTGACAAGCCACTTTGCAGATCAGAGCCTTCCGCTCAGGCCTTTTGCGTTCATTCGCAATGGTGCTTGTACCAGCTACATTTTTGTTTTCCTTAATTTACAGTTACATTAAATATGAAACTTCCTGGCAGATGAAAACGGTGTGCCGGACCGAGACTCGAACTCGGGACCTTTGCCTTTCACGGGCAAGTGCTCTACCAACTGAGCTACCCAAGCACGACTCACGCCCCGTCCTCACAGCTTTACTTCCGCCAGAGGTAGAGCACTTGCCCGCGAAAGGCAAAGGTCCCGAGTTCGAGTCTTGGTCCGGCACACCATTTTAATCTGCCAGGAAGTTTCATATCAGCGCACACTCCGCTGTAGAGTCAAAATTTCATTCTAGATACATTAAATATATTTTCCCTTGTTTGATGCTTTCGTTTCTCATTTTTTCTCTAAGTATATACCCAGTCTTTCTTCTTCATTCAGTACCTACCTTCTCCTTTTACTTTGAAGCCACATTCTCACATCCATACAACTTCATATGCACTGCTACCACACTGTATAAGATATCATACATTATGTCATTAAGTGTTCTATTTGTAAAGCCACTTATCATTTGGAATTTACTAAACTTGTTTCTCAGCTGTTTATCTTCATTACTGGAAATCAAGCATCCCACATAGCTAAACTCGCTGAAGTACTCGATTATGCACTGGTGTGCAAAACTTATGGAGAAAAGTAACTTCTCCATGATGTGTCACTATCAAATAACGTAACTCAATGCAACTTTGTGCGTGCATGGTAGGAACTGCTGCAGTATAGTATGTACACTCCTGGAAATTGAAATAAGAACACCGTGAATTCATTGTCCCAGGAAGGGGAAACTTTATTGACACATTCCTGGGGTCAGATACATCACATGATCACACTGACAGAACCACAGGCACATAAGAACACAGGCAACAGAGCATGCACAATGTCGGCACTAGTACAGTGTATATCCACCTTTCGCAGCAATGCAGGCTGCTATTCTCCCATGGAGACGATAGTAGAGATGCTGGATGTAGTCCTGTGGAACGGCTTGCCATGCCATTTCCACCTGGCGCCTCAGTTGGACCAGCGTTCGTGCTGGACGTGCAGACCGCGTGAGACGACGCTTCATCCAGTCCCAAACATGCTCAATGGGGGACAGATCCGGAGATCTTGCTGGCCAGGGTAGTTGACTTACACCTTCTAGAGCACGTTGGGTGGCACGGGATACATGCGGACGTGCATTGTCCTGTTGGAACAGCAAGTTCCCTTGCCGGTCTAGGAATGGTAGAACGATGGGTTCGATGACGGTTTGGATGTACCGTGCACTATTCAGTGTCCCCTCGACGATCACCAGTGGTGTACGGCCAGTGTAGGAGATCGCTCCCCGCACCATGATGCCGGGTGTTGGCCCTGTGTGCCTCGGTCGTATGCAGTCCTGATTGTGGCGCTCACCTGCACGGCGCCAAACACGCATACAACCATCATTGGCACCAAGGCAGAAGCGACTCTCATCGCTGAAGACGACACGTCTCCATTCGTCCCTCCATTCACGCCTGTCGCGACACCACTGGAGGCGGGCTGCACGATGTTGGGGCGTGAGCGGAAGACGGCCTAACGGTGTGCGGGACCGTAGCCCAGCTTCATGGAGACGGTTGCGAATGGTCCTCGCCGATACCCCAGGAGCAGCAGTGTCCCTAATTTGCTGGGAAGTGGCGGTGCGGTCCCCTACGGCACTGCGTAGGATCCTACGGTCTTGGCGTGCATCCGTGCGTCGCTGCGGTCCGGTCCCAGGTCGACGGGCACGTGCACCTTCCGCCGACCACTGGGGACAACATCGATGTACTGTGGAGACCTCACGCCCCACGTGTTGAGCAATTCGGCGGTACGTCCACCCGGCCTCCCGCATGCCCACTATACGCCCTCGCTCAAAGTCCGTCAACTGCACATACGGTTCACGTCCACGCTGTCGCGGCACGCTACCAGTGTTAAAGACTGCGATGGAGCTCCGTATGCCACGGCAAACTGGCTGACACTGACGGCGGCGGTGCACAAATGCTGCGCAGCTAGCGCCATTCGACGGCCAACACCGCGGTTCCTGGTGTGTCCGCTGTGCCGTGCGTGTGATCATTGCTTGTACAGCCCTCTCGCAGTGTCCGGAGCAAGTATGGTGGGTCTGACACACCGGTGTCAATGTGTTCTTTTTTCCATTTCCAGGAGTGTAAGTTTACTGAAAGACATACACAATTGAAGAAAGAGAATTGACACTTTTATTCAAAGACATCATGATTGATGATGGTCCTCTGATATTACAAATGGCATAACATGGTTCTTAATAGTGTGTGTGGTCACCACAGATGGCAACACATGCTCTGTATAGTAAGGGGTTCTTGTGGTATGGCATTCCATTTCTCCATTAGTGCAACAACTGGTCGATAGTCACTGGTCCATGGGGACATGCTGCAATACATCTCCCCAATGCATACCACAACATGTTATTCCATACCTGTAAGGACATCACTTGGGATCTGTAGAAGGTACATTAGCAACTTTTTATTTGTAAGTATTTATTGGTGTTTTTGTTTTTCTGGGATTTTTTACATTCTGGAGGATCTCTTCACTATGGCTCCATTAGAATAAAAAGTCTACCTAATCTTAGCTCATCTAAACATGTGTGGGGATTTAAGTTGCAGCAACAGGCAGGCCAGTCAATTCACCGAATATATTTTCTTTCCAAGAGCCTCTCCACATTCACTGTTCGATGCAGTCACAGATTTTCGTCCATAAAAATGAAGAAATATCTGTATGTACCTCTTACAAGCAGTACAATGTCACAGTGACAATGATCAGTGGGAGTACAGTGTTGAAAGATTTAACAGCCAGGCAATATAACCTTATGTCTCCCCACACCATAAGATCTGGACAACCACAATGATCACATTCAACAATGTTGGACGTACCCTTATATGGCGAGAGCTGCGAACACATAATGCACAAGGAAAATTGTCGAATGTGATAGATTTGGTAGACCAGGAGTTATGGTGAGTAGATGGTCACTGCAGGTTCTGGCCCAAAAATTGCTGACATCAGCATTCCTGGAATTGATGACATCAGCATCAGCATTCCTGGAATTGTCAACATCTGCATCAGCTTCCCCTCCCCCTTCCCTCTTCCTCCTTCCCATGGTGACCAATGGTATGTGCGTCAAAGTTGTCATGCGCTGAGATAATTGTGTTCGGCCCCTGAAACACTGGGATTTCAGCCAAGTTCAGCCCCCAAACCTTGAGCAATTTTCATTTCTATACTTTCCTTATGTGTGTATGATCATTTGTCATCTGTAGTTTGTCCAATACAAAGCACCACCAGCAGCAGCAGCAGCAATCAGCCAGAGAGAAGAAGCCTAACAGTAAGTATCTGTCAATTCTTTCTGTGATAACAGTGTGGTTGTTAGTAGCAAAAGCTACCAATATGTGCTTGTTTTCACAGCACTCCATTGTGGCACAAGTGCAGCAACTTATGTTGTACTAATTCCATGCCAGACTTAGAGAACTACTGCATGTGTATTTTTACAGACATGGCGACCTGTTGTAATAAATTAATAATGTTATGAGTTTTCTGTACACACTATGTGTATTTATTGCATTTATACTTAGGTTTAGTTGCTAGTGTTACAGCCCCCAATAAAGTGTCGGTAGAGTCCCAACCATCTACTGAATTTAGGGGCAGTATGAGGGAGATAGACAGTAGCCTGTGTCCTGTAAGATGCACAGTATGTAATCTGGATGAACCTCATGCCCTGGAGTGCAATAAATATATGCTGGGGGCAGTTTGCACAATACGTGGGATGTAAGAAAACCTGGTGAGTGATGCCATGAAGAAGAAAGAAGGAATAGCTATAGGGAGTTTGTGGTGTGGTGTGTGTGTGTGTGTGTGTGTGTGTGTGTGTGTGTGTGTGTGTGTGTGTAGACTAGTCCAAAATGCAGCTGTAGTGGCCGAAAAGAATTGTATGTGTGTGAATACTGTATATCCATTCTTCCAGATATGCTTACTGTGGTCTCATCCAAAGAAAGGGGTGCTGTAGGAAAGATTAATACCTCACAACAAAACCAAAAGAGTATACTCACTGCATGCTGCATTGATGAATAGGAAATGCCAGAGTAGCCACGCCTCCTAGAGCTTTGCTACACTATCACAATCGATAGTCTACTTACAGTTGAGCAGAGGAACACACAGCCCAGTTCTCAGTCAATGATCAAGCCGTCAGCATCTTCTTAGATAGCCTACCAGTGTATAAAATATGTCTCAGGCAGAACTTAATGTGAACATTATTTGTTTTTCATCAGCTGAAGAGTCTTGTAAATTTGTCTGCATCAACTGATACTTTAATATTCAAGAGACAGCAGGAAATACTCACAACATTCCTTGACTGTACAAATCTATGTCAATCTTCATCTCTATAATGTAATAAACTGAACTAATATTTTACATGTAATAGTTCTGTTCAATATCCTCCTGGAGCAAACCAAAGAACCATCACTGTGCTGGCGAATGTATTTTCTTGTGGCACAACACTTATCACCCCAGTGGAAAAACTACAGAACACTGTTAAACACCACACAGGAGCTGTTCTACAACTTATTCATTGATTGTGTGGTGTCACCGCCAGACACCACACTTGCTAGGTGTAGCCTTTAAATCGGCCGCGGTCCGTTAGTATACGTCGGACCCGCGTGTCGCCACTATCAGAGATTGCAGACCGAGCGCCGCCACACGGCAGGTCTAGAGAGACTTCCTAGCACTCGCCCCAGTTGTACAGCCGACTTTGCTAGCGATGGTTCACTGACAAATTACGCTCTCATTTGCCGAGACGATAGTTAGCATAGCCTTCAGCTACGTCATTTGCTACGACCTAGCAAACCGCCATTACCAGTTACTATTGATGCTGTAAAACATGTACCGTCAAGAGCGATGTTCACCATTTACGGATTAAAGTTAAGTATTCCAACAGCTACGTCCTTTTTTGCTAAAGTCTAACTTCCTTGTCCTGTTCCAGACCTCACGCCAGCCTGCGTGAGCTAAAATGCGTGCCTTTCGGCTTCCTCTCGTAGTGGGTTGGCTCTCTTGCCAATCCACAACAGATTGATACAACATGGAAGTGGAGCATTGAGTACAGTTGTAAATAGTACTTTTTGTTCTTTACACAGGGTGAAACACACAATCCATTCTGTTCCCAGCTACAAGATTCTGTTTTCGCATAAACATTTGGTTGCTAAACTGCTACTTCTATGCATAGGACTAGGTGTACAACATCTAGTCCCCACCATTTAGATGGAATGTAGCTTCCATTTTTTCAGCAGATCTAGGTGAGAATGTAGCTTTATAAACATTTTTCATGTGTCCCTTAATGCAGTAAACGGTCTCCATTCTGACATTTTAGACCAGTACTCCAACATATGGCTATTTTCAATTTTTATGGCTGGAAAAAAACCACCTTCCAAACGGTTTTCTTTGCTAGTGCTGACAATAACGACAGAACGCAGCAAGAGTCATTGTCTCCATTACAGTAACTATGGGAATGCAAAGGATAGCTAGGCATCTCTAGAGATCTGACTCTTACTGGCAAAGATATAGATATCTAAAGAAGGCAATGTGTCAAGGAACAAGATGTAACTTTTCAATGTGAATACGCTGAATGCAGTATTGCATGTGTAAATGTACTACAGCTCCACTGTGCTACATTAATGTAAACATACATCCATAAAAATATCCGCAATCACCAGCCACTTTCGATCCAGTCTCTAATTATTAATCACCTCTAAAACACGTTTCTGATTTGTGTGATGTGTTAATATAAAAAATACAGGAATTTTTCGTCTGCCTAATACACTTACGAGGTTGGATCAATGAATTTGGGATATATTTATCATGAGAAAATATGATCGAAGCCTATTTTACTGTGGCAATGTAAACCCATGTAGTGTTTACATATGCATATATCTGAACAAATAGCTAATTCTGCACACATCACAGATTCTTCATGCTTTACATGGATTGTGATGCAGTGTCATCACAATAGCATGGCACGAACTACTATTCTGCACTTCACATTGATATTGAAGGTTTTTTAATCCAAGCAGTACACTGAGAAACGACACATGCTGGCCACATGCACAATCTGCATGTATCATCAAGGTCACTCTCTCTCTCTCTCTCTCTCTCTCTCTCTCTCTCTCTCTCTCTCCATCTCTCTCTCCATCTCTCTCTCTCTCTCTCTCTATCTGTGTGTGTGTGTGTGTGTGTGTGTTTGTGTGTGTGTGTGTGTGTGTGTGTGTGTCTACCTTCTACCAGCATCAGATGGGGAGCTGTACGAATAACAACAAAATCTATAGAGAATGTCGTAACGTTATTAATTTATCACAGTAGGTCAGCTCATCAATAAAAATACACATGCTATAGTTCCCTATGTCTAGCATGGAAGTAGTAGAATATTAGCTGCTACTCTTATGCAACATTGGAGTGCTGTGTTGCGTACATGCATATTAATACTAGACAAAGTATAGATGGCAAATGATGGCGCGCACACAACAGAATTATAAAAATTAAAATTGCTTGATGGGTGGAGAGCTGAACTTGCACACAACTGTCTGAAGCATCACTGCTCCATGGCTCCGACACAACTGGCTGAGAGCTTGATGATATCGACACACATGTAGTGCCATTGGCCACAAGGGAAGGGGAGGGTGGAGAGAATGCTGATGCTTATGTTGGCGCTTTTTGGAATGCTGATGCTGATGTCATGAATCCCAGGAATGCTGATACTGACGTCAACAACTTTTGGGCTAGAGCTCACAATGATCCTGGGGAGTGGAAAGGCATAATATTGCTTAAGTACACTGACTTCCAAACCTTTGAACATGATACATCCACTGGCCAATACATTGTGACACTGTAGTCCTTCCTAATGTGTACCTTCAGTCTCACTAATGCTCATTGTGTGTAATTATAACGTCAAGTTTCGTTGAACTGTGTGTTAGAAACTGTAAAAACTGAGTCTTACTGTGTTTTAACGTCAGTTTATTTTCTACAAGCCATGAACTTACTTCTTGAACTCCACTCTTTAAACAGTGCCAACGTTACACACAAAACCCTCTACTACCAAGCTAGTGTCATCACCAAACAGAAATATTTTAGAATCACCTGTAATACTAGAAGGCATATCATTTATACAAATGAGGAACAGGAGTGGCCCCAGCAATGTACCCTGGGGCACCCCCATTTAATTGTGCCCCACTCAGGTCCCACATCATAGCCATTCTCAGTACTGTAGAAAACGACCTTTTGCTGTCTGTTCTGAAAGTAAAGGTGAACCATTTGTGAGCTACTCGCCATATTCCACAATGATCCTACTTCTGGAGCGATATTTTGTGATCAACACAATCAAACGCCTTAGTTGAATCAAAAAACATGCCTAGCGTTCGACACCTTTTGTTTAATCCATCAGTAACTCACCGAGAAAATAGAATATAGCATTTGCAATTGTTAAACCACTTCTAAAACCAAGCTGTACATTTGACAGCAAATTATGTGAAATTAAATGATCAATTATCCTTAGATGCTTCATTTTTAAGGATAAAAATGCGCGAACGCATCGAACGGCGCAGGTGGAGAAGCTTTTGGAATGAGGGCAATGGGATGGCCTGCCTGTTCTCCCGATTTGAATCCCATTCAGCACGTGTGGGATGCGTTGGGAAGGCGTATTGCATCACATCCACATGCACCAACGACCACATAGCAGTTGTCAATCGCGCTTGTGGAAGAATGGAACGTTCTACCGCAAGAACTCCTTACTAACCTTGTGTCCAGCATGGGAGCACGTTGCAGAGCATGCTGCGCTGTCTACGGTGAGCCCACACCATATTAAGAGCCATATCCCGCCGTTTTTTATGTCCAGGGTACCATAATAAATTATGGTGACTTCAGCGTAATTATTGTCTTTGAATAACAGTGTCATTTCTATTAGTCTCATTGCATATTCCTTTCAATTATCTTCTGTACTACACCATAGCAGTTCTTTCTATGTATGGTCCCAGTTTCATCGAGTTATGTTACTTGGCAGTGGCACATCATGCAAGAGTTACTTTCGTCCTTAAGTTTTCCGCACCCGTGTACCGGTGCGTTATTTTCAATTACGATCTTTGAATGGACTGGCTATTTCTCATTATATACCATTACCTTAGAGCTGCTAAAGTATATATCTAGGTTGTAAAGGTAAAACTGAGTTGAAAAGCTGATTTGGGCCAATTATAAGCCAGTTGTCTGTAATTATGGTCTGATAATGAGCAAATGGTTCAAATGGCTCTGAGCACTATGGGACTCAACATCTGTAGTCATCAGTCCCCTAGAACTTAGAACTACTTAAACCTAACTAACATCCATGCCCGAGGCAGGATTCGAACCTGCGACCGTAGCTGTCACGCGGTTCCAGACTGACGCGCCTAGAACCGCACGGCCACACCGGCCGGCGATAATGAGCAAATGAAACTATTTTTTAAACTGTGTTTTCAGTTTGAAACCTATTTCCTTACCTCATCTGGTATTTCAAGTAAAATTGTCTTGTCACCCCTTTACGTGTCAAACAAAATCGGTGTGCCACGAGAGGAAATAACGGCAGTCCAAACATTGGCAAACGACGTACCAAATGTAAACTGCCTGTATCAGGAAGCGATGGTCTATCAGGGGTACCTGGGTCCAGTAAATAGCAGATCCACCTTTTTGTTCTGTATCTTCGAAGTCGAACCACGCCTTCCCCACCTGTCAGACTTATCTGATCTTACCTGCAGGGCAGGTAACAGCACGTTTCACACCTGCATATTAATTCTGGGATCGAATGTGCTACGAAAATAGCACTCTGGTGATGTGGTTACACCCGTAAATGACTCACAGACAAATCTAGTAAAAGCTTACTATATTGTCGAGGTTCTGTGTAAGTGTACATTCGTTACAGTTGTTGCACACAGCTATAAATGATTCGCTCAGAATTCATCATGTTCTGTCAAACGAATCTTTTTACTTTCGCCCCAACCCTACCGATACACAAGAGAAAGTTACTTGCACCAGAATGTAAAATACTAATCTGCCACAATTCTGCTGTGCTTTGAAACCTGTACCAGCCACAGAGGTCTTGCTACCACATCACCAGGATAGTTTAGGAAATGCTGGCACTGTTTCAACAAACACAACGCTGAAGCAGTAAACACTGGAGTAGCAAAGACACCCAACTTAACTAACACGAATACCGGTAATGGCATCACGACTGGCATAAGCTTTGCGCATTGCCTGACGCTTTCTAAGTCTGCGAATTTGTCACCAATCAAAAATACTTATAGTCACAAAACAAATTCACTTCTTACGCAGCTTAACTTGCAAATACCTTATTTGTGTAATATGAACAAAGTTAAAGCGTATTTTGCCATAGCTGTGCAGCTGCCTCTCACACCACATCCGACATTTCAGGTCCCAGTCACATTCTTCTGATCAATGGCGCGTCCTCCCAATTGCTGCCTGTCCTAAGCCACAATGACAAAAGTGTTAATGTTTTTGGTACAAGAAAAACTTCCGTCGACAGCTCCATTGCAGAAGGATATCTGTCAGAATTTTGCCTATCTCCTAAGACAATTCCTAACTTTATCATATCCTACTTTTCCTCTGTCTCTATACACTTTGCACTCTTCCACCCGCTCGGAGTCTGCCGCTGCAAACTACGCTGTATTTTTGCTTAGTACACAGTTCGAATCCATCCGCCAGCCTTCGAAACATTCCCTACGCCGTGGCTTCTCCCGCGTCCCAACAACGCGATTTTACGACTATCACTGCCCCTCTCTGCAACAATGGCGTCTCCCCCTCACTTTCGGCACTCAGAAATTTAGATCGATCAGCTGAATCAAAACTCTAATATCTCGTGATTCGGTGCTCGTATCGTTGCAGTTTTCACCACAATTGTTGGAATAAAATTTTCTATACAGCTGGACATGCTTATACTTGTTCAGTTCTTTCTTTCATTATTTTAATTTATCCAATTATGGATGACGAGTACAATCAGCATGGGCAGTGGACACTTCCACGTCTAAAGATCTAAAATGTTTTATAGTACTTTGCATCTAATGGAATTAAAATCCCATAGCATATCAATTTATTCTTCTCGATAGACATAAATTTCTATTAGTCTTGTTGGTAAAGTCTGTTTCTATGGCACGTTGTCGTTATTACGAGGCTTTGTTAGAGCTGCGGGTGGGCATTTCAAACTGCCCGAGCTTTGCATCCTCTTCACCATCACATTTATCTCGTGATCGTAAACGAGTAATATGTGTAAGGCACCCATATAGAGCCAGAGCCTACCTCTAACACCACTTAACCATATTCTTTCTCGGCACTGGCCTAAATAAATACAGAAAACACATTCTACCTATTCGGTTCGCATTAGGGGCGCATTCGCCAATTAAGAAATTCGGTCGATATCATGGCTGTTAGAATCTAACATGCGAAATGATTCCAGCGTCACCTTTTCTTTCAAGATGACAACCTTGTCTTAAACAGTCGACGAATAATCTATCTACATCATTATTCCGCAAACCGCCTTACCGTATGTGGCGGAGGGTACTTCGACTTCTACTGTCGCCTACCCCTTCCCTGGTACAGTCGCAAAAGGTGCATCGAAAGATCGACTGTTGGTAAGCCTCGGTATGAGCTCGAATCCCTCTAATTTTACGTTCACGATTTTTTCGCGAGGTATGTGGAAGAGGAAGCAATATATTGAATGATTCTTCAAGGAACGTACCTCTAAATTAAATCGTTCCGTGCAATGGATGTGACTGTTTCTAATGATTGTTCAAGAATAGTATAATCAAACAGTAACCACGCTTTCCCTTATTTATGCGAAATGCGCTCCATTTGTTTGTGTTGAGGGTCAACTGCTAATGCCTGAACAACCAGAAAATTTTCCAGTGTTGTGACTTCAGCATCATTCGCCAACAGTCTCACGGAGCTTCTAATGTTATCCACTACGTCATTTATATTTACTGTGAACGGCAATGGCCCGATAACATTCCCTTCAGGTACTTCAGAAACTACTTTTACGTCTGTAAATTTCTTTCCGTTAAGAAAAAAATGGTTCAAATGACTCTGAACACGTAAATCGATGCACGGCAGCAAAAAAACAAACTAAAAAGGGGACAAACGAGTGATTCAAATTCGCACGATTAACATCTATATCTAAATGTCCTCATCGGGAAGCAGTCAAATGAACATGTGGAATGCTGTATTTCTTTCATTTCGGCGTATCTTTTATTATAAAACGTATGTTCCGCGTAGTGGTTATGAAGACTTCGTGGCTTGAATTATTTTCTTGGCATAGCACAGGCACACGGTATCCAATCTTCTGTGCAATTTAGCGCATCGGGTGCCTTTACGTGTGAAGCAGGTTGCATAAGTATGTACCAACTAACAATGGCCTCATCCTTGTGTTAAATTAGCGAGACTAAGAAACATGCAATAGCCGTACGAATGCAAAAATTCCAGTTGCAGAAACTGCGAAAGGATGGCAACTGTTCTGGTAGCGGCACAGAACCTTCAGAACACTGTACAGTATTCGATATGAGACGAAGACCATTTGCAACTGTACGTCTTCACTGAAAATATGGTGCACGAAGTCGTACTATAAAGAACAGAAGGGAAGCCTGGAATGACTAGCGGGAAATATCAGCAGAACTACTCATCGATTATCTAGAAAGCTTCTCGAGGGTGAGTTGTATTAACACCCACTGAAACAAAATTGTACCGATTTCTCCGTTCAGATGTCTCTGTTATATCAAGGCAGCAGATATTCCAGTGAGTTCCAGAACTAAACAGCTTAAATTACGCCCGCCGTTTCCCAAAGCGTATGGGTATGTGCTCATTTATGCAGAAAGTAACAGCACATAGAACGTTATTAGATGTGGAATAAAAGGAACAATTAATGGAACAGATTTCTTCATTGAAATATTTTTTTTTTTTTTTAGGATGAAGCATAGGAAGAAAATTTGCTTGTCATTAAAAATCGCATCATTTGACACAAATGAAAGTCGTGAAAACAGTGGGCCGCGTTTATAAATGCTTTAGGCAGAACTACGACAAATACAAAGCAAAACGGTCAGAGTGGAACAAACCTGTCCAGTCTGAGAAGTATCCTGTCAATCGGTGTACAGAAAGAATGTGTGCCTCTCCGAGAATATTAATTGAACCGTGTAAGAAAGCTACGAAATTTCGTAACGGAACCTGAAGATCAGGCCTGGGAAAGCTCTTTGAGGAAGGCGAAGCCGAAGTCCCGTCAAGTTACACGTGAGCCAACATACGCGTAGTATACTGGCCACGCTGAGGTAAAGCAGCACGTACAGCTTACACTGGAGTACAAGTTCGGCTAGAGGTGATGGCTTGGTTCATGCCATCAAATGTAGCTGTTCTTCGTGCAGGCTAACGTTACCTTTGCCTTAACGCATAGATCCAAGTTGGCATCACCTGAAAGAATATTTATGTCGTCGTGGTAGAAGAGGCGTACGTGGAAGATTATTAACAAGCATACCAGTGTTTGTATAGAGCCTCGTTTGAGACGTAATTACAATGGGTCGCAGAAAGATCGAATGATATTTAACTTCCAGAAGACGTTCTATACAGTTGCGTACTGTTGTCTAATGAACAAAATGCGAGATCATCAGATTTGCTATTGTGATTGGCTCAAAGAGTTCCTAGCAAATAGAACTGGCCATGAAACTCTTAACGGAAAGGCCCGGCCGGTGTGGCCGAGCAGTTCTAGGCGCTACAGTCTGGAGCCGCGCGACCACTACGGTCGCAGGTTCGAATTTTGCCTCGGGCATGGATGTGTGTGATGTCCTTAGGTTAGTTAGGTTTAGGTAGTTCTAAGCTCTAGGGGACTGATGACCTCAGATGTTAAGTCCCATAATGCTCAGAGCCATTTGAACCATTTCACGAACGCTACAAACCGATAATGAAAAAAATTATCAAATCATAACCAGTGACTATTTTTCGTTCATTATTAAGCCATCGTGAGCCTATGCTCCTTTCTTTTGTTTTCATCACGATCACACCATCTTACCATCACCATTATCATCATCATCGTCATCATCATCATTACCAATCATTTGACAATCATTGCTAGATAAAGGCCTCTTCTGGAGTTTCCTGTGCGTTACGGTCTTTAGCTATATCCATATTCTCGCGTATTTCGCAAAATCATCTATGTACCTTCCATTACTGCGGCGCCATCTCGGTGTTTACTTACATCTTTTAACCCTGCAAAGAACTCCACTGGTCCATCTGCTATATACTAGCCTGGCTACATGTCACACCTCCCTTTCATTTTCTTTCCAGTCGTAACTACATTTTCCACTCCAGTTTTTATCTGATGCGTCCATTTGTTTCTTTTCCTGTTTCTGACAGCATCACTCATAATGCATCTCTTCGTTTCTCACTGAACCACTCTCAATTTTTGAACTTTTTCAGATTATAAGTCTTGTTTCACCGCCATTAAATCAAAAGCATTAACAAATTCTGATTGTAAGTTATTATAAAGTATGTTATTACAATCAACTGTCGGAACTTTTTCCAGAAAACAGGTTTGACAGAACATCGTTGGGTCAATAGTAGTTACAGAGCAGTGACTCACTTTCACCCAGTATAAACAACGTCCATAAATGAGTAAGGTACCTCAGTGTCAGGTGAAAATAATGTATAGCATCACTGTGGCAAAAGGCGGCAGTTGACTAAACGACATAGCAAAAATTCAGTTGTCTCGAGTATTTCCACTTTACAACATGCCAAGCTTTCGTAAATTGTTTTAAACTTCCCTTATCTGCCCATGCAGTCGTTGTCTTCATCTGCCCCAAATACAAAAACTTATCAACTTCTTGATTGAGTTAACTGAGAGTTTATACTATTTTCTTTTCGATAAGACGATTATACATTATATTACTCCGGTTACAATTGATTTTCGGACGTACTTAAAAACTTCCATTCGTTGTTGAAGTACAGTATATCTGCACTAAATGGAAAGAGTACGAGGCCAGTCCCGGTGCGGTACAAATTTTCATGCATCACAAATAAGGTATAACTACACCTAATGTAGTTGATGTCAAAGAAATCGTTATCAGCAAACAAATTTCGTAATATTCACTACAGCTATTGATCGTCGACAATGTTTATTCCTCCAGGTAACCAGTGTGAACGAAGAGACACTGTAATAATTAAATGAGCACAATAAATCAGCAAAATGTAATTAGTTTACATTTGTTCAATTAATAGGTATTGCTTTTTCGGTTTCCTAGTTTACGCTTCCTCAAACTTTTTCTACAACTGCAGAGAACAGTTTGAGCGATACATAATTTTGGTGGTACTTCGTCTTACTGCCTGACTCCTCTTTCAATTCTGAGTAGTACACCATTTCGGTGACGTCTAATCTCATTTTTTAATTCGCCTCCTTCCTCTTCGTCCAATATAATCTATATGGTGTTCCTTATGAAAACAATGTTGACTACTGTTAATGACACTGCACGTATACATACAAGAGTATTAGAATTAGGAGTCGTTAAAAACGACGCATAACGGTGATGCTCGTAGTAACCATCATAAGCTTCAGGTCATCTCGTTCACGACACTGTGTGCGCCAGATTGCCATCTACACGTAAAAAATGACTTTTGAAACTCAAACGGAGCATATAATCCGCCAGATAAATGGCATAACTTTTTTTTACGACGGCTCCGGCTTAAGGAAGCGACGATTCAATATTCACGCCAAGCATACCACGTCTGTAATGACGGACGGTGAGCACGAAGCGAGAAACGAACGAATAAGTTTGCGCGCCTCAGACGAGCAGCGTCAGAAGGCAGCTGGGAGGGGAACGGTTGCGCACGTACGCCGTATTTCTGGCTACTGATGTCATTCGTCCAGCACTTACCGAAAATAAAGCAATACAGGCCCTTTGTTGCCATCGTTTTTCGCAGCTGCCGGTGGAATAATCTTAGCTTTGGGATAAAGACATCTCCTTGGGAATTTTTAAATTCCTCACAAAATAACTTAAGCTTCTATTACACAGAAGAATATTTAGTTCCGTGTACTGCAAATGTACACTTCAAGCTACTTGTGACTTCTTAATAGCAGTCTTCCATAGAGGGAAACACTTATCTTTGTTATTTTCTTAGGTCGATGTTGACACTAAAAAGTCTGTTTACATATACATCGACACTTAAATTCCGCAAAGTTGAAGGTATTTTGTACCAATGTTTGCGATGTTTTGTATTATTCCATTCGCGTATGGAGCGCGGGCAAACTGAACGTCTATACGCCAATGCCGTAAACTCGAGGAAGCAGAATTATCGCACATTCTTCCTCGAATAAAGGTTCTTTAAATTTAGCGACGAGAACAAGGTCATCTTTCATTCAAAGATTGCCATTAAGTTTCACAGTTTCATTTGGGCTATACGGGCCTGTTGTGATGCTAGCAGCGCGTCTGTCTTAATTCGATAGATATCTGCCGCAATGTTAGGGAGTACAACCGCTGGGGCAGTACTCTAAAACTGAAATCTTTTATCCGGTTTCCTTTACAGATGCCCTGTACTTCCCCAGTACTCTGCCAATGACTTAAGTCTTCCATTCACCTTCCCTACTACTGACTTTACGTGTTCGTCGCATTTCATCACACTTTTAGTATTTGAAGAATATGATGGCCTACTGCAGTTTACTACTACTGTTGCAACCGGGCACAGTCTGGTTGCTCCCTTTTTTATCCGCAATATCTTGCGTTTATCCACATTTGTTACATCAAGTGCAAACTTTGTACCTAGTTTCCTTCCTGTCGTCCAGCTACGATACTTTCTTGTAGACAGCAGTATCGTTAGCGAACAATCTGTAGTGCTGCTGACCCTATATGATAAATTACTTACTGATATATTGAGAACGTCCGTAGCTAGTGGTCTTGCGGTAGCGTGCTCGCTTCCCGCGCACGGGGTCCTTGGGTTCGATTCCCGGCGGGGTCAGGGATTTTCCCAGCCTCGAAATGATTGGGTGTTGTTGTATCGTCTTCATCATCATCATCATTCATCCCCATTACGGTCGGAGGAAGGCAATAGCATACCACCTCCGCTAGGACCTTGCCTAGTCGGCGGTGCGGGCCTCCCGCATCGCCCCCTACTCCTCGGAGTATGGGACGTCATCATAATATTGAGAACATTAGTCGTCCACATACGCTTCCTTCGAAGACGAACTACGTTACTGCTGTTTCCGTTAACCTTTCACTACCAGTATGACGTGCTGTGTTCTGTTAGTCAAATATCCTTCGAGACGATCGCATATCTGTGAAGATGTCCCGTATGACTGTATCTTCGCTGTTAATCGAAGCTTAAAAGGTATCGTGTCGAATGAAGCAAACTGTGTTTCACACGGCAGGACTTTTTTAACCGGTGCTGATACTTTTAGTAAAGCCTGTTTTTCTGGAGAAGCTTCATAATTTTCAGAGTTAAAATATGCACTAGGATCCTTCAATAGACGAACTTCGGCGATATTCGTTTGTAAATTTGTGCATCCGTTCCTTCATCTTTTTGTATATAGAAGTGGCTTATGCTCTTGTCCAGGTACGTGGGAGCAGTTACGTGGGAGGATTCGCTACGTGAGAAATTCTCTCTCTTCGAGCAGCTGCCGTTATCTTCGATACTGGAATTACACTTTGGGATACCCTAATAACGCTTCACGCTATGATTGACTAGGATCTATATACCAGTGCTACGAATCATAGTAAATCACGTTGCTTTTCTGACACAAATACTGTTCAGCCTGTATGCAAATGATCAGCTGCTTCTCCAGGACGCCAGAAATTTTCTAGACGCAGATGATCTTGCCCTCGTCGTACAAGATGGAACCCTTAAATATAAGGTGCATTCGAAAAGAATCGAGCCGAAGACTGTAAAATGAAAGCCGCTGCCGGCCGCGGTGGTCTCGCGGTTCTAGGCGCTCAGTCCGGAACCGTACGACTGCTACGGTCGCAGGTTCGAATCCTGCCTCGGGCATGGATGTGTGTGATGTCCTTAGGTTAGTTAGGTTTAAGTAGTTCTAAGTTCTAGGGGACTGATGACCACAGATGCTAAGTCCCATAGTGCTCAGAGCCATTTTTTGAAAGCCGCTGAAGGGATTATAATGTATTGCCTGTGAAGAAGGTGTGGCCCCTATTAGAGGGCTGAGGCCTCAGACTCGCCGCTAGAGGGACATGGGCGCACATCTACGTGACGACAGAGCGAGCACGTACACGTGTCGACCGTCCACTGCACTCAGTGATGCTGAAAACGCAGAAAATGAGGCTTCAAAAGATAAGCAAAGGGGTGTAATGTGTTTCCTAATAGCGGAACGAGTGCGGGAAACGGAAATTCTCCAAAAAATGACGTAACTTTGCGAAGAGCACTGCACGTCCATTGCAAGGGTCAAGGCGTGTCTCAAGCCATTCAATGAAGGACGGATATCGCTGGCCGATGACGCACGATCTGGAACGCCACACCGCATTTCCGATAACATCGTCCAGCAAGTTGACTCCTCATTATTGAAGACCGGTGACATACGATGGAAGCCATTGCTCCAAAGGTCGGACTGAGCGTCGGAATTCCAACGGACATGCAGTGCTCCTCATACATTTGTGCTCCGACATGCAGTGCTCTTTGAAAACTTGTGCTAGTCTCTCATGAATTCCCGCCCCCACCCTCTTTCCCTGGAAGCATACGCACTACACCCCTTTGCTCTTCTTCTGAAGCCTCCATTCCCTGTTTTCAGCATTACTGACCGCAATGGACGGTCGACGGTCGACACGTGCACGTGACTGCTCTGTCGCCGGCCGAAGTGGCCGAGCGGTTCTAGGCGCTACAGTCTGGAACCGCGCGACCGCTACGGTCGCAGGTTCGAATCCTGCCTCGGGCATGGATGTGTGTGATGTCCTTAGGTTAGTAAGTTTTAAGTAGTTCTAAGTTCTAGGGGACTGACGACCTCAGAAGTTAAGTCCCATAGTCCTCTGAGCCATTTGAACTGCTTTGTCGTCAGGTGGATATGTGCCCATGCCTCCCAGCGGTGATTCTGGAGCCGAAGGATGACACTTCTTCCGTAGGCAGTGGTGTACCATCCCTTCACCGCTTTTCATTTTACAGCTTCCCCTCGCTTCTTTTTGAATATACCTTATAGGTCGAAGATCAAATCAGAAGAACACTAATTGCATTCTGGAGGACGGCGGTTCAAATCCTCATCTGGTCATCCAGATTTACATTTTCCTTTGTTTATGTAGACCGCTTAAGGTAAATGCCGACATGATTCTTTTGAAAAGATTATGACCAGTTTCTATCCCCAACCATCCACAAACCGAGCTTGTGCTCCGTCTCCAATGACTTCGTCGTCGACAAGGCTTTAAGTCCTAATATTCTTTTAACATCTAACACCGACAGTGCAGAGACAAAATTCTTCAGCGACTGAATTCTGTGTCTTCCATCTGTACTCGGGCTAGCACGATGAAACTTAATGTACCATAGTAAGCCAGCTACTAAAGCATATGCATACTAAAGCATATGCATACCTTAGAGATTGTTCTGCTGGGAAAACGTTTGTAAACATACAATTCAGAATACTGAAGCAAGCTATAGTACACTTAGAAAGTCTGTGCGCCACAAATTGAGTTCAAATCTCCTGCTCTCAAAAATCAGCCAATGCTTGGTCAAACTGGAACAGATCCGCTCATGCGAAGAAAGTAGGTATCATCCTTTATTATACTTGCTAGGTAATAATTGATTGCACGAAAGGTGCACATTTGAACAAGGTGTAGAAACCAGAAGACATTTGTACTCCAACAGTGTAACGAGTAGCTCATCAATACCATAGTAAATTCAATAAAGGCTATGGTAAAAGACGTGAGATTAATTGAACAGAGGATAAAGTCGGTGTACCACAACTACTAAAACCAAAGAACTCTGTCGCATCACAGCTCAACACAGAACCTTTAAGATGATGTCCACTTCGAGGGGACGAGCCCACTGGCATTAAACTTCCATGGAAGACTTGGAGAATGTTCTTTCTGCAGCGGTGAAGACCAGCCTAGCAAGATATGGCCTGAAGGGTGCCGTCAACATCCTTTGTGACTGCAGTCAGGTACCAAACATACAGCATATCTTGAGTACCCTGTTTCACTCTTCCTGCTGTTGAATATCTATGGGAAACGAATAGGGGTGCCACCGGCGTAGATAAGCACTGGCCTAAGAAACTGTAGGAATTTTATGACACCTAGATAAGACAGAGAATAAAAAAATATTTTACAGAGGTTTTATACCATGTCTACTTAATATTTCTTTTTATTGGCATCTGAGGACGGCTACATGTTATATTAATAATATTAACAGTCTCGATGATCGTTGTAGCCGATACCATTACTTCATACACACACACACACACACACACACACACACACACACACACACACACACATCACTCCAGACCAGACCGGAGCAGATGGGAGAAAAAAACGAAATGAAACTTTACGTGTTTAGAGGGTATTTGATGTTATTTCATAGATTGGAATATAGAGTCAAATTTATGAAGTACTTTAGCAGTACTAACACTCTTATCACTATGACGTTACAGCCTGTCTGTCCTTGATGCATGCACTGATTCGGTTAGCACGTGGTAGTCATCAGGTTACAATATAACGTTGAATTTACCACACGCTGTTGTCCTAGGTCCCTAGAGACGTATCGTTATCTGAGCTCGTATGCCCATTGATACCATACTGTAGTCACCAATAACAATGCAGAACCAAGATTCATTACTCAACACAATGTGACGCATTGCATCAGCAGTCCACACTGCCCCGTCATAGCACCAATCCTAACACAGCCATTTGTGTTGCAGCATTAATGGTAGCCTATGCATGGGATGGTAATTTCCTAGGCTGGCTGCTATCAGTGTCCGATCAATGATATGGATGATACAGAATGTTGCGAGGAGTCCACTACTGTTCTCAGATGGCAGGTGTAGAGGTGAAAGGGTTACAATGTGCACGGCGCCCAGTTCATCGATTCTTTGTGACTACGCTAAGGCCCAAAACATACAGTATATTCTAATGGGCCATTCTCAGCTCATCCTGTGTACAACACTCATACACCCTGGTGGATATTCTATCTGGCACAGTGTGTTTCAGCTCAAATCATTTACATGCCTGCCAGTGGTTTGTACGTGTATGAAGTTGCATTGACATCAGCCCACGTCTTCTCACTGCTTCATTTTTTTGTCAGGCAGTGTAAATAAGTAGTAGCGTAATGGTACCATGAGGGCATTTTGTTACTGCAGTTTACCTACTTCAGGGGCAAGTATACATTCAGAGACAAAACTGTTGTTCTCTTTTGATTGACAGGTCCTTAACTTATTGTTCTGCTAAGACGTTTATGATTCCCTGGGGACAATCCGACCTTTTCATCGACAGGCCCTTAACCTATAGTTCAATTAAATGGTTTTATAAGAAACCCCCACCGTTCCCCCTCCCATCCCACCGCATCCCTCTTGGAAATCCCCACGCTGATACAAGTACACTTTTGACTTCAATTTGATTGACTAGTTAATTAAATCAATCACATAACTAACCCCTCCCCCTCTGGGAAACTCCCACCCCTTCCCCTTCCCTCTCCCGCCTGGAAATTGATGGGACAAGGGCTCAGCTGATTGGCCATTTGGCGGGAAATCGATTGCAGTGTATGCAATATTGTTTAAACAATTTAGACAATACATTGAGTATATTTTATTTAAACAAACTATGCGATCCACGACAGTGTATAGAATATAGTTTATTTATTTATTTAAACAATTTGGTGAGAAATCGATTCCAGTGTATGTAATATTGTTTAAACAAAATCTGGAAGACAAGTCAATGTGTGGAATATTTTTTATTTAAAAAATTTATGGGACACAAAGCGATGTTTGGAATACAGTTTAAGTATTTAGTTAAACAATTTGTTGGGAAACTGACTGCACTGAGTGGAATACTGTTTATTGAAGCGATTTGAGGGTAACAAGCCACTATGAAATATTTAAACAACTGTGGCACTTTTTATTCTGATCGTGCATGGAATCGCTGAGGAGGCTTAGGTCATATTTGCTGCCGGAGTCAGAGATGTTAAGATTCTAATTTTTTTCCCCACTTTTTGAAGCATACTAGTATCTGAGCACAGACACGAAAATCAGAAATATTATTTCGAAACCCACCGCCACTTACTGCAGATAGACAAATTACTAGAATCTCAGCAGCAAACTATTTTGTACAGATCGAGAAACACACAGCAGTCATATTGCACTGACAGTTAAACCCTGCAACAGTGGTCTACAGATCATGAGTAGAATGAGGTGTAGTGAAGCAACTACCTCCAGCGAGTATGTCCATCATCATGGCGCCACCACAAAGGTCAAAACAGCCCAATATCTTAATTACAGATCATGTTACTAAATACCATGGACAGCATATCGGCCTCCGTTCATCTCGCAGCCCCCCCCCTCCCCCCCGCCGCGCCCAAAGAAAGCATCAAATGGCAGCATTCTGTCGATCGGGAAATTCCAGTCTCGCTTCCTCTTTCTGTCTTTCTCAAGAGACCACTCCCTGTTTGTCTGTGAGAACCAACGTCTCGAAACACGCTGACGGAGGTTTTCATCTCTCCTCAGAATATGGTGTTCCTATTAGCTAATGCTGGAGACTAAGGGAGAGCTGATGCAGTTTCAGTACCAAAATTAGAGTGGAATAATCCATCTGCACTACCCTATCAAATTAACTGTTTAACAATTTACAGAAGTCAAATACATCGCTTAAACCACTCACCTCGACTTTACAACTATCATTCTTCATAATAAATCGTATTTTTAACATTTGAGTATCACATGCAAACATTATGAAAATCAAGTAATGAAATTTCGACCACAAAGAAATTTTAACGCTACATATATACAAGGTCTTGTACACATCAACGTGCGAGAGCACAAATACCCACCTCCACCACTGCGTTTCCACTAACGATATCTGGTGAAAAATATCCTACCAATCACACGAACTAGCGATCGCGAGGCACGCGCCATCCGCTGACTACAGGGTAGCCCTGTCCACACTGGCCAGGAGACAACCGCACAGAACATGCCTGCCTGTACCAAACGGATGGAGAAACAATAAATTGACCAATCAGGAATTTGACGTTGCGACTGGGTTTTTAAAACACAACAGAATTCCTAAATTGGTCCTTTCCACTACATGAGGAAGGAGGAGGAAGGGACTACCACGTGATAGGATAGAGACAACAACAACAAATACCTCTGCAAGGCGGAGTCCACAGCGATGTATTGAGAAGGACTAAATACAACACACTTAAACCACAATCCGATCCGCAGCAGTAGTTGTCATTGCTAGAATCTTGAGATCGCAGAAAACACTTGCACATTCCACGCGCTCTTGTCCAGATGCCCACATGCAGCACGCCACTGGCCCCAGCGTTCAGAGGTCAGTAAAAACTATCGCCACAGCCACAGTAATGGGCGTGCATGTGTGCCAGAGTGCACCATCCCTAGCCATGGAGGGCATCTGGGGATTATTGGAGTGGTAGGAATTTGAATGTTATCAATATGTCCAGCGCAAACATCTGTCATTTGAATCTTCCCTCACACAACACACACATCCGCTTCTGTCACCGCTCAAACTGCATACTAGTCGCTTCACGAGCCTCCACTGCCGCGGGAAAGATAAAACGTGTCAGTACATTCTTTGCACCTAGCCACCCGCCACCGGTGAGCTAATCCGCAACTTCCGATTGCCAAAGCCTGGTGACCACTTCTGCCAATAGCTGCAGTGCACAGCGAAACAAACGCCACCAGCAGCGATGCACTGCGAAACAAACAGCTGCAGCTTCGATGTATACAGTAGTTCTAAATAATTCCACTCTGATATAGAGCCGCAACCCCCCAAGCTTAAAAACTCTACTTTACCCAATCCGAGACAGCAACGTTGTTGACCATACACCTGTCAATCAAAAGAATGGATTATCCCCTGGGAATCATAATACTCCTAGCAGAACAGTACGTTAATGATCTGTCAATCAAAAGAGAACAATAAGTTTGCCTCTGACTGTACGAGGTGCTATCCAAAATTTTCGGGACTGGTGCTGCCATCTGTTGAAAACCTTACATTTGGACTAATGGTCACCATCACCCTCGAAGTAGTTCCCATCCGCACGTACACACCAGTCCCAGCGCTTCTGCCACTGGTCAAACGTTTTCTGGAAGTCCTGATCTTGGAAGGGGGTTTATCACCACCAGCGATGCTTCTTGAATCGTCTCTAGAGTGTCGAACCGACGGCCTTTCAACTTGAGTTTCAGTTTTGGGAATAGCGCGAAGTCACAAGGTGCCAAATCTGGCGAGTACGGTGGGTGGGGTACAACCGCCATGTTGTTTTTTGCCAAAAAGCTCCTGGTGAGCAAGGACGTGTGACAGGACGAGTTGTCGTGATGCAGCAGCCAGTTCCCTTGACGCCAAAGTTCGGGCCATCGTCGCAGCACGTTTTCACAGAGCCCTCGCAAAACGTCACAGTAGTATGTGGAATTCACTGTTTGGTTGGGTGGGACGAATTCTTTGTGCACAATTCCCTTGGTATCAAAGAAAACGATGATATCTTCTTCACTTTGCTCTTCACCTGTCTCGTTTATTTGGGTTTTGGAGACGATTGTTGCTTTGTCTTTGGGTCATAACCGTAAATCCAGCAAGGGTCTACATAGCACTTTTCCCGAGATTCACACAGAATTTGATACACAAACGCTGTTCTGTTGGCGGATCCATCGTAAAATAGCCACACACAAAACACAGAGTACTACAGAAATCACTGTGGACACACAACAAGTCCTCCCAGCTGAATGCCGCTCCGCACACTGACTCATCAGATATGCAGCTCTCGCCACCTAGAGATGCAAAAATCTACTACTCCTACTTTCCAGATGGCAGCACCACTCCCGAAAATTTTGGATTCCACCTCGTATACTTGCCACTGAAGTAGGTAACCCGCAATAACAAAACACCTTCATGACGCCATTACTCTACTAGTTACATATATAATGGGCAGTCAAATGAAAATGAGACAGATGGAAAGAAGTGGGTACCTGCTTATTATTTTAAAAGTACTCACCACAGTTGGTAATACATTTATCCCGCTATGAGACAAGACAGAGAAATGTTTGCAGTTGCCTACAGAACCATGACTACACTTAGGCTTGCACCTCTTCATCCAAAGCAAATCGATGGCCATGACTATATCTCTCTCTCTCTCTCTCTCTCTCTCTCTCTCTCTCTCTCTCTCTCCAGGGCTCCAAAAATATGGGAATCACCATGGAAGAAATCAGGTCTGAATGGAGGATGTGTAAGGGTTTCCGAGCGAAACTTCTGCAGCATAATGAAAACTACATTGGCACATGTGGGTGGGCGTTATCCTGCACAACAGAATGATGGGAGTTTGGACTTGATGGCGCACTTCAATTTTTGTAAAGTGTCCATATATCGCTGTGAGATAATTGGGGCGCCGTGTTCCAGGGAGTCAATCACACAGAGCCCTTGCAGTCAAAGTAAAAGGTTGTCATGACTTTCCTGGAGCTAGCGTGCCTGTTCTTTCGACTGTGGTGTGGAAGTTTCACTGGGAAGCCCTTACACATCCTCCATACAGTTCCTACTCCCACATGCGATTTCCATGTTTTTGAAGCCCTAGTGAATGACATTTGTGTGTCCATCAATTTTCTCCGTACAAAGAGGTGCACACTTCAGTACAATCATCATACCATAGGCAACTCCAAACATTTTTTCATGAAGGCATTGACCTTCTAATCTCACAATGGGACAAATTTATTAATAGTTATGGCGATTACTTTTGAAATAACAAACAGTTTACTTACTTTATGTCGTTTTCATTTGACTGCCCATTACACACAGAGGTGACAAAAGTCATGGGATACCTCCTAACATTGTATAGGACCTCCTTTTTCCCGGTGTGGTCCAGCAGCTCGATGTGGCATGGACTCCACAAGTCGTTGGAAGTCCCCTGCAGATATATGCGCCATGGTGCCTCTATAGCCATCCATAATTGCGAAAGTGTTGCCGGTTCACGATTTTGTGCACGAACTGACCTCTGACTACGTCCCATAAATGTTCGATGAGAATCGTGTAAGGCGATCTGGGCGGCCAAACTAGTCGCTAGAACTGTCCAAAATGTTCTTCAAACCAATAGCGAACAATCTTGGCCCAGTGACATTAGGCATTATAATCCATAAAAATTCCATCGTCGTTTGGCAATATGAAGTCAATTAATGGCTGCAAATGGTCTCCATATAGCCGAACATAACCATTTGCCATCAATGATCGGTTCAGTTGGACCAGAGACCCCAGCTCATTCAATGTAAACACAGCCCACACCATTATGGAGCCACCACCAGCTTGCACAGTGCCTTGTTGAAAACTTGGTTCCGTGAGGACTACGGCGCACTCGAACCCTACCATCAGCTCTTAACATCTGAAATCTGGACACACCTAACCGGGCCACGGTTTTCCAGTTGTCTAGGGTCCAACCGATATGCCCACGAGCCCGGGAGAGGAGCTGCAGACAATGTCGTGCTCTTAGCATAGGCACTCGCGTCGGTCGTCTGCTACCATAGCACACTAACGCCAAATTTCATCACATTGTCCTAATGGATACGTTGGTGATGAACGTCCCACATTGATTTCTGCAGTTACTTCACGCACTGTTGCTTGTCTTTTAGTCCTGACAACTCTACGTAAACGCCGCTGCTCTCGGTCGTTCAGTGGAGGCCGTTGGCCACTGGTGCTGCCCGCGGTGAGAGGTAATACATGAAACATACACTACTGGCCATTAAAATTGCTACACCAATAAGAAATGCAGGTGATAAACCGGTATTCATTGGACAAATGTATTATACTATAACTGACATGTGATTACATTTTCTCGCAATTTGGGAGCATAGATCCTGAGAAATCAGTACCCAGAACAACCACCTCTGGCCGTAATAACGGCCTTGATACGCCTGGGCATTGAGTCAAACAGAGCTTGGATGGCGTCTACAGGTACAGCCGCCCATGCAGCTTCAACATGATACCGCAGTTCGTCAAGTGTAGTGACTGGCGTATTGTGACGAGCCAGTTGCTCGGCCACCATTGACCAGACGTTTTCAATTGGTGAGACATCTGAAGAATGTGCTGGCCAGGACAGCAGTCGAACATTTTCTGTATCCAGAAAGGCCCGTACAGGACCTGCAACATGCGGTCGTGCATTATCCTGCTGAAATGTAAGGTTTCGCAGGGATCGAATGATGGGTAGAGCCACGGGTCGTAACACATCTGAAATGTAACGTCCACTGTTCAAAGTGTCGTCAATGCGAACAAAAGGTGACCGAGACGTGTAACCAATGGCACCCCATACCATCACGCCGGGTGATACGACAGTATGGCGATGACGAATACGCGCTTCCAATGTGCGTTCACCGCAATGTCGCCAGACACGGATGCGACCATCATGATGCTGTAAACAGGAACTGGATTCATCCGAAAAAATGACGTTTTACCATTCGTGCACCCAAGTTCGTCGTTGAGTACACCATCGCAGGCGCTGTTGTCTGTGATGCAGCGTCAAGGGTAACCGCAGCCATGGTCCCCGAGCTGATAGTCCATGCTGCTGCGAACGTCGTCGAACTGTTCGTGCCGATGGTTGTTGTCTTACAAACGTCGCCATCTGTTGACTCAGGGATCGAGACGTGTTTCCACGATCCGTTACAGCCATGCGGAAAAGATGTCTGTCATCTCTCTGCTAGCGATAGGAGGCCGTTGGGATCCAGTACGGCGTTCCGTATTACCCTCCTGAACCCACCGATTCCATATTCTGCTAACAGTCATTGGATCTCGACCAACGCGAGCAGCAATGTCACGATACGATAAACCGCAATCACGATAGACTACAATCCGATCTTTATGAAAGCCGGAAACATGATGGTACGCATTTCTCCTCCTTACACGAAGTATCACAACAACGTTTCACCAGGCAACGCCGGTCAACTGCTGTTTGTGTATGAGAAATCGGTTAGAAACATTCCTCATATCAGCACGTTGTAGGTGTCACCACCGGCGCCACCCTTGTGTGAATGCTCTCAAAAGCTAATCATTTGCATATCACAGCATCTTCTTCCTGTCGGTTAAATGTTGCGTCTGTAGCAAGTCATCTTCGTGGTGTAGCAATTTTAATGGCCAGTAGTGTAGTATTCTCGGCAGGCAGGCTCTTGATTCTGTGGATATCGGAAATGATATGCGAAACGGAATGGTGGTGGTGGTGGTTAGTGTGTAACGTCCCGTCGACAACGAGGTCATTAGAGACGGAGCGCAAGCTCGGGTTAGGGAAGGATTGGGAAGGAAATCGGCCGTGCCCTTTCAAAGGAACCATCCCGGCATTTGCCTGAAACGATTTAGGGAAATCACGGAAAACCTAAATCAGGATGGATGGAGACGGGATTGAACCGTCGTCCTCCCGAATGCGAGTCCAGTGTGCTAATCACTGCGCCACCTCGCTCGGTGAAACGGAATGTCCCATGCGTCTGGCTACAACTACAATTCCTTGTTCAAAGTCTGTTAATTTCCGTCGTGCAGCCATAATCACGTCCGACACCTTTACACATCAACCACCGGAGTTAAAACGACAGCTCTGCCAATGCATTGTCCTTTTATTCCTGTGTACGCGATACTACCGCCGTCTGTATATACGCATATCGCTAACCCATGACTTTGTAACGTCAGTGTACAACGTATAACTGTATCGAAATTAATACTGACAGCATATGGCGACAACTTCTGGATCTCCAGTACTAGAGAATGCTTCATTCATCACTCGTGATTTTGGGTGAAGTTCGTGATTAACGGGATGCCTCATTTTTCCTTTACTACTAGACACTGCAGACTCATTGTGACTGCCCTGTAATGGTTCTGACAGTATCTATTTAAAGTCGCATAATGCATGGCACCTATGTGCGGACCTTTTTTTGTTTCGTTTCCCAAAGCTTCATCTACTCTGTTAATTAGTTCTTTCCGTTTCGCTGTTTTTTTGTTGTAAATATTTACGCTGATCTGACACAGATGCTAAAACGCAGTTTTCCTCTAGCTCAAACTGTATCAGTGGCCAAGTATGAGATGCTGTCCCTGCGGGGCTGAATTGAGTCATTTCTGCAAAGTAGGCACCGCGCGCCCCGTCCTTGATTAGCCCGGGTCAATAGATGTGGCCTGTACGCTAACTACACAGCCTAGCGTTTGACTGCACTCGCTTCCGTATATTTTCTCAACAAAGGAATGTCTAATTGGGGCATCCTGGCCACAGAAGTAAAGCGTGTACACCGGCAATGGCTTGTTTATCCTCTCATTACGATTACCATTTTAGATCTCGATTAATACAAAATTGCTACAATTTATAGAAGTAGAAACAAAACAGAGGCTACAAAACGGAAAACCAAGCGAGGCGGTTCAGTGCTTAGGACACAGGACTCTCATTCACGACGAGCGAGATTCAAATTTCCGTGTGGTCACTCAAATTTGCGTTTCTTTGGTTGGCCTAAACTCCTTTAAGGCAAATATCAGGATGGTTTCTATGAAAAAGACACAGTCGAATTACTTTTTCACCCTTCCCCAGTCTGACACTGTCTCCCGTCTCAGCTGGCCTCGCTGTCGACGGACTTAACGCTCTACTTTTCCTCTTTTTTTGAGATGAAAACGTGGTCGTGTTTCTTATTTTAATTTTTTTAAATCTAAATAATTTCTACGATTTTATGAATTTTCTGTCAGGGGAAAACTGAGCATTATTAAAAGAACTAGAAAATGAAACCAATATCTAGCGAATAAATTGTAACGTACAGTATACATAGTAACCAAAAGTGCTCTTTTTCTGTAATTCAAAAAAAATCTAGCAACAAGCGTTGACTGTCATGAAATCTAGCCTAAATGTATATCACACGACAGGCCATAGAAAACACGAGAAAATGCGGCTCCAGATGAGGAATTTAGTATAGAAATTTGAAGACGTCTGAAGTGAACAAAACAGATGTTTCATATTCCATCATTGCTTCCACTGCAGAGTGTCTGCTGGGTCCTTTCCAGCTATTGTTAAGGAGAGTTGGTATATCATGTAAGTGTTTCCTTTCATATTCTTTCCATTCCCTACCCCTAGAGGCAGAGCAGTCTGTTCCAGGTCTGGCAATTATAGACTCAGGGTCTTTTCAAATAAATAATGAGTGAGCTAGCAGTGGGGCTCTCGTAGGAGCGGAATTCGAATTCCGGCGTTTTGCCATACAAGGGAGATCTCTCAACCCTTTGATCAGAACTAGGAAATAGTACCTATTTTTAACTTAGTTTTATTGCATGTGTCATAGATGATACAAGTGACACAACATCCCCAATCATAGGTAATACTTGTGTCATAGATAAAAAGCAAACTGGTCCGAGAAGCTATGAATCCGCAATGTTGAAATTCGTGGCAGGTTTCTGAATTTCAGGCAGAGAAGATAGAAACCAGAAATTGGTGTGAGAGCGACTACTTGAAACAAGAGGATTCCGAAAATTGTCTAGAGGGAGGCCCTCGTCGCGACTGAGCAGATTATCTACCAGTCGTATTTCCAGACATCCTAAATCCCAGAATCTCAAAAGGATGAGGCTGTGAGCAGCGTCTAAACATTGTTGTAATTAATGGAATGACCAGAAGAAACACAATGGTCAGGCACTGTAGGTCTGTTCGGCTGTAGTGGAGAGTGTGCCGTTGGTGTTCGATGTAGCCTTTATTTGTACAGACCGTGTGGTTTGCCTTATTACACACACGGTAACGCATTATGCGATTTGATAGTCATACATTAATCTGCCAAGACATATGCTGACCTATATTAATATAATGTACTGTGTCTTCCGGTGATGTGATTAGACCCGAATATGGTTTGCAGTCATTCATTCGGAGCGTAGAAATTGGTATTGGCGAATATACGAAATTATGCCATTTGATGATTACGCTGTTACATGTTGATATATTCTACACTGTTCTGTCGGTCATGATATACTTTTGCCGGCCGCGGTGACCGAGCGGTTCTAAGCGCTTCAGTCCGGAACCGCGCGACTGCTACGGTCGCAGGTTCGAATCCTGCCTCGGGCATGGATGTGTGTGATGTCCTTAGGTTAGTTAGGTTTCAGTAGTTCTAAGTTCTAGGCGACTGATGACCTCAGATGTTAAGTCCCACAGTGCTCAGAGCCATTTGAACCATTTTGATATACTTTTGACACATTAGTCCTTTACACTACACATTTGTGTAATGTTTGAAAATGACGGAGGGGGTGATTTTAGCTAACTGAGCATAAAATCGAGGGTTTCTTCCAAATAAAAATATCCCCTTATGTAGGAAAAATGATTTAGACCAAGAAACTGAAGGCGGCTGTGGACACAAACGTAAAATGTACAAAGTGAATTAAATTTTGAATTCACCTGGCAGACCGATACAATATACGCTACCCAACAACAAAAGTGATGCACCCAGAAGACATGGTCAGACTTCAACGTAAAATCGTGCACGTACACACGGAAGAGCCAAAGAAACTGATACACCTGCCTAATATCGTGTAGGACCCCCGCGCGCACGCAGAAGTGCCGCAACACGACGTGGTATGGATTCGACTAATGTCTGAAGTAGTGCTGGAGGGAATTGACACCATGAATTCTTCAGGGATGTCCATAAATCCGTAAGAGAACGAGGGGGTCGAGGTCTCTCCTGAACAGCACGTTGCAATGCATCTCAGATATGCTCAATAGTGTTAGTGTCTGGGGAGTTTGGTGGCCTGCGGAAGTGTTTAAACTCAGAAGAGTGTTCATGCAGCCATTAAGTAGCAATTGTGGACCTGTAGGGTGTCACATTGTCCTGCTGGAATTGTTCAAGTCCGTCGGAATGCACAATGGACGTGAATGGATGCAGGTGATCAGACATAATGCTTACGTACATATCACCTGTCACAGTCGTACCTAGACGTATCAGGGGTTCTATATAACTCCAACGGCACACGCCACACACCATTAAAGAGCCTCTACCAGCGTGAATAGTCCCCTGCTGACACGCAGGATTCATGGATTCACGATGTTATCTCCATAGCCGTACACGTCCATCCGTTCGATACAATTTGAAACGAGACTCGTCTGACCAAGCAACATGTTTCCAGTCATCAACAGCGCAATGTCGGTGCTGCCGGGCCCAGGCGAGGTGTAGAGCTTTGTGTCGTGCAGTCATCAAGGGTACACGAGTGGGCCTTGCGCTCCGAAAGCCCATATCGATGATGATTCGTAGAATGCTTCGCACACTGAAACTTGTTAATGACCCAGCACTGAAATCTGCAGCAATTTTCGGAAGAGTTGCACTTCTGTCACGTTGAACGATTCTCTTCACTCGTCGTTGGTCCTGTTCTTGAAAGATCTTTTTCCGGCCGCACCGATGTCGGAGAGTTGATGTTTTACCGGATGCCTGATATTCACGATACACCCGTGAAATGGTGGTACGGAAAAATCCCCACTTCATCGCTACCTCGGAGATGCTGTGTCGCATCGCTCGTGCGCTGACTATAACACCACGCTCAAACTCACTTAAATCTTGATAACCTGACATTGTTGCAGCAGTAACCGACGTAACAACTGCGCCAGACTCTTGTTGTCTTATATAAGCATTGCCGACCGTAGCGCCGGATTCTGCCTGTTAACATATCTCTGTATTTGAATACGCACACCTATACCAGTTTCTTTGGCGCTTCGGTGTATAAATGGTTCAAATGGCTCTGAGCACTATGGGACGTAACTGCTGTGGTCATCAGTCCCCTAGAACTTAAAACTACTTAAACCTAACTAACCTAAGGACATCACACACATCCATGCCCGAGGCGGGATTCGAACCTGCGACCGTAGCGGTCACGTGGCTCCAGATTGTAGCGCCTAGAACCGCACGGCCACTCCGGCCGGAAGATGTATAAATGATTGGAGTTGCAATTCTCTGTGACACGCAGAGCGGTCAGCTGGGTGCATTAGTGTTGTTCGTATTTTGCGTTGTTACTAGATGGGTAGATCACATAACTAATGAGGAGGTATTGAACAGAATTGGGGAGAAGTGGAGTTTGTGGCACAACTTGACTAGAAGTAGGGATCGGTTGGTAGGACATGTTTTGAGGCATCAAGGGATCACCAATTTAGTATTGGAGGGCAGCGTGGAGGGTAAAAATCGTAGAGGGAGACCAAGAGATGAATACACTAAGCAGATTCAGAAGGATGTGGGTTGAAGTAGTTACTGGGAGATGAAGAAGCTTGCACAGGACAGAGTAGCATGGAGAGCTGCATCAAACCAGTCTCTGGACTGAAAACCACAACAGCAACTAGACATGTTTGGGTACATATTGGGCATGAACAGCATCAAATGATTAGTATTCACTGTGAAGGACACACAGATGCCACGCATTCGTCTGAGACAGCGTTATCAGCACGTGACAGAATTTGAAAGGTGCTTCATTGTGTGTCTTCATTTGGTTGGCTGATCGAATCGTGTGAAAGGGGCTTCATTGTGGGTCTCCATCTGGTCGGCTAACCGAATCGTGCAGTGTCTAGACTTGTGTAGCATTCGTATGTGACAGCGGCCCGATGTTTGATTGCATGAGAATGTGAGGGCAGGGATACCCGTCGTCAAGGTCCCGTTAAGCACCACGTCAGACCATCACAACGGGTAATTTCCGTATTATGCACCAAGCACATCGTAAATCCTTTACATCCGAGAACAAGTATTGAACCTCCTGTAACCTTCTGTACCATCCCGCACCATTAGTCTGAGACCAGTAGCATCGGGACTAGGGAATTACCGGCCCGTGCTGTTAACACCGCAACACAAATGGCTGCGTTTGGAGTGGTGCCGTGACCGGGAAGCATGAACTTCTGCGTCGCATTGTATTCAGCGGTGAATCGCGGTTTTACACTACCCCGGATGACCATCGACGACAAATATGGAGGCGAACTTTGTTGAGGTCCCATTCCTCCAGTATTTTGGAGGGGCACAGCAGTATTACTCCCGGCGCTAATGGGGGGGGGGGGAGGGGGGGGAGGAGTCATCAGGTATGACTTCACGTCAATACCGGTAGTGATTGAGGGAACTCTGACAGTTCTCGTCCACACATGAGAAGTGTCTCTGTGAATTGCATGCGTATTATGTGGTTATCCCATGGGTGGCAAGATCACCAAACCTGTACCTATAGAATCTGTGTGGGGGCCAGCACGAACGTCAACTCCGTCCCAGCGCCAGCATCCAAGATATCAAGGGTCAGCTTGGCACAGGAGAGGGAACAACAACTCTGTGACACCGCTCCCAACAGAGTCAGTGCAAGTATCCATGCCATATGAGGCGCAACGTCATACTCATCAGTGGGCTCATACTGCCAAGTTCTTTGAAAATTTGACTCAGTTTCATAATCACTGGAATAACATCATATACTCTCTCAAGCAGTGCAGTTTTATTTCGTTTCCTCCTCGCCTTTGAGTGCTTAACGTTTTTTTCAGGCAGTGGAATATAGTACCGGTACGTCTTCGACCATCAGTCACTGCTATCAGTCACAATAGTCAAGTATCTAGTAGAATTATCTGCCCGGAACGATGCGGAATAAAACGATAACTTAAATCTAGCAGTATATAAGTCAAACGCAAATTCACATTTATGGTAAAAATTATAAGAATGTGTAATTAACTCTCGAAAGTGACGCTGTCAATACCCGCCTTCGAATTATTTTGTGTCGTCCGTTAGGCTGGGACACTCGCCAAGTTGGATTAGCGGAATAGATGGAAAAGATTCAAAGAAGAGCTGCAATATACGTCAAAGGTTTGTTTAGTCACCGTGAGAGTGTCACACAAATGCTCAACAAACTGCGTTGAGAGACGTTAAAAAAACATAAAGTGCGTCGCAGAGAGGCTTGCTCACAAAATTTCGGAAGTCTTCGTTGCAAAATGGGACAATAAACATATTTCCTCCAACCTTAATTTCGTGTAATAAAGACTGAAATTAGGTCATTTCGGGCCCGTGTAGTCCCCGCGTACGATTTGTGCATGAAATCAAAACGAGGGGAATGAAATTAGTACAGGTACTTTTCAGCACAGTAGCCTACAGATTACAGATGAATATTTGAATGCAGTTCGGAGAATACTGCGTCAGATTAACGCTGGACGACGATTGGTTTTAGCAAAGGAACGTGTAATATTAATGATTTTTAGGTTAGAACCGTCCGTTTGCAAATGTATAAAGGCAATATTTGTTTTGCCAGACGCGTTTCGCCTCAGTCTGTTAGGACATCGTCAGTGCCTGTGTATGTTCACATTGTTCTACATGCCACTGATGATGCCCAAATAGACTGAACTAAACGTGTTTGGAAAACAAATACTGCCTTTATTCAGGTGCAAACAGACGATTCTAACCTAAAAGCTTTCAATATAATATTAACAGCAACTGAAGACTGACAGACCGACAACATTAGAGGTGTTAAAAAGAAATTTGTATTTCTCAAGGATATTTTCGTAAATAAATACCCATACATCAACTATTTAGTGAAAATACACTTTAAAAAACTCGCAGAAACGAAAGAAACACCAGTCGTACCCTAAGGAAGAGTGACTGAACCCTTAATGTATGTCAACAGGAAAGTATCTTCGTTTGAGGTCGTAAGGAAATGCAGAAACACTTGGACAAAATTTCCACTTGGTGTACCGATGACTGCTCTTTCTAAACGAATATGAATGCCTTTAATAAAGGGAAATAATCCTACGTTATCCATTTACAAGATTAGTGGTAAACGTCTAGATCACGAACATCGTTTAAATATGTAGGAGTAATTGTAAGAAGCGACGTGAAACGGGACGAACACGTAAATACATTATTAAGGAAGATGAATGCAATAATGAGATTTGCTGTAAGAGTTTTAAGAAATTAAAGGAAATCGCATACAAGACGCTGCAACGAGGAATTCTAGAGTAAGTCTAAGTGAGTGTTGAGTCCCTAGCAGACATGACAGCAGAGATACAGGGTGATTCACGAAGATAGGCAAATATTTTAATATGTTATTCTAAAAGTAAAACTAACGAAAACAGTTCTTATAAACATAGGTCCGCAAATGTTTAGTTACGGAGTTACGGCTAATAAAAGTTTTTGTCTGAAATTTAGCAACTTCGCGAATATGAAACCATCGCAAAACTGTACGAGGTTAAAGTAAAGCACGATTCTCATTTATTTTGTTGTTACTGATCTGGTGAATCTAATAAAACATGTCCACGACGTGTATCTGGAGTAGTAGAGAACGTGTCTCCCGTAACATTCGAAATACTCCACTAATGGTTCGTGCATTCGGAATCCTCCGAGTTGGATAACGTATGCGATATTCGTTAACTGCAGCCGTAGCATTAGCATCACATTTGCCATAAATAAACACCATATCGGCGTATTCCTCTTTCGTAAATTTGAAAGGCATCCCTATTTCATAAATAATCTACAAATTACAACATTTACTATGTGGTTTCAATTAAGTACACTGTTGTTATTATGTTCTTGCACTGAAAAATACAGAAACTAACTCGTTTCAAGGTCAGAAAACGACTGAAATAACCCACTAACGGTTGCCAACAATGACATAAACGATTCTACATTCTTAATGGAAAGGAAACAAATTTACTTGTATAATAATCTTTGCTTCTCTGGATGTTCTGGAAAACTACTGCACGTACACGTCTGGGGCATGTTTTATTAGATTCACCAGACCAATAACAACAAAATAAATGGAAATCGTGCTTTACTTTAACCTCGTACCGTTTTGCGATGGCTTCATATTAGCGAAGTCGTTACATTTCAGGCAAAATATTTTATTAGACGTAACTCCGTAACTAAACATATGCGGACCTATGTTTATATGAACTTTTTCCTTTAGTTTTGCTTGTAGAATAACAAATTAATATATTTGCATCTCTTCGTGAATCACACTGTATAACGACACCAGAGACGCGTTGCTAACATCGTAAGATGTCGGTAGAACTGATGCGAAAGAGTAACAGAGATACAGTGGAATATTTTTAAAAAGACGACATTATTCGCGTGAAACACTTGTGTAAATTTGAAGAACCGATATTAGAGGAAGAATGTACCACAGTTCTGCTGCGACCATTATCTACCTCGCATAGGGATCACGAGAGTAAGATACGAGATAACACGGCGTAAGTAGAGGCGTATAGACAGTTATTTATCACTCTCTCAATACGCAAATAGAATAGCACAGAAATCGCTACTGTTGTTAAGAAGTGTATGTAGGTGCCGATCAGTACGTAGGATACTTTGAAAACTTGTCTCTTTGCGTCACAGAGTAAGACACAGAATTGTCAAAATGTCAAGAAGAACCCAGTGTGAGTCATCAGAGGCTGACGGTCGCTGGGAAGAGATCCAGTTTTGCAAACATTACTAGAGCTAAACCACTTTCCAGTACCATTTCCTCGATTTAAACCGTCGGGGGGGAGAGGGGGGGGAGGGAAGTCGTGTCGAGATTGCATATGATGAAACATATCTCATATTATACCAGACGAAACAGTAACTGAATATATAATTACGAGGGAACTACAAAGAGTAAGTTACACTTCCCGCCCCACGCTAACACCAGAGGGTACATGTTCTGTCTCTCCTGCAGACACAGTTCTGTTGTTGCACGGTACATGCGCATCGTAGTGTCGGAGTAAAGTGGCACGGCAACTTGAAACGTACTCCAAAGTTGAACTATGCGACACATTTGGATTATTATGGAAAACACGTCTAAATTGCACACAGATTCACCGAGTCACTCTGGCGGTATACGCTGACGGAAAAAAAATCCCAATACCAAGAAATAATCAATTTAGAGTAATGAAATTTCGTGAATACATTTGTCTAGCTAACACATTTCAGTTATTAGCAGTGCAAGATCACAGGTAATGTAAACGCGACAAAAGCTGCTGGTACATTAATAACCGTAATCGCCAGAATGTTGAATGCAAGCATTCAAACGTGCATGCGTTATGTCGTACAGGTATCGGATGTCAGTTTGTGGGATGGAGTTCCATGGCCGTTAAACGTAGTCGATCACTAGGACAGTTAATGCTGCTTGTGGATGACACTGGAGTTGATGTCCGATGACGTCTCATACGTGCTCGGTTGGAGACAGCTCTGGTGACCGAGCAGGTCTAAGCAACATTTCAACAATTTACTGAGCAAGTTGGGCTACAACAACAGTATGTGGGCGAGCGTTATCCTGTCGGAAAACACTCTCTGGAATGCCGTTCATGAATGGCAACACAGCAGGTTTGCAGTTATGATGCTTGGGGTAATCACTAGAGTGCTCATGCTGTCATACGAAATTGCAACCCAGACCTAACTCCAGATGTAGGTCAAGTGGGTCTGAGCAGCAGACTGGTTGCAGACGCTCATCTTGCCTCCTCCTAACGAAACACGGCCATCACTGTCGGTACAGGGTACCCTCCGCCACACACCATACGGTGGCATTCGGAGTATATATATAGATGCAGAAGAAGATCACTGGTGCCGAGGCAGAACCGGCTTTCAACAAATAAAACAACATACCTCCAATCCGCCCTCATATGGAGTCTGCAGCTGTAATCTGCTGCTCGAATTGCTGCTGCAGACGCCATATGATGCGCAACAGCCATAAGCTGAACATGACGGTCTTCCCTCTCGTTGCCGGCCGTTGTGGCCATGCGGTTCTAGGCGCTTCAGTCTGGAACCGCGTGACCGCTACGGTCGCAGGTTCGAATCCTGCCTCGGGCATGGATGTGTGTGATGTCCTTAGGTTAGTTAGGTTTAAGTAGTTCTAAGTTCTAGGGGACTGATGACCTCAGATGTTAAGTCCCATAGTGCTCAGAGCCATTTGAACCATTTGAATCTTAAGTATCAACAAGATAGAAATGGCACACCACCTTACCAAAGCTGTTTATAACGAACGATCAGTATCCATCAATGGCTAAGCTCAAACGCTACTATACACAAGATCTATATGCTCAGGAAACTCATTTCTGATGACTGAAAGTCAGCACGTCTGCATAGTTTTAGTTTAATTTTTTTTTCTTTTTTTTTTTAGTTTAGTTTAAAATTTGACTATCCCTTACTGCTACATTGAAAGAAAAATTCATCAAAAATAAAGTTCCTGAGTTTCGTATAAGTAACAGAGCATAGTGTTTCTGCTTCTTAACAAATCAGAAAGATCTGCCAAAACAACAGGAAGCCAACGAAAGGAAGAGTCTGAGAAAGAGCTTAAGCAGACAGAAAAAATAAAAACTGCTGAGTAAAGCACAACCGAGTGCTATCACAAATAGAGAAAAGTACAGACACCACTCGGAACTGAAGGATTTCGTATTGTGGTAAGCTGAGAATAATGTGACCACAAGGGTGGTACTGTTGAAACTTTGTCCACTCCTTAAATAAAAAATCTATTGTGCTTAGTTCACAGAAGTGGAAAAAGGCTTGAAAAGTCTAGGTATCTTACGTTATTTCATTGTGAAAGTTTCTTCCATTATGGTCTCTGTAGGACCACAGGTAGCCCCTTCATTTTCTTCTTCTCCTCCAAGAACATAATCATCCTTTCTCTTTTTCTCCCTCGCTCTTCTTTCAGCAGAATACTCAGTTTCCTCTTTCAGCCCAAAGTTTAGTTTGGAATCGTCCTACCCATTTTCTTCATCCTACATCCTTTCCAAAACACTTTCTCAAAAAAAAAAAAAAGCTGTCCTAACATACAGCTCACTTCCTGCGAATTAGTACAGGAAAGTGAAGTGTTTCCTGCGAATTAGCACAGGAAAGTGAAGTGCTTCTTTTTTATAAAGACCAGTGTAATTTTTTATCTTAAAAGACAAACGACTTTTATTTAAAATCTTCGATGAACAAACCGCTAGCTTCAATAATTTCATGCAACTGATCATATTTTAACATTTGATGTTTTAAAAAACTATGCTTGTATATTTTATAATTGCCCGCGGCTGAAAAATGCCGATGTATTGCTGTCAGCCCACCATTGCCTTGATGGCCGAGGAAATGGAGCAACAATAAAGAAAAAAAATATACCGACGTCGCGAAGTTAGCGAAGAATGGACTACTGCTCACATGCTCAAACGTATATAGTATCGGTGTGAAGTCAAAATTTATGACTATGTAATGTTTGACAGTTTGCGTGACCCCGCATTTGTTTGGGCCAGTATGTATGAATGACGTGGCGGATACAGCTGGCGGCAGACACAGCCATTAACCAGATAACGTCATTATTTACGATTTAGTATTATCGGAATAAAACATTGCGTTAATTATCGGCAATTTTGCAGCCTGGTTCCGTGATTAGCAACTTGCACTACAAGTAGATAACGCAGATTTGTGCATGCCGCAGAAAGAAATATGATAGTAGCCTGTAATTAAAATGCTTATCACGCAGACCTGACAGAAGTTTCCGAGAAAATACAGACGTGCTGCTAGGAACACGGGTTGGTTAATATACTGAAGAACGTGGACGTTCATGCTACAGCTCGGGTTGTGCTTCACCAGGAGAGTGAAAAAACAACTGCAAGATGATTCCACATCACCAAAAGTATTCTCACTTGGTCTATAAAAACTTTTATATCTTTAAACTGGAAAACGAAGACCGAATATGCGTTAATGAAACATATTTGAAGCATTTCCGTTTTGACGATGACATTAACCTTTTTGGCTATAGTGAAGATCAACATAAACAACAAACGAAAAATCTTAATAGAGCCATTTAAAATTACCTGCAAAACAACTATACTATGACTAACATAACGTAAAATGAACACATCGAAAAGTAAATTGTACTAATTCACTATGTTACAGAATCAGTTGATGGATTTTTGATTTTACGATGGTTATGGATAACGACTGGGTGCACTAAAAAACAATTGAACATAAAACTAGAAATTATCAGGAGTGCTTTCGGTAAAATGCATTGGATTTTCAAACCTAAGCTATCGATATGTCTTAAGAGAAATATTTGTAGTCGGTGTGTATTACTAGTTTTGCTTTAAGGTGGTAGTAGACGTGTACGTTAAATGTGAAACTCTTTCAAGGTTTTCTCAGTGGTCAATGGGGAAGTGCGCCCGAGTTGGGAACTACTAGTAGAAAGAGAAAAATCAACGACGGATCAGGTATCTATACACTTCAGTATGGCCGTAATGAAAACGAAACTGACCTGGCAGAAATTTGGCCAGGCGAATGGCTCGTAGATGAAGCAAGCAAGTTCGTGGCTGGATTCCACGCCATCAGAAATGCGCGGGATGATGATAGGCGGATAGGTGTCACTAGAAAACATGCAGCATTGAAGGCTGTCGCTGAAAACCGTAATGTCTCTAGGAAAACATGGGAGGCCTTTCTTCAGAAATAGATGTTAAATGTCTGATGATAATAGTGGTGCTAGCCCATACGGAAGTGCAACAGAAACGCTCATGGTATCTTTACTGGGAATGTCAAGGTTGTTTCCGCGATACTCTGTCGAGTAAATGCAGAGAACCTGTTTTTGAGGTAGAATGGCCAACAATTCTACTGCCTCCATCGTATCTCTTGCGTAGGGATGATGATAACATAAGAGGGATTAGCGTGCACAGTGGAATAGGACAGGGGTAAGTTAATACTGGTACGAAGTACTCTCCGCAGTGCACTTTATCTCGAGTTACCGGGTGTGTGCGTGCACGTAGACAAGCGTCTCACAGCGGGAACTGTTGTCTTACTCTTATTAGCACGTAGGAGTAACAGTACGAACGAGGTTGAAGGCGCGCGTTGGGTCGCGGGTGAAGCAAGTAGAAGGCGCAACATGGGGCGCATCTCTTTCGTCCGACTGTATGACTCCGTGACCCTACAGAGATAACACAACTTCCGTTCGGAGTTCTGGGGCTTCTGGTGGCAGCGCTGCGTCAAATATAGGCGCGCAGTGCAGAACGGTTCAGCTTTTCCCACTGTGAATCGTATTACTTTACTTGGGACGGTTAGTCTTGCTCTCTGCAAACCATTAGTGACAGAGTGTTTCTTGAGGATTGGCTTAAGAACTACTACACTACTGTTTATGAAAGAGCAACGCCGCTAACGCAGTTAAAAGAATAGAATATTGAAAGGGTAAGACATCTTCAAAATTTGAATCTCCAAAAGCCACTATATGCCGCGCATTGAGTCTGTTCTCGTTTTCCACCTCTGCATCTTCAACTACTCAATTTCTCTTACTAACACCGTCAAGTATTCAGACTTACCCTTTGACAAGAAACTAACCTGGGACACATGCCACCTCACGATCCAAAAAAAGCCTGAAACCGACTAAAATCACTAAAATGATTAACATGACGCACCTGGTGCCTACATCCTTCTACCAACATTCTCACCTGTGAAACTCTTATTGGTTTTCTCCTAATGTGTAACAGTACTGCCTGAATAATTTCCCCTCCAGAATTCTGCAAGTCCAAGACAATACATATCCCTTCACCTCGCCTTCTACACCCACCTGCATTCCTCAACTCGCCTCCTACACCATCCCACCTATTTCCCACACCTTCTTCTCGTTCTGGGGGAACCTTCGAACGCGTTTCATTAAATGAGAAATCTACACTCTGCGTGCAATATCTTATTCCCTAATCACTATTTTCAACTTCCCATGTACTTCCAAGCCCTTATCCATCCAATCAGGCGGAACATGAAACAACTTTCACTTTCCAACCGTGACATCCTTCCCGACATATGCACTTTCTAGCAGCCATCGTAAACAACACTCCATTCTACCCTAATCCCAGCCTATCCTTTCGTTTTTCCTCGTCCTCGCCTACCACATTCACTGTCAGTTACATCTTGCTGTTTTTCACGGCCACATTACAGTTAAAATCACTTCATCTCCATCATGCATCCAGAACTTGATCGTTGAGTCCAAAATTCAGCTTTACTGCCCATTACATTATCGTCAGTCGTAACGGCGGGACGATTCAACGGCTGATATTTCCAATAAATGAGCGGGCTAGGAAAGATAATACACCTGCAGTGTAGAAAAATATTTGAAAATTCTGTACATTATGTACGGAACAGCTGGATTTAGTGCCACTTCAGATCCCCATCGCAGTAGCTTGTGCTTTATGATGTTGAATAATCCACTCTGGAAAATAGTGTACATCTCTCATCACGCGTATTCAATCCAAGATAAAGCGAAACGCAAAGAAAAACGATGCGTTGCTTTTTAACACGCCATTTGCGCGTCTTCGGTTTGGTTTCTACAGCAGTCTGGACAAGATAAGTGATCTCGCTCTGTCAGTGACGTCTACAGACGGAGGAGGGGACGCAGACAATGGCATAGCTATTGCAGCAGTACACCTTTGTTGTGACGACATTCGAAATAAACCTGTTATGCAGACGTGGCATCAGTCAACCTGTGCTGATGTCCGATTTCGTGATCGATTGCCTGGATTAAGAGACCCGTCCGATTCTCTTCGGCGCGCAGTTTCTGTACAGGCCTCCCCGCAGCAACATTACGCCCTGAACGGGCTCAAATCTCTAGCAACGAAAACCTGCTTTCCCGAACGCGGTTCATTCTCCTTCCTTCGAATTATGTAACGGTTTCACTGGTGCCATCTGGTCAGTGACATCTCACTGGGCGTTTACTGCCGGCAGGCAGTGATAAAACGATCTCTGCATCAATTTTATAATCCTAAACGTCAGCCCATGCATGCACTATTATTGTTGTCATCGGTCTGAAGACTGGTTTGATGCGGCTCTCCACGCTAGTCTATCTCGTGTGTTTTCATGTCTGCATAACTACTACGTCCTACAGCCATCTGAACCTGCTTACTGACTGCAAGCCTTAGTCTACCTCGACCATTTTTATTCCCGACGCGTCCCTTCATTACCAAAGTAAATATTCTTTGATGCATCAGGATGTGTCCTATCAACAGACCCCTTCTTTTAGTCACGTTGTGCCATAAAGGTATTTTCTTTCCAGTTCTGTTCATTACCTCTTCATTAGTTTCTTCATCTATCCACCCAATCTTCAGCATTGTTCTGTAACACCACATTGAAAAACACTCTGCTTTCTCCCTACCAGGCGGCCGAAGTGGCCGTGCGGTTAAAGGCGCTGCAGTCTGGAACCGCAAGACCGCTACGGTCGCAGGTTCGAATCCTGCCTCGGGCATGGATGTTTGTGATGTCCTTAGGTTAGTTAGGTTTAACTAGTTCTAAGTTCTAGGGGACTAATGACCTCAGCAGTTGAGTCCCATAGTGCTCAGAGCCATTTGAACCGTTTTTTTTTTCTCCCTACCTGTGCTGTAAATTGTCAAATCTTATACCTTGTTTGAACACCGCACAAGTTTCGAATCATTTGCATCTTTCTTCGTGATAACTGCAAATTTAACTAATAGTTAAGTGGTTAAAGAGAAACAACGCACTGCGGAAGAACAACAATACGCTCCACACAGTACAGCTATTTCAGTATACATTCGGTTTTCCGTCAAACCCCAAAGACAGACGTCAGTAGGAACTATTATTGGTAAGAGCTTTTACGATCGATGTTAGTTACTTTTAAAACTGTTTTTGTGTAACGTCATTTATTGTACTTGTATTAATGACGTAATCAAGTTTCGAAGAATACTTCGGCTTTCTAGTGTATATACTTCAATTTCGGTAACGTGCTGTTACGGCTGTTAGCAGCATAGATCTTCAAATAGCACCTTTGTGTTTCGTTTTGACGTGACTACGTCTCACCCTAAGGCGTTCGTGTTCGAAACGTTTGAATTGTAAAAATGATCTTACAAAAATAAATCTTTGTTGTTCTGCTCTGAGGTGACAATAGCTTACCACCAGGCATTCATGTCCAAAAAGTTTGCGTTATGCGTTATGAAAATACGTCGCCTATCTTCGGCTATTTGTGACAACATATAAATAATAATAACAATAATCCCGTATCGTACCACGGCCTGGAGCAAGTCTTTCAATTGGACGCCATTTCGGAGACTTGCCAACGGCACCCGGTTGCTCCCAGTCTCCCACCAAAGTACTAACTGGGCCCGACGTTGCCTAACTCCGGTGATCGGGGAGGAACCGGTGTTTCCAAAGCAGCAAGAGCGTTGGCTGACACATAAATTATAATTATTACATCATTTTCTTGTAGAACATCTTAGTTAGATATCCCCGATAAACGTCTCAAAAACCATCGTTACCGGTACTGGGAAGAGACGAAAGTGCGAATTGGCACATGAATCCTTGGTTAGTTCATGTGGATGTGCCAAAACAAATTAAAAAGATGATAAATTTTTGATATGTTGGCCTTACGTTTTTTAAAAACGGATACTCCATAAAATTATATCGTAAGCACGCTGGACCAAAAATTAGTCACCCCTCTACCCACAGGGCTGCCTGCAGCTGTGATACAGGCCTCAATTCGACCAGTAAAAAAGAGAGTCCACTAGTTTCTTCAAGTACGTCATATCCAGATGAAGCCACTCATTGATGATTAGATCTGGTAGAGATATCGGACTGTTGTGATGTTAATTTCTAAATTTGTCCCGTTGTCCCAAATAGTCCCAGTCATTTTCTATGCGATTAAGATTTAGTGGTTTAACTGGGCAGTCGAGGTGCGATGGATGATTGAATGTTCGTCTAACCTGGTGACTGATTTTTTGTCCGGTGTACTCACCAGCCTCGTGGTGTACGAGTCCAACATGTTGTAACGGAGGCAATAGAGTTTAGAATGACGGATCATTTATTTCAGTAAATTATGGGATCTGGTTCAAATGGCTCTGAGCACCATGGGACTCAACTGCTGAGGTCATTAGTCCCCTAGAACTTAGAACTAGTTAAACCTAACGAACCTAAGGACATCACACACATCCATGCCCGAGGTAGGATTCGAACCTGCGACCGTAACGGTCTCGCGGTTCCAGACTGCAGCGCCAGAACCGCGCGGCCACTTCGGCCGGCAAATTATGGGATCTGTCGATGAACTGCTTCAACCACGTGCGAAAACATATCACGCTATATCTCCATTCAAAGATAATCGCATATTTCCGCGCTTTTGGTGAGGTTAATATCATACGACAGTTTCTTCACCCACAACGTTTCACAGTTTGGCTAGTTTTGAATCTGTGCGAGATTGTTTGATGGCGCAGCGCACAACCGCTAACACGACAAGCCGCTTGTCATGTTCACAGTTTGGAGTCCAAACAGCGCTTGACCCCCGACAAAAATGACTTGGGAAGCAAAACGGCAACGTTAACTCAGCGCCAAACCCAAAAACTTAGTAATCAGATTTCAATCATTTTGGATGTCCGTCGGTCCTCAGGCTCCGCAAAAAGTTATCAATAACGACATTGTTCCACAGCAGGCTGAACGTATAACGATCCATTATTCCTCACTACTGTATAGATAAAACAACGAAGCCATTTCCAAAAGCACTCAATTGGGGACTATTCAGATGTAATGGTCATTGGATGAGCAGGTTGTTTTAAACTGATCCTAGCATATGACACACTTCATTTTTCATTGTGGTGTTTATGATAGAACTTGTTGACTCAAATTATAGTGTCTGAAAATGGTTTCATGGCTGCAACTGTATGGTAACGAGGAACAAATTTGCTTTAATGTGAGCCCCGAATTAGTATAATAACAGATAAAAGCAATCATTGTAAAACAATTTAAACTGACACGATTCCAAATAGGTGTAAATTCCCACTAGCGGGAAGATGATGACACTTTCATGTTTTTTCTGTGTAATATATGTATTATTAGTTTTATTTATGTTAATCTAACTATGCTAACTAAACATACTCCAATTAGGGAAATATTATTATAAGATTATAACAACAACATCTGGCGATAAATAGTGAACACTTGTATGGTCTTTTGTTGAATTGTGTCATAAAAGGAGAGAGTTTGCAGTTATGGATACCGAATTCAGTTGCCAGTGGAAGAGTGACAGATCGTTTATTGTAACCAATCATCTGATGTGCACAGAATTTATTGTAACGTAATATTTTATGTATCTGTAACAAGGCGAGCGCGGCAATAGAACAATAACGCCTCTTGCGAAGTAGCCAAAAAACGGCTGAAACAAGCACGAACAAAAAACTGCTGGACCTGGCTCAGGGCGTGCCTGTGCCAGTGTGCAGTATTGGGCAAGTGCAGCGGTGTTCTTTTTGGCGGCGGCTGCCTGCAGGCCAGCTGTGAGGCAGAGCTGTTGGCACAGTGTGTGGCGCGGCACGGCCTCGGCTCTGCTACCTGCCCCTGTCAACATCCACATTCCTAGCCGCTCCCGCCTCCCGGATTGATACGCTTCTCACTGTTTGCACTCCTCTCACGCCGCTACCAATCTTTATAATCGCCGCAGACGCAACGGCCAGCGAAGCCAACGTGAAACTTCCACAATAGTAGTAAAGCGGCAGGGCAAAACGCATCACAACACCGTTTGTCGGAAAAGGTGAAATGTTACCTGCAGGCGTGAGAGGTCCAACAAATTCTGGCAATCAAATTGGGAGACACAGCACCCAATACAGATCGCTCCTATCTAACTTCTTGTATGTCATTCGCTTCTGATTGATGTCTTTACCATACGCTTCTCTTCAGTCTGATGTGACTGCGTTTACAATCCTCCTCAATTGTCTTAAAACATATGTTCTTATCCTTACGTAACAGACTTTGAAGTGGTTCCCTTTGACTTCCTGGACAGTTACTCGAAATAAATAACATCTTGTACATTTATATATAAATCCATTACAAAAGCCTTAAACGCATTTCAGGTATTACTGTTATGCCGCGCGGGATTAGCCGAGCGCTCTAGGGCGCTGCAGTCATGGACTGCGACTGATCCCGGCGGAGGTTCGAGTCCTCCCCCGGGCATGGGTGTGTGTGTGTTTGTCCTTAGGATAATTTAGGTTAAGTAGTGTGTTAGCTTAGGGACTGATGACCCTAGCAGTTAAGTCCTATAAGATTTCACACACATTTGAACATATTACTGTTATGAAACGTTCGTAGGCGTGCACTATTTATCTAACGTCTCCTGAATCGGGGAAGTCAGTAGTAGTCGGAATAGTACAGATCACTAGCGTTTCTCTCCGGTCACTACCAGCTTAACAGACGGAAAACAATGGCAGTACTGGGTGTAGCACTGTAGTAGCCACTGTGGCAGTCAGGAACATTCGTGTTTCCAAATGTGTTTTGAAGTTATTCTGGGCCTAGTTCAGAAGCTAGCTATGACTCCAAAGTGAAGCGTGAAAACAATAATGTGAGCGAATGCCGTTTTTCTGAACCAGTGGGAGTATGCGTAGCAATAAGTGTAATTATTGGTTATGAACTTGTCAGTATGGCACCGCTACGAAACATTTAAGTATTCACTACTTCCCTGCAACACTTCTACTTTTCGTACTGAAGTTCAGTACGAAATACGAAACACATAAGAAGCGTTCACAAAAATTTCGACAAATCATTCACTGAAGACCATGTGTCATACGACAAACATCAAAACGATAACCAATTTCTTGCCACACAGGAATCAACGAGACGCTTTTACTGTACGCACAACTTTTATTTCTATATAACCTGTATGAGAGGGTATCAGGCCTTCCATTTACATACATTCGCAAACGAATATTACAAAATGGTTCAAATGGCTCTGAGCACTATGCGACTGAACTTCTGAGGTCATCTGTCGCCCAGAAATTAGAACTAATTAAACCGAACTAACCTAAGGACATCACACACATCCATGCACGAGGCAGGATTCGAACCTTCGACCGTAGCGGTCGCTCGGCTCCAGACTGTAGCGCCTAGAACCGCACGGCCCCTCCGGCCGGCAAACAAATATTACATTGAGTAAGAAAAAATATAGTGTCCAACCGTCAAATGTTTACTGTGACTTTTTTTTCATTCAGTGGCTGCAGCAATAAACAGCGAAAATGTTTTTAATCAACAGCAAGATGTTCTTTTCACTTGCCTCGAGCTACGGTCGCTGATATTTCGGTGTCCACCAGAACCATACTGTAGAAACAGTTAGCTCCTACATTCTCCTGCGGATATGGTAACAGTTACTGACCACCATGAGACAATTTCTGCCATTGCCGTTACAAGAAGGAAATTCATTGTGACGAAGGTGGCATAGCAATGCAGATGGTCACAACAGAAGTGAAGGACGCGCAGGCAAAGAGTGTTGTAGTACGCATATACGTGGTGTATTCTCATCCCATCGCACCTCATGTGGATGAACTCAGGGCCTTTGCTCTGTATGGATGAGATGCGTGCCTCCTCGTGGCAACAGATGCGAATGCAAAATGCCCTCTGTGGCACAGTAGGTAAACTGACGAACGAGATCAGATACTAGAGGACACAATACAGGAACTGGACCGCATTGTTTTAAATTTAGAAGACCAGCCGAGGGACGAGCAGGTGTAGCAACTAACATAGATGTCTCTTTAGCAAACCGCATGGCAGCAACAAAGATTAATAGTTGGCAAGTGCAATGGGGCAAATGACAATAACACAGGGAGACAACCAGAGGAAAGCAGGATTGGGTTAGACATCAGGAAAACGGATTGGGATGGCTTAGTTGCCTACGTCGCAGGATTCCCAATGGAAATGCTTCCGGTACACGTGGCCTTGGGTGCGCAGCTACTAACTGAACTCTTGCAAAGAGTACAGGACTTTTATATTCCCAGGAAAAAGGTAAACAATCAGGCTACGTTCACTTGGAGCTCAGAACTCTCCAAGCTGAGGGGTTCGGTAATATCAAGAAGACCTTATCAACATGCTCTAGGGCAATCAGGCTGCCAGGCCCCATGAATATAGGGCAATTAAGACGCGCTACAAAACAATGCTTCAGGAAATTAAAAGAATACACTGAGGGAAATTTCTATTAAGGTAACTGCAGTTTGACACATGGGGAAGACCGTGTAAATTATTGACTGAAAAGGTTAAGGGGCCTACAGTCATGTCCGCAACTCACAAAGACGATGGCTCAATGATGGCTGGATGGAGGGAGTCAGCAGAATATCTGCTAGCCGCATTGCTTCCTGATGATAACTCAGACAGTGATACTGAAATACACGCACAACTTAGAGGTGAACTAGATAACGGATACGGCAATCAGATGTTGGTGATGCCGTTCACTCAAGAAGAAGTTGCTGTAGCAATTTCCAAGCTCAGAAATGGAAAAGTACTTGGTCCAGATGGCGTCCACCCTGAGGTCGAGTGGAAGGTAGAGCCACTAACAGTGCCATATTTGACAGCAAACTAAAATAGGTGCTGCGAATAGGTAGGATGCCGGCGATATGGAAAACAGCTAGGGCAATAGCGATTAAAAAGGGAAAGGATAAAGACCCAGCATCACCGTAAAGCTATACCTATTTGCTTATTAAACATTTTGGCCAAAGTTCAGGAACGTCTGCTTTATGATCGGTTGCAGGTGCACATGGAGCTCTTGGGTCTAAACCAGTGTCAATATGTATTCAGAAAAGGGAAGTCCATAGATGTTGCGGTTAATAGAGCGCTTCAGATTGTAGAAAATTCGACAACGAAGTATGCAGTCTCACTCATGATTGACATCGCAGGGGCATTCGACAATCTTTGGTGGTCTGCGATGGTCGCAAGCCTTCGAGATCTCAGGGCCCCAAATGTCTTATTAAGAGCTTTGTAGATTATTGTGGTGGACTTACTGTTCAGTGATTCGCGGGGCAGAGCAAGACAATCATAAAGGTTACCAAGGGCTGTTCTCAAGGCACCATAAGTGGTCCACTGTTCTGGAATCGTAATATTGAACCCCAGTATGCATATGCTACTGAGTTGCATACACAGATGGCATCCTTGAGGTTGTGTCTGCAGACGCCAGGGCGAGACTTGAGGAAACGGCGAATTACGTGCTTGCTCAGATTCAGTATTGGTGCAAGAGCATCAAACTGCTATAGATTTTCATAAAACCACATGCACACTTCTGAAGGGAAGACTTTCTCTTGCCAGATATCCTTTCCTGAGGCTGAACTGTCTGTAGATATTTAGGCATTCTTCTAGACGAGAAAAGAAACTTTCTAGAACACGTAAAATCTGTCACTCAGAAAGTGGCCAAAATTATGCATAAGAATGCCCGTGCTGTAACTGCTGACTACGAATTTCCGTTGCATGTGGTGCGATCATATCACAAAGCTATCTTCAACGCTATTGTGGGTTTCGCAGCCAGCGTCTGGACGCATCACCTTAGACTAGGCAGGTACGAAACAATACTGCGATGAATTCGTCGGAGCATACGTCTGAGGCTCACTGGTGCTTTTCGCACTACACATGTAGAGGGTTCAGAGGTGATCCTCCGGTTATGTACGATGGATATCGTGGTACGTTACAGGGCAGTTCTTTATTGGTTGGGACGTGAGCAATATAATCGAGCCATTTGTACGAGATCACAGGAACGCATATTACTGATAAAATACATTTACGAGCCTGGAAGTCAGATGAATGGCAGTCTGACTGGGACACTAGGACCACTGCAAGGTCCGTTTACGGCATATTACCAAGGACCAGGAACAGGCTCGAACTGCGTGACATTGCCCCTACACAAGGTATGGTGTACCTATTGACAGGTGACAGTCCATATCCCAAACATCTTCATCTAGTGGGATGTAGTAACACGCCAATCTGTGAATATGGGGGAGAACGGTTCCGCTGATCACCTCGTTCTCAGATTCCCCCATTTTCATGTAGAGAGACACTGCAGACGATTAGACTGCGATGTACAAGCAACTGTAAGTGATCATAACCTATGGACTAAAGTCAATATCGTGGCACATCGAATATCTAAAAGGCAACTGCTTAACTTTTAGCCTACAAGATCAAGTTGACGCTCTGAATATCAATAGTGTCAACAGGTTACAAGAAACGTTCCCTCAATTATAGATAATGACAGGCACATATAATTTTAATTAAGAGAAACCTCAAATACAAAAGTTACAAAAAGAGAAAAAAAAGAAAGAATGCTATGGCCACTCGCACGTGTATTATAGTTCAAGCCAGCCATTCGCTTGCATATAGGCATTCTGGCTTCACTACTATGTTGTGTGTTGTAATGCCTTTTTTTGCGTTTTTGGATAGGCACTTTTTTTGTAGAGGTATCTGGTTACACCATATGCTCTTCCCATTTTAAGCAACATTTTCTGTCTTGCAGAACTTTCCATAGCATTTTCTTGGATTATCTCCCCAAGATATTAGAATTTTTTTATTCTCTCTATTTGGCCAATACATGTTTTCGGGAATTTTGGAGCATCCTTAACGTTTGTCAAAAATCTTGCTTTTGTATAGAAAGCTTTAACTCAGTTCTCTTGGCTATTTCTTCCACGAGATTTGTTTGCGTTATAGCAGATTCCACGTTTACGTAAAGTATAACAAAATCATCTGCAAAAGGAAGGCAATTGATTTCGATCTTTTTGATTCCTCTTCTTAACATTATCGGCGAAATGTTGTGTTCAATACGTTTCTCGTTCCAAATTCTCACTCTTTCCTGTAATACACTATTAAAAAATTTAGAGACAGGCGCAGGGTACTCGCCCACTACTACTGCATGTTGCTTCTCTCTTCCAATCTGTGAATTATAATCTCCTGCGAGTATCTTTACATGTCTATGTGGTATATTTTTCAGTGTATCATATACACTCCTGGAAATGGAAAAAAGAACACATTGACACCGGTGTGTCAGACCCACCATACTTGCTCCGGACACTGCGAGAGGGCTGTACAAGCAATGATCATACGCACGGCACAGCGGACACACCAGGAACCGCGGTGTTGGCCGTCGAATGGCGCTAGCTGCGCAGCATTTGTGCACCGCCGCCGTCAGTGTCAGCCAGTTTGCCGTGGCATACGGAGCTCCATCGCAGTCTTTAACACTGGTAGCATGCCGCGACAGCGTGGACGTGAACCGTATGTGCAGTTGACATCCTTTGAGCGAGGGCGTATAGTGGGCATGCGGGAGGCCGGGTGGACGTACCGCCGAATTGCTCAACACGTGGGGCGTGAGGTCTCCACAGTACATCGATGTTGTCGCCAGTGGTCGGCGGAAGGTGCACGTGCCCGTCGACCTGGGACCGGACCGCAGCGAAGCACGGATGCACGCCAAGACCGTAGGATCCTACGCAGTGCCGTAGGGGACCGCACCGCCACTTCCCAGCAAATTAGGGACACTGTTGCTCCTGGGGTATCGGCGAGGACCATTCGCAACCGTCTCCATGAAGCTGGGCTACGGTCCCGCACACCGTTAGGCCGTCTTCCGCTCACGCCCCAACATCGTGCAGCCCGCCTCCAGTAGTGTCGCGACAGGCGTGAATGGAGGGACGAATGGAGACGTGTCGTCTTCAGCGATGAGAGTCGCTTCTGCCTTGGTGCCAGTGATGGTCGTATGCGTGTTTGGCGCCGTGCAGGTGAGCGCCACAATCAGGACTGCATACGACCAAGGCACACAGGGCCAACACCCGGCATCATGGTGTGGGGAGCGATCTCCTACACTGGCCGTACACCACTGGTGATCGTCGAGGGGACACTGAATAGTGCACGGTACATCCAAACCGTCATCGAACCCATCGTTCTACCATTCCTAGACCGGCAAGGGAACTTGCTGTTCCAACAGGACAATGCACGTCCGCATGTATCCCGTGCCACCCAACGTGCTCTAGAAGGTGTAAGTCAATTACCCTGGCCAGCAAGATCTCCGGATCTGTCCCCCATTGAGCATGTTTGGGACTGGATGAAGGGTCGTCTCACGCGGTCTGCACGTCCAGCACGAACGCTGGTCCAACTGAGGCGCCAGGTGGAAATGGCATGGCAAGCCGTTCCACAGGACTACATCCAGCATCTCTACGATCGTCTCCATGGGAGAATAGCAGCCTGCATTGCTGCGAAAGGTGGATATACACTGTACTAGTGCCGACATTGTGCATGCTCTATTGCCTGTGTCTATGTGCCTGTGGTTCTGTCAGTGTGATCATGTGATGTATCTGACCCCAGGAATGTGTCAATAAAGTTTCCCCTTCCTGGGACAATGAATTCACGGTGTTCTTATTTCAATTTCCAGGAGTGTAGCTCCTCCCAGAAACTGTCTGCAACTTTCTTGTCTTTCGTGGGTATTGTCCTACTACATTTCTAAATTTCTTTTCTCTGCCTATTTGTGCATTAAAGTCGTATAATAGTAACATGGCGTTCATCTTTGGAATTTTTGATATTTCAGTTTCTAATAATCCCAGAATTCCTGTTTTTTTGTTGATTTTTCTTGTTGTCTTCATTTACTGGTGCATGGCAATTAACAAGTGTCTATACCTTATTGTTGCATTTAACTGGTAGGAAAGATACTCTTTCTAAGGTGGATTTAAATTCTGTTACATTTCCTATTATACATTTATGAACATAGAAAGCTGTACCCAATAATGGCATCTGATTTATAAATTTGATTGCTGGTTTGTCTTTGAAGATTCAGTAGTTGCAAGTATCTACTACATTTTCACCTAGGAACCTTGTTCCTTGCACTGCTAAAATTTAAATTTTGCTTTTCTCTAAAAATATTCCTAATTCTTTTTGTTTACCAGCCTTGAGCAGAAAATTTACATTTAAAGTGTCTGGAAAGAATTTCATTTTGAATTTTATTTTAGAAGGATTCCACGGTTGCTCCGATTCAACCCTCTGATTGCAGTTGTTGGGTCTCCCCAGAACCCTTGGCCCCAATGCACTGCGTAATGCAATGGTGGATTTCTCTTTAGTTACCACCTGAGGGAGTGCATTCGTTTTGTGGACTTTCCATAGTGCAATTGAAGTTGTATTACATACAAAGTAAGGAATTAGATACCACGATAAGATCCGATTGTTAGACCGAAATTTTATTTCTTGTTCGTGGTACACTCCACTAGGCTCTTCCGTTCTCTCCTCCATTGGAAATTAAATCAGACTTCCTCTTCCGCCTTCGAGACCGTTGGCCGTTGAACCTAGGTTTTTAAAGAGGTTGTTACTCCTCCCTCTCCTCCCTCAACGTCATTTGCTAAAGGGGGCCCAGGCTTCGAATCGGTAATAGCAGAGTTATTAATATTATTATTATTATTATTTTAAATTATTCTTATTTTTCTACTGTTCTGTTTTATTTGTACTTTAGTATTACCAGTGGTTGCTGTTAACATGATTTACTACAGCATACATAATATAAAACATTGTATGTCATCAAGATTAATGAATATGTACGACCAGTCTAGAGTTTCCTTTTAAAGGGGCCTAAAATTCATAGTAACAAATAAATTGAATTGAATTGAAATAATTGAATTGTCCGTCAGATCTCCAGGTCAAAGTGAGATGGCGTTCCCTCATGCAGGAAAATTATATCATTCGAATCTCTTAAAGTTGAAGACTCAACCAGATCTGTAAAATATCCACGTCTTAAAATTTCAATTACGTTTGTTTATCGAAAAAAGAGGCATAATTATATATTAGTTACGGAAATGGCGCGAAACACACATCTCCGAGAGAATCTCTACCATGTTAGTCGACCACATAAACGTTTTCACTCCTGTAAGTTTTAAAATTTTGTGATTCACCTCAGCAATAGAATCATCATAAACTATTTGTCGTTTGCTGCAACTGTCGTCATTCATAACATGCTGGGCAGCAGTATCAGACTGTAATCATTTGTTAGGTTAGCGTACGTAATGCCTGCAGGAGCCGCAATATGCACTTTGTTGTTTACATAGAAATAGTGGAGAGGTCAGTAACGGCTCAAATTATGGATTTCCTTGTATTCTAAAAGAACTCATCGCCTATCAGCTCAACTCCATGTGACGACGACCAATCCTTTTCCATTTGCGTATGTAATAAGCTTCTAACTTGTCTTAGTCACTCTGCATATGAAGAGGCCACTGTTTCGATAGCAAAAATCAAGTCGTTCTTGAAAAATAGATTTACACTTCCCAAACTTCCACTCGTCCTGAGACGCACCGTATTCCGTTGAACTAGCTGCTTTGAGTTAGGTACGTAATATATTGGTATCTATACCTTTATCAGTCTGTTTAAAAGAAATTATCGAACTATAGTATACGCAACATGTATGTATTATTTCTGCATCATACCTCTGCCCTATTTTAAAAAATCGTGAAGTATCACCCTTTGTAATGAAGCTTACCGAGGCTAACTAGTTTCTGGAGAACAATATGTGTCTGTCCATCGAAAAGTGTTATACAGGACAACGCAAAGCCTGTAAGTTTCTTACATCATGCAATTGAGGAACCCTGGATGCATATCTCTGCCACTTTCATTCACATTCAGAAGTTGCGTTCCTCACTTTTTAAGGCTGCTTACAAGCTGACGTTAGTACGCCGATTCAGCCTCGCAATTTTCGCTAAAATGGACGACGATCGCGCCGTCAAATGAGAAATTAGACTGATCAATGGTTAAGAAGTCCCGGGTTCCCGGGTTCGATTCCCAGCGGGGTCAGGGATTTTCTCTGCCTCGTGATGACTGGGTGTTGTGTGATGTCCTTAGGTTAGTTAGGTTTAAGTAGTTCTAAGTTCTAGGGGACTGATGACCATAGATGTTAAGTCCCAAAGTGCTCAGAGCAATTTTTGGTTAAGAAGCAGAGGAAGAAACGGGCCTTTTCGTTTTTATGTATGAGAAATTAAGAGAAAAATCTCCAAAACTATTTAATTATTACACAATGTGTGCAACGCCTTTTACATCGTGTGCTGTTGCTCTCCGCATACTGATACTGGCTGTTCAGTACCGACCGGCCGCTGTGTCACACTCTGCTAATGTCGTCGTTCAGACGCTGTGTGGAGGCGCCGAAGCCGCTACTTGTGTCTCACGTAGCTCCTCAGCTGGCACCACGTGGCGGATGGCATCGCGCTCCACCGCCCCAGTCATCCCACCGAGGAAAAAAATCCGTAGCAAACACCACGAATTGAAGATATGTAAATTTTATGAACTTGGACGTCACAGCGGTATTCCTTGCACACTAACAGTCCTAAAAGATCTCTTACAGAATTCTATCCCTTGCATATTTTCGGTAGAAAATGGACGTCAAAAAAAGGCAGTTTGCCAACACTGTAACCACGCATATGACAAGTGTCTTCAGTCAGTACTGTATAACTGTTCTGTCCAATTAGGACGCTAGGTATACTGTTATCATAGAATTCTAGACTTCGTGAGTTCGACTGCGGAGGTAGGTGAATTTTTTTTAATCAAAATGTTTATCACTTTGCGTGCAACAGGCTCTGTTTCAAGTAGACATTTTTCGTCCGAGCGTGCACGTCAACAAACTTTTCAAGAACGTGAAGAAATTATCGCAAGTGTTGAGCGAAGTCCCAGTACGACCATACGAAGAATGTCCCTATGTATCAGTGTTCCACAGACATGTGTATGGGAAACATTAAATGCGGAAAACCTGTATCCATTTCACATACAGCGTGTCCAAACTCTCCACGTTGGCGACAATGCCCAACGACTTCAGTTCTGTCACTGAGTAATTGAGAATAGTCATTTGCTTCCATACGTACTGTTCACTGACGAAGCCCAGTTTTCACGACTTGGAATAAGCAACACGCGCAATAATCATCCATGGTCACGGGAAAATACACACGCTTTAGTGTATAGCAATTTATAAATTCGTTTTGCCATAAATGTTTGGTGCGGCATGATCGGTAACCTTATGTTAGGTCCATTAATTATCAATCAGCGACTGACGGGAGAGAGGTACTTGCATTTTTTGGAAAATTCATTTGTGGAACTATTGGAAGACGTTCCCTTAGCCAAGTGAACTGGAATGTACTTTCAACATGACGGTGCCGCTTCACATGTTCCCTTACGTGTAAGGGACCATCTCAACCGCACCAAACGTAATCGCTGGATTGGCCGTGGCGGTGGTATTAACTGGCCTCCAAGATCAACTAACCTTACACCTTTGTATTTCTGTTTATGGGGTTGGATGAAATAAGAGGTGCACAAAGTAAAGGTAAATACACGAGATGAACTGCTTCGTCGCATCATGGATGCTGCTGAATTCATTAGGAACCAACCACAGGCAATTGAACAAGCAACACAACATGTTATCGCTAGAGCGCAAAAGTGCATTGATGTTCATGGTGGAATTTTCGAACTTGTTCTGTGAACCGTACTACGTTTGTACGATAAGTGTTAAAACCGTTTGTAAAAGACGTGGCACGTCTTTTTCAACTCAATACATGTAACATGCATGTTGTAATGCATTATGTACTAAATGCAAAGAAAATAAACAGTATGTAAAAACGTGTAACGTAACTGTACTTCTCTGTAACATTGTTTTCAAGAAAATCAAGTTACGGTCCAGTTGCATTGCGTATACGTTCACTTTGTGCACATCAATTTTGCAGAATTAAAGTTCCTTTCAATACCCATACCTCCCTAACGAAGCATTTGCGGACCTACGTTCATATAACATTTTTTGTTCAGAATTACTTATACTGTCACTGTGTAAAATATTGACCTTTCCTCCCAGAACACTGTGTACAGCAATGACAGCAATTCTTTAAGAACAAAATATTCCTTTTTGGGTGGAAACATTTACTCTGTTGTGTTCCACATACTACACCCCTACATGCTTTCCGGCCGATTGTCAGCACTGTATTACTTTTCTTCAAATACATCCCACCCCTCAACAAAAAGTTCCTTCTTGGAATATCATTGTTTCTTTTACCCTAGATACTCCCACTGCAGCCTGGAAAATACATAGTCACATCTCGTAAGTGTATTGTTTTGCCCTACTTTATCAACTACATTCGAACCCAGTTTGCAGTATAGCCTCTGCCATAGGTCCTTTCGATTAGTAACAACTATCATGCTTATCAATCCCATGTCCGTTGCATTTCTTTACTGCATCTTGTCGCCAGTAGGTGTAGCAACCCCCTCCGCAGGTAGTTTCCACACTCTGTTACTATTCGACTAGTAATGCCCTTCGGCTTTCAGTCTACTACCACTACTACTACTACTATTACTATTTTTCATTATATTATTGGCAAAATTAGCAGCAAATTTTTTATTTCTTTTTGATTACATAAGTTCACGACAAGTTTGTTTCGATATCTGTGGAGTGACGTCCATAAATTATCTTGGAACGTAGTTCCTTCTATGTTCTATGTTGTTAAAATAGATCACACATTTACTTTTTATATAAATTTCGTGTTACTTTTTGGCAGTTGAAAACGACAAATAGTTCCAATGATGTTTTATTGCCATCATCATTATTATTATTGCCTACATAGTTTGGATTTCGTAGAAATGTAGGAACACGCGAGGCAATGCTGACTACGACTTTTCTTAGAAGAGAGGTTAAGGAAAGACAAACCTACATTAATACCATTTACAGACTTAGAGAAAGCGTTTGACAATGTTGACTGGAATACTCTCTTCCAAAGCCGGGGAGCGAAAGGCTATTTATAGTTTGCACAGAAACCCGATGGCAGTTATAATAGTCAGAGGGCATGAAAGGGAAGCAGTGGTTGGGAAGGGAGGGAGACAGGGTTGTAGCCTATCCCCGATGTTCTTCAATCTGTATATTGAGCAAGCAGTAAAGGAAACAAAAGAAAAATTTTGAGTAGGAATTAAAATCCATGGAGGAGAAATAAAAACCGTGAGGTTTGCGGAAGCAAAGGACTTGGAAGAGCAGTGAAAAGGAATGGACACTGTCTTTAAAGGAGGATATGAGATGAACATCGACAAAAGAAAAAAAAAAAGGAAAATGGAATGCAGTCGAATTAAATCAGGTGATGTTGAGGGAATTAGATTGGAAAAAGAGAGACAAAGTAGTAGATGAGTTTTGCTATTTGGTCAGCAAAATAGCTGATAATGGTCGGAATATGAAATGTAGCCTGGCGAAGTCAAAGAAAGTGATTCTGAAGAAGGGAAATTTGTTAGCATCGAGTATAGATTTAAGTGTCAGGAAGTCTTTTCTGAAAGTATTTGTATGGAGTGTAGCCATGTGTGGAAGTGAACATGGACGATAAACAGTTTAGACAAGAAGAAAATAGAAGGTTTTGAAATGCGATGTTACAGAAGAATGCTGAAGATTAGATGAGTAGATCACGTAACTAATGAGGAGGTACTGAATAGAATTGGGGAAAAGAGGAACTTATGGCATAACTTGACTGGAAGAAAGGATCGGTTAGTAGGACACGTTCTATGGCATCAAGGCATCACCAGTTTAGTATTGGAGGAAAGTGTGAAGGGTAAAAATCGTAGAGGGACACCAAGAGGTGAATACACTAAGCAGACTCAGAAGGATGTAGGTTGCAGTAGTTACTCGGAGATGAAGAGGCTTGCACACGATCGAATAGCATGGAGAGTTGCATCAGACCAGTCTTTGGACTGAAGAGCACAACCACAACCACAACAACAACAAAACATGGATGAGGAAAAATCTTGTCTATTGCTGCTAGGGAAACGGCGTAGTTGAAAACTGACGCCTTTCTCGCAGCAGTGTTGAGCTGAATAATGGAGAACAAAAGCTGCTTTCTACAAAGCTGCATTCTACACAGCCGATTACATGTTAAGAACATCACATACATATGACTCTTTCTTGAATCATTAATTATTCATCGTCATTCTGTTTCCTCCAAAAGTACTCCCAAAGTGTTCTGAAAATCTTCAAATCGTTTTGAATTTGTCAAGACATGTGCTGCTACTTAAATTTCGGTTTTAAGAACTCAAAGTTTATCTCCATAACTCCGTTTGTAAAAACACCACCAAAAACAACCTGCAAAATCACAGGTGCCGACTCCATGGGGCCTGAGTTCACTCAAAAATTTGTTTGGCGCGGCGGACCCCCCCCCCCCCCCCAATAATTTAAGAAAATTATTAGTTATATTATGCTTTGTAAAATCACAAAATTATGTTGGAATTTTTTATTTTCCTTGTTTGACGGTAGTTACCTTTTAAAATACATCCAGTAATGAGTTAAAACGAATAATTATTACGGTAGTAAGCAGGTTAACTGAAGACGAGTGGTGTGAATCATGATACTGTTACGGTGCTGCGGGCACACTTAGAATTTGACCCGTTGCGCTTCGGGAAAAGTCTGGCGCCGGCGGGCTAGCTCTGAGGCCGCGGCGACATCAAAAGGACTGGAGCAGAAGCGGCTGGAACCCTCCGCCTCTTGTCGGCTTGACGCTTCCAGACAATACGGCGCCGCGGCTATATAAAGCCCACCCTGCTGTCGCAGTCATTCCGCGTGGATAGTTTCGTTCAGTGTACGCTGAAGATGTGCTTAGTGTTCCGACTTTAGTGTCTAGTGGACTATTTTATATGACTGTATTTTATTTGTTTATTTTGGTCTCTTAGTGTATTGTGAATTAAGTTTGCAATGGATAAATTCGTTACAAAAAGGGGCGCTTGGAAGTTAATGATACTGGAAGTCAACCTCCATCAATTACTGCGTCGTCAAATACTTCGTCGTCTTCAGGAGAGAACCGTTCACAGTCGAAACCTGGACAATTCGGTAAGGGAAGATCATTTCAGAAGTCGTGGTTGATCAAATATACATGGCTAGAATATGAAGCATCTCCCGAAAAAGTTTTTTGCAAAATCTACAAAAAAGCAGCTGCTAAAAATCTATTACAATTTTCTTCAAAAAAAGAAGATGCATTTACTTCCATAGGGTTTTCTAACTGGAAAAAGGCTTTGGAAAAATTCCATATTCATGAAAATACGTTTACGCATAAAGAAGGTGTTCTGCAACTAAATTCTATCACTGACCGAAGTGCGGCCTCCCAGTTGAATGAACAGTTATGAAGAAAGGCCGTTTAGCTCTTGAGACAATTTTTACTACACTTTTGGGAATTGTGTTTAAAAGAAAAACCTTCACAAGTTGATGATCCTTCGCTTCCTCGGAATCGAAGTATACCAAAGAAGTATGAAAACAACGAAGCCAGCTCACCGCACACTTTCAAACCCCCAAAGGAATACTACAAAGCTATTTACATTGAAGTTTGTGAAACGGTGCAATCTTGCATTACTGAGCGGTTTGCTTCAACTGGACTCACACAGATCATTGCAGTTGAACAAGAGTGCTTGCTTTAGAGCGGTGATAAAAATTTGGCAAAATCAGCTGAGTTTTTCAGAAATGACCTAGACATTGAGTGAAATGTTTTGTGAAGTAGTGAAGTGCATTATGCTTCTCCGAGTAGTTCCATTCATGACAGCAACAGCAGAACGGTCATTTAGCGCCCTTAGATGTCTGAAGTCATATCTCCTATCAACAATGGGACAGAAGAGATTGGACAACTTCGTTATTCCTCATGCCCACCGAGATGTTTTGGATGAATTGGATATCCGACCAGTCATCAACGACTTCATATTCAGTAATCCAGTCAGACAGTCGACATTTGCACCTTTCTAAAGACACTCTAGCCCTAATAATTGCATTTAGAGCAATATTAAAAATATTTATAAAATAGAGAATTAAATACATACATAAAGTTTTCAGTTTCAAAATATTAGTACTAGTTTAGTACTATATTACTATAGTACTGTATTAGTTATTTTCAAATACTTAAATATTATTAGGCTGTAAAACCCAATTAAAACGCGCTATTTACATACTTTTTGACTGAAAGTATTAGGCATACTGTATTAACTTTATTAACTGTATAAAATCATTAACTTCGAGATATTGTTTTTATTTAATGAACCCTGAGCCTTATTCAAAGTAAGCTTAAATTAGCTATTTCACTCATTAATCAAAGTGCTATCACTGTGCGACAGCAATATTTTATGTTTTATTCTTTTAATGATGGTTTAGGATTTATTTAAATATAATTTCTGTCTTTTCAGAGCTATATATTCACTGCTCTGTAATAGTCTATAAGCATGATTACTACTGTTAAATTAAATTAGCATTTTACGAAAATACTGTGCGTGTTTATGTTTTGTTTCTTTTTTCAAAGTAAAAAATGTGTAGGCTTGTCGAATTTCCCGCAGTGTCGAATTATCGAGAGTCCAGTTTTCGGGGATCTAATGTTGATCATATGACTTTACAATTCTTTAAAAAGCTTTAAAACTCACTACTTTTCATCTAAAATTTAGAAAATTTCTCGGAGCAAGACCCCCAGTATGCCCCCCCCCCCCCAAATATTTTTTATAAGTCGGCGTCTCTGTGCAAAAGGGTTGACGTACGGGTAGGGACAACAGTCCATTTCGACTAACGAAGTGTTCACGTGCACTTTTCTACGCATTTGCAATGTGGAAGATCTGATAGCACGTTCCATCCTGCTCTAATAATTGGCGATGCAGTTATGCTCCGAAGCTTTCAGAGAGGCACGAGCCAGTGAGTCTTTAAATTTTTTAGGGTAGGCTGAGAATTAGAATTGCGATAAATGAAAAAAAAATCTTAAAACAAATCTTGTAAAACGGAAACACTGCCCAAGGAACTTGGTTACATATTTCTACTAAGACTGAAACTACTACCGAAACTGTGATAAATAAATGCTTAAAAATATCAAGCATCTACACATTCATAAAAATATAATACATAGTAATGCACCGTTACATATGTTTATAAATTTGTTCTATCCTCCAACCCTTTTTCAGAGTGTAAACATTGATAATAAGAGATATGAAATCCTGCCGATTAGTTGAAGATTTCCCGTTTCCCTTTTCTATAGCCAAAATCGCCAAGTTTGACAGTCTGTCATTTGCCACTGTGGTGCGAAGGTAGGCTTTAACGCGTTTTGATGTACTCACGCTTCTTTTGCAAGACGCAGTGGTTGTTGGAATTGCAAGAACCAACGACAGTAATTTCACACATTCAGAGAACATAATTTTAATCCATTGTTTATAATGGTAAGGAGGTCCTGAGGCTCTGGAAGTTTATCCTCACTGCTGTAAATAAACATAAGTTCTCTTTTCAGTTTTCCATTGTCAATAAAGGATATACTTTACGTAGTTCTTTAACTTCACGTATAGGGAAATCGTTTGTCCTACGATAACCTGAGAACGTTTTCTCGATTACACGTTCTGTGGAATCTGTTTTATGGAAGTTCTGGAATCTAGTTTCAATGTTTACTACTACTGTGTCAATTATTTTGAATACTACCCTTCTCAATTTCTGAATACTTACTTCTGTTTCGTTAAAATTTATTTCAGATACTTCTGTTAAATGTATAAGGCTCTTAGCACCCACTATGCATTTCAGAATAATTTCTTCACATATTAGTCATTCACCAGCTTTAATACAGTTTTCAATTTCAAGCTTACAGCGTCTTATATCCACAGTTTTACTTTGAAACATGTCAAACAAGAAGCTTGTATGCAGGAAAATGGAACTCTACAGCTGCAGTAGAAAAAGAAAAGTCTGGTCATCTGAATACTATCTAGCCCAATTGCTTGATGTAAAGAATTATAATCTCAACGCTGCGTTCACACTGCCGGCCGGGCCGGGCTGACGCGTACTGGCTCGGCTCGTGCCTAGCCAGTTCAGGCCGACGAGTAGTGCATTCACATTGCGCGCCGCGCCGAGCCGGGACGGCAAAATGGGGGAAAATCCACTTCTCCGATTTTCATGTTCTAAAAATTCTTAGCGGTATATAAGACTTCGCCACATCGTTTTATGAACTTATTTTTTCCTTAAAAGCGTTACTTTCGTCGTGAAAAAAGAAAAAGTCTACTTTTCGTTTCGCGTGATTTCTTAGTTTCGTAACGCTTCCCATCCGATTTTGAAGAAAGTATGCGGCTAAAGAATCTGATTTTTGTACATGTGGTAGTGCAACATCTTAGCTTCGTATTGAATCATTTATCTTTCCATATTTCTTAACAGTCATTGTGAAATCATGCTATTTGTCAACGTTGTGCACTTGATTTACAAATCTTGTAGTGAAAAAGTTATGTAGCGGGTAGCCTACTGTTAGATCCGTTTTAGACCATACATTGTTGGGAATGAAATGTAGCTAAAAGCACCAAAAAGTTTTTGAAATGATAATGAAACTGATATCTGTCTCTGGTCTCAAGTAATGCGAGCTATTCAGTGGCGTCAGTGCCACGTCCGCAAGCCACGGAGTTTGTGCGGTTACAGCTTGGTTTAGTGTAGTCATATAATGCAGGACAGAAAAAAACTAATTACTAGTGATCAGCGCAGACCTAGTGCCGGTCCCTCTTATTATTTTAATGGTCTCATTCTCTAGATAAATCCAAATGTATAAGAATTTTTCCCTCGGCTACTGGACAATCATCTGCTATGCTTTTATAATTGGCCACACGTTGCATCACAAAAGACAAACAATTATTTGTCATCTACATCCTACAATTAGTATGCTGTACATTTCGTATTTCGAACTAAAAGATAACTGAAGCGCAATTCTGTAGTCTCGTTGTCTACTTTGACAGAAAAAATAATGGAGAGCTAATGAAACTACTGTAGATCGGCACAGATGTGCGTTTCATTGTTCTTCATTGTTTTTTTTTTCTTCTGTGGCGGGCTGCGCTGCACTGTCAAGGTAATCCCCACTCTTTGGCTAAATGGCTGGTGGGAGGCCAAATAAATAAATTTAAAAAGATCCCCACCCTTCGACAGCTGACAAGCAAGTCAGTAGAAAACGCAGCTGCAGTCAACAGTTGCTCGCCTTTAGCTAGTCTGTGCTGTCGTGTAGAACAATGTCTTCACTCTTTTATTGGTATTGTTTTGACTCTGCAGTAACTCGTCGAGTTTTGAGGTACAGAAGAACTAGGAGGTTATGGATGAATCCCATAAATAGCGACAGACATTTAGGAGAGTTTTTTTCTTTATATGAAGAACTTAAAAACTATCCTGAAAAATTTTATTCAAATTACAGAATGAATCATAATACATTTCAGTATGTGCTGCAGAACATTCAAGACAAAATTTCTAAACAGAACACAAATATTCGCAGACGTATAACAGCAGAAGAAAAATTGTGTATAACAATAAGGTAAGATTCGTTTGTACACACTTTTTGGTTTGCAGTAGAACTTTGTACAGCATTCACTACCCCCCATTAATTGTAGTCATGCTTTTGTATTTTAAATTTCACAAACGCTTACCTCTGAGGGGAAGAGAGTTTATGGGACTCCTGAGAATCATTAGTGAGTAATTAGTTTCGTCATTTTGGGTAATGTCTTGCTGTGCCTTCAACGAAGAATCGCAGAAATCCTCCTTCAGAATTTTCCAACTTTTTTCTTCTTTTTTCTTCATGATGCAGCGCTTGGCAGTGGTGATTGTTCATCAGGTGGAGCCACTGATGACCTCACAGAATTCTTTTCATTACCTTGTAAGATAGACAGATTGATAGGCGAAGAGTTTTGAGATAATGCCCTTTGACTCAGTGGTTCTATTTCCACTGATAAGGAACTGCCACAGCATGACTTTACAATGCATTATCATCTGGTAGGGACACATTTACGTCCCTCAGTGACACTCATATCTGTCTCCGTTTACAAGTAAATGCGAACTATTCAGTGGCGGCAATGCCGCGATCGCTGGCAAGCTATTGTTGTAAATGCATGTAAATACTGCAGATTAAATAAACGAAATAAAAGTAATTTCGCATGTATCATTATAATAAACGTAATTTTTCCTCACTGATTGTGAAATGTGAGGTAACATTTTAAAATAAAAGACGTGTGCAGTCACACTTGTGAAGAAAGCAGAAGGGAGACGTGTGATGCGTGTACTGCAGAAGCTGTAGTGCTGCTCCACAGGCTCGCGCCTGCCGTCGGCTCGCGCCGGCAATATTAAACACTCGGGATGTCGCCGGCTCGGCTCCGGGAGGCTCACGCCGTGTCGGCGCGGCCCGGCCGCCAGTGTGAACACCGCAATTCAAAACCATGTGTTTGACATCGAAGCGGGCGGCGGCCCGGCCAGGCTCGGCTCGGCCCGGCCGGCAATGTGAACGCAGCCTTATGCAGGCTGTAGAACTCCAGTCCGCAACGTGAAAGAAACGGGCTTACTGTGCACGGTCGTAACAAGCACAGATTTCCGAGCTGCTATTGGTTATAGAACTCCAGTCCGCCACGTGAAAGAAACGGGCTTACTGCGCATGGTCGTAACAAGCACAGATTTCCGAGCTGCTATTGGTTACAAAGCAAGAGGAGTGATGCATTATACCGGCAGGTGAATATACGAAGTTCAGTCGTAAAATATTTGGCTCAAATGTCTCTGAGCACTGCGCGACTTAACTTCTGAGGTCATCAGTCGCCTAGAACTTAGAACTAATTAAACCTAACTAACCTAAGGATATCACACACATCCACGCCCGAGGCAGGATTCGAACTTGCGACCGGAGCGGTCGTTCGGCTCCAGACCGTAGCGCCTAGAACCGCACGGCCACTCCGGCCGGCTATGGACGAATTATTTTGAATTTTTTTGGTAGGCTCGGCCTAAGAGCCTTAAACGTATAAAGTGCAATTCGTCTCATATTTGTACTGTCAATTGTGTCAGTCAACAAGATCCCGATAATGAGCACTGCAGCGAGCCATTAACTTTGTAAAAAGTTTTTTCTGAATTTAGGATCAAGCCACACGACTGAATACCACATTTAAATTTAAAATCCTCTCTGGAGTCGTATGGCGTAAGACAAGAGAGAATCGGGCATTCTGATATATGTGGCATATACAGGGTGATTCCATGATGATATTACAAACTTTCATATAATTTGTGGTAAGGGACCCTGTTCTGGAAACAAATGAATCAAAAGTTATAAGCAAAAATCGATATGATACCTCTGATAGTTGAATAAATGTGCTGTTACAGCTGCTGCTAAGATTGTTAAATTTGCAGTGCTGGCATGGACTAAAACAAGAAAAAGATGTCTTGCAAACATTGGCTGTAAAACGTATACCTTATGAGCTGTGGACATTTGTTCAGCAGAAGATGTGTTTCACAGTAGCGAAGATGAACAAGTGCCCATAGCTCTTAAGGTATGCATTTTAGAGAAGGATTTTCACTCATAACTTTCGACTCCGTCGTTTCTGGACGAGGGCCCCTTACCCAGAATTAATACATTTACCCTTCTCCATCATCCCAGAAAGTTTTGTAATATCATCATGGAATCATCCTGTATGTCACGTACCTCTCTTCACTAGGACCCTGGATTGATTTCAAAAGAACTTGGTACACATACTATTGGGAAAGAAATCTTATGCGGGTACAAATCACCAACCTCCCACTATGGTGGGGGTCATGGACTGAGAAGGGGGAGGAGGTGGTGGACGGAGAGGCGAGATGAAGAGATGGACCGAGAGGGGATTAGGAGGAGTTGAGCAGAGGGAAAGGGAGGAAAAGTTTGACAGAGAGAGGGAGGAGGACATGTATAGAGAGCGGGAGGAGGACGAGGTGGATAGAAAGAGGATGAGGAGGAGACTGACACTGAGAGGTGGGAGGAGGAATGGACAGAATGAGGAGGGAGGAGGAGATGGACAGAGACTGGACTAATACAAGATTTGCATAGATATATACCCGGGCAATGCCGGGTTTCTCAGCAAAAAAAAAAAAATAAATAAATAAAAATAAAAAATGCATTTAAACCAGGAATCCAGTTTACGAACCAAGTATTGTATCGCAAAACCCTAGCATCTGCCCTAACTGGCAATACAGATATACAGTACTGAATGAAGATTCTTGCTGCACACGTGACTAGTGTTTCCAAATTGCCTTTCTCTCACGTCCATTTTCGAACGAAAATGTGCACGAATGAAATTTTTTGGGAGACACTTTTTGAGTGTTAGTATAAAAGGAGTCGCTCTGTGGCGTCAAAAGTGCGCGGTTTGTAGTTCACCTTGTAAATGTAAAAAGATGCAGGAAGTGCGTGAAGCATCAATCGCTAACTGCTAACGAACAAACGCAGTGCAATCTGCCTTGGCGGCAGCGGCCTACCGACACTGTCTACGCTGTTGAATTTGCTAGTGAGTTATGTCGTCAAATGCGCCGTTCGCTGCTATAGGTCGCGGAACAGGCGGGTGCACTGCTTTTGACGCATGATGTCTTGCAAGAACAGTGTACCAAGTGACAAATGCGACTTATTCGCCGTGCTAATCCCACGACCAGTTCGCCAATGTGACTGTGAGAAGGGAGCCTCATGTGCCAGTACGAGTATAATTCTTCACTGAACCGTCTTTAAAATTCGAAGAAACTACAATCTGACAACATTTTCCGTCTTCCTGAGTTTACAAGTCATATTGACTCCACATTCAGTGAAACACTTGTTATAGTTTGAAATGAGAACTATACAATAAAACAAAATTTAATCAATAGTAGAAACTAACAAACGTAGACGTACGATAGTCGATTTCCCAGTCGAACACTGTTCAACAATTCGCAATACTTTGCTATGCGAGTGACATGACGCTACTTACAGTTCCGATTACAATTAATAAAGAATTATTATCGAACTGAGAGAAGCTAGAACTTTTAACAGGGGTTACTGACATTTCGCACGCCGGCAAGAAAAGTGACACAGCTCAACAACACAGTACTTCAGAAAACTCGACTTTAAAAATGAATTCTACGAAACTTATACCAAAACAGTATAAGCTTCTTTTAAATTTCAAGTATGTATTGTTGGCAGTAAATTCCATTATATTTTTTTAGTGCAAGTTGTGGCACTTCACACGTATTTTTCAGTGACAAATTAAAAATTGCCGTTTGTCGACAAGTGTCACTTTTCTTGCCGGCGTGCGATTTATTTAGTTGCTACCTGTTGAATTTCAGTGCCATTACGTTTTCCGGCTACAGTAAGGCTACGTTCGTGAGGGACGGAAGCTATATCCGATGGGTTTTCCTTACCGAATGGCTCATACATATTTATTGGTCTCTGTAGGCGGATGTCTTCGCTCCTTTAAACAAAGTTATGGATCTGTGTGGTTTAGCGAAGCAGTTTTCCCGTTCGCCATACATGTTGTTAGGCCTCCGTTAAGTGCGGCAGGAAACAGGTGTAAAGGATTTCCTTGCCACGTTTTGCTGGAGGCCTGCATAAATCGAATGTTAGCTCTCCGATTCTACTTCACAGTGATGGCTTTGCAACAATGGCGCTAACAGCTCTCTGTGTCGTTTATTCCTCGAGCGTCCCGGGACACGAATGCCATTTGTAGTGCAACTATCAAATACGCAAATTTCTGCCCTGTTATGTCGCAATTTACTTGGTTCACCGTTGCGACACCTTCTTGTGTGAACACGATATTCTGTTTCACACACAAGTGTCTCAGTGACAAACGGCAGTGGCATCTACATCTACACACATACTCCGTAAGCGAAGGTGACTTTGCACCAATATTTGCGATTTACTGTCCTATTACATTCACAAATGGAGGGAGGCCAAATTAGTGGCTATATGCCTCTGCACGCCCCTTAATCTCTCTCGATTTGTTCCCATCACCGCTATGCGAGATATATGATAGTGAAAGTAGAATAGTCGCGTAGTCTTCACAGAAGTCATCTCTAATTTTGCGCTACAGGTTTCGCTAGAACGTTATCTTTCCACGTAAGACAAACAGAGCATTTCTGTAACAATGTTGTGTGGGATTTATTGACCTGTTACAATCCTGACAGCGCATCTCTCTACACCTTCCATGTCTGCTGTAATACGCTGGAACTGTATCCAAGAAATGGTCGCATAGCCGCACTGTAGTGTTGTATGCGAAGTGACTTACTAGAACTGGTCGGACTAGCTTCTGAGAAGTGTTTCCAGACCTCAGCTACCGATTTTAGATTCTGAACACATCGATTTGTAAACTTGTTGTAGTTTTATGTCCAAACAGTACCGCAGTATTTTCGAAGAGTACGAATGCCGACGCATTTGTTCATGACGTCTGACTATATAGTGGAACGTGTCAGTTGGTATAGAAGAAACCAGACAATTGCGAGTAGGACTCGAGGTCTGACGGTTCCACACCAATTACATTATGTATTTAGACAGTTCATTTATAGGTCCTGACAAGTGAGTTTGCGAGTATCAAAATAGGAAACACAAATGGCCGTATCTTTTGATTACATTGACTTAATTTTTTACACCGCTAAGGGACCGTAGACCCTAGTATTTGACATTCAACTTGATCCATCTACCGATTCCTGAGAGACAGACTACAAAGTGAGTCTACAAGGGTTACGTTTTGAACGACAGAGGCACAGAATCCTAAAAAAAGACATATTTTGTCAATGAAATACTACCATATGTTGACCTTTTACATGAGGGGCTTAAATATATTGTTACTTAATACACCAACATTCGTTTTAATTGGCTACGTACACACACAAATAAATTCTAAATTTGCCTAGGGTGCAAAATTCATGTCCTTATATTTTGCGAGTGTCTAATCGTTAATATTCAATGCACCAAATCGGAAAATGAAACTTTTTTCGCCTTCTTACCATTATGTTGATAGCAATTTATGTTTACCGCTCGGAAAATGAAAAAAAAATACTGTAAAACCAATGTGCACTCAATAGATACGTGGTACCATTCCTTTTAAATGCAAGCAACTTTTAGTCAAGTTTATGTAGGTTATGTAACCTATTACACAGCCACTAAATGAGTTTATAACCTTAAAAATCAGAAGGAAAAAACAGAAAAAGTTCCCATTTCGGTTCGATGAGGAACGATTTGGAGTTTAACGTCCGATCTTAAATCAGTACATTTTTCTTGTTTCTTTCATCAATTTAAAACGTACTCTTGAAAATATTTTAATGTAGATTTGAAAATACACTTACTGCGAATATACAGCTGCAATGACGTGAATTTTCATTCCTATAAAATGTAAGTAAAACGTGTTAACATTCTTCCGTTAATGGCTGAAACTTACGGAAAACGTGTCACAGATGTAACAGCTAACAAGCTATTGCAAAGATGTTAATTCAGTATCGATTCCAGAAGCCATGTTTTCTTCAGACTGTTAGAAATAGACTTAATTTTATAAATTAGTTTAGTTCTTTTTCCTGCCGATCCAAGAACTCCGTTTATTGCGTTTATCGAGTAATTAGATGCTTTCAAAAACTGCGACCGAATTTTCGTGCGTAAATTTTTAAATTCACACGTATGTCATTTAATTGTTGTCCAGAGGTGTCAATATGGTTAGCTTTCGGCGATTTGTCGAAATGGTTCAGGCTGTTGAGTTTTTGAGCACACGTGGAAGAGCTCGAGGAGTTTACGTCACAGCTGGGGAAATTTCGGGCTCGACCGGAGTTTTGGATCGCGATCTCTAATGGTACTAGCGCCACGACGAATCTTAGCGCGTAATTGATTCTGGCGGTTGTGATCATAATTTAGTATGAGAACTCTTATTGAAAAACTGTTCAAATACAACAAGTGTTCGTGCTGTGTTAGAACTGAATGCTATTTATTTCTGTGCTTTTTTCTCGAAATTGTCTAAAAACTTGTTGTTGCATCTAGATCGTAATTTATCGCGTACTGCTTGCTCTTCGCGACGCGCGAGTCAAAGTAACGTCATTGTTCAGCCATGCTTGATGAGTGTCGAGCTCTGCGACGTATCAAGAAATTTCGGCTCCCTTAGACCGCGAGTTTCATTTTTTCCTCATACAGACAAAATGCATCCATGAAACGAGTGCCGCACCTTCTACCTGTTTCGACAATATAGTGTGCAGGACTGCATCCATAACGTACATAATTTATGCCACTATTTTCTTTTTTAGATTTTATGTTATGAATTAGTGGATGTTTGAACTCGTTGTTCCATGTGTACGATGCCCCCCCCCCAAAAAAAACTGGCAATTTAACTAAGAAAATAGATATGAAACTGTCTTTCTCCACCAACAATTTATTCATCCATTCAGTCAATGCCAGACAGAGAGCATTTGCACGTTGAGTGTATGTCCATGAATGTATTTCGGAAATGTAAGGAGTTCTAGAGAAACTTTTTGCATTTCTTGCACCTCTGTTTTTCAGACCCAGATAGAAGCGTATTCTTATCACGAACTACTTTTTTCTTTCACAATAAAATCAAACATTTGTTGAATTTATTGTGTGTTGGTTTTGTTCATTAGCGGACTAATAGTGCATCACTTAAATATGGAGTGACTCATTTCACCGCCGGCCGAGATGGCCGAGCGGTTGTAGGTGCTACAGTCTGGAACCGCGCGACCGCTACGGTCGCAGGTTCGAATCCTGCCTCGGGCATGGATGTGTGTGATGTCCTTAGGTTCGTTAGGTTTAAGTAGTTCCAGGTTCTAGGGGACTGATGACCTCAGACGTTTAAGTCCCATAGTGCTCAGAGACATTTGAACCATTTTTGAACTCATTTCACCCATCCTAAATTAGGTTAACCCTTTTTGTCACAATTATGGTTCACGTAGGTACTGAGGAAGCAAGTTCACACCCGAGACCTTCTTATCTTTTCCTGCATGTGGCAGAGGAAAACTGTGCGCCTAATTGGGATAGCTGTTTTCACGAGCAGTGAACGCAACGTATTGACCGACTCAAATCTTTAACTTGCCACTGGCTTTTCTTATTTCAAGTTGAAACGTCGTGTTGTTCGAAGAGCTGTATTGTAGCACAACGTGTAGCGGAAAGCGGGACCGGGGTACTCAGCAGCACACGTCCCCCACTCTGTTTTATCCCTTAACGTCCTAGGCGCGGTCTCAGAGACCACTAACATTTATTGTTACTCTGTTGCTAATGGATAGAGGTGGGGTAGGGGATTACAGCGTTGTCTAGTTGTTCTTTTCTGCCGTGGTGTCCTTCGTCATTAGCCACTTGAACGTGACGTCGATCGATGCTATTACTGCTTCTTTCATGCTAGCGGTCTCTGGGTCTTTGGTTTATAGATTCAGTAGCCAGGTCTTCGTCTACTGTTCTTGTTACAGACCCTGACTTCGAGGGTACGGTTGTAAAATGGTTTGAGGACAGTTTAGGAAGTGTTTGATCAGATAGTAACAGCTGAATTGAAAGTTAACATAATTAAGAATCGGAACAGTGTGAAAGTGAAGATGAATTTGTTTTACCACCTGTGAATCCCTTGAATGAAACAAGTGATCAGACTGATGAGGATATAAGGAGAGAGACTGAACTTGTAGCTAAACGTTCTGCTAGAAATATATTTGGTCGAAACCAGTATCGCTCGTCGTGAAAGCCTTTTCTCGAGCGATATGGTGTTCAGCAGCACAACATCATTCGTCTGCTGACAGTGCAGCCACCTGTTCAAGTAGGTAATAAACTAGATCATCTTGCTACTTGGAATTTGCTTGTGACTGACGATATTTCGAGTATTCTACTGAAATAGACTAGCGTAAAAATAAAGAAAAGCCTGAAAATGATACAAATGTTTGGTATGAAGCCGATTTATGTGAACTAAAAGCGTTTTTCGATTTACTGTTTTATTCGACTATTTTCAAATTCAGCAGATAAGATTAAAAAATGGCTATGAGCACCAAGGGACTCAACTGCTGTGGTCATAAGTCCCCTAGAACTTAGAACTACTTAAACCTAACTAACCTAAGTACATCACACACATCCATGCTCGAGGCAGGAGTCGAACCTGCGACCGTAGCGGTCGCGCGGCTCCAGACTGTAGCGCCCAGAACCGCTCGGCCACTGCGGCCGGCCAGATAAGATTACAAATCATTGTATGCCACAGATAGTACTGGACATGATATATTTAGGTGCGTTATATCCAGAAACCACTTTGGTGTACTCTTAACATGCTAGAGATTCGATGACCCTGCAATCCATACTGAATTCAAGCAAAAGGATCCTTTGGCTCAGTGTCAGAAATTTTTAAACAATTTATTGACGGCTGTGAAATGTTGTACAACGTTGGAGAATGCACATATATCGATGAAATGCTGGTATCATTTCGTGGCAAATGCAGATTCAAAATGTACCTGCCGAACAAACCGTGCAAGCATGCCTCGAAAGTCATGTGCCTTACTGATGCTCGCACTGGTTATCTGTGCATATGTTTACACAGGAACGGATTCCGATTGAAAAAATCTAAGCTCAGTAGAAAAAAAAAAGTTCCACAAAGCAACCCAGACTGTGATTATATTAGCTAAACCAACTGAACAGACTAACCGCAACATTACTGCAGATAAGTGGTTTAGCTCAATCGAGTTAGCAACATGTCTCAGATCGAGAGGACTAACGTACGTGGGAACATTGAAAAGCCGGCCGCTGTGACAGAGCGATTCTAGGCGCTTCAGTCTGGAACCGCGCGACCGCTACGGTCGCAGGTTCGAATCCTGCCTCGGGCATGGATGTGTGTGATGTCCTTAGGTTAGTTAGGTTTAAGTAGTTCTGAGTTCTAGGGGACTATGACCTCAGATGTTGAGTCCCATAGTGCTCAGAGCCATTTGAACCATTTGAGCATTGAAAAATTTAAAAAATAAAAGAGAAATACCAGAAGAATTCTTACCTATGAGAAGAAGCAAGGAAGTCAGTTCTTCAATGTATGCATTCATGCATGATCTAACTCTAGTTTCATTTATGCCGAAAAAGAGTAGGGTAGTGACTCTAATATCGTCTGTGCACTATGATGAATGTAAAGATGGTGATGGAGGAAACCATACATAATACTTCATACTATAATGGCAGTAAAGATGGTGTAGATGCCCTAAATGAGAAGTGTGCCAAGTATTCCTCTGCACGACGTACCCCATGATGGCCAATGGCATCGTTTTTCCTCATGTTGGACCTAAGTGGGGTAAATACCTTTGTCCTTCATTACACCAATAAAGACACTACCCAAATCAACCGCTTTAAGTTTTTGAAGAAGCTTGCATACACATTGGTGACACCACAAATAAAAAAGCGAGTCAACTACTCTCACATACGTTGTGAACTTCGTGCATCCATTCGTAGCAGAACCAGGAGCAGAAGTCGTCGTAGAACGACTGGAAAAACGCAAGACATGCTCCACCTATGACCCAAAAAAGAAGAGGAAGAGTTGTTATGTTTACCATTATAAGCAGCAATCTGCCTTGAATACTGTACAAAAATTGGCAGAGTGTGCAAAGAAAGCTTCTGAGACGGAAACTAAACTCCAAAGAAGTACTAGTACAATTTTTATTTTTTTATGTTGCATTGGAGATTATTATGTATTTGTTATATCTTTACGTACGATCTCTGATTTCCCTTATTTTATCGTGGTGATCGTTCCTCCCTATTTAAGTCGGTGTCAACAAAATATTTTCGCATTCGGAGGAGAAAGTTGGTGATTAGAATTTCGTGAGAAGATTCCGTCACAACGAAAAACGCCTTTCTTTTAATGATTTCCAGCCCAAATCCTGTATCATTTCTGTGACACTCTCTCCCATATTTCGCGATAATACAAAACGTGTTGCCTTTCTTTGAACTTTTTCGATGAACTCCGTCAGTCCTATCTGGTAAGATCCCACACCGCGCAGCAGTATTCTAAAAGAGGACAGACAAGCATAGTGTAGGCAGTCTCCTTAGTAGGTCTGTTACATTTTCTAAGTGTCCTGCCAATAAAACGCAGTCTTTGGTTAGCCTTCCCCACAACATTTTCTATGTGTTCCTTCCAGTTTAAGTTGTTCGTAATTGTAATACGGGGCGTGAGTCGTGCTTGGGTAGCTCAGTTGGTAGAGCACTTTCCGGCGAAAGGCAAAGTTCCCGAGTTCGAGTCTCGGTCCGGCACACAGTTTTAATCTGCCAGGAAGTTTCGTAATGCTTAGGTGTTTAGTTGAATTTACGGCTTTTAGATTAGACTGATTTATCGTATAACCGAAGTTAAACGAGTTCCTTTTAGCACTCATGTGGATGACCTCACACTTTTCGTTATTTAGGGTCAACTGCCACTTTTCGCACCATTCCGATATGTCTTCTAAATCGTTTTTCAGTTTGTTTTGATCTTCTGATCACTTTATTAGTTGATAAACGACAGCGTCATCTGCAAACAACCGAAGACGGCTGCTCAGATTGTCTCTCAAATCGTTTATATAGATAAGGAAGAGCAAAGGGCCTATAACACTAACTTGGGAAACGCCAGAAATCACTTCTGTTTTACTCGAGGACTTTCCGTCAATTACTACGAACTGTGACCTCTCTGACAGGAAATCACAAATCCAGTCACATAACTGAGACGATATTCCATAAGCACGCAATTTCACTACGAGCCACTTGTGTGGTACTGAGGAAATTGAACGATTTACCTAATTCAAAGAAGTTTCTCGATGAATGCTTCGCCGCATAACTGATACAAGGAACGGGAAAAAGTAGGATTTAAGGTCCTTTTGACGACGAAGTCATTTATTAGGACAAGTTCCGAATGTGGAAGAATGGAAACTCAATGTTTTATTTCTATTTTTTTATTTTTTATTTAAAAATAACCGTTGCGGCACTCAGCACACATTATTTAGAAATGCAACGGAAAATATAATTTGGATGACCGGACTGGGATTTTAAACCCTCTGCATTCAAGCGTAAAAGCTATACGTCAACTTACTACGTCATAGCGTGAGACGAATGGCTGCAAGCTGTTAGAGATTTCACTGAGCGTCAGATAAATACGACATTTCCTCTTTTAGGAACGTGTCTGCCGCTTCTAGTGCGAACAGGCTATACATCTGAGTGCAACGGAATTGGTTACTGTCGACACAAGCGAGACGTTATTACGCGCACACTCTTTAAGGGGCGCGGAACAACCTCGCGAACGGATTATGAGCCGCTTGGGGAAAAACTGACACAGAGAGCTTTGCCTTTATTTAGGATACACACTGTATAGCCGAGGCGGAATACGGCGAAATGTGTATTCTTAGAAATGTAGCTAAACCGAGGTACGATACACAACATTAGGATCTGAGTAATGTCCTCGTCAGTCGCGCATTCAGGGTTCGATTTTGGGAGGAGGGGGAGGGGGGGAGAGGAGAGAGATGAGTTTGTTAATGTCACTCTGTCCCTCCGTCACTCCTAACGGAGCCCGCATCTCGTGGTCGTGCGGTAGCGTTCTCGCTTCCCACGCCCGGGTTCCCGGGTTCGATTCCCGGCGGGGTCAGGGATTTTCTCTGCCTCGTGATGGCTGGGTGTTGTGTGCTGTCCTTAGGTTAGTTAGGTTTAAGTAGTTCTAAGTTTTAGGGGACTTATGACAACAGCAGTTGAGTCCCATAGTGCTCAGAGCCAGCCACTCCTAACGGAACTTCCCGTCACTCCCGCTTCTAAAATGACTACGATTTTTGATAATAACGTCACTACAAAATATAAAATCTTTTAATATATTAATAACAAGTGTATATTTATAACGAAATATATATAATGTTTCAATGGAATAATAATAATGATAATAATAATAATTGGTTTGTATTAGTTAATTAGAGCAGCGTTTGAAAATAATACGTCAAAAAATTTGAGAACTACTTATATCATGCAATTGATTTGAGCTCTACAACAGCAACAAAATCTCTGAAAACTGTCACAACGTCATAATCTACACGCTATAATATCGTAGTATCCACTTACCGTTATCGATATTTCACTAAGCATTACGACACTGTGAACGTACGCCGCCTAATCAAAAGTATCCAGACACCCCTACGTAATGCTTAACTGACCGCTAGATGTCACGAGGAAGTCAGCAGAGCGACAGTAACACCAGGAAAGCTCATGACTTCCCACCTGCGCTATTCACTAGATATCACCTGAGTAACAAATGCATCAGGGACATTTCAACCCTTCAAAAGCAGCCCAAATCTACTTTTGCTGATGTGACTACGTAGTGGAAATGCAAAATAACAACCACAACTAAATCGAGACCAGACGATTATCACGTCCTGACGGACAGGGGTCGTCGAGCACTGCGTAGGGTAGTTGTAAAAGTTCACACGAATTCTGAGGAACGTGGTAGTGGTAAGTGTGGTGTCACCGCCAGACACCACACTTGCTAGGTGGTAGCCTTTAAATCGGCCGCGGTCCGGTAGTATACGTCGGACCCGCGTGTCGCCACTATCAGTGATTGCAGACCGAGCGCCGCCACACGCAGGTCTAGAGAGACGTCCTGGCACTCGCCCCAGTTGTACAGCCGACGTTGCTAGGAAAGGTTCACTGAGAATTACGCTCTCAATTGCCGAGACGATAGTTAGCATAGCCTTCAGCTAAGTCAATTGCTACGACCTAGCAAGGCGCCATTTTATCCTTTGCTATGTATCTAATGAAGCATGTACAGTAACAAGACCAATGTTCACCAATTGTGGATTAAAGTTAAGTATTCCAGCAGCTACGCACTTTTCTTTATAGCATTCATTACGTATCCTGTTTCAGACCTCACGACAGTCTGCGTGTAATTAAACGCGTGCCTTTCGGTTACCCGTCACTGTGGATTGGCTGTCTTGCCAGTCCACAACAGTAAGTTCCTATGGGACGAAAATGCTGAGGTCATCGGTCCCTAGGCTTACACACTACTTAATCTGACCAACTTACGTTAAGGACAACACGCACATCCAGGCCCGAGGGAGCACTCGAACCTCCGACTGGGGGAGCCGCGCGAACCGTGGCAAGACGCCCTTGACCGCGCAGCTACCCCGCGCGGCTTCTGAGGAAGGAATCACTTGTGAGTTCCAAAGATCTCTCAGCAGTAAAGCTAGCACAATGACTGTGCACAAGGAGTTAGAAAGAATGGGGTACCACGGTCGAGCACCTCTTCGTAAGCCACACATTTCTGTAGTCTGCAAAGCGAGCTTTCAGGTGGTGTAACGAGTGATGTGGAGTGATGGATCCCGTAGCAATCCGATGGAAGGGTTTGGGTTTGGCGAATGGCTGCGCAGTGAAGTACGCTGGAGGCTGTCTTACGGTACGGGGTTGTTTTTCGTGGTTAGAGTATGATTCCCTCACTGCGCTTAATAAAACGCTAAATGCGGAAGGATATGAACATATTTTGCATCGTTGTCTACAGAGTATGTAGAGGAACAGTTCGGAGGCGACGGTTGTTTGTACCAACAGGACAATGCACTACGTCATAAAGCAGCAGCTGTGAGGCAATGGTTTGTGGAGATTAATATTCCTGAGACGGACTGGCCAGCCGAAGGTCCTGACCTGAACCCAGTGGAACACGTTTGGAATGAGTTAGAACGTCAACTTCCCTCGACACGCCAGCATCCAACGTCACTACTTTCTCTGGTTACGGCTCTCGAGGAACAATGGTTTCACATTCCTGGACAGACACTGACACACCTTATTGGAAGTGTCCTCAATAGATGATGATGGTGATGATGATGTTTGGATTGTGGGGAGTACAAATTCCCAACCTTTTCTCAGTACAATCTTGCCACTTGCATGAATGATGATGAAATGATGAGGACAACACAAACACCCAGTTATCTCGAGGCAGGTTCTTCAATAGAGATCGAGCCGTATGTAGGCGAAGGGTGTCCGGATACTTTTGTTCAGCTAGTGTACTGTCTACCGCGTTAATGAGTCGAACGCTGTTTCCTTCAGTCGTTTGTGCCTCAGTTCTCAAAGACGGTCTTTCTGTGTTGCCTTACTCAACTTGCTGTGATTTGCTGTTTCTGGCTGTGGATTTGTTGTTGATAGCAAGTACGGTCAGGCTGTGGAATGTTCCCTGCAGCCCTTCCACGTGGGCAGGCACTCACACAACTGGAACTTATCCTGTGTTAAATTTTGCGGCACTTGCAAGGCACTTAAGTTTTCATTCTGTTTTATTTTCCGTAGGTTAGTTAAGGCATTTAGAAAATGATCGACGTAGAAATATAAAAGAATTTCTGGAGCGTAACGCGTGTGTCGGCGCAGGCGGAGGCGGCGGCGCCGAGGACCAGCAGTTGGGCGGCGCGCTGGCGGCGCGCTCCTCCAGCTCCAGCAGCTGCGCCTCTCCGCCCACGCACGCGCACCCGCACGCGCACGCCGGCGCCGCCCCCGCGCCGCCGGCCGCCATGCTCGTCGTGCCGCAGCCCATCAACGCCTCCAAGCAGGCGCCCGCCACCAACGGCGGCCCGCCCCCGCGCAAGTACCAGTGCAAGATGTGTCCTCAGGTAAGCCCAGCCCTCAATTTCTTCTTGCAGAATGAACCTCAACACACGTTTCTGGCCCATTCGGGTTCGGGATGTTGAAAACTAACGTTATTTTTTTTCTCCTCGAGACCGGTCGGCTGTTGGGGGGTTGAAAGGGGCGATATCAGCGCTCTTCTGCTTTCGAATAAATTAAATTAAATCTACATAATATACGTTAATAGGAATAAAAACGACGGTCTTAAGCTCGATGAGATGTTTGCTATGTGTGGGTCTCGAAACCTGTGAGGACGGCGGTGTTGTGCCCTCCTGATAACAGTTGCTAGCCGAAGGATTTAGATGCACGAGAAAGGGTGTGGGATAAGTATTGGCAAGAGCCTAGGGGGAGGCTGTAGGAGGTAGAGGATGGAAGAAACACAAAGGCGTACAACGAGGCGAAACGAAGAGGACTTCCGAAGATACGAAATGACACACATCAGGGGCCTGCGCTACCGAAAGTGCAAATTAAATGCCACGTGAAGCTCTGTCTGTTCATAATCTCTATATACGAGGGTAGTTCAATAAGTAATGCAACACATTTTTTTTCTCGGCCAATTTTGGTTGAAAAAACTGGAAATTTCTTGTGGAATATTTTCAAACATTCCCGCTTCGTCTCGTATAGTTTCATTGACTTCCGACAGGTGGTAGCGCTGTACGGAGCTGTTAAAATGGCGTCTGTAACGGATGTGCGTTGCAAACAATGGGCAGTGATCGAGTTTCTTTTGGTGGAAAACCAGGGCATCTCAGATATTCATAGGCGCTTGCAGAATGTCTACGGTGATCTGGCAGTGGACAAAAGCACGGTGAGTCGTTGGGCAAAGCGTGTGTCATCATCGCCGCAAGGTCAAGCAAGACTGTCTGATCTCCCGCGTGCGGGCCGGCCGTGCACAGCTGTGACTCCTCCAATGGCGGAGCGTGCGATCACACTCGTTCCAGATGATCGACGGATCACCATCAAACAACTCAGTGCTCAACTTGACATCTCTGTTGGTAGTGCTGTCACAATTGTTCACCAGTTGGGATATTCAAAGGTTTGTTCCCGCTGGGTCCCTCGTTGTCTAACCGAACACCATAAAGAGCAAAGGAGAACCATCTGTGCGGAATTTCTTGCTCGTCATGTGGCTGAGGGTGACAATTTCTTGTCAAAGATTGCTACAGGCGATGAAACATGGGTTCATCACTTCGAACCTGAAACAAAACGGCAATCAATGGAGTGGCGCCACACCCACTCCCCTACCAAGAAAAAGTTTAAAGCCATACCCTCAGCCGGTAAAGTCATGGTTACAGTCTTCTGGGACGCTGAAGGGGTTATTCTGTTCGATGTCCTTTCCCATGGTCAAACGATCAACTCTGAAGTGTATTGTGCTACTCTTCAGAAATTGAAGAAACGACTTCAGCGTGTTCGTAGGCACAAATATCTGAACGAACTTCTCCTTCTTCATGACAACGCAAGACCTCACACAAGTCTTCGCACCCGAGAGGAGCTCACAAAACTTCAGTGGACTGTTCTTCCTCATGCACCCTACAGCCCCGATCTCGCACCGTCGGATTTCCATATGTTTGGCCCAATGAAGGACGCAATCCGTGGGAGGCACTACGCGGATGAAGAAGTTATTGATGCAGTACGACGTTGGCTCCGACATCGACCAGTGGAATGGTACCGTGCAGGCATACATGCCCTCATTTCAAGGTGGCGTAAGGCCGTAGCATTGAATGGAGATTACGTTGAAAAATAGTGTTGTGTAGCTAAAAGATTGGGGAATAACCTGGTGTATTTCAATGCTGAATAAAACAACCCCTGTTCCAGAAAAAAATGTGTTGCATTACTTATTGAACTGTCCTCGTAGCAGGTACCAGTGCTCGAGGTCAACATTTTGAGTACTTTAATTGATAGTCATAATAAGGAACACAAGAACTGTACCAGAGTTACGTGTTTATTTTCAACAGGACAGATGTTTATAGGACCTCTCCTCCTTACACACCTCATTATTGCATCAAGTTTCACAAATGTTGTATCACTGAAGTCCTCTTCAAAACTCTCTTTCCAGTGCCACATAAAAAGTACACAGTTTGTTTGTTTCATATTCCATGGATCGGTAGATCGTAATATTGCGAAATGAGTTTAGATTCACATCACAAATTACGGGGGGCGTTCAGTCAGTAATACAACACATTTTTTTCTGAAACCAGTCTAGGTTTTTCAGGATTTCAATACAGCATACTGTTCCCCACTCCTTTGGCTGCAAAACCGTATTTTTCAAAATTATCTCTGTTCAGTGCGACTGCCTTACGTCACCTCACCGCGAGGACCTGTATTCCCGCGCGGTACCACTCTACTGGTCGCCGTCATGCTGCATCAGTAACCTGCCCATCATCGACGAGCGAAGTGCAGCAATCAGGCCAAACAGGCAGAAGTCGGAGAGTGCGAGATGCGGACTGTAGGGTCGATGACGAACAACAGTCCAACGAAGTTTTGTGACCTCTCGGATGTGCAGACTGGTGTGAGGCCTTGCGTTGTCATGCAGAAGAAGAAATTGGTTTGCTTTTTTTTTGTGACGAAGAACACGCTGAAGTCGGTTCTTCAATTTCCTCAGTGTAGCACACCAGACTTCAGAGTTGATCGTTGCACCGTGAGGGAGGGAAGCAAACAGAATAACTTTCAGAGTCCCAGGAGACAATGACCATGACTTTGCCGGCTGAGGGTGCGGCTCTGAACATTTTCTTCGGAGGAGAAGTGGTGTGGCACCACTCCATGAACTGCAGACTTGTTTCCAGTTCTAAGTGATGAACCCACGCCTCTCACGATGTTCGTCAAAGAAATGTCACGATTATCCTCATAGACCGCAAGCAACTCTGCAAAGGTGTTCCTTTGTTGCTCTTTATCGTCTTCTGTTAGGCGATGAGGCACCAGCGGGCACCCACCTTTGAGTAGCCCAACTGCTGGACGAGTGTCAGTACTACCAACAGGGACGCCCACTTGAGCAGCGAGGTGTTTGATTGTGATCCGTCGAGCACTTCGAATAAGAGTCTACGCACGCATCAACAATCCAGGCGCGACAGCTGTGTGCGGCCGGCTGGCACGCGGCGTATCGGATAGGTGTATGCGACCTTCTTGCGACAATGACAGACGCTTGGCCCAACGGCTTACCGTGCTTTTGTTCACTTATAGGTCTCCCTAGACATTCTGTAAGTGGCTATTAATATTTGCGATTCTCTGGTTTTCCGCCAAAACGAACTCAATGACACTTTTCTAATTGGGACGCACCTTCGTTACAGACGCCGATTTGAAAGCTACGTCTAGCGCCGCCACATATCGGAACTCCATTGAAACTATAGGGCCTGAAACGGGAGTAGTCCTTGATGCCCGACAACAACCGCGTTTTCGCAACCGAAAATGGCCGAAAATAATGTGTTGAATTACTTGGAGAACTCCCTTCGCAATTTGTAATTATGGCTACATGCTGATCATTTACACTGAAGCGCCAAAGAAACTGGTATAGGCATGCGTATTCAAATACAGAGATTTATAAATAGGCAGATGACGGCGCTGCAGTCGGTAACGCCTATATAAGACAACAAATTCAAATGGCTCTGAGCACTATGGGACTTAACATCTGAGGCCATCAGCCCCCTGGAACTTAGAACTACTTAAACCTAACTAACCCAAGGACATCACACACGTCCATGCCCTAGGTAGGATTCGAACCTGCGACCGTAGCAGTCTCTGGCGCAGTTGTTAGATCTGTTATTTCAGCTACAATGGCAGATTATCAAGAATTAATTTAGTTTGAACGTGGCATTATAGTCGGCGCACGATCAATTGGACACAGAATCTCCGAACTAGCGATGAAGTGGGGATTTGCTCGTACAACTATTTCACGAGTGTAGCGTGAATATCAGGCATCCGGTAAAACATCAAATCTCCGGCATCGGTGCGGCCGGAAAAAGATCCTGCAAGAACGGGACCAACGACGACTGAAGAGAATCGTTCAAAGTGACCGAAGTGCAACCCTTCCGAAAATTGCTGCAGATTTCAATGCTGGGCCAGCAACAAGTGTTAGCGTGCGAACCATTCAACGAAACACCATCGATATGGGCTTTCTGAGCCCAAAGCCCACTCGTGTACCCTTGATGACTGCACGACACAAAGCTTTACGCCTCGCCTTCGCCCGTCAACACCTACACTGGACTGTTGATGACTGGAACCATGTTGCCTGGTCAGACGAGTCTCGTTTCAAGTTGTATCGAGCGGATGGACGTGCACGGGTATGGAGACAACCTCATGAATCCATGGACCCTGCATGTCAGCATAGGACTGTTCAAGCTGGTGGAGGCCTTTAATGGTGTGGGGCGTGTGCAGTTTGAGTGGTATGTGGCCCCTGATACGTCTATATGCGACTTTGATAGGTGACACGTACGTAAGAATCCTGTATGATCACCTGCATCCATTCATGTCCATTGTGCATTCTGGAGGACTTGGACAATTCCAGCAGGACAATGCGACACCCACACGTCCAGAATTGCTACAGAGTGGCTCCAGGAACATTCTTCTGAATTTAAACACTTCCGCTGGCCACAAAACTCCCTAGACAAGAACATTATTCAGCATATCTGGGATCCCTTGCAACGTGCTGTTCAGAAGAGATCTCGATCCCCTCGTACTCTTACGGATTTATTGGCAGCCCTGCAGAATTGATGGTGTCAATTCCCTCCAGCACTACTTCAGACATTGGTTGAGTCCATGCCACGTCGTATTGCGACACTCGTGTGCTCGAGGGGTCCTACACGATATTAGGCAGGTGTACGAGTTTCTTTGGCTCTTCAGTGTATAAATTTTATTCATTATTATTATTATTATTATTATTATTATTAAATATACAGATATGAGTTAGTAATTCCTACCCACCACCTGTAGCACATTATAGTAATTTAAATTCTTCTGCGGAATAGGAGCTGTCAAGGAGAAAATTTTTCAGTTTGTTTTCTAATTTTGCTTTGCTGTCTGTCATACAGTTTATAGCACTGCGTAAGTTATCAAAAAATTTATTGTGGCAGTGTGTACCCCCTTTTGTCCTGAAGACTCTAAATTCTTACTGGTAAGGAACGCTTAGAATTTTGAAGTATCCGCCCTATTAATTATTTTCTCGCCATGTGTTCACTTATCAGTAGTTAGTACCCCTAGTTGTATAGAACTGAATATGTTGTGCCTTTTTGAAATGAGGGTGATCAATTCGCATAGAACCAGTCAACGATACTTTTAAGGATACTGTTTACCATTTCTTCTCTTTCTGTGTGTATGCCCTGATTGAGTACAATACTAGTGTCTTCTGCAAAAATAACTAATTTTCCTTGTTGTATATTAGACGGAAGATCGTTTACATATATAAGGAAAATAGTGGACCTATGACTGAGCTTTGGGGACCCCTATACGTGGTTTCTCCCCAATCAAAACAATGTCTCCCGCCTACGTTGATTGAATTACTAAGTACAACATTTTGCATTCTTTTGGTTAGATATGACAGTGTCCACTGGTTGACTATACCACCAATCCCATAAAACTTCAGGTTATCTAAGACAGTGGTTCCCAGTCTTTCTTAGACCAATACCCTTGAGTGCAATCAGACATCAGCTACTACCTCCTACCTCTGCCATCTGTTGCCTCCCCTGCCGCACATAATCACCAACTTCAGCACCTAACTAAACTGTAGAATGAAAGAATTTCTTGGGACACTTTTGTTTTTAATATGACGAAAGATGAATGATTTTTTGTTTGTGTGTGTGTGTGTGTGTGTGTGTGTGTGTGTGTGTGTGAAAATGAATGAAGAAAGAACTCGTGGTGCATCGCAAGTGTTACTCACAACTCCTCCCCAGATAAGTAAGCTAGCTATACACATGAGATTAGACACTTGTTACAAAACATACATCCCCTGTACTATTACTCTCCATTGAGACACCTGCTTGACCTGCGCACTGCAACGCCATTTAAAATCAAACAGGTCCAGATGTGTGCACTATACTTACTGTTTGTAAATCACTTAATTGCTGCACTCCTTGTTTCTGAACTGACAGAAATTTGACGACTTCAGGCTGTCAATGCTTTGTGTCTAACCCCTCTAACAATAATAATAATAATATTGTGTACAGCATTATAGTAACTCTTATGTAGTTACTGCTGTGTCGTGTTGTCAATTAATTCATTTATCTGTCTCGAAACGAGTAATGAAAAAATTTCTGGACTACTGCAATTACTAGAATGAGATTTGCACTCTGCAGCAGAGTGTGCGCTGATATGAAACTTCCTGGCAGATTAAAACCGTGTGCCGGACCGCGACTCGAACTCGGGATCTTTGCCTTTCGCGGGCAAATGCTCTACCATCTGAGCTACCCAAGCACCACTCACGACCCGTCCTTACAGCTTCAATTCTTCCAGTACCTCGTCTCCTGAGACGACTGAGAATGCCAGTGTACATTTCGCGCCATATGTAGTCTGTGGTGTTTCTTCTACTAACCTAAATTGCTAGCAATAACGTTCACAATAATTCCTTTTATTGTAGCGTACGAACAACAATTACTGATTTCCTAGCCCCCTGACAGAGTTTACGACAACAGGTTTGGCTTCATAACTTTTGGCTCAGTCGTTGCCTTATCTCAGACTCACACAGTTGCCTTCCGTGTTTTCTCTGAAGTTCGTATCAACATCGCGAAAACACACCACAGACAACAGCCTAGGACATTGCAGTAGACTATAAATCATTATGTAGCCTCATCTGCGATCAGTATTTCAGAAAGTTTCCTTCTCGCTAGCAAGACAATCCCCCATGTCATGGAAAAATTCAAATTCTGTGACATATTATTTTATCTCATGGACATATTATATTTTTATCTCGTTTCTCAATCTTAGTACTTCGGGAAACTACAGAACAATAGGTATAACACACTGAACAAGATAGACTGTGGTAAGCGACATTCTTTCTGATTAGTTGCGTAAATTATGGAAAAAGATGCGCATTTGAGCTCCCAGCATCGTTGTAAGTAATGCGCACATATGCAGAGAAACGACTTCCATTTGTTAAGGCCAAAGTGACTAGTGGAGTAACACTTTTTAGTTATCTGTTTCAAACTTGCAGTTGATAGCTCCTTCAGTTGATTGGCAGCTTCCGTCCCTGCAGCAGCGCTCAGAAGCACACTGTTCCGTTTGTATGTTCACACAGCTTCTAAAAAGAAGTGCTATATTTTGAGTTTCCTGTGAGCTCTTTAATTTAACCTCTTAAATTTTATTCCTGTCTGTTTATTTATCAGCCACAAAAAAATGGCTCTGAGCACTATCGGACTTAACTTCTGAAGTCATGAGTCCCCTAGAACTTAGAACTACTTAAACCTAACTAACCTGAGGACATCACACACATCCATGCCCGAGGCAGGATTCTAACCTGCGACCGTAGCGGTCGCGCGGTTCCAGACTGAAGCGCCTAGAACCGCTCAGCCACAACGGCTGGCTATCAGGCACAGTTCCGCGTTTTAATAACTGCCCAGAGTACATTTCTTCCGTCGTCTTTAGCATGGATGGGGACTATTATTGCTTTATTCAGATGTGAGCTGAGTTGGTGACCCTTCGCTCGTAACTCCCAAGTTTTGGGCTGTTAGGCATCACGGGAGGGGGGGGGGGGGAGGGGGGGGGCGGACATAGATATTTCGATGGGCCAATCGAAGGGCCTCACCACATCACGTGGTACTGTCGTGTCTGAAAAACATCCTGAGCAACATGCAGTAGCTTGCTCTATTTCTAGGAAAGCCTCTTGACCGACAAGATCTGAGCAGTCACAGAGGATGGGATTACTGGTAGCTGTGAGCTCCAACGGTAGACGCATAATGAGGCCCCTTATGGGTATGACTGCTAAGGAAGGGAAGGAATCATCCAGTACCCACTCTGTGTGCATACGGGGAGGAGACATTCCAGATCTGGAACGGATGCTTCCAGATGCCATGAGAAGCACAGGGTACAGCCAACTGCAGGAGGCGGCTCATATCTCTGCTAACGATGTGTGTCGCTTTGGATCAGAATAGATTCTCTCTTGTTTCGGATGGCTCGCTGTAGTGGTGAAGACTGCCAGTCTTGCTTGTGAGATGAAAATGGAGCTTACCATCTGTAACATTGTTGAACGACTCCGGACCTTTGGCAGAGAACCGAATGGAGGGTCAGAATCAGAGACTCATACGGTTCTGCGACTATGTAGGCTGCAGATTTCGCGACTTGCGCCATAGAATGATGGGTTTTCGGGATCCATTTAATAGGTCAGGGATCCACTACACACAGGAAACGACGACACGGGTAGAGGGAGCTGTGTGGAGGGGACTGGACGGTTTTTTAGGTTAGAGTGCCTCGACAAACTACGGAAAAGACGCCAGTCTAAAGTAGTTCAAGGGAGACACAGAACGAGTGTAAACCTAGCAACAATCGGCATTGTAATTGTCTATTGTCGTAGCTGCGCTGGGAAAGAACCAGAGTTCAAGCGTAGGTACTCTGCTCATACACGGTGACAATTATTGAACTACCGTATATGAAATTAAATCGTCATAACTTCTGAACGGCTTGCGTTAGGACGTTCAAATTGGGTGGTTGGCCGCGGGACATGATGGGAATTAGTATGCGCTGTATGGTTTGATTTAGTGACGAAGCTCACTTTCATTTCGATGGGTTCGTCAGTAAGCAAAACTGGCGCATTTGGGGGACTGAGAATTCGCGATTTGCAATCGAAAGGTCTTTACACCTTCAACAGGTGACTATGTGGTGTGCACTGTCCAGTCACGGAATAATATTCGTTGATGGCACGGTGACTACCGAACGGTACGTCAAGGTTTTGGAAGATGATTTCGTCCCCATTATCCAAAGTGATTCTGATTTCGACAAGATGTGGTTTATGCAAGACGGAGATTGACCGCGTCGAAGCAGGAGAGTTTACGATGTCCTGGGGGAGCAATCTGGGGATCGCATTCCGGCTATGGAGTACCCAGAGGCCAGTGGCATGGGCCTGATTGGCTAGTATATTCTCCGGATCTGAACACATGCGACTCATGTCTGTATCCTGTCTGCGTGCTGGACACACTGGACTTGCACCTGGAGTTATGGTCTGGGGCGCGATTTCGTATGACAGCTACAGCACTCTCGTAGTTATCTCATGCAATCAGACTGGAGAACTGTATGTCACTCTGGTGATTCGGCCTGCTGCGCTGCCATTCATGTACAGCATTCCAGGGGGTGCTTTCCAACAGGATAACGCTCGCCCACAAACCGATATTGTAACCTGACATCTATAGACTGTCAACATGTTGCCTTGACCTGCTCAATCACCCCATCTGTCTCCAATCGGTCATATATGGGACATAATCGGACAACATCTCCAGCGTTATCCACAAACAGCATTAAACGCCTCTGTGTCGATCTACCAAGAGCAACAGGCACGGAACTCCATCCCACAAACTGACGTACGGCATCTACACAACGCAATGCATGCACGTTTGTGTGCCTGCATTCAACATTCTGGCGGTTACATCGCTTATTAATTAATGTACCAGCATTTCAAATTTGCAATGGCTTATCTCGCTCTTACGTTAACGTGTGACTTTCAGTGTTAATCACTTAAATATGTTACCTAGGCAAATGTATTCCCGAAATTTCATTACTTTACATTAATTATTTTTTGGTGTTCCCATTTCTTTCCGTCATTGTATTTATCAGATAGACCTAGAACATTGTAATATTGCTCGCTGACGATACTGTTGTAACAGGTATCATCTTTGTAAAATCGCAAGGAAACACAGAAAGACTTGTACAGACAGATAGTCAGTTGAAAGACCTGCAACAGGCCTGACCATTGGACCACACTAAATTATTATTGTAGGGGTAATACTAAGAACTGATGTGGAATGGGTCGAATACGTAAAATTAGCATAAGGGAAGGCGAAATGAACACACTGATTTGTTGGAAGGGTTCTCAGAAAGTACAGTGCATCTTTAAATTTATGTATTCGTGTCCAAGGCATCAAACTTCAGCATACATAATACGTGTATATACACACATAACGGCATTTGTAAACTAATTACTAATTTCAAATCTTAAGTCATGCGAGTAGTCTACAGCGGTATAGTTCGTTGAACTCCAGTCATAGTCAAATGGTTCAAATGGCTCTGAGCACTATGGGACTTAACATCGGAGGTCATCAGTCCCCTAGAACTTAGAACTACTTAAACCTAACTAACCTAAGGACATCACACACATCCATGCCCGAGGCAGGATTCGAAACTGCGACCGTAGCAGTCGCGCGGTTCCGGACTGAAGCGCCTAGAACCGCTCGGCCACCGCGGCCGGCTCCAGTCATAGTCACTTATAAAGTAATGCTAATTTGGAATTTGAAGAATACATTAAATGAATGTTGAAACAGAAGATTTAAAGGCAAAGATAACAATCTAAGCAACTCTAGCCCAATATTTGTCTGTCACTGCGACTTCAGAGCTTAGGACGGACATCAGCTCAGTAATGGTACATCTTGTAGGACATACGCTGCTTTGCAAAACCTAAGAAGGATACAGATAAAGATAACATATTAACAACTCGATAGAAATGGATGAAAGTGCGGGAGTATGTTACCAGAGCTCTCCCAGTCGTGCACAGAAAGTTGGATGTCACATGACAACAGGTCAGCGTGACTGTAACGCCAAATGGGGCTGGCCCACGGAACACGAGACAATTGAAAGAACGGGAACAGACGGCGTGTGTCACTCAGCGAGTTACTCCATGGTGGTGTTCGCTGAAACGTGGCACAGAGACTACATTTCTATGATTTCACACGAGAAATAATCACCAGGAAACTGGAAGAAGGTCGAAATGTGACGAGTGTAACGCAAGATTTTGGTATTGCTCACAGAACTGTTTCACGTGCATGGGGGAGCGTTCCGCACACAGGCAATGCTGCGCGAAAGGGGAAGAAGTGGGCTACGGTCAACTACAGCACCAGGTGACCGCTACGTTGCGAAAAAAAAAAAAAAAAAAAAAAAGACGGGTGCAGTTGCAACCACATGTAACAGGACTGCAATATCAGTGACACGGCGACTGTATGAGGGTGTCTCTTTGTTCGACGACCTGTGCGCTGTGTTCCGTTGACACCTGCACATAGATGGCACTGTTCGCATTGCTGCCAAGAGCAGTGACACGTGACATGAAAGTTACTTTCGTCTTTTAAGTTTTGCATACCAGTGTGATCTGTACATAGCACATTGGTACATGTGCTCTGTAGTTTGTTGAACTCCACAACCACCAAAGTTTGATGATGCGGGATGACCCCATTTCTGCAAATTGTGTTTTGACATGCAACTTATGTTTTGAGCCAGTTCAGAGCTTGTCACACGCGCCATTCTTCAGTGAAGCCGCCAGTTAGATTTTTCGGTGGAATCTGTAAGGAAATCGCATACAAAATGCTACTGCGACCAATTCTAGATAGGATAGGCGTTCCAGCGTTTGGAGTCCTGTCGTGCCAATGACAACAGACATCGATACAATTCATAGACACGTTGTTAGGATAATTCTAACCACTCTGCTTCCACTATCGTATGTCTCGCGTAGGGATCATGAGAATAAGAGTGTGATAAGGGTGCGTACGAAGACGTCATCTTTCACTCGGATGGATTGCTCTTTTATGTTTCGTAATCTCGTGCTGCCCTTCGGGTGGTCGTCTCGGTCTTTTCGTATCTCTCAGCGAAGAGCGACTGTGCCTGGTAACGTGTCCCGCTCACCTTGATTTCATTCCCATTACGACTTCCACTCCAGTCTCTTCCGTATGCCCTTTTTTTGTCTCTACTAGTAATTCCCTACATTAATCGCCCCATCGCTTTCTGTGCGAAACTCAGTTTCTGAATAGTTTTCGCCTTGAAAGTTCAAGTCTCATTGCCGTAAGTCAAAACTAGTAATACATATTAATTTCAGATACATCAGAAGATTGTTTTGAAAACATTAATTGTTTTATCAAAAGCACTCTGCGCTCTATTTTACTTTTAAATTTAATGCTAACGGAAACAAGAACTAATGAAAGTGCTATTATTGTCAGTTTTACAGTCCATTCGAGGCGTAAACAGGTAAATAAATATCTCAGTTGGTCACTAACTTTAAAGAAAGAATAGCTGAAAGCGGCATTCTTATTAATTTTACAGTCCATTCAAGACATAAGGAGGTGTGAAAAAATGTATGCAGTGACTAAGAACATCATATGTCCAGTTCCCATGAAATGTCAGCTTAGAACGTCATAATGTTCAATTCCCACAAAAGTCAGCTAATTACTTCAACAAGAATAGTCCGATATTTCTTACAGCATTTACTGGGTTTGTTCTGAGAAGTAATACATTAGAAAAATCAGAAGCCATTATATAAATATATGTTATCGACTGTTGCGTATTATAGATGACCACCTGAATGACGTTCGATTTTAACAATTTCATCCATTATGAAGTATGTTGTGAGGACTGCGGCTGTTCATTAAAATGAAAAAACATTAGGTGAAAGGCAACTTTTACGTAGCTGTTTTTAGTTGAAAGCACTGAAGGTTTTTTGGCAGAGCGTTTGAGGTTTCCTTGCGTCTTGCTCTGGTAATAATTAACCGAATTAGCCACAACGTCTGTAGATGCAACAAACTAAATAGCTTAAAGATATGAAAAGTATTTACAGCACAAGAAGAACATCATTTGTGTTGCATTTTGATATACAAAATCGTACATGCTTCTCACCGTACATAAATGACACAATATTGTTCTTACGGTATATTGCAAACGAACATAGTTTTTTTTTCAAAGGTTTAAAAGCCAAAGTATTTACATATCAGCTTCACAACAAACAGGTTATGCGTTGTGTAAAAGATGCCCTACATTTAGAGTTTAATACGCTTTATTTTATTCGTAGGAAGTAGAAAAGACACAGTAAAATGTTAGTATTAGTGAACAAATAAGATAATGATAAGATCCAATCGGGGCGGATATCCGTAATAAGTACAAAAAAGTGAACAGGTATTTAGATCACTCCCTGAGCACAAACTGTTAAAAAATGAAGGCGGCATTGTTACCACTCATTATCGAGGTCATTTACTAAAACACTAGACCCGTCGTATAGTGGCGATGCGCGAAGTTATGCGAGTCATTCCGAGTTGCTGCGACCTTGGCGTAGTCCAGCGGCAGTGAATCAGCGCCATTGGACAGGTAGCTGGGGCATTGTGGCGCTAGCTAACCTGTTACCCGAGAAGCGGACGCGCCCTCCCTGCAGATAAACTGCATTTTTTATGAGCGATTTCCATTCGCCCGAACGTGCCGATCGCCCTTCCCGTCGGGTTAACAAGTGCACTCCTATTGTGGCTGGTTGCCGAGTGAAAGCAATCGAGCAGGTTTCACACAAAGGTCTGTGTTATGCCACAATGATTGTGTGCCACCGCTCACCCTAGCTCTCTGTCAACGATAAACACTTGCCCTGTGGGTTACAGATGTATTATAAAAAAAATCTTCAGCCACCAGTCACACTGGCTCCTCCTGTTCGACGTGCTCTACTGTCAAACACTTTGAGCAAGTTATTTTGGAAGTTAACCAACAGTGTTAGGACATAAAAAAGTTTTGTATGTGCCAGTGGAAAGAGTTAGTGTAACAATTAGATAAAATTTGAGATCTACCGAACTACATGAGTCTGTATTAAATACGTATTTCACCTGAATAAGGCATGTATTTATCAGCCAACAGAGCAGTCTGAGAGTAATGTTCAACTCATAAAGATAATTTGTTCAGAAGAGGTGGCGTAACACTATTTATGGCTTATATTATTATCCGAAAATTATGGTTCCGGTTTTACTTGAGGTTAAAATGTGAAATTATTACTATTATTATGTTATTAAAAATGTGAATATTTTGTAACGCATAGTGCAGTTTCCCGCTTCTTCATTCACAATCGTTCTCCTAATGCGAGAAAATTTGAACTAGCCGGTCATCTGTTGCGCATGGAAGTGCTGTTCATGCTACTGTATCGGCAGCTCGTGGCTCTAAGACAAGATGTTGTGTCTGCTGACACCAGTTTCGAAAGCATAGTTTGTTCTTATTCTAGGCATCATGAATCTGAGAGTCATGGACTTACTCCCTTACGAGCCTTCCTCTGCTGTCAGGGAATTTGCGAAGATGTGCATCACATATTCCGCAGTTCTCGTGTCGTACGGAAGATACAGAGATAAACGCAGGCAGAGATAAACGCAAGCGGGGAGGAGGTATTTTCATTACTTTGACCCACTGTTATCGCTACTTCAATATTTTTTTCTTTTTTGTCAATATGTGCTTCCTAACTGGAAGCTCTGTCTTTCACAAAGGGTAATTGCTTTAAAAAAAGAGTACACGCCATTTGACTGTATGTTACAGTATTTTTCTTCTGTACAATCTAGATTTCAGCTTTTGCGCCATTATGGAGTACAATGCTGAAAGTTCTTACACCATTAACACGTCATATCTGGTAAAGCCAGCCTAAAACAGGCAAACAAGACTAGAACATGCATTTAAGATGTAACTATAGAAGTAACATCTTAAAGACATGTGCTAGGCTTGCTGACCTGCTTTGGGCTGACTTCACCACATGTGGCGTGACATTGGCCTAATAACTCTTTGCATTGGTGCTCTATAACAGCGTAAAACACGAAATCTAAATTGTACAGGAGAAAAATACAGTGATAAACAGTCAGATGGCGGTGTATTCTATCAAAAAATACTCTATGAGTGAGGCTCAGCATCATCGAAAACTTTTGTAATAGTTTTTGTTATTTGTTTTTGGGCCTCATCTTCTGCACCACTAAATATTATCTCTCCTGCAGTCATTCCGCGAAGATTATCAATCGCACTATAACCCACTACATGATTTTATATTGTTTCCAACAACAAACTATCACAAAATACGGTGATTTTAATAAACAAGTTCACCGCACATTGTTTGCCTTGGGGCTGTGGATGGTGTAGAACTGGTAATGCCACCATCATCCGCTGAGCTAACAGTGCTAGTCACTTGTATAGAAGTATCGGACTAGACGGAGTGGTATACCACCAGCAGCCGTGCGACGCGGCGTAAGAACTGTGGTAAAAAGATCCTAAGCGACAGGGACCTTCTCACTGATGAATCGTTTCAAACCAGACAGGGATTTCTGCTACCTGTGAATGCAGGTTCATCTCAACATGCTTCCGACCGAACATTGGGAAGGGAACCGCATGCAACGGACATTTGTAGTCGAGTACCTCGCAATAGGCCGTTGCCCACACCGGCACGTCTTCACAGGGACAACCAACACAGAAACTCGACAGTAGCGTAGTGTCGTCCGACGAGTCTCCATTTTGCCTCTTCGCAAAAATGTTTGGAATGCGAGTAGTGTGTGTGTGTATTTGTGATTGAATACACTTTTCATTTACTAAAATAAGTGTTACTAACAATAATTTGAAGCATGCTACGTATCGAAAGCTGGCTGAGTGGATCGTGTCCGATATCATCTACATCTACATCTACATCATACTCCGCAAGCTACTTAATGGTGTGTGGCGGAGGGTACTTTCGGTACCACTATCTGATCCCTCCAACCCTGTTCCACTCGCAAATAGTGCGTGGGAAGAATGATTGTCGGTAAGCCTCTGTATTGGCTCTAATTTCTCGAATTTTCTCCTCGTGGTCAATACGCGAGATGTGTGTGTGTGTGTGTGTGTGTGTGTGTGTGTGTGTGTGTGTGTGTGTGTGTGTGTGTGTGTGTGTGTGTGTGTGTGTGTGTGTGGGGGGGGGGGGGGGGGGGGGAGTAATATGTTGTCTGACTCCTCCTGAAAAGTACTGTCCCAAAATTTCAATAGTAAATCTTCCCGTGATGCACAGCGCCTCTCTTGTAACGTCTGCCAGTGGAATTTGTTTAGCATCTCCGTAACGCTCTCTCGCCAGCTAAACGATCCCGTGACGGAACGCGCCGCTCTTCGTTGGAACTTCTCTATCTCCTCAAAAAAATGGCTCTGAGCACTATGGGACTTAACATCTTAGGTCATCAGTCCCCTAGAACTTAGAACTACTTAAACCTAACTAACCTAAGGACATCACACAACACCCAGCCATCACGAGGCAGAGAAAATCCCTGACCCCGCCGGGAATCGAACCCGGGAACCCGGGCGTGGGAAGCGAGAACGCTACCGCACGACCACGAGATGCGGGCTCTCTCTATCTCCTCTATCAGTCCTACCTGATAGGGATCCCAGATAGATGAACACTCCAGAATCGGGCGAACAAGCGTCTTATAAGCCACTTCTTACTTTAAGATTCTTCCGATGAATCTGAGTCTGGTGTCTGCTTTTACGACTATCTGTTTTATATGGTCATTCCACTTAAAGTCGCTCTGGATAATTACGCCTAGATATTTTACGGCAGACGCTGCCTCCAGCTGTTTGTAATCAATAGCGTAGCTGTACAATAGTGGATTTCTTTTCCTATGTATTCGCAATATGTTACATTTATTTACGATCAGGATCAACTGCCAGAGTCTGCACCATTCATCCATTCTCTGCAGGTCGTTCTGCAAATTCTTACTACCTTCTGGCGTTGCTACTTTGGTATTAACAACTGCATTATCTGCGAATAGCCTTAAAGAGCGTCTGACGCTTTCTACTATATCATTTATATATATTGTGAACAGCAACGGTCCTATCACACTTCGCTGTGGTACTCCGGATATTACCTTTACATCTGTCGATTTAGTTCCGTTAAGAGCGATGTGTTGAGTTCTATCTGCAAGAAAGTTTTGAATTCAATCGCAGGTCTGCTCCGATACTCCGTAAGCTCGTATTTCTTTTCATTAAATGGCAATTCGGGACGGTGTCAATTGCCTTACTCAAATCAAGGAACGCGGCATCAACCTGAGCGCCGTTGTCCTCTGCGCTGTGGATCTCCACCTTTCTTAACATTCCTTGTAGGACCCGTCCTCATAGATGCTGTCACAGACTTATGATCATGGATACCTTCCTCTACGTTAACTAATTCGAGAAGTGCAGGTCTGTTTTTTGCTAGGAGGTCTAAGACGTTACCGTCTTGAGTTGGTTCTCTAACTAACCGATAACCACAGATAGAAAAAAATGATGTAAGGTGTCGAGTGGACGGACGGTTTAATGAGCCGTTTAATGCACAGTGTTTAGTTCAGCAGAGAGATGTTTCGCTGGTGTGCTTACCTTTCAGATAACACCATCTTATCGAATGATTTTCTAAAAGATCGACTTACCTCAGTCAATATAATTCTGATGAATCATTTAGGGCATAAATGTTCATTAACCATCTTTATGATACTTTACTCTTCTCGCCGATGCCTCATCCTGTTACTTTAACGGAAATTTTAAAAAAAATATTCGAGTTTTCGTTTTTCACCGAATTTGAGACAAATGCTCACCCAGGAGCAACTTCATTCTAATCTAAGTATATGAAACCAGGCAATGTTGTGAGATATTCATGCTTTACTCAAACTTTTAACGAGTTATTCATCTAAGTGCGAGTAATCAAACTAATTTTCATGCCGATCAACAGGGAAGCTTCATACAGGTTATTGACAAATCGCGCACTCACTTTAGACTGGTGTCCCGTGCAGTCTCACCGCTGGTTCACCCTCACCGGATCTGAATATTAACTTTGTAAAACTCACCAGAGCATAGCGACTTGCGAAATTATCCTTGGAAAAATCAACCACGTGATAAACCTGTTCCACCCTGAGAGGTGTAGATTTTACTAAACCACCACTTTAATAAGTTGTGGTTGCAAAATGCCAACACGAATTGTCTATATAAGGGTGGCAACGACCCGGAGGACTCGGCCAGGCCAGATCAGTTTGAGTTCCGGACAAATGTGAGGTAGTAATGACAATACGACTTAACGGACTGACTAAAGAAAAACAATCCTGCACGTATAGAATCTGCAGATTTAGAAAAAATCTTTTGACAGTGTTGATTGGCGAGAAGCGAATGGTTATCTACAACTTTTTAAGACAAAAAACCGTACGGTAGTTATAGGAGTGGAAGGACGGCAATTGTTGAGGAAGGTGTGAGACATGCTTATAACCTATCCTCGCGATATTCGAACTGTCTACTGAGCAGGCAGTGAAGGGAACCAAGAAGAAATTTAGAAAGGAAATATAAGTCCATGAACAAGAAATTCATAAATGTTGAGATTTGCCGATGACATCGTAATTCTCTTAGAGATCGAGTGGCTAGTGTGTTGAAAAGAGGTTGTAAAATGAATATCGACAAGTAAAATAACGGCAATGGAATATAGTCGAATTAAATCAGTTGGTGCTGAGGAATTAGATTAGGAAATGAGACATTAAAACCAGTAGATGAGATGTACTATTCAGCGAACAAAATAACGGACGGCGCCAGAAGTAACGAGAATATACAGTTCAGACTGAATATCAAGAAAATATTTCTGATAAGGAGAAATTTGTTAACATTCAATAAAAGCGTAAGTGTCAGGAAGTCTATTCTGAAGTTATTTAACTGGAATCTAGACTTATATGGAAATGGAAAGCGGCCGATAAACAGAAGAGCATACAAGCATTTGAAATGTGATACTACAGAAGCATTCTGAAGCTCAAAGTCAAGTAAATATCGAATTTATTTGGATAGAAAAGAGCTTTAAAGCACAAATTGACGAAAGGAAGATACAGGTTGACAGAACACATCCTGAGGAATCAAGGAGTAATTAATATGCAATGAAGCGAGTTGTGAGTTTCAAGCTCAAATGATTCAAATGGCTCTGAGCATTATGGGACTTAGCATCGGAGGTCATCAGTCCCTTAAAACTTAGAACTACTTAAACCTAACTAACCTAAGGACATCACACACATCCATGCCCTAGGCAGGATTCGAACCTCCGACCGTAGCGGTCGCGCGGTTCCAGACTGAAGCGCTCGGCCACACCGGCCGTCGAGGGTTAAGCTATGTAGATGAAGACCGAACGTTGACTGTAGTCCATGAGGCTGTAGAGTGCAACTGTTATGCAGGAATGAAATGACTTGCACAGGACAGATCAGACTGAACAGCTGCAGAAAATATCTACTTTTTTTTCATATTGTCGCCAAAAATTACTCTTCGCCAAGCTGTATTGTATTCGACATAGGTGTAACCAACTTTTAGGGGGAAATTGCTCTAGTTTCGAGGGCGTAATTCATCATATTCTACGACGGGTATACCGTTGAGACATGTATGTTTGATCGCAACCGAAAAAGGGGGAAAACATTATCTCTTTCTCACTAACTGATCTGCTTCCGTCTTCTTTATCTTTCCGGTGACCATTCTTAGTTGCTTACGTGTCTGACGCACGTTCTACGTTACTAGGGTGCTATTCCGGAAGGGATATCCATTTCAGATATGTTATCCGAGACAGATAACCACCCGCCCTAAAAACGTGAGTTCGTATTCTGAATGTATAGGAAGATTTTCGATTCGTCAGTGTCATTAATAAGTGGTGTGACATTGGTAGAAAACCGCGATTGGAGAGCCTCTTCCAGTAACAGCTTCAATGGACCCGCGAGAACGGCTCAGCATACATCATCCCTAGGCCTGTTCTTTTCAGATGCTCCCAACGCTAAGAACACGGCCTGTAGACGAGGAAATCCGCCCCGTACTCAGCCGGAGCCACTTCCAAGAATGAGGCACAGAAAGCTTTGCGCCCCCACCTCTGTACCAGCCCCAGGCTATTACTAAGTAACAGTGCTTGCTTTTTAATTAAAGTACCGAATTTGATAAGAAAAATTAATCTGGTGGCTCTCCTTCGTGTTTCTCTCTGGATGACAGAGTTCAGGATGTATTTTTTAGTCCGTCGCCTTAACTAGACTGCGTTGTGTGACATTCACGATCATTTCAGTCAATCAAATTATAAACTGTCGATCCTCCTCAATGCATATACGCGATTTTACGTATCCGTATAGCCGGTGCTTGTCTTTTCTTAATGTTATTTTGATGCACGAGCAGTGAGTCGCTTAAACTGGCCTTCGCGTTGATAAGTGTGTTACTACCTGTTTAGGCTAACACTGCACCATCTCTCGAATTTTTTAAAGGCACATACACAGTTATAAGTAGTTCGCGCATAACAGGTAGAAAACACGAAATACGCCATATAGTTGTTAAAGGGCTAGCTCTAATAAACCGTGCCAGATGTGTTCTCTAATACCATATGCTCAATACAACAGTATTTTGCGCGGTGTGTTCTGGGAACGGAGGAATTACTTCCATACCCTCTCAGCACCCCCAGCGTCAAATTAAATTACGCATGTAGTACAAGACGAGGTTTCACATGTCGGTGGTAGGCACTGAGAACCTTGTACCTTCATTTTGTTCAATTTTACAGGTGCAGCAATAACGGCTTCTTACAAGCCGGCCGGAGTGGCCGAGCGGTTCTAGGCGCTACAGTTTGGAACCGCGCGACCGCTACGGTGGCAGGTTCGAATCCTGCCTCGGGCATGGATGTGTGTGATGTCCTTAGGTTAGTTAGGTTTAAGTAGTTCTAAGTTCTAGGCGACTGATGACCTCAGAAGTTAAGTCTCATAGTGCTCAGAGCCATTTGAACCAAGCTTCTTACAAAAATAATATACGTGACTCAGAAACATGCTACATGTGTAACTGTAAAGTAGAAGCGTAGTTATTGATGGATTAGAGAAATCGATGCACTTTCAAATCTCTCTTTGATTGTGGAGTTACTGGTTACTGAAAATACAATGTTTTACAGACAGACGGAATTCAGAGATTTGATTGCTCACCATCGATGTGCGCCACATGGTTAGTACCCATTCCGATACCTTATGTCTTATACTGAAATATATGCATCTAAAAACTGGAACATCTTCACTGCTGTGCAGCTACGCAACATACCGCTCGTTATAGCATCTTGTGACAGACAATATATTTTTAACGATGTGGTGACGCTATTACCGGTTTATCACGTTGCGGCTGTTTTGTGAAGACGCCTGCACAGATGTCTGTTGTAGCTTACTCGTACCCTGTGGGGGAGATATGTAGCTACATGGCTCTGAGCACTATGGGACTTAACATCTTAGGTCATCAGTCCCCTAGAACTTAGAACTACTTAAACCTAACTAACCTAAGGACATCACACACATCCATGCCCGAGGCAGGATTCGAACCTGCGACCGTAGCAGTCGCGCGGCTCCGGACTGAGCGCCTAGAACCGCGAGACCACCGCGGCCGGCTTGTAGCTACATGTTTCCATCTTATTGCGCAGTAAGGATAGTGGCTAATCAAAATTCGTTTGCTGTCGCTATTGCTATAGCGGCATGTTATTACAAGAACACATATTTCCACAAGTTTCCAGTCATAAGCAGCTAGCAGAAGGGGAAAACATGAGCAATATTACTTCGTAGACGGCCATCGATTCCTGCTGATCGTACCAAGACTGCAGGTTCAGATGCAGCTGCTAAAATGCATACGTTAGGATAACATTGCTTTTTTAGTAATTTGCACGCACTATGTGTACATCATTTGGAGAGGGCACATCATTCATTAAGGGCTTCATGCGATTTTATTAGGCGACCGCGTAGCGTTAACACTGCACGTCAGTCTAATTAACTGACTGTCATGTTGGTTTTATGAGTATTCCCATCTTGTCTGGACTAAAAGCTTTTTCAGAAAACAAATTCACCCTTAACTAAGAATAAAGTCTTAAGAAGATAAACACGAAAGGGTAGTTCCTTTATTAAAACTGTTTCTCCCAGGAAAAATGGGTCATTCAAGAAAAAAATTGGTAACCATCTCACTTTGTAACACATCGTAGTCGCTATTTTGTGAAAGATACTACGATGGATTATAGTTTGAAAACAATACTAACACTCATAGACCTAACTCTAGCCTGGCAAACGATCTGATTATAACATACGGTGTAAATAAATTCTGTACCGTAAAGATATTCAACCAACAGAATTGATTTCCAAAAATTAATATGTGGAAAAAGCAAAATATATTCTGCCTGAGAACTGCTTGACTTCGGCAAAGCAGCGGAGCAATCAAATATCATTGTTGTGCATGTGAAAAGGGGAGAGTACTTTCAAACGAATAATTTAACTTAATTTTTCTTAAATATGATACGAACAACACATTTATAGCCGCGCAAGCACTAGAGCAGTGCGTTGCCTCGGTAAACATATTGACACGTTCCATATTGTGACAAATTTCCGTTTATGCGATCAGAATAATATACAACTGGCTCACACGTAGCTATTAACTAAAATTTGTTACCGAGCGGCGTTGCGCAGTGGAGGAGCAGATCAGTGTTTAACGTCCCTTCGACAACGAGGTCATTAGAGACGGAGCACAGGATTAGGGAAGGACGGGGAAGGATATCGGCCGTGCCCTTTCACAGGAACCGTCCCGGCATTTGCCTGAAGCGATTTAGGGAAATCACGGTAAACCTAAATCAGGATGGCCGGACGCGGGTTTGAACCGTCGTCCTCCCGAATGCGAGTCCAGTGTACCAACCACAGCGCCACTTCGCTCGGCCGTTGCGCAGTGGTTAGCACACTGATCCCCGTCCGCCCACACGGATTTTTCCCTAAATCGCTTCAGGCAAAGCCAGGATTTTTTATTGTGTTATTTAGTTTTTGGTCTCACATATGGTTCACAAACGCGCCAAGTCTTTATTTCGGGCCAATTAGTAATTACGAATTATTAAACTCTTCCTGAAACTAAGTAAAAATCTATTGTTAGGATAATCTCAGTGTGGCAGGCGTGGCTGCAAACAACAATAAAGACAAAATTGTGTCTATCGGGCGTACATAAGACAATTATTTGTAAATTATGTAGACATTCGACGCAACTTTTCGATTGTAAATACTTTTCGCAGTCGAGATAACATTTTGCGTAATGAACAATATATTGCTGTTTTGAGGGTACTGAGTATCGGAAGGGTTGTTCTACTCGAGCTCCAGCGTCGCTCACAGGTGAAACGAAACTCGTCTTCCACGGAAGTAAAAGTAGCTGGCTCGGCGATAAAGCGAGGCCGTGTGTACTAATTTGGCTGGTTGCGCTAGCCGCGGGCACCCTCCCCTCCAGACGTTCCCCCTCCACCGCGTGTCCCCGCCGTCCCTGCTTTTTACCTGAGGCACCGCTGAACACCTGCATTAGCTGCTCTGTGCCTCCTGCAACTGGACCACCGCTACCGCCCGGCACCGCAGCCTCCGCTTCCACGCACGTTCACCCGACAATCCTGCCTGACAAATTGTCCTACGAGGCTTACATTATGTACCGAGAATGAGCTTTAACATATACTCCGCACCACACCGTTCTCATATCTTACATCAACACCTACGCGCCACAGCGCGCTTTTTCCCACCAACATCTGATAATAAATTGCACGTGGTGAAATACAACTGTACGCTTTGCACTGTATTAAGTTGCCGCGGTGGCGATATTCGCACTAGTGTTCCTACTTCTCCGTCTGACAAATAAGACAGTCTCCGCGGTGAGTCTGCTGCGAGATGCGACGACGATCCTAATGTAGTAGCTGTGTGGTAGCGACGTGAAAGTACATTAATTATAGCCGTGGCGGGCCCATTCGCTGCAAACGTGAACCTGTCTGTACTTTCCCGTAGGGAGGAAGCAGACCCGTGTGAACCGAAAACCAGAAAAGGACAGACTTAAAAAGAAGAGTAGGCCCGCTTGAGGGGAACGAGTTGCTGGTGATTGAGTAACAGGCAGTGTGCTGTGCCTCCGAGCTATACAGTCGCTGACCAGCCTCTGTATTTATTGAATTCTTAACGCTGCCCGTACGCAGTACCGAAAACCGATGCCAGGGATCGCCGCTCTTAACTTATACGTGGAGTGCTAATTTTTGAACGCCAGCAACACGTTCACTTGCGGCATTTAGGTACGGCTGCAGCCGAACAATAATACATATACAAATATGTATAAGGTAATACTATACTAAATGTCTTAGTTATGTGAGTCCGTAAACTACAAACAGACATTTTTAATTTAAGAAATATCGAAAAAATTACGCAATCAACTTTATTTCTGATTTTTAACAACGTGATGTAGTTCACCTGATAACTCCGTATTAAGAGACGGAGAAATAATGCACGAAGCGGGAGCATCAGAAAAATTTTCAGTCGCTAACTACGAAATCGTAAAACTTCTAAGCTGGCTGAAACTAAATAATTAGATCAGCAACTTCCTGATGGATCTATGCTTGCCGGCCGAAGTGGCCATGCGGTTAAAGGCGCTGCAGTCTGGAACCGCAAGACCGCTACGGTCGCAGGTTCGAATCCTGCCTCGGACATGGTTGTTTGTGATGTCCTTAGGTTAGTTAGGTTTAACTAGTTCTAAGTTCTAAATACTTTGTGTCAGAATCATTTGTAGCTGCAGAGGAAAACGGACCGATTTGTTGGAAATAATTAACACAACCTTCATTAATAAATATATTTTATGAATAAAATCACCGTTCCAAATACATCATTACATTGCTTTCGATTTTGAATCCACACACACATATATATATATATATATATATATATATATATATATATATATATATATATATATATATATATATATGTGTGTGTGTGTGTGTGTGTGTGTGTGTGTGTGTGTGTGCATGTATGAATGTATGTTCCTAATCCTGGACCGATTTCATTCAGACTTGGTATGTATAACACTTACTGTCTGGAAAGAATCGCTGTGAGGGTAAGTACCGCGTACCTATCAAAGGGGTGAGAGTGAAAAAACCGTGTACCCCATGACGCGCGAATTTCCCTACTTCAGTCATCCAGTATTTGAGAGTGAGAGCAGTTAGTGACTTCCAACAAACTTTACACATAATTTCAAACCACTGCGAAACATTTTCTCGTTGAAAACCCCCACAAAACGATGAAAGGAAAAAAGTAGCAACGTGTACACCACTGAATATACCTGCAAAATAATCTTTGTACAGCACATAATTCAGGGAGCATGACATCATAACCATTGAGCTGCAGGAAAGTGGAACTGCAAGAGGGCGAAATTCGCAAGAGATACAGACGAAATATGTGTACAAACGGATGTAAAGTGAGTTAAATATATGCGAAATATATTTAAGAGCACCCAGCCTACTGTTGTGTGAGATTCATAACGTGGAGAGAGAAAGGAGGTGAGGAGACAGACAGAGAGAGAGGGAGAAGCAAGAGTTGGTTGGACACAGATAGGGGTTAAGAGGTGGTGACAGAGAGAGCAAGGAGGAGCAAATAGACAGAGAGAGCGGACAGAGAGTGGGTCATGGAAGAAGTGGAGAGACAGAGGGTGTAGAGGAGTTGGACAGAAAGGGAGGAAGGAGCAGATGGACAAAGAGTGGGTTGTACAGAAGGTGGAGCGACAGAGGGTGTGGAGGAGATGGACAGGGAGTGGGTTGTAGAGTAGGTGGACAGACAGAGCATGTAGAAGATATGGACAGAAAGGGGGGAAGGAGGAGATGGACAAAGAGTGTGTTGTACAGGAGGTGGACGGACAGAGGGTGTGGAGGGGATGGACAGGGAGTGGATTGTAGAGTAGGTGGACAGACAGAGCATGTAGAAGAGATGGACAGAAAGGGGGGAAGGAGGAGATGGACAGAGAGTGGGAGGTAGAGGAGGTGCACAGACAGAGGGTGTAGAGGAGATGGACAGGTAGTGTGTTGTAGATTAGGTGGACAGACAGAGCATGTAGAAGAGATGGACAGAAAGGGTGGAAGGAGGAGATGGATAGAGAGTGGGATGTAGAGGTGGTGCACAGACAGAGGGTGTAGAGGAGATGGACAGGGAGTGGGTTGTACAGTAGGTGGTCAGACAGAGCATGTAGAAGAGATGGACAGAAAGGGGGGAAGGAGGAGATGGACAGAGAGTGGGAGGTAGAGGAAGTGCACAGACAGAGGGTGTAGAGGAGATGGACAGATGCGTCTCGCATGATACAGATTAGGACCTGGTTCACCCTTGACGATGCGTTTAATATCGGTACCATCTTAGTACAGTTGTTGCTGTTGTGTCCGACTTCATGGACACTGAGGTGGCTAGTAATAACACAGTTAATTAGAACGTTATGTATGAGAAATACTTTATTAATTACAACAAAACGTATCTTTGTTCGGCTGTAGCTATGAAATTGCACACACGGACTTGCGGCTCAGAACACATTAAATGAGCCACGATTATTGACTGGCGGATTGACGCAAGTGGCTACAGTACAGTGTGAGAAAACACAAGTACGTAGACACTTGTTGACACAGTTCTGATAGCATTGGCGTGTAGGCACAGTTCACGGGAGACGGAAGTCTCTTCACTCCCCGACGGCTGAAACGACGGGTAGACGGGACAACGACGTTATACTCTGACAGAAACTTTCTGGAATTGGACAGGATCCTACCTCGGCTAGAACTGCCCTGCTGGACACTGGCGACGATATTTCACGGCAGAGACAGAGCGAGGTGGCGCAGTGGTTAGCACACTGGACTCGCATTCGGGAGGACGACGGTTCAACCCCACGTCCGCCCATCCTGATTTAAGTTTTCCGTGATTCTTTAAACCGCTCCCCGTAAATGCCGGGATGGTTCCTTTGAAAGAGCACAACCACTTTCTTCCCCATCCTTCCCTAACCCGATGGAACCGATGAGATCGCATCTTTCTAGCATTCCATTGGCGCCTTTTGCTACCGCGTTACTATACAGTATCTCTGTGGTGGTCGATACTTCTTGCTCCGCTCTCGAACCTCGACGACACCGCAGTTGTTTTTTTGATACGAATGTATGTTTTTCCGTGGATATGCACCTGCATTTACGATTTGAACGTTGTGAAGATGGTTGTTATACGCAAACGAAACTAGTCAGCATGTTTTAATTGTCTTGCCAATAAAAGTTTTTCGTATAAAACCTTTTTTGATTTTAATAAATTACGTTAGGACCGCTGCCGTCTTTCCCGATAATGTCAGGCTTTTTACATAGTTCAATAAACAGTGATACCCATGTGCCTCCACGTCTTCAGTTTGTTTGCAGAGCACGTAAGTCAGATTTATAGAACTCGATTTACTCACTAATTCATCTGTGACAGTTAACACGTAAATCGAATTTAAAATGAAAATGTCGTGTGGATTTTTGGGCTGGGGCGTCCTGACGGGCAGCAAAAGGCTTTTTTCATGCGGAAGGAAGGAATATTGGGGTTTACAATCCGCTCGACATCGAGGTGAATAGAGACGGATAACAAGCTCGGAATGTTGTAAGGATGCTGAAGCAAATTGGCTGTGCCATTTCTAAGAACGGAACTCGATATTTCCCTTAAGCGATTTAAGGAAACCACGGAGTATCTTAGTGTGGATGAGCGGACGCGGATTTGACTTGTCGTCCTCCCCGAATGAGAGTCCAGTGTGGTAACCACTGCGCCATTCCGCGCAGTTTCTTTATTCGAAATCATTCGGTACTTTTCATTTGAGAAGCTCAAATTTTACACTCCAGTGGGTCTCTGTCCAGTATATAGTTGCATTTAAATTACTGAAACGATGCGAGAGAGAATAGAAGGGTGACTCCGGATAGCACGTAGCTGGCTCCTTTCAAATAGTATCAACGGTTAATGTGGGGATAGTAGCGGCTTGCATGGGACCTGCGGTAGTAATCGAAGGCAAGCTGACAGCTGCGAACCGCCTGCATCCCCTTATGCTTGATGTCTTCCCCGACGACGACGCATCTTTCAGTTCGTAAAGGAATCGACGTATCGAGTCCCTCACTCCACAGGTCATTGTGTCGAGGATTTGGTATCGCGGCATAATTAGGTGATCGGGCACCTTACACAACTATCTTTCATTCTCTTGCCAGCCATATTCTTGCAATGAAAATGTATTCACCAGGCGAGTGCTACGGCAGTAGCGTTCTATACCGGCCGCTATTGCAGCGCGGGGTAGTATTGAATATGTTGAGAACAGTACTCTTTAGGATTTTGGCTCCTGCCGATAAATTAGAACCAGACTTGATTATGCTGTAACGTGCACTATCGCATTCTCTATTGCGATGTTAAAAATGTCCATGCCATGGCAGCGTTTGCAGACGCACATCCGTGCTTAACATTCGACACATAACAAATAGTAACTGCCTATTGCGCCTGTCTTCCAAACCTTTGATTCCAGGTTATTTAGTTACAGAGCATCTCACAGAAGGAGAGATACAAATTTTATAACTTCTGCAGGAATACTTACAACATGGCAAATGATGCAACACGCAGTACTTCCATTTTCTTTTATGGTTCAAATGGCTCTGAGCACTATGGGATTTAACTTAGAACTACTTAATCCTAAATAACCTAATGACATCACACACATCCATGCCCGAGGGAGGATTCGAACCAGCGAGCGTAGCGGTCGCGCTGTTCCAGACTGTAGCGCCTAGAACCGCTCCGCCACTCTGGCCGGCTTCTTTATCTGAGTCCAGTTTATACGCTGATGAAGAACAGGAGATGAAGACAATGTCAGAATGATTCCAGCTTGTGCAGTGGGCAGTTGCACCTCATAACTTCCATATTCGAAGGCACCTTAAACGCACCTCCGAATAGGGCACTGTCCTCTGACGCATGGATTCCTCCGCCGGTATGCAGTACTTGTCATGTACAGGCATCTGAACACATTTTAACAACATGCGTTTTATATCAATATATGAGGGCAGAGACTAAACTGCAGCTGACCTGCCCTCTATTTAAGATGGCGAAGACACGGATGTAGCCAATGTTTTAAGCTTCTTTGTGATGTCTTAGGCAGAAGACTAGCGTGTTTCCAAAGTGTTTGCTTCATTTTTTTATTTTATAATTGATAAACCAGGCAAAGCTCCCTGTTTCACTATTTTAGATGTTGTGTGGTTGTAGTGTGTGTAATTTACTCACAAACTGTCTTGAGAGTTACATTTTTTGGTGCTCTGTGTAAAAGTATGAGAGTGAATGAGAGAGATTGTCCCAGGAGGGCTGAAGATTACATTATATATTTTACCATCTGTTGCATACTCTTCGCAAAACAAACCACATTAGTGTCCCATCAGTTAATGGGAGACTAATGAGTCTGAATGAAGAAACGAAGCGTGGCGGCACAGTGGTTAGCGCACTGGATAAATACTCACGATTACCCGTCATGCTTGTTTCATCTATAATTATTTACCACTTTCATACCATACTTCGGGAAATGATTCGGTGTTTATGCTCTTTTACGTAAAAACATGAGGTTATTATATTTACTCGTTGGATTAATAGATGCGATGTATAATTATCACAGAAGCTACCTTAAACAAATGTTCCCTAAAAAATTATGCAGCAGAGTTCTGCGAGAACTGTGTTCTGGCTCCAGCCTATTTTATTGGGGAGACGGAAAGCCAGTCCAGGGTTTACGTATGCATGTGTCCGCACAACTGTAAGACTGAAGCGCTCGCCAATTCTCCGCACATGTCGCAGATTTCTTCGCGTTTTTTCATTGCTGGTCCGAACTGTAGCTCACTGTACGCCTATACGTTGGTCACATAATCATGACGTTCGTCCCTAAATTTTAGAACGCATACACTCCACAAACCACCGTGTGGTTCCTGGTGGAGGGCAAAAACAGGTCGAGACTTTTACTGCAGAGTGGGGGAGCCAGATCAAGGTTTACATGTGCATATATCGGAACAACTACTCGACTGATATGCCAAACAGACAGATGTTCCCTATTTCTGCACACATGTCGCAGATTTTCCGTGTTTTGTAATGTCTCTGTTAATATACCTGTATATAATGCATATAAGTTGGTCACATGGTCATGAGATCTCTCCCTAAGTGTCTCAGAACAAATGTACTCCGCGAACCAGCCTATGGTATCGGATGGAGGAGATTAATTGTCTTCTTACCCTGGGAACTCTGGCTGATAAAGAGAGATATCGCCCACAGTTCTCTGGTATTAAAAGCAGGGTAATTGGAGGACCTTGTTTCTTATTCTCTGTTGGTCCATCATGGACAGGGGACATCAGCTGTTCAAGTAATTGTCGATATCAATTAAATTCTCCAACAGCCGTGTAACTAAAATGTTATTTTATTTTATTTTGACGACAACCAGTTTTGGCACTCCACTATGCCATCTTCAGGGCCCATGTGCATCTCTCAAAACAAACGATAATGCCACACAGTGCCATATATCCCTGCACTTCGTGAATTCAAACCGTTTCACAAGTGCTTCATTCGAGGACAAGTCCTGAAGTTGACATAGTAGAATGCTGAAACTGGTTGTCGTCAAAATAAAATAAAATAACATCTTACTTATAGGACTGTTAGAGAATTTCATTGATATTTGCAATTGTTTCTTATTGGTCGAAAGAGACGGGAGGCAGAGAATGGCTCTTATCTGCAAAGCCGACCACGTATTTCCGCCAGCGCGTCACAACCTGTCTCTTGATATTCACGTTTCCAGGATGGCCCTCATTGAGTTTCGTACCAATTTCTTCTCTACCAGCATTTAGGATGGCCGCACCTGGCACTCAGAGGATTACGCATACATTGTTTGTTTGAATAAAATGTATTCCTTGACCGCTGCCTGCTCGGGTTCGTTCGGTCGCGCCAAGATGGAGTTCCCGCGCTACAGGTGTCGCATTTATTCTGAGAGTTCCGCGTAATGTAGGTGTGTATTATAACAGCGTAGTATTTGTTATATACTGATAAGCCAATACACTATGACCACTGATATATGAGGTCTTCACGGGTTGTCGCCGAGTAGCGTCGTCGTCTCGTAGCAACGTTTCGATGGAATGCGTCTCCATCATCTTCAGGCGAAGTGTCTCGATATCGTCGCCTGAAGATGATGGAGACGCATTCCATCGAAACGTTGCTACGAGACGACGACGCTACTCGGCTGACAACCCGTGAAGACTTCGTGTATGAAATTCGCCGAGAAAACCTGCACTGACATTATGACTACTGCCCACCCCGACATTGGACGCCGCCTCCTGCCGTTGTCACGTGACGCGGTAACAAAAGTATGTAAGCGGAGCACACCCGGCCGGGGTCACTCTAGCGAAGGTATGCTCTGCACTGAGATAAACTATCTCGACAGAGCCCGCATCTCGTGGTCGTGCGGTAGCGTTCTCGCTTCCCACGCCCGGGTTCCCGGGTTCGATTCCCGGCGGGGTCAGGGATTTTCTCTGCCTCGTGATGGCTGGGTGTTGTGTGATGTCCTTAGGTTAGTTAGGTTTAAGTAGTTCTAAGTTCTAGGGGACTGATGACCATAGATGTTAAGTCCCATAGTGCTCAGAGAAATTTTTTTATCTCGACAGAGGGCAGATTATTATTACGCACAGCCTGTGGACGAGTGTCTCGGAAACGACGAAGCTGTTCGAACGTTCACGTGCTACTGTCGTGAGCATCTACGGAAAGAGGTAGAAGGACAGTGAAACTACCACTAGGCGCTAAATGGTTCGATTTCCACGTCTCTTCACAGATCGTGAGGTTCGGAGGCTTGGGCGCTCTGTAAAAGTAGGATAGATGGTGATATGCGACGTCTTTGCCGAAAGAACACAATTCCGGTGCACGCCCAAGTGTTTCGGAGCACATCGTTCATCGTATACTGTTGAACATGGAGCTCCGCAGCAGACCACCCCTACGTGTTCCCATGTTCACACAACGACGTCGTCAATTACTATTGCAGTGGGCACAGGACAATCGGGATTCGATCGTCGATCAATAGAAACGTGTCGGTTCTTTGTGTGAATCACATTTTTGCTACCTTAGGTCGATAATGGTCTCCACAAACGCCGTCATCGAGGTGGGCGGCGGCTCGAAACGTGCAGCGCGCCGCGAACGCAGGCTGGTGGGAGCGGTATTATGCTATGGGAGACATTCTCCTGCTTTTGCATGGGACCTGCGGTAGTAACCGAAGGCAAGCTGACAGCTGCGAACCGCCTGCATCCCTTTATGCTTGATGTCTTCCCCGAAAAATGGTTCAAATGGCTCTGAGCACTATGGGACTTAACATCTATGGTCATCAGTCCCCTAGAACTTAGAACTACTTAAACCTAACTAACCTAAGGACATCACACAACACCCAGCCATCACGAGGCAGAGAAAATCCCTGACCCCGCCGGGAATCGAACCCGGGAACCCGGGCGTGGGAAGCGAGAACGCTACCGCACGACCACGAGATGCGGGCTCTTCCCCGAAGGCGATGCATCTTTCAGCAGTGCAATTGTACGTGTAGCGGAGACAGAATCGTGGTTTGAGGAGCATTATAGTGAATTCACTTTGACCTGATGTAGATTCTATGGATCTGATTCGTTATCGGGCGCCATCACCGCGTACGCAAATCAGCGTACTGTTATTTAGGCGAATTACATGATCTATGCGAAGACATCCAATTCCACATACCTCCACAATAGCACCAACAAACTGATGGATCCGTGATACGCTGAATCAGTGATGTATTTCGTTCCAAAGGTGGCAAGCTATTAAGCAGGTGGTCATAATGTTTTGTACATACAGTGTTCATGCACGCCTTCGAAATAGGTAAACCTCAGATTTTTATTATGAGGTCATCAATTTACCGAGATTTTGCCGTGAACTCGTGGTTTTTACTAATAGGAGAACAGAGATACTATGACGTCACACACACTAGTAATGTATGGATGGCGTAGCTAGTTTATTTTGCTTGTCTATTGTGCAATGGTATTTTTATAGCATTTAAAGTCTTTGCAAGAGTATATTTGCCGTTAACTCTGAAACAGAGTATTTGTCATTAAATGATGTGCCGGCCGCTGTGGCCGAGCGGTTCTAGGCGCTTTAGTCCGGAACCGCGCTGCTGCTACGGTTGCAGGTTCGAATCCTGCCTCGGGCATGGATGTGTGTGATGTCCTTAGGTTGCTTAGGTTTAAGTAGTTCTAAGTCTAGGGGACTGATGACCTCAGATGTTAAGTCCCATAGTGACTGGAGCCATTTTAACATTAAATGATGTGCTGCAATAGGAGAATATATTCTCGTACATTTACATATAAACTAAGGAAAATATGGCAAAATGTTTAAATTGTGGAAAATATGGGAAAACACAAAAATAAGACAAATGTGGCAAAATATGGAAAATGAGAGTTGTTACATATTTGCCTGGGGGTGCTCGTTGGTCTCTGCTGGACCCTCAAATGACAAAAATTGCATATTTGTGATAATATTAAATCTCTTATTAACAAACACCCACAACCTGAGCCTCTCCATAGACCTCAAATGACGAAACTTATGTAATTACAATATATTAAACTTAGCTAATTGTAATAAATTTAATTATTATATTTATAACCAATGCCGTATCCAGACCCCAAACAAATCTGTTGGTCCTCTCACTTGATCCACAGAACTCGAACGATGCAGCCCAGGCATTTTCTCTAGTTATAAAGGATGAGTAGGAGGAGGAGGAGGAGGGAAGCGTTAATCCCATTGGTCCAGGAGGGGGTGCAAGGGAGGGGGCGCAAGGGAGGGTGCATGAGCAGGACGTCTAACATGATACAAATGGTCAACGCGATCTAGTATGCCCAGTTGCCTCATGTGTAACCTGATACCCCCTCTCAAGGTCAAGTGCACCCCAACGCCGGAAGTGCGTCATCAGACCTGCTATAACTTGTTCTGTGCTTGTGCCGGCTGTACTGGATGTGTGTGGACAGGCCTGGCGAGGAGGGGGTAGGGATGACCTTGAATACACAACATACAAGTGTGTAGGTAGAACGTTGGTTCCCATGGATGACCTCGAGCATAACTCTCTCAGTTGTATAGCCTGACACTGGAAGTGACTTCATCAAACCGGTTGTATCCGGCTCTCTAGCCAGTCATTTGGTCAACGCTATCTGTTGAAGCTAATTCTCTTGTTCTGACACTAGAGTTGTCGTCAACCAAGCGAAGAAGCTCTTCCTCCCCTCATCTTTCTTGGCCTCCCTCCAGACACAAGCATGCTGCCTACAACGCGACCAATCGCTTCAGACGTCCTCTGTCGTAGCACTGCCGTTCTGGGAATACGTCCCGATACGAACGTCTAGCGCCACGGCCATTCCCATCTGCTAGTCAGTACAGAAAATCGGCAGCTGCCAATTTCGCATTTAAGTGCGCGTACATTGCAGTGTACCGGATACTTTGACCGTGATGATCACTGAACAGTTGACGATACGTGCTTGATGCTCGTAGAGAAATGAAGTTAATCGCATGTCGACACAAGAGATTAAATGAGTCACATGTCGACATTATGTTCGTTCAATTGGAACAGCAAACAGTTTCGCTGAAACTACGAATTATAACTTACTATACGTTCTAACAAGACGTAACCAAGAGGATATTCTCAACATCTCATGCAAAAAAGTTTAATGTAATGCTGGAACGTTCTGTTTCCCACGATTAGTGTGATTATGAAGAGAAGTAGAAAATGAGCTCTAACGTGGAAATAAAGCATTGTCTGATCCATGTCCGTATAACACACATAGTTCCTCTTCGTGTAGGAATGCTTCCTGAAAATTTGGTCATAAATTTTCGTTACACCCTGTGTGCTGGAGGAACCCAGCGAAAGAAACTTTAATTTACTGCGAGAAGGATTTTAACGACATCAGCCTCATGACAGGAAGAGAACTTTCAGTTCACTTTTCGGAGGGGACCAGTTTCGATTCCTCACTAAACGTGTGGTAGAAACCTGGACGGTCACTGATTCATTAAATTTGTGCGTATAGTACGCGATAAACATCTCCTAGGAAGGCGGTACGACGAGTGAAAAGATAAAAAAATGTTCAAATGTGTGTGAACTCGTATGGGACTTAACTGCTAAGGTCATCAGTCCCTAAGCTTACACACTACTTAACCTAAACTAACCTAAGGACAAACACACACACACCCATGCCCGAGGGAGGACTTGAACCTCCGCCGGGACCAGCCGCACAGTCCATGACTGCAGCGCCTTAGACCGCTCGGGTGAAAAGATAGCACGCAAGGAGGTAATGGAGGATAAAAAATAAACGCGTAAGGATCACACTGAAAATCCAAATCGTCGGGACCCAGTCCTGTGTGCGTCGAATTTCTTTTAGGAGTGTAAAAAAATGGCTCTGAGCACTATGGGACTCAAGTGCTGTGGTTATCAGTCCCCTAGAACTTAGAACTACTTAAACCTAACTAACCTAAGGACATCACACACATCCATGCCCGAGGCATGATTCGAACCTGCGACCGTAGCAGTCGCACGGTTCCGGACTGCGCGCCTAGAACCGCGAGACCACCGCGGCCGGCTTTTAGGAGTGTATCCCTGCTTTCACCAGTCGCAATGATTTGTATGTGCCAGGTTGCACCGCGGTTCGGATTCCACCTTAAACAGTTGGTCCCTCATAAATGGCCGGACACCTCGGTTCAGAGGCCGGGACACACCACCATCCGCAGTAATCCACTGCGATGTTCGAGTTGAGGAAATGAACGCTGGGTCCAGGACGCGAGCACCGCGGTACTGGCGGACGCCCCACAGACCAGCGACAAGCGCATTAATCAAATTATCCCAGTTGTGAAACACTGCAACTATTCAAATAGCCTCTTCCTGTCCGGACATGACTTCATTTGCGCACTACACATTACACAGCTGAAATATTTTTGAAGCTATTATTTCTTGCTGTGGTTCTGCTTCTACGCATCCTAAGGTCTCGGTTTCGTTCCCCAGTCAGTATTACGATTTTCCTCTGTAGCTGTCACTTTTGACACCTCTAACAATGCTGGATAAGTCATTTCGAAGGTCGGAGGAATGTCAGAGGCATACTACCTGCAACAGCTTTAGCCCAGTGGTGATGGAAGAAGCCTTTAGGTTGATGACAACTTCATTTCGCTATTTTCTAATAAATTATCATTCGTACGACGACTAAGCCGAAAGCAAGTACCACACATTCACTAACGCCAAAACTCAACTTATTTCCTCCAAGTTTATTTCAACAAATCAGTTGTCGCACATGCATGAAGTTTTGGCTATCGGCAAGTGGAGCCTACTGGAAGCGAAAAACCTTTTTATAAGATATAATTGCTCTCATTTGCTGAATATCTTGTGTTTTGTTGTTGTGGTCTTCAATCCAGAGACTGGTTTGATGCTGCTCTCCATGCTACTCTATCCTGTGCAAGCTTCTTCATCTCCCAGTACCTACTGCAACCTACATCCCTCTGAATCTGCTTAGTGTATTCATCTCTTGGTCTCCCTCTACGATTTTTACCCTCTACGCTGCCTTCCAATACTAAATTGGTGATCCCTTGATGCCTCAGAATATTCTCTACCAACCGATCCCTTCTTCTAGTCAAGGTGTGCCACAAATTTCTCTTCTCTCCAATTCTATTCAATACCTCCTCATTAGTTATGTGATCTACCAATCTAATCTTCAACATTCTTCTGTAGCACCACATTTCGAAAGCTTCTATTCTCTTCTTGTCTAAACTATTTATCGTCCACGTTTCACTTCCATACATGGCTACACTCCATACAAATACTTTCAGAAAAGACTTCCTGACACTTAAATCTATACTCGATGTTAACAAATTTCTCTTCTTCAGAAACGATTTCCTGGCCATTGCCAGTCTACATTTTTTATATCCTCTCTACTTCGACCATCATCAGTTATTTTGCTCCCCAAATAGCAAAATTCATTTACTACTATAAGGGTCTCATTTACTAATGTAATTCCCGCAGCATCACCCGATTTAATTCGACTACATTCCATTATCCTCGTTTCGCTTTTGTTGATGTTCATCTTATATCCTCCTTTCAAGACACTGTCCATTCCGTTCAGCTACTCTTCCAGGTCCTTTGCTGTCTCTGACAGAATTACAATGTCATCGTCAAACCTCAAAGTTTTTATTTCTTCTCCATGGATTTTAAATCCTACTCAAAACTTTTCTTTTGTTTCCTTTACTGCTTGCTCAATATACAGATTGAATAACATTTGGGGTAGGCTACAACCCTGTCTCACTCCCTTTCCAACCACTGCTTCCCTTTCATACCCCTCGACTCTTATAACTACCATCTGGTCTCTGTACAAATTGTAAATAGCCTTTCGCTCCCTGTATTTTACCCCTGCCACCTTCAGAATTTGAAAGAGAGTATTCTAGTCAACATTGTCTAAAGCTTTCTCTAAGTCTACAAATGCTAGAAATGTAGGTTTGCCTTCCCTTAATCTATTTTCTAAGATACGTCGTACGGTCAGTATTGCCTCACGTGTTCCAACATTTCTACGGAATCCAAACTGATCTTCCCCGAGGTCGGCTTCTACCAGTTTTTCCATTCGTCTGTAAAGAATTCGTGTTAGTATTTTGCGGCCGTGGCTTATTAAACTAATAGTTCGGTAATTTTCACATCTGTCAACACCTGCTTTATTTGGGATCTTGAATAGGTTCTTGGAATAGTTCACGTATTATTTCATATTTCTTATGAGCGGTCCCATGGGAGGTACGTCTGATTTCGCAGAGTTTATAGAAATGCATTTTGATTGCTCTATATAGTGCAGGTAAATATACACTGGCGGAAAAGAAATCGCAAAACATAAGTGAAAGTTGGTGGTTCCTTATAAAAGGCAGCTACTGATGTACTCTCTCCACTCTCATCAAAACAGAGCTTTTGTGTCACCTCTAACGACATCATTATTGACGGGGTGTTAAACAATATCTTCCCTTTCTTTCTTTAGTGTGGTATGAGTGGTGGATCGGAAATGTTGGTTTTCCTTTATAGTGTTACCCATGAAGATTTTCCTATCGAGTCCCGCAATCACTCACGCTTACTGAAATAAAGTCCCAGCAATTGGCTATACGACTGTTTAACGTGAACAGCAGTTTCTAATCGTCATTTCACGTTTGCATTAAAGTTCATCGGCAGAAAGTCTACTCGATAGCGTAGTCATTTATGCATGTAATTCATTACTAAACTTAAAGCTCAAGTTTACAGATAATATACCGAAATATTTGGAGAAGGAGCTCAGTGGCACCAGCCGTTTCAAATTGATCTCTCTATACTATTTATACTATTTATTTAATATATTAAAATATTTTCAGATTTTATTTTTATGCTGTCAAAGACTTATAAAATCCTTAATGAATTGTTTTGCAATGTAATGCTTTCTCGGCACTCATTGATATGTCAGGATCCCTTATGTCACTCCTCTTGCAGTTTCCAATTATTTTTCGTAGATTTTTGTTTTTGTTTTTGTGTCAGGTCCATCTCTTACTAGCACGTCTGGGGAAGAATCGGAATAATTTACAATTTTTGCCTCGGCCTGCTTGTAATGGACTCATTTATTGCATCGTACTGACGTTCGTTTCACTTGGTACGTGTTTCTTCTTGTGGGTGGGGGATATCGTGACGACAGAGCTGCACTCAGCTAAGGTCATGAATTACCCACTTGCTTCGGACAAGAAATTTGAATGGGGCAGCGGCAAACGTGCACCTGCCCCCCCCCCCCTCCCACCCCTCCCAGAAAAGCTGCATGTCCTCGTTTCTCGCTTGGAATAAGACATCCTTATTTATACCCGCATCTGCACCGCCTCTCCCTGCCCCATTGCCGTATGAAATCCGGGAAGTATTATTGGCTGAAATTTCTCTGACTACGTGATATACCGTTGTGAAATAATAATACGTTCATTTACTTTTTTCGGAAGTTGGTTTATAAGTAATCCTTTCCGTTACGCATAACGCTTTTGTTGCAGCATGTTCCGAAAGCTGCACACTAAGTACTGTGCGGACGGTAACACCAAACTGCCTGACTTAGGAATGCTGGCAGGGACAGTCAGCGGATGGCGATGTTTATTCACGGAAAGTGTGAACACTACAGCATCCCCTGGCCTTGGCTGCACGCCGGGCCGCTCTGAACAGCCGCCCATATCAATAATTCCTTGCAAAAGATTCTAGACGAAACAGTGCGAGACAGATTATTTACAAGTACAAAAATGATTCAAATGGCTCTGAGCACTATGGGACTTAACTTCTGAGGTCATCAGTCCCCTAGAACTTAGAACTACTTAAACCTAACTAACCTAAGGACATCACACACATCCATGCCCGAGGCAGGATTCGAACCTGCGACCGTAGTGGTCGCGCGGTTCCAGACTGTAGCGCCTAGAACCCCTCGGCCACCCCGGCCAGTTTTACAAGTACAGAGCGGTGCATTTTACAGCCAGGGAATGAACGAACGGATTTTAGTCAATGATATAATCTCGAATAATTCTTTGTCTGTAAATCTTCGTAAAAAATTAAAATAGTCTGCCTCACCGGTCGCGACTACGGATTTTTTCCTTCTGTCGGCAACATTTTGCTTGCGAAAATAAAACGACGTTGTGTCTATCGATCTGCTTATGTCAGTTTATTTCTGTTAAAACTAAAAACGACGGTTTTTGTAGTTTTGCGTGTGTAGAATTCATTGTTAAGTTTCTCTTCTTCGAGTATTTGAATGGTTTAAAGATTTGATGTGTCATTCTCAATTCTTAATTGTGCGAGGGTGCGTAATCAAAGACTTACTGGACTTCCAGTAGCTCGCCCTCAAATTACTCTTTTTTCCTCATTCAGCCACGCTACGATGGCCGCGTAAATGACGTGCTTCTTTTCCGTTTTTTCCTTCTTTTTTGTTTAATTCGGACTAAAAATGTTATTTAAACTAATTCTGTCAGAAGCTTTAAGTGTTTGTAATAGGAGTACAAGTAATGGTGTGTAGAAACTGTACGATGAATTGGTTTGAAAGATACGAAAAAGTAGTTACTACATTGTAACAAGAGAAATTTGTAGGATCACATACAAGTTAAAAAAAACAATAATAGGATGCACTGCCTCTTTACCAAAACATAACTACATGATTTTTAGTTCGCGATATTTTTTACACTCAATGCGTATTACGTTTTGATTTATTGCTGGTCGACATGGACCTTTAATGCTAAAACCGTTTAAAAACTGAGCGTTTTTCAGCGAGCAATGGAGAGATACATGCTAGGACTTACTAGAAGACACAGGATAGCAAACACAAACGTTAAAAGACCAGACCGGATTGGAAAATGTACTTACGACCGTCAAGGAAATGAAATGGAAAGGGCGGGAATCTAGCTACGCGAGAGGATAGTTGATATAACAAGAAAGAGGAATGAGACAATGACCTAGAAGAGGGTGTATAGACACCGTTAGAAAACACGCTGCACCAGCAGTGTAGAGGCAGCCGATGAAGATGGTGATCCAGCAACGGCTTCTGGCGACGCTATTTACACGAGGCTGGCGTTAAGACAGGGAACGAAAGGCGTCTGGGCTGCAGTGGGCGGCATTTACCCCTCAGACGAGTGTCTTACTTTCACGGCAACGAATTCGCCTCCACGACATTACAGAACAATGTTGCACTACGCACCGCTAGAACATACTGGGGTTCGTCTGCAGTGTGAGAAGCGCATTATTCTCAGAAGGCTGCCCGTATGCAAATGTTATAGGTCGCATAGGCAGCCAACCTTGTGTTCGTGCATTCTATAGCTCCTTCGTTTTTTACACACTCCCATGCTTATAAATTCCGAGAAGGCACATTTGTCAGTATTTTATTACGTATTAAGTACGCTAATAACCTCGCCGTTAATGTGCCGCAGCGCACGGCAGCCAGCGTCGTAATATTTCATTATATGCCCACCAAAGAGAAAAATACCCCTCCAGTTGACGACTTCCGTTTCTGATGTGAAGGGAGCAAACACTCCTATCCTTTTAAGTTATACTTAAAACATACAGAGAATATCACTCACCGAAAAATGCTGCGCGTATGTATTCCGTGATGGGTCGCCCGATAGGCCTAAATCGGAATTTGAAATTAGGCGACCAGCGGCAGACTTTGTGTGGGGAAACAGTCGACGGAGGCAGCAATTTGCGCAGTCACAATTAAGAAGAAATATAAGTCGTGCCAAGGCGGCGGCCTTGGCGCCTAACAGTCGAATTGCTGGCTGGCCCGCCAGTCCTTCACAAACATCCTTTCTCTTACGGCGAAATAGACACCCTATACATCACTGCACGCTGCAGATACGATTATCGTGTTTCGTCTACATCTACATTTATATCAGCATTTGCAGCTGTTCAGTGTCTAGGCAAGGATACTTCGTACCAGTATTATTCGGTTTCTTTCCTGCTTCGTTCACAATTGAAGACATCGGCTGTAAACAATACTAAGGATCAGTGGATGAGAAACATAGTTGGTAGTGGTGGTAAGTTCCTGTGGGACCACTCTGCTGAGTTCATCGGTCCCTGGGCTTACTCACTACTGAACCTAACTTACGCTAAGGACAACACACACATCCATGCCCCGAGGGAGGACTCGAACCTCCGACAAGGGGGGGGGGGGGGGGGGGACCGTGGGAAGGCGCCTTAGACCGCGCGAGAAACATTTTTATTGTGTGAAAAACATGGTAAGTCATATTCTTTATTAGTACTAGTTCGTAGTTCCACGATCAACGTTGTCGCTTGGCAGCTTTGTCAGGATATGTGCGTGTAAACAGTGGTGAGTGACACCAGTAGGGGTGATTTTTATGAATCTGACGGTGATGTGCACAGCTACGGCTCAGATAACGATCCTGAACGCGAATGCGCTTTAAAAGTAGTTGCTACTCAGGTAAATCTGAATATTTATTTAAGCGAGTAAACGGTGTTCATTTGTGTCCCTTACCAAAGTTTACGTGACGGGGTGATGATAATGTTGAGGGCCAACACTGTTTACGTGCTATAGTAAGGTGCTTGCTAAATTTAATTTTATACTGTGCCGAATCGTAGACTGATTTTTGACGTTGTGGTATTTTATTATTGCAAAAATTGTTAATGAAAATCTTAATATCAGAAGCTGAAAAAATTCGGAACTTTTAAATTTGTATATTTTTGAAAGGTTTCGCAGAAATATTTGGTCAATTTGGCAAGCAAAGAAACAGTGGTAAGCTAGCACTAATCCACGATAAGTGCACTGGATAGAAAAATCACATTGGACGTACTTGAAATTTCTTGTTTGAGAGACATTATTCACTGTGCCGTTTCTCAAAACAACCAGCCTGTCCCTTGCCGTTGTTTACAGCCGAGGTCTTCAGTTAGTACGGTGGAGAATAGTTTCTTGAGAGCTCAATCTTTCTTAATTCGTCCTTTTGGCTGCTCAACGAAACACAGAAAATTCTACTGTATCGCTTCGGTAAAAGTATTGTCGGCTAAGAGATGCGTTGTGCAACCGCCAAACTGGAAAGGATTTTCTTTCTCACTCAAAATAGTATCTTTCCAAGGCAAAGCGTGAGTACTGTTCTACGGTGTATGTGTCCTGTGTGAGCGACTGTGAGGAGTTTGCGTATAATTCAGTGTCACGTTTGTGTTGCGAGAGGGGAGAGGGAGGGCGAAACTCGGCGACAGCAGACAGCCGCCTCCTCTCGAACAAGCCCAGCTAGACGGACAGATCATTATCAACATACTCTCACTCCGTGACGCAAACCGGGGATCTTTGGAATTTAATCCAGGAGACTGGGACAAAGGCGGATAAGCAGAAACTGTACACCACTAGTCCGGCCAAACGAAGAAAATTTCTTCCACACGGTTTGCACCACCTATCTCTTACTCGAGCACCATTGTAAAACCTCGGCTTGTTTTTGTAACTGCTTTTGGTCACCTCCCCCTCTCCCCCCCCCCCCCCCCCGACCCTCAGCCCTTCGTGTTTCCACTATCAGCTTCCTTCATTTGTGTAAGTTCGCACTTACAGCTATGAGCGCACTTACCTTCTCTCGAAATTTGTTCTATGGATGAAGGTTAGACGAGCTCTGGTCTCAAAGTGCATGTATATTGACATAAATACCCCTTAATATATATATTTTTTTTTTGCAAATTAATGATGAATTATCGCCAAATGTTCCAAGGCAAATAATGCGGAGAAAGTGTGCACGTTGCGTGTATATACGGAAGAAAAGCCCTGGTCTTCGGTTATAGCAACGAACATAAGGTAAATAGAGGGGACAGTTTGCAGGCCGAAATGAAGAAAACATTTGGTGACACTCAAGAACGAGTCCGCTTAATAGAACAAATGAAGTATAGGGCCCTGCGTCATGCAGAATTGTGAATGTGATAGAAGCCGACAAAATCTCACATTTGATGAAAGGAGTCGCAGAAGACATATAAGCTACTATACTCTCCTGCTAAAGGACAGAATAATTCGTCAAGTGGTGCCACCGCATCGAGAAAATGCAAAAGAAAGGAAGAGAGAGAGAGAGAGAGAGAGAGAGAGAGAGAGAGAGGTGTCGGACGAAAGAGGTATGGTTGTCTCCCGGATGTGGTCACAACGGCAGTTGTGGGAACCAATCTCCATACCAGTTGAACGCTTATGAAAAATGGTCTCGGCTAACGCTGAATTACGGTGCAACTAACTTGTGACAGTGCAGGTGCAACCAACTCCTCCCCCACGCATCACGCCCCGCAGAGAAACAGACAACACAGGGTAACACGCCGGTGGGTCCCCACTATGGACGCCCTGGACTCGTTGTACGTTACTGCACAGAAAGAAGGTGAGTGATCGACGACTAGTACGCCGCAAGACGTCAACCGTCATAACAGTCCTATTCGCATCAGTCAGCTGCAGACGCTCGGTCGACCTCTGGAAAAAAATTCATCGCCGTACCCTGACCGAGGTCTCTCCCCAACATGCCGTAGCTGTTCCCCGTCGCCGTCCAGAGATAGCATCTCGCCTACATCTACATGATTAGTCTGCAACTCACACTTTAGTGTCTCGCAGAGGGTCCAAAAAATCGACTTCAGACTATTTTTCTGCCTTCATATGCCGCGCGGGGTATCCGTGCGCTCTAGGCGCCTTGTCACGGACGGCGCGGCTGTCCCCGTCGGAGTTTCGAGTCCACCCTCGGACATGGGTGTGTGTTGTCCTTAGCGTAAGTTATTTTAAGTTAGATTAAGTAGTGTGTAAGCCTAGGGACCTCCGCAGCCTGGTCCCATAGAACTTACCACAAATTTCCATTTCGAACACCGCGCGGGGACTACGAATTCTTAAGTCCTTCCGTGCGAATTCTGATTTCTCTTCTTTTATTACGATGGTTCCTATGTAGATGTACAACAAAATATTTTCGGAGTCGAAGGAGAAAGATGGTGATTGAAATTTCGTGAAGAAGACCTCGCCGCAACGTATACCCTTTTGTTGTGGTGATTCCCATCCCGCTTCACGTATCACGTCCGTGACCCCTCCCCTCCACTCCCCCAATCCAAGCTGCAAGCTGGTCTTCTTTGAACTTTTTCGATGCCCTCCATCAATCCTAGCTGGTAAAGATACTCTGTCGTTTACCGTCTAGTAAAATCATCAGAAGATCGAAAACAAATGCAAAATGATTTAGGTGATCTATTTGTAGTGAGTAGTATATCAGTGAGAATTCTGAGACAAATAATTCTCTTATCTCAAGGTCACGGGTACACCTGTGCGGTTACCTCCCTCTACCCACCCTTCCGAGGCAATTGCATGTGGTACGTTGAAGGTAAGGATGTAGCCTTACATCAGTCACGTGTCAAGACAAACGCTCTCTTCCATCCCTCGTGCCTCTCGGGCAGTTGAGCGACATAAAAATATTGGAAAAATGAAGGTCACTGGTACACTATACCCAGATAATTACCGAAGACAAGGCCACCCTCCCCCTCTCCCTTTTGTGTCTAGGCCAATAGGTAAACTTAAATCAAGCCCCACTCCCCCTGCACCATAATGAAAGGATCATCAGCAGTAGACTTATCCTACATAAAATGATGGTAAATACATTACCATAATTTATGAGGTAAGACACTTACACATTAGAGTGTGTGACTGGAGTGTGGGTGAATTGCTATAATTTAATGACATCATGGCATATTCTGGAAAAAGGTGGGGAATATTAACATAATTTATGATGTAAGATGGTTTGAAGTTGCAGTGCATGACTGGGACACAGCTGAATTACCACAAATTAATTATATCATGACATGTTCTGTAAGCACTCCAGCACGTATGTGCAACTCCTATTGCTACCTACAATTTCAGCATAATTTGTTATAATTTTGCCTATTTTTTCCAGATACCTACTTTTCAAGAAGACACACATAAATAAGAGACTTTAGTTGTTGAACAAACAGCACAGCATGATATTGAAACAAACGCACCACTGTTCCATGTTAAGCAATGAGCATGGTGGGACACATTAATAAATACACTGATATTCCACGTAAAACAAATAGTACACTGCAACAAATATGTACGAAGTCTATAGGGATCTCACCCCTGCATTATTAGTGTGTTAAAAAACAATGAATTCACTATAAGGTCGCCTTACAGGAGTATGACAGTACAGGGTTATACTAGAGTATGTACGCTCAAAACACTTTAAGAAATGTACACTGTAATCAACTACCACCTCCACTTTCTTTAGATAGGCATGGTCTACACTTCATTTTAAAAACAAGCAAAAATGTGAGGTGGAGATGCACATGTCATGGTCTCCTGTGGTCATGTGTGAATCTGCTCAGAAACTAGTGCGGCCACGCCTCGCTACAGTATCTGAGCACAGCCGCTGCTTTCTGCCAGACACCTCTCTGCCTCATGTATATATAACAAATGATTTTTGTTTGTTTGTGCTACATATTTTCTATCAATGGAGTGACTTGTGCAACATACCACATTATGCATAGAGCCGCCGGCCGGAGTGGCCAAGCGGTTCTAGGCGCTACAGTCTGGAACCGCGCGACCGCTACGGTCGCAGGTTCGAATCCTGCCTCGGGCATGGATGTGTGTGATGTCCTTAGGTTAGTTAGGTTTAAGTAGTTCTAAGTTCTAGGGGACTTATGACCACAGCAGTTGAGTCCCATAGTGCTCAGAGCCACTTGAACCATTTTCTTGCATAGGGCCAGTGTGTTGATGCATTCCGTATATTGAATGATTTTCAATTTCCTTGTTTTGTCGTGTATCGGAGCACCTGTAGCTTTCTCTAGCATATTTTTCCTATTTTTCCATATTTTCCATATTTTCTGTATTCTATACTCTATTGTAAATGCACAAGAATATTTATACTCCTATTCATTACCTTATCAGGTTTCCTTAGCATCCAAAATTGATTCAGATTCCCCCAACAAGCCAGAGAGAATCTACAAAAGTGTATACAAGGTCACTTGTTCCTCTTGCTTTCCCAAATGTCAACCCAGAAAAAAACCTCCTGTCAACACACAATGCTAAATGCCAAAGGTAACCCTAATTTACTCTAAAACACACATGGGTTGTGGTTGAGATAGAGTGCTAACTTAAGCTTTCTTAAACACAACTTCATGTTCACCGAGTCTGACAAAATCTACCTCTATGACCACCTGACAAAGATGACATCTATCTCTACTTTCCCGTATTGGGATAACACAAGTGCTATCCGGCTATGGTTGTCAAAGCTTCATATATATTCTAAAGATACTTGATGGAAATTATGTTTGGGAAAGTGACACACACACACACACACACACACACACACACACACAAACGCGCGCGCGCCGTCCTGTCACATCAATGTACCCACTGTCTGTGTTCAATGTCGATGTGCAGTAATCACTCACACAAGCCACTAGCAGCGGGAGGTATATAAAGCGTGTCCAGAATACACAGAAAACAGTGTAGTAGTTGTAACGCAGAAACGGAGCAGTTTATCTGACATCTAGAAGGGCATGACCATTGACTTTCGGGCCAAAGATGGAAGCATTTCCAAAAACGTTAAATTTGTAAACTGTTCACATGCTGCCATGGTTAAAGTACACCGTGGATGGCAAAATGGCACTATCCAAAGCTGGCGCTGACGCAACTGTGGTGCACCATGGGACATGGAAAACAGGGGTAAACAGACGCTGCGGATGTGTGCCGGCAAACAGACGTGCAGCTGTTGAGCAACTGGCCGTTCAGATGAACCAACGGGCTGCCAAAAGTGTCTCTTCAACGACTGTTCAGCATGGATTTTTTGTCATTATTTACAACTCTACTATAATTCAAAACAACCTTATAGTGACAGCATTGTTCGTAGCTCACTAATAATGCAGGAGCGAGCTTGGTATGTATTTGTTGCAGTGTGCCATTAGTGCATTTGTTTAAATGTCAATCTGCGCTAATTGTTCAGCATTTAAAGTCCCATATTTACATGTGTCTTCTTGAATAATGGGTGTTTGGAAAAAAATAGGTATAGTTATAACAATTTCTGCCAATATTGCAGATAGCAAGGGGGATACTCATACACTGGAGTGCTTACAGAAAAATTCGGGACCTCATTAACTTATAATAATTCAGCAATGAGCCGATCACACTCTAATTGTCAAGTGTCTTATGTTATAAATTACTGTAATACACTAAACGATAAAGAAACTGATACAGACATGCGAGTTCAAATACAGAGATATGCAAACAGGCAGAATACAGCCATGCGGTCGGCAACGCCTACACAAAACAAGTGTTTGGCGCAGTTGTTAGATCGGTTATTGCTGCTACAATGGCAGGTTATCAAGATTTTAGTGAATTTGAACATGGTGTTATAGTTGGTGCTCGAGCGATGAAACACACCATCTCCGAGGTAGCGATGAAGTGGGGATTTTCCCGTACTAGCATATCTGGGATGTCTTGCAACGTGCTGTTCAGAAGAGATCTCGACCCCCTCGTTCTCTTACGGATTTATGGACAGCCCTGCAGGATTCGTGGTGTCAATTCACTCCAGCACTACTTCAGATATGAGTTAAATCCGTGCCACGTCGTGTTGCGGCACTTTTGCGAGCTCGCGGGAGCCCTACACGATATTAGGCAGGTGCACCAGTTTATTTGGCTCTTCAGTGTACATCCTGTCATTTTGCAGAATATGCCATGATGTCATTAAAATATAGTAATTCAGCCATGCCACAGTCATATATTATAATATCAATGTGTCTTGTATTATAAATTACTTTAACATGTCCTACCATTTTGCCGACTCAGCTGCGCCCCAGTTACACACTGCAACTGCAGGAACCCTGACAAATTACACTAATAACTACTGTCTTTTTGAAGTAGGAAAATTCTGGTTGGTGATGATACTTTCACTATGCTGCACAGAGCACAAATGGCGAAACTCACACAACTGGAATTGTAAAAAAGGGGGAGTGAGGACTTGATTTAATTCTTCCTATTGGCTTAGAGGGAAAACGTTGATAGCGGTGGGTGACCTTGTCTTAGATCATTTTTTAGGCCAGAACCAACACAGTGAATGGTGACGTTCATTTTCCCACCTTTTTTATGTCACGCATTTGCCCGAGAGGGGTGGGTGGTGGTAGGGAAGGGGGCTTATTTTGACACATTACAGACATCAGATTACATCCTGACGAGGAGTTTACCATAGGCAACGGCCTGAGATGGGAGGGCATAGGGGGTTTGAGCGGCGGATGTTCCCCTTAGGGGGTCTCCCGTGACCCTGAGATACGTTCATTATTTGTTCCAGAACTCTCACTGATATACTACTTTTGACTGGAGTAAAAGAGCAAATTGAATCCAAACAATGAAAAGTATGCGGTCATCCGAATGAGTTCTGAAAGGAATCCGTTAAATTTCGGTTACACAATAAACCATACAAATCTAAAGCCTGTCAGTTCACTGAAATACGTTGGAATTGCAATTATTACGAACAATTTTAACTGGAATGATCACATAGAAAACGTTGTCAGGAGGGCGAACCAAAGACTGCATTTTATTGGCAGAACACTTAGAAAATGCAATAGATCTACTAAAGAGGCTGCCTACACTACTCTTGTCCGTCGTCCTCTGGAACATTGCTGCGCGGCAGAGGATCCTTACCAGCTAGGATTGCAAACAATTGAAGAGGGCTGCTAACATTTTCCCCTAAAAAGATTTATATAGAATAGGAACGTTAGAGAGCTTATAATACTTCCTTGGTGAATGCCAGATAGCATTTCTGCTTTGCTCGATCATTTTCCATCAGTTACTACGAACTGTGACTATTCTGACAGGAAATTACGAATCCAGTCGCACAACAGAGACGGTGCTACATAGGGACACGCATTGATTGGAAGCCACTTGTGGGGAACGGAGTCGAAAGTCTTCTTGAAACCTCGAAATATGGAATCAGTCTGAGATCCCACTGACATAAGACTCATGTAAGTAAAGAGCTAGTCGTGTTTAAGAAAAACGATATTTTCTGTATCCGTGCTGACTACGTGTCAACAGATATTTTTCTTGGAGGTTATTCATAATGTTCAAACACAGGATATGTTCCAAAATCCTACTGTGAATCGACCGCCATTGATATGGAGCTGTAGCGGATTACTCTTATTTCCTTTCTCGAGTATTAGTGTGACCTGCCTTCCCAGTCCTTAGGTAAGGATTTTTCATCACCGAGCTGCCGAATTCAGAAAACTAAGTGAGGTGACCAACTATGGAGGAGAGACTACAGATGAAAATCCTCCATGGACGGTAGTTACCAAAATTACAGAAAACCTCATCAACATCATTATCGACGGCCAGCCTGTCCTATCGCAAGTAGACTGAGGTGCTGTAATGTCAAATGCTTATTGTCATCAGCTAAAAAAGACCGGGTTCCGTGATACGAAAGCGATTCAACTGAAGGCCGCAAATTGGAAATACGTCCAGCCGATAGGAAAATGTATTGCAAGAATAACTATCAATGACAGAACACAGAACTTCAAATTAGTTCAAAAATGGTTCCAATGGCTCTGAGCACTATGGAACTTAACATCTGAGGTCATCAGTCTCCTAGAACTTAGAACTACTTAAACCTAACTAACCTAAGGACATCACAAACATCCATGCCCGAGGCAGGATTAAACAGTAATAGACTCTGGAAGACCAAAGCTTCAGATTGACGATGCTATTGCAACACGTCCACTTTACAGAGACTGCCCCGGGCGGTTGCTTGCCTTTGAAGACGTTATTTATTCTGCCATAATCAACTTGACGAGTGCCAATCGTCAGTCGAGATACTCAGTTAAACTGTGAAGCTTTTGTCGATTGCAAAAAGCTGGTTAGGCTCACAGTATAAATCTGCATCCCATCGACGATCGTAAGCATTGTAATTGGTCACGGAGAACTGTGGATCACTGCGACGAGCACCCACAACTCATCCTTAAAGGTATTTGCTTAGGGACAGCCTAGCCAGTCCAGGGAGGGCATGACGTTGATGAAGAACCGTGCTCCGCTACCACTACAGAGGAAGCTACTATCAATAGGATCTGGCCTGACGAATGAACAACGTTGGAGAGTGGGATCGATTCTGCTTCAGATTTCGGATGCTTTCAGATCTGGAGTGTAGAAAGACAGAACAAGCAACCGGTGGCAAAGCATCGTAACAGCGCTAGGGATCATTCCGCAGTTAGCCAGCGCTCATATAGAGAGTCGACGGCTGAATGACGGATAATCCGAGAGGAAGTGAAGGAGATGCTGCAAGGTGACATCAGTGAACTTCCTGTGTCCCTGGTCCTCACTGGTGGTCCTGCTGGCACATGGCATTTCTGCATCGACTACTGATGACTGAACAAAATCATGAAGAAAGATGTCTATCCATTGCCGCGCATTGATGACGCCCTGAACTGCTTGAAACGATCGAAGTACACTGCTGGAAAAAAATTATTGCTCCTAGAAAGACGACGTCGATTTTAATCCGATGACGGCATATGCCACCTGGTAGATAACAGACGTGCTGATAATCGTTTCAATGTCGTCCGCCAACAGATAGCGTATTGGCATAGCTACCAGAGCGCCATTTGTCCCTACCCTTTAATACGGAATGCTCACAGCGAGAAGGCTCCTGGTGGTTCAAAGCACCCGGCTACAGAGACGCAGTCGTGCTTCCTACAGCCAACTGGGCGAGTTTGAAAAGAATCAAATTGTAGCCTTCCGAGTGGCGGGATGGTCCTTTCGGAAAACTGCCACATCCGTTGGATGTGCTGTGTCAGTTATACAACGATGCTGGTATCAGTGGTCGCGTGAACATTCTCACATCCGTATACGAGGTTGTGGACGTCCACGCAGTAGAGACGCCCGCCAGGATAGTCATATTATAAGGGCAGCAGTGGCAGATCGTACAGCTACCACGGCGTAGATAAGACGGCTTGTGAATTCTGACGTGTCCACACGAACTCTTGCGACCCGGTTATAAGCAGTAGGACTTCGGGCACTAACAGCTCTAGCCCATCTACTCACGCCACACCATCGACGTGCATGGCTCAGCTGGTGCCATCAGAGGATCACTTGGAAGATGGAATGGCAGCAGTGGTCTTCAGCAATAAAAGCAGATTCTGTTTGCACGCAAGTGATGGCCATTTGCGCGTACGACGTAGACCTGGTGAGCGCTGTCTCGTACAGTGCATTCGCGCAAGACACACTGGCCCCAAACCAGGTCTTATGTTCTGGAGTGCGATAAGCTACAGCTCTCGTTCACCTTTGATGTTCCTGGAGGGGACGCCAACCAGCTCTCGGTACGTGCAGAATGTTGTTAGACCTGTCCTTTTGCCATTCTTGCAATGGGAAGGTGATGTGTTGTTCCTACAGGATAATGCCAGCCCATACACTGCCGTGCTCTACAGTGTGCGCAGCAACTTCCCTGGCCAGCACGATCACCGGATTTTTCTCCAGTCGAGCACGTGTGGGATATGATGGGACCAGAGGCGACTCGCACGACTCTTCAACCAACAACTCTTACAGAACTACGTGGACAAGTCGAGCAAGCGTGGCATAACGTATCCCAGGACGTATTCGCCATCTGTACGATCGACAGAATGCCAGAGTGAGCGCCTCCATCGCTGCCCGTGGAGGCTACACCACGTGCTAATACTGGTATTTCAGCATGGGTCCATAACTGGTACCTCAGAACCGCTTGTGCTATTGATCTGTAAATGTAATCGTTTCATATACTCCACATGCCCTGTTTCAACAATAAGTTTTAAGTGAATTGGAAATCTCTAAAAGGGTGTGCTAATTTTTGTTCAGCAGTTTATTTTTCACCTGTGGATATGCCGACAGGCTACGGCCAGATCAAGACTGATGACGCTGACTGGGAAAAGAATGTCTTCATAACACCTGACGGCTCTGTGAGTTCGAAGTTATGCCGTTTGGTCTATATAATTCTCCCGCCACCTTCGAACTTATAATGAACAACCTGTTCCGATACCCTAAATGTATGACGTGCTATTGCTATCTGGATGACGTTGTCGTTATTTCTAATACATTTAAAGAACTTCAACCCTGTCGAAATGTGCTCAGACTGCAGATCTCCGCCTTAGTTCGAAAAAGTGCCTTTTTGTCACCTAAGGAATAAATATCATGGGGTACCTAGTAAATGGGCATGGAGTCCGCCCCAATCCAGAGAAAATAACACCAGTCGCAGATTTTGCAAGAACTACTGTAGGAGGATGCCATATTTTCCTGGAACGAGTCGCAAGAGAGATCTTTCCTTGTCTTTACGGAAGCGCTAACATTTTCTCGAGTTCTATCATTGTATGACTGGAATGTCAAGGCAGAACTTCACATTGACACTAGCTGGTTTATGATAGGGGCAGTTCTATTTAAAATTCTGGAAAGTGCTGTAAGGAGTACTCTCCGAGATGAACTACTCTACAACTGAGGAAGCGTACCTTGCAGTTTTTTGGGCCGTCAACAAGTTCCCGCCGTATTTATTTGGTGAACCATTCACCATAGTACCGGAACATTGCTGGCTGACTAGCCTGAAGAATCTATCGGGGCGACTGGCGAGACGGGCAATGAGACTTTAGGAGTACAACGTCACAGTGCTATACAGAAGTGGACACTAACACAATGACTCTGACCGCCTTTTAAGGAATCCTTTGGCGGAACACTAAGCGTAGACGATATCTCAGTCATCGCTGCGTTAAATGACATTGCTGCTGAACAGAGGGAAGATCCAGCATTGCTGAAAACTATAGAAGCCTTGAAGAATGATGAACCCCGGCCGGTGTGGCCGTGCGGTTCTAGGCGCTTCAGTCTGGAACCGCATGACCGCTACGGTCGCAGGTTCGAATCCTGCCTCGGGCATGGATGTGTGTGATGTCCTTAGGTTAGTTAGATTTAATTAGTTCTAAGTTCTAGGCGACTGATGACCTCAGAAGTTAAGTCGCATAGTGCTTAGAGCCATTTGAACCAATGAGGAACCGAGCAAAGTAGGATTCCTGTTAATAAACTGAATATTGCGTAAGAGTAACTATGATCCAGTGGGTCAGAAATAGTTCCTCGTCATTCCACCTCATCCGACATTCCAGTTCGGGTGGAAACTTCAAAATGTTTAGGTGTCAACACTACTGAGAATTTAAACTAAAAAGAAAACAAAATTTTGAGCTCCTAAAACAACTTATTTCAGCCACATTTGCACTTCGAATCATTGTAAATCTTGTTGAAAACAGTAAGTTGACATATTTTGTATATTTTCATTCAATAATGTCATATAGACTATTTTCTGGGGTAATTCATATTTGGGAAAGAAGGTCTTCATTGCTCAAAAACGTGTTTTAAGAATGGTATGTGATGCTATGGGACTTAACAGCTGAGGTCATCAGTCCCCTAAACTTAGAACTACTTAAACCTAACTAACCTAAGGACACCACACACATACATGCCCGAGGGAGGATTCGAACCTGCGACCGTAGCAGCCGCGTGGTTTCGCACTGAAGCGCCTAGATCCACTCGCCCACCGCGGCCGGCCAGATCAAAAGGAACGATGATGTACATAACTAAAATACCAGAAGAAAAAAAACATTCATTACTCTATTTTAGGGCTGCCTTAGCACAAAAAGGGGCGCATAATTCTGCCACCAAAATTTTTGATTACCTACCCATTGACATAAAATGTCCAACAGATAGCAAAGTTCTATTTGAAAACAAACTGAAGAAGTTTCTCCTTCACAACTAATTCTATAAGAATTTCTATTACTGTAATGTATAAAATGTGGTAGGTAGGAATTACTAACTCACATCTGTATTTAGAAAATAAATAAAAATACAAAAAATAAAAAAGCTAACCTTGTAAACGGTCTGCGTGTAGCCATATTTACACATGAGTGTTTCATGTGCGTTTAAAACGATTAGTTCGACATCATTACGATTAAACGTACAAGTGATCCATGGAACATGAAACTAACCAACGAATGTAATAGCCTCGACATTGAATGTTCTGACAGCATATGCGAGCGCAGTAAAGTCGGTATCGAATTTTGTGTAAATGATAACATCTTCTGCAAAAACGCATATGAACCTGCGTAATCAATGTGTTACTATAACTGAACGTTCAAGTTGACACAATGTTGCGTGGAAACCGAGTCACAGGTCGTGCCGAAACGGAAAAAGCACATCTTTTCAATAAACCTCACCTGCCAATGCGCAACCACAAAACATGTTCGTTACGAAGCAACATGATTAACCGCTCAATTGGACAGACAATGACTTGATATGATTCAAAAACTCGACAGGAACGCTAATTCAGGATGTGAGAACGACGGTTCGACTCATGTCCCTGCCGATATTCGATTTAACTAACTTAACTATTGCCACAACAATATCGATATGTACTTTCACGTCGCAACAGAAACTTTCAGGCGAATTGCAATTGATATCTCAGATCAGAAATGAAGGAAGGAAGATAAAGGTTTAATGTCCCGTCAACGACGACGTCATTAGAGAGAGAACACAAGATCGGATCTGACTGGGGAAGTATCGGAAGGAACTCGACAGCAACCTTTTCAAAAGAACCGTGTCGGAATTTGCCTCACGTTAGTTCCGCAAACCATGGAAAATATAGATGTAGATGGCCGGACGGGGATACTCCCGTGGCGAGCCCAGTGTCATAACCACTGTATCACTGAGCTAGGGCTGGTAGCAGAAGCCGATGAGAAACTATCATCAAAAGCCATTTCATGTGCACCAGCGGTAAACGCTTCCTTTAGACTTTTCCTCGCATTATGCATCCATGTTGCTCTTGCACGTTTCCCAATATCATCTTCCCACCTCCCATTACGCCGTTGTCTCGCTCTTTTCTTATTTCTTGGCCCCTCGGCCTCGTCCGTTCCTTGATATTCAGCTTGTTTTCCCGTCTCCTCCGAGTAATTCAAAAAATGGTTCAAATGGCTCTGAGCACTATGAGACTTAACTGTTGCGGTCATCAGTCCCCTAGAACTTAGAACTACTTAAACCTAACTAACCTAAGGACATCACACACATCAATGCCCGAGGCAGCATTCGAACCTGCGACCGTAGCGGTCACGCGGTTCCAGACTGTAGCGCCTAGAACCGCACGGCCACTCCGGCCGGCTCCGAGTAATTCCCACCATACATTTCTGCACTGTTCGTCGATAACACTCCAGTTTTTGAATGAATGCTATATTCTGATTGCCCTATGTCAAAACTGGTGATACACACTGACTGTACGCTTTCCCTTTTAGACACTGCAAGGGAAACTTCGTTTTGAAAACTTAATTTAGTTTACCACAAGCATTCCAGAGCATTTCTACTCTTCTGTCCTCAACTGACTAAAACATGTCAGCCGGTTAATATGTACAGTTTTCTATTTCCATGTATTTATTGTACATTAATTGAGACTTGTTATAATTGATTTTCAAACTCATTGTCATCGCCCTCCGTGCTATATAGAGCCAGTCGCAATCCCAGTTAAGTGACAGAGATTTTTCTGAGCTGCAGATCACTCTACGTAGATGTCAGATCCATTTAGCCTACTGTGCAACTGATTATCGGAAATGTTAACAAATTAAATATAATGTTGACCTCATGATTCTCTGTGCATGCTACCTCACATTTATTCGTCCCGAATGTCAGCTACGAATCTTTGCGCAAGCAGCTCTCTCTGCATTTTACAAGAATTTTCCAAGATGTCTCCACACTGTACACAGCTGCGTCGTCTGCGGGAAAGCTCTGGGAGACACCGGCGTTACACATCACTGACTGACGATGCGTCTCCATTAAGAACGACGCATCTGTGCGACGGTCCAAAGTTGGCATTGTTTTGTGATCTTCGCCGAAGCAAATTAGGAAGGCAGAATTTCCTGTTTTAGCCCTTGTTTTGGCATCCGTTTCGATGTCATCATATCAACGAGCACAAGGGCAGTTCCATTTATCGATTTTAAGTAGGACCAAAACTTTTTAAGATTTTTGCATCTCAGCAGGTAAGCTCTTACTTTAGAATGATTAATCTCTTCCCGCAAAGCTTTTGTTTCATTTGCTTTGTTTGTTTCAGTTTTTTTTTTTTTTTTTTCGCCAGTAGGGACTCCGTTTCACTTGCTTCTGCCACGCTTCTCTCTCTGTTGTCTTAGTAACGTAGTTAAATAAGGAAAAAAGTAAAATAGCCTTCTGTCAACAAAGAGGCTCGTTTTTTGAGACGTTGTGGTCGAATTGTAGACGACCGACCGAACAGCTAAAAAGGATGACTGGCAATAACCTCGTTTGTTGAATGAGAAAGATTTGTGGAAGAAGCAGCTGCTCGATATTCGGCTGGATCGACGCATCGTTTGGAGCTGCTTAACATAAAGGTCTCCGAGAGAGTTACAGCTGGTGCGTAGCCTACCAACTTGATTTCAGATGCCAGCCCCACTGCACGGTCCCACCACCACTAGGTCCCTCTGCTCGTGCTGTGACGTTGACCCGCGAGGACAGTGGATGTTCATGAAGTTGTATAGAGCAGGGCCATGCCTTATTAAGCCGCAGATCCGGTTTGGCTAGTTGGCCGCGGCCTTCACCACGTGTACAGTAAAATGCTCCGCGACACCCCTGCATCTCACCCACCATCGTAGAGGGGCTTTTTCGAGACCGACAATTAAAAAACAATACAAACTTTTCCATATAGGAGAGCCTCATTGCTCTCGTGACGGGGAGGTGCGATTGACAAACAAGGCTGCACGCACTCCGGCTGCCGACTAAAACATTGCACGATGTCGTACTTACTCGTCAGACTGTCGCATAAACCTGTATCATTACGATAATTCTCTTTTGCTGAGGTGAAGGTTGAAACGGCGGGAGGGAAGAAGGAATGCATTAATGTGCCGTATAAATGAAAAGAGCTTTACTCTCGATCTAAATAATAATTATGATATATTCCACAATTACTTCAGAATGACTCCAGCCTGCTAATGCTCTCATAAAACCTACATTTTTGATTCGTAATGTACCAGGACACGAAGTAGGTAGCGCAGACAATTACGTAACAATAATCATTGCCGACAGATAGATTTGCTACTGTCGAAATCAGAGGTGTTGGGAGGACAGTATGCGTTATAAGAGATATTCGTCTTCCCCTTTATGAAAGGTTGCTTTTTTGCGCCAGGGCTTGTTTTAACAGTACATATTCTGTCTTGAGAAAAACTTATTTTCTTGTTTTTCCTTCACCCATACGATCATGTTTCACTAACTTCATTGAAGAAGCTTTCAAAAAAATGTTCAAATGGCTCTGAGCACTATGGGACTTAACATCTATGGTCATCAGTCCCATAGAACTTAGAACTACTTAAACCTAACTAACCTAAGGACATCACACACATCTATGCCCGAGGCAGGATTCGAACCTGCGACCGTAGCGGTCACGTGTTTCTAGACTGAAGCGCCTTGAACCGCACGGCCACACCGGCCGGCAAGCTTTCAGAGTATCGTGTCTACTTGCAAATAGCCTGTGGCTCCTCTTAGTTAAAATCGTAAACTTAAAAAATTTCTGAGAGTAGCGTGACATAACAACAAAGCTGCAACTTATTTTGGTGCGATCAGTGATATGTTACGATAAATTCTCTGCGTTCCCGGCTTATTAAAAACGAGACAAGTAAGTTGTTAAACCATCACATTATTAAATTTGGATACACTCGAACGCCACATAATATAATTCACTTTTTGTGAAAAAAAATGGTTCAAATGGTTCTGAGCACTATGGGACTAAACATCTGTGGTCATCAATCCCCTAGAACTTAGAACTACTTAAACCTAACTAACCTAAGGACATCACACACATCCATGCCCGAGGCAGGATTCGAACCTGCGACCGTAGCAGTTGCGCGGTTCCGGACTGCGCGCCTAGAACCGCTAGACCACCGCGGCCGGCTCACTTTTTATACATTCCCGTTACTGTTTTAATTTGGAAAGACTGCATCAGTAGATATAACAAAATCCACTCCTGTTGTTGTTTAACATACAGGTTATGTCAATAACACGTATCAGTCGTATTTGTTTGGGATGAAATCTCCATCCATTCAGCAGTTCGCGGTTTCGGCAGTGATATTTTGAATCACTCTGGTTGCATAACGACCTGCGTTCACAAATGTCTGCATTGCGTGAAACTAAGAATTCGCACAACTACACTTAAAATCCCAACACAATGGCAACTGGTCACACGTCGCATTTATACGCACATGGTACTATGACAGATTTGTACGTAGCGTTAATTCTTCTACTGCTATGTACGTGTTGTGATGGACGCTGCGATACCCTGCGACTTCGAACGACTGAAAATGCTGCAAGCAAGCACCTTAACGCAGTCTAGGTGCTACGGTCTGGAACCGCACGACCGCTACAGTCGCAGGTTCGAATCCTACCTCGGGCATGGATGTGTGTGATGTCCTTAGGTTAGTTAGGTTTAAGTAGTTCTAAGTTCTAGGGGACTGATGACCTCAGATGTTAAGTCCCATAGTGCTCAGAGCTATTTGAACCATTTTTTGAACTTCATCTACACTACGTTGTCAACAAATTGTTTTGTCTAGCGATGTAGCCTCTGTGAAGGTAGTATCATTAGGGCAAGTAAAAGTTTCGGGCAGTTTCCAGCGTGCCACGGCTGGAATATACTTATGTTGTACATAAGTCAAAAGAATTTCTGAGACAGAGATCTCCGGAGGAGATATAAAATATCCCTGTAAAATATCCCCAGACACATAGCCGTCATAATTTAAATGGGAGAGTAGCAGTATTTTCTCTTTGGAATCTGGAGAAGGCAGTGAAATGCTGTTGGTTATAAGCTTTGATGTTACCGAGTTGATGGCTAGTGCAACGAGATGCAACAGTTACCTGATCTTGTAAGCTGCGCGTAACTCAGACTACAAGCGTAACGGTTTGCGGCTTTCCTTTGCTCCTATACGCTGCCACGGCGAGAAGCCGGATAACGTCTTAGCACACGGATATCTCAGAAGAATGTAACTACTTGGTTACACAAGAAGCTAGACTGATGCTGACGTGTGTAGACACTTCAAATGAAACCATTTTGCTAAACTTAACTTTAGACGGATTGTCACTTATATAAACACGCAAGTAACTCGAAAGTGATACAATTCGTGTTGACTAAATTTTCGTCGAAGTATGGGAGAGGACAAGTTTGATGCAATGATCATTTTTCACAGCAGCTATAGTGATTGCATTTTCTGCGATAAAAAAGGACTTTTTCATGCTGCAAAATACTAAAATCTGTTTCAACCCAAGTGGATTCGTTTTTATTTAAATGTAGACATATAGAGAGAAAAGTAACTATAAGCATTTATTCATTTAACGTGGAAACTAAAACAGAAACTATTTTTGGTTTATTTATGACGCCAGAAGCAGGGTAATAATAGAGCGCATTTACCGAAGATTTCCCATAAATAAAAATGTGCAGGCAGGGGTGAGACGATTGACAAATTTTCGTGAAGAGTGCAGAGTTATCTAGAAAAGCTAACAGGAACGGAAACTTACACAAAGAAGCAGAGAAGTAACTGCAACACGGTTACTCTAATGATATTGGTGGGAGAAGTGAAGGAAAACAAGACGGAAGCTGGAGGGATCCAGGACCAGTTCAAAACTCCAGTCTACAATAAAAGATCGGCACGAATCAAACGTAAAGTCTGCCTACCAACATTTAAATGGTTTTGTTTCGTTATACGGAGAGAACTGCTATGTTTAAAGAGACACAGTTTGCTTAATTATCATAATTGACTTAGGAGCAAAATTTTTAATCGACAGTGCTTTGCAAACATGGAACTATCCATTTCATAGTTCACAAACCTCGTTAAAAATCTTGCGAATTATATTACCCCGTTTCGCTATATACACTGCTTTCATTATTACTGTGAATAGTCGTTTGTACTGTACAATCTTGTGCCAAGGTTAACCTGGAGCGTAGTCAAGGAAATAACTTATGTAGATGCACAGATGATGATAAGAGACGAAGGCGTTGCGGTAAAACGGAAGCCAACGGGCGTGTTTGTACGATTCTCCTTTCACGTTTTGGAGATCGCTAACGGGAACACTAGACGGCTGCTCTTTTGTTAGGACGCAGAGGGTGTCTGCACAACCTCTCCCCCTCTCTTCAAGTGTTGGTATCCCTCTCTTACGCCACCAGCGCAACTACGGCAAATGCTCGTTAATCACAGGCCCGCGTCTATTACAACCTGTTGGCCGTCACTCGCTACCAAGTGACAACCGATAACTATCACTTGCTCCGAGTGGAGAAACGCACCGTCTGCTAATGAAATTGAAGGGACTGCTGATACTGCTGAATGTTCTACACCACTCTGTCGAAGAGGATGTATAACCAAGTGAAGATCAAACTGGAGCTTCCAGCAAGAGCATTCAAAAGAAGAAGTGTTCAGTACCTCTTTCAGTACTATAATATATGCTGCTGCTGAGGCGTAATTTTTAAGTAAAATGCATCTGTTGTAGAACAGTCAGTTTGTAGGATACGCGCACGCTTTGTGATGAAGCAGACATCACATCTGAAGTCAATTTCATCACAGACTCGTGCTAATTGATGGAGTGTCATTTCTACAACTGCGGCATGGCTGCAATTCGCGGGAGATAACCAGGTGCAAGTGAAATCGCGAAACAAGAAGTCTATAGCAGGCAAGTTAGGTCAGTGTGAAGGTCACGCAACAGGCTCCTGACAGCCAATATAACACCATGTCGAAGGACCAGCAAAGGTGGCATCATGGTTGCATCCAGGTTTCGTACTCGGAGTCCCTGTCCGGCTGCCCACATTTTTGTTTCCTGTGATTTCTCTAAATCATTTCAGACGAATGCCGAATTGGTTCCTTCTAAAAGGCCAGGTCGGTTCCCTTCCCATTCTTGTCAAACTCAAACTTTGTCCTGTTTTTGAGGGCTTCGGTGTTGCCGGGACGTTTTCTTTTTTTTCCGATGAGAGATGCCTTCGGCATGTTAACTGATTTGTGTTTGTACGCAACTACGGCAAATGCTCATTAATCACAGGCCCGCGTCTATTACAACTATTTGGAAAAAAATGCGTGGGTGAAGCCTGATTTATGTGGCTGTAATATGACATCTTAATTTTTCTATGAGAATAATTGCTGTATGTACTGAAATTTGCAAAGCTCGCAGTGATTTGCATTACACTCTATAACTTTAAAGAGATCCGTTTGTGGTACACTTGTTTTGTAGCTTCAGGAGACTCATACTGAAGAATTATGTATGTATTTGTTTCGATGTTCAGTGCAGAAACAGATATTTAACATAATTGAAGAACGAAGCTGGGGGTTTAATGTCCCGCCGAAGTGAGGTCATTGAAGAACTAACACACACAGATAAATACTGCTTGCATTTGCAGATTGGCATCGTTTGTTACTGAGCCCATTTTTCTGAACCTAAAGAAATAACAAATTGCCACAGAAACTTACTATGCCACAGATTTTCATTTATGATGTATTCGCCCCCAAATTTTAGATGGCACTTCGAACTCGAAAAACCGATCGTTGTTATGTATGAAGTGTACTTGATATGCTGATGACGAACGAGTTGAAAGGTAGATAACGTTATACCGTGAAGCCGAGATTAAATGTCTATGCGGTCCGTAAAGTCTTAGGTTGAATGCGATCTCCCTGCAATACTCTAGAATCTAAATGAAGACTGAACAAGTTACTTTCAGTTTCCTCATCCCCGTCAGATTAAAACGATCGCCACAACGTTAACAACTAACAGCAGGAATACAGATCGAAAGATATCTCGGTACGTGAATTCAATTTCAAGCAACTAATGTAAATATTCTGTACTCTTTCATATTGCTGAACATTTCAGTATTCAGTAGAAGAGTTTTACTTCTTGTAGTTTCAGAATCTACTTCCGTGATTCACTGTGAGCAATAAGTTGAAAGCAATTCAGTTGCTTCGAGAATAGAATTATGTCGCACACAAAGTTTCATACTGAAATTTAAGGTCGAATCTAGCGCACATTCTATTCATTAAATCACTGATTCGTTAGTAAGATTCCTATTCGCAACTACCACATATAAAGTGAAGCACGAAACAGGAATGCACTTGTGGATAAATGAGAATTTGGATTTGCCCTGAGACATTTCCTATATTACATTTCTTAGCAGCCAGTAATAACCACGAAATAACGTGTAAATAAGCGAAACACTTATTCTATTAATCAAAATCGTCTATACGAGACATTTTCAATCTGCAGATGCGTAAAAATACCAAGTACATAGTTTGGCTGATTTACACGAGCACTGCCAGAAACGCCGTATATTTTGAATGCGTTACTCTATTTTTTTACCTTAAAACGGTGTGCCACGTAACGCAAAGTTAGCCGACGTCATTCTCTGAAAACTTTTCCTTTCAGACGCGGCTTCGTTGCATGCCAATAGCGAAGGTCGAATACGTCTATTGCGGTAACGCTGCACGCAAGGAGAGCGAGGGATTAACGTCTCTACAGCCTCTTGCATCGAGATTCTTTTGCCGCAGTCTTATTTATTGGACCACATGCGAGCAGGAAGAGGGTGGCCATCCGCACAGCCACTAACTGATGAACGAGCGTTATTCTCGGCTCCTACTTCTCCCCCCTCCTTCTTCCGTCAGTCTGGGCGCCCCACCACGCTCGCCCGGCCCCCACCACCCTCCGTCTTCCCTGGCACTTTTCACTCCCTTTTCTCTACCAAACTAGCAGTCTGCTTCACGGCGCCGCATTGTGGGCTTCTCTAAATAACGAAAAAAAAAGATGTTCTGAGTCGCCCCCTCGCGCGTCTTCCTCTGCTTGCTCCTGTCGTTCTCAACTGACGGTATTCCCCAGACAACATATCTCCGTTGTCGCGCCGGGAGCAATGTTATCGGCCTGCTGACAGTGTTTCGGGGTTGTCGTGCGTGAAGTGTTGCGTAGTGTACCACGGATTGAGACGCCTCACGCTGGAGAGCACGGTTGTGGAATATCGCCGGGCGGAGTTGGAACAGCCTCCGCTAGGTGTCGGCGTCGGACATGACCAGCATTCCGCCCTCGCAGATTATAAACGACTCAAGCTGTGCGTCGACGCGACAGCCTACAAGGGACATGACCACCACGAAGAAAAAGACGTCAAGTACACCCACCGGGAGTACGCCGGTGACAGTACAGACTATAAGTCTTTCAAGCTCTGCATCGATACGGAAGTGTACAAGGACCATTCGCAGACGGAGGCGGCGGACGTCAAGGGATGTTACAGTGCACCACCATCCCCCCAAGTCGAAGCCGAAACCAAGGTTTGTTTCAAATAATCTGAACCTATGAGGCGCGAGCAGAGTGCATTTGCTATAGGTACTTCTTCGGGGCATGAGTTTTGTGAAATTAATGTCCTTCATCTGTCAAGTACATGTATGCAGCTCCTAATTTCTATATTACGTTGGACATTTTAAGTTTTTTTCACATTTTGTGGAAAACATGAGGATATCATCACGGAAATTAGCTCAGTCCATTATTTTTCTACAGATTCATCACACTGCATGTGCGAATCAGCTTCAATTGCACGAGATGCGCTCTGAGTAAATCTTTGTTGTTCTGCATTTTTAATGGTACATTTCACTGTTCTCACAAAAAATGTTTCATAACGCCCAATGTCATGTCTATCAAGCAATTCATCGACTTTTTAAAAATATTCTAACAGTTTAATCATACATAACGAAGAAAATACATGACACGTTAAGTATCCGTAGTTGTGTACCAACTTGCGTCCTTCTACTGCACCGGTTTTGTTTGCCTTTTGTTGCACGCGTGCATCAACAATGAGCTACAAGGTAAACAAAACGATAAATTTGTGTATCACGTTGTTGAAGAAATTTGAAAGTACTTGGAGTAAAAGAGATGGGTAAACACATTAAATTGTAATTACTTTTTGCAATATGGTCTAATTAAAGTTTCGAATATCTCGCACCCTCAATTCTCATTAAATAAATAACATTTGCAGTGTTCTGTTTATTAAATCACAAATGTAGCGAACCGTCGATACATAATGTTCCTAATGAATTTGTCCTTGCCACTTAAACGTTTTATGAACATTACGAGCGGAGGCGTATACGGCAATATCAGAGCGCAGAAATGGAATTAACAAAACAATATATTGGGCAAAACGTTTGGCAGTGGGCTTTGTTTACAGGCCGGTCGTGTTAATGCTTCCTCTCAGTGAAAGAGTCCGTATCTGGGGTTTGGGGAGCTCCCCCTCGGCCATACATGATTAGCTGAGGAGTTCAGCGGAAGTCCCCCGACGGGGGTGCAGCCAGCCGACATTCCTCTCCTCTCTAGCATCCATACAGGGAAAAAATAAAGCTGTTTTGTACGCGTTTCACAGAACGCAGCTGGAAAGAAGTCTTTGTACGATACGCCTTCGAACGTGTAGCCAGAAAGAGTTCTTTCATTTCCACTGTAAATTTCATACCGCTAAAGGCCCGAATAAAGAAATTGTGTAGTTTGGTTGGTTGGTTTTTCACTGTAACAGTTTTACAATCCGATCTGAAACTAATGGAACAAGGAAGTTTGACGAGAAGACTACGTAAATGAACTAGGGATGTGTTTAAATCGCACTTTTAACGTACTCGTATCCTCATTACTGCGGGTTGGTCAGATGTTCTCTGTTAGCGCATGCGAAAATGAACAATCAAACGAATGCGTTCTGCACATGAATATTGTGTACGGATTCCCACACACTTACAAAGATTTATCTCAGTAGCTCTGTCTGCCTTTGCCTACATATCGGAAGTCCAATCAAACCTTTGACCACATTCTGTTGATGATGTGTCCATGTAATTATCTAGTCGATTAGTACATAGTGTTTTAGAAAGCTGAATATATTGATATGCAGAATTTATGGGAGCAAAGATGAAGTGTCTATTGCCCGAAAAATTAAATTCTAACGGTTATAAATATATCGAATTCAAGAATGTGTTTCGAAAGAAAGTGCCATGTTTTTATAACGTCCAAAAGAGTAACTAGCATTTATCTTGGATGACAAATGTATCAGCACACAAAGAATATTTTTTTTTTTAAATTGATAGTTCCAAGACAACTTATTAACTGATCCATTATGGTCTCTCTATAGGTTTGCAAAATAAAACTTGACACATCTTCAACCTATCACCAATTTTAAAGAGTATTCGTTTTGTGCTAGACGCGATAATAAAGCCATTGTTACAGCTACTGTGATGCGTTATTGGTTATAGTTCACAGCGCAGTAGAATAAACACGAAGGGATGATAAAATTATTAGTAGCCATTCCTGGTGTGCCTACTCCTGTGGAAATGCAACAAATAAGACTGCAGGATTCAGCTCCTTTCCCGATACTTTCTTAATATTATTTTTTCCAGACTTCGTACGATATTTAATTATAAATATATTGTGCTAAATTAGACGACGCGTTTCCCTATCCATATTCTGTTGTCGCGTGTTTGCTCGAATATCGCTTGTGTATTGCATATACTGTTAAATGTTCTGCCTCAGAGCCCATTACGAGATGATATTTTAAAGAGACCAATGACAGTTACTGACTGAAACAAACGATAATATATCATACTATTTGATGACCCGAAAACGAACTAATTTGATTTATAAGCAAACAGATATCAGTTCTAGCCATACATCACCTCGCTGATAAGTGTAAGAGACTAAAGAGACCACAGTATCCGGAATCAAATATCAACTCTTATTGCGCGTTAATGACCTCAAGTTGCTTGGGACTGCAGGAGAATGCAGAGTCCTTCGCAGACTCAGATGGGTCAGATTTCCTATTACGTCTGCCTCGCTTAGCTTGCGGAAGGGCGGGCACTGTTTCACGCTTCTTCGGGTACTTAAGGGACATCAGGAGAATGGGACAGGAATGATATTAACAATGCGTCTCCTCATTGCTCCAGTTTTTCACCACGAAAGATTTCGAAAATGATACCAGACTACAATCTTGTAAGGAAAGACCTCAATAGCATTTGGTGTCCGCTGAATTGTATACATTAGGAACAGTTTACCCTAACACCGGTATCCTTGTCGCCGCGTGTAAAACCAATGTGCACCACAACTTTGTGCACACAGTGAATGGCAAAGGATGCAGGAGTGGCGGAGGGGCGTGTCAAATTAGCCAGGCAGACTACCTAGAAAGGGCAATAGATGGATCAGCTGCAAGGATGAGGAGATGAATGCATAATTTTGGATCACACCAATTGTGAAGTTATTACAAACGGAGAACATGTTGAGTACTGACAACGACAGGGAACGATTCGAGATTGCCTGGGAGAGAAGTCGCGCCCAGACCAATTTTCAAATACCAGTAAGATCTTCTGCTCAAATTTTCCGCAGCTTTCCTAAAGAACTACAAGTGAATGTCCTAATAGTTCCTCCGAAATTATCACCTCGCGGATCCATTCTGTATTTCTAACTTTTTAAAGTAAAGGTAAAATGTTATGTGCCCCTTTCTCACCCGATCGACCGCCTGTCATTCTCTGCCAGTGACGTCATCGAATGCGGTTCGCTCGCTTATCTGGCAAGCATTACTTGTGCGGCATGTGTGCAGGTTTAACATCGAAATATTATTGCTGCTGAACCTCTCGATGTGGTGTTACGACTACCTGACTTGCAGGATTAGGCTCAGGTGATAAGCAGATGCTTTTGTCCTCGAGTTGCTCCGGGGAAAAATTTCTCGCAGCGGTATTGGCCACAGGTGACGCGAGGGTGAACTGTCCTCAGGCTGCCAGCGTCATCGAGGTACTTGACCTTGCGTTCGCTACTAGTCGGTCGAGCAGCTGCTCAGTTAGCCTGACGAGGATGAGTGCACCCTGTACCAAGAAAAATCCTTGGCAGTAGCGGGAATGAAACCCCGGACCCCGCATGGCAGTATGTCGCGCTGACATCACAGCTAAGAAGGCGGCGGACAGCTCTTTAAAGTAGAGTCCTTAAAATTCGGTGGCGAAGTGAAATAACTCGAGCCCCTATGTCTTTCGGCGAGTCCATTGGCAGTAAACAGATTTAGATACTGTATCTCGTTACTGTGCACCTATAGTGATGTACGGTTCTAGCCGCTTCAGTCTGGAACCGCGCGACCGCTACGGTAGCAGGTTCGAATCCTGCCTCGGGCATGGATGTGTGTGATGTCCTTAGGTTAGTTAGATTTAAGTAGTTCTAAGTTCTAGGGGACCGATAACTTCAGATGTTAAGTCCTATAGTGTTCAGAGCCATTTTATAGTGATGCAGAGAAGCTTCAGGAAATCGTGGCTGAGGCCGTCACCCGGCAGTTCTGTCTGGCTACCACACAATTGAGAAAAAAAGATATTGACCAGCTGAATTATTGCCACCACGCGCCCGGCAACATATCGCTTCGCTTTTAAATGCAATTCGTTGTGACCTATCGTACAGCCAGCGGTGATGTACAGTTTAATTCTGGATGTCAGCCCACACTCCACGTCGTCCCTGTGTAGTGTGAGTTTGGTACTGAGCTACGATCTGGCGTCGTATTCCACTTATGATCGTCATGTTTGATATGCCTATTTCTGGAGTCCATCACGCTTCTCAGACCAAAGCAGTGCGTTCTGACCTAGGGATTTGGCAGTTTCTGTCCGATTCGTAAACGTCGTGCATAGTGAAGAAGACACCAGATATCTTAGTGGTCAGCAACAAAATTAGCGTGTTGAGCGGCATTCGAGGTGTCTTCCGTAACGCTGAAAGGCTCAGAATACGCTAATACGACCACTACCGCAGTGTGTTAGTACCGCTGCGCATGTTTCGAGCAGTTGTCCTGGAATGAAAGAATGCTACCGCTTGATATTCCGTCTACATATCTCATCGAAGACGGAGCACTAGCCCAGCTGAATCGTATCGAAGGAAGGAACTGGCCGTCGGCAGGTGCAGGACCGCTAGTGAGGAAACTAAGCCAGGATGGCCGCACACGATTTAAAGTTTTGAAGTCAGGTTACGAATTTCGTAAGTCTAACGTGGAAAATATGCGCGAAATAGTGGAAAAGATGAACAGTGTAAACTTACCAAATACTCCAAGAAAAGCGTTTTTAACGTTTTAGCACCAGCGTACGTTCTTTTCTCTATCGTTTTTTACATATCACTTCACTCAAGAGGCACATACGCACACACATATTTATAAGCACTTCACAGATGTTTCTGTACACGGTGTGGTCAAAGATAGATTTTTCATAGTGCTAAAGATATAATTATTAAACAGTTGACACATACAGGAAACAAATGACATATGCAGGAAATAACTTTAGAATAGTTATTTAAAATTACTGAAATAGCTGTGGCTTGAGAATCTGTTTGTTCATTTAACATCAATTCTGTCTTTTTTTTTTATTTTGTGGAGGTATATCTCCAGTTGTTCTAATAGATTTAGGATCTTACCATTGGCTTCAATATGTAAGATTACCAAATTTTTTTTAGATTGTTGATGACATGTTTCGTTTCCAACATATGTTGTGCAGTGACTGATTTTTCAAAGTGGTTGAGCCTGGAAGCATTTACATGTTCTTCAAAACGGGTTTTGAAGCTTCTGCCTGTTTTCGCTACGTAGTAGGCAGGACAACTGGGGCATGATATTTAGTACACTCCACTGTTGTTGTATGTTTGCGTGTGTGATTTTACACAGCGGACTGTACAAAGTATCATGCCCCAGTTGTCCTGCCTACTATGTAGGGAAAACAGACAGAAAATTCAAAACTCGTTTTCAAGAACATGTAAATGCTTCCAGGCTCAACCACTTTCAAAAATCAGTAATTGCACAATATATGTTGCAAACGAAGCATGTCATCAACAATCTAGAAAAGAATTTGGTAGTATTACATAATGAAGCCAATGGTAAGATCCTAAATCTGTTAGAACAACTGGAGATTTACCTCCACAAAATAAAAAAAACCAAAATCAGTGTTAAATGAACAAACAGATTTCTCAAGCCACAGCTATTTCAGTAATTTTAAAGACTTAGTCTAAAGTTATTTCCTGCATATGTCAGTTGTTTCCTGTGTATGTCAACTGTTCAATAATTATATCTTCAGCACTATGAAAAATTCATCTTTGACCACACGATGTACAAAAGCATCTGTGAAGTGTTTATAAACATGTTTATGCGAATGTGCTTCTTGAATGAAGTGATATGTACGAAAACGATGGAGAAATGAACGCATTCTGGTGCTAAAACGTTAAAAACGCTTTTCTGGGATTATTTGGTAAGTTTACACTGTTCATCTTTTCCACTATTTCACACATATTTTCCACGTTTGACTTACTTTTTCTTTTTGTATACACTTTCTTTATCTATACACTTTCACATGTGCTTCGTTTGTTGGCTGTAGAACGTTCAGGCGGTACTCAGTTACTCTCCAGGCCTTTGCCTGCATGTCTTCTGTCACCGCTCCAACAGTATCTCGTATTCGTCCTGTAAGAATTTGCTAACGTGACCCACAAAAGAGTCAGGAGAGATTATATCCGGTGGCTGTGACATCGGACCGCCTCTGCCGATCTGTCTGCTCGGAAAGGTTTCACCCGAGAACTGGCTGTGTATTATCTTGTTGAAACGCCACCCATGGCAGATATTCCTGTAATGGGGATGCAACGTAAAGTTCCGACATGTCCAGGTAAACTGTTCGCGCGCTGGTAGGCTCACTGAAAAAGAACGTTCCAGTAATTGTGTTGTGCATTAAGTCACAGCACACATTCACTTCGGGGCTGTCACTGTTGTACCACGATATGTCGGTTCTCCGATCCCCCAGATACGGACATTATGCTTGTTTACTTTCCCGGAGATGCGAAAAGTTGCTTCGTCGGAAAATAAAACTTCGTTAAAGCAGTCGTTGTCGGCATCGGTTCGTTCCAGCATAATAAACTCAGTGCGTCTGGGTCATCATCTGGCTGCAAAACTTTCGCGAGTTGCACTTTACATGCACGGAAAGGACACCGTTTGTATAAAATCTTGACCACAGTATTCTAAGGTACACCGCTTGCTGTGGAAACACGACGCGTCGATTTCCGCTGACTGCGCTGAAATGCTGTACACGTGTGCACGACATCTTCTCGCCTTGTCTCCAACACTGCCACTCTCTTTAAACATGCTCTTCTTATTTGGCGGCTCTCGACCGTAGTCGCTTTGGAACTGTCGCCGAATTGCAATAGGCGACCGTGTTTGATGACACCACAAAACGCACTGTGCTTCCTCTTGCATAGATGTCATTGTGACAGCAGCACTCCGAAATTATTCTACCTGCATCGAGAGAGAGCACAAAATAAATTAGTGTCTGTAGGAGCTCATGTAGAAGTGTATCCATAAAAACCTTGTGAGTTAACCGACAATTCGTAAATAGAGGCACGGACATATGGAAATATTGCCATAAAATTTTTATGGGTTAAGCTACCATTTGCAATAATCTTGCGTACTTGTGTCTAGCATACTTCCTTAGAAATAATTTCAGGGAAAGATTTTATGCCCACCCCGTAGTAACACAGTGCCCTTAATCATTTCCTGTTGAACAGAAGTTAAGAACTTCTTTTCTACTGCCGTGCGAGAAGGAACATATTTGTGAGGGAAGAAAGTTCAGTCAGCAAACTTACTGGAAACGTTAGTATCCCCCTCAGTGCTATTTCACACAGCTTTGCTCGCTGAGAAAATCTGAAGCAAAATCATTCTTGACAAGGAAATTGGCCACAGTGTGATCTCTGTGTTCTGAAGTGTTCGCCTTTCTTCTTGTAAAGAGCTCATTGCGCTCTAAATTATCTATTTAAACAAATTCCAGTTTCATAGGTAGTCGCGAGATGGGTTCGAAACTCGGAATCGGCCCCGAAATGTTTAACGAAGCTTGTGGCCACACTAAGTAAACGTCTGAGAAGCCATACCTCAACGCTGAGTACTCCATCCTGTCGAAAAGCAGAGTTCGCTGTCAGAATGTCCTGATTTCTCTTCTGTTTTGTTATCAGATATTGTTGTAATGCTTAAACCGATGAGGCGAATGTCGTTCTGATTACCTTCGACAGATCCCTTGAGCGCGATGCTTGGACGTCGGTCGTGTCTAAGCTATCAGCTTTGCGGTTGACGTTCCAGGTTGAAAATAGTCGATTACGTAAGGTAGCGTTGTACAACCAGCGATAGTTTTGACCACGTTTTCTTTCAGCAGATGTTTCTGATGAGGAGGATGGATAGATGTTTCCAGGTCCTCGACGTCATGATCTTTAGCTCCCCACCGAAATGCTTACGAGGGGCGTTCAATAAGTAATGCAGCACATCTTTTTCTCTGCCTTTTCAATTGCAAAATTGTGTAATATCTTGGAATATTACCACTTCAGTTTTATGAAGTTGCGATAGGTGGCGACGCTCTACGTAGCCTTCAAAATGGCGTCTGTGACGGAGATGCGTTCCATATTGAGAGCTGTCATTGAGTTTCTTTTGGCAGAAAACCAGAGAATAGTAGACATTCGTAGGCGCTTCCAGAATGTCTACGGAGACCTGGAAATGAGAAAAGACACGGTGAGTCGTTGGGTGAGGCGTCTGTCATCATCGTAACAAGATCACGCAGAAATGTCCGATCTCGCGTCTGCCGGCCGGCTGCACACAGCTTTCAGTCCTGCAGTGTTGGAACGTACGGACACTCTCATTCGAGGTGATCGGCGGATCACAAACACCTCGCTGCACAACTGGACTTCCCTGTTGGTAGTGCTGACACACTCGTCCACCAGTTAGTGAACTCAAAGGTGTATGCCCGCTGGCTTCCTCACCACCTAACAGAAGACCATAACTAGCAACGAGTTTGGCTCAATGAAGGATGCGTCCGCTGCAAGTAGTACGTGTATGACGCGGAGATCGTTGATGCAGCAAGCCGTTGGTTAGGACTAGTGGTACCATGCGGACATACAGGGCCTCCCAGCAAGGTGGAGTAAGGTCATCGCATTGAACGGATATAATGTTGGAAAACAGGATTTTGTAGCCAAACGTACGGGAATAACATGGTATATTGTAATCCTGAATAAAACAAATCTGATTTCAAAAATATGTGTTGCATTAGTTATTGAACGCCCCTCGTAGAGACAAGCGTTATAAAAGGCGAGGAAAATTTTAAAAAAGTAGAAAATAGTAATGCTCTAAAGTCGCATGCACAAACGCCCTCATAAACGTGTTAAAAACTTGAGCTATGTCACATTTGAAAACTTTAGATAAAAGTAAAATAGATTTTTGGACAACATGGTTGTGGAGAGAAGCAGCGATTAGTATGATTAATCAATAATTCAAGAACAGTCTTAATCGCATTTATTATTGTTATAATACCGCCAACCGGTTTCAACCAGACGTAGGGGTCATCTTCTGGGCGTTTACACCATTCGTCGACTGCTGGTGGTGTCACTCCTGTCTACTTTTGATAGTTTCCTGCCGTTATGTAGACAGGAGTGACACCACCAGCAGTCGACCAATGGTGTAAACGCCCAGAAGATGACCCCTACGTCGGGCTGAAACCGGTTGGCGGTATTATAACAATAATAAATGCGATTAAGACTGTTCTTGAATTATTGACAAGTGGAATAGATAATGCTCGAAGGGAGAGATAAATAATGCCTCATATTTATTTAGCCGACTGATCACTGAACTGAGGATTCATGAACCGACCGCTCTTCAAAACACTAAAGCCTCGAAGCCACGAGTTGAGGCTGAGTTTTGGACAGATCACAAAATTTTAAAACATATGCTACACTCGTTTCGTCAGATGAAATATGACGACAGGCCCACACTTAAATTCCCTTCTGCCTTCGTGTCATAATGTGAAACGCACTCCGTTAAACTGTGTCGCATTGAAATTCATACTCGACGAACATTATAAACGGGAGAAAGTCAACTATGGCTTACTGTCACTTGATTCGGCCGCAGCTTATTTTGCGTCTCTTCCAGCCGCACTTCCTTCCAACCGCTTACGGCTAGAAACATAAAACGATAAAGCGAAACATGATCTGCGAAATCGGTGGGGTGCAGTGCGAAATTTGGCATTTTCCCTGTTTCTGTGTAAAACTATCTGAGGGCGACAGCTTGTTAGTATTGATAGCTGACAGTTAATGAATGCTGATTTAGATATTCACTTTTTTCTCGACACTGAAAACCGTACGTAATCTTAAAATGACAGCTGATTTACCGTATTAAGAACTAAGGCTTTAGATGTTACGTGAAACGAAGATACTTTGGTGATTTTCGCATTTATACTCATGTAGTACAAAAATATGGAATTTAATTGTGCATCGCATTAGAGATCTCACAAAAACGCCTTCGTTTTGGCTCGACGTTTTGCACAAAAATATCAGGAAATGTGACGTCGCTGGACTTGTATTCCAAGCTAAAATCTAAGATTCCTTCATTATTGTGAGAAAATGAATTTTTAACGATTAAATGGGAAGCTTCTGAGAAATAAGAAGGGTCGCGTACTTCAGTCAGAGGCGAAGGGAACACCGAAACACGTTAGACTGCACCTTCAAATAAGGATAATAACTCATATGGCCACACATCCCCGTAAGTTGTGTTCACTGCTCTAGGCTCTTGTTTCAAGCATAGGATGATGAACTCTGTGAATGCAAAGAATGCTAAAGAGTCTGTTCATATGGTCAGTTTCAGCCACGTAAGATATACTGAAGTGGTACAGATCCCTTCATAATTTAGTCAAAAAGCAAGCAGGATATGAGGGCATTGCGAAACGTCTGGTGTTGCACTGAAGGCAGTGTGTTTAGACTCTGGAAAGCTGTTCCACACTATAGCGAAGTGTTGACGAAAAAATTGTTCAAATGGCTCTAAGCACTATGGGATTTAACATCTGAGGTCATCAGTCCCATAGACTTAGAACTACTTAAAACTAACTACCCTAAGGACATCACACACATCCAAGCCCGAGGCAGGATTCGAACCTGCGATCGTTGCAGCAGCGCGGTTCCGGACTGAAGCGCCTAGAACCGCTCGGTCACAACGACCGGCCGAAGTGTCGACGGATCGCCTCCATAATGTCTGAGAAGAGAACTTTTAATTTACGACAATGCTTTCTTTGGAAATATTTTTAACAGTATATGGTAGCAAAGTTATTTTCTGTTTAACTTGTGAGATTCAATGGGTTTAATATAATAGATCCCTTTCTTAATTGTGTTAATAAATGTGGTCTTCATGTCAATAAATGTAATGTAATTGGTGGGTATATTTTCATTTTTTTGTTCACACTGAAACAAGTAAGACTAGAATAACAGACATGTGGTACTTCAAAAATAAGCCACAAGAAATTGATATCAAGATCGGCAAAAAATAACTCAGAAATTGGCAGAAAATAACGCCAGAAATGGCATAACATAACACCGAAATAGACAAAAAAAGCACCTTAACTGTCTTTAAAAATAAGACCGTCTGGGTGAAGAACAAGGAAACGGCTCGCAAGGGAACGGCAGGTATTTCCGCAGTGTGTCCTTGGGTGCTGCGTCACCTTCCTCATTACACTCGCACCCGCCACAATATTACTTCCTTTTCCCGGCCATTAGGACAAGCGAGTCCTGGCTCATCTGACTCGTTTCTCTGGTTGTTACATTTGTGGAATCGTTTGGCAGACACAAAGGGAAGTGTGGTGGATGAGAAAATTGTTTGCGATTCTTCACTTTCTATCGGCACCTTTTTCTACTACTACTTGGTGTGGGTGAATTTTATCTTACACGTAGGACTGCAAAGTTTTTATCTTCAAAGAGCCATCCGATTTTACAAGGATATACAGATACATGCATGCACAGACAACTTTAGGGTACTTTATAAAATCACGTTTAGGATCAAAATTTCATAGACCATTCTTAAATGTAACTGAACCCACGACAGACATTCAGACGACGGTCAAACTCGTGCCACACTTTTGCGAGCTTGTCTGCGTCCACTGTTGTAGGCGTTTGGCGCCGCAGTTGAGGCAGCGTTGTTGGAAGCGGAGGCACACAGTCTGTCACAAACCGTCAGATGAGGCGACGTTCGACGCGAGATTCGTTCGCCCGTTACGGTGGGCGCAGTGCAGTACTCTCGACGAAAATCACGCGGCACTGTTGTATTTGAACTGAACCTGCCGAAACATAAAGCAAAAGTTTTTTTTGTCGTTGTGTTATCATTATCGCGATTCGGCGCACGTGAGCTAAAGAACAAGCGAGAGGGATTACCGGCAATCACATCAACCAGCAACTTACAATGTAACAGGATATATTCTTGTCAGATGGGGTGATTGGTTGATGAAACATTTTGCCCGTTTGACATCGAGATTCGGCCGCACAGTCGTGAATAATTTTGTCCAGAAAATTCCATCTTCTTTCAAGCGTCAATCGCTTTCGCGATCTACGTATACATACGTACTCTGCAAACCACTGTGAACTACATGGCTAGGGTACTTGGCATTGTACTACATATTAGGGTTTTTTCCCGTTCCAACCGCGATGGGGCAGGTAAAGAATTATTCATGTTACTAAGTTTTGAAGCTTCTCTTGATGTTTTTCCGTGTTTACGATTTAAAAATGGGGTTGTTTTGAAAATCAGCCTTAAGCAAACACAAAAAAATGGCTCTGAGCACTGTGGGACTCAACTGCTGTGGTCATCAGTCCCCTAGAACTTAGAACTACTTAAACCTAACTAACCTAAGGACATCACACACATCCATGCCCGAGGCAGGATTCGAACCTGCGACCGCAGCAGTCGCACGGTTCCGGACTGCGCGCCTAGAACCGCGAGACCACCGCGGCCGTCTTTCAAGCACACACAATTTATTTTTGTATTTACCCAGACATGTTTCGACACCTATGTGTCATCTTCTGTGGGTCAAATTTTTATTTCTGTAAAATATAATGTCAAATTTATAATAATTTATCTATTGTAGGCCTAAGAATTACAACATGTGCCTTTTGCTTTGTTTTGTTAACACGCTCACCTTAAATTACATCGCTAGATGAACTGCGTTATTATACATCGGTTTTTGTGCCCTTTTTCGTCGTTTTTTGACATGTCATTTGCAAACTAGCCATGAATAAAATTATTGTGTATTTGTGAAGAACTGTTTCGTGGGTAGAGGTTCTTCACAAATTTGACATTATAGTTTACAGAAATAAAAATTTGACCACAGAAGATGACACATAGGTGTCGAAACATGTCTGGGCAAATACAAAAATAAATTCTGTTTGCGTAAGACTGTTTTCCAAAACAACACAATTGTCAAGAATGATGCTTAAATGCTCCTGTGTGCGTTTTAATTAGTTTAATCTTTTCCTTTCTGCCACAACGGGACTGATATGTAGGGGGCTCAATTACAGTCCAAGGTTCTCCACTATTTTGGAAGTAGGCTTTAGGAGGAACGTTTTCACCTACCCAGTTCACGTTTTCAGCATTCCCGTAACCCTCTCGCGTAAGTAAAACAAATCTGTAAGCATTCGTGTTGTCCTCTTTTCCACACGTTCAACGTTCCGTGTTAGTCCTATTTGGTGTGAGTGCCACTCTCATGAGAAATGATCTAAAATGGGACGCACAAGTGCCTCCTTTGTAGACTGTCTGTTTTTCGTAGTATCCCATACAGGCCTACACTGTACCGGGTCAAATCGTACGACATGAGCAGAATAACCAAGATGTGCGTCTGTGTAGCCCATCATTATGCATTGTAATAAAATTGGGATGATAGGGGCTAAAAATTCGTACGTATGGTTTTCCATTATATATATATTTAATAATCGCTAAAATGACGGTGCTTGGGTAAAATATAGGAAAGACCCTATTTTTTTAAAAAAAATCGTAAAATTTTTTGTAGCAGGCTACACATGTGGGAGAAGAAGACACAAATTAGAGTGTAAGATGACTTCCTCTGTGGCTTAGGGCTCAACTAAAGCCGTGGAGAAACGGTACATGGTAAAGAGATTGTCACAACAACGACACTAGCTACAATGTTCATCAACTGCTCCCAGGCAGAATGAAGCTGCAGTATGTTACCCCAAGTATGGGCACGATCCATTTGATAACGGAACGTGGGCCATACCTTCTCTGCCTGCGTAAAATCAGCAAAAGACGATGGACAGATAAGAAAGTGGAGGAGCAATCCATTGGAACGTCGCCTCTAAACAGTGATACTCTGTTCACAGATGTTCGCTTTGCATTAAGAAATCCTGATTTCTGGGCAAATATTAGTTCCAATGGAACTGTCGAGATCGAGGAAGAAAACGGATTCAAGTAGCTGAAGCGTCATGCGCTTCTCAGGCTACCTCTGTTATTCAGGGTGATTCAAAAGTCGTGTCCCACAGGACGGTGTCTACATTGGTGGTCCGCAGGACGAAGCCGTATTCAGCGATACGACAGGAACGCTCATTCGAAGCAAAACCTCTAGTAAACTTGTGCTCTAAAATGCATACCATAAGAGCTGTGAGCACTTGTTCATCTTCGCTACTGTGAAACACGTCTCTTCTACTGAACAAGTACACGTCGCTCTTAAGGTTTGCGCTTTAGATTCAATGTTGACCAGGCAGATTTTTCTTGTTTTCGTCCATACTACTTCCCTCCCAAGTACGGAAAACGAAGAGCTTGCAGTAGAAGAGATTCGTTTCACAGAATCGAAGATGAATAAGCGGTCACAGCTCTTAAGATACGCATTTTAGAACCCATGTTTACTAGGCATTTTTGCTGAGAACAATCGTTCCTGTCTCTGAATAGGGCTTCGTCCTATGGCTCAAGACTATTGAATCATCAATGTAGACCTTGTCCTATGGAACATGACTTCTGAATCACCTTTATATTCACAGCATTAGTGTTTCTTTCGCCATCATCTTCGTCTTAAATTGAATTAACATTACCTTAGCATACGGAACACATGTTTATCGCTTGTTTCAACTCCTCTTTATCCCTGTATTGGTGCCCGTAGTTTAATTGCTGCTCTACAGGCTGTGACAAGGCGCTCCACCCGAAATATGGGAACAATAGAAAAAATATCTAGGGTCTGTTTTCTCTTAAGTTATAGCAGCCATTGTACCGAATTTTCTTTTGTACGATAGTAATTTCAGCGCTTATAGCTGCCGAATTGAGACAAACTGCCGCATTGAGACACCGACTAGTTTCTTGTGGAACTGTATACTTTTTTCTGTGGCATTATGAAGAGCCTTTGAAGAGAACTTCTGCTGCTGTCCCTGCTGGCCTGCTGTACCAAATGTAAGCAAGCACGCAATCTGTGCTTGAATCCCAACAGCCTACGCTCTGCTGTTGAAGCAGTCAGGCAACTTGCTCTTGAACCTGTTCAGACTGTATCTGCAAACATTAAAAAAAAAAAGAAAGAAAGAAAGAAAGAAACTGGAAATGTGAGAATAAAATGCTGTAACGTAAAGGAACAGCAACTGACCAGAGACATACACAGTTCAAAAGTCACTACCAGGCCGCTTGATTGGCCAGTGGGGGCAGCCAAAGGAGAGACCATCCTTCCAACATTTCATTCCATCAACACTTCGTGGCACTGACTTTCGAAATTGCGAAGAGCAAATCAATTTTTCCCAATATGCAGTACTGGTCAGTTGAGAATCCACAGTGGCTGAGAGAAATTGATAAACAACGACCTGGGTCCAACATGTTGTGCGGGCTTTTCAAGAATCGTGTCATTGGTCCCAGTTTTATTGACGGGCTCTAAATTGGCACAAGTACCCACTGTTGGTAGCAGATATGGCGAACGCATTTCACTCGACATAAGGCCAGCAAAATGAAGCACGTTCCGACCATTCCGCAAAAATAATTTTAGGCCTCATTAACAGAACATATAGAAACTTCCTGGCAGATTAAAACTGTGTGCCGGACCGAGACTCGAACTCGGGTTCCTTGCCTTTCGCGGGCAAGTGCTCTACCAACTGAGCTACCCAAGCACGACTCACGACCCGTCCTCACAGCTTCAATTCTACCAATACCTCGTCTCCTACCTTCCGAACTTGTTCTGTGAAGGCAAGGGTCCCGAGTTCGAGTCTCGGTCCGGCACACAGTTTTAAGCTGTCAGGAAGTTTCATTTCAGCGCACACTCCGCTGCAGAGTGAAAATCTCATTCTGAGAATATTTAGAGATTGTGGTATCGGTCGTTCGAGAATTACAAAATGGCTTGCATGCTTACGAGATCTAACACCTCTGAACATTTATTTGTGGAGAAAATTAAAACAAGAAGATTAGAGGGAAAGACAAACGACCCCTGAAAACGTGAAAAATCGTGTTACAGGGTCTGTACTACGGTAATTCCAGACGGAATTCAATGTGTAGTGTTAGCCATCGGGAATCGCTTTATACCAAGTATCCATGGTCATACTCATCATTCTGATAACTTGACATGAATGTCATATTAGTATATATACGGGCCATGTATGAGTTACGTATTTTGCTTACATTTTGGTACAGCAGGGCAAAGTTCTTGGAACCTCTTCTCCTGACGGCTGGGCAGTAGTTTGCAGCGATGTTATCTTGGTTCTATTTCATCAAGTTTTTTTAATATCTTGATTTTTGTTTTATTGTAAATATTAGTGTTACCGTTATTAGTGATTAACATAAAAATGTCGCAGCATTTGTCTACATGCTACAACTGTCATGCTGTGGAAGCAGAAAGATGTATTAATATGGCCTGTCGCAAGCAGCAAGGTTGGAGATGTTGGCAGCTTTCTCACTCTTTACATACTCTACCACTTTCGTGAATGTCCCGACGATCAGAAATATTTTGGGTTCCACATGCATATACACTCCTGGAAATGGAAAAAAGAACACATTGACACCGGTGTGTCAGACCCACCATACTTGCTCCGGACACTGCGAGAGGGCTGTACAAGCAATGATCACACGCACGGCACAGCGGACACACCAGGAACCGCGGTGTTGGCCGTCGAATGGCGCTAGCTGCGCAGCATTTGTGCACCGCCGCCGTCAGTGTCAGCCAGTTTGCCGTGGCATACGGAGCTCCATCGCAGTCTTTAACACTGGTAGCATGCCGCGACAGCGTGGACGTGAACCGTATGTGCAGTTGACGGACTTTGAGCGAGGGCGTATAGTGGGCATGCCGGAGGCCGGGTGGACGTACCGCCGAATTGCTCAACACGTGGGGCGTGAGGTCTCCACAGTACATCGATGTTGTCGCCAGTGGTCGGCGGAAGGTGCACGTGCCCGTCGACCTGGGATCGGACCGCAGCGACGCACGGATGCACGCCAAGACCGTAGGATCCTACGCAGTGCCGTAGGGGACCGCACCGCCACTTCCCAGCAAATTAGGGACACTGTTGCTCCTGGGGTATCGGCGAGGACCATTCGCAACCGTCTCCATGAAGCTGGGCTACGGTCCCGCACACCGTTAGGCCGTCTTCCGCTCACGCCCCAACATCGTGCAGCCCGCCTCCAGTGGTGTCGCGACAGGCGTGAATGGAGGGACGAATGGAGACGTGTCGTCTTCAGCGATGAGAGTCGCTTCTGCCTTGGTGCCAATGATGGTCGTATGCGTGTTTGGCGCCGTGTAGGTGAGCGCCACAATCAGGACTGCATACGACCGAGGCACACAGGGCCAACACCCGGCATCATGGTGTGGGGAGCGATCTCCTACACTGGCCGTACACCACTGGTGATCGTCGAGGGGACACTGAATAGTGCACGGTACATCCAAACCGTCATCGAACCCATCGTTCTACCATTCCTAGACCGGCAAGGGAACTTGCTGTTCCAACAGGACAATGCACGTCCGCATGTATCCCGTGCCACCCAACGTGCTCTAGAAGGTGTAAGTCAACTACCCTGGCCAGCAAGATCTCCGGATCTGTCCCCCATTGAGCATGTTTGGGACTGGATGAAGCGTCGTCTCACGCGGTCTGCACGTCCAGCACGAACGCTGGCCCAACTGAGGCGCCAGGTGGAAATGGCATGGCAAGCCGTTCCACAGGACTACATCCAGCATCTCTACGATCGTCTCCATGGGAGAATAGCAGCCTGCATTGCTGCGAAAGGTGGATATACACTGTACTAGTGCCGACATTGTGCATGCTCTGTTGCCTGTGTCTATGTGCCTAAGGTTCTGTCAGTGTGATCATGTGATGTATCTGACCCCAGGAATGTGTCAATAAAGTTTCCCCTTCCTGGGACAATGAATTCACGGTGTTCTTATTTCAATTTCCGGGAGTGTAGTTCCCAGACAGCTGACCAATCTTTAATTCAAGACCTAATTGATTTATTCCCTTTCAAGTCAACGCTATTTGCGCCACTGTTCCCTACTTTTTGATAAATACGTTGCGTAGTGATGGACGAACTAAGTCATGACGTACGATTTTATTACGGATATTTCGACTATAGGGTTGCTGAGTTATCACTTTTCGAGTTACTATAGATAGCCTCGAAAGTCAGCCTCTGTATCTGTCAGCTGCAAGAAAGCTGGGCATAAACTAACCGCACTCAGAGAAAGAGTCTCAGTCACATGCTCGGTGTTCATTCCGGCACCCAACGGTAAGACTGTCTGCTCCTTCCGCCCGAATGGAGGGGTGACAGCACGGCGACTACAGCAAATCGTGTGCCGGAACTGCGTTCGTGAAGCAACGCCTGCAACCACAAATGTTCCACAATCCACGGTTCCGTCTCGATAGACAGGAGCGAAAAGCGAGTGCTTGCCTCATCAGCCCTGCCAGATGTACAGGGTGTTTCACTGTTCATGTTACACACTTCTAGAGGTGGAATACATGTACCGGTACTGTTGTTGCTAAGATTGTAGAGTTTGGCAACTTTCAGAGGCGGTAGTATGGACCAAAACAAAAAAGTCTAGTAAACATGGGCTCTAAAATGCATACCTTGAGCACTTGTTCAACAGGAGACGTGTTTCACAGTAGCGAAGATGAACAAGCTCTCAGAGCTCCTCAGGTATGCATTTTCGAGCCCATGTTTACTAGATATTTCTTCTTTTCTTGGCCCATACTACCACCTCTGAAAGTTGCAAACCCTACAATTTTAGTAGCAACAATACTGATACATGTATTGTACTGTCAGCTGTATCAGAATGATTTTCCCTTCTAACTTACGACTCATTCATTTCCAAACCAGGGACGCTTACCTCAAATTGGTACATTTATCCGTCTCCATTACCTTTGAAAATTTTTGGAAATTTATGGTAAGGTCTTATGGGGCCAAACTGCTGAGGTCATCGGTCCCTAAGCTTACGCACTACTTAATCTAACTTAAACTAACTTACGCTAAGGACTACACACACACCCATGCCCGAGGGAGGACTCGAACCTCCGACAGAGGGAGTCGCGCGGACCGTGACAAGGCGCCCAAGACCACGCGGCTACCCCGCGCGGCCTTCACTTTTGAAAGTTTATAACATAATCACGGAATCACCCTGTATATACATATATATACAGGTGCCAGCGTCTGTAACTTTGACGCTCTGTAGCGTCATTGGATGGCGTTTCCGGACGTGTGTTCCTACGTAAAACTTCATCTACAAATTCATCTCTACATCTTGTAGAAGAGTGTAACACGAATTGTGAAACACCCTCCATACGACGACCGAGGCGAGCTTGAGTGGCAGTCTCTGACAGCAGTGCCGTAATATCTCAGGCGCGGTGAGCGCCACGTCAGCTCCGGAAGACACGGCGCGGCCTCAAATAAGAAGCTGCTTCGATATTTCACATTGTATTATTACGGTAAAGCATCGCGAAACTGACCCCAGTGTCACATTGACGGCCACTACTCCTAGACGGTCAGAGAATGCTCTTCATCAATACTCTGCGAATCCCTGTGAAGTGCGTGGCAGCGTGTACTTTTTATTATAGCATATACAGGGTGACACAGAATAACGGGAATGTTTGAAATGAGCAGTGGCATCCGTGGGCAGGTGGCAGCACTGCGGGTTCGTGGCAGTTAGCGAGTAAACAGACCGCCATTTCAGTAATCATGGATCAATGGAACCGACAACAGCGTTCGTTAGCCATAAAAATGTTTTATAAAAACAATGATAGTTTGGTAGCGGCGCAGAGGGAGTTTCGACGTTTTTGTAATTTAGGACGTCATGATGCCGTTCCGTCGAAAGACGCGATAAAATGTTGGATTAATAACTTTGAAGAGACTGGATCTGCCCTCAAGAAGAAGCCAACAGGACGACCAAGAAGTGTTCGTTCTCCAGCGAACATTGATGTCGCACGCGAGTCTGTCTTACGGAGCTCACGGCATTCAATTCGTAAGCAAGCAGCAGTGGTTGGAATATCCCGGGAGAGTCTTGGCAGAATTCTTTATCTTGATTTAAAATGTCATCCCTACAAGCCACAGATGGTGCAACAATTGAAGGACAACGATTATCGGTTACGATTAGGAGTCTGACAACAAAAATAAACAATGACGATGAATTTCTAAACAAGTTGTGGATCTCAGATGAAGCACATTTTCATCTCACAGATTATGTGAATAAACAGAACTACTGTTACCGGGCAAACACAAATCCTAATGACGTTCACGAGCGCCCTTTACACGCTAGTAAAGTGATAGTATGGTGTGGTGTTTCATCACATGGGGTTATAGGACCGTATTTCTTCGCAAATGAACAGGGACACACAATTACTGTCAATGCCGATCGTTACGTGGAGATGTTACGAACTTTCGTTACACCCGCATTGAACAACAAAAGTTCAAGAAGCGTGGTTTCAACAGGACGGAGCGACATCACACACTGCACTCCAATCAATGGCATATGTGCGAGAATTGTTTGGCAACCGTGTGACCTCACGATTCGGTGACATTCACTGGCCCCCTACATTGCCAGATTTATCCGTTTGTGATTTTTTCTTGTGGGGCTACCTCAAGAGCAAAGGCTACACGACTCGACCAAGAACCCTGGATTAGTTAAAACAGAGAATTCGGGATGCAATTCACATATCCCAGGTGAGATGTTGCAGCGGTCAATGAGGAATCTCAACAGCAGATTTCACGAATGTATTTGTACAGGAGGATGAACATCTAAAGGACATAATTAAAAAAAAAATGATTAATGCCATCAATGTTTCGTAAATGGCAGAGTTGTAAGGATACAATTACTATGAATGCAATTTCTTTCCTTCATCGCTTCTAGTTTTATTGAATTTGGAAATGTTCCCGTTTTTTATTAAGGTTTCTTCCCATTGCATTCACGGATGGAATACTGATGATACGCCCCTGTGGGAGCTGTTACTTGCCTAACTCTATAAATACTGGCTAAATAGGTGGACAGCTAGAGGACAAATAAATAAAATAAAAACTCGATGTGTACGATCTTTACGGGCTTGGTACGTAGAGGGCTGAAGAAATTTCGCAGTTTCTACCCTACGAAAGATTGTTGTCAAAGTTTTCTAATCAGATTCTCGCGAGTTGTGTGCCTTTCCTCGTCGAATACCAGTCAGTTACGTTTTTTCGATATTTCTGTTACACTCTCTCACCTGTCAGACAAACCACTGACCATTCACTCTGCTCATCTATGTACAGACTTGACGTGCTCTCTTACTTCGACTTGACGTGACATAAACTGAGGTGACAATAGTCATGAGACAGAGATATGTACATATGCAGATGGCGGTAGTATTGCGTACACAACGTATAAGAGAGCAGTGCATTGACGGAGCTTTAATTTGTGCTCAGGTGATTCATGTGAAAAGTTTCCGAAGTGATTACGGCCTCGCGACGGGACTTAACGGGCTCTGAACGCGGAATGGTAGTTGGAGCTAGATGCATGGGACATTCCATTTCGGAAATCGTTAGGAAATTCAATATTCTGAGATCGACAGTGTCAGGACTGTGCCGAGAATAGCACATTTCAGCACTACCCCTCACCACGGACAACACAGAAGCCGACGGCCTCCACTTAACGACCGAGGGTAGCGGCATTTGCGTAGAGTTATCGTGCTAGAAGACAAGCAACACTGCGAGAAATGATGGCGGAAATCAATGTGAGACGTACGACGAGCGTATCCGTTAGGACAGGGCATTAATTGGCTATGGCGGCAGACGACCGACGCGAGTGCCTTTGCTAACAGCAGGACTTTGTCCGCACAGTCCCTTCAGGGCTCGCGACCATAGCGGTTGGATACTAGACGACTGGAAGATCGTGGTCTGGTCAAATGAGTCCCCATTTCAGTTGGTAAGAGCTGACAGTAGGGTTCGTGTTTGGAGCACACCCCGCGAGGCCTGCCCAAGTTGTCAACAATGCTCTGTGCAAGCTGGTGGTGGATCCATAAAGGCGTCGGCTGTGTTTACATGGAATGGACAGGGTCCGCTGGACCAACTGAATCGATCATTGATTGGAAATGCTCATGTTCGGCTACTTGGAGACAATTTGCAGCCGTTCGTGGACTTCATGTTCCCGAACGACGATAGAATTTTTATGGATGACAATGCGCCATGTACTCGGCCACAATTGATCACGATTGATTTGAATAAAATTCTGGCCAATTCGGGCGAATGATCTGGCCACCAAGATCGCCCAACACGAATCCCACCGAACATTTATGGGATGTTATCTATAGGTCAGTTCGTGCACGAAGTCGTGCACCGGGAACACTCGCGCAATTATGGACAGCTAGAGAGTAGCGAGGGCAAATATTTCTGCATGGAACTTGGAACAATTTGTTGAGTTCGTGCCACGTCGAGCTACTGCACTGCGCCAGGAAAAACGAGGTTCGACACGATAGTAGAAGGTATTCCGTGACTTTCGTCACCTCAGTGTAAGTCCCATACACTCGAATTCAGGCCGACGTGAAATCTCTTTTGTAGACAGATTGTAGCTCCCGGTGTCCTACCAATGAATCGGAAGCTGGCATTTGCTTTTCCTGCAACTGAGCCTACGTGATCGCTCCATTGCATATTACTACACGATGTTACTTTCAAATACACTGCCTTACAGAAAAGGTGAAGCACCCGGAAGGGGCTATGTCCGCAATTGCTGCGCAAACACTGTCTCCACATACACGTACACCACAATTACTCTGCCAGGCAAACATTTGGGGTTACATTCGTCTGGTATGAGACGTTCCCGGTGGGGTGGGGGGGGGGGGGGTGGGGGGAAGGAGGGAGGGGGTCCACTGGAGGCCCCACAATAACCCTGGGTTCGGTGTGGGGCAGCGTTGAGGCGGGTGGACTGCTTTGGCCTGTTGTGGGGTTGTGAACCATTGAGGGATACTAGGTCCTCGGTTCAATACACAATACGCACACCCAGAAGGGGAGGAGGAAACGAAATGAAACTCCACATGTGTTTACAAAATCGATTCAAAGTTACAAAGAAATTATTAGTATGAATCCATTTACCAATAAGACGTTGCACCCCCCCCCCCTACCCCTATGTCATAGATACATGCACCGATTCTGTTGGGAAGTGCATTATAAAGGCGTTGTATCGTCTCCAGAGTCAAGCCGGTCCACATCTGTTGTAAATGGCACTGAGATGGAGTTGACTTGCTAGCCGGTCACACACGTTCTACGGAGACAGACCCGGGAATCTCGCTGGCCACAGGAGTACCTCAGTATCAAACAGACAGTTCATACAGACTAGCATTGCCCTGTTAAAAATGGCACGATTCTGTCGCACTGGAGGAGCACAGGATGTCCGTGACGTACCGCTGTGCAGTCAGAGGTCTCTCAGCCAGTACCAGTCGTGACCTGTGGTCATACTCGATGGCTCCCTGCACCACGACAAGAGGATTAACACCGCTGTCCTCTGCAAAACATTGCAAGAATGGGATCTCCCCCCCAAGTCGGCACCATACACGACGACAATTGTCATCCGGGATAGTGCAGAATCGCGTGGTCAGACGTGGCCGCGCGGAACTTCGTTGACGAACGTGCCTAACCTCATGTTCCCAAGATCGGGCCACTTTTATATGAGGACTTCCCACAAATCTGGCTATTGCACGATTCGACCAATTCTTCAACTGGGGACCCACACTGAGGCTCCTGTCAAATTCTGTCACGCACTGATAACGCTATCTCATACGAGTACCGTACGCGGTAACTCCGTGTCCTTCGCAGTGACCACTCAACATCTGAAGCTTTTCACACCTCTTATACACACTAAACACGAACGACACTAATGCACTGTGGTGGCCATTCTAGCTGTCACAGAGAATTGCGAGTCTAATCATTTACATACCCGCTGATGGTGTGTATGTGAATGGTAAGAAGTTACACTGAAATCCGGACACATCTTCTGAGTGCTCCATTCTTTATTGTCACGCAGGGTTTCTTTTTATCTCATAGCATTTCGCAGTTGTGCTTCTTAACGCTGTAATCGAAGGATCGTACACTTTTTGTTTCATGAAGTTCACAACTTTCCATTACTCTTCATTAATAATTATTTCCACCGTGTTGATATTTTGTCAAGATACAACTGGATATTACTGCATTTTTATCCGACAGAATGTTCTCATTGAGTACTGCATTATCTGTTAACGGCCTGAATACTATCCGCTAAGACATAAATGTGTAAAACGAATAACAACGGACCTATTTCAGTCGGTTGGATCTTACCGGATGTTACTTCAGCGTCTGTAAATGACCCTCTATTCAGGTTAATGAACTGCGCCCCGTCTGTCCCAGAATTTTCTATTAAGTCGCAAACCTGGTATATCCTACTGTTTGCATTTAATCTGTACGGAGGGGCGTCACATGTACCGTTTCGCTGAGATTCAAGTACAGTGTGACGGATTGACGTAATGAAAGTATTACTTATTGCTTCTCATTTCTGTGTGTTTATTTTAATTTATATCTCATAATGTGATCATTTGTTATAATTATATTTAATTATTAATTACAGGATACTGTAACTTTTAAAGTTAGTTGGTTTTGTCGCCCATATGTCATTTATACAATGGTATTTGACATGTCATTCCAAGGCAGTGAGATAAACAGCTGAAAAGGTAATTAATTCGTACAAACAGCGACATTGGCTGCCAGAAAGGCAAAGGTGCAGTAGAGACTCAGTACTCTTCCTGATCAATATCGATTATATCGTTTAGTTCTGTGAACCGTTAAATTCAATTGCAAAAAATCGTGTGAACTGGGCCATGCGAGCCACGCATTAAGAGGTCATTAAAGAACTCGTTCCACGAGAATCAGAAGTGAAAAAATTACGCATTAACTGGAAATAACTGTGGTGCGCACACTTTACTGTAAAGGGGGCCGTTCCACACTGGAATTATAGGAATTTACGCGATCCCTGTGTGGGTCACTCGTGAATTGAAGCAAATGTAAAATCGTAGCTATCCCGAAACGTCCGTGGTGACAAAAACCGAACTACAGTACTCTGTTCATCGCAAAAATAAACCTGATGTAAACAAACACAAACGCGATGATTATTCAGAAGCCGTAGCACACGTACACTAGTGTTGTTACGCTCTTGGAAGTAGGTCCTACTTATGTATTAGATATCTTATTACTAAGTTACGTTAAATGAAACTTCAAGATAGTCAGATCTGTTAACAGCCATCAACGTTTTTCGTAATCATGCTTTAGCTAAGTAGCTTTTATTTCAAAAATCGTGTACAGTCACAGCCTCTGTCTGCACTGTTGTGCTCTTTACGACTTTCGCACTGTTAATACGCAGTGTGAAAATGGCTGGACTGCTTCCTGTTCTGTAGTAAAACACGCATGTGGAACACGGTTAAAAGTGCCCAGAAATAGAATAGTCTTAACGTTTTCCATAAATTTAGAGAGATAATAAGCTTTGAAGTTTTCCGAGAGACTGTATTAGATACAATTTACGTAGGAGTACATATTGAAATGCATAGCAAAATCAGGACAGTAATAGATAAATAATTTATTGCAGGTTATGGTTCGCTGGTTCAAGTCTCCCCTAAGTCATTTTTTTCTCGTTCAATTTGAAATACCTACATCTCCTAATTGTAAAATTCATCACCATTTTTATGGATAATGCACGTATTTTTGTTTCTAATTAAATATTGCAGGCGAAATTCCTGTTTTCATTTCAGATATAAATTTTCAACTGTCGATATTTTCTGAAACACTTAATAAAGATTCGTTAAATAAGAAAATATAACCATTTAATTTTTAAGGCAAAAATGAAAAACTAAATACTCTTTATTTGGGCTATATCCATTGTTTTATACCACAGATGCGTATAAGCGTCGTAGAAACATGAGAAACAACCATTTCACAGCATCGAGCACAGCATGCAAATGCTCTATTTTTACATTTTCCACTGTACCGTTACAATATGAACCCAACAGAACTGATCTGGTGTCAGTTTAAGGGATTCGACCAGAGAAATAACAAAAGTGTTAAGCTGCCAGACGTAGTGGAACTAACGCACGCAGCTTTTTCACATCACTGCCGAACGGCTCGTCATAAAAGAAAAGGAGAAAATGCGGCGCCGGGTTGGCTTCGTGGATTTTGTTGTTGATCGATTCGTTATCAACGTAGCAGATGTCAGTTCCAGATCTGAAATGTATTTCTCGGATTCGGATAAGGAAGGAGCTAAGAGAGTTGGGTTGATTTGGGGGAAGAGACCAAATAGCGAGGTCATCGGTCTAGGGAAGGATGGTGAAGGAAGTCGGCCTTAGCCGGCTGGTGTGGCCGAGCGATTCTAGGCGCTTCAGTCTGGAACCGCGCGACCACTACGGTCGCAGGTTCGAATCCTGCCTCGGGCATGGATGTGTGTGATGTCTTTAGGTTAGTTAGGTTTAAGTAGTTCTAAGTTCTATGGCACTGACGACCTCCGATATTAAGTCGCATAGTGCTCAGAGCCATTTTTTTTAGTCAGCCGTGCCCTGTCGGAGGAACCACCCCTGCATTTGCCTGAATCGATTTAGGGAAATCACGGGAAACCTAAATCAGGATAACCGGACGCAAGATTGAACGAATGTGAGTCCAGTGTGCTAACCACTGCGCCACCTCGCTCGGTTGGCTAAGAGAGTAATAGACGACTGACTGTAATTAAAACCTTTAGTGGCTATAGTATTCAACAACACTGTGAAATCCCTGCAGTGTGCTTTTGCATCACACATTGCTCGCTCAGAAAAATTACCCTGTGTTTAAGTTAGGAATTTTCATCACTCTTGTTTGTAATTAGAATACTATGTTAGGTGAGAACGAGAGCATTTTATGGTTTCCGTCTAGTCACATAAGAAGGGCGTGGTAGTGCTGGAATTTTGCCGAATATTATTTCATTCTCTTTAAAAATTAAATGATATTCGAAGATATATTGTCTGTTTTTAAGTCTGAACTGCAATGCTCACATCATTGCACGTTAGTTGGACCGCTGGCTGGCCAGTGCTGCGCAAGTTTAATGCGCCGGTAAAGCTGTTGTCCCGCGTTATCGCTCCGATAATACACATGCACAGCATACAACGTATCCTTACGATCGTACTTGACTGGACTGGTCACCGACTGGCTTCCGCTCCACGTGAAACGAAATCCAATGAAATTCAAGCAAACTCGGAAGAATACATGGCGTAATTTTTACATCAGGTTTATTCTTATGATGAACAGAGTATGGCAACCCACAGCCCATTGTCGGAAACAAATATTTGTTCTTCCTTTGACCAGATATTTGACGAACTATCGTAAGTTTAGAAATCGATGGCGATAGCTATCCAATGACCAAAATGAAAGAACAAGTAATTAGAATTTCCAAAAATTGTATCAAACACGACGTCAGAGGACGCAGGGTGATAACGACACTTCGCAAAGTCGTGGAGAGTACTGGCCAGTATTTGTAGTGGCAACTTCATAATTTGCTGTTGCTCTGAACTCCTCTACGCACGGGGAATTACTGTTTCTTTATCCTGGATCATCCTTTATTTCCCCGTTTGCAGAGATCTTATTCCTAGTTATGTTGCAACTATAAAATTCCACAGAATTGCACACAGTATTCGTGACCGTGGGTGGTGTAGCTACAGTTCTGTCAATCTTTTGTTAAGGAGACATTACTCTCACTTGAGAGACGCCCCCATCTTGGCAATAGACGTTATTTCTATTACAAAATTGTTGAAGGCTTCGTGGCCACTTGGTGATGTATTGCCTGTCGGTTTTTGGCTCGAAATTTTCGGTCTACGTTTGTTTAACGATTTTTCTGTCGTTTAGCGACTACGAGTGGCTGGCATTCTACATTTCCATCGCCAATGGAGAGTGAATCTTTAAAAATGTCAGCCACTCGTGCTCGCGACACGTCAGAAAAAAGCATTAAACAAACGTCGGCCAAAGATTGCGGCCAAAAACCGACTAGCAATGCGCTGTTTGTTTTGCACAGAGAGAGAAGCACTGTCAGAACTCATTGTTATTCGTGCTGTTACTGGCCACCACGCTTTTCGGAGAATGATCTCCGTTCTTTGAATTGCTTGTAAGTGTTACTCGAGAGCACCAGTAAGAGCCCGAGCAAGAGTAGAACAGTGAGTGTTTGCGCTACGTGAAAAGCTGGCTGATTATCGGAGTAGATAGGCTGTGCTAGTTGTGTCAAACGTCATCCTCATTTCCTGCACCAGCCGCCGTAACTGGTTTCTCCGACCCGCCACCGATCAAATATCCTGTTCTACACGCGGCAACCATTTCCTGGCTGCGTCTTACTAAGCTAGCTTACAGGAAAACCTATATTATCCTCTATAGACAATTTTGCAATGATAACGCGTTTGGTTTGCGGCATATTTGAATACTTTGCACAAAATAAATGGAATACTGAAGATGTGTCCGCAATCCGGGCACTGGTGTTATACAGGTCTGTTCATCTCTGGAACCTACATCCATTTGTATCTGCTTCTTGTATTAGAGCCGTGGCCGCCACCCAGAATTTTTAGCTCCCATACTTCCCTCCTAATGAAGATACATTTGCGACATTTCATTCGGGTAGAAGCGGAACAACAGTTTCTTTCCAGAATGAAATTTTCACTCTGCAATGGTGTGTACGCTGATACGAAACTTCCTGTAAAATTTAAACTGTGTGTCGGACCGAGACTCGAACTCGGAACCTTCGTCTTTCGCGGGCAAGTGTTTAGTCCTTGAAAGTTGTTATTTGCGTATAAGTACATAACCACTGTTCCAAGCTACTTTTCATGTGCCTCGAGCAGTCAAGTAACGTTCTACGTAGATGTGCAATCGAAGCAAGTTTTGTGGGTCCGACGTATAAAAGACGTAATTGTTTTTCTTTTTATGCGTGTTATTGTTTTTCTTTTCTTGGTGTTAGTGAATCTGTAGACTGAACCGTATTGTCACACAGGTAGCAAGTAAAAGTGTAACGTTTTTTCGACTCACGTAGAGTCTCCTCACATTGGATGAAAATGATTACTTTGCTATAGGAGCCGACGACCCGGACCTTTCCTGTCAATGTGTAGTCTATTAACGGCTCGCAACGTGTCACTGTACACGACAACTCGAAGAGGGGAAAAAAGCGACGAGGCGACCGCTTACGTATATGTAGAGAGAGTCCTACTAGAAACCGTGCTATGTTGTTTGCTCTGCAAGACATTAATGTGTTCTAGTTGGAAAAGGATAGATATTTTGTATAAGACTATTACTAGAGAGAGAGAAACAGGAATAGCTTAAATTATGACACTTAAAGTATCCTCGTAATCCACAGTTGGCAAAAAATTTCGTTTTCAGTTTCATTATAATTTAATGTCGTACAGGGCCTTCTTCCACTTCTCTAAAAAGTACCTGGCAGTTCAGTCTTCGAGTTATTCAATTCTTTATGTTGATAAAATTTATGGAACAATTGCTTGTCAGTGGCATATTGATTTCCGCTGCTTGTTCACTGGGAAGTGGGCAGTGAGGCGCAATGGTAAGACAGTGGACTCGTGTTCACATCCCTGTCCGGCCGGCCAGATTTAGGTTTCCCGTGCTTTTCAGATGGTTCGAATGACTCTGAGCACTATGGGACTTAACATCTGAGGTCATCAGTCCCCTAGAACTTAGAACTACTTAAACCTAACTAACCTAAGGACATCACAAACACCCATGCCCGAGGCAGGATTCGAACCTGCGACCGTAACGGTCGCGCGGTTCCAGACTGAAGCGCCTAGAACCGTTCGGCCACTCCGGCCGGTCCGTGCTTTTTCTAAACAGCTTAAGTCAAATGCCAGGATGACTCCTGTGAAAAGGACATGGTCGACTTCGTGCCCCATCTTAGCCCAGTCCGAGCTTGTGCTCCGTCTCTAATGACATCGTCGGCGGCGGGACGTTAAATCACAATGTTCCTTCTTCCTTTGGTATTTCACCTGTAATAATGTCACAACATGACATCAAAAGACACTGACGTGTAATACTTCTGAATTACAATCTCTTTAACCGTTGAACTTGTCACAGTGACACAAAAAAGAGTCTGGATTTCTGTTTTCTGTTGGGATTAGTATGATTGTCTGTCTTTCAGTGTTATCATTTTGAGAAACGGGTGTTCTTTACTCTGGAGCGAATGGCGACTCACAGAGCGATCAACAATTCCCTCTTCGATCACTCCCGTTTGTGTTCTGTTTCTTCGATAACACAACGGACGTCTTTCTCGGCCATCTTTGTCCGAGTAATAGTTTTTAGTCTGTGCTTAGTGACGGCGTCAAGAAAGACGTGTTAAATCCATCGAGAAAGACCTGTTAAATCCAAGGAAGTGTCTCGTCGTGTACTAACTCGACACAAATGAACGAGAACCCTCGCTTTTCTAAAAAAATTGTGTCGTGGATTATTAATGTGCGACTGTTATCCGACTTTAAACTTTTTCCTTTCTCTGTGACAAGTTTAATCGAAGTAGGCCAACTCACTGGTAGTGTACAAGAATTTAATACAGGAGCGGTATTGCGCTCCGCCGGAAGGAAAAGAAACGTCTGATCTGTACCGTAACCTCACAGACAACAAAAATTTTAAGCTCAAGCTAAAATCACAAATCACCTGTGAAGTACTGCTTTATCTACGGCATTTTTGTTGTAATCTTGTGTACAAGTCTCCTCCTCTCTGCCCAAATACTGCAACCTACATCGATTTAAATCTGTTCCCTTACTATAGTGAAGCTTTGGATTCCGTCTATAATGCGGACTCCGCACACTACCAACTCGATTGTTCCTGGATACCCCTGAAAGTGTTTGCCACCTACTCGCCAGCTCGGCTGAGTACCTCTTTTTCAGCTGTCCGCTCTACCAGTCTCGTCTTCACCATTTTTCTGTCACACCACATTTAAAAACTCGTGTTTTCATCTTGTTTGTACTGTTTTACGGCCGAAGTTATAAACGTAAGAGGATTCTAAATTGAGTATTTTGAGATAAGCCGATAAAACTACATTCCAAAAAAATACTTTCAGAATCGACTTCCATATGTTAGATTTGTATTTAGTGTTAACATTTTTTTCTTTTCCAGAAAAAAACAATTCTCGCTGTTGTCAGTTTACATTTTATGCCATCTTCCTACACCGTTAGGTATTTTGCCGTGCTAATAGCAAAATTCATCTACTACTTTTAGTTTCTCACACCCTAATCTCGTTTCCCCATCCTCACTATCACCTTTGTTTCCCTTTTATTGACGTTAATCTTATAATCTCTTTTCAAGACACTATCTATTCCGTTTAATTTTTTCTTCCAGCTCCTTTGCTATCTCTGACAGAACTGTGATGCCATCTACAGACCTTAAACTTTTTACATTTCCTCACATTTTCCAAATGCATCTCTAGTTTCCTTTACTACTTACTCTGTGTAGCCGCGCGGGATTAGCCGAGCGGTCTAGGCGCTGCAGTCATGGACTGTGCGGCTGATCCCGGCGGAGGTTCGAGTCCTCCCTCGGGCATGGGTGTGTGTGTTTGTCCTTAGGATAATTTAGGTTAAGTAGTGTGTAAGCTTAGGGACTGATGACCTTAGTAGTTAAGCCCCGTAAGATTTCACACACATTTGAACATTTTGCTCTGTGTATGCAGCGCGTGCCAGTGGGAATGGTCAGTATTCAGGGATATGACAGGAACGATCACTCGAAGTAAACACGGGCTCTAAAGAACATACCTTAAGAACCATGAGCACTTGTTCATCTTCGCTACTGGGTAACACATCTCTTCTACTGAACAGGCGCTCATGCCTATTAAGGTATGCGTTTTAGAATCCATATTTTTCTTGTTTTGGTCCACATGATCTCCTCCTAAAATATGAAAAGCAAAGAGCTTGCGGGACCAGAGATTTGTTTCACAGTATCGAAGATAATGCTCGTTGCTCTTAAGGGGTGCCTTTTAGAGCCCGTGTTTATTAGGCTTTTCTGCTTCGAATGATCGTTCCTGTCATATCCCTGAATATTGCCCAGCCCTCGTGGGACACCCTGTATATAGTAACTATATTTATTGTTATGCGGCCCAAAGAATTTGTCATCTCCAAATGCAGTTTGCACTTTTCTTCGCGATATTTTAGTAGTAGGGTTTACATCCCTCATTTTACCAATAAATTTTCTCGTTTCGTATGGTCTGTAGGAATATTCTCACAGATCGTGTATTTCGTTTCCAGTCACTGTTTAACAGACGTTTGGTTCCGGTTTTTCGTTCTTAATGTTAATTTGTCTTCTTGCATCACCGTGAACCCTACGCCAGGATCAGGGCCCGATATTATCTTATCGCTGACTCTTCCCGTACACTGAGTTCGCTCAAATACAGTCCTTGACGAACATTTTGTCGGAGTCTGTATTTTCCAATCCCCGTCCGACCATCCAAATTTAACTTTTTCACCATCTTCCTAAACAGATTAAGGGGAGTGCCGGAATGATTCCTTCAAAATGGCACGGAGGGTGCTGTCCTTCCCAGGCGGAGCCGCTGGCGCTTCTCTTAAATCTGTACTCGCATTCAGATCCCCCTCCCCCCTCTTTCGGCTTTCCCGAAGCAGATAATGGTGAATGCCAGGATGTTTCCTTCTTCACCCTATCCGAACGTGTGACCCGTCTCGAATAATGTAGTGAGCGCGCTATCTTACCGCTGTTTTCCTGCACGTTAGACGTTTGCTGCAGGCTATGCCACTCGCACTGCGCGGCATGTACGTACGACTCGATGTAGCGGTGCTGCTGCCGTCCGTACTTTTGCCCATTCAGTGATCTCCGTTATCACTCTGCAGTGCTAAATCTGATGAAGTGCTCGTAGGGACACACAGTTGTTACCGGATAAAGCATACCTGCTCACATTCCGACTTAAACAAGCCGCCCATAGTCTTTACGGTCAAAATTATAGACGTAGGAGGATCCTAAACTGAGTATTTTGAGACAAGGGGCCGATGGTGGGGAATGAATATTTCAGGTGTTACGAGGTCTCGAATGAGCAATGCGTGTGAGTACCATGTTTATGAACTGTTTGTGTTCCATAAAAAACAAGATCGACATTCTTTCGAGATATACAACCGCACTTGTTGGAGACAGTAGGCCTAGCTATTATCCGCGAGAACATTTGGTTTCGACGCAATGGTGTACCAGGCCTGTTTAAAGTTAATGTCCGTGAGCACATGAGCAACGGCTACCCTTATTGTTGGGTTGGGAAAGGTCGTCCTGTCCCATGGCTAGCGCGATCCATGGCTCCCACTCCTGTGTTTTTTTCCACTATCGAGGGGAGAATGGTTGGGATACATGAAATCATTGTTAGGCCCCTAGCTGCCTGTACAATTTGGAGTGTTAGAAAAGACACGGCAAAATATTATTCGCTGTTGTAAGTCATGCTTTGGCATTGGCGATCTCCACTAGTCGCGGTCAGGTGTAAGTCGTTTACATCAACATAAAATAATTCTTCATCTTATGGTTTGGGACATACTGTACAACAAAGAAAACGCGTTTTAGCTATCAACTGTTTTTATTTGAACCTTAATATCTACCTGTTTTGGTAGACCATTTGCACAGGATTAAGGAAAGGAAAGATCTGGTGAATACGGGAATCATTTTCTATTCTTGCTGACAGAAAATCCAAACCGTCATAATAGGTATAAGAAAAGAATACATGTTCCACAAAAGTCTAATAGATGTGTTCAATGTAACAACAGTTAACTGTAGTTACATTGAGCACATCTCTGCGTTGTTTCAATTACCGCTGAATGCCATCTAATCAAGACATTAACAACTGTATAGCGTCCGAGCGACTTACAACAAAACCTGTAGAAAGGCGAAAGAAGAGGTAAATTCGAAGAAGCTGAAGACAGGACAGTAGCCTAGTTTCTGATATGGATATAGAGAAGTAATACCCGTGCCTCTACATGTCTCCCTGTTAGTCCACATGATCTACGTGAATTCGTTCAAACTTCCGAGCTAATAGTCGATTATCTAGTTGCCCGGGTGTAATACGAAGAGTTTCGCCCCAGGCTCGCTAGTTATAAAAAAAGAATGGGAAGAAATACTCGAACCCAGCTATGTAGAGCGAAGAGAGTGTATGGGGAGGATAAAAGCCTTGGCATGTATAGGAAGAGACGGAGTTCGTCAAATCTGTGCAAGGTTGTCCAGATGTTAACGGGACTCATTGGAGGGGCGCTTGGTAACAAGTTGGAAAATGCTCGTTTCACTGTTTCATACAAATTCGGGGAGAAAAGAATTGTACATTTAGAAACATGCGGTCGCGTCCATGTCACGTTGGCGTCCAAAAAAGGGAACTGCATCTGGAGAGGAAAACTAAATTAGTTTTTCAAAAACTTCAGGTTATCCTTTTCTCAACAGTTTCACACAGCGAACCCATGTAAATGCAAGAATGGATCACAATGCAAGCTAATCTGTGATCCGCTTTGAATGTAAGTACAAACTGCTTCCCTCTATAGACCGTGCCATCAGAGGTACCGGTTGGCTATAATTAAACTTTCCCAATTTAACACGTTATAACATGGAAACCAATTACCGTACGATGACCAAAGTTGGTAGCGTTAATGTCAAGGACACGGAGAAAAGAAATAGCGCAGAATAAGTTTAATTGAAACACTTTTATGTGCTGCTGCAAGTACATCATAATACCGGTATTATTATTGCTACAAAAGGGGCTCAACATGGCTCCCGTCAGTGTCCAGAGGAGTCTGAAAGCGCAGCATTGCATTCTGCATAGCAGAACAAAGCACGGCCTCTCTTGATATGCTGCGCTTCAGATCAGCACATGTGTGAATATTCCCCTGGTAAACCCTGTCCTTCAGGTAGCCCTACAACCAGAACTCACAGGGAGTGAGATCAGGTGATGGCTCTGAGCACTATGCGACTCAACTTCTGAGGTCATCAGTCGCCTAGAACTTAGAACTAATTAAACCTAACTAACCTAAGGACATCACACACACCCATGCCCGAGGCAGGATTCGAACCTGCGACCGTAGCGGTCACGCGGTTCCAGACGGAAGCGCCTTTAACCGCACGGCCACACCGGCCAGATCAGGTGATCGTGCCGGCCAAATGTGTTTTGGAGAAGCAGGTGAACTTCATGAGCGATGTGCGGTGGGGCCCTGTCTTGCATGAGGACTGTTGAGTTCAATGCATCTCTCTCCTGTAGGGCGGATATAACGTGCTGGCGAAGCATATCGCAGTAATGCTGGCCAGTCGCACTGCACGTCTTCGGTCCTTGAGCGTCAGCCTGTTCAAAAAAGAATGGGCCAATGATGAACGTAGCCGTGAAGCCACACCATACGGTGACACATTCATGACAGTGACTGGAGGTGAAGATCCCCATACTCGGCGATTCTGTGTGTTCACCTCACCCGTCAGAGAAAAATGAGCTTCGTCTGTCAATAGGATGGTTCAGAACCAACCCTCGTCAACTTTAATCCTTGTGAGAAAGTGGAGAGCGAAAACAACACGTCGTTGTCCGTCCTGTGGTGCAAGCTGCTGTACGATATGGATCTCGTACGGATACCATTTGAGAATGGTTGGAAGCACCTGCCGTACAGTGGACCACGGGATGTTCAACTAACGTGATACAGCACGCGCGCTGCCTGACGATCGGGAATTGCGCGCAGCGTTGTCTGCCATAGCTACAGCAATTTCATCAACCACCTGTAGTGCGACCGTCGCCGGCCTCTTCCCCGAGCGACGCCCAGTTCTCCAGTTGATTCGAACTTCCTTATCATACTCCGCACAGCAGGAGGAGAAAGAGGACCCCTCCGTAATCCTTTCACCAGGCGATTTTCTCGAAGTGAAGCTGCAGCATTACTATTGTTTTGATAATAGAACTTCACCAGTAATGCCCTGCTCCTTTCGTCCGAGCTCGTGTTGACACCTCAACAAGTGCACTGCAACTGGTCAGATGTATGAGGCTATGAGTCACGATGACTGATCACGGCACCTGGTGGGCATAGTTGTAACTGGGCGGTGGCACTGTGACGCTTGGAAATCATATCACCCGGTACATAAAAGTGCCAATCCTATCAGCTTACTGCAGTTGTCGCCAGGGTCTTATAGAGGCTTCTCGCACGTTACAGAATTTTTAATTCTGCTAATAAATGTGTGTGCGTTTCAACTCACAAGAACACAGTAAGAATATCTGTGGAGCGAGTATAGCGTACTGTACACGTCGCCAACATCAGGGGAGAAAATTCACATAAATTTTGGTTTAACGCAGTTGTTTATATTTTGCGAAAAAACGGAGACTTTGATATTACAAATACTAGTCTTGTTTTTGAACATTTATTTATTAGTAACAGCAATGGTGAATAATTGCAGCTGCTACGGATGCAAATTGAAATATGTAAAAGGCAAACCAGTCACCCTTCAGAGGTTGGTACCAAAGAGTGATGTGGCCTGGGAGGCAGTACATGTTGACATTAAAAATCATGTTCAGTGCATCTGAATGATCGCCGCGTTATTGCACTATGTATTATGGGGATGAAAGAAGTCCAGACGTATTTTGTTTCTTTATTTGTTGTTTTTAAGTCAGTTAAATCTATATTTAGTTATCTCATTCGAAATTATTAAATGTACTGAAACCAGTAGCGGAGGAGAAAACAAATTCGTAGTGGCTCAAATGGCTCTAAGCAGTAAGGGGCTTAACATCTGAGGTCATCAGTCTCCTAGACGTAGAACTACTTCAACCTAACTAACCTAAGGACATCACTCACATCCATGCCCGAGGCAGGATTCGAACCTGCGACCGTAGCAGCAGCGCGATTCCGGACAGAAGTGCCTAGAACCGCTCGGTCACAGCAGCCGGCCAAATTCGTAGTGAATCGAGTCACAACGCGTTTTAGCTTCGGATAAGGCTGGATTACCGGACCAGAATCGCTTCAACTCTGAGATCCTCTCTAGAAAGTAGACTATCCATTGCTGTGTGCAGCCAATATTGAGATATCCAACTACAAAATGCCACGTGGTCGTGCCACATTTATTTTGATTTTCAAGTGTTTCATATTTTTACGTAGTTTACGAGGGTTGGGAATTTAATAGTGGCAACTATTTATTTCCAGCTTATACAAAAGAGATATATGTTTCAAAGTTTTACTGCCCTCTAAAATGGTCACGAACATTGTGTATAGCCCGTTGCCAGGGATATGGAAGTCGTAGTATATCCTTAGCAGCGCCAGCTGTATTGATAGTTCGAGAAGAGCGAGCTATTGCCCGACGAATTTCTGTAACAGTTGTGAAGCGAATGTCGTGAAATACTTCCCTCACGTGAGGATTCAAGTTGAAGTCACAAGTTCTGACGTTGGGAAGTGTGGTGGATGGTACAGCACTTCCCAGCCCAATCGACCGAACAAATCAGTCACAATTTGCGCCACTCCCCGAACGTAATCCCAGATGCCTTCTACTTGAAGCCTCAGGCGAATGAAGTACTTGACGGCATTCGCTTCAGAACTGTTACAGAGATTCGTCGGGCAATGGACCAATCCACTCGAACGGTCAACACAATTGGCGCCGCTAAGGCTACCTACTGCTTCCACACTTCTGTTAAAGTGTTATACACAATGTTGGTAACTTGTTTGAAGGACAGTAAAACTTTGAAACCTGCATCTATTTTGTATAAGTTGTAAGTAAATGGTTGCCATTATTAAAGTTCCAACGTCAGTAGTTTGTGAAATCTTTTGAGTAGTGTCTGATTTATTTCAATATATTTTGAGGGATGGAAATATTTGTGACATCTGGATGAGCAGAGCAGATGAGTAAGAATTAGTTACTGACATCGCATCTACAAACTCCAGGTAGTCTGCTAACTGTTTTGATTATCATGGCATTTTGAATGTCCATTGTTGCACTTCAGACGTTGATCCACTGAAGATTGTATAACATATTGTATTTTAATAATGCACCTTATCGCTGCCCTATTGTTCACTGTATATCTGGCATGGTGAGAAGTGTACCTGTGTTGGCAACTAATACTTGGAACGCGAGCAAGTCAACAAACTGTAAAGGAGAGGGAAGTGCTTTTGAGGAGAGCACAACTACCTACAAGTTTTGGTAAGAAATTCGTCAAGAAAAAAATTTACACATTATTGTAAAATACCATACAGTACTTTTGAGGAGCTTTCAAATTTGGCTGTGTTGGTTTGTCCTCGGTCACAGAAGAAAAAGAGGATACCATAATTTTAATTAAGAGGGAGCGTGTTTGGACTATCAAAAGAAGTGGTTAGTAGTTCAGATGATGTCGAAGAAGTGATTTTCTGCCTAGGATTATACATGTCTTGTTGTCTCTCTGTTGTGGCAGCTCCGAGGTTCTGTCTCTAATGACTTCGTCATCGATGGGACATTAAACCCTAACACTGATTTTTTCCTTTTAGGTTGACGGTAGAAAGCAAGCCGGATAAGAGAAATGATTTCTGCTTAGGATTTTACATATCTTGTTGTCTCTCTCTTGTGGCAGGTCCGAGGTAGGAAACGAGCTGGTGCCAAAGCGAGGGATGGCAGCTTATCCTGGCCAGGCATTGACCATACAAACCCGGAGGTAGGCTCAACACCTTCTCTTAGCATGTTGTAGTGGCATGTGTAGAACAGTCTGTTTGGGACCACCTTTTTCACCTCAGGTTAAACTTCCCTAAAGACCCAATGTTTTGAGGTAGAACAGAGGCGTGTGCAGAAATTAAATGAAATGGGTATAGGGTTTGAAACTATTATTTTACTTGGCTCGTACATCTTCATTTACAATTCAGTTGTTACCAGGTTTATTAAGTTTCTACATTGTTAAATGACAGAAATATCAATTTTGTTCCATTTCCATTTAATTTTCCATATAAATCAATTGAGAAATTCAAATTATCCGTAGAAATGAAAAACTAAGTATTTGCAAGATGACAACACAAATGTCATTTGCTTAATGTATCAACTGATGGGTACCAGTAATTAGTGTTTATTCTCAAACACTGGCAAAAATTTAGTGATGGACCATTATAAATTACTCTTAATCATTTTGGGTAAACTTCTACAATATTTGATATGTCATATCCACCCCAACACCCCACTCCTACAATATTTCTGTGGGTCCATTTGCGACGAAGTTACATGGTCTGGAATGAGTTCTACATATATTATACACAAAAAGCTACTAGAAGAAGATGAGAAATGTATTTGCTTTAGTACGTTCATACGAGTTCTATATTACAGCAAAAAGGCTCTAAGCTAATCTGCAGAACTCTTTTGCGGGTTTACATGTTATTAGTTGTATTCCACATATCCTTAAAAGAGGGTCTCAGGGATCTGGAAGTAAGGAATATGCCATTTGATGACCTTTTAACTTAGAGATGAAACTACAAGATTCAGTGCTCTCAATTTTGAATTATTTTGAAAGTCTTCTTGACATGCAACTTGCAGAATAATGGCCTATGGATCTTTCTCTGCAATGAACAAGAAAATATTCTACAAGTGCAGATACTGAATTTTTTATGTCTACAGCCCTTATGTGTCCATTTGAAAGAGTTCGTATTATTAACTGGAAGTATCACAGAAATGTGAAAATTCCTATCCTCTTTTGACAGCAGCCTGGATAAAGTTTTGTAACACATATCACAGGTCATTCTAATAGCCCTCTTCTGACATAAGAATAACTTCTATTAATCTGTAGACTTACCCATAGTATAATACAGCAGCGAATAATAAAGTGAAAATAAAGAAAGTAAACAAGTAATCTTTTGAATCATGCGGCGAAGACTTTTATGACTGGATGTCATACTTGCTAATGAGTCTTTTGAGCTGTATGGTCATGGTCAAAGAAACTTTTTGGATCCTGAAGTTTCATCCAGCACTGCACTGAACATCTTTGGAGGTGCTCCTGGCGACTCTGAGGCTTTCCAAATCTTTTGAATGAAAGTAACACTGTAGACTGTCCTGGTGGTGAAGACAGCAGTACTCACTTTATCCAACATATATCAAAATATCATTCTCCTCAGAAAACTTTTTCTTTTATCTTCAGTGTTAGACATTTAAAATGTTAGATTTAACTGATTATCTGATCTTCTTGTGATTATCAAATTTTACTTTAACAACTTTCTCTGTCAGTGTTCTGTTATCTGTAAGCTGCTTACGAACGTTATACTATTCTCTATTTGCTAAATAATTTATGTAATATTCTACAGTTTTCATAATCAAAGTCTTTCATCCACAAATAACAAAATTTTGGATTTATCTGCCATGTTAAGTAGTACACCATCGACACTTTTCAAAAAATGCTGTAAACCAAAAACAAACCAATGAGACATCTTATGCATTTAGACAAACCAATAAAATTAAAATTTGTTCCCTGTTTGTTCATCCTGGAGAACAAATTTCTGCTTCTTCTTAACTGAATGTAGAAGGAACCAGTGATCACCTTTCCCCTTTAGTCCATAATGTATCAACTCATGCATGTGTGGTTCACACAGTTAAATGCCTGTGTAAGTCATTGAAGGTAACTACTGGCCTCAACTGCTTCTTAGAGCCTACATCTATCACACACGAAATGATTATTTCATATTCTGTTAACAGTCCTTTCTGGAAGTCATACTGTGGGTGTGACAATTTATGTTTACTGATTTGTTTTACTGTTATTATATCCATCATCTTCTGAAAAACATTGTATCTAATGAACTTGACCCCTAATTATCTAGCACATCTATTTCCCCCTTTATATAAAGTGGTCTTACCGGTGAGTATTTTAATCTGTGTGGAAACTGACTTCACCCGAAAAAGCACTGATGTATGGTGCAGTCATCTTTGTAAGACTATTAGATATATCTTCATTCTCGTATCATCATCATTCAGACATTTAATCTATTCAACCTTCTTCTTGTTTTTAATCTGAAACTTGAAACACTGAATTGTAAAAGTTTTGAAAGTTTTTTTTTTTTTTTTTTTAATTTAATTTGCTAACGATCGATGGGAAATGCTCAAAGTATTAAATATTTCCACGTGCCTTTAGTGAATCACTAAAATATTCTTTATCCCCATTCATTTCCAAGGAAGCTAGTGCTCTGGTCTTACACAAGTAACTTCAGTGCTTAAGCTACACTTATCTCTAATGTTCTTCAAATTTCACTGTGCTTATCATGATTCATGAAGACTATTTCTCATCTGTTCATTCCATTAGATATTCAGCAGCTGGATTATTTTTTATACTAAAATGTATATTACTATCATTAACTGGGGAAACAAGCTGTAAAATACTCTTTATTGCACATTACCTTTTGTCTCAAATATTTTCGTTCAATGTTCAAAGACAAGAGTCCTATAAGCAGACATTTTTGAAAATTCATAAGATAAATGCTATTTTAAGAGTTATATGGTTCTCAAATGATATCAATATCATGTCTTTAGGAACATCTGGATTTGTAAAGCATTTCTTCCTTAGTATCTTGTTATTTCTGTTGGAAGTGCAGTAAATCAGCTAGTGAAGTTAGATGAAAGGTTAACTCTAAAGTGCATGGTTACATTATGCTAGTGTACATATATTGTGGAGAGAAGGTCTTTCTGTCCCAGAAGCTTGTTCGCATGTTAAGTCTGTGTACTGCTTGCATGATATAACTTACCAGTCTATTGCACGTTGACTGCAGGTAATACTGTTACTTCCTTCCATTGAGTCATGTAATCTTGTAAAGATAATCAGTCAAATTCTTGTGCTCATAAAATGTTGGTTAAACATTCATGTATAAACTGGATAGGTGCACATGACCACCTACTAGCCAAGCTGACTTCTGTCCACTGTTCACTCACTGTGCATTTGCAATTGGCATAGCATGTCTCATAAATGAAAGACTGTTGCTTGCAAATTACTTCCTTCCCTCACCCCACACCACCTCTCTCTCTCTCTCTCTCTCTCTCTCTCTCTCTCTCTCTCTCTCTCAAAAGTAGGACTGAAGGGGAAAATGGACAGTTGAAGAGGGGTAGCCTTCCAAACTGTGTGTATGTGTTTTTCTGCATGATTTGGAATCAGTTGTTTTGCTAAGCGTACAGTGAACCAGTGAACAAAATCTGGCAATTTTTATACTACCGTAATATGTTCATAATGTAGCTTCTACTCTGAGTCCAGTTTAAATCCATTTTCTTCTGGTGCTCTTTTAAATTAATTTCGCAGCCATACACCAGCATAATTCTACAATAATTTTGGGACTTCATTCATAATAAAAGTAGAATCACTATTCTCTGCAACAATGATCTGTAGATTATGTAAGATTTTATGTCACATTGATGACTGGCAGTACATCAATGTTTATAGATAAAATGCATAATTTTAACAAAGCAGTAGGAGGGAGACGTGTGTAATTTAAGATGTAAGAAAGTTTATTTCTCAGTCTTTTTAACTAAATATTGGTAAAGATTAAGTGAATGTTTCCGTCTCCAATTACCCTATGCATATATTTCATCATCTGTGTGTTTCTTCTAAGAGGATGAATGTTCTAATAGCTTAAAAAGTACTTAGCTTCTTATGTACATTTTCATAGTTCATGCATCCCCTTTTGAACTCTCTTATGTGTTATGTATGAACTCTTCTTTCAAGTGTTTTGAGACACACAAAATATATACACACTTGAAAAAGTATGATCACTTGCGTTTTGATATTTAAAGTTAGCTTACAGTTATTTGTTAAGGCAGACTTAAATGACTGCTCATGAACAACTACTTTTATATCAAAGATGAGTTCCTGAATGTATGCACATGATCAGTTGCACATTTGTAAGCAGTCAGTGTGCAACTATACATATTTTTATGAAATATATGTGACTGGTGTAGGATTTAATATGTACAACATTACAGTACTCATTGAAAATTCCTCAAATGAAACATTAAATTAAATAATTAGCCAATAATAGGCTAACCAGCTGCTTAAGTGCTTTTATTATTGAAAAGGATGAAAATTTTAAACATAACTATGATTTAAAAACTTTCCAGTGAAAAACTGGACCTACACTATGCGATCAAAGGTGTCCGGACATCTGGTTGAAAATGACTTGAAAGTCCATGGCGCCCTCCATCAATAATGCTGGAATTTAGTATGGTGTTGGCCCACCCTTAGCCTTGATGACAGCTTCCACTCTCGCAGGCATATGTTCAATCAGGGAATGACAGCCCATTCTTCATGGTGTGCTGCACTGGGAAGAGGTATCAATGTCGGTCGGTGAGGCCGGGCACAAAGTCGGCATTCCAAAACATCCCAAAGGTGTTCTATAGTATTCAGATCAGAACTCTGTGCAGGCCAGTTCATTACAGGGATCTTATTGTCATGTAGCCACTCCGACACAGGCTGTGCATTATGAACAGGTGTTTGATCGTGTTGAGAGATGCAATTGCCATCCCCAGATTGCTCTTCAACGGTGGGAAGCAAGAAGGTGCTTAAAACATCAATGTAAGCCTCTGCTGTGATAGTGCCATGCAAAACAACAAGGGGTGCAAGCCCCCTCCATGAAAATCACGACCACACCATAACACCACCGCCTCCAAATTTCACTGTTGGCACTACACAGGCTGGCAGATGATGTTCACTGGGTATTCGTCATACCCACACACTGCCATCAGATCTCCACATTGTGTACTGTGACTTGTCGCACCACACAATGTTTTTCCACTGTTCAGTCACCCATTGTTTACGCTCCTTACACCAAGCGAGACGTCATTTGGCGTTTACTGGCGTGATATGTGGCTTATGAGCAGCTGCTCGATCATGAAATCCAAGTTTTCTCACTTCCCGCCTAACTACCATAGTACTTGCAGAGGATCATGATGCAGTTTGGAATTCCTGTGTGATGGTGTGGATAGATGTCTGACTATTACACATTACGACCCTCTTCAACTGTCAGCAGTCTCTGTTAGTCAACAGACAAGGTCAGCCTGTATGCTTTTGTGCTGTACATGTCCCTTCACATTTCCACTTCACTGTCACATCAGAAACAGTGGACCTATGGATGTTTAGGAGTGTGGAAATTTTGTGTACAGATGTGTGACACAAGTGACACCCAATCACCTGACCATATTTGAAGCCCGTGAGTTCCGCAGAGTGCCCCATTCTGCTCTCTCATGATGTATAATGACTACTGAGGTCATTGATATGGAGTACCTGGCAGTTGGTGGCAGCACAATGCACCTAATATGAAAAACGTATGTTTTGGGGGTTTTCCAGATACTTTTGATCACATAGTGTATGTCCTGATCCTCTGTATGAATTTCTACAAAAACTAGTTAAAATATTGTGCAAAGTGCTATTTTCTTTGCCATGTGCTTCATGTTTAGTGAAGCCCTGTTTTCTGCAAAGTGATGTCTTTAAGTTACCGAAAACCTGTCAGGAAAACAAAATCCATTAACTGAATAATTCAGATGGTCATCAGTTTCTCTGTGTGTCTAAGGATACATACACATTTTGTTACATGAATCCACTGTCATTTATGTAATATTTTGAAAATAATCTTGTTAAATAATTTTCAGTCTACTTGGATCTGTATGCTGCTTCATTATTAATTTTCAGTTGATATATATAAAACTTTTTGTAAACAGTTTGGGTTATTCATATCTCCACTGGAAAATTAATCTCGCTTTGTTTCATAATAAGCAGTGTTTTGTATTAAATGCACTCTTTTAATTTAATATTTCTTCTGTTTACAGATATTTGGTTCAAAGGCTGATTTGCAGCTTCATACCCAGATCCACATGAGAGAAGCGAAGCCATACAAATGTTCTCAGTGCAGTAAAGCATTTGCAAACAGTTCTTACCTGTCTCAGCACACGAGGATCCATCTGGGCATCAAACCGTATCGGTGTGAAATATGCCAACGGAAATTTACACAACTTTCTCACCTGCAGCAGCACATTCGCACGCATACTGGAGATAAACCGTACAAGTGTCGTCATCCTGGCTGCAACAAAGCCTTCTCTCAGCTGAGCAACTTGCAGAGTCATTCAAGGTGTCACCAGACTGATAAGCCATACAAGTGTAACTCGTGTTACAAGTGCTTTTCAGATGAGCCATCTTTACTTGAACACATTCCCAAGCACAAAGAATCAAAGCATTTGAAGACACACATCTGCCAATACTGTGGAAAATCGTACACACAAGAAACGTATCTTACAAAACATATGCAAAAGCATGCAGAAAGGACTGACAAGAGACCGCCTATAACAGGTATTGGGCCTGATGTGAGAAACGCCGGTCTCGGAGGCGGCAATGGTAGCTCAGTTGCTGACCCACATCCTTACTGGCCTAAAGTATCGCCTGACACTGCTAGCTCACTGGTCGAAGCAATGAACCAGCACGAGGTATGCATGCAACACGCCAGCAGTGGAGGTCTCGGGGAACACCACTTGGCCGTGTCACATCACAGGAGTCTATTGGAACACGGGAGTCGCCACGTGAATGGTTCTGGGAGCGATGGAGGTGGTAATGGAGGTAGTGGAAACAGTGAGAATCTAGTGGTCATCCGGAGTCAGCAGGGTGGAGCTGCTGGTCTACACCAGCAGCATTCGGTTGCACCACCTGCTCCACCACCAACTCCCACCTCACAATCGCAACAGCAGCAAGCGACAGTGCCATCGTCACCTTCCTCTGTCTATGGTGATTCTACGGTAAAGACTTCGACTACTCCATCGTCAGCTTCTGCTTTCACTCCTATACAGTCAATGGGTGGCTTGACACAGACCCACCATCATCTCAATCACTTGAATCACCACCAGCTGGGGATAGCTTCACCTCCCACTCGGCCACCGTACATTCCGTATGACGCTATACCGTTTCCACCGCCAAAAGTTGTCACGTCGGCAGCAGGCCAACTTTCTGGCATGGGTGGAGGTGGTGTCGAGATGCCAAAGACTGGTTCAAACACGTTCCCTAACCAGCTGATCTCTTTGCACCAAATTAGAAACTATGCTCATCAGCCATCAGCCTCTTCATTAGTAACTGGTGAACATCTGCTCGGTCTGAAAGAGAAGGGACAGTAATGATATCCTCTGAATGAAGTGTTGTTGTTTTAGTAAATGTTTTGAGGATCTGTTGTTGAGACTGCTCAAATTTTAGCACAATGGAACTGAAAGAAGTGTAGAATCTGGACTGTGAGAAGTATTTTCAGAGGGTGCCTATGCGTCGAGTAAATTAATTTGTAGTTAAGCAATAATGTGCTCAATTTAGTAGAAAGAACTTTGAGGTTATTATTGTTTCCTAAATTTCACCTGTTCTGCTGTGTAACCTGACAGTGTATTTGTTTCGTTATTTAAGTAACGAACTGTAAACCAAAGAGCTGTGGTGTGTCAACTGTGTTAGTGTTGTCAGAAGAAGAAAGTTTGTTTGTCATGAAGAAAACAAATAATTTATCTCTTCCAATGTAAACAAAACATTTTAAAACACCAGTTTAATTTTTCCAGGCTTTATATTTAAGTTGGGTATACAGCATAATAGGTTTCAAAATTTCCTGTAGAAATGTCAACTGTTACTTTTGAACATTTAGTTTGAATATGTATACTACAGGAGAAATGAAATGAAAACTCTTGTGCAATTAATTTAAATAGAACTTACCATTTTACGTCTGTCAGCAGTTTTATTGTGACAGTTGAATTTCTGGTAAAAAAGTTCTGTTTGTACCAAATAAAAAAAACGTGGTTTACAACATTAAACCTAAACAGCTACTTTCAGAAAAATCATTCTTTAGAAGAATTTATGTGATTACTCAGAAAAGATCATATGTTGTTCCTGAAGTGAGAAAAAACCATTTCTGTGCTCATGGAGTTGTTTACAAAGAAACTTGGTGCTGGCATTCCAGAATATACAAATGAACTGATAATAATATGTAAAAAAATCTTTTCCATTTATGATGTTACAATTTTGAACAATAAAAGGCTCATTTAAAGAGAGCTGCAGAGAAATACTGATGTGCCGTCTGTCTGTCTGTCTGTGCACTATAAACTTAATGACTGTATCATTGTGGATTATCATATGTTTCCTATAAAATGCATTCTATATGTTTTGAATCTCATTGTTTTACTTACAGTGTCATTATCTTTCCTTGGGATCTGTGAGCTAGTGATGTTTTGTAACATCACCGAAAGAACTTGATGTTTAATGCAAAAAAATGATTTAGAAAAATTTTAACAGAATTTCTTGGTGTTAACTGTAGATGTGTATGAACTTCTTGTGAATTTTTCTCATGCGAAATATCAGACACTGTAATTTTTCAGAAAGAGATTTTAATTTTGCATCTAAAACACACATAATATGTGATGCAACTCTTATCAGAAAATAGAACATTCCTATGCAATGAACCATTTCATTTCAAAACATCTGTTGCAACAGTCCCACAATAAAGCAACTAAATACTCATTCACAACACAATATGTGTGTGTGTTTCATTATATGAAGACATAGATTTAGCTAATAACAGACCCAGAACCTATCATTACATTCCATAACTTTTCTTGCTGTATCTAAATGTTAGGCTGAAACTATTTAACACAACCATTGTGTTCTTAAGGACTGACTTTAATATACAAAAATCAAGAATTAATCAATTTTTTCCAGAAGACGCAAGTACAATGGTCAATCTCAATAGACATATGACAAGAAAAGTTGGAAATAATGCAATTTAAAAAAGCTGCTTGGTATTATGCAAATGGATCTCTCATAATTAGCAGAAAAATTAACTTATTCAGTTCTGGACAATAAAGGAAACAATACTGATAGCTTTAGAACACAAACATAGCGAATATGACAAGATCTTAGAAGTTTTTGTTGTATATACTGGGTGTCTGTCCTAAGAGTTGTCAGGCACAATTACTCTGATTTTCAGCAGACAGTTGCAGTTTAGGTTTTGCAATGTATAGATGTACTCAGCCCAAAAAAATACTGTTTATTACATGTTTCATGCAATGCACATTGTCATAGAAATATGCTAGTTTGTTTTGCATTATGTTCAAATTTTTCTCTAAACTGGAATTTTATGTGCTCATGACATATATCTCCTCATGATATCTTATTTCCAAAACCTTTCACTCACTTCATTCAACTGAATAATTCAGAATAACTAGTTACTTAAGAATTACTGCTAAATATATTTATTTGTAAATAATCAGCACATACTGCTGGAACATGTAACAAGCTAGTGCTATAAGCACTCACAAGATAGATTATACTGAACCAAAAGGCATTATGTGTCATAAAGGTAAAGAAACAATTGGGACCAGTAACATTAGACTTTTAACTGTCTTAACAATCCTTCATTAAAACAGAAAATACAGAAATCTGAAGTTGAACTGCTGTCTTTGAACTGCATGGCAGTCTGTGTCACTGAGTGCTGGTGTAGAGGCACTCACATCCAATGTATAGTGCTGTTATCGTACGAAAGGGCATACTTTCTTTTTGATGTCTATAGGGTGGATGATCGTGCATTCATATCAAAAAATACACATAAATTAAGATATGACCTTAGTACAGTTAGTGAAGACAGACACTTTTAAATATTAGCTATTGAATTAACAAGGCTTGAAATCAACGAGAAATTAACCAGTTTGTGTGTGTGTCAGTCACCTAGCTGTAGCGTGGATACTTTTTTTAATAAATTAACAGAAGTTCTAGATATAGTCTCAACTACAAAAGTGAACATAGTTTTGTATGGAGACATAAACATAAACACATATACCACATATCAAGTGAGATGCACCGTCATAAACATCCTTCACAGTTTTAGCATGTCCCTGTTGGTCAACAGAGCAGCAAAGGTAACTACAACAATGGCATCAGTAATCAACAATGTGGCTACAAATATGGAGAAGGAAAAGTATGACATAGCTGTAAATGATCTCGGACTCCCAGACAATTTCTGACAAATAGTAATAGTAAAATCAGGTCCAAGAAAACGTCCTTAACCTTAAGTCTACAAAGGACTCTCATCAAACATCAGCACACAAGTTTTTTCAAGAGAACTAGCAAACCAAAGACATGATGAAGTGAACAGAGAAACCAATGTAAATACAAAATTCTCTAAGGTCTCAAAAGTATTTAAAATGAACTTTTGAAAAGACTTTTCTAAAAGTAACCCCTACACACACACACACACACACACACACACACACACACACACAAAGTAGCAACATCTCACAAAAATAAGACATTGACAGCAGATATTAGAAAATCCTCCCAGGCTTAAGTCTCCGTTTCATGAGTAAAGGTCATAATGATCTACAATTTCTTGATGAAAAAGTAATATATAGTGCAGAAAATAAAAAGCATACTGGGATGTCATTAAACAGAAAACAGGGAAAGACAAATGAAAGAATAACAACATACTGATAATCGAGGTGGATAAAGCAGTAATCCACATGAACAATCAGACTATGTGAACAAGCATTTTTCAAGTATTACAGAGAAGTTACACCATAAATTCCCATATACAAACATATATCTATAATATTATGTACTAAGTACAATGATAGTATTGTGAACTACAGAGCATGAAGTCACTAAAATAGCACAAAACCTAAAAAGTCAGCTGGATTAGATGAAGTACCAATCTGTGTGCTGAAACAATGTCGAAAGAGACTACAAGTTCCCTTAACAAGCATAATTAATGACTCTTTTGCATCAGGAAACTTTCCAAAGTGTTTAAAACAGCCAAAAGGCATGCCATTGATAAATAAAATTAATGCAGTAGGTGAAAAAATAGAGCTTCATTAACTGAGAGAGAATAATGTTATTTCAGTGATTCCAAATGCAAGTCAAAATGACAAAGAAGTTGGCACTATGAGTCCACTTATCAGTGTGATACTGCAACTCCTCTAGCCTGGATACATGCAGTGATTTGGTTGGGAATGATGTCATGAAGCCATTGCATACTCTCCTGAGACAAGCTGGCACACAACTTTGTAACTGGTCCTGGATACTGACACTGCGATGGAGTTGGCATCCGAGCTTGTGCTTCACATGTTTATCAGGGACAGATCTGGGGATCTTGGGTGGCCACAGTAGTAACTCAACATCATGCAGGCAGTTCATAGAGACACCTATCAAATGTGGATGGGCATTGTACAGTTGAAAACTGGCATCATGATACAATGAAATTAAAGGTAACACGGAGGAGCAGAGGATGTTGTCTGTGTAGTAGTAGTAGTTTATTCATCCAGAGACAATTTACATTGCATGGATTTCGTCAAAAAATACATAGTATATATATACACACAAATAGGGTGAAAAATACTATACAAAATACAGATGTGCATAGTAGACTACATAACATCAGACCACATTGAAATAGCATGTACAACTTTGATTATTTACATTGATGTATGAGAAAGACTTTTTACATGGAATACACAGTTGATATTTAGATATAACACATACAATTCTAGCACTTTTGTACATATTATTTATTTAGATCATAGCAACAGTCAGATAAAAATTACTATTGGCACAGAGTACATAAATATAATTGTTTAGTATGAAGCTATTCAAGGTATTCTTTTACACTATAATAGCAGTTGGTCATTAAAAATTTGAATACTGCTTCTTTAAATGAAGACAATTTCTTTTATCTTTACCGGTAGTTTGTTATACAATCTGCTTCCTTGTATGTTTGCTTCTTTCTGCGCCAAAGCCTTGTTAAGTCTTTTTATATGAATGTCATTGCACTTTCTTGTGTTGTAAGTATGTAGATCCGAGTTGGATTGGAAATTGTTAATATTTCGTTTTACATTAATTATGCTTTTCTGTATATAGAGGCATGGTAGGGATAGAATATTCAGCTGTTTAAATAATTGCTTTGAAGGAGTTAGCCTTGAACTGTTGGTAATTATTCTAACAGCTCGTTTTTGTAGAGTAAAGATGGTTTTGAGATTTTTCTTACTATGACCACAGAAGATGAGGCCATAGGTAATAGCAGAATGTATATAAGCAAACTAAACAGCTCTGCTACATTCCCTACTACATACAAAGCTAATAACGCGTAAAGCAAAGCAAGCAGAGCTTAACTTATGCGAGAGATACAGGATATGGGATTTCCAGTCTAAATTTTCATCTATATGTACACCTAAGAATTTTGTGGTAGCAACTCTCACAATTTCTTTATTTTGTATTCTGAGATCTAGATCAGAGTGTGACTCTGCTTTCCTGTAATGGATATAATTAGTTTTAGAGATATTTATGGTTAATTTGTTCACTTCAAACCAATTTTGCAAATATTCTATAACTCTGGTTGCAGATGTTGGCAATACCCGGTTTATGCCAGTTACTACAAAGTTTGTGTCATCCGCAAACAGGGTTACATGAGTACCATTTACTGGAATCTTGATATCATTTATGTAAAGAAGAAATAGGAGAGGTCCTAGAACACTCCCCTGCGGTACCCCTATTGGCACAGTCTGAAAAAAAAATGGTTCAAATGGCTCTGAGCGCTATGGGACTTAACTTCTATGGTCATCAGTCCCCTAGAACTTAGAACTACTTAAACCTAACTAACCTAAGGACATCACACACATCCATGCCCGAGGCAGGATTCGAACCTGCGATCGTAGCAGTCGCGCGGTTCCGGACTGAGCGCCTTAACCGCGAGACCACCGCGGCCGGCGGCACAGTCTGAATATCCGATCTGTAAACAATACTTTGGTTTTTACTGTTTGTTGTTGCAATTTCTACTACCTGTTTCCTATTATGGAGATATGACTGAAACCACTTTTTAGCTACTCCTCGTATACCGACATATTCTAATTTGTCTAGCAGGATATCACGTTGGACAGTATCGAATGCCTTTGAAAGGTCCAAATTTATTCCTATTGTACTGTTGTTCATATCTAGCCCCGTTACAATATTTTCAATGAATTGGGTGATGGCTGACTCTGTACTCATTCCTTTTCGAAAGCTGTGTTGGTTTTCAGACAATAGATTGAATTTCTTGAGGTAATTTGTAATTCTGTTTTTCATGACTGTCTCTATTACTTTTGAAAATACCGATAATAAAGCTATTGGTCTATAGTTTCCCACTTCATGTATATTGCCCTTTTTATACAATGGTTTTACTTTTGCAATTTTTAATCATTGTGGAAAGACACCTTCTGAAAATGATATGTTTATGATGTGTGAGAGTGGGTCTGATATGACACTAGCACATCTCATCATGACTGAGCAAGGTATCTCGTCAATCCCTGAGGACATTTTATTCTTCATTGTTTTTATTATTTGATTAACTTCCAATTTGTTTGTGGGAGGTAGCAATAATGAATTAACACTTTGTTCTTCTGGGATTGATGTTCTACTAATGTTAGAACAATTTTTATGCAGATTGATTGGACTATTTATGAAGTAGTCATTAATGTAATTTGCTAAAGTACGATTTCTGACTAGCACACCTTGATCATCTTTTAAAACAAAGTCATCTGGATTTCTAACATTTTTGCTTGGGCCTATTTCTTTTTTTACTACATTCCATATAGCTTTTGATTTGTTTGCTGACCCAGCAATTACACTGTCATTGTGCATTGTCTTGACTTTTTTGATCACCTTCCTGTAAATTTTCTTGTATGTCTTAACATAATCTGTGAAGTGTTCATCTTTGTTATCTTTTTTGAGTTGACTGATATGTTTTAGTGTTTGACTATATACTCTAATAGCAGGTGTTATCCACTGGCTTGTGTTCCTAGGCATGACATTGATCTTTGTGAGCTTTTTTGGGAAACACATCTCAAATAGGGACATGAATGTACTAGAAAAAGCATTGAAAGATTCCTCGGTTGTTGTTTGTGCAAAGACATCTTCCCAGGTTTCATTAGCTAACAACTGGATGAAAGTATTTACTTTTTCTGTATAGAAGTGCCTTTTGTATCCCCACTTATAATTTACTGCCTTGGGGATAGAGTAACTTATGTACGTTAATAGTGTATTGTGATCCGAAAGACCTAAGTTTACGTTTAGTGGCTCAGTGATACCATTCTCCATATTTGAGAAAATATTGTCTAAAAGAGAAGATGACAGTTCTGTTATTCTGGTGGCATCTGTAAAGAGTGGTTTCATGTGGAAGCTGCTGAGTATACTCAAAAACTGTCTTTTTTCATAACTTTCAATTAACAGGTTAATATTAAAATCTCCACATAAAAATAATTTCACTTCATTACTATAAAAAGTGTTTAATGCTGCTTCTATTTTTTTGAAGAATATGTTTTTGTCACCCAGTGGAGATCTATATACTGTAATGACAGCTAGTTTTTCACTCTTCTCCTCAGTTTTTAACTCTATGGCACATGATTCAAAATGTTTTTCTATATTTAGATGGTCCAATTCTGTTTTCACTTTGAACTGCAGTCCTACTCTAGAGTAAATGCATACCCCACCATTTTTAAAAACACTTCGGCAATAATGTGTTGCTACATTAAACTTGCTTATATTTATGAGACTTAATTCACTAGCCTTGCACCAGTGTTCAGATAAACAAATACAAGAGACATCAGCAAGATTATTTAAAGCTACTTCTAGATCTAGTACTTTGTTTCTGAGGCATTGAATATTCTGACACATTATCCTGACTGTTTTGCAAGTATTTTTTCTTTTGCCATTATCTGGTAATGTGCTGCTTTTTCCATAGTAGTTGTGACTTATCTGCAAATTTTTTGTCAATCACTACGAGCTGTAACTTGAAGTCATACCTGATGGTTCACCACACCATGATGCCAGAGGTAATATTCCTGTCTTTCTCTAAAACCTTGTAATAATGGGATCTCTTCACAGGTCCCACCATACCCATCAATGATGGTCATCCAGGGTATTGCAGAGCTCTGATTCATTCCTGAATACAATACGGTGCCATTCATCATCAATCTGTACTTCCCAGTCACAGAACCACTGCAAATGTAGCTGTTTGTGGTGTGGTATCAGCAGCAGCCTACGCATGGCACTGTAATTCCCTCGCCTGGCTCCTGATACTCTCTGACCGATGGTGTAAGATGACATTACTTGCTCTTAGATGGCAGGCACAAATGTGAAAGGGTTACAATGTGCCTAGTGCACAATACAGTGATACTCTCTTGTGGTGGTCAACTGGAACCTTGACAATGAGTATGCCTGCTCTCACGGTCCCATGCAGTCCAATGTCAAGCTACTGTCACGTATGAATGTTCCACATATCTGAATATTATTTGATTCTACCAGCCAGTCAAATGGAGACCCACAACGATGTGCCTTTAAAACTCTGTCAGGAGTTGATAATGCTGTCTCACGTGAGTACACTCCCATCTCCACGTCCTTCAAAGAGATCACTTAGCTTCTAAAACTGTTCACCATCTTTACATATCCTGCAATGCCTGATAACAACAATAAATGCAAACAAAACTAATGCACTCTGGTAGGTCATAGAGATTTGATATTCTAATCATTTACATACCTGCATATGGTGCGTACAGGTATAAAGTTACATTGACACCTGACCATGTGTTCTGGGTACATTACTTTTTTTTGTCAGGCAGTATATGATGCTATCGTTTATGAAAGGCAGATTAATGAATTATTTGATTAAATGAAACCTAAGTGAATCATAGTTTGGGTTCCAAAGTCGTAGAAGTACAAATTCATCGATAGTAGAGCTCACAAAAGTGGGATTTGTTGCTCTTCAACAGGCTGAGTGTGTTACAAGCATATTCTTAGATCTGCCTAAGGCTTTTGATACTGTTGACCACAAGACTTACTAAAGCTTGAATCATTAGGAATAAGAGGTGTAGCTAATAACTGGTTCAGATCATGTCTAGCAGACTGTGTACAGAGAGCAGAAATGACACGAGTCTAATGATACACTTATTAGAACCAAGATACATTAATATAGCAGTTACTAAGGGTAGAATATTAAGAACAATACTGTTCGTGATATACATCAATGACTTTCGCAAAAGTGTGAATCATAGGCAAAAAATTTCTCTATGTTGTTGATGACCTCAGTATTACAGATACTGAAAAACCAAGATAGTTCCTTACAGAGAAAGTAAATGAAATCCTCAAGGAAGTTTACAATAATTGTCAATACACAACTTTAAAAAAAAAATGCCATGAATTTCATTTTGAAGACGGAAAATGGGACTGTTAAATTAAATGTAGTTGGTACCCCTATAGACTGCATAAGAAACACAAAAATTCTAGAAATGAATATTGATTCACAGTTGAAATGGTGCAAACACACAAAGGTACTTGCAAACAGAATATCATCAGCATGTTAAGCTATTAGAGTCCTGGCACATGGAACAGCCAGTGTCTTTTAGCCATATACTATTCATATGTCCACTCAGTTCTTAGTTATGGAACTCTTTCCTGGGGAACAAATGCACAAAACATGAACACAGTTTTCAGACTACAGAAAAGGGCCAGAAGAATAATAACCAAAATAGCAATTGGGCTAATTCTGATGATCTGTTCAAAGCACAGGTGATTTTAACCACACCATGGAAGTAGATTTACAATTGAGTCATGCACTTCAAAAAATAACCTTGGAAATCACTGCACAAACAGCTCTGTCCACAATCATGGAAAAAATCTACACCGAACTTACATTTGCCAAGGAACAATAGATATAAAACTCAAAACAGAATTTTCTGCCAAGGAATGACCCTGTAAAATAAATTACCCTAGGAGATTAAAGAGATTACTGTCAATAATACAAACTTATTTAAAAAAGACAGTTTAAAAGTGTCTGTTAAGCAATACATTCTATACAGTGATGGATTACTTGGATTGCACAAAGTAGGGGTTTTATAAAAAAAATAACACAAATAACAACAATAATAATAATAATAATAATAATGATAGTAAAACATATCTGTCATTTCAAATGACACTTTTGCTCTTTAACATTTATTATTTTTTTCATTTCAAGTAAACTCTACTCCAAAGCTCTTACTAAAGTCAACATCTCTCTCGTTATGGAGGTATACTAACTTAGACTTTTAGAGAGGCAAATAGGAATTTTTGGAACACAATATGGAAGAGAAACATTATTGCTGTGGTCCTTAGGCCAAATAAAAGTGTGTGTGATGTTACATCATTATGATACATGAGTCAAGGCCGACCCAAGAATGTTTTACTACACAAGTGGCTTATCATTTGGTGCTCCCTCTCCCACCCCCCCTCCCCTCTTATCACTTCACATACTTTATTCAAATCACTTTTTGCTGCTAATTTTAATAGGTAGTGTGTATACATCTTGCACTTCAGCACCCATCTTAGCTTGGGCTCCAAGCAGCTGCTACTAATTCTGATACATCCTGTATAGAAATCTCAGTTGTGGTGCCTCTGATGCCCCTCTCAGCATGGTACCCAAGTGACGATTTGTGGCACTTCTTAAACCAACCCTGTGTACAGTGTGTGCAATGATCATTATTGACAAATGAATGAATAATGTAGCACTAGCTTTTTACATTATTACATAACTTCTTTGCAAGGGCTAAACCAAATTAGATCACTCTGTTTTAAACAGACTGGCCTTATATTTGGGAGGATGGGGGCCTGAGTCTCCATTCAACCACCCTGTTTTAGGTTTTCTATGGTTCACCTAAATTACATGAGATAGTTGCCGATTAGGTTCCTACTGTAATGCCATGGCCAACTATCTGTCCCATCCTTATCAAACTGGACAAATATACTACTTACTACCCATCTCATCCTCATTTACATGCTTTTTTCATTCTGTAATGTAGTCTTTAAGCTTGTTTCCCTTATAAAGATACTCTATCTATTCTTTCCACATTCCAGCCTTCCCTTATTTGATTGGTACAGGCTATCTGAGCTCTTAATATTCATACATGTGTTTGTCTTTTCTCGAAAGATCTCCTTAAATTTCCTGTTCACTACATCTTTCTTTCCAATAATCATACATGCTTCTCAGACCTTGCATTTTTTGCCTATCCATTCCTGCTTTCCCAGTTTGCCATCTGTCAGTCTCATTTTTTAAGAATTTCATTGCTGCATTTCACTTGTGGTATTTTTTATTTTTTCTCCTTTTGTCAATTAGATTCAATACCTTGTGCCTTACCCAGGTATTTCTAATAGACTTTGTTTTTTTTAAAATCTATTTAATCCTCTGCTGCCTTCACTATTTAATCTCTCAAGGCTACCCATTCATCTTATATTGTGTTCCCTACCCTTGTTCTAGTATCATTGTCTAACGTTCTCAACAAACTCTGATTCTTTCAGCTTATCTGGTTCCCATTTCCTTAATTTTTCTAACTTTCTGCTGTTTCTTCAGTTTTAATCTACAGTTCCTAACCAATAAATTATGATTAGAGTCCACTTCTGCTCCTGGAAATGTTTTGTAATTTCAAATCTGGTTTTGGAATCTCTGTCTTAACATTATGTAATTTATTCAAAACCTTCCACTCTCTCCAGGTCTCTTTGCCTTCACTATATTTTTAAATACAATACTCTTTTTCTGGTTCCTTCATTTTTTACAAAGTGCCATAGTGAAACACACAATTACTGTCACTGTCTGCTCTGAGTGCATAGAGGTTCAGTAGTTTCTTCTTCATAAAATACAGCTGTAAAAGGTAGACACTTGGACAAGATGACCAGTTAATTGTTCCCTAACAAAAATAAAACAAGACATGCTCTTGCTTAATTTTTTTGTTTTCATTAATTGAAGTTTAAGAGACAGATTAAGTGTTTTATATGTTAATAAAATCATAACAGACAATGAACACAGTAATTTATTCTATGAAACAAACAGAAATGGGTTACAGAAGAAAGCAGACTTGTATTTTAAGCAGTTGCTGGTGTATTACTCAATTTTGGTCTACATTTATTTTTAAACATCTACTATCACATTCTATATTCATTACATTTTCTTCATTGAAACATTTATGGATTTGTGGCTGCTTCATTATGTTTTTATATAGACCAACAAACTGAGCACTGTTTCTAGTGGTCTTCATCAAGAGGCAGGCTAGGATCTGATCAATGAACACAGGGAGAAAACCACCTCTCTCTTAAGCTTGTGTAGTCCAGATCACTTTAAAAATTATTTTATTGACATTGTGGAAAATGCTATAAGTAAAATCCCAGACCTAAATACAGACCCTGCTGCTACTGTTATAAATGACAGAAGATGCACCCTGATGAACTGGAGAGAAGTACAAAAAATGAAATAATAAAGACTGCAAAATCTTATAAACTTTCTGATAATCAGGAAATATATGAGATGTTCACTAATGTCCTCAAGATAATTATCTATGAAGTTTCTGAAACATTAGCTGTGGTAATTAATAGGTGTTTCACTGCTGGTGTATTTTCAGATTTTCTGGAACTGCACAGTCAGTGTCAGTTTATATACAGGATGACCCAGCCATGGTAGCAAGCTTCAGACCAATCTCTATAATTCCAGCCTTCACTAAAGTCAATGAGACTGCAATGAAAGACCATATATCAAGTTACTTTGACATTAACAAATAAGTAGTTCTCGTAACATGCAAAGATCAGCACATTCCTCAAACTGGGGAACTATCAAGAATGGGGTTCCACAAGGGTCAGTCTTGGGTCCTTTGTTGTTCTTATTATATATTAATGACTTGCCATTCTATATTCATGAAGAGGCAAAGTTAGTTCTCTTTGCTGATGATACAAGTATAGTAATCACACCTGAGAAACAAGAATTAACTGATGAAATTGTCAATACTGTCTTTCAGAAAATTACTAAGTGGTTCCTTGTAAACGGACTCTCACTGAATTTTGATAAGACACAGTACATACAGTTCCGTACAGTGAATGGTATGACGCCATTAATAAATATAGACCTTAATCAGAAGCATATAGCTAAGGCAGAATATTCCAAATTTTTAGGTATGTCCATTGATGAGAGATTAAATTGGAAGAAACACATTGATGATCTGCTGAAACGTTTGAGTTCAGCTATTTATGCAATAAGGGTCATTGCAAATTTTGGTGATAAACATCTTAGTAAATTAGCTTACTACGCCTATTTTCACTCATTGCTTTCATATGGCATCATATTTTGGGATAATTCATCACAGAGGAATAAAGTATTTATTGCACAAAAGCGTGTAATCAGAATAATAGCTGGAGTCCACCCAAGATCATCCTGCAGACATTTATTTAAGGATCTAGGGATATTCACAGTAGCTTCTCAGTATATATACTCTCTTACGAAATTTGTTATTAACAACCAAACCCAATTCAAAAGTAATAGCAGTGTGCATAACTACAATACTAGGAGAAAGGACGATCTTCACTATTCAAGATTAAATCTAACTTTGGCACAGAAAGGGGTGAATTATACTGGCACTAAAGTCTTTGGTCACTTACCAAATAGTATCAAAAGTCTGACAGATAACCAACAAGTATTTAAGAAGAAATTAAAAGAATTTCTGAATGACAACTCCTTCTACTCCATAGAGGAATTTTTAGATATAAATTAAGAAAAAAAAAGAAAAAAAACAAAAATATTAAAAAAAAATAAAAAAAAATAAAAATTGAAACAAGTAGCTGAACAAGTTGCCCCTATAAATCCAAGGAAAAAACACCAGTGGTGGAACGATGAATGTGATGAAGCAGTGTTGGATCGACACCAAGCCTGGTTAAGGCATCAAAATGAAAAAACAGAAAAATCATATTTGGAACTCACAAAACAAAGGAAGACAACACAAAAAATAATAAGGAGAGTTAAACGTCAGTACCAAAAAGATATACTTCTAATGATAGAAACAAATAGTGAAAAAACAAACTCAAGAGACTATTACAAAATATTTGGCAGACCATTACAAAGATATGATCCTCCAACATTAATGTTAAAAGATAAAGATAATAACCTAGCCCATAGCAATAGTAAAAATACAGAAATTCTAGCAGAAACATTTAACAAGTTACTAAATTGTGAAGATCCCTCAGAACTTCTTCAGATAAACACAGAAACCCCAATTGAAACACCAGCAGAAAATATAAATCCACCTACAATTAATGAGGTCTACAGAGCTTTGAAAGAACTCAAAAACTACAAAGCAAGTGGAGAAGATCAAACGTTTGCTGAACTTTGGAAATATGCAGCAGAACCAATAAAGATAGCTTTACACCAATGCATAGTAAAAATCTGGAATGAAGAGAAATTACCAGAAAATTGGACTACTGCTATAATACATCCATTACATAAGAAAGGAGAAAAATCAAATCCAGACAACTATAGAGGAATTTCCCTTTTGGACTGCACGTATAAGATCATGTCAAGAATACTATACAACCGCTGTAAAGATCATCTGGAACTGGAACTGGGAGAATATCAAGGAGGATTTAGATCCTGGAGAAGCTGCCCAGAACAGATAATCACCTTGAAGTTAGTTATGGATGTCTACAAAAGAAGGCAAAAATAACTAGTCATAACCTTTGTAGATTTCAAAAAGGCGTATGATTGCATCCATAGATCTTCAATGATGAAAATATTAAGGGATTTTGGACTTCATCCTAAATTAATAAAAATGATGCAGTTAACCTTAACAAACACCAAATCCAAAGTAAAATTTAGAGGAGAAATATCTGAACCATTTACGATTAAAACAGGGTTGAGACAGGGAGATTGTTTATCACCATTGCTATTCAGTTGTGCTCTTGAATATGTAATGAGAGAATGGTACAAGGAAAATCCTATGAATATTAAAATTGGAACTAAGAAAGATAAAATAAACCTAAATTGCTTGGGATTTGCTGATGACCTAGCATTACTAGCTAATAATATTCAGGAAGCCACGAAACAAATAACAAGCTTACAAAATATAGCACAAAAATTAGGACTCCAGATATCATTTGAAAAGACTGAAATAATGGTAACGGATCCACTTGTAATAGATCACATCACAGTGAACAATAGGGAAATTAAAATAGTGAAACAATTTAAATACCTGGGTGAAATTATAACACATAAATTGGACGAGAAACCTGCATGGCGAGCAAGAACTAATAAAATGATAAAAGCTCAAAAACTAACATGGTCTACATACAATAAAAAATGTCTATCAATTAAAACAAAATTAAAACATTACAAGACGGTGGTTCAACCAGAGGTTACATACGGAAGTGAAACTCTTTTTAAAGTCACCCAGAAAAACAGAATTGACAAAATTTTAAAAGTAGAGAGAAGAATTGCTAGAACATGCATAAATAAGAAATATCAAAAAGCTGGGCAATGGCGGATAGTTCCAAATGAAGTGGTATACAGAGAACTGGAGCCCATCACCGATACTATATGAAAGAAAAGGATCTCTTTTTGTGGTCACATTCTGAGGACACCAGAAACCAGATTATCAAGGAAAATTATTGAGAAACTCTGGAATTTGAAACAACAAGGAGGATGGCTTAAGGAAATAAGAGAGGATATGGAAGAACTGGAAATAACACTGGATGATTTACAGAACAAAACGCCAAATTTAAAGAAGTTGAGGGACACAGAAATAAGATTTAAACCAAAAATTGACAAACGACATACAATGAAAAGGGTATTTACAGATGAGGAACGATGAAAAGCATCGGAATGAATGGAGAGATACTGGGCCACTCGGAAGGGGAAAATACCAAAGAAGAGGACCAGAAATGATTGACTGAAGTGGTCCAATGAGGCCGTAAAAGCAGAAGAAGAAGAAGAAGAAGAAGAAGAAGAAGAAGAAAAAATAAAGAAAAACAAAAAAACACAAAAAAATAAAGTTGTTATATCAACTTAAGTATGTTGTTAAATTAACCTAATTATGTCATGTATTGGAAAATTCAACTCGTTCCACATCATTACGAAATATCGTATTCATGATCCATGGAACTAGTATTAATCTAATCTAATCTAATCTCTAATCTAATCTCACAGATCCACAGCATGGTTCTGGAAAGACAAATCTATAACAACAGCAGCACTAGATTTGGTTACTAGGGTAAAGCAAAGTTTTGAGAAAAAAGAATCTGTAGCATTGACACTTTGTGACCTTAGTAAGGCATTTGACTGCATTCCTCATCAAGTATTACTAAACAAGCTCAGTAAATATGGTGCTGGAGGCACTGTTCTGGCAACCCTAAAATCTTATTTGGATAACAGAAGGCAGACGATTTACACTCTCATGGACAGTACTGGCAATTTGCAAATAACACAGCTCTGTACTTGAAAAGCTTTGATGCCAGTAAGGCTCAAGAAGCAGTAGATGCTTTGTCTGATGCTACAAAGTTGTGGTTTTTTATAAACAAAATGAAAATAAATGAGGAAAAAACAAAAAAAAAACATTGGTATATTGCCTCAGTGACAAAGGATACCTAAATAGTGCAGGAAGTGTGAAGCTTCTGAGGTTCGTGGTGGATAGTAAACTCATTTCTCAAGAACACACTGTGTATGTATGCGACAAACTGTCACAAGTCATATGCCTTCTGAGGCAACTGAAGCATGTGGTAACTGCTCATTATCTGCTGATGGTGCATTATTCACTGTTCCACAGCCACGTCAGCTATAGCCTGTTACTTTGGAGTCACTCTACAAGCTGCAAGAAAATATTGCTACTATAAAAAACACAGTAAGGATCATAACATCAAGCAGAAAACTGGGCCACTGCAAACCCATCTTCATATGTCTAGGAGTGATGACAATTTTCAGTCTTCACCTGTCTCATGAACATGAAAGAAAATCATGAAACATTCACCAACAGCAGTAACATCCATAATTATAACATACATAATAAGGAAAACATAGACTCCCAAGCTGTTGACTTTCCATGACACATGACAGTTTTCCATCAGTAGCTATTAAAATGTTCAACCATCTAAATACTAAAATTCAGTCATTGGAATTGGTGTAATTTTAAGGAAAGATGTCACAAAACCTACACCGAAAACCACTGTATAATTAAATGAGTTCTTTGACAGTGAAACAGCAAACTGTACTGTCTAAGCAATGCACTAATGTATGAAATGAAATGAAAATGTATTCATTAAAAAGTTCTCACTCCATATATCATTGTTATGCTATACCTATGCAAATGTGTTCTTGCATTATTATGCATGCTTACACTAATTAGTTATTGTGTTATAACACTTTTGTAATCTTAACCTTGTAACACTGATGCAGTCCAACCAATCCTGACTGGCAAATGATATTTCAGTGGTAATAAATAGTGGTAATAGTAATCAATATTATGGGAAAGGTTCTATTGAAGATGACCACAGCCACATAAGCTTTTTCTTTTCTGTTATGTTATTTTTTATTCCTTATTTAGACAGATATGCACATACGTAGGAATATGTGTGCTGCACTGAATCATGCTTCTGCTCAGATATGTAGCAAATGTCCCCCCCTCCCCTCCCTCCCTCCAGCTACAGTTTTGGGGAACTCAAGTCATGTGTACAGTAATTTGACCCCACAAATGTCACTGTCTGTTTTAGGAATTTTGTACAACATGTACAATTCTATAGAGGTCAAGCTCAAGCTTCCAACAAAGACTACTCAGGTCAAACTTGGGGTTCAGGCTCAAGTAACCATTACACACTTCACATTTCCCTTCTGCCTCATTTGAAACAGTCACAATACCCCTTACTGCCAAGTTAATTACAGAAATTTGGTTTTATACAGACGGGTACCATCAATTGTTCATACTGCATACCACTCACAAGTTGAGTAGGAAATAGGTGGGGAGGAGGGATGATATCTGTCACACATTGTGTGCTGAGTACAAATGTATGCCTGGAAAGTAAAGCAGTTTTTCTTTTGATGCCTCTATTGTTATCAGTGCATTTAGACCAGGTAGATAAAGTGGAGGAGACACTTAGCTACCTCAGTCCGTTCTGAACTATGGGAGGGTTAGGATTATTGTTTTCTTGAACTTCCCAATAATGCACTCATCACAATGTGGAATGAAGTCAACTCTCAAAACACGACAGCTGCATTTTAAATAAATGTAGGCTAACACAAGCACAAGACTCCAAAAAGCTGGTGTAACGTATGTTAACAATTAGTAAAGCATCTGTGATATTTGCTAACATTGTAGTTCTACAAATGAGTTAAGTAAGATGCAGGTGTGACATTATTTGCCCAGATGATTTACTCATTGTGTGTCTGATAATGATATGAAGATGTAAGCATTCATCCATATAAACTCAACTGATTGTCAAGCTTTTGTAGTTTTAATACAAAATCTTTATTAAAATATGTTATCAATCAAACCAAATAATGAATATGTAATGGAGATTTCTGGCAGAATTTAAATAACTTAGGAGTAAAGGCCAAGAGCAGTGTTGACCATCCAGTGACAGAACACACTACCGAGCACAACATGCTCAATTTCATTGCCCGCTTCACAATCTGTGCCATCTGCATCCTTTCCCGATTACCACCTTTTTGAAACTACATAGATGAGAATTATCCTTGTAACATAGCCTTCCCCACAGTCTCCTCTTCCTCTGTTCTGTCACAGTTTCCCAATCCACTCTCCTATGTCACCATTGTTGTGTGCTGCATGAACACACTAGCTCCAGTGCCTGGGTATCACTTTTATATCCCATGCACCTGAGGCCTCTTCCTCTCACATTCCTGTCTTCTACACCTGCTGCCTCTCTGTGAGCCGTCAGCCACTCTTTCCCACATCTGCCCCCCTCTTCCTTCCCTCTTTTCTCCACACATCCATTCCACCCATTACAATCATTCATATCAGTCTACCTGTCTAACTGCAATCCTGGCAGTGTGTATTCAGTCAGTACAATGTAGCTGTACAGCTGTGTGCACATGTATTTGTATGTAAATGAACTATAGCTCGATAAAGGATTCCTCCGAAAGCTAGTGAAGTTTTCAGTCTCATTTGTGTGCCTGTCAACATCTCCGTGCCTCTACTATTCAGTGAGTTCTCACTATTACTTCTAATTTACATGCAAACTAAGTAATGAAAAATTAAAAACTCAAAATACTTGTAATAGGTAATAACTAAGGCACATCTAAGAATGCAATCGACTTCACATGGTCTTAGATATGTGTAAAGTTAACAAATTTTTGTACCTTTACAATGGAAACCAAAGTGGAGTCACAGGAGAATACCACATATCATCACATCATGACCACAGTCAAGTGTTAATCAAAAAGAAGTGTCACCAATGAAGTACAACACTTAGTACTGAAAGAGTGTTTGTTGTGGACACCAACTTACAACCAGAACACAACTGCCTTCTGGAGGAGACCACTGCTGTTTATACAAACATTGAATATTAAAGAATATGCAAATATTAGAAATATAAAAAATTGAAAACTTTCCAGAAATGATAAATATTAAATAAAATATATTTGCCAGAGATTGGATTTGGACCGGTGACCCCACAGCCTGCCAGCCAGCTACACTAGCTGCTACTCCATTCTGCATGTGACACAGTTCATTGTATTGCTCCCTCTTCTGCACAAATGACAATCAAATGTTTTAGAACATCTCATTGGAGGCAACTACAGCATCCTACATGTAGAACTTGTCAGTGGTCTAGTCCATGGCAACACTGGAGGATCCTTGCATTTGGGTCACGTTTTTACATTCTCTTCATTATGATGAACATCAAAGGTAGCCCCTCTCATTAAAGTTACATGACTATTGAGTGGACCTTCAGTTTCCTCGAATGAGAAGCCCCCGTTGTCAATCTATGCCTAGTAGGGTTTCACGCGGAGGACATTGATGATATCTTTTTGCTTCTGTCTTCTTGGTGAAGGGTTATAATCCTTGACTTTGTATATGACATCTCACAAATGATCAGGGGTTCAATATGCCCCAAAATAGCATTTTAGTAACTTTTCCAATAGTTTTACTTCTTGCATAGGATAAAACTCCATGCAACATCCCTCAGGCTGTATTTCATTGGCTGGTGCTTGGTGTAACAGTGCTCTTGATGTTTCTTTTGGGCATCTGGGAACTGTATTAGAGCCAACTGTCTTGCTTCTTTACTCCTGGTGATGAGGTGTTTTCCAACTAGTCATCCTAAGTGTCGTACATTTGAAACAGAAACAGTGATTCCTTTGTTGTTTCAGCCTTGCAGCTGTGTAGTAGAAAAACGGTGTGAATCATGTAGTGTCTCGATTCCCTGTGTTATATGTGAATGTTGCAGTGGGCAGTATTGTAGCCAAAGTTCTCTGTTTGACACCGACATACGTCAGGAGTGTATCGGACCATGTATAATTGAGGTGTGTTGTGAGACCATTCGTCTGAGTGTGGTAGTCACTCATTATCCTGTGCATGATCTCACAGTGTGACATTATCTCTGGTGGTAGCTTAACCTGGAAAACGTTTCCATGATCAGAGATCATGGCATGGGTCACTCAGTGCTTCAAAATTATGTCTTCTATAAGGAAACTTTCAATCTTTCGGAGATTCAGTAGTCAACACAGTTTTGATTGCAGTGCAGCATGTGAAGCAGTCAGTGATGACTATTATCCATCAGTAACCATTTGTCAACTGCAGGAATCTCCCCAAAAGGGCAGTTCAAATGTGATGGAATGGTGTTGCTGCGGGTGGAACTGGTATCAAATGCCCCAGAGGTAATGGCAACACAACTTCTATTGTTGGCATTCGTTACAGAGGCTCAAATAATATCTAATGGTTTGGCAAAGACCTGTCCACTAATATCTGTTTCTGATTCTATCTAGCGTCTTCAATAATGCTGTGAGTTATGATGTAAGTCGATAGTTGAGAACTACTTTGCTCCTTCCAAGCAATCCACAGTGTTGTCAGTGTGTGGCAATGGGGACACATCTTTGTTCACAATTTTGTTCAGTGGCTGGTCGACACAAATGCCATGTGTCATCCTCCTTTACTAGGGCCACAGGAGTGGGCCAAGAACTCCGTGAAGGTTCAGTGATGTAATATTGCAGCAACGTCTTAACTATCTGTCAAATTACACTCTGTTCAGTCAGCGACACCCTGTATGAGCACTGGCTAATTGGTGGTTGGCCCCCAGTGTTGACACAGTTTTGTACTATGGGCCCCTTGTTCTGTTTTTTCTCCACTCCAGATTTGAAAGCATCTGAAAATTGGTGCAGAATTGCTAACACTCACTGAAGTTGTTCACTGGTCAGGCCAGATCCTATCGGCAGTTCGACAGTAATTTTCTCCTCTGCATAGTCTGCACTGATAGCAGAGCACAATTCTTCAATGATGGCACTGAGCTGTCCATCCTGGGCTGGTTTGGCTATTCCTGTGCATGTACCTGTAGGGATGAGTTTTGGCTGCTCATGACAATTAGTGTACTATCCTTGCCATCTAAAATGCTTATGATTGTCTCTTGTTTGTGAGTCTGAGTAACTTTTTGCATTCAACAAATTCTCCTCTGTTTGAATGAGCATCTAGATTGATGGTTGGAGCTCATCTTGGTGATGTTGGTGGGACATCATCATCTTCAGTGGCAAACAACTACCCAGAGCAACCTATTTATGTGTGCTTGTTGAAATAGCTTCATGAATCTGGAATTCTGATCTACCACAGTCTGTGACTGCTTGTGATGCCTGCAAGAAGTCCTATCCAAGAATAACATCATGACTACATTCTGTTAAAGTGATAAATGAAAAAGGCTGTGTTCTGCCATTGTTCTTGGAATATACGTTCCTATAGGCTGGACATATTTCCCATTTGTGACATTCAGCACAATCAGTTTTGTATTGTGGAATGTAGCCTACCTTAGCTGGCAGTGATAAGTATTCCACTGAGTTGACTAGTGTCTGGTCAGGCTGACTGTTGACATTAATGTTGATGGGATTTCTTGACATATTGTTAACTATCTTCCCTTGACAATGTTCATCTGTGGCAGCCTCATCTCCATAGATGACCGCGTCATTTAGTTTTCCTGATTTTGGCAGCTAGGTGAGTGGGTGGAACCTCTGTACTGTGATAGGGAAGAGCCACAGCATGTTGAGGAGTGACCTCACTGAGGGTACAGTGATGGGCTTTGTCCAGTAGGTGGATTACCCAGTTGACTAGCATCAATAGGGCAGTTGTGATGTTTCATGTCTTGCAGTGTAATAGTTGTTGATAACTCTTTTTCTTTCTCTGCAGTAGTATGCAATGTATCCAGGGCTTCCACAGTGGAAACATAACAGTGTGTTGTCTTGCATCCCTTGCATCCTCCAAATGTTGTTCCTACAGATCGATAAGCCTCTGCTTCAACTTTATATTTTCCCTTATGAACTAGAGTGGCAACATTCATGGCAGCTCTCTCTTGCTTATTAGGTCTGATTTTTCTGACTACCATAAACTACTATATCTCTTCTCTTACTACCTGGCATATAAGAGAAGTGAAGTAGTGGTGGTCTTCCACAACTGTCATAGTGACGGCATTTGGGGGTCTGTTATAGTTCATTCACTCAATACTTTTCTGCTACATATTCTTGATGTGCTGACACCATTCAATGAATCCCTCTTTTGAGACATCCTTTCCCAGAAGAGTGTGGTGCGTGTCTTCTGTGACTACCGTCCTTAAGTGTGATATTTTATCAACTTCTGTCATATCCACATTCACAATGTGGCATAGTGCCTAAACATGTGTGTGGTGTTTTCCCAAGACATTGGCTCTTGTTCTTCTACTAATCAGATTTGCTGCACATTGTCACCAAGTGGTTTGTTTTTCTTTTTTTCAGTTCAGCTTGGAATTTATGTCAGCTATTGAGTTTCTCTTTGATGTTACCAAACCACTGCTGGGCAGTGCTGTTTAAGTAAAAGTACACATTTATCAAACACATCATGTTATCCCACCTAGTGTATCTGGTGACTGTTGAATCCTTTCAGCCATTCTGTCAGGTCCTGACCAGCGTTTGTAGAAAACGCTGGTGAATGCCTAACGAGCAGTTGCATCACTGCTATTTTGGAATCCATTTGTCTCTTGGGTGTACAGACCACAGGAATGATGTACTGCTTGTATTCTGGTTTCTGTCTGTCTGTGTGGGTGACAGCTTTTACATTGCCTAATTGCAGCCTTCTGGAAGCAGGGTCGTCACTGAGGTACAACACTTAGTGCTGAAAGCACATTTATTAAGGACTCCAACATACTGTCAGAACAGAACTGCCTCCTGGATGTAAAGGGCTGCTGTTCATACAAACATTGAATATTCAATACATGCAAAAATTACAAACAAAAGAGATATTTAGAATTATTATAACACTGTACAGACACAATATCACAAGTAACACCAACTGAGTTTTATTTTGTTCCCACATGAAGATATCCACAATAACAATGAATGAAATATAGAACAGTACAGCATGTCATAACTACAGAACACATCAATATATGGTCTCCTAGGTGAACCTACAATAAGCATGTAAACATAAGTGGGTCTGAGAGTCCAGTGCACTGGGCTTATATTGGGGTGTTGTGCACACAGCACAGTGCTTGCTGTGCCATCTGTCCAGGTTATGAGGTGGCCTCTCGAGGCCAGCCATGGAGGTTCTTGTTTGCATGCTGTTTGATTATGTGCACTCACACTATAGGGTTACAACACTCCTTCCCCTCCTTGTAGAAGAATGTTCACGGTAGAGATGTCCACATCTTCATTGGTAAGGGATAATTACTGGAGCCCATGCTGTGCTGTCATAGGAGAATATTGTTCGAATGGTGGTGGCCCGGTGCTGATTACTCCGTGCAGCAGTGGTGGCACCCAGAACGAAGACAGCACCAGAGCTGAGGAGGCGTTAACTGCACTGCAAGGGCTGGTGGAGATGGTGGAGGTGGCCTTGGGGGCAGAGGGCTCTCCAGTGTGTGGTCAGTCACACACAGATGGAGCTGGTTATAGTACCGTGACACCAAACCATCAGAGGAGTGCACAACACAAAGGCATCAGCCTCAGCAGTGATGGATGACTGCTGGTATCCACTTAGGGTACTGGCCAAACCCACAGGCCCAGACAGCAGAGCCCAGATGGAATCACTGCAAGGCAGGTGCTGGCACATGGCTGGGCATCAGCTGGAACAGATGAAGCAGCATATAGGGCTGGCGGTCATGAAGCAGCTCCACCATGTTAGGGTCAGGGACCGGAGTGAGCCTACATGAACTGGAGAACCTATCGAGGGCTCCCTCAGAAGAAGATTCAGTGACATATTTTTTCATCTTCACTTTGAATGTATGGATCAGCTATTTTGTGTCTCAAATGGACTGGGGATGAAAATTAGGCTCCACAGCAAGCTGGATGGCACTCTTTGGGCAAGAATTTTCAAAATCATCAGACAAACTGTTGGCCATTGCCTATCACAAGCATATACCGCAATTCTTCTCAGGAAAAAATCTTTGAGAGAGCCATGGCCATAGCCATCGTGGATGTGGACGGCCGATGAACTGTATCAGGAAGTTTTGAGTAAGCAAGCCAAAAGGAGTTAAGGAATGGACCAGGAAAATCAGCACGAATTCACCCCTAGGCCATGGGGGGTGAGCCATGTGGGAAAGAAAGGCCTGTGGTGCCACTTGACGGGCAGCGCACTGTGGGCACGCTGACACGATGTGCACGATATTGTCAATACCTGTCCAAAACACACGGTGGCAGGCCAGCTATTTTGTACACCACAATGGTGCAGGTGGAGAGGCCACTTGCCATCCTGCCAACTCTTTAGCAGCCAACAGTAACACACCATCAAGAACTGAGAGGTGCAGGACGAGAGCATAAGAATCACACAAAGGATCAAAAACAGTCCAGCAGCCATTGAGCAACCTGACTTAAGACAGGACTGGCCATGACAGCTGCACAACAGCACAGCACAACATCCTGATCAAATTCTGGATTGGGGCCAGTTGGTAATTGAGACGGAGCATCCGTATAACCGTGTTGTGCTTTGAGTTGAAATGAATTCATAGTTATAGAGTGACAAAAACAAAACCTAGCATTGCAGCTGATGGGCCACTCTGTCCGGTAAAGATGCTGAAAGACTGAAAAGAGAAACCAGAGATTTATGATCAGTAATAAAATGAAACTTAGAGCTGCATAGGAAAACATGAAATTTTTGGAGTGCATACACAATAGGAAGGGTTTTTCTTTCCTGCGAGTAGTGCTGTTGGGCCTGATTCAGAGTTTTGGAAGTGCACACAGTAGGGCATTCAGAATTGTCTGCATATTTGTGCATGAGAATGGCCTGAAGGCGACCACTGAAAAGAAACATCTTTATGTAAGAGAACATGAAGTGGCTGGACTAATGTGGCTGCACCAGGAAGATGTTTATGGAAGAAGGCAATCTTTCTGAGAAAGGCTTCACATTGGTACGATGCAGTAAAGCCATAATGGTACTGACATGTCGCTGTAACGGCTCTATGACAGCATGTGAGACATCAAAACTGAGATACAGGATAGATTGCCAAAAAAATTGTGATTTGTCCAAGTTACATTTCAACTAGTGGCCTGTAGCAGTGTCCACAAGGCGTGAAGGTTCCACAAATGTTCATCTGTTGTGGAACCTGGGACCAAAATATCATCCAGGTTCTTAACCCATCCCAGAACAGAGGCCGTGAGCTTTTTTTTGCAATGGGTGCTCATCACTCAATACTTTGGGCATGCAGCCCACTCAACGTTCAACAAAAAAATAAGGGCACGGCAGAAGAGGAGCGCACAGCCACTGTTGTGCTGCTTAGCACGGCACTGACCGAGGCGGCGTGGAGGCTGCAGTTGCACAGCCGCCACATCTTCCCCTGTCCCCAGCAAACGAGGAGAAGAAGCAATGGCAACTACCTCACACCGGGGTTCTATCTGCTGTCCTGATGCCCTACATACTTCAAAAGACTGACAAATCTTCAGAAAATCTGTGTGACAGGGATGTTCATATGGTAAATCCCATTGACAAACCTCCCTGTGAGGGGCCACGCACAGTATAGCATCACAAACCGTCAAATCGGCATACGAGTCCCAGAGGGCCTCAGTAGCACAAACTGGCAATGTTGGCTAAGCCTGTGAAGTTCTAATGCTCGAACTCTGTACGACTGTTGTGACCGCTTTTGACAGTGGTAGAACTCAATGCGAGCAGCAATAACGTGAGTATGTTTGTAATGATAATCGGAGAGCAACTGACACATTTCATCAAAAGAGAGACTGGCAGTTTCCTGAAGAGGAGCTAGCAGACACAAAAGGTTATAAACACAAGATAAAATCCATGACAAAAACAAAGCCTTACACAAATTGGGGTCGGTGACTCCAATAGCTTGAAACTGTTGCCGAAAGTGTTTTTCATATATGTCCCAGTCTTCCACAGAATTATCATTTGGAGGCAATGGTGGGGACTCAGCCAATGACAGTGGTACTTGGCACATCAATGAGGCTGCCAAGTTGTTTAGTGCCATGGAGAGAGCCTGCTGTTGGTGAGAGCTTGCTGTTGTTCAACAAGATATTGAAGAACTTCTTCCACTGACCAAAGAAACGAAACATGCAGAGTAGAATACTGCAATTGTTGCCAAGTATATTACAATGTTGTACAGACACAATATCAGAATTAACACAAACCAAGTTTTATTCTGCTTCCACATGAAGATGTCGACAGTAACACTGAATGAAGCACTGAACAGTACAAAGTGCTGTTCACCTTTATTCTTATTCTTACAAGATAAGGCTCAAACCACTTTCTTACTGGTCCTCTGATACCTATAGCTTCAAGCTTTTCCAAAAGCGTGCTGTGGTCAACAGTGTCAAAGGCTTTTGACAAATCTAGATTTATCCCAACTACACTTTTTCCCTCTTCCAATTTACTGATTGTTTCTTTTGTGTATTCCAGTACAGCTGTTTTGGTACTTCTCCCAGCTTGAAATCCATGCTGATTACTGTTTATCAGATTGTGGATATTAAGATAATGTGTGACTCTATATTTCATTACTATCTCTAAAACCCTAGAGAAAGTTCCACGAAGTGAGACAGGTCTGTAGTTTTCTATTTTAAGCTTATCACCCTTTTTCAACAGGGGAACGACTTTAGAAATTTTCAGTTTCTGTGGAAACATGCCCTCAGCCATTGACGAGTTTGCTATATGCGCCAATGGTTTTGCTATTTGATTAGCTGTTTTCTTTACTAGTATTATTGGCACCTCATCTACTCCAGCTGACATCTTGGACTTGAGACTTTTAATCACTTTTAAAACTTCCTTTTCATTTGTTGGAACTGCCATCATACTGCTGGCTGTCTTGGGTGCTTCCATCTTAATCTGCTCCCCAAAATTCCAATGTTTGGGGTACATTTAAAAAGTAATTATTTATATAATTAGGCAATGGCATGTTTATCTACCATTTTATTCTCCTCATCTTTTAGAATAATTTCCTTGTCTTTGATAGGTACCCCAGTTTCTTTTCTCACAACTTTCAGAACTGTTGAGGGATACTAATAAACAGATCTTTATTAACTGTCAGTTGTGATCATCCGCAGGCACCATAATGTTATTTGCAACACCCTATGTTAGCTGTGCATGCAGTATATCAGTGAGCAGAATGCAAACCTTACAGTGTGTGAAGATTGTAAGTAGCTATATCAATGCATTTTACTGTTCCAATTTACTGGAAGATTGAAACTGTGTCCTGGCCTGGCATGCAAACTTGGAAACCTCACCCTTTAGCTCTCCTGGCTGAGCTATCCAGGCTCGATGTTTGATGTGATCGCACAGCTTCACTTCCTCCACTACCTCTCTCCCATCTTTGAAGATTTACGGCAGTTCTCCTGCATGTCTAGCAGGACTAGCACTCCTGGAAGTAATTATATAGCAGAGAAATGGCTCAGCCACATGCTAGGGAATTGCTTCCAGAATGAACTTTCTTTCTGCAGTTAAGCATGCACTGATTTGAAACTTCTTGACAGATTAGTCGATGAGTAACTCAAAACAGTGCTATAGCGCTGGTAGTGTTTATACAATGCAGAGCAATGGCAACGATAAAGGAAACGTTGCATTATATCTACAAGAGCAGTTGCCGAAGTTGACATTTCGCCAGAAAGGAATCCAAGGAATTTCGCAAAAGTGAGAGAGAAGTGGCAGACGAAATACAGGGTGAGTCACCTAACATTACCGCTGGATATATTTCGTAAACCACATCAAATACTGTCGAATCGATTCCACAGACCGAACGTGAGGAGAGGGGCTAGTGTAATTGGTTAACACAAACCATAAAAAAATGCACGGAAGTATGTTTTTTAACACAAACCTACGTTTTTTTAAATGGAACCCCGTTAGTTTTGTTAGCACATCTGAATATATAAACAAATACGTAATCAGTGCCGTTTGTTGCATTGTAAAATGTTAATTACATCCGGAGATATTGTAACCTAAAGTCGACGCTTGAGTACCACTCCTCCGCTGTTCGATCGTGTGTATCGGAGAGCACCGAATTACGTAGGGATCCAAAGGGAACGGTGATGGACCTTAGGTACAGAAGAGACTGGAACAGCACATTACGTCCACATGCTAACACCTTTTTATTGGTATTTTTCACTGACGCACATGTACATTACCATGAGGGGTGAGGTACACGTACACACGTGGTTTCCGTTTTCAATTGCGGAGTGGAATAGAGTGTGTCCCGACATGTCAGGCCAATAGATGTTCAATGTGGTGGCCATCATTTGCTGCACACAATTGCAATCTCTGGCGTAATGAATGTCGTACACGCCGCAGTACGTCTGGTGTAATGTCGCCGCAGGCTGCCACAATACGTTGTTTCATATCCTCTGGGGTTGTAGGCACATCACGGTACACATTCTCCTTTAACGTACTCCACAGAAAGAAGTCCAGAGGTGTAAGATCAGGAGAACGGGCTGGCCAATTTATGCGTCCTCCACGTCCTATGAAACGCCCGTCGAACATCCTGTCAAGGGTCAGCCTAGTGTTAATTGCGGAATGTGCAGGTGCACCATCATGCTGATACCACAAACGTCGACGCGTTTCCAGTGGGACATTTTCGAGCAGCGTTGGCAGATCATTCTGTAGAAACGCGATGTATGTTGCAGCTGTTTGGGCCCCTGCAATGAAGTGAGGACCAATGAGGTGGTCGCCAATGATTCCGCACCATACATTTACAGTCCACGGTCGTTGTCGCTCTACCTGTCTGAGCCAGCGAGGATTGTCCACGGACCAGTAATGCATGTTCCGTAGATTCACTGCCCCGTGGTTTGTGAAACCCGCTTCATCGGTAAACAGGTACAACTGCAAAGCATTCTCTGTTAATGCCCATAGACAGAATTGCACTCGATGATTAAAGTCATCACCATGTAATTGCTGATGCAGCGACACATGAAACGGGTGAAAGCGGTGACGATGCAGTATGCGCATGACACTACTTTGACTCAGTCCACCGGCTCTCGCAATGTCCCCTGTACTCATGTGTGGGTTCATGGCAACAGCAGCTAACACACCAACTGCACCCGCTTCTCCTGTGACGGAGTCCGGGTACCGTTCTGCATACACCCTGCAGGCTTCAGCTGCATTTCGTCGACACTCGCCATAGATGAGTATCATTTCCGCCTTTTCAGAGTTCGAATACACCATGGTCACAGTTCCTACAACACTACACTATCACAGACGTCTGGTAACACGGTGTACGAGGTGCGGCTAGAAAAAAACCGGACTTATGCTGGAAAAAACATTTATTTACAATTATTTACAATTTCATGTTATCTCCTTCAATGTACTCTCCTCCTCGGTCTCTACACCGCTCCATACGAATTTTCCACTGTTCATAGCAATGCTGCAGATCATTTTCGGTAAGTCCATAGATTACCTTCGTCGCTTTTTCTTTTACTGCTTCAACAGTCTCAAATCTAGTTCCTTTCAAAGCTGACTTGACTTTAGGGAAAAGAAAAAAGTCACAGGGGGCCAAATCAGGTGAGTAGGGTGGATGATCTAAGATGGGAATGTTGTGTTTTGCCCAAAACGTCTTCACTGACAACGCACTGTGAGTTGGGGCATTGTCTTGGTGAAGGATCCATGACTTTTTTCTCCACAAATCGTTCCGTTTTCTCCGTACTCGCTCACGTAAGGTAGCCAGGACGCTAATGTAGTAATGCTGATTCACTGTTTGTCCCTCTGGTACCCAATCAATGTGCACAATCCCTTTGATGTCAAAAAAAAACAATCATCATTGCCTTGAATTTCGATTTTGACATTCGTGCTTTTTTTTGTCGTGGAGAACCAGGAGTTTTCCAATGCATCGATTGGCGTTTAGTTTCGTGATCGTAAGTAAAAAACCACGATTCATCGCAAGTAATAACATTTTGTAAGAAGGTGGGATCACTTTCAATGTTTTCCAGGATGTCAGAACAAATCATTCTTCGGCGTTTCTTCTGTTCAATTGTGAGACACTTTGGAACCATTTTTGAACACACTTTGTTCATGTTGAAACTTTCATGAAGAATCTGCCTAACACTTTCCTTGCCAACTCCTGTTAACTCAGACACTGCTCTGATTGTTAAACGGCGATCTTGTCGAACAAGTTTACCGATTTTTTCAATGTTTGCATCAGTTTTTGCTGACAATGGTCTGCCAGTGCGAGTGTCATCACTGGTGTCTTCGCGGCCATCTTTAAATCGTTTAAACCACTCAAACACTTGTGTTCGCGGTAAACAATCATCGCCGTACACTTGTTGTAACATTACAAACGTTTCACTTGCAGATTTTCCTAGTTTGAAACAAAATTTGATGTTAACACGCTGTTCTTTCTGTACACTCAACATTTTCCGACGCACAGACAAAACGTCAACTACTTAAAACAGACGCCACGGGCAGACTGAGTGCAGGAGGCAGATGAAACTATGAAACTCGAGCAGTAGGCGGAGCGAGAGTCACGTGACAGGCCACGCGACTTTCAGCCTTATTGCATTCGTTTTATTGTTTCACCAGTACTAGTCCGGTTTTTTTCTAGCCACACCTCGTACTACAGTTGGTCTGCGTGCGGAGACGAATGCAGAATATCAATAGCAGCAAACGCTACATGCGGACACTGCGACAGCTAGACCAAACCACAACAGTGCACTGCAGCCACACTCGTAAACACGGCCGTCATCGTAAACATGTCCCAGCAGATGTTGCTCGCCGACCGTGGCCCGTGTTTGTTACAACACGCAACTGAACGTCGGAGGTTTCAAGCGTCAACTTTAGGTTACAATATCTCCGGATGTAATTAACATTTTACAATGCAACAAACGGCACTGATTACGTATTTGTTTATATGTTCAGATGTGCTAACAAAACTAACGCGGTTCCATTTTAAAAATCGTAGGTTTGTATTAAAAAACATACTTCCGTGGCCGGCCGAAGTGGCCGTGCGGTTAAAGGCGCTGCAGTCTGGAACCGCAAGACCGCTACGGTCGCAGGTTCGAATCCTGCCTCGGGCATGGATGTTTGTGATGTCCTTAGGTTAGTTAGGTTTAACTAGTTCTAAGTTCTAGGGGACTAATGACCTCAGCAGTTGAGTCCCATAGTGCTCAGAGCCATTTGAACCATTTGAACCATACTTCCGTGCATTTTTGTATGGTTTGTGTTAAACAATTACACTAGCGCCTCTCCTCACGTTCGGTCTGTGGAATCGGTTCGTCAGTATTTGATGTGGTTTACGAAATATACCCAGCGGTAACGTTAGGTGACTCACCCTGTATAAGCATTTCTGCAAGATGAGTCAATGAACTGTGTAGTGTCGTATACGCTCGGCTGTGCGGACAATACTTGCTTAACAAGTGAAAGTGATTTTGAAATAGGTGTCGAGCCACTTAATTCATGATCCTTGTCGGACAGGTAGTCACAAATCCCGTCTCCAATGAAACGTAATGGAAATGAAAATGAGCGTTTGGTGTCATTGGCCGGAAGGCCCCTTACGGTGCAGGTCCTGCCGCCTTCGTGCAGGGCTTATTACAATCGACGCCACATTGGGCGGCCTGCGCGCCGGATGAGGCTGAAATGCTGATGAAGACAACGCAACATCCAGCCCCTGAGCGGAGAAAATCCTCGACCCAGCCGGGAATCGAGCCTGGGCCCGTAGGACGGCAAACAGTCACGCTGACCACTCAGCTATCGGGGCGGACATGAAACGTAGTAAAGGACAATCTTTGCCCAAGGAGCGGATACTAAACGTAATTACGTAATGCAGTAAAGTAAAAAACAATTATGAACAGATTTCGAATAAATCTGCAGCAACATGACCATGTAGCGCAAAGGAAAAACTACATGTATTCGAGGGAGGACAAGGCGCACTAGTTACGAAAACTGGTGTTTGCGAATTCCAATGATGCTCGATAGAATATACAGGGTCCGCATGATTACACGTATCATAGATTACAATGATTTCAAGGGAGCAATGGATGGTTGCATAATTCAAACAGTGCTACAGAAATGGAAGACATAAGATGACGGAATTTCAAACAAAGTGTCAACTTTAGGATGCACTGCAAACTGCGGAATAGGGCCAAAATTTGTAGATGAGATAAACTTATCCCATCGATCAGTAAGGAAATTGTTTTGAGCTCCGACCAATCGGGATTTGAAGAGGAAATGTCTTTGTCGAGATCAATTAACGTCATTGCCTTTATGCATCCGTATAAAATTATGTCGACTGTTAATCTGTATGGTAAACTGGCTGGAAAGTTATTTATTGTGCTGCGAGTAGTTGGAGGTGCTCTGTCTCCTACGATTCTTTTTTGTGTGCGTGATCTTGCACGGGCAGGAGGGAATATTTACGTCACTGTAAGCAAGAGTGGAAAAATGGGCGTAAGAGAACTACAACTATGCTGTGAGCACTGCTTTTCGACTATAACTGATCAAAATAAGTTGCTTTTGCTCGATTCCTGGTCTGCGTATAAAAATCGTACTTGTTTAGAGGAAACCATCCCGTCTAAAAAGTGAATGACATTGAAATTCGTACCACCTGAAACCACTGGACAAATTCAGCTCCTGGATATTTGTTTTTCTCGTGTCTATAAAATATATTATTTCACTATGTGCAGCTACGCCTTAGCACAGTCAGTTTCACGATAAGCTCCACGACAGATTGTTTCGCGTTCGGTTGGTTGGTTTGGGGAAGGAGACCAGACTGCGTGGTCATCGGTCACATCGGATTAGGAAGGATGGGGAAGGAAGTCGGCCGTGCCCTTTCAGAGGAACCATCCCGGCATTTGCCTGGACTGATTTAGGGAAATCACGGAAAACCTAAATCAGGATGGCCGGACGCGGGATTGAACCGTCGTCCTCCCGAATGCGAGTCCAGTGTCGAACCACTGCGCCACCTCGCTCGGTTTCGCGTTCGGTTTCTTGCTATCACATTCCATCAGTTCTCATCAACCCGTCACACAAATGTGGTTCTATATGCATTCTCTAAGAGTGGATACATAGCTGAACGTCCTGCACGGTTTGTAACTCCCAAGGAGTTCATCTTCGATCTCGATAGTACGAACCTTTGTGATCACTGTGGCACGTCGTTTTTCTTTTGGAGTTCATGGCGCAAACAATGGTTTGTTTTGAACATTTCGAGAAGTGTAATACGTATATCCCCTGTCTCGTGGGCCCCTACCACCACGGGACAGCGCGTCCCCAGGTTGCGGATAGGGGATACGGCCTTCAGATATGAAGGGTAGCTGCGAATACAAAAAATAAGCAGTCGCGGACAACCGGAGGGGAGCAGGCGATGGCGCGATGAACCATCCCTGTTTCTTCTTCTCTTACTATCAAAGCTATTCATCAAGAATCAGCAACATTAACGGGCATGGGTCCCTTTGAAGTAAAATATTCCGGAGGTAAACTAGGTTCCCATTCGGATCTCCTGGCGGAACCTACTTCGAAGAGATTGAAACGCGTATGTATTCAGTACCAGCGATGGCGAGGCATGACAGAATCTCTGACCAGAGAGTTGTTTATCGTTGCTAGTCTGCGCTTGACTGCGTGAGAGTTCAGTTGCGAGTTGTACTCAGTCGGAGTTGTGTGTGAGGAGTCGGCGGGCGTCGACATGGGTCTCTGGTCAAGGTTCGGGACGAGGTATATTGTTAAATAAGGTAATGAAGCAGCATTGCGCTCAGCCAATAACATCTGTTAATTGTAATTAAGTTGTTCAAGAAATGCCCCAATAATAATTTTGTTTTCAAAGCAATCGTTTTTAAGAAAAGAATCATTCCAATTGAAACAATATTTCCTATGTTTTTCCTCCCAGAATCAATTTATCAGATTAATTATTGCACAGGGCCTAAGGTCAGCGATGCTGCCCTATTATTGTGGGTTTAATGATTAATCTTGATTTCTTAATTTTTGTGTCGAGTTTACATTTGGGTCAGTATTATTCTATAATTTTTGTGGGGACCAAGCATTTGGCTCATTTTCATTATCATTGAGTTTTCTTTTATTTTTGCTGGGAAGTCACACTTGGGGTCTATTCACATTAACATTTGTATTGTCTTGCAAATATTTGCTGGGAGGTTACGTTTAGCACGATGCCCATTTACATTTAATTATTGTCTTTTCAAAATTCTGCGGGGAGGTTACACTTGGCGACATCCGGACCAGGATCGTATTTCTTTGGGAATCTTCTGAAAAGTAGTCAGATCTGCTCTTATTTACTAAAATATAATTAGCATTTGGCGCAACGCCTTTACTAAGTTTGTGACTTTCTTTCCTCAGATCATCGGCAATTCGTTGCTCTTTGTTGTATTTGTATTTGTTGGATTTTGCATTGTGTTTGTTTCATTTGTGAATAATTGTGACTTGTGTAAAAATGCCGCGAAAAACTATTAATAGTACATCGCGAGGTATAATGAGTGAAATAACCGAATTAAACAACTTGACCGATGGTAATTGTGACACGCAATGTAATGATGACAATCAGTGTGTACCGACCACCAATGTTGATTTTGATCTAAGTTATGAACAGACGAATTCAATTGCGTCGTCTGTTAATTTAACGACAATTGATGACGCGGGGCGTTCTGTTGCAATGAGCGCTGCCCGGCTTAACACAACCGGTTTGCAAAATTCACGTGACGAACAGACAAATTTGTCTAATGAAAATGAACAGTGTAATCAGAGTACAACAGATTTATTTAATTCCGAGGTAGTGACTAACAGTGCGCATCCGATAGGCAAGCCTTTCGGTGAATCACGGAATGACCAAATGGTCACACAAAACGTAATAATTGCAGGTACGCCATCACACAGCACGAAGAATAGAGCCGGTAATTTTGGCTTGGATCAAGTTATGGCATTTTTACGACAAATGGATGAAAAACAGAATGAAAAACAAGACAAACTTAGTGAAAAATTAGACAACAATTCCAGACAGTTAAATGAAAAATTAGACAACAATTCCAGACAGCTGTGTGAACAGATTAGAGCCGTTGCCGCACAATGTCATGATACTAAGGAACAATTACGCGAGGAAATTGAGGCTTGTGCTAGGAAAAGTAGCGAAGAAATTAGATCTGTTGCTCAAAAATGAAGGGAAATGCAAACAGCTACAACAGAAACACTTAGAGACGAAATTAGCTAAACAATGCTCTGAAAAAGCTGCACAATTACGAGACGAGTTTAAACTAATGACAGCAGAACTTTCGCGCACAATGGATGCAAAGATAGACGCGAAATTCGACCAACAGAACACTCAGATTGACGAACGTTTTAATCACCACATACAAAACAGTGATACACGTTTCCGCAAATTTATACAGGATCAAAATAAAGTAAAACGACAAGTAATGGAAACAATCACAGCACAGAGACAAGAAGACAAACGTAAATTGTTCGCGAAGGCAGAAACATATGTGGACAGCAATATTGCTGCAGTGTCCGATGAAATTAATACCATCAAACAATCGAACACAGAATTACGTGACGAAATTTCCGATCTTAAATCGAAAACAGACACATACACAACAGATTTTCAAACAGTGACCGACAGACTCGAACCATTAGAACTAACACAGGATTCCGATGTCGTCAAAGCTGACGTTAAAAAACTGAACGAAACCACACGTAAAATGCAAAAACAGATTAATGCCTGTGACACTAAAACCGATGATCAGGTAAAAATACTGACTGAAAAATGTGATGAATTGGCCAGTCATATTGATATTATTGAAAGTAATAATGACAACAAATCAGACGATACTGCACCGATTTCGTTTAACCAAACACCTGAATTCCAAAATTTACAGCAGACAATCAATGAGATTGATTCATCTAATAATACATTACGTAGAAAGTTGTCAAGTTTACAGCAAGAAGTAACAGAGATGAAAAATATTTCAGTTAATAACACATCACAACAGACGCCACTTTGCGAACATTTGTCAGACTCACGCAGCGCGTATAATTTGGGTAATATACAGAGAATACGCAACTTAGATTCTGAACAGACACAAACAAATAGATTCTCTTACAATCCTGAACCTGTTCCATCATACAGAGACGATAATTTTGATTACAAACATTTTCTGTCAGTGAGAAAATTTAAAGTGTTTAAAAATGACAGAACACAGATTCACCCACTGGATTGGATACAACAATTTAGCTTTGCTTTTCCACCGACTTGGCCCGTAACACATAAACTCGAATTTATTTGTAGTTTTTTGGAAGGCGAACCGGCAACTCGTATGAGACCGATCGCGAGACAATGTTACTCGGTAGAAGAGTTTCAGAACGCTTTTCTGTCAGCGTATTGGTCGAAGACGACACAGCGCGGAATTAAAGATCAGTTAATTAGTTTACCAAATTATGAGAACTCCAATTTTCCCAGTGTGACGCAATTTTTTGAGCATATGGTACAACAAAACCAGTACTTAAGTGAACCATATAGTGAATCTGCACTCATTCAATTATGTATTTCTAAATTACCACGATCATTAAGAGTGTCACTTTTAACGGGACAGCAAAAAGAAAATATTTCGGCATTCAGGGATCTGTTGCAGCTTTTAGAAGTGCAGCAATCAGATTATTCCTTCGTGAACAAAAATTTTTCATGTAACAACCAAGGCCAACAAACTTACAGTAATTACGATCAACCACACAATTTCAATAGCAAAGCTAATAGACGCTTCAGGAACGACAACCACCAGAACTTTAATAGCAGACAAAATTTTGATTAGCAGTATCGACAAAATTATCAGCAGGAACTGGAACCACATTTTAGTAACAATAGAGGTTTTTCACAACAACAGCAACAAAACCAGCCAGTTAGCATACCTAACCAACAATGTAATGCACAAGGTCAACCTAACTTTAATGTTTCGCCGCGTGGACGTATAGTCCCTGGTACAACAAATAGTAACGCACGGCAGCAAAGAAACAACTACGTACAAAAAACACAGTATTTCAATTCCTATCGCAATGCACCGTATAGGAATGACTATTACGACAGACGTAAAAACAATGAGCACAATTATCAGCGTACGTATAATAACAGTCGGTCTTACGAGCAGCAAAATGATCAGCAACGACATATTCTCATGAATGAACCCGACAGTAGGTATCATCCAGAGCGTAAAACGTCTGGAAGAAATAATAGAACAGTTCAAATAGTAGAAATGCCACAACATCCTCCAGAAAATAGTAACACGTCAGATAGAATCTGACTAGATACTGTGGAGGTCGCATCTTCCAGTAACACAAGCACTACCTTTGACACGCAGAATGTTGTTCACGAAAATGTTATTACTTTTGACGACATCCGAGACACTCTTTTACAGGAAAGACCAGTTGTTCAAAAAACTATTTCACATCCTGTCATCGAAATTAAAATTGGTTCATCGAAATTTTCACCAGTAATCGATTCCGGATCACCTATGTCAGTAATAAATGAAGAAACTTTTAACGAGTGTAACAAAGAGAATACCTATCCCATATTACCATTAGGCAAAACGAAAGTGAAAGGAGCAGTGTCGAGTAAAGGAGTAGACGTTAAATTACAGACACATTTATCATTTTGTATTGCAGATCATACTTTTCACTCAAATTTTTGGATTGTTCCTTTATTGACAACAGACGTTATTTTAGGTACTAATTTTCTGGTGCAACACGACGCAGTTATTGATTTTCAAAATTCCTATTTAATGCTAAAGGATGAAAATGTACAACTGGCTTTAGAATTTCAGCACTCTTTATCTGCGGAAGAACAAACAATTAATCGTACTGAGGTCATTTCCGCATCACGTAACATAGACTGTAATTCCACATTGTTCACAGATACGTACGTACATAACTATAATACTCCAGACGAAGCTGACTATGATGTAATGCAGATGATTTCTGATAACGTTAAGCAGAGCTGTGCAAATACAGACGACGAACGCACGCAACTACACAAAATTCTTTTACAGCAAGCTCCAGTTTTTGACAACATTCCTGGTACTATGTCCGGTTTTATGTATGAATTTCAAGTCAAACAGCACGACACATTTAAAGCAAAGCATTATCCCATTCCATATATCCACAGAGAACAAAAGAAAGAATTGCAGGATATGCTCGACCAAGGAATTATTGAACCGGCAGTTAGTCCGTGCATAAACCCGCTACATATTGTCAAGAAAAAGGATGGCTCACTTCGCCTTGTATTTGATTCGCGTCACATTAATGACATTATTATTAATGAAACAGATCGACCACAGACACTAGAATAACTACTACAGAAATTTCATGGTACGGCTATTTATTCCACACTAGATTTGAAATCGGGAGACTAATGACCTCAGAAGTTGAGTCCCATAGTGCTCAGAGCCATTTGAACCATTTGAAATCGGGATTTTGGCAAATTCAGCTTCATCCGAATTGCAGAAAGTATACAGCTTTTCTCTGTTTCGGTGACTGTTATCAATTTTGTAAATTACCATTCGGTTTAACTATTTCTTCTGCAGCTTTTATTCGCGGTTTGAACACAATACTTCCGACAGAGCTTAAAGACAGAATTACGACGTACGTAGACGACATTCTTATCGCAGAAGCTAACTGGTCTGAACACAATATGATTCTTGAACGACTGTTGCAAACTTTTCGCGCACAAGGACTCACAGTTAATCTCAGTAAATCGCACTTTGGCAAAACTTCTATAAAATTTCTTGGACACGTAATTTCAGCAGAAGGCATTGCGCCTGATCCGGAAAAACTTCAAGCTTTACGTGACATTACTGTTCCTACAACGAAGAAGCAACTACGCAGTTTTTTGGGTTTAATTAACTTTTTTCGTAAATTTATTCATCACTCTGCTTTAGACACACCTAGATTATGCCAATTGACAGCTAAAAACACTATTTGGTCCTGGGATAAGCAAGCACATTCTGAATTTATGAACCTGAAACATGCTTTGTTGAATGCACCACTTTTATCGCACCCAGATCTTACCAGAAATTTTTCCACTGCCGCCGACAGTTCCAACACCGCTTTTGGCGTACATATTTTTCAGGAAATTGAAGAAGATGGCTCAACAATAATTAAAAACATCGCATTTGCAAGCCGCATTCTGTCACCTGCTGAACGAAATTATTCTGTTACAGAACTGGAAACGTTATGTGTTGTATGGGCTTTTACGAGATTTAGGCATTTTCTTTATGGAAGACACACCACCGTTTACACAGATCACAGAGCGATACAATTTTTACTTTCAGCTAAATTTTCACACGACAGATTAAGCAGATGGAAGCTTTATTTACAGGAATTTAATTTCACAATTGTTCACATTCCCGGCACACAAAATGTTGTAGCAGACGCACAATCTCGTTCTCTCAGCAACAATCAGCAAGGCATCGCAACCAACTTCTGTAAAGCAAATTTCAGCGTGATGTACATTCAACAAGTTGCATTCGAAAATTTTATTTCGTCATCATTACAGGACATAGCACAAGAGCAGAGTAGAGACAACGTATGGAAAGAAATTAAACACCTCTGGCAAGATAGGAATAATGTTACGATTAGAAACCATTACACTGTACGCAATGACATTCTGTTTCGCCGTTCTCATCCTGACAGCAACAATTGGTTATTATGCATTCCTGACGAACTGGTTAACAAATTAATATGGTATACTCATTTAAGTTACGCACATTACGGAGCTAGAAAATGTTTTCTTATACTGAGACAGAACTGTTATTTTGCCAACATGGAGAAACGTATACGACGAGTTTTAGCGTAATGTAAAATCTGCCAGAAAGCTAAGTCAGACACAACTTCACATATTCCTCCATTACATCCAATTGTACCTGTTAAATTAAGACATATGGCCGCTGTAGACATTTTTGGTCCGATTCCCAGAACTAATAGAGGTCTTTGCTACACCTTTGTCGCTGTTGAACTCACTTCAAAATTTGTAACTTTCACTCTGTTACGCAAAGCTACTGCTAAAACCGCTTCGAAAGCATTTGTAAAGCATTTTCTATTTCATGTAGGGCATGTGTTGAAAGTAATTTCCGATAATGGATCACAATTTCGTTCTGCTATATGGACACGCATGTTACGAGCTAGAAACATTTCTCCGATCTATATATCCAAGTACCATGCTTCTTCGAACCCTTGTGAACGATTAATGAAAGAAATTGGTAAACTGTGTAGAATTTACTGCCATAAAAAACATATTGATTGGGACACACACATACGCTCATTCCAGGATGTAATTAATTCCATACCAAATGAATCCACTGTGCTATCTCCGTCTGTTATACGGAAAAATGTTGAACCACCTAACAAAATTACAGAATTAGTAAACTTTCCTACATCTCGTCGATTACGACACCACGAAATAATCGACATTGCGCTGAACAACATCAAACGTGCCGCAGAGCGCCGGAGAAGACAACAAAAACAGGTTTGTACACGCCGTGACTTTCACATTGGACAGAAAATATTAGTACGTACACACTATTTATCCAACAAAGGAAAAGGTAGGTGCAGTAAATTTGAACTTCTCTATGCAGGTCCATATCGGATTCGCAGCATTCCTCACCCCAATGTTGTACACGTCGAAACTTTGAGAACCAGAAAATCCAAAGGCACTCACCACTGGTCAAACATGAAACCTTTTATTGAATGAAGACACTTTATGATTTAACATGCTATAATGCCATTTTGCTAGTTTTATGATCACTTATGCAATTATATTCACATAACTAATTACCAATGATTATCGTATTTTTTCTTGGCAAATGCCCGGCAAGGTAAGGTTAGCAGGTTGCTCTTCTTGTCGTTACATATCAGACTGTGCACATTTTTTCCAGAGAAACTTACGTATCTTATGAATAATTATGCAATGCTATCTAGTGACATATTAATTTTATTAAATTTTCTCTCCATTAAAGTCTTCAATTCTCGCCTCTATTAACTACACAACATACAAGCTGAACACAACGAACGTCACATTTTTTGTCTTTCTTAGGTATATACGATTGTTTCATGTTTTGTTTGTATGCACTATGAAATAGTTAAGATATAGCAAACACCAGTTGACTTTGACATTTTGCCTTATGTTATCTCAACATCGTGACTACTTTACTGTTACATTGTGATGCACTGAGTACATTTTTGCCTCTGAACACTATATAAGTTTTTCACATATTACGTTTTTTGTCATGTTATGCTGTATGCTTAATTATGTTACCATAAACCAGTCATTATTTAGTGAGTATATGATGTAAATGCAAGATATTAATCTTTGTTCATCAATTTCAGAAAGAAATGATGCGTGAAAGAAATAAATTAAACAAAATGGGAATTTCACCTTCGGAATAAACGAAAGAGAATGCAATACTTCATGATGAAGAGTAAATGGATCAGAATTAACAAGCATTAACAAGAATATACTATACACATCGTAGAATAGCAGCCTTAACTATTTTTTTCTTTCAGAATACGAGGCGATTGATGCAGGCCGACAGACAGAACTACACATCTTAGTTTTAGTGATGGAGTATACTAGAGATAAGGGATAGTTGTATAATGAGTAATGAAGTGATTTTTTGCAGATGATAATGAATGCTGATGAATAATGATGAAGAATATGCTACTATGGATAATGAAGTTTTTCTTTACAGATGAGGATAATGTGGAAGTTATGTATTCATGCTATGTAGTTATTTAACTATTTGTTGCAGTTCGCTTTGACAGCAGGTGTTATATTGTATAGTATAATGACTGAAGGTTTTGGAAAGGACAGCTATGGAACACATCTTTATACACATTTCACTACCTGTTAATTCGAAGTTCACTACTTTTCAGCATAAAATGCGTTTCTTCTTTCAGCTTAATAATCCATTTTTAATATATTTTTGCAGGAGAAATTATTTATGAAATTAATGTGCTATAAGCAGTTGTTCATTAAATCTATGTCATTTATGAATGTGATTACATATACTCTATTTGTTTCATAACCTTGCTACAGCTGACTCATGACGAATGACGTTACACATTTTCATTTACAGGAACAACCCAGAAGCAAATTTTTTTTCTTCTTGCTTTCCCCTATAATTACCCAAAGCAATGCATTGCTAACAAAAAAATGTATTACCAGTCCCAAATAACGATACCAGTTTAAGAGAGTTCTGCGTAATACTGATTAGCTCTGAATAGTATGTCACTTGAATAATGAATGCTACTGATTACTGTATTGGGATGACCAGTGATTAATTAATAATGCTTTGTAACTGGGAAGTGAATGCTACTGATTACTGTATTGAGATGACCAATGATTAATTAATAATGCTTTGTAACTGGGAAATGAATGCTACTGATTACTGTATTGGGATGACCAATGATTAATAATCAACATTAATCTGTAATACAATGTTATTGACTACCTCATGTTTTAAGTAATGACCTCTGATGATTTGTAATTAGGGAATGAATGCCAATGTTCTCTGTAAAACGAATGACTTCTATGATTCGTAATTAGAGAATGAGTGCCAATGTTCTCTGTAAAACAATTAATGAACATTTTTCTGTAATACTACGTACATGGTACAGAAATGTTCAATAACTGGGCTATGACTGCCGCAAACTACTAATGTAATTCCCAATGAAGACCAGTATGTGACTTAATGTCCTTCACCTTCTGACCTAACTACCCTGAATTACTGCAATATCCATTTGTCCTGTATATCCTCTTGATCATGGAGCACTATATTTGGTTTTTGCACTAATTCTACGTCGGTGTGCCTTGTAAGAGCATGGTGTTGACACGACATGCTGTCCACCACCGTGAGTGATGGAGACGTTATTATGGTCCCACTGTTTGGTGTACCTGATGTACTGCCAAAATGATAACATGGAATATTACAACGACATTTCAGTGTCTTGGCTACGCTGATAAACACTTCTGGCAAAAGAACTTCAGATTGTCTCACTTGGTGTTATACTTCTGTGGAAAGATATGGACTTTCAGTGCAGCTGCATGCAACCTAAAGTGCTACAACCATGATGCAATCCTTCCCTTTCCTATCCTAATTCTTGTAACATAGTGAAAATCATTTTTTTTTTTTTGCTAACATCATTTGTATTCATGGCCTACACATTTTTTCGATATATTCTGAACTACAGTGCATGTGCACTTTTATCATTTTTCTAACATGATTTCTACTTATTGTATATACATTTTGTGATTTGCTGATATATTCTGAACTACAGTGCATGTGCACTTATGTCACTTGTCAACATGATCTTTTTGCCATTATGTTTATTTGTTGTGAAAATGCTAAAGAGTTTTTCAGTGCGTGTGCACTTATGTCATTTGTTAATATGTTTTGTACTCACATTTTGTTATTGTCTAATATGTTTTGTACTCGGTGTATGTGCACCACATTTACTTCATGTTCTACATCTGTATATTCTGTGATTGTAAAGTTAATTAGTCAAGAAAAAATTTGTTGCTCATGGCAAGTCCAAATGACTCACCATCGCTGCCAAATTTTTGCCCCCCCCCCCCCCCCCAGTGGAGGGTTATGAAACACGTATGTATTCAGTACCAGCGATGGCGAGGCATGACAGAATCTCTGACCAGAGAGTTGTTTATCGTTGCTAGTCTGCGCTTGACTACGCGAGAGTTCAGTTGCGAGTTGTACTCAGTCGGAGTTGTGTGTGAGGAGTCGGCGGGCGTCGACATGGGTCTCTGGTCAAGGTTCGGGACGAGGTATATTGTTAAATAAGGTAATGAAGCAGCATTGCGCTCAGCCAATAACATCTGTTAATTGTAATTAAGTTGTTCAAGAAATGCCCCAATAATAATTTTGTTTTCAAAGCAATCGTTTTTAAGAAAAGAATCATTCCAATTGAAACAATATTTCCTATGTCTTTCCTCCCAGAATCAATTTATCGGATTAATTATTGCACAGGGCCCAAGGTCAGTGATGCTGCCCTATTATTGTGGGTTTAATGATTAATCTTGATTTCTTAATTTTTGTGTCGAGTTTACATTTGGGTCAGTATTACTCTATAATTTTTGTGGGGACCAAACATTTGGCTCGTTTTCATTATCATTGAGTTTTCTTTTATTTTTGCTGGGAAATCACACTTGGGGTCTATTCACATTAACATTTGTATTGTCTTGCAAATATTTGCTGGGAGGTTACGTTTAGCACGATGCCCATTTACATTTAATTATTGTCTTTTCAAAATTTTGCGGGGAGGTTACAAGATTCAGGCCGAAAGGAACTTTCAGGTTGGGAACATGGAACGTTAAAAGTTAGAACAGGCCAGGAACGTTCCAGACATTATTAGACGATGTGCATCTTCAGGTTTTGGCGGCGCAAAGACTGTTCTATTAAGTTTCGGGTGTGCAGCCGCAAGAAATCTCCTTCTTCTTCTAATATTTCGGCTGTATAGCGTTCAGCAATCTTTAGAGTGAGCCGCAAGACTGCCGCTCCAGTTTTTTTTTCTTTATTGTTATTTTCAAACCTGTTAACAGGCAGGCCAGCAGCAGCATGCTACGCCGCTCTTTGGCCTCAGAGAACACACAAGATACAAATGAAGACATCGAGAGAAAAAACATGGTGGACATAGAAATGGAGACAAACACTTTTTCAAAATACAGGGAGCTGTTCACGGGCGGAGAGTCCAAGATAAAATTTGTTCAGACACTTGGACAGAGACGAATATTGTCACACATGAACGTAGGTGCACAAAAACGAATAACACTGAACCACTTAAGCACAAAACGATGACACACACAGAACACGAGGTGTTGATCTCCGGCGCGCGAATGTTCACTAACCGTGTACGAGTCCGGGGACCTGCCAAAAGAGGAGGACGGGGGGTGGGAGAGGGAGAGGGGAGTGCAGATGCCAAGGGCAGGGGAGATAGGGGGAAGGGAGGGAGGGGGAGGGGAAGCCTGGGGGAAGAGGGGTGGAGGGAGGGGATGGGGGAAAAGGAAAGAGAAGGGAAGGGAAGAGAAGGGAGGGAGGGTGCCTAAAGGAAAGGACACAGGAAGTGGGGGGGAGCATCAAAGTTGATAGGAGGGGTAGATGGAGGGGAGGAGGACAACATCAGGGAGGGGAAGCTGGCGGAAACCACCTTGGGAGAGGGTAAGGAGGGTGGAGAGATGGAGACTGGGTGGGACGTGGGAATACAGGCACGGCAGCGGGCAGGGGTGGGAGAGGATTGGTGAGACAAGCGGGTGAGGAGGATCGAGTTTGTGGGAGATGTACAGGATCCGTATCCTTTCAAGGAAGAGGAGGAGGTGGGGGAAGGGGAGGAGATCATACAGGATCCGCGTAGGGGAGGGGAGACGGATGCGATAGGCGAGGCGGAGAACATGGCGTTCAAGGATTTGGAAGGATTTATAAAAGGTAGGGGGGGGGGGCGGAGATCCAGGCCGGATCTGCGTAACAAAGGATAGGGCGGATGAGGGATTTATAGGTGTGGAGGATGGTGGAGGGGTCCAGACCCCACGTACGGCTGGAAAGGAGCTTGAGGAGGCGGAGTCAGGAGCGTGCCTTGCCTTGGATTGTCCGGAGATGGGGAGTCCAGGAGAGGCGACGGTCGAGGGTGACGCCAAGGTACTTAAGGGTGGGAGTGAGGGCGATAAGACGGCCATAGATGGTGAGATAGAAATCAAGGAGGCGGAAGGAAGGGGTGGTTTTGCCTACAATGATCGCCTGGGTTTTGGAGGGATTGACCTTGAGCAACCACTGGTTGCACCAAGCGGTGAGCCGTCAAGATGAGATTGGAGAAGGTGTTGGGAGAGCCGGCCGAAGTGGCCGTGCGGTTAAAGGCGCTGCAGTCTGGAACTGCAAGACCGCTACGGTCGCAGGTTCGAATCCTGCCTCGGGCATGGATGTTTGTGATGTCCTTAGGTTAGTTAGGTTTAACTAGTTCTAAGTTCTAGGGGACTAATGACCTCAGCAGTTGAGTCCCATAGTGCTCAGAGCCATTTTTTTTTGGTGTTGGGAGCGCTGCAGGGTGGGGGCAAGGGCAAGGAAGGCGGTGTCATCGGCAAACTGGAGGAGGTGGACGGGGGGTGACGGCGGCGGCAAGTCCGCCGTATACAAAAGGTACAGAAGGGGGGAGAGGACGGAGCCTTGAGGCACACTGGCCGAGGGGAAAAAGGTGTAGGAGGCGGTGTTATGGATGGTGACGTAGGAAGGACGGTGGGAGAGAAAGGAGCCGATCAGACGGACGTAGTTAATGGGAAGGGCGAAGGTTTGGAGCTTGAAGAGGAGACCGGAATGCCATACGCGGTCATAAGCTCGTTCGAGGTCCAGGGAGAGGAAGATTGCGGAGCGACGGGAATTAAGCTGGTCGGAAAGGAGATGAGTGAGGGGAAGGAGAAGATCGTCGGAAGGGAAGGACAGCCGAAAGGCACACTGGGTAACGGAAAGGAGGCGGTGCTGGCGGAGATGCTGGTGGATGCGGCGGGTGAGGATAGATTCCAGGACCTTGCTGAAGACCGAGGTAAGGCTGATGGGACGGTAGGAGGAGACGGCGGACGGCGGTTTGCCAGGTTTAAGGAACATCAGGATACGGGAGGCGCCGCTCCAGTGCTCGCTTCGTCCCTTTATACTCGTGTACCGCGCGACTGCGCATGCGGCCACAGATGCAAATGCGCCAGAGACGTTGGTCGGCGGCAGAGACATGCATAATGCGCGAGTTGTATCTATGACTCCGCAGTTGATCTGTGTTGGCATATCGATATATCATTGTGAGCTGCACTGTGACGACGTCTTTGTGAGTTTATTACAGCAAGTGCCGGATTCCATGATTTATCAAGATTGAAACCACTATCTCTATTAATTAAATTCGTCGTCAAGCGAATTTCAATCGCCTCCTTCACTATCGAGTCCCAAAAGGACTCAGTATGGTCACAGTATGTTGAATGAAAACGTCAAAATTTTGGCAACTACATCATCCTTTTGGGACTCGATAGTGAAGGAGGCGATTGAAATTCGCTTGACGACGAATTTAATTAATAGAGATAGTGGTTTCAATCTTGATAAATCATGGAATCCGGCACTTGCTGTAATAAACTCACAAAGACGTCGTCACAGTGCAGCTCACAATGATATATCGATATGCCAACACAGATCAACTGCGGAGTCATAGATACAACTCGCGCATTATGCACGTCTCTGCCGCCGACCAACGTCTCTGGCACATTTGCATCTGTGGCCGCATGCGCAGTCGCGCGGTACACGAATATAAAGGGACGAAGCGAGCACTGGAGCGGCAGTCTTGCGGCTCACTCTGAAGATGGCTGAACGTTATACAGCCGAAATATTAGAAGAAGAAGGAGATTTCTTGCGGCTGCACACCCGAAACTTCATGGGACATTATTAGACGAATTAGATAGTTACGATGTAGACATTACAGTTATTTGAGAAACTCTGTGGCAGGGGGAGGGTAGCATAAAGAGGGGTAACTATACATTTTTCTATGGAGGTGCGGAAGCTCACAGTTTCGGAACAGGTTTCGGAGTACAGAGAAAAGTGTTTCACGCAATCAGAGATATAAGGTTCATTAGTGACCGACTATCACTTATAGTGTTGTCCGGCAGGTGGAATAGACTAGTAGTAATTAATGTACACGCACCAACTGAGGACACTGAAGAGGTTGTTAAAGACGGCTTTTATGAAGAACTAGATCAACTGTGGGATGAGTTCTCCTCGTACGATACAAAATTAATCATAGGTGATTTTAATGCAAAGATAGGAAGGAGGAAGCATTCCGGCCTACAATTGGGAAAGAAAGTTTGCATAACATTTCGAATGATGATAACTCAAGGGTGGTTAATTTTGCTGTTTCAAAAGACACGATTGTTGAGAGCACATATTTTAAAAGGAAGGACATTAACAAAGCAACTTGGGTCTCTCCGGGTGGACACACCCGAAACCAAATTGATCATGTTCTTGTAGATTGGAGATGGAACACTAGTATAGAAAACGTTAGGACTTTCAGGGGAGCAGACTGCGATTCTGATCAGTTTCTTGTAGTTGCCAAGGTTCACCAACGGTTATCTACAGCAACATCAAGGTGTCACAGTGCAGAACTTGTTAGGTTCGACACTGACAAGCTAAATGATGAAAACTTTAGAAGAAGGTACATGATAGAAATTTCAAATAGGTTTGATGCTCTCAGGACACAGGAAGATCAAGACGAGGATGTAAATAAACAGTGTATCACTGTGAGGAATAATATCAAAGAGGCAGCGAAGGTCACAACAGGTACAATTAAGAAGAACAGGAGGAAACCGTGGTTTGATGAGGAATGCAAGAAATTGGTAGAGGAAAGGAGAAAAGCGCGATTAGATTGGGATAGAATGGGAGACAGAACACGAGAGGAGTTCTTGAACATGAGAAGGGAAGTTGGTCGTAGGCTATGAGCAAAGAAGAGGAATTATTTGAACAAACAAATTAAAAAAATGGAAACAAACAGTAAAACAAAAAACATTAGGGAACTTTACCTAGACATAAATGGGTATAGGAAGGGGTTCAAGGCTAGGACAAATGCACTTCGAGGGGATGCCGGGGGAATACTGACAGACTCCAGTGCTATATCAAGTAAATGGCGGACGTATTTTGAGCATCTATTAAATGTACACCAGGAAGCAGGAAATGAGCAGGCGTACGAAATACATACACCAGAACCCTAGATTCCTGAGCCAACGTTAAAGGAAGTAAGAGATGCAATCAACAAATTGAAAAACTTTAAAGCACCAGGATCAGATTGCATAACTGCAGAATTAGTTAAAAATGGGGGACAGAAATTGGTGGAAGTAGTTCACAAAGTGATAACTAAAGTATGGAACTCAGAGATGATACCTGAACAGTGGCAGGAGTCGATTCTGATCCCAGTTTTTAAGATGGGCGACAAAATGTATTGTAGTAGTTATAGAGGGATATCGCTATTACCAGTATGTTCCAAATTTTTCTCGAATATTCTGCTAAGCAGGCTTACACTATATGCAGATCAAATTGTGGGGGATTAACAAGCTGGCTTTCGGAGGAACATATCAACTATAGGCCAAATATTCACCCTGCGTTAAATTTTGGAAAAGAAATGGGAATACAATAAACCAGTTAATAATCTTTTCATAGATTTTACAAAAGCATATTATTCAGTATTGCAATCAAAATTGTACAGAATTCTTTTGGAACTTGGAATACCAAAGAAGTATGTTAGACTTATAGAAGCGAGTTTGAAAAACACGAAAGGTAGAGTACGCGTGGGGAAATTGGAGTCAGAAGAATTTGTAATAAAGAACGGACTTAAGCAGGGAGATGACCTGTCTCCGCTACTTTTTAACTTAGTGCTAGAATATATTGTACGAATGGCAGCAGATAAGTCAGAGGGTGTGGAGTGAAATGGAAATATTAAGATATTAGGATATCCAGATGATCTAAACATCATTAGCGATAGGAAAAAATCTGTAACAGCAAATGCGAATGCCTAAATCAAGGGTAGTGAAGATGTAGGTCTAAGGATAAGTGAAAAAACTAAATACCTGGTTACTACTAGAATGCCAACGGCAGTAGATCAGGAAATGTTAAGAGTTGGAGACATGCAGTTTGAAAAAGTGAACACATTTAAGTATCTAGGCGTGGACATCACTTCGAGAAATGAGATTGAATCCGAACTGAAGAAGTGATTACGGGTGGGAAATGTGTGCTACAACTCACTGAATAGATTACTTTCATCACGGATATTGTCTAGGAATTTAAAGATTAGTATACACAAAATTATTATTCTACTAGTTATGCTGTATGGGTGTGAGACTTGGTCTCTCACTGTGCAAAATGAAAAGCCGTTTTGAGTATTTGAAAACAAAATTTTGAGAAAGATTTTCGGAGCAAAAAAGGATGACATTAGCGGAGAGTGGCGAAAACTGCATAACGAAGAGGTTCACGAACTCTATTCAAGCCCTGACATAATCAGTATTATTAAATCACGTAGGCTGCGATGGGCGGATCACGTAGCTCGAATGGATGAGGGCAGGGCAGCGCGCAGAGTACTGGTAGGGCACTTAGAGGGAAAACGTCCAGTGGGGAGACCCAGGCGTAGATGGGAGGACAATGTGAAGGCTGATTTGGGGAGCCTAGGTATTGAAGGTGAATGGAAGGAAATAGCCCAAGATAAGGACAGATGGCGAAAATACGTTACTGCAGTAATGGACTCTCGAGTCCGGTATGACCAGTGAGTTAGAGTGAATACGTATATCCCATAGAAGGTTGATCTCTGCACCTTCAGGACACTCATTTTCTGTCGCACTCCTGATGCACATGGCGACTCGTTGGCAGTTAATATTTTTCCTGTCATGATTGTTAACACAACTCTTTCAAATCAGCCTTGCGAAAGATTGAAGTTGCAACGTCGCACTCAAGGCGCACATTGTGAGATACACTGAAGAGCCAAAGGAACTGGTACCACTGCCTAATGTTGTGTAAGGTTCACGCGAGCACGCAGAAGTGCCGCAACACGGCGTGGGATGCACTCGACTAATGTCTGAAGTAGTGCTGGAGGGAACTGACACCATGAATCCTGCAGGGCTGTCCATAAATCCTAAAGAGTACGAGGAGGTGGGTATATTTCCTGAACAACACGTTGCAGGGCATCCCAGATATGCTCAATAACGTTTGTGTCTGGGGAGTTTGGAGGCCAGCGGAAGTGTTCAAACTCAGAAGAGTTCCCTGGAGCCACTCTGCAGCAATTCTGGAAGTGTGGGGTGTCGCATTGCACTGCTGGAATTGCTCAAGTCCGTCGGAATGCACAATGGGCATGAATGGATGCAGGTGATCAGACAGGATGCTTACGTACGTGTCACCTGTCAACAATACACGTATTTAAAATATGTTACGACACTCTCACCCTCCCCCTGCACGATGGAGGACTGGGCAGGTTAATGTGCGGCCACGGTCAGCTGTTTTCTGTATGAGCAATATGTGGAAATGTCTGCTCAGCCAGCACGTCTCCGTAGCGGGTCGTCTGCTGGGAGTTGTGATGCCGGTCTCTCACGACCTGCCAATGTCGGTGGCACACGTCGCGACACAGCTCTCCCGCGTATCGACATTTATTCTCGAATACAGCCATGTGATATCGGATCTCCCTTGCAATGCGCCCACTGAAGGCAAGAGACTTTAACACCACCCTCCTGTGGGCGGTTCCGAGTAACGTGGTAGAAACCGAGTACCCGACTGTCCGCTGGCCACGAGTATGGAAAAAGATGTACCACCACTTTCTGCCCACCACAGTGCACACGTCTTGATATCGTGTCACCTACAAAAAATATGCGACGAGACACCCGGTTCCATTAACAGACTGGCCCCTTTGTTCTGACTGTCGCCTCCCGTACACTGATGAACATCGTTTCACACGCGTACCCTTGCCCGGCGTTTGGTGACTGACAGTAGATTTTAGCTTGTTACTTCTGTGTAACGCCTGACGTGACAGTCTCGCAACCTCCTCTGCCTGAATGACTATTACTTTCCTCCCGCAAAATGTCATGCGATTGCTCGGTTCGAGGGAATGGCCATTGATTATGTGTTTGGCGAAGAGGAAAAAGTGGAGTTGGGTCACTGGTGGTACCTGCAAAACGCCCACAACGCCCTCTAACACACACATCGAGGTACTGTACACTCTTCACAAATTATTTCGTTTACCCCTTCCTCCCCCCCCCCCCCCACCCCAGTTGAGGAGTGCCAGACTGAGGCAGAAGACGCCGATGGCAGCGCTTGAAGAGGGATAATTCATTTTTCATGGTTGGGTAAAAGTGGCGGTGCCAGTTAAGGGTAGCACTGATTTTTGATTCATTTTTTTGTTTGAAGATTAAACTTAGGCATGACTGGTAAATGAGAGGTTGTGGGATCCAGTCCTGGTAAAAAAGGAAAAAAGTGGCGGTAGTGTCTTTGGCTAGTGATCTGATCAAAACGTCATGGGCTCGCCATTCGAACCCAACCACTGCTTAACTTTTGAATGAAAATCATCAGCATAAGGAGTAATTTCTAGTCTGCCAACGGCCTTGTCAAGGAGGACGGAGGAGCGGACATAGGTGCAGGGCACTTTCTTGTCCTCGGGCTGGGAAACAACTCCTAAGGCGAAAGAAACAGCATGATAAACGGCATGAGAATGCAGAAGGCAATGGAAACCACTGCATTAGAGACACATAATGTGTATCCACATGACATATAATTGAAAAAAAAGTGTCATGACGAACTCTCCATCAGCAAAAGATTCCGCATTATTCTCCTATTGGGATCTCTGGTATGGGCTGCCGAGGAGGAAGTGGCCATGAGAAAACGAATAACCAAAGAACGGATAAAATTCAGCGAGTCAGAGCACGGAATGTCTGAAGTTTGAACTTAATAGATAACACAGAAAATCTAAAAAGGGTGTAACAACCGAACCACGAAAGGTTGCTAGAAAAAGAGGAGATCATCTGGGTATAGATCTTACCTGTAAGACTTTTAACTCAGGTAGAGATGTACAGTGCAAACCGCTTTCGTCAGCCTATGAAGAGGTCACAAGCAATGGGAAGCTGCTGATTTCTCGCTTACCGACTGCGAATCGGAGGTAAAAAGCGACGCAAACAGCCTCAAACGCCCTATGTAGAGGCCCTCAAACGCCAAGCGAGTTAGAGTTGGAGAGTTCCAGCGAACGACAGCAGCCACGGGTGAACGAGCCTACAATAGATGCCATGTATGAGAGCAGCCAGACGCAGATAACTTTTTGCACCAAGAAGGGATTGCAAAGCTTGCCTGTACGCACGTCTGAGCTACAGTTATTGTGTACATTTGTCTACATGTAACCATGTCTGCTTGTCACTTAAATTGTGACGATTACATGAATCTAAGGCTTCTATTAAGGCAATGGAATCTGGCACTTTCATGGTTCGTGGCCTGTAGTGTCATATATTACTGTGTACACCCGAATCCAAACAAAGTTACAGACCGGGGTGGCCAATTGTTTTCGTAACTGATAGGAGAATCTAGTAAGCATCTTCTATGTTTTTATAAACCCCCCTGTGCTCTTCTGCATGTTCATGCAAACACGCGAAGAAGCAATAAACCAGACCAGTAAGCCAACCCAGAGTTTCAAAAAAATGTGTGTGAAATCTTATGGTACTTAAATGCTAAGGTCATCAGTCCCTAAGCTTACACACTACTTAACCTAAATTATCCTAAGGACAAACACACACACCCATGCCCGAGGGAGGACTCGAACCTCCGCCAGGACCAGCTGCACAGTCCATGACAGCAGCGCCGTAAACCGCTCGGCTAATCCCGCGCGGCCCCAGAGTTTCATTTCACTGTCATTACCATACCTACCTCCTTTAGCCTGACATCCAAGTTTTTCTGTACTGTCTCTAACCACAGAGATCAGAGATTGAAGGTGTGTCGACTATGTGAACTTCAAAGGCATCCAGGGCCATTTTATCAGGTGAGAGCAGTGGGACAAGGGCCACGCCACCTCACTCTGCATTGCTACCAAATTTATCCAAGATGGCGGCTATAGATATGCCAATGTTGCTATAGATATGGCAATCATGGTGGGAAGTTCAAATTTTGGCAGAAGAATTGGTCAACTGGGCTACCTCCACCAAACTAACCCCCTCCCCTCCCCCCCTCCAATCACCTCCTCACCTCTCCCATCTGGAAACTGGCGGGCAAAAGGACTCAGTCTGTGCTGGGCTACTGGATAGGGCAGATGCAAGTATGCATTGTGTTATTTAAGCAATTTGAGTCGTCATAGACAGTAGCTCCATCCGGCGTGTTCACCATGAGGTCAGGAGTCCAACTGACCTAGTTCACAACACCGCCACCAGGGTGCACTGTCAGCTCTCCCCCTCTCCCCTCCTGTGATGTAATCTAAGATGGCGGTCAGGGGAAAACACAGAAAAAGGACTCACTCTGTGTCTAGCTGCTGGACTGGGGGGATGTACGTAATTGTTTACTGTGTTCAATCGATGAGATGGCTATGCTGGAGAAGGAGTATTTAACAGGTATGTTAGATGTAACCATGCATTGAGGACTGTGTCGATAGCAATGATATTTGGTGAAGATGAATACATTTCATGTAGGTATGAAGAAGGGGTTACTATATTTTCAACAATCTAGTTTCAACTACTCTTCAAGAACAACAGGCTACCCACTTTCACCATCCCAAGTACATGCACATGGGTCATTGTACATAGGAAATGTCTGAGGCTTTTTGGTAGATTAGCGAATAAGACAAGCAAATAATCTAGTACGAAATTTTTATTCACTTTTGCATCTACAGAAAAGAACTCTTTCCTTATTTTTGTTAGGCATAGTGTTAATATAGCCCAATTTAATTTTTAACTTTTAACTTAAATCCACATCTGAATCATCCGTTTCTTTCTCCAGCCAATAATTTGACATGTTCGCGAATATATATATCTAATTTCTTTCTGCAAACTACTTCTTTTATGGCTTTAACAATTAGTTTTGTTCCTTCTGGCAGTTCTTCTAGACGAGAGCATTCGGGGATTTTAATTTTTCGTCTTATTTCCTGCATGACATTGTTGTTATAACACTCCACATCTTCCTGGGTGTAGGCTGCCAGTTCTTCTGCTGCACATTCTTGTAGAATTTCGGTGCAGAACTTTAAGCTTACAACTTTTGCAAACGAGTTGGCATTAAAGGTTGTTATTCCGTTGGTTTTAAGCTCTGCAAATGGTTGTTCTGTTGCTAAGTTTATGACATCAAGCCCACCACATTTCGATATAATGTATCCATCCTTTTTAAGCAGTTACCAGAAGGAATAGAGTTTGATAAACAGATTTTTCGTGTGTCCTTCAACATAGTAAATGTGATCAATACGCTGTTTTCGGCCAGGACTCCAACATATGGCCACGTACCTCTGTTCTGTACACTAAATGCTATTACCTTGAATTCCCCAGTCGTACCAGATGTCTCCATACACTGTGTTTGAAGACATATGTAAATCTGGCCTGCACATCCGCAATAGCCTCTTCTTTTTCCATTCGCAGCCTATATTCTTTCTTTATGGCAGTTGCCTTCTCCATATACTACAGTTTTCTTTTCTTTAATTGATGTCTTCAATTTCTAGTTGCCTTTTCCGTGCACATAACACATTAACTGTACTTAAAGGTGTAATTTCTTTAATGGGGAATGGTTTAAGCCTGTGTGCTACATTTACTTTTTTCCTTAGAACTTGTGGAGTAACGCTGCTCGTGTCAATGAGTCACAATTCTGTAATATCTGTATCGGACGGTATTGTGGAGAACAATGTTCTAGACCGAGAAAAATAAGTTTTAACGTAACAGTTTTGTGTAATAGTTATATCGTCTTTATTGGAGTCAGAGTTAAGAACCTCCACGTAGTTTACAGGTAGATAATTAAACCTGTATGCAGACAGAACATAGCTCTTCTCGGTCTGGGGCATCTGGAAAACGTACTTGTATACTTGTCAATTTTCGGGTATTCTTATTAACCCAGCACACAAAATGCAGAACGTTATTAAAAACAACACAAGAGTTGTTCTGTATGTTATCCATTAATTGACGCCATGTGGAAGCCAGTGGCACACAGTAAAGTGAAGCACATTGTAAATACTGTTTGTTGGTGTCCACCATACGTAAACACACCTGCACATGATCGAATACACGATCCATTCTTTAGTTGTATGTTGTAGCCTCCAACCTGGTAATACCACGGTGCTTAGCAAAGGAAGATCTAGAAGTTCCTCGTAGTCGCATGTCTGGACACTTTATAAAATCTATAATGTGACTACCCATACCTTTGTTCACTCATGGACTTGTGATTTGACATACAAATTTCTTATATATCTTTACGGTTGGAGGTTAATCACGTTAGACAGTCTATTCCAATCGTCTTATCGTTGTCCACAATCACATTGCTGTTCCCCTGGTGATCTCCTTCCTTACCGAAGTCGTGGGTTGATATTAAGTAGTCGCACATCTTCATTTTGTTAAAAATTCCGGCGAAGTCTTACGTTATGTCCAAATACAAAAGGGAATAGTCGTCTGCACGTAGCTGTTGAAATATTCCAGGCAGCTCTTCCATTAGAACATCCATTTTAATGTCAGCTAATTCCACTACATATAGTATAACCACAGGATTTTTATATTGTCTCGAAATACACTCCTGGAAATTGAAATAAGAACACCGTGAATTCATTGTCCCAGGAAGGGGAAACTTTATTGACACATTCCTGGGGTCAGATACATCACATGATCACACTGACAGAACCACAGGCACATAGACACAGGCAACAGAGCATGCACAATGTCGGCACTAGTACAGTGTATATCCACCTTTCGCAGCAATGCAGGCTGCTATTCTCCCATGGAGACGATCGTAGAGATGCTGGATGTAGTCCTGTGGAACGGCTTGCCATGCCATTTCCACCTGGCGCCTTAGTTGGACCAGCGTTCGTGCTAGACGTGCAGACCGCGTGAGATGACGCTGCATCCAGTCCCAAACATGCTCAATGTGGGACAGATCCGGAGATCTTGCTGGCCAGGGTAGTTGACTTACACCTTCTAGAGCACGTTGGGTGGCACGGGATACATGCGGACGTGCATTGTCCTGTTGGAACAGCAAGTTCCCTTGCCGGTCTAGGAATGGTAGAACGATGGGTTCGATGACGGTTTGGATGTACCGTGCACTATTCAGTGTCCCCTCGACGATCACCAGTGGTGTACGGCCAGTGTAGGAGATCGCTCCCCACACCATGATGCCGGGTGTTGGCCCTGTGTGCCTCGGTCGTATGCAGTCCTGATTGTGGCGCTCACATGCACGGCGCCAAACACGCATACGACCATCATTGGCACCAAGGCAGAAGCGACTCTCATCGCTGAAGACGACACGTCTCCATTCGTCCCTCCATTCACGCCTGTCGCGACACCACTGGAGGCGGGCTGCACGATGTTGGGGCGTGAGCGGAAGACGGCCTAACGGTGTGCGGGACCGTAGCCCAGCTTCATGGAGACGGTTGCGAATGGTCCTCGCCGATACCCCAGGAGCAACAGTGTCCCTAATTTGCTGGGAAGTGGCGGTGCGGTCCCCTACGGCACTGCGTAGGATCCTACGGTCTTGGCGTGCATCCGTGCGTCGCTGCGGTCCGGTCCCAGGTCGACGGGCACGTGCACCTTCCGCCGACCACTGGCGACAACATCGATGTACTGTGGAGACCTCACGCCCCACGTGTTGAGCAATTCGGCGGTACGTCCACCCGGCCTCCCGCATGCCCACAATACGCCCTCGCTCAAAGTCCGTCAACTGCACATACGGTTCACGTCCACGCTGTCGCGGCATGCTACCAGTGTTAAAGACTGCGACGGAGCTCCGTATGCCACGGCAAACTGGCTGACACTGACGGCGGCGGTGCACAAATGATGCGCAGCTAGCGCCATTCGACGGCCAACACCGCGGTTCCTGGTGTGTCCGCTGTGCCGTGCGTGTGATCATTGCTTGTACAGCCCTCTCGCAGTGTCCGGAGCAAGTATGGTGGGTCTGACACACCGGTGTCAATGTGTTCTTTTTTCCATTTCCAGGAGTGTAGTTTCCAGTGCTTCCACGCCGATTTTTTCCCCCGTATCCCTCTTGCTGTCTTCGCCTTGACGCAATGTCTCGCAGTGATGAAACTGGAGAACCAGATTATCCAAGTTTTGCTGTAGTAACCACAAACTGAAGCGTTGATCTGTTGTTCTTGTCTTCCTCTCTAACAGCTGTGGGATGTTTAGCACTTTTGAGGAATCTATGTTGACACTTTCTACTGCTGCAGAGGACTGATCAGTTGCGGGTCGCAAGCCTCCTTTTATACTATAAATATCCAAGATGGCGGCACTTCCGGTCACGTGCTTTCCGGTCATAAACACTACTTAACCCTCCCATAACCAAGCTTTTTCACACCTCTATTTTACCAAGCGGGGTGTTTGGACTATCCCAAAAGAGTTATGTGTTTTATTGTAATATTTGTTCTCAGATTTCGTTATTTCCATTGAATGGGTTTATTTAGTATTGAAAAACAGCTTTTCAGGTTATTAGAAGTATTTAATCATGTTGTGGCGTAACAAGACAGCTACGCCACACTGAAGTAGCCGAAAGGCACACGTAATCTCACTTAGGCTAGATAGAGATCTGAAACAGGATAGGTAATGAATGGTAGCAAGAAAAGTACGTAGCTGCTATAATACTTAACTTTTAATTTTTCCTTGATGTATACATCGTTCTTGATGAGACATTTCATACGATAACTATCAAACTATGTAAGGCTAATGGCGCCTTGCTAGGTCGTAGCCATGAACTTAGCTGAAGGCTATTCTAACTATCTGCTCGGCTAATGAGCGATGCTTCGTCCGTGCAGTCGCTAGCAAAGTCGTCCGTACAACTGGGCGGGTGCTCTTCCGTATCTCGAGACCTGCGTTGTGGTGGCGCTCGGTCTGCGATCACACAGTGGCGACACGCGGGTCCGACATGTACTAAATGGACCGCGGCCGATTTAAGCTACCACCTAGCAAGTGTGGTGTCTGGCGGTGACACCACAAATCAGATCACATATACAAGTACAATTTTTTTTATATATCTTTCACTAAATTCAGTACTCAATGAACATAAAATTAATTATCTATGTACCTCAACAGTCACTGCAGTAAAATAACACATGACTTTTTTCAACTTTTCAGTCAAGTAAATTTCTGCACTGCATGCACTTCACAGTAACAGTTTCTTCTCTGTGTATATTACAAACAGGTTTCTTGCACGTTACACAACAGAATCTTGTTTTCCGATCTTCGTTTCTCTTGCAGTCTTGACATTGTTGTGATGTTGATAACTTTGAACACTGGGTCTGGATCACTGCTGTAGGAACTGCAATACCACAAGCTTTCAGTGCATCTTGTACACCTTTATGAAGAGCGTTGATATTTTTGGCTCTTTCTTCCATTTTGCCTTTGCTGAGTCCAAATGCCAGTTCAGTCGTGAAGAGTTTACGTCAGCTTCGGTTATTCTTCTGCCATCCAGGAAATCTTTGAGTGTACAGAAGATATGCATTCAGTGCTGCAATATCTATCATTCCCATGAATATTCTTAGTGGCCACCGCCTCGTTCCTCTAACACAACTGTATTCTCTTGCCATTTTGTCCCCATTATCTACAGCACTTTTGGTTTTGTTGTAGTGCAATATGATTTCGGGTTTGTGTTCACTTTCTTCACCACTCACTTGTCTCTCATTATGCTGAGTACAGAGTAGTATTACTGCCTTTCCCTTCTTTGGAACATAGGAAACAAGGGTCAAGTCATTTGTGAAACCAAACATTGAAGAGTGAACTTCTCTCTTTCTGTTTGGCAAGAATTCCTTCGGAATCACTTTCTTATTGGAACTTAAGGTACCAATCAATGTCGTGTTTCGTTTTATTAGTTCAGCAGCCAATGGAAAACTAGTGAAAAAATTATCAGTTGTTACACCATGACCGTTATTCAGAAATGGTTCCATCACATCCAAAACAACTCTCTGTCCTTGATTCACTTCCAGGGTACTGTCCACCATTCTTGTGTAAATTTGGATCCGTAATAAGTAAGATGTCTTCACATCAGTACAAACCCAAATTTTAATGCCATACTTGCCAGGCTTGCTCTTCATATAAACCCTAAAAGGGCAGTTTCCTCGGTACGTTGCTAATCGTTCATCAATAGTCACGTATTCATAAGTTATATTGCCCAAGTTATATTGAAATTTGTCGAACACTACCTTGATGGCTTTAGCTTGTCCATGGTTTCTTCAATTCTCTGTGTTCTTGTGTCTCTGTTGTCAAATCGCAAGAATTTCAGTATAGACAAAAATCGGTTTCTTGACATGGCAGCAGAAAAGAATGGTTGCCGAAAGGCAACATTACGTCCCCACAGATCGGAAGCACTTGTGCAATGGCCATGAGTTTGACCATCTCCCATTAGAACTGCTAATACATCGTACACTTCAGTTGCATTTATATCTCTCCATGTCGTTTTGTTCGAAGAATGAGCTGCACTCCACAAAGAAATTACTCGTTTGGCTTCCCTGTTCGTTTCTTCTACAATGATGCTCACGATTTCCGGTGAGATAAATAATAAAAATTACTCTGTTATTGTTTTGATTGTTTTTCCATCATTACGTTCAAAATGTTGCAACGTCGACGCCGCCCACCTTTTGGTGGTTCACTAGCAAATTGTAGTCCACTTCTAGAAACAAACAAATCTCCAGTGTCTTCGTCTTCATCTTCTTCTTCACCATCCTCTTCTTCTTCTTCTACTTGTTCACGTGTAGTGTCTTCTGATATTTCATCATCAGCTTCATCTGATGCTATGATATGGTTTTTGTCAAGATGCTCCATATATTCATTCAGTTCATTATCAATGTCCCATTGGCTTTCATCGTCCCTGAGATCAGAATTGTATAGAATTTCCATGATATCTTCGCTAGAAAGTCCTTTGGACATCCTTACTTGCAGATGAAATACTGACTCGTGTAATGTCACCTCAAGAGTGAACATCAAAAAATTGTTCAAATGGCTCTGAGCACTATGTGACTTAACATCTGTGGTCATCAGTCCCCTAGAACTTAGAACTACTTAAACCTAACTAACCTAAGGACATCACACACATCCATGCCCGAGGCAGGATTCGAACCTGCGACCGTAGTGGTCACGCGGTTCCAGACTGAAGCGCCTAGAACCACAAGGCCACACCGGCCGGCCAGGTGAACGTCAAATTCAACTCAACAATAGTAACTAGCAACAATAATAACATTGGATCTATGGCAAAACTCAACAAAGAAGATGAATGACATATATTTCCCAAAATCTTCTTTTTCTACAAATAAGAAAATAAGATGTTTCATACCAAGCGGAGTAATCTTACAATCCCACCAATAAATGACTTGAATAACAATGATAAAGCCAAAAAATTGGACAGTCGTGAGTGTGAATTCAACATCAATCATTTTAGTACGAAGCCATGAAACCACAGGCATGTGGCCCTTCAGATAACATTATTATAGGGAAAAAATCAGCCTGCGGTAGTCAGAATACCCCGCTTGGTAATGCGAGGGTTAACTCCTAGCCCAGTTGCGCTATTTTGTGTGCAATGTATCTGTGGCAGGAATGGAGACCGCCCCCCTCGCTAGCACCGCCCTATCCCACACCGCATAATCAAAATGGCTCTGAGCACTATGGGACTTAACAGCTGTGGTCATCCGTCCCCTAGAACTTAGAACTACTTAAACCTAACTAACCTAAGGACATCACACACATCCATGCCCGAGGCAGGATTCGAACCTGTGACCGTAGCAGTCGCGCGATTCCGGACTGCGCGGCTAGAACACACCGCATAATCCCACTATTATGATGGGGTACAGTGCTACACTACTGTGTATGTCCGTCGCACTTTATCATCCCTCCCGAAATCGTATCCCAGTACAGTGTTATACTCAACTGTATGAATATTGCGCTGTACCACCCCATGCAAACGAAACGTCCAAGTACAGCGCTGTACTACACATTCTGGCTAATGTACTGGCTCTATCCCATACACAAGGATTGTACTAGTGAGGGAGTGTGTCTAATGCAGGGAGGAGAAAACTGGTTCAGATGTGGATTTAAGTTAGAAGTTAAAAATTAAAATGGGTATTATTAACACTACACCTAACAAAAATAAGGAAAGTGTTGTTTTCTGTATGTAAATGTATATGCAAAAGTTAATAAAGATTTTGTACTAGAATATTTGCTTGTCTTATTCACTAATCTACCAAAAATCCTGAGACATTACTTATATACAATGACCCATGTGCATGTGCTTTGGATGGTGAAAGTGGGTAGTCGGGTGTCCTTGAAAAGTAGTTGAAACTAGGTAGTTGAAAATATAGTAATCCCCTCTTCGTACATATATGACACAGGACATGAGAGATAAGAAAAGATATTTTTCTACCTGACGTGAGGATACTTAGAGGGAACATAACCTATGCCATAGTTCTGTACAGGATTTTCACAACAATTAGTATTATTTTAGCGATGTGAAAACGCATATATGGTCCAATCTTCCAAAATAACTCGTACAAAAGGGATAAATATATATTTCACGTGGGATATTCGAGGTCTATGGTCAACAACATCGTTGGCTCAGATTTGGTTTTTTAATCTGGTGGGTCTATGTCGGGGTGGAATTGTTTAGAACTACTGTATATGTCCAAGCTGCAGCTGTTTGTTGTGCAGTGTACCGCAGCTGGCTGCAGCGGCGGCCACGACGACTCGGGAACCGGAAGTAACGGATTAGCTCAGCCTGGGCCGGGTGCAAAGAATGCGCCGACCTCTCTGACCTTGTCCCCGGCAGCCATGGCTGGCGAAGTGACCAGTGTGCTGGGTGAGCGCGACAGAGGCGGAAGTGTGTTTGTTGCGTGAGAGAAGATTCAAAATGATGGATGTTTGCACTCGACGTATTGATGACATCCGAATTCCTACCATTCCAATCATCCCCGGACGCCCTCCATGGCTGGGGATGATGCACGCTGGCATACACGCACGTCCACGGCTGCGGCCGCGGCTTCAGTTTCCTCCGGTTCCTGAACGTCGGCGCTGGTAGTGTACGAGTGGACAGGCGCCTGTGTGTGAGAGTCTGGGAGGTGAGTGCGCGGGATGTGCAAGTGTTTCAGCGATCTCCGACATCTACCCACAGCAACTACTGCTACAGGCTGCGTCATGGTTTAAGTGTGTCATGCTTAACACTTCTCAGTACGTCACAGTAGATTCTATCTTGCAGTGGTGTTTGCTGTTGTTTCTATTCTATCACACAGTAGAACTTTCCTCCCTCCTTCCTTCTACAGCGGAGAGAACCAGTTTAGGAAATCTGTAGCACTTTTAAAAACCCAATCGTGACGTCAAACTCCCGATCGATCAATTTCTTGTTTTTGATAGTTGTATTGCATGCATGCATGAGTTCGATAGAGGTGGGCATGGCTGGCGCGGGTGTGTGTGTCTCTCTCTCTCTCCCGGCCCCCCTCCACCCCCCAGTCGTGCAAATGAGGCTACACTGCAGTCGGCAGATAGCACGATTCGTGATCGGGAGTTTGTGTGATCGTCTGGATGTTCCTCCCACCAGATATGTTTAGTGGAAACGTCGTGGTGGAGGAGGGTGTTTGTGCTCTCAAACATCGCTGCCTACAGGACCTCGGATATATTTAGCACTATGATCTATTTGTGACGGAAATTTTATTACTTGATTTGCATAATGTTTGCATGTGGTACATGGATTATTTCACTCTATTTTTGATATCGAAATTGCGTCAGCTTTCCCTTTGTCTCCACATTAGTCAATAGGAATGTAGTGTTCTGAGGAGAGATAAAAACCATTATCTTTGTGTTTGGAGACGTTGGTTCACACAGGAAAGCAGGGAATGGCCTCTTGACAAAAACAGAGACAGAAAGCAAGTCTGGAATTTGACAATCAAAAGTATGCCGTCACTTGACGCTTTGTCTGGGGGGCGCGAGATCAGAGGAGGCCGATATCGAGTCTGTGGTCAGTGGTATTTAGTAACATGATCTGTAATTACGACATGGCCGCATGGGGTAGCCGAGCAGTCTAGGGCACCTCGTCCCGGTCTGCGCGGCTCCTCCCTCCCCCCCCCCCCCCCCCTCGATGGTTCGAGTCCTCCCTCGGGCATGGGTGTGTGTGTGTTGTCCTTGGTGTAAGTTAGTTTAAGTTAGATTAAGTAGTACGTAAGCTTATGGACTGATGACCTCAGCAGTTTGGTCCCATAAGACCTTACGACAAATTTCCAAATTAGGACATGAGCTGTTTTTACCTTCATGGCAGCGCCCTGACGATAGACACAAGCGCAGGAGACCCCAAACAGTGGCTACTATATCGCACTTCGTTCCATTCCCTGGTGATTACAGTTATTATATCGTGGGGAACAAGAGGGGGTGTACCCAAGTGGGTACTCTGTCTCCTGCAAACCGATTAAATAGAGAATATGTATCAATATATTATTCACTTTGATTTGAATTTCGTGTCGTGGCATCCTTCCTCTTCACAAAGTGAGTCTTTTTCCCACCAATTTTTTCTGGGATGTGTGGGGAGGGAGGAGGCGAGGGAGTACTAGCTCAGTCGACTCCTGCATGTAAAGGTGAGCACACACGAAAATTTTCCAATAAGACGACACCTCCAATCTGCAGTGGTGTAATTATGTAATTAGGACATGTAGTTGCTGGATGTGAGCCTTTCCCACCAAATAAAAGTGAGATCCAGTCCCTGCAAATTGAATTTTATAAATAAACGGTATATCATATGCTATGTGATTGAATTTCTTGTTGTAAGATCCATCCTCTCCAGCACAGACGGCAGCTTAGAGCCTATGGCAGAATCCATTCTCAGTGAGTCAGTTGCCTTGGAAGTAGTTCTTGTGTGCATTGGTATTCCACAGGAGCTCGCTGGGTAAATGCTGCTTTGTTTGCAGTTTGGTCCGACAGTGACCGATGGGACATGCAGGCCTGGTATTGGGACGCTACAGGAGGAGAGAGAGAGAGAGAGAAGAGATAGAGAGAGAGAGAGAGAGAGAGAGAGAGAGAGTCTCTGTGTGTGTGTGTGAGAGAGAGAGAGAGAGAGAGAGAGAGAGAGAGAGAGAGATCATGTGTTTCGACAGGAATTTCTCATGTATCAAATATCGAATGATTGTCGCCGCCTGATGCTTCTGTTCGGGGATTAGCGTGACATCTGGTCCATCAGTTGGGGGCCCGAGTGGACACTCTTGGATACAGGCGTGTGACGTGGCCGCTGATGGACACTTAGCTTCGTGGGGCCTCCAGTGCAGCCTGACTCTGGGCAGTTTGTGTGGGTGACACAAGTTAGCACTAGGTGTGGGCCAGCAGATGGTGTGTGCTTCACAATCAAAAGATTTTTTAAGAGTGTAATTATGTGCAACGGGTGTTTCATGACAGTATTCCTTGCGTGATCAGAATAAATAAAGCGAGAGATTTAACTACTTATTTTCGACGTGTTTTACAAGATCCTTCCTCTCTAGCACAGAGCTGCCAATTTCCACTTAGGGGAGGGGGTGAGCTGGGTTTACCAGAGAGGTAAGGGTTAATTAATTAATGAATTTGATTAAGTAGTCAATCAAATTCATAGAGTGAGAGGGAGCATTCGAATAACTCAGGTCTGAAAGTGTACTTGTATGAGCGAGAGGGAATAGGGGGCATTGGAGGTTTCCTGAGAGATTATGAGGAGGAGAGGGAGGGAGAGGGATGGGGGTAGGTTTCTCAGAAGGACAGATTATCCTCAGGGGACCATAATTCACATAGCAGAACAATAGGATAAGGACCTATCAAACAAAAGAGAACAATAGGTTTGCCCCTGAATGTAGGCAATCCACATTAACTAATTGTCCTTGTGCCCACTTTGTCCCCCTACTGGCAAGACCGTGATACGTTACGTTTGTGAGGAAACCAAGACACTTAGCCTGACAGTGTAATATCGATGCTAGCAGATATGATGGCTCAAACTGGGAAATGGAAGAGCACCAAAGTTGTACGCAGTAGACTGCAAGGGAAGAAATGATGTCATTAACATGAGATGTACACATGGAATCACTAGTTTCGTTGCAGACAGTGTTGCTGGGGTGAGTGAAATAAAGGACCCAGCATTGAAGAGTGTGGTGAGCACTCACTCCGTCGAAAGAATAAAACTTAAAAGGATCACTGAAGGAATAATAGACACTCGTAGAGCCGCAATGATAACGCTGAACGTAGATGAAGGTGTGTGTGTGTGTGTGTGTGTGTGTGTGTGTGTGTGTATGTGTGTGTGACAAGTTTCATATAGTGGAGGACGAGCTAGAGGTCCAATATGAAGGAAAATTAGTGAGAGACTTCCGTGAAAGGTTAAAAGTAATCGTAGATTACGCACCAAAGACGCTATGAGTGAAGGGCAGACCAGTACGGTTACGAACAGAACTTGAACGGAACCGGCAGATCCTGGCGCACCACGAGAGAACAGCGCCGAGAGACACGGGTCACGAGGGCAAATGTGACACCAGAAGTATCAGGAGGAATTCAGGCAGGATCAAACTTAGAGTCGAGAAGAAAGAGAGACCTCCAAAGCGAGGAATCAGAAGAAATAAAAAGCGATAGGACACCGCATTTGAAGGAAGCGAAGAACAAAGATGAGCAGCAGACGGAAAGGAAAGATGGCCTATGTGATGTTATACCAAAAAAAAAAAAGATTTTATAGATTAGAGTGCAGAACACAGATCTGACCGAAGGGATAGTGAAGAAGAAGCAGTTGCAAATGGGCGTGTATTTGCCTGCAGCCTTGCTGACCATGCAGGGAGGCACTTGGTTCGCGAGTATTTTGAATGCCACGGAAGAAAAAGTCATATTGAAATGTCGCAAAGTGAAGATAGAAGCAGTGCCTGACATAGGACATTCCAAGGAACGCCACATACGTGGTATAGTTCCAGTGGATCAAGAGACTTGGTCGCGAGTTGGAGGACTAAAGAAAATGGTGTGAGTGGATCGCTTAAACGAAGAAGGAAGGACTTTGATTATTGAACTGTGTATTGTATATTATGATGTATTTCGCCTGCCCAGAAATAGATTAACATTACTTGAGACAGTGAAGCAACAAATTTAGTTAAACCCAGAGACGGGGGATACAATGATCAATATCCGACCGATCAACTATCAGGAGCGCAAAAGGCAGCCCTCCAAATCAAGATACGCGCAATGTTCAGGGAGGCCATCATTACGCAGAGCACAGTTGGGCTGAATTTCCCGTTATTGATGATTCCGAAGAAGACTGACGCTTCAAGGAAATGAAAGTGGCGAATAGTTGCGGACTGCTGGAGATTAAATGACATTTGCGTTAGCTCTGTATTTTCGCTATTCCCTAATAATGATATTTTAAATAACTTAAGAAAAACCAAGCACTTCACCACTTTAGACCGTGCAAGGGTACGAGATACTCTTTAAGAGGATGATAGAGAGAAAACAGCCTTCTCTACTCCAGAACGGTATTACAAATACAAAGCATTACCGATGGGAATAATAGATAGTGGAGCTACTTTTCAGACACCGATATACACAGTACCAACTGAGTTTGAGGGACACAAGATGTTTGTATATGTAGATGATGTGGTCGTGTTTGGAGCTACGTTGGAAAAACATATTGCCAGAACTGAGGAAACGATGGAGAGCTTCCGATTGCACAATTTAAAACTACAGACTGACAAGTGAGTTCCTACGGAATAAAGTAACCTACTTGGAGCAGGTAATTATAACAGAAGGATTAAAAACCAAACCACAGAAGGTGAGTGTGATAAAAGAATATCCAATACCCAGTACCATAAAGCAAAGAGCTTTTTTTGAGACCGTATCATTTTATCATCGCTTTATCAAGGACTTCAGTCGGGTAGCGAAACTGTTGCACGAATTACTGAAGAAAGGAGCAAATTATGAGTGGTCCGCTCAGCAGGAAGCAGCTTAGAGAAAAGAGTTAGCCCCATGATCTTACAGCATCCTCACTTTACGAAGCAATCCACAATTACATTGGACGCTAGTAAGCAATCTGTTGGTGTCTTATTGCGTCAAGGAAAATAAGGACAGGATGCGCCAGTAGCGTTTCCGTCCAGAGCGCTGTACCCCGCCGAGAGAGGATGTAATACAATCGAGCGACAGCTCTATGCCATCATGTGGGCAGTGTAGCGCTACCGACCTTACGTCTACGGCAGAAAATTCGGTGTATGTACTGACCACAAACCCTTGAAATGGTATACGCGTGTAAGTGATCCACCGTCAAGATTAATGAAATTCAGAATTAAATTGGTAGAATACTACTGTCAGCTAATATACATAAAGGAATCGCAAAACACAGTAGCAGATGGATTGGTATGGAGACCAGAAGACCCAGCTGCAGTAATTAGGAATGTGGAAGAGATCGACAACCCACGCCCGGGTTCCCGGGTTCGATTCCCGGCGGGGTCAGGGATTTTCTCTGCCTCGTGATGACTGGGTGTTGTGTGATGTCCTTAGGTTAGTTAGGTTTAAGTAGTTCTAAGTTCTAGGGGACTGATGACCATAGATGTTAAGACCCATAGTACTCAGAGCCATTTTTTTGAGATCGACAAGGAAAAACAAGACGACCAGCAACCAGGCATTAGTGAAGAGGAGAAGCGAATTGAGAAGCAATTTCACGATTTCCCAATAGGTGGACACCAAGGAGTCAGCTACACATATGACCGAACTGAAGGGTATTGATCATCGAGAGGTATGAAGATAGACAGAAGGGTACATCCGAAGTTGCGAGAGTTGTCAGAAGAACAAGATTACGCAGAGCAAGGTTTAATTACCCAAAAGCAGCTTAGTACGCTGTTGAGCGGTAGGGCCGCGCCAGAAGGCAAGAAAGCAGCGCTCACAGTCGAAAACATGCATAATCTTTTATTTAAATAAAAGTCAACAATTTATGACGTCAGTAAAGGTACCTTTTAAAAACAAGTAAGAAATTAAAACCATTTGTCTGAATTAACGAGGAAATGACATCAGCGATTGACGTCAGCAAAAGGGCTTTTAAACAATTAAGAAACTAAGCAATTTGTCGGACATTAACAGGTATCTGATGTCAGTCAAGCTCCATTAATAATCAAAATCTTAACGTTTAGAAAATTTTTCAATTGGCTTTTAAATATAATTTCTTAACCAACTGCAGCACCTTTGGTAACAACAGTGTCAACATAACGCCGGTGAAGAAACAATACCGCGTAACTGACAGATTATCGATGTTCCGTTTTTCAGTCATTTCATATCCTTGACTCTCAGCGCATCTACTCTTACCGCCAGAATGCCGATTGTTTTAATTATCTACATATAAAGTGAACTAAATCAATGCCATGTATATGACACAGCGAAAAAAATGGATGGAAATACCGCGTAAGTGCAAAAGAATGAAATACTGCGTAACTGGGTTGGTTTGGATGTAGTAAACAATACCGCTTAAATGTAAAAGCTTGCGCAGCCGCAGCACATTGTTATTGCTTACTACGTTTCTTCCAGAGTTCGAAAATGGTTCCTTAGTTCTGCCTCCAGTTCATGAAAATGGGCAGCGTTTTACAAGATGATCTTTTTACTGAGGAAGAAATTGTTTCTTAGCTGAAGTTAGCATATCAAAGCGGAGAATCCTTCTCGAGGGTAATTCACAGTGGTAATAAAATTTTTTTTGTTTACCTCGCATTAACAGCAGTCCGCAGAAACTCTAAAATTTGATAGTTCCACAGCTATTTTACTGTTATACCACATTTCACTTATTGTGCTCTTTAGTCCTTTCTGCTAAATGTTTTGAATACCAACTTTATTATAGGTTCTCATGTACATCCAGAACGAACAACAGACAAGAACAGTAGTAACAGTGAAGTTACATGCACAGGCGAATTGATTTCGTATAAGTGGTTCTCAGTCACTTTCCCTGGTTCGTCTAATGACACAGGTAAATTTTATTGTGACTATTAGTGTTATTAATGATGTTATAATCGTCGTTATCATGAGGACATGAATCTGAAATTCAACTTTGGTCTTCTTAAAATAATTTTTCAAACGTTTCTGTTCTAGAAACGTCACTCACTGCATCCAACAATGCTCAAAATGATACAGCAGTCATAGCTGCCACTGGAGACGACAGTACTTCACAGTTATTGCTACATGATAGTGCTGACTTTTTATCAGTCAATTCAGATAACTTATCGGAAGTTGACGGAAGCAAGGGTGTTGAAGGTGGAGGCCAAGAACTTAGTTGTGACTTAAGCAGTGACAGGAAAAGAAAGTCTAAAACCTGCCCTGAAGCTAGGATGAAAAACGCCAACAAAACGCTGCGATTCCGCAGACAAATGAATATCGGAAATAAAAGAAGGCGAAGTGACAAAATTACTCATAATAGACCAAGAGAGGCACGAAAATGAGGTCCGATGTGTACTTCAAAGATGTGTCAGAAATCCGTTCAAAGGAAGTGTCAAATTTTTGCTGGTGATAGGCAGGCAGTTTTCAACACTTTGTGAGAAATGATGTCATGGGTTCAGAGGAAGATTTACATGATCTTGTGGACATAATTCCAACCAAACGTCCAGCGAAGGTCACTGGTGAATCCAGGAGAAAAGGCACGCTTGTTTATTTTCTGAGAAATGATACGAGAAAACATCAAATATGCAAAAAAATCTTCTCAATAGTCTTGGCATTAAAGAATGGACAGTGAGATATTGGTTGGCTAATTCCACACATGGGATGAGCCCTGATCCAGAATTGGTACGTTCCCTAATAAAACAAACGAAGAAGAAAGATGAGAAACGCTTCATAAAAGAATTCCTGGACGATCTTCCGAAACTGCCAACACATTATTGCAGTAATTCCTCCTCCCGGTTCTAGACGCTACAGTCTGGAACCGCGCGACCGCTACGGTCGCAGGTTCGAATCCTGCCTCGGGCATGGATGTGTGTGATGTCCTTATGTTAGTTTGGTTTAAGTAGTTCTAAGTTCTAGGGGACTGATGCCCTCAGAAGTTAAGTCCCATAGTGCTCAGAGCCAGAGCCAATTCCTCCTCCAAGCCGTATCTTGAGCCTACTGTACAAAGTAAACAACAGCTGCATGGACTCTTTGCCGAAATATGTAGTAAGGAACAGGTTTCACCATTAAGTCGGGCCATTTTTAACTTTATTTTCGACGCGGCTAACCTTAGCTTATTTTCTCCAAGACCATTGCGACTTGTGCTGTAGTTACATGCCAGAAAACTTGAGTGAAGACATGGCGAAGCAGCACATACAACGGAAGGAACAGGCAAGGTTGCAGAAAGATCTAGATAAGAAAGGTGCCCAGCGCGAGTTCTCCCCAGTCTACACTATGAACTTACAGTCCGTGAAAGTAGCAACACTTTTACAGGCAAGTGCAATTGATTATAAAACAAAATTGGCTGTCCATAACTTCACAATGTAGAATTTAGAAAGTCATGACGCAGTGTGTTACTGATTCGATGAAACGCAAGGTGAAATTGTTGCATCAAGTTTTGCCTCGTGTATCGTGGGCACACTATTCAAAGCAAATAAGGAAAATCCTGTCCCTGTCATTTTGTATTCTGACAGCTGCACCTATCAGAACAGAAACGTGATATTACCAAACGCTCTTTTAAGGTTAGAAATTGATTCAGGAGTATCGATTACGCAAAAGTTTTTGGAGAGAGGTCATACTCAGATGGAATGTGACTCAGTTCACAGTTCCATAGAGTGCAGTCTCAAAGGACGTGAAGTTACACTTCCCAAGCAATATGCCTTGATATCTAAAGAGGCGAGAAGAAAGCCACGATTTTACAAAGTCAATTACCTAGAATACTTTATTTTCACTAACTATGCAGAGAAAAGTTTGTGGCTGCATGATTCAATTAGGCCCGGAAGAGCTGCAAAGAATGATCCAACAGTTACGGACCTGAGGGCGACACAATACAGTCCAAAAGTTGTTATTTACTACAAGTGGACTTTCAACGAAGAGTGGCAAGAAATACCAATACGTCTGAGAAAAATTCCTAGAAAAGCTTGCATCCCGAAACTACACAAGAAAGTCTCAAAATCGGGAAAGCCAAATGGGATCATTTACAACAACTTAAGGCCGGTGTTTCTAAGGATCATTGCTATTATGACAATATTCTTTACGAATGATCATCATCTTGAACATTACTGTTTCAGGAGTGACAATGAGGTGTAGCTCTTTGGTTGGCAGTTTTTTCTTTAAGAAATCTACAGACATCAGACCTATGTGAACCGGTGTGTATACTTGAAGTTTTTTATCAATTCTTTCAATAAAGTATTTCCGAAACGATGTTGTTGCTGTTTTTTTCAGCACCAAAAACAAAGTAAAATTGGTAAGTCGTACAGGAGACCGAGAAAGCAATACCGCCTAAATACCGTTCCACTTCAATAAATACCGAGACAATTCTGCGTATCTGCCGTAATTAAGCTTTCTAAAGAGTATTTTCTTCGTTTCACTTTTTGTTACGATCCGGAATATCCTTGCAGTGCAACAATGCAAATTTCGTGTCCTTGTGGAACGTATAAGCTATTCTAGATAGTTTTTAGTCTCTCCTGTAAAATACATGTTTTGCTACTTGCGCGGTATTGTTTCTTCACCGACGATAAGTAATGAGTCACGTCCGCTGGTGACTAATATTTCATTATACACTGAAGTGCCAAAGAAACTGGTATAGGGATGCGTATTCAAATACAGAGATATGTAAACAGGTAGAATACGGCACTGTGGTCGGCAACGCCTATGTAAGACAAGTGTCGCGTAGTTGTCAGATCGGTTACTGCTGTTACAATGGCAGGTTATTAAGATTTAAGTGAGTTTTAATGTGATGTTACAGTCGGCGCACGAGCGATGGGCTGCAGCAACTCCGAAGTAGCGATGAAGTGGAGACCTTCCCGTTCGACCATTTCACGAGTGCACTGTGAATATCAGGAATGCCGTAAAACATCAAATCTCCGACATCGCTGCGGATGGAAAATGATCCTACAAGAACGGGACCAACGATGACTGAAGAGAATCGTTGAACGTGACAGAAGTGCAACCCTTCCGAAAATTGCTGCAGATTTCAATGCTGGGCCATCAACAAGGGCCAGCGTGCGAACCATTCAACGAAACATCATCGATACAGGCTTTCGAAGCCGAAGTCCCACTTGTGTACCCTTGATGACTGCACGACACAAAGCTTTACGCTTCGCCTGGGCCCGTGAACACAGACATTGGATTGTTGATTACAGGAAACATGTTGCCTCGTTGGACGAGCCTCGTTTCTGTTTTTTCGAGCGAATGGACGTGTACGGGTATGGAGGCAACCTCATGAAATCATGGACCCTGCATGCCAGCAGACTGTTCAAGCCGGTAGAGGCTCTGTGATGATGTGGGGCGTGTGCAGTTGGATTGATATGGGACCAATGATACGTCTATATAGGACTGTGACAGGCGACACGTACGCAAGTATCATGTCTGATCACCTGCATCCATTCATGTCCATTGTGCATTCCGACGAACTTGGCCAATTCCAGCAGGACAATGCGACATCCCACAAGTCCAGAATTGCTACAGAGTGGACCAGAAACACATTTCTGAGTTTAAACACCAAACTCCCCATACATGAACATTATTGCGCATATCTGGGATGTAATGCAACGAGCTGTTCAGAAGAGATCTCCACCCCCTCGTCCTCTTACGCGGGAGCCCAACGCGATATTAAGCAGGTGACCCAGTTTATTTGGGTCTTCACTGTATTACCATTTAAGAGCAACCAAGTTCGTTATTTATGGCTAGTGTTTTACTGCAAAACATGTCAGAAGTCAGAGAGTTTGAATTTTCTTCCATTTCAAAATAGTGGTAATGACCGTTTCTGCTGAATAATTAGTACAAGTAACTGCCTGACAATTTTCGGGGTACCTAAGCCTTATTGGTTTTCTCATTCCTGTAATCAGAGTGCTACGCAATTGTTAAGTGCTTTGTTGCTTTTCACCATATTCACTGATTGGGCAGATGTTTGTGTGTTTATTTATGTTTGGCAACTGAATCTCAGATGTCAAACTTTGTTTACCAGACTGCCCGTAACAACTAAAGTGGAAAAGTACATTCTTATTTTAGCAGAATCTACCACAGAAAAACTCAGGGCGGGTCAACTAACAATCCCACCAAAATGTTTTCCAAATGCTTAACAGAAATGGTTGCAATGAAAAGGCACTCTGGTAAATTGACTAACCCCACTAAAATGTCTTGCAAATGCTTAACTAAAATGATTACAGTGAAAGGCACACTGATCAAGCTAGACTTCACTCTATTTTAAAAGGAAGAACAACACACAATTCAGCCCTCAAGACGGTCCACAGAAAGCCACTCGAAATATGACCAATTTAAATAGGCAGTTCTGATTAATGTATCTCCACTAGCTCTGTAACACAGACCACATATCTTCCACACATTTCACAAATAGTTGCGACTAACGTCTGTAATTAAAGAGAGTTGCTTCCAATAAAGTACACTTCAGTTCTTTCGGAGCGAACCCCCATTAACAGCAAACACAGCAGACCTTCCGGGAAGGAGAATCTTGTCACAACACTACGAGCCTAACAAAAGAGTGCGCAGAAGCCACAGAAAGAGTTGGTTTGTTGGTTGGTTGGTTGGTTTAACAGAGACGGGGGAAGGGACCAAACTGCGAGGTCATTGGTCCCTTATTCCCAGTAAAATAATTACACAAGGGAAAGAAAAAAAAGGAGACTTACAGTACAATAACAAAAGAAAAGAAGAACCAGAAGAACGACAGAAGGACACCCAACACTACTATGAACAAAACAGGAAAAGAAAACCACAGAGAGAAGCAAGAAACAGGTAGAAGAGGTAAAAACAAAGAATAAATAAGAAAATCCAGCCACTCTGTGACATTAAAACATCCACCCTAAAAGCATTAGAGTAGAGAACACAATGGGACAAAGGACATGCACTAAAACTTACATAGAATTATAGAACCCATCGTCATGTATAAAACGTAAAACTAAATTAGCCAATGAGGCGTTGTCAGCTAAAATTAATGGCAACGAGTCCGGTAACTGAAGAGTCCGTCGCAGGGCAGCCAAAGGAGGACAGCTCACCAACATATGGACCACTGTCAGTCGGGCGCCGCACCGACACTGAGGTGGGTGCAGGAGGTAGCCGTGTGTCACCCAAGTGTGGCCAATGCGGAGCCAGCAGAGAACAACAGAGTCCCTGCGAGAGGCCCACATGGAAGACTGCCACACATTCATAGTCTCCTTAATGTCATGCAGTTTGCTGTGCGTGCTGAGGTTATGCCATTTAGTCTCCCAGAGTCGCAAAACCTTGCGGCGTAATACTGAACGCAGGTCAGTTGCAGAGAAGGCGATCTCCATAAGCTGTTTCCGCGTAGCCTGTTTGGCCAGCCTGTAGGCAGGTTCGTTGCCTGGGATTCCGAAGTGACTTGGGGTCCAAACCAACACTACTGAACGACTGGACCGTTCCAGGGCATAGATGGACTCCTGGATGGTCGCTACCATAGAATTACGAGGGTAGCACTGGTCGATGGCTTGTAGGGTGCTCAAGAGCCACTACACAGAAGAAACGACTCCCCAGGGCGTGAAGAGATGTGCTCAAGAGTACGAGATATAGCCACCAGCACGGCAGTGGAAACACTGCAGCCAGCGGGAAAGGAATGCTGTTCAATATGTCCTCCATGGACATACGCGAGCCAGCCGGTGTGGCCGAGCGGTTCTAGGCGCTTCAGTCTGGAACCGCGTGACCGCTACGGTCGCAGGTTCGAATCCTGCCTCGGGCATGGATGTGTGTGATGTCCTTAGGTTAGTTAGGTTTAAGTAGTTCTAAGTTCTAGGGGACTTATGACCTCAGATGTTTAGTCCCATAGTGCTCAGAGCCATTTGAACCATTGACATACGCGAAGCTGACATGAGCGTCAGCCATCGAGCCATCGGTGTAAACCACTTCGTGGCCTCAGTACATGTAAAGAATCGAGAGGAAGTGGCAGTGGAGAGCTGCGACGTTAACTGGGTCCTTAGGGCCATGTGAAAGGTCCAGGCGAAGCTGCGGCCTAGGTGTACACCATGGAGGTGTACGTCAATGGACCTCAAGCATAGGTGGTAAAGGCAAGGACTTCAGTTCAGAAAGAAGGGATCGGACACGAACTGCAATTGGAAGCCCAGACCTGGGCTGCCGATGCAGGAGATGAGCTGCCATGGGTGGGAAAAGGAGACGGTGATTCGGATGCACAGGAGAACTACGAACTTGTGCAACACAACTGGCCAGTAGCTGTGCACGCCTAACCTGCAATGGATGGACTCTGGCCTCCGGACTCATCCTAAAAGCTCCTGTCGCTAGGCGAACGCCACAGTGGTGCACTGGGTCGAGTAAACGCAACGCTGAGGGCGCCGCCGAACCATAAACCAGACTCCCACAGTCAAGGCGGGATTGAACAAGCACTCTGTAGAGCTGCAGCAGCGTAGAGCGATCTGCACCCCAGTTGGTGTTGCTCAGGCAGCGGAGGGCTTTGAGGTTTTGCCACCACTTCCGCTTAAGCTGACGAAGGTGAGGAAGCCAAGTCAATTGGGTGTTGAAAACCAGTCCTAAGAATCGACATGTCTTCACTACAGTGAGTGGATCGTCATTAAGGTAAAGTTCTGGTTCTGGATGAACGGTACTACGCCGACAGAAGCGCATTACACACGACTTTGCGGCCGAAAACTGGAAACCGTGGGCTAGAGCCCATGACTGCGTCTTGTGGATGGCTCCCTGTAGGCGCCACTTAGCAATACCAGTACTGGTGGAGCAGTACGAAATGTAAAAGTCGTCTGCATACAGAGAAGCTGAGACGTACAGCCCTACAGCTGCTGCTAGACCATTAATGGCCACTAAAAATAGAGCCCTGCAGGACCTCATTCTCCTGGATATGGGGGGAAATATAGGAAGCACCAACTTGGACATGGAAAGTATGAAGCGACAGGAAATTTTGGATAAAAATCGGCAGCGGGCCTCGGAGACCCCACTCGTATAATGTTGCAAGGATATGATGTCGCCAGGTGGTGTCATACGCTTTTTGTAAATCAAAAAAGACGGCAACCAGGTGTTGGCGTTTGGAAAAGGCTGATCGATGGCAAACTCCAGGGACACAAGATTATCAGTGGTAGAGCGACCCTGGCGGTAGCAGCCCTGACATGGAGCCAGTAGGCCACATGACTCTAGGACCCAACCCAACTGTTGACACACCATACGTTCCAGCAGCTCACAAAGAACGTTGGTGAGGCTGATGGGCCGATAGCTATCCACATCAGGGTTTGAGCACTGGAACGATGGTGCTCTCCCACCATTGTGATGGAAAGACACCATCGCACCAGATCTAGTTGAAGATGATGAGATGCCACTTGTAGTCAGATGAGAGATGTTAAATCATCTGACTGTGGATCTGGTCTGGCCCAGGAGCTGTGTTGGGGCAATGTGCAAGGGCACTTAGGAACTCCCACTCTGTAAATGGGGCGTTATAGGATTCACTGTGGCGTGTAGTGAACGAAAGGACTTTCCCTTCCAGCTGCCGTTTGAGAGTGCAAAAGGCTGGGAGGTAATTCTCCGACGCAGAGGCTCGAGTATAGTGTTCAGCAAAGTACTCAGCAATCGCGTTTGTGTCGGTAGGTAACACGCCATTTATCTTAACACCGGGATCACCTTTTGGGTTCAGATACGCGAAAATACATTTAATCTTTGCCCAGACTTGGGAAGGTGACATTTGGCACCCAGTGGTCTAGACATATCTCTCCCAACACTCCAGCTTCCGTCGTTTGATAAGATGGCGAACGTGGGCACGGAGCCGTTTAAAGGCTATGAGGTGCTCCAGGGAAGGGTGCCGCTTATGCCACTGTAGAGCTCGCCGACGCTCCTTAATTGCTTCAGCGACTTCTGGCGACCACCAAGCGACTGCCTTTCGCCGGGGGCACCCTAAACTGCGAGGGATCGTGTTTTCTGCCACAGAAACGATTGTTGTAGTCACCTGCTCAACAATCATATCGATGTTACCGTGTGGGGGAGATTCAACGGTGACAGTAGAGATGAAAGTTTCCCTGTCCGCCTTGTTTAAAGCCCATCTGGACAGGTGTCCATGGGCCTGAGACCGGGGCAGTGACAGGAAGATGGGGGAGTGGTCACTACTGCACAGGTCGTCATGTGCTCTCCAGTGGAGAGATGGGAGAAGTCCTGCACTGCAAATTGATAAAGCAATGGCAGAGTAGCTACCATGAGCCACACTGAAATGTGTAGTGGCCCCAGTATTTAAGAGGCAGAGGTCGAAATGAGACAGTAAAGTTTCGACATCTCTGCCTCAGCCAGTAAGCACGGTGCCACCCCACAAGGGATTATGGGCGTTAAAATCTCCCGAAAGTAGGAAAGGTTTAGGGAGTTGATCAATCAGTGCAGATAATACATGCAGGGATACTGCACCATCTGGAGAAAGATATACATTGCAGATAGTTATTTCCTGCGTCATCGTTATTCTGAAAGCCACAGCTTCAAGAGGAGTTTGAAGGGGCACAGTTTCACTACAGACTGAGCTTGGACATCAACGCAAACTCCACCTGACACTCGATTATAGTCGCTACGGTTCCTGTAGTATCCCTTATAGCTGCAGAGGGTAGAGGTCCACATTGCCAGGAACCAGGTTTCCTGGAGGGCACTGCATAAAGCAGGTGTAAAGCTTAACAGTTGCTGTAGCTCAGCCAAGCGGTGGAAAAAACCACCGCCATTCCACTGGGGGATGACGTCATCGTGAGACTGGGAAGGCATGGAACATTCAATGAGCCATTTACGCCTCAGGGTCACCTGTTACCACCGATGTTTTGCCTTAGCAGTCTATATCCATTGTGTATGAGGGGCCGGCGAGATCTAGGTCCTCAGTGGACGCCAGAATCTCCACCTCATCTGCAGACACAGAGCTTGTAGGTAGCGGTGATGTGGGTGCCACCGCAATTCCCTTGGTCTTGGGGACCACCTTTTTGGATTACTTTCACTGCCCCTTGGGTTTCCCTGGCTGGGACGACTTCACTGATTCACTCTCCGGGACTGAGGATGATTGTGAAGACCTATGACCAGTTGCTTTTGGGCACTTCAGCCACTGGCAGGTGTCATCTTTCTCACTAGCAGAAACCTAGGAAGGGAGTGACCCAAGGGATGCCTTCCTACAGAGAGGAGCCAAAGAAGTCTTACACTTCTCCGGCTGAGAAGTGGGGACTGATATCCCTGATGGTTGGGGGGGGGGGAGGTGTTCTTCCCAAAGTAGGTGGTGTGGGAGCAACAGGGAGGGAAGTGTGCCCCACCATCAAGGGGGCAGGAGTAGGCTTCCGGTTCTGAAAGGCGACAGGAATGAGGGGAACTGATGGGGTGACAACTGTTCTCCTAGTGGTGACATAAGAGGAGGTCATAGTCACAGGATGTAGGCGCTCAAAGTTCCTCTTTGCCTCAGTGTAGGTCAGTCAGTCCAGTGTCTTATATTCAATGATTTTCCTCTCTTTCTGTAAAATCCTGCCGTCTGGCGAGCAAGGTGAATGATGCTCTCTGCAGTTCACACAGATGGGAGACGGGGCACATGGAGTATTGGGATGTGATGGACGTCCCCAATCTCGACATGTGATGCTGGAAGTACAGCGGGAAGACATTTGGCTGAACTTTCAGCACTTAAAGCACCATAATGGGGGAGGGATATATGGCTTGACGTCACAGCGGTAGACCATCACCTTGACCCTCTTGGGCAATGTGTCACCCTCGAAGGCCAAGATGAAGGCACAAGTGGCAATCTGATTATCCCTAGCACCCTCATGGAAGTGCCGGACAAAATGAACATCTCGCCATTCTAAATTGTCGCACAGCTCGTCATCAGACTGCAAAAGAAGGTCCCTGTGGATTATAATACCATGGGCCATATTTAAGCTATTATGGGGCGTGTGGTATCAGAAACATCCGCAACTTGTCGCAAGTTCGTAATGCCTGTGACTGGGCAGAGGATGCTGTTTCTATCAAGACTGACCCAGAGCGCATTTTGGACAAGCCTTCCACCTCCCCAAACGTGTCCTCCAAATGCTCCACAAAAAACTGAGGTTTCATGGACATGAAAGATTCCCCATCAACTCTCATACATTTGAGGTACCGAGGCGAATAAGCTTACTGCCATCCTTAGCCTTGTGTTCCTCCGATGGTGTGGCCAGGGAGGGGAACGATTTGAGGTCATATTTCTCAACATTGAAGTTGCCTGCTTAGAGACTGCTGGCGGCTGACCACCAGCAAGAGATGACATACTTCACTTCATGCTGTGTCATCTGCCCTGATGCCACCCACTCCAACCAGGGGCCCTCCCCACAGATGCCACCCAGCCTCACAGCCTCAGCAAGGCCACCTGGCAGGATGGCCATTGCCCAGAGTCCTGATGCCCCAGGGGGATGGGCATCTACTCCATAGCTTACATGGGGAGTTAACAGCGCAGGCATCAGCAGAGTGATCCCTGTGTGTTCAGGGGGCTACAACCCACAGGGTAAATGGTGGCCCCACCACAACGGACTGACTACCATGCTGGATATGAAGTGCAAAGAATTCTATGGTCCTCGTTGGCACAGAAAACGACACTGCACAGTGGGTGGAGGAAAATGCACCCGGGAAGGTGTCCTCGCTAAAGAGATGGAGGATGAGTGGGACTGCATGCCTCGATGAGAAAGTGGGCTAAAGATCTCAATGCACGATGGACATGATGCACCATGTAAAGTGCCCTTCCTCAATTGGCTTGCCCTTCAGGAAAATCTTGAAAAATGGAGGTCAAACCCTACAAGGGACCATCACACAAAGGCCGAGAAGTGTGAGACTCCTTTTAGTCGCCTCTTACGACAGGCAGTAATACCTTGGGCCTATTATAACCCCCAGGCCCACATGGGGAACAAGAGGAGGAGGTGCATATACTTGGGAAAGACCCAGACACACGGGAAGATTTCAACTGGATTACATAACGGTCGGACAGAGATTTCGAAATCAAATATTGGATTGTAAGGCGAGCCCAGGAGCAGATTACACTTTAGTAATAATGACGACTAGACTGAAGTTTAAGAGAATCATCTGGAAGAATCATTGTAGGTGAAAGTGGGATACTAAAGTACTGAGGAATGATGACATTTGAAATTCACTAAGGGTGTGGATAGTACGATAAGGAATAAGAGAGTAATCAGTTCAGTTTAAGAGGAATGGACACCTTTAAAGCGATAATCATAAATTTTGAACAAACAAACATAGTTAGGAGGAAGTTAATTGCAAAAAAAAAAAAAAAAAAATTGGGTAGCAGAAGAAATTCTTCAACTGATAGACGAAAGAAGAAAGTAGAAAAATACTCAAGGAAAGACAGGAATACAGCAATATAAATCAATCAGGAATGAAATAAATAGGAGGTGCAGGGATGCAAGGGCGAAATGCTGCAGGAAAATGAGAAGAAATTGAAAAAGAAATTATCGTCCGAACAACTGACTCAGCGTATAGAAAAATCAATGGAAGGGAAAAGTACACTGAAGGATTCTATGAGGGGGATGACTTGTCTGACGAGATGACAGAGGAAGGAACCGGAGTCAATATGGAAGACATAGGGGATCCAGTATTAGAACCAACATGTAAATTAGTTCTGGAAGACTTGCGATCAAATACTGTAGATAGGATGGATAACATTCCATTGTAATTTCTACAATCAGGGGGGGGGGGGGGGAGGCGGGGTGAAGTGGTAACCAAATGAAATTCAAGTTTCTATGTAGAATATATGAGATTGGTGATGTACCATTAGACTTTTGGAAAAATATCATCCACACAATTCCGAAGATAGTGTAACGTTATGCAAATGTGAGTTATTCGGCTGCCTAGGATCGATTGGAGGCAAGGAAAATTTGTTTTGTACGGCTGTAGCTAAGCCACCAGACTGAGGGGCGAGAGAGTGGTGTGACCAGTCCAGCCGGAGCGGCCTGAGTACAAAGGCTGCTGGCCTAGAAGGAAGCGGGTAAAACCCGGTGCAGAGAATCTGGGCGACCGTCACTCAAGTAGCAGAAGAACAGACGATGCCCTAGAAATGATAGCGTGTCAGATAGTCTGAAACTGGGCTCCTTATAACTCTTAGAAAATCTATAATAAAATTCACAGTTACATAATAATGCAAATCTGAATACATCATTGATCTCAGATGAATGAGATGCATCCATTGAAACAATTATATTTTCAATATCTTTAAAACTAAAAAAGTCAATAATGTACAGCTCCTAAATATCACAATGAACTTTAGAAGTAACAACTTTTAAACGCTTCATGTAGTTTCAACAAATGATATCTCAGGTGACAGCATTGCACGATAGCTCTCATCCCCGAAAGCCACTTATCAGAAACTGCTTTATTTGTTGACTTACGTTGTTGTATCCTTTTCATTACACAAATGTTTGTCCAAACACCGTATCCTCCACAACAACACAGCAACTGAGTGCAGAATGAATAATTTTTATTTTCTCATACTTGTATAGTTATTTAAGGTATATGCTACTACCTTGTCAGTATTTTTACTTAAATATAATTACAGTCGATAATACAAAACCGTGCTAATTTAAGAAGTGGTCCATCATTCATGTTAGTTGACACAATAATTGAAAAGGGTGCCAAAAGAGGCTTCTATCGAACAGACGTAAATAATTTGAACAATATTTAACAGCATTTTGTTTTCAGTTAATATGAGCACTGTGCAAGAATGCTAGCTTATTTATTTACGAAGAAACCTAATTCATATTTACTGTGAATGTTCTGTGACCGAATGTTTATAACGTTTCTTTATTTAAATATTGTCGTAATTTATTAGTTGCTGCAGAAAGCGGTCAAGTTGAGTCAAATCATGTCTATAGAATATAAGAAAGATGTGCTTTTGGTGAGGATGGCCTTAGGCTAATGTAGAAGTAGGCAGTGGCCGAACACTGCTGGGTTCAAGTGGAGACGGACACTAAAGAGTGGTGCACTGAAGGGAGCGATTGGCACAAGTTACGCTGAGACTCTTACGTTAGCTCTGGAAGAAGGGAGACCTTCCTGAGGGAACATGTAAGATTTAGTCGTGTAGGTGATTGATTCTGGGCAGTGAACGGCCATTAAAAAACTTCAACTTTTGAGGGGACTCAAAATTTCTCGAGGTCTGAATGTGCTCTAGTGCAGAACTTTACCTTTTCCGCTTGCTGTATGGAACTGAGAATAGATAGCTTTGAGTTTCTGCTCGTTATCTCTCGTGTGTTATTGTGTAAATTGCCATACTGACCTCTGAATTATGTTGAGCTGGTGAAGATTTCGTGTATTGTGATCACGTAATGAACATAGTTTTCATGAGTCTTGGATGATTACTTAGCTTGGGGATGTCGTTACGACTCTCGTAACGCTCTAAGCGCAACTTTACTCCGTTTAATAAGGTTATTTTATGTCTGTATTACAACTGGTTGCCGTAGGACCACATTCCGTATATTTGAGATTTATTTTCTTGAATAAACATTATTCATCAGAATTCTCTGATGTCGTCTACATCAATTACTGACGTTAGAATAGGACCCTGTTTATTAATTCTTCATACATCTTTTAGTTACTGACGTTAGAATAGGACCCTGTTTATTAATTCTTCATACATCTTTTAGTTAATGTTTCTGTTGTTAATTTGCAGCAACTTTTCTGCTGAGCATGAAAGCAGACGTGGGTGGCTCGACCTTCCGACATTACCGAGCTATTCATTTTGGCTCTGAGCACTATGGGACTCAACTGCTGTGGTCATAAGTCCCCTAGAACTTAGAACTACTTAAACCTAACTAACCTAAGGACAGCACACAACACCCAGCCATCACGAGGCAGAGAAAATCCCTGACCCCGCCGGGAATCGAACCCGGGAACCCGGGCGTGGGAAGCGAGAACGCTACCGCACGACCACGAGATGCGGGCGAGCTATTCATTTTAAACAGAGTCGTGCATAAACCAATTACCTAAAGTAGGAGTAACCGCAGTTAAAGTTACAGTTTGCTCGTACGGGATTCTGGTTAGAGGAACTACTCAGCGGAATATCCATTAGGGAACGTCGCAATAGTAAGGGCCTACAAGTGCGACAACTATCACAAACAGTTTAACAGCTCATACATCCGAGCTGCTGATAAGAATAAAGTGCAGAAGAATGTAAAAGAAAACTGAGGCTCTGGTAGATGATCAGTTTGGGTTTGGGAAAGGCGAAGGCACCAGAAAAGCGCTTCTGACGTCGCGTAACAAACATGTATGAAATAGCCGCACGCAGAACCGCGATTTGGTGGAGGGGGGCGGGGGTCTTTGTGCTCCTATTTGAGCAAGCAACATGGGATAAAATGTCTTTTGTTTAGCCCGGAACAGCGGCCATTTGCATAGTTCTTCGAACATGTCTCGCTGTAGCAATGTTACAGTATGTTAAACAAGCTTTGAACGGTGAACAGGAGCTGGCGGGCTGGTAAATTGTGCTAATCGACTAATTCCTTTAGCAAAATACTATAATAGGGCTAAACTTAATTCTCAGCTACTGGCTTCCCTTGTATGAGAGCACCGTTCGGATTTTACGTGCAAAAGCAGTCACCCTCACTCGGATTTCACTCGTAAATAACTGCGGACTGGATCGAGACTAATGGTTCAATTTTGATCCACCAGTGTATCGGACCTTGGTATAAGGTAAGTTTTAACAGTTTGAAAAAAATCTTGTTTCGTTTGAATTTTACGCGCAAAAAACACTTTCTCTGGGAGGTTTTTGAAGCGTGCCACTTCTATGCCTAAAACTTGTATGAATCGGTTCAAACTTTGCACGAAGATAGATAAATGGATAAAGTCAAAAGAAAATTTTTTCACCCAGTAACCTTTACCCGTTGTCGAGATACGATGGTTTAACGTCGAGCAAAATGTAGCACGTAAAATTCGTTTTCAAGTGAACAGAACGCGTGGAAACGGTTTAAAGTGAATCAGATAAATAAAAAATTCATTCTTACGATAAAACGGAAAACTCACTTTCAAAAATCTAGCTTCATTGTGATATTATGTGCAAAAAATATGTTTTTTGTGACGTTTTTAGCGCACGCCACTTATATTTCAAACTTGCGCGAATCGGAACAAATTTTGAGGACAGTAGATAGACATATGTAATTAAAGATCGTCCTGTTGTCTTGTGAAAGCTTTATCTGTTGCCATGATATGGCAGTCTAAAGTAGCACGTAAAATGTGCGTAAAATTCAGTTTAATGCTTATCGCATGTGCTTAGACGGTTTAAAGTGGTACAGATGACAATAACAAAATATATTCTTATGGTAATTATAAAAGTGTTTACGAAAATCTTTCATCGTTCGGTTTTTACGTGCGAAAAATTATGCGTTTGCACATGAAACTATGTTTCGTAGAAATGTGTTGCATTTTAAGTGTTGCCTTTGGATATAACTGAAAAAAATGGTTATTGCAGTTAATTATCATTTCGTTGTTTATTCGTTAAAGATTTTATTCATCAGAGGCTTAAAATCACCGAAAAATCTTTGGACGTGCAAAACAATGCATGTACCAAACCAGAATTATGCACAGCCCTTTACAACATGATATACTGTTTCACTGAACAAGCTTTATCACGACCAAGCAGGAAATTAAACTAAGCCGAAAACTGATATAAAATAATTATCACAAGAAAGGTCGCTTATTTCTAACCAGCATAAAATGTTTTACTCCATTTTCTTCAAAAACTGCTACGCTATCTTGTAGAAAGTACGGTAGTTGGGAATCAGAATGAAAATACTCCTATCATAGCACAAAAAAGGCAAATTCTTCCTGGTCAGAGTTAGGGATTTAGAAGAAGGGAAATAGCTTCTCTACTTATCTGGAAACTTCGAAGGCATTTAAATCACAACATATTGATATATTTGCGCACACTTTTTTACGAGTTAACGCAGTTTCCCCAGTGCAGTGAGCTCTCTTATCTGCAAGGTGTTGGCACACTTGCAACTTGCAATTTATAGGCTAAGGTCCCCGATCCTGTGCCCAAACTCCAGACGATTCGCCAGCTGTAATAAACAATACATAACATCATATGGCTGAATAACATAGATGTAATAGTTAAAAAAGTTAAAATTTCTGGGAGCGGATTTGTTCTCGTAGGTACGCTAAAACAATTTTTTGATTTCTGTGTTGGGGTGGGTGATTTTTTCCCCAAGGGACCATTTCTCCCGAAACCCACCTTCTGTTAAATGTATGGTGAGGGTTGTAGGAACAGACACAAGTTTATGTTCTTCTAGAGAGTGGTGTTCATCTACAGTAAAGGTTACCCGAGAGAGGGGTGCATCTACAATAGAAAGTATCCCAGAGTGGGGATTCACGGGTCCTAAACTTTAATGACATGTTGTGTCACAACATGACAAATGCCATGTTGGATGATGTGATGGCACGTGTCATGTTACATAACCCTCACTGTGCTGCTATTGGTCGTCTCCCCCCCCCCCCCCACCCCCCCCCCCCCCCCCCCACCCCCGCCACACCAACCGCTCTCAGTGTCTTCCCAGCATCCCGAAACTGGCGTTCTTAACGTGGACCTAACTGGAGCAGCAGCAGCATCAGTAAATTCAGGTGATATTCCAAATTTCCAGCATAGTGTAGCACCTAGTGGTATTGGCCTAGTTTTCACAAATGTTCGGCATCCACTCTATTTTCTGCAGTCCGCCCCTAGTAGCTGAGTGGTACTGAGTAAAGGACTCAACGATCACCTTGAACGGATGTCTTGTGACGTCCGCCCAGACCAAACGCAACGAACAATACCGAATAAAATGAAGAGAGCGAGAGAAAAAAATAGTGGTCAGCGCGACGGACTGTCATACCTAACGGCCCGGGTTCGATTCCCGACTGGATCGGAGATTTTCTCTGCTCAGGGACTGGGTGCTATGTTGTCCTTATCATCATCATTTTCATTCCAATCGACACACAAGTCACCGAAGTGGCGTCAACTGGAAAGACTTGCGCCAGGCGAACGATCTACCGGACGGGTGGCCCTAGCCACACGGCATTTCCATTTTATATTCTGCAAAATACGACGCTGTTTACGGTTTCGTGGCTAATTTTTACCGATTTTTAAGAAGATGCACATTTCATAATTTTCTTCTTATTAGCCTACAGTTTTCGAGAAGATACACACAAATATGGGTTCCGCTGCTATTTTACCGATTTTCAGGAAACATATGTAAAATACGTTCTTTAAATGGCTATAAGAACTATCACCAGTGCTATTTGCAGTTTAAAGAAATTCGTTAAAATGTTATCGGTATTCCAAAATACCTATTTTTACAAGATGACGCACTTAAATACGAAATTTTAAAGGGGTAACAACTAACATCATATTTAGCAGTACGAGTGACAGTGGCACGTAAAGTGCCCTCCGCCACACACCGTTGGGTGGCTTGCGGAGTATCAGTGTAGACGTAGATGTAGATGAGCACAACAACATATGATATTATTTACAATTTTTGGGCCAATCGTTAAAATTTTGTCGATTTTATCCGGAAATAGGCACTTTTTTTCCTCAAGTAGACACACCAAAACGAGAAATACGCAACAGGACGTTTCGGTTAAAACGAACGAACTTATTACCTGCACGTCCAGTGTGTGATTTAATTATCAGCTCCCATAACGCTATAAGATTATACAGGACTTGTAAAAAAGTAACTGCTGGAACGCTTGTACAGACGAAGGTATATGTTCCATTCACAAAGCGCGTACTAGACTGGCGGAGCGTCATGTTTCTGCATTTGCCTACCGTATCTAACCGTCACTCCAGTTCGCAACAGCAGCCGCTGCTTTGCTACAACAGGGGGGAAGACCTGTGGTGGCGCTGGTAGTTGACACGAACGTAAATAAATCTGTTGCACGTTAATAAGACTAGAAATCCTCTTCACTCACATGAAGCATTAACCGCAGTAAGCACCTGGAGGGAGTTGAAGTAGAATGCATATGTCGGACTCAGATGCATTTGATGGGATCTTCAGGGAAGTAACATTCATTTTTACTCGATCTTTACGCGTGTGAGTGGAACAGGAGTGAAAAAATCGATAATACTGCTACGACATAGTCCACACGACGCACCGAACAGTGATTTGCGGAATGTGTATTTAGATGTAGGCTCCTGTCTATAGCAAGATTGGACAACAGTTGGTATAACGATTTGCAGAGGACTGAGGATCGATGCGAGCTGGAGGTGAATGTAGATAAATGTAACTATTGAATCTAAAATAGCCAAACAAAAAAATGGCTCAAATGGTTCTGAGCACTATGGGACTTAATATCTAAGGTCATCAGTCCCCTAGAACTTAGAACTACTTAAACCTAACTAACCTAAGGACATCACACACATCCATGCCCGAGGCAGGATTCGAACCTGCGATCGTGGCGGTCGCGCGGTTCCGGACTGAAGCGCCTAGAAACGGTCGACCACCGTGGCCAATAGCCAAACAGCCCTGCTACTGTTCTGTTACGCCATTGGCTACAAATCACTGAAAACAATCTCCATCGTAAAATATCTGGATATAAGCATCCGCATGCTGACGTATTTCTCCCTGCACATTAGTGTGCAACTTTTTTCTCTTTGTGATGGTTCCCTACATAAGCTATGACGGGTACAGGGCTAGACAGCCTTCGAACTATTGGAACAGCGCAGTCAGATCCTGTTGGGATTTTGAGAAAACTAAAACGGCTCTGTGACTTGGCTGGGGATATCTACAGCGAGCCTTACTCAACAAAATCAGGCAGATGCACATGCTAAATATCGAAGCCTGAAAGATTTTTGAGAATATGGGAGTACAAAAAACTCTGACAAAAGGGAGGCAGGGATTTGATCACTTTACAGCTTCTTGTGAGTATTGTTAGCAAACATATTACTCCCTCCCACATATGACAGTAGTAGGGCAACCTGTGTTCTGAGACAATTTGGCTGTGCAGGTTGCCAATATCAGGGGCAAGCATACATTTAGGGATAAACATATTGTTCTCTTTTGATTGGCAGGTACTTAACCTATTGTTCTGCTAAGTGGATTATCACCCACTGGGGATAATCCATCCTTCCGAGAAACCCCCCACCCCTCTACCACCTCCTCCCCCACCCCTCTGGGACCTCCCCTCACTGATAAAAGTACTCTTCCAGGCATGAGTTATTCGAATAGCCCCCTCCCACTCTATCAATTTGATTGATTAATTAATTAAATCGGTGAATTAATTAACCCTTCCGATCTTGGAAATAACGCCCTCCCCTCCCACCACAACGTGGAAATTGACGGCAAAAGACTTAGTTGATTGCCCATTTGGCGGGGAAATCGATTGCAGTGTATGGAATATTGTTTAAACAATTTCTAGTAGACAAGGCAATGTGTGGAATAGTGTTTATTTAAACAGTTAATCGGATACAAGGTAATGTTTGGAAAGTAGTTTAATTATTTATCTAAGCAATTTGTCAGGAAAGTGACTACAGTGTATGGAATATTATTTATTCAAACAATTTGTGGGTGACAAAGCAGTATGACATTTTTTGAACATTAGAAGCACTTTTTTATTCTGATCACACAAGGAGACGATGAGTGGATGTAGTTTATATTTGCTGCTGGGCTCACAGATGTTAAGGCACTTATTTTTCATTTCCCTTGCTCTTCGAAGCACGTTGGTGTCTAAGCACAGATGGGGAAATCAGAATAATTACATATCTAAAAGTTAATGACATATTTCGAAACCCACAACAGAACGTGAAAAAAAAACCACAAAAACAGAATTTGAAGCGCTATCTTACCAATGAGAAAAATGGCTGGAATTTTCGGAGAATTTTCGATGTCGTATGAATGCTGATCTGGAGATGCTGTAAAGCTACAATTGTGGGTGGGCGACAGCATTCCACCTGTCAGAACCAGAGGAGTCTGGTCTGCCTGCTCATATCTCTCAACACTCTAACAAAGAAGATATTACGTGACTCTCTGACGTCACAGAACTCCGTGCACATATCACACTCTGCCCCCATCTTCGTTGAACCAGTCTGTAGAGACTCATATACCTCCCACAAAGAATGTTTTGTGACACTCTGAGGTCATGGAACTCCCTGTGAATGGAGAATTCTGATTGGTTCATACTGGATTTACCCATCAAATTGCTGCATTCGGTGTGGGAACACCGTCCACCACTTTCTGCAGATGGACAAATTACGAGAATGTCAGCAGCAACCTTCTTTTTACGATCCTAAAACGTACAGCAGCTATATTGCAGTGACGGTAGAACCCCTCAGAAGTGGTCTACAGATCAAGAAATATACAAAGTATCGCCAAAGACACTTAGTCAATTACACTGCTCTGCTGTTGTCGAGGAGAGCTTGAATTTTTCGGCGTGAAACCGATCTCCATCCAGACTATATCAACACAAACGATTGTACCACCAAACCATATCGATGTAGAATGAGATTTTCACTCTGCAGCGGAGTGTGCGCTGACATGAAACTTCCTGGCAGATTAAAACTGAGTGCCCGACCGAGACTCGAACTCGGGACCTTTGCCTTTCGCGGGCAAGTGCTCTACCATCTGAGCTACCGAAGCACGACTCACGCCCGGTACTCACAGCTTTACTTCTGCCAGTATCTCGTCTCGTACCTTCCAAACTTTACAGAAGCTCTCCTGCGAACCTTGCAGAACTAGCACTCCTGAAAGAAAGGATATTGCGGAGACATGGCTTAGCCACAGCCTGGGGGATGTTTCCAGAATGAGATTTTCACTCTGCAGCGGAGTGTGCGCTGACATGAAACTTCCTGGCAGATTAAAACTGTGTGCCCGACCGAGACTCGAACTCGGGACCTTTGCCTTTCGCGGGCAAGTGCTCTACCATCTAAGCTACCGAAGCACGACTCACGCCCGGTACTCACAGCTTTACTTCTGCCAGTATCTCGTCTCCTACCTTCCAAACTTTACAGAAGCTCTCCTGCGAACCTTGCAGAACTAGCACTCCTGAAAGAAAGGATATTGTGGAGACATGGCTTAGCCACAGCCTGGGGGATGTTTCCAGAATGAGATTTTCACTCTGCAGCGGAGTGTGCGCTGACATGAAACTTCCTGGCAGATTAAAACTGTGTGCCCGACCGAGACTCGAACTCGGGGCCTTTGCCTTTCGCGGGCAAGTGCTCTACCATCTGAGCTACCGAAGCACGACTCACGCCCGGTACTCACAGCTTTACTTCTGCCAGTATCTCGTCTCCTACCTTCCAAACTTTACAGAAGCTCTCCTGCGAACCTTGCAGAACTAGCACTCCTGAAAGAAAGGATATTGCGGAGACATGGCTTAGCCACAGCCTGGGAGATGTTTCCAGAATGAGATTTTCACTCTGCAGCGGAGTGTGCGCTGACATGAAACTTCCTGGCAGATTAAAACTGTGTGTCCGACCGAGACTCGAACTCGGGACCTTTGCCTTTCACGGGCAAGTGCTCTACCATCTGAGCTACCGAAGCACGACTCACGCCCGGTACTCACAGCTTTACTTCTGCCAGTATCTCGTCTCCTACCTTCCAAACTTTACAGAAGCTCTCCTGCGAACCTTGCAGAACTAGCACTCCTGAAAGAAAGGATATTGCGGAGACATGGCTTAGCCACAGCCTGGGGGATGTTTCCAGAATGAGATTTTCACTCTGCAGCGGAGTGTGCGCTGACATGAAACTTCCTGGCAGATTAAAACTGTGTGCCCGACCGAGACTCGAACTCGGGACCTTTGCCTTTCGCGGGCAAGTGCTCTACCATCTGACTGATGTAGCACACTGATGACGATGAACAAACTGAGAGGATCTGCCAGTGGGATGGAGACGTGGGTGAAGGGAAGAAAGAGTGGAGGGTCGCTGCTAGAAGGGGGGACAGGGGAGATGGGCAGGGGACAAGCCGAAGGGGGCCGGGGAAGGAAGGACGTGGGAGGGAAACAGTCGAGGAGGGGGTGCAGAGACTCAGGGGGGAAGGAGGAAAATCTGCTCTGGGAGAAGGAGGGGAGAGGAAAAGGTGGGGCCCTGGGGAAGGGGGGAGGGCGACAAGGTTAGGCTACATTTGGAAGGAAGGGTAAATGACATGGGGAAGATCAACATCTGTGAGGGGGAAGTGCTGGAAATTGGCCTGATGAAGGAGATGGAAGGTGTGGAGGTAGGGAGAGGGAGGGATACAGTGATAGATGCACAGCAACAGGTGGTGATGGACAGGAAGGAGGAAACCAGGGGGTGGGGGGGGACCAAGCCTGCAGATAGTGTAAAGGATGCACATATGTTGGAGGAGAAGGAGGAGGTGAGGGAAGCAGATGAGGTCATACAGGATTTGTGTGGGGAAGGAAGGCAGATATGGAAGGCAAGGTGGACGCGTGGCATTCTAGGATTTGGAGGGCCTTATAAAAGTGGGGGGAGGGGGCGGTTGGCAGAGATCCAGGCAACACTGGCATAGCAGATGACGCAATCCCCATGTCTGGCCAGACAGGAGTTTCAGCAGGCAGTGGTGGGAATGGACTTTCTGCTCAATGGTCAGGAAATGAGGGGTCCAGATGAGGTGACCGTAAAGGGTGAGGCCAAGGTATCTCAGGGTGGGGGTGAGCTGGATGGGACGACTATAAATGGTTAGGCAGAAATCATGAAGACAGAAGGAGCGGGTGGTGCGGCCTATGATGATTACCTATGCTTTGGAGGGGTTAATATGAAGTGGTGAACTGGTTAAGATGGGTTTGGAGGGTGTGTTGGAACTGTTGAGTGGTAGGATAGAGAGTCAGGAATGCGGTGTCATCAGCATATTGCAGGAGGTGGACAGGAGATAGAGGAGAGGGGAGAGAACGGAACCTTGGGGGACGCCAGCAGTGGGATAGAAGATATGGGAGTTGGTATCATGGAGGGTGACCATAGGAAGGACAGTGTGAGAGGAAGGAAGCGACCAGATGGACAAAATTGATAGGCAGGACATAGGTTTGGATCTTAAAGAGGAGACCAAGGTGCCATACACAGTTGTAAGCATTTTGGAGGTCGACAGAAACAAAAATGGCGGAGCGACAGGAGTTAAGTTGGAGGGAGAGAAGGTGGACTACATTAAGGAGTTGGTCTTCAGTGGAGAAGCAGGGTCGGAAGCCACAATGGTTGAGGGAGAGGAGGTGGTGTTGACTAAGGTGGTGATGGATATGACAGGAGAGGATGGATTCGAAGACCTTACTGAAGATGGAGGTGAGGCAGATGGGACGACAGGAAGAGGCACTGGAAGGGGGTTTGTTGGGTTTGAGGACTAAGAGGATGTGGGAAGTCTTCCACACGTTGGTGTAGAAGCTGGTAGAGAGGATTACGTTGTAGAAAGCGGCAAGGACAATCAGGAAGGAGAAGGGGCATTCTCTGAGGCGGCGGTAGGTGACACAGTCGTGACCAGGGGCCGCGTTGCTCTTTCACCGGAGGATAAGAGTGATGTCTTGTGCTCTGATCAGAGTATTTATACTAAGGTTTTAATACTTATAATCATATGTGTTCTAGATGCAAACAACACACATCGCAATCGATGTTCTTTCAACCAAATAAAGACGGAAAATGTGTAGAACGGCAGTACAAGCAGTCAACCGATCAATTTACATGGGAGGGAATAATTGTCGAATGCAAACACTCACCCATAACGAATATTCTCAAATTTCCACGGAACATAGTCGTGACACACACGATCGCGAAGGTTGCCTAACGCATACTGAGTTGGTTTGCTATACACCCCCCTAGAGGGCAACATGGTTAGATCAGCTGCATTCTTGTACGACGCCTATCCAGGTCGGGTGACTCAGCGACCGCCCACGCCTTAAACAGGATATGTCAATTCATTTCGGTCACCGGCTACCTCTGCCATGCACTCGCTCACCAGGCAGAAACGTCCTAAGAAACCAGCCACATACTTATCAGTGTGATTACAATTAAATATTACGATCCTAGTGACTTCTGACAATGAGTAAAGTATCAGAAATACCTCCTCCTGACGACTGTGGCTCTAGTAATATCAATATCTATACCATTCTTGTGACTGGACATGATTTTCCACGTAAAATCCTTCATCCCCCTCACGGCTATCAATGTGCTGAAATCACGATTCGCCACGTCGAACCTATACCTCCTTTACGACGGGACAAAGCCATTTTCTTTGCACATGTCAGAACATAAGCTACAGAAACTTTACACTCCAACATATACACATTTCACGCAAGCAGTGTAGTTATCGTTTATGTGTGTCTAGCACGCGACAAAAATTCTGGTACACCCTCACTCACACCGGCTAGGAGTCTCAATTCTCCCCAGTGCCAGGAAATTATTTGACGTTTGTGCCTTCCAGTCAGCGCTTCTGGAAGGTGCTGCAATTCGCCAAGACTCTTTCAACGAGTTTTGTAAAGCACAGACATCTGGTGCCATGTGATAATCAACAGCACTCCCATGGAAGAAAGGGTTGGAAGGACATCAACGATATGAGTTGGTGTACTGTAATAAACATCGTTGTCGATAGTGCAACAGAGAACGCATGAAGATCTGCTTAGGGGAGCCATTTTGTTCCAGCCATATTGCCCGTCCTGTTTGTACTCTAGAACTGATCCAGTTAAACCCATGCATTGCGATATTGTGCAGCTGTTTAAAAATGAATCTCTCACCCCTTATGGCCAGACATACTTCTCAATGCACTGAAATCACAGTTCAACACGTCAAATCTATCCTGCCCTTACGATAACACATACGTAATTTTTTTACGTGAGTAGTAGTATGATCACTTCCCACAATCGTCCGGTGATATGTCGGAACATAAGCCACAGTATCTTTACGTCGAAGCAGCATAACATATCTATCATTTATGGGAGTACAGCGTCCGAAAGAAAGTATGGTATGTCCACACTCCCACCAGCTGTGTGGCGTTTCGCACTGCCCAGCACCAAAGAGCCCCGTCCCTCCCCCCCCCCCCCCCCCTCCCTCCACCCCTGACCTCGTCATATCGTCGTCGTTATCACATATTTGTCGAGGAATAAATGTGTAATTACAGTTAAATAAGCCCTCGTGTCTTTTTTATTTTCTCGATTTCGCCACTCCCACGAAACCTTTTCGTATTTTTGACAACTGTAAATCCAGCCAACACATTGGTGATTCTATATATTTTGTTATCTTCCATCTTAAACTTCACCTCCATAATTGCACTCATCTTCAGAAAAACTAACCTCATTTATGTCATGCACATACTTTATGTGCGCATAATACAATAGGGGTAGGTTTCTTTTGTAAATAATTACAACAAAGACAATGGTAACGAATTTTTTCCTTTATTCATTTTACACAGATACAATTTAATTTTTGAGAATCATTTCAGTTCTTGAGATGAAATTTGACTCTGATACTGCAACGCAGAGATTCTTTTATCTTAGGATTTCGTACGTGCGCTGATGGCCGCTCAGTTGAGCGCCCCACAAACCAAACATCATCGTCTTTTATCTTACACACTACGACAATGACACTGACTAAGAATGTTTTTCCAATTTTTTTATATATCTACACTAAAACCCAATGCAGAGATACTTGTTTTTCTTTTTTTGCTACAACTACATTCCACAGTCCCAGTAGCATAGGTTAAACAGCAATTCTGATGGACTGCATACAGTTAGAAACGCATAAGTCTTGGACAACTAGCAACAGGTGAAACTAAAAAAGCTATTCTCTTTCCGTGACACACACGGTGCTTAGATACATATATTTACACAGTACTCATACATTATGTAGGAATAAATAAATATACAAATATTTTTTGTTAGTTTATGCTTATGTTCACATTTTTAAATTTTTTTACACGTGATGTGCATATATATTTACACACAATATACATATTTTTTCTTGTTTCATGCTTTTTTTACGCACATGGTGAGTGTGTGTGTGTGTGTGTGTGTGTGTATGTGTGTATACATAAATAAATATTTCCATGACACACACACACACACACACACACACACACACACACACACACACGCACACGCACACACACACACACACACACACGCACTCACAGAGACACACACAATTACTTACACTATCATAAAAGGGTCATACTACTCTGCAGACACAGATTATCTCTCTCTCTCTCTCTCTTCCACACACTCACTCACACACACACACACACACACACACACACACACACATACACTTATTCCCTACCACCCAATCAGAGTACCCTGTCCCTTCTCTCACTGCAAGTGAGTAGTGTGAGTACAGGAGAGTTTCAATCACATCTTCACAAATGAACCTTTTATCGTCATGAGGTATCCTGTGTCCTCTCGGTCGAATACACGCCTCCGGCGGCTACGGTGCAGCACCACGAACACTGATATGCAGGCACAGCAAATTGTCTTCGATACAGAGGGCTCTCGATGCCATATGACGCACATCCTTAGCCTGCCTCTGAGTGCCACCTTCCAGTATGCAATACGCATACATTTTTAATTCCAGACCTACAAACTCCACAACAGCAATCCATTCGCCTCGTCTTTCATAAGGCCGATAACATTCTTGTTCTGTGGAACAATACCATAAGGATTATTGGCCGTGTATGGGGATGTCTCGAATTCATTACCGTGGTACCTCATTACTTCATCTGGATCGCAGTTCTTCACCCAATGGATGAAGCTATTTGCATCCATATAAAGTAATTAAGGAACTGCGAAACGAGTTCTCGCAAACTCGTAATGAAAGCGATACATGTTGACTTTGGAGAGGTCTAGTATGCACATCCACACATAAATAGGTTTCGTAAACTCTATTGCAGCCTTCGCCATCTCCACAGCAACAGAGTACTTATTGAATATGGTGACCCGTTTAAAATTTGGTCTGGCAGTGCATTTTCTTACGCCCTAACGCCAATTCTGTTCGTTTCTAATCAAAATTTCACGCCGTTTCCTCAACTACTCTATTTTTTACCGAAAATTGAACTATTCATTAATTTATAAAAAGCTTTCTCTAAGTCACACGTTGTGTAAGCTCTCTGTGTCGTATAATCCTTCATCCAAGGGGACTGCTTGAAAGAGATAGTCCAGCTAATTCTAACCAGCTCCATTCCCAAGCTGAGACACTGCTGGAGATTATGGTGATGAATAATATATCTCCGTTAATTCCCCAACGTCGTCATCAATTTTTCGATGGAACCTCCTCGCAGAACTTGTTGCTCTGGACGCAGCGGCAAATCAGCGTGCGCATCATGGAAGCTACTAGGGTAGATGAGTTCTGCCTCCACCACATACCTCACATCAGAATCAGCCGCCATATTCCCCTTGCACTCGTCTTCGGGCATGTATCAAAACTCCCTAATTAGCAGTGAATGTTGTTGTAACCTTTAAGTTGCTGACTTCCAAGGACATGATGTAACTTGAATCAAGAAATGTGTTGAACTTGTCACCAATCCATGGGTTATTTGCCTTTGCGTGCTTATTGACACGTTGGCAAATTCCCCTATGGATCCTTCACAGAAAGACAGAAGCATGTCAGCATCAGTCAATAATTTATTACTGCACTTCGTTTTCTTGTTCATTGTGTCCCAAGGCAACCAAGGTTCCATGGGATAACAGGTGGTATCTAGAAGAATACGTTGTCATGAATAGACTTCAGAATTTCTCGACAATGTCAAAAATGGTTCAAATGGCTCTGAGCACTATGGGACTTAACATCTGACGTCATCAGTCCCCTAGAACTTAGAACTACTTAAATCTAACTAACCTAAGGACATCACACACATCCATACCCGAGGCAGGATTCGAACCTGCGACCGTAGCAGTCGTGCGGTTCCGGACTGAGCGCCTAGAACCGCTAGACCACCGCGGCCGGCACTCGACAATGTCCGCAAGCAAGTGGGCATCTGTGTCCATGTAAAGCCATGTGTACTTTTCTGAAGTGGAGATGTTGAATTCCTGCCACACTTCACAGCATGCTCATACTCTGCATCCATTATGATATCGCCTATAAGGTTGCTGGAGAATGAAGTTGTTTCGGGTAGCGTGGTTTCGTTGAGTTTTGCCATACTATCCACATACTCGTGTGGGAAAACCCGCCTCCTAGTCACAAATTGAAACTTTTACTCGTCGGGAAATGCAGCTCGAATTTCTGTAGTGGCGCCTACATAAAACGTAGCGTTGTCAACAAGGAAGCGGAGAGTAATTCTCGCGTCGTTCGTTTGGAGAATAAAATATTTTTCTCAACGCTCTCAGGCAGGACACTGACCTGATTTTTCTCCCAGCCGAAATCAGCCAAATGCTCAACAAGAAGGTGAGCGTCGTAGCCACTTAAATTATGGAAGAAAACGGGTATGTGCCTCGGTAGCTGATACTTCAAATTGCACTTATTATGAGCTGCACCCCAGAACCTCCCCGTAACATGACAGTGGTCCCTGTGAGGAGTTCCCTTTTTCCAGTCCAACATTAGCCTGCAAATATGACAGTCAACTGCGTTATTGTACAAATCTTTATTCTCCTTCGATCTGGTCATGGGAACGTTGCCGTAAAGCTTATCAACCTCCCATGAAAGTTTTTAGAGCTCAGTGAGCAGCCAAGCCTCAGGATTATCACCGACACAAGGTTTGTAGTGGTTAAGACTTGAATCATAGAATGATACAATTGGTACGCTGCCGCACATGGTATGCGTTTTTCTGTAAAGGTGGTATATGAGGCTGTAGGGCCACAGGAGTGAGGAGGCATCCAATGTCGACGTACACTACAACTGGGCATATTTCCAGATGGTGAGCATTTTTAAACATTATGAATTTGTTTTCCTCAGTTGTCATAATAACACATAGAAGGTCCTTGGAAGAGCAATCTAGTTGATGTGCTGCCGATAACTTGTCTGAGGAAAAATGATTGATGTACCTTAAGCAAATATGCTTTACATAACTATTGGTTGATGATTGGGAGAAAAGAAGTTGGGACATGCCTTTGACCCAAACATAATGATAAATGCCTTTTCCTTATTTTACTCATCGGAGGATAAGAGCATGCTTATATGCACCTTATGCTCACTCGCAAATTTTGAGAAATGGAGGAGGCCGACGACAATACGGTTGTCCTGCTCATCCGGCTTGTTTTTCTTCTCCAGGACTTATACATGAACCGATATTCCGGTATTCTAAGCCTCCAGTTTAGGTATGTCCTGGATCTTGATGGGGAACTCGATACAATTAAAGTTATAACACTTATGAACGTCAAGATATCTACCGATTGAGATGTGCCCTGTGCATGTACCTTAGAATTTCTTTCGCAAGGATTGACCTTGAAAAGCATGAATGAGCGTTTTCATTTTGGACATTAATACATGCCTCCTTATTAGTTATATCCTTAGGGAGCTTGATGTAGCTGGACCCTCCATTTTCAGGATCCTAGACATGTGTATGGATGTCCAGGTGTAGTATTCAGCTGAGTGCTTTAGCTGACCCTCTAACTTCCATAGTGGAAAACCAGGCCAGTATAGCTCTCAAGGTGGATTCACGAAACAACTCGGTGTTCGATGTGCTCCCTGTTATCACGCCATTATCTCCCCAAAGATGATGAACATCTGTCCCTTCATATTCTTTTTGGGGGGGGGAGGGGAGGTGGCTGTTTGATGCACAACAGCACATCGCATTTAATGGCGGGATACTGCATATCATTGATGACCTTGAGGAGTTCCATTTCCAAGCCATGAAGGCCACTCTTAGAAACCCAGCAGGGCCGCGGTACCCTCCTGCCAGATTCTCGATCCTTGTAAACAAGATTTACTGCTCAAAGGCTTCTGCAATCACTAAGTATTCTGATCGCAGTATGGTGTCACTGACCTGATGTCCTTCACTAAAAGGACTGAAGAGGGAACTCCCACTAGCCACAGGATCATATCTATTTTTGATAGTACTACAATTACATGATGAAGGTGCTTGAGGTGAGACGTTGAGGGGTATGTGACATACCTCGCGAGATCGGCGAGGACAAAATGGTGGAGGAATAGGAGTAGAAGCTGAAGTATCGGGCCAGTGTGAGCAGCGTGGCTACTGCAGCCCCCACCCGCTGGCCATAGCGAGTGGGATCCACGGACAGCAGAGCGGTGCTGGCGTGGGGGCGGCAACGGCTTCCTGCATGGCGACTAGCGGCGCTCTTGGTGGCGAGGCATGCCGCAGCAGGCCCCGCTTCGGTGAAGCAGGTCTCGCCGCCCCTGGTACCCACACCACGGCGTATTGCATGGATGGTGATGCTGTAAAGAGAGACAATAACGAACGCAATTAAGTACAACATTCGAGACATCACCAGCTGCCGCTGCTGCAAGGAAAGAAAGAAAGGATACTGGTTATTTGTAAGCAGAGTGAGTGTATTTTACCTATTTCGCTCTGGCTTCTTGGCAACTCCCTCATTTCCTCATGGTGACGAAGGTCTCTCTCCGACTCCTCCACCCATAGTGGTATTTCGTCCTTGTCTGAAATGGGGAAGAACCATCTGTCCAGTTGCCCTACATCACCTGCAACATAATGATCTAATAATAAAAACATACACATGCAAAAAAATAACAGCGATGGTTCCTGCTTATCCCAGATACATACCCCTCCCTGTTCCCCTTCTTCCGCCAGGAAATCATCTACAACAAAGAATATGCACCACATTACGTATACAATAAAATTTTTAGAGAGAAATTTCTTATACACAGTAATATGGAGATGAAAAAAAGTTAATGAATATATACTGAAACAACCCGAAATTCTTAATGAAAAGAAAAGAAGTATCGTTTATCAATTTTGATCCCCGAAATCATCTACAACAAAAACAAAATTTACGTATATGTTGAATTTTTTTTAGAAAGGAAATATTTGTACACGACATATACTGAAACTTTACGAAATTCTTAGTGAAAAAAGGCACATTTAAAGATTTTGGTCCCTTAATATCGTCTACAACCACCTCAGACTCGTTGGTCGCAACATATTACGTATACGATGAAAAATATATGTACTACTTACGATGATATTGGTGATGCTGCAGCTGCTGCCACTGCTGTTGCAGCTGCTGCTGATGCAACTGCTGGCACTACGTTGCTGTTGCACCTCAGCAGTCATTTCGTCCACGATTCGGTGGATATATGCTGAAACAATAAGACAAGTATTCATTACGAAATTCTTAGTGAAAAAAGTTACAATTATCTATCCTGATCCCTCAAAGTCATCTACAGACTCGCTGGTCACACCAGTACTACAAAGACGAAGTATATATTTATAATGCCGCCGATGCTGCTGCTGCTGCTGCAGCTGTTGCCACTGCCTCTGCTATTGCTGCCGCTGTTGCACCCCAGCATTCATTTCATCCACGATTCGACGGATAGGCACTGATAAAATAAGAAGAAATGTCTTTAGTACTTATACTACGAAATTCTTTATGGAAGAAAAAGTTACAATTACCACTTTGAATCTGTAGTTAGCAGGTAATTCTCCATCCTGCTCTAACGTCTCTGTCGTTTACGCCACTGGCACTACCGCTGCTGCTTGATGCCGCTGTCTGCTTCATGTTGGATGAATCAAACTAACGATTAACGAACACGAGCGAGAACAAAACAGTCAACCGCACACAACGGCGGATGAAGGCAGAATGAGGCTGGGAGTGGAGGAGGTAGGCTTTATATGCCTTCACTGATTCAGCATCAGCCAATGGGAAGACAGTCTTCTGGAACATCTGCTCAGCATTAGTCAGTAGGAACGCTGCATTTGGGTATACCTTGGTCGACAGGTTTCGACAGGTTGGCCGGAATTCTCCCTTGCTGCTATACATCCAACACAATGCATCACAATTGATGGTGGTCCATCGCGCATTCGAGTCATAATGCTTAAAGCAGGGTTCCTAACTTGAAATGAGATCATTCCTTTTAAATACGTCAGGTAGCAAAATAGAATCTGTGTGATATATCACATAGTAATAATACTAGTTGTGTAGCGAACATTTAGTAATCAAGAACGTTCACGTGGCGACGACTCTTAATCAGTTTCATGTAAATATCCGAGAGCACGTTAAGCACATTTCTTGATTTCACCTCCTCAAACACATTATAAGCAGTATCATTCTCTTTTCCCAGCGAATCCGTAGTCCTCAACGTTAATTGTCGTAACATATTGAGCAAGCAAGGACTCTATAATATTTTTTCTAATGTGAGGGCATAGCTGTGTTCTTGAATAAAGCAGAGTTGTGCAGTCACTATTTCCCTGTAATGGCTTTGAAATAGCGAGAACTAAATTAGCATTCACGACCATACTTTGCACATTACACTCACTACCACTCCTCAAATCGACTATCAGAATTACGACAATACCTTATTCACGGACATTCTGCACATACTTGAAGTTGAATAACTGAATGCTGATGGATTTACATTGGTTATTCAGTTATATACAGTTGGTGTGCCGTAGGGCAAACAGAAGTGGTGCTGCCATTCTACACATTTCCTGTCTTTATTTGGTTGAGAAAACATTGATTGAGATGTGTGTTGTTTGCATTTAGATGGTGAAAACAGATGGAAGAGACGTTTGCTGGTTCCCTAGAAATGAGAAACACATACGGATACAAGTATTAAAACCTTAGTTCACTTTGTAAAGTGCAAGGATGATCTCGAATCTGTAATACGATTGACATCGTATTCGTTAAAAAATAATGTGGAACTGCCAGTTTCCTCTATTTTCCAGTTTTCACGTAAAGATCTTCACAGACAAGATAAGTTTCTAGTTACTCAAAGGTTTGCAGCACGTCCCACATAATTACCTCCCTAAAGTTTTGTGTTTCTAGAGATATAATTTACGCTCTTTATCTTCGGAATTGTGCTTGCAAGAGATCGGTAGCACTCTGCTGTGCGATTGATATCGAGAACAGTTTCGGAAATGGTATGATATTCTGGCAGAACATGCGAAAATACATGAAATTCCAGAAATTTGCGTATGCTACACGATGATTTCAGCATAAAAGTGTCATAAATACATCGTGTTTTTGGCGTGTATAACTGGATATTGCAGCTGATATCGGTTTCGATATTGGTAAATTAATTCGCCATTGTTGACGCATTCCTCATCGACAGAGTTCGTAAAGTATATGTTTTTGTAAATCCAGAGTCTGGAAATGATTGCAACTTGTTGCAGAAACCACGGCACTAAGCAGGCCAGACCGGAAACAGTACCGTTAGTGGATGCCTTTGTGGCAGGGGAACCAGCCCAGTATTTATACACCAGTTCGGAGAGTGGCCGCTGTCCACAGACGGCGCTCTGATCACGCATGGCCGGCCGGTGTGGCCGAGCGGTTCTAGGCGCTTCAGTCTAGAACCGCGCGTCCGCTACGGTCGCAGGTTCGAATCCTGCCTCGGGCATGGATGTGTGTGATGTCCTTAGGTTAGTTAGGTTTAAGTAGTTCTGTTCTAGGGGACTGATGACCTCAGATGTTAAGTCCCATAGTGCTCAGAGCCATTTGAACCATTTTTGATCACGCATCAGGCCAGCATGTGTGGGGGCAGTTGCCTCGTGACCGTTGGCCGCGATGGATGACTGATCGACCTCGTGGGAAATTTCTAGTGCTGCAGCTATATACAGTGCAGGTGGTTATGTTTTCTGGAATCTGTCTGTCTTCGTGGAGTATGTATGAGTGTCTGGGGCTTGATAGATACATGCAGGAAGCAGAAGAGATGATTTTCTATGGTGCAGGATACGAATTGTGTTTACTACATCGGTATGGTATGGTGGTACAATCGTTTGTGTTGGTATAACCTGTATGGAGATCGGTTTAACGCCGAAAAATGCAAGCTCTCCTCGACAATAACACAGCAGTGTAATTGAATAAGTGTCTTTGGTGGAAATTTCTGTATTTCTTCATCTGTTGACCACTTCTGCAGGGTTTAACTGTCAGTGAAATGTGACTGCTGTATGTTTTACGATCTGTACAAAATAGTTTGCCGCTTAAATTTTCTTAATTTGTCCGTCTGCAGAAAGTGGCGAGTGGTGTCCCACACCGGATGTAGCAATTTGGAGGGTAAATTCAGTATGAACCAGTCAGGATGCCCCATTCACAGGAATTTCCATGACACCGGAGAGTCATAAGACATCCTTTATGAAGAGCATAGTGGTCTCTACAGACTGGTTCGAACAAGAGGAGGGAGAGCAAGGTATCTACAGAATGTTCCGTGACGCCAGAGAGTCACGTGATATATTCTTTGTTCAGAGACAAGTCCAGGCAGAGGAGCCTCCTCTGGTTTGGACAGGTGGGACACTGTCTCCCACTCGCCACTGGGCCGTTATAACATCTCCAAACCAGCATTTTCAGGACATCGAAAATTCTCCGAAAATTCCCGTCATTTTTCTCATCTGTAGGACAGTGCTTCGAATTCTGTTGGTGTTTTTTTTTCACATTCTGTTGTGGATTTCGAAATATGTCACGAACATTTAGATATGTAATTCTTCTGATTTTCTCGTTTGTGTTTAGGCACCAGTGTGCTTCGAAAAGCGAGGGAAATGAAAAAAGTGCCTTTATATCTCTGACCCCTGCAGCAAATATAGACTAAGCCCAGTCAGCGTTTCCATGCGCCATCGGAATAGAAAAGCGGCGCAATTGTTTAAATATTCCATAGTTCCTTGTCACTTACAAGTAGTTTAAATAAACTGTATTCTATACACTGCAGCCAATTTCTGGACAAATTGTTTAAATAAGTAAATAAACTATATTCCAAACACTGCATTGTATCCCATAAGCTGTTTAAATAAACAATATTCCACAGTGCCCTGTCTATCAGAAACTGTTTAAACAATATTCCATACAATGCAATCGCTTTACCGCCAAATTCGTTAAATAAATAAGTAAACCATATTTCATACACTGCATTTTACCCCATAAATTGTTGAAATAAACAATATTCCACAAATTGCCTTGACTACCAGAAATTGTTTAAGTAATATTCCATACACTGCAATAGATTTCCGCCAAGTGGCCAATCAACAGAATCTTTTTCTCGCCAATTTGCAGGTGGGGGCAGGGAGGGGGATGGCTGGGGGATTTCACAGAGGGGAGGGTTTAATTAATTGATCGATTTAAATAATTAGTCGATCAAACTTATAGAGTGGGAGAGGGGCTATTCGAATAATGCATGCCTGCAAGTGTATTGTATCACTGAGGGGAGTTCCTAGCGAGGTGGCTGAGTAGAAAGGGGAGGTGGGGTTTCCCAGGAGGATGGATTATCCTCAGTGGGTCATAATCGACTTGGCAGAACAACAGCTTAAGGAGCTGTCAGTAAAAAGAGAACAATAGTTCTGCCCCTGAATGTATGCTTGCCCCTGATGTAGGCAACTCACACTAACAAATAATCGCAGAACACAGGTTGTCCTACTGCTTACGACTCACTAAGTGAAAGCAGTGAGAAAATTATAGCTTTATACGAAGGTTTTTAGCGAGAGATGTTCAGCAGCAGAAGTTCCATCTTCCATTTTCTTGATAAATGTGTTAGGGTAGGACAGAAATGGAAGAATGGCGATATTACTGTTGCTGTGTAAATCTATATATCGATGGTTTAAGTATTTTGATGGAGGAATTGTTAAAGGCGAAAATATGGGAGGAAAAACGGTGTCATCCACAAAGGAGCAAACCTCATATATTAGAGGTGGCTGGAGGCCCTTCTCATATTAATTAGCACTGTGAAGCCATCGAATGGAAAGTAATTTTTTTTAATACGTCTTTTTATTTTCATATAAAATGTTCAGCTGATTCAGCACGCCCAGTTGGTTATGGAGTCGCCATTCCCACTTCTCTCTATCTACAGTCACACCACTGACTGTACTAAACCAGCAACACGTCTTTAGAAACTTTAAATTATATGCAAAGCAGATAGCGACGAACAACAATCTTCCTTGAGTGTGGTGCAGATCCCAAAAAGTCGTAGACCCAAGTTGTCAACAAGGCTTAGTGCAAGCTGGCGATGGCTCCATAAGGCTTTAGGCTGTGTTTGCATTGAATTGACTGGATCCTCTGGTCCACTTGAACCGACCATTGACTGGAAACCCTTATGTTCGGCAACTTGGAGAACATTTGTATGCATTCATGGACGTCATGTTCCCAAAAAAGATGGAATATTTATGGATGACAATGCACCATGTCACTGGGCCACAGTTGTTCATGACTGGTTTGAAGAACATCCTGTACAATTCGAACAAATGATTTGACCACCCAGATCGCTTGACATGAATCCCATTTACCATTTACGGGATATAATCCAGAGGTCAGTTTATACACAAAATCCTGCATTGGCAACACTTTGGCAGTTATGGACAGCTACAGAGGCAGCATGGCTCAGTACTTCTGCAGGGGACTTGGAAGGACTAGTTGAGTCCATGCCACATCGGGCTGCTGCACTACTCTGGGGAAAAGGAGGTCTGACATGATGTTAAGAGTTATGGCCTGACTTTTGTCACCTCAGTGTAAATTTAAATTGTTGACTCGTACGTAAAGTCCTGTGAATAAAGCTATTGCATTGCCTACCAGCTCAAAAGTTTTGATCAACAAAGAGTCAGTCTTTTTACCCATAAAAATGAGCAACGAAAGCATGTTCTAACGTATTTATGTTATATTTAATTTCTGTTAAACAACAAATAACTCATGTTGGACCAATAGCATGAAGAAGCTTGCAGCACGAACTTAAATAGGGAAAGGTTTCCAAGGAATTTTTTGTTGACTTATGAAAGAAAATGTTAAACATAACCAATACAGAGTTGACTTATAATTTGACGTTTTCTTTCAACTTCTCATCTATGGAATATAATTACGTTACTTCTGCAATTATTATCAATTCTCTGCTAAGTTGTAGCAGAGACTTCGTGACTGACTGAGAAGACTGGATGGATAGTGCAGATTCTTCCATAAGTTTTATCTGCCTATAAATGGACTGACATCGTAATGGGCATGTTTCAGGTGCGCCAAGAAATGCACGAATGCTACAGCTGTAGTTACAAGCAGTGGAAAAATGGAAATGTCGTGTGGCTACGGCCTCCCGTCGGGTAGACCGTTCGCCTGGTGCAGGTCTTTCGATTTGACGCCACTTCGGCGACCTGCGTGTCGTACTGGTGGTGTCCAGTATTTGCCGGGGTCCTGCAGACTTTTGTCAGGCGAAAATTTGGCAACAATGCGAGGTGCATGGGGGCGCTGGACGCAAAATGAGCTGAACAACTGAACACTGTAGATGCCTCCCAGTAGTCTGAACTCCCAAAAATGCGTACCTGATCATTTAGACAGTGCTGTCCGCTCGTCAGTCTCGTTTTATGTGACTCTGGTACCGCGCTCCGCGGAATTTGAATCCGCGCCAGATGTCATGGACGTCGAAGATCCATAGAGGTCTCTGCACCATCGCCCCGTAAGCTGTGGCGGCGCGCGCCTCCTGGCCCGCTTTTAGTGTGAGGGCGCCACAATGGAACACGTGGTCCCAGCGGCCAACAGCGGAGCCCCCGATAGCGTACTTAAGCGCCTGCCTCGCGCTCAGTCAGCGACCCGCCACCAAACGGCAACTCAACCGTATGCGGCGCGAATTCACGGTGGCTGTGGACAATCACCGCAACCGGGAGTGGGCTAGCCGTGTGGCGACTCTTCAGCTTGACGACGGGTCTGACTGGAGGACCGCGAAACACTTCCTACGGCGAACGCAGCGTATGCCGCCTCTCCGAACTGCAACCGGAACTGTCTGTGAACCAAACGCGAAGGCTGATGCCCTCGCCGATGTTTTTGAAGAGAACTTCAAGCCTGTAGAGGATCCACTGGACGCAGAACATGAAGAGATGGTCGCTGACCGGCTCCCTCGCTATCTGGAAACGGAGGGCGATGATGACATCGAGGCCACAACTCCTGAAGAAGTCTCGACGGCTCTGAAGGCCCTCAATCCAAAGAGAGCTGCAGGCCCTGACGACGTCTCCACTGCCATGCTGAAACAACTGCCTGAGGACGCCTCTACTCACCTGGCTGCAATCTTCAACAAGATCTTTCGCACCGGTCACTTTCCCCTGCAGTGGAAGCATGCTGAGATTGTGGCTATTCCTAAGATGGGAAAAGATCTCCGGCAGCCGAAGAGCTATCGCCCAATTAGTCTGCTGCCTGCCATCTCGAAAGTTTTCAAGCGCATCTACCTGAAGAGGCTACAGCAACACGTCACCGCCGAAGCTCTACTCCCAGATGCCCAGTTCGGCTTCCGTAAGGGCCACTCTACGGAGCACCAACTTCTCCGACTCGTGGAAGAAGCCTTCGATTCCCTGGAGAGGCGCGAATACTTCGGAGCAGTCTTCCTTGATGTCTCGCGCGCTTTTGACAGCGTCTGGCACGATGGGCTGCTCTTCAAACTTCTCGAAATGGGGGTCCCTGGATCCCACATCCGTCTGCTACAGTCCTTCCTCGATGGACGGACTTTTCACGTCCGTGCAGCAACTGGCCTGTCAACAGTCCGTCCCATCAGCGCAGGCGTGCCGCAAGGGTCGGTCTTGGGGCCGATCCTGTACACGCTCTACACGGCTGATACGCCGACGGTCCCTCGTGTGCACCTAGCACTGTGCGCCGACGACACTGCGCTCTACTCACGCAGTATGAGCGCGGACACACTTCGCCAGAGGTTGCAGCACGCTGTCGACACCCTAGCCGATTGGGCTGTCAAGTGGAAACTGCAGTTCAACGGCGCCAAGACGCAATTTTTCATTGCAACCCGTCGTGTCATCCCAGCCGCTCTGCCCCCACTCGTCGTTGGAGGCAGTCCTGTCAACTGGCGACCGACAGCGCAGTATCTTGGGGTCACCATAGATCGCCGCCTCACCTGGGGCCCACACGTGAAGGGCGTCGTAAACAAAGCAAGGGGTCGACTTCTCCAGCTCTACCCCCTGCTCAACCCGACGTCGATTCTTCCTCCGCGACTGGGCGTCACGTTGTACAGGGCGCTAATCCGCCCTGTCTTCGATTACGCGGCTGTCGTCTGGGGGAATGCGGAAGACGACCACCTGAAGAAACTACAATCTCTGCAGAACAGGGCTCTCCGCCTCGCGCTGCACCTGCCGCGGGACTTCCCATCTGGACCACTGCACGACCTCGCTGAGGTCCGCAAAGTCAAGGACCACGTCCGTATGGTTGCGTGCCGCTTCTACGAACAGGCGCGGCAATCCGAGAACCGGTACATACGCTCTCTGGGGCAGAAGATACAGCGCAATGCCAACACACGCTGGCCCCAGCTCCTTACAGCATAGGCTGTCACTGAAGAAGCAAAAAGAGTGGAAACAACCAGAAGCCTATCACCTCTAGAAGACGCACCACCAGCATTAATGGGAGGCAAAACATGTATATGTTGTGAACTCCGCTTTACTCGAAGAATGAAGTTTCTTCGCGAAGAGGCCACGCAGCTCAGTCAGCGAGTCTAATTTCGCGAACGTCGGTTTACACCTCGCTTCGCGCTAGACAGCTTTCTTCCTTGTTTTGTGTACGAGTGGACTTGTTTGTTTCCTTGTGACCCCGTTGTTCGATCGTGTTGTATTCGTTCTGTCCTTAGTTGGTCATGTCCGTCCTCTCCCGTTGGGTTGTTGTTCGCAGGCCTCTCGGCGTGTCCCGCCGTGCCTTCCGTCATGCTACCCCGCGACCGTCCTGGTCGCAGTTACAACAGTGACCATGAAGTATATCGCACCCCTTGGGTGGGGAAGACGGTTATCGGTTTCGTCTACTTACATGTCCATTGTTTTTCCCACGGCTTCGTTATCGGACAACATGCTCTGTCACTAAGGAGTTACACCATCTGGGAACAGTGTTTGAGCAGATCTGTTGTGCGATGCTCATTACTGTGATCAAGCGGTTTCAAGAGCACACTCTTCTGCTATTAGAAAATATTGTTAGTTGGTTGTGTATTGCTGTACTACAAATAAATGTATCACTGTGAGGACACGTTCTGTTCAGTTACTGTCACCATGGCCAACACCCTGAGCACCGTACGTGGGAGAGGCAATAAAATGGTCCACTGCACCACTAACTTGTAAGCAGTGATCCTACATGTTGTCACTTCAATGGTGATGCCAACACAAGTGTCAGCCTAAGCACGTGGTTACTACTCTTGTCAGCTTGTGTGAAGTGGAACTGTGAATGGAGTGACGCTGATGTCCTCATGTGTGAAGAGTACCTTGTTAGCAAATAAACAATTCTGTGCTCACCTGTATTCATGTGTGAAAAATATTTGGATTTTGAAAATTTACTTTTTTGTGTCGAGTAATTTTTATTGTGTCCTTTATACTTGAGCGAGGAATTGACTTTAAGCCAAGTAAGCGACTTTACAGGAAATGCAAAAAACTATAGAAGATCTGGTAGTGTGCAGCCAGAGGCTGGAGCATGAGTTGCAGGTGTACCCTGCATGCACAAATTCCACACACCCAGGGATGGCTCAGGAAAATCTCAGCACGCAAAACATTGCCACACCAACTCTTTCTACTGTTACTGGAGCAGTGACAAACATAGGATGGGTGTTGATCGGGGTGCCTCCCTTTTGTCTCTGCAACCAATTCATGTGGTTCAACAATGTGGAGGCGGTTTTCCTGAGTAAAAATGTAACCTAAGAAATCGTCAATTTCAGGCATGCGAGAACTTTGCCGCTGAAGTCCTCAAATAAGCAGTTAAAGGGGGAGTTGAATGGTGGGCTTTCGGTGTCGCAAGAGGAACGAGTGCATCAGTTGCTGCGCCAAAAGGAACACGGTGGCAGGAAGTCTTCTCAGTTCCTGCACCATCTGCGGTGCCTCGCTCAGTCTAGCATGGTCCCGGATTCACTGGTGCATGCTATCTGGGTGTGTAGCATCCCAGCACAAGTGCAGCTAGTGACAGCCATGCGGAAAGAGGTGCAGGTGGACTCTGTTGCAGACTTGGCCGTTCAGGTGCACGATGTCTATTACTGCAGCCCCAGCAGCCTATGACACTGTACACCCACCTCCATGGTGATACACCCTTCCCACAGCCAGCACCTCAGACAATGACCTGCTCCACATAGTTCAGAACTTGGCCACACAGGTGGCAGCACTCAGCAACCAGTCAGCATACTCACCGACAGAGTGTGGCAGGCACCATAGTGGCAGCTGATACAGCCACTGCTGAACTGGCTCATGCAGCTGGCAACACAGCACTAACGACTTTAGTGGTACACCTCAGATGTCTAATCAGCTGCCAAATGGCTTCTGCTCATATGATACCTGCTGCAGCAACGACACGACAAGTTGCCAGCTGCCCTGCTCATACCCAAATGTCAGCTGCAACCAGGCAAAGATGCACCAAGGTGCAGTGCCATATCAAAGCATCTCTTTGTGGTGGAATGGGCTAGCAGTCTCAGATACCCTGTACACACTGACCTGTCAATACTCCTGTGAGCTGTGCTCGGAGGCTGCAGGACCAGCGAGGCACTATCTCTCGTGGCTGCAAGCAGTTTGACAATCAAAACATATGGCACACAGCAACAAAATGTGGATCTCAGATTACACCACACATTTGTGTGGTCCTTCACTGTGGCTGACGTCGAGTAGGCAGTCCTGGGTTCGAGTTTGCCTCAGACAGTACAAGATGCTTGCTGATGCCTCAAACGCCCAGCTGATAAACGCAGCCACAAGTCTGAAGAAGCATTACACCAGTGCAGGCCACTTTCTTCAGTGTAAAACCAGTCAAGTGCCCCAGTCTACATTGATATCCTTGACAATTTTCCAGAGCACACTCAACTGTCTGGGGCTCTGAGGGACGTGAAACATTTGACCGTCCACCACATCATAACTTTGCCCAATTCTCCTATCTCATGCCATTATCATCAACCTGTGCCTGGTAGGCTAGCTACAGCAAAGCTGAGTTCGAGGCCATTCTGTGACATGGCATTGTCATACCATTCACCATCCCACAGTCATCTGCCTTGCACTCAGTCCCTTAAAAAGACAATTCATGGCGCCCATAACGCAGCTCCCATGCTTTGAATTCACGAATGGTCCCAAACCGATATCCAGTACCACACCATCAGAATTTTAACCATGACCTGGCGTGCTCAGTAATTTTCAGCAAAAGTCGACTGCACGAAGGCATTCACGCAAATTCCACTGGTGCCTTAAGACATTAAAAAACGACTATCATCACACCATTCGGACTCTTCGAGAGTATGTACACGACTTTTGGCCTTGAAATGCTGCCCAGACCTGGTAGCGTTTCCTGGATAGCGTCTTGCAAAGTTTATCATGTTGTTTCGCCTATCTTGAATACATCCTGGTTTTCTCAAAGTTGCCCAAGCTCCACTGCCATCACCTAACAACCGTCTTTGAGCGTCTGAATGAGGCTGGCGTTCTTGTTAATCCCATGAAGTGCGTATTTGAGACCACTGAAATATAATTTCTTGGGCACCAAATCGCACCAAGCAATCCGCCCTGCTACCTAACATAGTACAGATGATCTTAAACATACTGCGGCCAAAGACACATAAAGAGTTATGCCACTACCTTGGCATGCTGAATATGTAACTACGCCATCTCCCTAACGCTGCTACCAGCCAGAAACCGCTGATAGCAGCTCTATGTAGCCTCACCATGAAGGGATAGACTCCCAAGCACTGGATGGGTGTGTGTAATGGGAAAAAGCCTTGCTGAAACCAGACAAAACCTTGCAGAAGTGAAGCTGCCCACTCACACATGTATAACACTGACCTGGTAGTGCTTGTGGATGGTACCGAACTGTCATAGGCACGGTGCTTCAGCAACACAGTGGTGGTAGATGGCAACCACTTGGCTTTTTGCAGAAGCTATCGACGTCGCAATGAACATGGACTGCCTATAACCACGAGTTGCTTGTGGTATATCAGATGGTAAAATGCTTCCACCCATCAGTAGAAGCCCATTCCTCCATTATTTGCTCCTACCAGAAGCCCATCTCACACACACATTGCAGTTTCCCATGCCAATCTTGGGAGTTGGAGTATGTGTCGCTGTTCTCCACAGGCATTCGTCATAGTTCTGGGACAGACAACATCATTGCCAACTGCTTGTCCTGCACTTGTTCCTTGTCTCTCATGTGAAATTTGAGGACACAGGCCATGATAGGACAGCGACGAACAGCTAGATAGCCTCTACCACAACACCTTCAGCAGCCTATGACTCGAACTAGTGCCCCTTCCATGCTACATGCATAAGATTTGGTGTGCTGTATCTATAGGCATATGATGCCTGCTTCTCCCAGAGAAATTCTGCAGCAGCGATTTCGACTGTGTCCATGGGCTATCACAACCTGGTGTCAACACTACTGTGCCACTCATCATCATACATTTCGTCTGGCGAGAACTCTGGAAAGACTGCCATCAACAGGCATACACTTGCACCCTATGCCAATGTGCCAAAGTCTAGAGACAGACCCATGCACTCGTTGGTGCCTTTCCCAATTCAAGTCCTCTGCATATATCCATATGGACATTGTGAGCCCCCTTCCTCTGTCCCATAGCAAGCAGTACCTGTTAACGATGGTGGACCATTTCACTCACTAGCCACGGGCAATCCCCATAGCGAATATTACCAGTGAGACCATCGCCACCACCCTTGCTGACATCTGGGTGGCACCCTTCGGATATCTCAGTTGTGTCACAACAGACCAAGGCCGCCATTTGACTGTGCACTGTTCAGATATAGTACTTGAACGTGTGGTGTGCTGTTGCACAGAAACACTAGCTACCATCTGGCGACTAGCAGCAGGGTGGAGTGGCTCAATAGGTCTCTGAATGTCGCCCTAACTTGCCACAACACTGCCTGGACAGAAGCACTCCTGCTCTTACACCTTGGACTGGGAATATCATCAAAGGAAGAGATCCTTGCTACACCTGATGATCTTGGTTATGGATAACAAATCACCATTCCTGGAGATTTCATGGAGGAAGTACCACCACACACTACACCTCAACCCAACTATTGGTAGAATGTCTGTGTGCACTGATGTGTAATGGCACCAGCAAAGCATTTGTACATGCCGGTCTGCAGTGCTGTACATATATGATGTTGTGCACTGACATGGCAGAGCCACCACTTTGGCCATCCTACCTGCGGGCGACATCTTATGATCACCTCTAGTGAAAGAACATTTGACATTGAGTACAATGGGAAGCTGACCAAATTTTCAATTGACTGAGTCAAACAAGCTCGTGTCTTGTCCACTCCAGCTGATGGTCATTTCTTCAAACCAGTGGAAGAAAAGCTGTCGATGGGCGACGCTTCCTCTGCTACTGGACAGGGAGGCTCTCCAGCAAAGTGTGCGCTGACACATGCCACTGACGTACGTAAGCCAGAGCCTCTCCCCTTGTCCAGACACCGAGCACAACCACCCAGGCCATGTCTATCAACACATGCACCGATCACTTTGTTCAAATGACTCAAATGGCTCTGAGCACTATGGGACTTAATTTCTGAGGTCATCAGTCCCCTAGAACTTAGAACTACTTGAACCTAACTAACCTAAGGACATTACATGCAGCCATGCCCGAGGCAAAATTCGTACCTGCGACCGTAGCGGTCGTGCGGTTCCAGACTGTAGCGCCTAGAACCGCTCGGCCACACCAACCGGCAGTCAGTTTGTTCACTTCGAATATCCTCTCTGCGTTATAATAACATCTCATGACGCAACATATGTTGCTTGCGCCCCTGCCATCATACAGGGCCAGAATCCACCCTCTGAGTTGCTGCTAGCTGGAGAGACCCTGTCTCCACCAGGCAACATCACTAACTGATGTCTGGTCCAGCTTCAATCGTCGCCACATGTCTCACTGGCTGCTCGTCTGTCACAGCTTCCGAACCCTCACTCGCATCCCAGTGTGTCCATCATGTCGGACGTCAAGGCCACATTGACTGCTGGGGCAGTGCTTTAATGTCCTCTCAGATGAACCATCTATGAGTGTGGACTGTGAGCAGCCTGCTGATGCTGTCACTAGCTGGCTGCATCTGGACACAACCACTGTGGACTCTTCATGATAGCCACAAGCTGACATCATCATGAAGTACGTGGGCTCCAAACACACTAGCCACAAGCTGCCATCACCACAATGCACATTGGCTCTAAACACACTAGCCACAAGCTGGTTGCTGCCACCTTCCCATAGCTCCTGAGTGTCGATTTCCAAGGGGAGATCTGTGTGGCATCCACCCCAAGAAATGCATGAATGCCACAGCTTTAGTTACAGCCAGCACAAATCAGTGGTGTCAGAGATTCACTAGCATGTCTACAGATTTACTGTTAGGCCAAATATTGGCAATGGTGCGACACTCACAGGCGTGAGGGAGATAAAGCAGCAGACAGTGTGAACTGAACAACAGAACAGTGCAGACGATTCTCAGGAGTCTAATTCAGCTTGCTGTATACCACAGGGGTCGAGCCTAATATGAGCTTCCCTCAATGTGTACTGGATTATTTAGCAGTGCTGTCCATTTGTCCATCTCATTTCATCGTGACTGCAAAGTACATAACACTCCTTGCGTCAGGAAGATGGTTATCGGTTTCATCTGATCACGCATCCATCGTTTTTCCTGCAGTTAAGTGATCAGACAGTAGTAGGGCAAACTGCGTTCTGGCACACTTTTGATGTCAAACTGATATGCAAATTAATTAAATTGTGATAGCTGATTCATTTATGATCTTAACGTATTATTCTGCTAAGTGGTTTTTCATGTAACCCCTTCCCTCCCTCAACATATTGTTCTGTTAATTGATTTATGAGCCCCTGGGGATAATCTGTTCTTCAGAAAAGCCTCCATATTTCCCCCTCCAACTCCCTCATCCCTCTGGGAAATCCCCTCATCGATACAAGCACAGCTTTGATATCAAATTAATTGACAAATTAATTAAATCGATAAATGGATTACCCCCTCCCCCTCTGGTAAGTCCCCCAGAACCCCCTTCCTTCCCACACCTGGAAATTGGTGGGAAAAAGACTCAGACTGTGCTGGAGAGGAAGGATCCCATGACGTGCAATTCAAATCAATGTCAATTCCATAGCAAACGGTATATTGTTTATTTATAAAATTTAATTTGCAGGGATTGGATCACTCTTTTATTCGGCGGGAAAAGCTTATAATTCTCTACTGTTTTGGAAGATGCTGATCCTGTAAAACATATCGAAAAAAAGTAAATGAATAGATCACTTTTTTCTGATCATGCAAGGAATACCATCACAAAGCACTCTTCACACGTAATTACACCCTTAAAAAAATCTTCTGACCGCTTCTTTGCACTGACTGTAGGGCAGGTGGGCCAGGAGCCATGCCAACTGGGACACTGCACACCCACATGCCAGCCACCTTGCGTATTACCATGCATGCAGGTCAGGAGGGAGGCCCACATGCAGGGCTGGCTCATGTAGTGTGCACAAAGGAAGTCGTGCTAATTCTCGAACAAAGCATCAGGGGGTCACAACTCTTCAGTATTGATACCTGAGAAATTGCTGTTGATACACAAGTTCTCTCTCCCTCTCTCTCTCGCTGTCCCCCCCCCCTCCCATACCTCTCTTAAGTGGCTATTTCCTGTTTGAGCATGCATGAATCAACCTGTCCAAACCTGCTGACTAAGGTATCCCTGAATATTGCGAGCTGACTAGTTCCCGCCAAATTATGCTATCATTCGCAGTTGGGTCAGCTCAGTTTGATTCCTCCCTCATGCATTAGTACTCTTTTTGCTTTTTCATCGTCTTTTCTATACGAATGTGAAGCATTCTGCTGTGGCATCAGGCAGTAACAGTGGCAGTGCCACTGGCAACAAATGCCTGAGGCAACGGGAATTACCTCGTAAGTTAATGTTCAAATCGGCAACTGTAACTTTTTCTTTTACTAAAAATTTCCTAGTAGCGACTTGAAATACATTTCGTCTTATTGTTTGAGCATATATCCGCCAAACTGTGGATGAATTGGAGGCAGAGAGGCTACAGTGGCAGCAATACCAACAGCGTTATAAGTAGTACATATGTATTGCTTCTTTGTAGTATTGTGTATACCTAGTATGTTGCTGTTTGACAAAAATTTCATTGTATATGTCACATGGTGCATATTCTTTGTTGTTGTTGTACACGAATTCCTGGCAGAAGAAGAGGAATGGGGAGGGGTATGTGTTAAGGATAAGTAGGACCTATCGCAGATCTTCTATAAGTGCTGCAATTGGGAGGGTGTAAATGGAGTTGGTTCTGTCTCAGGAGGCACTCTCCCTGTCCGCTCCTTCTCAGTTTTCCTCGGTAGGATACTATTGACCTCTGGTCACTGGTAGACACACTGAAAGGAGATTAATACAGGTAGCTTGTTGACTTGTGGTTGGCAGAGTCTGTCAATGACCACTGAGGCATTGCATCAAAAGTGGCCTCCAGCTCTCTCACAGCAGATGACACTGCACACTTTGTTCCAGCCAGCTGCTACACTGGCGGTTGACCTGACATCATTCATCATGACTGCATCATGCTTGCTATTACGAAGATATCAGCAATTTTCCTTCTGATGTGCTTGCCTAACGAGTTTCTTATAGCATAGAACTGGTTCGTAAAGGCTCTAGGTACCATTTGTTGCATTCATCGTAGCCTTTTTTTCGTCACATAATGAAGGTGATGTGACCCTATTTGACTGCACTGAATCACTATATTCTGCTGAAGTCTGTTGCCTGACTGGCCAGAAACGCTGATGTTATGTTTTGCCCCGACTCAGTCTCTGTGGCGAAATGTTTCCATTGCAGCTGCCTCATGTCGACATTGCCATAATGTAGCGAGATAGCTTTACTCTGGGACATTGAAAATCATACCTTTTTTATTCCCTGTACAAGGTTGACATGCAAAAGTGCATATTCTAAAAAACATTCTTTTTCTAGTTTGTTTTGTGGGTGTATATGTTTTCATTTTAAAAAATTAATACGTGGTTTTAGGTGACATCAGTGAGATGAACAGATAGCTCTTCCCCAATTCAGACGTGTATGTAATGCCCCCCAGGGTAGAGGAGATAGAGAGAGGCCTTTGTTATGAAGTAGTGTTGGATGACCCGAGGGAGATACCGAGGAGCCAGAGTGAAATAGGTAATTTATATAAATGCACTCATTCTACTCAAAATAATAATAATATGTATTCTTTCTTCCCTTGCTGGAACAGAAGGTGGCAATGTCTGGAAAATTATATTTTTAATTTTCGTCATTCTGTCTCTTCTACAGCGGCTACGTCAGGGAATACACCATGGTGCAGGCTTCACCAAAGCGGGGTCCAGTGAATCATGCCTCGCCAGCAATGGCGCCATTAGTTGGTACACACAAAGTCACAGCCACTGCCCCTGCTGCTGCAGCCCCGGCACCACTCTGGCATCCATGGGCCACCCTCCCTCCAGCAAGCAGGTCACGGGTGCAGCAGCAGTAGCAGCATCCACAGCCACGCTGCCCACACAGGCCCGATACCACATCGTCTCCACCTCCTCCACCCTGTCATTCTCGCCGATATTGCAAGGCACAGCACATACCTCTCAACACCGCACTGCAAGCAGCTACATCATTGTCATCATCCAGTTGTAGTTATATTTGGTGACTGTGGATGCCTTTGAGAAGCGAATCTTGTTCACTAGGATCAAGAATCCAGCAGGAGGGTACCACGACCTTGTGTTTCTAAGAGCGTGCCTTCCTGTCATGGAAACAGAGCTCCTCAATGCTGTGAAAGATCCGCAGTGTCCTGATATTAAATGAAGTGCAGTGCCGTGCATCTATCTGTCACACTCCTCCCCCTTCTCCCCCCCCCCCCCCCGCCCCCTAAAGTTGCCTCTGGTGTTGAAGAGGTAAGTCTTCATTATCTTTGGGATGATAATGGCGTGATAATGCGGAGCACATCAATCACTGAGTGGTTTCGTGATTTCGCCTTGAGAGCTATACTGGCTTGATTTTCTAAGATGGAAGTTAGGGGGTCAGCTAAAGTACTCAGCTGAATAACACACCTGGAAAACCACACACATGTCTATGATCCAGTTAATGGCAGGTCTAGCTATACAGAGCTACCTAAGGATATAGCTGATAAGAAGCCATGCATTAATGTCGAAAATGAAAAGGATGAGGCTTGTTTTGCATTGTCAATTCTAGCTTGCAAGAGGCATTCCACAAAAAATCCGCAGTGCACATCTCAGCATGCCAAAGGTATTGACGTTTGTAAGTGTTACAGCTTTCGTGGTTTCTAGTTCCCCGTCAAGATTCAGGCCATACCTAAATTTGAGGTGCTAGAATACCAGAATATTGGGTCATGTTTATGGCTTGGAGAAATGCAAGTCAGACGAGCAGAACAAGCATACTGTCGTGAGCCCTATCCCTTTCTCAAAATTTGTCAGTGAGCAAGACGCATGTTAACATGCTCTTTTTTTCTGATGAGAAAAATAAGGAGAAAGGCAATTATTATTATGTTTGGATCAAAGACATGTCCCAAGTCCTTTCCTCCCTACTGTTGGCAGCTCATTGTGTGAAATGTATTTGCTTAAGATGTCTGAATTATTTTTCCTCAGACAAGTTATTAACAGCGCATCCACTAGACTGCAATGCCAACGACCTGGTATTTGTTATAATGTCTACTGACGAAAACAAATTCATAAGGTTTAAAAATGCTCACCATCAGGAGCCATGCTCGTTTGTAGTGTATGCCGATTTAGAATGTCCCCTCGCCCCTGTGATCCACTATGAAGGTGAACCCACAGCCTCACGTACTACCTTCATACAACAACACCTACCATATGCAGCAGTATACCAAATTGTATCGTCCAATGATTCATGTCTTAACCACTACAAATCTTATGTCAAGAATAATCCTTTGGCTTCACACTGAGCTTGAAGAATTTTCAAGGTAGGTTGATACAAGAATTACAGCTACAATGTTTGCATGACCAAATCGAATGGGAATGAAGATTTGTACAATAATGTGGTTGACTGTCATGTTTGTGGGCTGCCGTTAGACAGAAAAGCAGAAACTTCTCTCTGGGATCACTGTCAACTTACGTGGAAGTTCCGTGGCGCAGCCCACAATACATATAATTTACACTATCAGTTATCAAGGCACATACCCGTTTTCTTCCATAATTGAAGCTGGTGTGACACTCGGTTTCTTGTTGAGCACTGGGCTTATTTCGGCATGGAGAAAAATCAGGTCAGTGTCCTGCCTGAGAAAGTTGAGAAATATATTCCATTCTCCAAACGAATGACACGGAGAATTTGCTGTACTTCCTTGACTCGCTATGTTTTATGCAGGCACCACTCCAGAAACTTGTTGAAACTTTACCTCACGAGGATATGCACATCACTCGATCTGCATTTCCCAACAAGGAAAATTTTCAACTTTTGAGCAGGTAGGGGGTTTTCCCAGACGAGTATGCGGATAGTATGGCAATACTTAAAGAAACCAGTCTACCCAACATAACTGCATTCTCCAGCAACCTTACAGGCGATGCCACATCAGATGCAGAATATGAGCATGCTGTAAATGTCTGGCAGGAATTCAACATCTCCACTTTAGGAGAATATGCACAGTTTTACACAGACACAGACGTGCTCTTGCTTGCGGATGTTTTCGAGAAATTTGTCAGTCTATACAAGATCACATTCTCTGGATCCCACCTTCTATTACACAGCACCTGGGTTGTCCTGCTATGTTATGCTCAAGAAAACGAAGTGCAGTATTGAATTACTGGCCTATGCTGGCATGCTTCTTTTAATTCAGCAAGGGACCTGTGGGACCTTGCCAATGCATCCATATGCATGCCAAGGCAAATAACCCATAGATGGGCGACAGGTTCAATGCATCCCTTGATTGAAGTTGCATCATGTACTTGTATGTCAGCAACTTGTATGGGCATGCCATAAAGTTCCACGAGGAGGCCCCACCCCAAGACTGACGAAAACACTGGGGAATAAGGGGAAATATATTACTCAGTATCATAATCTCCAGCGATGTCTCAGCCAGGGGTTGGAGCTAGTTAAAATCACCTGGTCTATCTCTTTCAAGCAGTCGCCCTGGTTGATTTGAATATAGGACAGAGAACTTCCACAATCTGTGAATTTGAGAAAGATATTTTTAAATTAATGAGTAATTCAATTTTAGTTAAAACAATGGAGAATTTGAGGAAACGGCGTGAAATTTTGATTAGACCCGAATGGGAAGTGCGCTATGGCATATGAAAATGCATTGGCAGACAAAATTTTAAACGGAACATTGTTGCTGTGGAGATGATGAAGACTGAAGTATAGTTTACGAAGCCTGTTTATGTGGGGATATACATACTAGACTTGTCGAAACTCCATATGTACTACTTTCATTACAGTTTGCGAAAACTTATTTCACAGATCCAAAGTTATGTTATATGTATAAAGATAGCGTCATATATTGGATGAAGAACTGCAATCTATATGAAGCAATGAGGTATCACAGTAATGAACTTGACTCCTCAAACACAGCCGATAATCCTTATGGTATTGTTCCACAGAACAAGAATGTTATTGGCCTTATGAAAGACGGGATGAATGAATTGTGGTTTTGTGGAGTTTACAGGTCTGCAATCAAAAATCTATATGTGTCGCACATTGGAAGGTGCCACCCAGAGGTGGGCTAAGGGAGCACCTCATATAGCATCGAGAACTCTCTCTACCAAAGACTATTTGCAGTGCCTGTACAGGAGTGTTCATGGTGCTGCACTGCAGCCGTCATATATGGCATTGAAAACTAGTATTCGATCGAGAGGACATAAGGTGTACCCTTCTGCGGGAGGTTCGAGCCTCCCTCGGGCATGAGTATGTGTGTTGTTCTTAGCATTAGTTAGTTTAAGTTAGTTTAAGTAGTGTGTAAGACTTGGGACCGATGACCTCAGCAGTTTGGTCCCTTAGGAATTAACACACACATTTTGACATAAGGTGTACATTATGTTGCAGTCGGAAGTCAGCCTGTCGTCTCATAATGATAAAAAGAGTCATTTGTGAGGACGTGATTGAAATTCTCATATACTCACTCTATTCACTTATAGTGAAAGAAGAGGTGGGGGACTCTAACTGAGTGAGATGGAGAGAATGAGTGAGAGAGAGTGCGTCCCTGTGTGTGTGTGTGTGTGTGTGTGTGTGTGTGTGTGTGTGTGTGCGTGCCATGAAAAAAAAGCAAAAAAGTGTACAGAAAATGTATAAAAGCGTAAACAACTATTTGTGACTTCAATATTTATTTATTCACACACAGCGTGAGTGTACTGGTCACACACATGTGAATATATCTATGCACCATGTGCATCATGTAAATAGAATAATTTATAAGTTTCACTGCCACTAGCTGCCCACGACTGATTACTTTTTAAGTGCATATAGCCCAAGTTCCATAAGAATCATTGTTCATCCTATTGGGACTGTGAAATTTGGTTGTATTACAAAAACGTATCTCCACATTAGTTTTTAGTGTAGATTTACAAAAGTTGTAAGATATTCTCATCCAGTGCTACTGGGAAAAAGTTAAAATATTTTCAACCAGTGTAACTGTTGGGAGGTTCTTTCTGTCCTAGTTATTAATAATAGTGTGTAAGTTAAAATTATCTCTGCATTGAAATATCGGAGTCAAAGTGTATCTCCATGTCTTTGTTGCTGTTATTTACAAGAATTCTATTCCCCATTGCATTGTGCACATAAAGAGTGTGCAGGATACAAAGGACATCACTTTTGAACCTGAAGGCGATGTTTAGCAAGGAAAATAACAAAATATAAAGAATGGTTGCATGAGATTACGTCTATCATGCAGAATGAATTGGCTTATGAGATCAGGAGGCACGTGACCATGTCCAATTCCAAAGGCATATAGAAAACATGTCTAAAGCTATACCTCCTGTGTTTGAAGAAAACCACATACATGGTATCTGGGCAAAATTGTATACTATCAAAGTGGGAACAGTGAGAAATCAGTAAAAAAAGGACACACACATTGTGAGGTAAAACTTCATTTATATCTCATCCAGTTTAAGGATATTTTGCATTTTCATAAGCAGGCACAACACTATTTTTACACAGCTTCCTCTTTGCCTTGAGTTGATGGAAAGCAGGACACCCACAGAATACCAGGTCTTGAGTAGCAACAAACTTGAAGATTCGACCCATCCATGTGATCTCCTTCCCCTCGTAGATTATCATATCTCTGTGGTTGAATAATCACAGCGATGTCACCATATCTTTATAGGGTATGGCAGGATCATCCCAATTAATTCTATGGTAGAAATGTGTTAACCACTGTGCACTCCATATTTTACCACACTTCACATTCTTGAAAGACCTGGTGATGTGATGTTTGCTGAGAAAGTCTCTTTTATACCTGCATCTTCTGTGTATGAACTGTCTACTCACATAATCACAGAGACCCTGAGCATCCGCAATGATGTTAACACCATTGTGGAATACTACGGGTATGGCGCAGCACCTGTTCATTGATTCAGCTTGTTGCACAACACCAGTGAGCGAGCAGTAATTAATCACACAGTCATGTAGAGCTAGAGCATAAGCTGAAGTGTGTTCTGGGAAATTTGCCAAAGATTAAACTTCAATTCATACGCCTATAGGTTCAGATTTAATTATCTTGTTCCGTTTTGAGCAGTTGTGATGCCATGGCCAATAACGAGATATATATTTTTTCCCCTTTGTTTTACTGCTTTGTACTCCTTAGATATGTTTCCGATGATGTAGAATATTTTTCATTTGGTTATATAGTGTAGGACATGAAGTGTGTGAATATGTTTGCTATGCTATTTTCTGTACGAGTTCCTTATGAAAAGACTTGGATTTGGTTCTGGTGATCTTTCAAATAGTTTTATTAAATGTATTGTGTGAAACAGAATGCAATAGGCAGAAGTGTGGTAAGAACTGAGGAGCGAGATAGGTATCGATAGTTGTTGGGTCGAACAGTGAGACAGACAGTGGCAGATGGTGAGGAAGCATGGCGGTATGGAGACAAATACTGAATACTGTGTGTAGAAATGGTGTGTTTTTAACGCGATATTAATACCGGACGTTTTTATGTTAGACCCGTTTGTAATTCGACTTTATGATGGATATTCTTAAAGGGCTTTGCATTACGCAAACGCTTTTGGTCTTTGCAGAACGATGCCTGTGGCAGTGACAATGCACTCGTGAACAGACAGTATTGTCGTCGATTTAGAACTGAGCTGCATTACATAAACTGTGAATTTAATATTGCTCATTTTATTGACTACGATACATGATGTGTGCTAAAACACTAACTACCAATGTGGAAACTGTGAACTGTGTTGCTATGTAAGTGAATGTTTTCGTGGGAACTGTGAATATTAACAGTAGATGGACTGTCTAGCTCCGCAATTGGCGAAGTATGGCAAGCGGAATGTTAATTTGTGAACTGTGTCGAACTATTGTGTGTGAAAGTTGCAGTTAAACTAATACTACCTTCAGGTGCTGCATAAGCAGTTACTTTGTTCTGGCCTACAACAGGTGGATGCTACCCCACTTACTACCACCGCCAGCCGAAACAAGATGTAAGGAAAGAGGATATTTTAATGCCAAGGACACGACTGGATGAACTTATACGATTCATATCAGGAACTTCAAACTGCTTCTGCCGCCATCGCCACACCACGCCGACCCAGAACAGATAAGAATCAAAAACATTCCTCTCTTCGAGAAACACAATTGCAACCACTTTAATTGTTTTATGATTTGTAATATACTATCTCTTAACGTTTCTCTTTGTAAATAAAAGTAGTGTATTGTAAAGACTGTTCACCTTCATTGATTGTTGACCCCACCCCTAACGTCAGCTATTGCCATCATTTATTTGTTTTTGATTTCTATTGTATTTGTAATAGTCGTTGCATGCGTTGTATGTGTCCTTTGGAAGGGTGTGCTTCGATGTGTATTTACAGTAATTCAGACAGGAGAATTTATGTGTTGCACTGTGAAATGTGACCAAATGTGCAAGTTGAGCCATCTGCCATTGAAGTTATTTACCCCGACCAATTACAAAGAAGTAGCTTATTCACTACTGGTTCAAGTTAGTGTATTGGAGGGAACTTTGAATCTAACAGTTGTCAAAGTAAGCGATCTTTGTTTACATGCCACTCAATGTCATATCCTCATTCATTCATGTTTAGGTGCAAATTTATCTGGGTTTAACTGTTACTAGTAGGCAAAATTACAGTACACTGTGTCATTATTTATCATATTAGTTTCAGCGTGTTTCACTGTTTTCCACCATCAAAGGTTTTTATTATCAGGATTTTAACAAGATTCGGAAACTTCTCATATAGAGGTGTACTTTTGAAGTTTCCAGAAGTAAAACGGGTTCATGAGGTTTGCACAATATTAGTTTTCTTCATGCAGTTTTTCTTTAAACATTTTCTGATTACAAATTCATGGTCATAGTAAATCTCCAGGAATAGTTTTCTTCATACAGTGTATTACAAATATTGGCGCTAACTCTTTGAATTTCCATTGACTGAGTAGACATTTGCCCTCTCCATGGCATGAAGTGCCATTGACTGAGTAGACATTTGCCCTCTCCATGGCATGAAGTGCAGAATCTCGCATACATGTCATATGATAGACTGCAAACATTTTCATTAATGCAGATATAAATTCTCATACAGTTAGAATTCGGAGTTCAGGTAGGCTCTGTAATAAGTCAACTTGCAATCGTCAAGTTCGGTGGAATCATTTTCTATATTCCCTCTTCTATTGATTTGAAACGCAAGTTTTATGAACTTCGGCGTTCCAGTTGAGCGGAGGTTCTAATGGACCACATTTATCTGCTTACTGTTGGTAGCACTGGGTGCTCAAAAACCTCCCATGAACAGTAAAAATACACAAGCATTCAAAACTTTTAAAAGCTTCAAACGCTGGTCATCTGATACTAAGATGTGTGGCATTTTCCAAATTATTTTGTTGATGGTGATCTCGATCTCTTCTTGAGCTTCTTGCATGTATGAATTGTTATCCATTGGACATTGTACCAGAATAAGTTCCTATGCAGCACTCAGAACAATTCGCTGCATGTCCTCAAAGTACGCCATAAGCAATTTTAAAGGTATACATGCAGTAAATCTCTTGCACTCTTCCACTGTTATATCCACTTGCTTCTTATGAACCATCCAACATTTTCTAAATCGTTCGTGTCCGAGGAAGAAGCAGAGACATACGTTTTAAGAGTTGAAGTTATGTCTGCATTGCGTGTATTGTGAATCTCGACCTCGTTAAGTTCATATTGTATCTCAGGAAACAGGAATGCCAAAGCGATATGTGTAAGGTTCGATGACACTGAAGCAGTACCATCCCTTTTCGTAAATGATCCACCAAGACATATGAAACTCTAGCATGGGAGGCTTAAAGCATCATGGTGTTGTACAACAATCCTAATTTCATCGTTCTTGTTGAATGTGGTTGATGCATAAGGCTTATGCGAGAAATACTCCTGGCATATAATACACTTACCATATTCCACCAGGCTAGTTATACAAATGACTTCATTGCGTGTCTTCATACGTACTGATTTAAGAAACTCGTAGTTTGTAGTTGTTATCACTTTGATGTTTTGTTGTGAAATGCCACACTGCCCATTTTGCCCTTTTTTTTGATACCTTGCACCTATCATGTCTTTATTGACAATATGGGGCTGCTGTGATCCCTGACTGGTTGAAGCTCACCACCGACACTTTCAATCCGGCAAGTTGAAGGTCGTTGCTCCTGCCTCCAACAGGTCCTGGGTAGTTGAAGGCCACCGCCTCTGCTGGGGCTCTGCACATTCAAGGTCACTGCTGCTTCTGCTTTAGATGTAGCTGAACAATGATTTCCTCGCCGCAAAAATCGACAAGTTGATTATCCTGGTCCACAATACATATCTCCAGATAGTCCAAAGCCTGAACCTTTACTGGGAGGTAAACAATGTTGGTAGGGGTCTCAACAACCTTATACCCTGTTTACTCTGCTTTAATCGGTCCTATATATTTCAGGGCACTTTTAGCTGTGTACATCGTTGTCATGATACAATTTTTTAAACATCCCTGTCTTGTTTTCTTCTTCTTTATTATTGTCTTCTTCTTCTTCAGTGCACGATGTGCAATGCTCATAATTTGACTGAAATTTACACCCAAACCCAACTTAATTTTGCTTGTATGGGTTTGTCAATTACAGATGCTGCAATGCTCTGTCCTATACCAGTATCCTTTCTCACACGTATTGCCTTAGTTGTATCAGCTAAAATTCGATCTACAGCATGACATCCTGGGAGATCTTTATGTTTTGTATATGAACCATCGTTTTCCAAACATGCCTCTTCAAGTAGGTTAATCCTCTAATCACAATGAGCTAAACGTTTTTGAAGCTTTGTACCAGGTCGATAATAATTATACCCCAGAATGTGCAATTTGATGGAAAGTTTCTCGAGAGTACCACAGCCTCCGATAGTGTCTCCCTTCATGCGTGTTATGCTACTGTACTGCATGTGCTCTGTGGACCCCATTATATAGCAAATCATCTGTGTCAATCTAGCTGTTTAGTGTTTCAGGAAAACCAAGCCATTTAACTAGTGCTTCATTCCCTCGATGTCTTATGACAGGCTCTATGAGAAACATGTAGTTCTGAGCTCTTCTGCACTTCCTTGGTGTAAAAGCTTCCTGAAATTTCAGTGTCACTGCTATCCTTTAAGATGTAACTTCTGGAAGTTGTTCTCTGCACTTTGGAAACTGTGAATATCTCACTTGACCTGTTTTGGAGGTATGGCTTCTCAAATGCTGTCTTGTGTTTTGAGATATGTACCATATGACCACATGAAATTTCTGTTTACGTGGATCCAGCATTTTAAGGAGACCACATCCAGCCTATCTAACCCATGTTAATTTAGGCAAGTATTTGATCAATTTCTGGAAAAACTATTTGTTGCAGGACCTTAATATTTTTACTGTATGTTACATGATGCTAATAGAGTCAACTGCACTAAAATCTACTTAATCCATTTTATAGTTTTTAAGAAATACTTTTTAAATTTATTAACAAAAAATATTAAGTTTTTTCTGCAGAAAATAATTTTTGTGAACTTCCTAATGGGGGAATATTAACGAATGGAGTACCAGAGATGGCTTTTTATGTTATGCAGAGTCTCTGAAAATTTCATTCATTTATCTATGATGGTTTCTGATATAATGTGGCATATGTACTGAAAATTTTAGTTTGCGGGAAATTGACTTTAAAGAAAGAACATTTAAAATTTGTTACTTACAGTTAATTAAAACTGTCCTGCTGCATATGATGGCCCTTCTTTGGCCTCTAGCAGGTCTTCCAGCTTCTTTTTCAGCTTCCTGGATGTTTGTCTTGCTTTCTTGGCCATATTAGATGCAGACCTGCCTGCATCGGCTACCCTCATTTTATCTCAATGTTGCAGCCCAGTGATCATATTTTCACCAGGATTAATTCCCAGCTTTTTCAGTACCCAACACGTTCCAATATTACCACAATCGAATGTAATAGTAGCATCATGAACTCCTAGTTTCATTGTATGCATGCCTACAAATACAGTTTTAGAAAGACGGTTTCAAATTATGCTGTTCAAACATTCATTTGGTTTCTGTGCCTGCCTATGCAGAAATTTCCTTAGAAGGTCAGGATGAGCCAAGTCTCTGAAAATAGGTATAATTTCTGTAATAACAGCAGCAGGAAGAGAATGGTGGTGAGAATAAGATTCTCCAGTTGCCTGAACCCTATTGTATTTGTACCACGAATTTTCTTCTGATGGACACAATTCATGACATGGCTTATCATCAGTAGAGGACTTACGGAAGAATATGGCCCGAACACCTCTCTTCATTGCCTCCAGATTTTCTTATTTCTCCTAATTGATACCTGCAAGTTTTCTATTTCAGTTTTAGTTAACTGACCCTGTCTGGTCAACAATTTTCCATCTTATAATTTTTTTCTCTCACATCAACAGTAAGTTTTCTCAGCCTTGTTCCCAAACGTTTTTGAACATGGCCTACACATTCTATTTTGATAATTATGGCATCTCCATGTGGCTTAGAGTTCACCATATTGTTGTACGCCTTACTGTCACAATCGCCCAAAGATTTGGTGTACCATATGCCTCTTGTTTCTAAGGAGCGATGAAATATTAGTTGTACTCCATGAACTTCCATGCCACCAGTTGTTCCTCTAAAATTAGCCACACAGTTATGTTCTTTATATCATCGACTTTAGAACATTTGCAATATTTAGACATTATCTCCACATCTAACACTTTACCAGTGTTTACACTCGTGGCAGTCACTACTCCATTCAGAGAAGTATGTCCTCATTTCTGCCAACTTCCATCAAGTGCAACTGCAATATCCAAACATTCATCATTTTCTTCCACGGCTTCCCTAGCAGCCAGTTTCATGCTTTCCTCACTGACCTCACATACAGCTTTCTCTAAGATTGCAGTCAATTTTTCAAATTTATTTGGTGGTTGATGTAAGTTCATCACTGAACAAAATGTTCTCCTTGCAGCCATGCCATTGCCAATGGATCATAAGGCATAAACTAATCTAGTATTGATTTCATAGAGGCCACTTGCATCTGGTTTTGAAGAACTCATAAATGAAATCACAGCTGAGCTTTTAGTGCAAATTAAATCCAAAGCAATTGCTACGCCTTTTCTCCCACAGGCACTCTCAAAAATTTTCGCACTGTGTGGCTCACTACATTGTCTACATTGTACAAATTTAGAAATTACATCTGATAATATTCTCAGATTTATAATAATGTTACTGCACCCCTTGTCACTTACAGTAAATTCGTTGTAACTCTCTTGAAATGGTGAGAGCTTTGATGATGCACTTGTTGAAGAATTACAATTAGAAACATCGTTACCAGGCGACATAACCTCTTGTACAGAAAGCTTTCTAAACTTATTTCCTCTAAATTGTTGTTTCTTGAAAATGCCTTTACGTTTCGTCATCTTCAATAAACACAACAAAACAGACGTAAACAATCACTGCAAACGTAAGTATGACAACTACTCGCAATTACACTTGAACAAAACTAACTGCATGCTTGAAAGTGTGTTGTTTACGAACAGCAGAAACAAAAGAATACCGACCGTTGCATTCCAAGGATAGTCAACATACTTGGGAGTAAAAAAAATACAAAACGTGTAGGGGATATAAAGATCTAAAATATATGCAGAACAGTGGGTGACAGAAAAGTGGGCATGGCACATAAACACACGTGGTAGGAAAATGCTCTTTAAATGCTCGAAAAAAAATTTCTCAGCAAAATCCTTTTCAGAGTACTTAAATAAAACCTTAATCTATCGAAATATGATGAAAACTGAAAATCGATTTCTTTAGACCTGAACCACAGTGTGGTGCCCTTAATACAGTAGTACGCCATTTCCATGAGTCCATTATGACGAACATCGATTGGTCTCATTTTTATTGTGCCATGTTCGGTTCAATTATACTGTGCAATTATTTCTGGGAATATATCCGTCCATTTGTACGAGCTATGAAGATTAAAACGCATGTTTCACCTTTTATTGTTCTGTTCAGACGTTCCATGATACTTGCACCTGGGTAGGTGCATGCTGAGTAGTGATGTATTCCATATCACTGCATCGCGGTCTTCAAATACCTATTGTAAAACTCTCCACCATGATCGATTTGGAGATTGTCCAAGTATTAATTCGTCCCTGTCTGCAACAAATGCTCAAACATATCAGAGACATTTCTCTCTGTTTTTGTTTTAACAGGTAATGTCCATGTATCAATAACCATCAATGAACCTTTGAATTCATTATTCTCATGTGAATATTGCCTCATATCTATGAGATCAGCCTGCCATAAGTAATCTAAGCCTTTAATCATAACATGTCTATGACAGTATGTTTTGCTTGCTTGTTTGTGTAGTTCTCAAACTACTGGCTCCATACTTATTCGATTATACCTCTCTCTTTAAGCTCTCAAATTATTGAGACAGCCTTTTTCAGCTGAGTGGTATTGCTGCAGCAGCTGATGCAGCAATACTCATAACTTTTTTTTATAGCTATATATATGGAAACTCCAGGAAGTTCTTTCTATACCTACCAGTTTTTTGATTTATCAATAGCAAGAAACCCCATACTCTGTGTAATTCTAGCAATCTGCACATATCTTACAAAATCACTGAATGAGATGTCAGTTCCTAAATGCACCTGGTAAATATTTTTTAGATTCAGATTGTCTTGTTTGATAGCTAGTATGAGATTTGCATTATTCCCCACCAACTGTTTCGAGATTCTGGGATATGTCTGACTCAAATAAAATACATCAATACCCATATGACGACCAAAACAGAAATATCATAGAATTTGATCTTAGTTTCCAACAGCAACATCGTGAAATGGGAACACAGTGTTTGACTTTACTTTTTCTGGCAGGGGGATTTTACTGCTTTGACTGAACTTCGTGAAAGTAGGTTCTAACGTACAGCGTGACATAAAGTCTAAGAACACTTTCAATTATTTATTGCACAATAACCAAACATTGTACAGACGTCACAAATATGTCATTTTGGAATGAAACCCTGAAAGGTTTTTTTCATGTACACCGCCACAGCGTAGTTTGGTAATTTGCCGATAGTCAGCGCTAGTCACAAACATAGCGAGTTCAGGTGCTGAGCGAGCTTTCTGTGTGTTGAAGTTCGGCAAAAACAAGTGTGCAACAGCTGTTCAACGGATATTTAGAACCAAGTACGGCAAAAAGCCACCAACAAGGAAGGGCTTTTACCATTGGCACAACAAATTCGTTGCGACAAGTTGCTTGTGCCCAGCAAAGAGAAGCGGCCATCCCAGTGTGTGAGAAGTGAATGTGGAGCACTTACGAGAGACATTCATAAGGAGTCCGAAGAAATCGGTGCATCGTACATCCCATGAACACGAAATGGCTCCAATGACAGTGTGGAAAGTCCTGCGACAGAAGCTGTCTATGAAATCATTCAAACTGGAACTAGTGCAGAAGCTAAATGACGACGACAAAGACAAGCGTTTTGAGTTTTGTTTGCAGTTTCAACAATTGAATGAGGGTGGGGATGACATTGTTGATCACTTAATTTTTAGTGACGAAACCACTTTTCACAGTAATGGGAAAGTGAACAGGCATAACTGTCGAATCTGGGGTACAAACCACCCACACAAATGCATTGAATTTAAGCGTGATTCCCAAAGGTAAATGTTCTTTGTGCCTTGTCACGTAGAAAACTGTATGGACCATTCTTCTTGGCTGAGAGCACTGTCACTGGATATTCGTATTTGGACATGTTGCAGCAATGGCTGACACCTCAAACGCAATTGGACTCTCCGCTCATGTTTCAGCGGGATGGCGCTCCACCCCATTTTCATCGTGAAGTTCGTGGCTACCTGAACACGGAGTTCCCGCATTGATGGATCGGTCGTGCTACAGAAGGGGACAGCTGTTTCATGAAATGGTCTCCCTGATCACCAGATCTCACTCCGTGTGACTTTTTTCTGTGGGGACACATTAAAGATCTGGTATACGTACCGCCTCTACTACGTGATGTAGCAGAGCTCTGGGAGAGAATAGGGGAAGCAACTGCCACAGTGAGTGGGCATGGAAAGAATTCGAATATCATACTGACCACTACCAGGTCACTCATGGTTCGTACATCGAAGGTTTGTAAAAAAAAAAAAAAAAAAAAAAAAAAAATTCAGAGTTTCACTTCGAAATACAATATGTATGACATATGTACAATGTGCAATAAATAACTGAAAGTTTTCCCGGACTCTATGGACGCTCTGTATTTGTATTTAAATTCCGTAATTCCGTTAAATGGTGATTATGTAATAAATGACGCTAGACAAATAGCATGAAACAGTTTGTAACATCAGGCTAAATAGACACCAATTTCCAAGGCATTTTTCGATGACTTTTGAAAGAAAATGTTAAACAGTGCCAACACAGAGTTGACTTGTAATCTATCATTTTTCTTCAACTGCTCAGTTACGAAATATTACATTACTTCGACTTGTAATCTAGCATTTTCCTTCAACTGCTCAGTTATTATTAATCCTCTGTTAAATTATAGTAAAGACTTCGTGTGTGACTGAGAAGACAGTGTGAGTAGTTTATACTCTTCTGCGACTTTTATCTGGTTATAGAACGATGGACTAAATTTGTTTTGTTGACTCTTAGATAAAATCCAGTGAATAAGGTTATAAAATTATTCTGCAGTGCAAAAATTCTGACCGACAGACAGACATTCTCTCCACCCAACAAAAAAGAGCAGATGAATGAACCAAACAGCAACAAAAACAGGCCCTAATATATTTGTTTTATATTTAAAGTCCTTTAACTGATCATTATGGAATAAAAGATGCTGGACCAATAGCCTGAAGCAGCTCGTACCATCAGGCTAAGTGGACAAAGTTTTCAACGTTTTTCGATAACTAGTGGAATAAAGTGCTAAACGTTGGCAACACAGAGTTGACTTACAATTTAGCATTCTCTTTCAACTGCTCACTTACGGAATATAATTACTTTGTAGTAGAGGTATCGTGAGTGGCCGAGAAGACTGAGTGCATGGTGCGAATTTTTCTGTGATTTTTGTCTATCTATAAATGGATGGACTGACATTTTAATTGGCAGACTAAATTTATGTTGTTGACTCGTAGATAAAATCCAGTGAATAATGCTATAGAAGAGCCTACAACGCAAGAATTCTGACCAACAGACAGGCATTCATTCCGTGTGCAATCCAGGAATAGTACTAGTTGCAGACGCAAAACAAATGCGCTTGACAACTCCTAAGAGTGACAAAGTGTATATCTGATCGCTACAATAATGAAACTTAAAATGAGGGGAGACCCACCTGCCGGATTTGGAACACCGGTTCATTCATCGACGATCATTCGGTTGGAACGACAGGGAAAAAATATTAGAATTGTCAAACCGTAAGTGAACATGAATTTTCGTAAAACAAATTATGTCACATACCTCTGGAAACGTATACAAGCTTCCAGTATTGATGCAAATTCGCGTATGCAGTCTGCTCGACCACAAAGGGGGAGGTGGGTGGGGAAGCAAGTGGTTAAAGCAAATTTTTTAGTCGTGATACATACGGCACTATCTCATAGAGGCTTGAGAGCAGAGTTGGATAGATGTGTGCGCCAGCTCGAGGCAGGGAAGGGCTCTTTACCGGTGGGAGAATGGCCATCCCCAGATGGTCGCGCACCCCAGATGGTCGCGGAAAGCACCTGTCTCCTTATATCCGTTTCGTTCGGAGGGCCAGGGATGTGAGCAGCCATTTATCGAGCCAGCGTCTCCTTACATCAGTGTTGCCAGCCGGTGAGATTTATCCCATATTGTGCTACATTTCATCAAATATTTTTCAGGAAGAAGAAAGGGATTTTTTTGCAAACAGTCAGATGAATATGGGACATTTAATTGCAGCTCCTAACATAGTGTAGTAACGGTTATGGTGCGTATTACGGCGTAAAATCAAGTGTCGGTATGCCAGTCGGGAACGACAGGGAAGAGAAGGCTGTGTGAAGAAGTCAGCCAATCGCATGCTGACCAGACCCCTTTCCAGGACGACAATGCAACAGCAGTGGCCCCTATGTGAAGAGGACTTAAGCGCCATGACCGACTGGTGACGGCCTAGTTCAATAGCAACTTCAAGATTAGCGAGTTCAATTGCAGGGGCAGTGCTAGTCCCTTTGCTTGTACTCTCTATGTAGCACAGACTGGGGATTGTCTATGCTGAAGAAGATAGATTATTTTGTATGTCGCCCTTTGCTTCTGACACATCTGTGTAACTGCAAAAGTTAAGTACTGTAATTTTCTTTTAGTAATAAAACTCATTAATACGATTTGTTTGAATGTTTGTCTAGCGAACCGATTACGCAGGATTCCTAGATACCACATATTTGGCGACGAGAAGGTGAACGAATACCACAGGAAACCCAGAGCATGCCACAACTTTTGTTTTTTCGAGGGCTTTTGTTGCTGGCACCTTAATTCTACCTTGTCTTTTCTTTGCAGGAGTGTGTTTACGTGTTTTAACAGTCTCTCATATAGTGTTTTTTTCTGTTCAGTGTTTTCAGGTGGGCGTTGTAGAAATGTTTTTTGCTTGTATGTTTATTTTTCTTGCTTGTACTGTCTGTTTATTGCATTTTCCTATTCCAAAACGAGCAACCCACCTCTTCCACACCCTGCTCAGGCACCTCAGCTGCAAACGATAGATGCAATACAGCTAACGCAGATGTTTCAGTTTCAGATGCAGCAGATTGTCACTCTACTAAATAAGGTACAGCAGCTTCTGGTGAACCAAGTCGCTAACGCAGCGCCACAAGCAACAGCTGTAGCTCCATGTGCCATACCGCCTTTTCGCCAGTTTAATGAAAAAGAAGAGGAAAGGCTCGACTGGTTGCAATAGTTTGAAGCCCACATCATTGCTCACAATGTATTGGCTACTGTCAAACTACATTACTTTTTGCCAACGGCAGGAAGTGCAGTCTTTCGCCTCATTCAGAAATTGTGCCCTAACGCCACTCCGAGTGAACTTTCCTACGATCAGGTTGTCGATTCGTTAACTAACTATTATGACCAACAAGGAAATTTGGCGGCAGCTAGGTACCAATTCTTTTGTTGCAAGAACAGGTCAGAAAAAAATTATCTCGTGTGGATAGCAGATTTGCAGGGTATGACGAGGAAATGCAAATTCAGATGTGCTTTATATTCCGATAAATGTTGCGTTATGCGATCATGTACAATGTAACTGATTCAGACTTAGAGAACAGAGTTTGAAACAGTCAGATCCATCATTTCAACACATTGTGCAAATTCTAGATCGGTATGATTCAGGTGGCATTGCAGCTGATAAATTTGAGCAGCCACCAATTTGTTGGACTGAGTCGTCCCTTGCTGACGACCGGCCCAGCAGCACGCATGTGCCACACCATATAAACAGCTCTCTAAACAGCTGATCAGAATTAAGTCACGCCCTCCGTGATATTCATGGCACAAACACCAAGACTGCCCATCCAGACAAGTACAGTATTACACTTGAGGCAAAAAAGGTCACGTACAATCCATATGTTTGCAACGGAACAAACATGAGAATTCTGCCCACTCACAAAAATGTAGTGACAAGGCTCATGTAACCAATGCCTCTGTTACATTCCTGAATCGTAAAACATATGAACTATTAGGCTCCCCACACCTGTCTAAAACTAGCATGCACCTGACTGCTTATAATGGACAAGATATTCCTGTTCTCGGTACTTTGCCTGCCGTGCATCGCTCACATATGTGAACTGTGACTTTCACTGTGCTACAATCACGCGATTGTGAGAACATATTTGTCCTTGATTTGTTTGATATGTTTGGCTTTCAAATTCAGGAGAATGTATTGTTAGTGATTGCATTCAGTGCCAGAGACAGTGTAGCTTGCTGTAAGAATTTCCTGAACACTTTTCTGAAGGTTTAGGCAAGGCTAACAATTTTGTTGTAAATATTACTATGAAAGACAATGCTCAAACGAAATTTTTCCAGGCCAGACCTGTTCCCGTTGCATTACGGGACAAAGTCACTGCTGAACTTAAAGAATTACAAAGATAGCGGAGCTATTGGGCCCATACAAGCTAGTCAGTGGGCAAGTCCACTGGTTTTGCTCCCCAAACCTTCAGGTCGCATTCGCCTCTGTGTTGACTTTAAGTCTACAGTCAACCCGCAAACTGTGATTGATACTTACCCATTGCCACGCCCAGAGGATATTATGGACAGATTAGGCGTTGGTCGCTACTTTTCTAAAACTGATTTGCGCGACGCATATCTTCAAATACCGCTAGATGAAGAATCTCAAGTCGTATGTGTTGTGAACACTCATTTTGGCTTGTTTACACATTTGCTTTTGCCTTTTGGCAGGGCTTCCGCACTCGCCATTTTCCGATGGTATTTGCAACAGCTGGCTGCTCAAGTACCAAACTGTTCAAACGTTTTGGACGATATTGTCGTAGCAGGCCGTACAGCTGAAGAACACATTGCAAATTTGCGTGCTTTGTTTCGTGTGTTATCTGATGCAGGTCTAAAATGTAGACTGTACAAGTGTGATTTTTTTAAATAGGAGTTGCAGTATCTTGCTCATGTCATAAACAGTCAAGTTGTACATCCTCTACAGTCACATTTGTTAGCCATACGTGACCTGCCAGTTCTTCCCAATGTCACAGAATTGCAGCCAGTTTTAGAAAAAATGAACTATTATATTCGGTTCATACCGAATGCTGCACAAATCGCAGCTCCATTGCGTCGCAAGAAACTCCCCTTTGTTTCGACAGATGAGTGCCAAGAAGTTTTCCAAAAATTTAAAGATGCATTGCTCAGTGATCGATGCTTGGTTCACTTTGATCCTGACAAACCAGCTGTGCTGCAAGTTGAAGCTTCCTCTTACGGAATCGGTGCAGTGCTTTCGCACAGATTTGCTGATAGAGACAGGCCTATTGCTTTCGCCTCAAAAGTGTTGTCCAAAGCTCAGTGTAACTATTCAGAAATAGAAAAAGAGGCATTGGTTATTGTGTATGGTGTCACCAAATTCCACCACTATTTGTACGGCAGAAAATTCTACTTAGTAACGGATCACAAGCCATTGCAGTCCTTGTTTCATCCGACGAAGCCGGCTCCTGTACGAACTGCCCAAAAATTTCAAAGATGGGCTTTGTTGTTGTCTCAATACCAGTACGAGATTGTGTATTGTCCGACAGCTCAACAATTGGCCATGATTCGGACTTTGACGCTTCTGGTGCATCTTGTTGTCACATCGATGCTCAGGAGTCTGAATTGCTTCAATCCTTTCATCTGAACTATAGGAAAATTGCACAGGGTACGGAAGCTGATTCAGATCTGAGCATTTTGCTAAAATACATTCGCACATCTTGACCTCGCTCATTGGATAGCATAAAGAACTCTGTATTGCGCCAATACTCTGCACGACGGCATAGCCTCGCTATACAGCAAGGTGTGATTCTTGTTCAAAATGACAGTGGACAGTGACGTATGTTGATCCCTAAAGCTTTGCAAAAGGAAGTGTTGTAGTTACTGCACCAAGGACATTGGGGAATTGTTTGTGCGAAACAGTTAGCTCGTCGACACTGTACTTGGCAAGGTATGGACACCCAAATAGAACAGATAACGCCACAGTGTGACGCATGTGAGGAAATCAGTCCGCTCCACCACAAAAATTGGCCTCAGTCTCAGTCACCATGGCAACGTGTGCACATAGACTTTGAGGGACCTTTTTGGAACATTCGTTGGTTGGTTGTGGTAGACTCTTATAGCAAGTTTCCTTTTGCTGTGCCAATGAACTCGACAACGTCTCCTAGCACAGTTCAGGTGTTGCCTCGAAGGTTTGCCTGAAGTCATAACAGTGTCAGACAACGGGCATCAGTTCACGTCAAATGACTTGAAACATTCTGTGAACACAATGGCATACAGCATGTAACTAGTGCACCGTTCCATCTACAGTCAAACGGCGAAGCGGAACGTTTTGTCAGAAACTCCAAGTAGCGAATGGCCAAACTTCGCACTGCACACACCAGGATCAAGCATTGCAACTGTTTCTCGTCTCGTACCGTTCGCATCCACGAGATGGTGAGCGCGCGGCGAGAACCTTCGTCGACTTGGCGCTTGCATATATCTCACTTCAGGCCCAGACGGCTTGCAGCGCCGACACCACACTCGACCTCGCCACTGTCATGTGTACGGTGATCCTTCTGTATCTTCTCCCCCAGATTCACGGATCCCGAGCACGGCGCGACCACAGCAGCCGCCAGAGGACGTCATGACGACACCGCGGGACGACCCCATGGAGACAGAGCCTTCGCCTCCTCCGCCTCCTCTCGTCCTAGCGAAGGAGCTGGACACCGTAGCAGCCGACGCCTTCTACATCTTGCTATGGCCCTCTAAAGGTCGACGCATACCCTTCTGGGCGTTTTCTGGGAGGTCTCGTCCGCCAGAGCGAAGGCGGGATGGCCGGCCGGTGTGGCCGTGCGGTTCTAGGCGCTTCAGTCTGGAACCGCGTGACCGCTACGGTCGCAGGTTCGAATCCTGCTTCGGGCATGGATGTGTGTGATGTCCTTAGGTTAGTTAGGTTTAAGTAGTTCTAAGTTCTAGGGGACTGATGACCTCAGATGTTAAGTCCCATAGTGCTCAGAGCCATTTTTTGAAGGCGGGATGGTGGGGTACGACCGGAAGTCTGATGCCCCTTGCAGCCACAGCTTCCAGTCCCATAGGGCGTCCACACTCCTGCCTCCCCTCCCGTTGTCGTGCTCGCTATACGACGACGGTCAGTCGCTTTGGGGGTGGAGGGGGAGGGGGGGGGGAGGAATGTTACGGCGTAAAGTCAAGCGCCGGTACGCCAGTCGCGAACGACAGGCAGGAGAAGTCTGTGAGCCAGTCGCACGCTGAGCGCAAGACGACAACGCGACAGCAGCGGCCCCTATGTGAAGAGGACTTACGCGCCGCGACCAACTGGTCACAACCCCGGTTCAATAGCAGCTTCAAGACTAGTGACTTGGATAGCAGCGTCAACGTTAATCACTTCGCTTGTACTCTTTATGTAACACAGACTTGGAATTGTCTATACTGAAGAAGATAGATTATTTTGTATGTGGCCCTTTTGCATGCGACACGTCTGTGTAAACGCAAAAGTTAAGTACTGTAATTTTCTTTTTGTAATAAAACTCATTAATACGATTTGTTTGAATGTTTATCTAGCGAACCGAGTATGCAGGCTTTCTAGACACCACAATACATACAACAGTGAAGATAAGCATTTCACGGAAGTTAAGTACACGACACACAGCAACTGTCATTTGCCCAACCAGCAGTCAGCACTCTCCCTATGGGCACAATAGGTTTGCTTATACAACAGTAACACATGTGCAATGTTATAGGTATGATTGTCACATACCAGGAAAATAAGGCAAAACAGTTCACGGAAGTAATTATACGGCACCCGCTGACTATCATTTGTTCAACCAGCAGTCAGCAATCCCATTGTAGCAGCTATTCTTAGTTCAAATTTCCTTTCGGATGCACGACTTACATGCATCATTATTTATGAATGAGTGACACGTGTGAAACATTGTCGAATTTCCGAATAAACAATGAACCTCAGAATGCAAATTAGACGGCCGGCCGCTGTGGCCGAGCGGTTCTAGGCCCTTCAGTCCGGAACCGCGTGGCCGCTACTGTCGCAGGTTCGAATCCTGCCTCGGGCATGGATGTGTGTGATGTCCTTAGGTTAGTTAGGTTTAAGAAGTTCTAAGTCTAGGGGACTGATGACATCAGATGTTAAGTCCCATAGTGTTTAGAGCCATTTGAACCATTTGAGCAAGTTAGACGGCAGGCGAAGTGAAGTGGCTTGCTAAGCTGTAAAGTAGTACATCGTTATACGGTATGGTCTGAAGTGGTTTAATTTTCTCGTTCAGTGTCACTCGAAGTTATTACACGCTGGTTGTCGATTCGACTTGAAGTCTTATGTGCGAATCTCGATCTTATTAAAAAATAAATCGAAATCCGGGCGCAGCGAATTAGATCCGGAAAACCATACTAAAACTTTCGAAGACTCTTGGTTTCAAATTGACAGATTTAAATGGTGGTTGGAGGCCGTTGAAAGTGTTAACAGAAAGGAGCGTGTAAAGCGTGTAACGTGCTTGGTACCTGCGCTAAAAGCGAACTTGAAAAACATGCTTCTCGAGTTAAACCCATTAAAAATGTTAAAACTGTGCAAAGTGACAGAAATGTCGTTGATTGTTTTTCGAATGTGATGAAAGCAAAGATGCGGGAAAAGTGAAGACAGCTGAAATGAAATTAGTATAACTTTTTTTCTCGGAGCTCAATATTGCGTTTTCGACATGGACCATTTCCTTCCTCTATTAAAAGACGTTTTCCCTGAACCCAAAATTACTTCAGAGGTGGCTTTAGGTCGCACAAAGTGTACCAATATAGTAAAAAATTTTATTGTAAAGGTGGAAATTGATAAAACGGTTTATTTACTAGAGGACATTAAATTATCTATTCTGGTGGACGAGAGTAAGGACATATCAGATAGCAAACATAGTTAGTGTCGTCAGTTAGCGACAACTTCTGGACTTGATCCCTTTGGACGCCAAAGAGTGCTCGATAGAAAACCTGCTCATAGCTCTGGAGAGTATGTTGAATGAGGAGGATGTAATTGGCATGGCTTGTGACATTGCATCTGTAATGGTGGGAAGCCGTAATTCTATCATAACAAGACTGAGAAATGTTGTTCCAAATCTGATTGCCCTCAACTGTATACGCCATTCATATGCTTTTGTTGCAAGAAAGGTGTGTGACAAGCTTCCCAGACCCTGCGAAGAGTAAATTAAAGAGTTGCTTAAATTATCGGGTAACGATGGCTTGTTTTACAAGCATGTGTTGTGCGTCCGTTGGAAAACTGGGATGTATTTTTGCACTACTTCAAGCAGACAACTGTTGAAGATAAATTAAAGTCTGCAGAAATGATTCTTCGTGAATCAGAAAATTCGAACACTAAAGCTTGTATGTTATTTCTAATTAAGAAGACTCTTTGCGTCTGTTTAAAAACATTGGTCAGAACTTTCTGAAACCTGGTGTCCTCAGTGACATGCACAACATTAATACACTTCAACCATGCCATTATCTCCCATTAAAATCAGCGTGTCTTGGCCCCGAATGTGAACAGTTATTACAAACCCTCCTTAGAGAATGTGAAAAGGGAATACGTCAACTAAGACTTAAATGCCTTGATTTCTACACTGAAGCGCCAAAAAACCTGGTATAGGCATGCGTGTTGAAATACAGAGATATGTACACAGGTAGAATATGGCGCTACGGTCAGCAACGACTATATAAGGCAACAACTGTCTGGTGCAGTTGTTAGATAGGCTGCTGCTGCGACAACGACAGGTTATCAAGATTTAAGTGAGTTTGAACGTGGTGTATTAGTCGGCGCATGAATGATGGGACATAGCATCTCCGAGGTAGAGGCGAAGTGGGGATTTTCCCATCATGAATATCAGGAATCCAGTAAAACTTCAAATCTTCGACATCGCTACGGGCGGAAAAAGATCCTGCAAGAACGGGACCAACGACAACTGAAGAGAATTGTTCCACGTGACAGAAGTGCGACCCTTCCACAAATTACTGCAGATTTCAATGATCGGCCATCAATAACTGTCAGCGTGCGGATCTTTCAACGGATCATCATCGACATGGGCTTTCGGAGCCGAAGGCCCACTCGTGTATCCTTGATGACTGCACGACACAAAGCTTTACGCCTCGCCTGGGCCCGTCAACGCCGATGTTGGACGGTTGATGACTGGATACGTGTTGCCTGGTCGGACGTGTCTCGTTTCAAATTGTATCGAGCGGACGGACATGTACGGATATGGAGACCTCATGAATCCATGGACCCTGCATGTCAGCAGGGAACTTTTCAAGCTGGTGGAGGCTCTGTTATAGTGCGGGGTGTATGCAGTTGGAGTGGTATGGGACCCTTGATACGTCTAGATACGACTGTGACAGGTGACACGTATGTAAGCATCCTGTCTGATCACCTGCATCCATTCATGTCCATTGTGCATTCCGAAGGACTTAGGCAATTCCAGCAGGACAATACGACACCCCACACGTCCAGAATTTCTACAGAGTGGCTCCAGGAACACTCTTATGAGTTTAAACACTTCCGCGGCCTCCAAACTCCCCAGAGACGAACGTTACTGTGTATATCTGGGATGCCTTGCAACGTGCTGTTCAGAAGAGATCTCCACCCCCCGTACTCTTACCGATTTATGGACAGCCCTACAGGATTCATGGTGTCAACTCCCTCCAGTACTACTTCAGACATTAGTCGAGTCCATGTCACGTCGTATTACGGCACTTCTACGTGCTCGCACGATATTAGGTGTACCAGTTTCTGTGGCTCTTCAGTGTATATCGCAGCAACCGACGAAATGAAGACACGTTCACCTACACACGATGAATTTTTTGGAAACTTCATAGAGCCAAATATTGCATTAACAGCTGAGAGAAGGTCCCAGGTAAATGATGTATCGTGTTTTGCATCAAAGTTTGGAGGGTTTGATCTAAATACCGTAGCAGTTGAATGGAGAAGTCTTCCACTTGTGCCTGAGGACAGGAAGAAGGAACTTTGAGAACTGGACTTGGATTGTATGAGGAGTGAAATCTCAAAATTGGAAGACTTCCAGGATCAGCTGTGCTTTCAAAATATCAGCAAACTCGCTAAGCTGCGTCTTTCACTTCCATTTTCTATTGTAAATGATATAAAAATAAGAAAAGGTACAGAACAGGAGGTGAGAATTTAAATTCCATAAGTGTCGTGAGATCATTTCAAGCAAATGGAATTGACTGCACAACTTATGAAATGGAACAAATGGAGAATTTAAATTTCATATGTGTTGTGAGATCTTCATTTCAAGCAAATGGAATTGACTGCACAACTTATGAAATGGAACAAAAACATCTTCACAATAAGATAAATTTGTATTAAGTGGAAGTTTAAGGGTGCGATGGGGACTGAAAGAGGGAGGAGTATGTATTTGGGGAGTAACATTTCTACAAAAGGAAAGCTGTATCTACTGAAAGGAGAAGCAAGCACTTCAGTAACTTAAGCCCTGGTTTTACATTATATTATGCAGTATTGCAAGCTTGCTAGTAAGTATTGCAATTGTGCACCATAAATTCTACTACTAGTTTATCATCCTGCATGTGGAATTGTAGTCCATTATTTCTATTGTTGTACCTACCGTCTCTTTCTCTCTCTCTCTCTCTCTCTCTCTCTCTCTTTAGGCAATACATGTTTTCCTTTGCCGTGGGGCACTTTATACACCGTGGGGCACTTTATACAGAAAAGGGACATTTTGAGTACCCGGTTGGGACTTTTGAACTTCAGAGGTTGGCATAACAAATGGCTCTGAGCACTATGCGACTTAACCTCTGAGGTCATCAGTCGCCTAGAACTTAGAACTAATTAAACCTAACTAACCTAAGGACATCACACACATCCATGCCCGAGGCAGGATTCGAACCTGCGACCGTAGCGGTCACGCGGTTCCAGACTGAAGCGCCTTTAACCGCACGGCCACACCGGCCGGCGGTTGGCATAACGGCATTAAATGCAGGTACTGAAGGCCGTGCGGTGCGGTGGAGAGAGAATGTGCCCCTGTACTATAGGGACCACTGTGCGGAGTATGGCAGTTTATTTTTTTACCTGTTTTTAAGGAGCCACTGCACTGTCGGTTCCCGGCGGGGTCAGGGATTTTCTCTGCCTCGTGATGACTGGGTGTTGTGTGATGTCCTTAGGTTAGTTTGGTTTAAGTAGTTCTAAGTTCTAGGGGACTGATGACCATAGTTGTTAAGTCCCATAGTGCTCAGAGCCATTTGAACCACTGCACTGTCGAAGCAGCGGCGGCAGCTGCGAACTGGAGTGAAGGTTAGATACGGTTTGCAGATGCAGAAACGTAACGCTCCGCCAGTCTAGTGCGAGCTTCGCAAGTGGAACGTATACCTTTCCTTGTAAGAGCGTTCCAGCTGTTATTTTTACAAATCCGGTATAATCATATAGTGTCATGGCAGCTGATAATTACGTCATACACTAAAAGTGCAAGTGATAAGTTCCTTTTAACCGAAGCGTAGACTTGCTACGTATTTCTCGCAGAAAAAATCGACAACATTTTAACTATTCGACTGAAAATAGCAAATAGAGTCATATGTTGGTGTGCTCGCAGTGGTAAATGTGATGTTAGTTGTTACCCATTTAAAATTCCGGATTTAAGTGCGTCTTCTTGTAAAAATAGCTATTTTGGAATATTGAGGGAAAATTGATAAAATTTTAACTTAGTGCCTCAAACTATAAATAGCGTCAGATGTTGGTAGTGACAGCTGTTAAAGCCATTTAAAGCCACGCATTTTACCCGTATTTCCAGAAAATCGATAAAATAGCAGCGAATCCCATGTTTATGAGTATCTTCTTGAAAACTGCAGGGGAATAAGAAGATAACAATGAAATGTGCATCTTCTTAAAAATCGGCGAAAATTAGCCACTAAATCGGAAATAGCATCGTACGTTGCAGAAAATAGAGTGAGTGCCGAACAAATGTGAAAACTAGGTAATTTGCAATATCACTTGAATTTGCTAATGCTGCTGCTGCTGCTGCTGCCCAGTGAGGTCCACATTAAGAATGCCAGTCTTGGGATGCTGGGAGGACACTGAGGAGGGGTGGTGGTGAGGGAACGGCTAATAGCAGCGCAGTGGGGGCAATGGCTGCAGGAAGACATAATTTTTTTGGGTCATAAATTACCACCATCAAAATGACAGTTATCACTTAAAATTAAAAGCATTTGGACTCCTGGATAAAAATGAACCAAGGCTGCTATCTTCCCTACAAATTACGGTAATTATCATGCCAGTTGTCAGTTGTTGTCCATTAATTATGCCCTAATTAAACAAAACATGCGCCAAAGTGACCAGGTTACTTACATAGGAGTCATTAAATTAGGCTAGAGCACTGGCTGCTTTGTTTACTAATAGAACAATGTCCCTCATTCAGGTAGAACCAGTAAATTGCCATTAGCGCCGTGACATTTGCATACAGCAAGGTGAAGTAAAACACTCCAGGATTTACACTATTCTTTCTACACCAAGGTGACAAGGTCGAAAAGACATCGAGTACCATGTCCTCGTCTCAACCCGATGATACTCAGGGTGACTACGTGAAGCACCTGATCGCCAGGACCGAAGAAGCAAGAAGCGAGGCAGCTGTATGGCTTACGAAATACGGATGCCCAGGAGACGGTCCGAGAGCCCTGCAGCGCAAAGCACGGACCACTGGGATACTGGCCTCGAGACCTGGCAAACATTCTTATGCCTTTGCGTAAAGTGGGACTACTGGAAAAGTTACTAAAACACTCTTTTGTGCCGTATCGTAATATTCATCGCTTGTCAGATGTCACGTATGAAATCTTGGATTATGTGCTTCATCAAGAAGACAAAGCAACAAGACTTCAGACTTCGCCCATGTTGCTCATGTCGCCCAGGCCCGGATCTAGGGGGAGCGGGTGCGGGAGGGGTGGTTCGCCAAATTCGTATTCTTGAAGAAAAAATCCATCTTGCAGAAACCGTCTAGCATTCAGCCCACGTTGATCTATCGATTATTCATATGGTTTTGAAACGCATCCCTGCTGGTTTTAGAACATTTTTGAACACATTCTAAGTTGATTTCTGAACGAATTTTAGGTTGTTTTTAAATGCGTGCATAATGTACATAATGTCTCTGCGAGGGGAATCCCCCTCGCATCTAGAAATAAAAAACTTGCCCAGACAAAAGGGGACGGCGCTATCAGAGCTGAGCCGCATACACCAGCACGGGAGAATGCTAGTTGCCGTTTGTTTATGTGGTTGATTGTGTGTCTGGATGATCAATGTTGTTATAATTATTAGCGAAATCCATAAATTCAGACTATCAGAATGGAAATAAACGACTAACAGGTAAGAAAGATTACGTATTATCTTTTCGGTGTGTCGAAGAAAGTGAAATTTTGACAGAAAACTTTTGTCAGATCTCTACACTTAACGTTACGAGATCTCTTCAGCAACACATCTCACCGAGAGCTACACATTGCTAAATCATCTACGACAGAATGTTTAAAAACTGAAACTGAATTTATAAGGGCCAGTTGTACAGTCCCGATTAGCAGCCGTGTTAAGCTCTATTCTCGGAATAGCGCGGAAAACGCGTTGTACGAACACGTAATAACGTCTAACCGGAGAATAAACGCGGGATAACTGACCCGATGAATCTGGCAGTGTTAGTGAAGTTAACTGGACAATAAGTTTTGACAATGCCAGGAATAGTTACAGAATTAGCGATGACAAGATTGTTTATTAGAACGAGGAAGCGGAAGAAGCAGGGACATCACTCGAATTATATGGAAGTATATGACGATTCCAAATAAATTTCCTACTACTGCTTTTCGATCTCATGCTTGAGAAACTGGAGTATATGAACTGAACGTGAAACTGTTTCCTAACATAAGACATTCTGCTAGTAGTAGGCGTTTGATGCTGGGACTTCGTGAATTATATTCTGTCGTTCTATTTATGTAAATGAGGTAGATAAAAACGACCATTTACGCCAAAACAGTCTCTCTCATTTGGCGTGTGTTACAATTGTTGCAATATTACCAGGGCCTATTTCGTTTTATCTAACAGATAGTGACAAAAAAGGCGTAATCAACTCGAGAAACCACACCAGTCTTGGGGATACCGTACGTATTAACAGCTTTTTCAATATTAAACAACGACATTTTGATTTTTCATGTAGCAAAACGTTTGAAGAACTTTGATGAGGTGCTAGATTCTTTCGCAGAAAGGAAAGCACGCCGTGTGGAGCTGTAGTAAGATTAGAGAGAGAAAATTGCTGGCACCTAAGGATTGAAGAAATGTGTAGCGTATTGTCTTGCTTGTCTCTTGTTTTGCTGGTTTTATGTTTCCTATATTTAATTTTATGTGACACAGAAGAGAAAGTTATTAGCCAACAGGCAATAAAGAGTGCAAATTTTCTGCAGAATTCTTATTCTCCTGGTCACAAATAATCCCACCCAGTGTTAATTGTGAGTATTTTTTAAAGTGGGGTAGGACGTCAAACCGGCCGACTGGGACCAGGAGAGGCACCACAGTATATTTTAATTTCCACTGTCCTGAACGTAGGTTTGATAGGTTCCATTACGAAATAGATACGTTTGAATTCCATAGAGCGAAATACAGTGACGTGTGATAGAAAGGTGCTGACTGAAGAGGCGTGGACTGCACTTTAGCACACTTAAGACCAAATACCATGTCTTACACTTCCTCGAACATAGATGTTTTGTTTATCAAACTCTTCAGAAAGAGGTGCGGTACAAAATGCATATATTTTTGAAAAATCGATTTTCTTTTAAATTTTTGACGTCCTATTTCAGACGCTCGACGGGAGGAGGGGTCGCCACTATGAAGTTTTTGCCCCGGTTCGGAAATATCGTAGTTCCATGGCTGCGAAGACCTGCTACATTCCAGAGATCGACAATGGGAGTCTCAAGGAATCTGAAGACCCACTCAACGATCATCCATCTTCAACAGGAGGGTCTACGTTCGATGTTTATCATAGTGAACACGACCAAGACGCCAGGATCTGCCAGCGCAGCCATAAAGTCTTTTTAGATCTGTCAAAGGCCTTTTACTCTGTAAATCATTCCATCCTTCTATATAAATGAGAAACTTATGGAGTCAGAGGAGTGGCATTAGACTTGTTAAGATCCTACCTTGCTTACAGGAGACAGTGTGTTAAGCTGTATCATACAACTGGTGGACATACACAAACAGTAAAATCATCTTATAAAATTCTTAACTGTGGAGTAACTCAGGGAAGCATTATTGGTACTTTTCACATCAATGATATAATAATTCCACAAAACTCAGACCTAGTAAATTATGCGATACCTCCTTCATAAGCTGGGGCTCTAAAAAAACTTTTGGCAGTGCAAAATAATACAGAGGACATTAGCCTCATCACAGAATATCTCACCAAAAACAAATTGGCGCTGAATAAGGACAAGACAATTCTCATCTAGTTTCTGCTAAATTATTAATCAAGACAAGTGTATACTGAGCCAGAATTATCAGTTGAACAAATTGATAAACTAAATTCCTGGGTATTGTAGTAGATGAACATCTTACATGGAAGGAGCACATCAGCTATATGTGTAAAAAAGTCTACTGGAACACCTACCTGCTAAAACGCCTTTCTAGCACAATAGCGCCACCTGTCTTAAGACAAATCTATTTTGGAATCATACACTCCCACCTACAATATGGTATTGAAATTTGGGGTGGGCCACCAATGGCATACATTGATAGGGCTTTCAGAGCCCAAAAAAGAGCAATTAGCATAATAGCTAATATTGGTAAACGTCAGTCCTGTAGAGAATACTTCACTACGTATAACTGTATAAAATACTAACAGTGTATTCACTGTATGTTCTCTGGACTATACTGTTTGTAAAGGAAAATATGGAACATAGTATAACCAATAGTCAAATCCATAATTATATAACAAGAAAAAGAGACGATTACCACATAAATTTTAGCAATAAAAGAGCAACAGATCATAGTCCATTTTCTGCAGGAAGACATTTTTATAACAGGTTGCCAAATAATATAAAACTGTTAAATGGAAACATATTCAAGAAAAAATTAAAGGAACTGTTAATTGCTAAATGTTTGTACTACATCAAGGATTTTTAATAATATTGTGTATAATTTATCTTTATTTCTAAAATCTTATTACTGTTCAAATGTTGATAAACAGACGATGGTCAGTTTAACGTTGAGGGCTGTTTACATTAGAAATCAATGCGTCACTGTTATGTTACTGCTATACTGACTACTTTCCTACTCACTGTAGTCGGCAGTTATGATGCGTCTGAGAACAGTGGCCCTGCGGTCCTTTCCTACTAGTCGACTCGTTTGTTTACTGAAGTGGGCAGGACTGTAAGATTATTCGTGGCTTAGTATGGCAGTTGAGTGCACAATCTTGCTGTTGTAAAGTAGTGCTGACAGGCCGAATTGACTGACTGTTGGAATCAAAAAATGGTTCAAATGGCTCTGAGCACTATGGGACTTAACATCTATGGTCATCAGTCCCCTAGAACTTAGAACTACTTAAACCTAACTAACCTAAGGACAGCACACAACACCCAGCCATCACGAGGCAGAGAAAATCCCTGACCCCGCCGGGAATCGAACCCGGGAACCCGGGCGTGGGAAGCGAGAACGCTACCGCACGACCACGAGATGCGGGCTGTTGGAATCAAAGGGCATCTAACAAAGCTGTGTTCTGTACGACTGTGCAAGATGTAAGAGGAGAATTAAGTGATGCAGTCAATTACGATTGTAAATGTACTTCATTAGAGGAAGCGTGATGTTTCGAAAATGTCCGATGCTATAGCCCACTCTTCAAACTAAAAGTGTACAAAGTTTGCCCAATGCAAACAAAATGGTTGTATTCTTGTTTACAACATTTCCACGATGGGAAGACATAAATGCTCTGTCAAACGAAAACTGTGCACATGGAAAATTCACTGCCATGTCCCTGCGACCAAAAAGTGCACTATTTGCGTATTCATTTGATCAGGACAGTTCCACAGCTTACCATTTATTTCTGTAACTTTTTTGAAGACCGTTGTAAATTTATTTTAAAAAGTTAACATCATTTAGAAAATACATTTTTTCGCCCTGTTTTCTTGTGCTGTCTTCACAGACTCGGTACCATGACAAAAGTGTGTGTATGCCAGAGTAATTGTTAGACCTTATCTGAATATATTACAGTAGTCTCAAAAAATGTTTTGTGTGTGTATCTACACACAAACATATACATACTTTTATTGGAATACAGACACGCATACATACATAATATTGTACATCCATATTCACATGCATCATATACACACACACACACACATACACATATGTTATGTATTTACACACAAACACACACACACACACACACACACACACACACATATATATATATATATATATATATATATATATATATATATATATATATATAAAGAGAAACCCTGAAAGTTCTTTTTCACGTATACCGCCACAGCAGCGTAGTTTGGTAATTTGGCGATAGTCAGCGCTAGTCGCAAACATGGCGAGTTCAGGTGCCGATCGAGCTTTCTGTGTGTTGAAGTTCGACAAAAACAAGTGTGCTACAGCTCTTCAACGGATGTTTAGAACCAAGTACGGTAAGAAGCCACCAACAAGGAAGGTCATTTACCATTGGCACAACAAATTCGTTATGACGGGTTGCTTGTGCCTGGCAAAGAGAAACGGACGTCCCAGTGTGAGTGAAGTGACTGTGGAGCATGTATGGGAGACATTCATAAGGAGTCCAAGGAAATCGGTGCATCGTGCATCCCATGAACTCGAAATGGCTTCAGTGACAGTGTGGAAAGTCCTGCGACAGAAGTTGTCTATGAAACCATTCAAACTGGAGCTAATGCAGAAGCTAAATGAAGACGACAAAGACAAGCGTTTCGAGTTTTTTCCGCAGTTGCAACAATTAAAAGAGGATGGCCTTGTTGATCGCTCAATTTTTAGACACGAAGCCACTTTCTACACTAATGAGAAAGTGAACAGGCATAACTGTAGAATTTGGGGTACAAAGCATCCACACGAATGCATTGAATTTAAGCATGATTCCCAAAGGTAAATGTTTTTGTGCCTTGTCACATCGAAAACTGTACGGGCCATTCTTCTTCACCAAGAGTACTGTCACTGGATATTCCTACTTGGACATGTTGCTGCAATGGCTGATTCCTCAAACGCAATCAGACTCTCCGTTCATCTTTCAGAAGCACGGGGCTCCACCTCATTTTCATCGTGAAGTTCGTGAGTATGTGAACACGGAGCTACCGCGTTGATGGACTGGCCATGCTACAGATGGGGACAGCTGTTTCATGAAATGGCCTCCCCAATCACCAGGTCTCACTCCATGTGACTTTTTTCTGTGGGGACACATTAAAGATCTGGTGTATGTACTGCCTCTACCACGTGACGTACCAGAGCTCCGGGAGAGAATACGGAAGTGGCTGCCACAGTCGCTGATGCCACGCTGGGACAGGTATGGCACGAATTCTATTACTGTATTGACATCTGCCGGGTCACTCATGGTTCGCATATCGTATGTTTGTAAAAAAAACTTTCAGAGTTTCTCTTCGAAATGCAATATGTATGATATCGCTACAATGCTATATAACAACAAGGATGCACTTAGTGAAATCATTGATGTTTCCTGTGTTCTTGTGTGGTTGCGAGACCTGGACTGTGAAAGTTAGTCGCAAGAGGTAAATTCATGCCTTTAAGATGTAGTGTTGGCAGAAGATGTTAGAGCAAAGAGGAACCAGTGCTCCCATTATAGAAGAACTTTGCAGCACAAGAAGTTTATCTTTGTGTGTCATCCAAAGATACTTCAGGTTCCTTGACACGTTTTGACAAAATAAGGAGATAGCTTAGAAAAGACCACCTTGCAAGGCAAAATCGAAGGCAGAAGACCACAAGGAAGAGCAGCAAGTGGATAACTGGATATGGCAGAGAAGATTACTGACCTACCTCTTCACAATACATTACAAAGAGCTGAAGTTTGCTGTGGATTGAGATGTCTAGTCGAAGATTTGATTGTATAAGAAGTGAATGAAGAAATGAGGTCACAACACTCAGAAATGAGTAAACCGATTAACAAAGATTATATGTATGTACGTGTGTGTGTTTGTGTGTGTGAGTGTGTGTGTGTGTGTGTGTGTGTAAATATTCATATACATAAATGTATGTACAAACAGAAAAATATTCACTGCAAACTGATAAGTCGCTGTATTGATATACACTCCTGGAAATGGAAAAAAGAACACATTGACACCGGTGTGTCAGATCCACCATACTTGCTCCGGACACTGCGAGAGGGCTGTACAAGCAATGATCACACGCACGGCACAGCGGACACACCAGGAACCGCGGTGTTGGCCGTCGAATGGCGCTAGCTGCGCAGCATTTGTGCACCGCCGCCGTCAGTGTCAGCCAGTTTGCCGTGGCATACGGAGCTCCATCGCAGTCTTTAACACTGGTAGCATGCCGCGACAGCGTGGACGTGAACCGTATGTGCAGTTGACGGACTTTGAGCGAGGGCGTATAGTGGGCATGCGGGAGGCCGGGTGGACGTACCGCCGAATTGCTCAACACGTGGGCCGTGAGGTCTCCACAGTACATCGATGTTGTCGCCAGTGGTCGGCGGAAGGTGCACGTGCCCGTCGACCTGGGACCGGACCGCAGCGACGCACGGATGCACGCCAAGACCGTAGGGGACCGCACCGCCACTTCCCAGCAAATTAGGGACACTGTTGCTCCTGGGGTATCGGAGAGGACCATTCGCAACCGTCTCCATGAAGCTGGGCTACGGTCCCGCACACCGTTAGGCCGTCTTCCGCTCACGCCCCAACATCGTGCAGGCCGTCTCCAGTGGTGTCGCGACAGGCGTGAATGGAAGGACGAATGGAGACGTGTCGTCTTCAGCGATGAGAGTCGCTTCTGCCTTTATTTATTTATTTTATTTATTTATTTATTTATTGTTCCGTGGGACCACATTTAGGAGAAGTCTCCATGGTCATGGAACGAGTCAATACATGAAATTATAACACGATTGTAGAAACACATAAAATGAAACAAGTCGTTAGTTTAAATAAAGAAAATCAAGAATGTAACACTGGAATTTGCTTAATTTTTTATCTCTTCCAGGAGCTCCTCGACAGAATAGAAGGAGTGAGCCATGAGGAAACTCTTCAGTTTAGACTTAAAAGTGTTTGGGCTACTGCTAAGATTTTTGAGTTCTTGTGGTAGCTTATTGAAAATGGATGCAGCAGAATACTGCACTCCTTTCTGCACAAGAGTCAAGGAAGTGCATTCCACATGCAGATTTGATTTCTGCCTAGTATTAACTGAGTGAAAGCTGCTAACTCTTGGGAATAAGCTAATATTGCTAACAACAAACGACATTAAAGAAAATACATACTGTGAGGGCAATGTCAAAATTCCCAGACTATTGAATAGGGGTCGACAAGAGGTTTTCGAACTTACACCATACATAGCTCGAACAGCCCGTTTTTGAGCCAAAAATACCCTTTTTGAATCAGAAGAATTACCCCAAAAAATAATACCATATGACATAAGCGTATGAAAATATGCGAAGTATACTACTTTTCGTGTTGAAATGTCACTTATTTCAGATACTGTTCTAATGGTAAATAAAGCGGCATTTAGTTTCTGAACAAGATCCTGAACATGGGCTTTCCACAACAGCTTACTATCTATCCGTACGCCTAGGAACTTGAACTGTTCCGTCTCGCTTATAACATGCCCATTCTGTCTGATTAAAATGTCAGTTCTTGTTGAATTGTGGGTTAGAAACTGTAAAAACTGAGTCTTACTGTGATTTAGCATCAAATTATTTTCCACAAGCCACGAACTTACTTCATGAACTACATTATTTGATAATGTTTCAATATTTGGTGCCAATGATGGTCGTATGCGTGTTTGGCGCTGTGCAGGTGAGCGCCACAATCAGGACTGCATACGACCGAGGCACACAGGGCCAACACCGGGCATCATGGTGTGGGGAGTGATCTCCTACACTGGCCGTACACCACTGGTGATCGTCGAGGGGACACTGAATAGTGCACGGTACATCCAAACCGTCATCGAACCCATCGTTCTACCATTCCTAGACCGGCAAGGGAACTTGCTGTTCCAACAGGACAATGCACGTCCGCATATATCCCGTGCCACCCAACGTGCTCTAGAAGGTGTAAGTCAACTACCCTGGCCAGCAAGATCTCCGGATCTGTCCCCCATTGAGCATGTTTGGGACTGGATGAAGCGTCGTCTCACGCGGTCTGCACGTCCAGCACGAACGCTGGTCCAACTGAGGCGCCAGGTGGAGATGGCATGGCAAGCCGTTCCACAGGACTACATCCAGCATCTCTACGATCATCTCCATGGGAGAATAGCAGCCTGCATTGCTGCGAAAGGTGGATATACACTGTACTAGTGCCCACATTGTGCATGCTCTGTTGCCTGTGTCTATGTGCCTGTGGTTCTGTCAGTGTGATCATGTGATGTATCTGACCCCAGGAATGTGTCAATAAAGTTTCCCCTTCCTGGGACAATGAATTCACGGTGTTCTTATTTCAATTTCCAGGAGTGTAGCTGTCATGCATATGTAGTCACAATGTCGTGAGTCCTCAGTTATACTTATGCATTCATGTACTCATCTCCTTTCAGTGCTGGTATGTTTCACTTGCATCCAGCAACAGACTCAAGTGACGAGTTTGCAGTTAATGGGCAGTGGCGGGACTTAGTGGTCGAGTATCCATGAGTGTGAAGACGGCAAGTCTGGAGACCAGTTTTCAATTTTAAAGCTCATTTTTGATCTTGACCATTATAATGGAACTCATCAGTGCTCCTATCTCTGACATAGATTGTCGAATATGATACTTGCATTAAAGTCGTGCAACGAAATCAAAATCATAAATTTAATAACATAATTCATTCTTACACTTTTCATAAAAAGAAAAAAATGTATAAAATTGACAGAAGTTTTATTTCCAATTTAATGTGAAACTATAAATATATATTAAACTATTGTAATTACTCCTATTTGTATAATTGATTCTGAAAACATTTGTAAAAGAAGTATTTAATTTTCTATGGAACTCCTTGGATGTAAAAGATCAGTGTATTATAAGATCGCTTAACTGCTCTTTCTTGTATCTTTGCATCTGTTGATTTGCTGCATTCACAGTGTCATTGACAACAGTCGTCAGACGCTGACGCCAAAGGTTACCTGATAATGTTGGCAGACAGCTTGGTCACAGTGCAGCCCATTTCCTCTGACAGTTTTTGGTGGGATACGGAGGTTAGTTTAGGTTAGGTTAGGTTAGAGTCTATTCTGTGTATGAAGTAGGCTAGATTTTAACCTTCTAGGATGGGATAGATACGATGATACCTCTGTTCTTGGAGACGAGTGCTGTAATGAAGGTTGCCGGCCGGCGTGGCCGAGCAGTTTTAGGCGCTTCAGTCTGGAACCGCGCGACCGCTACGGTCGCAGGTTCGGATCCTGCTTCGGGCATGGATGTGTGTGATGTCCTTAGGTTAGTTAGGTTTAAGTAGTTCTAAGTTCTAGGGGACTGATGACCTCAGATGTTAAGTCCTATAGTCCTCAGAGCCATTTGTAATGAAGATTTTGCTGTTGAAACGATGGCGAGTGCGTGGAAATGAGCTATATCTGTCTCGAGAAAAACGTTGAGGGTACTGGACACTCTGTCCTCAGCTATTGGAATTACCAGACAATGCTTTATGGATGCATGGGATGAAGAGAGAAACGTACTGTTACAAACTCGATGTGATTCGTGGTGACGGTGAAAAGTGGGATCACAAATACTCGGTCCTGCTGAATTTACTTGAAGCTGTAAAGACATACGTCAATTAATCTTCAGTAACTGTCATTCAGCATAAATGTGAAAGACGAACAAAGTTCAGAATAAGATTCTCTGAAGATCTAAATATGGACACCATATTTGCAAATCTCCTCATATAACAGAATGACCACCCTACTGGCTAAACACGTCAGTAAGCAGCAGTGATTTGTAGATAGCTAATGCCCACCTACCACAACTTAAAAAAATCCACTATAGTAACAATAAGCATAAGATATGCCAACCTTCTCACATGAACAAATTATTTTTTGATATAGTAATATATAACTAAAATTTCGGATAAAGATTTTGCCTACTTGTGGTTTCCAATAAACCTGCACTTTCAGTTCATAGATTCCGAACTAGATCCGGGTTATGACATTTTGTAAACTCATAATGCCACAAACTCCTTCTTTGCCTAAACTTATCACTTTCTCACAGTCCATATTTCGTATCGTATCGGCCGATACGACCGAAGAAAACAAATTGATTTGAATTCCACCGAATGGCGTCCACAGTCTAAATGTTCGGGAAATGATATCGGCTACATTGTGAGCACACTCTTAGTGATGTACTGTTTGGAAAAGATCAGCCGATGTCGGTCGGCGGCGGAATCCACCGATATCGCTGCCATAGGGACTACAGCCCAACATTTATTAGTCTGAAGAAGTTGGAGAGCTATGGCACCGACAGATGGACTACGAAGTAATTTTGTTTTGCCCGGAAGCGACCTGATTGGTGTTTGTAATTGTATGGAACATGATTTATGCAGTCGTGTACAAAGTATACATGAAATGCCGAAAATAAAAACGAAAGATTAAGAAACAAGTACCAGAAGTTTTCACATTCCCACAACACACATGATCATATTCCTAGATATGAAAATTAATGTTTCAGCGAACCATGATACTCAAAGAAGCAACAAATTCAACTAGGAGCAGCAAGAAACAGGTACTGAGCGACTTTTCCCTTCTCGCCTATTTGTCAGCTGCATGTACCTCGTGATATAAGCTAGAAAAGTGCACCTCAGGTTGGGTGCTTATATGCGGGATCTTTCAGAAGAAAAATTTGGATACTGCTGTTAATTTATGTTTTGCAAGTTATGAAGGAGAAATTATTCGTGAATTTACATGGAAAGCAGCAACAATGCAAAAATTATGGAGGACTGATACTCATTTAACAGCCAGAAGTGGTGGACGACGATTATGATGGACAGTAAAGGAACTGGCTTGTAAACAGAAACATCAAGATAAGTAGAATCATATATATATATCTTTTCAGTGTTTTCTTCCATTGTGTCATATGCCAAGTTTAGCCAAAATTACGAATTTAAAGCCGAAGTTAGAAAATATACCAGACAGGATTAAAAGGTTATCAGACATTGGGGACTTAGACATAACAATCAAGGACAGGAATGAATCATGAGAACTAGCAGAGCTGAGAGAAGCAAACAGTATGATAAAAAAGAGGAAAAAGATTTAGATCAGCAGACATGACCTTATGAGAGCAGGATATATGTTGGTAAGAATGGGTCAATTTTTGGAGAATTTTCAGATAAAAAATGAGAAAGCTTTGAAACAACAGAAGAATTGTGGCTAAAAATAAAGAGAATTTAAAAACTGTGAAACAACACCTCAATGTAAAAATCTTAAATTTGGGATAAGACCTAAAACCATTTCACAGTGTAATGCACAATCTTGAAAGACTGCTGATGAAGAACAAAAGATGTTGGTTATAGAGTCAAAAATTCAGGAATAGATCCTAGTCTTAGTAATCAAATCAAATAGGCCAAATACGATATTGGCACTGACTGGGAGAAAAATAAAATTGTTCTGGGAAATCAAAAAAGACAGAGATTCAAAATGTGGATGAGAATATAAAAGACCTTATTCTTGGTATTGAAATAACTGTCAACACCGAATTGATGCGAAAGTAATAGCGGTTAGTCAGAAGTTAGTAGTTACTCGAATAAAGTAACTAGTAAAAATAATGTGTCAAACTTAGAAATTAATATTTCCATGCTTGCTAAGAAATTTGATGACCTTAATAATGACACAATAAGTAGAAATTTTGCTAATAATATTGGTACTATGTGGTGTAACATTGCAGTTGTGGCGTCTCTGCCGCAGAGCGCCATATCTTTCACTCTTATTTCTTTGGACTGCTTTGTTCTAGTTCATTCTCAGCACGTAACTTGTTCTTCTGCCACGTTCTTTCATTTTGTCTCAGTGATTAATAAATGCATATACGATACTCAGTGTGTGTTATTACCGACCAACCATGCGTGATAACCACACAGTGAAAAACTTTTCAGATGAGGATAGTTGCACCCAATTGCGTTTTCACAAAATTGTATTGAAAACTTTTTGTCTAATATGAGTGACCACACGGAAATTAAATTTTTCAAAACATTTTTGGAAGGTGAATTATTGCCATGGGCTAATCAGAATTTTTCTGTGGGCATATCTTCTTCAGAATTTGAAAAAAGAGTTTTCAAATAAGTTCTAGTAAGAAACTGGACAGTTCAGAATAAAAAGCTAATTTTAGAATGGACTAAACTATAGGGAAGGACATGGTAGCATGAAACAATTCTGCAAAGATCAGGTAAAGAAGTAAGAACACTTACTCCATTTGATGAGTTCACATCGATGCTTTGGGAAGGAGGTTGCCAGCTGAAATACAATAGGACTTAGTGTATGGGCCACATGATACAATAGACAGGTTTTTACAATATGTGGCCAAACTAGACGTAATTGTCGAAAAAATGAGCAGACAAACAACACAACGACCATGGTCATTTACAAAGGAGAGGCAATCAAAATTGGGGACGTGATGATCATCACAGAAGGGAACACAATAGTTACAAACTTTCAGTGAAGGGACATCAGTAATAATAAAGGTAATAATTTTCATTCAAAAGAACACTATGGAAATGGTTGGAACGGAAATGGGAATAGAGACTTTGACGTAAATGTAGATGGCATCAACACAATGACATAAAGAGACAAAATAATGTAACTATTCATCAAATAAAAAACAAGCATGCACTACATTGTAGGCCCACAAGGTAGAGGTGAATTAACTAAGTAATAAATGGTCCAATGATAGTAATGACACAGAACAAAAAGATTCATGTGAAGTAGTTACTATTTCAAACATATGTACTATCCTATAATATAATATCTGTTTAAAAGAAGTATGTCGACCAGCCAAACCAAAAAGAAATAAGTCAACCAGCGAAGCTGAAGATGGCAGGTAAGGAAAATGAACACACATACAGGGTGACAGTTATTGAGCTATATGAAAAAAAGTTAGTTACAAACTACAGCGTGCACATGCTTTATTCAACATGTAAAAGTCATTACAGATATTCAGATTTAGGTTATGACATGTTAAATATGCCTGCCATCATTGGTGATGATGTGGTGCAGACGAATAGCGAAATTCTGCATGACCCACTGAAGTGTCAGAACATCGATGTTGTCAATGGCCTCCTGAAAGGTTGTTTCCAGTTTAGCAGTGGTTTTGAGGTTATTGCTGTACACCTTGTCTTCAGTATAGCCCCACAAAAAAGAGTTGCAGGTGTTCAAATCCAGAGAATATAGCGGCCAATCGAGGGTCATGCAGGTGGCCACTGGGTACCCCAGAGCCAGAGTGTGGTCCCAAAAGTGCTCCTCCAGGACATCAAACACCCTCCTGCTTTGATAATGTGTAGCTCTGTGTTGCATGAATCACATCTTGTCGAAATCAGAGTATCTTTCGATAATGGGGATGAAATCATCTTCCAAAACCTTCACGTACCATTTGGTAGTCACCATACCATCAAGGAATACTGCACCGATTATTCCATGACTGGACATTGCACACCACACAGTCACCCACTGAGAGTGAAGAGACTTCTCGATCGCGAAATGCGGATTCTCAGTCCCCCTGATGCGCCAAATTTGCTTCTTGCTGAACCCATCCAAATGCAAATGGCCAACAACAACATATTCATACTGATTCCCATTATACCCCGCGGCCAACAGTGCGGTTTGAACGTCCTACTATAAACCATCCAGAAGGTATGACGATTTTATTTCATGTAGTTCAATAATTGTCGCCCTGTGTGATGTGGAAGAATATGAAGTTATTAACTTGGTGGAATTTTATAATTGGATAGAAACGTGTCACTTGTTAGAAAATGAGCAGGTAACTAACGCAAGGTAAAAAATATGTGAGCTCTGTGTTGCTGAAAATAATTTAAACATAATGGGGTGTACTATCAATGTTGTAAGAGTAGTGGGTTGAGAAGCTGATGATGTTTGTGATACTAGGAAGAATGATGAACATGGGAACTCGGTGGTAGATGGTGAAGAGAAGAAGTATTCTGTTTGTTTTAAGTAGGAATTAGCAGGATTCGGAATTGATTGATAAGTGGTTATCAGTTAATATACCCAAGGACAGTACTGAAGAAATGGGTAACATTAATGACAGTGTAGCATCCAGGGTGTTTCTTTATTTGATTTATTGTAAAGATGATAAAAATATTTCATTTACCAAACACGACAGTGAAGGTAAATTGCCTGTTGAAAGGGGAAATTTCAAGAAAATGGTTCTTTCTCTGTCATACAAGCTCAAATAATAAAAATAACAGTAAATCTGGAACTCATAGTTTTAAAGAAAATGAAGATGACTTATTGCATAAAGATGTCAGCTATGAAAAAGTTATGAAATGTTTATTCCTTTTATGTAAGTACAGACTGTTTTTTGGGGAGGTAGTCAAGGTAGAGACAGGTAGTCATGTTTTAGGAATATCAGAAGCATTAAGTATGAAACTGAGACATGAAAAAGGTTACTCTGAATTGCCTTAATTAGTGTAAAAATAAAATGTGCAACAGGAAGACACAGTAAGGTAGTAAAAAAACAAATTTTATTAAATTTTACTATCGAAGGATGACTTTTTATACATGGACGTTTAACTACACCTGATGTCAGTGAAGATTTTATTCTGGTAATGACTTGGACAGGAAGTGTGAGTGCAGGGTTTGACTGGAGAGTACAGAAACTTTGCATAACAGCAGCAAATAGGGAATGTATTTGTACTAACTTCATAAAATCAGGTGTAACTTGTAATGACAAAATTAAGAGCAAAAAATTTTCGAAAGAAGGAGAACTTGTAGAGAGGGATGTATCAGGTCTGGACACAAATTAAACACCAATTCAAAAGCCTTGCAGACATAAAGGTTTCCGAATCGTGAGGGCTTACTGACAAACAAAAACATGAGTTGATATAATTATTGCTGGAATATAGTGATGTTTCAGTAACATTCCTGGGAGAGTTAAAGAGTACCAGTGTAATTTATGGTTAAAACCAAACTGATCATTTTAAAAAAAAACCATATGAGGCATCTATAGCCAGACGAGTAACTGTTGAAAAGGAGTAACATAAACTGGAGGTGTGTGACATTATTGAGAAAAGTGTTAGTTCATACTTTAATCCCCTTGTAATTGTTTCAAAAAGAGATGGAAGACTGAGGTTGGTTATAGATTCTAGACGTTTGAATAAACTTTTGTGCAGCGAAAAAGACCATTCTGAGATTATTTCTGAACTTTTACACAAATTGAAAAGTATTCAGATTATGTCAAACTTAGATTTAACATCATGATTTCAATAGGTTCTTTTAACAGCAGAATCCAGAAAATATACTGCTTTTTTTTTTAGAGTAAACAATGCAATCAATATTGTGTGGTAACTTTTGCATGCATTCATCTGCAGCAGAATTCATTACAGAATTAGATTATATATTGGTACAGGAAGTTGTATATAAATTGCCAGTTTATGTAGATGACATTTTGGTAACTGGCAAGTTAGGAATGAACATATTGAAGTTTAGAGGCAAATGTGACAAACTTAGGCTAGGAGCTCTGACACTAAAATTAGAAAAATGTAAATTTGCAGGACCTGAATTAAACGTTTTTGGACATATGATTACTAAACCAGAATTTTTGGCAGATTCAGAAAAAATCGAAGTTATTTCAGACTTTCCAACTCAACATAACAGAAATAAAATTGAAATCATTTACTGTTTATGTTGTTTTTACAAAAGATTCATAATATGAAAAAATTTCAAATGTTCCCTGTCTACATAACTTGCTTAAAAACAATAATGTTGTGGTATGGATTAAAGAATGTAAAGAGGATTTTGGAAACACCAAGAAAAATTACGTTACCAACATTTGGAACATAGACCTGATTGCAGTTTACCATTATGTTTACATACTGACAGCAGCAATTTTGGTTTGAGCGCAGAATTATTTCAGGAAATAGAAGTTAAAAGAGCAATTATACGCTAAACAATTGTTTTTACAAGGAGAAAGCTTTTAAAACATGAAAAATCTTACACAGTTGCTGAAAAAGAGTTATTAGCAGCTTATTAACAATACATTGGACAGTTTAGAATGTATTTGCTGGGACAAAAAGTAAAAATATATTCAGATCTCAGGGCCTTAAGCTATCTTCAGGACTGTAGAATTCTACTGTAGTGGATTCACCAGTTTGGCAATGTACCTACAACAATTTTATTACGAGACAAAATATATTAAAGGTTCTGAGAACATCTATATCTACATCTATGTGACTACTCTGTAGTTCACAACTAAGGGCCTGCAGAGGGTTAATCAATCTATTTCTCTACAGTTCCACTCTAAAACAGCGTGTGGGAAAAATGAACACTTAAATCTTTCTGTGCAAGCTCTGATTTCTCTTATTTTATTACAGTGACAATTTCTCCCAATGTAGATGGGCGTCAACAAAATATTTTCGTGATTTCGAAGGAAAAGTTGGTGACTGAAATTTCATGAGAAGTTACTGCCACAACAAAAAACGCCTGTGGCGGCCGAACAATCCTTGTTACAAATTACTTCGGCTGGGAAGTGTGTCATCTCTTTCGATCTTTGATATTCTTCTGAGTTTTAGCGCCTTTTTCTGTTAACGTTCTGATTTTGCGATGTTCTAACTGTTGTAATAAAGATGTACAATGCTATCCAGGGTGTTTGTACTCACTCAACAGTGAAAGCTCACATGGAATTGATGACATTTCCAACAGAGTACTAAAAACGTTTTCCCAAGTGATAAGTAGGAGTGTCAACAACATAAGTAGTAGCTCATTGAAACAGCGAATTTTTCTGGAGAGACTGAGATATGCTACTGATAAACCATTGCATAAACAGGGGCCTAAGTTTGAGGCTAAACCTACTGCCCAGTATCACTTCTGACAACTTTATCCTAAAGTCTTGAAAAAGTAATGTATTCAAGAGCAGCTTCACATATTTGTAAAAATGAAGTACTAAGAAAACGTTTCCAGAAAGGCTTTTCAGCAGAAAATGCTGTACATAGGCCAATCAAATATTAAATGCGATACCTTTAGCATGTAAATCACGAAGTGAAATTGTGAACGGCCGGATCAATTGGTGCCACATTGTCCTTCCTGTCAGCAGGTAGCATTACTTTTGCCAGTATAGTTTACTAGTCTTCTTGCTCCGTGTACGCTAGTCGGCGCTCTGCGCTCGCTGGTGCTACACCGCGTCATATACTCGTCCATCGTAGCGGTCGGGCTCACAGCACAGAGCGTAAGTGTCCTAGTGTCCGCTGTATATTTCTTTACCCAATCGTCCGTTGTATGGTCTGATGTTGCCTAGGCACTGAAATAGGTTTTACCGCACCTAGTCCAACCACTGTTTTCTAAAATGTTATATGGAACTTCTTTTTCGTTTTCTCATGAGTACTACTGCATGCCAAATTATTGTTCATTTTCAGTATCACACCTAATGATGGGCATGTAACAGCCTGAAACCGGTAGTGGTTTAAGCATTTGAAAATAAAAAGTCTTACAACTGAAGTGGTACTTTCAACCTGAGTTATTCCTTAATGGTTTTTGTTGCTAGTAATAATCCTTTTCAACTGAACTATGATATACATACTTACAATACAACATAAAAATAATTTTCACGTAGACTTTCTTTCCATGTCCAGGGTTCAGAATGTAATTACATGCTCTAGTGGTAAGACATTTAACAAGCTCCATTACATAACATTAATTTAATACTTGTTCCATAGGTTATGAATACAACATTTCATTATGGTGTGGAATGTGTCAGGTTAATACACGGTTTCTTTAGCAGTATCATTAATTAATATAACTTTTATGACTGCTTAATAACTAAAAATTCCTCGATTGAGTAAAAAGGGGTTGTCATTCAGAAATTTGTTTTTAAATGCTGGTTGGCTATTTGGCAAATGACCAAAGACTTTTGTAGCAGAATAATTCACCCGTTTCTGTGGCAAACTAAGAGTTAATCCAATGCAGTGAAGATCATCCTTTCTTGTAGGGTTGCAGCCATGCACTTTGATATTATTTTTACTTGAGGTGGATTATTAATACCAAATTTGATAAGTGAATATATGTATTGCCAAGGTACTGTGAATATCTCGATTTCCTTATGCAGGGTGGTCCATTAATAGTGACTGGGCCAAATATCTCACGAAATAAGCATCAAACGAAAAAACTAAAAAAAGAACGAAACTAGTCTAGCTTGAAGGGGGAAACCAGATGGTGCTATGGATGGCTCGCTAGATGGCGCTGCCATAGGTCAAACGGATATCAACTGCGTTTTTTAAATAGGAACCCCCATTTTTTATTACATATTCGTGTAGTACGTAAAGAAATATGAATGTTTTAGTTGGACCACTTTTTTCGCTTTGTGATAGATGGCGTCAGATGGGTGTCAGCTATTGTGCGTTTACGACCGAGCCCTGGCCTGCGGCCGAGCTGAGGCCAGGGAATGAACTTACGGTTATCACGAGAGATTAGTTGAGAGATAACTCACTTCGACATGAAATATACATTTATTGAACACTTGTACATACGACATTTATGGCTGTTACACATATCATGAGCAGAAATTTCACGCCAGATTCGCTAGTCCAAAGAAAAGGTTCCCAAAGACAGGATGCTCAGTGCCAGAGACGCCACAGAGCCCCCCCCCCCCCCCTCCACCGTAGTGCGGAGCACGGCGGAGGGATGGCTTACGGGATGGGGTCGTAATCTCGGTGCCAATGTGGCGGGTATAGGCAGCAGCCGACGTGGGAAGTGGAGGTGGCGGTGTTGTTCCAACGGCTGCACGTGGGAGGTGACGGTGGGTGAAGACGAATCGGCCGAAGGCAGGGCGGTTGCATTGGGAGGAAGGTCGTCGTCGAGGGCCGTGCCGGTTTAAGTCTGTTAACTGAGGCTGTTTGGGGCTGTCTGAAGAGGTGGATGACAAACGTGTTGGTACTGCAACATAGCACACGGTGAGGGCCCGAATAGCGTGGCTGAAGGGCTCCCCACACAGTGTCGTCCCGCAGCATTGCAAAGTCGCATGTAGCAGGGTCCTTGTGGACGAACACACGGGAGTTGGTGTGGGGGCGGGCAGGGGGATACAGAGGTGTGTGACGTGCATGCAGACACGCTCGACCAGGGCAGCGAGATCCCCGGATGTGGTGGGAGGTGAATCCTCGACGAACTCGGCGGGGAGGACTGGCTCGCCATACAGAACCTCGGCGAGCAAGGCACTAAGATCTTCCTTATGAACCGAGCGAATACCCAGCAGGACCCATGGAAGGGCCTCTGACCATAGGCTTCCGTGGCACATTAGGGCGGCTTTGAGTGTGTGGTGCCACCACTCGACGAAGCCGTTTGCCTGCGGGTGGTGAGCTGTGGTATGAAACTTGGCGATGCAGCAGAGTTCGCAGAATCGTGCGAAGAGTGCAGACTCAAATCGGCTTCCCTGTTCGGTGGCGAGAGACAGGGGACAGTTGAAGCGAGAAATCCACGCCGAGATGAAGGAACAGGCGACGGTCTCAGTTTTGATGTCAGTAAGGGGGACCGCCTCGACCCAGCAGGCCACACAATCGACGACTGACAAGATATATTGTGGCCCTTGGACGGAGGAAAGGGACCAACGACATTGATATCACGTGTTTGAAATGTCCCTTAGGGATGTCAGACTTGTGCAGAGGAGGTTGGGCATGTCAACTATTGATGCGCTGGCACAGAATGCACCCACAGCTCCAAGCGCGACAGTCGTGCTTGACACGAGGCCTGACAAAGTGCTCCGTAACCAGCCACATCGTGGCTCGTGTCCCAGGGTGAGCTAAGCCATGCAAGGCAGTAAAGATCCTATGGCGTAGCGTGGCAGGGACCAGGGGGTGAAGTGTGCCCATAGCGGTGTCACAAAGGACAGGGATTGCTGAACCAGGTAATATATGGGGCTGGACAGAGATCAATGAACCGTTGTCTCAACTTAGTTGCTGTATATTGTCGTCGTCAGCTTGTAGTTGGGCGAGCTCCTCCAGATTCAGGAGTGTGGTTAGCACGCAGATGCGGGAAAGGTAGTCTGCCACAACATTCTCTGTGCTGTGGATATAGCATGCGTTGGAAGACTTCTGACAGATGTAGTCCATATGGCAGAAATTCCTGGGCGGAAGGTCTTTAGCTGGATTACAAATAGCATCCTCAAGTGGCTTATGATTAGTGCAGATCGTGAAGGGTTGCCCCTTGAGGTCACTACGAAAATGTTTAATTGCCTTGTACACTACGAGCAGCTCACAGTCAAATGCTGACCACTTACACTGGCTCTTAGTCAGTTTCTTAGAAAAGAAGCGGAGGGATTGGGTGGAGTCGGCAGTGTGCTGCTGTAAAACGGCGCCCACAGCTGAATCACTGGCATAAGTCGTGATTGAGACACGGGCTCCAGGGTCAGAGTGTGCGAGAGTGACAGCTTTGGCTAGGACAGTTTTAAGGTTACCAAAAGCATCGAGCATTGGTTGAGTCCACTCCAACTTCCGTTTGCTAGAGAGAGTGTAGGTGAGGGCCATTTGGGCAGAGGCAGCTTGAGGAATATGGGGGTGGTAAAAGTTTGCCATACCCAGGAAGCGACAGAGCTGAGCATAATCCTAGGGGCGAGGAAGTTTAAGTACGATTTCGACACAGGAACTCGTTGGACAGATGCCGGAGGCAGAGACGGAATGACCGAGGAACGTAACTGATGTGGAAAATAGTTGAGATTTATCATGGTTGATCACCACACCTCAGTAGAGGAAGAAAAGACAAGGATATCGTCAAAGTAAGCGTAAGCAAAAGGCAGAGGAAGGAAAATGGAATCAATGAACCGCTGTCATGTCTGTGCAGTATTTTTCAATCTGTAAGGCATGTAACAGTATTCAAATAGGCCAAAGGGTGTGATGATGGCCGTCTTTGGAATATCTGGTGGGTGCATAGGAATCTGGTGATAGGCTTTGGAACAATCTAATACAAAGAAAAAGGTAGAACCATGAAGCAACTTCTTGAAATCTTGGATATGTGGTATGGGGTAGTTATCGATAATGGTGCAGGCCTTAATGGGCCTGTAGTCCCCATGCATGCATAAGGCGCTGTCCTTTTTGGGAACAAGGTGAATAGGGGAAGACCAGTTGCTATTGGAGAGGTGAAGGAATCTCGAAGTCAACAGATCGTGAATGATCTCCTTGGTGTGCAGAGGTTTGGAATTGTTAAGGCACCTGGCCTTATAACGAACAGGTGGGCCATCGGTAGTGTGAATCTTACGGCAAGTGCCATTACTGATGGCCAATAATCGTGTAGGGGAGTTGGCATGAGGGTTCAAGAAGGTATCCATAGGCAATGTCAGTTCACTGACCTTGATGAACTGGGCTGACATAGGTGAGGTATCGGCTGTTGTCGGCGACGGTAGGTACAATGCAGGAGTGAAGCAGTGTGGCACATGCAGATGTGTCTTGGAGATGCGAAAAAAACAGCTTGTGGTGGGATGCTCGATGCTGGAGCAGGTTGTCAAGAAGATTCTGTAGGGGCGTGTGCTGGGCTGCCTCACTGGGGGACTGCAGATTGGCAATGTATGATGTGCTGTGCATGTGACAATTTGGCTGAGGCAGAGGTGATGTGGGTGGGTAAGTCATTGTTCTGGGTGTGGAGTTCGTCGATCTGGGAGCGCATGTACGACAGATCAGAGAGCCATGAGAGCATGCGCTCGACCAGGGAAGCACATGTGGAAAGACTAGCCAAGGAGGGGGAGAACAAAGTCGTTCTGAACTCAGGTGTGCACAGAACTGTAGAGCTGGACATGTGGCTGAGTGTGGAAGCCTGTAGGTCTGGTGAAAGTATGTAATGGTGTAGAAAATCCAACCTGATCACAGGTTTATCCAAGTGGAAGGTCCAAGGGGAGGTGTGAACCCGTGAGAGGTGATGCAACATCTTGATGCAGCCGTGGACTGCAATGGGAGAACAGTTAGCAGCGATCAGGGTGATGGTAGTGGGGGATAGCGCGTTGACAGCGTGCTTGGCCAGGATGACGCTAACATTGGTGCCAGTGTCAATCAGAAAGAGAGGATGCTGGTTGAGGTATCTGTGGCATTGAGGGGTCACCGCTGAAGCAGGTGGTGCAGCATCGGAAGATAGGCGCCGTGAAGGTACATGGCGGGACGTGGCGCCTAAACGTGCCTGCCAGTCTAGTTTGGGCAGGTGCAGGGCATGCAGCAGTTGCGGGCAGCATACCCATAAGTAGTGTGGAATGATCACAGTGGGTAGGACAGGCGGCGGGCAGACGTGGTGTGGGTGGTGGCAGAGGCTGACTGCGGCGGGACCAGTAGCTGATCAGGCCACTGCTTGGGGGAAGTTGGAGGCTGTTGGGAGCCCACTCGCAGTACATCCTGTAGGCCGCTAGGTGGCTGCTCCTGATGGGCAGCTGAGGCGCTGAGACGAGTGAGCTGGTCTCTGCCGGCTGGGCGCGGAACCACTATATAAATGAAAATTGAAAATGTGCTACCCCGTGCTTTGTAATGTTCGATTCACAGTCCTGGAAATTTGCTGGCATGTCAAGCCATCCTGAAGGTAACGATGTACATGGAGGGTAGACCATAATGTCTTTAACTACAATGTCCTCCATGTTGTGGTTAGGCAGTGGGCACTCTCCATGTTATGGCTGTTGTTATGCTGCCACGCTAGGCGGCGGCCATGTTGAACTGGGTAAGGTTAGGTGGCCGCCAGCCTGGCCGAGTGTAAATAACTGTTCACTTTTAGCCAAGTTCGAAGGAGGTACACTTGTCCACTCATGTTCGCTATCGGCAGAGTTAATGGGGCCCATTACCCTTGCACCCAAAGTCGCAGGTAGATGCATTGTGGCGTAAACAATGCAGTCTGGCACCCAATGTGAGTGAATGACGAAAACAATCACAAATAACGATGGATGAGACGTCGACGGCGTCGGGATCACCACTTGGGTTATCACGGGAGATTAATCGAGAGATAACACATTTAGATATGAAATATACACTTATTGAACACTTGTACATACGACAATTATGGCTGTTACACATATCACAAATTTCGTGCCCAACTCGCTAGTCCAAAGGAAAAGGTTACCAAAGATAGGGCGCTCTGCGCCAGAGCCGCCACAGACTCTTGTCAGCGGGAGGCTAGCTAGCTCTTCCTCGTGTTCTGAAGAGTGCCTTCAATATTTAACAATCTTATGCTTTCCTAAACAAATACGGTTTGTATAAAAATGAAGTATGTAGCCTTGGGCACAGTTTTTCACTTTCAGATGACCTCTGATGCAATGCTAGTTGCTGGGCGCGAAAATTGCAATTGATAGCAATGTTTGTGACGTCAGAGGCGACAGATTTTTGGAAGCAGAAGGGCGAATGAAAAGGTCATTGCTGTTTTATTGCAGCGCGTTTTTCTTGGTGGGATTTTTGTGCCTGGTTGTGTGTTCATGTTCTGTGATTGGCGGGCTTGTCCTGTTTGGCCGGAAGGAGTTACAGGCTGTATGGTTCATCTAAAAATCTAGGAATTCACAGGGAGACAGGGAAGTGTTCGCGTCTTGCGCGCATCAGTAGCGTCTGTTCAGAGACAGAGAGCCGTGCACATATGGCGCGCTTCTTAGCAGACGACCAGGCCCAGAGTTCATGTTGACAGAAGCTTGACCCTTGTCCTGTACTGCAAAGCCACACCCTCAACGGTGACGTTCTACACGTCTCATACTGATTAATTATGGTGAGCATAATGAGTAACACCAGCATCCTAGACAACTCTTGGTCCACGTTTGCTGAAGTTATTGCGATCATCAGTCTTGAGCCGTGTTATCCACTCCATTGTGCGCAATAATTACGGTTTGGGTCTTAAAGGCGTGTCCGACTATTAACCAACATTCTGGGTCAGGATAAACATTTTTACACGCAAGGAGTTTTGCAGAAATTGGCGAACTCATGCCAGGATAGGATGTTTAGGATTTTCTGGGAAAAAGTCAGTAACATTAATGTCAGTATTTATATAAATTCAATTTGCATTCGTTGTATGAGACTTGACAAGAGATAATACACAACACCATGACAGTTTATATTACTTTGCTGGTACGAGTAAATGACACATGTAATTCGAGTTCTCTTTAGCCGCATGTTTTTGGTTTTGTATATTTTGCTCCACGTCTGACTTATTACTGGTGTTGTAAGTTAGAGGTGCAAAATTTTGGATGGGTATATATTATGTTGAGGGGATCTGTGACAAGCTGTGATGGGAACAGATAATGAGGATCTGTTAACTGGACTTCATGTTTCTGAAAGTATTAAATTTCGAATGTGCACATAAAACAAAGTACAACTTGAATTAGATTAGAGTGAGAATAAAAGAGATAGCATAATGGAACAAGGTAAAGTCAAGGTTAGGAGAGGAACAGATTATTTATCCCTCTGAACATTCAAGCCTGATTGGTAGAATGACGGAGATAGTATAATGTATACCACACCAATAGAAAATGAGGACAATACAGTGAACTGCAGTACCTGCAAAGACGAAGATGAGGTCACACCACAACATGTAGAAGCAGTGGTGATAATTAGTAACTGCTAGAAGAAATTAGTGGGAAGTCGAACCAGGCAGACACAGATGTCATTTAGGTTCATGCGCATCTTAGGCAAACCCGAGTAGTGAGACAGGAAATAACAATTGAATGTTATACAATTTTTAAAAGAATGTGGAAAGCGAGTAAGGACATCGGGGAGAAGAAATGAAATGATGTTGTGAAGGAAAAATCAGAAGCTGGCAGAGGGAACTATGAAAATTGTTGAGGAGGCGAAGAACAAAGCACGAGAAGGAAGCAATACTAGCGAAGGAAGATTGTAAGAAAACAGTTAGCCTAAGGAAAGTCGTGAGGCGATAACAAAAATAGCAGCAGAGTCGAAAACACGAAGACACGTCAAAAAAGACGAAATAGAGAGAGAAATAGGTGGATAAGGGAGAGGAGAATATTGGCAATAGAAAAAGAGACAAATTGTTTGGCAAATGAGAATCTTGGAACCGCAAGAAAATAGATCGTGAAATTCAGAAACTCAGTGCAGGATCTGATCTGATAATCACGGTATCAATTGCAGAAACTGAAGAAGTAGAGACCCTTCTCGCATTCGAGAACCAACAAGAAGGTATAACATACAGTAGCAGAAGAGTATCGAGGAAGCATATAAAAATAGAATACCAGAAAATAGAAAGTGAAATTCAGAAACTCAGTGCAGAATCCGGTATAACAATCCCAGTATTTATTGCAGAAACCGAAGAATTACAGAGCCTTCTAACATTCATGAACCAGCTAACAAATACCAACATACAGCAGCAGAAGAGTATCGAGGAGGCATAGAAAAACCACATTAATCTGCAAAGACGGCCAGGGGCGCATTAGGAGAGGATACCGTATCAAATGAATTGTGTGCCACTGAGGAGCAGTCACGATTACGATGAAAGCGAACGTAGCTATAAACTTAGCAATGGTGAGAAGTTGCAAGACAGCAGGCCCTCTGTCCTCTTCATATAATTATTAAACGCCATCCAACCAGCTTGCCTTGCATTTCTGAAATCTGAATTTGCATACGTACAAATTAATGTCATTTTGTTACCGTGCTGCACTGTCGTAGGAAGTAGGTAATCGGATACCATGCACCAGAATGTATATGATGGGGAGTAGGATGCATGCATATCATAATTCTGTTCATTTGATGCTGAAGACGAGAGCCCATCTGCAAGCAGAGGAGCAGAGCAGCAGCCTCCACCAGCATACCACCTCGCACTGCACTGTAGACCTGTAGGATTTCAGATGGTTTTTTAGCTGCCCAAAATTCGAATTGAGGTTTCTCAGTGGTTGCCTCCTTAGCTGATATTGTGAAACTGTATCCGACCACCCACTGGTTTATCGATATTATGAATTTCACTTGATGTATTTGGTCCCCCTTCTCATAGTAGAGAAGCACACTAGATTTCATGCAGTGTCATTTGTACGAGTTTCTTGCCAACATCTCTATCAGATGAGAACTATTTACGTATTTGGTCTATGTTCATCTACATGACTGCCCCTTATACAAATTCGTGATCAGTTTTGTGTTCCATTCCAAGAAAATATATGTAATTTTAATTTTTAACACGGTATTTGTCTCTTAAACAGTCAAACACACCAGAATCCTTTCCCATCGTCATTTTTGGAGGAGATCTTTGATCAATTAATTTAATGAATAAATTGTATGTGAAGCTAGTGAGCCTATGTAGGGTTTATATCAGGGCCATTATAAGATTGCAATACATACATAGTGCAGATTAAATATAAACCCCTTGCCGGCCGAAGTGGCCGTGCGGTTAAAGGCGCTGCAGTCTGGAACCGCAAGACCGCTACGGTCGCAGGTTCGAATCCTGCCTCGGGCATGGATATTTGTGATGTCCTTAGGTTAGTTAGGTTTAACTAGTTCTAAGTTCTAGGGGACTAATGACCTCAGCAGTTGAGTCCCATAGTGCTCAGAGCCATTTGAACCAGCCAATATAAACCCCACTTGGGTGTGATTTGTATAACATCGTATTTCTGCCCCCTAACTCGCGTATCAGTTAACGGTCCTACAATAGCAAACACACGAAGATTTTATAAAGTTTTAAGACAAACCTAGACAGGATGGTGTGACAAGAATGTAAATGACAGTCAGGACAAGCGCAACTGTCGAAATGCCGTTTGATTAAAAACGTTTCATGCAAGTATGGAAGTTCCAAAATTATAAAGACGAGGGAATACGCATCACCCTAAAACTTGGATTTCTCAGTTTGATTTATCGGTACGTCCATTATAGCCATTGGCCTACAAATTAGAATTTGTGTGCACACACCCAGAAGGAACGGTAGCAGAAGAGATGAGAAGCATAGCAGCTATGCATAGTTTGTAAAAGGATTTAGAGATGGTTTCCTGGTGAACAACTGGTCATAGGAGACTCAAGAGAGAATTAGACATGAAATAATGGTTGGCAAATAATACGCGGGGTCAGGCTTTAAAAGCCTGGAGAAATTCCTAGAGGCAGTGGTAAGGAAGAACCAATTCCTAGATCTACAATGCACTCCCAGCGAGATAGGGGGTTCTGCGAAGCAAAATTACCGTTGCATTATCAACAAGTTGATGCAGTGAAGATGTAAGCACATTTTGCATAATGCTACATGAATTGGAATTTGCAGTCAGTGAACAGAGTAGCATAGACAGGAGGCGTAATCAAGAGAGGTACTTTAGTGGATCGTTGTGACATCAGAACAATAAAAATTACGACGGCAGAAATGGATCCTCGGGTGGTGGCAATCATTTACAAGGTGCGTCAGGAGGCGGTGATTATGGGTGTAATTATGGATTGCAGAATGGCGGCTGGAACAATGACAGGACCAACAATTATGGACCATGAAATAGCGGCTGGAACAATGAACAGGAGTAAGAATTATAGACCACAGAATGGCTGGTGAAACGGTCACAGGAAGGAAAATAATGGGCAACGATTTATGCAAAATGGTATGGCAGGTGATAAGACCAGAGTTCAGGGAGAGATCACTGAAATTAGGGCGCCAAACCAACATAATAAACAGCATGGAAATAGTCCAAAATGACACTGACTGCAGGAAAAGGCAGGAGAGGCTGATTTTATACCAGCCATACAAATCAGAACCAGCCATGTAAATGTTATAAAGTATTATGACATTTCAAACATATTATTAGAAAAGAAAAAGGTGACAATAACGAAAAATTAAAGTCATGATCGGAGAAATAGAGCTGCAAGGTATTTTGGATAGCGGGAGCTAAATTTCAGTGATAGCTGGTGGTGGTAAGTTCCTATGCGACCAAACTGCTGAGGTCATCGGTCCCTAGGCTTACACACTGCTTAATCTAACTTAGGGCAAGGACAACTCACACACACACACACACACACAAACACACACACACACACACACACACACACACACACACACACACACACACATGCCTGAGGGAGGACTCGAACTTCCGACTTGGAGCAGCGATAGCTGAGACCACGGACACGCAGTGAACTTCAGTTGACGAGTATTATCGTTAAGATACACTAGAGTAAAAGGTGCCACACTGGGTAACATTACGGAACTAAACCGACAAGAGAGGCTCGAACTGGTGTGCCAAGGACACACGCTGATAGGAAATTTCCTTGTGGTCCCCAAACTAGCGACTGATTTAATTAATGTATGGACTTCCTCTGTGACTACGGTGGACTTTTAGACCTACGAGGTGGAGAAGTCATTTTGCAAAAAGCAGAGAAGATTCATACTCGTTTTTAAGAACAAGTCATTCAGGCGCAAATAGTGGCGATATGTTTGAACCTCTGCATGGAATATGAAGAACATAAGGAATTGCAACGAATCAGAAAAGGGAAGAAAGGGAATCTGAGGATGAAGAAGAGATGATAAAGCAAGAAATCTGTCAGGCCATCAACGAATGAGTGATGCAGGTAACAAACATCGATGCGAAGGGTAGGGAATAATTGCAGGAAATATTACTCGAAAACCAAAATATATCTCTACCGAAACCTGACACAATTTGTAATTTCCAGTATGCATTCAAGATAATGGATCAAAAGATTAAGTGATGGAGTGGTCGAACATGCGGTTTCTACCTATAACAGCCCTCTGAGAGCTGTTGAAAAGAAAGACAGGTATGTACACAACATACTAGATTCAAGGCACATTAATGTCATTATCACACCAGAGATGGACAGGCAGAATTGTTGCAACGATTTCACAGGGTGAAAGTCTTCTCGTTGATAGATCTAAAAAAAAGTTTCTAGCAAATAGAACTGCATCCTTATTGCACAAATATACTGCACTTCTCGCATTTGGCCGTTGTTATCAGTTTTTACACCTACTATTCGGACTGAATATACCTTTGGCTGCATTTATTCGAGGGTAGTCAGAATATCTGACAAGACTCTGAAACAAAAGATGACATGTTATGTTGATGTTTTGCTGATTGTAAAAAAAAATTGTGGAAAGACCATACTAGAGCCATAACGGCGTTGCTGAGTGCTCTAGTGAATTAGGGGCTAACCGCCAAGTTAGGCAAATCTTATTTTGGAAAAGCAAGGTGGAGTTCCTAGCACATATGATAACAACAGAGTGGATATCATTGAACCTACAAAAGATAGAGGCCATCACTCGGTTCCCCACATCACAAACCATAAGAAGTCTGAGGCAATTTCTCAGGATCATTAATTTCTACAAAAAGTTCATCAGGATGCATACACTGGTAACACTGAGATGTGTGCATTAACAGACAAGAAAACACTATGGGTGTGGGATCATCTGTCAAGAGCGAGCTTCAGGCACTGAAAAATGTGCTGGCAGATTTTTGTAAGTGCGAAAACGGGAATCAGATTTATGATCTTTCAAGAGGTTGAGGAGAATCGAAAGTATGTAAAGAAGACATAGCGACTGGTAGTCGCATGCTATCAAAGAACAAGTGAAATTATTCACTTAGAGAACTCAAGGCCTCAGCTGTAATATGGAGTTTTAAGAAGTTTCGGTACCTTCTTTACAGACATTAAACCAACGTTTACTCAGGCCACAGACTGCTGGAGTTCCTATTAACGGCCAAATTAACCCATGGCAGATTCGTGGGGTGGGTTCTATTCCTTCAAGAATAAGACTTTTCACTTACGCGCCGCGTGAAACAAATGTGATAGCAGATGTACTGTCTGGTTCACCAGTAGGATTAAAAGAGGACATAACTAAAGACACTGAGGATAATCACTTCAGGTTATTTTATTTCAGGAATATTGTCTATGAAAATTACATTACTGTGTCACTAAAGGAGACTGAGAAGGAACAGGACGAGGATCTGGGACTTAGGCGGCTGAAAGAGAAGTGGAGAGGTAGAGATGAAGCTAGAATTAACCAGTTTTACTTGGTGAGAAGTTTTCCACCACAGAAGCATGACTGATTCGCTGTGGGCCGTCTGTATACCAGACAAATTGGTAAACGACGTGATATTGTACACTCACTTTAGTACTCACATTCTGGACCAAAAAATTTTTCTTAAAATTGAAAACCTTGTGTCACTTCAAAAACATGGACCACAGGATAAGGAAGGTCCTTTCAATCCGCAAGGCATGTCAAAAGGCAAAACCATCTACTCAAGTGATGCAGGCCCCTCTCTGTCCGAGTGTGCCAAATAAACTATGACATCTTAGAGCCACAGACTGAATGGGACCCTTGCGAATAACACGCCATGGCTATGTCACATATTAGTTGTAGTAGAGTTCATGTCAGAGTTTGTGACTCAGACCACTCCACAGAGCTACAGCATTTACCATATCAAAGGCACTAAGCAAGGACTTCCTGGCCCAGATAGGCCACATTGACGAGATCGTCACAGACGATGAGCCTCAATTCAAATTATGACAGCGGGGAGCTACACTGAGAAGACACAGGATGCAGCCTATATATATCTTATTGCACCACCTGAGTTCAAAGCCCACATGATGCATGATGAGAGATCTTGGTAATTTGTGCCGAATATACCGTCACAAAAAACGCCCCACGTGGGACGTTTTGTTGAAGAACTTCCAAAATGTAAAAAATGAGATGCTGCACAGTTCGTCGCTATTGCCATGTTTATTTGTCCTAGAGAATCGGATGCCACCAGACAGATTGAGGGAAGCTGTTAACTACGCACCAAGAATGAGAGTACAGCATCGGGCACTGAACAGGACATGAAGACAGGAAGAAAGAGAAAGGAAAGAGCCGCTAAGGAGGCGAGAGTGAGAGACTAACAGGTGGAGCAGAGAGTCCTTGTCAAATCCCTCCGTCCTTCAGACAAGCAGAAGAGATTGTACAGCAAGTTTTTCTCAGTATACAGCAGACCACTCAGAATTGGACAAATTGCACATGTGAACACATTATGAAGTCCAAGAAATCAGTTGGTGTGCATCGCATCAGTCAAATCAAGCGTTTCTTAGTATAGACGAAATGGAAGATACGAAAAGCAGGCAAAGCAGGGAAGACGAGAGGACATTTGCAAAAGATTATTGTTCTACTATATATGAGCGCACAGTAATGAAAGAAACATCAAAGCACGAAGTATGTAGATGATTGGAGCCAGTATGGAAGAGTAGCGTTCAGTGAGAATCTCAAGGAAGAACCCATGTAAATACATTTGTTTTATCTTGACTTGCAGATGTTCTGGAGGGGGGGGGGGGAAGAGTTATGTTGGATTCAAAATAAGTATGTATGTTGAGGAGACACACCGACGCCTCACATATATGAATTATTATTACATTGGGAAGATTGCCGGACATAGCTGTGTGAGATACATTAGGAACCGTATTTGGGCTTCATGTCTATGGCTGTTGCATGGGATGAGGAATGGACACTTAGAGTAGATCAGGGGAAGATGCCCTACTTAAGGTTTGGAGGATCAAAAGGCGAGTTAGGATTTGAGATATATGATCAGCACTGAAATATTGTTCAGTGATGAGATTTTTCTATGTAAAGGCCAGTTAGCGCTACAAAACCATTAGTAATTATATGCGTATTTAATTTTTTTTATAAACAGTGTCGTTTAGGCATCTCACCCCAGGCATGGGGGTGAGATGACAGTTATATTGCAAGGAAATTCCAGCACTAGTTTTGTGCATTTATGATACAACAGAACTACATAAGTAATTCAGAAAGCAAATTTATTACGTTTGTAAGGAACAGAATACAAAACAAATATATAAACACATTTAAGAATAAGCAAATGACAAGAAAGCATCCAAATTAAATCAGAATTCATTTGCACAGTTATTGCACATGTTTTCTTCCTCTGTACAGGTTTCATGCAACCATTTATTGCAAATGACACACTGAATCCAATCCACTTGTGGTCCATTTTTATCATAGTAATTCTTGGCACACTCAGCACAATAATCACTGTCATCTGCTGAGATACTTCGTGTGCTAAACTTAGACCGACCTGGAGTTGATTTTTTGCTTTTAATTCCTTGTGACCCAGCTCTTGCTGCTTCTTTTCGACTCCCTTCTGTGAGAACTTCAGCGGTTTCTTTCTGCACTTAGATGGTAATGGATCCAAGACAGGAATAGGAGTAATTTCTTCAAATGATGTTCCTGGCATTGGCTCATTATCAATCTGTGCTTCAAGTCTTCTATTGCCTTTCTGTGGGAGAACAACCTGAGCACATCTACAGTCGGTGTTATATCCTTCATTCTTGTTTGCCGCACCAGTAGCAACCAGATCAGAAACTTCCTGGCAGATTAAAACTGTGTGCCGGGCCGAGACTCGAACTCGGAACCTTTGCCTTTCGTGGGCAAGTGCTCTACCAACTGAGCTACCCAAGCACGACTCACACCCCGACCTCACAGCTTTACTTCTGCCAGTACCTCGTCTCCTATCTTCCAAACTTTACAGAAGCTCTCCTGTGAACCTTGCAGAACTAGCACTCCTGAAAGAAAGGATATTGCGGAGACATGGCTCAGCCATGAACCAGATCAGAAATTTGAAATGCCTCCTCTGGAATTCTTTCCAGGTTATAAGGGTACAAGCTTCAAATGAATCTTGAGCCTTGGATGGAACTGCAGCTTTCTTCCAGGCTTCGCTGAGGAAGACTGGGAACTGTGCTCTTGAGACTTTACGTCCAGGGTGACACAATGTCCAGTTTCGCATTGTCCTGTAAAAAGCTTGTTTCAGTGATTTGAATACACACCTGTCAAGAGGCTGAAGGTAGTGTGGTGAATGCAGAGGTAAGCAAATCATGATCACATCATGTTCTGTTGTAAGATCAAGCATATCTGGATCAGTAGAATATGAGGTGTGCTCATCGAGAAGCAGACCTACTTTTCCTTGTTATTTTCTGGGAATAAAGTGGTCTTTCATCCAACTCATGAATATATCAGAGTTGACATGCCCTGATCTTTCATTCATAAATACAACTGAACCATTCAGAAGTCCATCCTCCCATTCAGACTTCTTTTTTATATTTTAAAATGCATGCTGGAGGAATGAAGTTGCCTTCAGCATTGCAGCAAGTGGTTACCATTATGGTTTCCACTTTTTCTTGGGAAGTTACCTGATACAAAGAAGGAGAATCTTTTTCTGTTATCACTCTGTCTGGCTTAGAATTCATCTGAAACCCAGTTTCGTCCATGTTGTACAGGTGGCCACGCTTATCCAGAAAGAATTTGCTGTTAAGACATCCAGAACTAAAGAAAAATATGCTGCAATAGCTTCTCTATACATTCCCATAGCCCTATCAATAGAGAGACCTTGTAGCTTCTTCATAGCTAGCTGTGGGTTACGTTTCAGAAAGGACTGTAACCAGTCCAGCCTATGAAGAGTTTCTCCAGTTGGTGGAAATCCACACATTTGCAACTGTTTATGTAAGTGAGCAATTGTTTCTCATTCTCTTTACCAAGGCTACCTATAAATAATAACAATAATTTTAATATGATAGTTATTCATCACTGAGAAAAGTTTGAGGAATTAAAAAAGTGTAATTCGATCATTAATTTTTATCTGAATTAATATTTCAGTTAGAAATTATTCTCATTTTGATCCATAATCAAAGAAAACATTATAATTAATAGAATACTGCTTACTTTTGTGCCCATGCCATGCTTCCTTTCATCTTTCTTCACCAGACGTCGTTTCAGAGTTCTATATGGGATCCCATGTTCATGGGAAGCTATAAAATGATTCATTCCACCAGTCGCTACATGTTCCATAGCCATTTGTAGGGATTCTTCAGACCACTGACCCCTGTTTGATGTTGTAACATATGTTCGAGGCATTTCCTACGAAAAGGAAGTCTGTGTACCTGAGGGGTACGATTCAGCATCTTACCCCGAGAAAACAGTGGCGTCTCTCCTGAAGAGAGATGCCACTTACCGTGACTGGCACAACATGGCCGTTGTGTGGCAACGGCGGATGGCAACTTAAACAACAAAGTATCTTCTACACTCAACATGTGCAGCACTTGGCTCTACTACATTATTCAGACGCTCGTACTCTCTTGGAAATAGCTGTGCACTATTAAGAAGGCGTCAGTTTTAGCTCTTACCTTGTATTTGTTGCATCCAAAGCGGAGAAACAATTACCACAGCAATACACGGAGCTACCTTCGCCCCATACTACAGCTAGCGATTGCCGTGCAGGTTGGTGTCGCGATCTGTTGAGAGCCGGCGGAAATGCCAGCTTCAGGCATCTCCCCCTGTGTTAGGATGTTGCTTTTTGTGTTGTGAGATTTTTGTCAATAGGTAAACCTTGTAGCATATGAAGCTCTAGTGAAGGAGATATTGTAGGAAAGAAGGATAAATAATGATAGGTAGATACGTAAGGATAGTACCATACCAGAGGGGGAAAAAACCTCGGTTTAGATACCAGTATCTTAAATTGTCCAATTAATGATTATATCTTCTAGATTATTTGCGTAATCTACACAAATAACTACATTTAATATGTTTGCAAATTAACTGGGTGGCATGAGTGTAATGTGGCATGAGTGTAATGTGGACTAATACTAATTAACTAACAACCCTTATACTAAACTCAAACTTCATCTATGATAAACTGGCATGATACAAACGATGATAGGTTCCTGTTGCCATCAGCAGCACTTTCAGTCAATTATAAAGTCATTAATAAAAAGTTTTTTGTGAAAATCACACAATTTTCGATGTTGTAAGGAACTCTGTATATTTGATATTGATTACCATTCGTGGTCATTATTTTGATTTACTGCTTACTATAAGAGTTTCGGCATATGTGTACAGTCATTCTCATAGAGATATTTCTTAGTTTGTAGTTAATACTGTAATAGAATCGTGTACAGAGTCTGGTCTTGAGGAGTGTGAGTGGTTATACGAAGACGGCATGCTTCACTGTCGCCGGCCGGAGTGGCCGAGCGGTTCTACGCGCTACCGTCTGGAATCGCGCGACCGCTACGGTCGCAGGTTCGAATCCTGCCTCGGGCATGGATGTGTGTGGTGTCCTTAGGTTAGTTAGGTTTAAGTAGTTCTAAGTTCTGGGGGACTAATGACCACAGCAGTTAAGTCCCATAATGCTCAGAGCCAGAGCTTCACTGTCCGGTGCAACAGGTCGTAGAAGACGCTGGCAGCAGATGCAGTCGAGATAGCCCACCTACCACAGGTGGACAGGGTGCTGACATGGAAGGTGTACTGCAGTTTCAGAGGATCGACAGGGGCTTCCTAGGAGGTGAGAGGTGGAGGACAACACAGGAGACTTCAGCATAGTGACAGAGGCAAGCCGCAGTCTGGAAAAACGAAGCGGCCATCGCAAATAAGGATTCCCGTGCGCTACGGACACCTCAAAGACAGGCAATGCTTGCGCTGGCGCTGTACCACAATAAATGAACATTTAACCTTTGTGAATTCGTGACAGAAAGTGTCTTCATTACCATAACGTGAACTCATTTTGTCCACCTAGACATTTTTATCCGTTAGCCAGTCTGAACCACAACACGGTACTGTGTTATATAAACCCCTTGCAATAGTTCTGTCCCAAAGCGAGAATATCCTGATACTGTCTGCCATTAGTCGGTATCGATCAGCACGACCTTTTCAAACTAAACCCTTGGATCCAGAATGAAATTTTCCCTCTGCTGCGGAGTGTGCGCTGATATGAAACTTCCTGGCAGATTAAAACTGTGTGCCGTAGTGAGACTCGAACTCGGGACCTTTACCCTTCGTGGGCAAGTGCTCTACCGTGTGAGCTTCCCAGTCACGAGTCACGACCCGTCCTCACAGCTCCGCTTCCGCCAGTACCTCGTCTCCTACCTTCCAAACTTTACAGAAGCTCTCCTGCGAAACTTACAGAACTAGCACACCTGACAGAAAGGATATTGCGGAGACATGGCATTGCCACAGCCTGGGGGATGTTCCCAGAATGCCATTTTCACTCTGCAGCAGAGCGTGCGCTGATATGAAACCCTTGGATAGTGACGAATGACTATCCGAGCAACTTCACAAGTGGCTACTATTCACCTCTAGTAAGTGGATTAGCAACAAACTGTCATGTTACAGCTGAACCGGCAAATAAACGACCAGCACCAGGCACAGCACTATGAACAATGGAGACACCACAGACCGCATCGCATGTTCCCCCCACCTGTTGCCATATGACCGGTACAATGGGGAAAGTCGTCACATGTCGTCACTGAGTGAGGTGAAGTCACATCCAGCATCACCGTCAGCCCTCTCCACATTATACCTGGCCATCTACATCTACGTGATTACTCTGCTATTCACAATTAAGTGCCTGGGAGACGGTTCAGTGAACCACCTTCAAACTGTCTCTCTACCGTTCGTCTCTCGAACGGTGCGCGTGAAAAATGAGCACTTAAATTTTTCTGTGCGAGCCCTGATTTCTCTTATTTTATCGTGATGATCATTTCTCCCTACGTGGGTGGGTGTCAACATAATGCTCGTAATCGGAGGAGAAAACTGGTGATTTAAATTTCATGAGAAGATCCCGTCGCAAAGAAAAACGCCTTTGTTTTAATGATTGCCACCCCAATTCACGTATCATGTCTGTGGCACTATCTCCCCTATTTCGCGATAATATAAAACGAGCTGCCCTTATTTGAACTTTTTTATCATCCGTCAGTCCCTCCTGACACGGATCCCACACTGCACAGCAATACTACAGAATAGGGCTGACAAGTGTAGTGTAAGCAGTCTCTTTAGCAGATCTGTTGCACCTTCTAAGTTATCTGTGGGACCGTTCCAACTTAGATTATTTGTAATTGTAATCCCTAAGTATTTAGTTGAATTTACAGCCTTCAGATGTGTGTGACTATCGCGTAATCGAAATTTAGAGGATTTCTTTTAGTACTCATGTGACTAACTTCACACTTTTCTTTATTCAGGGTCAATTGCCACTTTTCGCACCACCATTTAAATCGTTTTGCAATTCGTTTTGGTCATCTGATGACTTTACAAGACGGTAAATGACAGCATCATCTGCAAATAATCTAAGAGGGCTACTTAGATTGTCTCCTATGTCGTTAATATAGATCAGGAACAATGGAGGGCCTATAACACTTCCTTGGTGAACGCCGGATATTACTTCTGTTTTATTCGATGACTTTCCGTCTATTAATACGAACTGCGACCTTACTGACAGGAAATCACGAATCCAGTCGCACAACTGATGCGATATTCCATAGGCACACAGTTTGGTTAGAAGACGCTTGTGAGGAACGGTGTGGAAAGCCTTCTAAAAGTCTAAAAATATTGAGTCAATTTGACATCCCCTGTTCATAAGTATAAAGAGCTAGTTGTGTTGCGCAAGAACGATATTTTCTGAATCCGTGCTATGTGTCAGTAAATCGTTTTCTTCGAGGTACTTCATAATGTTGGTATACACTATATGTTCCAAAACCCTACTGGAAATCGACGTTAGTGATATGGGCCTATAATTCAGCGGATTACTCCTATTTCCCTTTTTGTGTATTGGTGTGACTTGAGCGACTTTCCAGTCCTTAGGCACTGAACTTTCTGTGAGCGAGCGGTTGCATATAATTGCTAAATATGGAGCTTTTGCATTTGGATACTCTGAAAGGAACTTGACTGGTATACCATCTGGACCGGAAGCTTTGCCTTTATGAAGTGATTTAAGCTGCTTTGCAACACCGAGAATATCTACTTCTATGCTTCTCATTTTCGCAGTTGTTCTTGATTGGAATTCGGGCAGACTGGAAGGTGACCGGCTTGCTGTCCACTGTACCGCTAGAATCTATCCGATGCATCACACCCACGCTGCAAGTGACCACAAGTTGGTGACGCAGTGAACTGATCCACTTGCCCCCCTCCCCCCACATACGACGTACCTCCCTTCTAATTGTTAACTAATTTTATGTTTATATTCCCAAAATTGCACGAAAGATTCAAGTTTAACGGGCAATGTATGTTTAAGTCGAATGACAGTGACATAAAGCCATAGTAAAAAGTTCACCTAGCAGTAATGTTGCGTAATATCCAATATGTGGTCTAGAGTGTGAAATGACACGGCAAAGAGATACCAGTTCTTCTGTCTCAAAATACGTTTTATTCACCCTTCCACATAACATACACATGCGTTTTCAAAAGTGTCACAAGCAAATATCAAAACACAAAACTCTGAGCTCATCACGTGTTGCAAGCAATTTTTCTAGATGTTTACTCAAGCCATGTAGAAACTGCATATACGAGTCTGACCTGAACTAAACAATGAACTGAACTTAACTGACTCAATTGGCACCAAACAAATATAATATAGGCTGCATAATCGTTTTTTGAACATTCCAGTTCATTTGATGACTCAAAATATTATCGTGGTGACTTCCTTTTTTTAAAGTTATACATCTGATTTAGTTTACAGAATGTCTCTTGAAGATATATATTTATCTGAAGGTTTTTAGCAATGTTATTTGATAACGATTGTTACAGAGCTTGCAAATACAAAATTTGGAAACTGCCTGTTATGTTGCAATATTGATCATATATCGATAGTGGCAGGGGTGGCAGGGATAAAATACAGGGAGAGAAAGGCTATTTACAATTTGTACAGAAAGCAGATGGCAGTTATAAGAGTCGAGGGACATGAAAGGGAAGCAGTGGTTGGGAAGGGAGTGAGACAGGGTTGTAGCCTCTCCCCGATGCTATTCAATCTGTATATTGCGCAATCAGTAAAGGAAACAAAAGAAAAGTTCGGAGTAGGTATTAAAATCCATGGAGAAGAACTAAAAACTTTGAGATTCGCCGATGACATTGTAATTCTGTCAGAGACAGCAAAGGACTTGGAAGAGCAGTTGAACGGAATGGACAGTGTCTTGAAAGGAGGATATAAGATGAACATCAACAAACGCAAAACGAGGACAATGGAATGTAGTCGAATTAAGTCGGGTGATGCTGAGGGAATTAGATTAGGAAATGAGACACTTAAAGTAGTAAAGGAGTTTTGCTATTTGGGGAGCAAAATAACTGATGACGGTCGAAGTAGAGAGGATATAAAATGTAGACTGGCAATGGCAAGGAAAGCGTTTCTGAAGAAGAGAAATTTGTTAACACCGAGTGTTGATTTAGGTGTCAGAAATTCATTTCTGAAAGTATTTGTATGGAGTGTAGCCATGTATGGAAGTGAAACGTGGACGATAAATAGTTTAGACAAGAAGAGAATAGAAGCTTTCGAAATGTGGTGCTACAGAAGAATGCTGAAGATTAGATGAGTAGATCACATAACTAATGAGGAGGTATTGAATAGAATTGGGAAGAAGAGGAGTTTGTGGCACAACTTGACTAGAAGAAGGGATCGGTTGGTAGGACATGTTCTGAGGCATCAAGTGATCACCAATTTAGTACTGGAGGGCAGTGTGGAGGGTAGAAATCGTAGAGGGACACCAAGAGATGAATACACTAAGCAGATTCAGAAGGATGTAAACTGCAGTAGGTACTGGGAGATGAAGAAGCTTGCACAGGATAGAGCAGCATGGAGAGCTGCATCAAACCAGCCTCAGGACTGAAGACCACAACAACAACAACATCGATAGTAAAATAAATAAAAATGGAGATAGAAACGTATGCTTTACCTGCATTCAAAAGTGAATGGTAAAAGTAGTAAAGATAATGTACATTTGTTTTTAGAGCACCTGCTGTCAATTATTTTCCAGCTAATTTTCATAGGGTAAGATCGAAGTGTGGGAACATATTGATACATAAACGGAAAATTATATTTGTGGAAAAATGGCACTCAGTGAATAGATAACTCTGTGAACATCCACAGTCATGGAATACATAATTTATACACGAAAACCAATTCCGGTCTGGCCAGAATTAGGTGGTATCACATAGTGGGAGTAGCCAGGAGAACATATGTGAACACACAGTGAAGCGCAGCATTATTCTGTGGCGACGAGCCCACGGACAATCTGCTTCACTCTTTGATTTTTATGATTCTTCTTTTGTAATGACAGGTTTTTCAGTTGATTGGTGACTGAGCTTAAAAAATAAAAAGTTATTGCCTGACTACTTTGTTGGAGCAGAGATAAGCTGCAGTTAGCTAAAGTGATGACCCCGTATATTGAATTCCGTTGTAGACGAACAAACGCAGCTCAGTTCAGCATCGTCTACCGCAGAGTCGGCGCGACACTGAGTACTACGATCGGCGCGACGCTTGGTTGAGGCACATCGAAGATTTACGACGCGACATTGAAAACCAGGAAAATGCTGCGCTGAACTTTTCATTGCATCAAGGAACGGCCGTTCGGCGGATAACAGTAGCAAGATGAACATACGCCCACCGCAGTTCATTCCCGATAAACCTGAATTACGGCTTGCAATGCTCAATCTGACTTTCGAGGACCACGGCATTCTAAACGAAGATACCAAATTTATGATCGCCGTTGTTGCGCTCGACAATAAAACAGCAACGATCAGCGCAGATATAATACCCCACCCGCCCGCCACACAGAAGTATTCACAGTTTAAACAGTTACTCCTCGAGCGGTTACGTGGCCGGTGGAACAAGTATCCAACGAGCACTGCATGGTGAAAAGAGAGGAGATAATCCGCCTTTGGAATTTTGGCGGCACCTGCGAAGCTTTGTCGACCACACCGAGTTGCCATAAACGACACTGCAGCATGTATAGGGCGTACAGTTGCCAGAGGGTGTTAAAACAGCTGTGGCGCTTTCCGATGCACCCGATATTTCCTCTGCTCTCACCAGCAGACGAGTTCTATGCCTCATTAGATGCAGGGCACACGTCGTCTGTAACGTGCGAACGCAGTAGTACAGACCTCCAGGAAGCTGCAGCGATACAACGACGCCAGCAAACGGACGTTGCATTGTATATTATTGTATGTTAACCGGGGACCTAGAAACGACGGAGATGCTCCATCCCCGCCGCAGCCGCAGTGGTCCACAACCCCACGACGACTACCGCAGTCCACTTCACCCCTCCTCCACCCCACACCGAACCACTCTTTCAGGGTTATTGTGCGGTATGGCCCCTGTCGGACCCCCACCCCAGGGATCGTCTCACACCAGACGAGTGTAACCCCTATGTTTGCGTGGTAGAGTAATGGTGGTGTAAGCGTACTTGGAGAACGTGTTTGCCGACATAGTGTAACTGAGGCGGAATAAGGGGAACCAGCCCGCATTCGCAGAGGCAGACGGAAAACCGCCTAAAAACCATCCACAGACTGGCCGGCTCACCGGACCTCGACCCGAGTCCGCCGGGCGGATTCGCGCCGGGGACCTGGCGCTCCTTCCCAGTCCGGAAAGCCGTGCGTAGGTCGCACGGCTAACCGGGCGGGCAAATGAACGTTACTCCAGCTGGACGAGTTTACCAAATCACATTGACAGCTTGCGTCGGGCGCCAGATATCGACATTGCTCGGAGGCAAGGCAGGCACGTACAAGAAGAGCTAGGAAGATGACAACGTGTTAAGGAGCGTATCTGGTGGTGCCACCGTCGCCTCGGGAACGAGGCGACGCGGCGCGCATCGCCCTGCAATCACACAAATGGCGACGGCGGCCGGCGATAGGCGTAACCGGTCGCGAGTTCGAGCACCGGCGCCTGCCACTGCGAGGTTAGAGCCATGACGGGCAACTAATGGCGAGTAATCTTTCGTTTTTACTCTCGCTGTCCCAGCGACTTTTTGTCACAGACGTTAAATCCCGCTGCGTTTATCTAATCTACTCGGGTTGGGACGTCAGTGCATTGCCTGTTAGAAGTTGCGATGTGAAGCTTCCTCCATATCAATCAAAGCTCACAGCAGCAAACCAGACTTCAACAATGACTTATGGAAAATGCAAGACAGATGTAGACCTCGATTTCCAAGAACGTTTACCACAGACTTTCGTGGTTGCCGATGTGTCAGACGCAATAGTGGGTGCGGATTTCTGGTTTCATTATACAGTTGGAGCAGGTACTGGCTCGTCGAGGGTACGCTGTGCATTAAAGGCACCCTAGGTCTAACATTCTGCGTGGTGTCTGTTTGTTCTAAGTCGTGTCTCCCTAGCACCTTCGCGCAACGACGCTCTGAGCGTGTTTTTTAGGGAATTGACTAGTTTGAACCTGGGACCTGTTGCTGGTAAGGAGACGCCAGGCCACACATGACATGTAGAGTTCAGAAAAGTTCAGTGAGACTAACGATGATATAACCAAATACTTAATGATTTCAGCGTCAGCTCCACTGCACTCCCTCTAAAAGAATCTTAATACTAACTAAATTTAGTGGAAGGGGTTCAAGGCTTTCCTATTTTTAGTTAGCTGGTAAAATAACGTCGAAAAAGCAGTTAAGTTTACCATCGGAAATTTTATTCTACTCACAAAACATTGTTTATAAATTGCACTATTGGTAAAACAAAATATTTTAACACAGGACGATAAAAACCAACTGCGTTCAACAAAAATGTGAACGAATATTCCCTGAGTGGGTTTCCAAGTTCTACAATGGACCGAAGGATGAACTACGCCATATCACATCTATAATCTAGGTTTAAATTAAGTTTCACGAAAGAGAAAACTATCAAAATGGTCTACAGTGACCCTCAATTATCTTTAATTACTTATCTAACTTGTCGTAAATTACAGTGGCTGATGTGGCTTCTCAATAATTATATAACAGAAAAATCATTGCATTTCAGATTTTAACTTACGTAGCAAATGTGAATACCATGAGCTTCAATTGACGATCGACACTAGTATTACGTAAAAAGGGGATGTAAAAGATGAGACTTGTGCAGTTCTGAGTGAAGCCTTATATGCTCAAAAATGCGGCATCGTGTGCGTTCATTACCTTGTCAGTGTTCGTCAGGGGGCGGCGGGCGGCACAGCTCCACGCACCTCGCCGTCTCGGAAGCGACTCTCTCCTAACTTCTCCTTACTACAATTTACCGAAGTTGGTTTAAAAAAAAACTGTCTGGCTGTGTTTTCATCTGTCTATTCTGTTTATCCAATGAGAAACGTTATACTTTTCGTGGTGGGGCAATGTTTTTAACGTTTGCAATGTAACAGAGATGCGAAAAAGTCTCACGCTAAAACTTGCAGCTGGTGTGGTCCTTTTAGTGTTATCGTAAGATCTATACTGTTCTTCTGGAGGGCTTTATCTTTTAACATGGGCTGAGGGGTGGTCCTGGTGGTTGGCTGGCGACGTGGGTGTCTGTCCCTTATCGTAGGGCCTTCTAGCTTAATACGGTTCTGCTCTCGGCGTCTGTTCTCGTTTCTTCCCTCTGAACTGCGCCTGTTTCACGGTGGGAAGGTATGACATGCATTTAGGCGTTCTTGTGTTAGTCTGTGGTATTCCATTTGCTCACTCGTTGATCGTATTACTTTGGTTAATTTAATGTCAGGATTTATTCGGAGCTATGTGACATACTGCCGGATTTGCTTATCATGTCAGGGTTTTCATGGGAGGTGTTGGATTTGCCTGACTCCTTACCTATCACCACCCTTCGAACTTAATTTTTGCACTGAAGTTAGGCAATTATTGAATCGTTGTCTAAGTCAGTCAAAAATTATTCCTTTATCTAAATTTTGTTGCCTACTGTTCAGCCACATTATCCTGCTTCTATGCTAGTTTGTGTTACTAATTTATATTTTTATATTCTTCCACATTATTCTCAAAAATATGTTTATATTGACAAGAGAAGAATATTTTTATGCTATTGTAATTATTATTTTTTAATTATTTTCTTTCTTTATTTAAGTGTGAAGTTTGTTTTTGTAAGAAGTTTGTTATCAAAAGTGAGGAGTCTTTCACATCAATTTTCTTAGAAATATTGTTTTTTTTATCAATATAGTAATTAAGTAAAATCTATTCCTAGCACATTTTCTAAATATCATGTAGAAGTAAAATGTTTTTGTTTCTAGACACTCATTTCAACATTGTTACATTAACAAATAAGAATTATTTCCAAGAATTGCTTTGACAGAGAAATATACATACACAAGTATTGAGATATTATCCTAACAAATGGTACAAATATTAAGAAAAAGGGAAAACATCCAACAGGATAATTTTTTATTCTTTGTTTTTATAAGGAGAAAATAAGTAAAATATAGTTATTCTTTTATTTTCATGAGGAGAAAATAAGTGGCATATAGGTTTAGTGTTTATTATGCCTTACTTTTGTTCTTTATATACTGTCCATTTCAGAACTAATGACTTATTTTTATCGATAGTCTATTTTTTACGTAAGTCCATAGTAAATGACTGTTATTTTGTAGTTTATTAGCTGTCTGGTGTGCTTAACTTATTTAGTTTTTCCCACGTTTCTTTTGTACAATTCCTACATCACATAATTTGATTTCATACATTCACACAATCCTATGAATGTTTAAGCATGAGGTTGGCGAATGTTTTTGCACGAAGGTGATGGACTTGAGCGAGACGGATGTGGGCAAGTATTTGATGTACAGCTTTGTTCGTTGTTCCTTGTTGGCTTTGCAAGTGTGTGTTGCTGTTGTGGAGGTCCCATAATGGTATGGAGCTGTGAGTGCAGAATCTCGTGGTTTACTGGCTTTGTATGCATGAAAGTCATCATTATGTGTCGCTGAAAGCGGTGGTTTTTCGTTGTAATACTTCGCAGGTGACTAGTTTACAATAGGATAGGGATTTGGGAAGGTATGTCGTCTATTCTTCACCCATCTTCTTTCTTGGTCTCAATCTTGCGAATCTTCAACTTCTGTTCTTCCTGATTTTTCCCTGCTTCTTACTTGCTTCTTGGTTCTCCTCTGGGCAGGATATGGAAATATTTATTGATAACTAGTCACTTTGAAGTTCTCCTCTTAGTAACAGTTTGATAAATTGTTTGGGCATGACATTTTTACTTTGTGGAAGTTTTCTTCAGTTTCGTGCATCAGCGTGCTGTTTAATAGCAGTAGTGTGACTTTTACACATATTTTTTTGCCAGTGGTGGCTTGCCCAAGCGGTCTTCTCGTTGGGCCGTTTTTTGCTCGCTCTGCTGAGTGGGGGCGTCCCGGGGTTTACGAGCGGTGAAAGTCCAATGTTTGCTTGTCTGTCCCTGCACCGGTCGCTGTCCTTTCCCTTCTCTCGACGCTTCGGCCTTGTAGGAATCGTGTCTTGCTAATTACGTCCTTCTCTTTCTGGATACTTCTCACGTTGCAACTTGTGGGTCGTTGCATCTGGTCCTTGCTGGAGTTTTTACAATGGTTCTTACAAAAAGTTTTACTTATATTCATCTAACATATGTCTAGTACCTACATTGTTTTACGCCTTTTTAAAAAGCTTTACAAATTTCGGCGCCCTTTCCATGTTACAATTCTAAGATATTTTGAGTCTTAACTTCTACGAGAATCCCCAAATTCGTTTTTTATTTTTGTGGAGTGTCGTGGTGTATAGCATTTTAGTATTTCATGCTGTTAGACTATCAATGCTTTATCCCTTCACCTTAATCTATGGTACTATTGGTGTTATTTTTGTTTTTGTTTTTATTGAAACTACTTTCTTTTTTTTCACCTTCCTCTCTCTTCATTCTTCTTTCTCCTGACGATCTTATCTGCAACATAAACATGAAATATTGTGCTAATTATTTACCAGTAATAAAATTAATCTTCAAATTTTTTGATATGGTTCACATGGTGAAGTCCTAAGGTTTTGCCTGTTTTTGGGTTCATTAGTTCCACAGCATTATCATGAGCAATTCAGCTAATTATGACAATTTACCGAAGTTGGTTTAAAAAAAACTATCTGGCTGTGTTTTCATCTGTCTATTCTGTCTATCCTATGAGAAACGTTATACTTTTCGTGGTGGGGCAATGTTTTTAATATTTGCAACGTAACAGAGACGCGAAAAGGTCTCACGCTAAAACTTGCAGCTGGTGTGGCCCTTTTAGTGTTATCGTAAGATCTATACTGTTCTGGGGGGTGGTCCTGGTGGTTGGCTGGCGATGTGGGTGTCCGTCCCTTATCGTAGGGCCTTCTAGCTTAACACGGTTCTGCCCTCGGCTTCTGTTCTCGTTTCTTCCCTCAGAACTGCGTCTGTTTCACGGTGGGAAGGTATGACATGCATTTAGGCATTCTTGTGTTAGTCTGTGGTATTCCATTTGCCCACTCGTTGATCCTATTACTTTGGTTATTTTAATGTCAGGATTTATTTGGAACTATGTGACATACTGCCGGATTTGCTTATCATATCAGGGTTTTCATGGAAGGTGTTGGATTTGCCTGACACCTTACATAGGAAGAGGTTCTCTTCCTACGTTCGATGACAGAGAGGCGGTGATGCCACACTTAACTAACTGATAATCTGCCGCAGCGAAGGTAGAATTCGAAGAACTATTGCGCTCATAGATACAAAAGCCCATGATCATCGCCACTTCATCTAGTAAAGAAGAAAGACGGGACTTGGAGACCACGTAGAGGCTACTCAATACCCTCACCATTCCCGATACCACTTATTAGGAATTTTACACACGGACTGGCAGGCGCAACCATTTTTAGTGTCATTGATTGCCAGAAAGCATATTACCAGATACCAGTCGCACCTGCTGATATACCGAAGACCACTGTCAGGACACCATTCGGCTTGTTCGAATACGTCCGTATGCTGTTTGGTATGAAAAATGCGGCACAAACTTGGCAACGGTTTGTCGACGAAGTACTGAGAGATTTACCGCACTGTTTCTCATACCTCGATGACATCCTTGTCTTTTCGGCGTCCGAGAAATTGCACGATCTGCATCTAAAGACTGTTTACCAACACGTTGCTGCATATGGCATTTTGGTCAATGAATCAAACTGTTTACTTCGATGACTTTAGGTGTCATTCTTGGGATATTCAGTGATAGCAGCCGGTATCACCCCACTACAAGATAAACACGCCGCTATCGAAGAGATGGTTCGCCCCATCGACTATCACCAACTACGCCCGTTCCTTGGAGCAGTTAATTTCTACAGACAACATCTGCCTAACGCGGCGGCCATCCAGGCATCTTTGACGTCAGCACTAGCCGTCAAGGACGTAGTGGGCAAACGACCTTTGCAGTAGACACCAGAGATGTTGATGGCGTTCGATAAGATCGAGGCGTGTCTACGTCAGGCAATCATGGCACACCAGGTTCCTCAGGCGCGACTGGCAATTGTGCATGCTAGCCAGCAAGCAGCTGTACACCAGCCTGTGGCAGGCCACTGGCAGCCCCTGGGCTTCTTCTACCGTAAGCTTACGTCGTCAAAAGTTAAATGGAAAACTTACGATATTGAATTGCTGGCAGTTTACCAAGCCGTCAGACACTTCCGGCCACAAGCGGAAGCCAGACCATTCACGCTTTTCACAGACCGTAAGCCGATTACTTTCGCCTTCAGTAGGAACAAGGATAGCTGCTCACCGTGACAGTTTAGACAACTTGAATTCATCGCCCAATTCCCGACAGACTCGCTGCATATAAAAGGAGTTGAGAACGGCGTGGCGGATTTCCTGTCTCGGTTGGAATCGATCCCTCAGGCTACTGACTACAAGGCGCTAGCTGCTGCGCAAGACACAGGCCAATAAAGCGTCGAATTTCGTTGCGACATGTATAGGTACACAAGGAAAAGCCCCAAAAAGCTACGAAAAAAATTTAAAACCAATGATAATAATCATTAGCGCGGCCGGCGTAAGCGCCGATAAAGAAATATTTTGCTACGCCGGAAGGCGGATAACAAATGATAAAAAATTCCCTTCAATATTTTTTTGCATTAAGAGAGAGACTCTGTCTATAGTTCTCCAGTGGAGAAGACGTATTTTTGTAAGATGTGTGTGATAGCCATTTGGGTTGTTTGAATTTTAATTATTATTTGTGCAAAACCACGAAAGTTTTTTTTTCTTCCGCGCATCATCTCAATGTCAGGTCTTCAAGCGGCCTGCATTCGGAAAAAGAAGCCCGATTAAGAACTTTTATAGACACGGTCAACAGATAAATATTTGTGGCGGAAGAAGATGAATATAACCAAGGACATCAGAAGTAAGTTCACGTTAAAACGGTCTCAAAGGAGAGAAATTATAAAAATCCAAAATTTGGGCATTAATTGAAAATAATTGATTGCTAATAATCTCTTCATTTAGGTACCCTTCATTATTAATGTTGCTGTTTATATGCATATGTACATTTAAAATTTGCACAGACAGTACATCCGGGATACGTCTGTGGCAAATACAAAACCGCTGGTGAACGTTTCCGAGTTCGGTGCGAGAGGGAAAACCGAGACCTTTTGTACCTGAGAAATTGCGACGGCAAATATTTGTTTGACACGTCCATGACCCGGTTCGTCCAGGAATAAACGCCAGTGTCAAACTCCTGACGGAGAGATTCCTGTAACCCAGTGTAAAGACGGACTGCCGTAATATGGCAAAAACGTGCTTAGATTCTCAGAGTGCCAAAGTCGTAGACACATGCACAAAGTAGTAGGTGACTTCCCACTTACTACGAAACGTTTCACACATGTGAACCTGGACATCATTAGAACATGCGCACCTGGACATTGTTAGACTTCTATTGCCGTCGGAAGGATACTATTCCCTCCTCACTGCAGTGGACCGCTTCACCAGATGGGCGGAGGCGATTCCATTATCGGCCATTTCCGTGGAAACGGAAAATCATGGATCGCACGTTTGGGCTGCCTTTTGCATCTCACCACAGACCAGGGGCGTTAATTCAAATCGACGCTGCGGTTTCCACCGTCATCATACCACGGCTTACCACCCAATAAGCAATGGAATGGTGGAACTCTGGCATAGAATGTTGAAAACTGCATTAATGTGCCACGCACAATCTTGGTCGTCAACTTTGCCACTGGTTTTGTTGGCTCTTCGTACAGCATTAAAAGGGAATTTAGGAGCGCCCACTGCAGAGTTGGTTTACAGTGAACCCTTACGACCGCCCGCAGAATTCTTCGCTGATCAAACTGGGGCACGACAGACCGAACTGCCTTACGTACTTCAAACGGTGCACAAGCGTATGGCCAGACTTCTCCCATCCACTGTCTCAAGACATGGGGCGGTGACTAAGTTCGTGCACAAAGATCTACAGTCATGTGCGCATATCATGCTGTGGACAGACGATGTCAAGTCACCAATGCAACCCCCATATTCTGGGCCCTACAGAGTGCTCTCCTGAGATGGACGTACCATGCATATAGATCAAAATTGGAAGAGCCAAGTGGTATCACGGGAACGGGTCAAACCTGCACATACACTGAAGCGCCAAAGAAACTGGTACACCAGTCTAATATCGTGTAGGGCCCCCACGACCACGCAGAAGTGCCACAACACGACATGGCATGGACTTGACTAATGTCTTAAGTGGTGCTGGAGGGAATTGATACCATGAATCGTAAGGGTTGTCCATAAATCCGTAAGAGTACGAGGGGATGGAGATCTCTTCTGAACAGCATGTTGCAAGGCATCCCAGATATGCTCAATAATGTTCATGTCTGGGGAGCCTGGTGGCCAGCGGAAGAATTTCAACTCAGAAGAGTGTTCTTGGTGCCCTCTGCAGTAATTCTGGACGTGTGAGGTGTCGCATTGTCCTGCTGGAATTGCCCAATTCCGTTGGAATGCAGAATGGGCATGAATGGATGCAGCTGATCAACAGGATGCTTACGTACGTGTCACCTGTCACAGTCGTATCTAGACGTATCAGGGATCCCACATCACTCCAAATGCATATGCTTCACGTCATTACAGAGCCTCCACCAGCTTGAACAGTCCCCTACTGCCATGCAGGGTGCATGGATTCCTGAGGTTGACCCCATACGCGTACATATCCATCCACTCGATACAATTTGAAACGAGGCTCATCCGACCAGGCGACATGTTTCTAGTCATCAACAGTCCAATGACGGTGCTGATGGGCCCAGGCAAGGTGTAAAGCTTTGTGTCGTGCAGCCATCAAGGGTACACGAATGGGCCTTTGGCTCTAAAGCCCATATCGATGATGTTTCTTTGAATGGTTCACAAGCTGACACTTGTTGATGGGCCATCATTGAAATCTGCAGCAAACTGCGGAAGGGTAGCACTTCTGTCACGTTTAACAATTCTTTAAATTTTTTAAATTTTTAAATCTGTGATAAATTCTAAGGGACCAAAGTGCTGAGGTCATCAGTCCATAGGCTACTTAATCTAACTTAAACTACGCTAATGACGACACACACACACCCACGCACAAGGGAGGACTCGAACCTCCGACGGGGGGAGTCGCGCGAACCGTGGCTAGGCGCCTCAGACCTCAGGCTGCCCCAGGCGGCAAATGATTCTCTTCAGTCGTTGTTGGTACCATTATTTCAGGATATTTTTCTGGACACACCGATGTTGGAGGTTTGATGTTGTACTGGATTCCTGACATTCACGGTAAACTTCTGATATGGTCGTATGCGAAAATCCCCACTTCATCATTACCTTGAAGATGCTATGTCCTATCAGTCATGCACGGACTATAACACCACGTTCGAACTCACTTAAATCTTGATTACCTTCCATTGTAGCACCAGTAACTGCTCTGACAACTGCACCAGACACTTGTTATCTTATATAGGCGTTTCTGACCTCAGCGCCATATTTTGCCTGTTTTCATATCTCTGTAGGTATTTGAATAAGCATAACTATAGCAGTTACTTTGTCGCTTCAATGTATGTTACCGACTGATGAGGATGCACATGCTGAACATGGACGACACTGTCTCGGCACCACAAGAGGAAGTGGGGAAGTGGTACCATCACTGCTAGCACTGGAGGTTGAAGAAGTTCAAGCAACACCTTCAGTATGCATGAGAGCTGGGCATCAGGTGTTATATAAATACCTCTACATTTCCGGAGCTCCTCTCTACCAGGGGAAGGGGGAGAGGGTCTTTGTGGGAGTTGCCAGAAGAACATCTGTGAATGCACAGTGAAGCACAGCATTAATCTGTGGTGACGAGCGCACGGACAATCTGCTTTACTCTTCGACTTGTTATAACGTTTTATAATTCTTTGTATTGAATTAGATTTTTCAGTTAATTGGTGTTTGAGCTAAAAAAAAGTTACTGCCTAACTGCTTCATTGGATTTCTTTAACAGACAGAGAGAAGTTGTAGTTTGCTAAAACATAGTTTGTCAAATGAGCAAAAGTACTGTTAAATCCTGATTCATTACACACTGTACATTGTGTGTCAATGAACCCCCAAAATACTCATGTGACAAACTGAACCCCAGGTGATTGTGATGATCTAAAATAATACTACGCCATGATCAGGTTCAAATTCAGTGATTTGTGTTAATTATATAGACACTCATGTTTGATGTCAATGTTTTGAGCATTTATTATCATTTAATTTGTTCTGTTTATTTGCTGCCACATGTCTTATCAATTAATTGTTGATTTGAGAAGTTTAGATGTGCTCATTCGTAAGAATTCCATGATCATACATAAAGACTTGCATTAATTTTGATTGGCATTGACACATTAGATCTAGTACTCACACCATGTTTTCACAGAAAAACTATTTAGTAAGTTGAAACATTATATTTAACATTTCATTTAGTATCAAATGAACTGCCCAAGTATTTGAAAACATGGGTACATTTAAAAAACAATATTGGAATTATAATATTTTACGTTTTTCATTGTTACTCACCTTGTTCTGTCCATCATTGTGTACAAATATACTGCATTTTTATAAACTCCTCTTGTGGATTTGTGTGATGATCACATTTGTAAGTTGTTTTCATATTTAAAAACATGGTTAATATCAACATGTTTAGTGGATGATATGTATTTTCCATACAATCTTATAATGTAATTTTGTTTCCGCCTTTAATAAAGAGGTTCTTGTGTTTGATCACTTAGTACATGCATACTTATTTGCTGTTGTGTATATTCAATTATTTAACATGACCTGCCTTCAGCATTTGGTCCAGCACTAATTAATAGTTAGAATAGTATCCTTAAGGCTGTATGTGATTGTCTCTGTTTGTCAATTTGTTTTTATTTACATGTTGTGGTTCTCAGGGTTACTTTTTCTACACTATTTACATTTGTTAATGCTGACAGTCTCTTCAGCCAACCTGACATTATTGCAAAATCAAATGGATTGTGAGTAGCAAAATTTTCCTTGTTGCTACCCCTCTGTCAATCTTAAGAAGCTCACCTCTGGTAAAAAAAATATTTATAATTAGGGGGTTGTTATGAAACATGGCAAGCCATTTTGTATGACCCTTGTTATTTAATTTGAGAACAACATTGTAATTAGAGGATAATGACGGAGCAGAATATGGTAATAATGTTTTATTAAAGTGAAATAGATTACAGTGACTGTATGTACTGACTTCTGATCAACTTCAGGTTAAATACATTTAACATTATGCATGTTTTCCTTGTTTTCCTCTGTGCTTTCTGTGTGCACATGGGAATGAGAAGCATGCTGAGTCTGGAACAGACAAGGCAGTGACTGACATTATGAAAAAAGCAGCCCCCTGGCATCAACTGCACAAAAATTGCCACACTGGGCCAGTCATGTGCATTTACGACTGAGCCCTGTCCTGCAGCTGAACTGAGACCAGGGAAGGGACTCTGTCATCAGGAAGCCAACACTTTCTCAAGTTCTGAAGAGTGTGTTCAGGAGGTAACAATCTTATACTTTCTTAAGGAAACACAGCTTGCAGAAAAATAAGAGCCTAGCCTCAGGCACACGTTCAGAGGACTTCTGATGTGGGGCTAGTTGCTGGATGTGAAAATTTAATATTCGTAATAATGTTTGTGACTTCACAGACATAGGGCAGAAGTGAGAGCTTTTTTGAAGAAGCGAGAATCAAAAAAAGTCATTGGCATTCTATTGCAGAGTGTTTTTCTTGGTGGCATTTTTGTGCAGGATGATACCTCACCAGTGGCCGGCTAAGTGCTCATATTCTGAAATCGGTGGGCACGGCCTCTTTTGCAGGAAGGAATAGCAGGGTGTACAGTTCACTCCAAAATCTAGGCATTTTCTAGGAGACAAACAGGTTTTTGCATCCCGTGCACACCCATAGTGTATGCCTTCAGCACACATCTAAGCAGACAGGTGGAGTCCAGAGTTGATGTTGACAGAAGCTCAACCCTCATCCTGTACCACAGAGCCACACTCAATACACCGGTGTCATAGCACAACTCTTGGTTTGCATTTTCTTAGACCACTGCAATCATCAGTCCCAAGTCCAACATTGCTTTAGTTGATACATGAGTTTCTCAATAACTATCAAGCCAACAGTCATTGTATTCATTTAGATAAAAGCTTGTGAGTAATTTTCAGAATTTCAGTTGCATATAAGGGACACATTTACTTTTTCATTCAAGTAACACTGAAAACCGATAGGTTTATTTGGTAAAATTCACATAGGTGACATTTGTGAAGCCAACTGATGTTCTTTCATAATCAGATCCATTTAACACTCGAATGGGTGTGCCTATGTCTAAAGTGCACCACCCACAAGTAACATAGTCTTGTAACATTACATTGTTGTTTTACAATTGTGAGCCCATACCCATTCTTTCATTATCACTTAAACCAACACAGTGATAAGTTGTATTGTCATATATCCACATGAGCAGCAGTAATATAAACAGTGAGCCAGGTGAGGAAAAATTTACAGTCCGTGGAGGGAAATAACCCAGATGCCAAGAAATATTCTAGATACATGATGTTTACAGTATTTCATTTAAAAAGGCAAAAATCGCTAACTGGCTTTATATTCCAGCTCTGAAAACATGTTGTGAGCCATTTACCAGCACTTCTTTATTTAAGAAGGCATTTGATCTCCTAAGGAACAGTTTTCATAATTTTGCGGAAGCCTGATAAAACTGAAACTGGCCTATAGTTAGCAATTTCACCCTTTGCACCCTTCTTGTGCAGCGGAGTCACTTTTGCAATTTTTAGTCTATCTGAAATCCATCACCCTCAAATTTACTATGGCTGCTAGTGTTTCTACAGTAAATGTTGCATTAGATTTGGTGATAGCATCTGCTATCTCATTAGCACTCACTGGATATTTATTTGGTAATCCAGGTATTGCTGAGTACAGGAATAATATACTTGTAATAACTTTTTGATCTCATTGTACTCTCTTATTGTCTGGCTGCTTGTCGTGATGCGTTTATCAACTGCTGTGCTATGGTATGTTTGAGACATAATGGTTGTTGAAAGCAGTAGCCACTTACTTGGTGTTAGTTAGTTTATTGTGTCTCTTGTACCTGAATCAAATGATTTGGTTACATATATGTTATGAGACAAATGAACCACAATTCACTATTCATAATTGGCTCTATATTACTGTGAAAACAGACGTTGCACTCATTTCTCTTTTTATGATTTGCCAGGTTGCCATAGTTTTATTCTTGTAATTACATATTAGTTTGTCACTTTCTAATTTTTTGATTGTTTCTGAAATAACTTGGTTTAGTATGTGTCTGCATCTTTTGAAGTAGGTAATAAAATCAGGACTAGTAATTTTCTTGGAGTCCTCATACTATCTCCTCTTGTTTTGAGATGATAATTATACCTTTTGTGACGCACATGTTTTGTTAAATAGAACTAAATGTAGTTGTTTTCTTGTGGAAAGCTACTTCAAAAAATGAATAAATAAATAAATAAAAATAATGAGTAAATGTGGCCACAAACTTATCATATTTTTCATTGGCAGCTGTATGCACAACTCCAGTTTTCACACTTCGTGGGGAAAATAATAATATTCTATACTTTTATTATTGAAATTTTTTACAGTGTGCCTTATACCATGGAGTTTTGGATTTCCTCTAAGATCCGTCGTAAGAATGTGAGTGTAGCGATCGCTAAAACCTATGTTTAGCACTTGTGTGTAAGAGGCATTTTTACACCTGTTTATCAAGATCTGGCCAATGATAGATGCAGAAGTCACTATTTCACAAGTTGGTTGAGTTACAGCTGAGCTTATATTTGATGACAATTGTAAATTTATATTGTCTTTGAATTTATTGGATTTTGATAAATCCGTGTTGAAAACATCACATATAAGTAAATTTTCCTTGGAAGATTTAATTTCTTCCAGAAGTTCCTCCATTTTTGTTTCAATCTATTAACCTGAACACACAAATAATAATTGTATTTTGCCTTGGTAATTATACTATAGAGAATTCTATATCTGTTTCACTGGACAGATTATGACATTTAGTTACACTGTTGAATTCAGTATTTTCTTTAACATATACACAGAAGCCCCTATGACTTGATATTTCCCTACAAAACATGATTGCAAGTTGTAACAAGCTCTAACATATCTTTTTAAGAGAGTGTTTGGTAAAGCATATGGCAGAAGTATAATTCAGGTCATTTAACATTATTTCTGTTTCATTAAGTTTGTTGGGCAGTGATAGAACATTCACATGGAGAAATTTAAAATTAGACAGAGGTAATACATTATTTCTTGCTTGACCATATACATCACCTTTTGCACTAGCATATCTAGTAGAGAAAAATCCTGTTTTTCTTCCAGCAGTGGGACTCTTGGTGTTTTTGGCTTTTGGCTTGTTGGTTCACTGGATGTAGGATTATGCCTTTCTTTTGTTGAGATGTTTCCAATTTCCACTTTATTACTGTCATTTTTACGAATCTGTCCACTAATGTCCACCACCGTAGCGTAGTGGTTAGTGTAGATGGCTGCCATGTGGAGGACGTGGGTCCATTTCCCGGTACTGCGAAGGATTTTGCCTTGGTGAGGAGACTGTTACAGTGTGCAGTCAGTCTCGTGGTGCCAATTGAGGAGCTACTTGACTGAGTAATTGTGGCTCCACAGTCTGGAAATTCTGCAGAACACTGTTCATATCGGAAAGCCATGATCAAGCTGAAGTTTGGCGCTACGTACTCTAGACTCAAGGTCAATGAAGTACACAGATTGTATATCTTAAATTCACTGATGATGAAGCCTCTGACAAACTTCTCTGATGCTCGATGGAAGGTTATAGGTTCTGCCACTCTGACGGAAACATGGTTGTGGTAACACTTGAATGTGCTGGACTGAGAATACAATGTGCACATGTATGAGTTACCATCTTAATTTCCAGATGATTCGGTCACCCGTGCTCTTCAACCCCATGGCACAGTTCTCGGCCATATGGCCAAAAAATGGAAGACTTTCAAACCTTACCCTCTCCTTAATAGGGTGCGACAGGTCCGTATTCAATTTTTATCTCATAGTTGCTGGTTGCCAGGAAATAATTATTTATGATTGTCAGCCGAGGACCTGCCCTGAATGTGGACAGGTAGGACACATGCATACCGAATGCCTGCAACGCTGCCTCATGCAGATGCCCTCAGCCGATCAGATTTGACCATCGATAGTGACTTCTATGCCAATTACGTATGTTGCAGTAGTGAGACAGGAGATGCCAGCTGTATATGATGACCCTTCTGTATTGGTGCAAGCCTTGGAGGTCCCTGAAATAGTTCCTCAGGAGCCCACAGCATCATGCAGCACCAATATCTCTGTTGCCCTCTCATAAAGCCCAGGCACACTGCTACAGTGACAAGCCAATGATGCAGTGGAAGTTGAAGAACAGGATTCCACATCCTCCTCCTGCCCTGTGCCAGACACAGAGGTGAGACAGTATAAATAAAAGTCACCAAAGCGCCATCACAAACAGCGCATAACAACCAAAGCAGTAGAACAGCCCGAAACAGCACCGAAGGATGATGAGGTGCATAAGCTGATAAACCAATCTGACAAGGCTGATACTAATGCACCACATGGTTCGACATCTTCTCCCACTACCTGTGTGTCTGCACACGTGGGGATGCAGGAAATCACCAAAGCTCCGACCCCAGGGATGCACCACTGACTTTGTCTGCCTCTCAAGATCCAGTGGTATTGATGTTCCTGGGATACCGCGTGCAGGACATGGAGACGCAGAACCCTGACAATGTACTGAAGCTGTTGGCAGTGTCTACATTGACGATGACAGATGCCTAGGCTGGTACGCCTGTTGCTTCCCATTTCTACACCCACAAGATGCTGCATATCACAACTAACGCCCACCTGTAATACCAAGGTCCCCCCCCCCCGCCCCCTCAATATCAAGGACCCCCCTTCCCCCCCCCCATGACTTGATGGAACAAGCATACTGCCTAAACACAATCAGTGTCAATGGTGTTACTTCTGCTCTAAAAATCAGTATGCTGCAAGATACGCTATGAGCTACAGATTTGGATGTTGTTTTCCTTCAAGAAGTCTGATCAGGATTTTGTATTGATACCTACAGATATGATGCCTACCCTATGCCTTCAGATGTGGGTGGAGAAGGTATGGCTATTCCATTGAGGGAAGGTATTATGGCAACTAATGTATCCTATTTATTGTCGGTCCGCGGGTCACACTCATGGTTGGTACAGTTCATCTGGTGAACCTGTATGCTCCTGCCAGCACTGATGTAAGGAGAGAAAGCTGCACCTTTTTTTGCTGAAGACATAGCTCTGCTCTTCCAGGGCACTGTCAACCACTTGGTAGTAGGCAGAGATTTCAATTGTGTACTCAGACCATCCAACCAGACGCCGCACTATACCACCTGCCCAGCAATTCAGTCACTTGTAAAGGACTTGGCTTTGTCAGACACTTGGGTCATACGACACTGTGACCACAAGGAATACACCTACTTTTCTAGTCATTCTGAGAGCCATTTGGATCGAGTCTACATCAGACACTGCCTGCGATCGGCAGTTGTCGGCGCTGAGATGTGGCCAGCAGTGTTCACGGATCACCTAGCGTATGTGTGTATTCTCACCCTCCCTCAACAATACGTTCGATGAAATAGAGGTCCATGGCACCTCAATATGGCCCTTCTTGATAAGATAAAGTGCAGACACAAAGTTGAGTCCACATGGAGCAAATGCCACTAGTAATTACCTGCCTACGGTTCCATACTTCAGTGGTGGTTAAGGTGTGTCAAACCCACTTTGTGCTGAACATATTAGCCAGCTATGGACGAGATAGAGCACACTCTTATACCATGACCACTGATTTCTACTACACTGCGCTCCACAAACTGGCTGTTTAACCACCATTGCCGGGACGACACTCTGCAGAACACCACATCAAAGCATAGTTGCTACATATCACTGCTGTACGTCTTGCGGGTCTGCAGGTGCGGGTGAGGACAACTGATGATATTAGTGGAGAATGACCTTCCCTCTACCATATCGTTCAAGAGAGGAGAAGACACGAGAGGCAGCTCATTACGGAGGTTGAGATGGAGGATGGAGACGAGCTGAAACACAAATGGACGTCATCCCAGCGTTCACACAGTCATATACACTTCTCTACGAGCGAGAGTACAACATGGATGTAGGAATCAGGGACGTCCTATCTGACCTACCAGTCTCTCAGAACCCACAAGATGATGCTACACTCTTATCGGAGGTGACTTTAGAAGAACTACAAGAGGCTATGTTGCGCGGTGCTCCTAACAAGACGCCAGGCACTGATGGAATCCGTCTTGAAGTATACAAAATGTTTTTTGATCTTATAGGCCCAATGTGGGTCAAGATGTACAGAGAACTCCTGAAACACAATTTTCAAGTACTATCTGGATTCGCTGAGGGTCTCTTGAGTCTGGTGCCCAAACCCAGAGGAGTCTGTTGCCCACTTGATTTTCGACCGTTGACAATGCTAAACACTGACTACAAGCTGTTGACACACATGCTCCATGAGAGGCTCAAACCTATGACAACAGCAGCCATTCACACTGATAAAACCTGTCTCAGAGGTGACACTAGTGTGTGTATGACTTTCAGCAAATATAGAGATATGGTGGTACTGATGCAAACATGCCATGTCCATGGCGCTCTTGTTGTACTGGATTTTGACCATGCTTTCCATTGTGTCAAACATCGTTTCCTGCATGCTGTTATGGAACACATCAGTATCTCACACATGATGACATCTGTTGTGCTTCATTTGACCCATGGGGAGGTAATGAGGATTATCATAAATGGCTATCGGTTCACTCCCGTCCATGTCAACAGGTCTGTCAGACAGGATTGTGCTCTTTGTGCCATGTTATTCACCATTGACCTTGAACCAGCTCTTCACGGACTGTGGAGATGCTTGGAAGGTCTTAGCCTCTGCTCCGTGACCTTTCGATGTGGCACATATGCCAATGATGTGATGTTCTTAGTATGGACTGTTCACAAAATACAAATGGTACTTTACTGGCTCCAACAGCATGGGGTGGTGGCAGGAAGTGTGATCAACCTCCGGAAATCATGCTACATGGAGGTGGGATGAGGCATGCCTGCAGAGCTGGATGTACCCCTGACAAAGAACCCAATGCTCTAATGTTTAGGGATATTGCTCCATCGACAAATACAATGTACGGTGGCCTTTATGTATCATAAGGTCTTATGAAAACTCTGCATAAAGGCTTGCCCCAACAAATTTAGATAGTTGGACATTTTGCAACACGCTCAACATGTCAACGTGTACATGGCTTCTCAACTTAACCATTACATCAACATATTACCGATGACAGACACTATGGATTCCAGGATACAGGCAGTGTTTGGACACATGGTGAATGCTGGTGCCATTTTTAAGATCCGTTTTGTTACTCTTTCTTTACCCTTCCACAAAAGAGGTGTTCGACTCATTCACATCAAGCATAGAGCGTTGGTGCTGTAGCTTCACTCAATGTGGCGACTCTGGCTTTCACTAACAGACAGTCTTCCTGTCATCCTGCTAACAGAGGTGGCTCCACACATGCTGTGCCCACCGGTACCTGCTAGTCATTTATCGCCCTCGCTATCTCATATTAGGGTGTTTTTCGTGGAGCACAGCTGTATGTTGGGACTTATACCGGAGACACAAAATTTGATAGCAAAGATTTATTATAGTGTTCTCCAACTCTGGAATCCAGCTAACGATATTGTATGATGCCACCCCACATTTGACTCTATGTGGGTTTGGCAAGCCATCCACGCACCCTTCATGTAAACTTAGTGTGATCGACGTGGTATGTGGTCACTAGTGAGGAATTTCCAACCCGACAAAGACTACATTCCATTCACCTGACTGACCATCCTATGTACACCATTTCGTGATGGTAGACAAGGATGATCATCATGGAGACAGAGACGGAAGAAGAGATAACAGGAACAATTATCATGATAATAGTAACAGGATGAACAACCATTAGAATGACAGACACAGAGATGGTGATGGGAGAAATAATAATTGAAATGATAGATGAAGGGATGATGAAAGGGGTCATGAGCAAAGAAGTAGGCAATAGAAACATAATGATAGAAGGTTTAATAACAAGAATTTTGAAAATATGGGAAATGGATTCGAAAACTAAACTTCATCTCGTGGGGAGCCTGTTGATTTGGGGCGAGAGAAAATAGATACCAAAACCAGGCTAACAATTTTTAGGAGAGTGAGCAGTAATGTTCAATGGGGGTTCCACAGCCAAGGTTACAGTAGTTCACTCGAAATAAACAGGGCAGAGTTTAGGAGGGACTTATGTGAAGGTATATTAATGGAAATGAAAGGGGAAGGAAATAGGAAGCAGAAGGCTTAAGTTGATCTTGATGATGGTGTCTTGACATATTTATTTGATGAATCTTGTAGCTGTAACAGAGTCTTGATTAAAGATACTAGTGATGATAATTGTGGTGAGTAAGGTCTTGTGGCATTACGAAGATGTAGAAGAGAGTGGTGAACCCATTTGTGCTGAGGTTGAATGTGTTGAGACTGAGATTTGTGTACCTGAGGGGGGAGAAGATAGCATAGATAGTAATTATGATGATACTGATGATGCTTGTGCTGTGAATAGTGATGTTATTGAAGATGATTTAAGTAATGGTGCTGTTGATGGTGTTTCTGATGTTGGAAGTGATGATAATGATAATGATTTTATCGCTTGTAAAGAATTAGATAGCATGATTTATGTTGAAATTAAAGAGGAAATATGGATGAAAGAGTATGATAAAAGTACAATTGTAGGTATTAATGACGATTTAATGAAGAATAGAGAAGTACATAATAATCTGCTTGTAGCAAGTCAATATCAGTGAAATAATGTCCACTTGTTCTGATGTCAGTATGCAGAGTGAAATGATCAGTGATGAGATTTTGAGGGTTAATTGTGATTATTTGGATAATGTTGGTAATGATTGTGAAATTCGGACATACATCCAAAATGACAAGTTGGGAAGCTTACAGCCTTTGGAAAGTGGAGACTCCGTAGAGAACGAGAAAGGTATGGGTTTCAGAGAAAAAAGAAGGGGATTTGCTGTATGAAGATGAAAACTGTGATAATTTTGATACACAGGAGAGACCATATATTGTGTTCAGAATGATAATTGGAGGGATAATTGCCTGGTTGACACTAGAAGTCCTATTTGTGGAATATTGAAGAAACATATAGACAGAATAAAAGACGGGCAAAATTTTGCAGAATTTCCTGTAACTGGAGTCGTGAATAAAGGTGCTATTGGAAAAAGTAGTAAAGTGATTACCAGAAAAGTTCTAATGTTTTTCAGGATAAATGGTGTTTATTTGTGCAGGGATGCATAATGACCAAGGATTTGAATGAAAGTTTAATGCTGGGAATGAATTGGATTCTCAACCATAAAGTTGGTTTTAATTGTAATGATATGATATGACTGGTCCTTAGGGGGGAATTTCTGGGGAGACAGATTTTAAGACCATAAATAACAGTAATAGTAATCAGATCATGGGAGCAGAGGAATTTAATGGTAGATGATGGATGAAGGCTTTTTTGATTGGGAAATAATGATTCTTACAGTGAACCTGCAACAAAAAAGATAGGGGAACCAGAAGCTTTAAGTACAGAGGATAAAGAGGAACTAGAAATTTTTATTGGAATATAATGATATTTTTGATGAGAGACCAGGTAGGGTGAAGAATTATCGAGGTAAACTAAAGTTGAAACCTTATGGCCCATTTTTCATGAAGCCTTGTAGTGTGCCCATCTGTAAGAGGAAAGCAGTTGAAAGGGAGTTACAGAAAATGCAAAAGTGGAGGATACTGGAAAGAAGTTGTGTCCAATATGATAACCTGTTGGTGGCAGTTTCTAGACAAGGCGATGGAATTAGTCTAGTTATGGACTCCAGACATTTGAAAATGTGCTTGGAGGGAGAGACTGATCACCCAGAAAACATAGATGAGTTACTGAATAAATCTGAGAATGTAAAATAAGTGACTAGTCTCGACTTAACTTCTGGTTTTCATCTAACTGAATTAGAATTTGACTCTTAAGAAAGTATACTACATTTTTATATAATGGTAAGTGTTTTCAGTATTGTACTGTTCCATTTGGGTTGAATGTTTCTGTAACTGAATTTATTAAGGGGTTGGATTTTTTTTTGGGGGGGGGGGGGTTGGGGGGGAAGGGAGTTGTTGCCAAATTAACTATTTATGTAGATGGCTTTTTACTATCCATAAGAGCTGGAAAGATCATATGAGTATTTTAAGTGAAATTGAGGGGAAATTGAAATAGGGAGGCCCAACTTTGAAGTTAGATATATGCAGATTTGCAGTGAAACAAATTAGCTTCCTCAGCCACAGAAAAACAAAGGAGGGAATTTTTCCTAATAATGAGAAAATCCATGCAACTGCAAAATTTCCTAAGCTTAAGTCAATGAGAGAGCTAAAATCATTGTTCAATCTTGTGGATCTATATATAGAAAAAATGTCAAGACTCAAGCTTTAAATGCACCTTGCTTAAGCAATCTGTTGAAGAAGAATATTATATGAGAATAGAGTGAGGAGTGTCATACTGCCTTTGATGAGATAAAAGAACAACTTAGTAAGAGTGAAATTCGGCATAGACCAGATCTTTCTTTGCCATTCTGTCTAATGACTTACAGCAGGATTCAGGTTTGGGTGTTCACTTATTTCAGGAAAACGTAGTAAATGAGGTTACAGAACATCATTCAGCTGCATTTTCAAGCAAAGGTTTACATAAATATAAGAAGAATCACATCATCACAGAAAAAGGAGCTTTCAGCAATAGTATGGGGTTTCAAGAAATTTAAGAATTATTTACTTCATTATAAAGTTAAAGTTTATTCTTATCACAAAGCCCTATATTATCTTCAGGAATATAATTTGTATTATGGGAGGATCACCAGGTGGCCAGTTTATTTGCAACAATTTGATTACACAATAGAGTACATTAAAGAGAAAGAGACTGTTATTTGCTGATGCTTTGCCTAGATTAACAGTGAAGGATGATTATGAATATGGAAATGGAAATCAAGAGAGAAATTTAAAAATCATATACACTCCTGGAAATTGAAATAAGAACACCGTGAATTCATTGTCTCAGGAAGGGGAAACTTTATTGACACATTCCTGGGGTCAGATACATCACATGATCACACTGACAGAACCACAGGCACATAGACACACGCAACAGAGCATGCACAATGTCGGCACTAGTACAGTGTATATCCACATTTCGCAGCAATGCAGGCTGCTATTCTCCCATGGAGACGATCGTAGAGATGCTGGATGTAGTCCTGTGGAACGGCTTGCCATGCCATTTCCACCTGGCGCCTCAGTTGGACCAGCGTTCGTGCTGGACGTGCAGACCGCGTGAGACGACGCTCCATCCAGTCCCAAACATGCTCAATGGGGGACAGATCCGGAGATCTTGCTGGCCAGGGTAGTTGACTTACACCTTCTAGAGCACGTTGGGTGGCACGGGATACATGCGGACGTGCATTGTCCTGTTGGAACAGCAAGTTCCCTTGCCGGTCTAGGAATGGTAGAACGATGGGTTCGATGACGGTTTGGATGTACCGTGCACTATTCAGTGTCCCCTCGACGATCACCAGTGGTGTACGGCCAGTGTAGGAGATCGCTCCCCACACCATGATGCCGGGTGTTGGCCCTGTGTGCCTCGGTCGTATGCAGTCCTGATTGTGGCGCTCACCTGCACGGCGCCAAACACGCATACGACCATCATTGGCACCAAGGCAGAAGCGACTCTCATCGCTGAAGACGACACGTCCCCATTCGTCCCTCCATTCACGCCTGTCGCGACACCACTGGAGGCGGGCTGCACGATGTTGGGGCGTGAGCGGAAGACGGCCTAACGGTGTGCGGGACCGTAGCCCAGCTTCATGGAGACGGTTGCGAATGGTCCTCGCCGATACCCCAGGAGCAACAGTGTCCCTAATTTGCTGGGAAGTGGCGGTGCGGTCCCCTACGGCACTGCGTAGGATCCTACGGTCTTGGCGTGCATCCGTGCGTCGCTGCGGTCCGGTCCCAGGTCGACGGGCACGTGCACCTTCCGCCGACCACTGGCGACAACATCGATGTACTGTGGAGACCTAACGCCCCACGTGTTGAGCAATTCGGCGGTACGTCCACCCGGCCTCCCGCATGCCCACTATACGCCCTCGCTCAAAGTCCGTCAACTGCACATACGGTTCACGTCCACGCTGTCGCGGCATGCTACCAGTGTTAAAGACTGCGATGGAGCTCCGTATGCCACGGCAAACTGGCTGACACTGACGGCGGCGGTGCACAAATGCTGCGCAGCTAGCGCCATTCGACGGCCAACACCGCGGTTCCTGGTGTGTCCGCTGTGTCGTGCGTGTGATCATTGCTTGTACAGCCCTCTCGCAGTGTCCGGAGCAAGTATGGTGGGTCTGACACACCGGTGTCAATGTGTTCTTTTTTCCATTTCCAGGAGTGTATATGAAGAGCATGAGAGATGAGGAAGATATGAGGGGAATTTTTAGTCATTTCAGGAGAAACCATGATCATGATGATAATTGGAAATTAGTTAAAATTACTAGAGGAAGAAAGATTATGAGAAAGCACAGCTATATTATCAAGTTTAAAAAGGTTTATTATTCTATATACAGACAGATAGTGACAAATGGAAAGTTTGTTGGCTTGAGCAGTATTCTGATGCACTAATTAAGTATGTACATGAAAACTTTGGTTAATGTGGTTCATTGAAATGGATTCAGAAAAATTCAGAACATCTTTACTTCCATAGCATTGCAATTTCTTTCTGCATGTCATAGATGTCAGTGAGTCAAAGATAACAAGCAAACACATAGATATTTTTTGCAAAGTGTAATTTTTAACAGATGGACATAGTTGGCATAAATCTATTTTGCCAGTTACCTAAAGCAAACGGAGGATACTCATATATTTGTCACGATAGATATATATTCGAAATTCATTAAACTTAATCCTTTGAAGAAAGCTACTAATACAAAAATGATAACCAAATTTATAAAGGACTGTTTTCACACTATTCGTCTTCCCAGTACTATTCTTTCTGATGAGGAGAGTCAATTTACATCAAAAGCCTGGAAGGATTTTACTGATGATCATAACACAAAATGCATACTTATTTCTATTTAGTCGCCATCATGTAATCCTACTGAAAGATATATAAAGGAGAGGCCATCTCACAAAATGCATACTCATTTCTTGTAATCCTACTAAGAGATATATAAAGGAGAGGCCATCTATGCAAAAGTTGCTGTAGCAAAGATCACTCAAACTTGATAGATTATATTGATTGCTTTGAAGGTGTAGTAAACAGTTTGCAACACACCACAACAGTTTTTTTTTCCATGTGAAATTTTAAATGATAAGAAACCTCCCTACCACATCAATGAATTAGTTGAATTTCCATCATGTGGTTTCTGCAGCTGAGAGAGAAGACATAGTTAGGAAGACCATGTAACAACAACGAAAACAGACACCTCACAACAGAGTGATCAAGATTGGAGGCCTTGTCCTAAGGGGCTCCGGAAAGGCTCAAAATCATGAAAAGTTCGATTTTTACTTTTTTGCGTTTTCTGAATCTGCAGACTATTACCTTTTAATAGATATATAATTTATTCAATTCCAAAGACTACAACTATTTTTAATTTTTTTTTGAAATGTGTTCTACATGGGCGTGACCCACTGTGGCGCTGTTAAACTGCTGTCAAATGGTGTTATTATTAACGTCCGTGTTCATCAGGTACATTTTAGTGATGTGAGATAAAGTATGTGTTGTGGCTAACCTGTGATGGTTCAATATATATCGCTGGTGCGATTGTCGATTGTTTCATGTTTATTTACTCTGTCGTTATCTCGAAAATATTCGTAATTAATTCTGTTTCTTGAGTCTCTGTTTTGTTGAAGTATAATAATGAGTAAAAGTAAAGTTATTAGAAATTATCTGAAGGCCTTTAAGAAAAGGAGAAATGTTGCAGAGCCAAAGGTATGTGTTATTACTGTAAACAATAAAGACGATAACCAAGTGAGTGAACCTAACCTCTCAAGTACACCTGCCCATAGCAGTCAAAGTGGGAAAGAAAATACTTCACAGAAGAAGCTTGGTTCAATGAGTGAAAACTGCACTCCTGGAAATTGAAATAAGAACACCGTGAATTCCTTGTCCCAGGAAGGGGAATCTTTATTGACACATTCCTGGGGTCAGATACATCACATGATCACACTGACAGAACCACAGGCACATAGACACACGCAACAGAGCATGCACAATGTCGGCACTAGTACAGTGTATATCCACCTTTCGCAGCAATGCAGGCTGCTATTCTCCCATAGAGACGATCGTAGAGATGCTGGATGTAGTCCTGTGGAACGGCTTGCCATGCCATTTCCACCTGGCGCCTCAGTTGGACCAGCGTTCGTGCTGGACGTGCAGACCGCGTGAGACGACGCTTCATCCAGTCCCAAACATGCTCAATGGGGGACAGATCCGGAGATCTTGCTGGCCAGGGTAGTTGACTTACACCTTCTAGAGCACGTTGGGTGGCACGGGATACATGCGGACGTGCATTGTCCTGTTGGAACAGCAAGTTCCCTTGCCGGTCTAGGAATGGTAGAACGATGGGTTCGATGACGGTTTGGATGTACCTTGCACTATTCAGTGTCCCCTCGACGATCACCAGTGGTGTACGGCCAGTGTAGGAGATCGCTCCCCACACCATGATGCCGGGTGTTGGCCCTGTGTGCCTCGGTCGTATGCAGTCCTGATTGTGGCGCTCACCTGCACGGCGCCAAACACGCATACGACCATCATTGGCACCAAGGCAGAAGCGACTCTCATCGCTGAAGACGACACGTCTCCATTCGTCCCTCCATTCACGGCTGTCGCGACACCACTGGAGGCGGGCTGCACGATGTTGGGGCGTGAGCGGAAGACGGCCTAACGGTGTGCGGGACCGTAGCCCAGCTTCATGGAGACGGTTGCGAATGGTCCTCGCCGATACTCCAGGAGCAACAGTGTCCCTAATTTGCTGGGAAGTGGCGGTGCGGTCCCCTACGGCACTGCGTAGGATCCTACGGTCTTGGCGTGCATCCGTGCGTCGCTGCGGTCCGGTCCCAGGTCGACGGGCACATGCACCTTCCGCCGACCACTGGCGACAACATCGATGTACTGTGGAGACCTCACGCCCCACGTGTTGAGCAATTCGGCGGTACGTCCACCCGGCCTCCCGCATGCCCACTATACGCCCTCGCTCAAAGTCCGTCAACTGCACATACGGTTCACGTCCACGCTGTCGCGGCATGCTACCAGTGTTAAAGACTGCGATGGAGCTCCGTATGCCACGGCAAACTGGCTGACACTGACGGCGGCGGTGCACAAATGCTGCGCAGTTAGCGCAATTCGACGGCCAACACCGCGGTTCCTGGTGTGTCCGCTGTGCCGTGCGTGTGATCATTGCTTGTACAGCCCTCTCGCAGTGTCCGGAGCAAGTATGGTGGGTCTGACACACCGGTGTCAATGTGTTCTTTTTTCCATTTCCAGGAGTGTATGAATGTTTTATGGGCGAATCGGATGTGAATGAAATATTTGATATGTCGATTCTGAAAGGAATTTTTTCAAACTGTGTAAGATGTATTCATTGTAGTGAAGTTGGTCTGGAACTCTCCATAATAAAGCATGTAGGACTTGCTAGTGAAATACAACTGAAATGTGATAAGTGTTCATACATGACCACCTTTTGGAACAGTGTTGCAGTAACTGCAACTGAAGAAAATGGTACCAAAATCTACGAACACAACAACGAGCGATGTTTGCTTTAGACAAAGAACGCCTTCGGGCTGCAGACAGGGCTGTAAAGAGTCTAGAAATACAAGCAAGAGTAAACAGGAGGAGGAACAAGAGGAAGCTGGAGGAGGAGTTTGCAGAGGATGAAGATAATCCATCCTATGGACCTGGAATGCACTAAAAAGTTAATCCAATCTTTGTCGCTCGATTCCCAAAACTTTTATTTTCTCATACTAATTACATGTTTTCTAAGGATCTTCCAAACATATTTGTTTCAAACTTTCAGTAAATGTTACACAGTACCTTCTGCATAATTTAACACAGCCTTCTTCCAAAAAACTGTATATTTTTGAATATATAAATAAAAAATTGCAAAAAAATGTTTTGAATTTTCATTACAATTGAAAAAAAATCATCTTTAATAACTGAAGTAAAAATTTGTAAAATCGCTGTGTTAAGTTGTAGCCCATATTCCAATAAATAATCTGTAAAAAGTTCAACTTCCTACCTCAAATACTTTGTGAGGAAAGATGTAATTTATAAGCGTTATTTTAACATTGCAAGTATAGGGCGTTCCGGAGCCCCTTAACTAAGAGCTATGCCAAGTCAAAGTTTACAAACAGTGAGATTAAGAAGTTTTTTGACATATACATTGGATCATTTGAAATTTTATAAAATCGACATCCAAATGCATACAGACTTATCTGTTCTAAATCTGGGAAACTTTATGGGCTTAGGAATGTAACACTGCTGAAATTATACAGATAAATAAACTGAACTGATGACTGATACATACTGTTTGGTTTACTTGAAATTTCATGGTGTACCACATTTTGCATTCCCTCAGGAGGCTGCACACTCATTTCTGCATCATGAATGTAGCGAATGCAGAGCCCTAGCCACTTGAAATTTGTTTCTACAGTAACACATTTGTGATGTCACATATTTTATTAGACTATCCTTTATCTCTCACTTACACACCTATGTAAATACACTTATCTGTTTGGCCTATGTTTGGATACATATATATTTGGCAGGGGATGGAACTTTGATTATGAGTATGAACTTGGTTTTCCTTACACACATATATTGCTCTTGTGATTTGTGGACTATCTGTACTCTGCTATGTGTCTGGCAAACTGCTCGGTGCAGCCACTTAAGACTTCAACACATCTTACCTCACTGATACACGGTATTGGATCAGCTACCACAAATGGAGTTTTATTGGATTTGTTTTGATAAGCCATGTATTTTCAAATCTTTCAAACCACATTCTCAGCTAATTAATTGTTTAGAATTGTGACAATTTAAAGGTTAACAAATATGGAGTGGATTCTACATACATATCTCCAGCAGACAGTTATTTATGAGTGGAAGATTTATTTAGCTGTTTTGAGCACAATTATACTCTGATAATTATGCATATTGTTCATCAAACTACACTATGGTACATTGGTCATGTGAAGGAGGATATGCAGCTATGTATTTTATTTATTTATTTAGTCCTTCAAATCCTATATGTATAGAATGTATACAAGGATATTGGACATGGTTAGGTATTTACAAGATAAAATACAGTTTGTATTGCAATCCTAAGGACTAGATATTGAAGTAATTCAGAACAGATTCATAAATACAACAAACATTACAGGCAACATACAAAGAAGAATATTAATAATGCATCTTTATTTTTGTTGTTTGGCTTTTATATATTCTGTCAGACTGTAAAAGCAATGATCAATTAAATATGCCTTTACTTCAGCCTTAAAATTACAGATTTTACCTATTGATTTAACATGTTTAGGTAGATTATTGAAAATCTTTATCCCAGTATGTAGTGTGCCTTTCTGGCACAATGATGTTCTCACATGTTTTACACGAAGGTCAGATTTTTGCCTTGTATTGTGTGCATGTATATCTTCATTTTTTAATAAGATATCTGAGTGTCTATTGATATATTGTTTGATGAAAACTGGTGTTTCATAGATAAAAATGCAAGGAAGAGGAAGAACTGACAGTTTTTTGAATATGGGTCTGCACGATTTCGTATTGTTTGCCCCTTCAATAATTCTTAGTATTCTCTTTTGCATCCTGAAAAGTTTAATATTTGTTGTTGTATTGCCCCAGAAGATTATGCCATATTTAATTACAGAATGCACATAGGAGTAGTATACATTTAACAGGCTGGCTTTGCTGCAACAAGTTTTTAAGATCCGTATCATGTAGCAAGTTTTGCTTAGTTTTCTTTGCAAATTTTTTAATAATTGCATCTGGTATTCCACCAATTCCACATGAGTACCCTGTTTTCAAGGTTTTTATAACTGATAAAATTTCTTCAGAATTTGTGGGTGAAAGGAACAAAGATGTAGACACATTTCTCACACTATTGCATGTTGGAGGTGATATTTTGTTGTGTTCTTCCAGTCCACTCACCAACTGCTCACTTACGTTTGCAAAATATTTGTTGAAGGTCCCTGCAATTTCTGTTGGGCAAGAAATCATTTGTCCTTTGTAACATAAGTTCACATTTTTATATTGTTTAGTTTCACTTGTTTGATTTTTTATAACTTCCCATATAGCTTTAGATTTGTTTTTTGAGTTTTCAATGTATTTGTCATTTGCCATTGTTTTGGCTTTCCTTACAACATTTTTGAGGATCCTCTTGTAATTCTTCAGGTACAAATGAAATTCATGAGGCATGTTCTGTGTCTTTGCTATATCGTTTAATCTTCTTTTCTCTGCACAAGATATTCTAATACCTGTTGTAATCCATTTGTTCTTTTTGAAGTTAGGTTGACATTTTTGCTTTTTTAATGGAAATGCAGCTTCAAAGTATGACATGAAGATTTCCATGAAATTTTCAAACTTTTTGTTAGTATTTTCACAAGTATACACTTCATACCAAGTTTCTTCACTTAGTCTCTGTACAAATAGGTTTATTTGTTTGTTAGTGAATTTCCTTGCTTCTTTTACAAGTTCCTCTTTCTCAGTTGTTTCACTTGGGGTGTGCAAAGCAATAAACTGTGCATAGTGATCACTGAAGCCAGTATTAAGATTTCCGGCACAGAAATTGTGATTTACATTTGTGTTGATTAATATCTGATCAATTGTTGAGCTCGTTGTTGGTGTAACTCTTGTAGGAGAGTCTATGGTGGCTTTTATGTTATATGTTTCCAGTAGGGTCATCAAGCTTTGCTGGTCTTTTGAGATTTCTTGAAAATCAATATTAAAATCTCCACATATGATCACTGTTTTGTTGAAGTTTTTTATAGTATTTAAAGCTGCTTCTATTTGGTGACAAATCATTTAAGTTCCCATCAGGGCTCCTATATACACAGATGATTATTAATTTTAATGCAGAGAGTTCAACTGCGGATATTTCAAAAATTTTCTCTTCAGCTAACAGTTCAATGGGTTTTATGTTACAATAATCAATGCCACTTTTAACAAATATACATGACCCTCCATGACTGGATGTAATTCTAGAAAATGATGAAGAAAGATTGAAGTCTGCAAGTTTTGTGACTGACATTGCACCTTTAGGCAGCCTAACATAACATGGCGGCAAGTAGTATGGTTACAAGTGAGTTAGCTCCCAAGAAAAGTAGAATTTTGATTAGTATAAAGTGCATAAAGTGTAGTAAAGTCGTGAAAAACGGAATTCTGTGTGATGAGTGCGACGGTTGGTTACATTTTCGATGTGCAAAGTTAGAAGAAGACAATCTTCCAGACGAAAACAGCGAATGGCGATGCAATGTCTGTCTGAAGAGTAAGGACAATATGGCGCCGATGGAGGAAGATAAACATGAGGTAAACGCTGACTATAGTACTTTACAAGCTATCTTATCAGTGGTAATTGAAGAGAACCTAGCTCTGGCCAAAGAAAACGAACAACTGAAGAAGGAATACGCAGCAATTAACCAGGAACTCATTAAACAAATTTCCCAAGAAGAGGTTAGTGTCGTGTACACAGAACCAAGCAATCAATGTAGGCCATTAGATCGCCTACAAAGACAATGGCAGGCTGTTCCCGTCACAAAATGCGGTAGAGTCTGTGTAAACTTTCCGCCCTTGGAAAACAGATTTAGTGTTTTTGCTACAGAAAAAAACATTAAAGTAGACTCACAAGTCAATGTGCTTAACACAAGTAAGGTTAATGAAAGTGAAGTGAGTAATAGGTGTAGCAACAATATTACATCAACTGTCAATAGAAGTGAAGTGAATAATGGGCGCAGTAAAAATATTACGTTAACTGTCAATAGACGTAATGAAACTGTCAATAGAAGTGAAGTGAATAATGGGTGCAGTAAAAATATTACGTCAACTGTCAGTAGAAGTAATGAAACTGAAAACCACAAGAAAGCAAGCCGCAATTGCAGACCTAGCCCTGTGAAAATACATTTATATGCAGACAGTCAAGGAAGGAAATTAAGGGATATAGTTGAGAACAATTCAAGCCACCATATCTCAGCCACAATAAAATCTAGTGCAAAATTTAAAGATGTAGCAGGTTCTTCACCAGCAGAAGCCATGGAACTGGCAGTTTTTCTGGCTGGATCAAATGACGTAGCAAGAAATGAAGGAAAAGACTTCTTGTCCTCATTAAAGAAGAAACTGCAGGAACTACAAAATACAAAAATCCTAATCTTTTCAATACCATTTCGGCATGATCTTCCATCCTGGTCGTGTGTGAATGTTGAAGTGACAAGAGTAAATGAAGAAATGAAGAAAATTTGTAAATACTTTAAAAATGTCTGTTTTGTAAACATAACTAACTTATGTACAAGATTTCACACTGTTCATGGTCTCCATCTGAATCAACTCGGAAAGAGGTATGTGAGTAATGAAATCATAAAACTAGCCAATGAGTTAGGCATAACAAAAATCGAGAGCTCTAAGTCAATACCACTTAGATTTAAGGAAAACTCTTTTTTAGAGGTAGCAGAGAAGGGCTGAGACCAACAGCTTTGCCCAGATTCACACTGGATGACCAGATTAAAGATAAGAATAATATAATAAATGTCAGTAACACTAGAGAGAAATATAGCAGTAATGATGAATGCCCCATTAACAAAAACCACTCACCAACTTTGTCTTTCAAGATAGGTTATCTCAATATTGAAAGTATAAGTGGAAAACACATAATTTTAAACGACTTTGTAAATGAGAACTTATTTGATGCATTATGCTTAAGTGAGCACTGGTGTAAAGGAAATGAAATATCTTTTCATGTACTAGATGATTTCCACTTAGCAAACAGTTTTAGCAGAGAGCAACATATTCATGGGGGTGTATCAATTTACATTAAGAAGGGATTAATAAATTGTAGTAATGAACTAGATCTAGGATTTTTGTGCAGTGAGATACACTTTGAAACCACAGGCATATATCTGGATAATTTAAAAATTGTTATTGTATCTCTTTATAGATCACCAGATGGAAGTCCATTAATATTTTTAGAAAAACTTGAGACTTTACTAAATTTCTTTCTTAGTCCTCAGTGGAAGAAATATAGTATTGTGATTGGTGGTGACATCAATGCCGCATTTGATGTAAACAAAGATGTGCACACTGTAAATGAATTTAAAAACCTGTTACGACAATTCAACTTCCTTTTTACGAACTGCAAACCCACAAGACAGTCCGCTTGTCTCGACAACATACTTACAAATGTCAATAGAGAGTTACTGTCTTCAGATGTAGCTGTCTTCGATTTCTCGGACCATGACTCAGTTTGGATAAAAATAGGTACAGATTGGCCTAACATGGAGTATAAGGAGTTTAAAGAGCCTAAAATAGTCATCACAAGACCAATAACGCAAGAAAAATTGTCTAATTTCATGGTCTCACTCAGTAATTATGACTGGTCACATCTGTTTAACAATAATGCTCAGGGCTCTGCCAATACATTGTTTGATAGATTTTTTTCATTATTTCTTAAATATATTAGAGACCAACTGCCCTCAATAGAAATATAAAGTTAGCCCTAAAAGTAACAGTAATAGACATAGGGATAAGAGTCCACGGTATACCACTCAACTAGCCAATATGAAAAGAAGGCTGTTGTTGTATAGAGATTCTTACAGACTTCAGAAAACTGATATGGCTAAACAAAGGTACTCAAGAGCACAAAAGGAATATAAGTATGCTTTAAATGAGGCCAAAAAACAACATAACCTAGTCAGCATTGAGTCATCAAAAAATAAATGCAGAAAAGCATGGACTACAATAAATTCAGTGGCCAAAACCAAGCAGAAAGTTGAGGTAGTAATTTCAGCAGACGAATTTAATAACTACTGTACAAAATCTGTTAACCAAATTAGGGAAAGCATTGTGAGGCCACAAGAGACTGTTGCTGATCTCATTAAATACCATAATGTAGACTACACCCTGAAAGATAAATTCCTTTTATCAGAAGTCACACCAGATGTTGTTTTAACACTTGTAAATAACTTTAGACCCTCTGATAGTGAAGATATATATGGTATTTCTTGTAATATGTTAAAAAAATAATTGGCTACATAGTATATCCTCTTACTAAATGTATAAATAGATGTCTAATTGAAGTAGTATTCCCAGAAGTATTAAAATTATCTAGGGTAGTGCCCATTTACAAGAAAGGAGACAAAAATTGCCCATCTAGCTATCGCCCAATATCCCTGACACCTATTTTATCTAAAGTTTTGGAATCCATCATCAACTCCCAGTTGTGTGATTATCTGACATGTAATAACATTATTACTGCGGTACAATTTGGCTTTAGGAAGGGCAAATCCACAGTCCATGCCATTGACTCCCTGATTAAAAAAGTGCTTAATGCTTATGAAGGAAAACATTTTGCTCAGGCTACCTTTTGTGATCTTAGCAAAGCCTTCGATTCTGTGGAGCATATTTCACTCCTCAACAAACTAGTTTATTACGGAATCACAAACAGTGAAGTTGACAACATTTTTGAATCTTTCCTCAGCAACCGTAGACAAATTGTTTGTATTGGTAAACAGAGATCACAGCTAGCTGAAGTTAAGTGCGGTGTGCCACAAGGCTCAGTATTAGGACCTCTGCTATTTATCCTAATGACAAACGATCTAACATCCTACATAAATACCCACTCCATTCTCTATGCAGATGATTCCACTTTTTTCAATATCAGCTCAGACATTGATATGCTCCAAACTGTGGCAAATGACACAATATCACAGGCATCAGTCTGGTTCCGAGCTAATGGGTTCCTGCTTAATGAGAGTAAAACTCAAAAGATTGTATTTAGTTTGAGAGATCCGCCAGCAGAACACTTCAAGAATAGTGTTAAGTTCTTAGGTATTGTTATAGATACTAAACTGACTTGGGAGCCACATATTAAATACATTAGTGCAAGGCTGTCTAGAGTGGTGTATTTGTTAAAGAATTTAATAAACCATGTACCTGCGGCCTATGTAAGATCAGATGTACACTCTCATGGAACCAGAAATAGTAGCAATCTTGACATACCTTACTACAGATTATCCAAGTCATTGAACAGCTACGAAGTGGTGGGCATGAAGATGTTTAATAATTTGCCACTAGAATGGGTAGAAGCTCCATTTGATTTATTTAAAGACAAATTCTTCAGTTGGTTAGCTGCAAATCCATACTACTCACTTCAGGAATTTTACGACTGTAAAATATCATAGTGGTACCGATTTGGAGAGTGCAGCATAATTTCTTTAACTGAATCAGTTATGATGCAATGCTTTCATATTATTTCATTTTAAATATTGTATTTTATGTAAAACCTATGTCACATATTGATCTTTAACCCATGTATATATGCTGTATAACTTGTATATATGTAACTTGACTTTGTCAATTGCCGTAATAGCTAAACGACAATAAAATTTCATTCATTCATTCATTCAGTGTTCAGTTATACACACTACAGAAACGTTTTTTAGCTCATCAGTACATAAAATTTCAACTTCACTTAATTTGTTTAGCAATGATTGGACATTTTGACGAATCAGCATGAAATTAAAGAGTTTGTTAGGCTTTGGCATATTGTTAGACTTTGGCATATTTAATTGATCACTTACCTTTACCTTGTCAATAAAAAATCATTCAGGTGTGCTGGAAGAACTGCTTTTCTTTTCCCGATTGAACCTATTCTTCTGTTATCATCTGCAGCAGAATTTTCTTCTGTGTCTGGCTCCCCTTGTAGTTGTTCAGCTGCTGCACCTACTGTTGATAATATTGCTGCTGGTGTTAGAGCTGGGTCTGCAATTGGTAGAGCTGTTACTGCATTCATTGTGCCTGAATATTGGAGGCACCTAGTTCCTTCTTTTGTTGTTGATGTTGGTGAGTGAGGTCTTGCTGGCGTTGTTTCCTTCGAATATTTGGGGGGCCAATCCAGGATGATTTTGCTTTTGAGTGTTTGATGCCTCTTGGTGATAATTTCTTCAATTTTTCCGACGAGCAGTTTTTTCCCCATGTTGTTAACGTGCAATCCATGTAATGTGTGGAATCTGCGCCCAATATTATTAACATTTACGAGTTCTACATTTCTGAAATGTTTGCAAAGTAATGAAATTTGTTGGTTGGCATTGATTATTTCTTTATTTGCGCATGACCAAGACGGTAAGTCATGCCGATGTGCAATGTTCAGCACTAAAACATTTGTGTGTGTCAACTGTCCTAAGCACCTTTTTAGTTATTGTTTTGCTTTGTGGGTTTCGTTTTTATATACGTCATTTGACCCACCAATTAGCACAACAAAGTCTCCAGAGGATAAGTCAGCAACGTCTGTGGATCGTATATGATTGCAAACTTCCGACATAGAAGCACCAGGCTTTATGTAAGCGATTGTTTGTAAACTGGACTGACCGTTCAGAAGGCGAGCAAATCCACGACCATGACTGTCTGCCATCAAAACTACTTTTCTTCATTTAGGTTTCTCTGCCTGTTTAGAAGGTCCACCGTTGTTATGGCCAAACGATTTAGTATCAGCGCTGGACAAATACTTGATATTTGGGTCACACAAGTGTTCAGGTCTTTCCGTTTCATTTCCATTCATAACAGTAGTTGAGTTGTTAGGCATTCTTTTGGATGTATCACTCCGCGTATTTGTAGTTTCATATTCAGCTCGGAAGTTAGTTTTATCACGTGCACAACGTTTCTTACCTTGCACGGTTGATTGCACACTGAACCTGCTTGTAAACGCGATATTAGGGTCATACAATAACCTTTGTTGAGAATGAGGCACTTTGTTTTTCACTTTGCCCGGAATTTCGTGGTTACTGTGAGGCAAGTTTGATGTAGGTTCACACTTTCTGGATGTAAGTTTTTTTAGTTCGCTCATCAGAGTATTAATGGTTAGTTGCAGACTACTTAAACAATCATTTAACTTTCTGATTTCATCACTACAATTCGTGCACACGCTGTTTTTATCGGTGTAATTTTCACTTTTTTCCGCATAAATACTATGCATATCAACACTAGCCGCCATCTTGATTTCCTTTCAACTGCCAGAATGAAAGAGGAGGGTGTAATGGATGTATGTTTGTTCAGGTCACTATAACATTAAATTTTCATATTTTCATGTAAGATGCTCATTGAATAGATTCATATACAGATGAAGAATAATGATTAGTAATGAAAGTGCTTTACATTTTGTTTTTGAGATTATGTGTTATGGTTTATTGTATTAACAGGTAGGAGAGACATTGGTAATGGATTTGTGAATTACTCTGCTGCACTTTGAGATAAGTACTGTTATGTAGAAGAGAAATTAGAACTTAACAATTGAAGAAGTCACTTAGCAACTCAAAACTATACCTGACTTTGTAATGGATAGCAGGCTTAGAGGAATTGTGCATTAGTATGACCCACACACAATCTCATATAAATTAGTTGTGCTACTACTTTAATACTAGTCTAATGTTTACTGTATATCCATTACACCCTCCTCTTGCATTCTGGCAGTTGAAAATTTCCCTTGTTATTTAACTGTCGTAAAAACGAAACTCATCAAATCAACTATCATCAATTCATCAATCCTTGCCCTAGTTTTGTGTTTTCTCAATGGCCCAGCAGATGACTCTGCAGCAGCTCCCATCTGAAGAATGAGAATGTTTGCTTAGGATGCCTGTGGGCCAGATCTAACAGCTCACATATGTGCACTCTACAGATGACACAAGCCAGACCATCCACTGTCCCCTTAAGAAATGTTGCTTGTTGTATTGCCGACATATTCCACAGTCCATGTCTGTTTCTTGGAACACTTTAGGAAATGACCCAAACCACTGCACTTAATTTTGACTTCATTGCTTGTAATCACTAGCGTGTAAGTTGCTGATTTAACTTTAAGACCGTGACAGTAACACAACATTGTCACTCATCCTGTGAGTGCCTAGTAACAACAGTATGAGCTGTTTACAAGAATACAGCTAGGGAAAACAACGTTATGAGTGTTTTGTCTTTATTGGTGATTATTATCTGGTTTATGGTGTGGCTGTTAAGGGAGTTGAAGAGGGATAGAAAGGGAAATACCACTGTTCAGGTAGTTTAGGAGAAGGTGGGATAGCTCTTTGAGGTGAAGTCTGGCATGTTGTTGCTGTTTGAAGTTGCCTTGGCGGATGTCTGAAGAATATTACTAATTACCAAGCTTACCACAACTACATTTACTTTTCTTTAACAACATAGGAAAAAATAGATACCTATTTACCATAAAGATGACACTTTAAGTTGCAGAAATGAACAATTAAAAGATACTTATACATAAGATTTGACGCACAGTCTTTGTCAGAAAAAGGAAGAGAAACACACACCATTCATTCACACAAGCAAGCACACCTCACACACACATGATCGTTGACTCGTGCAGTCTGGACCAGACCCCTGACCTGGGGTTCTGGGTGACTTTTCTGAATTCTGCTCCTTTTCCTAAACCTCATCTGTCCTTTCCTTTTACCCCTCTTCCTTCCTCTTCATTCCTTTTGCCAGAAAAAAGAGCCACTGGTTCTGAAACCTTGTAAACTTTATTAACTTCCATATGTGTGTTTCTCAGCCATCACTTGGTGGGTAGATCCTTTATCTATCCAATTACATAATACATAATTATCAATATTTCATAAAAATAGGGTTTACTTATTATGATGTTACAGAAATTCAGAGAGAGAGAGAGAGAGTTGGAGGAGTGGTCAAGCAAGCACTGTTTCAAGTTTACCTTAAATTAATTTAATGTCAGTATACATTTTAAGTAAGAAGACATATGGTTACATAACACAGATCCAGTGTAGTTTTCTCCTCTTTGGCATACATTTCAACAGACTGTGTTTACATGAAGGTTTAACTTCTGCCTAGTTTCATATGCATGTAAATCCTAGTGTGGCACCGATGAAGTCGACACCATCATCGATATGCATTTGTCTTTGGACTCTGAGCATCGTCTTTGGACTCTGAGCATTGTCTTTGGGCTGTCCCACCATGTTCAGTTCTTTGTGAGCCTTGCAATGTGTTTAGGTGAATAAATGAACTACTGCTAAATGGGTGTTGTTTGGTGTAACCAACCCGAACTTCTCCCTCACTGGTGACCCCAAGTTGTAATGTCTTCTGTTTTCGCCGTTTTACTGTGTCCGTGACCTCTGTGACGGTTATTTTCGTGTGTATTACATCGACACAGCATTCAAACAATGACTTTGGCCCAGTGCCTGATGCCGGATTTTGTGATCGACATGCATAGTGTTGTGAGCGATGTACACCCACCAGGACTGCAACACGATGCCTCTCACTTGATGATTCCACCGATTTCGCCAGACGTTTTCAAGCCTGCAACAATAAGTGAGGTTAAGAGTGTGCATGAGTCCAGCTATCGAACGCCTTCGTTCACGCCACATGTGCCTTCCCTCATCGACTCTGCAATTACCTCTTACGGATCTCCAGTGCAGTGCTGGACCAATGCCGATTTCTGCAAATGCTTCGTCGGACAACCTACTACCACCAGGACAACGATTTGCCACGCAGAAATCCGTGCAGTACCACGTGAATAGCAGCCACGTGACTGGAACTGCTTTGTCCAGAGGTCAACCTCTTCAGCATCCAAGCACGCCCGCACCTGCCTCGGTTCAGCATCAGCACATGCCTTCCTACTTTGATACCTCGTCCTGCAACAGGAACAATTACTTGTTATCTGTGCCTGACCCCCCACCTCCATCTCACTGCTACACCTCAGTGTTTTGTGCCACAACATTCACCTTATCCGCACACCGTTTTCAGGGGAGTGACTATGAACATTGAACGTTCACACACCTTGTCCCATGTTCGACATCATTTCCCACACTGTGCTTCTGGACAGCCTGCACCTCCACAGCCTCCCTGCAACACAGGTGGCTCCGGCTCTGGTCATACGTCGAGCTTTCCATGGACTAACACGCGTTCTCAAACTTTGAACTTTTTCTCATCTGTCGCCCCCTCGCCGGCTCCAGCTGAGCTTCTGCTACCGTCCTAGGCCCACCACAGTGCCTCATCCACTTCGGTCTTCCACAACGCGTCAGTCCGAACACAGCCGCAACGTGTTGAGCTTCCGCAACCGCAATCGACACATTACGGCGTCTCACTCGCATCAGCCTTCCGCGTCACTACGGATTGCGCTCAACTGCACTGTGTCACTTTCACGCTACCACCCGAACAGCCATTGTTGCCACATCCCCTGGAGGCACACTCTCCTGGAATACTACAGCAACAACAGCTCGATTCAGGCAGTGCCGCGATGAACTCAACTCAATCTGTTCTTCCGAACATTCTACAATGCCTACCGATGCTGCCACTGTTTAATCCCGACAGAGTTACAATCTGGTTCAAAATTGTGGATGAAGTGTTCAACCATTACAAACTTAACGAGTCAACCAGGTTTCTGTGCCTCATCACCCACCTCCACGACCAGGAGGACTTGATTGCTGACCTGGTCGACGCCCCAGCTCATCTACCCAGTACACTCTAGCCAAACAGACGTCGGCTTGCACCCTCAACTGAGGCAGCAATACGGCAAGTGCTCCACATCGAGAAACTAGGCAACGACAAACCTTCCCAGCTCTGGAGACGGCTATGTGCCCTGGTCAGCGCCGATCTATTCTCTGACACAGCTCTCCTCGCCATCTGGTCAGATAAACTATCTCGTCACATCCACTTTGCTCTGGCTCAAAGGTCTCCTGAGCCTGTCGAGCAAAGAATAACAATTGCTGACAGGCTACACGATGCATCACTGCTCTATTTCGCCAGCCATTGCCTACCTGACAAGTCTCAGGTTCAGGCGCATCACCCTGCGGCCGGACGCGGCCGGGGCCGTACTGTGCTGACCATTCCGCTCGCTCCGGGAAGCAGTAAACAAGCAACTGGGACGTCACCAGCTCTGCCCAGTCACGCCCCCTCCTGCAACCAAACCTGCTGCGGCCACCGAATCTCGGCCACTGCCACTGGCAACGAACTTTCTGCAGGAAATGCAACGGCGCTACCTGTACTGTTACTTCCACACATGGTTTGGTGAGGCGGCACGGAACTGCAGACCACCCTGCTACTTCCCAAACGCCAATCGCAGATAGGACCGGGTGCTGCCTCCTGCGCACAACATGACAGGCACCCCCCAGTGCTCCATTCTGTCCGGGAACGACCGGATAATTGTGGACGACTTTACATTAAAGACATTTCGTCGGGATACCTTTTCCTAGTGGACACAGGCGCCGATGTTTCGCTCCTGCCTACGTCCTTAGCATCGTCGAACACCCTCCCTCATCATACTTCACTGCAAGCCGTGAATTCAACCAAACTACAATGCTCGGGTTCAACTTCCCACGTCATCTCACCCTCCGCAAACTGCAAACTCGAGTGGACTTCTTTAGTGTGCGAAATTGACGAACCTATACTAGGCATTGACTTCTTGCGACACCACAAATTTTCACTGGACCTAGTGCGAAACACCGTGTTTCATCATCCATCCAAGACTCACTTCCCCTACTTCCCCTGTGCTCCGTCAAGCAAACCCCCCCGTGACACATCGGTCCGGGCTCATCTCATCTGTACATACTCATCTCTGTTGACGATGTTACAAGAAACCACGCACAAGTGCCTTGCCTTCACAAGGAAAACTTCGAGCTCTCCCTCCAGCTCCAGGAAACACAGCTCCAGCTCTCCGATGCAGCAAAGGAATTACATACACTACAGCAAGGACAAAGCAAGGTCAGTAAGTGCGACGAATCTGCTTGCAGTCCCAGAAATCGAGCCTCCATATGTTTACCTCCCACTTTCCCACGCAACTGTGTTGTCAAGACTGCCATAACATGTACTGACAGTGCCGCATGGCCACACCCTCCTAACATGGCAGCATTTGACACTCGGCCGGACACAAGTGCGCATGCATGATGAGTGTCATGTGTTCCCGAACTGACGGCTCCTACCCCGCCCCTCGTGGACAGCACCTCAAACTTACGCAACTTCGGCTCCTGCACGCCGCTGTGCGACCGCCACTGACAACACAAACAGGGCACTCGTGCCAAGCGTTTCGTCCGCGACCGTGCTGCCACAGGCCGCGCCATCGGACAATGTACTCACTAACGGCTCACGAGCTCTACCGAGCTCACCTGACCATGGTGCCACTGCTTCGGGCCGGCGGCCATCTTGTCACGTCGACTCCTGGGACACTTTGCCGCCTCGGCTCCCGTTGGATCCGCCGAGTGGCTCCGAACACCACAACCACGCCTCCCCTGCCCCGCCCCACACACATTGTAAACAAATCGCCTCCCGCGCCGCCGGCAACATTTCCGTCGTCACCAATGACACGGTTCACAAGCGTCGCATCACGCCAGGTCCCCCGGTCTCCAGTAAACCATGACGACTTTGTCCCAAGCGCCTCTCCGACCTTAAAAATCAGATTTATGAACTACTAAGCTCCGGCGTCATTGAACCCTCTGCCAGTAGCTGGTCTACGTTGATACATATGACACCCAAGAAAGACGGGTCCTGGCGCATTTTCGTAGACTACCGTTGACTAAATGCACGAACAATTATGGACACCTACCCCATACCCAACATTGCCGACTTTACCAGTTTCCTCGGAGGTGCGACCTACGTTCTCTGTCATTGATTGCAAATGGGCCTACCACAGGATCCCCATGGCACCTGAAGACATCGAGAAGACAGCAATCACCACCCCAATCAGGTTATTTCAGTTTCGATTCATGCCCTTCAGTCTGAAAAACGCAACCCAGACCTGGCAACGCTTCATCAACGAAGTGCTATTCGACCTAAAATTCTGCTTTGCATATCTTGATGACGTTCTTGTGTTCAGCTCCTCCGTCGAGGACAACATTCGACATGTGCAAACTGCTATGAAAACTCTCGTGGCAGCAGGCATCAAGACCAACCAGGACAAATTGCAGCTACATCAACCCACTGTCACTTTTCTTGGTTTTCGGGTCTCTGCCTATGGCATTTCACCGCCCCCTGGGGAAGTACAAACAATACTAAACCTACCCAGACATTAGTCATTCAAAGAGCTCCGGCACTTTCTGGGTACGGTTAATTGTTATCGTTGACATCTACCTCAGGCTGTGGAGATTCAGGCTCCACTGACAGATGCCTTGGCAGCCACCAACACTTCTGGATCTCGGCCGGTTCCATGGACTCCTGCTGTGACTGACACTTTCACGGCCCTCAAAAATCTTCTTGCCGAGACTTGCACCATTGCACATCCTCATCCCAATGCACAGCTTTTCATCACCACAGATGCAAGCGATACTACCATTGGCGCTGTCCTCAGCCAGACAATCGACGGCCAAACTTCGGCTCTGCCGTTCTTCTCGCGCAAGCTCACCAATGCACAACGGAAGTATTCTGCGTTTGACAGGGAGTTGCTCGCAGTCTACAAAGCGATCAAGCATTTTAAGACTGATGTTGAGGGACGTCCTTTCTATGTGTTAACGGACCACAAACCCCTGGCTGTGGCCATTACAAACCCACCAGCTGACCCGCCTCCTCGCCGCTTCAGATGCATGGACTTCATATCTCAGTTCACCACTGATGTCATACACATAAAGGGTGCTGAGAATATAGTTGCTGATTTCCTTTCACGAGTCGATGCCGTCCATTCGCTGTTAGACCTCTCTGAACTGCCTAACCTCCAACCCGCCGATGAGGAAACACAAAACCTGATTTCAGACTCTACTTCTTCACTACACTTCATCCGCACCACCTTCCCTGGCATTTCTGGTGAGATCTGGTGCAACGACAGTACTGGCACGTTATGCCCTCTCATCCCAACCACGCTCTGTCGAGCTATCTTCAACGCATTGCATAATTTAGCCCACCCCGGTGTTCGTGCGTCCGCCAGCCTCGTAGCAGAGCGCTTTGTGTGGAGAAATGTCAACAATGACTGCCAGCAATGGGTACGCTCCTGCGTCACTTGCCAACGCTGCAAAGTACACAAGCACACTTCACCCCCCCCCCCCCCCCCCCCTCCTTTTTGATCCCTCCAGGGCGTTTCCAGCATATTCATATTGACATTGTCGGCCCTCTCTACCCCTCTAACGGCTTTTGTTATGTTCTCTCGTCTACTGACTGAACAACTCGCTGGGCCAAGGCTGTCCCCCTTCCCAATATGACAGCAGAAACTGTTGCTCGAGCTTTCGTTGAGTCATGGGTATCGCATTTTGGATGTCCAGCTATCATCATGAATGACCAGGGCAGACAATTTGAGGGGGCCCTGTTCAATGGGATTTGTAACATTTGCGGCATCCGGCGCATCCATACTACAGCATATCATCCGCAAAGTAATGGGCTAGTTGAGCGCTGGCACTGCACTCTCAAGGCGGCTCTTCGATGCCACGTCTCTCTATGGATGGAGGCCCTTCCCCTTGTGCTACTCGGCATTCGTACAATCCATAAGGAAGACCTCAAAGGCACGATAACCGAGTTCGTATACGGCCAGAAAATTGTTCTCCCTGGCGAACTTGTGAGCCCTTCCACTTCTCTCCCTCAGTCTGACTTACCTTCCTTCGTTGACCGCATCAGACTCCACTTCATCAACCTCCATATCCTTCTGCCCGTCAGCCATTCCCGCCCTAAGTTTCACGTCCCGAAATCTCTAGACAATTGCGAGTACATCATGCTCCTAGATGACACTATCCGTGCTCCCCTCCAACCTCCATATACTGGCCCGTACCGAGTTCTCCGGCACTCAGCCAACACCTATGACATCCAGATGAAAGATTCATCTGTTAAAGTCTCTCTCAACAGACTTAAGCCTGCTCATGTTCAGCCTTCTTCTGCCCCCCTTCAGGCCACAACCACGCCACTCACTGTCGTGGCTCACAATGCTCCGACCACTCCCTCCACATCGGACTTACACACTCAATCGAGTGACTTCCAGTTCCAATTGTCGAGCTCTCCTCCGACCTCGCCCTCTACTCCGGTCTCACGCACTCCATTGAGTGACCACTTGCTCCCCACGTCGAGCTTACCTACGATCATGCCGTCGCCACCGAGCCCTTTGCCGGTCCCTTCGACCTCTCCACCACTGCCTGCCTCACCCTGTCGAGGTTTCTCGTGGCCCCCCATCTTGAACGTGCCCTCGCTCAAGGTGTTTGTGCCTGTCCCCCTGGACATAATCCACGACATCTCAATAATACTGCCTGATTATACACTGTTTGTCGTGTGTTTCTCTTCATCCAGTGCTCATGAAACAACCTCCACCATTCCCTACCACCTGGTGAAATGTGTTCCCCTCCCGCCCGACGTTGCCCTGGACATGCTTCATGTGTTCGCCACGCCCACCGGAGACATCATTGTCGTTGCTCCGTTCCACCCACAAACTGCTGGCCTACCTGTCACCGCACAACCAGCACACCCAGTACAACGCCCGGCTCGCTTCAACGACTTCCAGGTTCGGTGGCCAAACCTTCCTTCACGAGATCTAGCCACACAGCTCCCTGACGATGCTGTCGAGCTGACCGTGGTCTGCCTCCCGCGGACCACCCCTGCCGACATCTTAGTACCCCCCCCCCCGGCCTCTCAAGAGTACTCCGTACTGTGGAGAGGGGGGGGGGGGGCTATGTGGCGCCGATGAGATCGACACCAGCATCGATATGCGTTCGTCTTTGGACTCTGAGCATCGTCTTTGAACTCTGAGCATTGTCTTTGAGCTGTTCTGCCGTGTTCAGTTCTTTGTGAGCCTTGCATGTGTTTAGGTGAATAAATGAACTACTGCTAAATGGGTGTTGTTTGGTGTAACCAACCCGAACTTCTCCCTCAATAGTAATAATTGAAGATTTTTTTTGAGATGATCCCTTTCGTAAAAATTAGTACCAAAACTTCATCGATATACATGTGTGACAGAGACAGTATTTTCAGACTTTAAGAAGGGCTCTACAGGAAGCCCTGCATTTAGTTTTTTTTAACTGTGGAATTTCTCCAAAAACTTATTCTTTGCATCAATAGTGAATGTATACTGCCATGTTACATTGTCACTGCCAATGAGCATCTTGTATTTGAGTGAAAATCGTAACAGCATACATACATGTTTTTAGATTTTTATTTGGATTGTTAAGGTGCATAGCACACTTTAAATCCTCCTGAATATGTATGCCTAAATTTTTCTATTAATCACATTTGACTCATTATTCCATCAATGATGAAAACAGGATGGGCAGTATGGAGATTTTTGAAATGTGAAGGTTAACTGCCACAGTTTTTTTCAGAATTTTTGACAAGTGTGCTGGTCCTGAATGACTGTGCTAAACTATGCATAATCGATGTTGCAGTTTAATGCAGATTTTCTTCACTGTGTGTTTTAATTAGAATGTTAATGTCATCTGTCATGAGTATTGTGGTTTCATCATTTATTTTGTCAGCCAAGTCCCTTAGATTTAAAAGAAATTGTACAGGTCTCAGAACTGACCCTTTTAGGACTCCGGTCTCAGAACTGACCCTTTTAGGACTCCATACTTTTTTCCTTGTAAGAACAAGAATTTTTTGTGTTTCACTGTCAATGTATTTTATTTTGTAATCTGCTATTGATTGTTGAACCTAAATAGTGGCAACTATTTATTCACAACTGATACAAAAGAGTTACGTGTTTGCACCTGTTACTATCCTTCAAAGTAGTCACCAGTGTTGTGTAGAACCCGTTGCCAGTGATGTGGAAGGTATAGTATGCTGTTAGCAGAGTCTGTTCTGTTGATGGTGTGAATGGAACAGTCTACTGCCTGTTGAATCTCTGGAACAGTTCTGAAGCAAATGCCACAAACTGGTTCCTTTATCTTCGGAATCAAATCAAAGTCACAAGGACTTAAGTATGGGGAGTATGGTGGATGGTACAGTACTTCCCCCGACAATCAACCGAACAGAGCAACCACAGTTTGCACTGTATGCGCCCACATAGTGTCTTGCAAAATGATGGGTGGGTTGCGCAGAAAGTGTCATCGCTTCTTTCACAATGCTGGTCGCAGGTGATGCTCCAAAAATGAACAGTAATACTGTGCATTGATGGTCTGCCATGGAGGAACGTAATGCATTAGCATAACACCATCATGGTCGTACATGAGAATCACCATAACTTTCACCATACTGGGGCTCAAATGCACTTCCAACTTTTGCGGCAACCCAAAATGACACCATTCTTTGGATTGGTGTTTCAGATTTGGCTCATACGATGTGGCCCATGTTTCATCCAGTGTTACAGTACAGCGTAAGAAAGCCTCCTCTTCACGCTCATAGCGCTCCAAGTGCATCTGAGCAGCATCGTAATGCATCCATTTCTGCATTTCCATCAAGTCATGCGGAACCCATCGTAATGCAATTTTTAGCATGCCTAAGCGTTCCTTCAGGATGCAAAGCACAGCCGTATGTGCTAATGCGGTTTCATGGGCCGGCTCATGAATCATATGGTGTCGATCACTGTCCACTAGCATGGCAACAGCTTGCACTTCTTCTTCAGAGATGCTAGGACAACCTGCCCAATGCATGTCTGCCACAGTCTGCTGACCTTCATTGATATCTTTTACCCAATTTTCCACTGTTCTGTACGGCACTGTCGATTCCCCGCACGTCTCTTAAAGACCTTGATGACACTGTCATGCTGTACGACCTCTGGCACATTCAATTTTGATCCAACTCCATTGTTCCTGTTTCAAAAACGTATTGACACTGTTACATTAGATTGCTCGCTCACAAGTGACTGGGTTTCCCTCGATTGTGTGGATGCTGGTGATGGGCGAGTCCATTTGCTCAGAGGTCAGGTAGGTGCTATCAGCGACAATAGTAGATTCGATTGCATAGTGTCTCCACAGCAGTGTTCCCACTATTTAAGTTCCATCCTACATATAATTGAATCCACCTTTTAAACTGGCCTCTAATTCCACAATTACTTAACTTATGCATGAGAATGTAATTATCACTAACATCAAAGACTTTACTAAGATCAAGAAATATTCCAGATACATGATGTTTATAGTATTTCATTTAAAAAGGCTTTATATTCCAGCTCTGAAACCATGTTGTGAGTCATTTATCAGCACTTCTTTATTTAAGAAGGCATTTGATCTCCTAAGGAACATTTTTCATAATTTTGCTGAAGCCTGATAAAACTGAAACTGACCTATAGTTAGCACTTTCACCTTTTGCACCCTTCTTATGCAGAGGTGTCACTTTTGCAGTTTTTGTCTATTTGAAATACATCACCCTCAAATTTACTATGGCTGCTAGTGTTTCTACAGTAAATGTTGCATTAGACTTGGTGATAGCATCTGCTATCTCATTAGCACTCACTGGATATTTATTAGGTAATCCAGGTATTGCTGAGTACAGGAATAACATACTTGTAATAACTTTTTGATCTCATTGTACTCTCTTATTGTCTGGCTGCTTGTCATGATGTGTTTATCAACTGATGTGCTATGGTATGTTTGAGACATAATGGTTGTTGAAAGCAGTAGCCACTTACTTGGTGTTAGTTAGTTTATTGTGTCTCTTGTACCTGAATCAAATGATTTGGTTACATATATGTTATGAGACAAATGAACCACAATTCACTATTCATAATTGGCTCTATATTACTGTGAAAACAGACATTGCACTCATTTCTCTTTTTATGATTTGCCAGGTTGCCATAGTTTTATTCTTGTAATTACATATTAGTTTGTCACTTTCTAATTTTTTGATTGTTTCTGAAATAACTTGGTTTAGTATGTGTCTGCATCTTTTGAAGTAGGTAATAAAATCAGGGCTAGTAATTTTCTTGGAGTCCTCATACTATCTCCTCTTATTTTGAGATGATAATTATACCTTTTGTGATGCATATGTTTTGTTAAATAGAACTAAATGTAATTGTTTTCTTGTGGAAAGCTACTTCAAAAAATGAATAAATAAATAAATAAAAATAATGAGTAAATGTAGCCACAAACTTATTACATTTTTCATTGGCACAGTTACAGCTGTATGCACAACTCCAGTTTTCACACTTCGTGGGGAAAACAATACTATTCTATACTTTTAGTAGTGAAATTCTTTATGGTGTGCCTTATTCCATGGAGTTGTGGATTTCCTCCAACATCCATCATAAGAATGTGAGTGTAGCGATCGCTAAAACCTATGTTTAGCAGTTGTGTGTAAGAGGCATTTTTACATCTGTTTATCAAAATCTGGCCAATGATAGATGCAGAAGTCACTATTTCACAAGTTGGTTGAGTTACAGCTGAGCTTATACTTGATGATAATAGTAAATTTATATTGTCTTTGAATTTATTGGATTTTGATAAATCCGTGTTGAAAACATCACATATAAGTAAATTTTCCTTGGAAGATTTAATTTCTTCCAAACGTTCCTCCATTTTTGTTTCAATCTATTGACCTGAACACACAAATAATAATTGTATTTTGCCTTGGTAATTATACTATAGTGAATTCTATACCTGTTCACTGGACAGATTATGATATTTAGTTACACTGTTGAATTCAGTATTTTCTTTAACATATACACAGAAGCCCCTATGACTTGATATTTCCCTACAAAACATGATTGCAAGTTGTAACAAGCTCTAACATATCTTGTTTAAGACAGTGTTTGGTAAAGCATATGGCAGTAGTATAATTCAGGTCATTTAACATTATTTCTGTTTCATTAGGTTTGTTGGGCAGTGATAGAACATTCACATGGAGAAATTTAAAATTAGATAGAGGTAATATATTATTTCTTGTTTGACCATATACATCACCTTTTGCACTAGCATATCTAGTAGAGAAAAATCCTGTTTTTCTTCCAGCAGTGGGACTCTTGGTGTTTTTGGCTTTTGGCTTGTTGGTTCACTGGATGTAGGATTATGCCTTTCTTTTGTTGAGATGTTCCCAATTTCCAGTTTATTACTGTCATTTTTACGAATCTGTCCACTAATGTCCACCTCCATAGCGTAGTGGTTAGTGTAGATGGCTGCCATGTGGAGGACGTGCGTCCATTTCCCGGTACTGCGAAGGATTTTGCCTTGGTGAGGAGACTGTTACAGTGTGCAGTCAGTCTCGTGGTGCCAATTGAGGAGCTACTTGACTGAATAGTAGTGGCTCCACAGTCTGGAAATTCTGCAGAACACTGTTCATATCGGAAAGCCATGATCAAGCTGAAGTTCGGCGCTACGTACTCTAGACTCAAGGTCAATGAAGTGCAGAGATTTTTATGCGACCCAAAATAGCTGCTAGGTATCCACTTATCTATCATCTTCAGCACTGTATATCTCAAGTTCACTTATGATGAAGCCTGTGACAAACTTCTCTGATGCTCGATGGAAGGTTATGGGTTCTGCCATTCTGACAGAAACATGGTTATGGTAACACTTGAATGTGCTGGACTGGGAATACAAAATGTGTACTTGCTTGTGTTATCATCTGAATTTCGAGAGGATTTGGCCACCCTTGCTCTTCAACCCCCATGGCACAGTTCTCAGCCAAAAGGCCGAAAAATGGAAGACCTTCAAAACTTACCGTCTCCTTAAGAGTTTGGAGCCGTTGAGCTATTTTGGAAGTAACCCTCTAGCATGTAATTATGGGAGTAAAAATGTACCCTTTCAATGCTGTTGTCTACCTATTATTGATATATCCTGCCAATAATGGGTTAGTATAAGTAATTACATCTTTGGAACTGCAGGTATCCTTACACCAGTAATTTCTTTATTATCTGACTGTCTCATTTTCCTCCATCAGATTCTCTTGATCCTCTTGTTTGAAGCAAGACATTTACTTGTTTTTTCAGCAGATACTGTACAATCCTCAGTTGCCATGAGTTGTTCAAACAATCAACAATGAAGGCATAGTTGATAGTCACCTGTTGATAATGAACCCTGTTTTGATCAAGTAAATGGTTAGGCAAGGGATTGATAGTATTTTTCAACTGATCCCCTACTGAAATGGTGCTGATGTGAACCACATTAAGTATGAATTTCCAAGGGTACCCCAAGTGACTGATTTTCTGCTGGATTTTGGGTGATTCTGCTAACCTGGTAACAGGCCCATTTGGCAGGGGAACATGTTCTTAATGAAGCCAGCGATTTTGGGCATGTGGGGAGGAACTGTTTCCAGAATCCCAGCTGAAAATGACAGTACTAATCCACAGATATATTTCCAATTATTATTTTCCTATTAAACCTAAATTCAATCAATCTTACTATTTGTTGCATTGTATAGTTATGCCATTTGTTCCTTAGTCTCTATATTCTCTTCATACACACCTGTGTTTCCACAAAATTTTGTGGTACATTTATATTCCTTAACCAAGCAGTAGAGTGTTCCCTATCAGTCATGTTCTGGTGTTTCAACATTGTATTCCTGATCAATTATTAAATCCTCATTCTTCTGAAATGCATTGTACCTTCATTATTGAGACAAAACATAGACAACATCTGGGCACTGCAGTAGCTTGCACAATGCATTTCTGTCATGCTGCTGCACCTCGCCATGCACCTCACTTCCTGCAGTGTTACGACTGGAACTCTGCAGAGCAGGCTTAGAGGAATTGTGCATTAGTATGACCCACACACAATCTTATATAAATTAGTTGTGCTACTACTATAATACTAGTCTAATGTTTACTGTATACCCATTGTACCTTCCTCTTTCATTCTAGCAGTTGAAAATTTCCCTTGTTATTTAACCGTCGTAAAGAGGAAACACAACAAATCAACTATCATCAATTCATCAATCCTTGCCTCAGTTTCGTATTTTCTCAATGGCCCAGCAGCCCCCATCTGAAGAATGAGAATGTTTGCTTAGTTGTTAATAGTGGGAAAACTGTATGTATCAGCTTCCAGTCAAAAAACTATCCAAGTAAAGTTAAATAACGATAAAATTGAAAATATAAATGCAACAAAATTTTTGGATCTATGGGTCCAACAAAATTTAAAATGGGACACACATATAAACAACTTATCAAAGAAACTCTCATCATTGTGCTATGGACTAAGAATACTAAATTCTACAACAAGTAAATCCACACTAATGCAAGCATACCATGCGCAGTTCCACTCATTGCTCCACTATGGAATCATCTTTTGGGGAAATTCAACTCATAGCACAAATATATTTAAACTACAAAAAAGAGCACTGAGGATAATCTGTGGCCTCAAAAAGCTGGAATCCTGTAAATGTCAATTTATAAAACTTAATGTTCTAAGCATCGCATCCCTATTCATTCAAGAAACAATCCTATTCACCAGGGAATACCTCTCAAGAACAGGCAAATTAATCCGAAACAATGATATACATGCTCATTATACCAGAGGGCAATCTAATATCCATCAAATTTTTTCAAGGACATCATCATACCAAAAATATATAACTCATCTGGGTGTCGTATTACACAATAAAATTCCAGAACAAATAAAAACTGCTCCAGATCCAATATTTAAAAATAAACTAAAGGCATTTCTGACAAAGCACTGTTTCTATTCAGTACAAGAATTCCTAGAAATGAAAAATTATAAAGTTCCTTTGTAAAATACTGTGATTAGAGTAAAACATTCTGTAGGCAAAATAATAACCTAATTTCTACTATACAAAACTATGTTTCAGTTTCACTTCCCAAAATTTTTCAACTCGCTTTTGAATGTACAAGTACACATTCTATTAGTATTAAAAGTTAATTGTCTATGAAATCTCAATGTTAATTTCATGTTTAATGTAGTTTTTAAATGACATTGTCCTTCTGTTGTGTTTCCAGTTGACATTTTCACTATTCTGTAATCTCAGTGATTATTTGTGTAAATTTGAAGTAGCACTACATTGCCTACATGTTTCTTAGTTCCCCATGTAAATTGTTTGTATTCTCTGTATGTGAAGTTACTATATTCATCAACGAACAATTTTGTGTACATTTTTTTAAATGGCAGTCCATTGCCTATTTTTTTTCTCCAAACTACATATTTGTTAAGAAAAATGACTTGTCCTATATCATGTGTACTTTGTACAATATGTGATCCACAGGATAAATAAATAAATAAATAAATAAATGCCTGTGGGCCAGACCAAACAGCTCACATATGTGCACTCTACAGATGAAACAAGCCAGACCATCCACTGCCCCCTTAAGAAGTGCTGCTTGCTGTGCTGCCCATGTATTCCATGGTCTATGTCTGTTTCTTGGAAGGCTTTAGGAAATGACACAAACCACTACACTTAATTTTGACTTCATTGCTTATAATCACTACTGTGAAAGTTGCTGTTTTAGCTTTAAGCCCTTGACAGTAACACAACATTGTCACTCATCCTGTGAGTGACTACTAACAACAGTATGCGTTGTTTGCAAGAATACAAATAGGGAAAACAATATTGTTTATGAGTGTTTTGTCTTTATTTGTGATTATTATCTGATTTTGAAACTATGGCAATATGTTTCTACTGTGCATTTAAGGCATACCAAATTTGATGCTGAATTAAATGCAAATTTGCATTATTTTTTCCTGTGAGACTCTGCTTCTCTGGAACACTTCTCCATTGCTATTGACAATATCATCCAACTGCAAACTTACCTTGTGAAAATAAGTTGAACTCTGACCTTACACAATCACAGAATCATTATTGGCCCACGTTGGCGCACACACATTTAGATACTCAGCATGTAAGACACACTACTGACTCCCCATGTCCCTCCCCCGCTGCCTGGTGCAGGCTGGTTAGAATGTCACTCAGACTGTAATGAACTTTGAGGGCACATAACAGTTACTCATGCTGTATGTGGTTTGGTGAGCACTTAGTTGGTGAGCTTCACTCACCTAAGGCAGCAAAAGTCACTTCACATCTCAACAGAATAACCGAGCGAGGTGGCGCAGTGGCTAGCACACTGGACTCGCATTCGGGAGGACGACGGTTCAATCCCGCATCCGGCCATCCTGATTTAGGTTTTCAGTGATTTCCCTAAATCGCTGCAGGCAAATGCCGGGATGGTTCCTTTGAAAGGGCATGGCCGACTTCCTTCCCCGTCCTTCCCTAATCCGATGAGACCGATGACCTCACTGTCTGGTCTCCTTCCCCAAACAACCAACCAACCAACAGAATATGCAATAAAGTGTAGCCTGTTCCAATAGGAGTACCTACCCTTACATAAGAAATTTTCAGTTTATCCATTTACCAAATGTATATCTGAATACAAAACAAGTTACCACTACAATTCTTGTACATCCATCACCTTAATGGCTATTGATAAACTATTACAGAAACACACTGAACATTTGTGACTCACTTGTACCTGTACATCAAAAACTGCTTTGCATCACCTCGGTTATGAGAGTTCTGGAACCTGTACAGAAAATTGGAGTAGAGATCAACATAAACATCATTTCTGCACTTTTTATTGCTGTCGAAAACCACACATTGCATGTTGTACCATCACACAGTGAGACCTTCAGAGGTGGTGGTCCAGATTGATGTACACACCGGTACTTCTAATACCCAGTAGCACTCCGTCTTGCATTGATGCATGCCTGTATTCATCATGGCATACTATCCATAAATTCATTGAGGCACTGTTGGTCCATATCATCCCACTCGTCAACGGTGATACAGTGTAGACCTCAGACTAGTTGGTGGGTCATGTCTTCCATAAACAGCCCTTTTCAGTCTATCCCAGGTATGTTCAATAGGGTTCATGTCTGGAGAACATGCTGGCCGCTCTAGTCGAGCACAGTTGTTATCCTGAAGGAAGTCATTCACAAGATGTGCATGATGGGGGCACGAATTGTCATCCATGAAGATGAATGCCTCGCCAATATGCTGCCGATATGGTTGTGCTATTGGTCACAGGATAGCATTCACATATCATACAGCCATTACAGCACCTTCCATGACCAGCAGTGGTGTATGTTGGCCCCACATAATGCCACCTCAAAACAGCAGGGAACCTCCACCTCGCAGTACTCATTGGACAATGTGTTTAAACTGTTCAGCCTGACTGGGTTGCCTGTTGCCTCCAAACACGTCTCCCACAATTGTCTGGTTGAAGGCATATGTGACACTCATCGGTGAAGATAATGTGATGCCAATCCTGAGTGGTCCATCCATCATGTTGAACCCATCTGTATCGTGCTGCATGGTGTCATTGCTGCAAAGATGGACCTCGCCATGGACGTGGGGAGTGAAGTTGTGCATCATGCAGCCTATTGCACACAGTTTAAGTTGTAACACGACGTCCTGTGGCTGCATGAACAGCACTATTCGACATGGTGGCATTGCTGTCAGGGTTCCCCTGAGACATAATCCATAGTTAGCATTCATTCATTGCAGTAGTAGCCCTTCGGCATCCTGAGCAAGGCATGTCATCGACAGTTTCTGTGTCTCTGTATCTCTTCCATGTCTGAACAACATCACTTAGGTTCACTCTGAGATGCCTGGACACTTTCCTTGTCGAGAGTCCTTCCTGGCACAAAGTAACAATGCAGATGTGATCAAACCATGTGAATGGCATGGTTAACTGCAGACAACATGAGCTGTGTACCTTCTTCCTGGCGGAATGACTGGAACTGATTGGCTGTCAGAGCCCCTCAGTCTAATAGGTGCTCCTCATGCATGGTTGTTCACATCTTTGGGCAGGTTTAGTGACATCTCTGAATAGTTGAAGGGACTGCGGCTGTGATACAATAACCACAGTCAATGTCTATCTTAAGGAGTTTTGGGAACAGGGGTGATACAAAAAATTTTTTGATGTGTGTAGTAACCACTTCTAAGACTATGTCACAAATTCTAGAGGTCAATAACAGAATGTTAAACAATATAAATAAAAGAAGTTATGGTATTGATATTTGTGGCAATCTGTATGAAGGTATTGAGCATGAAGTCAGTGTCACTGCTGGTAAGTCAGTCACCAGTGACTGCTGCTGCATGACGATATCATCAACTCCACAAGGGCCTTCATTGCAGGTAAGTCATAAGGGAACAGTTCTAATGAATGCAACAGTGGACCTTATGATGACATCACATCACATCCATTTTCACTTAATAATCAGATAATAGGTACTTGGAAGGAACAAGGGAAAGCAGCACCCTTGAGGAGAACTCACACCAACAGTTAACACCATGTCAGAATTAACACTGAGGTGTTGTCAACACACTCACTTTGAAGGAAAAGGTTAAGAATAGCCCTGCCAGTTCAAGATTCAAATGTGAAGGGTACAAATATGCCATGATTAATATGATCACACTATGGGAAGTCTATTGCTCAAGTCAGTTTGAAATACAACTTTTTATTATGTACTTAAGTTGCGGTTATCTTATTATTTTGACATTATGTTCTTCTGTATTTTCCATGTTATTCATTTACTATTTTATGTTATTTTGGTGATAATGTATGGCATGTGCACTAGAGTGTAAAGTCATGACAGTCTTCTCTTGAAGTTAACTGAAGTTAAACAATGTAAACTGTGTGTGGCGATCAGTTATGCACCATTTTCTTCTATGTTATAATTATAACATTGTTAGGCCATGTTTAGAAATATTGTCACATAGGAGAAGGTATAATTAGATGAATGACGAACACTAACTTCACTTAACAAAGGTTTATTCAGCACTTACACATATAAGAGCACAGAGCGAACTGCCTCCAGCCAGAACATTCCAGTACAATGATTCTTGACATTTGTGGATACTTCTAGAATGTACTCAAACCGAATGTAGAAATTAAAATTGTACACTCTTGGCAAGTTTTGAACTCACGACCCTCAATGCAACAGTTCAGTAAAATAACCACTACACCACATTGCTACTCATCTTCTTCTCATTCATTGCTTCTTCCTTAAGAGAACAGCGTCTCGGCATTACGTCGTCCTAGTCCGGGAACGAGTCATCAATCCTGCATACCCTGACTCCTGATGACTGATGCCTGCTCTGGCAATGATCTTCTTAGAACTCCTTTTGCCGCTACACTTTTTGTCACCTTTCCGGTTACTGCGTGTCGCTGGAGCTTTTAATTTACCCTGGATGGCAGGAACCTTGAAGGGCTTCATTTGAAGGACGTGGATGATATCTCTGATCTTTCATGGTCTTGAAATCTTCAACTTCATAAGTAACATCAAACAACTGTCTTACAACCTTATAAGGACTGAAGTAGCGCCTGAAGAGTTTCTCAGAGAGACCAACCTTCCGAACAGGAGTGAAGATCCAGACAAGGTCACCAGGCTGGTAGACAAGAGGGTGGTGGCTTGTGTCATACCTTTGGCGATCATTTTCATGAGCCTGCAGCGTGCAGAGTCAAGCTAACTGCAGAGCTTCCTCAGCTCTGGTTAACACCTGGCCGCTGAAGTCCTCATCCACGTCATCAGACTGTAACAGAAATACAGTGCCCATCATCATAGTCGCCTCGTGCCCATGCACCAGGAAAAATGGCATAAATCCTGTGGTGTCTTGTTTGGTGCTGTTGTAGGCAAACGTCATGAAATGTAGCACCTCATCCCAGTTGCTCTGCTCAACATTGATGAACACTGATAGCATGTCAGCCTGGGTCTTATTAAGGTATTCAGTAAGTCCGTTAGTTTGCAGATGGCAGGCAGTCATCATGTGATGAGTAATGTTGCACCAATGGTTTATCTCTGTCACAAGATTCGATTGAGAAACTTTCCCTCGATCCATAAAAAACGACCTTGGGGCACTGTAGTTTAATATAATGTCTTCCACGATTAATTTGGCTGCCTCAGATGCTTCGGCTTTATTCACAGCTTTTGCAATGGCATAGCATGACAGATAATCAGTGCAAACAATAATCCATCTATTGCCACAAGCAGACATTGGAAATCATCCAAGGAGGTCAATCCCTACATGCTGGATAGGCGTTTTGGCTGGTGGAATTGGTATGAGTCAGTCAGGTGGTTTCTGAGGAACTGCCTTTCTCCTCTGGCACTCTCTACAGTGCAACACATGGTGACAGACACTCCTAAATAAACCTGGCCAGAAAAATCTCTTGTGGATTCTATCGTAGGTGCTAATAAATCTGAAATGTCTGTCCTCAGGTGTATCATGGAATTTCTGTAGAACATTTGAGCACATGTGTTTGGGAATCACTGGAAGCCACCTCTTTCCAAGCGGGTCAAATTTCTTCTTGCAAAGTAATCTATTAACTACCTTAAATTGTCCTTTCACATCCTCTGACCAATTTAAGGCAAGCATAATTTGAGATATCTTGGTGTCCTTCTGCTCAGCAGAGAGATCCTGGAGTGCAGTGAGACAAGCATTATCTTCCTCAAAGTCTTGATGGTCTTGCACAGGGTTTCTTGAGAGACAGTCAGCATCTTGGTGTTTTCTTCCACTTTTGTACACTAAGGTAATGTTATACTCTTGAAGACGTAGTACCCATCTGGTGAGTCGTCCTGTTGGGTCCTTGAGACCTGTCAACCAACAAAGTGAATGATAGTCTATAACAATTGTGAATGACGTTCCATAGAGATACTGTCAAAATTTGAACATGGTCCATATCACAGCAAGACATTCTCTTTCTGTAGTTGAGTAGTTTCTCTCAGCTTTTGTACGTGTCCTAGAAGCATAGGCTATAACCTTCTCTTTTCCATCCGAAATTTGCACCAGAACAGCACTGATCCCATACCCACTGGCATCTGTGTGTAGTTTTGTAGGTGCTCTCTCATCATACAGACCAAGTACAGGGTCAGTCATCAGAGCTTTTCACAGCACATCAAAAGAATCTTGTTGAGCACCACCCCATATAAATTTATCATCGGCTTTTAACAACTTTTGGAGTGACCTGGCTTTGATACAAAAGTCTTTGATAAAATGACGGCAATAAGAACATAATCCAAGGAAGCTTCTCAGATCTCTAATACTTTTAGGAATAGGAAATTCCGTTATAGATGTCACCTTTTCTGGGTCTGGATGCACACTTTCGTTTGACACAAGGTGTCCAAGTACTTTGATTTCTTTTGCTCCAAAGAGACACTTTCTTGGATTAAGTTTCAGTCTGCCTTGTTGGAGACACTTAAGAATGGCTCTCAGTCTTTTTACATGTTCATCAAATGTCACCTAAATGACAAAGGCACATCTTTCACTTCAGGTGACTTTGTAGGTGCTCTCTCATCATACAGACCAAGTACAGGGTCAGTCATCAGAGCTTTTCACAGCACATCAAAAGAATCTTGTTGAGCACCACCCCAGATAAATTTAGCATCGGCTTTTAACAACTTTTGGAGTGGCCTGGCTTTGATACAAAAGTCTTTGATAAAATGACGGCAATAAGAACATAATCCGTTCAAAAGTTGCCGGTGCTTTACGCAAACCGAAAGGCATTACTTTAAACTTATACAAGCACTCAGGGGTGATGATTGCAGTTTTCTCACGATCAGCCTCATCTACTTTGATTTGCCAGTGTCCCAAGTACATGTCCATGGCTGAGAAAAACTTAGCCCCCTTCAGACAATCTAGTGTATCGTCAATTTGTGGAAGAGGGTAAACGTCCTTTTTAGTTATCTTATTAAGCTTAATGTAATCAACACAAAAGCAACAACTGCCATTCTTCTTCCTGATGAGGACCTCTGGTGATGACCATGGGCTCTGTGAAGGCTGAATGATGTCATTCTTCATAATTTTCTCTACCTTGTCGCGAACTATTTGACGAGCTCTCTGGCTCATTGGTTGATGGTATCCAGTGCCAATCCAGTGCTTGACTGTCGATTTGTCTAATTTGTTCTTCACATTTGGATTGAAGCATTCAGAGAACTCTTGAAGAATGGCAAGCAGCTTCTCCTGTTGTTCCTTCATGGGGTCTGGTGATAGTCGAGCTTGTCTCATAGTGGTAGTGCTAATTTCACCCACAGACTCGGCATGGGAGGTTTCTATGATGCTCAGCTGTTCTTCAATTAACGGCTCACTGTTTGCTCAGCACATTCATCTTGGAAGGATCTGCAGTTCTCAGTGACAGTTATCTATCCACAATTCACTGAATCCGTTCTTAAACGAGATGACAGAGGCTGGGATGACCAGGTTATTCTTGAGTGGTATGCTTCTCTTACATTCCATTACAAGATCCATGGGTTGATGCATGGCATGACATGTGACATTTACCTTTCTAGTGCTGACTGCAGGAATGATCACTTCATCCAGAACACATAGTTTCCAAACACACGGATGCGCATCTTCCTGTCCACAGTATCTCATCTCATCTAGCATAATCTTTGAGCGACCACAATCTATAATTACCTGAGAAGCTTTCAAAAAGTTCCATCTGAGTATGACGTCATGACTACACTCTTGTAAGGTGATGAATTCTAAGGGCTGTGTATGGCCACTTATACCCACACAAATGGTACATCTTCCTGTAGGTTTTCCATATTTCCCATTAGCCACCTTCAGCAGAGATGTTTTACTATCGACAAATACGGTTTTCTGCAACTGGCAACGGTACTTCACCGAAATGACTGAATATGGTGCTCCAAAGTCCACAAGAGCTTGGGCTGGTCGGCCATCCATGAGGATATCAACATAGTTTCCTATCATTTTTGTGGTGATCGACAGCGGAGATTTTTTCTCTTCGGCGGCCTCACCTCCAAGGAAGGTCACACCCTTTAGTTTTCCAGGTTGGGGCAGCTAGGTGATCGGCTGGAGCTTCTAAACAGTGATGGAGACCTTGATCGGCGAGTTGGGGAGCATCCTCTCCAGCGGCTAGCTTGCGGTGATGGTGACCTACGTCGTCTTGCACTCACATCTTCTTGTTCATCTTCGTCATCCAGGGGTTGGTGTCGGCTAAGATCAGTCTGCTGTCTTCAGGCATGGGCATAATCAAATATCCGCCGCCTTTCTCGGCAACAGTCCACATGTCCTGGTCGTCCGTAGTGGAAAGTCACTGGTTGGTTATCCTGGGTCCTCTGGACATCTATCTTCCTTGGTGCCCAAACAGGTACCTCATGAGGCATTGTAGGAACATAACTTCACCTGGGTCATGACTTTTTCACTGTTTTAGAGGGAAATGATAGATGAGAGATTGGATTCAATGTCTGTTCCACTTCCTCCCTTATGACCTCTTGAAGCACCTCGGTTTTTTGCTCACCGTGCAATCCAAGTGCCTTCTGAACTTTCTCTCTCACTATCTGACAAAGAACACTTGTGGAATCAGTTCCTTCCTCCATCACACACATCAATACGGCATTTGTAAGCCTTTCAAACTTCTTGCGTGTAGTTCTTTTTTGATGCATTGTCTTGATATAATGGCACCATTTTATGAAGTTGACTGCTGTCGAAACCTCCTTCAGGAGTAGGGCTTGATACATGTCCTCAGCAACACCCTTCATGAGATGTGCAAACTTATCTTCTTCCTTCATTCTAGGATCCACTATTTTACACAGCTCCAAGACGTCTTGAATGTAGGATGCTGTAGTTTGTCCTGGATACTGTATCCTGCACTTTAATTTATTTTCAGCCTTGCACTTCTGCAATTGTGTGTCGCCGAAATACTTGCTCAGTTCCACCTGGAATATTTCCCAGCTTGTGAACTTCTGCTTTTTGTTCTCATACCATTGCTTGGCAGTACCCTCCAAGTAGAAAAATACGTTATCCAAACATATGGTGTCATCCCATTTGTTAAATTTGGCTATATGCTCATAGACCTTCAACCACTTGTTTGGACCTTGGCCATCATCGCCAGAGAACCCAGAAGGAAGTCTCATGTGATGGCACACAGTTGCTGTCATCATAACATCCTCTTCTTCTTCTGTCTCTGATACATTGCGATTTGTTGAATGTGGCTTGAACTCAGGTTTCTCGCCACATAAACGACGGCTTTGTCATGGCCTGATGGGAGGCACTGTGGCATCGATAATGTGCGCTATCATAAGTTCCAATACCCAGGGTCTCCACCAGAATAATTTCATGTAGAAGAAGGTGTAATTAGATGAATGACAAACACTAACTTCACTTAACAAAGGTTTATTCAGCACCTACACATACAAGAGCACGGTGGAAACTGCCTGCAGCCAGAACACATGCAGTATATATACAGCTACAGAACATTCCAGTACAATGATTCTTGACATTTGTGGATACTTCTAGAATGTACTTGAACTGAATGTAGAAATTAAAATTGTACACTCCAGGCAAGTTTTGAATTCATGACCTTCAATGCAACAGTTTAGTATCATAACCACTACACCATGTTGCTACTCAGTATCTCCTGTAACAATATTGTTAAATCCTTTTCTTAGCCAATTCAGCAATGGCACTGAACAGTGTTTTCTGGTTAATTTCTTATTGTGGATATTACACTAGCATGTGTTACCATTTTAATAGGCCTGGACACATTAACTGAACATGTCCCAGTGCCTCTGTGTTGCACGTACTCTAGTGAATTGGATCAATGTTGTTTTCTTGACTATGGTTATACTTTTGCTACATTGACCACTATTTGGACATGTACAGGCACAGTTGTGAGCACAAACATTCATTCTGTTCCCACAAAGGCCTGGCAGATGTTACTTGTATCATAAACATACATTTGTCCTAAATGTGTCTACATTTTCTAAAGTTAGATAGCAGACCTCATGCAGAATTAAGGTAATAACCTACTCATTTACTGTCAGTCAATACATTGTGGTGAATCCAGAGAACAGAAACTACGCTGACCCATTCTAACCAGATTTCCTCCTAGCTACTCTATGTAGAGAGTGTTTATTCTTAGCCATGGCTAACAAAGATGAGTAGGGAAAACTTGTCAGTGACTCAGTTTCTTAAGCTACTGACAAGGAGCATCTGCAGTTGTCCATTCTGCTGGTGAGACCCTGGTAGCCAGCTGTCACTGCAGACTATTGCAGTTTGTTTTTGTGCCCACCCCTGTCATTGTTTACTCCACTGTCATGTCACTGAATCTAGTCTGTTTTTCTGCTTCTGGTGAGGAGAGAGTTGTCTTAGCCACATAACTCTGACAGTATTAGTTCTATCTTACTTTCCAACCATTTTTAATGAGGTATCACTCTTCTATTGTTCCAGTGTACATTTTATCTATTCACTGAGCATTTATCATTGGTCACTAACTACGTCTCAAAGAGCTAACTAAGTAAGTAGTCAGTGATACCTTCAACTGAGTTGATTCAGTATATTGATGGTCAGTCAGTAAACTTTTAGACAATTCCAGTGACCTACTTCCTACTGCAGCAAGTTGTTTGTAGAACACTACAAATCACCTACCTGTATCCTCAAAATGTGAATATGAGGAGGTCCCAATTACATACTAACACTGTCAGCTCAGATCATTATTTCTTTCTTGGTCTTTCATTCTCATCATGTCTACAGTGAGTGTATTCAATCTGGTGTATACAACTTTTCTCTGTCATACTTTGTAATTGAAAGACATCTATAAGAGATCATATATTCTTGTACTAAATCACTTAAGCAAGTGGCCCAACCTATTAACCTCAGTCTCACAGATTCATGAAGGTTCATGTTTTCATCTTCAACTCCAAAGTTTCTCCCATCCATTTTAGTACAAGTTGTTATCCTTCCTATTCATGAACTTCTCCAATATCTACTTATATGGATATGGTGTCTGTTCTTTATTTACACGTCAAGTTCCATAGGACCAAATTGAGGAGCAAATCTCCAAGGTCATGGAATGTGTCAGTACATGAAATTACAACATAGAAGTAATAACAGATAAAAATAAATGTTCATGAAAGTGAAAAAAGTCAGTCCATAAGTTTAAGTAAACGCTGTCAGCAATACAATAAGAATCAGCTTAATTTCTCAAGGAACTCCTTGACAGAATAGAAGGAGTGACCCATGAGGAAACTCGCCAGTTTCAATTTGAAAGCATGCGGATTACTGCTAAGATTTATAAATTCAAGTGACAGCTTATTGAAAATGGATGCAGCAGTATATTGCACACCTTTTTGCACAAGAGTTAAAGAAGTCCAGTCCAAATGCAGGTTTGATTTCTGCCGAGTATTAACCAAGTGACAGCTGCTTATTCTTGGAAATAAACTAATATTGGTAACAAGAAATGACAATAAGGAATATACATATTGAGAGGCCAATGTCAAAATACAGAGACTCGTGAACAGAGGTCGACAAAAGGTTCGTGAACTCACACCATCTATTGCCCGAATTGCCCATTTCTGAGCCAAAAATATCCTTCTAGAATGGGAAGAGTTACCCCAAAATATAATAACATATGACATAAGTGAATGAAAATAAGCAATGTAGACTAATTTTCGTTTCGAACGACCACTCACTTTTGATACCATTCTAATAGTAAAAATAGCAGTATTAAGTCTTTGAACAAGATCCTGAACGTGGGCTTTCCATGACAGCTTACTATCTATCTGAACACCTAGATATTTGAACTGTTCAGTTTCACTAATCATATGTCCATTCTGTGAAGTTAAAATGTCAGGTTTTGTTGAATTGTGTGTTAGAAATTGTAAAAACTGAGTCTGACTGTGATTTAGCGTTAGTTTATTTTCTACAAACCATGAACTTAGGTCATGTACTGCACTATTGGAAACCAAGCCAATGTTGCACACAACATCCTTTACTACCAAGCTAGTGTCATCAGCAAACAGAAATATTTTAGACTTACCCGTAATACTAGAGGCCATATCATTCATATAAATAAGGAGTAGGAGTGACCCCACAACTGATCTTTATGGCACCCCCCACTTGACAGTACCCCACTCAGACCCCACATCAAATCTGTTATCAACATTGTGAATAATGACCTTTTGCTGCCTGCTGCTAAAGTAAGAGGTGAACCAATTGTGAGCTTCTCACCGTATTTTGTAATGGTCAAACTTCTGGAGCAATATTTTGTGATCAACACAATCAAATGTTTTAGTTAAATCACAAAATATGCCAAGCAGTCGAAACCTTTGGTTTAGCCCATCCAGTACCTCACAGAGAAAAGAGAATATAGCACTTTCAGTTGTTAAATGACTTCTAAACCCGAACTGTACATTTGATAGCAAATCGTGTGATATAAAAGGATCAATTATTCTTAAATACACAACCTTTTCAATAACTTTTGAAATCACTGATGGCATAGAAATAGGTCTAAAATTATCTACATTATCTCTTTCTACCTTTTTATGAAGCGGCTTTACTACTGAATTCTTTAATCACTCAGGAAACTGACCATTCGTAAAGGAAAAATTACAAATATGGCTAAATACAGGGCTATCATGTGCAGCACAGTACTTTAATATTCTGCTAGACACTCCATCATAACCGTGAGAGTCCTAAGTCTTCAGTGATTTAATTATTGACTCAATCTCCCTCTTGTCTGTATCACAGAGGAGTATTTCAGACATCAATCTCGGAAAGGCATTTGCCTAGAACGTTATATGAATTCCTGTAGAAACTAAATTTTTATTTAATTCACCAGCAATGCTCAGAAAATGATTATTAAATACTGTACATATATCTGATTTGTCAGTAACAGAAATGTTTTACTGTGAACCGACTTTATATCATCGACCTTGTGCTGCTGACCAGACACTTCCTTCACAAATGACCATATGGTTTTAATTTTATCTTGTGGATTAGCTATTCTATTTGCATATCACATACTCTTTACCTTCCTGATACCACTTTTAAGCATCTTACAATACTGTGAATGTATGCTTTCCCAGTGTATACAGCTGGCGAAGAGTTCTCGGGCTTCCAGCCGGGTGGCAGTGTCTTCAAACTGCGTCATTTCAACGAGTGACATATATAAAGGTATAAAAGGACCGGCATCCACAAAGTCTCGGCACTTCGCCAGAAGATGACAAGTATGTCACTCATTGAAATGTCGCAGTCTGAAGGCACCGCCACCCGGCTGGAAGCCCAAGAACTCTTCGCCAACCTTACAATACTATTTAAATGGGCTACTGTAGCTTGATTGTGACTACTTCTAACATTTTGATGTAATTCCCACTTTGTTCTAGATGATATCCTTATCCCACTAGTCAGCCACCTGGGCTGCCCATTACTGCTAGTACCCCATTTAGAATGTTCTAATGAAAGCAACTCTCAAAGATCATGAGAAATGTGTTAAGGAAAGCATTGCTTGATGAACTAAAGGATGTTTCAGTTTTATGTGTATGTGAACATTGGTTAAAAGAAAATCAAGCTTTTGCTGCCAGAATAACAGGATATGAAATGGTTAGTAGCTTCAGTAGAGAAACTTTTAAAGGGGGAGGAACATGCATTTATGTCAGACAAGGAATTGAATATAAAGAAATCAAGTTTAGTAAGATAAAAAACATTGAAAAAGTATTTGAATATTGCGTTTGCAAACTAACAGACCTTAAAATAATTATTGTGTGTGTATACCATTCCCCATCAGGTAATTTTATGGAATTTTTGGACAGTGTTGAAAGTCTTTTTAGGGAGTTAAGACATTCTACAGAAAGCATTATTGTACTTGGAGATTTCAATGTCAACTTCAAAATCAACTGTTTAAATGTTACAAAATTGACCAATGTCTTTTGTTCGCATAATTTAGCACCAACTATCTTTGAATACACTAGACATGGAAAGAACTCTGAAACAATAATAGACCAAATATTTCTTGACTTACATAAACTAGACAATGTTGTAGAAGTGATTGACACTGGATTCTCTGATCATAAAGCACTAAAACTTAGTATAAATAATGTACTCTGTAAAAACTCTAGGCCAAGTGAGAAACACATCCACAGGAGATGTATTAATGAGGACAACATTAGGATTTTTAATTTCTTGTTAAAAAATACAAGTTGGGATCTAGATAAACATGATAGTATAGACATTAAGTTTGAGTCATTTCTAGCTGATTACAAACATAACTTTGAAATTGCTTTTCCCCTTAAGAAAATGAAAGTAAAAGGCAAAATTAACACATGGATAACACAGGGCATAAGAAAATCTGGAGAGCAACTCAGAATGTTAAGTAAATCAGCAAGGCAAAATCCTGCTTTGAAACAACGTGTTAAGTGTTATAGGAAATTATACAAGAAAGTAATCACTGCAGCAAAAAAGTTAAATAATGATTCATATATCAGTAGAAATAATGGGAACAAAAAAATGAAATCAGTTTGGAAAGTGATCAATAGTAACTTAGGAAGAAGCAAAGTAAGAAACAACATTGTTATTAAAACTGAGGACAAAACTATAAATGATCCATTACAAATTGCCAATATATTCAACTGTCATTTTACAAGTGTAGTTCAAAACCTCATACAAACCCAAAGTAGTACAGACATCAGTCATAACATCACATTGAATTCCAAAACTATGTTTTTGTATCCTGTAACAGTACATGAGGTAGAGAATGCCATCAGCAAACTAAAAAATAAATTATCCTGTGGCACCGATGGCATTCCAGACAAAATCATTAAACACAGCAGATATATTTCTCCTCTTCTTGTAGATATAATTAATGCATCTTTCAGTACTGGCACTTTCCCTAGAAAGCTGAAACAATCAATTATAAAACCATTATACAAAAATGGTGATCATTATGATCTAAGAAACTACAGGCCTTTATCAATGTTATCTTGTTTTTCAAAAATTATAGAAAGAGTAATGTATGGAAGACTCTCTACTTTCCTAAAAAAAAGTGGAATATTGGTCGATGAACAAAATGGCTTTCGAAAGAATAGATCAACTGAAACAGCTATATACAACTTTCTAAAACTTGTCCTAAATTCCATTGATAATAATGAAGTAAATTGTGGGGTCTTTTTAGATTTATTAAAGGCTTTTGACGTTATTGATCATAAACTACTGCTCGAAAAACTTAGTTGCTATGGACTCCGTGGTACTGCTCATGCATGGTTTAAGTCATATTTATCTGGCAGATCCCAGAAAGTAGAAATAGTTCATGATGGAAAGTCATACTTTTCTGGTTATAAGGAAGTTAGTTATGGGGTGCCCCAAGGATCGGTGTTGGGACCCCTGTTGTTCTTGATCTTTATAAATGACTTGCCAAACTATTTAACACAAGCTGATTGTGTACTTTTTGCTGATGATACAAGTCTCTTTATTAAAGCTCAGAATGAGACTGACCTTAACAGCAAAATTGAAACAACAGCAGTTGAAGCAAGTAAATGGTTCAGGGACAACAGTTTATTTGTGAATGAAGGGAAAACATTATGGATGAATTACAGACATGTTTCAAATAATATGAAGCCCAATATAACTGTGAAGCTAGGCCAACAGAATATACTACAAACGCCGAATACAAAATTCTTAGGAATTTGGTTAGATGAGCATCTAAAATGGGACAAGCATATAGATGTGCTCAATAAAAAGTTAAGTATATGTTGCTATGTATTTAGAATGCTCAAAAATTGCTGCAGTGATCAAACAGTATTGTGTACATATTATGCATTTATGCATAGTCTTTTGCGATATGGTGTCATATTTTGGGGCAATTCAAGTCAGGCAAAACACTCCTTTATTATTCAAAAACGAGCGATAAGAATCATAAAAGGAGCTGCACCTAGAGATCCATGTAGGGAAATTTTCAAGGAATATAAAATCATGACTCTTCCATCCATTTACATCTATGAAAGTATATGCTTTCTGAAGTCTCACCCCCAGTTTTCTTCTTTAAACAGTGAGTTCCATGACTATACAACAAGACAGAGTAATGAATTTCACAGAGAAGTGCATAAGAAAGCCCAATACAACAAGAGTGCAATATACCACCCAAAAATTCTCTATAGTGCTCTTCCCTTAAAAATAAAAAGGATTCAGCAGCTGAGCAGTTTTAAAAGTGAACTCAAAAGAATGTTAATCAGTAATAGTTTTTACAGTGTTAGTGAATATATGAATTCTTAAGAAAGATAGCGTGCCTACACCTATCTTATAAGTTACTCATATACAAACTTGTGTCGTGGGGTAGACTCTTTTTATGTACACACAAAAATTACTTAATCTGTCACTATAGAGTGTTATAATCATTGTTTCTTGTTGCTGTCCATTATACACCGAATATATGTAACCTATTTGTGTCCTATATTGTTACAGATTTATATCATGTAAGCTATAATTGTTTTGCCCATATATTTAATTCAGATTATTCACTGATAGTTTTTACATAATATGTTGTTATTCATATTTTTTTCTGTATGTAACACATGACAAATCCCATATCATTGTACATGATAAAACGGGTGCTCAATAAACTGAAACTGAATCATCTACGTTATAGGCACTATAAACATCCTGCCACTCTTGTTCCTTGAAAAGGTTTAAAAAGACTCCCTATTGCTTCGCCAACCTTACAATACTATTTAAATGGGCTACTGTAGCTTGATTGTGACTACTTCTAACATTTTGATGTAATTCCCACTTTGTTCTACATGATATCCCTATCCCACTAGTCAGCCACCTGGGCTGCCCATTACTGCTAGTACCCCATTTAGAATGTTCTAATGAAAGCAACTCTCAAAGATCATGAGAAATGTGTTAAGGAAAGCATTGTATTTATCATCTACGTTATAGGCACTATAAACATCCTGCCACTCTTGTTTCTTGAAAAGGTTTAAAAAGACTCCCTATTGCTGTTGGATTAACTTTCCTACATAGTTTGTAATTAAATATGACATTAGTTTGAGTACAAAAGCCTATTAGTGTTAAAATTTGTGCATCATGATCTGAAAGGCCATTCACGCTTTTACTAACAGAATGCCCATCTAGTAATGAAGAACGAATAAAAATATTTTCTATGGCTGTGCTTCTGTTCCCCTGCACCCTAGTTGGAAAAAACACAGTCTGCATCAGATCATATGAATTTAGGAGATCTATCAACATCCTTTTTCTTGCATCATCATATGTTGTTGTTTTCTTCAGTCCTGAAACTGGTTTGATGCAGCTCTCCATGCTACTACAGCAGCAGTGATGTAAGCAAACTTTGGTTACAGACAATAAAACACTTTAAAATTCCTAATGTAGATGTTCATACATTGCTCATATACAAAATTTATATTGAAGTCACCACATATAACTAGTTTATGGTACTTCCTACAAAGTGAATCAAGAACCCTCTCTAGCTTGAGCAGAAATGCTCTTAAGTCAGAGTTTGGGGACCTATAAACAACAACAATTAGAAGTGTAGTTTCACTAAATTCAACTACCACTGCACAACATTCAAATATCTGTTCAGTGCAGTGTCCTGATATGTCTATGGATGCAAATGGAATACTGTTTTTTGCGTACATAGCCACTATAGTTCTGGCAATACCAGCCATGACCTTCCTCTTCTGTGTGGATGCACATATATTACCTGAATTATTATGGGTTTTGGTAAGAATGTCTTCCATGAATAATGAGTGTGTTGGGTAGGGACAGTATGAATGTAGTGTGTGGACATATAAGGTGAGAAAGTGGGTCTTGCGGGAAGTGTGCATGAGGTAGTTCCTGCAGTCACACTATCCTCTGTGCCCTCAGTGGCTCAGATGGATAGAGCGTCTGCCATGTAAGGAGGAGATCCCGGGTTCGAGTCCCAGTCGGGGTACACATTTTCACCTGTTCCCGTTGATATATATCAACGCCTGTCAGCACCTGAAGGTATTAATACATAATTATAATTTCTCCAATATCTGACTAGCACACTTCCATTCCTATATTTGTGGTTATTTGCACTTTATAGTAATACCAGATTCCTTTCCAAAAAGAGATAGTGACAAGTCCACCTCAATTATCCTACACATCCCTCCTCTGCTGTTAACTCCTGTTTCCAGTTCAACAGGGAACAAGCCATCAGGCATGGTGTTTCCATAAGTTTATTAAATTGTTATTTCACCATAAACAGCATGAGTCACCATTGAAAACTACTAAATTTAATAACTGTATAACAGTGCACAAACAACTTTGACAGAACTTAACTTAAGAACTACTACAGCAGCAGTGATGTAAGCAAACTTTGGTTACAGGCAATAAAACACTTTAAAATTCCTAATGTAGATGTTCATACATTGCTCTTTGCTGAAGACCAAGTAACTGTTAGTCAGAATGAAAATAACCTACAATAACCAGAGAATACAATCTGAACATCTCCATTCCAAAGACAAAATCAGCGTAGTGATGGCTTGACCAATTTTGGAGGAGGTAGAGTGGACCAAAATACCCAACTCTGACACATAATACTTTTCAGTGCTTCTCAGCAAGGTATTTACTATTTGTATACAATCTGTTATCTTTTTAAAATGTATTTGTGGAATGTGGAAATAAATTCCTCAATTATTTTTCTTCTTCCTCTTCTTCATCGTCATCATAAACAACCATAACAACAAGGTTTTTTAGGTATTAAAATACAATAAATAGGTAGCAGTATCATAGATCAATTTTATTCATTTATTGGTCTTGTGAATTTAGGACTGTACAACATACGAAAGGTATTGGACCATTTCTTAATTGGTATACACGTTCTTTGAAATTTTTACGTACATCAGTTTAGCGAAAGGTTATATTGCATTGTATTTTATTATTCTATGTTACTGTTGTGGTCTTTAGTCTGAAGACTGGTTTGATTCAGCTCTCCATGCTAACCTATCCTGTGCAATCCTCTTCATCTCCGAATAACTGCTGCAACCTACATTCTTCTGAATCTGCTTACTGTATTCATTTTGTGGTCTTCCTTCATGATTTTTACTCTTCACACTTTCCTCCAGTATTAATTGATGATCCCTTGATGTCTCAGAATGTGTCCTATTAGTGTATACACTTTACAAAAGAGTCTTAATTGGTGCTGGAGGTTTGTTTCACTGGATACTCTCTTACTATATAGAAGCAGTGCTTCACTAAGTAAACCTTCACTGTTGATTTGAAATTGTTTCTATCTATTATTGTTTTTGTGGATTTTGGTAATGCATTGTACAGTGTGATGCAAGGGTGGAGTATGTCTTTCTGTAATAATGCTGTATTTGTCTATTGTAAATTACATCATTTATTTGATTATGAGTGATGCATCAACTGCTACTGATTTTATGCTATCTAAAGACAAGGAAGTGGTAGTATTTTTTTTTTAATTGTGGCTTGCATGATAATTTTTGATTACCTCTTCCATTAGTCTAATAATCTTTTTCTGTAATCTAAATGATCTCAAACTTGCTCCACAATTTCCTCAAAATATTACATCATATTTAAATATTAAGTGAACATAAGCAAAATATATGGTCCTGAGATTATTATATGATATACAGTTCCTTAGTACTCTTATTACAAAACATGTTTTGCTCAGTTTTCTGTTTATGCAGTCTACTTGTGTACCACATTTCATATTCTGTTGCATCCATATACCGAGAAATTTTTTACTTTATGTTTTTCTGATTTTTTGTCCCATTTACTCAAGTCTACTATACTCTTTGTGATGGCCTTAAGGCTGTTTTCAAAGGAATATTTATCACTTAATGAAATTGAGATGGTGGTGTCATCTACAAATTGGTACATTTACATATAGTAAGAATAGTAGTGGACCCAAAATGGAACCTTGGGGAACTCCATGTTTGACCAATAATAAATCTGACTGATGGATACTGACTGTCCCATGTAGTTCATGTGTTATCTCTGTGAGCTGTTTTCTTTGATAGAAGTATGATTTAATCAAGTTCTGTGCTCTCCACTAAAACCCCAATTCTGAATCTTACCAAGTAATTTATCATAGCTGATTGTATCAAATGCTTCAGATAAGTCTCGAAATATGCTCAGGGTAAGTTCCTTCCTATTTAGGGCTTGCAGCATTTCATACATAAAAGAAAAGGTTTTATCAGATTTGAATCCATAGGCAAACATTTGTGCCTAGTGACTGTACACATTTCAATCAGTAAGGAGCACAGCAGCATTTTTGTCTTGATTGCTGTAGCCTTTACTACCTGAAAGAGAAGGTTGCTATTTCAGTCAAGTGATTTTTCCTAAAACCATGTTATGATTCTATTAGTATATTACATTTATGTATGAAATTATACAATTTTTGTAAAAAAGTTTCTCTAAAATTTTTGAAAATACAGACAGCAAAGAAACAGATCTGTAGTTTGACACCTCTTAGTGAGTTCCTTATTTTTGTAGTGGTTTCACTTCAGCAATTTTAAAGCATGTTGGAAAGTTGTCAGTTGACAAGGGCAGGTCCACAGGATAGGTCAGTGGTTCAGAAATTAAGTCTACAATTTTTTTTACTACAAAATCTACTATGTTATCTAATCCTGATGAATGTTTTGATTTTAGAAGCTTAATTTCTTGCTGTATTTCTTGTGTATTAATTGACATGAGAAATATTGTGTAATCTACCTCATCAACTGTCCATGTCATTTGTGTGTGATGTTTATGGGTGACATTTTGCTCTACAAAATTTTCTGCTACATTCACAAAATAACTGTGAAACATATTAGTTACATCATTTGGTTTGCTGATAGTTTGTGAATTGTTATTCAACTGGCTGCTACTAATTTTAGTTCTGTTGCTTCCTGTTTCTTTCTTTACAATATTACAAACTGCTTTCATTTTACTGGCTATATTTCTCACGTAGCTGTCATTTTCCGTCATTTCGGCATTTTGTATTACCTTTCTGTGTATTGTTTCACAGTTTTTAAAATACCTATCAAATTCAGATGTTGTGGGACACATTTTAGTTATTCTATAAAGGAATCATTTCTGTGGCTGATTTTCTAATACCTGTAATGATCCATTTTTTTGTGAATGATTTTTGACCTCCTAGTTGCAAGTGGAAATGCTACATCAAAATGATATTTAATTGTATCTATAAAGATCTTAAATTTGTCAACTATATTTCCAGTATCATAAATTTGCTATCATGATTCTGTTTTTAAATAGTTTCTAAATATTTAAATCTTCTGAACACTAAAATCTGCTCTCATGAATGCTTACCAGTTTATTGGCCTTATAACTTTCAATATTGAAGCTAATTGTTTGTGCATAGCGGTCTCCAAGTACAATTCTCACTATTTCTGCTTTGTAATGTTGTTGACAATATTGTGGAAAGGATAGATTGCTACTCACCATATAGCAGAGGAATTGAGTTGCAGACAGGCACAACAAAAAGGCAACTAAAAACGTAAGCATTCAAGCAGAAAGCCTTCTTCTGAAATAGACACATTCATGCAAATGTAGCTCACACAAACATGACCACTGCCATCCTCAAATCATCAGTCCCCTCCCAGATCCTCTTCACAAAGTCCATATCCCCCCTTACACCTACCATCCTACCATTCCCCACACTCCTGCCTTCTACACGCTTTATAAAGTTGATAAACTCAACCAGTCAGAATGCCACATTGTGGCCAATTACTGGGCCTCCACTGAGAGAATCTCTGCTCTAGCAGACCAACACCTTAAATCTACCCTCCTGTATAAAAGATACCAATTGATGCCTCTCCCTTTATACTAACATCCCTAATGCCCATTGGCTAGTCGCTATTGGAAACTACCTTTCCCAGTGCCCAACTGATTCCAAACCTACAACCTCCTTCCTGGTTACCATGACCAGCTACATCTCACACACAATTACTTCTCCTTTGAAGGAATCATCTACAAACAAATCTGGGGTACGGCTATTGGCGCCCACATAGCACCATCCTATTCCAACTCATTCTTGGGTGATCTGGAGGAATCATTCCTAAACACCCAGAATCCCAAACCCTCCCCTGGTTTAGATTCATTGATGACATGTTTGTGATCTGGATTGAGGGTGAGGATACCCTAACCCAGGGGCGGGCAGGAATCCTGCACGTGTGCGGTGCACTTGCACGCGTGCAGTTAACAGGTGTTCTGCGTGCACAAAGGGGCAACCTGGCCACCCGCTTATCTCCCCTCCCCACCATACCTTCTGTCCGCTCCTTCCTCTGCAATGCGTTTTGTTTCCTGGCTTGCTTTATTGAATGTAGGAATAAGATTAGTACTAGTAGTGCTTGAAGGATATCATGGTTTGAAAGAGTACCTATTACCTAAGGTACGTTTTATTTAATTACCACAGGTGGAGTGGAACAAAATTTCTGCATACAGACAAACGCAAGCAGTTACTTAAATTTTCACCACTGATGTTTGCTCTTAACCGACACTTACTAATTCAGCAAATGGTTTTCCAGCTCTCACTATATTAAGCTCGTACCACTGGGCTATTATTGTTGTCATCCTGAAAAATTGAAAACGGTGCTCCATAAAATGTTAAATCAGTTGCGTGAGAGACATGATGAAAGGAAGTCGCAGATCTCTCGTGACCACAGCAACTACGACAGATTCATCTAGTATCGTCAGATCGCTCTTCTTAAGCTCAGTCAATTTCCCCATCCGCTCAGAATCCGACAATAAATTGTACTCGTCCTTGTGAAATTTGTTATAATGGCCTTCAATACTAAACTTCCTCTGACCAGCGAGAATACTGCCACATATTAAACATTTTGAATTTTCACGTTTTTGCACAAAGAAAAAGTGATTCTCCCATTACGTTTTAAAACATAGCAAATCTCCACTTCTCCGTTTCCTTGTTTCACTCTGCATTTTCCGGTTCTTGAAATACAACGTTGACTACGTAGTGGTCGCTACGCATCAACGTCTGCAGCTTAGCCTGGTACTACACTGCCGCAACCTGCCGGCTGTCGCCACTGCCCCAGTCGACGATTGCACGCGAGCAGCACACGGGCAGCGCTGTGCGCTCATGAGCCGCGTGCAACATTTGCCCGCCCCTGCCCTAACCACATTCCTTCAGAACACCTTCTCCCCCTTTCACTTCAGCTGGTTCTCCTTAACCCAACAAGCCACCTTTTCTGATGTTGACCTCTGCCTCAAAGATGGCTACAGCAGTACCTCCATCCATATCAAAATTACCCACCACCAGTGATACCTTCATGTCAACAGCTGCCACCCATCCATACCAAGAAGTCTCTTCTATACAGCCTAGCCACCTACGACCATCACAAATGTAGTGACAAGCAGTCCCTCTTTAAATATACCCAGGGCCTTACTGAGGCCTTCAGAGAATATAATTACGCCCCCTATCTTGTACAGAAACAAATCTCATATGCCTTATCTCTCCAGACACCCACCACCTCACAAAGTCCCACCATCTGGCCACAGCGGAACATACCCCTTGTGATTCAGTAACACTCAGGCCTGGAGTAACTGAATCACATTCTCACCAGAGTTTCAACTACCTCTCATCATGCCCTGAAATCAGAAATTTCCTACCCACTATCCTTCCTACCACTGCCACTGTGATATTCCATTGCCCACCGATCCTACACAATATCCTTGTCCATCCGTAGACAAGCCCTGCTCCCAACCCCTTGCCTCACAGCTCATATCCCTGTAATAGACCTAGTTGCAAGACCTGTTCCATCACCCTCTCACCACCGCTTACTCTAGTCTGGTCACAAGCAGAACCTATCCCATCAAAGGCAGGGCTACCTATGAAACCAGTTGTGTGATCTACAAGCTAAGCTGCAACCACTGTGCTTTGTTCTACGTGGGCATGACAACCGACAAGCTGTCTATCCGCATAAATGGCCAATAGGGCCAATGACAAATTGTGACCAAGAAACAGTTGGACCACCCAGTTGCTGGGCATGCTGCCCATTGCAAAATTCTTCATTTTAATGACTGCTTCACAGCCTGTGTCATCTGGATTCTTCCTACCAACATCAGCTTTTATGAATTGCATAGGTGGGAATTTATCCGACATTCCCATAACCCTCCTGGCCTCAACCTTGTTTAGTCATTGTCCTTCACTCATCTACCCCTTCCCTGCTCCCACTCCACAGCCTTCTATTCCACAAGTGCACCCACAGTCTTCATAGTTCTTTCCTTTTCTGCCCCAACCCCACCCTCTGTCCAGCCTCCTGACTACAACTAGCTGCCCTTCTCTCTCTCCACCTCATCCTCGCATGTTCACACAAACATCACTTTACCATCCCCCACCTGTACCCTACTCTCTCTCTCTGTCCCTGCCCCAGCTTCCTCCTTATTCCCACCACTCAGACTATTTCTCCCATCATGCACAATTGCTCGCAGTTTGGCCTCGTCAGCTAGAGACAGTGGTCATGTGTGTGTGAGCTGCATTTGCATGAATGTGTGAGCATGTTGTCTATTTCAGAAGAAGGCCTTCTGGCTGAAAGCTTGTGTGTTTTAGTAATGTTTTTGTTGTGTCTGTCTGTGACTCAACTTCTCTGTTATATCGTGAGAAGCAATCTATCCCTCTCATAGTATTTTCCATTGTTCATTAGAGTTAATTATTATTTTATCTACTGTGGATTTTGTATTGCAAGTTTCCCATGTGGGTGAATGAATTATGGTTTTCAAGTTATACACAATTAAGATATACAGTTCTGTTCTTACTTATGGGGCTTGCTAAAATCAATAAATTTAGTAGTATATTGCTCAAAGAGTACAGTAATTAAGACCTTATTAGCAAAGAAATGAGAGAAAATTATACTAACAAGCCACTAAAAGACAGTGAAAGTAGCATTCCTAATTCATGCAGATTCTGAAAAATAAAATCCTCAAGAACCAGACAAGCTAAAATATAAAATTCATAGACTATCAGGATTTTGTCATTGTACCATTATGAAATAAAATTCCTGGTAGCAGAGAAAAATATAGGACCAATGAAATTCTTAACCGGTTATGGAACAAAAAATGGAAATAGTCAAAGAATCATGCAGGTGTCAATTGAGTTATAGCAAAGGAAACAGAAATCTACTTCACTTTGATCAGTTACACGAAACCTTTCTGTCACTACTTTCCAGTAATTGCAATCTCAAAATGAAGTATCTGTAATTTTCTTCTAGATATTTATATAATTTGTCTGGGTATGATGCACAAGTGATGTCTTTATGACGATTAACATGTATGGGGCGTTGTCATAAAATTTTGAGTACTACCTCAAAAAATAAAGTGATATAATTAATTTTCTGTTTGCTTACATATCTCTCCAGTCCTGGAACACACTGAAAAATTTACACACCACAGAACCATAGCACACTGCTAGTGGTGACAAACAAAATGACACAGCCACTGAAAAAATGAAGTATAGTGTGGTAGCTTGTTTTCTGCGTGCCAGAACAGTTCATGCTAAATTGATGGAAGTGTGTCAACGATGCACCATCATATGGCACATGCTTAGGTGGTGTAGACACTTCCAGTGATGTCAGACAAGTCTGAATCATGAAGAAAAAAGTGAAACACCATCTGTTTGTGAAGATACAGGCACTGCAAGAGAACTGGAGGCCTTGGGGCTCAAAAGCCAACATATCATAATTGAGAGGCAATACTGTAAAAGGTAAAAATCTATCATCAATCAGTTTTCAACATCTTGCATGACAATTTTGAATGAGACAAAGTTCACCACCTGCCATTATCTGTTACTGCTCACATCCATTCAACAGTCTGCCAAACCAAAGCATCAGTGGTAATGTTGCAGTTGTGTCAGGTCAATCCAGATGACTTCTTTAGCCACTTAATCATCATAGATGAGTACTGCATATACCACTATGACCCCAAGACAAAGGAGCAAAGCAAAGAACGGAAATATGAAGATTCACAATCACTGAAAAAGGTGAAGATTTAAGCAAATTGGCCTAGCTGACACTCAGTGTTTTTGACACTGCCACAGTGTGATGCACATTAGGAGCAAATTGTCACAGGAGCAGTGTATGGTCAATGAGAGCTGGTGTAGATATGTTATTGAACTTTATTTTGGTGAATTATTGTAAGGCAGATTAATGACATCACATTGGCTCCAAATTTCATCACAATTCTGGCCAGTGCCACCAGGGATGAGTCACATGATGGGAATGTCATCATTCCCATCCTTATCCACATCTCACATCTGGTCTTGATGCCTCTGTGATGGAGGTCAGAAGGTTTTTTCTTTTGGGTGACCAAGGAAAGTATTTCAGACACATCACTGCTGAGAATAGACACAAAAAGGCCTCACGAGGTTCCTTGTGGCGTTCATTTATGCATGCTTTGGGGTCAAAAACGACAGATTCCAGTGTGATGTGCAGCGGAATGATGTTCTTGACAGCCTTTAACATTGCTGACACCTCCTGAACAATTAAATGATTTTCAAAGGGCAACACCATTGAACATGATCTGACACCTTTGGAGTGTAGTGCGACAGCTATTGTGGTTCTGGTATAGGGACCATTTAAAATCATTTGATGAAGTCTGAAGATAATCGGAAGCAGCAAAGGAAGTTCCCACTTTTTCAGCCCTCCTTTGGCATGGTCATGGGGGACGTGATATTGACAGGTCCATGATAAAAAAGCAAAGGGTCCCTCTGAGACCCTCCAGCACAGCAACACTATTGGTGCCACCCTAACACTTTTGTTGAGCACTTTAAAAATTTACCTGTACAGAGATAAACCTTGACTGATTCTCTTGACACCCTTCAGCTGAGTGGCGCATGCTGCTGCTCTAGCACCTGCTTGGAGGCATGCAGAATGTGAATGGTGTCAAAAGGGTTGTCTGCCAGCAGGTGTCTGGTAATTGATCAGTGGTGGTCTCTGAATGAGCTCATTTTAAAGTGCTCATCAAAATTGCCTAAATGGCACCAATAGTGTTGCTGAACTAAGGGTTTCTAAGACCCTTTGCTGTTCAATTCATGCATGTGTCAGTGCCACACTTACCCATGATTGTGTCACAGGAAGGCTGAAAAAGCATGAACACCCTTTCCTACATCCCAGTCAACTTCAAATTTCATCAAATGGTTTTGAGAGGTCTTTAGCAGTTCCATCCTCTACACCAGAGCAACAACTGTGCTCACACTGCACTCCAAAGAGGTGACACCACATTGAAAATGGTTGTAATACCACAGTACCCTTAGAAAAGTATTGAATTGTGTGTAGGGGTGTCAGCAGTCTCAAAGGTTGTCAGGAATGTCATTATATAACACATCCCACTACAAATTGTCATTTTTTACTGTAAAATGTGTGTAAATGAATGCCCCAAGGAACAGGGTGGTTTCATTGATGCCTTTACACCACCTCCTGACACCATTCCATGTTGATTCTGAGCACTGGTGCGTCTGAAATATTTTCGTGGGCCACCCATAAGAGAATGGCATGATTTCAACACTGGGCACTAAGGTTCTTACCTCCATTGCAGAGGGTATAGCAAAGGGGTGAGATGTGGGTAAGGAGGGGTTTGACAACCTTCCCATCATGAGACATGTCGTCCACAGTGGCCATGGGAAGAATTGTGGTGAAATTTGGAGAAAATGTGACACCTTAGACTACCTTATACTTTATATAAACTACTGAGCTCTGGCCTGTTTCCACGTGTCGACACCTTGCTGTTTGAAGTATCAAAGAGTCAGAGTGCCACATGACAGGGTGCCATGTTTTTGAACTGCTACAGAGGAAGGTTTTAGGTACTTTTGAGTCAAATTCCACACTTCTGTGCAATGGGAAAAATGACAGTGTTTCAAATCGTCACCCTTTAATTCTTTTCTGCAGGATAATTTGTGCTGAATCTAATCCTCATTGTAGCTGTGCAGAACTCTGTTTTGGCTCTTACTGAACAATTATTTTGTAATTTATTTATAATAAATAATTGATTTGTTTATCAGAATTTTAAATGTGCTTATTTTATACCTGATTTCAACACCTATCATGTAGCGTATCATATACAAGTGCAGCATGTCTAACTTTTATTATAAATAATTTTATACATAAACATTAATAACTTTCTCAATATTTGTTGTACAACTGTGGTAATAATTTTATTGGAATTGTCTCTTTATTATGATTTCAGTGCAGTAATCAGATTTCTTGTAGTTTGTCTAGAAGTAATTTTAGTATTTTTGGTGAATATTTGAGACTTCAAATATTGGCACTGTCCAGTATGACCATTTTTGCTTGCCACTCACAAGCAGGCTGCAGTAACTGTCATGGGAATTCCAAGAAGTGGGCACACAGCTGTCTACTGGATATGTATCCACACCCTCATGTGGCTTGATCACCTACCTGATGGTGCTGCCTCACTGCAATCCACCAGCAACATGATGCTCAATTCAGCATACCTTTCTGTGGTTAATTTATACATATCACCCTTACAGCCTGAAACCTCACAGCCTGTATCAACAAAGCTACAAGCTCACTTCAGTGACATGCTATGGATACTAACTTATAGTGCTTCAGCCGTTGCAGATCCAGGGTAACAGATCAGCAGAGCTTGACCATCTCCTCTTTTATGTTTATACAGAGTGGATTCTCTGACAATCAGATTGGCTATGCATTGACCAGCAAGCAAAAGACCCCAAGAGCAGCCAGAAGAAACAGAAAACTCCACTAAGATGATTTTCCTGTATTATGTTGGTGGTGTGTCCTTCAAGATTGGTAGGCACTTTGAGGAACACCAAATAATATGTCTCTCCATCTTCTGGTGCAAGGTTCCATAAAAGATGACCTAGTTCTAAGGAGACAAGGAATATACGAGATCCCAAGTCAGTACAATAAATTATACACAGGCCAGACATGTCGCCCTGTGAAAGACAGAGTTGATGAATACAGTCACACAAGACCAGATCACCCAGAAAATTCTACTGTTGCTGAAAACTATATTGCTGTAGGACATGGCATGAATTACAAATGAGGAAGATCTTCCCATGTGCCTCCATGTACTGGGACTCCATAATTAAAGAAGCAGTCAGAATATGTATCTCTAAGAGTTTAATTAATAGACATGTTTTCAATTAAGCAAAACATGGGAACTAGTTTAAGTGGAACAAAGAAATTCATGACCACAGAGAGATAGATGAAAGCAAGGATAGCTAAGACGAGCTGGGGCACATTTGTTAGGGTCCATGACTCACTTCCCTGACAGGTTGCTTTGGAAGTCAATTGCCCACGGAATGACATTATAGAAACAGCCCTACCTGTTAGCATCTGTGCTTTTCTAGTAAACTGGTGCTAAACTGGTAAGCCAAAACATCTAGCCATAGTCGCACCTGAAGATGATGAGCAGCTGCCTTGTGGAAATAATGTACAGTTTAGACAATACAATCTGCTGCTATGCCTGAGATCCTTTCAAGCAGGAATATTTTAGTTTTATACAGAGTAGTGACATGTTACAACAGTGAACAGTCATTATATGACAATCCTCACTGCTCTGCATTGATAAGGCTTGAACAGCTAAAACTGACAATCTCACAGACCAGGAAGTGGCCAAAACATAGTTGGCAGCAAGAATTCCGTATGAAAAATTTTAGCTGCTGATTGGAAAGCAACATTCGCAGAATGGCTAAGAACTGGTTAGGGAACAAATAAAAGGCTTTACAAACATGTATAACTAGACAAACTTAGATGCTGTCTGTGGATGATTAAAGAGAGCATTGGAGAGAAAAGTAGCAACTGTATACATGTGGATAGCAAAAGTCAAAGAAAGCAAATGAACTTTAAGACACTACTATTTAAAGGGAAGAAGTAGTAAATGAGGATGAGATGAGAGATATGATGCTGAGAGAAGAATTTGAAAAAGCACTGAAAGATCTAAGTTGAAACAACATTCCATCAGAATTACTGAGACACTTTGCAGAGTCAGCCATGATGAAACTCTTTCACATTGTGTGCAAGATCTATGAGACAGGGAAATACCCTTGAGCTTCATGAAAAATGTAGCAATACCCATTTCAAAAAAATCAGGTGCAGACATTTGTGAATATTCCTGAACTGTCAGTTTAATACATCATAGATGCTAAATATTGACACCAATTATTTACAGAAGAATGGAATGAGTGGAAGAAGCCAATCTCGGAGATCAGTTTGGATTCTGTAAAAAGGTAGGAACAAGCAAAGCAATACTGACCATACAATATATCTTAGCAAGTAACTTACAGAAAGCAGATGTAAGAGTTGAAGGGTATGAGAGGGAAGCAATGGTTAGGGGAATGAGCCAGTGTTGTATCTTATCCATCATGTGATTTTGTCAGTACATTGCACAAGCAGTAAAGGAAACAAAGGAGAAATTTGGAAAAGAAATTAATGTTCAAAGAGGAGAAATAAAAACTTTGAGGTTTGCTGATGACATTGTAATTCTAATCATTATACACTTTTCTTTGGTGAAAAAGGCAAGTACAACCAGTAGTGCCAACATGATCACATATGAACCAGTGGAACTTAAGGCCACGAGTTCATAAACATTACTGATTGGCACTGATGTGCATTTAACTATCCCCTTTTTGGGTCCGTTTTGTTATGAGTTGGTCAAATTGTTTAGGTATACTAAGGTACAAACTGTGTTCTCTAGAAATGTGGGAATGCAGTTCCTGCTTCCTCACAATGAGAAACCTAAGTCTTTCCCCTTCTAAGTGTTGGGAGTATATAAAATTATGCACACTATATTGGCCAAATGGGGAGATCCTTTATAGCCTGTTTCAGTGAGCATCTTTTAACAAAGAAAAGGACAACTTAAAAAATGTTGTCCCTTTGCACAACATTTGAAAACTTCTCACTATCACCCACCACCCATAAATGATCTCAATATTTTGCATGTTGTAAAAAAATGTAAGAAGATGAACATCCTCAGAGAATCTGAAATTTTGAAAAGAGTCTATTTCAAGAGGCCAGGCCTGCAGCTGGCCTTCCATAACCAGGGTTACTTTGAAGCTATGATGTTCCTTTCTAAATAAATGTCTATGCACATGTGGCTTTTGTTTATACATTCATATTGTTTAGTTGTGCTTCCTTGTTTTTATCTTATATAATTGACCTAAGTTTATCATTAATCTGTTAACATTCTCTGTTTTCCCACTTGGGAGTGCCATCTGGTACTGTGGCAGTCACTTTGATTAATAGCTCTGTAGTACGAGCCATAACGTGTGCCATGAAGATGCTTTATGAACCTGGCCTATGTTGTAAACATGCCCTGCACTGTGTTAAGAGTGAGTACGCATAAACTTAATGTGTGATCTTGTACAATTTTATTGCTTATATTGCTCAAGTACTTTGTGAGCCAAGGTCTCTTAGCCCTGAATATTTGTTCCTTTATGTCCGCACTTATTTACGTGGATTCTTACGTTTGTTCCACATTCCGGCCTTCACCTCGCAACATTTCTTATTTATTTCCATAGGTGGATGTGACCTGTATATTTTATTGGATGACATGCCATTTATTGTGATTGCAGGACTTTCTGCAAATTTTCCAGTGGTCGTCAAGTGTTTTTACCTTGTGAGTTTGTCTTTGCTTGCACTCTTTTCACAACTTGGATCATGGTTTCCCAGTTGCTTTATTTAACAGACAATGTAGCTTTGTAACTGATTCCTGACTCATCAACGTGTACTGAGGAAACTTGTTTTCAACCAGATGTCTGATGATGCTCCTGCAACAGTGAAATGTGTCACAAATTAAACAAATAAAAAGCCATTTTGCAACTGAGACTGCCTGTTATTCTTTCTTGATCACATCCCCACTTCATCGCTACTGCGGAGATGCTGTGTCCCATTGCTCATGCACCAACTGTAACACCACATTCAAACTCTCTTAAATCTTGATAACCTGCCACTGCAACAGCAGTAATGGATCTAACAATTGCGCCAGACACTTGTTGTCTTATATAGGCATTGCCGACTGCAGCACTGTATTCTGCTGTTTACATATCTCTGTATTTGAATACACATGCCTATACCAATTTCTTTGCCTTACTAAGAAAAAAAGAATATTACTTTTCACATGGTTTCTGCACATGACACTGTCTGATGTATGGAATTTTTATGCTACATGGCTGCACATTCTCTTACACTCATTCTGTTGGCTTGTAAGGTGAAGCATCAAACTTATTAACTGAAAACAGAAGATAATATTACTAAATTTGAAAAATAGCTACAACTTTCATTTTGCCTACAATGTCTTTGCCAAATTGGTAGGGGGTATATACAACAAACGTAAGATTTCTAATTGTTAACATTTATTCCTTGTAAAAGATTTCAATTTGTGGTACAATTGCCCAAATATATATTTCTTATGCATCACAAACACCAGTCACCTTTAGCATTCTTCGGCCCCTAGACAAATGTTTATGAGGACCCCCAAAGCCTTCTCAGCTGATAGGTGCTGTATGTTGTTTTGCAGGAGAGCAGTAAATAAGGTCTGCTTGCACTGTCAATAAATTATTTATTAATAGAACGTACCACATTTGAGCATTTGATTAGATACAAACATTAGGTCAACACCACCACCAACAACAACAACAATAATAATAATAAGAAGAAGAACAATAATAATAATAAGAAGAAGAAGAAGAAGAAGATGATACAAAAAAAGTGAAAATAGAAGGAAACAAAACCAAACATTCAACACAAACCAAAAGAAATTTTACCAGACAATAGATAACACACACATTAAAATAGACAATCCACCAAACATAACAGACATGGAACACTTCTGGAGCAACATATGGTCAAACCCGGTACAACATAACAGGCATGCACGGTGGATACAAGCAGAAACAGACACATACAAGATGATACCACAAATGCCTGAAGTGATAATTTTGCAACATGAAGTCACCCAAGCAATTAATTCTACTCACAATTGGAAAGCCCCTGGAAAAGATAAAATAGCAAATTTATGGCTAAAGAAATTCACCTCAACACATTCACATCTAACTAAATTATTTAACAGTTACATTGCAGACCCATACACATTCCCTGATACACTTACACATGGAATAACTTATCTGAAACCTAAAGATCAAGCAGACACAGCAAACCCAGCTAAATATCGCCCCATAACATGCCTACCAACAATATACAAAATATTAACTTCAGTCATTACACAGAAATTAACGACACATACAACATAGAACAAAATTATAAATGAAGAACAAAAAGGCTGTGCAAAGGAGCACGAGGATGTAAAGAGCAACTGATAATAGATGCAGAGGTGACATATCAAGCTAAAACTAAACAAAGGTCGCTACACTATGCATACATTGATTACCAAAAAGCTTTTGATAGTGTACCCCACTCATGGTTACTACAAATATTGGAAATATACAAAGTAGATCCTAAATTGATACCAGTTCCTAAACATAGTAATGAAAAATTGGAAAACCACACTTAATATCCAAACAAATTCAAATAATATCGCATCACAGCCAATACAGATTAAGTGTGGAATATACCAAGGAGACTCATTAAGTCCTTTCTGGTTCTGCCTTGCTCTGAACCCACTATCCAACATGCTAAATAATACAAATTATGGATACAATATTACTGGAACATACCCACACAAAATCACACATCTGCTATACATGGATGATCTAAAACTACTGGCAGCAACAAATCAACAACTCAACCAATTACTAAAGATAACAGAAGTATTCAGCAATGATATAAATATGGCTTTTGGAACAGACAAATGTAAGAAAAATAGCATAGTCAAGGGAAAACACACTAAACAAGAAGATTACATATTGGATAACCACAGCGACTGCATAGAAGCGATGGAAAAAACAGATGCCTATAAATATCTAGGATACAGACAAAAAATAGGAATAGCTAATACAAATATTAAAGAAGAACTAAAAGAAATATATAGACAAAGACTAACAAAAATACTGAAAACAGAATTGACAGCAAGAAACAAGACAAAAGCTATAAATACTTATGCTATACCAATATTGACCTACTCATTTGGAGTAGTGAAATGGAGTAACACAGACCTAGAAGCACTCAATACACTTACACGATCACAATGCCACAAATATAGAATACATCACATACATTCAGCAACTGAAAGATTCACATTAAGCAGAAAGGAAGGAGGAAGGGGATTTATCGATATAAAAAACCTACATTATGGACAGGTAGACAATTTAAGAAAATTCTTTATAGAACGAGCAGAAACTAGCAAAATACACAAAGCAATCACTCATATAAATACATTGGCTACACCACTGCAATTTCATAACCACTTCTACAACTCTTTAGATCACATAACATCAACAGATACGAAGAAAGTAAATTGGAAAAAGAAAACACTACATGGCAAGCACCCGTATCATCTAACACAGCCACACATCGATCAAGACGCATCCAACACATGGCTAAGAAAAGGCAATATATACAGTGAGATGGAAGGATTCATGATTGCAATACAGGATCAAACAATAAACACCAGACATTACAGCAAGCATATTATTAAAGATCCCAATACCACAACAGATAAATGCAGACTTTGCAAACAACAAATAGAAACAGTAGATCACATCACAAGCGGATGTACAATATTAGCAAATACAGAATACCCCAGAAGACATGACAATGTAGCAAAAATAATTCACCAACAACTTGCCATACAATATAAACTAATAAAACAACGCGTTCCCACATACAAGTATGCACCACAAAATGTACTGGAGAATGATGAATACAAATTATACTGGAACAGAACCATTATAACAGATAAAACACCACATAACAAACCTGACATCATACTCACCAATAAAAGGAAGAAATTAACACAACTAATCGAAATATCCATACCAAATACAACAAATATACAAAAGAAAACGGGAGAAAAAATTGAAAAATACATCCAACTGGCTGAGGAAGTCAAGGACATGTGGCATCAGGATAAAGTTGACATTATACCAATTATACTATCAACTACAGGAGTCATACCACACAATATCCACCAGTACATCAATGCAATACAGCTACATCCAAACTTATATGTACAACTACAGAAATCTGTAATTATTGACACTTGTTCAATTACCCAAAAGTTCCTAAATGCAATGTAACATATACCGTACAGTTAAAAGGAAGTCACGCTTGATCAAGGTCCGTGTCACCTTCCATTTTTAACCAGACATAACATCTGAGACAAGAAAGAAAAAAATAATAATAATAGCTACTAATAGAAACAAATCTAACATTTAGTGGGAAACCTTAATTTAAAAAATCTGGTTGAAACTGTCAGTGTCAGCTGAACAGTTTTGGACAGCTGTAGATGGAACAGTGAATCTTCTATTCTTGTAGCTGATGAAGTTATCCACTACATCACTGAAGCTCATTTCAGAAGCAAGTTCATGTTCTATTGATAACAGTTCTAGATGATAAAGATTCTCTTGGACTAAAGTTGATCTTAAATGATCTTTGATTGATGCTAATTTACTAAATCCTCTCTTACCTGAAGCAACACCCATTGGGAGGGTAATGATAATCCTGAGGGCAATGCAGTGTTCAGAAAACGTGGATTGTAACTTGAGCTTATAAATTTCATTTTGATGAAGAAATGGAAGCCCTTTGTTTTCTGTTGTCTTTGTCAAATCCAGAAATGCAGGTGCATTCACTGGCTTAAACATTTGTATTTCTTCCATAAGATTATCACCCACATCATCAGGATTAGTTCTAATTAATTTTGTAATCATATCACTATCATCCAAATTTGTATTTACTCTAAGAATAGCTTCAAAAGTTGCACAAATATTTCTCATTTATTCTTAGTGAGAAGCCATCTGTGAAACAGTCTCATCTGTGATTACACCAAAAACCTCTATGAGATTGTTCCCAAGTTTCATCTGGGAGTGTGTCACGTACTCTACTACTACCCCACTCAGATTCATCAAAGAAAATCCTCCATTTCTTTCCTCTCTTTTTTGAAAGAAAAAAAACTGCCTCAATCTTAATTTAAGTAGCCATTAAAAGCTCTGCTTAAGAAAGGCAAGAGAGTTCTTACATCCTGATTTATGGTAAATGTGGGATCTTCAATATTTTTCATTTCAGTATCAAGGGAAATATCTTTTAACTGCAGAATCAAACTTCTTATGTTTATATGGTCTAAAATGTCACTCCAAACAATGAATCAATATTTCAAAGTTCAAGAAATAACTCATCGGCCTACTTACTTCTGTTATCCCATCATGAAACAAACTACATGGACATTTTGTGTATTTTAAAGCTAACATTACTTATGGTACTTCTTCTGCTATAGGCTTCATTGCCACAGTTCTTAAACTCCATCTTCTTTCAGCCAAGCCATGAAGAGATCGATTGCCAGTGCATCTTAATGACCTTTCTCATCTTTGTGTGCTTACACTGAAGAAATTGTACAGTTGGTTCAGATAGCTGAAGAATGTACCTACTACTTTATTACTTCTTGTAGCATGTAATCCTACTAAGTTCAGGATATGAGCTGCACAAGGAGAAAATGATGCCCGTAGATAAATGTCTTTAATTTTTGCCTGCACACCTCTTATTTGACCCAACATATTTGATCCATTATCAAAGCACTAACCATGACAGTGCTGTATATCAAGTCATTGCTTGTTAAATATCTCTATGATAACATTACCAATTGCATCACCAGTCTTTTTCTGAAAATCAAAATATTTGAGAAACCTCTCATGAATTTTCAATTTATTAAATTTATTTTCATTTTTGTAAAAAAAAAAACAACTTAAAATCCGAATATTCTGTTTGGTTTTGGACACATCTGAAGTCTGCTTGTGTCTGTATATGTGCGGATGGATATGTGTGTGTGCGCGCGCGAGTGTATACCTGTCCTTTTTTCCCCCTAAGGTAAGTCTTTCCGCTGCCGGGGTTGGAATGACTCCTATGACTCCTTACCCTCTCCCTTAAAACCCACAACCTTTCGTCTTTCCCTCTTTCCTGATGAAGCAACCGTTGGTTGCGAAAGCTTGAATTTTGTGTATTTATATCTAAAAATTCAGCTAATGAGCAGAAGGAGTTGTCATCTAGAAATTCTTTTAATTTATTTTTAAATGTTGGTGGGCTATCTGTCAGGCTTTTGGTGCTGTTTGGTAGGTGACCAAAGACTTTTGTGGCAGCATAATTTACCCCTTTCTGTGCCAAAGTCAGATTTAACCCTGCGTAGTGAAGTTCATCCTTTCTCCTGGTGTTATAGCTATGCACACTGCTATTACTTTTGAACTGGGTTGGATTGTTAACAACAAATTTCATAAGTGAATATATATACTGTGAGGTTACTGTGAGGATCCCTAGGTCCTTAAATAGATGTCTGCAGGATGACCGTGGGTAGGCTCCAGCAATTATTCTGATTACACGTTTTTGATCAATGAATACTTTTCTACTCAACGATGAATTACCCCAGAATATGATGCCATAAGAAGGCAGTGAATGAAAGTAGGCATAGTAAGATAATTTACTGAGATTCTTATCACCAAAATTTGCAATAACCCTAATAGCACACGTAGCTGAACTCAGACGTTTCAGCAGACCATCAATGTGTTGCTTCCAGTTTAACCTCTCATCAATGGACACACCTAAAAATTTTGAAAATTCTACCTTAGCTACAGACTTCTGTCCAAAGTCTATATTTATTACTGGAGTTGCGCCATTTACTGTACGGAACTGTATATACTGTGTTTTATCAAAATTTAAAGAGAGTCCATTTGCTGAGAACCACTTAATAATTTTGTGAAAAACATAATTTACAATTACATCACTTACTTCTTGGTTTTTGAATGTTATTACTATACTTGTATCATCAGCAAAAAGAACTAACTTTGTATCTTCATCAATGTGGAATGGTAAGTCATTAATGCATATCAAGAACAGTAAAGGACCTAAGACCGAACCCTGTGGGACCCCGTACTTGATAGGCCCCCAGTTTGAGGAATCAGCTGTTGTTTTAACATTACATGAACCACTTATTTCAACTTTCTGCATTCTTCCAGTTAAGTATGAATTAAACCATTTGTGCACTGCCCCCCTCAAACCATAATGATTTAGTTTATCTAAAAGAATTCCATGATTTACACAATCAAAGGCCTTTGAGAGATCACAAAAAATACCAATGGGTGATGTCCAGTTATTCAGAGCATTTAATATTTGATCAGTGAAAGCGTATATAGCATTTGCTGTTGAAAAGCCTTTCTGAAAACCAAACTGACATTTTGTTAGTACTTTATTTTTACAAATATGGGAGGCTACTCTTGAATACATTACTTTCTCAAAAATTTTTGATAGAGCTGTCAGAAGAGAGATTGGGCGATAGTTGTTGACATCTGGCATATCCCCCTTTTTATGCAATGGTTTCACAATGGCATATTTCAGTCTATCGGGGAAAACACCCTGCTCCAAAGAGCTATTACATACGTGGCTGAGAATCTTACTTATCTGTGGGGAACAAGCTTTAAGTACCTTGCTGGAAATGCCATCAATTCCATAAGAGCTTTTACTTTTCAGTGAGTTTATTATTTTACTGATTTCAGAGGGAGAGGTTGGTGGAAATACAGTTGTTTCAAACTGCACAGGTATGGCCTCTTCTATTAGTAGCCTTGCCTCTTCTAGTGAAGTTCTAGATCCTATTTTCTCCACATCATTTAAAAAATGATTATTGAAAATATTTTCAATTTCTGATTCTTTGTTAGTACACTTGTCATTCAGTTTTATGGCACTAAAGTCTTCCTGTGCTCTTGGTTGCCCTGTTTCCCTTTCAATAATATTCCAAATTGCTTTAATTTTATTATCAGAGTTACTGATCTCAGACATGATACACATGCTTCTGGACTTTTTAATAGCTTTTCTTAGTACCACACAATAGTTTTTATAATATTGAACAATTTTGGGGTCAGTACTCCCTCTTGCTGTTAGATACAGTTCTCTTTTATGGTTGCAAGATATTCTTATTCCTTTAGTTAGCCAAGGTTTTTTATATGTTTTCTTGGAATTATGTTTAACTATTTTCTTGGGAAAACGATTTTCAAATACCCTTAAAAATGTATCGTGAAATAAGTTATATTTCAAGTTTGCATCGGGTTCCTTATGCACTTCATCCCAGTCTAGCTGCTGTAGGCTTTCCCTAAAGTTTGCAATATTTATATTGTTAATTGAATGCACTGCTTTGAAATTCTGATTTGATATACTGCATGGAGCTATGTCATGTACTGTAATTAGCTGTGCACCATGATCTGAAAGACCATTCTCAACAGGATAAGCATTTATGTCCTTAAACTTACCTTGGTCTATAAAAAAGTTATCTATCAATGTCCTGCTGTTCTTTGTTATCCGAGTAGGAAAATCAATGACGGAGCTCAAATTGAAAGAACTGAGTAATACTACAAGGTCATTCTTCCTATTACACTCTTTCAGGGAATCAACATTGAAATCCCCACAAATGATAATTTGCTTCCCCCTGTCTGACAGATAGCACAACAAAGTATCCAAGTTTTCTACAAACAGCTGGAAATTACCTGAGGGGGACCGATACACTGTTACAATTATGAAAGTGCCATCATTTAGTTTTAGTTCGGTGGCACATGCTTCCATATGTTGCTCTACACAACATTTAGTTTCTAAATTTTTTACACTGTGGAAGCTTTTGACATATATGGCAACTCTTCCTCTCAGCACATTATCTCTACTTACATGCGCAGCTAATTTGTACCCATTGATGCTAACCTTTTGCATATCAGTGACAATGTGCTCCTCAGACAGGCATAGTACATCTATTACATTCTCAGTTTCTGTATCTTCTAAACAAAGCAGAAGCTCATCAATTTTATTCTTCAATCCCCCAATATTTTGATGAAATATACTAACATTATTTTTCACTTTACTTTTGGGAGTATCTTGAACTTTTTTTAACATCTTTAGTACTTGCCTGGCTGAGTTTCCCACTGGACACTGATCTTACACTAAAAAAGTGTTTCCACCATGCGATGTAGTTCCTCCCCCCTTTAAATTTCCTGCTATCAGCCCAGCCAGTTTACCCTTCCCTTTCTTGTTGAAGTGTAGGCCATGTCTAGTATAGTCCCACCTACAGAGTGAATCAACAGGAACCACACCAATGTGTGACCCTGCACCAGACCCAAGTAGCCGTTCCAACTCCAAATTAACTCTCCTGACAGAAGAGCTCAAATGAGGTCGGTCATGGCGCTCCAGAACCGACACAAACCCAACACTGGTATGACTCGATGTTGATGCAATCTGTGCCAGGTCACACTCTATGCTATACCCCTTGATCTCTGTCAATACTGTTGCCCGGCCCACCTACAATAACCACGGTATCTTCCTTAAAAAAAGCCTCTACATAGTGAACCTGAATCCTCTGTAACCTGCTCCAGTCCAGCACTGGGTTTGAAAAACTTGTGAACTGGTATTCTGACCCTAATTCATCCTGCAGAAGTTGGCCCACACCCCTAGCATGCGAACTACCTAGCAACAAGACTTTCTTTCTCTTTGCAGACTTCCCTACCTTCTTATTCAATTTGCTGCTGAAAGCTTGTTGAGCCCTGTCTACATCTACATCTGTGACAAGCTCATCAGTTTCTGACTGAGGCAACAGGTCAAACCTATTTTGTACATTAATAACAAAGCTGTCAGAAGAATTTCTTGGCCCGTTCCTTATGCCTGTTGCCACTTCCCACACCTGTTTACCCTTCTCCCCCTTTAACCTGCCCAGTTCTCGCTTAGCCTCATCTAACTCAGCCTGAAGGGCAGCAATTTTCCCCTCCTGTTCCACAATCTTTCTATCTCTACTGCATAGCCTACAGAACCACTGATGAGTCTCGCTCATTTTCCCAATTCCCACGCCACTACAATCGCCCCAATGAAAAAAGTTACTACATCCATTACACCAGACCCCAGAACTAACGATTCTACGGCATGTCAGGCACTTTACACTCATGGTACAAATTGATTTTAGTGACAGAAAGACAATTAAGTTACCGGAAAACAATGAAAATACATGTACAAAAAATTAGGCCTACTCGCGACAATGTAAACAGTGGTTCAGAAGTTTATTACTGGAAATTACTTAAGAGATGACGATACTCTACAGATATAAAGGGGCAGCAAACGTATTTAACACACTAAACTGTCAGTAAATGCACTTAAAATTGCGGTATGAAGTTTAATCTGAAAGCTCAAAAGTTCGGCCTGGCCGCGATATGTAAACAAAACGAACATTACGCGATTACTGTGAAAATAAGCGAGTAAGACAAAAACCTTTAATGGTACGCTTGAAGAGCACTATAATTAACGTAATAAATTAGTTTAAAGTGTTAAAAACGGTTTATTACTACTTAAATTACTTATCTTGTACGAGAGCTGTGACTCAGACGTCCGTATAGCAGGCGCAGGGCTACCAAGGCGTACCTCATCACACCTGCTTCGCTGGAAGGGGTTCAAATGGCTTTAAGCACTATGGGACTTAACAGCTGAGGTCATGTTCCCTAGACTTAGAACTACTTAAACCTAACTAACCTAAGGACATCACACACATCCATGCCTGAGGCAGGATTCGAACCTGCGATTATAGCAGCTGGAAGGGGGTACACAAAGGTTGTGTTCTGGACTTAACTAGATGCAGCTAATTGTCTGCCACTTTCAGCCACCCTTGCCCCCATCGATACATGACTCTGTACCTCAACAGTGAGGTGATAACACGCAGGGGGATGGCATGTGGAACTAACTGAGGGTCTCAACATGCTTGCTTGGCTGCTACATCTGCCCTTTCATTCCCTGCAATATCCATGTACTCTGGCACCCTTTGTGGGCAGAGGTGGGCACCCTGGGGTATTCTGGACTGCCTTATCTGCTGTGTACAAGTGCTGTAAAGAGTGAAGGGAACTCAGAGAATCAAATCAGACAGGGAATTTAGCACCCAGAACACATCTCATCTGCTCCAGTGCCTGCAAGATCGTGTATAATTCCATGTCGAATACAGTAGACTTTTGAGGCAGTCTGAACTTGAGGACATAATCAGCAAAAACAACAGAGTAACTAATGGAGACTCCCCATTTAGACCCATCAGTAAATACAGCTACAGAGCTATGGTATTCAGCTAAAATGTCATAAAACAATGTATTAAAAACATATGGAGGAGTGCAACCTATCCTGTACTGCACTAAACCTAAAAACATTCTGGGTCTCTGCAGTAACCTGGGTGGCAAGAGGTGAAAACCCTGTATTTGGAGTTGAACTTGCTCCACACTAAGTGGCACCAGTTCACACTTCGAGAGGATACCACATGGCCTTGTTGCTGATGGACAATTGGTGAAGTGGTGTTCCATAACTGGATGAGCAATGGTGTGGTATGGTGGTGAACTGGGAGTAGTTAGGAACCTACATGCCTGATGCACTACGAGCAGTTGCCACCAGATGATAAGTGGTGGTTCCCCAGCCTCAGCACAGAGACTGGGAATGAGGCTTGTCCTGTAGGCACCTGTGGCCAGCCTAATCCCCTCATGTTGGGTAGTGTCAATAATCTTCTTGTAAGAAGGCCTTGCTGACTAATACCCTGTGTACCCATAATCTAGCCATGATCACTCAAAAGCCCTATGAAACTGAAGCAGATGTACACTGTCTGTTCCCAAGGACCTGTGGTTAAGGCACATCAAGATGTTCAGTGCCTTCTGGACCCTTTTGCCTTCAGGTCCTATAGGTGTGGTAACTATGACAATTTGGAGTTAAAAATGAGGCTCAGAAACCTCATAGAGCCTTTAAAAGTGAGAACAGTATTCCTCATATTAAAGCCAGATACACTGCAAGTACAATGAGAATTATTAAAATACATGCACGCGCACACTTATCTGCAGAAAACTGAAAACCATCTCGCCAGCCCACTGCTTTAACCTCTACACTGTAATTTCCAAATGCTGAGTCACTGTTGAAATACTAGAGGAGGAACAGAAAACTTCAAAATCATGTGCAAATAAGGAGCATTTTACAGGACTCCTTACCACAGACATAATAATGTTTATGACAACGGAACAGACAGTAACTCTTAAAACACTGTCATGAGGAAGACCATTCTCCTACTCAGGATGATCTGACAGCACATTACCAACTCGGGACTTAACAAGACCATGATTAACCATTTGGTCCAGGCTCTTTCCTATGCAGCTCATTAAGGTGACTCATTGGTATCTACTGGGACATATTCAGTCCTTACCTTCTTTGAGGAGAGGTATCAAAACTGTCTCCCTCCGCATGCTGTACATCTACATTTGGTGTAGATTTCCTTTGATGCTGCTGGTGAATGTCAAAGCATGCGGTAACAGATTTGGTCCGGATTGGGTGCATTATCACGAGCCTCAGCCAATGCAGAATCCAGCTCCCACATAGAGAAAGGGCAGTTGTAACACTCAAAACTGTTGGATCTGAAGTTCAACTGGCCCCTCACTGGGCCATGCAGTATTAAATTTTGCAGAGGTAAATACAGTGAGTACACAGTGATTCTCTGAAACACATGAACTTCAACTGCAACTGCCTGCAGGTCAGTACCCAGGGGGAGAGCAAAGGAGTGGCACGCATTATTCACAAGCACAGCGACCCTTCCCTTGGCCCCTTCCACAGTCAAGTCATCCTTGCAATGAATAGTATAGCCCCATAGTACAGGGGAATCAGACACTTTAAAAGGATTTCCTGTAAACACAAACATAGGAGACATTCCTTTGCTAGGTATTTCAGTTCCTCCATGTGTGTCCTGAACCCATTAACATTCCAGTGCAGTTTGGGAGCCGTTTATCACAGATGATGATGATGATGATGATGATGATGATCAGCACCCGTGTTATGACCCTATCTTTGCTTAGTCCAAACTCGCCACTTTCAGGAATGATGATGAAATGATAAGGACAACACAAACACCCAGTCATCTTGAGGTAGGTGAAAATCCCTGACCCCACCGGGACTCGAACCTGGGACCCCGTGCTCAGGAAGCGAGAACGTGACCGCGAGACCACGAGCTGCAGACGTTTATCACAGAAGTAGCACTTTCACACTGTCTTTCCACTAGGGAAGAGAGCCCAGTGCCACTAGTAGTGGGTGAAGGCACACTCTTGGGGCAAGATGAGTGCCCCAGGCTGATATCAAGGTCCATTGGCTCTAAAGATAAACTGTAAGAGACATCAGGGGGTGTGACAGTGACATCATCAAACTGATTACTTCTCTCCTCCTTGAGTGGTTCATGTTTTGCTTTTATTGCCTAGGGAGGCTTTGGAGCCACACCCACATAACTTGTAGTGGCAGCATGAGATGATGGACCAGACTGAACCTTTTGAGGGGCAGGGAGCTCTGCAACATCGGTCTTTTCTAATGTTCTGTAGAGGGGGGAGGGGAGAAGATGAGCTTCAGCAGCACAAGGGCATTGACAAACATAGGTACCAGTGCTGACACTAACACATTTGTGTAGCAGTATTGGTCTTTTGAATTGGTTGTTCAAGAACAGAAGCAAAGGAAGTTGTGAATCCAGGGGGGGCACCATGGCTTTATACATCTTTTTGGCCTCACCATATGGCACATGCTTCGTAGTTTTAATTTCTTATAAGCCTTCCGTTCTTCAAGATATATGCTGCAGGCCCTACTCCAGACAGGGTGAATCCCAGAGCAATTCAAACACTTCAAGGGAAATTGAAAAGCCGTTCTACATTTGCTAAAAGTGGCTTCTCCTTAACACTCAAGAGTAATATGTGTTTAGTGCTGATATTTCAATCAGCATAATGAGTTAGGGGACATAAGGTTGCACACTTAGGTGAAGGAATCCTGCCTTGACATGCTCTGGAAGTTTGGTGCTGTGATAAGTAAGTATAAACAAGTCAGCTTAACAAGATCACAATCCACCGTTTTCATTATATTTTTGACATCAAAAATGCCTTCTTGGCCCCATTCAGCTTTAAGTTAATCTTTGTGAACGTCCACCAGATCCCTCCTCGTCACAACACCTTAGCTGCAGTTCGAGATGGTAAACAGTTCACTTTCAGTGGCACATTCCCCAAGGTTTTTTGCTTTCTGCAGGTTTTCAGTTGTTTTCAACCAACAGTGCCTCCTTGTAAAGTTGCCTGACAGATTTTAAGATGCCAACAATGCCCTCTAAACCTTTTTGGTGGAAGAAAGGTGAAACTTTGTCAAAGTTGCCCTCTTTCCTCTTTACTATTAAAAACACATTCTGACTAGTAGCATGCATTCTGTTGTTAGGAAAAGTCTTTAAATTAATGTCTTCGTCAGGAGGATTGGCTACATGATCCCTCTTGTTTGATTGGTCTTGGTACCTACTGGTGGCTGGGAGGAGGAGGAGAAAATTTTAAGGGTACCATCGTGGTCCCACAAGCAACTAGGGGGATAAAGGTCTGCTTCGACAGAGCCCCACAAGCCTAGATAAACCTTATCCAACTGAGGTGTGGCAGTTTCTCCAGAGGTTAGCCCACTAAAGACTGTTCCACATCAACAGCCATGCGTCTCACCTGCATGCAGCACACCTTTAGATTTTTTTAAATTTTTATATATAGAGGTTTTTACACTCATCACAATTCAGGTGCTCAAGCCAGGAGCCCCATTCCCTGTGGCACACAATGTTCCACCACCTTTACCATACAGTGGTCACTGAAGCAGGCCCAGAGCATAAAGTGACAGAGGACTAGTGGCACTTATGAATCCCCAGGTCAGAAAACCTGGTGTACCTAACGAATGAATGATGAGCCCCCGAGAGCCTGATAGGTGTAAGATTTTTTGCAATGAAAATTGACACTTGAGCCCACTGTATGAAGTTACCATTTGATTACATGAGACAATACTATCATATGTATTTAAATGAACCATTCAAACTAATCGCAGGCATTACAGTGTATGAGTCAGTAAGTGCAGACAATGACTGGACTTTCCCTCTAATAAGTCAGCTTTCTTTCCAAAAACTTACTGAATCATATAGATATTATTTGCATGAACCGGTGAACTTACTCTTTGCATTTGCAACAAAAGTTTCAATCACTTCGGTTTGAATCATTTCTTTTTCAGATTTTTCTTGGTACTAATTTTATCACGTTTCTTTTTATACCTATATGTGATGTCTTGAAATGAGTAATTTGACTTTTAAAAACTGCAAGATCCTTTACTCTACATCATCAGAAAAAAAGTCCATTCATACAGGATAATGTCCTCAAAACCAGATTTCTTTTTTGCTTAAGGAAAAAACTTACAAAGTCACCATCATTTTAGTGACTTTTATAAAATTCTGCAGCTTTGTTTTTTAATGTATACAATACACCTTCAGAACAATCAAAACAAAATTTCTTTGGAACCCTCTGACACTCTTCTTATCACGTCTGTAAGACAATACACTACCATTTACAAGGCTTGAATTGTTCCACACAATCTAAACAATTTAAGTATTTGCCTAAAATTTTAAACACCATTCTGCACACCAAATAATCCTAGCACATATTTTTTGTTGATGATTTCACTTAGTATCCCCTGTGGGATGACATAATATACAGAATAGTATTTACGCTTGGACTTTAGTCACAATGTTGTGTTTCGAACAGTAAGTATAAAGTAAAATGAAGAAAGCAAAAATAAAATCAAATGTTGAAACTTCCTGGCAGATTAAAACTGTGTGCCGGACCGAGACTCGAACTCGGGACCTTTTCCTTTCGTGGGCAAGTGCTCTACCAACTGAGCTACCCAAGCACGACTCACGCCCCGTCCTCACAGCTTTACTTCCACCAGTAAAAAAGACTTTCTTCTAGGAGTGCTAGTTCTGCAAGGTTCGCAGGAGAGCTTCTGTGAAGTTTGGAAAGTAGGAGACGAGGTACTGGCGGAAGTAAAGCTGTGAGGACGGGGTGTGAGTCGTGCTTGGGTAGCTCAGTTGATAGAGCACTTGCCCGGGAAAGGCGAAGGTCCCAAGTCCGAGTTTCTGTCCAGCACACAGTTTTAATCTGCCAGGAAGTTTCGTATCAGTGCACACTCTGCTCCAGAGTGAAAATCTCATTCTGAAAATCAAATGTTGATTTCTATTTTTAACACAGATTTATATATGTGCTCTTCTGTAATGACAGTAGTGATGGCCCTAATATTACTGTACTTTCTTGATCATGTGCAGCAAGCTTGCTGAAATAAACAGCTAACTAGCCACATGTAGTGGTATCCATTTCTGCCTAACATGCACCACACCAACTTGTTTTTTTCCCCCTTTCCTTTCACTTACTTTCTTTTCCTTTCCTGTGTGAATTGACAGTTAAAACTTGCTTTTTGTGAGATGTTAACAAATGACAAAAAAATTGCAGCATGTTTTCACACGATACATCCCATTGCGAAGAAAATAATGGTGATTCATTGATGTGCTGTTGCCAATTTCCCTACAAGAGGGCTTCAGAAAGCAAGTTACGCATGTTGTCCCACGCTAAGACCACTGCGCAACAGAAGTGGTGTATTGTCAGAAGAGAGTACACATTCTGGGTTCCCTACAGACACAGCTCTGCAGTGGTACAGACAACAAGTGCATCACAGTCTGGGGGCGAAATGGCACGACAACTGGAGCCGTACTCCACAGTGGAAGTACGCGAGTCAGTACAGTTCCTGTTGGCAAAATATCTAAATTGTACACAGATTCATCATGAAATTCTTGCAGCATATGGACTACATGTAATATCACATACAGTTGTTTTGTAATGGTACCAACAATTTGACCAACATTTCGCATATGTGTTTGATGTTGATCAGCAAGGAAAGTCAGTGACATTGACCACATATGACAACATCCGGGCAACTGAGGAACTGACTGGCAGCAATCACAGATTTTCCAATGATGAGGACATGTACACATCAGATCTCGAATGGCTCTATGACTGCGGGACACATTTCTGTAGTCAAAGAACTTAAAAATTGGTAGAACACATTGACTGTTGTTTACACAGACTATGTGACTATGCTGAAAAATAGTGCCACGTATCTGTGTCACTTTGAAGTGCAGTGCAGCATCCAATAAAAGTAACTCGGCTTGCCATAATAATATGTAATCTACTTTTTGAAGTCCCTTGTAGTAAAACCTGGCTCAGTATAAATGCTCAGGAGTTAAATAATTAAAAGCGTTGCAGCATAAATTACTCAGCAGGAATGAAGCTTATATGATTCACACCATGACCTGCAAGACCATTCTATGTTCCAAATGAAAAACAGCCCATAATTGCACTAATTATGTTTATACTAAATCTTGACCATGGTTTCAACTATAATAATATAGCCTTCTTCAGAAGTCATAAGCTTTTAAAAATGAAAAACGTCTTAGCCCAGCCGCTGCGTCACGATCAATCAAATAAAATAAGATAAATTCAGCAGACATAAGCCTGTTTCGATCATAAGTAAAAATACATATGGCACCTTATGTCCTCCGCCACTACATCTGTTACATTTCGTAACGGTTGCTGGTATTCTATGTTTTCGTAACGGTTGCTGGTATTCTATGTTCATCACATTTAGTTAACTGACTACCATTTTTTAAAGTATGTGCACCTTTTTCTAGATTAGGGAAATGTCCATTAATGAACCAACTGTCCTGTCACCAACACAACCCTTATTAGTTCTGAATGATGAATTTTTATGGAAGTGAGAGCACATCTCTCTCAGCCTTTTTCAGGCTTGACTGTGGGTCAAAGGGAAGGGTCCATAAAGGGAAAGGTTATCACTTTAATTTCTTTGAGTGCATACAACATAAAGAAATTCTTTGTAATAATGTATTCTGCAACAATACTTATACCAAAGTTGTAGTGTTTAACAATATACAGATTCAAAGAAACAACAGTCCAAAACTCACTTTTTGTAGTACAATAGTTTTAAAACACACTACACAGGTTACTGCTATTATATTGTATCAACAATGGAGCAGTTTCTCCGTTTACATCTATCACCTGGAGGTAATGGAATAAAGCTCAACAATAGAAATACAAATGAGTTATGATTTTGTAACACACATATGGGGCACCTTACTGATCATTCACGGATTATAATAAGAAATGAAATGTAAAAATTTACTTTGAGAAGAGTAATGTGATGTTTGCCACAGGTATTAGTCTCTGTGCTCACCAAGTAAACTGATACTATAAAAGTACTAATTCATAATTGTTATGGTGATTTTACACAGAGTTCTTCATTTAGGTCAATTTTAACTTACAATAAAAACTAAAATGTGCCTTTTGTGGTTGCATGTTAAAATTATTTGCATTAACTGTTGTTATCGAAGACCATCACATATTTACAGAGGCACTACAGCTCCCAGGTAGTGTTTGCCCCAACATTTATATGAATAGCCAGTAATGCAGACGACTGGTGTAGACTCAAAAATAAAGCATACTAAAACCTGTACATTAAAATACACACATACTAGAAGTGAAGTAAAATTAGTTTTCAATGAGACTGAGTCAAACTCCTGTCTGTCAGACAGGAATTACTGACTTGCAATGTATGGGTCGTGGAAACATATGAAGCATGTTCTCACTTACAAATAATTAAATGTTTCTTCAAACCTGGGGACTTTGTGGTTACATATAACTATCAAAGTCTGCACTACTGGCAAATGGTAGTAAGTCACATTTAAACTAATCTACAGGGTCATTCAGTTAAAAGTATTATAAAATTTTTTGCAAAACCTATACAGTGATGATTTTCTCCATTACATTTGTGCCTTTAAAAACGATTTCTATCCCAAAGTAAACTTCTACTTCCACTTTTTAACAATCTGAGGAGACTGTTAATGAGCAATCATGAATTTACATAGACAAAAACTTACATGTATTTTTCACAGAAAACTGTAAAACTGTTCAATCAAGTAAAAGTTTCTTTAGACATTCACACTACAAAAATGTGTTTCAGAGGTAGAAAATTATCATCTCATTGATCTGAACAGAGTAGAGATCCAAAAACACAAGACACATATATGAAAAATATCTAATACATGAACTATTCTGTTGATTACACACATCAGTTTCTGCACAGAAGAGACTGGCAATGCTGAATGTAATAACAGGGAAAAGATAGACATAGGGTCTCTGTGAAATGTGTTAAATAAAGGTACACAACTGAAAGCAACAATAATTGAACACTTTCCCATTCACACAGTTTGCCACAGTTGCAATTGTGTCGGCTCAAAAATTTTGCATACTATTTTCACACTGTCTTTAAGGAATACTTTAATAACAACCTGAAATGACATGATTTTCTTTTCTCTCTCTGTTTTCCTTTTCTTTTCTTTTTTTACAAAAGATGAGGAAATAAATATGTAACAAGTATTAACGTTTACATCTGCATTATTATATAACAAAAAGTTGAGTAACACAGAAATAAATTTTAAATTACACATATAAAAACACTGAACAATAATAATAAAACATGCAATTAACATTGCGTAATAGGGGTTTTCTGCACACGGAGGCACACGCGCACACGCGCGCACACACACACACACACACACACACACACACACACACACACACACACACACCAAGTATATTATCATTTCAACAATGTATACGAGGGTTCATAAACATGAAAAAATCTCAATTAATCCAATTTTATACATTATAAATACATTAAAATATTTGGCAAGAATGTACATAACAATGTTAAACTTGTATTATAGAAAAAGGACAGAAGACATCAGAAAATGACACACACAGAAATGATAGAAATTATGTCACTGAAGAGAACAGTTACATCCAATATGAATGTCTGATATGCTGGCTAAACTCAATCAAACAGAACTGCCTGTGGCTACTAACAAGATTCTCTTCCCTCCCTTTTCTTCAGGTATACGTAAAATGTGCTGAGGGCTACCCGTATGTTTTACTGGGAAGGTACATTGTGAAAATATGCAGAAGTTGTGCTGAGCAAACCCATCCTTTGTTTCTGTTTTCTCTGCTCAGTCATCTGCAATAAAAGGGATCTTATTAACAAGTGTTAACTGCATATAAAAAATAAAATAACCAAATCTATGGTGAAATCAGAGATTTATAACATTAATAAGTGTTCTCCTACCTGATCTTTTAATTCAGTGAGCTGATGTGAAAGTGTTGCCACAAGATTCTGAGTTTTCTCTAACTGCGCCTGCAGTGTCCTTAACTCCATTTGCTCACCTTCACCCTCATCCGCAGCCAGAGACATTGCTCTCAGTCTTGGAAACCAATCGAGATTGCGGTCCTGTAACAGATTGCAACCAAATTTGTCAGCATAAGATTTTTACAACTCTACTGTTAGCTACATTTTACACTACTTGTACCATGGTGCATTAACAGTTCTGATCTGTAGCAACAATATCCCTACCATTATTGTGATCAATGAGTAAATATTGTCTTTAAAGATGATTAGTGGGGAACACAGATTTTTTTATATAAAGAGAACTGGCTGTGTGATGCAGCTGTGAAGGTGTAAAACTATTATCGATGTTACCCATAATATAATGGTCTTATATAACTTCTTCATCCATTTTTTTACTTAATGTGACCTGTATAGATTAGATTAGATTTACTTTCATTCCAATTGATCCGTAGTGAGGAGGTCCTCCAGGATGTGGAACATGTCAGAAAAACAACAATACATGACAAATATTTAAACTAAAACAAATAAGCTAATGTACCATTCCACAGGTCCCAAGTGGAATGATCGTCATTTTTTAATGAACACTAAGAGTCATTTAACAAATACTATTGCACTGAATTTAAAATAAAAAAGTTTTATATTTATTTATAAGGTAAGAAACATGTAATACAACTACTGTAATACTTATTTACAATGAACACATTACTGCACTGAAATGGTGCAGAAGTTAGATTATACTTACACACACACACACACACACACACACACACACACACACATTTTCAGTGAACACATTACTGCACTGAAATTGTGCAGAAGTTATGTTGTACTTATATACAAATCAGTTGGTTTTCCTCAGAAATTCATCAATGGAGTAGAAGGAGTTGGCCACCAATAAATCCTTTAGGCTTCTCTTAAACTGAATTTCATTGGTTGTTAAGCTTTTTATGGCTGCTGGCAAGTTATTGAAAATGTGTGTTCCTGAATAATGCACACCTTTTTGTACAAGACTAAGTGACTTTAAATCCTTGTGAAGATTATTCTTATTTCTAGTATTGATTCCATGAATTGAGCTGTTGGTTTGAAAAAGTGATATATTTTTAATGACAAATTTCATTAAGGAATAAATATATTGGGAAGCTGTAGTTAGTATCCCTAGTTCCCTAAACAGGCTTCTGCAGGATGTTCTTGAGTTCACACCACATATAATTCTTACTGCACGTTTTTGTGCCCGGAAAACTTTAGCTTGGCTTGATGAATTACCCCAGAAAATAATCCCATATGACATTATGGAATGAAAGTAAGCATAGTATGCCAGCTTTTTCATTTTTATATCCCCTATGTCTGACAAAATTCGCATTGCAAACAGAGATTTGTTAAGACGCTTCAGCAGTTCTGTGGTGTGCTCCTCCCAGTTGAATTTATTATCAAGCTGTAATCCCAAGAATTTAACACCGTCCACTTCTTCTATCTTCTTGTCATCATATGTTAGACATATACTCTTGGGACACCCCTTACAAGTTCTGAACTGCATGTAGTGTGTTTTTTCAAAGTTTAGTGACAAAGAATTGGCTAGGAACCAGTGATTAATGTCTACAAATATTTTATTGGCTGATCTTTCTAAGACTACACTTGATTTGCTATTTATTGCAATGTTTGTATCATCAGCAAACAAAACAAACTTGGCATCTGGTAATGTTACTGATGAAAGGTCATTGATATACACAAGAAAAAGTAAGGGCCCCAAAATGGAACCTTGTGGGACCCCACATGTAATTAGTTCCCAGTTGGATGATGCCTGATAGCTTGATACATGTCTCTTTCCTAATAACACCCTTTGTTTCCTGCCAGAGATATAAGATTTGAACCATTTTGCAGCATTTCCTGTTACACTATAATATTCTAGTTTACTTAAAAGGATATTGTGATTTACACAGTCAAATGCCTTTGACAGATCACAAAATATACCAGTTGCCTGCAATTTTTTGTCTAATGAATTAAGTACATTTTCACTGTAAGTGTAGATAGCCTTCTCAATATCAGAACCTTTTAGAAATCCAAACTGTGACTTTGACAGTATGTTATTTGAGATAAGATGGTTATAAAGACGACTGTACATTACGTTTTCGAAAATTTTTGAGAATGCTGGCAACAGTGAAATTGGACGGAAATTTGATGCTATTTCTTTATCTCCCTTCTTAAACAGTGGCTTAACTTCAGCATATTTCAGCCATTCGGGAAATATTCCACTGATAAATGACTGGTTACACAGATAGCTTAATATGTTACTTAGCTCAGAATCACATTCTTTAATTAACTTTGTTGATATTTCATCATACCCACTAGATGTTTTTGATTTTAAAGATTTTATGATAGACATTATTTCTGTTGGGGTAGTGAGGGTCAAATTCATATTATGGAAGTTACTTGAAATGTCTGGTCTAAGGTAATCCATAGCAGCATCTACCGAACCTGACAACCCCATCTTTTCAGTAACAGTTATAAAATGTTTGTTAAAAAGTTCTGCAACACTATACACATCTGTCACCAAGAACAAATTTCATGGTGAGAATAAATAAAATTTTGGCAAAAAGAATATATTAAAAGAAGACCAAGAAGAAATTAACAGTTTTTAGGGAAAAATTTACTGACGAATAGTGCTGTTGTCATCGTCTTTAACAATGTGGTCAACAGCAGAAACATTATATTCAATTGCTTCAGTAATTACATACGAGAAGGATTAACAGTGTTCACAAGAATTAATTTGATGATGAATAATAATTAAAACAATTTACAACAATTCAGCTTATTAACGTCTATGACTCAGAAGATAGGCAGCCGAATCTTCGAAGAACTGCAATTGTTTAATCTATTCCAAATCTATGCTACAGCAGTGGGCAGTAGCAATGTCAGCTGAACACCTACCAATGGTAGTGCAATTTCACTGAGTTGCAGTGGCACGATTCCAGTAACATCATGACACAGCGAGCTGCTCTACTGAGTTCAGTGGGCTTGATCAAAATCAACTCATTTTTTCAGTTTTGTTTTTCAGAAAGTTTTTAATGAAATAATCCACACTTTAACAGTTATTGGTAGGAGAAAGTCTGTCATTAACTTAGTATCGCTTTCACTGTATACCTTTACTGACCAGAAGCATGGGGCAACAGTTTAAGGAGACTGTGAAAAGTTGGAGCAAGCAATTTAGTAAGCAACTAGATACTAAATTAAACGAGTTGAACACAAGTATCAAAGGTCCTTGGCTAATGCCAATATAAAGGCTCAAGGTGACAAGACGAAGTCGAATGTTCGTACCCAAAGTTTTATGCTGGATGCAAATATGGCTGAATTAAATGCAAACATCAAGGTGTAAGGTGTTAAATTTGTAGAAACACTTGTCGAAAATATTGCACAGTCAGAAATTAAATGAACACATAAGGGACCTGATTAAAAAAAATTAGAAACTAATAACAGAACATCACAGTTACAAGCTACAATGTCTACTTTAGCAGAGGAGTTACATTACGAGGTGAGATAGGGACTGTATGAGGATGTGTAAACATTTCGCAGTGAAACTTCTGCAGTGAGGTTGAAACAATCTCGGCAACATTCGGCCAGTCCACATTCATAGCCATCAACTTGCTTTGGATGAAGAGGTGCACACCTGGGTACAATCACGGTCCCACGGGCAACCGCAAACATTTTTCCATGAATGCATTGACTACCGTGACTGACACTGGGATAAATTTATTAACAATTATGGTGATTGTTTTCAAAATAACAAACAGCTTACTTATTACTTTTTCCATGTGCCTCATTTTTATTTGATTGTCTTTTATATCTAGAGACACTATCATTGTGAAGACTGGAAGGTTGTTCCTTAGAGGAAGGAAGGAGGCATACTTGTTGGTTTCTAGAGAAGCAGAATATTGTTGGTTTTGAGGCATACTCCAAAGCTGCAAAATAGAGGAACCTATCCGAGCTAAAGTGGTCCAGTTATTATACTGTGTTAATAGATTAATAATAACGATGAAGTTGTCTGAGCCTTGTGTATTGTTCTTAATGCAGGTAATAATATGTAGGGGAGTATAGTACTACAAAAGGTTACTATTGGTCCTGAAATTGCTATTGCTTAAGGGTAGTGACACAATAAATGAGTATATGTGCTGTAATCATTATGGCGATATATTTTGTAAGTGTTTCGTATATCTGATTTATTAGATGACAATCTGATGAGTATTAATGTGCTTTCTAATGGATGGTAGAGACAATGATTGCTACGATTTTGTACAGGGGGAATTTGTACTGTTTCATAATCTACTTAGTTTTATGGTTGGGTTCGTGCACATTTCTTAGGAGAGGTTAGCTTAACTCATTTGTAAATAGCATAGGTATTTACCTAACCAATGTTACTTGAAGGAAGTAAAAACCAAGTACAGGGTATATATTATGAGTCATAATTTTGCTTTAGTAGTTTAATCTGTTAACAGTGCGGAGGTTACTACTTGTGTTGCTACTCTCTTCACAGACATCCAATAGCAGGGTGTTACAACCAATTTTTGGGGCTTATGGGTGTGAAGCCAGAGGTGTTGATTCTGTAGGATTGGCAGAGATCCTCATCCTCTGGCCCACCACTGGAATACCCACCCGGTGTGGATCCTTAGGAAAGGAAGGGGGATAGGTGTATGTGTTTGGGCTTTATCATTTTTCTTTCTTCGGTTCTAACATTCCTAGTCTTACTTTTCCTTTCTTTCCTTTTCATCAGGAGTACCATGTCTATCCTCCTCCTTCCCCTTCCCACTGTGGAAAATCATCTCTTATCGAGAAATTGAAACCTGTTTTAACAGGAGTGCCACAGAGATAACAGTACACAGGCAGCTTCCAAACAAAGTTAAGCACCTAAAATTCAGAACAGGAAGCAATAATTATTAGATATTCCTTGAAAATAACTACACGAGAAATGCTAATTCTTAATTAACTGTGAAACTGGAGAGTAAGCTAGTCTACATAGGCAACGAATTACGACAATGTACAAAATGATTATGGATAAGCCAAGTTTGAGTTGTGACATATTTAATGAATTCAAAGTAGAATTATACAAGCTGATACTTAGTAGTGACATTAGGATTAATATCTTTCACTGAAGTCCAAGAGTTGCAAACTTAAAAAGAACTAGTTTCTCTGAATTTCATTTTTTTATATTAATGATGGTATTTTATACTTACAAATATTATGGATGTATATTTTATAATGGTGGTGACATCATTTGTCCAAGGGGGGGGGAGGGGGGGGGGGATATGGCAGTACAACATATCACTTCGATGAAATGATGTGTTAGCCAATGTCTGCCTAACTGATGAATAATGATCATGATAGTTACAAGTATTTTTTTTTAATTAAGTAATTTAGAACTGCAAACTGTTTGGAAGTTTTGTTACTGTTTGTGCATCTAAACTGGTATGGATGGAAGCCTCGTGTCTTCTAGGTGGGAGGGATGAGGGCAACTATACTATGCTTTACAGTATCTGCTGGCTTGAGTTCAGAAGAAAAGTTTTCTATTATTTAGTAAAGAGCTGAAAATGTCAAAGTTTCCAGATTCCAGCACTGAGCTTCAATGGTGAAGAAGTCCTCATTAACATGACTTACACGGTTTTTCTGAACTTTATTTCAAGATGCAGTAGTTGAGAATTTAAGAATATCAGCAATTGTAATGAGAACATAGGCATTTCCACAAGTTATTAGAAGGGGCAACACATCAAGCTGTGTAGTAAAACTACTTTTCTGGAATTTTTTTCTACACAGATTTAGCAAAGTGTATAACTCTGTGTGTAGGTTTAATAAAAGGAGCATTACTGAAAAATTTTACTTAAGTAAACTATATTGATGAAAAATAATGCACACAATAAATTAAATGTATCACTGTAGTAACTTAATAATAAATTGTATAAGCTTTCTAAAAACTGGGAAGTTAAAAAATCCTATATCTCGTTGTTTACGGCAACTGCTGTACATTGATTTTAGTACGAGGCATAATAAAGAACAGATTTTACTTATTCTTCATAAATTATTAATAGAAGAAAAAATTAATTAGAAATAGAAGAAAAAATGGGTTACAATACAAAGTTAAGAAAGCTCTCTTTTTCAGGAATTGTTTTTATTATAATTTTACTTTGCCTGTCACTGTAGTCAAGTTTGGCAGTTGTGTCATATTCTATTGTCACAATAGCTAAACTTGAGAGATTTCTTTCTTTCATACTTTACCTTAAGCAATATTTTATCATTTTTAATTTGCTGAAACTGCATTAACAAGATGCTGCAGTAACCAGAACCACATACTACGAAAAAACCTTCAAAACATCTACATCAAATGGTATGCTGTGGCAACGATCTTCGTCAGTTCCCACACCTGGAACTTGATAGCAGCTATTTTTTTAACTACCTCCACTGTATCAATAGCAATGCAATATTTGGCATCAAAATCAGCAACACTTTTTTCAAGATAGGATACAGAGCTTTGTATTAAGATGCAGCCTGATAGCAAATTGAAGTAACATGAAGTGATGTGAAATAGGAGAGGTCTGTTTTCCATTTCAGTTACTATTCTATCAAATTCTTGAAGCACTCAAGGTTAAAATAGCTTCTTGGCACAGATCAAGTGCGCCTCACATTCAGTCACTCTCTTCACCTCTCTCACCCTTTTAACAGAAAAATTATTTTGGGTGGATACAGAATCATAATCATCATCTCCTTTGGCTACATACTTCTGCACTCTTTCTTCATGTAGTTGTTTAATATTTTTCACAATACCAGCTTGCAATCTCTATGACACATTAAGGGTAGCACTGTTCTCTAGTAGAGATTTGTTGGTACAGTTCAGTTTCATAAATACATCAGACTACATCTCCAAAGAAATTTGTAAGCAGTTTCACTGAGAAGGATCCTAATACCCATTGCTGTTTCAGTGGTCCATTTGTCTATATTCGTTATATCCTGTGCAGATTTGCATACAGATCGTAAGTTCTTGTGAAGAGCTGCAAAAACTCGATGCCTAGAAGATCATCTTACATCGTAGTGTCTCTTGAGAGCCATTTTAAGCAAATCAAGGGAAGCCTCAATCTCAAAGTAAAGCTGCCGATGTATTCAAAGAACTGTACCACATTTTCAAAAAAAGTGATCATTAAAACAAACATTTGTATGGCTTGTTTGCAAGCAAGGCATAAATTTGCCAGATGGTTTTTCCAGCATATATTTCCTTGAATGTCTTCATATTTTCCTTCCAACGCTTGAATCATCAGCAAAGCCTTGGCCACAACAAGTCTGAATGCCCAAGTCATTACTGCTGAGCTTCTGCAATATTTCTTCCACTAAGTTCCTTCAGTTTTCTAATGACTTACGATGAAGTCTTATGACGCCAGATGCTTTCACAATGCAGCTGATCACCAGTGGTAGAGCATACATTTGTTAACATCAGGGTTCAACTGAGAGGAACAGAGTATAGCTGTCTATTTTCATAATGACAAACAGCTCCTGTAATACTGATCTACAATACAATAGCAAAGTAGCAACAAGAACTCCACTGTCAAACAAGAGTAAGTTGTGTGAACCGAGTGCAATACTGCCACGTGAAACATGTCAGCAATAATTAAGTTTGGTTTTAGTCATCTCTTTATGAAGCTACATGGAAGAAATGACATTGCAGAATTGACACTGTGACAACAGTGTGCACTTACAGTACTAGGCTGAGGGGAAGGTGGCTTATCAGAGGTAGAATACAAGATCATGAAGGATAGGAGGACTCGCGTACCTCTCCCAGTTATTTCTTAAACTGTCTTTCTTCCTTTCTTTCTTGCCGCTGCCCCCCTCCCCCCACACTCACTATTTACACCCACTCTATGCTCGCACCCTCGAAGGAGGCCTATCTTGCCACCACTCGGTACAGCCCTGGTTTGAGATGACACAGTAGTGCTGCGTGGTCACTTACATTTTATAACAATGATGTAAATCTCAATGAAGGTACCAAAATAAATTATACTACAAATTCACAATGAAATTTGTCCTTACAAGGGAAACTCCCCGTCACACCCCCATCAGATTTAGTGGTAAGAAGGCCCAGTGGATAGCCTGTCAAAAACTGAACACAGACCAAGCATGAAAACAGGAAGGAGGTGTACTGAACTGTAAAAAAAGAAGAGTTTAATCGTGTGACAAACTAGACTTGAAGACTCACCTATTTTTTTGGTGGGCAGTGCTTTACCATCTTGCCATCAGATTATATTTCATGAGATAACAAAGTACGATTCTGTGATAAATTATCTTTTGTTTATCAAACTCAGCAGATACTTCTGAATGATGGCAGAATATCATGGACAATATAAAAAGTCTTGGTCATTAACTAATAGTGTGAGACAGTATCAGCACTACTCACATAGCCTGGTGAATATTGTGAACAAGGAGAGAAATCTGGGTTTTGCATGATAAGTTCCTTTGACATCCTTGCTAATTGCTACAGTAAGGTAGATGATATCAAACATATACTTATTTTAACATTTAAGTACTTACTTTCACCATAGCATAAACGTAACTCTCTGGACCAGTAAATTCTGTTGGATCTTTCACTTTAACCAGAACTATGAAATAAAGGTAATGCCACATGTTGTGCTCACATTTTATGTGTTCTTCAAAACTCACTGTCTTATTATCAAATGCAGTTCTGTTGAGTCCTGTTGGTGGAAGAGAGAGAACTGATATCAGAAACTGTGATAAAATACATAAATATTGCATGGAATTTATTAACAGTCATTTTTGTCAATATGCCTCCTGGGCATCATGACTACTTCAGTTACAAAAACTCCATAATATTTTGACAAAGCAGCAGCCAGGCAGATTATTTAACTGGATGAGTGAAGTCTTGGGTATCTCTACCACATTTACTGCAATTAAATAATCACAGCAAAGAAATTATAAATATGAGGAGCTCAAAGCCAAAAATAACAACAGTCCTATTTTCATTTTATTTTTTAGAACATACAAGACTTTTAGCAATACCCTCACATCACTGAATGTACTGCAGACAGTTATTTATTGAAATCCAGATCAGGTATATATTTAGTGTGAGGCTCATAGTAACAGGAATGAAAATTGCCGAAAGCATGGTTTAGATTTCAAATAAAGAAAAATAGCACATTATTAAGCACAGCAGAACCTCACTAATGTGACCTCAGATAAGCTGACTGCCCACTTAGTCTGACCATCCCATTTCTGGTGTTCATTTGCATGCATGGCCCGCCACTGCAGTCAGTTCTGGAATTGTCAGTGACTCATCATCTGCGATATGGACCAGTAGGCAGTTGACCGCTGACAGGTGCAGTAGTTGGATCAGTTTCAGTATGAAATAACTTGTTTCTAACACGATCAATAAGCATTACTGTTATAAATTAGTGTCAGTGTTCTTCGTATATACTAAAGTGTGTCAAACTAAATTATGGTACCAACTAAAAGTAATTGTTTGACACAGTTTTTAGTGAAGAAACTGAAAGTTCTTGAAAGGTTAGATAAAGGTAAGTCTCTTCAAAACATTGCAAGTGAAGTAGGGGTTGGCATAACAACGAGAGTTGAGAATACAGTCAGAGTTTAGTGTAGAGTGCCTCTTGTAGCTATATGTGTAGGAAAGGTGCAGCCATCCTCAGCAGTTAGGTAATCTAAGTCAGTTGTAAATTCTAACAAGAGGAAGGAGGAGGAGGAGGAGGAGGAGGAGGCTCTGCTGCTAGGTAGTTCGCATGGCAGAGGTGTGGGCCAGCAGTTGCAGAAAGTGTTGAGGAGTGAGCACCAGAGCACCAGCATTGTGAAGCCTAGTGCATGGTTGGCTCAGGCGACTGTTAGCGTAGAGGAGTTATGCAGGAATTTTATGAAAGAGGATCAGATACTGATTGTGGGTGGAGCTGGGAACAGTCTGGATAGGGACAGGTGATAGCTACTCAAACTGGTGGCACTAATGTGTGCTTCATGCAACTGTTTCAGTGTCACGACTGGTCTCATCTTAATGCAGCTGTTAGGTGTGTTAACATGGGGCTGGAGAAGGCACTGATGGCAGAGGGCATGGCTATCATTGCAGTGATGCCTGTTGGGTCTATCAATAGATCAAGTTCCACTAAGCATGGCCTGCATTCAAAAGGTATGAGAAGGGGAGGCTGGCAAAGCATATAGGTGACAGTCTAGTGGGCAGTGGTGGGATCATTCAAGGAAAAACTCCCGTAGTAGTTTGTGTTAGAGCAGCACCTTTCTTAGATTGAAGTCAGGTGATAGGCATCTCTGATTAAACAAAGTCCCTCTAACAAAGGAATCATCTTCAGAGGAGGTCAGGTATCCAAGTAGTGAAGGAATTAGCATCTTTCATCAACATATACAAGGTATTAGGGAGATAAAGTTAGTGAACTGCTTCCAGATGTTGACTCTGAGATGATTGGTATAACAGAGCATCACTTAAATAATTTGACAATTCTAAGGCTTCCTTTACCAGGATACAGATTAGCTGTCTGTTTTTCAAGGAGTTCCTAGCAAAGTGGGGGAGTAGTCATGTATGTAAAAAACAGTATTCTATTTGAGCCTGTAGGCGCATCACGGCACTGCACTAATAGGTATTTGAATGTTGTGCAGGGGCATTGAATTTAGTGAAACTAAACTTCTAATTCTTGTTATTTATAGGTCCCATAACTCTGACTTCAGAGGGGATGAAACTTGGGTATCGTACGACACCCCTGAAACAAAATGGCAATCAATGGAACGGAGGCACACTTCATCCCCAATGAAGGTTAAGCCTAAGCAAATCTTGACACCTCGAAAAGTCATGTGCACTGTTTTTTGGGAAAGAAGAGACATTGTGCTGATTGATTTCTTACCATGAGGCCAAACAATCAATGAACATGGTTACTGCGAGACCATTAAGAAATTGCACCACACAATACAGAACAAGCACCGAGTATTACTGTGAAAAGGTGTTGTGTTTTTCCACGATAATGCCCGACCTCACACAGCGAATGTGACCAAACAACTCTTATGGGAATTTCATTGGGACGCGTTTGATCATTCTCCGTACAGCCTGGACCTTGCTCCTAGCAACTTTCATCTCTTTTTACACCTAAAATCTGTCCTTGGTAGTCAACACTTCAACAATGATGATGAGCTGAAAGAACATGTTAGCACATGGTTGAATACACAGGTGGCAACCTTCAATGAAGAAGACATACAAAAACTTATGCCACACTATGACAAGTGCCTACAAAATTTCTGGAGAAAGGCATGAAGTATACTGCTGCATTCATTTTCAGTAAGCTACCATAAGAATTCAAAGATCTTAGCAGTAATCCATGCACTTTCAAATTGAAACTGAAGAGTTCCCTCATGGATAACTCCTTCTATTCTGTCGAGAAGTTCCTTGAAAAATTAAGCTGATTCCTGTGTTATATTGTTGTTTGCATTTACATAAACTTACGGATTTTTTTCTTTTTTTTGAGGGCTCAAACATTTTATTTTCTCTGTTATTACTTATATATTGTAATTTCATGTACTGATAAGTTTTATGATGTTGGAGATTTGTTCCTCAATTTGGTCCTATGGAACTAGACATGTATTAGAAAAAAAAGGAAAACTGTACAATGACGATTGATGATTAGACGGATTGAAAATACGCAAGATATTGTAGAGGCCTAAAAGTGAAATTCTAGACAATGCCTTGATCGTGTGATTTGAGCAGCAGAAAAGAAGAACAACTCCATTGTCTGGACATATAAAAGAAAAGGCATTGATTTGTATGAAAAAATTGGATAAAGAAAATGAAAATCAATAATTTACAACTAGTGAAGGCTGGCTACATTGGTGGAAAAAATGACATGGCATTCAAAAAATACAGTAATTATATTGAGTGAGAAGTTGTCTGCTGCTGAAACAGCTGCAAATGAATTTGTTCCAAAATTTGAAAACTTAGTTAGGAGGAGGAAAATAAGCTAAAGTTATGAATTAAAGTTTGTGTTGGGGAGGGCACTGGACTTGGATAGTCCATGCAGCAATGTTAACCATAGTGCTGCAGTGGTGTAATGGTTAGCATTCCTGTCTAGTAAGCAAGGAGACCCAGGTGCAGGTCCTGGCTGTAGCACAAATTTTAATTCATTTCTTCAGATTCCATCATTATCATAGATAAAAATGAGACTTAAATGACTAGAGGAAAATGTAATAAAAATATCTAAAACAGTTTAAGCTGACCCGTGATCAAATTTATAACATTGGTGAGTATGGCTTGAATTACAAAATGGTCCCTACAAGAACTCCTGCTGGAGAAAATGCACCTAGTGATCTCTGTAGTAATGATAATAGCAATCACAAGATGCCACTGTTTGTCATCGGAAGGAAGGAAAACCAAGGGCTACCAAAAACATTAATAAGGGATCACTACCTGTGTATTATCATAACCAGATGTCAACATGGATGGAATCCAGCCTCTTTAGCAAATGATTTTATGATTAGTTTATTCCTGTCATTACAAAACACCTAAAAGGAAAAAAAAAAAACTCCTTAAACATGCCATATTTATACTCAACAATGAGACATCTCATCATTCTGAAGGAGAATTTGAAAAAGATGAAATAGAACTTTTCTTCTTGCCAATGTAACATGTTTAATTCATCTCATAAACCAGGGGATCACTGAGTGGCTGAAGAGGCAATGTTGTTGATAATACATTGGACTTATTTTAGAGAGGACACAACACGGAAGCATAAATATAAAAGATGTAAATTGTACAATTGCTTATGTTTGGGAAGAAATGTCGGCATCAATGCTCAAAAAATCTTTGCGCAAACTGTGGCCAAAAATGAATGAAAACAAAGAAGAAAAATCACAAGAAATAAGTGAAGAGAATTAAGGTGAAACAGCTCATGCAATAAGTGATGAAAGCAAGGCGTAGACACTCCAGTGATTGTGAGGGTTTTGCAAACTTTAGAACCGGACTTTGAGCCCACTGATACGAGTGGATAACTACAGCTGAGGTTAACTGCACAACGGAAGGAGAATGAACAGATGAGCAAACACAGAATCTGTAACTCTAACAGCTCATGAGAATGAGAAAGATAATGAAGATACTGAAACTACATCTCGACTCAGCTCAAGTACGACATAGAGATGAATGCATTTGATAAAGTCCTTCAATGCATTGACCAAAGTACTACACCTCTCCCAGTAAACATTTTGAGGATTAGGAAACTGCAGATCATCATGGCAAAATCAAGACTGTCATCTGTTAAGGAAAAGAACATTACATTCTTTTTTAATCCTGTTTAAGAATAGAACAGTTTTTACCAGGTGATTTCTTATGTTTTAAACAGTTATGTGAAAAATTAGTTGTGTGTCAATCCAGTACTGTAATAAGGTATGCACAGTTGTTAAACTTTCGACTTATGGTATCATCATCTTACTGTATGATACAGATGTATTTTACAATACAGACACTACTGTACACTTCGCTTTTATGTAAGATTTTTTGGCAAGTTGATTTTTTCTTTTCATCTTTTTTACTATTATTAACATGGAACAATATTTCAGACAGTCTTTCCAGTTGAAAATTAAAGTTTTTATTTACTGTATTGTGATGTTATAAGTGTTCACCTCAAAATCCGGCCTGTTTTGCACTCTGGCCATGCTCCCAGTCCCAGTGAGGGCAGATTAGCGAGATCTTACTGTAAGCCCACAGTTGACAGATGAGATGATTTATTTTTAAGGGACTGTATGTAAGGGTGTAGAAATATATTAGTATGATTTAACACTGGCTATTGCACTAATGAAAGTAATAGGCATTGATTTTGAGCAGTTCAATGAGTCACTTTTAAACAATAAACAACTGAATAGGAACTGCGCAGTGTTAGAAGGAAAGACACAATGACAAAAATCTATGAAAAGCACAAAATTTACATCCAATATGAATAATGTTATAAAGTATAAATGACTGAAGTCTCAGATAAATGCATCAACATAACTGGAAAAACACTTCTGTGACTGTCCTGAGCAGTAATAATATCTCCGATAAAGCCTCAAATCACATGCACACATAACAGTCCAAAATACTGTCCAGTTGCTTGTTTCATTATGAGCCGACACTTAAAATAATACAGAGATTAGAAGAATTCTAATGGTTGAGTTTTTCTCGGAAAGCTATAAAAACTATCTATTCTGCTTATTCAAGACTTTACCAACAAAATTAGTTGATCAAATTGTTTCACAATAAAGTGTAGTGGGATACAGTACAAGTTGAAAGTCATTTGTCAGAATAGGGTGTCACATTATGATGATAATTCCTAGTAACAAACCAAACTAATTGCCCTTAGCTTGAAAATTTCACATAGGTGAGATGGGAGCTACTAATGCCACTTAATATTTAAATATATGATTCCCACAGCACATTTCTAATACATATTAGAAACTATATAAATTCACACTTACCACATATAAAACAAGTGTCTTTAAGTATTAGCTCCTTTTGTTGTTTCTCACTTCTGAGGTCGGCAAAAGTATCAATAATAACACCAAAGATCAGGTTCAACACTATAATAATAACAATGAAGTAAAATAGTAGATCATACACGACTCTTGCCACAAACAGAGGTTCCTGAAACAGAATACAAAGCATTACTTCTTTTGTAATTTAAATGTGACCGTTTCTGAATGTCATTTGCAAAAGAAATGTAAATGTTCAACTTACAGTACTGCTTGGAGCTCGTAAGATGTCACCAATTCCCCCACCATTTCTTAAGCCTTGGTTCAGTGTTGTAACAATACACATAATCAATGAGTCACAAGATCTTTCTTTCACTTCGCCTGATACTGTTACAAGTTCAGCTACACCTTCATGGTAGATGTGACCTATTGGGAGATCAGGAAAAACATCTCACAAAATTTTAAAACATACCTTAGAATTAGTAGGCTGATTCCTCAAATGGTGGAAAAAGGCACAAAAGAAAAATAACTCCAACTAAATGAAACAGAAAATTAAAACATACAAACTGATTGTTAATAATATGCTTTCAAGCTGTAGGATGTATTATATAGTGTGACAAATCTGGATGCTGTCATAGATTACTCAGACTGTGTTGTTATTCCATCGATTACTCAGACTGTGTTGTTATTCCATCGATTACTCAGACTGTGTTGTTATTCCATCAAGGTGATAGAAATTGGTCAAACTCCCCCCCCCCCCCCCCCACCCCCCCCACCCCCCCCACACACACACACCTCCCACTCCAAGCAGGTTGAAATCACCATTTAGGTTACACACACACACATTTATTCTGTTCGTTACGCTTCTTCCTGATTCCCAAAGTGATTTTTTTTTTTAGCCTTTCTCCCTTTTCCTCCCTTACTTTAATTATATCTGTAGTTTCATTACTGTCAAATTAACCTTCTTGGATGCTTTCAGCATTCCAAGTAGTTATTTTATAAAGGAACACAGGGACCACTAAATGTCTCCTGAATTTCTGTTAACTTTAGCATCATAATTTCTATTAGGGAACTGATGGGGTTCTTTCCTATTGCCCTCATCTTCACAGTAATATAACCATTTCAACTGTTACTGTCATGCAGGTAAAATTAAAGTCAAGAACCTGTTCAAGATCAGTTATTATCCATTTTGAATGTTAAAGGTGATTGTTGCTCCTTTTTTACCATCCCAACAGAATGGCTAAACTCTACTTTTGTAATGATACCAGAACAAATTAATACTAAAGAATGCTCTGAACAGAATTACATGGTCCAGTCACATCAATGTGACCAATGCCTATGTTTGATGTCAACATGCAACATCCACCGACAGATGGCAGCACTAGCAGTGCAGGGTAGATAAAGTGTGTTGGGGTGGGGGTACAGAAAACAGTGCAGTTGTTGTCGTAATGAGGAAATGGAGAGAGATTTATCCGAGATCCAAATGGGTATTGTCATGGGTTTTCTGACCAGGTCGGAAGCATTTCTGAAATGGCTGAGCATGAATGACAAGCGGTTACACATGAAATTTAAAATCATCCCAGCAAATTAAATGTTCCAAGAGATTTTGGGACTGCAGCCTGTCAGCATAAACTTCACTCCAAGATATTTCAACTGAACACTTCAGTCATCTTCAGGTGGGCCACCAAAGACTGACAAAGATATTCTCTGTTCCCCCTTATATAGCATGCTGATAGTATTGCCATTTATGCATCAGAATCACGATGACAGAAGGACCACACCACTCGGTGGCAGCACTTTCGCTGGTGGAACTGCAAGGATCAGCTGTCCACGGCACTGACGCTCGGCGCAGTCATCTGAGTATTCTGGCATTTTCATCTGGAGCAAATCTCGGAGACGACAGAATTCCATGCATTATCCAGCTGGTAGCCACTGTCCTGGTTCATTAGATTTCCCGTCATGCATATTTCAATGGATTCTTTTATAACAGAGTCCCAAAGAGATGTTGCTGTGGCCAAAATTAATGTTTTGTCGTACTCCATTCAATGTCCGCTGAAGATAAAATGTTCCATAACTGCAGACTTGCTGGGTTGCAGATGGTGAGCGAAACGTTTGTGTTCTGTGCAACGTGGTGTTTGTCCTATACAGGCCCAACCACACTGGCAAGGCATTTTGTAAATTCCCGCCTTCCGTAATAACAAATTGTCCTTCACTGATCCCAGCAGGTCCGAAATCTTAGGTGATGGGCAGAAAATCACTTTCATGTGAACATTACTAAGGATTCAAATTATTTTGAAGGAAATTTTTCCAATGAAGGGATGAGAAGACAGGGACTTTGCTGGCGCATTCTCCTCTTTATCCACTTCTCAGTTTTGACTGAAAATGCCCTGTTAATTTGCTGGGTCAGGTATCCACTGTCTCTGAAACTGTCCATAAATGTGCAAGCTCTTTAAGTAAACTATCTGCATCTGACACTGTATGGGCCCTGGGTACAAGGAGTTTGAGTACACTCATGGTTTGGGATGAGTGATGGCAACTTGAAGAGTGCAAGTACAAATAAGTGAGAGTGGACTTAAGGTAAACTATGTGTCCCACAGAGCCGTCACTCTTCGGTCTAGGCAAAAACATCCAGGAATGGGAGACAACCACTGATCTCTAATTCCATAGTAAATCAAATGTTATCATGAATGGAGTTAAGATGATGTAAAATCTCCATTAACTTATCTTCTCTGTGGAGCCACACTATGAAAGTATCATCCATATACCTCCAAAAAACAGTTGGTTTAAGAACCACTGATTCAAGTACTTTTTCCTCAAAATCCTCAATAAAAAAGTTAGCCACCAGTCTCCCCTGGTGTCTAACATTTTTTTGGAGGATTTTGAGGAAAGAGCACTTGAATCAGCATAGTGTGGCCCCACATACAAGATAAGTAATGGAGCTTTTACATCATTTTAACTCCATTCATGAGAACATTGAATTTTCTATGGAATTAGAGAACAGTGGTTGTCTCTCATTCCTGGATGTTTTGGTTAGATGGAAAAGTGATGGCTCTGTGAGAAACTTTGTTTACCGTATGTCCACTCACACTGATTTGTACTTGCACTCTTCAAGTTGCCATCACCCTTCCAAACCACGAGTATGCTCAAAACCATTGTACATAGGGTCCATACAGTGTCAGATGCACATAGTTTACCTAAAGAGCTTGCATATTTATGAACAGTTTCAGAGACAATGGATACTAAATCTGGCAAATTAACAGGGCATTTTCAGCTAAAACCAAGGACCGAGAAGTGGACAAATTAGAGAATGCACCATCAAAGTCCCTAGCTTTTCTTCCATTCACTGGAAACATTTCCTTCAAAACAGCAAGAATCCTTCGTAATTTTCACATGAAAGTGATTTTCTGCCACCATCTAAGGTTTCCGACCTGCTGGGACCAGTGAAGGATAATTTGTTATCGCGGAAGGTGGGAATTTACAAAATACCTTTCCAGTGTGGTAGAGACTATATAGGACACACAACATGCACAATGGAAAAATATTGCACAGAACATAAACATTGCACTCGTGTTCTGCAACACAGCAAGTCTGCAATCGCGGAAAATTGTGTTTCCAGCAGACATTCAGTGGAGTATGACAAAACAATTTTGGCCACGGTAACATTTCTTTTGGACTCCATTATAAAACAACCTGCCGAAATATGCATTGCGGAAAATCTAATGAACCAGGACAGTGCCTACCAGCTGGATAATGCATGGGATCCCGTTGTCTCTGAGATTTGCTCCAAAGATGACAGGATACTCTGATGACTGCAGTGTGTGGCAATGCTGAAGACTTCCAGAATGAGATTTTCACTCAGCAGCGGAGTGTGTGCTGATATGAAACTTCCTGGCAGATTAAAACTGTGTGCCCGACCGAGACTCGAACTCGGGTCCTTTGCCTTTCGCGGGCAAGTGCTCTACCAACTGAGCTACCGAAGCACGACTCATGCCCGGTGTTTTGGAAGGTAGGCGATGAAATACTGGCAGAAGTGAAGCTGTGAGGACGGGGCGTGAGTCGTGCTTCGGTAGCTCATTTGGTAGAGCAATTGCCCGCAAAAGGCAAAGGAGCTGAGTTCGAGTCTCGGTCGGGCACACAGTTTTAATCTGCCAGGAAGTTTCAATGCTGAAGACTCCTTGCAGTTCCACTAGCGAGGGTGCTCCTGCTGGGCAGTGTGTTCCTTCTGTCACCGTGATTCTGACGCATGCATGGCAATACTATCACAGGGCGTTATATATGGTGGAGAAGAGAACGTCTTCATTAGTGTTTGATGGCTCACCTGAAGATGACTTGTAAGTGAGCAGTTGAAAATCATGGAGTGAAGTTTACGACGACCAGCTGCAATCCCAAAATCTCTTCGAAGCGTTCATGTCATTAGCAACAGCAAAACTTGTGGTTCATGCTCATTGTCATACTTTACTTTCTATTATGAGGGTATTATTTCACAGTTCAGGAATTAACAGTAATGGCATGATATACAGGGTTATTACAAATGATTGAAGCGATTTCACAGCTCTACAATAACTTTATTATTTGAGATATTTTCACAATGCTTTGCACACACATACAAAAACTCAAAAAGTTTTTTTAGGCATTCACAAATGTTCGATATGTGCCCCTTTAGTGATTTGGCAGACATCAAGCCGATAATCAAGTTCCTCCCACACTCAGCGCAGCATATCCCCATCAATGAGTTCGAAAGCATCGTTGATGCGAGCTCGCAGTTCTGGCACGTTTCTTGGTAGAGGAGGTTTAAACACTGAATCTTTCACGTAACCCCACAGAAAGAAATCGCATGGGGTTAAGTCGGGAGAGCATGGAGGCCGTGACATGAATTGCTGATCATGACCTCCACCACGACCGATCCATCGGTTTTCCAATCTCCTGTTTAAGAAATGCCGAACATCATGATGGAAGTGCGGTGGAGCACCATCCTGTTGAAAGATGAAGTCGGCGCTGCCGGTCTCCAGTTGTGGCATGAGCCAATTTTCCAGCATGTCCAGATACACGTGTCCTGTAACGTTTTTTTCGCAGAAGAAAAAGGGGCCGTAAACTTTAAACCGTGAGATTGCACAAAACACGTTAACTTTTGGTGAATTGCGAATTTGCTGCACGAATGCGTGAGGATTCTCTACCGCCCAGATTCGCACATTGTGTCTGTTCACTTCACCATTAAGAAAAAATGTTGCTTCATCACTGAAAACAAGTTTCGCACTGAACGCATCCTCTTCCATGAGCTGTTGCAACCGCGCCGAAAATTCAAAGCGTTTGACTTTGTCATCGGGTGTCAGGGCTTGTAGCAATTGTAAACGGTAAGAATTCTGCTTTAGCCTTTTCCGTAAGATTTTCCAAACCGTCGGCTGTGGTACGTTTAGCTCCCTGCTTGCTTTATTCGTCGACTTCCGCGGGCTACGCGTGAAACTTGCCTGCACGCGTTCAACCGTTTCTTCGCTCACTGCAGGCCGACCCGTTGATTTCCCCTTACATAGGCATCCAGAAGCTTTAAACTGCGCATACCATCGCCAAATGGAGTTAGCAGTTGGTGGATATTTGTTGAACTTCGTCCTGAAGTGTCGTTGCACTGTTATGACTGACTGATGTGAGTGCATTTTAAGCACGACATACGCTTTCTCGGCTCCTGTCGCCATTTTATCTCACTGCGCTCTCGAGCGCTCTGGCGGCAGAAACCTGAAGTGCGGCTTCAGCCGAACAAAACTTTATGAGTTTTTCTACGTATCTGTAGTGTGTCGTGACCATATGTCAATGAATGGAGCTACAGTCAATTTATGAAATCGCTTCAATCATTTGTAATAGCCCTGTATAAGGTGACTAATTTATTAGAACAGAGAATCTTTTCTACAACAGGAGAAAGAACGATATATTGCTGTAAGTAGTTTTCTTGAACTAGGGAATAATTTCATTCAGACTGTGAAATTGAGAGTTCCACTTCACAATCATCCCAAATGGTTAGCCTAATGGCAAAAGCTGTTGCCACTCATGGTTATAGGTAGCTACCAGTTTTACATAGACAGCTATTGTCAATTACCCTCCGCAATTTCTAGCCAAACTATCATTGCACCACCTGTGACAAAGAAATTGCACACTGCCATACCTGATGGATGTGTTTCATGTTGGATAGTACAGAAATGTATAAGAACATCACACAGGTGACGAATTAAATGAACGTTTTTCCAGATAGGGAAAGGGGGAGGGGAAGGAGCATGGAGGGGGAGGTTGTGTGTACTGCTCAGGACTTGAATTCTGTTTGTGATTTCTGCTGCCAATGTTCGCAAGTGCATGTATCTCACCACTCTTCTAGTCATTTTCTGTCATTTATTTTACATAATTCTACAATCAGAATGGTGATAATCATCATCATCATCATCATCATCATCATCATCATCATCACAGCAGCAGCAGCAGCAGCAGCCGCTGCCACCAACTGTTTGTGTGTAGAGTGAGTTTAACTTCTTGGGTTAGTGTTCACTATCTGGTGTACAGACCAAAACAGATTAGAGATGGATTGTGAATTAACGTATTGTGTATGGATGCAGGGGGAATTGGCCATTGTCTATAAACAGCTGGAAGCTGTGTTGACAATGGTCGACAGGCTTAGACTGCTCCCCTGGGCTGTGATGGCGTTGGGGCACTTGAGACAATTGGTTTGGTTCCTATGGGGTCTACAGTGTCGCCTGCGATCCCTGGTGCCATTGTACCTTCCAACTTGCGTGTTGTGGCTGGTCGACGCTTACCTCACAGTGACAGGGAAACAGTGGCAGGGTCGTGAATCTCTGAGCAGAAAAATGAAAGTGGGTACTGGCCACATAGCTGTCCCCTTACATCTTAAAACAGGTTTGAGATACTATCCACTGCTGAAAGTACTTCTGATCCAGCACCGGACACCTTGGCTATTGCGGTTGTTGGCGATCTTACTGAAACATCCAAAAAGTGCAGAGTGTAGGACTGCTTGTCAGTGGGAGTTTCAATGTTAGGTGGACAATGGAGCCCCTCATGGAAATAGCAAGCATGTCAAGAAGGAAAGCCATTGTTCACTATGTTTTTAGATTTAGAAGGGGGGGGGGGGGGGGGGGGAAGGGAGGGCAGCTGATCAAAACTGTGCAAGGGCTTTGCTGGCAGTGACTGAGCATGCTGGGTGCTCCTGGCTGCCAATCAACGCTCACATCAGTATGAATGATGCCTGGGCTTAGAGGCCATTCTTGGTTCCTACAAGTGGCTGGCTGGTTTTGGTGAAGACAGCCAGCCTTGTTTGTGTGATGGAAGCAGAACTACTATTTTGTTAGCATCATTTCTAGAACTGATCATGGTCCTCTAATTTGGAGCTGAGTGGAAGACTTAAACCATATGCTCAGACGATTTTGTAACAATCTTGGATGCAGGTGGAAAACTGTACAACCCCTCTTAGTAGGTCAGGTGTGCACTACACACAGGAAGAGGTACTAGGGTAGTGGAGTATGTGTGGCATGCACGTATTGGTTTTTTTAGGATACAGACTTCTCTCCACAAGCCCGATAAGATGTGTTGTGATTCCAGACAAGATAGCATTCATCATAGGAGTTTGGAAAAAGAAAATGTTACTATAGTATTAGCTAACTGCAGGAGAACCTATGGAAAGGCCCTGGAAATAGTCTAATTTATAAACAGTAACAATGCCCACAGAATTATAGGGATAGAGAGCTAGCTGAAACCAGATGTCAATAGCAATGAAATCCTATATCTGACTAAATGTACATTTCAAAGACAGGTTGAATGCTGTTGGCAGGGGTGTGTATATAGAGAAAGGAGGGGGGAGGGGGGGGGGGGAGAATAGTGAGATTAGTACAGATTGTGAATGCAAAATGATTTGGGTGAAGATAATTTGGGTGCTGCTAACGGTGGATCAACCATGGTATTGTTTATAGATGCCCTGCATCAGGATCAGTAGTGGCAGAATACTTGAGGGGAAACTTTAAGAATATTTCATGTAAATTTCCTGGTAATGTTATAGTATTAAGTCGTGATGCCAACTTACCAGCTATAAACTGGGAGACTACAGTGATTAGGGCAGATAGTAGGGACAGGGAATTGTGTGAAATTGATCTACATCTACATACATAATCCGCAAGCTACCACATGATGCATGGTGGACTGTACCTTATACCACTACTAATCATTTCCTTTCCTGTTCCATTCGCAAATCAGCAAGGAAAAAAGTACTATCTATATGTCTCGGTCAGAGCCACAATTATCTTCACGGTCCTTATGTGAAATATACATTGGTGGCAGTAGAATTTTTCTGCCGTCAGCTTCAAATGCTGGTCTCAAAATTTTCTCCAATGTGCTCCTCGAAAAGAACATCACCTTCCCTCCAGAGATTCACATTTGAATTCCCGGAATATCTTTGTAATACTTGCGTATAGTTCAAACCTACTGGTAACAAATCTAGCTGCCCGCTTCTAAACTGCTTTGTTGTCTTCCTTTAATACAATCTGGTGAGATCCCAAACACTCTAGCAGTATTGAAGAACAGGTCATAATATAGTCCTATATGAGGTCTTCTTTACAAATGCACATTTTCCTAAAATTCTTGCAATAAATTGAAGTCTGCCTTTCACCTTCCCTACTACAATCCTTACATGCTCGCTCCATTTCATATGCATTTGCAGCATTATGCCTAGATATTTAATAGATGTGACTGTGTCAAGCAGCACGCTGTATTCAAACATTACAAGTTTGTTTCTCCTATTCATTTGCATTAACTTACATTTTTCAGCATTTAGAGCTAGCTGCCATTCATCATACCACCTAGAAATTATGTCCAAGTTATCTCATATCATCTTACAGTCACTCAATGATGACACTGTCCTGTACACCATAGCATCATCAGTCAACAGTTGCATATTGCTGCTCATCCTGTCCACCAGATCATTTATGAACGTAGAAAATAACAGCAGTCCTATCACACTTCCCTGGGACACTCCTAACCATACCCTTGTCTTTGATGAACACTCATCATCAAGGACAACATACAGGTTTCTGTTACTTAAAAAGTCTTCGAGTCCCACTCATACCTGAGGATCTATTATGTACAATTGTACCTTTGTTAACAGTTGACAGTGTAGCGTCATGTCAAATGCTTTACAGAAATCTTGGAATACGAATTGTGTCTGTCGCCCTTCATCCATGGTTCTCTGGACCTCATGTGAGAAAAGGGCAAGCTGAGTTTTGTACAAGCGATGCTTTCTAAAACCATGCTGATTTGTGGAAAAAAGCTTTTCCCTCTCAAGTACATTTATTACAGTCAAACTGAGAACATATTCAAGGAATCTGCAAAAAACCGCAGTTAAAAGATATCGGTCTGTACTTTTGCGTGTCCATTCCTTTACCCTTCTTACATACTGGAGTCGTTTGCACTTTATTGCACTCACTTGGGACTCTGCACTGGGTGAGAGATTTGTGATAAATTCAAGCTAAGTAAGGGGTCAATGCCATAGAGTACTCTTTGTAAAACTGAACTGGGATTCCCTCTGGACCTGGCAACTTATCTGTTTTCAATTCTTTCAGCTGTTTCTCTATGCCAGGGATACTTATTACCAAATGCCTTATCCAAAAATTATTTTTAACTATTTAATAAGAGAACCGATTTGTAAAGGTAACATCTTATATCTGCTGATAACAAACAGAACCAAAGTTTTACACTCAGTCAATGTAGAACAGGGAATCAGTTATTGTAAGGCCATTACAGCATCACTGAATATGGCTGTAAACAGGGATAGAAAGAAAGGTAGTGAGGTATCCCTATTTCGACAAGAAACAGGTTTCAGATCACCTGAGCAGTCACCACGAAAATTTCATCGCCACCACTAACAACATTGCATATCTATGGACCAAGTTCATAAGCATTGTACGATACACTATAGATACATGCCGAGCAAAGTTGTGAAGAATGGAAAAGACCCATCAGCGTTTGACAGTTGTCTTACAGAGCCGTTACGAAAGCAAAGAGAACTTCACCACAAATTTAAACGTAGCCAAAGTCTCACAGGCAAACAAAAACTAAATGAAGCCAAATTAGTGTAAGGAGAGCCACTCATGGCGTATTCAGTGACTTCAAAAAGTCAAATTCTCTCTACTGACTTGACAGAAAATCGTTATAAGTTTTGGTCATATATTAGCTCAGTAAATGAATGAATGGTATCTGTCCTGACACTCTGTGACCATAAAGGCACTGAAATGGAGAATGACACAAAAGAGGCTGAAATACTAAATGTCTATTTCTGAAACTATTTCACAGAAGATTATCTGTAATGCCTCCTTCAAATTGTTGCATGAATAAAAAACAGCTGTTATAGAAATAAGTGACCATGGGTGAGAAAAGCAACTGAAATGACTCAACAGAGGGAAAGCCACTGGACCTGATAGGATAGCAGCATGATTCTGCATAGATTATAAAGACCTTGCCCATCTTCTAGAAGCAGTGTACTGTAAGTCTCTGGAGGAGTGAACAGTTCCTAATGATTGGATTGGATTGGATTGGATTGGACTAGACTGGAAATAAGCACAGGTCATTCCTGGTTTCAAGAAGGGTTGTTGAACATATGGATAAAACTATAGGCCTCTCTATCTCTGATGTTGGTTGATTGTAAAATTTTGGAACATATTTTATGCTCACACATTATAACATTTCTGGAGACTGAAGATCTCCTCTGTAGGAATTTTGGGTTCTGAAAACAATGATAGTATTAAGTCCAGCTCGTTCTGTTTGTACGTGAAATCCAGGAGGGGGAAGATATCGACACCTAAGTAGATGCAATGTTCCTTAACTTCCACAGGGCATTCAGTAAAGATCCACATTGCTGCCTAATAAACAAAATACAAGCTCACGGTATATCAGACCGACTCTGCGACTGCATTGAAGAGTTTCTAGCAAACAGAACATAGTACGTTATTTCCAATGGAGAGAAGTCTTCAGCCATAAAAATAAGTGCAGGTGTACCCAAGGGAGTGTTATAGGACCATTAGTTATACGATACAGTAGACATCAGAAGTTCCACGAGGCTTTTTGCGGATGGTGCTGTCGTATACAGAGGAGTCACCGAGCTTGAAAATTGTAGTGAAATGGGGGAAGACCTGCAGATGACTGACACTTGGTGTGAGGAGTGGCAATTGTCTGTCAACATAAACCAATGCAACATGCTGCATATAACATAGACAAAAAGACCCACTATTGTACGACTACACGATTGCTGCACAATCACTGGATGCAGTTACTTTCATGAAATATTTAGGAGAATGTGTACGGAATTATTTAAAGCAGAATGACCACATAAAACTAACTGCAGGAAAATCACATGCCCAACTTAGATTCACTGGAAGAATCCTCAGAAAATTTAGTCTGACAACAGAGGTGGTAGCTCACGAAACCCTCATTTGACCAATACTCGAGTCTTGCTAGTCGGCATAGAGAGGAAATAGAGAATATCCAAAGAAGAGCACTGTTTAAGTTCAGAGAGTGTGTGTTCCAAGACGAATAAAGCAAAATACTACTTACTCCTAATATCTTGCAAAAAAGACCACAAAGATAAAAATCAGAGAGATTGGAACTCACACAGAGGATTACGGGAAATCAATTTTCCAGTGAACAAATCAAGAGTAGAACAGGAAAGGGAAGAAGTGACAGTGGAACATTAAGTACCCTCTGCCATGCACCACAAGGTGGCTTGCGAAATATAGTTGAAGATGTAGATTATGGTTTAAAGAGGTAACTCTCAAAGCTGTTCCCTTGCCCTCTTGTCGCCTGAAATTTTTTTGTGTGTTGGGGGGGGGGGGGGGGGGATTAGATGCATGCGTGCGCGCGCGCCCACAATATGCCATTAATCTGACATAAGGAGACAATTACAGCTGTCTTTGCTCGTGTTCCCATGCACACACCTGACATCCTTGACACTCCCTACCATCGGTCCCACTTTGGGGGTGACAGCTACTAACCCCAGTCAGGCACAAGTGAGAGAACAAAAAGAGTGTATATGTACTTGATGTTCTGTAACTCTTAAAAAATACTTCTTAAGTGGTAAAATCATATGACAGTTCTTGTTGCTAAGAATTTGAACAAATAATCATTTTACAATTGTACAGTATTTTCAAAATGCTGTAACAAATCAAGACATTCTGTATTCTTGCCCTACAGAAGGGTGTTCAGCAAACAAATGGTGCCCTGATAATAAATAAAAACCTCCTGGAGGTGTAGTATTAGTAAAGCCACTAATCTGCCAGAACATTATGACCACCTACCTAATAGCCAGTATGTCCATGTTTGGCACAGGTAACAGTGGTGACACATCATCATACGGAAGCAATGAGGCTTCAGTAGGTCGCTGGAGAGAGTTGGCACCACACCTGCATACAGAAGTCACCTAATTCCCATAAATTCCGAGGAGACAGGTGAAAGTGAACAGGTGGCCAGCACATCAATTGGTATTTGCCAGTGTGTTCCTTGAACCACTCCGTCACACTCCTAGCCTTGTGACATGGCGCATTATCTTGTCGAAAAATGCCATTGCTGTCGGGAAACGTGATTGTCATGAAGGGGTGTATGCGGTCTGCAACCAGTGTACGATACGCCTTGGTCATCATTTGGTTGTCATAGTGCCTTGCATTAGCTCTACTGGACCCATAGATGCCCATATGAATTTTCCCATAGCATAATGGAGCTGCCACCAGCTTGTATCCATTCCACGTGCTCACTGATACTACATGCACCGTGCATGTATCTGACTAGCAGTCATTCCTCACCAGGTTACACTGCTATCACTTAGATGATTTATATCGATAGTAGGTCAGTGGTCATAATGTTCTGGCTGATCAGTGCACATGAGATAATATTAACTACTTTGTAAAATCATTTTAACACCTGTCCGAATATGCACCAGTGCTAAAATAAACATACTGAAATATAGTGTATTGAAGCACATCTTAATATTATGGACATAAGTGCCCCTAACCCCACCCTAAACCCACCACCACCACTACCACTACCACTACCACCACCACCAACACCACAACATTTTCCAAAGGGACATATGATGATCCATCCCACTTACAGATTTTAAAACTTACCATCTCCTTTGTGTCTTGAAGTGATGTCACAATTTCTGTCAGAAGTGCAACTTTCAGTACTTCTTGCCCCATGCCCCGAACAGTGAGAGGTTTGAGCAGCTGTAAAGAGTTTTTATATTTCATTGTTGCAAATAGTGCCTTTAATAGTAATGGTACAGTTTACAACTAAAACAAACCACTTAATGTACACTGAAGAAGCTGAGCTGTTAATAGGTACAGAATGCAAGTTTAAAAACTTAGCTTCGATGTTCTTCTCAAAACCTACGTTATGCTGTGGGCATAAACGCCTTCCAATGTTTGTATTTTAATGAAAAATATGATGCTAGGAACATTCTTGGCACAATATTTTAAGCATTACAATCTAATGCCAAAGATGTATAAGGTGAAATTGAAAGTGTCACACACTTTAAAAAAGAATTTCTGATGCAAAGTCCAAAATGGAATGTTTTTGATTTTTTCTACCACAGATTTGTTATTTAACTGTCTCTAGTCAGGCTAATAGTATCTAAAAACTGTTTACTACAGCGCCCTCTCAGTGGTGGATAAATGAGTATGAAGAATGTCCTAGCCCACCACCAGATTGACACAGCTACCAACAGATCTTGTTCACACCTCTAATGAAGTTGCACAATGTGAGGATCACGTTGCTACTTACAATGAGCATATTTCAGCACTTGTTACAATTTGACAACAATTTTTCTGATCTTTTTTATTTTAGTCTGTAGCATCATTGTGCACTGTACTCTTCCCTGCAAAAATGTTATTTGATTTTGTAATACTTTTATGGTTCATTATGCAATGCAAAGTTTATCGCAAGAGGAAAAATCCTAGTCTAAAAAACATGGAAAAGAGTTATTCTTCCAGGGCAATTACATTGCTGTTATCTTTAGTTAGTCAATTACTTAGTTACATGTCCATGGATCATTTTGCACGATAGAGCGTAAGGATGTGGAATAGGTCATTTCACACTCACATCACAAATTAGTTTGCACATACGGTAACATTCTGAACACTTCTAAGGTTTTTTAATATTCTTTTAAATTTTTTTATTACAAAAAATATATACAGATGTAAGCTAGTAATTCCTACCCATCATCTTTTACACATTACAGCAACAGAAATTCTACAGAATAGAATGAGTTGTCAAGGAGAAACTTTCTCAATTTCTTTTCAAATTTTACTTTGCTGTCTGTCAGACCTTTTATATCGCTGGGTGTGTGATCAAAAATTTATGTTGAAGCAATGCGCAACCCTTTTTTTTTTTGCTAAGGACAACCTTAATGTGGAGTAATGACTGTCATTTTTCCTTCTGGTATTGTAATTGTGTACACAATTGTTCCTTTTGAACTGTAGGAGATTATTTACAACAAACTTCATGGGGGAATAAATCTACTGTGAAGCAGTAGTCAGAATGACCAACTCCTTAAACACATTTCTACAAGATGATTGTGGGCGAGCACCACACACAATTCTTAGAGCATGTTTTTGAACAATTAAGACTTAAGACTTAGTTGAGTTTCTATGGAACTTTATACCATATGACATTACTGAATTAAAATCTGCAAAATATGTCATCTTACTGATTTGTTTCTCCCCAAGATCTGCAATGATTCTAAGCACAAATATGGACAACTTAGAATTTTGAAGTTTCCACACTATTATTTCCTGACCATGTGTTACACTTATCATTGGTGTGGTACCCCTAAATGTGTAGAACTGAATATGTTGTGTCTTTTTAAAATTGAGGATGAAACCACTTGCAGGAAACAAGTCAATGATACTTTTAACAACTTCGTTTAACATTTCTTCTGTTTCTGTACATATGCTTGGATTGATTACAATACTAGTGACACCTGCAAAAAGAACTAATTCTACTTGTTGTATATTAGACAGAAGATCTTTTACATATATGATGAACAGCAGTGGATCTAAGGTTGAACCTTGAGGGAACCCGTAAGTGATTCCTCCAAAGTAAGAATTTTGTCCCTGGACTGTATTGCTTGAATTACTAAGTACAACTTTCTGCATTATTTTGGTTAGGCATGGCATTATCCATTGGTTGACTATACCATCAATCCCATAAAATGTCTATTTATCTAGGAAAATACCGTGATTCACACAGTCAAATGCCTTAGAGATGTTGCAGAAAATACCAACCAGCACTATTTTATTATTTAGTGCTTGTAAAATCTAGCGAGTGAACATGTACCTGGCATTATCAGTAGATCACCTCTTCTGAAATCCAAACTGTATGATCTGCATAATATGCTCGAGTTCACCAAACATCTGTTGCAATATCAGCTGGTAAGTGACTAATACATGCTAAAACCATTTTTGTTTACTCAAATGGAGAAACAGCAGTTGAAAATCATTACCGATGTATTTCATTTTGTGGTGAATGGAGTACAAACAGGAAATGTAGGGTAATATTTTAGAATGAATCTTGAGAAGGAAGAAGTGACAGTCAGGAAAAAAGAAAAAGTCAATTGTCACTTATGCCCTAGACCAAAAGAATGAAGAAAAGATCTGACTAACAGGCGTTTCACTATCAATGAACCTAATGATCAATGTCCAAGAAAGTTAGCGTCCTTTGTACCAGAGATTTTAGCGCATTTACAACATAGCCCAGAGTTCCCAGGAAATAACATTCATGGACACTTATGAAATCTGAAAAGCAATGATGAAGGTGCATGTTTGTTATGCCAGATGTAAGCAAAGGTTTACACGACTCTGTTACATGCTGAAAGGTGACGAGCAAAGTTCAAACCTAGTCCAGTGTAATAACCTGTAAATCAGATGCAACTTTGAGTGTGATTCCATGATGGCTTTCTTAAAATGTGTAAGGACCCCTGTGCACTAAGTACAAATGTGATAAAATTGCTGAGTGATCAATTAAAACCATGCTACTACAGTAAATAACAACAACAATAATAATAATTTTTGTATGTCCATACTTATTACATAATCATTTTTTTACAGTGCTGGTAAAAATATAAAGAAATGAAGAAAAGGTGTTAATCTTTGTCTTGTTGTACATTAACAGATTATGCAAGATACATCACACAAGTTACAATCGAAAGAACTAACATCTACTGTACTGTCAAGCAAAAACTGAAATTATTTATAAGAAACTCATACTTACGTATAACATCTTTATCAACATTTAGTAAGAAATCATCTTTGAAGAACATGTATCCAATGATTGAAAACATATATACCAAGATGAGAGCCAGAACTGCTGTCAATATAATAGATCTACCATTCCGAGTTACAGATCTTATTACATTTAATAATGTTTCTTCACGGTAAACAACATCGAACAGCTGCAATGAGAAATTTTGTAAGCATCAGCAACAAATAAATTTACAAGCTTTTAATATAGAATTAGTAAATCAGCCTGAGCACCACAAAACATAGCATTATAATTATATAAAAACACTTGATGTTGGCAAATGAGAATTTTTATGAACCTTCCTGACAGTTTAAAATTATATGCTAGTCTATAACTCCCACCTAAATCTTAGCTTCTGTGCACACAACTCTGCTTACTGAGCAATTTTAGCATTCCTCATCACCCCCTGCAAAGTTATAATCTCTCAGTAGACCGCTTCAACATAAATTCCATGACATGTCTCCTCCATGCCTTGCTCAAAAAGGACTCAGTTTTAATTTGTCAGGAAGTTTCATTTATATATGAGCAACAATTTCCTAAAATTATCTCACTAAACCAAAGTCAACCATACCCTTTCCCTACTACCAGCCTTACATGCTTGTTCCATTGCATATCACACAGCAACATTACACACACATATTTAATTGACATGACTATGTCAAGCAGCACACTGCTAATACTGAATTTGAACATTAGAGGATCGCTATTCTTACTTATCTGCAGTAACTTTATTTTGCTACATTTATAGCAAACTGCCATTCATCACACCAAATTGAAATTCTACCTAATTCACCCCGTATTCTCCTACAGCGATTCATTGACAATACTTTCCCACATATTGCAGTGTCATTAGTGAAAAGTCAAAGATTGTTGTTCACTACATCTGTCAGATCATTTATGTATACAAAGAAGAAGAGCTTCCTATCACATTTCCCTGGAGAACTCCTGGTGAAACCCTTGTCTCTGATGAACACTCCCATCAAGGACAATATACTTGGTTCTGCTACTTACAAAGCCTGCAAGCCAGTCATACCAGGGAAACTATTCTGTGTGCTCCAGCCTTTGTTAACAGACTGCAATAGACTACTGTGTCAAATGCTTTCTGGAAATCTTGGAATTCTGGAATCTGCCCTTCATCCATAGTTGACAGGATATCCTGTTAGAAAAGGGCAAGCCAAGTTTTGCAATAGCAATGTTTTATAAATACAAGCTGATTTGTGGACAGAAGCTTTTCTGTTTGAAGGAAATTTATTTTATAGATAATCAGAGACAGTGTTACATAATAACACAGATATCACAGCTACTGCACTGTATCATCTGCTGAACACGAGTACTGTGTGGAGTTTTGTGGAAAAAGAACGGAGGAAAGTGATTTGGAAATATAAGTGTCAATACAATATGTAGCCAATACTCTTAAAATCACAACTGTGAATGCATGAGACTCTGAAGATAATAAGTATATTGACAACAGAATAAATTAAGTTAGTTTGTTACAAACAAAAAGCATAAATACTATCCAGTGTGAAACAGTTAAGGTTCTGTGCTGGTAATTGTGATAAGATTTGATTGCACATTTATTGTATGAACAGTTGAATATTTGTATTGGAAAGTAACACATTTGAAGAACATAGTGTTGAAATGGCAGGAGTAAATAAAGTACTAGTCTTGACTAGTTTATTTATTTTACACCTCTAGTTCCATAGAACTAAAGTGAGGAGTAAATCTCCAAAGTCATGGAACATATCAGTACACGAAATTACAATATAAAAGTAGTAACAAATAAAAAAAAAAGACAGTCCATAAGTTTATGTAAATGCAACCAACAATATGAAATAGGAATCAGCTTAATTTTTCACGGAACTCCTCGACAGAATAGGAGTGACCCATGAGGAAACTCTTCAGTTGTGAATTGAAAGCACACTGATTACTGCTACAATTTTTGAATTCTTGTGGTAGCTTTTTGAAAATGGATGCAGCAGTATATTTTGCACGCCTTTCTGCACAAGAGTCAAGGAAGTGCGATCCAAATGCAAATTGGATTTCTGTCTAGTATTAACTGAGTGAAAGCTGCTAATTCTTGGGAATAAGCTGATATTGTTAACAAGAAATGACAGTAAAGAACATATACATTGAGAGGCCAATTTCGAGTATCCAGACTAGTGAAGAGGGGTCGACAAAAGGTTCACGAACTTACACCACTTATTGCCCGAACTGCCCATTTCTGAGCCAGAAATATTCTTTGAGAATGGGAAGAATTTTACCCCAAAATACAATACCATATTTGTGTGTCGATTCCAGTGGGAGGCAGGGGGAGTAAATTTTATAACAATGTATGAATGAAATTTAAATATTGGTTCTAAATGATTTTCAGTGGATATATTTAAAACGTGAAGCACAAATAGCCATTTGTGATCAAATGTGGTTTGCTGCAGATGGACTTTTAACTAGAATAACTGGCTGAGCTGAGCGCACGGAGAGGTTTTTTTGAGGCCTTTTGCAATGGACACTGATCTGGTAAGATTGTTTAAGTGGCAAAGTGCCACACATGTATACCGTGCAGAGTAAGGCATTTTTGGGAGTTAATGTTTTAAATTTAAACTGACAGAGTTCTGACTGCTCTTATTCAGTGGTTGAGTTATCAGTAGCTGCATGACCAGTTCAATTTGTTTTGGTATGAAATCGAACCAATTCCAGTTATTTCTTGATATCATAAGAACTCACATATTTCATTTTATATCTTTGTGTCGATGGATCCTGCTTCATATATTTTATGTCTTTCTTTTATTTACTGACTGAATTTCACTGACCGATTGTTTAAATTTAAAATGTGCAGATAAGGGTATAAATGCAAAGGTGGACAATCACTCCCCTCAATAGAGGAGTTACCTACTAATGTTTAGTGCTTCATTTACCCCTTGGTGGGAAAGAAGCGTTAGATAGTTATTTCCTCTGTCTCATAGCAGGTTGGCAGGCATGACAGGGATTTGAAGTGTGCACATGCTACTCTCCCAGTACATTACTATATGGTCAATAATTCTGCAGCAAACCAATTTTAAGATTAGTGATCTGTAATTTTATGGGTCCACTGTTTTACCCTTCTTAATTACAGGCACTACTTGTGCTTTTTCATCTCTTGGGACTTGGCAAGAGATTTGAGATAAATGTAAGCTAAGTAAGGGACCAATGCTGAAAAGTACTCTCTGTAAAACGAAACTGGGATTCCACCTGGACCTGACAACTTATTTGCTTCCAGCCCTTTCAGTTGCTTCTCTATGCTAGAATAGCTATTAGCTATTACTATGGCCTCCATATGGCAGTCTGTGAGACAGTCAAATGTAGTGTGTGTGTGTGTGTGTGTGTGTGTGTGTGTGTGTGTGTGTACAATACTCCTTCATGAATGATTTCTTAAATGCAAAATTTAAAACTTCAGCTTTCCTTTAGCTGTCATCTACTGCCAATTCAAATTGGTCTACAAATGACTGAATAGAAGCCCTCGAGCCCATTTTACATAGGATCAGATTTCTCTCAGGTCCTTTGAAATATCTTTCGCTGAACTATGTTGGTGGAACCTGCTATATGATTCACACATTGATTTTTTATAGACACACAAAATTTTACTAATAATTGCCTGCTGATATTTTACCACGTAATTTTTTGAACAAAGAGTGCAGCAATCTCTGCTTCCTTGGCATTTCTAAATTTTGTTGTTTAACCATGATGGGTCTTTTCCATCCTTAATCCACATACGTGCACACATTTTTCCAGAGTGCGATTTACAATCAGTTTAAACTTTGCCCTTAAATTCCTCTATATCCCTCAACTTTTTCCTGTCCTTATCCCATATATACACTAGACTGGCACGTTAATCTATATTTGGCAATGACAGTGGTATAGGGTGGCGAGATGCCCTTCTTGCTGCCCCTCCCCCCCTTTATATTCATACAAGTGGTTCTCTTTTCTCCAAAGGTCTCTTTAATTTTCCTAGTGAGATATGCCTCTACATCCTTACATTTGTCCTCCATCTATTCCTGCTAAGCCATTTTGCACTTCGTATCTCTCTTATTTTTGAGACGTTTGTATTCCCTTTTTGCCTGCTTCATTTACTGCATTATTATATTTTCTCCTTTCATCAATTAAATTCAGTATATCTTCTGTTACTCAAGGATTTCTACTAGCCCTCATCTTTTTACCTACTTGACCCTCTGCTGTCTTCACTATTTCATCCCTCAAAGCTACCCATTCTTCTTCTACTGATTTCTTTCCCCCCATTCCTGTCAATCATTTCCTAATGCTCTCCCTAAAACTCTCTACAACCTCTGGTTCTGTCATTTTATGCAGGTCCCATATCCTTAAATTCACATGTTTTTGCAGTTTCTTCAGTTTACAGTTCATAACCAATAGATTGTGGTCAGAGTCCACATCTGACCTAAATCTCTGTCTTACCATTATATTATCTATCTGAAACCTTGCAGTACCTCCAGGCCTCTTCCATGTATACAACCTTCATTCCTGATTCTTGAGCGAAGTGTTAACTATGATTAAGTTATGCTCTGTGCAAAATTCTACCAGGCAGCTTCCTCTTTCATTTCTTGCCCCCATTCCATATTCACCCACTACGCTTCCTTCTCTTCCTTTTCCTACTATCAAATTCCAGTCACCCATGACAATTAAATTTTCATCTCCCTTCACTATCTGAATAATTTCTTTTATCTCATCATACATTTCATCAATCTCTTCGTCATCTGCGGATCTAGTTGGCATATAAACTTGTATTACTGTGGTAGGCGTGGGCTTCATGTCTATCTTGGCTTCAATAATGCGTTCACTATGCTGTTTGTAGTAGATTACCCGCACTCATTCATGTAGTAGCTTACCCGCACTCATTCACCTCATCTCAAGTCTTGTTCCTCCTGGCACCGAATTTCACTAATTCCCACTATATCTAACTTTGACCTATCCATTTCCCTCTTTAAATTTTATAACCTACCTATCCAATTAAGGGATCTGAAATTCCACGCTCCGATCCGTAGAACGCCAGTTTCCTTTCCCCTGATAATGACATCCTCCTGAGTAGTCCCCGCCCAGAGATCTGAATGGGGGACCATTTTACCTCCGGAATATTTTACCCAAGACGGCGCCATCATCATTTAACCATACAGTAAAAAGCTGCATGCCCTCGGGAAAAGTTACAGCTGTAGTTTCCCCTTGCTTTCAGGCATTTGCAGTACCAGCACAACAAGGCCGTTTTGGTTAGTGTTACAAGGCCAGATCAGTCAATCATCCAGACTGTTGCCCCTGCAACTAGTGAAAAGGCTGCTGCCCCTTTTCAGGAGCCACACATTTGTCCGGCCTCTTAACAGATATCCCTCCATTGTGGTTGTGCCTACGGTAAGGCTATCTGCATCGCTGAGGCACACAAGCCTCCCCACCAACGGCAAGGTCCATGGTTCATGGAGGGGGGGGGGGGGATCAGAGATTTATACCAAATAAATTAACAAAGGACAAAGCTGATGCCTCATGGTACACGAAACAGGTCAGAACACTGTTGCAGAAACAACAAAAAAAGCATGCCAAATATATACAAACACAAAACCCACAAGATAGGCAACCTTTCACAGAAGCTTGAAATTTAGCATGGACTTCAATGTATAATAGTTTCCACAATGAAACTTTGTCTTGAAACATGGCAGAAAATCCAAAGAGATTCTGGTCGTATGTACGGTATGCTAGTGGCAAGAGACAATCCATGCCTCCTCTGCACGATAGCGACAGCAATGGAAATACTATCGATGGCAGTGCTGCTAAAGTAGAGTCACTAAACACAGCCTTCCAAAATTCCTTCACCAAAGAAGACAAAGTAAATATTTCAGAATTCCAATTGAGAACAGCTGCCAATGTGAGTAACTTAGAAGCAAATAACTTCAGAGTAGTGAAGCACCTTAAATCACTTAATAAAAGCAAGTCTTCCGGTCCTTACTGTATACCAATTAGGTTCCTTTCAGAGTACGTTGATGCAGCACATATATAACCACTCGCTCAACAAAAGATCTGTACCCAAAGCATGGAAAGTTGCACAGGTCACACCAATATTCAAAGAAGGGTAATAGGAGTAATCCACTAAATTACAGGCCATTATCATTACTGTTGATATGCAGCAGGAGTTTGGAACATTTATTATGTTCAAACATTATGAATTACCTAGAAGAGAATGGTCTATTAACACACAGTCAACATGGATTAGAAAATTTCGTTCTTGTGAAACACAACTAGCTCTTTACTCACAGGAAGTACTGAGTGCTACCAACAAAGGATTTCCAATTGATTCCGTATTTCTAGATTTCCAGAAGGCTTCTGACACCATAATTCCCAAATGGCTTTTAATCAAATTGTGTGCTTATGGAATATAGTCTCATTCATGTGAATGGAGTTATGATTTCCTGTCAGAGGGGTCACAGTTTGTAGTAACTGATGGAAAGCCATCAAGTAAAACATAAGTGATTACTGGAATTCCCCATGGTTGTGTTATAATCCCTGTGCTGTTCCTTATCTATGTAACTGATATAGGAGATTATCTGAGCTGCCATCTTAGGTTGTCTGCAAATGATGATGATGTTTATTGTCTAGCAAAGTCATCAGAAGATTAAAATCAACTTCAAAATGATTTAGGTAACATATCCGTATGGTGCAAAAATGGCAGTTGACCCTAAATAATGAAAAGTGTGATGTCATCCATATGAGTGGGAAAAGGAATGCATTAAACTTCCGTTACACAATAAATCAGTCAAATCTCAAGGCCATAAATTCAACTAAATACCTAGGAATTACAGTTACAAAAGCTTAAATAGGAAAGCGTACACAGAAAATGTTGTGGGGAAGGCCAACCAAAGACTGCGTTTTATTGGCAGAACACTTAGAAGATGCAACAGATCTGCTAAAGAGACTGCTTACACTACACTTGTCTGTCCTCTTTAGGAGTACTGCTGCATGGTGTGGGTTCCTTACCAGAAAGGATTAACGGAGTACAACAAGAAAGTTCAAAGAAGGGCAGCACATTTTGTATTATCGAGAAATAGGGGAGATAGTGTCACAGACCTGAAACAGGATTTTGGGTGGACATCATTAAAACAAAGACATTTCTCACTGTAATGGGATCTTCTCATGAGATTTCAGTCACCAACTTTTTCCTCTGAATGTGAAAATATTTTGTTGACACTGACCTATGTAGGGAGAAATGATCATCTTAAAAAATAAGGGAAATCAGAGCTCACACAGAAAGATATAGGTGTTAGTTTCTTCCGCGTGCTGTTCAAGAGTGGAATAACAGAGAATTATTGTGAAGGTGGTTCGATGAACTCTCTGCCAGGCACTTTAGTGTGATATGCAGTGTAGCCATGTATATGTAGATGAATCCTTGTCTGTATAGTGATACTGTGGAAAAGGCAGTCTGTAGCTACAAATTCTAAAGTAATTCCATTCCGTGTAGGTTGCCAAACTAGCTGTTCATGATAGTTTTCAGAAAATGTGTTCCAAAGTACTTCACAAAACCGGCTGTCCTTATCACCTCCAACTGAATCCACAAACATCCTATTCTATAATCAGTAGGTCAAAGCTACTTCCAACTTACACTGCACAGTTGTGATTAATTCCAGGCTACTGAGTGCAGAATATCTTTGAATGAAGGCAAAGCTGTTACGGTGGCATCGGGAGGCCAATAAAAACACCCGACGATTACTCTGATCTCACCTCAGCCGGTTACTTACATCCACAGAATTCTGCAGTCAGACTCTATTTCAACCTCAATAGACACAATATTTTTGTCAATTGCAATCAACATTCCCTGGCCTATAGTGTCTAAGCTACATTTTCGACATAAGTTCTGTGTCTCGTTAAACATTTAGGAGCTTTCTACTACGTATTGTACCCAGCATTCAATTACAAGTAGAATTTGAGCATGACAACTTTCCTAGAGAGCATTAAATTCATTAAATTTATTACGAATGCTTCAGCAATTTACTGTTAGAATTTTGACAGTTGAAATGTCTTTACTCTGTAAGCGATCTCATTTCACTCACTGTATATCATCAGTGGCTTCAAACTATCACCTAGCCTAAAGAAAGCTCCTTGTGCCCTCCATAAGTACTCTACTACCCAAGTAACTGCTTCCTCTGCATAGTGCATCCAACAGCTGTTGAAGTCTGGAGAGGCACGGGGTCAGCACACCTCTCTCCTGGCCATTATCAGCTTTCTTCACCTCGGAGCTACTACTTCTCACTGAAGTTGCTCCTCAATTGGCATCACAATCCTGAGTGTACTCTGTTCCACTCTTCCCACCAAGGACAAATACCTGGCAGTGCCGGGACTCAAATCCAGGTCCTCCACATACCAGTCAGACATGCTGACCATAGCGCTGCAAAGATGGACAGTTCCTATGTTTGGTTTATTATAACTCAATATTATAATGTACATAAAGTTGATGTTTTGAGTGCTGTAGCACTGGAATTAGCAAGATGTTCAGAGCGTTATTTATTATAGTACAATTTAGATTTCAATATTGTGTGTGTGTGTGTGTGTGTGTTTTGACATAAAACGGATAGAATGGTGGTTTTGTTAAAAGTACTTACGCTGAGTAGCACAGTGATCACGTGACCGAGTCTTTAAATGAGCATGCAGAGCAGTGCCAAGAATCTTTTATCGGGCTGTCTTCAGCTTGGTAAGGTCTTGTGCCTGGTTTGACAGCCAGAGAGGCACAGGGGCTTGAGGCTGTGTTAGTGGCACTTGATTTGATCATTGATCATGAGTAGAACACTCAGAAATATTTCAGGGCTCTGAATTTGGTTGGGACTTAGAAATTTCAAGTCACTTTCAGTCACTGATTCTTTGCAGTCAAGCATACTTTATTGCTATTTAACGGTTTGTAAGCAGCTGTGAGCTTCAGTGATTTGACTGCATAATAATTTGACTCAATTGTGTGATGAACTTTTTCTATATTATTCGTGATAATCTCCATGATAATGAACTTCAGATTTCACTGTGAATGCTAATAAAACTTCACGCTGATGAACTTTTAAGAGCCTGTCACTGGTTCTTCATGAATTAATGCATGTTTTTATGCATTTATTCCATAACTGCTATTGTCTGTAAACACTCTGCTTGCACCATGTAACTATACTTCACTTTAACAATCTGGGTATTCTACAATTGGTTTATTAATTTAATGTGAGCCTACCATTCACATAGATATTTGTGTGCTTATAAAAATAAACTTCTGGTTAAAATTTCAAGCAACCTGTTGCAGGCAACACTAGCCTATGGGGTCATTTTCATATATTTACCCTTCATTTTACTTACTTATTTGTTGATTATATCTTGTTTTATTCACTACTGTCATTAGTAGAAAAGGGCCTCTGGATTAAGTTTATACAATGACTTGGGCTTAAAAGAAACAGTGCATGGCCAACCCCTAGTGATTCAACAAGCTATACTGAAAAATCAGGTTGTACACTGCCCACAGTAAACTGTTTTTCCAGCCACAACAGAGTTGTGACACGTAAAGGCATCAGCTGGCTTTTGGATTTGCACAACCAAACTTGTTAAATACACAAAGCTATCTACTTGAAAAGGTCGAGCCTGTCACTGACACTAGTTCACCAGATGCTGGCATATACAAACAAGCAGCCTACTCTCCTCGTGGTTCGCAAATGGACACTAGCATCTTAGTGTCTAACTGAGCTGACTGAGCTGGTCACTGGCTGTTCAAAACAATTGACAACTACACTACAGATGTCATAAATCTGCACTACACAGTTACTAAAATATGAGACTATTGTTCTTAAATACGCAGACATGCGAGGACTTCATGAGTTAAATTATAAAAGTCCACATAAAAAGCTAAATATGTAACTTGCTGCTCTCACAGTGGATCACAAATGGAGGTTAGTGCCTGACACTATATCATCAACATGATGCCTGCATAGACAGCATCAGAGCTCCTATTTGCTGATTTAATATCCACAGTGCCTCTGTTAACTAAAATTAGTAGCTATACAAATGTGAACAATGTTAGACACACAGGAAGCAGTAGTAACAGTCCTTGTATTTTAGAAATTCACATCAGAATCAGCATTGAGACATTTAGTCCAAACTTGTATGGCAGCAATGTTTGGTGATTTTGTCTTTAATAATGTAACATCACCATCCATTAAAGATTTTCCACACTGGCACAGAATCTCAAACCACATGCTGTCTAAAAGCAAGATTATCCTGCATAAACAACATAGTTGTATAAACACATTCAGAAGACTGAAAAATCTTGTGTGGATGTCTCAAGGATACTGCCATTCCCGGATGAAACACTGAGATCAGAGAGCAATGTGACCATTCTTCCTTCTTGCTGATTTCTTTATTTCTTATGCGCATGCGCAATGTATGCCAAATCAGTTGTTCAGAGTAACCATTCTGGCAAAAACTAGTCTGTAGGTCATCGAGTTCGTTTTTGTACATATTGTGGCTCTATTTATGCCAGTACTGTGAACTATTCAGATGTACAATTGCAGCTGCTTACCTGAAGATACACTATGCGCTATTAAACATAGAAAGAGTGAAGGGGATATTCTTCAACTTAGCCTACAATATTTACTGATACCTCTTCTTTGTTACACGACTAATGTACAACAGACATTAAAGATTGACTTCTTGTAACACTTTAACACATATCTTTTTTCTAGTAAAATGAAAATTAAAAAGCAATATGCAGAAATAAGTAAAAAATAAGTTATACTATTTAGATGACAAATGAATTTTGACATACCAGAACAGAAAAGAAAAATGGATGCATAAAAAGGGCTAAAAGGCAAAATATCAGGTAGGTGAGATGGTACAAAAGCTCTGCATCTGTTATCATCTGTTCTAGGCTTTTTGTAAATGTTCCTTGGTTTCCCATGATGCTGACTAAGTGGACTCCTTTGAGCAATACCTGAAAAAAGGAAAAAAAACTTGGTATCATTTGTTAAAGATCTAATAAATATTATCATATGAAAGGTATGAAAAAACACAGGAGGCACCATTGTTTTTTTTTTTTTTTTTGAAAGCATTTAATTGTGCACAGACACTGAAAGCAACTCATGATTATTGTCATAGTGCGTACAGCTTCCCCCCCCCCCCCCTCCCCCCCCCCCCCCGCGCCACCCCCCACACAGCATCATCATGGTATCTATACACATCAAAAGAAAGCAACAAATAACCAGAAATACATAAATCCAAGCAGTTATACATAGTGATATAAATTAATACTTACAAGAGATCAAAAATAATTCACATTTCATAACATATCATATTACAGTGCCACCACTATTTTCTTGTGCTACTGTGTACAATTGGGAAACGGGCAAGTCTGTTGCAGAAGGCCACAAGAGCAGCCAAGCATAGAGCAGACCAAAACACCATTACATGAAATGCAGCAAAGCCACCAGTCGATTCTCACACGGCAGGCCGAGCTGGGATCCAAAAATGTAATAACACTGAAGCAGCAGAAATGCATGGTGACTGCACCATGGGCAGGCCAAGTACTACACCTTCAAGCTATGCACTTGTTTTGGTGTGCACGGTTTGAAGCAGTGCTTTGGCAAAACAAGTAGGCATTGAGCCGGTATAAATACCCATCACTTTTAGCTGAATGCATCACAGTCTGTCAGCTCCATCTACAGGAGGTGGGCTATGTCAGTTGATGAGACAACATGCTTCTACAGGCAGCCACCATGGGATTTGGCATTCACCAACTACAGGTCTCCTCCTGGTACTAAGCCCACTGCTATGGACTTAGCACCTTCCTGTCAGTGCGCTACTTCCAGGTTCACTTCAGCTGCTGCCGGCATTCTGCCCGGAGACCACCAGCTCGAGACTAGGGTGTTGCAGCTACTCAACCACCCACGCCTGGGAGGGCATACTGGCGCTGTATGCTTTTGCTCACAAGGAAAGACACCACCACTAAGAACTGCCTTCCACTACAAGAATCATGATGGATTTCCACGTCTGCCTTGAGCTGCAGATCGGTGCCCAGATGGCACCTGTGCTTCTACGGACTCCACGTGTCAGCATTCCTGCCGGCTGCCTGTTGCGTCAGCACTGCTGCTCTTGCTGTCATCAGCACATAACCTTGCCACCGCCACAGAACGTCATTATGACTTGTAGTTTAATCTCAGATAATATGTATGACTAGTAAAGATATTTCCCTGAACAACCATTAGTCATCATCCTGACAACAGCCCACTGCCTCAACTCAACCATCCCACTGTAGAGGTTGTCCACAATGGACCTCAGTTTTGGTGTCAGATATGTGATTGACATCAACAGCTGGACCAGAGACCTTGTCTCCAGCTGCAACCCGAAGCATCAAGCTGCAGTGGAGTGCAGTGTTTTTTCGTGTTTTGTTTGACTGCAAGTGCCACGGTAAGTCTGTGGCTCTTTTGCCAGATTTTAAATTGTGTTTGAAGGTTCACTATGTGGCAGGTACACTCAGGCAGTGATATGAGGGTGTGTAAATATAAATATTAATTTTTGCCAGGTTAATATGGGCAACATGACATATCATGAGCAAGTGACAAGTTTCTTTGTCTACAAATATATATGGTGTTAACCCTATGTAGTGTTTCAGAAGGTGAAGCTGAGTTTTGTCAATAAGTGTTATGGTAGTGTTACAATTAAGTCTCCTAATCATTTTATTTTATTTTTCCTGTTGTTTCTGTTTCTTTGTATTTACTGAACAGAATTTCCACAACAACACAGTCTGACAACTGTAGAAAATGTGAGCTAGTCTGTGCTGCTTAGAATGAGCAGCGTATTTTGTTTTCTGCAAATAGCTCATTGTGTTTAAACATGAACAAGAGCAGTCATGATTAGCCACTCAGGTGGAGAAGTTAAGTTACAGTGTCCTTGTCATCACCCTGTTTTGTTCTAATTATTTGTTGGATTTTATGTCATTGTAGAGGGTCAACCAATGTCCTTTGCAGCACCACAGGGCTACACTGTGGACCAAACATTATGAATTTTAGCAGCTGAGGCAGCTCAGCTGCAAACTTACAAGGACTGTATGTCCAAGGAAATAAAGGCTGACGAAAGGAACAGAGCTTTGCACAGAAGAGTTACTCCAGCACATGAGAAGAAAAAGCAGAAAGAAAGTGAAAACTGGATGGTTAAAAATGAGCCTTCTGGAGCAAGGAATATGAGGATTTTGGAGAGGCTGGAGGGAAGGACAAAAAGGGCAGTAATCATCTAAAAGGAAGTTAGTAGTGTCAGGTTAGTGGATGCACAATGCAATAATGTAGAAGTTAATAGGAGTAATGCAGAATTATCAGCTCCAACAGCTTGTGGAAAGGTAGAGTCTGAATTAGCTGTAGTACCAAATGGAGTAAGTGTGTAATGTAGTGAAGTGGATAAGAGTGTGAATATCAACATGGGTAATTTATATGCAGTATCATCTAACCCCTCCCCCCCCCCTCGAACCATGGACTTTGCCATCAGTAGGGTGGCCTGCATGCCTCAGGGATACAGATAGCCGTACCGTAGGCTCAAACACAGCAGGGGGGTTATCTGTCTGTTGAGATACCAGACAAACATGTGATTCCAGAAAAGGGGCAGCAGCCTTGTCAGTAGTTGTAGAGGCAACAGTCTGGATGACTGACTGATCTGGCCTTGTAACATCAACCTAAATGACCTTGCTGTGCTGGTACTGTGGATGGCTGAAAGTATGGGAAAACTAAAGCTGTAATTTTACCAGAGGGCATGCAGGTCTACTGTATGGTTAATGCTGATGGCATCCTCTTGCATAAAATATCCCAGAGGAAAAGTAATCCCCCATTCGAGACTCTGAGCAGGGACTATTGAGAAGGATGTTGCCACGAGGAGAAACAAAACTGGCATTCTACGGATAAGAGTGCGGAATGTTAGATCCTTTAATCGTGCACATAGGCTAGAAAACTTAAAAAATGGAAATGGAAATGTTGAACTTAGATATAGTGGGAATCAGCAAAGTTCTTTGGCAGGAGGAACAGGACTTCTGGTCAGGTGACTGCAGGGTTATAAACACAAAATCAAATAGGGGAAATGTAGTAGAAGGTTTATTAATGAATAAGAAAGTAGGAATGAGGCTAAGTTACTATGAACAGCATAGTGAAAAAACTATTGTAGCTAAGATAGACACAAAGCCAACACCCATGACAGTAGAACAAGTTTATATGTCAACTAGCTCCACAGATGATGAAGAGATTGAAAAAATGTATGAGAAGATAAAAGAAATTATTCAGACAGTTAAAGGAGACAAAAATTTAAATGTGATGGGGGACTGGAATTCGATAGTAGGAAAGACAAGAGAAGGAAAAATTGTAGGGGAATATGAACTGAGGGAAAGGAATGAAAGAGGAAGCGGCCTGGTAGAATTTTGCACACAGTATAATTTGTACAGAAACCAGATGGCAGTTGTAAGAGTCAAGGGACATGAAAGGGAAGCAGTGGTTGGGAAGGGAGCGAGACAGGGTTGTAGTCTCTCCCCGATGTTATTCAGTCTGTATATTGAGCAAGCAGTAAAGGAAACAAAAGAAAAATTCGGAGTAGGTATTCAACTCCATGGAGAAGATATAAAAACTTTGAGGTTCACCAATGACATTGTAATTCTGTCAGAGACAGGAAAGCACTTGGAAGAATGGACAGTGTCTTGAAAGGAGGATATAAGATGAACATCAACAAAATCGAAACGAGGATAATGGAATGTAGTGGAATTAAGTTGGGTGATGCTGAGGGAATTAGATTAGGAAATGAGACACTTAAAGTAGTAAAGGAGTTTTGCTATTTAGGGAGCAAAATAACTAATGATGGTCGAAGTAGTGAGGATATAAAATGTAGACTGGCAATGGCAAGGAAAGCGTTTCTGAAGAAGAGAAATTTGTTAACACCGAGTATAGATTTAAGTGTCAGGAAGTCGTTTCTGGAAGTATTTGTACGGAGTGTAGCCATGTATGGAAGTGAAACATGGACAATAAATAGTCTGGACAAGAAGAGAATAGAAGCTTTCGAAATGTGGTGCTACAGAAGAATGCTGAAGATTAGATGGGTATATCACATAACTAATGAGGAGGTATTGAGTAGAACTGGCGAGAACAGGAGTTTGTGGCACAACTTGACAAGAAGAAGGGACCGGTTGGTAGGACATGTTCTGAGGCATCAAGGGATCACAAATTTAGCATTGGAGGGCAGCGTGGAGGGTAAAAATCGTAGAGGGAGACCAAGAGATGAATACACTACGCAGATTCAGAAGGATGTAGGTTGCAGTAAGTACTGGGAGATGAAGAAGCTTGCACAGGATAGAGTAGCATGGAGAGCTGCATCAAACCAGTCTCAGGACTGAAGACCACAAGAACAACGTAATTTAATCATCACAAATATTGGTTTAAGGATCATGAAGGAAGGGTATACATGTGGAAGAGACCTGGAGACACCAGAAGGTTTCACATTGATTATATAATATTTAGACAGAGATTTTGGAACCAGATTTTAAATTGTAAGACATTTCCAGGGGCAGATGTGGGCTCTGACTGCAATATATGGGTTATGAACTGTAGATTGAAACTGGAGAAATTGCAAAAACGTACAAATTAAGAAGAAGAGACCTGGATAAGTTGAAAGAACTAGAGGTTGTTGAAAGTTTCAGAGGGAGCATTAGGAAACAGATGTCTAGAACATGGTGAGGGAACACAGTAGAAGACAAACGGGCAGCTCTGAGACATGAAATATCGAAGGCAGGAGAGGATCAAATAGGTCAAAAGCCTAGCTGCAATAGAGATCCTTAGCTAATACAGGAGATATTGAATTCAACTGTTGAAAGGAGCAAATGAAAAATGCAGCAAATGAAGCAGATGAAAGGGAACACAAATGTCTAAAAAAATCAGACTGACAGGAAGCACAAAATGGCTAAGGATGAATGACTGCAGGCCTATTGCTGGCACCGAGTCCAAGTCAAATGCTGTGGACATAGTGTTTTCCAGTTGGTGAGCTAGTTCCAGACTCACTTCAGCAGCAGCCAGCCTTCTGCCATGGAGGGCACCTGCTCGACACCAGGGCCGTGCAGCCGCTCAACCATCTACACCCAGACTGACAATGTAACACCAGCACTCAGAAGGGCAGACGCCGTCGCTGAGGACCATCTTCTGTTAAAAGAATCACAGTGGCTTCCCATGCCTGTCGGCACATCCTGCCTTCAGCTGCAGCTGTGGACTCTGTGTGTCAACATACCTTCCCAGCCTCTGGCATCATAATAGGCTGTCAGCTGCCTGTTGCAGCGATGCCACCAGCCACCACTCTCTTCATTGGCACACACCCGGGAGGGCGGGGGCGGAGCGGTTGCCATCGGTGAACGTCGTCACAAGTGGTGTCGTTTATTCTCCAATAAAATCTGTGAGTAATAATGACATTTCCTCGAGCACCCATCAGTCATCATCCTGACGACAGCACACAGTCGCAACTCAACCCTGCCACTGTAAAGGTCCATCCATTCCACACCTCTACAATATCAATATGGAAATCTGTGTAGTTACTGCCCCACCTGAAATATCTACTGAACCATAAAGGTTTCTTTGCACAAGAGGCGTTGGTCCAATTTGAAGGCACCACTATCACTGACCACCAACTAATAATAAACAAATCACAGGTTATCTGAACACAGATCTATGTTATGGAGGAAAACCCATAGCAAAGATACAACTAATGCTGCTTCGTGAATTCTGTGTTAAAAGTTATTATAACATGTTACATAAAACGTTGACAGCAGACATAAAAAAAAAAAAATAAAAATTTTACCATAAAAGTAAAAGTTGGTTGTAGAAGACTATAATGAAAAAAGAAAAATACTGACATCTGAGAACCAATAGTGTAAACACGTGAAAGTAAAGTAATACAGAACACCATATAAGCATAGATAAGAAAAGTGAGAGTAGTAGCATTACATGAAAGAAAAAGGAATAACACCTAAATCATATAACAAGTGTGGCATAGTTTTTAAAACAATAATCACACCATAGAGGTATATAAAAAAATAGTAATTAAAACTTCCTCCCTTCTGCCCCTCCCCCAATGTCTAGGTAATAGTGCACGAAGCCAAGGAGGAGAAAAAAAAAAGAGTGTCAAGGCAATATAACTGATGTTATATGCCTAAAATCTACCACAGTTTCTTGTGTTGGTTGGAATGGAATCATGATGTATGATTTACATAAGGAATAAACTGAGTCCCGTAAGTACTAATAAGCACGGTGAACATCAAGCAGTGCAGTAGACTGAAGACGACAAAGCAAGTGCCAATGAAAGAAAAGCCAAAAATATAATATCTGTGTCCATTTATTACATCTTATATGAGAAGTGCAATAGCTACCATGATATTGGGTAGGAAACATAATGTACTTACCAATGTAAGACGAGAATTAACTACTACATCACATAACAAGTATTGAGCATAATGTAATGGCTGTAACTAAATTCCCTTTACAGATATTGAGGACAGGTTGCTTACACCAAAAAAAGAAAAAATGTCTGGGTTTTAGAATGCATACCTGAAGAGCTATGAGCATTTGCTCGTCTTCCATACTGTGGAACAAACCTCTTCTGTTGCAAGCTCTTCGCTTTCAGTATTTTGGGAAGAGGTGGTATAGGCCAAAACAAGAAAGAAATTTCCACTCATAGCTCTTCAGGTATGCATTTTAGAGCCCATGTTTACATGACTTTTTTTTTTTTTTTTTTTTTTTTTTGGTACATATCAATTCCCACCAAAATATGGAAAGTAAACAGCTTTTAGTAGAAGTGATGTGTCTCACAGTATTGAAAATGACCAAGTGCTTACAGCTCTTAATTTATGCATTTTAAAGTCCGTGTTTACTCAACATTTTTTGTTGTTTTAGTGTAAGGAAGCTGTCTACAAAGTCTGTGAAGAGAATTTACTTACACTATATATATGAAGCCCTGGAGTAGCCTGGAAGCATGCAAGTGCTAATATGCACACAAAATAATTATAATTACAGTGAAACCCCTATCTTACATTTTCATACAGTCCAGACATAAAAAACGCAAAATTGAGGTAAATTAAGAATTGAGGAAGACATTAAAAACCTCCAAAATATGAGCAAAAACATATGTAACTGACATATATGATTAAAAATTATAATCCTTTCCAATATACTGTATAAAATCTGTATAAATGAAGCAAATAAAATGTACAATGCAATGTTTATACACTAATTTGTGGTAATGAATTTCATCAGTTCTTAAAGAATCACAGATGCGTAACAGCAAGTAAATACTCATCAAAAAATTGAAATTGGTATCTGGGTACAAGATGATTGGGCTATTTTTCCACACGCTATTACTGCATGTTGTGTGTCAAAACATGCGTTTTTGAGAGATCTTTCCTTTGGGCTCAGCCAGAAAAAAGCAAAAATTTATGAACATGGTGAGTTAAACTGAAAACTGATCTAGGGTGAAAGGTGTAAGAATCTAACATGTGAGGCGTGTGTTTTCCTTCTGTAGCCAATGGAAGTGCAGCATACTCTGGTAACATGATCACAGTGACCTCTGGTGTATTGCTTGTAAGCTTCCAGCAGGCGAGCTCATTTTACATTGTGTGGATGGAGTATGTTTCACACTACTTTTTGCAGCAAATGATGTAATCACAACTGTAGTGGCACTGTGAAAGCGATGAGAAACAAGGCTATCGATTTGACAATCACTATACTGCTGAGCTGATGTTTATGGATATGTCAGTGGCAGGAGAATCCCTGTTGTAGCAAGAAGAATGGGAATGTGTTTGTGGTTGTGCAGCACGTGAAATATTTGTGACAAGTAAGAATATGAATGTTATTGTTCACTGTTTCACTTGCAGCAATTTAAGCTGTCCCCTTACGTTCCTGCCTTACCACATACTTGCAAATCACCACACACTACGAAATGGACAGCCAAATATTTATTTCATCCTTTGTTCTCTAATTAAATGGAAATGTTAAAGAAAATCGAATATTGCAGAACATACTTGTATTGCATTCATAACAAAGTCCCAGAACGTGTTAATAATGCTAAGATGGAAGAAAATGTTAGCATATAGCAGGATGGGAACTTACCACCTCTAACTCCGTAAACTACGACGTCATTCATTATGCTACACATAAATAAAAGAGTTTTGTCTCTTGTCTTGGTTATCATAATCTCTTTTGAAGCCTTATATTTTTGATGCTTTATTAACTGACATTTATTGATAAGGGTGATGTGTTTGTCACCAATTTTCAAAGTGCCGCTGCTTTTAAACAGTTTCATGCTTTGTTTTAGTGTATCAGATACCATGACAATGGTGTGAAAACAAAACTGATGGTAATAATAAAAGACAATTAAACAGATGTGTGTCATGCATTAAAAAAAAAAAAATACAAAACAGCCACTGGCAACCAACTTCACCTACTGCAGCAAATGCTGAAAATCTATGACAGTATATTTACATCCAGAAGAAAGTGGTCTCTACTAATCTAAGGCTTGAAAATGTTGTGCTTACTTTTGAAGCTTATTCCACACAATCCCACACCACCTTCTCAAATTGTACTATGCAAACAATTCTGAGAGCCTACGCCAGCTCTCTGTGGCTTTAACATTGCAGTTTCTCCTAAGTTTATCTCCACACTAACAATTTCTTATGATTAAAATATTCCTTGTTGTGATAACTTATACATATCTGTACATATATGTTTGACACTCCTGCTGTACCACTGATTTAATATATGTCTGCAAGTTTCTATAATCATATAAAGCTCCTTCTTTGACAATCAACCATGAACTGTAAACAGTCATAAACCCCACCAAGGACAAATCACGACTATATCAATAAGGCAGACAGTTGTTTTTTTAATTAAAGATAAGCAGTTTACTAACACGTATCTCCAAAGAATGGCCCGTTCAAGACCTTGTAACATCTGAAATATTCATTTCCAACATTGGTAACTTATCTCAAAACACTCAGTTTCAAATTCTCAACTGTCTGTCTAATTTTGATCCCAAACATTTGACTACACAATGAAGTACTGTTTCATATTTTCATGGGAAGTGGACATAAGAGATGATAAATGTATTCTCCATTATGTACAAATTCTCTTTGTTTACTGTAACAAATAAACTGGAGATTTGGGGCTGATTGTACAAAATGTACATTTTCTAAATTATTTATCACTTTCATTTAAAGTGTTAATATGAAACAGCAATTATAATTACCATAATTGTCATAAATTTATAAAAAAAAAGTTACAGTTCTGAGGTGTAAACATTACACACTAATTTAAAAACACAATCCTTTAGCAAAGGAGCTTGTAGTATTCCTCTTATCAGACATCTTATAACCTCAAAAAAGAAATTTCAACTGCATATTAACTATAGAATGAATACAAAGTGGCTACACTTTTAAAAAATAGTCCCATCTGTTTATGGGCCATCTAGAGGAATCCTTCCCAGCCTCCAAGACCATCAACCCCTAGCCTGGTTCTGGCTTATTGATGATATACTCATGATCTGGAATCAGGGTCAAAACATCCTGTCCACATTCCTTCACAACCTCAACACATTCTCTTCCATCCACTTCACCTTTGTCCTTCTTAACCCAATGTGCCACCTTCATTGACCTCCACCTCTCTGATGGCTCCACCCACACCTCTATCCATATTAAACCCACTACGCACTAACAGTATCTGCATTTTGACAGCTGCCATCCCATCCAGCCTGGCCACCTATGGGCAATTTATCTGCAGTGATGAGAATTCCCTTGCCCAGTATTCTGAGGGTCTCACAAAAGCCTACTCCCCCCCCTCAACACAAACACACACACACACACACACACACACACACACACACACACACCTAGCCCACATGCAGATTTCACGTGCCATATCCTAACACACCACCAATCTCCCACCATCCCCGAGAATCAACTACAAGAGAGCATCACCATTACCCAATATCATTCTCAACTGGAACAACTGAACCATATTGTGCATCAGAGCTTGCGTTATCTAATATCATGTCCTGAAATGAGGGACATCCTTCTCAACCTCCCCTCAAGTGGTGTTCCATCACCCACCCAACTTAATCATCATCCTAGTCTATCGCTATGCCACACACACTCCCAATCCTTCGCCACAGGTATCCTATCCATAAGAGGCTGAGCCACATGTGAACTCTGCTGTGAACACTGCACAGCTTTTTATGTCACTATGATATACCAACAATTTATCCACCAGGATGAATGGCCACCACCAAACTGTTGCCAAGAACCAAGTTGGCCATCTGGTGGCACAAAATGTTGCTCAGCTTAAAATATTCAATTTCAGTGGATGCTTTACAATCTAGGCCATCTGGATCCATCCCTCCACACCAGATTCTCTAAACTATGTAGATGGGAGTTATCCTTGCAATACATCCTATGCTCCCACAATCATCCTGACCCACTGTTCCTACACCTTCCATCCAAAAGGTTCCCCTTCCTACAGCGTATCACTCCCTCCCAATTTATGTTCCCATGTCACTTTCAGCACGCACCATTTCCTACTGGCTCCATGAGTGTATCACATGCCCAGCCCGTGCACCTGCCACCACTCCCCTCCCTTCCCCTCCTGCAAGTCTCAACAGTCAACAAGCTGCCTCCCTCCAGGCCGCTAGCCACCCACCCCAACCCCTCTTCTGGTCTCCTGTCTCCCTCTTCCTGTACTCACCCCACCTGCCTCACACTACTGCTCCTCAACCTATTCCACCAGCCGAAATGCAGCACTGGCACTGTGCGCCCAGCTTGTGCCATGTAAGGTTTGTGTGTGTGTGTGTGGGGGGGGGGGTGCTCTAGATTGAAAAAGGATTACTCTGAAAGCTACAAAGTTTTCTTTCATTTTTTCATGCCTGTTGATGACTCAACGTTTCTGCTTTTTGGTGAATGCTCTCCTTTACTCCTAAAATATTTACAGTCTTAAACTTCATGGCAGATTAAAGCTGTGTGCCAGACCAAGACTTGAACTCAGGACCCTTGTCTTTCGTGGGCAAGTACTCTTACATTCTACTAGAACCTTCCTACTATAATGAAATCTTATTATTTATGAAAACAGATATACATACAGATTCTCTGTGAAATGCTGTACTGGAAAGCACAAAATGATGTACTACCATATAAACTTCTAAAAAGGGAAAGAAAGCTTTGCACCACTGCATATCTGCGAACTTATGTGGGCTTAGACTGAGGTGCAGCAGTGAATGAAAGAATATGCTATAAGAAAGTAAAAAATTACTTTTCACAAGTTATGACACTATTTTTTCTGAAAAATAAAAACAGAACAATAATCAACAGTCTGTTCAAAAGGGTGCACCTTTGCACATCTGTGAACTGAAAATCCAATGCTGGGTAACATGCAATACTGTGTTGCTCCACCTTGTGCATTTAACAGGCTCAGACCTCCATGATACACATCCCACAAGACGATCGGGACATTGCTGCTTAAGCCCGGCCCACTCTTCACTGGCAGACTTCCTGAGGCATCCAACCGTCTGGAGGGTTTCTGTGATGATGCACTGAAAATTTCATCTGGTCCCAGAAAAACGTAATCAGGTTCAGGTTAGCAGAAACCACAAGCTATTCGCTTAGGTTGATTCCTGCCTCCTAATGGCACGTGTTCACATAGTTGTGATGTGCTCGTGAATCTGAATTATCATTTTGCAAGACAAACCTAACTGACCAAATGCTGACGGTGGGCTCAACAATAAGTTGGAAGTTCCTGTCCTCATACTGCACAGCTTTTAAAATACCTTGAATAGTGATGGCTGGCATTCGACACCTCTACATGATATTGGCCCACAACATGACTGACCTACCTCCATGAAGAACCTGCAGGATTGCACACCTGAGGCCTGCACTGGTACCCAGCCACCTCCATACTCTTCTATGATGATCATTAGGCATCAGATAAATCTTGCAGTCACTGGCAAAAAGAGCCCAATGCACTTGATCAAGCAGACTATTTCAATTTTACAAGGTGTATCACCCAATGAGAGAACATTTTAATCACAACAACAGATTATACACTTTGGTGTTCATTACACTACACAATTTGCATGAGCAATTTTTCCATCTCCAACTTTCAAATCCCTTTACTGAAATTTTATGATACCGGCATTAGGAGCCATCAAGTTTTCATGCATTTCCACAAAAGATAGTTCCAAAATTAGGTCTTTCTCAATAAACTGTAGTTCAATATTTATTACATAATGTTTTGTCTGATTAAGTTTCCATAAATCCATTCATGGATCTCAATGGCAGACATTCTACATTTATATTGAATGTGGAATTCACTTCATTTATTTTAGACGTATTTCTTCTGTTTATTACAGACATTTTATTTGGAGAAGCACACAGCAGTACAGCAATTTATACTTACCCACAGGTAGTGAGTGGTGGTCTGAGGTAGACAACTGCCAAGTACCTAGTATGTTTGTGAAAATATTTTTAGCGGGAAGAGTTGTTACTGGTGCACCAGGAAAGTGAAATAAATTCCCATTGTGTTTTAATTACGCACACACTTTTACAAAGCAGATGAAATACAGTATAAAAAACTGCCAAATGAGTGGCATCAAACATTGGAGTTGTGTGTTCATACTGCATGCTGTTTCCACTAGACCAATGGTACATAAAGCACTGAACTACTTGAGCATTAGAAAACTTTCTCTACCAACCACCACAGCCTATAGTGACAGTGACTTGTGAAGGAGGCTAGACTCAAGAGATCTTGAGGACAATCAGGATTATTGCTTGCTAGGAATGAGTTGGGACTTATGCTGCAGCTGACCAGTGAATAGATTTGTTTTTCAAGTAAAATAAAAATGCAGCCTTAAAGGATGGAATCAAACTTGAAAGCCTCTGACAGGAAAGTCTAGATACTGAGCATTTAGTTATAAGAGATCAGTGACAAAAATACCAACTCATCCAGCTATTCAGTTATTACAAATTATTTCTATTAGATAATGACTGCATATTCCACATACAGAAAAAGTATGTTTTATTTGTATGCTTCTAGAATGCTGAGTTGATAATGTGTGCAAGATAGGTTTAATACACCAATTTCCTGAGCCTACAGTTCCTCAAACAGTAGCCATCATTCCATGAAGCTGTATTTCCAAATTATCCACATACTTGGCAGCAAACACATTTAGTTACATAAAAATATTATTTACAGACAAAAATTACTTACTGTTAATGTGCCAAGGAGCCACAGTGTTGGTTCTGGCCCAACAGAAAATATCAGCCTCAGAATTGTAGAAGCAACTAATGTCCTTACACCAGATTCACGAGGTACTGTTATAACAATAGCTGCAGACACCAGCATTACTGCCCATATCAAACCCGACAAATGATGACCAAGCTCTGATAAGAAAGGCAATATATTAGTGCAGCATTAAGTATTATAATTGGCTTCAAAATGATTTATAACAAAAGAAAGTATGAGAAACAGCTATGAGCCACTAGATACATTTCAACATTTAATTATGTACTATGTTTTAAATGTGAAGAATGGTATTGAAATGAAGCAGTTCATCATCAAAGGGCTTTAATAATATGCAAAAATTTATGTTGACTATACAAATCATTATTAGCTGACAGCCATACAAAAGTACTTTGAGACTCTGAATGAAGTGGTGCATTGGTTAAGACAGTGGACATATTTTCTTTGGAGGACTATGTTTCAAACCAGTCTGACCATATGTATGAAAGTTTGTCATCATTTCTAATTCACTTCAAAGGATTTAAAAAGGATATCGATGATTTCTTGCTCCACACTTATCCAATGAAGCTTGTGAGGAATTTCTGATCAGCACAGCATCAGCAAGGGGCTACACTGCAACCCTTCCTTCCTCCAAATCTGAGAATGCATTCTGTGCACATGAAAAACATGCTTTCAAATCAACTTAGGATACTCCACTAAACACAAAACCAGTTGGCAAAACATATTTAATTGGTAAACTTCATTGTTTACATGGAAATAAAAGTGTTTGGATTGTTGTGTGCCTTTTCTAACCTTGACATCTTTGAGTCTCATCCAGAGACTTTTTACTCATTGAGGTTGTTGAGCACCTGCAGAGGACCAGCTGCAGGTTAAATGGAGATTGTTAGTACTGTACATTTCCAGACCACTGGTCAGGTCTGGAAACAGAGCACTGATCAGTAGTGTCATAGATGTGACTTGTTAACCCTGCCTTACACTTCAAAGTGAAGGTAGCAGCCCTGATCAAGAACTTATTTCAGTAACATAGAAGTGAAGGGAGTCTGTACAATTCTGCTGATTACTTCACTGAAAGCAGTGTAATTAAGTTGCAAAGCGGAATCATGTGTCTCTCTAAGGTCTGGCATATGTGGGTTGTGGCACAAATACACTTTTGCAACTTATATCATTAAAGAGGATTATTACACCAGCTCACTCAAATAATACGACCAGGAGAAATCGATATTAAGAAGAATTAACAGAACTGAGGACAAACAGAACAATATCAGACAAAATTGAAATATATTTTTCCCACAAAAAATCTGAAATTTAGATATAAACTTGAAAGTAAAACTAATTTACATTTTATTTGGTCTGAACTTCACATTATGGCAAAAAATATTATTAAGTAAGATCATCGGAAGTTATGTGCATGCTCAGTATATATAATTTCACGGTTTGGAACTTATTTATAAACTTAGAAAACTGATGTAAGTGAAAATACCATGAAGAAAGAAGTACAAATATTTGAAACACACTGAAAGCATACAATACATTGTACAGAACAGTTAGTCTGTTTTTATATTATTATTATTATTATTATTATTATTATTACATGGCACTTACTTGGCATTGTTTCAGTAAATGGATAAAAGAATGCTACAATAAGATTGATCAAAACTGCACAGTTAAACAACACATTGCTCCACAATGACATGTGACTGCTAACCCAGAACAAGACAGGCTGACCTGCAAATTAAATTTCCATCAAATGAATACATACAACCAACATGCTTTAAACTTTACACAGAGAATTCTACTCGCACATATTCAGCTACCTTACCTCTTAACTTTTTTTGCCATTTCATTTCATAAAACATATCCTCTGTCCGTTCAAAGAAGTCTGAAACTTTTGAACCTTGGTCATCCCTTTCAGCTGTATTCAAAATTCTTGTTTTTGTGTCTTGTGTAAGATATTCACAAATTTCAGGAATAGGAAAAACAATTTGTTCCAGTGTCCTATCTTGACGCACAATCTATAAGTGAAAAAGCAGTCGTAAGTTAACAGTGTGAAGCTTTTCAGATCTTTATTCTACACATTGGTATGTTTTAAAAAAGGCACTAAAACTGTGAAAGAAAGTATGTTTACTGTGAACTCTTATCACTAAAGATCAGTTTGTTTTCAGAAATTTTAAATGAGCAAATTATAATAATTTGAGTCAATAGTACCTCCAGCAGCAAGTTAATTATGCCCATAAGTAAAATCAATGGTGAACATTCTAGTGACCTTGATCTTGCAATGCTCCATTTAGACATTTTTTCTACACTTTACACACTAATGGAATTACAAAAATGATGCTATACTTTTACTTCACCACTAATCCTCTCATAAATACATGACCCTTAACAGTGAGATGACAGATCACAGAAGAAGCAAACATGTACCACAATGTGTCCATTGGAGGCCTCCTCACTTGTTACCTCAGCTACCATATTTAGACTTGCAATGGCACTCAGCAGAATATACTCCCATCCTCTGCTTTCATAGTATAAGGGAGTCTTCAATATTTACAAACATTTTAATAACTTGTATGGCTTGCAGTGCACTCAGGAAAACTGAGCACATTAGAAATTTCTTTCAATGGTCACCCATTTTGGTGCATTCAGGGCCACACTGAGCTTATAATACTATTCACAACTATATGTGACATACTCAGCCATAAAAGTCTTTGACTACCTACCCGGTGATATAAAGAATTTAATAACTTCAAACACAAACTGGAACCATATCTACTATCTACTTGACAACTCCTATTATTTCATAGAAGAATTTCAAAATATGGTAAACTCACTAAGGAAAGTGAATCCCGGTGAGACAGTTGGGGAAAATGGTTGACCAGAAGGCAATAACGTTGCTTTGATCCAGCTCTGTATGCTTCAGTATAAATGAGAGACTTACCTGAAGTTTTACAAAATAAGGAACTAAAAACATTACAAATGTATACAAACTTGAGCATGCTGCAGGTGAAAAATAGGTCTGCATCTTGTCTTATAATTGAAATAAATGGTTGTAGCTCCACCATAAGCTGAACTGAAAAGTACCTTTTTTTTCTTTTATTTCTTGATGGTGACTAGTTTCAGACACCTCTGCCCATTTTCAAACCATCCATATTGTAAGTGTTCCAAATATACAGGTGATAGACTATGTACAAAAACTGCCCCTGCAGTGATGATAAAAATGGCACTTTGGCTGACTCACCAACAGTAAATACTCCACATAGGATGGACATTAAAGTTATGAGTGTCCTATGTGGTCTATTTACTGTTGTTGAGTTGGTCATAGTACTGTTTTGATTATCACTGCAGGGGGCGTTCTCACGACGATTACGATACGGTTGGTTTGAAAATGGATACGGGTGTCTAAAAACAATCACGAGCAACAAATAAAAATATATAAAAAAAATTTCTTAATGAAACTAATGACAGAGCTACAACCATTTATTTGAATATCAAAAACTGTTTATTTTTTTAGCAATAAAAATTCAAAAATAATTCTAGTATCTGAATTGGTCATTGTGGATGTTCACTTCAATCTTTAAGTGAAACCTCAATATCTGAGACATGCAGTCTCAATATCTGATACATACAGTCTAAGGCCAGTTCCTTTTTGAATCTCTAATGGCCTGAAACCTGGGTGAACAATGACAGGGTATGCAAAACTAGGTACATCTGATATGCTTATCAAATTGTGAGGAGTTGTCATATAAGGGGAAAGTAGTGGCCTGAAGTATGGTATATCCCAAATGCATCCCTGGCCATCCTGATTTCCTCAAGACGGACATCATATGATATGCTTACCTCCACCAGATGCATCACTTTTGCCAGAATTCTATAAGGTCCTAGAGCTTTCTGTTCTTTAACTTAATTAATGCCCGTCTTAGTTCCTTCTGAGCAAAGGGAATCACGAGACTATTATTCACATGCTGCTCTACAAACTCAGAGTGAACATGCTGATGGTACTCAGTGTCTTCCTTCATTGTATCGTCCAGCAAAGTTCTGACAAGAGAATGGTCCAATAAGACATGTCAAAACCTACCCTGAAATTTTACACACAGGAAGAAAACAATGAAAGAAATGTACTGTCAAAATTTTAACTGCTAAGAGGTGCTGCAAGTATTACAAAAAAATAGCTGAAAACTGCCAAATTCGTAGCACACCAGACAGCATTAGAAATGTACAGCCCTACTGCCGCTGTAGCAACAGTGCATGCGCAACTAGGCACACACACAGCTGAGGTCAGTGGTACATTTGTAAACAGGAAACATGACACAATCCAATCATAATTTGTAAAGGACGTTTCATGTTACCATTTGTTGATAGTTTCTCTGACACTACAGTACACAGTTACTATTCTCTTGAATTAGCCTCTCAAGTAACACCTATTACAAATCATCAGTTGCTTTTTTAGTATTGGTAAGTACTAACAAGACAGATAAAGTTGAATTAATATTTACTGTGCTTTTGTAAGGCATGCCTGAAATAGTACCTTTTTTTTCCTTCCAGTTTCACAGTAATGTGGAGTCTAAGTAACGTTCGCAATTTAGCAATAAATGAAATACAAAGAATCACCTACTTCTCCTGAGGACGTATGTATATGTATTTGTTAGTTGATTTCCTTGACTTTCATTCAAATGACATTGACATTTCATTTGAAACTGCGGATACGTTAGAAGAAATGGGAAGTAACTGTGATGATTCCATGAACTGTGGTCTGGACAATGTCAGCGGTGCCAGTAATAGTTGTGAAAAAGAATATCTTCCACGCCTAAAAAAACATGTTCTGCAACAGCTTTCAGCAACAAAGAAAAGGCAGTGAAATATTGGTTAAACGAAGGAGGGAAAAAAACGCTTGAAGTTACGCAGTGCACAAAGGCATTTTCGTTTCGTAAAATCAGAGCGTGAACAGTAGACATGGAAGAATCAATTACATGAAGTATGAAATATGCGCCAAATCGAAACCCGAAACCATCGGAATAAAAAAAAATGTTCGAAAGATTTAGAACTGCTCGTGAGAGGCTTTGCACCATCACTGAAGGAGATCTACAAGACTGGGCCCTACGAATCACATCTGACATGAACATTGCTAATTTCCAGGCTTCATCGACCTGGCTATCCAGGTTCAAGAAATTGTACAGAATAGGAAGTCACAAAATTACCCAGTTTATGTCACATAAATGTGTAGAGCAACTGCCAATGATAGACGATGTTATAGAGAAACTCACAGCTGATGTAAAGAAGAAACTTGTTGTTATCCCTGGAACTGCTGTTCATAATGCTGATCACTCAGGTTTTGTGAAAGAACTGCATGCACATTGTACTTTACCATTTCGGGGTGAAAAAAAGATGGAGTCGGTTGCCCTATCAATGAATGCAATGACACATTCATATATGATAATGCCAGTGAGAAGTATGAGTGGCTTACTGTTTCCACAACTGTATATCCATCTTCAAGAACAACAAGGCAAATTAGGACCCTAAATAAAAAAATGGACTGTTTAGTTGCGAAAATCTTGTAATTGATGTACCAAAATCTGGAAAAATGGGAAAGAATAATATTTTCAACATTTTGTTCGAAACGTATTCCTACCAGCTGCAGAAACTAATCCATTACTTTTGTTGGATTCATGGTCTGGACATAACGACGCCTCTGTTTTTGTGGAGGACAACAAAAAATTTGTAGATGTTATGTGGATTCCACCTGGAACTACTAGTGCAATTCAAACCATCGATAAAGAATTTTTTTGACAGTGGAAAGCATTTTTCAGGAAATTATCACACAACATAATTTCTGATACTGCTCTCTGATTTCAGGTTTATCAGCGGAACAGCTTTCTTAAGCTCCAGTCAGTTGCGCATTAGCAGTTTTCTTTGCCACGCTTTACAAATTTGATAGAGCGTGCCTGGTATGCAGCACAATATGCAGAACAATGACTGGGACCATTTCCGACTCCATCCCAGTTCTGTCTAAATAAAACTAGTGGTTACTGCAAAGTGTCTGACTGCACCAATTCTTCCTTTGTCCGGTGTGTCTGGTGCAAGAAAAATGTTTGTTTTTTGTCACTCAATAGACACTTGGCATTTTTGTGATGACTACAGGGAATAAACAAACAACTGGTTCACTGATAGTCAAATGTACAACATTCAAATATTATTATAAGGAATAGCCTACAGGAATTGTTATAAAATGTCATAATGCAAGACACATTTCATTTCAACAAATTACATGTCCTCATTGATGGAAGGCATCTGTGACATCAAACACTGCCACGATTTTATTTTCTCTGCTAGCCACTTTTATCAGAATTACACATGCAATAACTGAACTGTCGATATGAAGTTATTCAAAAATATGTTTGCATAGTTTAAGCCAGGTTTTCACTGGAGCAAACAAGCCAAAAAGCACAAGCAGAAGAGAATTCTGTGTGGTGCACCCAATAGGCCTCTTGCAGGTCTTCCAACTGGACACTGCTGCAGCTACTTACGTTTCCCTAATCTCCCCCAGTTACTTAATCAGAAAATGGAGATCTACAGTTTAACATGTAATATGAACCACATGTCTTTCATGGCCACTCCAGCATCTAAGAGAAATGAATGCTCAGTTAAAAATCATAGTGAAAAACATGTGGTTTGAACAATATTTGATCCCACGCTCTCTGGACCACAAAGCACGCACTCTGCCACTAGATCATTTTTGTTTTAGAAAAAAGAATATGGCCATTATACCTTACACGGGTAGTGGAAACGCTAGCTGTGTCACCTCTCGAGATGATGCTCAATGTCAATAATTAGTGTCCTGTTTATAAATTTCCCCTCAATGGTAATGAGAAGCAAGGGAAAATGGCAGCTGACATACAAGGAAAATTTTTGACCAGTGTCTAGGAGAGATGGAGATCAATTCCAGGTACAGTGCACAATCTCCACACATGTCACGCTTCCTTACAAACTGAGACACTTAAATTCTTCAATGCGCCATTTTTCCTATTCCGTCAAGAAGAGTGCGCTCACCATGCAAAATAATCCTCACTGAATAGCAAAGTTTCACACTGTCGCTCTAACAAGATAACAGTTGTATCCTGTATGCCAAATATTAGCTCCAAAAACAAAAAAACTAATAACGCAGCATTCATAGGCAATGTTCGCTACCTTGTGTTCTCTTCCACTCCTTCTAGTATAAATGATTCTACCCATATACAAGCAAATGATAGTGAATTTTCTGCAAATTCTCAATCTCACATGTTCGATTCCATTCGCTCCATTGTCAACCGGGCTTTAGGTGCTTAAAATAGGTGTCTGTGTACTGCACAAGTGATTCACCGAGTCGCGTGCAGGGGGGCAGGGCTGCACAAACCGCTGCTATAAGCTGTTCTTCGCGTGGCAAAAATGTGTAACTTCAACATTTTTTACAAAATACTTGCAGTGTCTCTTAGCAGCTAAAATTTTGGCAATGCATTTCTTTCATTGTCTTCTTCCTGTGTAAAACATTTCAGGGTAGGTTTTGACATGTCTTATTGGACCAATCCCCTGTGAACAGGTACTGTACTGATGTCTACCAGTTTGTCGCCATTGTGCCGTCAGATGGTTTCAGCGTTTATAATGCAGTGGATGATCAAATCTTGCTTGTTGCAAGTTTATAGGGAAAACCCCAAACATCTGTTACCATTTGGTCATTAATGTACACTTCCTATTTTTCTATGCTTTTTTGGTGCAGTAGCTCTTTATATTCTTGTTAGTGTTCAGTAGAAACATGGCCTTCTCTGTTGTGTTGTTCCCCTAAGGACCTTTGGTAGTACCTCCTCACCTGCCTCGTTCTGCATCTTAAGCACTGCACCGCAAGACTCCAGGGAATTTAAGTTGGATTTTAGCATGTAAGTTATTATCTGCATTTATAATTGTGAAGTAAATTAGATTATTGTCATTTCTTGTAAGTCCATCACAGACTTTCCAGTTGACAATGTGGCCACTGGCTTTTGAGTTTGTATGGGTGATATCTATATTTGTTGCTGCACCTGCATGATTCTGGGAAGCAGGCGAGAGGTGTATTCATGACATGAAGGCCAAGTTCTTGTGTAGCACCCTGAAGACAGAATCCTCTTTCATCAATTTCTCTACTACGCAACAATGTTGATTTTGTGTTTGCATCCATCACGAAAATGTGTCTGTCGCATCAACCCAGTATTGCTGCTGTTTTTCAGTCTCCTGTATGTGGCTGTATCTCCTGACTGCATTGGAAAGATTGCTTAGTAATGTAAAATTTTCCAAAGGTAGTCATTATTTCTATTGTCACTGCATGTTCTCCACAGAGTTGATGTATCTATGTCACTTTTATGTCTTTATGAGGTCACTGTATGATGACCTTATGTTATGATCTGTGCTTTAATTGGCATGTGGTGTAATGCCCCATTTCTGGAATACTGCTCCTGTGTACATATAATGTGTAGGTCCAACTACTCTAACGCTTTCCCGAGTTCTTGCATCACTTTGGCACTGCACATTGCATTTATCTGGTGGATTTTAATCATTTTTCTCTGCTCACTGTGATTAGGGTGTGATTTGGCTGTAAGTGAATGCTACGGGAACCTCGTGAGCACATAACTATGGGGACAATCTAAACTGTCATCACTAACTACCCAACAGATGCTCACTATCAAGTGTCTTCTGCTTCCCCTTAAAGATGATGTCCTTTGTATTTGTAGCCAAGTTAGTGACACAGAGCTGAGTAGGATCAACCTCCTTCACAACAGGAAACTTTATGGCACAGCCTTTTGGATGAATGTGCCTAACCAGGTGTCTTATTGCTACGGTTAACACATGCATATTCTCTAATGTAGCTAGTCTCATTGCATTTTTATGCATTTCCTAAACAGGTATCAGGTCCAACCATAAACTTCTTCATTTTTCATGCCATGTCCATCACTGTATGTATCCTCCTTGTAATTCCCATTGCCATCTGTAGGAGCTATGATCTGTGTATCTTCATACAAGACCTCTATTAGCTGTTGCGTGCTATCACACTCCACGACTATACTATCTTGTGTGCTGTCACACCTTGCATGCATTGTACTTTCAACTTTCCTGAATTTGAGAGTATGTCCTCCTCTAAGTCTTCCTTATCTAGAGGTAGGCATGCTGTCCGTTCCTTGCTTTCCTTTCTTCTTGACCACTTCCAGAAACTTCACTCTTTCAATTATTCTTATTACTGGCTTTTTTATTGCCAATCTCGTTATTGCCCTCGTCTATAAGGCCAGTCAAGTTTTGGTTTGTGTCACTATGTCTCATCTCATTCTACCCTGGTAAGTACACATACATAGATTTAACAACGGAAACGCAAAACACCAATTCATCTTGTGCACTTTAGAAGTCTCCCAATAGCCAGCTGTAACTAACACATGGTAGTTGTAGTACTGGAAGTAGTAGAGAAAACACTCAAACTGTGCCAAAGTAAGGAACACCAAATTAAATTCCACACTTCAGTGAAAAGGACTCGGGAGCAATGTGATGAGGCAGTTTCCTTTTTAACCATGTTACACTAATGGAACTGGATCAAAAGGCGGTGTTGTGCTGAGTTCAGTCGTAGTAAGAATGATCTTAGTTCTGGTCTACTGCTGTTTGTTTGTTTTGTTTGTTTCAATGGGGTTTTATAATTTTCAAGTAATGTCATCTCACAGTGTAACATGTACATTTGTTTTTTTTTTTTTGACTGTATTAAAATAAATATTCTTCCATCCTAGAATGACCTCAAAATTGGGTGTAAAAATAATTATAAGTCTGTGAGAGAGTAATCTGTGAATACATGAGGTGGCACTAACATTTCTCAACCATTCACATACAGCAACTGCTTGTTAATTGATGGTTAGGGGCAAATGAGGAGCTAAAAAAAAAAAACACAATTTATGAATTTTACCACTCCAATTTCAGCTCTCTTCCCACGCAGTTCAGTGAAGGCTACATGCTTTATGACAGGGGAATCATAACTCTTCAAACAGAGACCAACTAAAGAACCTACCCTCTACTAAATTTTTTTGTTTCTCCACATAAATAGTAAACCCATTTGATTTACACAGTTATGGGAGAAATTTTATTGATGAGCATCCTGCTGGCTCTTCTTATGTTCTTACCCACTCCTTGGGAGAATGGAATTGTTGGAGTATTTGTTGCTACATGTGATGATACTTTACATCAAAATTCACTGTCCAAGACATTTGTTATTTGGTCCATTAAACAACACTAATGCTATGTCGCATGACTGCCTTGTATTTATGTTCTTAGGACTGTTGCTACTGTTTATGGCATGTTTCCCCGTAAGTGGATATGGTGATAAAGTCACTTTCTTTGACACACTGCAGTTGTTTGTCCATCTGTTTACTAAAATGACAATCTATTTTTTGTAAGTCTTTTAGGTGGTGACAGTTCATAGTTTGGAGCAGGTCACAGATTTTAAGGTTGGTGCACTTTTACAAATACACTTTTGATTGTAGATTTTAGTGCTTGCAGCTCTTAGCTGCATATTATTGTGTATATTGACTTACTAAACTAGTGTTTTAACTATCATTACAAATGACATTGTGAAGGTAAATGACATTTCCAGTTTATTCGAATGATATTCACTTCACCAATTTAAGTGCATTTTTATCCTCCTCTTATAAAAGAGATTCCGTAATTGAGACTGGGTGCTTACCAGACAAGTTAATGTAAAATTCCAGGGATGAGTACAGTGGTCCTGGCCATAGGGTGCCTTTGCCCTTTGTGTATTTCTGCACGCTGTTGGCCTATTAGATATCACTGTTGTCCCTAGAAACTCTGGAAGTATTGAGGAGATAGGGTCACATCTTTACAAAGTTGGAATGCAGCAAGTAGGTGCTGAGCTCCTTGAGGATCTAACCATCTGATACCACCTAGCAGAAGGAATATCGCAATCATAAGGAGATCTATTTGCATAGCTAGTTTTTCCCCAATCTACTGACAGAGGAAAAGGACAGGGATTCATCTAAAGAAATGCACATGTAGACATACGACAAAATCATTAAGACATCTCTGGCCATGTATTGCCACACAATGTGATGCAGAGGATAAGGGCACATGTTCACTCCCTAAAACGTAACACTTATGCCACTTATAATCACTGAAACAGAGAATAAACCAAATAAACTACAAATTGTTTCTATTAATAATTAATAATGCAGTGTACCCATCAACATACTTCTATCTGTGATGTGTGATTAGCATAATATTCCAAAGCCTGATTCATCTTTGGATCACTGTTACTATCTTGAGGTTTCAGAAGAGCTGCTAGTTCCTTATTATGTTGCGCAAGTTGGTGACAGAGGATGTAAATATTATGACCCACCTGCAACAATAATAATGAATGCCAGAAATATAAAAGATTAAAGACAATGACTTGTCATTTACCCAATTTATATATGAAAATAGAAGCATTACTTTTTAAAATCTTATTGTATTTTCATAAGCTGTCTAGTTCACTTAAACTTGCAGTTACCTAAGCCCAGCACTGTTGAATTTATGTTTATGAGAGACTTAAAATACTTTCTTATTATATAACTATTTACATATGATGATACATAAAGAGACCACGCCTGTTCTCTTTCTTTCATTTGTGTTTTATCATTCAACTACACAAACAAGAAAATTAAAAAGAGGATGAACATCTACAGAAAATTAAATGTGTTTCACAAAGTAAAAGATTCAGCCTTTCCAAGTTATGGAAAACTATAACTTTGATGAAAAATAGTAAAATACAATGAACTAAAAGCTAATCAGTATGATCAAACATACTTCTCTGGGTGATACACCATCACTACCCTCAGTCGATGTATCTTCTCCATCATCATCATCATCTTCATCCAGAGATTCTTGATGGTAAGCACGACATGCCACTTCCACCTGTAATACGAATTTAAAGTCAGTTACACAATTATGGAGGAACTACATGAATGTTCTGAGGAAGAAAAAGGGTCAAAAATTGTGTGTCGATCTCAGGCCTTGATACTACTATCACAAAATATTCAATTTGTACTTGAATTGTGTGTTGTTGGTTGCTCACTGAAGATTGAAGAGTGATCTAAAACAGTTCTCTCACATACACAGGACTAATAAGAACATCAATAATATTTCGTTACAGGAAACATCAGATGAAAAAGCCAAAAATATTTTCTTTTATACATTGATGTAAATCTGTACCCAATTATATTTACCCACATTTTTCTTTTGTATTCAATTCCAAATTTAATCGGCACAGTCTTTCCAACAAAGACTGCTGACCAGAGATGCCTATGATCTCATTAAAAATTACATGAACAATGCACTGATGTGTGTATAAATCCACTGCTGCCCGAATAACAATACTGTGTATTATAATTGTAGATGTGTGAGCATAAAATAATTTATAATCAATTAAGAGCTCCCAAAGTCACCTATGAAGCAGCATTAGCTGTTCTCTCTCACTAATGCTGCTTTTTGAAAGCTATTTTGATTGGCAGCCATGCCCCAAACCTGCTAAAAAAAAAAAATAAAAAAAATTAAAAAAAGTACATGGAGACCTACCACTCAGGTAGTTGGCACACAGTGTCAGTCATCCACTTAACTCAACTAATGACACAGACTCACTGGAAGGTCTAAAATTCCACACCATCAGGAGCAGTAACTTTCAGAAGATTTTTTTTATTTTTTAATTTTATTTTTATATAGTGAGGGTCAAAAGTGTCATACTCATAGTAGTGAGTCAAATTCTGTCATATATCAAGGTATGCTGTTCAAAATACCCCCTCACTTTTATAGTGACAGAACCGGGTTTCCACTTCTTTCGATACAATGTCTTGCATTTCTTGTTTTCCTGTCACAGAACCATCAGCAGGGTGAGACTCCTAGCTTGTGTTAAAGACTGATTTTAAAACAGTACAAGTAAGTTTTATTTATAGTTGGTGACCAGTTTTGGTAAAGTAAACATCATCAGACCACAATGTTCACAGAGAGGTGGCAGCATTGATGAAGCAGTTCCTTATACTACATATCAATCAACGTGAAAAGTAAACAACTTCTTGTTGGCCACCTTGGCACAGATATTTTAGTCTGAAGATTGTTATTTAACCAAAATCAGTCACCAAGTAGACTTCCAAAAGGCATATGAGTCAGTGGATAGACCACTCTCTTTGGAATATTAACAGAACTAGGACTCAACAAAAAACTCAACAGGTTGGTGCGAGTCACCCTCTAAAACATCAAATCCAAAGTAAAGTTTAGAGAAAAATTCTCAGAATTTCCCAATCGACATAGGGGTGAGGCAAGAAGACTGTGTTTGATGTAAATTATTTCGCTGTGTCCTGGAAAAAATCATCAGGAAATGGACCAGATTTCTACTTGTAAACACTGGATTAAGGATTGGAATCAAAGCAAACAGCCTAAGGAACCCCTGTTAGGCTTCTGATGACAGCCTGATCTTACAAGTAAACAATGTGCAAGAGGCTTCTATGCAATGTCAAGCACAGCCAAATACAATGTGTTGTTTTCATTGGACCAAGTTAAGTGTTGCTCATCCATTGATTTATCCAGTTTTATCTTTGCCTTCTTCTAAACCTGGTGTACATTATTATAGATACTTATTTGATAAAGAGACAAACAGTACACAATTTACCCAAAAAATGCAGCTGATAATGAAAACAATATCTGTATCACTAGACAAAGCAAACCTCAGACCAATCTGGCCATGGCACGAACTATCTCACGTGAGCATGCACAGCCACGTTACATTTAAAAAATGTGTGCTTTGTTAACTCAATATGCAAACATAGAAATTGATCAAAGGAAATGCTTTCACAGACAGCTGCAACGGTTTGTTGTTAATATCATTAAATCTGTGGCATCGACAGTATCTTTTTCGATCGCACCCAGCACATCAAACGTCACTCACATTGCCACAGAAGAAACATTCAAAGACCACTGCCATTAGGCACTGCCGTAGAGGGCCCACCAGATGCCGAATTCGTATAACCTCACTGCCTGCAACTTTGACTGGTCAGCACACCTTTCTAAGCTGCCACAATCAGAGCTCTGCCTCAGATTATCCTCAGACAACTCTCAGATCACGTTAAGCATATGGATGACAGAGCAGTGAGATAAACCTAGCACAACATCAGTGAGACTTTAGAAACGTAGCACACGACACTACTGCTACACTGAGTGCTTGTGAATATTCTAAACCAGTACTAGTGGGGGGAGAGAGAGAGAGAGAGAGAGAGAGAGAGAGAGAGAGAGAGAGACTGCAGGATACAAAGTTACTTATACTGAATATGTATATACTGCAAATAAATATATTTATATTTCAATCATTCTATACATCTACATCTACATTTATACTCTGCAAGCCACCCAACGGTGTGTGGCGGAGGGCACTTAACGTGCCACTGTCATTACCTCCCTTTCCTGTTCCAGTCGCATATGGTTCGCGGGAAGAACGACTGCCGGAAAGCCTCCGTGCGCGCTCGAATCTCTCTAATTTTACACTCGTGATCTCCTCGGGAGGTATAAGTAGGGGGAAGCAATATATTCGATACCTCATTCAGAAATGCACCCTCTCGAAACCTGGACAGCAAGCTACACCGCGATGCAGAGCACCTCTCTTGCAGAGTCTGCCACTGGAGTTTGCTAAACATCTCCGTAACGCTATCATGGTTACCAAATAACCCTGTGACGAAACGCACCGTTCTTCTTTGGATCTTCTCTATCTCCTCCGTCAACCCGACCTGGTATGGATCCCACACAGATGAGCAATAATCAAGTATAGGTCGAACGAGTGTTTTGTAAGCCACCTCCTTTGTTGATGGACTACATTTTCTAAGGACTCTCCCAATGAATCTCAAACTGGTACCCACCTTACCAACAATTAATTTTATATGATCATTCCACTTCAAATCGTTCTGCACGCATACTCCCAGATATTTTACAGAAGTAACTGCTACCAGTGTTTGTTCCGCGATCATATAATCATACAATAAAGGATCCTTCTTTCTATGTATTGGCAATACGTTACATTTGTCTATGTTAAGGGTCAGTTGCCACTCCCTGCACCAAGTGCCTATCCGCTGGAGATCTTCCTGCATTTCGCTACAATTTTCTAATGCTGCAACTTCTCTGTATACTACAGCATCATCCGCGAAAAGCCGCATGGATCTACACACACACACACACACACACACACACACACACACACACACACACACACACACACACACTCTTCCTGCATTTCACTACAATTTTCTAATGCTGCAACTTCTCTGTATACTACAGCATCATCCGCGAAAAGCCGCATGGAACTACACACACACACACACACACACACACACACACACACACACACACACACAGGGTGTTACAAAAAGGTAAGGCCAAACTTTCAGGAAACATTCCTCACACACAAAGAAAGAAAATATGTTATGTGGACATGTGTCTGGAAACGCTTACTTTCCATGTTAGAGCTCATTTTGTTACTTCTCTTCAAATCACATTAATCATGGAATGGAAACACACAGCAACAGAACGTACCAGCGTGACTTCAAACACTTTGTTACAGGAAATGTTCAAAATGTCCTCCGTTAGCGAGGATACATGCGTCCACCCTCTGTCGCATGGAATCCCTGATGCGCTGATGCAGCCCTGGAGAATGGCGTATTGTATCACAGCCATCCACAATACGAGCATGAAGAGTCTCTACATTTGGTACCGGGGTTGCGTAGACAAGAGTTTTCAAATGCCCCCATAAATGAAAGTCAAGAGGGTTGAGGTCAGGAGAGCGTGGAGGCCATGGAATTGGTCTGCCTCTACCAATCCACCGGTCACCGAATCTGTTGTTGAGAAGCGTACAAACACTTCGACTGAAATGCACAGGAGCTCCATCGTACATAAACCACATGTTGTGTCGTACTTGTAAAGACACATGTTCTAGCAGCACAGGTAGAGTATCCCGTATGAAATCATGATAACGTGCTCCACTGAGCGTAGGTGGAAGAACGTGGGGCCCAATCAAGACATCACCAACAATGCCTGCCCAAACGTTCACAGAAAATCTGTGTTGATGACGTGATTGCACAATTGCGTGCGGATTCTCGTCAGCCCACACATGTTGTTGTGAAAATTTACAATTTGATCACGTTGGAATGAAGCCTCATCCGTAAAGAGAACATTTGCACTGAAATGAGGATTGACACATTGTTGGATGAACCGTTCGCAGAAGTGTACCCGTGGAGGCCAATCAGCTGCTGATAGTGCCTGCACACGCTGTACATGGTACGGAAACAACTGGTTCTCCCGTAGCACTCTCCATACAGTGACGTGGTCAGCGTTACCTTGTACAGCAGCAACTTCTCTGACGCTGACATTAGGGTTATCGTCAACTGCACGAAGAATTGCCTCGTCCCTTGCAGGTGTCCTCGTCGTTCTAGGTCTTCCCCTGTCGTGAATCATAGGGTGGAATGTTCCGTGATCCCTAAGATGCCGATCAATTGCTTCGAACGTCTTCCTGTCGGGACACCTTCGTTCTGGAAATCTGTCTCGATACAAACGTACCGCGCCACGGCTATTGCCCCGTGCTAATCCATACATCAAATGGGCATCTGCCAACTCCGCATTTGTAAACATTGAACTGACTGCAAAACCATGTTCGTGATGAACACTAACCTGTTGATGCTACGTACTGATGTGCTTGATGCTAGTACTGTAGAGCAATGAGTCGCATGTCAACACAAGCACCGAAGTCAACATTACCTTCCTTCAAATGGGCCAACTGGCGGTGAATCGAGGAAGTACAGTACATACTGACGAAATTAAAACGAGCTCTAACATGGAAATTAAGCGTTTCCGGACACATGTCCACATAACATCTTTTCTGTATTTGTGTGTGAGGAATGTTTTCTGAAAGTTTGGCCATACCTTTTTGTAACACCCTGTATATATAGTGTTTGATGTGTTCTAGAGTTATACTGGTGGACACAACAGATACTTCTGGTGATGAGCATGCAATTAGTGACTACTTTGGAAGATGATTTGGCATCTCTGCATATTGAACAAATCAATATTTCTTTCACTGTTGGCAGAACTAACTGAAATTTAGTATTTTCAAGAAACAGCTGGGGGTGGAAAGTGTCTTTATTATTATTATTATTATTATTGCAGTGTTCATAAATTTATTATATCTCTTCTTGAAGTGATTTGAATTTTGTATACAGTGGCAACTTCTGGAGAGCAAACACTCACTGTACTTATTGAGTTTCAGAGCTGACATGTCCACATCCTGCTACAATGCACAAGTTCAGGGGTACCACACCATCTGGAGGGAGATATACGTTGCGGACAGTTATTTCCTGTGTCGTCTGTATCCTGCCAGCTACAGTTTCAAGAGGAGTTTGAAGGGACACAGATTCACTAAATACCGAGTTCAGGATATAAATGCAAACTCCACTTCACACACTATTATGTGCCACCGCAATTCCTTTGGTCTTAGGGGTCCTCTTTCTGGATTTTTCTCACTGATCCTTGGGTTTCTCTGGGTGGTGGGGCTCCACTGATTCAGTCTCTGGGATTGAGGATTATCGTGAAGCCCTACAACCAGCTGCTTTTGGGCACTTCAGCCACTGGCAAGTGTCATCTTTCCGACTAACAGAAATCTAGGAAGGGAGTAACCGAAAGGGGTCCCTTCTTAGCGAGAGGAGCTGAAGAATACTTACATTTCTCTGGCTGAGAAGTGGGGACTGGTGTCTCCCTGATGGTTGGGAGGACAGTGCTCCCGAGGTAGGTGGTGCGGGAGCAACAGGGAGGGAAGTGCCCCCCCCCCCCTCCCTCCCCCCACCCCCACCATCAAGGGGGCAGGTGTAGTCTCCTGTAGCCGACTGGAACTCGTAGAACTGATAGGGCTACAACTTGAAAAAAGAGACAGCATTGGTCGTATTTTTTTTTTTTTTTTTTTTTTTTTTTTTTTTTTTTTTTTTTTTTTACTATTGCAATAGTAAAAAATATACGACCAATGCTGTCTCTTTTTTCAAGTATACCTGTTATCTGGTCGTAGTGCACAAGACAACATGGAGTCGCCAATCAGGGCTACAACTGTTCTCGTAGCGGCGGCATAAGAGGAGGTCACAGCCACAGGATGTAGACGCTCAAATTTCCTCTTGGTCTCGGTGTAGGTGAGTCGGTTCAGGGCCTTGTATTCCATGATTTTCCTTTCTTGCTGTAAAATCCAGCAGTCTGGTGAGCAAGGGGAACGATGCTCTCCGCAATTGACACAGATGGGAGGGGGGCACATGGAGTACTGGGATGGGATGGACGTCCACAATCTCGACACGTGATGCTGGAAGTATGGTGGGAAGACATATGGCAGAACTTCCAGCACTTAAAGCACTGCATTGGGGGAGGGATATATGGATTGACATCACAGCGGTAGACTATCACCTTGACATTCTTGGGTAATATGTCACCCTCGAAGGCCAAGATGAAGGCACTGGTGGCAACCTGATTATCCCCTGGACCCCAATGGAAGTACCGGATGAAATGAACTCTTCGTCACTCAAAGTTGGCGCACAGCTCGTTGTCAGACTGCAAAAGGAGGTCCCTGTCGAATATAATACCTTGGACCATATTTAAGCTCTTATAAGGTGTGATGGTAATGGAAACATGCCCAAGCTTGTCACAAGCAAGTAATGCCCCTGACTCGACAGAGGGTGCTGTTATTATCAAGTTTGACCCTGAACGTATTTTGGATAAGCCCTCCACCTCCCCAAACTTGTCCTCTAAATGCTCTATAAAAAACTGACACTTCATCGAGACAAAGGAGTCCCCATCACCTCTTGTACATTTGAAGTACTGGGGTCAATAAGGTTCACTGCCATCCTTAGCCTGATGTTCCTCCCATGGTGTGGCCAAGGAAGGGAACGATTTAGGTTCATACTTCCTTGCATTGTACTGAGACTTGGAACGCTTAGAGAATGCTGGCATTTGATCACCAGAAAGTGATGATGTAGTATGCTCCATCACGCATCATCTGTCCTGATGCCACCCACTCCGACTAGGGGCCCTCCCCACAGGTGCCACCTAGACGCAGCAAAGGCCACCTAGTAGGATGTCCATTGCCAGGAGTCCCAATGAAACAGGGTGACAGGCATTTACTCCTTGGCATACTTGGGGAGTTAACGGTGCAGGCATCAGCAGAGCAATCCATGTGTAGTTAGGGGGCTACAATCAACAGGGTACATGGCGGCCCTACCACAACGGACTGGATACTGTGCTGGATATGAGGTCATCGTTGGTGCAGAAAATGACATTGCATAGTGGGTGGAGGAAAATGCACCTGAAAAGGTGTACTCGCTCGAGAGATGGAGGATGAGTGGAACTGCAATGCCATGATGAGAAAGTGGGCTCAATATCTCAATGCACGATGGACACTATACACCATGTAAGGTGCCCTTCTCCAATTGGCTCGCTCTTTGGGAAAATTTTGAAAAATGGAGGTCAAACCCTACAGGGGACCATCACATAAAGGCTGAAAGGTGTGAGACTCCTTTTAGTCACCTCTTATGACAGGCAGGAATGCCTTGGGCTTATTCTAACCCACGGGCCCGCAGGGGGGTTTAAGCTATGTCACAGCAATTTTCCCAGTTTATTATTCATTCGAAACCCAATTATATTATATTTGTGGAAGACATCTGTTATCCTGTCTGACATGGACCCATGGTGTGACAACAAACTATACTTTCCCACTTTCCTGGTAACCACTACTTTCTTTCCCATTCTATTAAACTATTACTTCTAATCTTCCTGATTGCCACATCAGTAAAGCCATTAGCTACCCAGACCTGAAAATCAAGACAGTTTCCTCTTCAATCACATCTTTAGAGCAACCTAGCCTAGCTAGCTGATAAAACAATGATGTAAGAAATGCAAAATTTTACATAGTGGATGGCATGAATCGTGTAATATAATCAAATTTGTAGCCGTTGGCTTATAATATATCTCAACTTTAACAGTATGTCCTATTCTGGTGATTTGTTTGTCCAAAATATTAACTGAATCCTCTACTTTGATTTCATGAGTAAACTCCATATTTCTGTGTAAGGAATTAAGATTATTTGCTAGCTCCTGAAAGTCTTTTTCATCATGTGAAAAAATTATGAAAATGTCAGTGGCTTATCTGGAACACACTGTAATCTTTTTGCATACTGCAGTGTATGATCACATAATTTGTTCTCTAAAAAGTTCATAAAAAGTATTGACAGGATGCCTGGAAGACATGAGCCCATTGTAAGGTCATATTTCTAGTGATACAGTTTCTAATTAAAAGTAAAATAACTAAAAGATCTGGATCATGGGATCTACTTTTCCAAATTTCCTAACATTGTTATAAATAATTTCTAATATTTCATCAGCTGGTACATTATTATACAGATTCTTAACATCAAATGAGCAGATTTCATGCTGTTGTAAATTGTCCTTTGATTTTTTCAATGATTTACTTGTGAGTAGGTAGAAACTATGAGAGTCCCAATCTCACTGTTCTTTCTTTTAAATTTCTCTCTGTTTAATGGAATTCTTAATGAAAGCATGTAATTTATTCAGTGAACTGTATTTCGTATATTGCAAACATAAAGATGACATGTAACAGTACCTTTCTTTTATGAAATCTGCACTATTGCACTGTGCTTTACTGTTCAGTTTACAGCACAACTGAGCTGGTAAAAACGAAATAATTATTTTCATTAACTTTGTATCAATCATGACGCCCTCTACTGAAATTATGAACAAATCATACAGAATGTGGTTCCATACGATATCATCATAAATGGAACGTCTTGCATTATTATACTGTTTTTATAATTGAGCTTCTAGCACATTAGTGCTGACTGAGATTTTATCATTTTATATTAACATTACAATTTTACACACCATCAGAAGTGCTGCCATCTAGCAATATCAGTTTACGTCATGGTTCCATTAGCGGCGCATTGACGCTGTAACTGTAGTCAGTCAATGGTTAGGTCTACTTCCTGTATACAACAGCACATGTTATGCTTGACATTTGTGCAGACATTACTCAATGCCCTCGTCAATGTATATAATGATCTTAGATGGTTTGCACTTATGCTCTTCAAAATTGTGAATAATTAATTTCATTTGATATTTATATAACCTCCTTGTCTTTGGTAAAGCTGTATTGTATGATATCATCAGTTGCACCTCTATTATTTGTTACCATGTCATCTGATAATAAATGTAGCCTGTTTGCACATATATGAAAGGCAAATCTGCTATTGGTTGCTCCATTCCATGTATTTCAATATGCTTGGATCCTCCATGGCATTTTGTAGCCAAACTGGTACAGACATAGCTGCTCAACCCTAACCCACTCTTTTAAGGCAACCCTTCTGAGGTCACACAGTGTGTGAAGAGCTTTCAATGAATTTCAACGTAAAATTCTGTCAAATGATCTGGCTTAGAATCCAAATAGTTATGGTCTTCTGTATAGTTAGTACGCAGATCAGAATCACCTATTTAGTCTCTCAGTGACCATACTGGCACTGAAGCAGGAGATGAAATAGAAAAGGCTGATATACTGAACTCGGTCTTCTGAAATCGGAGCCTGAAGTGTCCTGTGCGACGTGCCATGTTCTCCACCACTGCTACATCCCAAGGCAGCAGTCGTAAGACGGCTGACTGTGGCCAAACACATCTTCAGCTGTTCCCCAATTGTGGTCAGCTACTCCTGTACCCCCACACAACAAACACACATCCTATCCACCCTATTACTAGCTTGAGAATTAACTATAAAAACATGTAACTTTCTACCTTCCTGACTTGTTACCAATGGAATGCAGCTGGCCATCCAAAAGAAATCACAACTCTACTATAGACTGCACGAATCTACACATTACAGTTACCAAAACACAAGGTTACACCTCTCAAATACAAACACAGCATGGAATTCAAGCATTAAACTATGAAGAAACACACAGAAAGCTGAATACATAACTCGTTGCTCTGCTTGTCAGTCACAGGTGGCAGCTGGAAACTAAGTAGTTGTGGTGCAGCCTGATCTACTTCTTAGCCTGAGGTCCAAGATAGGCAAAAACATGACAGTTGGTATCCGAGTTGTCAAACACAATGAATATGAAGCCATGACAATAACTTAATTCTTTTTATGGCAAGTACATCTAGATATGTACTCCGCAATCCACTGTACATTGCATGACGGAGGATACCACATACCACCACTAGCCATTTACACATATTTTATGCATATACAGTTTAATGACTATTGTTTCGATGACATCATAAGTCAAAGGAAACAGTCAGTATCAGTAGATTCAATATTTCCTGCTACTTCTTTGGACAGGCAGATGTACAGTTTTCACTAGATTAATTACGTGGTGTGTGACAATTAAAAGTGCTGGAACTGCCACACAGAAAACTCACAGGTAATTTTTTCCCTAGTTAGAGTTGCCACACACAACGGATTTTGCAGACAATCCATGTTTTTATGTTAGAAGATGAATGTCCTGAATGAAAAGATAAAAGACCGTGAAAGTAGTGAGTGTTTAATATATGTGATCATGACCATAGGTATGCACCCGGTCTTGCACTAACAGTGACAACGGAAGCAGTCCAATAACTGATTCTCTGGGAATTTTGTAGTTTCCAGATCCTATGTTTCTGGTGCCTTCCTCGTGTTTCTGACTCTTGTTCTGTAGTTTGTATGAGGTTAATATTCAGCTGCTTGGAGAGTAATTCAAAATTTGAACAAAATCTACCATTACTCGTGACATCATTAGATGGAACTTTAAAATCAAATTGCAGTCGCAACAAAAAGTTCGCTTCCGAGAAGAATACACATATCAGTTTCTGAGCATGGAAGATGGAAGAAATGAAAATGAGGATTTTTGTAAAGAATGTGAGCAGTAACTTCAGTGCATATACTATAAAGCACAATTTCTTTTCATATCCATTGAAATTAACAAGCAACATTTAATTACAAAGTTTTCTATTATAATCAGCATAGAAACAATTTTACAACAATGGAAATTCAGTGTTGACGCTAACCTCTAAGGTAAACTGTTTGGGCCCTGGGCTGCTTGTACTTCACTGTTCTTGCATGCTTTTATGATTCCTATTCAGACAACTATTTGCATTACTATTAAATAATTGAAGAAATTGAAATCAATCAAAGACTAACCTAAAGCTACTGTTGTACAAGGGGTGGTCGAAAAGTTTCTAGTCCACGATAGTTACGGTAATGTCTTGCACAAACAACACCATCTACTTTTATAATGATCCTTTTTGGGTATGCAAGTCAAATTTAGCAGCTCCAGCTTTGTTAGTTTTGCTGCTAGGATGTGTTGTATACCACAGTGTAAGCAAAATGGCGAACATTGAGAGACTCAAGAACCGTGCTGTGATTGAATATCTTCATTTGATGGGAATGATGCCCAAGGAAATTGCGGAGGATGTGCAGAATACACTTAAGGACAGTGCTCAGTCTTGTGCAACAGTGAAAAACTTCATGTCCAACTTCAAGCATGGGAGAACGACTGTGGAAGATGCGTAAAGGAGCGGAAGGCCTGTCACCGTTGCCACTGATGAAATAATAACTTAAATTCATGATACGATTTCACAGGGTTGTCGAACAATGTTGCAGCACATTGAAACCACATTTTGAATCTTCCATGGGCATGCTCATGATGTTGTGGATATTTCAGGAATGCGGAAAGTTTCATCTTGGTGGGTCCTGACAGACTTGAATGCAGATCAGAAACAGGAGTGTGTGCAATGTTGTGAAGAAATACCCGCCAATTTGCAGCAGATGAAGACGGCTTTCTTGCAAGGTATGTGACAATGGACGAAACATGGATTCACTACTTTCATCCTGAGACAAAACAACAGTCACAATAATAGAAACACCCTTCATCCCCTACCCCAAAAGCATTCTGGGTGCAAAAATCAGCCAGTAAGGTGATGGCATCAGTCTTCTGGGATGCAGAAGGGGTAATTATGGTGGATTACTTGCAGAAGGGCATAACTTATCAATACATCATACTACTGCACCCTCCCGCACTGTTTGAGAAAAAAAAAAAAGAGGGCATGAAAAATTGACATGCGGAGTTCTTTTGCATCAGGACAACACACCAGTGCACAAAGCCCTTGCAACACTGGAAACTGTGTGTGATTGTGGCTTTGGATTGTTATATCATCTGCTATATTCTCCAGATTTGGTTCCATCAAACTTTTTTCTTTTCCCAAACCTAAAAAAAGACCTCAAAGGATGACGATTTGACAATGATGACACAGTGATTGATGCTGTCAATGCTTGGTTGGACTTGAAATCAAATACCTTTTATTTGAATGGTTTTCCAAAGTTATCCGAGCATGCCCACAAGTTTGTTAGTGTGCATGGGTATTATATTGAAAAATAAATTGGTATTATGAAATTTCTGTCATTCTTTATTTGTTAGGCTAGAAATGGTTTGACCCACCCTGATACTGGTAGTGTACCTAACTTAAATGCAACATAATAACTGTCAATGTGGCCTAAAAACATTAATTAGCATGTCTAAGGTTAAGTCTCAACTAATCCTTAATTATTTCATTACAGTTGTTACATTTCAATCACCGATGGTTGGGAAACGAACTCTGAATGACCATTTTACAAGCAAGAAACATATAAGAGCTGTGCATTCAGCTTCAACTTTGAAACAGTTGACCAGTTTCTTTAGTGGTAATCAAAGAGAATCAAATAAGTTTCTTACAGCAGAACACACACTTGAATTTCATGCTGTGAAACACCACTATTCTTAGAATTCTTCTTCATGCACAACAAAAATCATTTATAAGATTTTTAATGATTGAAAGGTAGCTGTTCAGTTTTCGAGTAAAAAAAGTAACTCTGAAGCAATTGTTAATTATATTATATCACCTTTCATAAAATATAATGTATGACATAGCCCATCAAAAGTGAATAATGTTGGGATCAGTACAGGTGGCAGTAATAACAACCATGTAATAATGTTCCCTGTTCTGGCACAATATTTTGGTATCACAGGATTTGTTCAGTGTAATTTACTATATTTAAATGAGTGCGACAATAAAATCTCCAGTACACTGAGTGTGTATACAAAGTGATTTCTGAATTCAGTCTTAGTGACAAAGGTTGAGTTTTTGGTGTCGATAATACTAACTTTGGAAGTGTTGGAAGAAAAGGAAAAAACAATATAGTCAGAAAACTTGAACACAAACTAAACTGGTCTACAGTACAGGTAAATTGCCCAATTCATGTGTTACATAATGCAATCCAAGATGGGACAGATATACTTTCACAAGAGATTCAAAGTATTATTACCAAAGTGTATAACTACCTTTTAATTTATAATGTTCACGTAGCTGCACTAAAGGATTTTTGTGATTGAAAGCACATGGAGGAAAAGACGGAGATTAGTGTTTAACATCCCATCGACAACGAGGTCATTAGATATGGAGCACAAGCTCAGATTAGAGAAGGGTAGGGAAAGAAATCATCTGTGTCCTTTCAAAGGAACCATCCCGACATTTGCCTGAAGTGATTTAGAGAAATTACGCAAAACCTAAATCACGATAGCCGGACGCTGGTTTGAACCATCATCCTCCTGGATACGAGTCCAGTGTGCTAACCACTGCGCCACCTCACTCAGTTTACTGCATATAACACACAAAGATTTACTCAGGCATGTAAAAACTAGGTGGGTGAGCTTACATCCTACAAGTGAAAGGTTCATGTACATGTTTGAGGCTCTTAAATCATACTTTCTATTTCTTGTTAAGTGTCCAAGTCTCCTCAGATCTTTTTTCCTTATTCTTCTGGAAAAATTTACTTACACGTCCTGCATACTCATATGAGTCCATTTCAAAAGGCAATTACAAGCATTAAGAAATATGATATATCTGTGAGTGAGTTTAGGTTGCAGCTTAAGGGCATTGTGCATGTTTTTAGAGGTCAGAAAACATTTAACTTCATGACTTCTAAAGTAAAAGAATTTATGTCAGATCTGACACAATATCAACTGTTAGAATTTCACGAGGAAGTCAAGGCAATTTATCAGATACTTATAGATTGCCTCATGAAATAGAGCCAGCCTTTATGTCAACTTAAAACATTTTGAATGGATACTGTTGTGAAGACTGTACCTGATTGGTAAAGTGCAGAATGTTCATTGAACTGGACGCAAGAAACTTGTAAAACGGATGAGAGATTGCTGTTTGATCTGGTAGTAAATCTTGAATGTTTTCTGGGAGACACCAAGAATCAGAACTTGGAGATTATACCTCATAAAAAGTGGGTAAAATCATTTGAAGATTGTTTTTCTGATAAGCAATTTTCAGAACTACTTGGGATTGTGCTACACTATTTCTCCATTCCAGGGCATAATGCTAATGGGGAGAAAGTATTTTCTATAGTGAGCACACAATTTACAGAAGAAAGGAACAGGATGGCTTTAACTTCAGTCAATGCAATGCTCCAAATTCAGTATAACATAAAAAATATAAGTTGCATTCATTTTTGCAGACTCATTCAGAATCTGAGCACGTTCATGTTTTCTGTTCAATGCTCAGAGAAATATGACTTGTACAAAGCTTGGTGTAAAATATATCTCAACTGTAGCAACACAATTATGTACATTTTAGCAATTTGGGTTTAATGTTTCAATTAAAAAGTTAGTTAATATGAACTTAATTTAATTTTCTTCATTAATGACAACTCCTTTGCTGACAGCATTAATGCCTGGACTAATTCCCTTCAGTAATTACAACTCCTTTGCTGATGGTGACAATGCTTGGACTATTTCCTTGGTTTTGGTTCTTGGATTATGGAAACCCTACCTTTAGTGGTTATTTGAAATGCTACTGGCGATGTCCTCAACCACCCAAAAACAAATAAATGTTACAACTTAATACAATGGCGTTGCTGTGGAAAAAAATAAAAGGAATCAACTCACCAGCTGCTTTGGATTCATGTTGTACAGGATCCGATCAGCATTTTCACTATCTCCTCTACTTTCCATGATTGCTAAGAGTAATTTTGAGGCATTATTTTTCAGCTCCAAGACAAGATCCATTCTTGTTTTTCCGAGAGGATTTATATCATTTAGTATGAGTGCCGTAATGATATCGAGACCATTTGATTCATGAGTAGCAATACAATTCTGGTTGTCATGGCAAGGACCTTGGCAATATTCTGTCAAAGTCTCTAAGGTCTGGTTGATGAGATGAACATTATTCTCATTTATGTATAGCCCAAGCAAGCCCAGTCCTCCAGTTGTGGAGCCACAGATGCAATCCAGAAACATCAGTGTTTCTGACACCAAGTTATAATATGTCTTGTTATTTTGAGTTCGCAGAAGATTCTGTTGGGAGGAAAAAAAACTGTAGCTACCAACACTAAAATGTAGAACAATGTATATTTATATGCCTGTTAATGACTCAACACCTCTACTATTTTCATACTAAATATGACTTTATAACATTTTTCATAGTACAGTGTGAAACATTCCATGAAAATGATACAAAGTACATAGTTTGACCATACAAGAATAACAAATAACACAAATAATCTTAAAGATAATATATTTTCAAATTTAGCAGCTACACAAATAGAAATACAGTGAAACCCCACTTTTACACTTTTCAAGGCACTTCAAAAAATGGTGTAAAATGCGGGAAAATGTAAAATGTGGGGAATAACTTTCTAAGCTGCAAAAGTTATGTATAGTATAACCCCTCGCATTTCATGTATGTGCACATAATAGGCATCAAAATACTCAAGTCAAGGACTAGTTTATTATCTAATAATGGTTTATTATCTAACAAAAACCACTGATATAATGGGAACTGATAACTGGGAAGCAGAAACGTTTGACTCAATTTCATATGTCATTATCGATGTTTTTGGAATGCCTGCAGCTGTCATTTATTATTTAAATAATGAAACACTGCATCAGTTACATATTTTTTCATGCTCAGCAATGTGCATTTTGAGAATTTTTTCTCGATATCGAGTGCACATATATTTACGTAAGCATTTTGTGTGGTGTTTGCATGTGTGTTTTTCTGCATCTTTTGAACTGTAGTTGTCTGTTTGAGATTATCCAGTACTGTGCTTCCTCAGTAATGTAGAAAACCACACACATGCAAACTATCACTAACATTGTTTTTTGTGTAACATTACAAAAAATATGTACGTAAATATTGCACTAACAATGAGAATAAATCCTTGAAACACGTTTTGCTCAGCATGAGAATGTACGTAATTTGCACTGCGTTTAAACAAAAAACATCTGAGCAAACTGAATGAATGCTACAAGCGGCTGAAAGACGAAACACACTAAATATGGTTCAACAGAGGTGTGACGACGATTACAACTATCACAAAACTGTGCAAGTGCTGAAGAGACAGTTTGTTAATTGTTGTGATTCATCATGATACCTTTATTCGTACAAACCTAGTTATGGGGTTATACTGAACAATTTCTGATTTAGGGTTATTAGATCAAAGAGCTCTTGTCCTCAAAATTCCCTCATTGTCACTGACAGAAACAAAAGCACAGGGTGTACGAAATAAATTTTTCTACAGAAAATTGTGTAAACTTTGCAAATATCTTTAGCAATGAATCCTAGGCAGAAGTGCTGTCCCACACAAATACTGATGATGCATATCATTTCCTGCTCTTTAAATTTCATGGGATTTTTGAGACATGCTTTCCGAAGAAGCTATCAAAAATTGGATCCTGTGGTAACATGTATACAAGCTCCTAGATCACATCTGGCATTAAAAATTCTTGTAGAAGTCAAAAAGACTAATTTTTAAAATGAAAACATCCACAAATCCACAGCTGATAGACTATGTTAAGAATTACATGAGCATCTATCAAAAAATTATTGCTAAGGCAAAATTTCCAACAAATGACAGCTTAAGTAGACAACTGGAAAACAAGTCAAATACTGTTTTGGCAATTTTGAAGCCCAAAACAGGGAAAAGATGTGAATAACAGGATATCATTCTCAAACATGCATCACACATTAATATTGAAAAGAAATCCATATTACACAAATAATTATTTCATTAATGTAACAGCTTCATTAAGTTTGAAATTTATGGGGAAGACAAAACCAAAAGGTCGAAATGTTCAAAAGCTGCTTATAGTATGAGGCAGATTCAACAGTGTTAAAACTTGTAAAGAGCTTGAAACTTAAAATGTCAGCAAGAGTAGGTGAAGGACTGGTGTCTTTCATAGTTGTCCCTGCTCCACAAAAAATTGTCAAGTTATCATTTAGTGAAGGAGCATTTCTCAAAAGGTTGAAAATATCGGAAGTGGAGCCATTATTTAAAAATGAAGACATCTGTAAGGCAGGAAACTATCAGCCAATATTATTCCTTCTGGCACTCTCCAAAATATTGGAAAAATTGATGAAATCCAGAATGAAATTTTCACTCTGCAGCGGAGTGTGCACTGACATGAAACGTCCTGGCAGATTAAAACTGTGTGTCAGACCAAGACTCGAACTCGGGACCTTTGCCTTTCACAGGCAAGTGCTCTACCAACTGAGTTTCAATTGATGAAATGCCAAATCAAAAAATATCTAAAAGACCATAAGGTACTATCGAGTAGTCAGCATTGCTTTCAGTCAGGTAAAATCACAGAAACGGCAGTAATGTGCTACACTGAACAAATAATGAGACATCTAGAAAAAAAAAACAATAGCATATCAGGAGTTAATTTAGTTCTCTCCAAAGCATATGATATTGTCAAGCATGGCATCCATTTAGAAAAATTTAAGGCACTAGGTATTCAAGGGCCTGGCAAAACGGGGTTTGAATCATCCCTACGAAACTGAACACAGATTGTAGAAGTGATGCCACCTTACTCAAATCACAAAATCACTTTAGCTTGAGGTAGGAAAAAAAGTGGAAATAGGACTACCACAGGGCAGAATTCTTGGTCCACACTACTTCTTACCTGTATAAATGATGTACACTCCCTAGATATTACAGCCAAAGTCATATGCTGTCCACAGATGATGATAATCGTGCCAAAGCAATTGCTGCACAAAACTACAACTCATGTATGTCCACTCTTTCTGCCAAAGCAATTGCTGCATAGAATTACCAATAAAGACCTGATGTACGTCCACTCTTTGTTTAATGCAAACAAGTTGACGTTAAATGTAAATACAACAAATTACATGCAGTTTGCAACAATAAGTCAAAAGAGAAATCTACATCTAGCCATAGACACGAGAAAATCTAGGCCAATGCTGGAGATTCACATCCCCCCCCTTACAATTATGACAGATGTTTTTATCTCAGAAGCTGCCAGGATGGCAAACTTCGGGTATTTTCAGTCTCTTACAATACATGTAATAATATTTTGGGATTTCACCACTTGCCACTTAAAACAATTTCTTTTATTCATTTGTTACAGAAGAGGGCTATCCGAATAATAATAAATAGTCCTCCACAAGCACACTGAAAACCCATTCAGAAAACTTACAAATACTAACATTCATTATATGCAGATGAGTTTATATATAAGGGCCTACCTTGAATACTGACAAATGCTGACTTTCATAGTTACAGCACTACATACACAGCAAAAACAAAAAGAACGAACACAAAAGGCATGTGAGTCACAGTGGTTTTAAACTTTTACAACAGACTATACAGTCTATATCAGAAAGTTGCAAGACAAAAATAAATTTAAAGCGAGATTTAAGAAATGCCTACTTGAACAATGCTTTTACTTGGTAATACGCTGAACAATGACATTTTTGAAATAACGTCTCTAATGATCGAAAACTGTAAGTACAGTCTTTTGGCAGCAAACATTTTCTTTATATTTAAATATCTAACAAACAGCTGTTGTGTGATGTAAAACCTGTACTAAATCATTGTTGTGTATAAAAGGATTTGCTGGCTGAGGTGGTCTATGAAGAAGCGCGTATGATTTCTAATAACAGCAGTCCTATACATATATAAACTGTATGAAATGTATTGTATCATTTTGCGTTATTTGTGTGTATTATTTTGCGTATACATGATGTAAATAATAACTGTTTCCAACATACCACAGTAATATAGAGGAAGTCAAGATGAACAATTTTATATGGGACACTTCTCGTCTATCAAGTCAGCAAAGTACATCAAAATTGGCCTACAAAAACCACATAAGTTACTACAGCACACGCATGTCGCATGAGATTTTAAATTTTCTCACTCTCTACACGCAAATTATTAGCCCAAGAGAAAAATTTAAAAGAACCCTTTTGTAGGAAATTTAATGTAGTTTAATTTTTTATTCAAATATATTTTCACCAAAGACTACAGTTTACAAGTTAACAGGTACTGTACAAAAGTGATCTTCAAACACACCCCCAACCCCATACTCATCCCCCATCAGTCATGATTTCATTTATGTTGTGGCACTTCCTCCTACCACTGTACAAAAATTTGAGACTATACAAATTATTTCCTATATTCAAACTTTTCTTGTCTTCACTGAGTATGTCGTTATGTCATCAGCTTTGTTGGATATTTCGTTAAATAACATGCCCATGAGAATAGTAAAAGAAGAATGATTTTTGCAAAAAATAATAAAGTTGTCAATTTCAACAACACTTAACCATTGCAAGCACAGCAGTTTCATAGTCAGAAAGCCAGACAAACAAAACGATTTAATCGCTAATTTTATGCTGATAAAATTCACAAAACTGTTAGATAAATTTTAAATAAACATCAGTTTTACAATCTGTAAGTGCACAACTAAGTCAATGGTGCAATGAAGACAAAAAAAGGTCAAATATGAGAAATAATTCACATAGTCACAAATTTTTGTACAGTGACAGGAGAGAGTGCTGTGAACATACTAGAAATCCAGACTGGTGGGGAATGAAAGTGGGGATAGGGATGCGTTTGAAGGCAGAGTGTGAGAGAACATGAAAATCTTGTGTTATGTGCATGTGCTGTAGGTAAGGTGTTTTTCTACGCAGATTTGAGTTACTTTCATAACTGATACATCAAAGGTGTCCTGCATAAAACTGTTCAGCTTGAATTAATCTACACCAATGTTGGACACTGTAAACAATTATCATTTCCAGTCTGCATATTTGTATGTTCCACTTATCTGTGATTATTATTATTATTTCTTTACTTTCTCAGACGTTAAGTCTGGTTAAAAATGGAAAGTGATGCGGACCTTGATCAAGCGTGACTTCCTTTTAACTGTATGGTATATGTTATATTGCATTTAGGAACTTTCGGGTAATTGAACATGTATCAATAATTACAGATTTCTGTAGTCATATATATAAGTTTGGATGTAGCTGTATTGCATTGATGTACTGGTGGATATTGTGTGGTATGACTCCTGTAATTGATAGTATAATTGGTATAATGTCAACTTTATCCTGATGCCACATGTCTTTGACTTCCTCAGCCAGTTGGATGTATTTTTCAATTTTTTCTCCCGTTTTCTTTTGTATATTTGTTGTATTGGGTATGGATATTTCAATTAGTTGTGTTAATTTCTCCTTTTTATTGGTGAGTATGATGTCAGGTTTGTTATGTGGTGGTGTTTTATCTGTTATAATGGTTCTGTTCCAGTATAATTTGTATTCATCATTCTCCATTACATTTTGTGGTGCATACTTGTATGTGGGAACGCGTTGTTTTATTAGTTTATATTGTATGGCAAGTTGTTGGTGAATTATTTTTGCTACATTGTCATGTCTTCTGGGGTATTCTGTATTTGCTAATATTGTACATCCGCTTGTGATGTGATCTACTGTTTCTATTTGTTGTTTGCAAAGTCTGCATTTATCTGTTGTGGTATTGGGATCTTTAATAATATGCTTGCTGTAATATCTGGTGTTTATTGTTTGATCCTGTATTGCAATCATGAATCCTTCCGTCTCACTGTATATATTGCCTTTTCTTAGCCATGTGTTGGATGCGTCTTGATCGATGTGTGGCTGTGTTAGATGATACGGGTGCTTGCCATGTAGTGTTTTCTTTTTCCAATTTACTTTCTTCGTATCTGTTGATGTTATGTGATCTAAAGAGTTGTAGAAGTGGTTATGAAATTGCAGTGGTGTAGCCAATGTATTTATATGAGTGATTGCTTTGTGTATTTTGCTAGTTTCTGCTCGTTCTATAAAGAATTTTCTTAAATTGTCTACCTGTCCATAATGTAGGTTTTTTATATCGATAAATCCCCTTCCTCCTTCCTTTCTGCTTAATGTGAATCTTTCAGTTGCTGAATGTATGTGATGTATTCTATATTTGTGGCATTGTGATCGTGTAAGTGTATTGAGTGCTTCTAGGTCTGTGTTACTCCATTTCACTACTCCAAATGAGTAGGTCAATATTGGTATAGCATAAGTATTTATAGCTTTTGTCTTGTTTCTTGCTGTCAATTCTGTTTTCAGTATTTTTGTTAGTCTTTGTCTATATATTTCTTTTAGTTCTTCTTTAATATTTGTATTATCTATTCCTATTTTTTGTCTGTATCCTAGATATTTATATGCATCTGTTTTTTCCATCGCTTCTATGCAGTCGCTGTGGTTATCCAATATGTAATCTTCTTGTTTAGTGTGTTTTCCCTTGACTATGCTATTTTTCTTACATTTGTCTATTCCAAAAGCCATATTTATATCATTGCTGAATACTTCTGTTATCTTTAGTAATTGGTTGAGTTGTTGATTTGTTGCTGCCAGTAGTTTTAGATCATCCATGTATAGCAGATGTGAGATTTTGTGTGGGTATGTTCCAGTAATATTGTATCCATAATGTGTATTATTTAGCATGTTGGATAGTGGGTTCAGAGCAAGACAGAACCAGAAAGGACTTAATGAGTCTCGTTGGTATATTCCACGCTTAATGTGTATTGGCTGTGATATTATTTGAATTTGTTTGGATATTAAGTGTGGTTTTCCAATTTTTCATTACTATGTTTAGGAACTGTATCAATTTAGGATCTACTTTGTATATTTCCAATATTTGTAGTAACTATGAGCGGGGTACACTATCAAAAGCTTTTTGGTAATCAATGTATGCATAGTGTAGCGACCTTTGTTTAGTTTTAGCTTGATATATCACCTCTGCATCTATTATCAGTTGCTCTTTACATCCTCGTGCTCTTTTGCAACAGCCGTTTTGTTCTCCATTTATAATTTTGTTCTGTGTTGTATGTGTCATTAGTTTCTGTGTAATGACTGAAGTTAATATTTTGTATATTGTTGGTAGGCATGTTATGAGGCGATATTTAGCTGGGTTTGCTGTGTCTGCTCGATCTTTAAGTTTCAGATAAGTTATTCCATGTGTAAGTGTATCAGAGAATGTGTATGGGTCTGCAATGTAACTGTTAAATAATTTAGTTAGATGTGAATGTGTTGAGGTGAACTTCTTTAGCCATAAATTTGCTATTTTATCTTTTCCAGGGGCTTTCCAATTGTGAGTAGAATTAATTGCTTGGGTGACTTCATGTTGCAAAATTATCACTTCAGGCATTTGTGGTATCATCTTGTATGTGTCTGTTTCTGCTTGTATCCACCGTGCATGCCTGTTATGTTGTACCGGGTTTGACCATATGTTGCTCCAGAAGTGTTCCATGTCTGTTATGTTTGGTGGATTGTCTATTTTAATGTGTGTGTTATCTATTGTCTGGTAAAATCTCTTTTGGTTTGTGTTGAATGTTTGGTTTTGTTTCCTTCTATTTTCAATTTTTTTGTATCTTCTAAGTCGTTTGGCCAATGCTTGTAATTTCTGCTTCTTTTCATCTAATTGCCCTATCGCTTCTTGTTGTGAGATTTTACCTAACATTTTTCTTTTTTTTCTGACATTTCATTTCTTATAAATTGTGTTAGCTGTCCGATGTCTTTTCTCAGTTTTTCTATTCTGATCTGTAGCCTGTGTTGCCATGCTGGTTTTGTGGGTTTCTTCTGTGTGTTGGTTGGTTCTGATCTCTCCCTAGTGTGTATATTTAGTGTAGTGAGTGCTCCTATATAAACAAGTAGTTGTAACTCTTCCATAGTTGTGTTTTCATTTATTTTGTTGTGTATGATTGTGTTGATAGTTTTTATTGTTGTTTCGACTTGTGGGTTATTTGGCGGTCTATGCAAGAATGGTCTAATGTCTGTATTTGTGCCTTTGTATTCCATATGTCAGCTGAAATTTTTCTTCTATATCTAACATGTGTGTCACTTCGTGTTCTATTTGTGCTTGTTCTGGTGGCTGTCTTAAGATTTCATTTTCCTCTGATTGTTTAATTGATGCGTGTTGTTCTTTGTTTGTTTGCTCTGGGATGTTTGAGTCCATTACTGTATTTTCTTCTTCTTCTTCTTCTTCTTCTTCTTCTTCTGATTGCACATTATTTTGTTCCAGTATCTGTTGTACTTGTTGTTTGATGTTTTCCCATTCTGACTGGGGTATCCTGTTATTTTTTATTATTACACAAATCTGATCAGCTAGTCGTTGTTCTGTTAAAAATTTTAATTCTGGGTATCTGGTAATAAATGTTGTGTATACTTGTGATCGGTACCCAGTTGTGTTGGTTCCTAGGTTTGTTGCTTGGTAATAACAGAACATGAGGTGTCGATTAACTTCATCTGACCATCTCATCCTCTGTCTTTGTTTTCCTTCCAGGGTGGTCGCAGGAAGCATATTCTGCAAAACACCTCTATTTGGATTTAAATCATTTTCCAGTTGGCTAGCAGTGTCGTTACCATTGTGGGCGGGCATAGGGTTCAAGCGTCATCCCCGACCATGACGGCGCTTGTCCGAGGCTTCTTTAGTTCTGTCCTGAACCAACTAATCACACTAAAAGGGGGGTTAGCCCTATTAGTGGTTTGTTCTTTTCGTCACCTTTTACGACTGGCAGAACATACCGGAGGCCTATTCTTTTCCCGGACCTCCACGGGGTTTATTATTATTATTATTATTATTATTAGTGAATGTCCCCATTGGAGAACGATAAGAAGGAGATTTTCAATATTCCTTAGGGTTCTTCTTATTTTCCCAATATTTCTTCATTTTTTCCCTGGAAGGTCTTCATTGTTTCTTCAGTCCACTTTGGTTGGGATGGTTTTGGTTCCATCTCTGGAATAATCTTCCACTTAATTTTGCTTCTGAACGTATCCCTGTCTGATGTGTTTGTTACGCCAATCTTTGCTTTTGTCAAATCTTTCTCAACTTCAGTTACCCAAGGTATTGATGCTTTGAAAGATGTCATGTATTCCAATAGATGTTTAGTTAGTCTGTTTTCAGTTAATCTGTCCAGGTGTCCACAGAACTTCATTCATCTCTTTCTGATGTCAATGTCAATGTTTGATACTTTTTCTGTTATCTCGATGGTCTGCAGTCTGTATCCATTTTATGTGTATCATAGTCCCATAATGTTTCTAATAATATTTCTCTCTCCTTTCTTAATTTCTTGTAAATCTAGTTTTCAATTCAATGAGAGTGTTTCACTTGCATATGTGGCTGTCGGTTTGATTACTGTGTTGTAGTGTCTGATTTTAGTGCCTTTTGACAGGCATTTTTTTTTATACAAATTTGAAACAAGTCCAGATGCTTTCTTGATTTTCTGCAATCTGTTTCTTTTTGTGCTATTTTTTCTCAAGTTCTGTTGGTTCAATAATTTCATAGAGGTACTTACAGTGTTTTACTCTACTGATTATTTATTTATATGTATATTTGGACAACATCCATACAATATTTTTTGTCTATGGAATGATACAGAAATAAATATATGCTATTCTTAGGTGCAGATCTCTCACAATTCACTAACATGAACCCAACACAGACACCTACTGAGGGAGAAGTTAACCATTGTGAATGGAGGCTGCCTTTTTGAGTGCAGTATTTTCAAAAATAATCTGCAAATTGTTGATTGACAATCTGCTCAGCTATGCCACAAGATATTGCTTCAGTACAGCTTCAGATAACTATGTGCCTCTAGTGACTTAGGGAAACAATGAAAAATCTCAATCTAGGTTGCCACACAGGGAACTGAAGCCCAGACCTCATGAATGTAAGTCCAATGGGTTAATCATGAGAGCACCTAGCTTACTTTATCCAGCTGGCACTTGCTCAGGAGCAAGAAAATAGTAAAATAATTCCTGTCTTCAACTAGGTATAATACACCTGTAATCCAGTACTCCAACTTAGCATTTTTAAGTGTAATTGAGGAAATACAATAGCAGTTAAGAAGACTGTTCAATCCTGCAAGAAGGAAAGGGCAATGGGCTAAATATCGGAAGGCCTTTGTCAAACACAACCTTGTGATTAAGCAAGAGCAACCATCATCCTGGAAATGGAAAGTACAGCTACTTGTGCTCGACTTCACAAAATTTTCACCATAATACCAACTAATCCAGGATGTACTCTAAGGAAGGAGGATGGTGACTACACAGAGACAGCAAGCAAGACGCTGGAAGTGCTTCTCAAGACTCACTTCCCTCAGTGTTCTATGGCAGACAACATAGCCCAAGATTCAGTCCCTGAGAGGCAGTGATTTACAGGCAATCAAGGGGAGTACAGTAAATCTCTTAGAGCACGTGCTGATTTCAAACAAAAATCCAGTGGTCCGTGGGAACATTTCAACCATTCAAGTCACCAGTCCCACATGAAATCTTTCCACATCTACTGCAACCAGCAGGAAACAGTTTAATTAGATGCCTATGTAGGCTGTTAGGATTAGTCTATCAGCAGGAATCATTTCTAATGCTTATATGACAGTGAGGATTGTTTTCATTCTGAAGCCAGGGATAACTGATCATACCAAGGCCAAGGATACGAGACTGCAGTCTGTCCTCCTTTCTTTTAAAGACATTAGAAAATTGGTTAATATGCACATTAGGGAAATGAGGCTAACTGAGGTTCCTCTACATATAAAACAACAGGCTCATAAATCAGGCCAATCACGGGAAGCACCACTTCACTAATGCCAACTTAATGGGAAGTTGGATAAAGCACTACACTTTCAGGAAATTGCTCTCTGCATCCTCCTGAATATCGAGGAGGCTTTTAGCAATAAGACCTTTCAATCCATGGTTAGAGATGCAGAAGAAAATGGCACTGAGGCCACCATATATATAAGTGGATTAATATCATGTTGAGCAGAAGAAAGGCAGACACCACTTTGATGAATGAAAAAAATGGTGATCAACTCCACTAAAGGGTGTCCACAAAGAGAGATTTTGTCCCCACTACTGGGGAATCTAGTGGTGAATGAACTCATTGAAGAGTTAAATACTATAGGATACTTTTGCCAATGATATGCAAATGACTTAGTCATAGTAATACTTGGCAAATCTTTTAGAACACTGGCACAATGTGGATATGTTGTACAAAACTGGTGCAGGAAACACAATCTAAGGGTCAGCCCCAGGAAATCTGTTGCTGCAGTATTCACAAGGAAGCTTAACGGTACACTTACTGGAATCTTAAGTTTCCTGATGAAACTCTGCCAGCAGAGGGGTACTGAAGTATCTAGTGGTAACCTTGGATGCAAAACTATGATGGGTCCCTCACATAAGGAATATGTGTTCCAAGGGAAAAGGTACTGTTATGAGCACTAGAAGAGACAGGAGAAACTGGGGTCGAAACCCCAAGGGTATGTTCTGGATGTACACCACTGTAATAGGACCTACAATAACTTTGGGACTTAAGTATGGTGAAAAAAAGTAGAACAGGTGGCTGCCAAGGAGCTTGGTAAGGTGCATAGCCTTAACAAGTGGAATTGGCAGCACATCAATTACTAGGGTGGAGATCACACTGAACATGGGCACATTAAACCTGTGGGTTAAAATGGAAGCAGCAGCAGGGGTGTATATGAAAAAACTGGATACTTTTAGGATATTCTGAATCCCACACCAATATGGGGAATGTGGTAAATATAGGAATGGTTGGGGAAATGCTGGCCAACTAAACAGTAACTTCCCGCTGCTTCAACAAGTGTTTCAGTGTAAAAATTGGATGTACAGAGCAGTGCAGGAAGAACCACAACACTATGCAAGAGACAGGCTGGTTTACTGACAGGTCGAAAACAGACGAAGGCACTGAGGTGGTGTACATGGGACATAGCTTAGACTAGAAACTGCAATCTCTCTACGGAAATTGGTCACGGTATTTCAGGCAGAAACATCCACTGTCAGGGTTTGTACAGAGAAGATTTGTGTATGTGCTACAAAGATTGTAGCATCTACATTTATTCAGACAGCCACGGAGATCTGAAATCTCTATCAGCTCCAGCAAGAGACCAAAGGTCATTGCAGAATGCCATAAGCCCTTTTGAGACTAGGGGAAAGCAACAGGGCAAACCTGCTGTGGGTCCCTTCAGTGGCAATGAACAAGCTGATAGGCTGCACAGGATAGGTGTAACGACTCCACTTACTGGACTGAAACCTGTCCCAACCATCACTAAGGTGCTGGTTAAATCAAAACAATGAAACTTGATCAGAAGGGAGCAATTCGAATATTGGACTGTGATCCAAAAGCAAACATATGGCATGCTGATGATGCCAAAGCCACATTTTAAGAGAAGTTCTGCAACCCTGGGCTTCACCAGAAGACAGGCAAAACCATGATAGGACTAATGAATGGTCATGGGAACTTTAAGAAATACCTACATATGATGGGTATAGCCAAAGAAGCCTACGTGTCCGGGGTGTTCAAATCGCACCACACACCATCTCCCAATGTGAAACATTGGAGATCAAGAGAGACAGAATATTTGAGTCATCAAGTCCTGAAGTAGCTGTGTCTAATAAAGAAACAGTAAAGGGTCTCCTTATACTCTCTAAGGATACTGGTTGGCTTTATTAGAATCGCAGGGAGTGTGTGGGCAATAGAGGGCTACAACAACACCTGTTTTTATCTCCCCATTTAAATCTAATTAAATCAACTGCTGCAACACACATATTCAACAGCTGTCACTGCAAGATACATCCTGGCAACTTCTAGCTAGTTCTTTTGCACAACATGGATGTATTTAACTACACAGGTTAAACATCCAGTTTCTGTTATCAAAATATAATTTTAAACAATGGAATATCCGTATAAACTAAATATAATTTTATAGCATTTATCATTTAGTTAAAATTTCTTTTAAATCATGTAAAAGGTTTCAATCATATACAATCAAGAAAACACTTTTTAATAGTTGCAGCCTACTCAATGCAGTTAAGTGACACAGATAAGACATACAAAGACCAAATCTTGAACAACTGGTGGTCTGACATCATGCCAATATTATTTTGCTTTCCACATTATTTCCCACATGAATACAAAACAATACATGTGGTTCCCCATTTCCAATTTAGATATGGTACACACGAAATGTAACAACATGTAAACTTCCAATATTCTAAACATTGTTGCTTTCAGCAATGGTTACCAACATATAAACTCATAGGACACAGCTTACACACAGCAGATACAAACACTGCAAATGATTTGTCTCTCTGATTTAGCTGAGGCCAGCTTCAGAAGTGGTGGCCTCACGAGTAAAATCAGTGTAAACGTGGTAACCTAATGTAATACAGATCATCCTAATTGCCAGTTGACCGCTACCAGCACAAATGGCTAAAATAAGAAGAGTATGGTTATCTACTTACTTCTAATGTATATTTGTGTAATATCTGCAAGCATATTTCTACTGTCTGCTAATAGAATTTTAATTTATGTTTTCTATGTGACTAGTTTTCTGCTGAGAGAGAGAGAGAGAGAGAGAGAAGTCGGGAGGGAGGGACAGAGGGGGGATTATGTTTCAGTGCATGTTTACAAACTCACTTGTAAATTTCTATTGTGATTCTCACACAATAGCTGTAGAAACCTTAGAATTGGCTGCATGACTAAAACTTTAGCAGACAGTTTATTTTTGTCTTCACGATCACGATGTCGCTCTAATTTCTCAGCCAGCATGTCTTCCAAAGCAGATCCTGGTCCCAAAACTAATGAACCAACTTCCTCACCTGTAATGAACAAAATATTCAGATTAATTATTTATTTTATGAAAATTGTCTTGGTGAGGCACACTATAAGTTTCTGACCTGAAGAAATTCCACCAGTCTTTTAACTATAGGGTCTAATCTCAATAAAGTTTACATACCTCTCTTTCACTCTATAATAAATAATTCTATCATAAAACATTATCCTCGCAGTAAATGAGCAACAGTTTGGAAGTAATCAAATACCTTTTAAATTCGAGGTCTGTATAGAGTTAACATATCCCAGAATTACATAAGTCACCTGGGAAAAACTAGAAAGCTCAACAAGCTCCAAACATCCCAATTAATTCAATCAGACAGAGAAAGATGTAGAGTGTGTCACAGGTCATAGATGAACAGAAAGGCGAGGGGAAAAAATGTGGAGGTGTGAGGAGTGGGGGAAACAAAGACATGGGAGTGAGGGAAAATGGAAGTGAGGATAATAAGAGAAGATGACAATGAGAGAATGTGGTGACAAGCTGAAGTTATTACCTGTAGAAAGGAACCATCAACTGTTGGACTCTTCTACCTACAAGTCTGCTGCATGGATTCCACTCTGTATACCCAGCATGAACTTCTATCACTATCCAAGAATGTCTCCCCCAAATGCATCTGCATTCTTAGCTTCCTGTGGTATATTCACCTTCTACATGCTCCCTAAAATCCACAAACTTAACAAACCTGGATGCCCTATTGTAGCTGGTGCTCCCAAAAAAACGATGTCTGTAGGAGTTGACTGACACTTCCAACACATTGTCCACAATCTAACTTCTTATATTAAGGACAACACCCAATTCTTTCATCATCTCTCCATTATCCTCCTCCCATTACCACTTATGTTTTTGCTTTCACTACTGATGTGGCCTCCTTATACAGCAACACCCTATACACACAAGCGATTTATTATCGTGAATCGTGTCACCAACAGCTGCTGCATAGCAGCAATCTCGCCGATCGCCATGAAGCAGCAATCGTCGGTGAATACGGCAGTGTACATGCGTTCACAACTCCAGCAATGGTTGTCAGCCTGCCATATATGCAGCTGGTTTGGACATGGAATTGTTCACTGAAGGAGTGAAAAAATACCTTAAAATAGGGGACACATCTCACAGTTTAAAATAAATTCGGTTACCTCAGCCAGTTCAATGTAATCAGTGCTTTATTGTATTGCAACCACAAAATACGTAACTGCACACAATTCATTAGTGATACAAACTGAATGTCCTTTCATATTCAGGAATAAATTGATTTGATATCCACTACGATTGTTACTGACCAGATTTAGATTCATTTGTCTCGCCATGGTACTTTACCACCATTGTCTATAAAGCAATCAGTGAAAACATTTCTTCTACTGTTAGTGAACTTCCTCCTTTGGCTGATGGGTTTTGATTGTCCAGATCACATAGCACTGTTTTCAAATCCATTGGCATTTTCGGTCATCTTCTCATGGGAATTTCATTGTGCATTCTTTGTGCAAGACTTCCCAGGCAGTTTACAAACTTTCCTTGCAACTTTACACAGTGTTATCTGGCCAATTCTCTATTGATAATGCAGATCAATTAAAGTACAGCCATTATCCAGAAAAGATGAACAGCTGACACTATAGCTGTTGTTTTGCTGTTAATTCATCAAATGACTGTCTGCTCTGAAGTACATAAACAGTGCCACAGACATGCCTTTTATCAGGCATGAACTAATCTTTGAGCAAGTCCAAAGCCTCCTGCTGTATTTCTTAAAGTATTCGTAAACAAAATAAGCAAACACTGCCTGCTGTATTCAGCTTAAATGCATAATGGTTGACTTCCAATATAGTACTGCTGCAATGATGCCATCATGTGTGCACTGAAACAATCAAGGTCTCGTTGGGAGTGCGTGGGGCTGTTACTCGCTCCTGTGCGTCGATCCTAACATCCCCTATGTCCACAGCCTTGTTGCCTTCAAACACTGATGTCACTGCTGTCTCCCTCATCCACATTTCATTGTGTACTACACATGACACACTTTCTGCCTGCACCAGTGTCTGCTCACTGGTGCAATATTCCTATCCCCTTCCTTTGTTATCCCAGAGAGCCAAAGAAGCTCCAGGCATTCCTACTAACTTAGACAGACAGGGACATAAGAAGGGTGTGACAGGGGTCATAGATGCAGGGGATGATAAGAAGGTGAATGTGGAGGTACGAGAAGTGGGTGAAGTATGATGCTTTTAGGACACAGAAATTATTAAATTAGCGTATTTTCATTCATTCTAATCTTATGGGATAATATTATGAGGTAACTCCCTCAGTTACAAAAAATGAATTATTTGCAGAAAAGAAAGTAGTTAGAAGCATGTATGTAATTCCCATAAGTAAATCCTTTGGGCAGTTTAAGACTCGCGGTATATTTATTTGATGATGAAATTAGTTGTGAACAACCCACCCGAGCTTTAGAGCAATAGACAAACACAATTTTGAAAATAAAATGATTCTGTTTTAAAAATTATTATTTATCATAAAGCACTTTACATATGTCCTCTTTCATAGTAGCTTGCTGCTGCTGGAATCCTTCCTAGCTTTCAAGACAGCATTCTTTGGGATGATCTGAAGTTCACTTTTTGAATTTTTGTTATTTAACCTGTGATTTGGAAATGATGTCCTCATGTGGCTTTCATGCTTATATCAACCAACCACCTAACAATTTTGTAAACATTTCTTTCACAAATGTTGTTGCAGCTCTATAGAAAGCTATTATTTTCACCTGCAGCCATTTGCAAGTTTGCAGTTGAAAGTTGGTGACAGCATTGCTAGCCGTCAGTGATCTTATACTTACTTGGCTATAGCTACGCAGTGTTCTGCCAAGTAACTATGACTCAGATGCAGTGTTTGAGTCAGCGCATCTTTGTGATGCATAATTCACAACTGGTTTTCCACAATTCAGCCCTCTACCTACACACAGCTCTTCACAAACATGTTGCATATTTTGTATATGTACATCTACATCCATATTCTGCAAGCCACATCATGGTGCATGGGAGAGGGTACCCTGTACCACTACTAGTTGTTTCCTTTCCTGTTCAACTCATAGGTAGAGCAACGGGAAAAACAACTGTCTATATGCCTCCGTATGAGCCCTTACTTCTCATTTCTTACCTTTGCAGTCCTTACACAAAATGTATGTTGGTGGCAGTAGGATTGTTCTGCAACCAGCTTCAAATGCTGATTCTCTAAATTTTTCTTAATAGTGTTCCTCAAAAAGAATGTTGTCTTAGCCTCCAGGGATTCCAATTTGAGTTCCCGAAGCATCTCTGTAACACTTGCACATTGTCTGAACACGCCTGTAACAAATCTAGCAGCCCACCTCCAGACTGCTTTGATGTCTTCCTTTAAAATGACCTGATGTAGATCCCAAACACTCAAGCAGTACTCAAGAATGGGTTGTACTAGTGTCCTATATACAGCCGCCTTTACAGGTAAATCACACTTTCCTAAAACTCTCCCAACAAATCGAAGTCAACCATTCACCTTCCTTACTACAGTCTTTAAGGCTCATTGTATTTTATACTACTTTGCAACATCCAGCATAAATACTTGTATGTTGTTTGAACCTAACGGTAACAAATTTAGCAGCCCGTCTCTGAATTTCTTCAGTGTCTTCATTCAATCTGACCTGGTGTGGATCCCAAAACTCTTGCAGTTCTCAAGAATAGGTCACATTAGTGTCTTATATTTGGTCTCCTTTACAGATGAAACACATTTTCCAAATTCTCTCTTTTGTGGACTTATTAGTTTATCATATAAGCACAGGATATGAACTCCTGATACATAATGACTTACTAATTTAAGAACACAATCGTCAACAAATTTGGTGTTAGATCATGACATACATGCTTTCTTTGAATGAGAAAACTCTTTCTCAAACCCTAATGACAACTGAACCTTTGTTTTAACTTCATAGCTGTAGATTTATACATGCAAACCCGCCTAGAAGACTGAGGAATATTCATGATCATCATTTGCATTTTCAAGTATCTCCAGGTTAACAATGATACAATTGGCACATTAGCAACTGATGGATGTATTTTGCAGTGATGCAAATTATGTGATTTTTGCTCATGTTATATGGTGTGATTAAACTGACAAACACAATTTGTAACATATCATAGCATTGATCACCAACCTTAGCACGTTATTTGCACGAGGAAACAAACACCATCTTTTAATTTGGAAGGTTCTCAATGCTGTATTCTGTACTCAGATTTACTACACGTAGTTGTACAAAGTGTACATGGTTCATCTTCTTTGTGGCGGAGGAAAAAAATGAGCCAAATAACTGCCCTAATCAGTGGAAAGTTAAGATCAGCTGATTTCATTGGACTTAGATACACAATAGACACAACAAGTTGTCATTGTTACTGTTCAACCACCAAAGCTTGAATGGAGCTAGAGTAGATTAATTTCACATCACAATTACATCTGATAAGTTCAAATTCCCTCAGTATCAAAGATTTGTCTACAAAAGTATAGCAGTTGTGCTAGCTAAAAACAGTACAACACATTGACCTTAAAAAGTAGTCTTGGATGCTACAACAAATGTAAAATACTTCCAGGCCAATAAACACGACAATGAAAAAAATATGTCCTTGGTTAAGAAGAATTATATTGACTGCACTCAGTGGAAATGGGTCACACTTATCATGAACATCAAATGGCCTTGTTCGTTCGATTTGATTTATAGTGCATTAAATTTTGGGCATGCAGCCGAGCAAATAAAATTTCCTCCGCTGATATTTCAGCCGCATATCATCCAGCCATCCTCAGAATGAGTCACAAGACTGACAAGATGCCAAATGTGGTCTTATATGCTCCACCACGGTGGTCTGCACCTGCGGGTCACAGATGCTGGTCGGCAGCAAAGAAATACACTTGCACATGCACCACCTGTGGCGAAGGTGTACAGACATACGATTCGCTTATCGATGTATGTTCGGTGGTGTTGCCATCATGATGACTTCTCTGCAGTTTAATTAACCCAAGAGCCAGATTACTTGCTTTGTCCCAATTAAAACCATGATCTCCATTTATTTAATTATTAGCCAATCTAATCTCTCTAACTTCCTTGAAGACAGATTCTCAAAAAGAAGAGGTGGATGTCAAAATCTTCACATCACTAATTCATGGAATGCCCTGTATCAATACAATGTTCGGCCACAGCTGACCTGTCTGCCTGTGATAAGAATGTGTATCTTCGATGCTCCACACATCTCTCATGAATGGTGCGTGTTGTTTGACCTACATATGACTTCTCACAATTTACACAAGGAATCTGATACAAACCCGCTTTACAAAGCAGTAAATCATACTTTACAGAGGCGAGTAAAGCTGCAATCTTCGTGTGGGGCTGGAAGGTCACCTTAACATAGTGTTTCTCAAGAATATGGCCTATCTTCGAGGAAAGAGCACCCACATAGTGCAAAAACTTACTTGATCTGAAGGAATTACTACCTTCTTCCCCATCACCTACCTGCATTGTAGGTTTTGGATTGAATGCTCTATGAATCTGTTGCAGAGAAAATCCATTCGGTTTAAAAATGCTTGAGGTATGTGAGCTCTTCTTGCAAATTATCTTTATAGTATATACAGTGCGCCCTATGCACTAAGCTCTTAAGGACACCTATGGTCTGCGAGGGGTGATGGCAGCTACTGGCATGTAAATATAGGTTTGTGCATGTTGTTTTTCAATACACGGCGTGTCCCAATGTGCCATCAACTTTACGGTAAACGACAACATCTAAAAAGGGGCAGTAGCTGTTTTTTTCTATTTCCATAGTAAATTTGATACTAGCATGGATACGATTCAAATGCTCAAGAAATCGATGTAACTCATCCATCCTGTGCAGCCATACCACAAATGTGTCGTCCACGTACCTCCAGAAGACCACTGTGCCATAACACAGGCTTTCCCCATATCATCACCCACACCCACACTATCCAACGACGGTGCACAAATTTGCCAATGAGGAATGCGATATCAATGGCATCATGTCAACCACACAAGACGCATTGCCCACATCTCAGCAGAGGATGCAACTCAAAGATGGGCCACCAGCTGGCACACTAGCTACAGGGCTCACTGTATTCTTATGGGTGGCACTACAGAATTATGCCTTCAGTTCTACTCGCTGCATCCCAATATATCTGTCTGTGCATCTTCTTAAAATGCTGCTCACTGAGTTCTATGCTCAGATCTCTGAAGATTCGTAGCATGATACAACAAACAGTGCATATTACTACTAATGTTCAGACTATACTCAAACTACTCTTCAGTGATCTACAACTGATAGACATTCCTGGGACAGACTCAGATCTTCAAAGTTACATATATTTCATTTTCAGTACATACTGCATATAAAAGTGACGATGATTTATTCATATATTAAATGTTTGGAGTGTTCATAGTTAGCCAGGCCATCCTGTACGAACTACGAACACTACAGCTAGTAGAAGGGAGACTGGAACATATCTGTGCAAGTTTCTTAAGAACCCTTCACATACAGACATACATACATACCAAGATAGCCAAGACATTGCTGAGATATAGAAAATAGTTTAACAGTGTTATGAAAACCCTACTTTTCACAGTTCAGGCAGGCTCCAAAGAATGCCACCAAAAGACTGTCAGCTATTTAGTGAGTTTGTTCAGACCAATAAGAAAAAATATAGTTTCTAAAGAAATTTAGTGTTTAACAATGGAGTAACTTTCCACATTTCAGGGAATGTGAACACACACAATGCACTGAAGCTCCACTCATTTGTGGAAGAGGAGTGCAGTTGACTAAAACTAAACGTGTTTTATAATTAAGAAAAGGCTGATGGGTCATGTTTCTTCATCAGACACATTGTGACAGGCACTAGTTAACTTGACATGCTGTAACAACTAGGGTTTCCACTGTCAGGATTTCATCTTTCAACCGGACAGAGCCCCTCCAGGTTTTCAACATAATGTTCAGGACCCTCTGAATGACTGACGACCTAAATGACAGATAGGGCGTACAGCCACTGGAGACCAAGAAAGGCTGAACTTGTTGCCACGTTCATCTGATCTCATATAATTAAACTATAAACAAGTGATCTCAAAATTCCCATTTTTGCAGCTACCTGATGAAATTATGCTTCCAAGTTGATTTGTAAACACTGAAATCTATAAGCTGTTGTCTCCACAGGAAAGCTACCTACTCTCGCAGGAATTAATAACTGGCTACTGATAACATCTGTTGTTCTAATTCTGGCACCATACTGGCACTGACCTTAAGTGAGTTAAGAAAACAATGGAAACAACTGTCACGATGACTGGGCAGTGACACAAAGCTCGCTTCTTGCGAATTTGAGTCCTGCATCATGACTACTGCCATCTTGCATCCAGTTTCAGAAATCATGGTGATTGCATGTAGGACTGTTTGAACTGCTATAATTTTGTTAAATTGGACAGTTGCTACATTTGTTCTGCAGTGTCTCATTCACTGTAACCCAAATCCTCCACGAGGCAGCACAAGCCGTGATGATGCCGTGATGATACTGCTACTGCACTTGCATTGTGAGAATCAGGATACTGTTACGATAGCTCCAACATGAAACTAATTTCTTAATTTATACCCTGTTTTCTAGTATTATGAACTGTAACATATTAAATACACAGTATAATGAATACTTTTCCTGCTGAAAATAAAATTATATTGCTGACCTTGAGAAGCACTCCTAGCACCAGCGTAGGCATGAGATGTGGCAAATGCTGCCTGGTTTAGTTCTTCTCGAAGCTCTTCTGTTATCACTATTCCATTTGGCTTAACTGGGAACATAAAAAATTAATAAAATAAGGAATGTAAATAAAATATTTATGCTTCAGAATCATCCCTCAAAAATATGTTACACAGTGCTTGAGCAGTAATGGTCGACCTGCATATGATAATGTGGTGACTGATGAAAAGGTATAAAGTAGCATTATGATTGAAAAATAACATTAAAAGATATACATGATAACTGAGAAGCATACATGAAACTTAAATAATGGTTTGAGAACTATCTAATATTCACGGTACATGGGACTCCCATCCTCCCTCCCCACTTTTCCAATGCTGCAGCTGTCAACATTCCTCCTGTTCCAACCACACATTTACCTTGTTTCAACAGCCAAACCAACTCCACCTATTCTACTACACAACACACAGTTACTGTAAACTTCAAGATTGGGGAAGAATTTCATCTGTCATAAACAGTGATGCAAACATTTCTGTTCACTTATTAATGCAGCCACTAAGTATCGATGTTCTTTTGACTGACTGGGTATAAATATTAGATATGAATATTATTCCTTCTACTAAAGCAACCCTATGTGCTATGCCAATCTTGACACTGTTACTTATTACATAAATAATCAAAAAACAATAGCAATGCAAATGGTGTATCTGTCATCTTTTTTGCTCTGAAGATACAAGCTGATAAGGATATCCTATCTGCTCCAGCAGAGTGATGCCAATACACTTCAAATGTCAGTGGAGACTGGCTGCTTTCAGAGAAATGTAATTTTTCTTTGCTCAGAACCATTCGGTTTCACATTACTGTTTTCATCACGTCAGTGCAATTATGTACAATTAACCCTTTCCACTCTGTAGTGCAGACTCAAGGTGTCTCCACGCGCTGTTATTTAAATCAGCATATCCCAGGCGGTGAGCCCATCACAGAGAATTGTGCAAGTCTCTTTGTGGAAACTTTGAAGCCACTGACCAACAATTAGGGTATACATTAAAACAAAAAGTGTGTTCTCATCAAATTTATTTACAACAGCATTACAATATGAAGTGTTTCATTGTGTGTTAAGTAAACATTCACAAATCGGAATGTTAACTTATATTATTTATACTGTACTAGACGGGCTGTGTTTTGGTGTTTGGGCTATTAATAATCTTTTCTTTCTGAAAAATCTTCTCGAACACATACACTAAATTCCATCCCAATGTGTTTTTTACTATCCAAGTAATTACAAGGTGGACCTAAGTAACGAATTTAATTGACATCTACTGAATAGGTACTTCCCAAATAGGTTTTGTAAGTTAGATATAGTCTTATTATCAGCTGCCCGACCATCCAAAATTTGTTAAAAGTAATCTTCATTAACAAAATACTCAACAGAACTGCAGTTTTTCTCAAATGCAGTGGAAATACAAGATTTGAGGAGTCATAAAACACAAATAAACTGAATACAGTTACTAAAACAAGCCCTCAATACCATAATTCAAATTTTTTACTACTGCAAGTTATCACCCAGTGATGCTGGTAAAGTAGATTCGAGGTGTCATAATATACAAATAAACTGAATAAAGTTACTAGAATAAGCCCACAATACCATAATTCAATTTTTTTACTACTGCAAGTTATCACTTAGCAACGCTACTCCATTGTTGTTTGAAGCAGTCATTGTTTTTAAAAAGTAGTCTTGTAATTTAAATTAATGCTAAAAATGAGGGAAGGCTTAACGATAGTCATTCAGCCCAACTGGAGCTGGAGAACTGACACAATGAAGCTGTTCATATGTATGAATTAATCATTCATTCTAAAGAAGACAGCTAAAGTGGTGACTGACGGAATTAACTGTTTTGAGGGAAGTGTGAAAACAGTGAATGGCTTTGGACTAGTTGCTACAATGTTAGCTTTCAATACTGTTTTCTGATACACTGTCATCCTGTTGTTATGATCATATGAAAGGACATCCAGTTGCCAGTATTTGAAACTAAAAATATAGTCTCATTTATGAATATGCAGACTCACTGAACACAATGTCATTTCCTATTTAAAGTTAACTACTATGATCGCAGTGCCAAAACAGTTGTCCTTACTGACTGCGACCAGCCAATTTCTATCAAAACTACTACTGTCAGCCACAGCATTGAGAGTCTTCTTAGAGCAAGCTAGTAGTAATTGTATAGGTGTGTGTCTTGGTTAGTCAGTTGGGTCTGAAAGGTTTACAATGATTTCTTTCGTTTATGTGCCTGTTCATCACATTATTTGTATGGCACCCAGGAATTTTTAGTATCATATTAAATTAATTTCCAAATAAAATGAAGAAGCCTGGATTTTAAATATATTAAACCATTCTGTTGATAAATTATTGAATACTCAATTAAAATTTTTATTCTGTCTAAAGAGTCCTTACCTTTTTGTAGAGTGGTGTGATTCTGAACTTTGTGATAACATACTAATATTACCAACCAATCTAAAAAATTGAAGTGTCACTAATCATCACACTTGTGTATAAAATGCTGATAGTAATCTTTGCAAACAACATTATTATATACAAATTAGAGCTGGATAATTTAATCAGTCTTTCTGAATTTTTTAAATTATTTATTCCAGCTGAGGGATGAGGTATGCAAAATGTATAACAAGGTTAAAGTAGACAGCTCAGTTTACAGATACAGCGGGTAATAAATAATAACTAATACCTTTCTTTTTTGTTAGCTTTTCCAATTCCCTACTTTGTTCTTTATCCTCGTGGGCTTTGGCTGCTATGTCAGAAGTGTTAACGGACACAGTTGATTTTATTTCTTGTTGAGCATCTTTCATTTTATCATTGAACACCTGGAACACACATTAAAGAGAAATTACATTGGAATGTGATTAATATGTATATAACAACATCTGAAAGAATTTCTGACACTATTTACCTTAAAGAAAGACTGGCTAATGTCTCCACCCATAAGTTTATTATACATGCTTTTTTGGATAATGGGATTACCACCACCCAAAAGGGCTATCCCCAATTCCACAGCTTCAACAAAAATTGAGGGTGAATGAACGGATTTAATTACTAGTTCCACAACAAGATCAGATGCACCTTCACGATCCAGGTGACACTGAACTTCATGCAGTGTCATGCCAGCTCTGCTCAACATTTTTGCTGAAAAATACAACAAAATAATCTTAAAAGTGCAGTCTTTCCAGTATGGACTTGCACAAAGAATACATGGCACCAAAGTTCCAATATAACTAAAACAACAGAATAACAAATTTTCATATAATGAACTGCAGAAAAAAAGTACTTTTCACGAGAACAAGTCAAATTATTTATCCTGTATACCACAAATCTTATAACAACTTTTTCCTAGCAAACAACTATGAACTAGTAAGATAATGGAAACTCTGGATATAATACAATGAGGTGACAAAAATCATGAGATGGCAATATGCACACTTACATGTGGTCGTAGTATCACGTACGCAAGATATAAAAGGGCAGTACCATGATGGAGCTGTCATTTGTAGTCAGGTGATTCACGTCAAAAGGTTTCTGACATCATTATGGGGACACGATCGGAATTAACAGACTTTGAACGCATAATTGTAATTGGAGCTAGATGCATGTGACATTCCATTTTGGAAATTGCTGGGTAATTGAATAGTTCAAGATCCACAGTGTCAAGAATATAACATTTCACATATTACCTCTCACCACCGACGACACAGTGAAAGACAGCCTTTACTCAATGACTGAGAGCAGTGGTGTTTGTGTAGAGTTGTCAGTACTAACAGACAAGCAAAACTACGTGAAATAACTGCAGAAATCAAATTGGAATGTACCGTACAACAAATATATTCATTTGAACAGTACGGAAAAATATGGTGTTAATGAGCTATGGCAGCAGACAGTCTCGAGTGTCTTTGCTAACAGCTCAACATTGCCTGCAGCACCTCTCCTGGGTTCATGACCATATTGGTTGGACCCCAGATGACTGGAAAACCGTGGCCTGGTCAGATGAGTCCCAATTTCAGTGGGTAAGAGCTGATGATAGGATTTGAGTGTGGCACAGACCCCACGAAGCCATGGACCCAAGTTGTCAACAAGGCACTGTGCAAGCTGGTGTGGGCTCCAGAATGGTGTAGGCAGTGTTTACATAGAATAGACAGTGTCCTCTGGTCCAACTGAACCAATTATTGATTGGAACATTCTGAACAACTTGAGCAAATAATTTTGCCCACCCAGATCGCTCGACATGAATCCCATTGAATATTTATGGGCAGCACAGCTTAATATTTCTGCAGAGGCCTTCCAATGACTTGTTTAGTCCATGACATGTCAAGTTGCTGCACTATGCCGGGCAAAAGGTGGTCTGACATGGCATTAGGAAGTATCCGATGACTTTTGTCACCTCAGTGTATAAACAATAGTATGAAGAAAGTTTTATCACTCACCATGCAGAAGTGGCACTGAGAGGAAGATAAGCACAGAAAAAATGATGACAGCTGTAGGTCAACTGTCAAAGATGTGTCATTTCTGAGGGGGTGAGGGAGTGGGCTTGAGTGAACCCCTCACATACACCACATCCCTCTTTCTGCCCCCCCCCCCCCCCCCACACACACCCACACATCAAAAAGAAAAGAAAAGAAAAAAAAAAAAGGAAAAAAGAAACCTGAACACACACTGTGAATGATAAAGGAGCTTCTTGAGTTTTAAAACCAATACCAGCCAAGATTTTACCTTACAGTCCAGTGCATTTCCTAAACAAATAACAAATACTGCAATTAGTTCACCATGACCCATTTTTGACAAGGGAATTAAATGAGCTTTCTTCAAAGCCTCTCCCTGATACCCTGATATTCTCCCATACTATAAAGTCTATGAAAAACTGAATGAAGAATCACTCAGTTTTCTGAACAGCTAATATGGCTAGTAAACATTTAGATAATACACACACAACAGCCAAATCACAGAAATAAATGTGACAAAGGGAATGAATAGGTTGGAATACATATTTAAATATGCTAAAATTTAAAAACAATTACGAAGTCATGGGGATATTACACTACTTAAGAGTATGAAAGAGGTATGAAAATACAACACGAATGAAAAAGAGAAAAATAAAATAAATGTTGTATCACTATGTGTAATAGGGAAAGTTCCACAGAGTAACCCTATATTACTGAAGCAAATTTTGTTTGTCCTTTTCTTGATTTTTTTCTTTTGCCAGTAAACGTATATGTATTACAATCTCTCTGTAATCAAACCTCACAAGCTTCACTATTTGGTGTACTACAATTGTATTTTTAACTGTTAAAAGAAACTATTGTTGCAATATCAGTTATTTACCACTGTGTGTGTGTGTGTGTGAGAGAGAGAGAGAGAGAGAGAGAGAGAGAGAGAGAGAGAGAGAGAGAGAGAGAGAGAGAGCATGTGTGTTTGTGCAAGTGCGCGGTGCACGCGCGCACGCGCCCACACACACACACACACACACACACACACACACACACACACATAAGGGAAAACTAAAAAATGGTCCAAATGGTTCTGAGCACTATGAGACTTAACTTCTGAGGTCATCAGTCCCCTAGAACTTGAACTACTTAAACCTAACTAACCTATGGACATCACACACATCCATGCCCGAGGCAGGATTCGAACCTGCGACCATAGCGGTCGCGCGGTTCCAGATTGTAGCGCCTAGAACCGCTCGGCCTCCCCGGCCGGCGGAAAACTAAAACCTCCAAGAAATTACAGATATCATTAGGCCTGAATGCTAAAATATAAAGACGTGACAGATACATCACAGAGAGACTTATGAATCTTTGATATTTTGTTGTAGTCAATTTGTACTGCTCTTTACATACTCATTTTATCTATCAGATGAATGGTGTTTTAGTTTGCTAATCACTTAGGACTTATTGCAGCACTGTGGGAAGAGACAGCAAATATTTTCTGAACAATAATAGGAACTGTGGTACTGACAAAAGGACTGAATACCTTGATGCTCAATATTCTGCCAAATTTTGAGCACTCCTGCATTTGCATTAGAGAAGGCAGCTGATGTTGAAGAACTGGATGCCCCTATTAAGTAGGAAGAATTTTAATTAAACAGCTGAAAGACCAACGAGGCAAAAAATTGCCAACTAATGACAGAATACTGATGAGCTATCTAAATGAGAAAGGCAGTGGTAGGGACACTAAAACAGTAGGGCCACCATTTATGTGGATGGGGAAATTCTTGCAGATATTTACAAGTTTCTGAACATGAACAGCTTTGCATACTATTACTTGTGCACATGCAGGTCACGTAGTTCATACATGGATGACACTCTGAAACTAACAAAGGACACATTTTGAAGGAAAACATACATTTCTGTGCATCCAAAATGCATAATCAACAAACGAAAGATTGGCGTTCAAAATGGAATAGTAAATATGAAAATTCTATTTGCAGGAGATGTTCAACGATTTTACTACAACAGAGAGAAATGATCATTATGGAGGAACACAACTAAAGAAGGTGGCAACAGCATTCTCTTTACCTTCATCTCTTATCTTTGGTTCACACACAGTAAATAGTTTACTGACTTGGTTGGGAACAAAACTCCTACATAAGGAGAACTAACAGCAGATCACAAATCTTTCTTGCAGTACATAAAACATCCTGAAAGTGCACTACCAAGTGCCTTTGGACAGAACACAGAAGAGCAAAACCAAGTTATAGAAGGTGCAGCTATTGGGTTGGCTGGGAGACAACTCAGTATCAAAAGTGGAAGTAAAAATAGTTTAGGGAATGATGTCATCAAGGTAAACATGCTTTTTACAAAAACAACCACTTAACATTAAACTACTTCAATGGAAACCTCTTCCAAAATGCTACACTGCAGGCACCAAACAAGAAAATGTAGGAACTGCCAAGAACACAACATATACATCATCTGAAATGTACTGTGCACATATACGCACTTTAAGTCAAAATAAGGAGACAGAAGCAAATGAATGAACATTGACATAAGCACTGTAACTGATAAGACAATACAAAATTAGCTGCTTTGAAGTTGCTTCACACAGGGATAGCTGATTTTGAATACCGCGTAACATGGCAAATCTTAGCAAGAAAACATTATTAATTTTTTAATATTTTTTTATTTATTAATTTTTTTTTTTTGTTCAAGTGGTAAGGGCCCCTCTTGCCAAAACTGTCTGAATGATGAAGTTTTGAGGTCTAGCTTGATTAATGTCAAAAGGCATACTCTCTGATGAAAAATGTTTACTACAACAACATGCTTGGCACATTCCAACTCAATTTTAGATCATGCATCCAGAAATCACCGCACCTGGTAAACATTCATGCCACTTTTCCAAGAATATAATTATATGCAAAACATTTATGGAATATATTCTGAGTACATACATCTCTTTAATACTACATTCTGCAAAAATGATCATAGATGTTAATCTAGTTGTGTACTTTTATTTGACTTGAAAAGTCAAACTGAATTTCATGCTAATAATTAAATCCATTCTAAATATTTTAGAATGATAAATTCAGTTCCAAAAACTTCAGAACAGCAAGACTTTAAATCTAGCATGGCTATTATTAAAAGCTGGTATAAATTTGTCATGTTGCACATATGACATAAATATTGATTTATTTTACATAAATGTGAAATGACGGTCAATGCAAATTTCCAAACAAACAGAGGAGATTTTTGTTTCTCTTAACTATGACTGATATACACAGGATGAAACTTAAATAGTGGCAATTATTTATTCACAACCGATACAAAAGAGTTACATGTTTGCACCTGTTACTGTCATTCAAAATAGTCACCAGCGTTGTATAGTACCCGTTGCCAGTGATGTGGAATGCGTAGTATACCGTTAACAGAGCCTGTTCTGTTGATGGTGCGAATGGAGCGGTCTACTGCCTGTCGAATCTCTGGAACAGTTCTGAAATGAATGACACGAAGTGGTTCCTTCATCTTCGGAATCAAATCAAAATCACAAGGACTTCAGTTCGGGAAGTATGGTGGATGGTACAGTACTTCCCAGTCCCATCGACCGAAAAGAGCAGCAACAGCCTTTGCTACATGCCCTCGCGCATTGTAATGCAAAATGATGGATGGGTTGAGCAGAAAGTGTTGCCACTTCTTTCGCAGAGCTGGTCGCAGGTGATGCTCCAAAAATGAACAGTAATACTGTGCGATGACAGTCTGTCATGCAGGACTGTAATGTGTTAGGATAACACCATCACAGTCGTACACGAGAATCATCATAACTCTCACCATACTGGGGCTCTGACGCACTTCCAAATTTTGCGGTAACCCAAAATGACACCATTCGTTGGATTGGTGTTTCAGATTTGGCTTGTACGATGTGGTCCATGTCTCATCCAGTGTTACAATACAGCGTAAGAAAGCCTCTCCTTCAAGCTCATAGCGCTCCAAGTGCTTCTGAGCAGCATCATAATGCATCCATTTCTGCATTTCCGTGAAGTCATGCGGAACCCATCATGATGCAATTTTTCGCATGCCCAGGCGTTCCTTCAGGATGCAAAGCACAGTTGTATGTGCTAATCCAGTTTCGTGGGCCAGCTCATGAATCATATGGTGTCAATCACTGTCCACTAACACAGCAAAAGAATGCACTTCTTCTTCAGAGATGCTAGGACAACCTGACCGATGCATGTCTGCCACAGTCTGCCGAGCTTCGTTGAAGGCTTTTACCCAATGTGCCACTGTTCTGTACGACAATGACGAATACCCGCACACCTCTTAAAGACCTTGATGACACTGTTGTGCTGTACAACCTCTGGCACATTCAATCTTGATCCAACTCCGTTGTTCCTGTTTAGAAAATACAGTGATACCATTATGTTAGACCGCTCACTAACAAGTGACTGGCGAGTCGATTTGCTCGGAGGTAAGGTAGGTATGTCAATAACGTGTGCTATCAGCGACAATAGTAGATTCCATTGCATAGTGTCTCCACAGCAGTGTTGCCACTATTTAAGTTCCAAACTACGTATATTACACATTTCATCCCCATTTTCACTTTTCCCTCCTTTTTATTCACTGATCAACAGCATTGAATAGTAAGTTTCATGTTCAGTGGATCATTTGTAGGTAAGTCATAATCATGTGGAATGAGTCGTTTATAGTCAAATCACAAATTATCTTGTAAGTATGTCTACATGCTGATCATTTAAAGTCACCATTATTATTATTAAATATGAAGATATGAGTTAGTAATTCCTACCTTTTATGTGTTACAATAACAGAAAGTCTTCTACGGAATAGGAGGAGTTGTCAAGGAGAAACTTTTTCAATTTGTTTTCAGCTTTACTATTCTGTGTATCAGAAATTTTATATCTGGTTAAGTGATCAAAAACTTTTGCTCCAGCATTGTGCACCATTTTTTGTGCTAAAGACATGTGGAGTTATGAATGTCATTTTGCATTACGGTATTGTAATTATGTAAATCATTGTCCTTTCTAACTGCAGTGGATTACTTACAACAAACTGCATGAGGGAATAAATGAACAGTGAAGCAGTAGTCAGAATGCCCAGTCCCTTAAACAGATGTCTATATGATGATTGTGGGTGATCACTACATGTTATTCTTACAGCATGTTTTTGAGCAATGAAGACTGACTTTCTTAGACATAAGTTACCTCAAAATATTATTCCATATGACATAATTGAATGAAAAAATGCTAAATATGACAACTTACTGATTTGTCTCTCCCCAAGATATTCAATGATTCTAAGTGCATTTGGCTGAACTAAGTTGTTTTAGGAGTTCCATTCAATGTACTTTTTCCTGTTTCAATGCTCATCAATATGGACCCTAACAAATTTTGAAGTTTCCATCCTATTTATTATTTCCTGACAACGTGTTACATTTATTATTGGTGTAGTATCCCCAGATGTGCAGAACTGAATACGTAGTGCCTTTTTAAAATTGAGGGCGAGGCCATTCACAGAAAACCAGTCAATGATACTTTTATGAACCTTGTTTACTATTTCTTCTGTCGCTGTATGTTTGCTTTGATTGATTACAATACTAGTGTCATCTGCAAAAGAGAATATAATTCTGCTTGTTGTATATTAGATGGAAGATAGTTTACATACATGAGGAACAATAGCGGACCTAAGGTTGAGCCTTGGGGAACATAATTTCTCCCCAGTCAGAAGAATCTTCCACAATTACACGACTGAATTACGAAGTACAACTTTCTGCATTCTTTTGGTTAGATATGACATTACCCATTGGTTGGTTATACCATTAATGCCATACCACTTCAGTTTATCTAGGACAATACTGTGATTCACAGAGTCACATGGCTTGGATAGGTCACAGAAAATACCAGCTGGTTCTATTGTGTTATTTAATGCTTATAAAATTTGGTAAGTGAGCATGTAAATGGCATTCTCAGTACAGGAATCTACTAAAATCCAAACTTTGATTTGCTGAGACTAATACTGTTGCTCAGGTGGGATACTATTCTAGAGTACATCACTTTCTCAAAATTTTTGGAAAATGATGTCAGTGGTGAAACAGGTGAGTATTTATTGACATCTTTTCTACCACCCTTCTTGTAAAGGGGTTTAAGAATGGCATATTGCAGTCCTTCTGGAAATATGTCTTGAATTAGTGATGCACTACATATTTCAGATAATACAGAGCTTATTACATACGAACAAATATTTAGTATTGTGTTAGAAACACCATCAAATCCAGATGTGCTTCTTTGAGAGAATATACAATTTTCTTACTACAACTGAATTTTATGAGTGTTGCTTCTACAGCATACTCCTGTGATTTTTCTCTTTAACTGTTTACCCCTATATTTCCTATTATATTTAAGAAATGGATTATTAAATATACTTGCTACCTGTGAGTCATCATTTGTAGCCCTTACTTTTAGTTCAGTAGCGATGCTATCCTGTTCTGTAGCTGGTTTTCCTGTCTTATCATTTAACTACATTCCATACAGGCTCAAATCTGTTGTTGGAATTACTGACTGCTGACATTACATTGAAGTTCCTTATTTTTTTAAATAACTTTTCTTAGTAATTTTGAGTAGTTTTTGTTGTGGACAACTACTGCAGGATTTCTACTTCCTCTTGCCAACAGATACATTTCCCTTTTTCTTCCACAAGACACTTTACCCCCTCTAGTGATCCATGGCTTTTCCATAGCTGTTTAATGTTCCTTTCAGTAGCTTATGTGGAAAGCTATTTTCAAATAATGATTGTTGAAAGATCAAGTATGTGTTATTAAATATGTGGTTTCCAGAACATTTCATCACATTTATATATATTTCCGTTAAATATTTATTGTAGTTCAGTAAATGTCACTTTTACAATTGCAGAACATCATCTTTACAGTCCAATCAAACCCTTTGATTCAGCAGCTTCTGCCAGTAGGTTTTTTCCTTCCCTCACCCCCTTAAATGAAATCAGCATAAGTTCTTGTGCTAATAGGAAGTAATTTTTATATTGCTCTATACACAATACATTAAAAAGATGTTGAACAGAAGCGAACTCTGAGGTGGAACACCTATCTATTTGTATCTGTGAAAAATGCAACACCCTAAAAATGTATAATAGCATGATGAAATGTTTGGAAAATGCAAAGTATCGTAAGATAAGTGAATAGAAAGGTAGAGTTAATAGGCACGTCTGGGCTCTGCAGCACCTCTGGAATTTTTGTGTGAAGTATATTGTATTACTGATACACAAGACAAATAGTGCATAACTGCCAGCTAACTGTAATATAAGGAAAGAAAATTCAGGTTTAACATCCCATCAATGATGAGGTCATTAGAGACAGAGCACAGCCACACATTGGAGAAAGACAGGAAAGGAAATCAGCCATGTTGTTCCAAAGGAACCATCCTGGTCCTTGCATTAAAAAATTTAGGAAAACCAAGGAAAATTTAAGTCCGGATGGTCAGACAGAGATCTGAACTGCTGTTCTCCTGAAAATGACTCAAGTGTCTTACCACTACATGCCTTCACTCAGTAGGTATGTTGTATGTGAGAAGTGCAGAATGTTTTCTTGACAACTCTATTGGTACAATGCCAATGGGGTATAATACATAGTCTTGTCTGTTATGCAGCCAATGTACTTCCTGAGATATTGATGATGTCTTCATCAACCACACACATCGCATCGCTCACATCTTCATGGGAGATGATACATTAAACCTTCCACCAGGGTGCCTCTGTGAGCCCCGCTCTCTCCACTGCTCATCCTCTCTGGAAGGTGGTACCATGGATTCCACGAGAGGACATCGTCTTCACATCATTCACTGCATCCAATTGTTCTAACAGGAAGTCTTTTTAATACGCCACACACAGAGTTCTGTCCCACACCTCGGAAGACTTCCAGTGAGAATATATCGATACAGAATGGTACTACTAACCTTAACAGCTAGCCAGTGACTGTTTCTTACAACAGCTAGCCAGTGAATAAGTTTGTGTAAAGCACAATTCAGAAACTGATCTATCACAGCAACATTGAAGGACTCATTCCTTTCCAAGTTATGAATAATCAATGTTTCAACTTGTATACATTGTAAATAAATGAGCTGAGCTAATGTTTTATTCATTTCAAAGACATCTGAAGTGTTAAACTACTTTGTACACTATAGACACAACACTTCCAAATGAAAGCATTACCGCAATGAAGCTTCCTGTGAATTTAATTGAAGGAACCTGTTGACAGTACCCCAAGAACATAGTCAACAACAACTGGTTCAAGATGAAGATTACAGTGTGGCTTCACACAAAATCATGATTGCATACCACTGAAATGATGATAATATATGAAGATTTAATATATATGAATCGAGGCAGATAATAAATATATTTCAGTATTGTTAATATATTGCAAATAGCATTGACTTACACAACTGCACTTTTTTCCTGAACACTGAAAACAAAATGTGTAAATTCTGAATATTCATGTGTGTACTTCAAAATTTCTCTTTCATCTGAAAAACACAATTGCAATATTTTTCTAGTAACTTACCACCTGGTCCATGTGTAACTGGTGGCCTTTTTGTGCTTGGCTCTACTGGATCTCGCTTTGCACCCTCAAAGTAACGATTCAGCAGACTTGCTCGAAGACTGTCACCCTGACAATCAGAGGATAACTAATGTAAGCAACATGATGAGTTCCTATTGCAAAGCCATCAAGCTCTCAAAGTGTTCAACATTTAAAAATTGATATCTTAACAGATTACATCTTGACAAATGATTTGAAAGAGATTTACACAAGCAACTGCTACAAAAACAATGGGTATAACAGCCTGTATCTCATGCATACTTTCAGCACTTATTCTATTGCAAGCAGTAAGTAGTTTGCTAGAACAAACAGTTAATAGTCGTGAAACTTATTTCTGCAGATTAAGCATATGACATTAACAAACCATTATCTGTGGCATGAGTGCCCTTTCAGACACTGCAAAAAATGTTATTTCTGAAGATTGACTCTAAACAGTGAATGAATATTTCAATCCAGAATATGCTGTTGTATTGACACTAACTAATACTGTTTGTCTTTTATGCAATAGTAAGAGATCAATATTCATGAATGGATCTTAAAAGAAAGTCTAAATACTTGAAATTAATTAACTAACAAATTTGTTTGCATGGCCATCCTCCGTAGCAAGCAGAGAACTACTTGTTTTTTAAATAAAACTGCCTTTTCCTGCTGGAACTTAATTTATTTTTCCCATATGTGTTTCACTTTTTTGTTGCTCTAAGGCATCATCAGTGGGATCTATAACAATACTGTTTTGTTATTTTTAGATTAACAAACATTTCATGTCGCCATTTTTTTATGTAAAAATGTAATTACTTATGAGTTGTTGTGATCTATGTTTCCTCTCATCTGGTCTGGAGGTCACACTACCACTTTATTACCGAGATATATGCACAATTTTGAGTTCTGACTTTTTCCCATTGTTAACCATTTTTATCCTTTTTTGTGGTGTATTATTATTCTTTTGCCACTCGATATAACCATTTCTTTGGACACGGTGCTTTTAACAACGTAAATATTGTAACTTCAATATGTTGTTTCCACCTCTTTGGTTTGTTTATCTACATGTTGTGAACCTTCTTCAAAACCAACTTCTATTCATAATGTTGATATCATATGTGTTTATAAGAGAGAGAGAGAGAGAGAGAGAGAGAGAGAGAGAGAGAGAGAGAGAGAGCTGAAGTGTGTGTGTGTGGCTTGAGTTGTAGGGAGTTGACTATGAATGTACTAGCTGCTAGCAAGTGGTTGAAAGCTTTGGTGACAGCTGGCTTGGCTTTTCGTTTCAATGTTCTGTGAAAGGGTTCTTGGATAAGTGAGTGTAAATATGTTGGGTGGTATTATTATTATTATATTGGATGATATTATTATATTAATCCTCTTTGGGAGCATTATTCTATTATTTTATCTTTTAGTGTAAACAATGAATTGTTTGGCATGTGTACTTGATCATTCAACAGGTTTGTTCTTTCTGCTTTAGTTTTCTTCTCTAGTAGTTGGTTTGTAGTTATGTTCTCTTAGGTGTTCTGCAAATGTGGAGTGGTCTGTCCCATATTTCCAGGCTCTCGTGTGTTCTTTGTATTTGACATCAAATGTTCTACCTGTTTGCCCTATGTATCTTGCCTTCACAAGTGTTACACTGTAGTTGATATATACCTGCTTTCTGGTATATGTCTCTGTTTTATGTCGGTTTTGGGGTGTCTTTTTGTATAGAATTGTCTGTAGTGTATGCTATGTTTATTCCCTTTCTTTTGAAAATGTTGGTGATTTTAATTAATTAACATTTCTGTTGTTTGCAGTTCAAGTACAGTGAGTACCTTACTAAGATACTACAAAATCCTGGGCAGAATACAAACAATGGAATGTGTAACGATACCCAGTACCATAGAGTGAGAGGGAGCGGAAAAGGTTACAAGTTGGAGGTAAGGCACGAGATGGAGACAGGGTTATGCAACCAGAGGGAGCTCACTCTGGTGCAGGCATGGATCACATATAGTAGTGAAAGATGAGATGCTAGTGGGGACAGGGTAGGGGGGGGGGGGGGGGGGGGGGGGGAAGGCGGCAGTAAAAATTAAAAATTTAAAAATCACACACGTATTACACAAATCAAACCGAGGAGCTCAGAGTGATGTAGTGGTAAGTGAAGAACTGATGGAGGCTGAGAGGGAGAAGGGGTGAGGACAGGTTGCAATACCTATACTGTACAACTATGATGTAACATGAACAACACTTATTATATAAACTTTATTTATTTATTTAAGTCACCTATTTGTGTCCATCTGTATATAGGGGCTAATCTGAGGAAATGCTGTAGGAATTTTGATTTTGTTATCACTAATAGGTATACTGACTCGTGAGGAAGGTTTGTGTATATAATTTATAAATATTTCGTACAAATTGTCTGCATTATGATGAATTAAAGTTGTGAAAATGGTGCCACTGCCACCTAGTGAGCAGCCACCATAACTCGAGAGACCAGCAGTGACTTGAGAGTGCAGCAAGGGTCACTAAATTTGCATCTGGTCTGGTGGTCTAGTGGTAGAGTGGTAGAGTGTGTGGCTGGAAATGAAAAGGTTGTGGGATCAAATCCTAACTGTGTTTTTTTTACCTTGCATTTCCTTTTCAATGATGTGATTTGCCAGAAACAAAACATAGCTAAGATTCCATGCTAAACAGTAGTTCCCCTTACGATGGTTGGATAACTGTTTACGGACCTGCAAGTCACTTATGCTGCATACAACTGATGGCAAGTGCTTTAAAACAACTGCACAGTGAAAAAACATGCAAATCCAAAACCTATAGCTTTCAATTCTTTACGCCTAAAGTAAAATGTTTTCCAAACATTTACTTCAGCAAGGGATGTAGGTTTGCTTCATTTATAGAAAGAAAGTTCTACAGTGGAGTAGCAAGTGACTCAGTTTTCAGTTTTCTGCTTTGCTCAGGTTAAACATAGGTGTGAATATGACTCACTGGGTGATGAGATGAAAGATATTATTTGTTTGGACACTTTCAAATTACACACAAGACTGGTAAATGAATCTCCACAGCGGAGAAAGAGATTTAGGGCTTTTAAAGATTATAAAGATATGGGCATGATCTTCTTAATGGAATTCAGAAATTTCTTGTGGATAAATGCACAAGATTTCAAAATACTTCTACATTTGTTTGAGGGATGTAGTTAAAAATATGAAAACAATTTCAGACTGCCAATTTCTGCTTCCTTCAGATTAGCAATCACACCAGTGAGTTACCAAACTTTGAAGTATCTTAATAAATATGACCAATAATGAAAAGAAAACCAGCTCGTTACCGAGCTGTGACATGAGAATAATAAAATATTTTTAACCTGCAGATTCCCTGCAATCGCTCGAGAACAATTGCACAGTGAAAAACATGTGAATCCAAAATATGTGGTGTTTTACTTTTTATGTTAAAAGTAAAATATTTTCCATAATAATACTTCAGCAACTTTGCTTCATTTACACACAGTACAGTCTTTCAACAGCACAGCAGATTACTCAACTTCCAACATTCTGCTATCCTTGAATCAAACCTAGACGTGGACACAATTCTTTTCGTGGCACAGTAAGGAAGTCTGTCACAAAAGAGTTCACAACAAAGAATGCCCGGAAGGGACTGTGCCCAATTGAGAAGGCGGAAAGGCACAAAGTTAGCATGCTGGCAGAACAACAGCTACCAGTCTGTGTCCAGCTTTTGGTGATAATTTTGCCTCACTCTTGCCTCCAGTTACTTCCACATTGAAGTATATTAAATGAGTCTCAGATGAAACTGGCATTTGCTATAATTACGTTGCCAAGAAGAGATTTTGTACAGCATACAATATGAAGAGCATGATTGCATTATTTTGGCATTATTTTGGCCAGCACTGCCACCACAGCACAAACTCTTTGACTTCCACCAGGCAAAGTAACAGATTAGAATTGTAATATACTGATGAACTAGTGTTTTGTGACGTTTACTCAAGGTAAGGGTTTATTGAAATTACATGTGTTAGATACGCATCTTTGATCAGCATCACTTCACTAAAGTTAGGATCCTATTCATAATTCACAACTGTTCCGAATGATCCTAAAAGTGATGATGTTTCTTAATCAGTTAATTTTTTTCATTTGAACAATAATGCTATTTTCAAGTGCTCCACGTGTCCATCATAATTAATACTTTCATTTAATACCAAATTATATTTATTTAACTTTGCTTCAAAAAGTAATACAGAGTATATTTTAATTGCTATCCAAATTTGGGCCTGAAAAGTGTCTTGCAAAGTAGGTTGTGTGCCACACCAGTTTAAGGGCCACCCTAATGTTCTAGGTACTATGCATCAGTGAGCACTTATTAAAAAGCAGTGTGTCTATATTTTACATGATCATTCACTTTAAAATTGTCTGTTGAAGATTGTGTAGTGGAGGACAACTGACTGACAGTTCCCAGACTTTAGACAATGGCGACATTGTGAGACCCAAGTTTATAATCGGCATAAACAATGTTCTAATAACCTACAGCAAGGCAGCCAGATGACGTCGTCAACAACTGTCAATACTTCAACAGATGCACACACTGTCAATAAAATTCTTCTGGGCTTGGAACCGCATTGTCAACTATAAAATTCCAACGTTTCGGCGACTATTATGAGATGCCTTCCTCAGGATGTATTGCTAACTGCTTAATGGGCACTAGTTTGCTTACTTATGTATTATGGAGGAGTGCTGTCATTGGATATGAGGGTGAGGAGGAAGGGTATTAGGTGTTCTTTCATCGGTCTTTGTATTGCATGTCGTCACTGGTGGAAATAGGCGTTTTCCATTGGAGTTTCCTTCACTGCTTGCCATTGGTGGAAATCAGCATATAGGAAAATTGAGCAGCGACTGCTGCACAGCATTGTTTAATAATTGCCTAGTATCAACTAGGATGCATCAGCACTCTGCGTGCCCTCCGCCGCTGTGGCCTACCGCACGCCTGTTGCTTTGCAAGATCTGTCCTTCTGCAAAGCTATCACTGCTGGCAGCCAAGACGCTGGGAGCCGGTACCCGTCTGCTCTGTCCATGTTGTCAGGTTGCATGGCTATTTCTATAGCCTCTCTGATCTTCCTCCTCAAGCTAAAAGGCTGTTTTGCCAGTGTATGGGCCTCTCGAAATTCGATCTTCATCCTGCAAACTAGTACCCATTCAGTAATTAGCAATACACCCTCAGGAAGGCGTCTTGTAATAGTCGCCGAAATGCTGGAATTTTATAGTTGACAATGCGGTCCCAAACGCAGAAGAATTTCATTGACTGTGACAAAGGCTGCAGAAGCCTACATTTGCAGATGCACACTCTGTCATTGCAGAGCAATTCTGGAAGGAGACACCCCCCCCCCCCTCTCTCTCTCTCTCTCTCTCTCACACACACACACACACACACACACACACACACAGACTAAACACTTATACTCCTCCCTTTGGTTGCATTCCATCCAGGATTTTCCAGCATTACATTTGTACCAAAGAACTCTTTCGGAAGAATATCAATTACTGAATAACTACGGGTACTGTCTGGATGACACAGAGATCATCAAAACCTTAGAAAAAAATCAGGTGTGCATCAGACAGATTTTCTTCTCGGTGAGTGCTATCAAAACTGGTAACACTCTACACAAGATCATTATGTCAGGCATCCCTTGCACCACCAAGACACACACACAGTCCTCCTCCCCCAGCCCCCCTCCCCCACCCCCTTCCATCCCACACCTAAGCTACAAAAATGTATTTAACTTACCTTTTCACCATACTCTGGATCAATTGCCATCATTTCACGCAATGTTTTCAAAACTTTGACACACAGTTTTTCTTCTTTCTCTTCTAGTAATTTTTCTGTGTGTTTTATCAACCTAAAATTTGAGGCATCACAATTTTAAAAACCCAAAAGAGAAACAAAATTTGAAATACTATTTTATACAGAAACTTTATCATGTTACACTGAATATAAAAAAAGAGACATAAAATCGGTTGCGGCCAATAGCTGAAGCTTATTTTTGGTACTACAAAAGTCAAAATGCATATTATAAATGTAGATGTAAAGTTATCGTACTGCTTGTAACATACAAAAGTAATGGACTGTTTTTGTTTTTTCAAGATCCATACAACCTTTAATAATTTTTTTTAAACTTGTAAACCATACAGTTTATATAAGTGTTTTTTTAATGTACAATAAGGCAGTGCACTTGATTTCTCACTTTTTCATCATATCATCTATGACAACAGTGTACTTACACCTGCAGGTAACTTTAATCTGCTCATGAACCACCTTGAAGCTGTACTGGCCCATTTAACAACCAAAAACAAAGAAATAGTGGTTGCTGGTGACTTCAATGTAGATTTCCTTAAAGACTCTCCCAATACGAACTTATTTGCATTAGTAACACTATCATTCAATTTAATTCCCACTGTAAAGTTCTCCACTAGGGTAGCCAATTGCTCACAAACAACCATTGATAATATCTTTATAGAAAAGTCCAATGAACAAAATTATACTACAAAACCAAATCTGTTAAATCTGAGCTCAAGAGGGTAATCAATAAGCCAAAAATTGATTATTTTGGGATACTCCTCACAGGCATTCACTAGAGTGACATTTACAGTGCTCATGGCATGAATGAAAAATATAACACTTTTGCTCATAAAGTGCTTACCTTATTTGAACACTGTTTTTCACCAAAAATAACCAAGGTTAGAGCAAAGTCTACAAAGAAGCCATGGATTACTCAAGGAATATAGGTATCTTGTAAAACACAAAGAAAACTATATCTGTCAATCCAAAACAGTTTTGATGTTGATGCCATAGTACACTACAAGAAATATTGCAAAATATTAAAGACTGTAATACGGACATCAAAGCAAATATATTACAATTATATCAGATAACAAAATAAAGACAATATGGGATATAGTGAAGGAGGAGACTAGTAGAACCAGACATGAAGAGGGACAAATAGCATTAAGAGTAATTGATACATTGATGACAAGTGTGTATAGTGTTGCAGAATTTTTCAACAAACATTTTCTAACTGTTATTGAAGAGATGGGGTTGTCAGGTTCTGTAGATGCTGTTATGGAATACCTCAGACCAAACATTTCAAGAACTTCCATAATATGAATTTGACCATCACTACCCAAGCAAAAGTAATGTCCATCATAAAATCTTTAAAACCAAAAATGTCTAGTGGGTATGATGAAATATCAACAAAGTTAATTAAATAATGTGATTCTGAGTTAATCAACATATTAAGCTATCTGTGTAACCAGTCATTTATCAGTGGAATATTTCCTGAATGGTTGAAATATGCTGAAGTTAAGCCACTGTTTAAGAAGGGAGATAAAGAAATAGCATCAAATTTCCATCCAATTTCACTTTTGCCAACATTCTCAAAATTTTTAGAAAAGGTAATGGACAATTGGCTTTATAACCATCTTATCACAAATAGCATAATGTCAAAGTCACAGTTTGGATTTCTAAAGGGTTCTGATATTGAGAAGGCTATATACACTTACAGTGAAAACGTACTTAATTCATTAGACAAAAAATTGCAGGCAACTGGTATATTTTGTGATCTGTCAAAGACATTTGACTGTGTAAATCACAATATCCTTTTAAGTAAATTAGAATATTATGGTGCAACAGGAAATGCTGCAAAATGGTTCAAATCGTATATCTCTGGCAGGAAAAAAAGGGCATTATTAGGAAAGAGAAATGTATTAAGTATTAGGCATCATCCAACTGGGAACTAATTACATGTGGGGTCCCACAAGGTTCCATCTTAGGGCACTTAGTTCTTTTTGTCTATATCAATGACCTATCATCAGTAACATTACCAGATGCCAAGTTTGTTTTGTTTGCTGATGATACAAACATTGAAATAAATAGCAAATCAAGTGTAGTCTTAGAAAAATTGGCTAATAAAATATCACTGGTTCCTAGCCAATTCTTTGTCACTAAACTTTGAAAAAACACACTACATGCAGTTCAGAACTTTTAAGGGACGTCCCACGAGTATATGCCTAACATACGATGACAAGCAGATAGGAGAAGTGGACAGTGTTAAATTCTTGGTATTACAGCTTGATAATAAATTCAACTGGGAGGAGCACACCACAGAACTGCTGAAGCATCTTAACAAATCTCTATTTGCAATGCGAATTGTGTCAGACATAGGGGATATAAAAATGAAAAAGCTGGCATACTATGCTTACTTTCATTCCATAATGTCATATGGGATTACTTTTTGGGGTACTTCATCAAACCAAGCTAAAGTTTTCTGGGCACAAAAACATGCAATAAGAGTTATATGTGGTGTGAACTCAAGAACATCCTGCGGAAGCCTGTTTAAAGATCTAGGGATACTAACAACTGCTTCCCAATATATTTATGCCCTTACTGAAATTTGTCACTAAAAATACATCACTTTTTCAAATAAACAGCTCAATTCATGGAATCAATACTAGAAATAAGAATAATCTTCACAAGGATGTACAGTCAGTTACTCTTGTACAAAAAGGTGTGCATTATTCAGGAACATAAATTTTCAATAACTTGACAGCAGCCATAAAAAGCTTAACAACCAATAAAATTCAGTTTAAGAGAAGCCTAAAGGATTTATTGGTGGCCAACTCCTTCTACTCCACTGATGAATTTCTCAGTAGAACCAATTGATATTGTGTGTGTGTGTGGGGGGGGGGGGGGGGGGGGGGGGGGCGGCGGCACATGTGTGTGTTTAAGTACAATCTAACTTCTGCAAAATTTCAGTGCAGTAATGTGTTCAATGTAAATAAGTATTGTAGTAGTTCTATTATATGTTTATTACCTTATAAATAAATAAAACTTTTTTTTTAATTTAGTGAACGAGTGTTTGTAAAATGATTCTTTCATATAGTGTTCATTAAAAAAAATGATGATCATTCCACTTGGGACCTGTGAAAGGTACATTAGCTTATTTATTTCAGTTGTAAATATTTGTCGTGTATTATTATTTTTCTGACATCTTCCACATCCTGGAGGACCTCCGCACTACGGATCAATTGGAATGAAAGTAAATCTAATCTAATCTACACTACTGGCCATTAAAATTGCTACACCACGAAGATGACATGCTACGGATGCGAAATTTAATCGACAGAAAGAAGATGCTGTGATATGCAAATGATTAGCTTTTAAGAGCATTCACACAAGGCTGGTGCCGGTGGTGACACCTACAACGTGCTGACATGAGGAAAGTTTACAACCAATTTCTCACACACAAACAACAGTTGACCAGCATTGCCTGGTGAAACATTGTTGTGATGCCTCGTGTAAGGAGGAGAAATGCGTAACATCACGTTTCCGACTTTGATAAAGGTCAGATTGTAGCCTATTGTGATCGCGGTTTATCGTATCGCGACATTGCTGCTCGCTTTGGTTGAGATCCAATGACTGTTAGCAGAATATGAAATCGGTGGGTTCAGGAGGGTAATACGGAACGCCGTGCTGGATCCCAATGGCCTCATATCACTAGCAGCCGAGATGACAGGCATCTTATCCGCATGGCTGTAACGGATCGTGCAGCCACGTCTTGATCCCTGAGTCAAAAGATGGAGACGTTTGCAAGACAACAACCATCTGCACAAACAGTTCGACAACATTTGCAGCAGCATGGACTATCAGCTCGGAGACCACGGCTGCGGTTACCCTTGATGCCGCATCACAGACAGGAGCCCCTGCGATGGCGTACTCAATGGCGAACCTGGGTGCACAAATGGCAAAACATCATTTTTTTGGATGAATCCAGGTTCTGTTTACAGCATCATAATGATCGCATCCGTGTTTGGCAACATCGTGGTGAACGCACATTGGAAGCGTCTATTCGTCATCGCCATACTGGCGTATCACCTGGCGTGATGGTATGCGGTGCCATTGGTTACACGTCTCGGTCACCTCTTGTTCGCATTGACGGCACTTTGAACAGTGGACGTTACATTTCAGATGTGTTACGACTCGTGGTTCTACCCTTCATTCGATCCCTGCAAAACCCTACATTTCAGTAGGATAATGCACAACTGCATGTTGCAGGTCCTGTACGGGCCTTTCTGGATACAGAAAATGTTTAACTGCCGCCCTGGCCAGCACATTCTCCAGATCTCTTACCAATTGAAAATGTCTGGTCAATTGTGGCCGAGCAACTGGCTCGTCACAATACGCCAGTCACTACTCTTGATGAACTGTGGTATCGTGTTGAAGTTGCATGGGCAGCTGTACCTGTGCCCACCATCCAAGCTCTGTTTGACTCAATGCCCAGGCGTATCAAGGCCGTTATTACGGCCAGAGGTGGTTGTTCTGGGTACTGATTTTTCAGGATCTATGCACCCAAATTGCGTGAAAATATAATCACATGTCAGTTCTAGTATAATATATTTGTCCAATGAATACCTGTTTATCATCTGCATTTCTTCTTGGTGTAGCAATTTTAATGGCCAGTAGTGTACTTTACTCTGCATGTATGTAAATTTTTGTAATATTGCAAGCTTATAATCAGTTTGGAGACACTACATCACAAAGTAATCATAGATGTGGTTTTTATGATTCTTGTAGGAATGAACTGAGAACTGAGAGTGCCTGTAGTCATACCTGTAATTAATAATTTCACTTTTCATTCCTCATATAGTACAAAAAATAACTTCGTATATAACTTGGTATAGCAACATCTAACCACAATGCATGTGTGCAGGACATACTGTTAGGTTATGGGGTAGGTGGGAAATCCTTACACAACACTCAAAAGCTGTAGAAGAATTTACAAGATACAAATGACACTGTAAAGTCAGAAATAACTGAAATGAGATGCATTGATGAACAGTAAAAGTTGGTACCAACGCAAGAAAAGAACAGAAGAGAAAATGAGAAGAAAGATAATAGATACACTGATTATGTGCATTCATTTTTTTTCATATTCACAACCATCAGTGCCAGGATCTGTTGAAATTTCTATTATATTTGACATTGAATATGCTGTGAAACTTCCCTATTTCCTGGCTAAAATCTGCTCTTTTTAGACACAATATGAAGCAAATTGTAATCACAACAATATAAAGAAAAAGCATACATTCCTACTCACTATAAAGAGGATACGTTGAGTTGCAAACAGGTACAATGAAAAGACTGTTACACAATTAACTTTTGGCCAAAGTCTTCTTCAGAAAAGGAAACACACACACACACACACACACACACACACACACACACACACACACACACACACACACACTCTTCACACAAGAAAACACGTCATGCACACGACTGCCATCTCCGGCAGCTCGGACCAGAATTATGTGTGCGAGGTGTGCTTGCTTCTGTGTGTGTGTGTGTGTGTGTGTGTGTGTGTGTGTGTGTGTGTGTGTGGTTTCTTTTCCTGAAGAAGGCTTTGGCCAAAAGATAATTATGTAAAAGTCTTTTCCTTGTGCCTGTCTGTAACTCAATGCATCATCTTTACGGTGAGTAACAATATCTCTCTTGCCTTACATTGTTGATATAATAAAGTGCAGTTTCCACTGTTTGAAATTGTAATCACAGTTAAAGAGGTAGTGCGTGTTTTCCTAGATTTATGAAAGGTGTGTTGTGTAGTATCACTTGGCTGTCTAATAGCCAAGATGCAACAACATGTAGTATCATCACAAATATGTGGTTACCATGTAGAATATTTGACTGGAAGTACCCAACTGTTAGAGTGGATACAAAATGTATAACAAAAATAAAGCTAACAATGGGTGTCCCCCCAAGGAAGCACAACAGGATTGCTGGTGTTTTCAGTACTCAATATTTATCAGATAGGGTCTGCAGCACACACCAATTGTCCGCTGACAGATGAAAAAATCTTGTTTTTATGTAAGACCCAGATCAGAAGTTGATGTACGTGGACTCTAAAATGCTCCTTATGAACAACCCAAAAAAGTGTTAGTGTAATCTCCCTTAATCTTTTTGAACATTCTCTCTATAAAGGCAAAACATTTATCGACAAGTATGGAACTGATTACGGCACCCTGCTGTCTTATCTTCAACTTATGATTCCTAGTGCATTTTCTTACTTAAACCTTGAATTGTGTCGTCTCCTCTGACACTTTCCTTATTTATGTTGCAATCACCTTTTGTCTTTAAGCAAACAAACAGTGCCCCAAAAAAGCTGGATTCACAGATATGTGGCAGATCTTAACTCCTTCCACTTCATCAAATGAAGAAGAATAAATTCCGATTGGTGAAAGTTGAAAACCATATGTTTGGCCCTGCAATTGTATGTTGTTACTGGACCCACAACGATTTCAATCTATGCCCACGACAGAAGCTATCAGGCAGTTTGTGATCTATATTAGTATCTATAAAATTAACTTCCCCAGTAATTTTAATACCAGCTTCAGCGAAGTCATCCATGAAAATTGAATAACACAATAAGCATTTAACTGGATACAGCCATTTATGTGTAATGAGGTAAAAATGAAAGAGTTGACATAAAGTGAACAAAAATTCTTCTTTCTGGTTGAGAATAATGAAGTATTTAGAAATAAAGAGTCAACTCACCAAAAGGCAGAAGCATTGTGTCGCCAACAGACACACAAACAAAAGGTGCAGAGCTTTGCTAGCAGTCGGAATGAAATTCCTTTCTCAAGCTGTAGGAGAAACTTGCACATGCACATGTACCTGTACCTGCACACACACACAATACTGGGTGGGGGGCGGGGGGGGGGGGGGGGGGGGGGGGGGGACAGTGAGTTACCTTAGGTGTAGGCCAGGGTGGTTACAGGAGCAAAGGATGTGCTGCAAGGATAGTTGCCAAATGCGCAGCTCAGAAAAGCTGAGCTGGTTCTGGTGGGGAAGATCCAGATGTCACGGGTTGTGGAGCAGCCACTGAAATCTTGCATGTTGTGCTCTGCTGCATGTTGTGCCACTGTGTGGTCCACATCGTTTTTGGCAACAGTCTGGCAGTTGCTATTTATTCTGGTTGACAGCTGCTTGGTTGTCATCCCAATGTAAAACACTGTGCAGTGGCTGCAGCAGAGCTGGTATATAACATGGCTCGTTTTACATGTGGCCCGGTATCCAATGGGGTAAGATAAGCCTGTGATGGGACTGGAGTAGGAGGTGCTGGGTGGATGATTAGGGCAGCTCTTGCATCTGGGTCTTCCATAATGGTATGATCCCTGTGGCATTGGATTATGAGTGGGAATGGCATGGGGATGGACTAGGATGTTGTGGAGGTTGGGTGGGCAGCAGAACACCACTTTGGGAGGGGATGGAAGTACCTTGAGTAGGATGTCCCTCATTTCAGGGCATGACGACGGATAATCAAAGTTCTGACAAAGGACATGGTCCAGTCATTCCAGCCCTGGGTGGTATTAGGTGACAAGGGTGTCACTTCTTTGTGGCTGGTTCTTGGGATGGATGTGAGAATCAGGTGTGCGTGGGGATATGGCATGGGATATCTGTCTCTGTATTAGGTCTGGGGGGTATTGCCTCTCTGCAAAAGGCCTTTGTGAGGCCTTCAGCATACTGGGCGAGGGAGTTCTCATCACTGCAGATGCATCTGCCACTGGTGGCAGCTGACAAAGTACAGGTACTGTTGGTGAATGGCGGGTCTGATGTGGGCTGAGGTGTTAAAGGAGTCATCTGAGAGGAGGAGATGGACATCCAGGAAGGTGGCACAGTGGGTGGAGGTTGGGTTGTTCGGGGAAGGAGACCAGGCAGCGAGGTCATCGGTCTCACTGGATTAGGGAAGGACGGAAGGAAGTCGGCCCGGCCCTTTCAAAGGAACCATCCCGGCATTTGCCTGGTGCGATTTAGGGAAATCATGGAAAACCTAAATCAGGATGGCCAGACGCAGGACTCAACTGTCGTCCTCCCGAATGCGAGTCCACTGTGCTAGCCACCGCACCATCTTGCTCGGTAAATGGGTGGAGAAGGACTAAGTGAAGTGGATGGGAGAGAATGTGTGTTTGTGTGTACATTTCTCTGACAGCTTGAGAAAGGAATTTCATTCCAAAAGCTGGCAAAGGACTGTACCTTTTGTTTGTGGGTCTGTTGACATCGCAGCACTTCTGCCTTTCGGTGAGTCATCTCTTTATTCCTAAATAATTCAAAAATTCTTGTTTCTTATGTTGGTATGGAGATAGTAGGATATTTTCTCTAGTGTCATATCTACTGTAGTAAGTGCACTCAAGAAGGAAAAGAGACTGCAGTAGGGACCATTTCACTCCAGCTAAGTTGTTCGGTAGGGGCACTTGAGTACTTTATGTTACAACTGTTTTGCACTGCATCACATAGCTCAAAATTGAACATCAGTTCAGAGTTCAAAATCTACAGGTAACACAATGTAAAGGTTGGAGCAGCTAGGGAGTTGAAGTAATATTTTCCATTCCCCACAGAGCTCTTATTGAACACTACGTGGAACAGGTATTGTAGTATATCCATACACGATGAAAACTGAGTAACTCTACACTTGTACAAAACTGGTGATTTCAGAATCTTTGGCAAGCAATTATTGATTGATACCTTCTAATAAAGCCACCATTCTCACATCGCTTCCTAGCTTCAGTATCTGCAGGAAACAGCAGTTCTGGTCTATAAAGAATATCAACTAGAAGTGATAACTCTGACTGAACCAGTGGTTTCAATTGATCTTCTAAAAGCGACACAATGTCTTGTAGCCCTTCTATAATGCTACGATCGAGCCGCATTAGCTGAAACAAAGTCAAACAATTACTCGAGTGGAAAAAAGAACTTTTCAATCTATGGATAACAACATCGTATAGCGAAAATCAAACTACTAAACTATAATTCATAATTATTATTCTCTCTGGTACCTGAGACTGTGAACGTTCCATTTTTGGTGTTTTTGCAGCCTGCAACCATTTGCTAGTCTGTCTCGATAACATTGCTGCTTTGTTGAACATGGACAAAACTTGGCTTTCAAGGTCAGATGGTATAGCTATTCCTCTTCCTTTAGCTGTAGAAAAGAAGATACAGGTTTCAGGTATTGTCTTGACAAAAATGAATAATTTCTTACCTTCATGGAAGACTTTATCAGTGAGGTAGATTCTGAAACTACAGTTTTTTGCTATTAAATCTGATAGTAAGAGAATACAATTACTGTTTAATGTTTCATCAAAAATAGAGTCATTAGAACTGGAATTCCTTGATAAACACCTCTGAAGTAGTTTTTAAAGAGGCAACACAAAGACAGTTCAATATTGACACTGTCATGAATGTGACTAGTATTCACTAAGTGATCATGATCAAGAAGATGTTTACAGAAGCAACAATCAACTTCTTTGCTGCCAGCACTGAGTGAAATAGACATTAAATCTAGTTTACCTAAACATACAATGAAGAGCCAAAGAAACTTGTACACCTGCCTAATATCGTGTAGGGACCTCGTGAACACATTTGCTGCAACACGACATGGCATGGACTCGACCAATGTCTGAAGTAGTGCTGGAGTGAATTGACACCTGCAGAGATGCCCACAAATCCGTTAGAGTATGAGGGGGTGGAGATCTCTTCTGAACAGCATGTTGCACGGCATCCTATATATGCTCAATAATGTTCATGTATGGGGAGTTTGGTGGCCAGTGGAACTGTTTAAACTCAGTTGAGTGTTCCTGGAGCGACTCTGTAGCAATTCTGGACATGTGGTGTGTTGCTGTCAGAATGCACAATGGACATGAATGGATGCAGGTAATCAGTCAGGATGCTTACGTACATGTCACCTGTCGGAGTCGTATCTAGACATATCAGGTGCCCCATAGCACTCCAACTACACATGCCCCACACCATAACAGAGCCTCCACTAGCTCGAACAGTCCCTGCTGACATGCATTCAAGATTCAAGAGGCGAAGCATAAAGCCTCGTGTCGTGCAGTCATCAAGAATACACGAATGTGTCTTTGGCTCCAAAAGCCCATATCACTGATGTTTCACTGAATGGCTCACACGCTGACACTTTTTGATGGCCCAGCATTGAAATCTGCAGCAATTTGCGAAATTGTTGCACCTTGTCACACTTAATGATTCTCTTCAGTCATCGTTGGTCCAGTTCTTGCAGGATCTTTTTCCGGCCGCAGCAACGTCAGAGATTTGATGTTTTACTGGGTTCCTGATATTAATGGTACACTTGTGAAATGGCTGTATGGGAAAAATCCCCACTTCATCGCTACCTCAGAGATGCTACGTACCATCACTCGTGCACCAACTGTAACACACTCACTTACGTCTTGACCACCTGCCATTGTAGCAGCAGTAACTGATCTAACAACTGCGCCAGACACTTGTTGTCTTGTGTAGGCATTGCCAATCGCAGCGCTGTATTTTGCCTGATTACATCTCTCTATAATTGAATACGCATGCATATACCAATTTCTTTGGCATTTCAGTGTATGATTCCAACAGCAAAAACTCCATCAAATACTGCTGCATCTGGAAATCCCATACAAGATAGTAAAGAACAGAATAACAGTTTTCTAAATGTCCAAATTATATACCTTGTAAACATCATCATAACATCCAAGTTATATGTCCTGTAAATGTCATCATATAAAATCTATACATGTGAATGTGCAATATTTCACACCAAGAATCCAGTATAGTACAACTTAATACTGAAAATGTCCTTCTGCTTGCTTTATAAAATATAAGATCATACGATAACAATAAAAACTGTAATACTGAAAATTTCTGTTACGGAGAGAGGTGTCACAAATAGTTATCAAAAGTATGTCATGCTAAATGACAATTTGTACAGTGACCATAGAAGTTAATTATGTCCTGAATATTATCACAGATAATTATTTTCTATTATGGCAGCACAACTCTGATATGTATTCTACTTTTTGCTGCAGTGGTAACGACTGGACACTGAAAACAAAATATCCTAATGAATAGCAAATAGTCAATATAGTAGATGCTTACTATCTGTAGTCTGGTTCCAGAACAGTAATACTACAAATGCTACATGTAACTGAACTATTACTTGGGCATCCATTTATGTCCATATTACAATTCTGATATCTGTATATGCTGAAACTGTGGTGTTTACTGGTGCCACTTTCATTATTTTTTGTTCTCCATTTTATTACCATCTACTCCAAGTTTTTTTAAGTACTGCAACACTTTCCTCTAGCTATTTTCTTATGTACATGGAGTGTGTCCACATTGCTTATCATCAATTCTGTCTTTCTCATCTTTCTCATTTCTAACAACGAATTATTTATACCAATCATTCCTTTAAATGTATCTGGTAAAATGAAGTAACTGTGTTAACTTAACAACAATGATGTTGCTCCACTACATCTTTCTTCCTCATCTTAATTTTAAATCTACAATGCAGATGGGTATAATATAACATGGGGAAACAAAATTTAGTGACTGGTAGAAATAACAATATTAAGACTTAGTTTATGCTGAGTACTTTGCTAAACATAAGGAATTATAGTAATACATTGACTATACTACTTTGTATAGAAGTATTATGATGCCCACAACTGTCTATAACAGATGTTCTTACCCACTTCTGACAAAGTACGAATGCAATTTTCAACATTAAATCTCTGTGCTGCATTCAGCCATGTGCACTGAGATATCCGGAATGCTGCTTGAAGAAGCTGCACAAAAATAGGTTGTCTTGTCTGCAAGTAAAATAAGCCAAATATACTTCTTGGCAATTTTTTGACGGCAAGCACATTTTATATTGTAATGTGAAGTAAAGCCAAGAACACAGAACAAAAATTGACAGCTGAAGCTAAGAAGAGTATATAAAACTATTTACCTGAACAGTTGTACTCTGGTCTGAAAATGGAGTGTTAAAAAAAGTCGTTATAATGTTCATAACACTGTTGATGACATAGTTTTCCAAAGCTGTATCAGCATGTTTTCGATCATGTGTTGAATTTGCAACAATTCCCATATCTACCAGGAAGCTCTTCTCAAAAAGAGACCACATGTGGTTGGATGTATAAATTTCCTTCATCTCAACTTCTGTATCAATATAGCAATGGTTTAAGAAGTTAATATATGCTTCCTTTACCTGAAAAGTATACAATAAATTGTTTGTCTTAGTTTACAAATGAGGATTATGAAAACAAATTATTTCCCCACACTTTTATTTCTTTTAGGGGTGTTGAGTAAACAACAATTTGCATTAACCACAGGCTGAAATCTACTTATAATGAGTACAGTCTCCTAGATTAAATATGCCTTATCTGGAATAAATAAACAGCAATGAGAATTGTATGAAAACAATACTGGAACATTGTGAAAACTCATTGCATTCAATAGTAACATGTTCCTAACAATTAATAGCAAGTTTTTTTATTCGAGGATGTGAGAATCTTTGAAGAGGCTCTGCTCACATCTGAAGAGTAATATAAAATTGGGAATAATTCACCATCCTGAATTTGTATTTGTTAATCCCATTCTTGGATTCTACTTACTGATATTTACAGAAAACTGAAGCCACCACTATCGTACTGATGAAGCTACTTTCAGCTTCCATCTATATAAGCAGTATTACAATGCTTTCATTACTGTGTTAGTATTGCTTAAAGTGATAAGAAATGCAGTTCATTTTTGTGGAAGGTTAAAGAGAATGTTATACTGTTCTATTAAATTGCTAAGCCACTTAATTTTATATGTCTAATATGAATATTAACTAATCTTTATCAGTAATTAGTAATGCAAGGAACTCAAGGGTGTTTAGTTTAACATGTCAATATTTACGAAGGATTTGAGCAGAAGTACAAGAACTTAATAAGGCAGGAAATACTAATCAGGGCAACCAGACTGAATACCTTCTCTAAAGAAATCAACATGGGTTACACAAGCAGAGTCATTTGACTAAGCCTGCTTCATTTCTTCAAAGATTCATAATGAAGCAGATAATGGTGCACAAGTTGACATGTGTTCTCTAATTTCCAGTTCCACACTGCTGCCAAGTGAACAACATATGAACATTTGGAATATTCGGCCTGCTAAGTAACTGTATTGAAGACATCTTATAAAGTAATTTTCTGTATGTCATTCTCCAGTGGGAGAAATCATCAGATTTGAAAGTAATTTCGGTGAAGCCCAAGAAATTCTAATAGGATCACCACTAATTACAATACATATAAATGATGTGGTGCATTGTGTTGGGACCCACACAAGGCTGCTGTAGAAAGTGCAATTGTTTATGAGGGAGTTCCAATGCCAGAAAATTGTAGTGCAAAGATGACCTGCAAAGGATCAGTGATTGGAGAAGAGATTGGCAGCTGAAGCTCACTACAAACAAATCTAACACATTGTGTAGACATAGGTAAAAAGACTCATTATCGATTCATACAACCATTGGTGATCAGTCAATGATCAGAGTCAAACCAGTAAAATATTGAAGGGCACACATTGATGACAATTTAAGGTGGAAATATTACATAAAACTAGTTGCAGGAAAGGCAGATTCTGGGCTGAGATTCATTAAAAGAATCCTAAGTAAATGTAATTTACCTATGAAGGAGGTAATTCACTCAACAAACATTCAAACAATAATTCTTCAGTACTGATTGTCATTCTAAATATGGCAATGGAAAATCATGGATGGAACATAAAAAATGGAAGGAGTAAAGATAACAAATCACCATAAAGCTGAAGCCTTATGGGATCAACAGGGACACAAACAAGACTGAAAATTTTAATACTCTTTTGAACGATGTTGACCTTCTGAGATGATTAGTACACAATTTGAAAATAAAATTCTGTCACAGATCTGAGAGAAAATCCTAAAAAGATTTGATCTTATGTTAAATTAGTAAAAAAAGCCATCTGTCAAGACATTAGCAGACACTAATGGCATCATAATGGAGGATTCCAGAAAGGGTGCGTGGTGCAAGTAATTCTATTTGATGCTACTTTGACAATTTGCAAGTCACTGAAGTTCAAATGGAATGCTGGGGACAGAAGAGAAGGCAGAAATACTTCATTCTTTTCTGCAAAATCGTTTCACTGAGGAATATCATGCTGCAGTTACTGCTTCCAACTGTCACAAGAACATCAAGAATGATAGATGTCAAAATAAGTGAATGTGGGATAGAAAATAAATCAAAACAAATCATTCGAGAAAAGGCAACTGGAAAATGTGCAGATCATTCCCATTTTACAAACACTAAAAGTCTCCTCTGTAGGAATCAACATGATTTCTGCAAACAGTGAATCCCAGTTCATTTTCTTCCATCATTATATCCAGAAGGCTGTAAATACCAAGAGCCCAGGTTGATGCTATGTTCCTTGACATCTGGAAGGTGTTTAATACAGTTCTTTAGCCTTGCCTACTGAACAAAACAGGAGTAGATGAAATAACAAACATGCTTTATAATTGGACTGAAGAGTTCCAAGCAAATTTATTCCTAACGGAGAAAAATCTTCAGATGTACCCTGAGGGACTGTTACAGGGCCATTACCATTCACAGTATACATAAAATGACCTTATGGATAACATCAGAAGGCTCCATGTGGCTGCTCATGGATGATCTTGATGTGTACAGAGAACTCACAATGGCAGAAAATTGCAGCAAACTGCAGGAAGAGTTACAGAGGATCAACATATTTTAGAGGGATACAGTTCACCCTCAAACTAAGCAAATGTAACATATTTTGTAAAAACAGGCAGAAAGACCAGTTATTCTATGAACACACAATTGCTGAACAATCTCTGGAGCAGTCAAATTCATTAAACATCTAGACTTAAGTCTATGGATCAATCTGAAGTGGAATAATAACATAAAACTAGTTGTAGGTAAGCCCGACATGAAACTGAAATTAATTGGAAGAATCATGAGGAAGTGTAGTCAACTCACACAGGAGGTAGCTTAAAAACCTTCCTTTCATTGAATATTGCTTTTTGTTCTACAACCTGTACTAGATAGGACAGAAAGACAAAATAGAGAAAATCCAAAAGAAATGCAATGCTTTCCACCACAGGTCCACTTAATAAGAATGAAAGTATCATGGAGATGCTCTATACAACTCCAGTGGTAGACAACACAAGACAGGCATTTTGTATCATGGTGTATTGCACTGTAAATCTTCCAAATGCACACCACAAATGTGTTCAACCTTCTTCAACAGCAGGTAATACATGTGGTGTTGTGCATCACTGACAGCCCTCATGTTAAAATACAATAAGCACATGTTACATGAATATGTGTTTCATAGAATAACCAGGAGTGTACAAAAGAAAATCAAACAATGGAAAATCCAGGACAGAATGATGACAATATTACTAAAAGGGTAGATTAAATCAAGCAATGGAAATCCAGGATATAATATGACAATATTATGAAACGGATAGTTGCTATGCACCATATAGTGGAGATGCTAAGTCGCAAAGAGACACAACAAAATGACTGGTACACAAGTAAGCTTTCAGCCAGAAAGCATTCTTCTGAATTAGAAAACACACACACACACACACACACACACACACACACACACAGGCACCCAGAAACAGTGGTTATGTATGTGAGAGTTGCATTTCTGTGTGTCTGTCTGTCTGTGTCTGTGTGTGTGTGTGTGTGTGTGTGTGTGTGTGTGTGTGTGTGTGTGTGTGTTGTCCAATTCAGAAGAAGGATTTTTGACCAAAAGCTTATTGATTAGCAGTCTTCTTCTTGTGCCTGTCTGTGAAGCAACATTTCCACTATATTGTGAATAGCCATCTATCCTTTCAATCATATTGTCAGGGAACAACAAGATAAATTCAAGCTTGCATTTAAGCCTCCATATAATAATACCACCAAATTGAATTTTCCTGAATTTTCAATTTGATCAGCAATTATTTATTCTGGACAACCTGTTTTGATTTGATTTATTTCATCTCATAACATAACAATATTCAGATCATGTGATCTATTGTACTGGAGACATGTCAGTATATAATTTTACGGATTTAGTTTACAGATTTAAAAATAATAACAAGTATAGTTATGAAACAATTTTCTAGCAGTTCTTTTTTTTTTTTTTTTTTTTTTTTTCATAAACTCCTCCACTAAGAGGTCATTTAATTTTTTCTTTAGATGACCAATTTCCATGCTCAGAATATCACAACCCTTTAATTTATTGTATATTTTCATGCTCATGTATTGAAGAGTCATAGAATCGGTGTGGGCTTTAATCGGTGTGGAGGGAGCATAAAATTTTGTTTTTCCCTAGTTGTGTAAGTGTGTTTGAAGTGAAATTCTTTGAAAAGTTCAGGTTTACTGTACAGGAAAATTAGAATTTCAAATATGTATAGTGACGGGACAGATAAAATATTTAGTTTTTTAAACAATGGATGACACGAGATTCTTAGATGTGTGGCACACATCTTCCTAATGATTCTTTTTTGAAGTTTTAATATCTGTACCATATAACTTGAATTACCCCAAAAAATTATGTCATATCTGATGACAGATTCGAAGCAAATATGGTAAACAATTTTTCATTTGTCCATGTCTATTACATTATGTAACATTCCCATTGCAAAAGAAAGGCTATTTAGTTTGTTAACTAAATATTCTGAGTGTGCCTGCCAGTTTAAGTTTTCATCCAAGTTTAGTCCTAAGAATTTCACTGGGCTTCCTGGTTCTATTTTCTCATTTTTATGTAGGACATAAATCTCACTTGGTTTAGATTGTTTTGTTTTGAATTGTATGAGTTGTGTTTTTGTAATGTTTAGTTTCAGACCATGTAATTGAAACTAGGCTTCCAGAGAATCCAATGTGTTTACAACACAGTCAGTGATTTCTGCAGAGCTATATTTTTCAATCAGCACTGAAGTGTCATCTGCAAATAGGACTGACTTTGCATTGATATTTAAGGGTAAATTATTTATACAGGGTGTTATAAAAGGTACGGCCAAATTTTCAGGAAACATTCCTCAGACACAAAGAAAGAAAATATGTTATGTGGACATGTGTCCGGAAACGCTTACTTTCCATGTTAGAGCTCATTTTATTACTTCTCTTCAAATCACATTAATCATGGAATGGAAACACACAGCAACAGAACGTACCAGCGTGACTTCAAACACTTTGTTACAGGAAATGTTCAAAATGTCCTCCGTTAGCGAGGATACATGCGTCCACCCTCTGTCGCATGGAATCCCTGATGCGCTGATGCAGCCCTGGAGAATGGCGTATTGTATCACAACCATCCACAATACGAGCATGAAGAGTCTCTACATTTGGTACCGGGGTTGCGTAGACAAGAGTTTTCAAATGCCCCCATAAATGAAAGTCAAGAGGGTTGAGGTCAGGAGAGCGTGGAGGCCATGGAATTGGTCTGCCTCTACCAATCCACCGGTCACCGAATCTGTTGTTGAGAAGCGTACGAACACTTCGACTGAAATGCGCAGGAGCTCCATCGTGCATAAACCACATGTTGTGTCGTACTTGTAAAGACACATGTTCTAGCAGCACAGGTAGAGTATCCCGTATGAAATCATGATAACGTGCTCCATTGAGCGTAGGTGGATGAAACTAAAATGAGCTCTAACATGGAAATTAAGCGTTTCTGGACACATGTCCACATAACATCTTTTCTTTATTTGTGTGTGAGGAATGTTTCCTGAAAGTTTGGCCGTACCTTTTTGTAACACCTTGTATAAAACAGGAAGAGAATTTGTCCCAAAACCGAGCCCTGGGGAACACCTAGTGAGATAGTTTCCCATTTTGATGAGAAATTTTCAGAGTTAGACGTTATTATAACTCTTTGCTTCCTGTTCGTCAAATATGAGGTCAGCCACTGGAGGGCACTCCCGCTGATCCCATATCTCTCTAATTTATGGAGCAGCACGGACTGATTCACTGAACAAATGCTTTGCTTAGGTCGCAGAAGATACCTGCAACTTTTTTTAGGGCACAGACAAATATTTAATGAAACACAGATAGCACAGTATGTTTACTTCATTAAATTTAACCCTCAAGCGGGTGCACCTGTGTATAAAGTGCGCCAACCAAAAATATAATGGTTTTGTGCGGTTCCATTTTTGTTTCACAACTCCAAACCTATACCCATTCCTTCTGTATTGCTTCAGGTAACACAGCGATAAATTGTGTCAGCGAACGTCCAAGTGATCATCAGTAATATAAAATACAATGCGAGCTAGGCGAGAAAAAATTTACGATCAGTTCAAAAAAATGGCCCCAGTTATGAACTAGCATCGTAATCCCACATTGAGGCAGTTGTCTACGAGATAATTAGTGATCGAATAAGCAGCTGACCGAGATCCGATGCAACTGCACTGCCTAATGGTTCGAATGCGTCATTACTATCTCTTTAACAGCTGTCCTTGGCAAAAGAGAGTTACAGTGAAAATTTATTTCATTATTGTTTAATTAAACAGTAGTTACATATTATGTAAGTTTATCTTCTCCTTGTTTAAATAAACTAAGATTTAACCATGATTTTGATCATGACTTACCTGGGTAACATAAGGAAACCTATTCTTTTCATCTGTACAAAGTGCGCCGCACGTCCGCTCGTGTTATAAAAAATGGCACGCCCGCTTGAGGGTTAAACTAGTGTGCTATATAGTAATCTGTTAAGGACCAGCATGTGAACAAACCATGTATAAGGAGACTCGCTCAACACCGTTTTGAAAGAAGTTGTGCTACTGATATTTGGAACATGTACCTAACTACATGTCCACAAGGAACCATGTCTGCTATAATAAAGCACATTGCTGATTTCTGCAACTCCTATGATTAACAAGAACACCATACTAACTCATTAACAAATCAGATTACAATATTGCATGAACTGGTTCATTATGTCACTTCTTCATACTATATTATGCAATGAATGCTGCTCCATTATGTATCAGATTAAAAGAATGGCAAAGCTGAGAATGAAACAGTTACTATGGACATATAACTAGAAAAGCTTTGTGTGTAATACACTGGTAACAATGTTTCATATATTTTAGTCTCCTACACTCAGAAAAGTGACTTCACTGGGTTCTTGAAGCCAGGCCTTCCTCACTGTTAAGTGTTCACCTGCTTGGAACCTATTTATCACACAACATGTGAGGTCATTCTATTAAGTTGTCTTGGCATTCACATTTGGAGAACTATGAAGAATGAGGTGATATTGAGCTGGCTTCATTCAAATATTTTGATGACATCTGTAGTGTTATTAGAATATTTTTTTCTAGAATTTTTTGTCAATTTTGAGGCTCCAGATTTGCTGTTAAAACACGCATACTACAGTGCATCAAAACATCTGAACTTCTGTTATGATTAGGATAGCAATTATGATGACAGTAAACTAAAGAATTAGCGCATGGCATTTGTCTCTACAGCTTATAATGCCCGCGCGCGCCCACACACACACACACACACACACACACACACACACACACACACACACACACAGGGAGCATTATCAGCATTTAAATTATGGCCTATATACTGTAAATGATATTATAGGACAATCCAAGAAATAAAATCATTAACAATATCACAAAGAAAAAGTATATATGAAGAAAAATCAGTACTGAAAACAACAACTGACAAAAATTCAGCATGCTATTAGCTCAACATATTGAAACACCAAGATACAAAAATTAATTCAATGAAATCCATCCTCTGCCACTAAAGAAAATAATTAATCAATGCTTACATAATATATACTACAGTTAAAACTGTTTTCCTGTAAAATACAATCATTACTGTTCATTTGTTAGTTAAACTTTTAAGATTTTAAGATCTACTCTAGTAGATTAGTACTGGGAGAAATTCACATTTCAGAGCCCAAGTCCACATTCACTGAAGGATGGAAAAACAGCTTGCTACGTAGAGAGTAAGTAAAAGAGTGATAGGAAGGAAAGGAGTTGGTACACGCAGTGATGGGAGGGAGGATTCTGGTCAGAGAAGAGAAGGACAACATGCTCGAAGAGTTACTTACATGGTGACAATTGTTGAACTTTATGAGGGGAGAAAAAATGTACATTAGTTACAAACTATGGTGTGCACCCACTTCATTCAACATGTAAACTTCACAACACTACAGAGATTCAGATTTATGTTGTGACATGTTTGATATGTCTGCCATCATTTGCAATGATGTGGTATAGACAAATAGTGAAATTCTGCACGACCTGTTGAAGTGTCAAAACATCGATGCTGTCAACGACCTCCTAAATGGCTGTTTTCAGCTCAGCAATGATTTTGGGGTTATTGCTGTACACCTTGTCTTTAATACAGCCACACAAAAAGGAGTCGCATGTGTTCAGATCCAGAGAATATGGTGGCCAATTGTGGCCCATGCCAGTGGCCTCTGGGTACCCCAGAACCAGAATGCAGTCCTGAAAGTGCTCCTCCAGGACACCAAACACTCTCCTGCTTCGATGGGGTCAAGCTCCATCTTGCATGAACCACATCTTGTCAAAATCAGGATCACATTGGATAATGGGGATGAAATAATCTTCCAAAACCTTTACATACCGTTCGGCAGTCACGACGCCATCACAGACTATTGCAGTGATTATTCCGTGACTGAACACTGCTCACCACACAGTCACCCGTTGAAGGTGAAGAGATTTCTCGATCGCGGAATGTGGATTCTCAGTCCCCAAATGCACCAATTTTGCTTACTGATGAACCCATCCGAATGAAAATAGGCTTTATCACTACACCAAACCATACAATTCCCATCATGCCCTACAGGCAACCATCCAGTTTGAACATCCTAACACAAACCATTCAGAAGTTATTACAATTTTATTTCATGTAGATCAGTAATTGTAACCCTGCACATTTAACCTTGAATTTGTCATTAACCAGCAGCAGGGGTGAAAAAGTGACAGGGAAGAGGGACTGGGAAACGGAGTGGATACAATTGAATCACATGTAACATGCTTGCATAAAATTCAACAACACAATAGGTGTTAATGACACACAAAAACCTCAATTCGTTACTTCAAAGTCTTGGGGTGGGATGCCTGTGAAAGAAACATATTTTAAATACTCACAGCAAGAAAGAAAGAAAGGACATCAATCAAACTGAAAGAAAAACGTAAAATGATGAAAAATAGTCATGAACCTAAATCAAAGTAATAAAGAATTTACATTCAAACAGGAGAGAGATAGATATTGATAGATAGATAGATAGAGAGAGAGAGAGAGAGAGAGAGAGAGAGAGAGAGAGAGAGAGAATGAATAAACAAAGCATTATGATTAACACATTTACATTTGTAAATTTACGCTAACGGCAAATGTTTGCCAGAGATCAATTAGATTTTACTGTAAGGTATAAAGAGAGGCTGAACACCTAGTTAAAATATGCAATCACACTGAAGAGCAACTAATTTATAAATACAGTCCTTAAAATGAATGATGTAGGCAGTAGTTACAAAACTTACCTCTGGAATGCAATCAGTATGTGACACCATTGCCACTATGTCATCAAGAGGAAGTAAACTGTGACATTTTATTTCGGTGTAAACATTTTTTCCCATTGTACAGCAGGCCAAAAGTTTAACCAACTCCACATGATACCTTAAAAAAATCAATTGTATTGTGAACATGCTTATCAGTTCACCATTTCCTTTGGTTTGCATTAGCACATATTTAGCAAACTAAATGCTTAAAACAGCTGAGACTCAAGGATTACCTGAGAGGACCACTTTCATCCATGCGGTGCCTTTTTGATCTCATCATTTTCACAAAGTTGTTAAATGAAGCTTTGTCATTGTAGAACACCAAGACGTCTTCTCCTGCATTCACAAGCTGGGAACAAAATAGGAATAAGCATGGAAATATTTTGGTTTTGAACACACACACACACACACACACACACACACACACACACACGACGGGTCAGATACAATAGGTTGAATAGAAGTTCAAAAATGGTTCAAATGGCTCTGAGCATTATGGGACTTAACATCTATGGTCATCAGTCCCCTAGAACTTAGAAATAGTTAAACCTAACTAACCTAAGGACATCACACAACACCCAGTCATCATGAGGCCGAGAAAATCCCTGACCCCACCAGGACTGAATAGAAGTGCTGCTTAGTAATCTTCATTTCAGCTTCATGAGGAGGACAAACTGCAACTTTGATGACTACTTTGTATCAACTAAGAACTCATATTGGTGTCATTAATTTCACAGTTCTTTCAGAATGCAATGATATACTTGTGTATACTTTATTATCCAATCAAATAACAATTAGCTGCAGTTTTAACATAATAATGCTATCTTTACAAACATATTCTTCAGAACTAGTTAGAACGATTGTTACTTTGTTACTTTCATGTCTTACTTATGCCTCATTCTTTCTCTTTATTCCAATGCTACTGCAACATATTGTACTAAATTCAGCAATTTCCAAATGGAGCTTTTAGCATAAAATCCAGCTGCCATGTGGAAAGTGTGCAATTTAACTACTATCTGTCATTTGTAGAAAATTCTCAATCATTTCTCTCTGTCCATGTTGATGGAAAGCTGGATCCTGGTTCTCAGAGGTGGTCATTACAGAACCAATGACTGTCCAGTGTCATTACAAGTTAACATTGCAGAGTTCACGGTTCAAAATATATGCTCTGAAAAAATTTATGATGATATCAGTACACGAAATATAATGTGCAGCAGCTGTCACAGTTCGCTGCACAACATGTGCACTTAGCACTTAGTTTTAAAGCTGACGATATCTGGATTTGGGTTATTGTACAGAGTAACAAAACATATTTTCCTACTACATGTACAATAAATAAACAGAACAGCCAAGTGTGGGGTTCTTGCCAGTCAAATCCACAAGCACGAAGTTCCTCTTCATAGCATATATTTTCCCACTAACTGGTGTGATGTGCAGCTTTAAAAACAGTCAGCTAATTTCATCATCACTCATCACTTGTTCTTTGAAGTGTTTTAGTCCTTATGTCTAAAGACATACAGAGTGTCTGACCAATGAGGTTGCGACATGTTTTGTTAACATCATTTTCGTGGTTCAACTTTATAACTTTGTAGTTTTTTTTTTTTTTTTAATTTGTTGTGGGTTGAATTTTTCCAATTTTTTCCAACTGTATGGCCAAAATACCTCAATGCAAGCCAATTTTGACTGCAGGGTTACCAGGTGGAGAGGATTTCTCAGGGGAACAATAATTCAGTTGCAATTCGGAAGCAATTCTCAGTGTGAAAAACATGGCCCACAACCTTGAAGATGGTTTGTTCATCTGTATAATAGGCTATACTTGACTTTTATGCTGACCTAATTGTCACCATTTTGATGTATTTATAGTCTGCCTGCACTATTCCATAAAACTAAGCCTTTTTGTGTTATAGCAACACATTAAAACTGTTTAAATTAACTTATTTCTTGATCGTTTCTTTTCCCCATTCCTTTGAGAAAGTCAACATTGCCTTCTTGTACTATTCAATCAATTATCCATATTTCACAGAGAGTTGGTTATGAAATACAATGTTGGTAATTAAAATTACTGTTTCACCTCTAGTTGATGACAAAAAGGATGAGTACTTACTATCTGAAGAATTTAAGTGGATAAAACTAATCATATTAATTATGGAACAAAACTGGAAGAATGCTACTGCTGCAGTGTTATCGACAAGTTTACATAGTATTAAAAAATACAAGGCTCCATACACTTTAAAAGACTAAGGACTGGAGAAAAAAATAACCTGTACTATGTGTGGTCAAAGTTAGGAGGAGTAGAGCTATCTCTTTATAGCCAATGTAGAAAGCAGTTAGTATCAAGTAGTTCAGCAATAATAACACAGATATTACACAAACTACTTACCTCTTGCATGACCATATCTTGACATTTCCTTATGAACTGATTTTCTGCTTTAACAATTGTCTGCAAAAATTTTAAATACTGAACATGTCTACCATGAGTTTCAATGCAGTGAACAAAATGCTGTATCACTTTTTCATTGACCTCATTACAAAGAGTAGAGTTATCTTGAAATATACTGCATACTGTTTGTGCCTCCAATATCTGAAAAAAAAAAAAAATTAAATTACCAATGCCATGAAAAATGAAGCTAGTCTTTACCACTTGCAGAGGAACAAACAGACAAAGCTTTTTGGTAGAGACATAATAAATAAATTTTGAAATCTCACTTACCCCTGGATTTAAGAAGAGATCAAGATGTTTATGAAGAAGAACTTGATTCTGTTGATTTCCAAGGCAAAAATTCTGCAGAAATTCATGTGCTAATCTCATGAGTTCATTCATTCTTACATCCTCTTTTTTGTCATAAGGAATCTGGAGGAGGTCAAGGACAACAGTATGGACACCTACATTCCGCAACAACCTTTGCTCGTGTTTTCTTGGTTTCAGCACACCACCTGCACAACACTGAGTGCACAGCTTGTTCATTCGAATGAGGATCTAAAACAGAAACATTGACATATTTTAGCTGTGTTAAAAAGTAATGCTGATGGATGTAATAAATTACTTAATAAGTAATCAAACTCTTGAACAAACTCCACAGAAAACTTTGTTGCAGTTTTGTTTGATTATACAGTTCAAAGGGCTACAATTACGCTCCCTGACAAAAGAAGTGAAGCACCCAGAAGACATGCTTGGATGTCAATCAAACTTTGCACGCGCTCCCACAAATGCACACGCGCGCACGCGCACATGCACACACACACAAAGATCAGCAGGTACTTAAAAGACTAGAATGTCAAATCTCTTCGACAGGAAAAATGCCTTTTATAGTGCATTAGTGCTATTTGTCTTTACAGCTGTTACCAGGCCTGGTAAGGTATAAGGTATACAGGGGAGCGCACATCATCACATGATGTTTGATCATTGTGAAGGACATGGTGATTTCACATACTCATTTGAGATACTGCTATCAGCAAGTCACAGAATTTGAAATGTCCCTCACTGTGGGCCTCCATTTGGCTGGCTGGTTGAATAATGCAATATTCAGATTTGTGGGGCATTCAGACCAGACAGTGTCCCAGCGTAGGACTGCATGGAAATGTGAGGAGACGTACATGTTTCTAAGCTTCCAGTCCACCATATCTGACCACCACAAGGATCACTGTATTATTTGTCAAGCACATCGTAACCCCCTCCATTTCTGATTCTGCCATCCAAAACCAAGTAATGAACAGATATCATCCTGGGCCACTGATTGGAGACTTACAGCATCAAGACTAAGGAATTATTGCCCAATGCATAGATTGTCAATAACACAACAATACAAATGGCTACATTTGGAGTGGTGCTGCGACAAGGAAGTAGATACTGCTGCTGAATGGCATTGTGTTCTATGATAATCGGGATTCTGCACTTCCCCGAATGACCATCGTCAGTGAGTATGGCGGCAACTCTGGAAGAAGTCTTATTCTTCCAATGTTTTGGAGACGCACAGTTATGTTACTCCTGGTGTCATGGTATAGGGTGCAATTGGGTATGACTTCAGGTCACAGTAGGTAGTGACTGAGGGAAATCTGATGGCACAATGGTATGCCATGGACATTCTGCATTCTTTGTATTACCTCACATGCAATAGTATTCTTGTGCCATTCTTCAACAGGACAATGCTCATCCATACACAGCAAATGTGCCTATGAACTGTCTGCTTGATACTGAGGTATTCTGTGGCCACCAAGATCCCCAGATCTGTCCCTCATAGAACATGTGTGGCATTTGTGAGACAACTTTTCTCAGGAGAGGATACAAAGGCTTTATGACACCCTTCCTAACTGAGTCAGGGGATGCATCCAGGCTACAGGAGGTGCAATGTCATACCGTACTGCCAAGTTCTGGATGCACCATTTTCTTTTGTCAGGCACAGTAGATATGGTGCAGTTTCAGACATTTTAGTGTCTCAAGAAGTAGTTATTAGAGCAGATACAGCAACAATGTAGTTTTAATACGTTTATGTTAACACGGAAAACCTGTGTGAAACAAACTTAAATTATTTTGTATAAAATTTAAAATCAAGCAAACATAGTTTCTGACTGTTGGCAAGCAACACAGGAGTGCCATATTTTAGTTCCTGCACAACCTCAAAATACTGTCTTTATATAACCCGTGCATGTAGTGGAAAGTACATACTAGAATGCTAAATGAGACCATCATTCATAAACCTTTGTGTTACATGAACTTTAATACTGTGATGCTCAAACAATATATAAGTTGGGGGAAGCAGCTGTTCTCACTTAACTATGACATCAGTTTCTCCTGGAAAGTTAATATTTTAAATCTGTTGAGAACCTATTTACCGCTGATGTTAACTTCACAAACCCATAACATATTGTGCATTCTATCTTTGGATATTTATTCTCTTCAAGCAGTTGAAAGATGTATATGGCTCCCTGAGACTACAATAATTAAAGAGTGGACTAAATGGAAATTTTCTTGACTGTCTCGTTCATATAATAGTTTTCCATCTATCTTCAGTTTACTTGTTTCACTTCGCATTTAGGCAGGTCCAAATGCATATTTTACGAATGTCCATGATTCAATTGGTTTATCATTGCTGGTGCACATTTTATTTACTTACATGAATTAACTGGTGAATGACTACAAACATGTAATCATTCAGTAACAGTTCAGGTGGAACATGGCATTTCTGAAGTATTTCATATGAGATGGAAGTCACTACACCAAGTTGTTATTCCCAATAATCCCTTTAGGAATTAAAAGCTGTTTTCTGATGGCAATGTTTCCCAATAAATATGGAAGATATGTAAAGAGTTAACAAAAATGACTCCATGACAATTCTGTGGGATGTACACAATGACAAATATGTTTCCTCTTTCCAGATGCGGTAATTCACCAAATGCTACATTTGGACATATGTTCTCTAAGAGAAAAAATGTCCATTCCAAAGCATTGTGACTTCAGAAATTAAGTACTCAACCGAATATCATGTATAAAGCAAACAAAGCGACATTTCCAGGCATCCTGTTTCCGGCATTAAACTTCTACTAAGATGTTCTTTGGCATCAGGAATATCATCACTGCTGTGAAAATTGTATTCAATAACAATATTAAAAAAAGTGTCAATGAAATGTCCATGTTACTACACATACTGTAAAAACAAAGGGAGAGGAAGGAAGGAAGGAAGGAAGGAAGGGATGACATGTCAATGTAATTATGCATATTGTATAAAATAAAAAATTAAAAAAAAAAAAAACAAGAGGGGGGGGGGGGGGGGGAAGGATTTATTGCATCTGTACAACATGTTGTCAGCAATTAGTAGTGTTAATCTGTACCGTAGTATACCAATGAACCTAACCAATAGATGGTACTGTCAGTTTCATAGTACACCAAAAACCAATAGATGGAGCTGCTAGTGAGCAACGATAATATCCTCAATAAATCATAGTTTGGATTTCAGATGAGTTGCTCTACTGAGAAAGTCATTCACATGTTCACTCACCAAATTTTACCAGCATTAAATAACAAAATAGTGCAAGTGGTACTTTCTGTGGCCTATCTAAGACATCCGAGTCTGCGAATTGCAATATTCTCCAACATAAATTGAAGTTTTATGGGACTGATGGTAGAGACAACCAACGGATGATAATAATAATAATGTCATGTGACTAGGGCCTCCCGTCGGGTAGACCGTTCGCCTGGTGCAAGTCTTTTGATTTGACGCCACTTCGGCGACTTGCGCGTTGATGGGGATGAAATGATGATGATTAGGACAACACAACACCCAGGCCCTGAGTGGAGAAAATCTCCGACCCAGCCGGAAATCGAACCCGGACCCTTCTTAGGATTGACTTTCTGTCGCGCTGACCACTCAGCTACCGGGCACAGACAACCCATGGATGATGTCATATCTAACAACAAGAATGCAGAAAGTTGAAATAAGTAATCAAACTAATGTATTCAGGGACATTATTCTGACTGGGGAGAAATCGCATACAGGGATCTCCAAGGCTCAATCATAGGTCTGCCATTGTTCCTCAAATATGTAAATGATCTTCCATGTTATATACACAAGCATAATTAGTTCTTTTTGCATATGACACTAGTATTGTAATCAATTCAAGCAAACATACAGCAACAGAAGAAATACTAAAGAAGGTTCTTAAAAGAATCATTAAGCAGTTTTCTGTGAATGGTCTCCCCTTCAATTTTAAAAAGACACAATACATTTAATTTTGCACATATACGGGTACTACACCAATGATAAATGTAACTCATGGTGAAGAAGTATTACTAGGATGTAAACTACACCAAAATTCTTAGGTGTCCATATTGATGAGAATTTAAATTAGAAAAATCACATGTTGGGACTGATGCACAACCATGTCATCTGTGCCGTACACATGTGAGTGAGTAACATAAACATCTGGGGCCGATGACCATAGCAGGCTGGTCCCTTTAATCCCACAAACCAACCAACCATAAACATCTGTACTAATGATAGGAGGTGTACATTTATGCCATCTGGTAGCTGAATAACACAACCATGAAGTTATTTGCAGCTAACCACCACTAGGCGGCAGTGTGTATTAAGAATCGTAAATAAGATGTATTTATGTTACTTGCATTTACAGTATTTTGTGATGTCACAATGTATATCTATTTGGAAAACCATTGTTTGTTATATAACAATGTGTACAACCCATTTCAAACAATGGCAAATTCAGGATGGAATGCAACAATATTATGAAAAGGATAGTTGCTGCTCACCATATAGCAGAGATTCTGGGTCGCAGTTAGGTACAACAAAACTGTCAGAAAGTGAGGCCTTTGTTGAAAAAAAACACACACACTCACACACACACACACACACACACACACACACACACACACACACACACTGAAACAGAGGATGACAGAGTAAAGGTCGAAATACTAAATGTCTTTTTCCAAAGTTGTTTCACAGAGGAAGATTGCACTGTAGTTCCTTCTCTAGATTGTCGCACAGATGACAAAATGGTAGATATCGAAATAGAGGACAGAGGGATAGAGAAACAATTAAAATCGCTCAAAAGAGGAAAGGCCTCTGGACCTGATGGGATACCAGTTTGATTTTACACAGAGTACGCGAAGGAACTTGCCCCCCTTCTTGCAGCGGTGTACCGTAGGTCTCTAGAAGAGCGTAGCGTTCCAAAGGATTGGAAAAGGGCACAGGTCATCCCCGTTTTCAAGAAGGGACGTCGAGCAGATGTGCAGAACTATAGACTTATATCTCTAACGTCGATCAGTTGTAGAATTTTGGAACACGCATTGTGTTCGAGTATAATGACTTTTCTGGAGACTAGAAATCTACTCTGTAGGAATCAGCATGGGTTTCGAAAAAGACGGTCATGTGAAACCCAGCTCGCGCTATTCGTCCACGAGACTCAGAGGGCCATAGACACGGGTTCACAGGTAGATGCCGTGTTTCTTGACTTCCGCAAGGCGTTCGATACAGTTCCCCACAGTCGTTTAATGAACAAAGTAAGAGCATATGGACTATCAGACCAATTGTGTGATTGGATTGAGGAGTTCCTAGATAACAGGACGCAGCATGTCATTCTCAATGGAGAGAAGTCTTCCGAAGTAAGAGTGATTTCAGGTGTGCCGCAGGGGAGTGTCATAGGACCGTTGCTATTCACAATATACATAAATGACCTTGTGGATGACATCGGAAGTTCACTGAGGCTTTTTGCAGATGATGCTGTGGTGTATCGAGAGGTTGTAACAATGGAAAATTGTACTGAAATGCAGGAGGATCTGCAGCGAATTGACGCCTGGTGCAGGGAATGGCAATTGAATCTCAAAGTAGACAAGTGTAATGTGCTGCGAATACACAGAAAGATAGATCCTTTACCATTTAGCTACAAAATAGCAGGTCAGCAACTGGAAGCAGTTAATACCATAAATTATCTGGGAGTACGCATTAGGAGTGATTTAAAATGGAATAATCATATAATGTTGATCGTCGGTAAAGCAGATGCCAGACTGAGATTCATTGGAAGAATCCTAAGGAAATGCAATCCGAAAACAAAGGAAGTAGGTTACAGTACGCTTGTTCGCCCACTGCTTGAATACTGCTCAGCAGTGTGGGATCCGTACCAGATAGGGTTGATAGAAGATATAGAGAAGATCCAACGGAGAGCAGCGCGCTTCGTTACAGGATCATTTAGTAATCGCGAAAGCGTTACGGAGATGATAGATAAACTCCAGTGGAAGACTCTGCAGGAGAGACGCTCAGTAGATCGGTACGGGCTTTTGTCAAAGTTTCTAGAACATACCTTCACCGAAGAGTCAAGCAGTATATTGCTCCCTCCTACGTATATCTCGCGAAGAGACCATGAGGATAAAATCAGAGAGATTAGAGCCCACACAGAGGCATACAGACAATCCTTCGTTCCACGAACAATACGAGACTGGAATAGAAGGGAGAACCGATAGAGGTACTCAAGGTACCCTCCGCCACACACCGTCAGGTGGCTTGCGGAGTATGGATGTAGATGTAGATGCAGATGTAGATGTAGATGTAGATTTCTGGCAGCCGAGGCCACACTGCTCGTGTTGTGTGGCCTCAGCTGCCAGAGATTGCAGTCGTGTGTGTGTGTGTGTGTGTGTGTGTGTGTGTGCGTGTGTTTTTTGGCAAAGGTCTCACGGCCAAAAGCTCACTTTCCGACAGTCTTTTTGTTGTGCCTCTCGGTGACTCAGCATCTTTGCTATATGGTGTGTACAATACATTTACACACACACACATTTTGGTTCATAAATGTTTAATAAATATTCCAGCTGCACAAGCATCAGCTTGGATCGACTTGGGTAAGACACATTTTGGAAAAAATACTTTAAGATTTGGTGGGATTTGGATATTTTGTCAACAACTGCACCAGACTTTGTACTCTACCTTTGTGGATATAACGTGAGTTTAAGATAAGTGTTTAGATGAAAAGCATGTTCCACCACATAAATTATAAGCATATGTTAAGAATCCAAGTTTCATTAACAGTGAATTTGGTGAGTTTTGGAATCTTGTACATTTATGTTCAACAGGTACTTCAAAACTTTATAGTTATTAATATGGTATCTTTAATTAATGCAGCATTGTCTTGACATATTATGGAATGACATGGCCAGGACAGGAATTGTATCTCAGACGCCACAGACTGCGCAGTGCCAGTAGGTAATCCCTAAATTGAAAGCAATGCTGGAAAGAAAAACATTATACGCACATCATACAAATAAAACATTAGCCCTAATTAATATTTTTATTTGTTTAAAAATATCTTAATTTTTTATGCTTTCTTGATGGGAGGGGACACAATTGTTGCTGTGTGGAGGAACCCAGCTTATCAATGTCTGCCACTGATTTGAGCATCCTCAACATCTGGAACAACCATTGCCATTTCTAGCCACATGGGACACTCTACTACTCCAGGGATCTCCAATAAGCTACTGCCAAAACAGAGACCAGTTATTTAACATAACTAACAGAATTTAACACGGTAAGTCTCATAAGGCCCAGAGTTCTTTCCTCTCCCCAGTAACTTTAGTTCATTTTCAACTCTGTAATTTGTCTCATCGATGTCATGCAGGGCAACCATCTGGGAAATACACGAAATGCACGCTGGTCTCACCCCCCCCCCCCCCCCCCAAAAAAAGTTGCTTAAACTTATACTTCAGTGGCATGATGTTGAGGCTCCTACACTGATAAGGGTCAAATGTGCTCAAACAGTATTCAACACAGGTTCTCAGAACCGCTCTTATATGTAGACTCCTCTTTAAATTAAGGTTCCCTCACACACTCAATATTTAATGCACCATACTGAGTATTTATTTATTTTCAGCCCATTCAGCTGCTTCACAACCCCAGGGACGTCTATCACTATGTCCTCCATACGGGAATCTGTAGGAGACTCAAATGGCGGTATGTTTGTACGATCCTCCTGTGTGAAAGTTTTCTCAAATGATAAATTTAAAATTTCAGCTTTCGTTTTGCTGTCTTCCATTGCCAGGCCAGACTGGCAACGGAAGACAGCAAAACAAAAGCTGAAATTTTAAATAAAAAACTCCTATAAGAGCCACTGTTAGTAATATTGGCACACCTGCATATCACCTGGTAAAATACCTGAACACAATCTCAGCAAATGTGTGGGGAAGTGAATCACATCACATTCTAAAGTCTGCTGACTTTGTAGACCACTTCTGTCAATTAAGACTACAGGATACAGACATTATGACCAGTTTCAATATAGTCTCCCTCTCTTTATGAGAGTCTCACCTTTCCGATTCCTTGTATCTAATCACTGAGAATTTCAAAGATTGTATCACAGGCACATTCTGACATCAACTTACTTCCTGTTCAATGGAAAATTCTATGAACGAATGGACGGTGCAGCAATGCTTAGTTCATTATTGCCTGCCATAGTGAACCTATATATGGAAAACTTTGAAACAAATGTACCTGAATCCACTAAGTTAACATGTGTTTCTACTGGTACACAAATGACACATTTGTGGTGTGGCCTCATGTAGCAGAAGACTTGAGTTTATATTACATTTAAATTCTACCTATCATAATATAAAATTCATGATGGAACTTGAGAAAGAGGGCTAGCTCCCTTTCCTTAAAGTGTTAGTTAAGAGATGAGTGGACTGATCCCTGGGTCACAGTGTATATACAAAACATATGCACACTTACCTCTATATTCACACTTCGAGCCATTGCCATCCTTCACAAAGAATCTTGAATCCATAGAGCTCCAACACTTTCTGACAACAAGACCATCACCAAAGAATCACAATACACATGAATTGTGTTTCCAAGGCATGGGAACTCAGATAACCAAGTTGAGCAGACGTTGCCATCAAAATGAAGAATCAACATTTTTGACAAGTGACAGTCAACAGCCATTAAGTAATGTATAAAGTGCATATTTGAACCATCAGCTGTTTTTATTTTAAACCATAATATCTACCAGTTTCGGTCTTGGACCGTCTTCATGGATGAGGGTTACAATGGTTTAAGCCACAATATTGCATTAGTCATTATTTAAAATGTCTAGTGCATGACATGAATGTAAATATATGACACAGGGCTTTAAAAGCAAACACATGAATACCAAATGTATACACAGCAGTACTGAACTAATGCAATATGGTGGCTTAAACCATTTTAGCCCTCATCCGAGAAGATGGTCCAAGACCGAAAACGGTAGATATTTGGGTTTAAAATAAAAACAGCTAATGGTTAAAATATGCATTTTATAATACAAAATGAAGAATCCCTGGGGAACAGGTTGAGACTGAGAAGAGAGGAGAGAATGCAAAAATCTCCTGTCTACCTTATGCTGGCCCAATATCCAAGAAGACTGGTCAGCTCCTACACAAACATGGCATTCAGTGTATTTCATTCCCTTCAACTACAACTTTTCAACTTTGAAATTCATTGTAATGTGAAGATGATCAATAATTCCAAAAAACAGGTGTGTAAATCCGCTGTTGCTGAGGACTGTCTTGAATATAATCATGAAATGAAATATGATGAGACCAAGATCACGGTGCAGATGTCAAGTTTCTGGGACAGCATAATTAAGAAGTCTATCGAAATAATTATAACAGAAAAACTAATAAATAGAGATGGCAGTTTCAATCTAAACAAGCTTTGACAATTCTGCCATGGGCACAAAAATACCTTGGTATGGCTCTGGGTAGAAACAAAAAAGACTGCAGTGCATGAGTCGCAGAATGACACATATTCAAACACCACACAAAATACTTATTTACATATTTGCATTTGATAACGAGGAAAAGTTCTCAAAATGTGTCTGAGCTCAGCATGAAAAAATACGTAACTAGTGCAGTATTTCATTACTTAAGTAATGAATGACAGCTGCAGGCTTTCAAAAACATCGATTATGACGTATGAAATTGAGTCCAACGTTCCTACTTCCCAGACAGTTATCAGTTCCAGTTACATCAGCGGTTTTTATTAGATAATAAACCTTCATTAGACAATAAACAAGTCCCTGACAAGTCTTTTGATGCCTGTTATGTACATATATCATACACAAAGTGCATATGTAACTTTTACAGCTTAAAATGTTATTTCCCGCATTTTACATTTTCCCACATTTTACATAGTTGTTTTGAAGTCCCTTAAAAAGTGTAAAAGCAAGGTTTCACTGTATTGTGTGCACTCTCATTTGTAGAAATGGCCCTCATAATAAAATACAGGAAATCAGAGCTAAGATGGAAAGATTTAAGTGTTCATTTTTTCCATGTCTTATTCAACAGTGGAGCAGTACAGAAAGAGTCAAAGTGGTTCAATGAACCCTCTGCCAAACACTTAAGTGTCAACTGCAGAATAGTGATGCAGATGTAGATTACACAGTTCCTCAGTTGGAGCCATGTATTTAAGTGGTCAAGGGCTGATAATTCAGTTAGTTGGTTTCATGTTCCATGGATCATTTTGCACAATAAATTGTAATGATGTGAAATGAGTCATTGTACATTCACATCACAAATTAATTTGTAAATATGGTTACAGTCTTCATATTTCTATGGTTTTTCAAAAAACACATGAGAGTTAGAAATTCTTACCTGCCACCTTTTACACCTTACAATAACAGAAATTATTCTATAGAAGAAACTTTCTCAGTTTGTTTTCAACTTTTACTTTGCTGTCTGTCTGATATTTTATATCAATCAGTAATTGATCAAAACTTTTTGTTGCAGCAATGTGTATGTTTTTCCATGCTAAAGACACACCAAACGTGTAGCAATGAATGCCATTTTTCCTTTTGGTATTGTAATTATGTACATCATTGTTCCTTTTGAACTGTAGTGGATTATTTACAACAAACTTCATGAGGGAATAAAATATATACTGTGAAGCAGTAGTCAGAATGCCCAACTACTTAAGCAGATGTCGAAAAACTGTTTCAGAATATTTGGTAATATGGTGTCTATTTTAATATCTGCATGTACTAGGTGGTCCAAATTAAACTGCCCCAGGAATAGTGCACTGAACACTTATCTTAACATTACAAATTGACTGTTTAACTAACTGAGTGTGACTGTGTAATGCACCGGAGTGTGTTTCTTTGAATTCACATACACAGAAAGAATGAACCAAGGCTTTCTATTTTTAAAAGAGAGAGAGAGAAAGAGAAAAAGAGAGAGAGAGAGAGAGAGAGAGAGAGAGAGAGAGAGTCAAAATGATCTGATACTACTTCATCTAGAAACCACCAAGAGAGCTGAACATGTACAGTTTACTTTGGAAGTTTTAACTCATGCGATAGAAAATTTGTAAGGATAAGGATTCATGTCCTTTTTGATAATATCTTTTAATCACCAATCATGCAGGAAACCAGCATAACAATTTTGTCAGACTTTGCTGCAGTCTATCTTTTACATGAGCAATGTTTATAGGATTTTGTCTTGTTTCTAATAATTTTCTAATGGTTTCTTTGCTGTAGAGATTGCATTGTCAGAAAATTATGAAGACACTTCCTCCTTGGGTCACTTTTACTTTGGCCATCCTGTGCAACAAGCAATATTACATATGTAATTTCATAGGATTAATATATTGAATACTAATGAAATAAAATTTGTTTCTGTTTTAGCTGTTAAAGAACATTGACAAAACACAAAGAAACTGCATTTACTAAATGAAGGCAATGTTACAAGCACTTAAAGCTCTCTAAGTAATTTTGTAATCCTTATAGAAAAAATAAGTGGTTCTGGAATCATAATAAATTCATTGTCACAGCAAATGATGAGAGCAAGTGGGTTTCTCATACGCAAAAATTAACTATATCGATACCTGCTGAATTTTTTTGTATTCTTCAGCTTGATCTGGATGAAGGGGTGGGCCAACATCCAAATCAATAGCTGAACTTCTATCTGAAGGATCCAGAGCAGGTGCAGTCTGTTTTGGTGTTCCTTGTCTCTCTCTTACAGTTTCGTCATCATCATCTTTACTTTTTATTTTCCCATGCTCTTCAGAACTCCTAGATTTATAAACCCACAGCTCAGACTTCTCCACTGACTGGCGTAAAACATCTAAGTCTGACTTAATTTGTTTGTAAGATTCAACATCCATGTCAGACACAAGAAGTTGCACCTGAAGGACAAAGAGAAAAATTATTTCATTTGAAGTGCAATAGAAAACAGAAATAAACTAATATAATTTTTGGGTATGAAAGTCATGTTGGAAATAACATGGATAGCTGCTGCTATATGAATCTATTGTGCTTCACCCGTCAAACGTAATTCATCTTTTACTTACAACTTACTGATGATGGTGTAACAACACTGAAATTTGTATTGGGAAAAAGCATTAAAGGAGAAAGTGTGTTTCAGTCAGGGCAAAAATCCTGAAAAGTATATTTGTTGTTAGCTGAACTGAAATTATTTACTGTAGTGGACAATGAGGAATAATGCACTTGCTGAAAATAATAGTTCTTGAACAAACAAGCAGATTTCTCACTGCAGTAATAGAAACATGGGTAATGTCACAAACCACTTAATGTGTACTGACGGCACTCAAATTGAAATCTTAACCACAAGGCAGACAAACCAGTTCCCACAGCAGTCAAAGTGTTTTGCAATGGAGTTTTATTCATCTTAAATGAAAGGACATAAATGAATTTAGAATACATTAATATTTTTATAGCAGTTATGTATGCTATGGGAATTATATCTTAAATTGCAGGTAGTGACAGCAAACGGGGTTTATTTAGTCACTGCTTGACAGACAGAAAATTTTCTTAACCACTTGCTAACAACCTAAGGATGTTCACAGGGAGGCAGTAACACATTAATATGAAGCAGAAGTCAGTAGTGAATATAAAGTTATTATTTAATAATATTTGTAATATGAAGACCGTGAAAGCTTGAAGCAGAAACATTGTTGGATGTGTTGTCAAGCTGAAACAAAATATAAGTTTCTGCTATCACTGACAGACATGAAATGCACAATTACTTAAAGAGGAGTGGGGAATAGGTTAACAGACCATTACAGAGGACAGGAAGAAGCAGTGGGTCAAGATGATGATGATGATGATGATGATGATGATGATGATGATGATGATGAAGAAGAAGAAGAAGAAGACTCCACAGCAGAGAATTCAAACCATGTCACAGTTTGGAACTTTCCAGACCAAGTTCAGTAACAATCCTGCTGACAAAAGCCTAATATTTATTACGACACCAATCATTGGGTAAGTTTAGGTCTATACACTGTACAACTCTTTAGGCTACTCTATATACTGTTTGAAATACCTGAAACAGTATATGAAAAACATTTTTCATTATTCAACAAAATGATGTGTGGAATACAGACAAACTGAACATCCCTGACGAAGTAAAAAAATACCAAGTATCACTAAGCAGAAAGTTGAGCAATGAAGAGACCACAGTAGGAGTAGATGAAAGGTGGAAGGTGGAACAGGTTTGAAAAAGCCATTAAGGAAGCTGCAGAGGAAATAATAGGCATAAGAAGGAACAGAAGAACTCAGGAGTGGTTTGATGAAGATTGCAGGTCAGCAATAGAGGAAAAGAACAGGGCAAGAACAAAAGTGCTACAGAGAGCTGGAAGTATCTGGCATTATTAAACTTTACACTGACTCCACTAGGTATATACTCATCTTTACAAACAAATGAAAAATGCAGCCCACATTCACATCTTAATGCAGCTGCACTCAATATAAATCCTAAGCATCACATACGAAATGAAGCATATAAACCTGCAGCATGCTGGAGCAGGTTGGCTCAGCAATTTCAGTTAATCAGTAGAACAAAAAAACAGTCCAAGTTGAAAAATTTACTTTTTATTCATTCAATGACTAGTTTTGGGCTGAGACCCATTTTAAAATCATCATAACATAGTAAAAAATGGCATTTCTGAAGATGTCAAAAATGTGCAATGAACATTTACAGCATATACAGGCAACTGCACTGTTATCTGTATTCACTGTACATGTTCATTGCACATTTTTGACATTTTCGGAAATGCCATTTTCAACTATGTCATGATGATTTGAAAATGGGTCTTGGCCTGAAACTAGTTATCAAATGAATAAAAAGTAGAAATTTGCAAATTAGACTGGTTTTTCATTCTACTGAAGATGAAGCTTCACTGCTATGAGAACTGTAAACCTACACTGATATTTCCAAATGTTGACAGTCCATAGTTTTCATAAATCACATTGATTACAAGCACCAGTGTATTGGAAATTCACATGAGGAACAAGAAATCATAAGGCCTATCCTCAATTTATGATTCATACCTGCTTGAAAGCCTGTAGGACTTCTTGTCTTTGGCTGAAATGGCGAAACAGCAAATGCAAGGCACCTGACACAAGTGGAGGGTAGTCGTGCATTGTAAGATGTAGCAGAACCCTCAAAAATGTTTTACCTCCATCACCATCCAAATCCAAGGCAGCACAGTCCTCACTATTAAACAGAATGAAAATTGCACTGCTTATACTTCCACATACTCCACCACAAACTAAATAAATAAAGGAGAACTATATGTGGTTTAAAACATACATCATTGCAAACAAATTATAAAATATCTCTAACAGTCCAACTGAGTGGTATTATGAGCGTAATGTTATCTGTGACAAAAGAAAATAATTAAAAAAATCACTTTCACATCACAACACATTTCACACTATAATTTTTTGTCCCTGGAAAAACTTACACTAATGATCTGCAATGGTTATTACTAGTATCTTACGCTCTTTCTGAATCCAACATCTAACTCATTATGGAGGGATGCTAACTCAGTTTTTCAGCAAGCAAATGGGAAGCCATGGTGCACAAAATGTAAACCAAACTTCTTTGTCAAGGTCTCAGTATCAGCTGACAGCATGTGTAGTGTGAGCAGTGAGTGGCAATGAGAAATGAATGAACAGTGCAATACTAGCTTTTTATGTTACGAAATACATTCTTTGCAAGAATTTATAAACAAAGCAGTATTGTAAACTAGAGGTGAACCTAAGGAGTAAACAAAGCAGTATTGTAAACTAGAGGTGAACCTAAGGAGACTACAATGATTTTCACAGACTGGTCTTGTATTTGGGAGGAAGGAGGCTCTAAAACCCATCCAGCCATCCCGATTTAGATTGTAGTGAAATCATCAAGTTACTTCAAGCAAATGTCAGGTTGGATCATACTATAAAACCATGACTAATTACCTGTCCCATCCATGTTAAACTAGATAAGTAAGTATATAAATGTCTGTACATATGAATTACATTTTTTGTTCTTAAAACTGTAATACCACAAACCATCCAATATCTTTGTAAGAGTTATCAACGGATGAATAAGATGACACTGATACTGATACTACTACTACTACTACTACTACTACTACAATTCTTACTGCTGCTGCTGCTTCTGCTGCTGGTGGTGGTGTTGTAACAAACCATTGTTCTTGGAAGGGACTTTTAATAGTGTCATTAAATTTTCCATACGTAGTATGTTTTATTGACACATTCATACAAGATTCCTGCTGAGTAGGCATGTTATCAAGTCATAATTTCTTGTGTGCTGAGATAAACACTGAATGTCACTGACTTCTTGTTACAACAAACAGAAAATAACTAACAGATGAATGTAATGCATTTTAGAACATTTATTCTTGTTACTTCACAGACTTCTTTGGAGCACTCACACATCTACACACTGAGCATGAGAGCAGGTTCCAGAAAATATTATGGATTTGTGCTTATTATTTATTCCATAAAATTACACATCCCAATAATTTTTATGCTAGTAATGAGTGAATAAATTGAGGCAACTGTAATTTGACAAAATGAATATGACAAACTAGTGACATGGTGATAAATGGAACGAATGAATTACAATATGTATTTTTAAATGCTTTGATGAAGTTCTCCATTTCTTTCTCTTCCAAGTGACTTTTCATCGGGGCATACTGTTTCAAAACAGCGTCCAAAACCTGAGACAAATACCTTTACCATCACATAAAATTGCTGTTCTTCAATGCTTCCTCTACTGATTAAATAATAAAACCAGCACGCATAGGGACATAGTACACTGAAATTACAATTCTCCATTGTATTCTTTCCTCATTTAAACTGCATGACCCTTCTCAAATTCATATTTTATGTATGCATTGTCTAACGTTCTTGCATTATTTTATTTCTACAGAATAATTTCTTCAATACTTATAATGTAAATTTCCCAGATCTGATAATGAGCTTCTTGTTATTTTATTTTCTACTGCCCCTAATTAGTTTTGTCTTTCTATCCTTTATCTCCCCATCGAATTCTCCTTTAAACAGCCCACCTGTTTTTCTCGATGTTATTTATTTAAAGACTGAAGAAAAGTAAATGTCAATTTTGTGTGTTTTGTACAACAAAATTCTATCATTCATGGTTCCACAGATTTATTACTATCTCCTAACTGGAAGCAAACACGCGGGGTGACTCTGCGCTTCCAAATAATATTCTAGGGAACAGTAAAGATGTGAAACTGACAGTGAGATCATCTGAATATGTGCCCACGCCATCATCGGTGTCTTCGCCGACCACACACAGTACCTAATTCTGCTCACATCTTTGAGAGACTTATACCAGCTACCATGAGACACTGCAGTAGACATCTCACCGCATGCCACTGGGCAGCGCCACCAAACTCGCATCAACTCTTCGTCTGCAAGTGTGATTGGACTATGCGCCTTTTTAAGCCATCACGCGCAGTGCTCTGCCTCAGAATATCTTCAGGTTGCTCTCAGATTATGCCGATCTTAGCTATTGCTACTCTGAACGCTAGTGAATATTGTAATCCAGTACTAGTGGAATAGAGAGGGACTGCATACACGCTCAAGGATAAAAGGTTATGCATGCTTAATACTGTATACATTGTAAGTTGATATTTTTATGTCTTAATCATTCTATAGTGTTACATGTGTTACATGTGTTCTAGAGCATTCTTCCAGCTTGTTATATTAACGGACACAACAAATATCGTCTGAGAATGAAGTCATTAGTCATTACTGGGATTGTATGTGTCGGTGGAGCGTCACGGCAGCAGATGATTTACTAAATTCATAAAAAGTACACATTTTGCATATAAATGAGATAAGGGAAGTAACAACACCTTCCCATACTAGCATTTGGAAGTGATACGATGGAACAATACAGTTTGGTGCACGATATTAACACGTAGAGAGAAAACTTGGGGGAGCACGAACCCCATCACGAACTGGCCGGAAACATCTTCAGAGACACTGACCGCACTCACTGACGTCATTAGCTAAAGGAATGGAACATTACACGTGCACAATAAATACAATGACCACTGGCAAAAATGAAGCAAAAGTGGTCTATATTATAATGTCTTGTCATGCGCAGTTGCGTATTAGCATCCTCCAGCTATTTGTCAAAATTTACAAAGTAAACATCGATATGCGCTAGATGACAGTACTGTTTTCAACTAATCTGATGGCATTACAGAAAAGTTCATCATTCGGTTTGTCCCTACAAGGGGCATTCAATATGAAATGCAACACTTTTTTTTTCTGAAAGCAGGTTGATTTTATTCAGGATTCCAATACACCATATTATTCCCCACTCTTTTGGCTATAAAACCCCGTTTTTCAACATAATCTCCATATAATGTGATGGTATTATGCACCTCACTAGGAGGGCCCATATGCCCGCACAGTAACAATTTACTGGTCGACATTGGAGTCGACGCCTTGCTGCGTCAATAATCTCCCCGTCACCCACATACCGCTTCTCGCAGAGCGCACCCTTCATCGGGTCTAACAGATAGAAGTCAGAAGAAATGAGATCGGAGCTGTAGGGTGGACGAGGAAGAACAATTCGAGGAAGTCCTGTGCGCTCCTCTCGCGTGCGCAGACTGATGCGAGGCCTTATATTGTCGTGGGGAAGGAGTACTTCGTTTGCATTTTTGTGGCAATAAACACAGTAAAGTCATTATTTCAATTTCCTGTGGTCAGCACAATACATTTCAGAGTTCACTGTTGGACAATGAGGGAGTACACCAAACAAAATGACCCCTTCAGAGTCCCAGAATACCACGACCATGACTTTACCGGCCGAGGGTGCAGCTTTGAACATTTTCTTCAGAGGTGGGTCGGTGTGGCACCACTCCACGGATTGTCGTGTCGTTTCCGATTCGAATCGATGAACCCACATGTCATCACCTGTGACAATGTTCGACAAAAAATTGTCACAATCAGCCTCGTACTGCACAAGCAATTGCGTTGCTCTTTAGGGTCTTCTGCTAGGTGGTGAGGAACGCAGCGGGCACACACCTCTGAGTACCTCAACTAGTGGACGACTGTGTCAGCACTACCAAAAGAAGACATTCAGCTGTACAGTGAGGCGTTTGATTGTGATCAGTCAATCACCTCAAATGAGAGTGTCTGTACGTTCCAAAATTGCAGGAATTATAGCTGCACGCAGCCGACCAGCACGTGGGAGATCGGACAGGTTTGCACGACCTCGTTGCGACGGTGACAGATGCCTCGCCCCACTCCTACGAATATCTGCGGTTCTCCACTTTTCGGCAAAAGAAACTCAATTTCATCTCTGCTCGGAACACACCTCCGTTGCAGACACCATTTTGAAGGCTATGTATAGTGCCGCCACCTATCGGAACTATTTTCCTCGACGTCCCACGACATACTCTGAATTTTTTTCAACTGAAACTGGCCGAGAAAAAATGTGTTGTATTACTTACTGAATGCCCAGAGTATATGTGAAAAGGTTCCGATTGTTTACCGTGTAACAAATACTCATTTCTTTACACAATATCATTGGTGAAAACCAATGTATATTATTAGGTATGTGGAATACTGTGACTTCTTATGCTGCATTCTGCATGGTGTGAGTATGTTTTTAAGTGTGGGCAGTAACTGAAGGTAAAATATTTTTTGAAGTTAAACCCCAATGACGAAAGGGCTATTCTATAAAAAAACCAGTTATTATTTTGGCACAAAAGAGTTGAAGAATAGGCAAAGCATATAATACGTTGGCAATATGTCAACACTGCAGAATATAAATGAAAATACTGGCTGATAAATATGTACAAACATTTACTTTCCTTCAAAATAACCACATTTATCCTCCAATAAAATTCGTGCTATTTTGCAGAAAATTGCTGCTTCTGACTGCTAGTGTGTTCAGTGTGTTAAGTTCCCCTTTTCACACACTGGGGCCTCAGACAAAAAAAGAGTCAGAAGTGAAGGGCTGTTTAAGTTTTATATACCGCTACCACTGACATCATTAGAGACGGAGGACAAACACAAAATTGAGGAAGATTTGAGAAGGAAATCAGCTGTAGCCCGGCATTCACCTGACATTATTTAGGGCAGGGCCGACCGTGGCATGCCGACCTTCACATGTACGGTACGTGCCAGCTACGGGTGGGCCGAGCCTGGTCTTTCACTCAGCTTCGGTCAGACTTTCTCGAAAGCACCCAGAGCGGCACGACATTTCATTTAGCATCGTGGTGTGACATTTTTCGGTTGGCACAAATCTCTTGTTTGGAAGAATCATGCTGTCAGCACTGTTTAACCTCCACTGTTTGTTCGTCATTTTGAGGACGTTCGATGGTCCAGTACTTGTTTGCACAAAGGAGGCAGTCTAGTGATCTATTGTCAGAATCCTTCAAAATGAATGGGAATGATGGGAGAAGGATCAGAATTCTCAATTCACATAAGATTTAGCATAAGAATTTAAAGATTTAGTTGACAATGACAGAGCAGAAAATTTCAAAGATCGACAAATGGGATTCACTGTTTTGTACATAAAAAAGCACTTTGTACTAAATCTTCAGGCCTGAAGCATGTGAAGAAATTTTTGGTAGTACGAATAGTAAAATTTCGCAAGTCATATGCATTAGTCCATTGTCAGTTGCAACAGTTTTCAAGGGAATTGAAAGAAGAGTATAGAGACTTTATATGTCACTATAAAGTACATATGTTAAGCCAAGGGGCATGCCTGGAATGACTTTTCCATTTAAAACTTGCTACTGTTGAATTTATGAAGGAAAAAGAAGTGCAGGAACAGAAATTAAAACTTCCAGAATTGAGTGAAGACTTCGTATTTTAAGTGGACTTGGCTCCACACTGCCCATAGTAAGACATTGCAAGGTAATGTCTTTCTGATTTGATGGGGGCACAGTAAACAGAAAATAGCATTGTAGAAGGGACACATTCAGACAAAGATAGCACAGTTCCCTCCGCTCACTGGCATTAAAAAAAGTTAGAAGTTTGAAGAATTCATTATGGCCTGGAAAGAATAACAAGGATAGTTTTATAATGATTTTGAGGATATCGTCAATTTTACATATGTTTCTGAGCCATTTTTGAGGCTGTTTGCCATTGCAGTTGAAAGCCCCCCCTGTGCGCGTGCAGATGTAGCTGACTGACTGCACAGTAATTCCAGTTATGACAAATCTACATTGCTTTCTACAGGCAGAGTTTCCATGTCCTCATAATGAGGTTACAAAAGTGCTACAATATTTCAATCAACATATTGTGTGAAAGACCTTTTTTGTGTTATGAAGCTAAATGAGTCACGATTAAGTGGCAGCTAGAGTATAAAACTCTGTGAAATTGTCTGCACCTGTCTGTATGCTGGCAGTTTGTACCAGATAAAAATTATATTAGTTTTCAGCATGGCAAAAATAATTAAATAATACTGAAAATTTGTTTTGTTTATGACTTATGTTGTTCAGAAATGTGAAATATAAAATCAGGTCTTAAGCAGTGCAACAGCACTGCTGTTTGATTGCAGTGTATTTGCAGTTTTCCCCTCTTCCCTCATTTCACATTCTGGCAGCGTGGCGCGGTGGTGGGGGAAGAGTGAAGCTAGGCTGAGTACTTTGGCACACATTCCTGGGTACGGGCTACGAGCGAAATTCTTGGCTGCCCCTGATTTAGGGAAACCATGAAAAACATGACTCTGGATAGCTGGGTGGAGATTTCAATTCCACTCCTCTTGGAAATTAGTACAGTTACTTCATTACTGCACCACCTCAACTAATGTGGCCAAAAATGGATTATTCCATTCATTTGCTCTACACTACACAAGTTTTTGATATTGGTCTTAATGTCAGTTGATGTAGTTTAATTGAGTCTTAAACATTATTCAGGCTACCAAAACAGAGTTACATACCTGCTGCCAAAGATTCCTTCAGCTTGCATTCCTATTCTCTCCAAATCAATGCTTTTTTGTCCAATGGGCATGTTAGTGTCAGGTGACCGTTCAGTTTCATCAAACTCCCTTTTAAAAATTGAGAGTAAACAACTGATGCGATAATCTAATCTCACATCCAGAATGAACTGAAAATAAGAAATTAACCATAATCACACGTGTACAACAACAAGTTTAGATTTACAAGCAAACTTTTCAAACAAAAAAGAATGAAACACACTGCACAATAAACCTACATGCCATGTGACAAATTATAATTAGATGATCACTGTGCTACAAAATAGATTAACTACAGGGGTGCGTCCTCAATCATGGAAATAGAAGCTCACTGTTCAAAAATCGTGAACGTGTGCCTCCCCACTCCCCACCCCTGCTCCCCCTCTCCAGTGCACCCCCCCCCCCCCCACACACACACACACAATGATGATGATGATGATGATAATTATAACAACAACAATTACTTTGCAAATGCCCTTTGCACTTCACTGCCAAGATATGACATACACCTGGTTCTTAACATGGTTTAAATTGATTCTTTTGGTATATACACTGCTCTGCAAATCTTCAGGATGAGACAAAGTAACATAATATATTAACTACTTGGTGGAAATGAGTGAAAATGCAGGAGCATTTGCCAGAGGTCTCCCAGTCATGCACAGAAACTTGGACTTAACACAGCTTGAGATCAGCATGACTATAGCACCAAATGGGGCTGGCCCCACGACACAAAGCAGTTGAAGGAACGGGAAAACACTGTGTGTCAATCAGCAAGCAGTTACTGTGCACTGTGGTGGTGTTTTTCATTACAACATGGCCCAGAGACAACATTTGGATGACTTCAAATTGAAAAGAATCGTCGGGAAACTAGTAGAAGAGTGAAGTGTGATGAGTTTAGCCTGGGAGTCTGGTATTGCTACCAGCATGTTTCACATGCAAGCAAAGAGAGAGGGGCATTCCGAACCACAGGCACTGTTTCCCAAAGGAGAGATGGTGATTGACCATGGTCAACTATAGCATGAGATGACTGTTACATTGTACATCAGGAAAGACAGGACCCATGTCAAACAGCAGGTACAATTTCAACAACATTTAATAGGACAGCAAGTTACACAATCTCACACTCCACAGCCATATAACAACTGCATGAGGGTGGTCCCTTTGGCCACTGACCAGTACAGTGTAATTCATCGACAAACACACAAGGGTAGCACTGTTGCGATGGTGAGCCAAGAGTATAGGGACTGAACTAATGAGAAGTGTGGTCGCATTCTCTTCTCGGATGAGAGCAGATTCAGTCTGGGTAGTGATACTGGATGTACTCTCATACAGCAAGAGGTGGGAAAACGTAATGCACCCACGAACACTGTCAAACACAAATGTTTTGGTGGTCCAAGTATTACAGTGTGGATAGGCATAAAATTACATGGATGTACTGACCTCCAACGCTCTGAACATGGTACACTGACTGGTTAATGTCACAGTGACACTGTATTCCTTCTCCACATGTGACTTTTCGGGGGTGCATTCAGTCCTGACTTCACTTTTATGGATGACAACAGGCAACTGCATTGAACAGCACAGGTGGAGCAGCTCTTGGAATGAGAGGATATTCAGTGAATGGCCTGGCCTCTCTGTTCCCCAAATTTAAACTCTATCAAGCAAGTGTGGGGTACAGTGGAGAGACACTTTGCATCATGTCCCCATCCACCAACGACCGTCCACCTGTTGTCATCCACGCTGGTGGAGGAATGGAATGCCCTACCACAACAACTCATCACCAACCTTATGGACTGCATGAGAACACATTACAGAGCATGCATTGCTGTCCACAGTGATCGTACACCCTATTATGAACCATGTCCTGACTTTTGTAAGGTCCATGAAACCACCATAAACTGTGGTGACTTCAGTTTAATTACTGTCTTAGAATAAAAGTGTCATTTCCGCTTTTCTCAAAGTGCATTTCTTCTAGTTACCTTCAGTACCCTACTGAAGCAGTTCTTTTTATTTATTGTCCAAGTTTTATCGAGCTGCATTACTTGGCAGTGACACTGTTGTGACAGTGCCATGACATTTAAGAGTGCCGCCACGTCAGTACGCGCAAACGGCGATAGAGGCGCTCCGCAACTCGGCTGAGCGCGGGAGCGCCACCTAGCTACGAACGGCGCTGGCCGCATGTCACGGCACGGCAGTCGAATGACTGATACGGAATTGGTAGCATGTAACCAGCTATTGTTTCTACGTTTGTATATCCACGCAATTTATTAGTGATTAAAGGTTATAACACTTTTTGGCGACGAGGTCGGATATTTTTGTTCCTTCGTTGTGGATTTGTGTGTTTGTGTTGAGGCAGACATGGAACAGCTTATGCAAGCGCTCATTGAACAGCAAACACAGCCGACAGCTGCTATTCAGGCGTTGTCGACGTCACTTACTCATCGTCTGTCTTCCTCTTCTCTGCCTCCGTTCCCTCCTTACGACGGGGCTGCTGAAGACTGGGAGGATTATGAGAAGCGTTTGCGGCAACACTTCTTGGCTTTCGGCATTGCAGACGCTCCTATGTGTAAGTCGTTATTTCTATCTTGGATTTCCCCACGGATCTATCAGCTGCTATCTCAGTTAGCCCCGCTGCGGGAACCTGCCTCTCTGTCCTTCCAAGAAATGTGTGACTTATTGTCTAACTATTACCGAAAAAACACCCACGTCGTTGCCGCCCGCGTGGCGTTCTACCGGTGTCGTAAACAGCCCCATCAATCTTACCGGGCTTGGGCGGCGGAACTACACGGTCTGAGTAGGAAATGTCAGTTTGTCACGGACACTCATCATGAGTCTTATGCTGATTCAATGGTTAGGGATGCTATTCTACGGCTTGCTCCTGATAAAGAAGTTCGGCAACGTGCCTTACAACTGCCCAACCCATCGCTGTTGGAAATTCTAAGCATCGCTCAATCTTTTGAAGTGTCTCACGCTGCTGGTGCGCAAATAGACTCATGGTGTGATGTAGGCGCTATACAGACCACTTTCGACACAGACAATTTGCCTGTTTCCCAGGGGACCGACGATGTGGCGGCGGTTCACTCACGTCAACAACGTCACGTTGGGCCGCCACGCTCGCAGCGAAAACAGCAACCACAGAAGCAGGTTCGTTCCGCACTTTCTTCTTGTCCACGTTGTTTCATACAGCATGACAGGGCCGCGTGTCCAAAACGTTGGGCCATGTGTAATTCATGTAAGAAAAAAGGCCTCATTGCTTCTGTGTGTCAGTCCCCTAAAGTTCCTGTCGACGAGGACGAGGCATCGGACATGGATGTTAACTGTGTGGTTTCTCAAACAAATAAGTTGTTTGTTACTGTTCGTGTTCTGGATAAAGACATTCACATGTAAGTGGACACTGGCTCTGCAGTAACTCTCATTAATTCTCGCACGTATTTGGAGTTGGGCTCCCCTCCCTTGTCTCCAGTTAAGCGAAATCTGAGAACTTATAATAAACAGAAAATTCCTATCGTTGCCCAGTTTGATGCTTCCACTGCCTACAAGTCTGTTGTTCGGCCCCTCACATATTATGTGGTGGATCATGCGGGCACTGAAAACCTGTTCGGGTATGATGCTTTCCAGTTGTTTGGGTTCTCCATTGATGATGATGTGTACCTCATATCTGAGGATATTCCGTATCAACAGCTGGATGGATTGTGTTCTGAATTCTCGTCCGTGTTCTCTGCTGGTCTGGGTCGTGCCAAGGATTTTGAAGCCCACATTACTCTTAAACCTACAGCTCGCCCTAAGTTTTTCCGGGCACGCCCTATTCCTGTGGCGTTGCGTGCACCTGTCAACGCTGAGATAGACAGGTTAACAGCTTCAGGGATTCTCCTTCCTGTTACCTCCAGCGAATGGGCATCGCCAATCGTGGTGGTTTCTAAACCAAAGGGGAGTCTGTGATTGTGTGGTGATTTTAAAGCCATTGTCAACGCTCAGAGCCTCATTGACACTTATCCTCTTCCCCATCCTGAGGAGTTATTTACCAAGCTCGCTGGGGGCCAGTTCTTTTCCAAACTTGACTTATCGGAGGCGTACCATCAGTTGCCGTTGGATGCGTCTTCCAAGGAATTTCTCGTCATCAACACTCCTTGTGGGTTGTATCAGTACCAGCGGTTACCGTTTGGCGTCGCTAGCGCGCCGGCCATTTTTCAGCGGTTTTTGGAACACCTCACGGCTTCCGTTCCCGGCTGCATAAACTATCTGGAGGACATTGTTGTCACGGGGGCCTCCACTGAGGAGCACCTTCGCAATTTGCGTTCACTGTTTCGGGTTCTGCATTCGGCTGGGTTGAAGTGCAATCTGGACAAGTCACAGTTCTTCCGACCCTCCATTGTGTATCTTGGTTTCCACTTGTCCCGTGAGGGTATACGTCCTCTACGTCAGCATGTTGCGGGCATTACTGCTCTACCCCGGCCGTCTACGGTAAAAGAACTTCAGGCGTTTCTAGGCAAGATTGCTTATTATCACAAATTCATTCCATCTGCGGCGGCGGTGGCTCATCCTCTGCATCAGCGGTTACGCAAAAATGTTCCTTTCTGTTGGTTCGACGAGTGTGAGCAGGCTTTTGTCCGCCTGAAGGCTCATTTGCAGTCAGCGCCTTGCCTTGCCACATTCTGTCCGGGTCAGCACTTGGTTCTGGCAACTGACGCGTCCCAGTATGGCCTAGGGGCTGTTCTCGCCCATCGGTATGAGGATGGGTCAGAACGACCCATCGGCTATGCTTCCAAGACCCTCAACGATGCGCAACGGCGTTATTCTCAAATCGAAAAGGAGGCGCTCGCTATCATTTATACTCTAAAAAAGTTCAGCGTTTTTTTGTATGGTTCTAAGTTTCACCTCATCACCGACCACAAGCCGCTGGTCTCTCTGCTCAGCCCATCGGCGTCGCTTCCGGATAAGGCAGCTCACCGCCTGCAACGTTGGGCCTTGTACTTGTCTCGTTTTCACTATGAGATTCGCTATCGCCCCACGGCCCAGCATGCCAACGCTGACGCGTTGTCGCGTTTGCCGATGGGCCCCGACCCGGTTTTCGATCGAGATGAACTACTCTGTTTCCACATTGATGAGGCAGAACGGCGTGCAGTCGAGGGTTTTCCGCTTACAGGTTCGCAGGTCGCGTTGGCTACTGCGCGGGACCCGGTCCTGCGTCAGGTGATCGGTTTTATTCAACGGGGTTGGCCGGACAGGACCAAGGGCCGCGCATCAGATCCCCTTCGCAACTACCATGCCTTGTGCCTTCGTCTGTCTGTTCGTGATGGTGTTGTTGTTCTGGCCACGGGTGGCGCAGCTCCACGGGTCGTGGTGCCAGCCTCTCTTCGCGTAGATGTTGTTCTCAAACTGTTGCATGAAGGCCATTGGGGGATTTCTCGGACTAAGTCCCTGGCCCGCAGGCACGTTTATTGGCCCGGTATTGATTCGGACATCGCCCACATGGTCGCTGCGTGTGGTCAGTGTGCTCAACAACTGGCTGCACCCTGTACAATGGCCTCTCGGTGGCCTGACCTGGCGCAGCCATGGGAACGGGTGCACACTGACTTTGCCGGCCCCTTCCTCGGCACTTATTGGCTGCTGTTGATTGATGCCTTCTCGAAGTTTCCATTTGTTGTTCGATGTCCGTCGCCTACCACTGCGGTGATGACACTGGCTTTGTCCAAAATCTTTGCGCAAGAAGGTCTTCCATCCACGATCATCATGGACAATGGCCCTCAGTTCTCTTCGCAGGCCTTCCGTGATTTTTGTACTGGACACGGGATTCATCATGTTACAGCACCGCCCATCTACCCGCAATCAAATGGGGAGGCCGAGCGCCTTTTCCGCACTTTCAAAAGCCAGATGAAAAAATTCCTTAGTGATTTTTCCACAGGTGACGCTCTGTTGCATTTTCTGAGTTCTTATCGCTTCACGCCTCTGGGTGATCGCAGCCCTGCTGAACTCTTGCATGGCCGCCAACCGCGCACTCTACTGCACCTGCTTCACCGTGTCAGGCCTTGTACTGTGTCCCCTCGTGCGGGAAAATACTCGGTGGGCGCCGACATGTGGGCACGAGGGTATGGATCTCGCCCTAAATGGATTCCAGGGGTGGTCAAGGCTTTGTGAAATACGTACGGACGACGGCATGGTTGTTCGCCATTACGACCAGATGCACCCACGAGTGGTGGCCACGCAGGTGCCACCGCCCCTTCCTTCGCCTCCACCAGCCCGAGAAGCCAGTCCTGTCGCTGCTGCCGATCTCCCGTTCGTGTTGCTGCAGCCGACGTCGCTACCGCTTCCGAGTCCGCCGGAACCGGCCCCAGTCGCGACGCCGCCTTCTCCGGGACCCATCTCGCAGGAGCACACCCCCAGGTCCACGACACCTATGGATGCTGCTCCGGAGTTTTCACCCATCATCTCGTCCAGGAGGCACGTTCCACGCACGGGCTTCCGTCCTGGACATTTTCGACCGTACTCTCGTGTTTCTCCGCGGGAACTTCTTGGGGCCTCCCAAGAGGCCATGGATGTCTCCGCACTGTCCGTGTCTCCAAGGAAGTGAGTGTTTTTTTTTTCAAGGCGGGAAAAGTGTTGTGACAGTGCCACGACATTTAAGAGTGCCGCCACGTCAGTACACACAAACGGCGATAGAGGCGCTCCGCAACTCGGCTGAGCGCGGGAGCGCCACCTAGCTACGAACGGCGCCGGCCGCATGTCACGGCACGGCAGTCGAATGACCGATACGGAATTGGTAGCATGCAACCAGCTATTGTTTCTACGTTTGTATATCCACACAATTTATTAGTGATTAAAGGTTATAACAGACACATTATGCAAAATTTACCCTCGTCCGTAAGTCTTGCACAGCAGTATAGAATGACAAAGTTCCAATATCTTTCACCGCGGCTAGCAGTTTCCATGATAAATATGGAAGGAAACAACTGGTTGAACAAGGTTATTGAGCAATGACATACTCTTTATCAATTACCAAAGCAATAATTTGAAGTTGAAAACAATACCAATAAATTGGAAACTATAATACATCGGTCTCTGATTATCATATGCACTGTTAACAAAGTAGTTCGTCAAGTAATGAAGGTGCTGAATTAATTTTTTTTTTTTTTTTTTTCATTCTCATTTTACTTGTCAGTACATTCATGCCGGAAAATGATTCCAAACCTAAAATGTAAAGTGTTGGGTTGCACAGTTGTAAGAAGTATGTGCATACATTTTTTGTGGCTTTCTGCTTTATATTTAAAAGTGACAGAAGGTGATGACCATGCAAATGCCACCATCACACAGAAGCAATATTGTCTGGCAGAACCATTCACAACAAACATCATTCTTCATTTCTCCATTCTATTTTGTCCGTATAAATAAAATCAAAAGAAAACTGAATTCAGTGTACCTCTTGATGGTTCTCCGTTCATCATTTCTCTATTTGGAATGACTGCAATGGTGTTTTCAAAGATAAAAATCGTCTGGTCTCAATCAGCTGCTAATAGAAGGAAACCGAAAATAGTATACTCTTCCCAATACAGGACAGTCTGTGATGAAATTCATAATGCTTTCTACTGTCATATAGCGAATTTTCATCCAGCTGTGGGAGATGGAAACCACATTGATTAAAAATGTACTACAACATATAGAGTAAAACTAAACTCTGGTCCATCATCTCAACTGAACGGCCTTGCGCTCTATGCACCTTTCAGTCAGTGATGGACTTTTTGTTAGGTTCTTCTGGAAGTATGTTTCTGGGGTTATGCACATTCTCTCCAGGGCATATTTATGCCATTTCCTGGCATCTCCCCAAACAGGTGAAAATCACATGAGAGCGAGTCAGATGATTATCCACTGGAGTGACTATTATTATGTCTACCAATTAGGAAGCCTATTAGCCACAGTCTGAAACCTTGACATGAAGCCCTAAGGATTGTGGCCAAGGCGTAGCATGAGATTCAGGCTAATATTCACACAATATGGGAGTTTAGGTTACTTAATGAGACATCTTTCCCAGCTTAAGGTACCTGCAGACAATGCAGCATAGTATGGCTTGCAAAGTTCCACAGCCACCTCTAATTCAGGTAATGTAATGAATCTGTTAGCCAAAAAATATCTTTCTACTTGGTTTATGTTGATTGACATTGTAACAGTGAGCTTCTGCCTAGAACTCGTTTTCATTTGCTAGAACTCATTTTCGTCTCAGTACACATGCAGCCACCTTGCCAACCTGCCACTCACAAGGAGAGGACCCAGGTAGTGGGGTCGAGTTTTTGAAACCATATATGCGGTGATATAGCTTAGGGTCCCAGGTATTTCACCCACCAGCCATTCATCCTAGTGGGCCCTTGTTTGTGAGTAATCAACAAAAAATAAATTCATAATTCTGAATGTATGTTCTAGAGCCTTAAAGTCAATGGATGTTTGTGTAGTGGTGCCACTGTGTAGTGGTTAGTATACAAGCACGGCACGCAGAAAATCATAGGTTTGAACCTACTTAGATGCTTCAATTTGTTTTGTTTTTAATTAGTTATTGAAATGACTTTGATCATTATTTTTATTCAATATTGGTTTAAACACAGTTTTTTTTTTTTAATTTCTATCCATTTGTCATGTCATTTTAATCATCTAATTAAGTTTTACATAAACTTTTTTTTTTCATTTGGAAACTTTGTGCATGTAATTTTAATTATTTTTTATATTAATTTTGATTTAATATCATCTGTTTGATCATCCATGTTACTGCATTCACTATTTCGATTCATCATTTTGTGGCAATATTTATAATTATTATTATTATTATTATTATTATTATTTTATTATATTTATTTATAAATATTTTCAAATAATTTCACTCCATTTATTCCTATGATCAGCCCCATTGTCTGGGGGCATAGTATTAACATAGCAAGTCATGAAGAAAAATTATGTACATGCCTCACAAGCAATTTGCAGCTAACAGACTACTGTTTATGGACAAAAGCCTTAATGTTGTCTAGTTTACATTGAATAACAGTGGTATAAATTATCCAAAGCAGAACATGAAAGAAGGCATTACTACCATAATAGAGGTTTTACATCTGCAACTACATCTACATCTACACGGATATTCTGCAAATCACACTTAAGTGCATGGCAGAGGGTTCAACAAACCACCTTCACAATAATTCTCTATTATTCCAGTCTCTAAAAGTGCGTGGATTGAACAAACACCTATACCTTTCCGTGTGAGCTCTGATTTCCCTCATTTTATTATGATGATCATTTCTCCCTATATACAAGCACTTAAGCCCGGACAAATGAAACGTTTTCTTAAAAGCAAATTTATTAAAACAAAATATAAATGAATATGAAAATCCTTTTACATGTAAGTAGTGGTATCTTTCAAGAGTAATATAACTCAATGTAACCCCTTTCAGCCACAATGACCTCCTCCAATCTTGTCCTGAAGTCACTTTTTAAAACAACGTTGTCCATATTCAAGAATGCGGCTTCAATAGCGGTGTGTAGAAATGTAACATTAGGGTGCCTCACTCTTTGGACTACGCTTCAAATATAGTAATTGAGGCGGTTCAAAATCCAGGCTATTCGGGGGGCCAGAACTCCTTTGACTAGAACACATCAACGTTATCCGAGGGCCAGTTTTGGACTAAATGGCTCATATGAGGTCCTCCTCTGCCATCTGACACATTGTTCGCTCGCTGACATACTTACATTTATTTCCTCAGCAATTGCCCTAGATCATCTGAAATCAGGGCCTGAGCCTTTTCTATGACTGCCGCAGTTCGTGACATGCATTTCCTCGAATGAGGTTACCTGGCCGGGTTAGCAGAACCTTCCCCAGACTTCTCCGAAGCATTATACTTGGTCACAATATCATAAACAGTCGATCTCAGGTACCTGAAGGAACTATTTTAGTAGGCAAACACCAGTGTGAAGACTTTCGATAACTGTGGCTCTTGTCCGTGACATCTTGGCCATTTTGAAGTTCTGACTGTTTACTAGATGCCTATGGCTTTCAAGAATGCCAATCGCGACCTCCAGTGAAACTATGATATAGCAGGAAATGCAAATTCAAATTTGTCAGATTTAAGCACTGTAAACTGTAGGTTGGCATCAGCAAAATATTTTCGCATTCGGAGGAGAAAGTAAGCGATGGAAAGATTCCACCACAAGGAAAAATACCTATGTTTTAATTATGTCCACCCCAAATCCTGTATCATGTCAGTGACACAATAACCCCTATTTTGCGATAATACAAAACACACTGCCTTTTTTTTTTAACTTTCTCAGTGTGCTCCATTAATCCCATCTGGTAAGGATCCCAAACCACACACCAGTGCTCCAAAAGACGATGAACAAGGGTAGTGTAGGCAGTCTCTTTATTACATCTGTTACATTTTCATCTACATCTACGTGATTACTCTGCTATTCACAATAAAGTGCCTGGCAGAGGGTTCAATGAACCACCTTCAAGCTGTCTCTCTACTGTTCCTCTCTTTAACGGTGCACAGGAAAAACTAGTACTTAAATTTTTCTGTTCAAGCCCTGATTTCTCTTATTTTCTTGTGATGATCATTTCTCTCGTGCCAATAGACTGTTTTCACAATCGGAGGAGGAGAAAACTGGTGACTGAAATTTAATGAGAAGATCCCATCGCAACAAAAAACAGCTTTGTTTTAATGATTGCTACTCCAGTTCATGTATTATTTCTGTGGCACTCTCTCACCTATTTCGTGATAATACAAAACGAGCTGCCCTTCTTTGAACTTTTTCGATGTCCCCGTCAGTCCCACCTGATATGGATCCCACACCACACAGCATTACTCCAGAATAGTGCAGAGAAGCATGGTGTAAGCAATCTCTTTAGTAGACCTGTTGCACCTTTTAAATGTTCTGCCAATGAATCGCAGTCTTTGATTTGCTCTACCCACAACTTTATCTATGTGCTCATTCCAATTTAGGTTATTTGTAATTGTAATCCGTAAGTATTTAGTTGAATTTATAGCCTTCAGGTTTGTGTGACTTATCGCGTAATCAAAATTTAGCAGATTTTTTTTTTGTACTCAAGTGAATAACTTCACACTTTTCTTTATTCAGGGTCCATTGCTACTTTTTGCACCATACAGATATCTTATCTATATCATTTTGCAATTCGTTTTTGTTGTCTAATGACTTTACAAGACAATAAATGACAGCATCATCTGCAAACAATCTAAGAGGGCTACTCAGATTGTCTCCTATTTCGTTAATGTAGATCAGGAATAATAGAGGGCCTATAACAGTTCCTTGGGGAATGCTGAACATTAATTTTGTTTTACTCAATAACTTTCCATCTGTCACTAGGAACTGTGACCTTTGTGACAGGAAATCAAGAATCCAGTTGCACAACTGAGGCGATATTCCACAGGCACACAGTTTGGTTAGAAGACGCTTGTGAGGCACGTTGTCGAAAGCCTTCTGTAAATCTAAAACTCTGAATCCGTGCTTACTGTGTGTCAATAAATCATTTTCTTAAAGGTAATTCATAATGTTTGAACACTGTATATGTTCCAAAACCCTACTGTGAGTCGATGTTAGCGATATAGACCTGTAATTAAGTGGATTACTCCTATTACCCTTTTTGGGTATTGGTGTGACATGAGCAGTTTTTCAGTCTGTAGGTGCAGATCTTTCTGTGAAAGAGCGGTTTTATATACTTGCTAAATATGGAGCTATTGTATCGGCATACTCTGAAAGGAACCTGAATGGTGTAAAATCTGGACCGGAGGCCTTGCCTTTATTAAGTGATTTAAGCTGCTTTGCTACACCGAGGAGTTTCTGAATTTTCTGTCAAAAAAATGCAGTGTTTGCTTTGCCTTTCCCACAAAATTTTCTGTGTGTTCTTTCCAATTCAAGTTTTTGTAATTGTAATTCCTAAGTATTTCGTTGAATTTGCAGCCTTTACATTTGACTGATTTTTCATGTAACTGAAGTTTAACATATTTCTTTCAGCACTCATGTGGATGACCTCACACTTTTCAATTTCCGCACCATACACATACCGTTTCTAAATCATTTTGCAGTTTGCTTTGATCTTCTGACGACTTAATTAGACAATAAATCACAGCATCATCTGCAAGCAACCTAAGATCACAGCTCAGATTGTCTACTAAATCATTTATATGGATAAGGAACAGCAGAGAGCCTATAACACTACCTTGGAGAACGCCAGAAATCACTTCTGTTTTACTCAATGACTTTCCATCAATTACTACGAACTGTGACCTCTCTGATAGGAAATTGTGAATCCAGATGATACGATGTCCATACGCACATATATTCACTACAAGCCGCTTGTGTGGTACAGAGTCAAAAGCCTTCTGGAAATCTAGAAATACAGAATCAATTTGAAACCCCTTATCAACAGCTCTCAACACTTCGTGTGCGTAAAGAGCTAGTTGTGTTTCACAAGAACAATGTTTTCTTAATCCGTGTTGACTGTGTGTCAATAGACCATTCTCTTCGAGGTAATTCATAATCTTTGAACACAATATTCATTCCATAATCCTTAGTTGCTCTAGGAGATGAAAAGAAGTCACATTCTTGACTACCACAAGAAACATTGCATGCAAAATTAACATGATAACGGTCAAACCTGTACTGAATAAAATAATGCATCCATTACAAAACTGACATTGTCTAACACATTTTTAAACTAAGTTCCTCTACATTCTATGCTAGGCTGTGCTACACTACCACTAGCTTAACCACACTAATGTTGAATACCACAAGAAATATTGTATGTAAAATTAACATGGTAACTGTTTGAATCTTTACTGAATAAAATAAAGTAGTGCATCCACTACAAAACTGACATTATCTAACATATTTTTAAACCAAATTACTCTATATTCTATCCTAGACCATGTTACACTATAACTATCTAAAGTACACTAATGCATAAATATATTTTATGTTAACTTTTTACCAACAGTAACTTCTAATGCTACTTATTTACATTATATTCAATTAATTCTATGTACAGTAAATTGTACATAAATCTACTTACTGCAAACATTGGCTAAGACCATTCTAATAACCATGAATCAAAGAAATCTGTACGAAGTATTTAATCTTCCTGGGAGATTAAAACTGTGAGAGGCAAAGGTCCCAGATTTGAGTTCTAGTCTGGCACACAGATTTAACTAAATGGAAGAGGAAGAAAAATAGTATGAGAACATGGACTGAAGGAAAAGAATGAAAGAGGAAGTCACCTGGTAGAATTTTGGAGCTAGCATAAACCAGTAATTGTTAACATTTGGTTTAAGAATTGTGGAAGAAAATTCTGTATGTGGAAGAGATCTGGAAATTCCAGGAGTTTTCAGATAGATTAGATAATGACAAGACAGAGATTCTGAAAACAGATTTTAAGATGAAAAACATATCTAGGGACAGATGTGGTCTTTGATCATGATCTACTGGTTATGAACTGCAGACTACAACTGAAGAACTTGCAGAAAGGTAAGAAATCAAGTATTTGAGATCTGGAAAAATTTAAAGAAGCTAAGTTTGCTGAAATTTTCAAGGGGAGCATTAAGCAACAACTGACTAGAAGACAGGAAAGGCATACAAAAGAAGACAGATGGGTAGGTATGAGAGATAAAATAGTGAAGACAGCAGGAGATCAAATTTGCAGAAAGACAAGGCCTAGTAGAGATCCTTGGATAACACATGGGATATTGGATCTAAAAGATGAAACGAGAAAATATTAAAATACAGCAAATGAAGGAATACAGACGTCTAAAAAATAAGACTGACAGAAAGTGCAAAATGGAAAAGCAACAATGGCTAGAGGAGACATTCAGTGCTGTAGAAGCACGCATGACAGCAGGAAAGATAAATGCCACCTGTAGGAAAGTTAGGAAAGAGGCCTTTGAAGTAAAGATAAGTGCCTGTATGAGTATTAAGACCTCAGATGGCAAATAAGTACTCAGCCAGAAAGGAAAGGCTGAAAGGTTGAAGGAATATATACAGAGACTACATGAGGAAAACAAACTTCAAGACATTATTACAGAAAGGGAATAGTAAGCAAATGAGGACGAGATAGGGAAGATATAATACTGCAAGATGAATCTGACAGAACACAGAAAGACGTAAGTTGAAACAAGGTCCCTGGCGTAGATGACATTCTTTTACAATTACTGAGACCCTTGGGAGAACGTGTTATGACAAAATCAATCCAATTGATGTGTAAGATAAATAAGACTGGCAAAATATCCCCAGACACCAAAGCAAATTTCATTATAACAATTCCAAATAATGCAGACACTGACAGGTGTGAATATTACAGAGCCACCAATTTACTAAGTCATTGTTGGGAAATACTGATACAAATTAATTATTCACAAAAGAATGGAAATACTAGCAGAAGCTGACCTTGGGGAAGGTCAGTTTGTGTTACACAGAAATGCAGGAATGCATGAGATAGAACTCATACTATGACTTATCTCAGAAAATAGAGTGAAGAAAAGCAAATCTATATTCATAGCATTTGTAGATTCAGAGGAAGTTTTGACAGTGTTGACTGGAATACAGTCTTTGAAATTCTGAAGGGAACAGGTATAAAATACAGGGAGTGAGCTTTTACAGAAATCATACTGCAGTTATAAGAATTGAAGAACATGAAACAGAAAGCACTATTCTGAGAATGGAGTGAGACTGGGCTGTTGCCTATCCCCAATGTTATTCAATCTGCACACTGAGCAAGCAGCAAAGAAATGAAGGTGGAAGAAAGTTACTCTGAGAATGTAGAATTGAAATGCAATGAAGGGCTGTGAGGAGTCAGGGGAAGTACTGATGTAAATACTGAACTAAATATACAAGTCGAATCCAGAATTTGTAAATGTATCTGAGATTAGATCCAGTGAAAGAAGGAGGGTATCTATAAAAACCATTAATTCCACAAGCTAGCAAGTTTGCGTTCTCTTTTGTGTATGTATGTCAATGACTCAGCTTCTGCTATTCAGTGAGTGGTCTCCCTTACTCCTAAAGTATTTACCTTCTGCCAGAACTTTCCTTACTATATAAAATTATTTAACCGAATTATAAGAAATATTTTAAGTTGGATGAGGCAGTGCTTGTTCAGTGAGTAGTGTCATAGCTTCGGATGGACTGTTATAATATGGTGATGGGAGCACACAAGCAGGAAAGTAAAGTTTTTGTTAATTTATCATGGACTATTTGAAGCACTGCATAAAAAGCATATTGTGTGTACAAGTTTGCATACTGTAAGTGGAGTCTGAGCACAGGAACACAATAATCTAAAATTCATATTTAAAAAGGAGTAATATTCTTTTGAACCCTCTGTCCTGTAATCTGTACATACTCAGCAAATATAGGCACTTGAGCTAATGGCATGTTTTCATCTTCTCTTTTTTGTTCTACTGGTTTAATCTCTTCCACTATTCTGCATGTTTAATTGGGTAATGGAAAGATTAAGTGCAACATACAGTGAAGTTGAGTGAGAGTGGATTACTTTAAAATAACAAGTATGCTAAGTTTTTCTTCCACCAGTGTGATAGGAGGATCCTACTTTGAATTGTTCTGGTGATAATTTCACTCAATGGCACATTGTGCATCTGTATCCAAAACAAAACCGTCTCTGTTTTTAATCCTTGTCAAGTCAAATAGAGTTTTATTTGAATTCATGTGGTTTTAAACATGACCTGTTTGGAAAACCCAGTTTGTTAATGTGATGCTTCTGGGTTTTAGCTGAGCCGATCAGCCTGGATGTGGTTTTTAGGCAGTTCCCCCACATCCATCTAGGTAAATACCCAGCTTCCACCCTCAGATATGCAATAAGCAAACATTTACAAAACACTCTCACACTTGAATATGAGATTTACTCTCCATGCAGACCAATAGGGTAGACAAATTCTGTCCAAGGGCGAGTGGCAGCATTATCAGGAAGGGTATCCAGCCACCGACTGTCACTAACATTGTCAACCACAAAGAAAAACAGAAAGAGGCAAAGAAGAAGAAGAAGTGGGTTTAAATAAGAGGATTTGGTCATGCAGCCTTAAAAGATACCAAGGACACCTTTTCCTTGTTATTTTTCTTGACAATACTGGCTTGAGTGTTTTACATCCAATATTTCCCTTCTTCTGTCTTGTGCAATGCTGGATCTTCACATTGTCATAATCTGATGATGCAAACTCTAAATTCATTTTGCATTACTTTTTGTTTTGCACAGACCACCATGGCCTTACTTCTTGCAACCAGTCGAAGTTTACAGTCCATTCTCGTGTGTATATATTGACAGTGACACTGCACTCTTGGCTTTCTCTTGGACTGAGATTCAGACCTTGTTGTTATCTATCATCGACATTCACCTAGCATAAAGAATTGCCTGTCTGCCTAAGGCGGTGCTGTCTTTGCTCATTGTTAAACCAACAGTAATGTTTTCAGTGAATGAACCAATATCATACATGGGCACCAAGAGTGTAATTCATATTCAACTGCTTGCCAATCGAACCTATAAACAGCGTTCGCCTGCACTAATGTGTATGTTATTCAGAGGATTAACTTTTGCTCATTGAAACTAATTTCAGATAGACTCATTCAGTTAGGTAGTAGTTAGGAAGTAAAAGAAGTTAAGAGGTGCTTAACTCACATCTGTGCCTGCTGAAGATACACAGAGATTTCACAATATTGTGTACATTGGATACGACTCCTAATAACATAAGTATTATAAATGACAGACTGATTATGTCAGGTAAGTATTCAGAATTTTGAAGGGTTTTTGCATCTTTAGTGGCAGTAAATTTAATATACATGTGCCACAGACAACTTTATTTGGTAGTTTTCTTGTAGCAATAGTCGATATGAGATGAAAGACATTGGATTCTTTCTCGAGTACATCACTGCAAGCTGTGTTATCCTCTTGTCAGTATATTTATGTCTGTGGCCTAGAATACAGCATGATTGTGTTAAATGCATTTTATGCTGGATATGTAAGGTGTTATTCATGATTATGATTGCCAGGTAAGCCCCCTTTACACCATAGCAAACACAAGCAGGCTTGCAACAGTGAATGAAAATTCTCTCTGGTATAAACGCAAGGTGTGCAGGTTCAAATGGCATTCTGTTACACACTGTGCACATTCACAGTTGGTTTTCTGTGTTCTGTTGATACTCAGAGTTTTAGGGAACTGCCAAAGGAAATTTTTGTCCTCTTTGCTCCATTACCAGCAGTACAGAAAGCTTTTGTCTACATTCTCGTCTACTTTTCTTGTTGTTGAGACGAGTTGTGTCAGCGGCGGAGTGCTCTGAGGAGAATGTAATGTGACCAACAGAAGAATATAGATATCAACAATGTAGAAGACTGATTGCTACTTACCATATAGAAGACACAGAAAGTTGCAGACAGGCACAATCAAAAGACAAGCACACCTCACACACACCCGAGATGCTGGAGTTGGCGGTTGTGTGTGCGTGAGGTGTGCGCGCTTGTGTGTGTGTGTGTGTGTGTGTGTGTGTGTGTGTGTGTGTGTCTCTCTTTTGCTGATGAAGTCTGGGGCCAAAAGCTTTGTGTAAGTGTCTTTTAATTGTGCCTGTCTGCAACTTGACACATCGTCTTTACGAGAAGTAGCAATCTGTCTTTTCCTACATTGTTGATATTCCGAACTGGAGTTTCCATTGTCTGAATATAGATATCATATGTGCTTCTGGGATCAAAGAAATCCACAGCACAAATGCTGAACGAAAATGAATATGGCTGGTACCAAAATTGCTTCACTTATAAAGAAAGTATTGATTGCACAAAAGTGAGCAGTAAGAATAATATATGGTGTTCACCCACAGACATCATATGTAGGTACCTCTTCTAGGAGATAGGGATTTTTAACTGCACCATCACAATACTTACACTCACTAATGAAATACATCATAATTAATCCACCATAATCTGAGGAGGACAGTGATGTCCATACCTACAACACTAGAGGGAAAAATGACTTATTACCCATTATTAAAACTGTCAGTGGCTCAGAAAGGAGTTCAAAAGGCAGTAACAATTTTTTTTTTTTTTTTTTTTTTTTAGCATTTTCCCAATGTCTGACAAGTAGCAAAGCAAGTTTTATTCTAACTTAAAATCCTTTCTGCTTGACAACTTCTTCTATTCTACTGATGACTTTCTGTTTCCCTTCCTTATTTTTAGCTGCGTGGAGTAGCCGCACAGTTAGAAGTGCCGTGTCACGGATTGCGTGGCCCCTCCCACTGGAGGTTCGAGACCTCCCTCAGGCATCGGTGTGTGTGTGTGTGTGTGTGTGTGTGTGTGTGTGTGTGTGTGTGTGTGTATTGTTCTTAGTGAAAGTTAGTTTTAGTTTATGTAGTGTGTAAGTCCAGGGTCTGATGACCTCAGCAGTTTGGTCCCTTAGGAATTCACACACATTTGAACATTTTTCCTTGTTTTTAAGTGTAGCTGCATGAGTAACACTAAAAATATTGTGTGTGTTCATTAACGTTAATGCTAACTGTGTATATAAATCCTGTAAACTGAGTTATTCCATATAATTTTGATAAAAGAATCATTTAAATGATCTATGGAACATGCAACTAACTAACTAATTAATTAATTAATTAATCAACCTGCCAAAGTACTCAAAGGTCCTACTTGGGCTGTGAGAAACACAGGAAATTCAGTAGGTGTTTGCATGATGTGGGGACAGAGTGAATAACCAAGAGCTTCATAACTATTTTTATTAAAAAGGAAAAGTATCATAAATTTCCTTGGAAGTCAACAAGTGTGAAATATTTATCTATTATGCCGATTAAAAATACACAGAAGACCTGCTAGTTCTTGCTGCATGTGTTCATGGTATCCGTAATTATATGCCAGCTGTATCACCATTATGTTAGAGATTTTTGATGATCATATGTAAATATGGTTTATTAGGAATCACATTATTTGCCGCCTCCTCTTTCTCTTCCTCTTCCTCTTCCTCTTCCTCTCCCTCTCCCCCCCCCCTCCCCCCGCCCCCACCACGCCTTTCTCCCCCTTTTGAGTTGTCAGTCTTTTGACTAGTTGGTGGGACCCACCACGAATTCCTGTCCTGTGCTAACCTCTTCATCTCAGGGTAGAACTTGCAACCTATGTCCTCAATTATTTGCTGGATGTATTCCAATCTCTGTCATCCTCTTTACCCTCTACAGCTCCATCTAGTAGCATAGAAGTTATTCCAACTTTCTTCTTCAAATTAAGGCTTATGTTTCATACTAGCAGCCTTCTCTTGGCCAGGAATGCCCTTTTTGCCATTGCTAGTCCCCCTTTGATGTCCTCCTTGCTCCGTCCTAGGTAGCAGAATTCCTTAACTTCATGTACTTTGTGATCATTAACCCTGATGTCAAGTTTCTTGTTGTTCTCATATCTGCTACCTCTCATTACTTTTATCTTCCTTCAATTTACTCTCAATCCATATTCTGTTGTCATTAGACTGTTCATTCCATTCAGCACATCATATAATTATTCTTCACTTTCACTGAGGATAGCAATGTCATCAGTGAATCGTATCACTGATATCTTTTCACCTTGAATTTTAATTTGACTCCTGAACTTTTCTTTTGTTTCCATTGTTGCTTCTTTGATGTATAGATGGAACAATAGGGATGAAAGACTACACCCAAGTCTTACACCCTTTATAATCTGAGCACTTCATTCTTGGTCTTCAACTATTATTATTCCCTCCTGGCTCTTGTACATGCTGTATATTATCTGTCTCTTCCTGTAGCTTACCCCATTTTCCTCAGAATTTCGAACATCTTGTACCATTTGACATTCTCAAACGCTTTTTCCAGGTCAACAAATCCTATGAACATGTCTTGATTTTTCTTTAGTCTTGCTTCAACCACAATATCAGAATTGCCTCTCTGATGCCTTTACGTTTCCTAAAGTCAAACCGATCATCATCTAACACATCCACCATTTTCCTTTCCATTCTTCTGTACATTATTCTTGGACGCATGAGCCATTAAGCTGATTGTGCGATAATTCTCTCCCTTGTCAGTTCTTGCAGTTTTTGGAATTGTGTGGATGATATTTTCCAAAAGTCAGATAGTATACTGCCAGACTCACACATTTTATACCAAAGTGAATAGTCGTTCTGTTGCCATTTCTTCCAATGATTCTAGAAATTCTGATAGAATGTTATCTATCCCTTCTGTCTTATTTAACCTTAAGTCTTCCAAAGCTCTTTTAAATTCTGATTCTAATGCTGGATCCCCTATCTCTTCCTGTTGACGTTTGTTTCTTCTTCTATCACATAAGACAAATCTTCCCCCTCATAGAGGCCTTCAATGTACTCTTTCCATCTACGCAATCCCTCCTCTGAAATTTCCAGTGGAATTCTCGTTGCACTCTTAATAGTACTACCTTTGCTTTTAATTTCGCTGAAGGTTGTTTTGACTTTCATATATGCTGAGTCAATCCTTCAGACAATCATTTCTTTTTCAATTTTTTTCACATTTTTCATGCAGCCATTTATTCTTAGCTTCCCTGTATTTCCTATTTATTTCATTCCTCAGTGACTTGTACTTCAGCACTCCTGAATTTACCTGAACATTTCTGTACTTTCCTTTTATCAATAAACTGAAGTATTTCTTCTGTTATCCACGGTTCCTTCCCAACTTCTAAGTACTGAAACTGGTTGGTAAGTACTAATATCTGTCTTATTGCCTTCCTTGTAATGGGGTCTGACAATTCCATTTTCAGTTTGTCTGAACATTTCCCCTTAATAATTGTATTTCACATATTTGGCGGTTTTCTTTAATAACTAACTACTCACATTCCTGAACTGATTTCCTGGTTCTTCTTATAACTACTGCCCATACAGATTTAACTTTACTATCTGAATTATTTATTTCAGTCATTGCACAGCGATTTTAGTCATTTTATTGTAATACGAAATCAGTCCTACTTTTCTGTTGATCAGATCCATACCATAATCACTTCCATTTACTTGCAAATTACATTTTGATTCCTTTTATAATCCTGAGCTTTTTAATGTGTTATCAGGATTGAACTTTCTTGTTCCTTTGGGAAAACAGCTGTTAGGGATTGATAGAAACCCATCTATACATTAAATTTGAAACTGATATACGTCACATTATACACATCCCTCTGGTTAGCTTCCTTCCACGCTGCCTTGAAACTGTCTGTTGTCTGTTCCATTAATTACTCTACTTGTTTTTATTCTGGTGGGAAAATTAACAACTTAATTCATGTTGTAAGCGTTAAGTGGCATGTCTGAATTGCTTCTTTTATCTGAATCTTTTGGAAAATTAATATTAAAATCTCCACAGACTATCATCTGCTTTCTTTTATCTGCTAGTTGTCATGATATTGACTCAAAATTTCTAAGAATATTCACAAGTTTCTGAGTGGGAATCTAAAAATTGTGATAATGATAAATGACTACTTCTGTAGTAGAAGTCCACAAGCATACGCTTCCAATTGCTGATCTCAGTAGAAACTACTGGATTCAATAGATCTGAACTTTATTTTATATTTTTACTACACATTTCTCCACCTTTTCCCTAGATAAATGGGCTGCAAATTTACAGTCCTCATCGCTCAATATGTGGATTCTACATCTACATACATACTCTGCATCCATTGTATAGTGTGTGATGGAAGCTGCCTTGTACTACTATCAGTCATTTCCTTTCTTGTTTCATTCACAAATAGAACCGTGGAAAAATGACTGTCCATATTCCTCTGTACAAGAGCTAATTTACCTTATCTCCATGGCCCCTAAGCAAAACTCATGCTGGTGGCAGTAGAATCATTCTCCAGTCAGCTTCAAATGTTGGTTATCGTAAATTTTTCAATGCCGTTCGTCGAAACTCCACCCTCGGTGTGCCTGCATGGACTCTGCTGACACTGACTCTCTGTCTTGAGCACTGCAAATGCAGTATCACCCACCGCTCATCCTGTGATAAGTGCAGACCCACTGAATTGACTGCACTGGAAGGTGCCACAGCAGCACAGCCCGTGGGTGAAACGAGTGACACCTGAGGTGCCTATGCGATGTGCCAGATTCTCCACTACTACTACTACTACTACTACTACACACTGAGGAAGCAGCCTGAAGACGGCTGGCCACAGCCAAAAGCATCTTTAACTGTTTGTGAACTGTGTCCAGATCCTCCTGCTTTCACAACACACTGTGCACACATCCTATCCATCTTTGTGCTACTGACTTAAGAATTAACTATAAATGTGCAGAAAGAAAGCTAACTACATAACTTGATACATTTCTGACCTGCCTCCAATGGCGACTGTTGTTGAACTGAGCTGTGTAGCTAACCATTCAAAAGAAATGATAACTGTGCTACAGACTGCACAAATCTACTTAAAAAAACATGCACTGAATTTAAAAATTAAACTATTAAAAACCTTGGAAAAATCTAAATATGTAATTTACAGCTCTGAAGGTATTACACATGTGGCAGCAGAAAACTGGATTTCTGTATTCCGAATTGTTTGAAGAAAGACAAGGGGACTGTATCAGCTGCACACAGGGAAGAAGATGACTGTTTCTGCAAAGGCATTGTGGGCGTGGGCCTGTGTGTGTGTGTGTGTGTGTGTGTGTGTGTGTGTGTGTGTGTGTGTACAAGTTCTCCCTGGACGACACTGTCTGAAAAGTCAGCAACATTTTCTGTCTAATAGATGAATTGGAAAATGAAAATAACTTTAATCTTAATGAGTTTTGATTGCTGATTAAGTACCACAGTTGTAAGATAGTGATTGGACAAGCTAGGAAAAACACTGATACCACAGAAATCCGTTCATTTGCATAATCAACAAGTAAAAGAAGGATTTTTCTTCAGTAGTCCACAAGGAGTACATGAACTTTCCTTCTTCTAAAACATTTCTGGCTTTACACTCCACAGCAATAAGTGCAATATAAGTAAACTGACTGCATTTGTCTGATTTGGGGATGCATCTAACACCATCATTAAAAAAGTATTTGCAGGTCAATCCTGATTTTGATTTTGCTATTATTATTTTGAATGGTGACATAGTGCACAACTGCTTTGCCAAGGCTTTGATAGACTGTACACTATTGAGTGATACTGTCTCGAAGTTCCACCTGGTTTTAGAGATAGCCCTATTTAGAAAACAGATGGAAATGATCGAATCTACAATACTTTAGGTTGGTTTCTGACAATGATTATTCAGACGTTCCTAGTGAGAATAAAGATTTGGACAACTGTGTGAATTAATGAGGCAGTGACATCATTAGACCTATAAAGCAGTGCAAGGTGTTAGTGTTTTTAAATGATTCTGACAATACTAATGGCTATGATGCTGTTCTCGTGAATGAGTTGTTTTGTCATAATACTAATCATTTTGAAACAGTGTCCGAGTCTCAACTGTGTCTGCAATCAAATAACACATTCACATTAAAATATAAATAAGAGCAGCCCAGCCATGCGCAAAATAATGTGTTGTATTGAACTTTAACACTCTATAATGGGAGTGCTCTTATTGCTTTTACTTTCCTCTAATGCTTGTGCATGCAGTTATGTGGAGACCTGAAGGTAAATACGAAATCCAATTTGTGCTATTATTTTGGGTACTTACGTATAAAAAATTTATTAGAGCAAATCAAATACAGAAAAAAATCCTAGAAACAAATGATGATCAAATCAAGAAGTTGAACTACAATGATTGGCAAAAGAAGTGAAGCACCCAGAAGACACGGTCGGACATCAATGTAACTTCCCACATGTACACACCATTGTTGAATATGAAACAATATAATGAAAAGGATAGTTCCTACTCGCCGTATAGTGGAGATGCTGAGTCGCAGAAAGGCACAACAAAAGATAGTTGCTACTCACCGTATAGCGGAGATGCTGAGTCACAGAAAGGCACAACAGAAAGATTGACTGGAAGTAGCTTTTGGCCAACAAGGCCTTTGTCAAAAGTAGAGAACATACACACACGCACACACTCACGCATATGCAACTCACACACATGCGAGTGCGAGTGCGAGTGCGAGTGTGTGTGTGTGTGTGTGTGTGTGTGTGGAAAGCTAACTTTCAGGCAGTCTTTTTGTTGTGCCTTCCTACGACTCAGCTTCTCCGCTATATGGTGAATAGCAACTATCCTTTTGATTATACTATTACATTCCATCCTGGATATTCCACAGCTGAATACATAAATGAGATAGAACGGATACCAGAGCACCTTACTGCTGTTCATGTTAGCAATGTTGCCAATCCCAAAGGATATAAAAGACACAAACAATGTCAGATGTTGAGCGATCACTACAAAGGACACATAGATGTCTCGTACATATATCACACAGCATTATCAGCAAATGACAATTTGAAACGGACCTCACTGTGAATCTACATTTGGTGGGCTGGTCAAATCGAGCAATATCCAGATTTGTGAGGCATTCTGATGTGACAGTGGCCCGATGGTAGAATGCGAGGGAACAGTATTTCACGTATACTCATCGTCAAGGTTCTGGTCGACTATGTCTGACCACCGCAACCAAGAATCACTGCATTGTCTACCGATCACATCATAATGTCTTCACGTGTGCGCCTGCCATCTGAGAACACGTAACAGACACCTGCAACATTCTGTGTGCATTGTGCACCACTGATCGAAGACTATCAACAGCTGGATTAGGAAATTACCATCCCATATGTAGGCTGCTGTTAACACCAAAAAACAAACAGCTGTGTTTGGAATACTGTCACAATTAGGATCCATGAACTGCTGCAGAATGGTGTCACATTGTGTTCAGTGATCAATCATGGTTCTACACTGACCTGGATGACCATCATCTGTTAGTATGGTGGCGACCTGGGGAGCGGCCTCATTCTTCCAATGTTTCAGAGAGGCACAGCCACGTTACTCCTGGTGACACGGTATTTGGGGGGGGGGGGGGGGGGGGGGGGGGGGGGTGTATGACTTCAAATCACAGCTGATACCAATTCAGGGTTCCCTAACAGCACATGACACAACTCTATGAACTGTCTGTGTGATGTTGAGGTACTCTCACAGCTAGCAAGATCCCCAGCTTTGTTCCCGATACAACTTGTGGCACCAACTTTATGTCAACTCCACCCCAGTGCCAGTATCCAGGATATCAGAGACCAGTTACAGTAGTTGAGGGCTACCTTGCCTCAGGAAAGGTTACAATGACTTTATGACATTCTTCCCAACCAAATTAGAGCATCTATTCAGGCCAGAAGGCATACTGATATCTTGGTTCATATTGCCAAGTCCTTTGTAAATGTGACTCAATTTTATAATCACTGAAACAACATTACATGCCATTTCAAAAGTGTGAAGTTTCATTCTTCCCTTCCTCCCTTTCGGGGTGCTTCACATTTTCATCAGGCAGTGCACTAAGCACACACTCTATCATCTTGTCATTCTAAATATGGGGTGGGTAGTTTCAACTGTTGTGCTTTCTTTAAAAAAAAAAAAGAAAAAAAGGGGGGGGGGGGCAACAACATGCATTCTCCAGTGATTACATTGCGTCATCGATCACAGAAATAGTCATTCCGGCGGGTAATTGGAAAAGCAACTACAAGAAAAGCAGAAGTATTAGCTACCATTAAAAAATGAAAATGCATTTCATTTCAAGAAATATTACTATAAAAGCTGTTATGTACTTACTTGCAAAATTTCTATTATTTTCAGTTTGGTGTCCATCACTAATGGGTACTCCTTGAGCTGGGATGGCTTCTTCTGTGCTGAAGAGATTACAGATCTTGTGAGTCCAGCAGCCCCCAAAGTGAGGCCTGTCATGACAGCCCCCATATCCCCAATGGAGCGCAAAACTCCCCCTTCAGCTAACAATACACAGAACACATACCTATATCGACACATGTAAGTGCAAGCAAACAAACATAAACAAATAAATAAACAAACATTTACATGCTAACATAACAAACAGGCAAAGATAAAGCAGGACCATTATTACTTAAAAAGCAAAATTTCATTTTCATGCTGTATACTATCAGCTGTAGGCATAAAACTCCGTCTTTCCCAGATGTGTACACCAATAGCCACATCCATCAAAAAGTCAACTTTAATGCTATCCACTGATGCCACTACACTGGCACCTATAATCAACTAGTCTTACACATTTCCCAAGTTTTTGTGTCTTCTTCAGAGGAGTCAAACAGAGTTTACTTACTGAAGTAGGTTTAGTAGCATTTTTCATCATATCTGTATATTTTATTTTAACCCCACAGTATATATTTAAAGACTGATGATATTTTGACAAATGATGTTTTTAGAGAACGGAAAAATGTTTCCAACTATAGTATATGAATACGGAATAATCATTTCACAATAAAAATCCTTTTTCAACTTTTATTGGGTTATCCCAATAGCAGATATAACTTATTATATCCATTACGGATGTTTTAGAACCAGTGACTGTTAATTTAATGTAAATACATAAAACTGCAACCAGTCACTTTTTTGAATAGTTATTTATTATTCCATGAACCAGTTTTCGAACATTTTTAGAACACTAATGAAAAAGTCACCCATACTGATGCAGTAAGTAAAAAACTAAATTTTTGCATCCAGACAGACACATATGGATGGATTCAAAAAGAGTTTTCTTTTGTCACTGTCATTAAATTGACAAGTATACCCACAGAGTAATAAATAATTTACTGGAAGCAGCAATTATTGCAAACAGCACAGAAATTGTTCAAAAATACTTTTTCCACACTTGTCTACAGCTGACTGAGCAAATCAATTTTTTTAATAGTAAAAATTTGTTAACTAAAGTTACTGGAAATGGAAACATGCACTACAAACAGCTTATCTACAGCCAGTAATCAAACATGCAAAAACAACAGTGAACAAAAATTTACACAGTGACATACATTATTAATAAAAAAGAAAGCTTTAAAATTTTATACTGCAATAACTTAAATACAGTATATGCGAAACAGAAACTGTACATTTCCATGCACTTGGCACTATTTCTTCCCTCTAAATTCTTTAATTATTCCTTCTCTGTTTTAAGCCAAATTCTTAAATGCATAATTTCTTTAACACACAACAAGCACCACAGTTCCTAATTCATTATGGTGTACTACTATCTCCCCAAAAATCCCCAATACTTTCCAATGTGTTTCAGTAACAGTTTTCCAACTTTACTTTGCGTCTTTCATATACTCCCATTATTTTTTTCCCTTTCCTTCTTCTTCTTCTTCTTCTTCTTTTGGGTGGGCATTGGATTATTAGTGGCAGGATAAATTCCAAGTACAGCACAGCATCAATTATCTGAATGTTGGTCAACCAAATGACTGCTTAACCAAACTGTTCGTTTGCACATGCCGCATTCCTAATGCTGCTGTCTTGCTTTCGCACCCCCGCTCCCACCTTGTCCTCATTCCCTACGAACGCCAGGAGTGAACTTGTGATATAAATTGTCTAGATGTAAACTTGTTGTCCTTTCTATGCGGGATAAATACACGCGTAATAAAAGGTTAGAGGGAGGTGAATTTGTGAACATGTTATCTAATAAGCGCAAGATTGGAAAGTAGACAATTACAGACATAAAAAAACAAAAGAGGAGCATTACAAATCTTATACGTAAGCTTGATTCTACTGATGGACTGACAAGTGGTACAACTATGGAGCTTGCCATGAACACGGATCTAAATGATGCTGTTCACAAGTGGTTTGCACAAAGAAGAGCACAAGAAGAACGTATCTCTGGTAACATTCTATGTGAAAAGGCAATTCAGTTTAATGGGGCTGTCAAATTTGATTGCAAGCTGATTAAAATGCTATAAGTCAAAACACGGCATTAGTGAGCTTCAAATACAAGGAGGAAAACTGTCTGCTGATTCTTTCACAATCATACTAAAGGATGTACTGAGGGAACAAGATTATGCTGTAAAAACATTCACAATGATAAAGAAACTGGGCTCAATTGGAAAGCTTTGCCAAGAACAACTCCTGCCTCATATTGTGCATTAGCAGCACCTATTCCTAAATCAAGTAAGGATCGTGTTAATGCTTATATTGTGCTAATGCTACTGGTTGCCATGGATTTCCTATGCTCGTGGTTGGTAAAAGTAAGAAACTACAATGTTTCAAACACATTAAAATGTCTGCAATGCCTATTGCTTGCACCTCAAAAAAAAATCACCTAGATGGATAGTACTATTTTCACAGAATGGTTTTGAAAGTTTTTGTGCCCTCTGTAAAATCTCATCAGTTAGAGAATGGCAAAATGGACAAATCATTACTGCTCCTTGAAAATGCACAAACTCATCCATCATGTGATATGGTAAATGGAAAGGACAAATTCATAGAAGTGATGTTTCTTCCACTCAATGTAACTTCCTTATTACAGACCACGGATCACAGTGTTTTTGATTTTTTCAAAGAGTATTACAAAAAATAATTGTTATGTAAGTTATCGATGGAAAGAAAAGAGGAAGAAGAAGAAATTATAAAAATATTGATTTGAAATTTGAGTCCAACACGATTGGCACAGCATGGGACAGTATAAAGAAACAGAATTTGAAAAAATTCGATAATAAAATTTTGAATATGATGAAAATTTCTCAGTCTAACTGAAAATGAAGAACATAATGGTATGTCTGAAATATTCAATATGCTAAAAGAACTCAATTGCCATAAACGTGATGAAGATGCTCAAGAATTGATGAGTATTGACGGTGCAGATGCAGAGCACCAAATCATGCAGGATAAACCATGTAACTGATAAAGCTGACCCCCCTCCCCCGCGTTTTGATCACACTTCCTGCCTCACTCTTGAGTATTTATGTGTATTATTTTCGATACCTTCCTGTGTCACACTAACTTTCTGAACCTCGACCTATCAATACCCCTTCTGTCCCAACCCCCCTTTCTTTTCCTCATTCCAACACACACATACTAACCTCACCTAATCTATTTACATCTGCCATCCCTTCCCTTCACACATACCCTCCCACTGACTTGCATCTCACATTATTACCTTTTTATTTCTTTTTCTCTTATCATCTTTTTATTTCTTTTTCTCTTCACTGTGCCTTCACATGGGTTTTAATTCATTTTTGCCTCTCACTATTGACCTTGCTCTCTCGGGTTTTCCCCATACTTCATCTGTTCCATCCTTATAAAAGGCACTCCTGACTCAGCAGCCAGAGACAGTGGTCATGTGTGTGAGAGTTGTATTTGTCTGGATCTGTGTGTGTTTTCCACTTTAGAAGAAGGCCTCTTGACTGAAAGCTTAAATGTGTGACAGTCCTCATGTTCTGCCTGTCTGTGACTCAACATCTCCTCTGCACAGTGTGTAGCAATCTGTCCTTTTCATAATAAATACATGAGTTTTTATTGGTAAATGAAAGTACAGTACACAGTTCGATTCTCCGAATAAACCAGTGTTCCAAGCACCCACGTCTCCCAATTAGTCCAAACAATCGACACTCCACTGTACGGCTATTAAAGGATGAACTAGAATGAGTCGTGACGAACTAGAGTGAGTCGTGCTTGGGTAGCTCAGTTGGTAGAGCACTTGCCCGCAAAAGGCAAAGGTACCGAGTTCGAGTCTCGGTCCAGCACACAGTTTTTATCTGCCAGGAAGTTTCAAAGGATGAACTGCTATTTATGTAAGAAATTTTTATTCATTATCATTAAAGCTTAAACAGTTCGAATTTTGAGGTTTTAATTAGATTTTAAATTCCATGTCATAAGATTATACATTTAATTCTTAAATTATAATACTGACTATTTTCTAGTCATTATCTTTTCCTCCCATTCCTGTTGCTTCTCAGTTTCAATTATACGTTTTCAGCAGCTGTGTACAAATTAATTTCTTTGGTATCTGTCTCGCTAACATTGTGTGCAGTCTGGAATAAAATGAGTAGTGGGTGGTATTTCCTTTGTATCAAGTGGTTTACACTTTCATTTCTAATATTAACTTCTGCTCCGGATGCTTCAATGTAACGTCCCTACCTGATCCAAATTACGGGAGTTTTCAGTTATGATAGGGTTTTTTTCTTTTTTTCTTTTTTTTTTTTTTAACAGCATAATATTTCATTTGAGTCTGCTGCCATTCAAGGGTCACACAATTTTAGGCTGTCATTGTTCACTTCTCCAATTTGCATGTAAGTTTCTGGAGAAACATTAGGTTGAAGCTTTCAGTTTGTTAAACTCTTACTGTTCCACCAGAGGTTCACATTAGTAGCCGCATGACTAAAAATTAAATCAGTTTCCATGAAAATAGTGTTGGTACTATCTTCCCCTTTCCCAAGATTTTCTTTTTTGTATTACATTTGCAGCAGCAATCTGCTGCATCTGTTATCACAGTGAGTCACTTGCTTATTTTGTGCAAGCTCTATTCTCATTTACGCTATTCTTTGTAGTATTGGCTACCGAGTTCTATGGGGAAACCATGCAATTTTAAAACATTTTAAGGAGATTCATATCCGAAGCAGGTTCTACATGTAACACAATTTAAAACACAATGCCCAAAACTCTTTCATTGAGCATCATGCAAAACTGCCCCACAAAAATTTCAATGTACACTTGGGATGACACTTAAACAGTGAGCAACTGAAGCAGTAGGTCAAGACATTGACACTGTGGCTACAAAACAAGAAACAACACCTATATGATAGTTTCATTTTCAGAACAAGCACTACAAACATCAAGTACAGTATTTACAATCCCATTACACATTCACTACAATGTCCAAAAAGCATTTTAATTTCTGCACTGCAACTTTTATGGCACCCAATAAATAAATCTGAACAAATCATACACAAAAAAGTCAGGTGGTGTACAGTATAAAATGACAAAACATAGTTACTTAAAAAATACTAATCTACTGGTAACACAGACTATAATACTAATAATGAATTCTCCAGGGCCCAATTAATAATGTTTCCCTCCCCATTTTACCCAAGACATGTATTCGAAGAATATATCATCATATATGTATATTTAACAAGTAAGAGATACATGTTATAGATATAAATGAATTGCTGCAGAGAAAACAAACTTTAATTTTGAAGCTATCATTTTTTAATTTATGGAAGACAAATAAATTCTGCAGCATGAAATTTATGCAGGTTGAAATGAAAACTAAACTCAAACAATCTTAAGCGACTACATTTAATATTAACAAGCTCGCTCACTCACTAACTCACTCACTCTCTCTCTCTCTCTCTCTCTCTCTCTCTCTCTCTCTCACACACACACACACACACACACACACACACACACACACACACAAAATAAACCACACTATATTGCATATTCAACATTAAATAACAATGCATCTCTGTCATTAAAAAACATTTAGAGTTAAGGTGCAAAAAATGTTACAGGCTGATTTTGTTACATCAGACCACCTCTCTCCACACAGGGGCCATGTTAGAAACTCACAGGGAGCAAAGAGAAAGGGGGGGGGGGGGGGAGGGGGGGCTTCCAGAAATAATGAAATATGTGCTTCTGATAGGCTTTGCCACCAAGCTTGTGATATGTAATTTTGAAGTCACATTTACTTCAGATGCATACTATTTGCTGTGCGCACCCCCCCCCCCCCCCCCCCCACACACACACACACACACACACACAGAGAGAATTTGATACCAAGTATATGAATGATAGTAAGTATCATACGATGCTGATTTTGTGGCACTATCTATGTCTGAGTGATAAATACATCTTCATCTTGGAGTTATGCATATATTTTGTAGTATCAATAATTATAGCATGTAAGAGAGTAGTGAAGTAGCTTTAGTATAGTCACATAATATTACATAATATTGTGTATCATGGCTGGAATGTTCAAATGTTATTCATAATTATCCTCAACAAAAGCAAGCAAGAAAGGCTCTGAATTCTGGCCACAATGGGCCAATCAGGATCACTAGCGTAGGATCAGCAAACTGCTCTCCTGGCCACTGTCGGCTTTTTCAACCTCAGAACTGCTACTTCTCATTCCAGCAGCTCCCCAGTTGGTGCCAAGAGGCCCTGTGCACCCTGGTCCAGTCCTCCACCAAGGAGAAACCTCTAGCTGTACTGGGAATTAAACCTAGGTCCTCTGCATAGCAGCCACTGAGCTATGGAAGCGGACTCGACCTCAGAGACAGGATCTAATTTCAAAAATTGTGTATGCTACATATGCATGTGTACTCCACAATAAACTGTACAGCTCTTGGCAGAGGATATATTGTACCAATAATAGCTATTTTCTGTCCTATTCCATCAGTGAAGGAAAACTGACAGTTTCGATGTCGTTACATCCGTGTTGTTCTCTCTTATTTTATTCTCTCAATCTTTATGTGAGTTGCTCGATGGTGGCATCCATCTTCCTTTAATACTGGTTCCCTAAATTTATCTAACAATAATAATATCATCTTTATTCTAAAGATTTGTGTTTTCCGAGCATCTTTGTCACATTTTCATACTGGCTATAACAATCTGATGTCATGCTAGCAGCACATCTCTTAAACTGTTTTATGCATGCTCTCACGTAAATTTGATAAAGCCTCAAAACACTGGAGCAATACTCTAGAATAGACTACAGGTTCATCTTGTTACTGATTTCCTTTACTGCACTTTCCTACATTGCGAAGACCTCTAAAAATCGGACCACTTGTGCAAGGCAGTAAAGCACAATATTATATTAAATTTATGTGATTAATCAGAGAATCTTGCTCCCTTTTAGCTGTTACTGTAAGTGCAATGAAAACTGTATAGGGCAGACAATCCTTCCCATGTCTCAAATGTTGAACTGAATACATACGGCACATTGAATTTGTACAATTTGAAGTCTGTGATAGTGAACCACATCCTCACAAAAAGGCATACTATCATTTTGAAGGTGCCCAAATCGTATCCGGCACTTATTACTGCTTGCATTCTGTCACATACCAGGCTCATGAGGTATACACCAAATACCACGAGAGGCTGCCACCACACAGACACAACCATTCGCCTGGCATCTCTCAGTTCTGAGTAGCAGCCTCCAGATGGCACTCTCATATTCAGACCGCTTTCTGCTTCCCCACCACATCCGTCTGCACACTGCACTCATCTGCTGATAGTGTTGCCAGACACCAAAGAGAGTGCTGTCAACTATGGACTATTTGGCTTCCACCTCATACTGATGAAGATGAAAATCTTTCTGCCAATATTTGAAAAGATGATGCACCCCACACACAGAGACAGTTCTGAACTTTTGGTCAGATAGCACAGTTCACTGCCAGCAGCCAGTTCAGTACTACACCTGCAGCACCACAACGGAGCACAGTTCTACAAATTCCATTGAGAAAACAACATTCCAACTTAGCAGTCACTAATAAGGGTAATAAGACAACCATGAGGGTCTGCAATATTACATTCAGTCATAGTGACAATAGCATAGATTACAAAGAGACAGTAACATTATTTAGGTATCACTGTATTTGGTATATGACATTAAGTGCCACACATCAAACTGAACCTAAGTGAAGTGCCATTTTGTAACATATTACAATAAATGTTACTTGTAGTTAATTACTGCAGTACTGCATTTCTGTGCTGGTGCTGCCCTGTGAAGTAGATGTATTAGTTGATAGTTCAAGTGTGCAATTACCACCCAATTTATTGAACAACAGCAGTATACCACTTTTCAGCTACTGTGGATGTTTGGGCAGAATTAATGGTAGCATTCGGTTACAACCTACCCGACACATTCTACAGTAAAAGAAGTGCTAGAGTTAAAGTGTGAATAATTGTGAGCACCAGTACATTTGACGATAACAGAGCCTATAATCTTTATGGAGCTTAGGTTAGGAAATTAGACAGGCTATTCAAAATAAGTATCAGTAACTGTGGGTCAGAATGGGACAATTCTCTGCATCTTTGCAGGCACACCCTTTTCCAACTTTCACTGGTGAATGCAAATGTAACAGTTGACGGATCCTACAGCTACCTCTTATGCACATATGCTTCACTTAGATCATAAAGAGCTGACTGACTGTCTACGTATTTTACAGTTGCAAGGTTAGGATACCCCAATATTTTACGATGCTACATAATTACATAAACTTACATTTACAGATAGCAATCATGAGACAGCTTCCTCACAATGGAGTTAATGGTTAGGGTAATATGTGAGTTTTCTAATGCAGGCTTCAAGGTACTAACAGAGTTGTAGCATTTGATTTTTTTTAGACTGATGTGTTAATGAAGTTTGAAAATTCGTCTCCCCAACGACCAGAAAAATGTCACATGATGGCCAGAGGAATTCTGAGAGCCATTACTAAGCTGAAATTAAGCAATCACTATATCTTAAAGCCACTGTCATCATTATAAACTAAAAAAATTCTGCGACTGCTTTTGGAGTTGTAAATTATAACTGAAACAATAAGAAATAAATTTCAAAATCGTCCATTAATAAGTAGCAGTAGAAATAATGATCATTTTACTCCTCCACAGTTATGTTGATTTTTATTAACATTTCTGTGTATAACACTTTACTGTGGGAGAGCCCTCAGTGTCACACTTAATAACTGAGACATTTCAAGTTTTCTCTTGTACAGGATACTTGCAACTGGATATACCCACATCAAAAAAGGTTTATGCATCACCTTCGTTCCGAGAGTTCCAGAACCTGTACAGAAAATAGGAATAGAGATCAACATAAACATCATTTCCACCCTTTTTAATGCTCATGAAAACCACACATTGCATGTTGTGCCACCATACAGCGAGATCTTCAGAGGTGGTGGCCCACATTGCTGTACACACCAGTACCTCTAATATCCAGTAGCACGTTCTCTTCCATTGCCTGTATTCGTCGTGGCATGCTATCCACAAGTTCATCAAGGCTCTGTTGGTCCAGATTGTCCCACTTCTCAACAGCGATTCGCCGTAGATCCCTCAGAATGTTTGGTGGCCATAAACAGCCTTTTCAATCTATCCCAGGCATGTTCATGAGGATTCATGTCTGGAGAACATGCTGGCCACTCTAGTCGAGCAATGTCATTATCCTGAAGAATGCCATTCACAAGATGTGCACGATGGGAGCACAAACTGTCGTCCATGAAGACGAATGTCTCCAATCTGCCTTCCATGACCACCAGCGGCATACATCAGCCCCACATAATGCAATCCAAAAACAGCAGGGAACCTCCACCTTGCTGAACTCTCTGGACAGTGTGCCTAAGGCGTTCAGCCTGACGAGGTTGTCTCCAAACAAGTCTCCGACAATTGTCTGCTTGAAGGCATATGCAACACTGATTGGTGAAGGGAACGTGATGTCAATCCTGAGTGGTCCATTCGGCATGTTGCTGGTCCCATTTGTACCACATGGCACGGTGTCGTGGTTGCAAAGATGGACCTCGCCATGGACGTCGGGAGTGAGTTGCGCATCATGCAGCCTATTGCACACAGTTTGAGTTGTAATACGGTGGCGTTGCTGTCAGGGTTCCCCAGGACATAATCCATAGGTAGAGGTCATCCACTGTAGTAGTAGCAGCCCTTGGGTGGCCTGAGCGAGGCATGTCATCGATAGTTCCTGTCTCTCTGTATCTCCTACATGTCTGAACAACATCACTTTGGTTCACTCCGAGAAGCCTGGACACTTCCCTTGTTGAGAGCCCTTCCTGGCACAAAGTAACAATGTGGGCACGATAGAACTGCAACATTAACTGTCTAGGCATGGTTGAACTACAGACAACACGGGCTGCGTACTTCCTTCCTGGTGGAATGACTGGAACTGATTGGCTGTCGGACCCCCTCCGTCTACTAGGTGCTGCTCATGCATGGTTGTTTACATCTTTGGGTGGGTTTAGTGACATCTCTGAACAGTCAAAGGGACTGTGTCTGTGATACAATATCCACAGTTAACATATATCTTCAGGAGTTCTGGGAACTGGGATGATGCAAAACTTTTTTTGATGTGTGTATAATCAATCAGCATGAAAAGAAAGACAGGGACATGATAGCAACATCCCTATCATATAATGTGGGTATATTATGCTTCCATGCACTATCTTGGACTTTGAGATCAAAAGATGAACCCCAGCAGATGACATCTGTAGATGCAAGACTGCTATATGATTGTTTCCAACAACACTCCATTAACATGGATGGATTAATTATGTGATGAACATATACTAACAAAATGCAAATTAACCTTCTGCTTCAGAGTTCTTGTTAACGCCCATTTACACATTCCTTAAAATGCACCACAAGGCACTCATTAAAGTAAGTGGGAAAAGTTGCATGTGGTTGGATGTGCAACAAGGCACATATCAGTATTGCACACAGAGAGAGAAGGCTACCTATCATGACAGGAGTGCTAAAAGGTTCTTGCTTTCTCTGTGGTTGCTGCATTACATGAAAAGCATAAAACAGGCGTTACATGTGAAAAAGTGATGAGCAGACAGGAGAAAGGGGGCAGCATGACAGTTTTTCAAAAATAACTCACTTTTAGAGGATGAACATTTGTTTAAAATTAACTGAGGATGATTGAGGATAATTACTGAGTTCTACAGGAACTTGTGCAACAGAAATTAATAAAGCAGGACACTATGATGAGAAAAGAAATTACTTCTTCTGAGAAGTTATTGGCTACTCTAAAATTCCATGCCACCAGTGAATTGGAAAAACACTTCTGATACATAAACATCCTCATTGCCAGCACCACTTCTCTTCAAGGTCTCAAGGATCTCTTTCTCAGCAGTACTGTGAATTCAGTTTTCATTTTCTTTACACTGTTATCTGTGGCTATTCTCTTTTAATGTACAACATATTTTGTTTAATGCTGTATCATATTTGTTCCTGTTGTTCTACTCTCTCAAATACATGGCTTCAGTTCATACCTTCCAATTAACCAAGCTGCCCCATTATACCTTGTTTCATTTTGAAATCATTTTGTTAAGTATCACAAGAACTGCGAAGTGCACAGCAGCAGACCTAATACTGCTTGAGAGCACATGTGTATGTGAGCACTTTGGCTTCTATTGGCATTATTCATGTATCATCACATATAGTTTGGAAAATATAATTGGATATGAAAAAAAAAATCTATTCACCATGTTGCAGCAGAGCAAACATATAAAAGATTAAGAAAATGTGCAAGCTTTCAGAGCCTGTGGCTTCTTCTTCTGGCAGACAGGTTGAAGGGGAAGGAAGAGAGATGAAGGAAAATGACTGGTGAGGTTTAGGAAATGGGGAGAGCTCAGAAAGATCACCCTGAACCCTCGGTCAGGGGAGACTTAAGGGGAGACTTACTGGATGGGGTGAGAAGGAAAGAATCTATTGAGTAAAATGGGTACAGCTGGCTAAAAATCATAGCTCTTGCTATCACAAACAACACCTGTGGCCTGGATTCAGGTCATCCTCAGTTTCTTAGTTGTCAGCCAGCTGTATGAATTGGTGAAGACAGACAGCCTTGCACATGGGGTGGAAGCACAGCTCACAACTTGCAGCATTTTACCCAGACTAGATCACAGTCCTCTGGTTTGGAGTCAAGTGGATGGTTTAAATCAGAGGTTCAGGCCATTTGGTGACAATCTCAGATCTGGATTTCTTGACCTCTGTTATTTGGTGCAGAATTTGGCATTACAACTGGGATGTATACATCATAAGGAGAGACGGACACCAAGTGTGACATCATATTTATTGCTGCATGGAACTCAATAATTTCTACTGAGATAATAACATATTCCAAAACTGAAATAATCTGGTTCAAGGTTTGCATCAAATGCAGATCAAAAAGGTATTTGGGCGACTTTATAGGTCAGTTGCCTTAGGTGCTCAAGTGGTAAAACACTAGAGAGAGGGGGAGAGGGGGGGAGAGGGGGGGAGAGAGGGGGAGAGGGGGGGAGAGAGAGAGAGAGAGAGAGAGAGAGAGAGAGAGAAGAGAGAGAGAGACAGGAGAATATTACAAATAAATTTCCTGGCCATGCTTCTGTAATGGGGGAAGGTTTTAATTTGCCAGCTATAAAAGGGGATACCCACGTGATTAAAAGAAGTTCCAGGGACAGAAATTTGAGAGAGATTGATCTGAATGTCTTTTCTGAAAATTAACTTGAAAAGGTGGAGAACTGATGTACAAGGGCAATGCCTCAGATCTTCTAGTTACTAACAGATCTAAACATGTTGAATCAGTTGCCACTGAAGCAAAGATGCATACTCCAACTGAACAAAGTTCCAAGCATAGTAGTATAGCAACTTACTTGCTTAATGAAAGAAATACTGTATTACATTTACAAAACCACAGCTACATATAATGTCACTCTATTTTCACAGATTTTTGTTAATGCACCAGCATAGAGTCAATGTATAATGCCCTCTCAGTTCCATACCTGCATTAGTAATGATTAGATGTTAGGAATCATAACTTCAAGTTTCTGAAATCCCTGAAACTTTAATGATCAGTGTTACCAATGGTATTTGATTCCTTCGCAGAAAACTTTCAACCCTTTGGCCATTAGGTTGATTGCAGGTTTTCAAGAGGTATGGTCAGTCTATCACAAGCCCTATAATTGGACCTAACAGCTTTAAACACATCACACTCTTAAAGTAAATGATCTGCAATTTCAAGTTTATGTTCCAGTTCTTTGACGTGCCCTCACACTAAAAAATGTTTAACTGCTTGAAGTCAGGGGACATCAGAAGCACACGTGAAAGCCATTCTGACCTTTTCTGGAGAACAGCTATCTAACAATCAACAGTTGGTTCTCCTAATGTGGGGGACAGGGGACAATGCGCAGCAACTGTGTATTTTTAAGTTTCTGGAATTGAACATCATTGTGCACATAACAGTACAATAGAAAATTGAAACAATTATCATCCATTAGACCTGCAAGTAGTTGTATTGGTCCCAACAGCTGATAGAAAGTCTTCCACAGAGATTAACTTGTGCATTACTTCAAAAACGAAAGCAGAGTACAGTAACTTGTAATATAATGTGTGGTGGATCTTATGTGGTGACTATTTCTTTCTTCTTTTATAGCTAAACTCTTTTCATCACAGGGTCTTTGGACATGATTCATAATTTTTAAATTTTAATTATAATCTTAGGAATTAAATGAAATGGGAGACCTCCAGTTACACCGAAATGAGGCTATTACAGCACAGTTAGATTCATTTTAGACAGCGGTACAAAACTTAACCGATGACCCGATTTTTTGTAATGGCACCAAGCACAAAATTTTTTCAAAATGCAGTTACCAGTCAAAACAGGTAGTTGATCTTTGAAATATTTTTGTTTGTTGTTGCAAGAAAATAAAATGTACCATTTAATCAAAAGGTCCTGCGAAACTGAATTCTATGCTAAAAACCAGCTCAAGAGATGATTCACTCCAATGCAAATTTGGAAGCAAAGCTCAACATCTTGTTTATGTGCCTTTCCATGGCTCAGTTCTTCATTTATAGAGTGAAGGGTTGTCTTTCTGTAATGATATTCTTGATTCTCACATTGAACAAAACTTTAAATTTATCTAAAATATTCCTGAAGCTTACAGTTCTAATCAAATTGCATGCTTTTTTGGGAGGGAGGAATGAATGAGGAAGCGAGTGAGAGAAATTGTGATAGACTGTGTAGTTTCCAGTTAACCAATAACTGATGTTGAATGTTGAAGACAAAAGTTTTACTGTGCATCACTGTTTAGTCTTGGTGGCAAAGAATCAGAATTGTTTCACAATTTCTGGCAGCATATTTTTATGTCAAAGGACTTAAGTATGGCCTTGTCTGCAGTAGTTTAGGACACTAACTGTTTGTAATCAGAAGTACATTATCAGCTTAATAACAAACTTCCAATCTTTAATATATGTGTACTCCTACAGCACAAAAATGAAGAACTATATATTAGCCATATAATCTACTCTTTTTTTTTTTTTTTTTTTTTTTTTTTTTTTTTTTTTTTTTTTTGAAAAAATAGTTACTTTTCACTCATTATGGGGAATTTCTTTCTAATAGTTTTGTATGAATGTTAAACTGTCTTTACCTTCATCTTCTTCATTTTCCCTATGTTCAGCTGCAGAAAATGGGAAGAGACGATTATTAACATTTCAATAAAAAGTAAACCAATTTATCCCACTGTAGTAATCTTTCTGAATTATAAAAGAAAAAGACTCACTAAAAAGTTGTAATGAAGAGAAGAAATTTTAAGTATATGTTTACAGTATATTTGATTTGCTAAGAGAATACAGAACTATTCTAAACACAAAAGAAATTACTCTTCCCATTTTGTACCATAAAGGTGCTTGGAGGAGATATAAATACATTACCTACCTGTTCCTTGGACCATTGCCAATAGAATGAAATCTTTGTCGACAGCTTCGTACATCTTCCAGAATTTAACCTTGTAAAGTTCAACTAATTTCTTAGCATTTCAAGACAAATGTGTTTGGCATGGATGTTACATGAAGAAATCATAATATATTGCATTATAATTTCTATCTAAAAACAAGATTTTGAATACGGAAAACTGTGTCTTGTACGAACAACCTGAAATATTTCTGTACAACATACATCAGTAATGGCAACATTCAGTTTATAGCTCAGGTTATAAATTTTTTATCTTTTGGGCAATGTAAACTTTATGTTACACTTCACGTAGCTAAAACTTGTAAATTGTAAGACATGAAGTTAGAAACACGTCAATACATTCCATTGTCTTGAAAGTTTAAATTTTACTTCTCAGTACTCACAATCAACATCTCCAGTTGGAATCTTTCCATTGAAATCTGCATCAGATATACAATCCAGAATGCGCAGTAAAGTTTTAGTGAGCCGCAGGAGGTCACTAAAACTATAGAATCCGAAGTAGATAAGCTCTCTTGCCAGCTTCACCACCTTAAACAAAATCCCAAATTACAATATTCACTATGCTTAGCTACTATAGTTTTTTAGTAGTTTGCTTTATTATTCCAAAGAACAAGAAGAAGAAGTAGATTATGGTTTAATATCCCGCTGACAAGCAGAACACAAGAAACAGCTTTGTTATTCAAAATGCAACATATTATTACCTACGGAATGTGTTCTCTCAAGTACAACTCTCAGAATCTCTTTAGTTATGACACCCTTGCCATGCCTTTTAGGTGAACTGATTTCATTTACTTCATTAATCTCCTCCATTATTTTTCAAAAAATAAATGTTATAACATCCTTTAAAACATAGAAAAAAAAAGAAGAAGAAGATGAAGAAAGAAATATAGTTAAATCAATTTCACCTTGGTATTCTACACGTATTTGACATGTTGACATCACACTTTTCTACAGCCTTAATGTGATTTTATGCCTGGTACTATTATTGACAAACATCACAAAATCATTCTTCTCGGAATCTAAGATCAGCTCTCTATTCTAACTAAAACAGTTTTCTGCTGGGCCACAAGACAAAATGTTAAAACTGAATATCTGAGTTGTAGTTCATCAAGGGATTCATGAAGACAACAACACATTTTTCTGTGCTGTTACACAGCAGTGACATAACTTCATCCTCTATAAGAGCTGTAAGTGTTAAGTACTCAGTTTCAAAGATTAAATAAATGCTCAGTTTTCAAACTATCTGAATGAGCTGATACCTGGCAAGTCATCCCAAATGGATCTTGGGTTTTGGCAGTTTTCTTTCTCACATAATTTCAAAGCAAGATTCATTCCCCCTTCTCTCTCAACACGTACATTTCAAACAACTTAATAATGACCTAAGACAAAACTAAAATCCCGCACAAATGTTAACTACACGATGTCTCTATCTGTCATCTGAAGATAGTTTACACAAACTAGACTAAATCATAAGATTTATAATTTACGCAGCAATCAGCCATAAGTATGGTTTTAAAAAATTTATTTAACTCAAACCATTACTGGTTTCAATTTCAACAAATCTGTCTTCATTGGTTTGTAACAGCTACCTGGTAAGCTGTAAGAAACCATCTGAAGCTGGATTTGTAAAAATCTAAAACTGCTAATGGTCTGAGTTACATAAACTATTTAAAACTGTACTTATCAATGGTTAGAACTCAAATTATAAATATTATAACCATAAACAGCCCCATCTCTCAACATGTCAGCTTTTGAGAAAACTGCCTTAGACTAAATCAGGTTATGAAGGAAACACTGCATTAGGTCAGGTGAGGTATTACAAAACATGGCTGAGTTATCTTGGATATGGTACCAGGCATGTGTGTCTACATGGATGACTTTTCTTACAGAACCACAAGGGTTCAAGGCTGGTGGTTTTTACACCACTGAGTGAGTCTACAGCCCCTATGAGGATTAAATACTGAATTATGATGAGTCTTGTGGTGTTGATAAGATATGTGGTGCTTTATGTCAGTCTGCAACAGCCTTACTGAAATAAGTGTATGTAAACATGGTTGGAAAAATATAAAACCTTCCAACTACATTGCATGAAATATACACCTACATACATTTTCATATACATATAATAGAGGGAAACATTCCACGTGGGAAAAATATATCTAAAAACAAAGATGATGTGACTTACCAAACGAAAGCGCTGGCAGGTCGATAGACACACAAACAAACACAAACATACTCACAAAATTCTAGCTTTCGCAACCAACAGTTGCTTCGTCAGGAAAGAGGGAAGGAGAGGGAAAGACGAAAGGATGTGGGTTTTAAGGGAGAGGGTAAGGAGTCATCCCAATCTCGGGAGTGGAAAGACTTACCTTAGGGGGAAAAAAGGACGGGTATACACTCGCACACACACACATATCCATCCACACATATACAGACACAAGCAGACATATTCAAAGACACAGAGTTTGGGCAGAGATGTCAGTCGAGGCGGAAGTGTAGAGGCAAAGATGTTGTTGAATGACAGGTGAGGTATGAGTGGCGGCAACTTGAAATTAGCGGAGATTGAGGCCTGGTGGGTAACAGGAAGAGAGGATATATTGAAGAGCAAGTTCCCATCTCCGGAGTTCGGATAGGTTGGTGTTAGTGGGAAGTATCCAGATAACCCGGACGGTGTAACACTGTGCCAAGATGTGCTGGCCGTGCACCAAGGCATGTTTAGCCACAGGGTGATCTTCATTACCAACAAACATTGTCTGCCTGTGTCCGTCCATGCGAATGGACAGTTTGTTGCTGGTCATTCCCACATAGAATGCGTCACAGTGTAGGCAGGTCAGTTGGTAAATCACGTGGGCGCTTTCACACGTGGCTCTGCCTTTGATCGTGTACACCTTCTGGGTTACAGGACTGGAGTAGGTGGTGGTGGGAGGGTGCATGGGACAGGTTTTACACCGGGGACAGTTACAAGAGTAGGAGCCAGAGGGTAGGGAAGGCGGTTTGGGGATTTCATAGGGATGAACTAACAGGTTACGAGCTCCCGGGATTGGGATGACTCCTTACCCTCTCCCTTAAAACCCACATCCTTTCGTCTTTCCCTCTCCTTCCCTCTTTCCTGACGAAGCAACCGTTGGTTGCGAAAGCTAGAATTTTGTGTGTATGTTTGTGGGTCTATCAACCTGCCAGCACTTTCGTTTGGTAAGTCACATCATCTTTGTTTTTAGATATATTTTTCATATACATATGTACACAAACTTACACTGATAATGCTATTAAACTATGTTGGGTATTGAAAATTATGATAAAATAACAGCAGCACTCAGAGAAAAGTTAAAAAGCTACAGCACAAACATTGCCTTGCAGAACATTTAACAAAAAACTTCTGATTCTGGCACACTGTAACACACTAAAACTTTCCAATCTCAAAATTTAACTTGAGATCTAGACAAGACACAAAATTGTAAAACACAACACACAATTGCTCAGTCGTCAGCTAAATAAGGTACAGGTTCCCAGTTAAAAGTTTACTGCAGTAGTCTGTACAGAACATAAAATGCTTGTTCTTAAACTGTGGCATTCTAACAACCACATGTCACAGACAACAGGCTGGAAGATCCTTTGGCCAAAATAAATGAGGAGAAGAGTGTGACTTACTCCAACCCTGCAACTATGAGGATGAACACCGTGGTTGGGTAATTTATTTCTCTAAGCACACCTTCTTGTCCCTCACCTCCATGCACACTTCCTACCACTAATGCACTGGCCTCTGGGCTGAGAGAAAGATTATATAGCACATGGTTAATGACACAGTGTTCAATTTGGTCACCCCTTACACCTCCTTGGCTGCTGTATCAACTGCTCACTAATTCCTATTCCAGCGTTCCCTGGTTCCTAGTAGAACAAAACCTCATTACCTTCAAGTTGAAGTGCTTCTTTTTAAAAATTTGTCAAATTTACAATCTGCAGTCTCTTAGGGTGCCAAGGCAGAGATTTACGCCAACCCTGGTGATAACTACAAATACATACACAACAATGGTGGGTATGTAAATGATCAGATATGCAATTCTACGTGACAGGGAGAATGGCTTCCAGAGTGCATTAGTGCTGTTCATGTTTTGTGTTGTTACCAGGCCTGGTAAGGTACACAAGGGCAGTAAGCGATATCATACACTGAGCATTACTGTGGAGGACACAGGGATACCAAGTACTTGTATGTGACAGCGTTATCAGTGCCTTATAGCGTTTGAAATGGGACTCATTGTGGTTCTCCATCTGACCGGCTGGTCAAATTGCACAATATCCAGCTCTGTTGGGCATTCAGATGTGACAGTGGCCTGATGTTGGACTTCACGGGAAAGTGAGGACAGACACAGCCACCAAGATTTCGGGCAAAAAATCTACCATCACAAGGGAGGACTGCTGCATTGTGCACCAAGCACATGGTATCTCTTTCACACCTGCGCTTGCCATCTGAACTCCCTGCAACGTTCTGTGACATCCCGCACCCTCGATCAGAGACTAGCAGCAGTCAGATTAGGGAACTGTCATCCCACGTGTAGGCTGCCATTAGCACTACTACACAAACATCTGTGGTTGAAGTGGTGCCGTGACTGGGAAACACAGACTGCCGACAAATTGCAGTGCAGTGTGTTTAGCGATGAACTGTGGTTCGGCAATACACCATATGACCGTTGTCATCAAGTATGGAGATGACCTGGGGAACAACCCATTCTTCATTGGTTTTGGAAACATACAGCATTGTAACTCCTGGCTTCTTGGTGAGGGCAGCCGTTGGGTACGAGTTCAGATCATAGTAGGTAGTGACTAAGGGAACCCCGATGACAATGGTACTTCGCGGACATCCTGAATCCTTTCGTGCTATCGCTCGCGCAATAGGACAACGCTCGTTCACACATGGCATGTGTCTCAATGAACTCTCTTCGTGATGCTGCAGTACTTATGTGACCCGCAGGATCCACAGATCTCCGCCTGATAGAGCATGCATGGGACCTGCTTGGATGTCAACTTTGGCCCAGTGTCAGTATCCATATCAAGGACAAGTTACAACTGTTGTGGGCCAGCTTGTCTCAAAGGAGCATACAGGTGGTAGGAGAGGCGAAGTCACACTGGTAGGTAGGCCGATTCTGCTAAGTTCTTTGTAAATTTGACTGAGTATTATCATCACTGAAATAACTTCACAGAACCTCTCAACTCATTTCCTCCTCCATTCTGGATGTTTTACTTTTTTTGTCATAGTGTTTTAACTGTGTAAAAGACATGAAAATGGTGGAAAGTCTTTGCGGATTAATAAAGTCTATGGAGAAAACACTATGAGTGATGGAATAGTTAGGAATGTCTAAAGATGGCCGTAGTAATATTCATGATGAAGTGGACAACCATCTTGTCGTAACTGAAATCTTGGTGTTGAAAGAGGATGCAAAATTTCAAGAAACAGTCACCTTACAATTTGTCAATATCTAGTGTGTTCTTCTCAAGTTAAAAGAAAAAGCATTTAGGTGGACGGTGCCATGAGAACACTGATGACATTGAAATAGTCACTCAGCAGAGGTTAGCAAATCAAGTAGCATATTTTTATGAGAAAGGAATTCAGACGTTGTATTGTTCATGACAATAAGTGCTTTAATGTTTATGTAAAATATGTTAAAATGTAGATTACATAATAGGCTTTCATGTAATAATAAAATTGTTTCAAAAATTCACTTCTGTTTAACATAAAAATGGCACTGCTTAAAAAAACATGCCTTGTACACAGTTGTTTGCACAATGACATGAAGTGGCAGCTCTCTGGCTCTAGTGCAGAGGCTGTAGCCACACTAATTTCCCCATTGTACTGTATGTAAACTGGGGACCTAGAAACGATGGAGAGGCTCCGTCCTTGCCGAAGCCGCAGTGGTCCACAACCCCACGATGACTACCGCAGTCCACTTCACCCCTCCGCTGCCCCACACCGAACCCAGAGTTATTGTGCGGTTCGGCCCCCGGTGGACCCCCCCAGGGAATGTCTCACACCAGACGAGTGTAACCCCTATGTTTGCGTGGTAGAGTAATGGTGGTGTACGCATATGTGGGGAACTTGTTCGCGCAGCAATTGCCGACATAGTGTAACTGAGGCAGAATAAGGGGAACCAGCCCACATTCGACGAGGCAGATGGAAAACCGCCTAAAAATCATCCACAGACTGGCCGGTTCACCTGGCACAAATCTGCCGGGCGGATTCGTGCCAGGGACCAGTCGCTCCTTCCCGCCCGGAAAGCCGTGCGTTAGACCGCACAGCCAACTGTGCGGGGAATTCCCCCATGGTAGACTTAATCCATTAACTTTAAGTAGCAGATCTGTATACTGAGCATCAATAATTATGTTGGGACAGAGCAGTCAGGTTCAGTCTGTTCCACACATGCACAATGTGTATGAAAAATATTTGTTGTTCTGATGGCCTGCATTTTCAGGTCCTACAGGTGTGGCAGCACTGTAAACATCTGAGCTAAAATGATTCTCATAAATCTCACAGAAACTTTAATATTTATGGTGGTGCATGGGTTCCCTCACTCATCTTTTAGGAAGATTAAAAATGCACGCACACACAAACAAACAAACACACACACACACACACACACACACACACACACACACACACACACACAGAGAGAGAGAGAGAGAGAGAGAGAGAGAGAGAGAGAGAGAGAGAGAGAGATATTGTTGTCAGAATCTTAAAAACAATTTTTTGTGCACATTACCGTGGCTTTCAGCTATAGCTGGCATGTACTAGCTGCATTACTGCAAGATGAACTAAAAACTTGTAAGTCATTTACAAACAGGCAGCAATAAATGAGGCCTTTCCCTGTGGATGTATTACTATTTATATCCATCAAAACCATAGTCATAAGTAAAACACTGCCATGAGGGCACTTCCCCTCCACATAAACCTTTGATAAATGCCAAAAGATTTATTCATCTCTAAGGGAAACATGCATAACTGCTGAATAAAACAGGCAACCCCAGACAATGTTCCATCAAATATGAGAGGCCTATTTTGCCATGGCAGGAACAGCTAATTCGCTGTGTTCAGCGAGTAATTTGTGGATACTTTCCCTGAAGTCCTAAGGATTGTGGCATCTTGGGGTTACATTAAATTCAGCACAGGTCACTGAAAGGCTGGAGGAGTGATGGATTTTTAGGTGAAGCTGAGGTGACTACCATAGGTTAATGAAAGAACCAGAATAACTGAAGCTCTTCACTGAAGCACCAACAGGGAGCCCGGGCAGATGTGTGGAAAAATCAGTGCCAAATCTATACCAGAGAAGCTGCTCCTAGTTGAGATGAGTTCCCGATTTCAACTGTTTTGAAAGTAGAATGATAGAATATAATAGAAAAACTAGTTCTCAAACACTTTTGAAAGGGCATAGAGAGCAACTTGGCATATGGTATATTTACAGCAATGATTCCCAGAGACTGAGAAGCAGATGGAATTGGAAAAGAAAAATGAGAGGTAATGGGAGCTGAGCACCACAACTCATGCTATGTTTGTTGCTACAGTGTTGATAAAGATACACAAAGCAAAAGAGAATATAATAAAAACAGTCCAGAAGTCATTAAGTATCTGTTTCTACTTATCTCAAACGTGGTATTGATACAAAAACATTTCTGGCAATGTTTACATACTCAAGAAATGCAGTTCAGGACAAAGTCAGGTAAAGAGAAAAACAACCAAGAAGGTCTTCATTATGGATATTGCACTTTGAGGGAAAGGCATAACTTGTTGGAGATTGTCACTGTGATAATGTGTTGTTCTACATGAACAGTGAGGACCTCTCGATAGGTGTGCATGAACAAATCTTTGTACACATGAAATGAGACCTAATTGATACATAACTTCAACTTCAGTTTCAATTTGGTTCTTGATTTTGCTTATTGATATATCAAGTGGCTGAAGTAACAACAGTAGTAAATAAAGACAATATTACATGTCTCAAGGAAACATGGAGAATATTAAGGGATCCTCCACTGCATCTCGGATGCCGTAATACAGAACACACTGCTAAATGCTGAACATGAGATATATAACTATTGTGGGATAAAAACATGACAAGGCAAGTGATGATAAGAGATCACAGCCTGAAAACTGTTTAGCACTCAAAATAGCAGGTTTCTGTAAATTAAAGAAAGTCATAAAAATTAAAGTAATTACAGAAACTGACATGAAAACTGGATAAAACAGTACTGCTAAATAGCTTTCAACAATCAAATGAGCCTCAAATCAAAACCAAAACTTAAAGTGACAAAGCCTTTGGTCAGATCTCTCAGGTATGATGACCATCGTGGCTTCAATGAAAGATAGCTTTCTTTCATGGCTTCAATGGAAGATAGCTTCGTCTGAAGAAAAATATAATAACTGAGACTATTAACATTGTATCTTTAGAAAAAAAGAGTGCAAGAATTCAGGAAATCACACACATAATGACAGAGAGATAATGTGACTAAATGAAATAGGCAAAAAATGAAATGATAGTAGGTTGCTGGAAAAAGGATATAAAAAGTGGTGGCCAGGAAGAGACAAAAGAAGAAACAGTGTCACAATAATAGTGGTCAATAACTGGTGAATAAAGTACTTAATCTGGAAAATGTATGTGGCACGATAATTAAAGTTAAGATAATGATGGAAGGAAATATTACTTATATAATACAGGTTTACACTCCTCAAATACGATGCAAGACATATGAAAAGGAATAGTCTATCACTAAACTGTATGATGATGTAACCTCTAACAAGACTGTGATCATAAAGACTATAATGCTACAGCTGGGAACGATAGAGGCGGATATAGAATGGTTATAGGAAGCCATGGAGAAGATCACAGAAATGATGGATGGGAGGTATTACTACACACATGCATGAGCTATAAATGGATAATTGGTAATGGATAGTGTAAGAAAAGAGGTTGTCACAAGTTTACCAGATACAGATGGAATTTGCAATAGAAATTCATTATATAATGTATAATAATAAGTGGAGAAATCAAAAGATGCCTCAGCAATGACCATAATGGACTATTGGTAGGGACAATGTAGAAATTCAAGAAGGGTAAATTTCAAGCAGTGGGGGGGGGGGGGGGGGGGGGGGGGGAAGGTGGGGGGGGGGTGAGGGGAGAATAGGCAAAAATCAAATACTGGAAGATGATGAAATCTAAGATATTTATACATGAAAAGGATTATGACACAGCTTCCCAAGGATGAGAGGAAGGATGTAGAAGAATAATAAAGGAGGTTTAAGCAGGTCTTAGTCAATGCAGTATAAGAGTAACAAGGTACTCTGGTACTCTGTGAGAACTACAGAGGGATATCACTATCGTGCCATTGCATGAAGATTTATGAAAGGGTAGCTTTATAGAAAATCAGGAACACAATAGAACCACAATTAAGAGAAGAGCAACAAGGATTTTGGCCTGGAAGATCAATTATAATGCCATATTTACAGCCAGAGAGGTAGTAGAAAAGAAATGGGAATTTGGGACAGACATCATAACTGCATTCACAGATATACAAAACACTTATGACACCATTAGAAGGTATGAGATACGGTAAGGTCTGAATCATCCACCCCAAATCTTTGCCACTCTAAGAGCAGCTTTACAAAAATAATGACATTCACTTACCACAGAACTCATAGACATACACATACATTGCAGCAGCTGCTGTATAGCTGTCAGATGTATGCACATTTCATACTGTTGCCAGTATGTTACTTGTTTGTGTGCTGTCCCTAGCTTCATACAAATATTTTTTTTTTTTTTTTCCATGCTCATTCATCTGCCTTCAAGGTTTCCCACTCTCCAGCACCATAAGTGTATCTACATCTGCTATTAATAGGTGAGTAGTCACTCTGCAAGCTTTTTCCAGTGACAACAAGAGTACGTTTTTTGGAAGTAAAAAAATTCCAGATCATAATCATAGCATATCAAAGAAACACAGAGTACAGTAAAATACCTCTTTCTACATATTTCAGTAAGCAGTGTGGATTTCAGTTTCACTTGCTTGTTTCTAAAAGGTGCACACGAAGCAAACAATTAGGTGCCAAATGTGTGAAAGAGATTCCTCTTGAGAACACTTCCACAGTACAGGTAATAGATTTTGTGACTGAGTTATCTTGTTACCTTTCAATGACTAATTTATTATAAACATGACCCCAGTTCCGAAAATAACAACTCAACAAGCAATAGTATTTCATTGCTCAAACCACTCTATATTTAATTTCACAACAGAAATATTCAGTCTGAAGTATTTTTTACAGTTATGTTCCTGTGTTCTAGAACACTACTGGAGACTGAGATGCACATACAATTGGTGTATCATTTTCCACAGCACCAAAACATAAATTAGCAATGAAATAAATAAAAAAGCTTCAATTAGGGACCATAAGTCAAAGAGAAGGTTCAGTTTTAATCCACCTGAATTTTGCAATACAGCAGTTTAGCTGAATAAAATCTTCTTGGTTTACAAGACGTGTCAATTCAAATAAAATTCTCGAGCATTCGATGGCTATCTCCACCACCGTCAGAAGTAAAACAACTGACAGCTGGGGCTGGCACGGTTTTCTACTTCCATAGCCACAACTGCAGCCTCTGACACCATTCAGAACGCGTGAATGAAAGGTGAGTTGGGCAGCTCACAGCAGCTGTCACCCACCATGGAACCGAGTGACATCAGGTGACACATGGGTTGGCGCTACATTTGAAACTGCCACTTCCACCTCCCTACATGCATCAAACATCCATCGTTGTTTCCTTTTGACTTCCAGGAGCAGCAGTTTCAAACATGGCGCTGGCTCCTTGTGCCACTTGACATCACTCGGTCCTGCAGCGGGCCGGAACTGCTACAAGCTGCCCATGGAGCAAGTATCATTTTGGCCCTCTCTGACTGGTACCAGAGGTCGCAATCATGGCTATATAAGTGAAAAACCTTGCCAGTCATGGCAGTCAGTGGTTTTACTGCTGATGACGATGGTAGAGATAGCCACTGAAAGCTCAAAAATTTTATTCCAACTGATGTGCCTAGAAAACTGAGAAGATTTTATTCAGATGTGCAGCTGTGAATGACTCTGAGGACACAACAGTTTAGCTGGTTGTACAATCTCGTAATGATGTGGAATGTCTCCACAGATTTATAAATACAATAAATTTTCTCAGGAAGATCGTGACTGCATGCTGACCATTAACATGATTAGTTTTACAATAGTCTTATTAAATATTTAAATTTAGTAATGGGGTCTACTCAGAACTTCAACTACTGAGCAGGAAGAGTTGTCAAGCAAAAATGGTTTGATACCACTTCCATTGTCTATCTTAAACATAAACTCTGTCCACAGGCCCTGGTGAGACCATCGGTATTAACAGACTGCTGTACCACCCTCCACCAATGGCATCATTGGATGTGGTATGGAGGAGCACGGGGTCAGCACACCACTCCCCTGGCCATTTTCAGTTCTCGTGAGTTGAAACCACTATTATTCAGTCACCTAGCTCCTCAAATGGCATCACAAGGCTGAAAGCATATAGTTCCAGTCCAACCAACAAAGAATCCCTGACAGTACCGCGAGCTGAACTAGGGTCCTCCGCATGGCAGTCAACCACTCTGACCATTCAGCTACAGACACAGATTTCCTTGTGTATCAGTACCTTCAATTCACAATGGAGGTAGTCAATTATTTTGATGGCTACAAATAATAATAATACTCATTTTCAAATATGACATACACTGTTCATCCATATTTATTGAAGAAGTGATTAAGAAAAAAATTTGTGTAAAGTAAATTAATACCTCAAATGTTAATTTATTTTGGTCTTGATCTGCAAAGCTCCACATTTCTCCAACAACATTGCACAAATAATCTTCCACAAATATTATTGTGGAACCAAATCTCGCCCTCACTGCCTCCTTATTGTGGTCTGGTGTTTTGTTGCTGTCGTAGCTAGTAAACAAAAAAGAAAGCATAGAAAAATCTCATAACAACAGGATTAACACATACAATGATATAAAACGATGAAATTGCTGTACCATGAATAAGATACAGGGTGTTTCAAAAATGACCGGTATATTTGAAACAGCAATAAAAACTAAACGAGCAGCGATAGAAATACACCGTTTGTTGCAATATGCTTGGGACAACAGTACATTTTCAGGCGGACAAACTTTCGAAATTACAGTAGTTACAATTTTCAACAACAGATGGTGCTGCAAGTGATGTGAAAGATATAGAAGACAACGCAGTCTGTGGGTGCGCCATTCTGTACGTCGTCTTTCTGCTGTAAGCGTGTGCTGTTCACAATGTGCAAGTGTGCTGTGGACAACATGGTTTATTCCTTAGAACAGAGGATTTTTCTGGTGTTGGAATTCCACCGCCTAGAACACAGTGTTGTTGCAACAAGACGAAGTTTCCAACGGAGGTTTAATGTAACCAAAGGACCGAAAAGCGATACAATAAAAGATCTGTTTGAAAAATTTCAACGGACTGGGAACGTGACGGATGAACGTCCTGGAAAGGTAGGGCGACCGCGTACGGCAACCACAGAGGGCAACGCGCAGCTAGTGCAGCAGGTGATCCAACAGCGGCCTCGGGTTTCCGTTCGCCTTGTTGCAGCTGCGGTCCAAATGACGCCAACGTCCACGTATCGTCTCATGCGCCAGAGTTTACACCTCTATCCATACAAAATTCAAACGCGGCAACCCCTCAGCGCCGCTACCATTGCTGCACGAGTGACATTCGCTAATGATATAGTGCACACGATTGATGACGGCGATATGCATGTGGGCAGCATTTGGTTTACTGACGAAGCTTATTTTTACCTGGACGGCTTCGTCAATAAACAGAACTGGCGCATTTGGGGAACCGAAAAGCCCCATGTTGCAGTCCCATCGTCCCTGCATCCTCAAAAAGTACTGGTCTGGGGCGCCATTTCTTCCAAAGGAATCATTGGCCCATTTTTCAGATCCGAAACGATTACTGCATCACGCTATCTGGACATTCTTCGTGAATTTGTGGCGGTACAAACTGCCTTAGACGACACTGTGAACACCTCGTGGTTTATGCAAGATGGTGCCCGGCCACATCGCACGGCCGACGTCTTTAATTTCCTGAATGAATATTTCGATGATCGTGTGATTGCTTTGGGCTATCCGAAACATACAGGAGGCGGCGTGGATTGGCCTCCCTATTAGCCAGACATGAACCCCTGTGACTTCTTTCTGTGGGGACACTTGAAAGACCAGGTGTACCGCCAGAATCCAGAAACAATTGAACAGCTGAAGCAGTACATCTCATCTGCATGTGAAGCCATTCCGCCAGACACGTTGTCAGAGGTTTCGGGTAATTTCATTCAGAGACTACGCCATATTATTGCTATGCATAGTGGATAAGTGGAAAATATCGTACTATAGAGTTTCCCAGACCGCAGCGCCATCTGTTGTTGACAATTGTAACTACTGTAATTTCGAAAGTTTGTCTGCCTGAAAATGTACTGTTGTCCCAAGCATATTGCAACAAACGGTGTATTTCTATCGCTGCTCGTTTAGTTTTTATTACCGTTTCAAATATACCGGTCATTTTTGAAACACCCTGTACAATTCTTAGCAGATGTATATAATGGTACTTAGGACTTAAACCTGGAGTCACAACTATTCCTTTAGTAGCAAATATTACAAACACACAAATGTATTATCATTGTGAGATGCCATAATTAACCTGTTCCTTAGGAAGTAGGAGGATTGTGGAGGCACTAGCCCAAATGCCTTGTTGTCCTAATTACATGTGTAAAATGACACTTTAAAAACAAATATTTAAAACCAAGGAAGATTTGGGTTTAGCACCGAAATGCAGCAATCAAGTGGTGGACTGACACATCTAATGTATCACTGCCATTGTTTCAATTTATCATTATCCGTATCATGTTTTAGTGAACTGATGAATATCTGATGCTGATAATACGGATGATATTGAGGACTGTAAAGATCGAGCTGCTAACAAATGTTTTAATTTCTCTCTACCTGTGTCACTAATTGCATGTCCTGTATTTGTTGTATTGTACAAATCTGACACGTCTTGCATGGGCCACAGGGTAGAAGGGGGCAAGGGGCCACAGGTGACCAGCCTCCAGAAGTCCCTCAGGAGAATGCTGAGTTCTAAACATTAGTCCAGTTGGAACAAGGGATGATCAGCTGGGCACTGACCGCCAGGTAGGCATTTGTGGGTCCCATATTGTCTGCTGTGGTGCTGGCGAGGCACGTGCAATCAAGATTCCACCAACTGCAGCCACGCTCTGAGATATCTGGGACTCTGGTTAAAAAGCCCTCTAAATTGAACTGTGTCACACATCTGGCCAGTGCAGAACAAATTATTTTTACAAGTCAGTCTCTCTGCTTGGCGGAATGTTGTTTCCGTCAGTAATGCTTTTCCTAGAAAACTGCCAGACTGGTCGGGAGCTATTTATCTCTGCTTTCTCATAAGAAGCTCGGTAGCTGTTTATTGTTAAAAGTTTTTTCTTCTTCCCTTGTAGCAGAGGAAGCACAACAGGTGGGTGCCACTCCACATGGGGTGACAATTCCTCTCTCTCAAAAGGTGAAACAATATCTCATTGGGTGATCTAAAAAAACAGTAAATGGTTGTTTAGGATGCAGCACATGATATCTGACAACAGAGAGCTTAGAGCTTGGTTTTCTCAGAATTGTATATGCAGGAAGGCAGCTCATTGCATAACTATAAAAACATCTGCTACATAGAGCGGCCACTGTCCTCTTTTTTTTACAAAAAAAGTCCTGAAAGTTGATACTTAAGTCAGGAATTAAATGGCTCATGACTGAGTGCGCTTTGTCATTCGCATGTGGTTTTCACATGTCTTTCTGGCACAATCGGGGCAAACACTGTGTACTTATCCACAGTTATGCTTTTTCAATGACTTGTTGAGACGAAGGTCATGTTCATTACTTTTATTTCTTGCACACTTTGCCAAATCAATCTTTGTAATATCCGACAATGAGGACTAATTTACAAGTGCCATTCTATTCATACTGTTCAATATGTTGCATTGTCTCTTGATCTACTCAATCAGTGCTCATTATTATAGCAGTCAAAAAACTTGTTAGCTCAGATGACATCTTACATTAATTGGTGACCACACCAGGATTCAATCATTTGGGGTATTATGATATGTAGTCACATTTTCTCACATTAAAATGAAGGACCCTCCACCATTTGTTTTCCGAAATTTTTTCATTTACCTGATCCCATTTTGCATAAAAATTAGCAACACTGATTAGGATTGTCTTGGATGGAGGTTTCAATTAATTTTGAGTAATGCTTATATCAAGGGTTTTGAAGTCGAAAAAGTTTAATTTAAGGTGCTGACACATCTAAATAAACTTTTTTTCCTTTTTTTTTATTGTGTCTACATGTTTCGGTTTTCTTGTAGCTACCAGCAGTGTAACAGTGTTGTGAAATTTTGGAGGGGTTTTTAAATATGTATTTGTGATACAATCACACGTGTGTGTGAATTATTAGACAAACAGGATGATTTGATTTCTTGATCAAGTGTTCAGTAGTTTCTTGGCAGTTCCCCTTTCTTTGCTACCATGAGCATTACAGTTCAAGCTAAAATGGAAGGTGCTCAAACAGTGCAAATCATTGTAGCAGCCAAAGGGTTTGTTAGCTCGGTTGGTGTGTTAAAACATCCCATGAACAATGAAGTTGTCAGACACACAGCATACACTCAAATTGGCAAAGTATGTGAAAGACAACAGGACATGTCCTTGGCAAAGGAACCACTGTGGTACTCACTTTAAGGGATAATGAAACCATGAAAAATTTTAATCTGGATGACTGAACAGGGATTTCAATCGTTTCCTTCTCAATGTAAGTGCAGTGTCTTAACCCCTGTGCCAGCTCATCAGCATTTGAAATCTGAATAAAAAGATCATAACTGGATAATATTCAAACTTAATTTAGTGGTTCATTGGACCTTACATTCTTGAAACACTATTTTAACAGCAATATTGTGACTATTTTTCACTGTGACCATTAACCACACTGCACAGCTCTTACGTGTGCTAATTCTTACCCTTTTGTTGGCAACTACTGTTTTACATTGTGAACATAGTAATGACAAAAATCGTAACAAAAACTTTTGAATACAATACTAAAAGTAAGGTATTCGTTTAAAGCCTCATTTTGACAGAATAATGACCGGAACAGCCGCAGCCTTGTTAAAGGGAGTATCATGACTTCACCTGAAATTATTTAGGGAAATAATGGAAAATCTAAACCAAGATGACCAAATCGACATTAAAAACCCCACTCCTAAACATGAATCTTTTGGTGTAACCACAGTACCCAGTAACTCAATGCAATTTACAAGTGGTTATGGTATGAAAGCACACTTTTTAAGCTCTCTCTCTCTCATGACAGTTTTATTTTGCCTATATTATTCAAGGCTTTGTCTCCAAATTTTGTCATGACAGATGTTTAAAGGACAGGAGACATACTACAACCTAGTCTCGCACCTCTCATGATAGCTATTTGATCCATCTGTTCCTCCTCCACTGTCCACATTGCTCTCTGCCTTAATTATAACTTCATTATTAAACTACTGGGCCTAGAGACTGTTCTCAATTTTCTATAGCCTAGAGACTGTTCTCAATTTTCTATAGCCTTTATACATTTCAACTTATCTGTTTCACCTCACCCTCCTCAACTATGTGTGTTACCTTCTTGGAAACTGAGTTACACTTCACTGGTGACTCCTTTATTACTCAAGTATCATCCTGGGGTGGAGCATCAATAACTAAAAAACTAAATATGGAGCACAGCTTGCAATGGGTGATGATGGGACAGAAATAGGCTAGGGCCTTTTCAAAGGAACCATCCCTGCATCTGCCCCAAGTGATTTAGGGAAACCTAAATCTGGATTGCCTGATGAATATCTGCATCACCACCAGAATTTCAACAACATTTCAGTATGTCCTTAAATTAGGAAATTACTTAAATTAGGAAAGTCCTTTTCAAAATTCTTTTCACCTTACATTATGTGATTTTCCATTTTCTACTCACCCTACATCTTGGTTTGTGTTTATGCTGCTACCAATTGCAACCCTCTGCCATATAGGTCATACTAGTGACAAAAATCCTAGTGAATGATTTGTCTCATTCACTCCCTTTTCCAATGCTGTCACAGGTAATTGTACCCCATTAGATGATGGCCTACCTGCGAATGCAGCTAAGTCATACACTACCTCCGCTTCAATTGCAGTTCGACTATCTATGTGCCTATGAGGATCAACCATGTATCCACCCAAATGAATGAATACACAATGTGTGTCCATGTCACGGTTGCTCACCCAGTGGTACATCATTCCACTGTTTCACAAGCCATGCCATTTGAATCCCACCAACATCAGCTTTTCTCAACTGTGAAGGTGGCAGCTATCCCTCCAATACATTCTTCAGTCCAGTAATCACCCTGGGCTTAATCTTCGCTAGCCTCTCCCATTCATCAGCCTTCAATTATTCACACAATTTTTCTTTTTCCCTCAATGAAACTAAAGGTCTGGATTAGAACTTCGATCCAACATTCAGTTTTACTTTGTCCCTAAGTCTATAACTAAGCAGACATCAACAACAGTCGTAATACAGACTTTTAAGTGTTGCGACTGAAAGTCACAATAGAAAAATCTAATGGATGGAAGATACGTATGTATTTGAGCTCCAATTTTTGCAAGTGCGAATTCGGGAGAAGAATCCAACACCAAAATACCCATCCACAACTCTTAGTATCAAAGATGTTATACACTACCATGCAACACAATAACATCTATATACTTCCACAGTAAATTTGTGGAAATACACAGACTTAACTTTGATAGTGAAAGAAACTTATTCAATCAAACTTTATACACAAATCTTCAAGTAAAAAAGAAAAATTACTCTCTAACATAAATTAGCAATAAAATACATACTCCTGAATAGTCATTTTGGAAGGTATCTCCGACCACAGTCTTGCATATTTCACAGGTGTTACAGGCTCCTGAGGATCGCGGTCAACATGAAGATGAAGCATCAACCGACAAAATGAGGCTCTTAAATCATAAGGCACTCTTTCATCTGCCATGCACCTGAAACAAAATATTCTGGTCACATAACAAAAGACAAGACGATAATGGAAATACTGTTAGAATACAACCTTGGGGAGGATCAATTTGGGTTCAGGGGTATTGTAGGAATATGGAAGGCAATACTGCACCTATGACTTATCTCAAAAGGTAGGTGAAGAAAGGTAAATCTACATTTATAGCTTTCATAGATTTAGAAAAAACTTTTGACAGTTTTGACTGGAGTACACTCTTTGAAATTTAAAAGGTAGCATGGGAGTTATAAGATTTGAAGAACGTGATAGGGAAGCAGTGATTGAGAAGGGAGCCTATCTCCAATGTTATTTAATATGTACATTTAACAAGCTGTGAAGGAAACCAAGGAGAAATCTGGAACAGGAATTAAAGTTCAGGGACACGAAATGAAACCTTTTGAGGTTTGCTGATCACATTGTATTTTTGTTTGAGGCACCTAAGGACTTTGAAGAGATGTTGAACAGAATGGACCTGTCTTGAAAAGCAGAAGTGAACATCAATAAAAGTAAAACATGGATGTTGGAAAGTAGCTGAATTACCTCAGGCAATGTGGAGGGAATTAAGTTATGAAATGAGACACTGAAAGTAGTAGCTGAGTTTTGCTATTCGGGTAGCAAAATAACAGAGAAGATAGGAAATGCAGATTGGCAATAACAAGAAAAACATATATGAAAAAGAGGAATATTTTATAAATGTAAGCGTTAGGGAGTCTTTTCTGATGGTGTTTGACTGGAGTGTTGCCTTGTATGAAAGTGAAACACAGATAATAGTCATTCAGACATGAAGAGAACATAAGTTTTGAAATGAAGTGTTACACAAGAATGCTGAAAAGTAGAGTGGTAATCATGTAACTTACGAGGGGACACCACAAACAACTGGGGAGATAAGTATTTTAGAATTTTTTTGACCCAACTTGACTGAAAGGAGGACTGTCTGATAAAGACACATTCTGAGTCATCAAGGAATCATCAATTTAGCCCTGAATTTAGTACTGGTGGGAAGTGTGAGGGGGAGTGCAAATTGTAGAGCAAGAGATAAATACAGTAAGCAGGTTCAAATGGACGTAGGTTGCAGCATTTATTCAGAGATGATGAGGCCTGCACTGGATAGAGTAGTGTGTAGAGCTGCATCAAACTACTCTTTGTACTGAAGACCACAGCAATTAACACTTCAGCTAGTCAAGTGACAGGAGCTTTCTGCCACCACATCACATCCATTTCTCAATCATCAAACACTCCCTGAGTAGCATGTTTAGTAGATATGTGCACGATATTTTCAGACGGCCATTTGACAGTCATGTAATTGGGAAGCAGATTGTCAAATTTTATGTCACGTTTTACAACTTGCAAAAAAATATTTTTACATATTGGCAGATTAAGCTAAACATATTCACTTCTGATGTTAGATTTTTTGGTGAATGTTTCACTTTTTGTACTACTAAATGAAACAAATGCCATCAGATTCAGTTGTTGTATTTGCTCTGCAGTCTTTAATAAGCAATTTTAAAGAAATTATTATAGTTAAAATTTCTGATTCTTTCATATGTTATAGTTTCACATCATAGCTGTATAATGGACTGGCTGCCTTTCCATTGCAGCTAATACATATTACAGGAGTTTCAAATTAAGTAACCAAATTCAATAAATCACAGAGTTTACAATGAAAAATGAGTTTGCTATGTACTTAATGTCTGGAGCACTTTCAGTTACACACTTACACTACTGTATGTAAAATATGATTAGCATATCAAAATTATACTGAAAGTAAATATGGTAAAGAAAGTATACGACATCACTTCACTGAAGGTGCATGAGTTTATCTACGATGATGCAAGTAACTGAGTGTTGAATACTCACTTGAGTATTAAATCAATGTCGAGATGAGGAGAAAGATTGTTTAATGCTAAATACTGTCTGTTTAGGCACATGTTAGAAAACAAATTCAGCTGGTGTCTGTAATAATCCAATATGGCTTGATCTTCCCATTTTCCAAGCTTCGCTCCACGTGACAGTTCAGAAACGGACATTGATTTCTGCAACAAGCAATGACAATGATGAGACTGCGAACAATAGTAAAAATGAGACATACACACAGTAGTTGCACATAAAGTTTGAAAAACAAGTATGTATACACTCTTGCTCAAATTAATCACTGTTCACTTGTAACAACATACATGAATTTGACACACTAATGAAACAGGACTGTCCTTGTTAATTTGGTTTATGTAATCAGTTTATTTTGCAGAGCACGAAAGTCTGTACTCTAATTTTACCTAATGAGTAAAAGAATCGAAAAAGGACACTCTTCCAGCCACAAAGTGGAAGTGTCATTTTCTAAATACCAAGCTTAAAACTGAATCATAGCCACACTTCATGATACACGAGCAATGAATAACATGGATGTGCCCAACAATATTTCTTGAACAAAAAATAGTCTCACCTACAGTAGCCAACATAGCCTCTAGTGCATTATTAATAAGAGATTGAAGTTACACTCTTTGTGCAGTTCTCTAAAGAATATTAGAAGGAATGGAAATCAGAGTTTAATGTGTGTATTAGAGATAATACACTTGCTCATTTGAATATGGGTGGGAGTAGGAAATTGAAAGGGTAATTACCAAAGGGACAATGTTAACACTTGCTTTAGAGATTTAGGAGGAAACTGCACAAAAATTTAAATCTGGAAGCTCAAACTGGAATTGGAATCATGCTGCTCCCATGGGCAAATACCAGTGTACCATGTAACGGCCACCTCATTAGGTTAATAATAATAATAAAGCAACCTTACATGTATAGATCAAAGAAGCTGTAGTTCAATAAATAACGTAACAGTAAGAGAGGTCTTATTATTTATATATAGCATGTGTACAGTCCATGAGTCATTATAAAAATAGAGATATGATGCAGAATCATAAATATTTTGCATTACTTTTAAAAAGATGCAAAGTAAATAAATTAATCAGGGATAACTAAGAGCAAAGAGCTTCATTCAAGACTGAGAAAGGCCTTACACAATTTACCATGGATGTGATTCAAGTTAGGTATAAGTACAGATAATGGATTCTGCTTCTACAACTTTCAATGAAATTTCAGTCTCCCTTTCAAAAATATATTACAACAGAACCTTGAAAACATAGCTTTGAAACTATTACACATGGATGAGAAAAATAACTGTAGATATGTAACATTTTTATGTCTAATAATAAAGGAAAGCTGAAAGGTGGAAGGAGTATATAGATGGTCTATACAAACGAGATAAACTTGAAGGCAACATTATAGAAAGGGAAAGGCCTAAGTTGAAACAAGTCCCCTGGAGTAGACGAGATTCTGTCGGACCCATTGACAGCCTTGGGAGAGCCAGCCACAACAAAACTCTTCCATCTGGTGTGCAAGAAGTATGAGACAGGAGAAATACCTCAGACATTAAGAAGAATTTAATAATTCCAATCCCAAAGAAAGCAGGTGCTAACAGGTGTTAATTTTACCGAACTATTAGGTCATGGTTGCAAAATACTAACAGGAATTCTTTACAGAAGAATGGAAAAACTGGTAGAAGCCGACCTCGTGGAACATAAGTTTGAAATCCAGAGAAATGTAGGAACGTGCGAAATGATACTAACCCTATGACTTACTTCACATGATAGGCTAAGGAAAGGCAAACCTGTGGTTATAGCATCTATAGACTTGGAGAAATCTTTTGACAATGCTTACTGGAATATTCCCTCTGAAACTTTTAGGTAGCAGTTGTAAAATACATGGGGTGAAAGGCTTTACAACTTGTACATAAACCAGACTGCAGTTATAAGAGATGAAGAACATGAAAGGGGCACAGTGGTTGAGAAGGGGGTGAGACAGGGTTGTAAGCTATAACCAATGTTATTCAATCTGTAAATTGAGCAAGCAGGAAAGGAAACCAAAGGAAAAATTGCAGTAGGTACTTGAAGACATAAAAACTTTGTGGTTTGCCACTGACAATATAATTCTGTCAGAGACTTTAATGGACTTGGAAGAGCTGTTAAATGGGAGAGACAGTGTCATGAAAGGAGGATATAAGATGATAAGAATAGCTAACGAGGCAATGAAGGTAGGAAATGAGTTTTGCTGTGTGGGGAGCAAAATGACTGATGATGGCCAAAGTAGAGAGGATATAAAATGTAGACTGGCACTGGCAAGAAAAGTGGTCTGAAGAAAAGAAATATGTTAACAGCACATACAGATTTAAGTGTTGGGAAATCTTTTCTGAAGGTGTTGCCATATACGGAAGTGAAATATGCACAATAAGCAGTTCAGACAACACAAGAATAGAAACTTTTGAAATGTGGTGCTGCAGAAGAATGCTGAAGATTAGATGGGCAGATCGCTTAACTACAGAGGAGGTACTGAATATAATTGGGGAGAAAAGAAATAAGTGGCACAACTTGACTAGATGAAGGGTTCAGTTGATAGGACACATTCTGAGACATCATCAAGGGATCACCAATTTAGTACTGGAGGGAAATGTGCGTGTGTGTGTGTGTGTGTGTGTGTGTGTGTGTGTGTGTGTTAGGGGGGAGGGGGGGGGCAGAGTCACAGAGGGAGATCAAGAGATGAATAAAGAAAGCAGATTCAGAAGGACGTAGGTTGCAGCAGTTATTCAGAGATGAAGCGGCTTTCATAGGATAGAGTAGCATGTAGAGCTACATCAAATCAATCTTCGAACTGAAGACCACAATAGGAACAATAACATAAATATAAGGAAACAAGAATAAATATTACAACTAAAATAAATGTAGGAAAGTTCTTGTAGAATGTAAATACTAGACTAAAGGAGACCGATTGAAGAAGTGCTGAGCTATCGACTGGCAAACACAAAAGAAAGGAAACTTGCAACTTTCGGAGTTTTCCTTTCACAAACTAGAATAAAAAAATGATTTACACACACACACACACACACACACACACACACACACACACACACACTATACCTCTGCATGGTGCCAGCTGGACTGATAGTGCCAATGGCTGTGTTTCCGCCGGTGGACTGGTTGTGGTGTGGATAGCAGTGGCAGGTATATGAGCTACACATGTAATACACAATTGTAGTGGCTGGTGGGGAGCGACGGATGCTGAGGGCACCATGGAGACATAAAATAGGAGGGAGTGACAGAACAGAGGAAGGGGAAACTGTTAAGTGGAGGGTACGGTGAGAGTGCGTTACCTGAATTGAGGCCTGGGCAATTACGGGAAATGAGGATGTGTTGTAACGATAACTCCCATCTGTGCAGTTCTGAGAAGCTGGTGGTAGAGGGAAGGACACAGATGGCCTGGTTTGGAAACCAACCATTGAAGTTGAGCATGTTGTGCCACAGGGTGGTCAACTTTGTTCTTGGCAACAATTTGGCGGTGGCCATTCATCATGGTGGACACTGGTTGTTAGTCATACCAACATTAAAAGCTGTGCAGTGTTTGTGGCTGAGCTGGTATATGACATGGCAGCTTTCACTGGTGGTACAGCCTCTGATGGGATAGAACAATCCTGTGACAGGAGTGGAGTAGGAGATGCTGAGTGGGTGAACTGGGCAGGTCTTGCTCCTTGGGCTTCTACAGGGACATGATCCCTGTGGCAAGAGGATGGGAATAGGGATGGACTAATATGTTGTTTAGGATGGGTGGGGAATGGAACACCACCTTAGGAGGTGTCCCACACTGCACAGCTTTAAATTTTGGTACGACTAACAACCAGCTGTACACCATGACGAATGGCCACCACCAAAATGTTGCCAAGAATAAAGTCGATCACCCGTTGGCACAGCATGCAGCTCAACACAACATGCTCCATTTCAATGGCTGCTTCACAAACTGGTCCATTTGAATGCTTCCCTCCACCACCGGCTTCTCAGAACTACAAGGATGGGAGTTATCCTTACAACACATCCTCCGCTCCCACAATCATCCTGGCCCCAATCTCAGATAACGACCTGTCCCTACACTCTCCACTCAACAGTTTCCCCTTCCTGCATCTTGTCACTCCCACCCAATTCGTGTCCCCATATGACCTTCAGCATGTATCACTCTCCACCTACCTCTAAAATTGTGCATTACATGCCCATACAACTGCCACCCCTACCTCTTACATTCCTAGGCATCAAATCAATTTCCTCCCTCCGAGACGCTACTCACCGCCCCCAGACCCCCTCCCTCTGCCCACCCCATCTCACACTACCACTACCACAACCAGTCCAACCCATAAAATACAGCATTGTCACTGTTTGTTGAGCAAACACCATGTAGGGGCACGTTCATTTGTGTGTGTGTGTGTGTGTGTGTGTGTGTGTGTGTGTGTGTGTGTGTGTGTGTGTGTGTGCGCGCGCGTGTGTGTGCGTGTGAACTTTACTCCAGCAGGTCAAAGGATAACTCTGTAATCTAGAACGTGTTCTTTCTTTTGTGTGTGCTTATAGACAACTCAATGCTTCTGCCGTAGAGTGTATGGTCTCCTTTAATCCAAAAGCATTACAACTACAATATTTGTTTTTACGAATAATAATCATAAATGGTAAGAACAGCCTGAACACTATGAAAGAACAATGGTAAGAATAATTTCTAATCACAATTGTATACAAATTCCAACATTAATCGGAGAGAAACTGACAAGAATGCTCAAGAGTTTAGGTTAAAGGCGCAGAAAGCCTCACAATACTTTACACGAAGTGTTGAATGAAGTAATGCGTCAAACACAAAATTTATCATCTATGTACCTGTCTATTGTTCCACAGTAATAACACGTCCTCCTCTTCTTCAATAGTGACCATCGGTTCAACTTCTCCCTCTGATTCATCAAGGATGCTCCCATCTTCAACTTCCAAATGGGTTTTCATCATTCTGTAGTCAAAGTATATAAATGGAAGTTATTAAATTGTGAGGATCTTAACCACACCCACGAAAAATAATTTTCCAAATAACAAATTACACACTAGCATTCACATGAAAAACTGGTTGTACATATATTTCAGTTTTTAATCAGGATTACAGCAAGAATATAGAATTTCACAATGATTTTTTTCAATGACAAAATACAAAGACCCCCCCACACACACACAGTCTGATTAAATTTTAATTCTGAAACAGGTTATAGTTAAAATGACACAACATATTGTACACAGTACGATACACATGATTGTAAGGGCTTTCCAAATTAAACAGGTGGGAGGTAAGAGAACAATTAAAAGGCACATACCTATGGAGGGTTTCACAATAAGAAACAGAAAGTAAGAAATACCAGTCAAATAAAAAAATTGAGCTTACAATAATATTTACTTGTTAGATAAAGAAAGCAACTGTAATTCTGAAATGTGGAAACATTACCTATCAATGTGGTCACAGAGTGTGATGGATGGAGCAATATTATAATAAATGGCAGCAAACACAGATTATATAGCAATAACACACAAAAAAATAGTTATCAATAACTGTTTATTAAAGTCATACTCACATAATGATACTGAAATTATTTATAATATTGCATATGACAAAGTCACTGTATCTTTTGATGGTATAAAATGTTGCAAAAAGTATGTTACACCATCGGAAATTAGCACATCATCACATAAGAAAGAATCAATTAATAGTACAATCATTATTGTAATAGTAAGGGATCGAAATTACCTGAATTTAGGCGCAAGAAACTTTATTCACTGAAACACTGAAAGAATACAACAGATTGTTTATTATTTTGGGGGTGCTTAACAATCTGTCATCAATATCCTTGTACAAAATAAGCAGAGATGTGGTAAAGTATTCATTACATGGACCTTTAAAAGACAATATGCTAAAAACATGAAGCAGTTGTAAATAATAATTTGCCTGCTATAAAGAAAAGACCTGCTACCAAACCAAGTCAGACTGTTGTTGGCTACCTACTAACAAAATAACAGATGAGTGTCCCACTCTGTAACAAATAAATGTCCTCCGTATCAGTTTAGTAAGGGCTCCTGACACACAAGGGACTTCAAAATTTGTGTCACACCTCACCATCATCCAAAATAGATTGTGGGTTCCCTGTCAAATCTAAGGACAGCCTCTTAACAGCATAAAAAATGCAATTAGTTTTAAAAAATGCACACAGAATCTGGTACAGACAAGCTCCACAAACAAGTGGTTTCTTTCACCACAGAAGGCAGTCATATGTTAGGCAGCAATGCCTCGTGTGTAATATTGTTGAGGTGTTTGTTTTCGTAGAAGATTCCCCATGAACAGACTGTCTGTTTAACTATCCTTAATTTATTTTTTTGTACTTTCAACCTCTCAGTTTCCCAGATGCACATGATGTTCTGGCTTAAAATGGAGTAGGGTGTCCTGAATATGCTGGACAACTTTCTTGGGTAGCTCTTGGTGAGAATGTATAGAGCATTCACAGAATTGGAGCATATGAAATACTTATGCATTTGATCAATCCTAATTCAAGGCAGTCCTCTCAAGACCATATACCACTCTGTATCACAGGCATTAATTTTAGCTGGGAAACGTCATGTTTCATAAACATAATAAACTGAAGGTATTTGTTACAAAGGCTGAATTTTCTGTTGAATGCATCATTTTATAACTGTATTTGTTGTGTTGTCATAAAGTCATTAGTCACATTGTCATGTGCCTGCACGAAAGATAGTTGTTTGCCCATCTCAGCCTGCAAGTAACTGGCACCATAACTGCCTGCACATCAGCATTTTCTGACCACTGACTGCGGATGGGTACTCTAGCTGGAATATCCTGGTCTAAAGTGAAGCTACCGTATTTACTCGAATCTAAGCCGCACATTTTTTCCGGTTTTTGTAATCCAAAAAACCGCCTGTACAGAATGTGATGTACTAAAGAAGCGGCCGCAAAGATTTTCAAACGGAGAAAAATTTTCGACTAACTCTCGTTCAGAACTATGTTCTATCATACGCAGTCTATTATTTGGTTCTTTTTGATCATTATCAAAGAAAGCAGCAGTGTAAGTAACAACAAATAGCAGTCTCTTGCCGTTGTTTCGGTTATGAGACAATTCCTCTCTTTTTTTTATTATTGTAAGCGGCGGTAGCGCGCACAAAAGCAAGCCATGCCGCGAGCAGCGACAGGCCGTAAAAACGAACTATCAGAATGCGACAAACAATGCATGACGCAGTACAGTAATGCATTTTCAGCCTAGAGTGACGTAAACACCTATAACAAAGAAAACGGCACTTATCAGATCAAAGCAAAATAAGCAATCGATTCAAACCAGACGGAGCACGTGAAAAAGGAAGGGTAATCATATAAATACGGACGGAGCGCCTGACTCACAGCAATGGCTATTTGGTAAAGCTTACGACTCGAACCAAACTACTGTCGCTGTATTGTCATTCATTCGACGTAAATTGTGTCTCATATTCCAATGGACCAACTTTATTTCGATTTGGAGGTGCGGCCTAAAACTTTTCTCTCCCCTTGAATTTCGAGTCTCAGATTTCAGGTGCGGCTTAGACTCGAGAATTTTTTTTTCCTTTATTTCGAGTCTCATTTTTCAGGTGCGGCTTAGGTTCGAGTGCGGCTTAGATTCGAGTGAATATGGTATTGATGTCTCTAAAATAGAATAAAATGAATGTTTACAAATATCACTAGGAGTACAAGTCAGGGTCCTGCATAATTCCAAACTGGATAAAGCCTTGAGTAAAAAGGGCACCCTGCAGTGTTCATAAAGTATGCTCCATAACTGTCATGCTGTAGGCAGCCCACTACTACACAAATACTGCGAACATTAGACATTCCTGTTCACATCCATATTGGCTGGTGGTCAGCTTTGTGTACTTCTGTATTTGCTGTCTGAGCCCATGAATATATCTGTAAGAGGCAGTTCTTAATTTCTGCTGGTTACGTTAGCAGTAACACAAACAGAAATACGGTGGTGGTTTCTCAGATGGGAACGTTTAAAGATAGTAGGATTTACATAAGGAAAAAGTTAAAAGCCAATTCTTATTTATGAAGGAAATATATAAGTAAATGAGCGAAGCAAGAACAAATGGAAATTAAATTGCACAATTAAACTGCAAATGTTCTATTTGATTTCACAGTCCAGTTTTCTATATGAACCATCATCTCTTCAATTCTTTTTCTTTGGGGAAACCAAGCTATTTCTGCGTCTTATCAGGGCCATAATTTGTGTGGTTATTGGCAGGCTCTTTGTAATCAAACAGATCTCACAACCATCACTTTAAAGAGATCACAGTCACCTATCCATCAGGTGGTTATACATGTGTGTATGCACCTCACTCCTCCATCACCAAATGCTCGGTGGTGTCAATGCACCATTTCACACTACCTGACTACTGGGGTTACCCCTCACTAGTCAGAGCTATGCAGCGCCAGAGTTCGAATGTTGCAAGTTGCATAGCTCAGCACAGTTTAAACTTGTGCAGGGCCTCATGAAAGACAAAGGTGAAACTTATTACACCCTTGTGTTAAACATCAAATTTGCTATACTTATTCTTCTGAGTTAATGTTTTTGACGCAAATTAAATAGCAAACAATTGAAAATTGCATTGCTTTAAATACCTTCCTTTCTTCACCAAATGATCCTCATTTAGTGAGCTATGATCCCCGATTTCCTCCCCCCTTCACTGCTCAACAAATACATCAGTCTTTAGCCCGCATTGGATGGATACCAGCAATATTTGTACCAACTAGAGAGGAGGATCATCCACATTTTCTGTAGGTTGCTTTGTCTCTGTATGCATTTGCAGCAAGTATGAATGTTTCACTGCTATAAAAACATATCGTATTTGGAATACAGGGCTATACTCCAAGACAGAGCACACTTCAATGTACCCAGCTGAAGTTAAAGTGTCGAAGGTAAGAATGAACGCTGCTGTTTCTTTTCACCAATTCTGTTTACTCTCTCTACGATACTGTGCACATCTAAAAATCATTTTTCTTCCCATTTATCTTTCAGTTCAGATATATGAATATGCATAATATCTCTGTGTGTTACCATATGCTTGCTAGTCTTAAGGGTTTTGTGTGTAGTCATCCCAATGTGAGTGGTGGTTTACCTATTAAGACTTTAACATTTGTTTCACCTGACAGGGTTCCACTTTGGAAACCTTCAAGATTTCATATTCCCTGTAAGCTCATCTACTCCTTACTGGATGTAAAAAGATGACACTCACCATCTCTCTCTACTACGTGGAAATACATTCCATAGCATTTGTCATGTCCTGCTACAATGAGAAATAACATTTGAAGATAACTGTTTTCAAGAACAGTCTTCCTTCATTCCCTCAGCTGGTTGCACACTGGTCCATAATCTCCAATGGGAGTTTGTTTTATTTCAATTAGTGCATCCTACAGTGTTTCTCTGGCATCAAGGGTAATACATGTTGCCACGCAAAGCTATACACGTCTGAGCAAGACTAACACATGGCAGGCCATTAAAACAGCTACACCAGGAAGGAGAGCAAAGAATGGGAAGTGTGATAGGACCATTGCTATTTTCTATATACCGTATTTACTCGAATCTAAGCCGCACTCGAATCTAAGCCGCACCTGAAAAATGAGACTCGAAATAAAGGAAAAAATAATTTCCCGAATCTAAGCCGCACCTGAAATTTGCGACTCGAAATTCAAGGGGAGAGAAAAGTTTTAGGCCGCACCTCCAAATCGAAATAAAGTTGGTCCATTGGAATATGAAACACAATTTACGTCGAATGAATGACGATACAGCGACAGTTGTTTGGTTCGAGTCGTAAGCTTTACCAAATAGCCATTGCTGTGAGTCAGGCACTCCCTCCGTATTTATATGATTACCCTTCCTTTTTCACGTGCTCCGTCTGGTTTGAATCGATTGCTTATTTTGCTTTGATCTGATAAGTACCGTTTTCTTTGTTATAGGTGTTCACATCACTCTAAGCTGAAAATGCATTACTGTACTGTGTCATGCATTGTTTGTAGCATTCTGATAGTTCGTGTTTACGGCCTGTTGCCGCTCGCGGCATGGCTTGCTTTTGTGCGCGCTACCGCCGCTTTAAAAAAAAAAAAAAAAAAAAAAAAAAAAAAAAAAAAAAAAAAAAAAGAGAGGAATTGTCTCATTAGCCAAACAATGGCAAGAGACTGCTATTTGTTGTTACTTACACTGCTGCTTTCTTTGATAATGATCAATGACAACCAAATAATAGACTGCATATGATAGAACATCATCTGAACGAGAGTTAGGCGAAAATTTTTCTCCGTTTGAAAATCTTTGCGGCCGCTTCTTTAGTACATCAAATTCTGCACAGAAATTAGAGTCATCTTAGATTTAAAAATCTAGTCAGTTGCCGTGCTTCATTTCTGACTGTATCACTATTAGGCATAAGAATAATACGAATATAAACATGAAATGATACGTATATTCTTCCGCGCTTGCTGTTGTCTCACTCTAGTTTCGTAGTTTATTAGGCAGACAGCAAACGTGAAAGAATACATGGCAAAATGATTATATTTGTATTATTCTTATGGTGAAGAGAATACTGCATGTGATTCACATTTCATCAGGTTCCTATTAGCAACCATCTCTTCTCACAGGTAGGAAAAAATTCAGAACGTAGCGTTGGCCATATTGACAAACATCCTGAACAGTCTTGCCAGTCGGATTTTCGTAGTACATTGAAATTTTGCTACATTCAAAGATGAATAATATGGAATTTGTATTTACTTCATTGGATAATGTACGAAAATGCAGTGGTCGAAACTCGGGGCAGAGAAAAAAAGCTCTTCTTCCACCTTTTTTTTTTTTAATTTATTTACTGACGCACATGTTTTGGCGCCAGTATTTATCTTTGTGCCTATAAAGCATGCCTGTGTAGCGCTACATATATTCGACAGCAGAAGTTAGTTGTAGCGGCACCTACCAACATTTTCAGAACTTCCGCTTGCTTTGCACTCGATTCTAAGCCGCAGGCGGTTTTTTGGATTACAAAAACCGGAAAAAAAGTGCGGCTTAGATTCGAGTAAATACGGTACATACAAGGTGGAATCCATACTTTTCGGGACTGGTGCTGCCATCTGGAAAGTAGGAGTAGTAGATCTTTGCACCGCTAGGTGGAGAGAGCTGTATATCTGATGAGTCAACGAGCGGAGTGGCATTCAGCTTGGAGGACGTGCTGCATGTCCACAGTGATTTCTGTAATACTCTGTGTTTGGCGTGTGGCAATTTAACGATGGATCCGCGAACAGAACAGCACATGTGCATCAAATTCTGTGTGAATCTTGAGAAAAATGCTATGGAGACCCTTGCAATGATTCAGCAAATGTTTGGGGGACAGAGCACGGGCCGTACACGTGTGTTTGAGTGGCATGCTTGGTTCAGGGCCGGCCATACAGACGTCGAAGATGATGCTCACACTCGAAGGCCCGTTAGCCACACAACGCCAGACACTGTTGCCAAACTTCAACAACTGGTTCAAGCGGATTGATGTCGAACCATTCAAGACCTTGACGATGAAGTGGGTATAGGTTATGGGACATATCAATGAATGTTGAGTGATAAATTGGGCACGCATCGTGTTGCCACAAAATTTGTGCCAAGGATCTTGACTGACTATCAGAAGGCACAGTGTGTTGAAGAGTGCACGGATGTTCATCAGACTGCATCTGATGATCCAACCTTCTTGTCACGGGTTATCACCAGTGAAGAGAGCTGGATTTATGGTTATGACCCAGAGACAAAGCAATAATCATCCCAGTGGAAGAGGCCAGGCTCTCTAAGACCCAAAAAAGCGAGACAGGAGAAGAGCAAAGTGAAGAGCATGATCATCATATTCTTTGATACCAAGGGAATTGTGCACAAAAAATTCATCCCACCCAACCAAACAGTGAATTCTGTGTACTACTGTGGCATTTTGCGACGGTTCCGTGAAAACGTGCAGCGACGACGGCCCAAACTTTGTCGTCAAGGGAACTGGCTGCTGCATCATGACAATGTGTCCTGTCACATGCCCTTGCTCACCAGGACCTTTTTGGCAAAAAACAACATGGCAGTTGTACTCCACCAACCGTACTCACCAGATTTGGCGTCTTGCGACTTCCCACTATTCCAAAAACTGAAACTCAAAGTTGAAAAGCCATCGGTTCGACACTCTAGAGAGGATTCAAGAAGCATCTCTGGCGGTGATAAACACCCTCAAAGAACAGGACTTCCAGAAAACATTTGACCAGTGGCAGAAGCGCTGGGGCCGGTGTGTACGTGCGGATGGAAACTACTTCGAGGGTGATGATGACTGTTAGTCCAAACGTAAGGTTTTCAACAGATGGCAGCACCAGTCCCGAAAATTTTGGATAGCACTTCGTAAATGACCTGGCACACAGGATGGGCAGCAATCTGCAGTTGTTCAATGATGATGCTGTGGTGTATAGGAAGGTGTTGAAGATATGTGACAGTAGGTCGATACAAGACGACCTTGATAAAATTTCTAGTTGGTGTGATGAATGACAGCTGGTTTTTAATGTAGAAAAATGTAAGTTAATGCAGATGAGTAAGAAAAAAACACACATAATGTTTGTATACAACATTAGTAATGTACTGCTTGACACAGTGACATTGTTTAAATATCTGGGGATAACACTGTGAAGCTATATGAAATGGAACAAGCACGTGAGGATTGTGGTAGGGAAGGCAAATGGTTGATTTAGGTTTATCGAGAGAATTTTAGGAAAGTGCAGTTCATCTGTAAAGCAGATGGCATATAGGACACTAATGTGACCTATTCTTGAGTATTGCTTTGGTGTTTGGTATCTGCACCAGGTCAGATTGAAACGAGACATCAAAGCAATTCAGAAGTGAGCTCCTAGATTTATTGCCAGTAGGTTACAGATACGCTTTGGGAGCTCAAGTGGGAATCCCTGTAGGGCAGAAGACATTCATTTTGAAGAACACTACTGAGAAAGTTGAGAGAACCAGCATTTGAAGTTGACTGCAGAATGATCCTACTACCACCAACATACATTTTGCCCAAGGAAATTAGGGCTCATACGGAGGCATATAGACAGTTATTTTTCCCTCACTTTATCTGTGAGTGGAACAGAAAAGGAATCTACTAGTTATGGTACAGGATACCCTCTGCCATGCACCGTACAGTGGATTGTGGAGTATGGCTGTAGGTGTATATGTGGGAATATATGACTAAATTTGTAGGTAATATGAGGGTATAAAAGGTGAGAAATTTAGTACACAGAGTCAGCAACAGTGGCTCTAACCCAGCTGGGCAACGAGTTGAACTGGGCTTGGATGAAAAATACAGGTACACCATTTGATGCTGCTTCAATTCCATGCCAAACTTGATCAATCATAGTGGCCGTTGAGTGGTGGCATATCAGTCCCTCAGCAACTGAATCGGTCGATTTCAACTTGTGAAAAATCTGGAGAACTTGTAGCTCAGGACATCGGTCAAAAACACTTCATGTCCAGGTATGTCGAGAAAGAACAGGCAATGATAGTAACAAATTACAATGTCAAAATGTAATGTCACTGGGAAGTTGGAGGTAAGACATAGCTCCATGCCTTAATGTGTCACGTCATAAATGTAATGGCTGCTCTGCTAATCACCAGCTAAGCGAACCAGAGGTGGTCTTTTGTACCCAATGTCACCCCCAAAAACCTCACAACAGGTACTTGACCCATATGACAATGACGAATACGACCTAGCAACGTTCATTCTCCACAGAGCCTCCACATATGAATACTTTCACCGTAACATCATACACAGAACCAGACTCATCCTATAAGATAATGAAGTGCCATTCTCGTCTCCAGCATCATAAGGTGCACCATGCCTCTCTCCACTGCTCCATTGCCATGTCGAGGGAAACCTCAATTATGGTTGTCATGTCCACAATCTGTGACATTCTAGATGTGGCAGCACTGTCTGTGTGGATACTTATCTCGCTGCAAACGAGTCTATTTCCCGAATTGAAGTACAGGATATGGCTGAATGTTACTACACAGCTGACGTAAAAATATGCCTGTCCTCTCAGATACTAGTCACGAGGGACTGTCGAGGTCCAGCATGGTATCGAGTATGGCCCTCCTGCACCCATCGATTTCTATTCCCGAGCAAAGCCAGCATCAATAACACACAACGATAAACCTCAGTCTTCAGAGGCTACGGCAGCCAAATTATAATATGTGCCGCTAGATCTTTCTAGTTCTTACAAGAGGCACAACTTCACTTCGTTAACAAACAAACATCATTAACCTATGACTTCTGAATGAGAAACTCACTGTCTATAATCTTTCCTTCTACACAGAATGAAGATGGTGTTACTCCTACCTACTTTGTTCGGCTGCAGTGTAACACTCTTGCACATCCAAGCATGTAATGCACAATGTGCTAACTGGCAGTTACTGGATGCCACCTTCATAGTGTTGCTATTTTAATGGCCAACTAGCACATGGTAGATGTCCTAAATATTGCCTGCCAACAAATGTTCTGCCTCATTGACTGCCCACCCCCTCAGGACATGGCACACTGTGACACTGAATTTCTTTATAGAGGTTAGCACCTTCCTCAAGATTCAGGATGTTAAGCCGAGATTACTGTTCTCTGTAATGTATGACAATTGTTATGCCTGTCATACTCACTGAAATAAGTACAGACTTTATGTTTACAGCCATTACTACCTGAGCCCCAGCAGAGGTCAAGAGGCATACAGAAATAGTATTTCTATCATGTAATTTGGAAATAATATTTCACTTTATCTGCAGAACACTGCTATGGATAAATGAAATGCAAAGAGCGACAGGACTGTAATGACAAGTAACAACAATTACCAGGCATTGCTTAACAGGGAAATCTAGATCATAATTCTTAGTAGTAAGTTGGATTAGTTAACTAAGGCCAAGCTTACAAAAAAGCAATTAAACTGCTATAATGCTGCATTTCTGGAAGAGAAAGTACAATATTCTTTTAATTACATATATCATGCTAATATTCTATGACTATTCCTATAGTTGTATTGAAGTAATACATTCCATGACACTTCAATAATAACTGTCAAATAACACAAAACAACAACAAAAGTTGGAATGCAAGTTGATTTAAAATCAAATAAATATTCTGGAGCCCCCTATTCTGAATAAACTATTTCTTACAAAAATCATTTAATGGCAGAGTATACATCCAATAAGAGGTAACATGCAAGTATTCAGTGTATTTTTCAAAACTGAATGCATTCTAAAACATCTACACAATATGTTAAAATCTACACTATTTAGCAAATACAAACTCTATACATCAATTAAAGGGAATACTAAGAACAATCACAGGTGTGACATTTCACTCAATAATTACAACTACATCATAAAATAAAAGTACTATGTTTCTCGATAAAATCTTAGTAGCAGATGAATTAAAGCTGAACATATAATTTTCTTTGGTATTATGAATTATAAATTGCAAACTTCATATGAAATATAGAAACCTAATGTATCAGAAATCTGCAGCAAAGCTTTCAATGATGATTAGTGGTGCAGATGCAGGCTATCAGCCTTCAGTCTTCAACTGTATGAGGGGGGGGATTGGGGAATGGGCAGAATGAGAATACATGAACTCTCCCTAATGTCTTCTCCCGTAACTGATCCTGTAAAATAAGTCAAAATAAGGAACCCAACTCACTTTACAGTGAAAAGCATTTAACACAAAATGGAGGGGGAAAGAGATCAATATTATATTTTTGATGTAACCAAATTTTACTCCACTAATTCTATAGGCATATACCATGCTTTGAAAGACTGTATATATATATATTTTTTAAATTTGTTATACTTTGTTGCAGTGTCCTTTTCAGCATAAAATTTTCAGAAAATTATTCAGTATCATCTACGTATATTTTCAGACCCCTGCAAGTTACATCCTACCATACTGAGACCTCATTTATTTCAACCCAACAAGCAGCTCAGTCTGCATCTTTGTGTTTAGCTGTTGTCATAAACTTTTTCTCTGGCTCAAACACACTGCACTCCAACACTGTCATAATTTGATTACAGTGTTTAATTTTAGTTACAGAGCCACACTCTTTACCATTTTTTATTTGGACCTTAGTTTTTTGACAGACAATTAATTAAGTCTGACACATTCATTAGTAAATCAGAAAGCTGAATGAAATGTTTCAATGACACCACTACCGAAAGAGAAACATTAGCATAGCAGGAGCAACAACAACAATTGTTTACTTTTTTGGTCTAACAAAAAGGAAAGTTAATAAATCTGAGTGGCATCATGACTGCTGAAAGCCGACAGATTTGTTCGTCCAAGATTAAACTTGTTAAATAATTTTGTTTAGTGTTAAAAGAAAAACAAAGTATTATGTCATATGGGATTTTGTTACAACTGTAGTATTATTTCACATTAACTGATTTTTTTGTGTTAAACAATTTTCACTGTATATGATGTTTTATCAGGTTAACTTAAATGACTGGTGCAGATGTGACTCATTCGCACTTGGTCAGGCAAAATGCGAAATAAATATCTGAACTGTTGATAAATGAATCAATGAATTAGTTTCAGTGTCTTCATTTACACCATCACACTACACCAGGAGAATGTTACAGCTTCAGTCCTCCTTTCAAAGAAACATAGTACTGTCTTCTTCTGTATAAGACTTTCTGTTAAACAATGGTAACCCCATGCAATAAGGTGGTTCAATAACTACTATGACGGGTTAGTTTTAAGTCAATGCTTGTTATTTTCCGATGATGTGGAAGGCCTAACCTTGTTTCAATGAGAATATCTGAGTTTTTTGGACTCAGAACACTTTTGCATATCAGTTCTTGTGTTACTGGAATAGCTTTCTTGTTTGATATGCATAAATCTGACAAATAATCCAAGAAACGTGATTCCCAATTGTGCATGTTCTTTCTCACCAGTCCAACAAATGTCTCAATTTCTGCTGCAGTAATGTGTTTTTCCAGCAATTTTCTATTATTGTGCAACAAAGCTGTAATTGTATCTTCAGCCAAAATATCATAACCAATTTGTTTCTGCATAAAACCAAAATGTTTGGCTATATACTCCTGTAAAAGATAACAGTACACACAGAAAATCAGGCACAATTGTAAAAATATACCAACACAATTTTTACAAAATGGAGCTTGTCAACTTTCAGTAGCTTATGTGACAATGTTTTAGCAGACACTTCCTTCGTACTGTAAGTTAATAAGATTTGAAATTATATGCTGTAGGCAGTCAAATGAAAAATTTTATCAACAACAGTGAAAATATTTACACATCATACTATCATAGAGAATAATGCTCGTGTCAAATTTTTAATACTGGTATTTCGAAATGGAATATGACCTCCCTGTATGAAGAAAAAACGTAGTACACAGAATTGTCGTCAACATTGTTAATACTCTCATTATGCATCTAGTGTCCAAAACCAGTATAAAACAGACTTAACACAGGATACGAATGGTTATAATTAAAGTACTGCTACTCACATAGGTCCAGTGTGGGCTGTAGTTATCGTATGGCAGTGAAACTTGGTAGATATCCTAATGGGTTCAATGCAGAACTGATTTAGGCTGGATAAAAATTATTTCAATTTTGGGCACCAGTTGCAAATCTTGCATTGTATAGCATATTGCCGATGTCTCCGGTGTTCATACTGAACAAATTGTATAAACAGCGGTTAATAATAACATCAACATTATGCCTTTTTCACTGGTTTGACCTTCTCTGCCTACATCCCATTCCTAATCCATTACATATGTAAACATTTCTACACGTCTTCTTGCATTCATAGTTTCAGATTTGAACCAGGAGACTGAAATTGGAACTAATTTTTTTCCAGTGTAAATTGGTTCCACATTAATATATTAGAATACCTACCATGTTTCGCTACCATATGATAACTACAGCCCACTACTCTATGAGTAGCTGTACTTTAATTACAACCACCTAGTAGGTTGCAGGTAGTCCAACATAAATTCAACCATAATGTTTTACACCAACTGAAATTTCAGAGTCTGTTCTGTTAGCCTCCTCCTCATTTTTGCATTTTAATTTCTTAAACATTCTACAGACGTATAAACAGCCCTCCATATTTTGTGCCTGAATATTACAAAAACATTCTTTTTCATTGGGGCATTAGAATGTGTACCTGCTGGGTAGAATAATTCAGGAGCCTCTTAAGCACACAGCAGTCTGGAAAAATAAAGGATTTTTTAAGCTTTTGTTCAGAGATGACTTTAATATTTCTCCATTTGAACACCTCCCATCATAAAGCATTAACCAGATAAATTCCATTTCTGTATAGAGGGAATAAAAACACTTTATTATTTTGTCTGCAGTGAGCAATCTGTAACTTATAATTAAATGTTAACAACTTTAAATACAAATTTTAATAAAATAATCAGCCTTGATTTCAAAAAGTGACTGTTTCCATCTTGAAAGATCATCTCCATACCAAGGGAAATCACTACTGTGGTGAAGACTGAAACTGGTCACAAAAAAAAAAAAAATCTTTTTTGAGTTCAAGACTGATTTTTTGTTAAAGTTAGATTTTGATCACTGTGTTTCTCAAATATGTCACCAAAAATTATTCATTCTAAATATGAATACAAAAAGTACTACAAGACGCCAAAAAACTTGTTGGTACGTACAATCATTGTTCACAATGATCATTCTTTACTTTCATTGTACAATTACATGAGAAATAGGTTACATTTGAAAATTTTCAGATGCTTACAAAACTTTATTTTCATTAAGTTACCAGTATGAGTGTTACTCGAACAACTTATTTCATAACAAATCAGCATTTGAGATTCAAAGTTACTGCCAAACAATAGATCAACCTGAATTTCATTGTATATCAATGCAAATAAATGTGTATTTTTGAGAATTTTTGGAAGTTACTGATTGTGTGCATAATGTAATTCGTACTAAATCTGCTTCTGCGATTTAGTTACTGTAGCAAATAGTCTAACAAAAATATTGTGTCCCATTTAGTTTTCCCTTAAAGAGAAGTATCTGTTATCTACAATTATCAACCCCCCCCCCATAAACCATGGACCTTGCCGTTGGTGGGGAGGCTTGCGTGCCTCAACAATACAGATAGCCGTACCGTAGGTGCAACCACAACGGAGGGGTATCTGTTGAGAGGCCAGACAAACATGTGGTTCCTGAAGAGGGGCAGCAGCCTTTTCAGTAGTTGCAGGGGCAACAGTCTGGATGATTGACTGATCTGGCCTTGTAACACTAACCAAAATGGCCTTGCTGTTCTGGTACTGCGAACGGCTGAAAGCAAGGGGAAACTACAGCCACAATTTTTCCCGAGGGCATGCAGCTTTACTGTAAGATTAAATGATGATGGTGTCCTCTTGGGTAAAATATTCCGGAGGTAAAATAGTCCCCCATTCGGATCTCCGGGTGGGGACTACTCAGGAGGACGCTGTTATCAGAAGAAAGAAAACTGGCATTCAACAGATCGGAGCGTGGAATGTCAGGTCCCTTAATCGGGCAGGTAGGTTATAAAATTTGAAAAAGGGAAATGGATAGGTTAAAGTTAGATATAGTGGGAATTAGTGAAGTTCGATGGCAGCAGGAACAAGACTTTTGGTCAGGTGAATACAGGGTTATAAATACAAAATCAAATAGGGGTATTGCAGGAGTAGGTTTAATAATGAATAAAAAAAACAGGAGTACGGGTAAGCTACTACAAACAGCATAGTGAACGCATTATTGTGGCCAAGGTAGACACGAAGCCCACGCCTACTACAGTAGTACAAGTTTATATGCCAACTAGCTCTGCAGATGACGAAGAAATTGATGAAATGTATGATGAGATAAAAGAAATTATTCAGGTAGTGAAGGGAGATGAAAATTTAATAGTCATGGGTGACTGGAATTCAAGAGTAGGAAAAGGGAGAGAAGGAAACATAGTAGGTGAATATGGATTGGGGCTAAGAAATGAAAGAGGAAGCCACCTGGTAGAATTTTGCGCAGAGCATAACTTAATCATAGCTAACACTTCGTTTAAGAATCACAAAAGAAGGTTGTATACATGGAAGAACCCTGGAGATACTAAAAGGTATCAGATAGATTATATAATGGTAAGACAGAGATTTAGGAACCAGGTTTTAAATTGTAAGACATTTCCAGGGGCATATGTGGACTCTGATCACAATCTATTGGTTATGAACTGTAGATTAAAACTGAAGAAACTGCAGAAGAAGAAGAATGGGTAGCTTTGAGGGATGAAATAGTGAAGGCAGCAGAGGGTCAAATAGGTAAAAAGACGCGGGCTAGTAGAAACCCTTGGGTAACAGAAGAAATACTGAATTTAATTGATGAACGGAGAAAATATAAAAATGCAGTAAATGAAGCAGGCTTAAAGGAATACAAACGTCTCAAAAATGAGATCAACAGGAAGTGCAAAATGGCTAAGCAGGGATGGCTAGAGGACAAATGTAAGGATGTAGAGGCCTATCTCACTAGGGGTAAGATAGATACTGCCTACAGGAAAATTAAAGAGACCTTTGGAGAAAGGAGAACCACTTGCATGAATATCAAGAGCTTTGATGGAAACCCAGTTTTAAGCAAAGAAGGGAAAGCAAAAGGTGGAAGGAGTATACAGAGGGTCTATACACGGGCGAAGTACTTGAGGACAATATTATGGAAATGGAAGAGGATGTAGATGAAAATGAAATGGGAGATATGATACTGCGTGAAGCATTTGACAGAGCACTGAAAGACCCCGAGTCGAAACAAGGCCCCCGGAGTAGACAACATTCCATTAGAACTACTGACAGCCTTAGGAGAGCCAGTCCTGATAAAGCTCTACCATCTGGTGAGCAAGATGTATGAGACATGCGAAATACCCTCAGACTTCAGGAAGAATATAATAATTCCAATCCCAAAGAAAGCAGGTGTTGACAGATGTGAAAATTACCAAACTATCAGTTTAATAAGTCACAGCTGCAAAATACTAACGCGAATTCTTTACAGACGAATGGAAAAACTGATAGAAGCCGGCCTCGGTGAAGATCAGTTTGGATTCCGTATAAATTTTGGAACACGTGAGGCAATACTGACCCTACGACTTACCTTAGAAGAAAGATTAAGGAAAGACAAACCTACATTTCTAGCATTTGTAGACTTAGAGAAAGCTTTTGACAATGTTGATTGGAATACTCTCTTTCAAATTCTGAAGGTGGCAGGGGTAAAATACCGGGAGCGAAAGGCTATTTACAATTTGTACAGAAGGCAGATGGCAGTTATAAGAGTCGAGGGGTATGAAAGGGAAGCAGTGGTTGGGAAGGGAGTGAGACAGGGTTGTAGCTTCTCCCCGATGTTATTCAATCTGTATATTGAGCAAGCAATAAAGGAAACAAAAGAAAAGTTCAGAGTAGGTATTAAAATCCATGGAGAAGAAATAAAAACTTTGAGGTTCACCGATGACATTGTAGTTCTGTCAGAGACAGCAAAGGACTTGGAAGAGCAGTTGAATGGAATGGACAGTGTCTTGAAAGGAGGATATAAGATGAACATCAACAAAAGCAAAACGAGGATAATGGAATGTAGTCGAATTAAGTCAGGTGATACTGAGGGAATTAGATTAGGAAATGAGACACTTAAAGTAGTAAAGGAGCTTCGCTATTTGGGGAGCAAAATAACTGATGATGGTCGAAGTAGAGAGGATATAAAATGTAGACTGGCAATGGCAAGGAAAGTGTTTCTGAAGAAGAAAAATTTGTTAACATCGAGTATAGATTTATATGTCAGGAAGTCGTTTCTGAAAGTATTTGTATGGAGTGCAGCCACGTATGGAAGTGAAACATGGAAGATAAATAGTTTAGACAAGAAGAGAATAGAACCTTTCGAAATGTGGTGCTACAGAAGAATGCTGAAGATTATATGGGTAGATCACATAACTAATGAGGAGGTATTGAATAGAATTGGGGAGAAGAGGAGCTTGTGGCACAACTTGACTAGAAGAAGGGATCGGTTGGTAGGACATGTTCTGAGACATCGAGGGATCACCAATTTAGTATTGGAGGGTAGTGTGGAGGGTAAAAATCGTAGAGGGAGACCAAGAGATGAATACACTAAGCAGATTCAGAAGAATGTAGGCTGCAGTAGGTACTGGGAGATGAAGAAGCTTGCACAGGATAGAGTAGCATGGAGAGCTGCATCAAACCAGTCTCAGGACTGAAGACGACAATAACAACAACAACAATTATCAAAAACTAACTCTATTTTCGAGTTTGCTAATAACTATAATTAACCTCAAAAAGTTTTAGGAAATCAGTAATTTTTGACGAATTGCCTTTTGACTTCTGTCTCGAGTTTTTTGCCCAACATTTGTTTGATAATTTCTGATTTTTTGCTAGCACAAGTGGCTGGCGTCATCAAATGTTCACCCTCCATTGCTGATGATGGATTGGAATCAAGCTCATGGCCACAGGATTATATGCACCTGGTACACCAACATCCAAGGGCTTTTCCATGGTTCTCCTCTTGCTACCTGCAATTGTCGTTCGCTACAACACAGAAATCCAGGATCCATTCACCTTGGGGCTTTCTTCTTTCTTGATGAAGCTACTTTCACATTTGTGTGTTTCTGTAGCTTCTCTTAACAAGCACATGTGATAGCTCTTCTCTACAGCAAGAACTTCTGCGTTGGCAAACTTTATTATGTGATCGGCCTCACACAGCACATGCTCTTCCATGGAAGAGTCCTCCACCTGCCCCAAGCTGCAATGCGCTTATGCTCTTTGACCCTAGTATTTATTGATCATCCACTCCTTCTGACAGTTTTCCACATGTATACAGTATGTGGTATATTGTCGGCACATGGGTCCCTTTTCACCTTTGTCAATCTGAGACACACTTTGATCTTGTTTGTTGGCTTATAAATAGTCTTTACGCCACATTTGTGAAATATATAGTTGATTCTCTCTGTCACTCTGGGAATGTATGGCAGAAAGGTCATAACCAACATTTCTTTTTCTGATGTGTCACTTCACTAAGACTGTATGACTGTGTGTGACTTCTTATGTAACTGGTGTTGTATCTCACATCTGAGTTGCACCGGTTCACATATTTGTCTTGCTCACATTATGAGCATATTAATACTGCCTTGTTTCTGGCTTGGGTGGAGATTCGACAGTTTCTGCAGTGTGTGTCAGTTTTCGATACGCGCTGTGTCCCAGGTTTTCACCATCCTTTGTGACCAGCACATCTATAAAGAGTAGTTGTTTGTTCTTTTCTACCTCCATGGTAAATTTTATATTAGCATGGAGGCTGTTCAAGAGCCTGCGGAAGACACTAAGCTGTTCCTCACCTTAGTTCGACACAGCGAAGGTACCATCGACATATCTGTACCACACCTTAGGTTTACAAGGTGTCAAGTCCAGTGCTCGTGCTTCAGAATGTTCCATGAAGAAGTTTTTGGACCAAGAGGACTGCCCACGGCGATGCCTTCCACCTGTTCGTAGAGGATGACATTCCACATGAAATAACTCATGGTGAGATGTGCATGAAAGAGCTTGGTCATATCTTGCAGGGAAATGGAACCAATGTGCTCCAGGGAATCAAAGGGTGGCACTTAGGTAAACAAAGAAACAATATCAAAGCTGACCAAATCTTCTGCTCATAGTCTTTGGTCTTTATTATGATGGTCACATTTCCCTTTTCGGCAGGCAGTACCAATACATTCTAGTCAGCTTTAAGACCGTTGATATCTTGTACTCTTCTTTCATCAGGTTGAAAGCTGATAGTTTTGCTAGACGCAGTCTCCTGGCTACTTCAGTGCGTATTTCCTCAGCTCTAGGTCCAAATGGCTGCTTCAGTATTGGCAATGATGTCCTTCATAGGTATAGTTCTCGGGACAGTAGCGAAATTAGCTCCTTTTAGAAGAACAGACTGTTCCTCTTTGGTCAATTGTCAATCAGTGAGTTTGACCACTGTGCGTGACATGTTGGGAATCGCCTTGTCAACCTGCTCCCAGCATCTTAAAACTTTTTCTCCTGTCACTCAGTGCAGCACTCAGTTTGTTCTGTGTTGCTCCTGTGAATGGTGCTGTCAATCTTGTCCCAGTCGTCTTGATGAATTCTACTGTTTAGCTGATAGAAAATGTCCAAAAGTTCCTCATCTGTTCTTGCCAAATATCTGTGTTGCATGAACTCATTCATGAAGAAAAGCTCATTCCATTCTGTCGTATACAGAACGTACTTGGGCAGTGGTGAATAGGCGCATATATTTGAAGAACCTCGGAGAAGTTCTTTCATCCTAGAACCACGACAGAAAGGAGAGAGAGAGAGAAATCACACTTTCTTCTTCCATCGTTGGTCAAGGCATTGGTACAATCTGCAAATCCTCTCCCTGTAGAGGTTTAGTACAAAACGGTTTACCTTTTCATGGCCACTTGTTGACAAACTGCCTGTTGGCTTCTATCTTTGGTTCTTTGCTAACACGAGTGGCTGGCATTGTCAAAGCTTCACCCTTCATTTCTGTACCTGGCACGCCAATGCACAAGGGCTTTTCTGTGGTCATTTCCGGTGTGGTTCTCCTCCTGCAACAGTCATTCGCTGCAACACAGGAATCCAGGACCCACTCACCTTAAGGCTTTCTTCTTTCTTGTTGAAGCTATTCTCATGTTTGCGTATTTCTACAGCTATTCTGAACAACTGGGTGTGATAGCTCCTCTCTACAGCAAGAACTTCCACATCAGCGAATTTTACTATGTGGTCTGTCTCACACAGAGCGTGCTCTGCCATGGCCAACTTCTCCTCCTGACCCAACCTGCAATGCTGCTTATGTTCTGTGATCCTGGTGCTGATTGAGCATCCATTCATTCAAACATAACCTTTTCCGCATATACATGGTATGCAATATATTCCCAACATTGCATGTGGGTCACTCTTCTCCTTTGTTGATTTGAGACACTCTTTGATCTTCTTTGTCAGTTTATAAATAGTCTGTGCAATATATGGCTGATTCTGTCTGTCACTCTGGGAATATATGGCAGAAAGCCTGTGCTTGATATTTCTTTTTCCGATGTGTCACTTCGCTATGAGTATTTGACTCTGTGACACTTCTGATGTAACTGGTGGAGTACCCACTGCCCCTCAGAACACTTTCCTAAGACACTTGAACAGCCTCCATGCTGACATAAAATTTACCATAGAGGTAAAAAGAGGACAAACAGCTACTCTTTCTCGATGTGCTGGTAACGTGAGGAGGTGAAAACATGGGACACAACGTGTATCAAAAACCGACACACGCGGCCCAGTAGATGCACAAACTGACAAGTCACCACCTGACCATGAAAAGAGGCACGATTAATATGCTTGTAACATACGCAAGACAAATATGTGAGCCGCAGCACCTCGTATGCGAGATACAACACCTGAAAAACATTCTAAGGAGCAATGGATATTCCAACAGTATCATAAAAAGTTTCACAGCCTCTAAACACTCGGCGAAGTGACACATTTGAAAAAGAAATGTCTGGTACGACCTTTCTGTCATATATCCCCAGAGTAGAATCTGCTGTATATTGTGTGAACACAGTTTAAAGAATATTTATAAACTGACAAAGAAGATCAAAGAGTGTCTCTGATTGATAAATGAGGAAAGGGATCCACATGCAATGTCCGGAATATATCACATACCATGTACATAAGGAAAAGTTTATGTTGAAATGACTGGACAATCAATCAACACTAGGATCGCAGAACATGAGCAGCATTGTAGCTTGGGGCAAATGGAGGAATCTGTCATGGCAGAGCATGCACTGTGTAAGACCAAGCACACAGTAAAATTTGCCATCACAGAAGGTTTTGCTATAGACAAGAGCTATCACACCCGCTTGTTCGGAGAAGCTATAGAAATACACAAACATGAGAATAGATTCAACAAGAAAGAAGAAAGCTTTAATGGGTCCTGAATTTCCATATTGCAGTGAACCATTGTTGCAGGTAGCAAGGAGGGAACCGCACTAGAAACAACCACAAAAAAGCCCTTGGATGCAGCTGTGCCAGGTACATATAATCTGCGGCTGTGAGCTCAACTCTAGTCCACCATCAGCAATGGAGAGTGAAGCGTTGACCGTGCCAGGCATTCATGCTAGCAAGACATCAGAAAAATCATCAAACAAACATCTGTCAAAGAACCAAAGACAGAAGCCAACAGGCAGTTTGTCAACAAGTGGCCATGAAAGTCTTAACAACTTTACTAGTAATTTTTACCACAAGTTTTTCTGCTGCCTTAACAGAAATTTTGAATCGTGTATTTGCTTCACTTCAGTGGTGTTTTAGCTCAGGAGACAGAAAAGATTATAAGTATTCTTAGTTTAAAGTTATTTGTTCGCTGTCCTGTAATACAATGCACCAGCCAAAATGCTGCTCCATTGTAAATGCTGTTCTTGAACACAGGATGAGTTGTTGATGTTTGTAAGCAACTGGGAACCACTCGACTACTGTCAAATGATTGACAGCTGCTACAAATAAGTGTGTTGGAAAAGCTCCCAAGTCATGTACCTGTGGTACCAGTACCAAAAGTACCTCAAGTATTACCCTCTCCGGTGGATCCTGTCTCCTCTGCAGAGAGTACGAGATCTGTCATTACTTGTCCTCTTGACTGCAAGTGACATTTCAAAGGCAGATCTAGGAATCTTGCACACTGTCGACAGGGACCAGGGAGGACTCGGTGTGTTATATCGATCTTCCTAACCAGCAAGTCAAGGCGCTATCTTTCACTGAAACTGAAACTGAACCTGAGCCAATGAGACTCACTTCACCTGTTTCGGAGAACCCTGTTCTGTCTGGTGTCAAGAGCAGGCAAGTGTAAAAGGGTAGGCTCTATTAATTGTTGGCAGTCCAAACATATGGCAAATGATGGTACATGTCAGGGAAATGGCAGCAAGGGACAAGAAAGGAAACTAGGTGCTCTCAGTGCCTGGGAGACTCAGTCAACATAGTGAAGAGGCTATTCCAGCAGCCACTGATAGAACAGTGTGCAAGAAAATGTGAACTGTGGTGCACGTTGGAGCAAAAGATGCCTGTCGCCTGGGCTCCGAGGTCATATTTGGAGGAACATTCCAGCAACTGGCAGAGAAGGTTGACAAGACCAGCCTTAGGCAAGAAGTTTCAATGATGCTCACAATTTGCAGCATTGTCCCCAGAACTGATCTTGGTCCCTGGTTCTGAGTTGAGTGGAAGGACTGAACCAGATACTTTGTAAGTTCTGTGACAAGCTAGGTTACAATTTCCTCGACTTGCGCCATAGAGATGAGAACTGTAGAGCACCCCTAAATGGGTCAGATGTGCACTGCAAATCACAGGCTGCTACCTAGATAGCAGACTATATGTGGGGTGCACTCAAGGGTTTTTTAATTAGGTGACTCTCCATCTAATCCAGATAACAACAGTTGTAGGAAACCCAGAAGTATCAGCGTAAGATTGAAAGAAATGCCTCCCACAGGTGAGAGTATTAATATCCTAGTGGTTAACTGTTGAAGCATTCGCAACGAAGTGCCAGAGTTTGAAGTGCTCCTGAAAAGCAATGAAGCTCACATAATACTATGTGGTTGAAACCCAAAATTGTAGGTAGTAAGATTTTTGGGGAAAATTTAAGTGTGCAGCAAAATGATAGGCTAATCGGAAATGGATGTGGTGTATTTGTCACAGCAGACAAGAGATTCAAATCCAAAGAGATACAAACTGAAGTTGCATGTAAGAATGTTTGGGCAAGACTACATATCAAGGGTGGGCATAAAATGGTGACAGGTTCCTTCTATAGCCCATGAGACCCATCTTTTGATGTAACGAAAAACTTTACAGAAAACCTCAATTAGCTTGTACGTAAATTCCCCAACCATACTGTAATCATTTGTAGAGACTTTACTTATCCAACAAACAATTGGGGAAAGTACAGTTTTGTTAGTGGTGGGCATGATAAGACACCCCATGAAACATTGCTAAATGCTTCCTCTGAAAACTACCGGGAAAAGATAGTTTGGAACCCCACTCGTGATGGAAATACATTGAATCTAATGGCAGCAAACAGATCTGATTTCTTTGTGGCTGTCCACATCAAAAATTGTGTCAGTGATCATTATGTGGTTGTGGTAACAATGATAACCAAAGAACAAAGGGCAACTAAAACAAGCAGAAAGATATATACATGTTCAGTAAACTAGATAAAAAATCAATAGTGTCACATCTCAATGAGGAACTTTAAACTTTCAGCACAGGGAAGGAACATGTAGAGGAACTATGGCTCAAGTTTCAAAGAATAGTTGACCATGCACTGGATAGGTATGGACCCAGTAGAACACATCATAATGGAAGGGATCCTCCATGGTATACAGTCACTGTAAAGAAATAGAGACTATTGCATAATAGATGTAAAACAAAGCATAGGACTATAGATAGAGAAGTGCTGAATGAAACATATTTAGCTGTCAAGAAGTCAATGCATGAAGCCTTCAGTGACCACCACAGCAGAATATTGTCAAATGATCTTTCACAAAACACAAAGAAATTCTGGTTGTACGTAAAGGCTGTTAGTGGCACCAAAGTTAGTTTCTAGTCCCTGAAACTGAGGGTATCAAAGCAAAAGCTGAAATGCTTAACTCTGTTTTCAAATGTTCCTTTACAAAGAAAAACCTAGATTAATAGCCCCAATTTAATCCTTGTACCACTGAAGAGATGGCTGATATCAGTATTAGTGTCACTCGTGTTGAGAAACAATTGAAATCATTAAAATCAAACAAAGCTCCAGGGCACAACAGAATGCCTATCAGATCCTACATTGAATTTGTGGCCGAGTTAGCCTCTCTTCTAACTATAATCTATCGCAAGTTGCTCAAACAAAAATCTGCGCCCAGTAGTTAGAAGAAAGCACAGACATCAACAGTCTGCAAGAAGGGTAGCAGAAGTGATCCACAAGACTACCATCCAATATCCCTGGCACTGATTTCTTGTAGAATCTTAAAACACACACTGAGCTCAAATATAATGAGGTATCTTGAAAAAATGACTTTCTCCATGCCAACCTGCGTGGATTCTGAATACATCAATCATGTGAAACCCAACTCGCACTTTGCTCACATGACATACAAAAAACTTTGGATCAAGGTAGTCAGGTAGATGAGAAGTGTTTCTTGACTTCCAAAAACCATTTGACTCAGTACCATACCTACACTTATTGTCGAAAGTTCAATCAGACGGGGTATCAGGTGAAATTTGGAAATGGATTAAGGACTTCCTGGTACGAAGGATGCAGCATGTTATCTCAGATGGAGAGTCATCGTCAGATGTAAAAGTAACTTCGGGTGTGTCCCAGGGGCCCTTGCTGTTCATGTTATATATTAATGACCTTGCAGAAAATATTAATAGTAACCTCAGACTTTTTGCAAATGCTGCAGTTATCTATAATGAAGCACTATCTGAAAGAAGCTGCATAAATATTCAGTCAGAGCTTGATAACATTTCAATGTGGTTAAAAGATTGTCAACTTGCTTCAATTTTTCAGAAATGTAAAAATAAGCACTTCACAAAATGAAAAAAACATAGTCTCCTATGGTTATAACATCAATGAGACAAAGCTGGGATCAGCCAACACATACAAATACCAGGGTGTAACACTTTTTATGGATATGAAATGGAATGACCATGTAGGCTCCATTGTGGGTAAAGCAGGTGGTAGACTTTGGTTTACTGGTAGGACACTGGAAAAATGCAATTAGTCTACAAAGGAGATTGCTAACAAATCACTCGTGTGACACATTCTAGAACATTGTTCAAGTATGTGGGACCCATACCAAATAGGACTAACAGAGGGTATTGAATATACACGAGAAAGGCTGTATGAATGGTCAGAGATTTCTTTGACTCATGGGCGACCATTACAGTGATGCTGAAAAAACTGAACTGGCAGACTCTTGAAGACAGACGTAAACTATCCAGAGAAACAACATGAGTAATTTAGAAGTAGATACCCTTGGAGTAATGAAGCAACTTCAATCACTTAATAAAAGAAAGTCTTTTGATCCAGACTGTATACCAATTGGGTTCCTTTGCAACAGCTCCATACTTAAAAATCATATACAACCATTCGCTTGATGAAAGAGCCGTACCCAAAGACTGGAAAGTTAAACAGGTCACACAAATATTCAAGAAAGTCAATAGTAGTAATCTACCAAATTACAGGCCCATACCACTAATGTTGATACGCAGCAGAAGTCTGGAACATATATTGTGTTCAAACATTATCAATTACCTCACAGAGGACAGTCTATTGACACACAGTCAACATAGATTTAGGAAACATTGCTCTTCACTCACACTTTTACCACACAAGTAGGTTGTAATCAAATTGCATGCCTATGGTTATGTGACTGGATTCGTGATTTCCTGTCATAGGTAGTAGCTGATGGAAAGTCACTGAGTAAAACAGAAGTGATTTCTGGCATACCCCAAGATAGTGTTATAAAGCAGATGACATTGTCGTTTACCACCTAGTACAATCATCAGAAGATCAAAACAAATTGCAAAATGATTTAGAAAAGATATCTGTATGGTGTAAAAACTGGCATTTGACCCTAAATAATGAGAAGTAAAAGATATCTGTATTGCACAAAAACTGGCAACTGACCTTAAATAATGAGAAATGTGAGGTCATCCACACGAGTGCTAAACGAAACCTGTTAAACCTTGGTTACACGACAAATCAATTAAATGTAAAGGCTATAAATTCAACTAAATACCTAGGAATTACAATTACAAACAACTTAAATTGGAAATAACACATAGAAAATGTTGTGGGGAAGGCGAACAAACAACTGCATTTTATTGGCAGAACACTTAGAAGATGCAACAGATCTACTAAAGAGACTGCCTACACTACATTTGTCCATCCTCTGTTGGAGTACTGCTGCGTGGTGGGGGATCACTACCAAATAGGGTTAATGGAGTACATTGAAAAAGTTCAAAGAAGTGCAGCACATTTTGTGTTATTGATAAGTAGTGGACAGAGTGTCACAGACATGACACAAGAATTGGTGTGGGCATCATTGAAACATTTCTCGTTGCAGTGGGATCTTCTCACGAAATTTCAATCACCAACTTTCTCCTCTGAATGCTAAAGTATCTTGTTGATGCCGACCTACACAGTGAGAAATAATCATCATAATACAATAAGCGAAATCAAAACTCGCATGGAAAGATACAGAAGTTCACTTTTTCTGTATGCTGTTCAAGACGGAGTAAAAGGGAATTATTGCGAAAATGGTTTTGATGAACCCTCTGCCAGGCACTTAAGTGTGATCTGCGGAGTATTGATGTAGATGTAGGCAAAAGTCTACTAACAAAGGTTCAAGAACCAGTTTTAAATAATGAGACTAGGAATATACCACAACCTCCTACTTATCACTCACATAGGAATCATGAGGACAGAATTAGACTAATTACAGCATGGACAAAGGCATTCGAACAATCATTCTTTCCATGCTCCATATGTGAATGTAACAGCAAGAAACCTTACTAACTGATACAAGAGGGCATACCCTTTGTGATGCACTTTGGCACTTTGTGGTGGTTTGCAAAATATGGATATAGATCGGAGGGAGGGAGGGAGGGAGGGAGGGAGAGAGAGAGAATCATAATAACTGAATCTTAAGTTTTCAGGATATATAAGTTCCTTTCGTAGCTAAATACAAGATTAAACATGGGCAATGCTAACAGGAGTTTTGGGAAAAGGTTGGCCACGTACTTTGGGGCATACATGAACCACCAAAAAGGGAAAGAACTCAGGGAGATTCTGAGTATCACAACAATATTCTACCACTTGAGATTCCTCTCCTTTTCTAATGTAGTCTGTCATTCTTTGGCTTCCAATTTATTAGCACACTGCTGTTTATGCAGCTCTCTAATTACTCTTTTCCAAGTTTATGTAGCTTCATGTCCAATCTGTTGCATTTTAACTGGCTGCAAATTCCTGTGCCTCCAAAATGGTGAACCAGTTAATTTGTCTGCATTTACTTACATTTGTTTATTCAATCTGTTTGTCTGTCTCCATACATTATTTCCCATTACAACTCTTGCACTTTCCTTTCTTTTGATCTTTTCTTCTACTGTTGCATAAGACAAGAGTTTTTATAAATAGATGTTCCTATCAGCAATACCATAACTGCCATTTGAATTAAGTATAATTCTTGTTTTGTTATCTGTGCTTAAGACATTGTAAAGAAAATTACTTACTCACACACATCAATAAGAAATGAAAGTACAAATGCAACAAGCAGAACATTTGAACACATACTGCAGAGCAAAATATGATGTTCAAGAATCAATGAGTAGTTTTGTGTATAGATGGAAAAAAACACCGTCAAGCACTAAGAACTATTACTTCAAAATATCTGGTGTGCATAATTTTTCCTCTTGGTTGACACTACAACCTATCACGCTTAATTTGATTCCCATTCCATCTATAGCGTGTACTGATAGCAACGCTGAGATGATGCACCTCGTTACAATAGCCACTGTCTGTAACCATCAAAGGTGGACCTGGTATGTCACGCAGTCCATGCCTCTCACACAAGAGTTAAGGCAGCCACCCAGCTAGTATTGTATTGTGCCACTGTATGAAGTACTCAGTCTACCATCATATTGCTATGACTACTACAACCCCATTTGGATTCTGGACTGCCTTGTTTCTAATACTGGTATACATCTTAATGATTTCCCCTTAGTGACGAGTAAGCCATTTTTAATACTAAATGGGCAGGTCAGAAATATCTTCCCCCTTGGCACTGAAGCATTCACCATGCACGTCGACAACACTCTAGTCATGCACAGACTGTGGCAGCTGCCATTGGCAATACAGTTACCCGCAGCACATTGAGCAGTGTTTGGCATGTGGAAAACCCAGGTACCTGGGGCCTCTGTGTTATCAAACTGGTTGCCAGCACCCCACACCACCAGGGACCTGTGACAACACACTGCTCTACATAGTCACAGCAGCTGATTAGGCAGTTCTATAAGTGCTACAAAACCTAATGTTGGCTCTTACTATTTCCAGACAGTTACCGGAGTTTCAGCTCAACGGTGGAACTGCTGTGTCTTTAACCAATGAGGATACATAACAGCAGGTTCCCTCACCTTTGCTGCAAGCCTCAGTTATGGGTTGTGTCTTACTGCCAAACCGAGCGAGGTGGCGCAGTGGTTAGACACTGGACTCGCATTCGGGAGGACGACGGTTCAATCCCGTGTCCGGCCATCCTGATTTAGGTTTTCCGTGATTTCCCTAAATCGCTCCAGGCAAATGCCGGGATGGTTCCTTTCAAAGGGCACGGCCGACTTCCTTCCCTGTCTTTCCCTAATCCGATGAGACCGATGACCTCGCTGTCTGGTCTCCTTCCCCAACACAACCAACCAATCTTACTGCCAAACACAATCTCTCTCCCAGAGAAATGTCGCTTACAGCTACATACCAAAACGTTGAGTGCGTGCTAACATTCTTGGTAGTGAAGTCGACTATCATTTTAACATTTTTGACTCACATGTCTTTACAGCACTTGGTTTAAAACTACTGGTGCCATTTTCTTGTACAGATCCTCTTTGCAATACGTATGAAGAAATTTAAGAACCATCAATACATTGCGCAAAAAATTTTACTGCTCAACCTCTATGAAACCATGACTGGCACCAAAATTTTGTAGAGCTTGCACACTGCCATTTGCTGTTAAGAGACACTGATCAGGCAGAGCTCTCTGGCTTCAGAAATTGGGCACCATTTCACCAGTCTCAGCCAGTCAATAGATGATGCTCATGGTTATCATTGTAAAACCAAATGGGTCTCTGCAACTATCAATGCTCAATCCAATATAAAACCTAATGGATCTTTACAAATTTGTTATGATTTCAAGACAATAATCAATGCTCAGTCCAACACTGATCTCTATCCTATGCCTTGCCCAGAGGAATTAAAAAAACTAGCTGGGGCCAATATTTTCTAAATTATATTTAAAAGAAGCTTATTAACAGCTTCTGTTAGATAATGAATCAATATCATTGCTGGTGTTAAACACACCATCTGGCTTGCACCAGTATAATCATTTCCTGTTTGAGGTTGCTAGTTTCCCTGCCATCTTCCAAACTGATTCAGGGCATTCCACACTGTATTAACTGTTTAGATGACACCATCACTGCATGAGCAATGTAAGTGGAATACCACAGGAATCTGGATCGCTTATTAAGTAGCTCCTGGAAAATTTATGTTGTAAATTAGACAAGTGCAGTTCTTTTAGAACCAGCATTAAATACCTAGAGCACATTCTCATTATCAAAAGCATTGTGTCCAAATGTGACCATTTCAGTGCAGTAATCAATATGCCATCACCCACCAACCTCAAACAATTTTTGTGGCAAGATCATTTAATACACAACACTTATTCCCACAGCAGGACGATTCACCCACTCACTCAACCATCTGCGCAGAAGGGGTATCAAATTTGTGCCTTCAGTTTTATGCTAACAGGCTTTTCAATCCTTTAAGGATTCTCCCAAAACAGCACAATACCCGATGCCACATACGTCGAGGCTACAGTTCATACTCGAGATCAATATGTCACAGCACAGGATTGCATCAGTTTTGTTACATAATTTTCAGATGACTCTGAAAGACCAATCACATACACCATCAAAACAAACTGTTCCCAAGTTGAGAAGGAGGCTTTAGCAATTATTTACTGCATCAAGAAGTTCCACAAGCATTTGTGCAGCAGCAAATATGACCTGTTAACTGACCACAAATGTTTAATACGAATTTTTGGGCATCAGTCTAAGCACCCAGAAAAGACAGCACAGCACGTACAGCTGTAGGTATTGTTTTTAAACAAATATAATAACAAAATTCCTTTAGTCCCACACGTAAATGCAGACCCCCGTCCCGCCCTCCTGTCAGCCTCGACACAGAATTTATTTTGCACTTTATCAGGACCCACAACAGACCCTGCACAAATATCCACAATGACACCAAGGTAGCCACAGCATCGGCTCACAACCCACTTCTGTGCAAACTTTTGTCAGCATCCAGAGTGGTCAGGGCACTTACCAAACGAAGCAGAGCCAGCATTTCCCAACTATTTTTGCTTAATGTCACAAATGGCATCTTAACAATGATCACTGATGACTCTGAAAGCCAGGTCATCATCCGTCCCCTCACATATTCCAGCTACTTTATGCCTCGCATTGGGAGACAATACGCATAACAGCATTAGCCCAGCACCACATATAGTGGCCTGGTATTGATGCTGAGATTGAATGTGTATGTTGCTCATCATGCCTGCTTCTCGAACTGGGCAGCCCTGGCACAACATTTTTCTCTGTGGCCATGCCCAGACCACCCATGGTAAAGGGTACACACTGATTTTGCCAGGCCATTTCAGGCAGCTTTGTAGTTGCTGGTAACAGACAATCACTCCAACATCCCCACTATGGGCATCACCGCCTACAGTGGGTTTCAGCAGTGATAAACAGACGATGCACCTTGCTACAACTCCTTCTGTGACTGCCAGGAGTGGAACCAGCGTGTCTTGTGAGTGGACATAAAACACTGCACTGTCCATAACATCTTGTTTTCACTGCATAATTCACCCCATAATCCATTTATATGTTACTTTCAGCACTGGCACAAAACAGGAAATGTAAATAGAGAAACAAGGATTAAATTGCAAGGAAATACCGGAGGTAGCAGGGGAAAAAAAAAGAGAGAGTGAACGTATAGCTGACCAACTGTCCTGTTTTATGATAACATCATTAGTCCAATTGTGCCACAGGTCTCAGAAAAAATACATCTCTAAATATGTAGTGACACATCCAAAAATTTTAGAAACTACTTTCTATATTTGTCATAAACAATATTCATTTGTTCTGTCTTGCAAATGTAACACCACTAAACTGATTCCACACTAAATACAAATTACAACTAATTGGCTCAGACTGTTCAGCTGCTTTAGCAGCAAATAGATTAAGGAGACAATCATAATTACATGCACTATATAGTGAGCAGTTACCTTTACCCAAGCAGTTGCTTGTATTACAACCACATTTTTTATGTATAATGTTAATCTCCTCTTAATTCTTAAATCAGGAAATTCCTGAATTTCTTCTTTCAAGGTAAAAGAAGGGAATCAGTGTTTAACATCCTCTACATCTTTTGAAGAAGTCCTATCTACTGTTCCTGCTTTCTGCACACGACTTAACATTTTAAAAAATCTGTACACAGAACTCAAGAGATTCAACTAAATTTAAAAAGTAATTATAAGAAATTGTTAAACTGATGAACCAAAAAAGTCAAAAGGTTCTGGTTAAAGGTGCGGGAAAGTGAAGTATTTGATTTAAATTAATAATATGATTTTTTAAAATTATTTATCATACCTGGTTTTTGCGATAATCTTGCTGACTAAGTCTCAGAATACGATAACACAGACGGAAGATATATTTGTACGGTGCATGGCGGGGATCCCCAAGCTCTTCAATTCTAAGAAATGGTCCTTCACCTTCTCCACTTTCAAGGAATGGTGCCTGAAGTATTTTGAATAGCTGTTTAAGTATATATTGTTCACGGAGGAGCTTTTGTCGATCTCTATTTGGATTCTGAACCACGAGATCCAGTGCTTCTGATTTATTCTGTTCATTTTCAAGTCCCGCAATGAAATAAACTATATCCTGCAGCAGACTTGTAACAGCTCTGAAAAATTTTAAATAAACAAATTTTAAAATTATAGTTATAAAAAATTGAAATACGAGTATATTTGTAAATATGGAATATAAATCAATTACTTTTTGCATAATACAGCAGCTCACTAAATCCTCAGTTTTGCCTTAAGTTATACTTAACAAAATAACAATTGTAGCTATTATTAAAACTTAACCAGTTGTTTACCAGAATCATTCGGGATGAGTAATTTATGCTACCAAACCACCTTGAGGATTCTAGCATTGTGGTTAAACTTTTGTAACTGTATGTTCTTAACATGCAACAAATAAACAACTTGAAGTCAGTGTAAAGCTAGAGCTGCATTTAACATTATCACACTAATTTATTTGAAAAAAACATTTCCAAATTACAATTCTACATTTCTACCTGTCAACTGCCTATATATTTCTATGACACTTCACTCCACTCTAATAAAAATATTATTATATTTTCATTCTGCCCTCTGAAGCGTCATAATCTGCTGGCTCCACTGGACAAACCAGAGCATATGAAAGTTATGCCCTAGTGGAAAATGAATACACTAAAGCAATGGCACCACATGACTCATGTTTCACTCTCATTTCATACATTTTGTTAATAAATGATTACAATAATACACAATGTACTTCTCTTGGATGACACTTTCAGTATTTTGTATAACAACCTCTATTTACAACACTGTTTCGCAATTCTGCAGAGATACAATCACATAGGTGAGGCTGTTCTAGCCGGAGGGGCCACTCAGCCCAGCACCCACAGGCAGTGGTGGGTAGGTCAGGCAGACAGCTGACGAATGGAGAAACAGCTGACGGGTGTGGAAACAGCTGACAGGTGGGGAAAAGACTTCACAGGTGAACACTTAGGAAGCCGATCTGTGGCCTACGTGATATACTGCCCCAGATGAGCACTCAGGCAGCTGACCTGTGGACTACATGATTGCACTTCCCTGGATGAGCACCCACAGTCAGGGGTGGCCAACTGACTTGTGTACACACACAAAGCAGGCAGTAAGGCTACATGGCAGGTAGTCTATATATATGTGCCTGGCTGCAGACAAGGTAATGAGTGCCTGAGCTCTGCGTAACTACTACACCTGACATCCATTTGCATGTGCTTACATAAGTCTAGCCTTGTTCTTCCTTTACAAGGTTTACCCCCAACAAATCTCTCTATTAGTAAACTGACTATTCCTTGATCACTCTGTATGTGTCCTATCAAATAATCTCCCCTTTTAGTCATGTTTTGATGCAAATTTCTTTTTCCTTAATTAGATTCAGTACTTTTTGTCTTCAGTAGTTATATGAACATTCCATCTAATCTTCAGCACTTTTCTGCAACACCCCATTTCCTGTTAGCATGTGGAATTATTATATTTGAGTTGACCATCTTAGTGATCTTCACAAATTCAGTTTTGTTGAGTGTGTGTCATTGTTCTCAGATGAAATACCAACTCCTACGTCAACATGAGCGGAGCCTTGCACAAATAAGCAAGCCTAATACAACTAAGTTTACCCGATAATGACTGTTACTCTTCGACAACCATCCACACCGTAATTGACACGTACAACCTGAGGTTGATGTTTGTACTATCTTCACAATCATAGCTAAAATCCAGCTCTCTGTGACACGCAAGGTTCCACTGTCACACTTAGCAGCTGTCACTGAAATGTGCCGACAGCTAATGTCTATGAGGACTGGCAGCTCCAAACAGCTGGCAGCTTTGAAACACCAGATTCTTCCCATTTCTACTCAACCATTGGAAAGTAAACTTCCTGAAGTGGTTGGTATTTAGCAACAGCTATACAAATTATGTTTCCTGCAGTAAACTACATTCTTTGCAATATTGCACATAAGAAATGCCCAACCAAACTAAAAAATTACGGGAAGAAAAACGGCTGTCTTTCACAAAATTAAAATAAAATATATACAAAATATTTTTCATTGTGTATAGTAACTATGGAAATTAAACATACAAAATTATATGAATGGAGGCGTAACCTGGAAATAATGCAGCCATTTTACGTATATATTTTCTAGTACCATTTGGCATATGCCCCATTGCGTGGCACTAACTTCCATTGTAAGATGATGATAATGATGATGTGGTCTTCAGTCCAAAGACTGCAAATTTCCCTCCAATAATAAATTGGTATACCTTGATGTGATGTCTCAGAATGTGTCCTATCAAAAGATCTCTTCTTTTAGTCAAGTTGTGCCACAAATTTCTTTTCTTCCTAATTATATTCAGTACCTCCTCATTAGTTACACAATCTACTCATGCAATCTTCAGCATTCTTCTGTAGCACCACATTTCAAAAGCTTCTATTCTCTTCTTCTCTAAACTGTTTCTCGTCCATGTTTCACTTCCATATATGACTACACTCCAGACAAATATATTCAGAAAAGACTTCCTAAGACTTACATCTATATGTCAAGTTAACAGATTTCTCTTCAGATCACTTTTCTTGCCATTGCCTATCTAAATTTTATATCATCTCTACTTCGACCATCATCAGTTATTTTGCTGCCTAAACAACATAATGCATTTACTACTTTCTCTCAGCATCACCCAATTTAATTTGAGTACATTTCATTATCCGTGGTTTGCTTTTGTTGATGTTCATCTTACATCCTCCTTTCAAGACACCAATCCTTCTGTTCAACTGCTCTTCCAAGTCTTTTGCTGCCTCTTATAGAATTACAATGTCATGGGCAATCCTCAGAGTTCTTATTTCTTCTCCTTGAACTTTAATCCCTTTACATTTTTCTTTGGTTTACTTTACTGCTTGCTCAATAGAAAGATTGAATAAGATTGGTTATAGGCTACAAACCTGTCCCACTCCCTTCTTAACCACTGGTTCCCTTTCATGCCCAGTGACTCTTGTAACTGCCATCTGGTCTCTGCACAATTTGAATATAGCCTTTCATTTCCTGTATTTTACCCTTCCACTTTTATAATTTGAATGATTATTCCAGTCAACATTGTCAAAAGCATTGTCTAAGTTTGCAAATGCTATAAATGTAGGTTTGCCTTCCAGTAACCTGTCTTCAGTGTTCTGAAGAATTCTTCTAGTATTATCACATCTCTCATCTCATCTTCATCTATGTTCCCTTCCCTTTCTACAATACTGCCTTCAACTTCATCTCCCTTGTGTAGCCCCTCTAAAAAAATTCCTTCTATATTTCAGCCATACCGTCTTTCCTTAGTACTGGGTTTCCATCTGAGCTCTTGATATTCATACAGTAGCCTCTCTTTTCTCCAAAGTCTTCTTTAATTGTCTTGTAGGCAATATCTGTCTTTCCTCTAGTAATATATACTTTTATATTCTTACATCTGTACTCTATCCATTTTCTGCCACCTGTTAATCTCAAATAGGAAGTGCAAAATAAACTGAGGTACATCCACCCCGGAAATGTCTTACGGTCTAAAATCTGTTTGCAAAATCTCTGTCTTACCATTATTTAATCAATCTGAAGCCTTCCAGCTTCCACAGGTCTATTTCATGTACACAATCCTCTTTCACAATTTTCAAACCAAGTGTTAGCAATGATTAAATTACGCTCTGTGCCAAATTCTACCAGGCAACTTTTTCTTCATTTTTTTGCTCCAGGCAACATTTATCTACTACTTTCCTTCTCTTCATTTTCCTTCTACTGAATTATAGTCCCTCACCACAAATTTTCATCTCCCTTAACTATCTGAATAATTTCTTTTATCTCATCATCATACATTACTTCAATATATTCCATATCTTCATCATTTGCAGAGCTAATTGGCATATATACTCATACTACTGGTGCGTGTGGGTTTCTTGCTTTGGCTCCAATAATGTGTTCAGTGTGCTGTTCATAGTAGCTTACATGCATTCCTACCTTCTTATTCATTATTAGAGCTACTCCTGAATTACTCTTATTTGATTTTATATTTATAATCCTGTACACTCCTGACCAGAAGCACTGTCCCTCTTGCCACTGAACTTCACTAATCCCTACTATATCTGACTTCAACATATCCATTACCCTTTTTCACTTTTATAACCTACGTGCCCAACTAAGGGATCTAACATTTCATGCTCCATTCCATAGAATGCCACTTTTGTTTCTCCTGGTAACGAAATCCTTCCGAGTAGTCCCTGCCTGGAGATTCGAATGGGGGACTATTTTACCTCCAGAATATTTTACCCAAGAAAATGCCATCATCATTTAACCATGCAAAGGAGCTGCAAGGCTGCTGGAAAAATTATGGCTGTAGCTTCCACTTGCTTTCAGCCATTCACAGTGCCAGCAAAGTGAGGCCATTTTGGCTGATGTTACGAGGCCATTCATCAACCATCCAGGCTTTTATCCTTGCAAAAGCTGAAGAGACTTCTGCCCCTCTTCAGGAACCACACATTTGTCTGACGTCTCAACAGATATGTCTCCATTATGGTTGCACCTATGGTATGGCTATCTGTATCACTGAGGCACACAAGCCACCCCACCATGGTTCCCCCACTGTCTCTCCTTGTCCTCACACCCTTTCCTATTTCCCATCATGTGAATTGGCAAATCTGAGGCAAGAGGTGTCATGAAGAGTTGCAATACAAACGGGCAAAACAATTCACGAAAATTCTGTGCAGAGTGTAATGTAATGACTGTGTGGGTGCAAAACATGGGTAAACCCCTAAAGTGTGATAGTAACAACACAAAAATTGCACCTTCAGACTAAAAATAGCCCGTATCAAGTAACGTAAGAGGCATTAACTACTTTCCATGGGTAATGTCACTGTTATAATGGAAAGAGTACAGAAGATTACTACTGAAACATTATATATGATGCTGCAGCGCCTGTGCTATTCTGAATTATAATGCAATGAACACGCACTGTAGCAACTGCAGCCTTTAGAAAATAAATGAAATGTATTTGCAATCGCACATATAGACAATCATCACCTGTATAATGGAATGACAACAACGAAAATTTGTGCCAGACCGGGACTCAAACGCAGAATTTCCACTTATCATGAACAGTCGCCTTACCATTAGGCTATCCAAATGCGACATGGCCACACCCAGACTACCATATGTTGTCGACCATGTGCCTACAACCTGTACTCATCTATCCATTCTGTGTATTCTAGCATTAGTGAGATATTTTACTTGAAAGTTGCTTAGCTGGTGTCGGTGGATAAATACAATACTGCAGTACCTGTGTTATTCTAAATTACAATGCAATGTTTCTTTGGGCGTAATTCAGAATAACACAGTCACTGTAATATTTGTATTTATCCGCCGACATCGGGCAAGCGACTTTCAAGTAAAATGTCTTGTATGTACAGGAATACACATAATGGATGTACAAGTCCAAGTTGTAGGCACATGGTTCATGACCGTTAAATCACGCTCAGATAGCCTAATTTTAAGGTGACCGCTCAACATAAGCAAATCTGGGTTCGATTCCCAGTCCAACACAAATTTTCATTGTTATCATTCTATTATACAGCTGACGGTTGTTCATAGTTGCACAAGGTTCATTTCTTGAATAGATATCACAAATTTAACGTTTGCAGAGAAAAAGTACTTTCAGTTTCAAGATTAACAACTTGTCTCCAAAGGGATGAAGGACAATGGGCAAAAATACCATAAATATAAAATGAACAAGTGATGACTGCAAACAAGTAATATGTTATACATAAAAATTCCATGCCATAAAAAAACACAAGACCACCCTAATGCAGTATTAAGCAAGCAATATGCTGACTAGAAATAGTCAGATAAAATACTCGCCAATCAGCTACTGACCTCCTCTCATTGTGTGATATAGTTCCCCTTTCTAACTTTGTAGAAATGGTTGCTAAAACTTTACAAGCATCATTTGCAAAGTCCAGGTCTCTTACTTCTGTCGGTGAAACTGATATCAGTGCAAAAGCTTCTTTATCTTCTTTAATAGTTGCACAACCAACCTAAAACAATAATTTCCAACTATTAAGCACCACATCACACACACAGTTTACTGAGAAATCGCAAATAATTCTATTCCACCTCTCACTCACCTTCACAGTCCCCAATAAATGAAGAGTTATCAAGACTACAGAATAGTGCAAATGGAATGAAATAGGTATGAAAGATGAGAAGAAAGGTGTATTTGAAATAAAAAATAAATAAGAAAACTTATCCCACATCTAAGATATAAAATTAGTAGAGAAACGCAAAATGTAACAGGGAACTGTCATATCCCACATGAGGAATAGAGCAAAGAGAGAAGAGAGTGAGCAGCAAACAGAGAAAGGAAGCGGTAAATGGATGATGAAAGGCAGATAAAGTTGAGTAGGAGATGATGAGAGGAAAGTAGCAGGGATAAGAGGAGGAAGAGAGAAGTGATAAAGATGCTGGAGAAAGATGCATGCTGCACATGTTAGGAATGAGAATGGGTGGGGATGGCAATAGGAGCAAGCAAGGAAAAAACTAAAGCTGCTGTTGAGGCATTGTCGCCCAACACCAAAGGTAGGCTGCTGGGAAAGTTAAAAGTCCGCCGCAGAGTGGCTAAAAGTGTGCAGTCCAGCAAGAGGTGGACACCCGTCATTTGTGAGCCACAGCGACACTGAGGTGGATCCTCATGACGGAATAGGTAACCATGCTTTAGCCATGTATGCCCAATGCAGAGCTGGCAGAGGATAACTGATTCCCTGCGAGAGGACTGCATAGAAGAATGGCTCTGAGCACTATGCGACTTAACTTCTGAGGTCATCAGTCGCCTAGAACTTAGAGCTAATTAAACCTAACTAACCAAAGGACATCACACACAACCTTGCCCGAGGCAGGATTCGAACCTGCGACCGTAGCAGTCGCTCGGTTCCAGGCTGTAGCGCCTACAACCGCATGGAAGACTTCCACACATTCGTAGTCTCCTTAATGACACGTAATTTGTTGTGCGTACTGTTCTGCCATTCCATCTCCCAAAGCTGAAAAACTACGTGGCATACGACAGAACGCAGGTCAGTTCCGAGGATGCCCATCTCCAGAAGCGGTTTCCGCATAGCCTGTCGGCAAGTTCGTTGCCTGGGATTCCGACATGTCCCGAGGTCCACACAAACACCACTGAACGACGGGACCGTTCCAGGGCATACATGGACTCCTGAATGGATGCTACCACAGGATGGCGAGGGTAGCACTGGTCGATAGCTTGTAGGCTGCTCAAGGAGTCAGTACACAGGAGAAATGACTCGCCAGGGCATGAGGGGATGTGCTCAAGAGCACGAGACATGGCCACCATCTCTGGAGTGAAAACACTGCAGCCATCGGGCAAGGAATGCTGTTCAATATGTCCTCCATCAACACACACAAACCTACATGACTGTCAGACATCAAGCTGTCAGTGTAAACCACTTCATGGCTCCGGTACATGTTGAGAATTGACAGGAAGTGATAGCGGAGAGCCACAGGGTTAACGCAGAATTTAGGGCCATGCGAAAGGTCCAGAAGAATCAGTGGCCTAAGTGCACACCATGGAGGTGTACATGAATGGACCTTGAGGAAAGGTGGTAATGGAAAGGATTCCAGTTCAGACAAAAGGGACCGAACACAAACCGCCATCGTACGCCCTGACCTGGGTCACTGATGCAGCTGATGAACTGCCATGGGCGGGAAAAGGAGACGGTAATTTAGATGCGCAGAACTACAAACATGTGCAACGTAACTGGCGAGCAGTTGTGCACACCTAACCTTCAATAGAGGGATTCCGGGCTCCATCAGGACACTCGTCACCGGACTCATTCTAAAAGCTCCTGTCACTAGGCGAACGCCACAGTGGTGCACTGGGTCAAGTAAATGCAGCACTGAGGGCGCCACCGAACCATAAACCAAACTCCCATAGTCAAGGCGGGATTGAACAAGGGCTCTGTAGAGCTGCAGCAGCGTAGAGTGATCTGCACCCCAGTGGGTCTTGGCTCGGGCAGCATTGAGGTGCTGCCAGCACTTCCACTTAACCTGACTAAGGTGAGGTAGCAAAGTCAATCGGGCACCGAAAACCATTCCTAAGACTCAATATGTCTCCACTACAGTGAGTGGATCGACATTAAGGTACAGTTCTGCTTCTGGATGAATGGTGCAATGCCGACAGAAATGCATGACACACGACTTCGCTGATGGAAACTGGAAGCCGTGGGCTACAGCCCATGACTGCACCTTGTGAGTGGCTCCCTGTAGGTGCCGCTCAGCAACACTAGTACTGGAGGAGAAGTACAAAATGCAGAAATCATCCGCATACAGAAAATGTGAGACCAACGGCCCTACAGTTGCTGATTGACTGTTAATAGCCACTAAAAATAGAGAGACACTCAATATGGAGCCCCGCAGAATGCCATTCTCCTAGATACAGGGAGAACTATTTGAGGCACTGACTTGAACACAGAAAATACCTAGCAACAGGAAGTTTTGGATAAAAATAGGGAGTGGGCCTCGGAGACCCCACTCATAAAATGTGGCACGGATATGATGTCACCAGGTCGTGCCGTATGCTTTACATAAGACAGCAACCAAATGCCGATGTCTGGAAAAGGGCTGTTTGGATGGCAGACTCAAGGGACACAAGATTATCAGTGGTAGAGCGACCTTGACGGAAGCCGCCCTGACATGCAGCTAGTAGGCCACGATTCCAGGATCCAACCCAACCGCCAACACACCATACGTTCCAGCACCTTACAAAGAAAGTTGGTGAGGCTGATGGGCCAGTAGCTATCCAAATCAAGCAGGTTTTGACCGGGTTTGAGCACCAGAATGATGGTGCTCTCCCGCCATTGAGATGGAAAGATGCCATCACACCAGATCCAGTTGAAGATGACGAGGAGATGTCACTTGTAGTCAGACGAGAGATGTTTAATCATATGACTGTGGATCCAATCAGGCCAAGGAGCTGTGTCGGGACAATGTGCAAGGGCGCTGAGCAGCTCACACTCTGTAAATGGGGTGTTATATGGTTCACTGTGGCATGTAGTGAACAAGAGGACTTTCCTTTCCATCCACCGTTTGAGGGTACTAAAGGCTTGGGGGGGTAGTTCTCCAATGAAGAGGCTCAAGTATAGTGTTCAGTAAAGTGCATGGCACCCAATGGATTAGACGTACCTCCTACTTCTCCCAGCACACCTGATCCGTCGTTTTATAAGCTAGTGAACGCGGGCATGGAGCTGCTTAAAGGCTATTAGGTATTCTAGGGAAGGGTGCACCTTATGTCACTGTAGAGCTCGCAGATGCTCTTTAATTGCCTCAGCGACTTCCGGCGACCACCAAGGGACTGACTTTCGCTGGGGGCACGCTAAAGAATGAGGTTCTGCCGCAGAAATGATCGCTGTAGTGACCTGCTCAAGAACAACATCCATGGCACCATGAGTGGAAGATTCGGCAGTGATAGCAGAGGTGCAGTCTTCCCAGACTGCCTTGTTTAAAGCCCATCTGCGTAGGCATCCATGACATGACAGCGGGGGTGGCGACAGGAAGATGGGGAAGTGGTCATTACCACACAGCTCGTCATGTGCTCTCCAGTGGATATACAGGAGGAGGCCAGGACTGCAAACCGAGAGCTCAATGGCCGAATATGTGCCATATGCCACACTGAAATGTGTGGGGGCACCTGTATTTAAGAGGCAGAGGTCGAGTTGTGACAGTCAATTTTCGACCTCCCTACCTAGGCCAGTAAGCATGGTGCCACCCCACAACGGGCTATGTGCGTTAAAATCTCCAAAAAGTAGGAAAGGTTTAGGGAGTTGATCAGTCAGTGCAGTTAATACATTCAGGGATACTGCACCATGTGGAGGAAGATATACATTGCAGACAGTTATTTCCTGCATCGTCTTTATTCTGACAGCCTCAGCTTCAAGAGGAGTTTGAAGGGGCACAGATTCACTACATACTGAGTTCAGGACATAGACACAAACTCCACCTGACACTATTATAGTCGCTACAGTTCCTGTAATATCCCTTACAGCTGCGGAGGGCAGGGGTCCGCATTGCCGGGAACCAGGTTTCCTGGAGGGCAATGCAGAAAGCAGGTGTAAAGCTTAACAGTTACCATAGCTCAGCCAGGTGGCAGAAAAAACCGCCGCAATTCCACCAGAGGAGTACATGAACATGAGACTGGGAGCGCATGAAACACTCAATGAGGCAGTATACACCTCAGGATTACCTGCTGCCACCAGATGAGTACTTGTGCAATCAACATCCATTGTTGGTTGGTTGGTTGTTTGGGGAAGGAGACCAGACAGCGTGGTCATCGGTCTCATCGGATTAGGGATGGATGGGGAAGGACGTCGGCCATGCCCTTTCAAAGGAACCATCCCGGCATTTGCCTGGAGTGATTTAGGGAAATCACGGAAAACCCAAATCAGGATGGGCGGACGCGTGATTGAACAGTCGTCCTCCCGAATGCGAGTACGGTGTCTAACCACTGCGCCACCTCGCTCGGTCAACATCCATTGTGTCTGAGGGCCCAGGGACATCTAGGTCCTCAGAGGGTGCCAAAATCTCCACCTCGTTCTCAGACACAGAGCTTGTAGGTACTGGTACTGATGGTGTGGGTGTCACCGCAGTGCCTTGGAGGCGACAGGGGGAGGGGAAGAAGCGACAGGGGGAGGGGTAGAGGCGAATGGGGGAGGGGGAGGCTCAGGGGCGGAGGCGGCAGGGGGAGGGGGAGGGACGGAGGCGACAGGGGGAGGGGGAGCGGCAGAGGCGACAGGGGGAGGGGGAGCGGCAGAGGCGACAGGGGGAGGGGGAGCGGCAGAGGCGACAGGGGGAGGGGGAGCGGCAGAGGCGACAGGGGGAGGGGGAGCGGCAGAGGCGACAGGGGGAGGGGGAGCGGCAGAGGCGACAGGGGGAGGGGGAGGGGGAGGGGCGGAGGCGACAGGGGGAGGGGGAGGGGCGGAGGCGACAGGGGGAGGGGGAGCGGCAGAGGCGACAGGGGGAGGGGGAGGGGCGGAGGCGACAGGGGGAGGGGGAGCGGCAGAGGCGACAGGGGGAGGGGGAGGGGCGGAGGCGACAGGGGGAGGGGGAGCGGCAGAGGCGACAGGGGGAGGGGGAGCGGCAGAGGCGACAGGGGGAGGGGGAGGGGGAGCGGCAGAGGCGACAAGGGGAGGGGGAGGGGGAGCGGCAGAGGCGACAGGGGGAGGGGGAGGGGGAGCGGCAGAGGCGACAGGGGGAGGGGGAGGGGGAGCGGCAGAGGCGACAGGGGGAGGGGGAGGGGGAGCGGCAGAGGCGACAGGGGGAGGGGGAGGGGGAGCGGCAGAGGCGACAGGGGGAGGGGGAGGGGGAGGGGGAGGGGGAGGGGGAGGGGGAGGGGGAGGGGGAGGGGGAGGGGGAGGGGGAGGGGGAGGGGGAGGGGGAGGGGGAGCGGCAGAGGCGACAGGGGGAGGGGGAGGGGGAGCGGCAGAGGCGACAGGGGGAGGGGGAGGGGGAGCGGCAGAGGCGACAGGGGGAGGGGGAGGGGGAGCGGCAGAGGCGACAGGGGGAGGGGGAGCGGCAGAGGCGACAGGGGGAGGGGGAGCGGCAGAGGCGACAGGGGGAGGGGGAGGGGGAGCGGCAGAGGCGACAGGGGGAGGGGGAAGGGGAGCGGCAGAGGCGACAGGGGGAGGGGGAGGGGGAGCGGCAGAGGCGACAGGGGGAGGGGGAGGGGGAGCGGAAGAGGCGACAGGGGGAGGGGGAGGGGGAGCGGCAGAGGCGACAGGGGGAGGGGGAGGGGGAGCGGCAGAGGCGACAGGGGGAGGGGGAGGGGGAGCGGCAGAGGCGACAGGGGGAGGGGGAGCGGCAGAGGCGACAGGGGGAGGGGGAGGGGGAGCGGCAGAGGCGACAGGGGGAGGGGGAGCGGCAGAGGCGACAGGGGGAGGGGGAGCGGCAGAGGCGACAGGGGGAGGGGGAGCGGCAGAGGCGACAGGGGGAGGGGGAGCGGCAGAGGCGACAGGGGGAGGGGGAGCGGCAGAGGCGACAGGGGGAGGGGGAGCGGCAGAGGCGACAGGGGGAGGGGGAGCGGCAGAGGCGACAGGGGGAGGGGGAGCGGCAGAGGCGACAGGGGGAGGGGGAGCGGCAGAGGCGACAGGGGGAGGGGGAGCGGCAGAGGCGACAGGGGGAGGGGGAGCGGCAGAGGCGACAGGGGGAGGGGGAGCGGCAGAGGCGACAGGGGGAGGGGGAGGGGGAGGGGCGGTGGCGAATGGGGGAGGGGGAGGGGCGGTGGCGAATGGGGGAGGGGCGGTGGCGAATGGGGGAGGGGCGGTGGCGAATGGGGGAGGGGGAGAGGCGGTGGCGAATGGAGGAGGGGGAGAGTCAGGGGCGGAGCGGCAGGGGGGGAGGGGAGGGGCGGAGGCGACAGGGGGAGGGGGAAGGGGGAGGAGACAGGGCGAGTGGGAGGGGGGAGGCGACAAGGCGAGTGGGAGGGGGAGGCGACAGGGCAAGGGGGAGGGGGGAGGCGACAGGGCGGTGGGGGGGGGGAGGGGAGGGAGGGAGGCGACAGGACGAGTGGGAGGGGGGGAGGCGACAGGGCGAGCGGGAGGGGCGGAGACGACAGGGCGAGCGGGAGGGGGGAGGGGTGGAGGCGGCAGGGCGAGCGGGAGGGGGGAGGGGTGGAGGCGGCAGGGCGAGCGGGAGGGGGGAGGGGTGGAGGCGGCAGGGCGAGCGGGAGGGGGGAGGGGTGGAGGCGGCAGGGCGAGCGGGAGGGGGGAGGGGTGGAGGCGGCAGGGCGAGCGGGAGGGGGGAGGGGTGAAGGCGGCAGGGCGAGCGGGAGGGGGGAGGGGTGAAGGCGACAGGGCGAGCGGGAGGGGGGAGGGGTGAAGGCGACAGGGCGAGGGGGAGGGGGGAGGGGCGGAGGCGACAGGGCGAGGGGAAGGGGGGAGGGGCGGAGGCGACAGGGCGAGGGGGAGGGGGTAGGGGCGGAGGCGACAGGGCGAGGGGAAGGGGGGAGGGGCGGAGGCGACAGGGCGAGGGGAAGGGGGGAGGGGCGGAGGCGACAGGGCGAGGGGGAGGGGGTAGGGGCGGAGGCGACAGGGCGAGGGGGAGGGGGGAGGGGCGGAGGCGACAGGGCGAGGGGGAGGGGGTAGGGGCGGAGGCGACAGGGCGAGGGGGAGGGGGGAGGGGCGGAGGCGACAGGGCGAGGGCGAGGGGGGAGGGGCGGAGGCGACAGGGCGAGGGCGAGGGGGGAGGGGCGGAGGCGACAGGGCGAGGGGGAGGGGCGGAGGTGACAGGGCGATGGGGAGGGGGTAAGGGCGGAGGTGACAGGGCGACGGGGAGGGGTGAAGGGCGGAGGTGACGGGGCGACGGGGAGGGGTGAAAGGCGGAGGCGACGGGGTGAGGGGGAGGGGGAAAGGCGGAGGCGACGGGGTGAGGGGGAGGGGGAAAGGCGGAGGCGACGGGGCGAGGGGGAGGGGGGAAGGGCGGAGGCGACAGGGAGAGGGGCAGAGGGGAGGGGCGGAGGCGACAGGGTGAGGGGGAGGGGCGGAGGTGACAGGGCGAGGGGGAGGGGGGAAGGGGGGAAGGGCGGAGGCGACGGGGCGAGGGGGAGGGGGGAAGGGCGGAGGCGACAGGGCGAGGGGGAGGGGGGAAGGGCGGAGGCAACAGGGCGAGGGGAAGGGCGGAGGCGACAGGGCGAGGGGGAGGGGGGTGGGCGGAGGCGGCAGGGCGAGGGGTAGGGGGAAGGGCGGAGGCGACAGGGGGAGAGGGAGGGGGGAGGCAACAGGGGGAAGGAGGAGAGGGAGGGGGGAGGCAACAGGGGGAAGGAGGAGGGAGAGGGGGGAGGCGACAGGGAGAGGGGGAGGGGGAGGTGGGGAGGGGCGGAGGCGACAGGGGGAGGGGGAGGTGGGGAGGGGCGGAGGCGACAGGGGGAGGGGGAGGGGGAGGGGGAGGTGGGGAGGGGCGGAGGCGACAGGACGAGGGGGAGGCGACAGGGCGAGGGGGAGGTGGGGAGGGGCGGTGGCGACAGGGAGAGGGAGAGGGAGAGGGGGAGGGGGAGGGGCGGAGGCGACAGGGAGAGGGGGAGGGGCGGAGGCGACAGGGGGAGGGGGAGCGGCAGAGGCGACAGGGGGAGGGGGAGCGGCAGAGGCGACAGGGGGAGGGGGAGCGGCAGAGGCGACAGGGGGAGGGGGAGGGGGAGCGGCAGAGGCGACAGGGGGAGGGGGAGGGGGAGCGGCAGAGGCGACAGGGGGAGGGGGAGGGGGAGCGGCAGAGGCGACAGGGGGAGGGGGAGCGGCAGAGGCGACAGGGGGAGGGGGAGCGGCAGAGGCGACAGGGGGAGGGGGAGCGGCAGAGGCGACAGGGGGAGGGGGAGCGGCAGAGGCGACAGGGGGAGGGGGAGCGGCAGAGGCCACAGGGGGAGGGGGAGCGGCAGAGGCGACAGGGGGAGGGGGAGCGGCAGAGGCGACAGGGGGAGGGGGAGCGGCAGAGGCGACAGGGGGAGGGGGAGCGGCAGAGGCGACAGGGGGAGGGGGAGCGGCAGAGGCGACAGGGGGAGGGGGAGGGGCGGTGGCGAATGGGGGAGGGGGAGGGGCGGTGGCGAATGGGGGAGGGGCGGTGGCGAATGGGGGAGTGGCGGTGGCGAATGGGGGAGGGGGAGAGGCGGTTGCGAATGGAGGAGGGGGAGAGTCAGGGGCGGAGCGGCAGGGGGGGAGGGGGGCGGAGGCGACAGGGGGAGGGGGAAGGGGGAGGAGACAGGGCGAGTGGGAGGGGGGAGGCGACAAGGCGAGTGGGAGGGGGGAGGCGACAAGGCGAGTGGGAGGGGGAGGCGACAGGGCAAGGGGGAGGGGGGAGGCGACAGGGCGATGGGGAGGGGGAGGGGAGGGAGGGAGGCGACAGGACGAGTGGGAGGGGGGGAGGCGACAGGGCGAGCGGGAGGGGCGGAGACGACAGGGCGAGCGGGAGGGGGGAGGGGTGGAGGCGGCAGGGCGAGAGGGAGGGGGGAGGGGTGGAGGCGGCAGGGCGAGAGGGAGGGGGGAGGGGTGGAGGCGGCAGGGCGAGCGGGAGGGGGGAAGGGTGGAGGCGGCAGGGCGAGCGGGAGGGGGGAGGGGTGGAGGCGGCAGGGCGAGCGGGAGGGGGGAGGGGTGGAGGCGGCGGGGCGAGCGGGAGGGGGGAGGGGTGGAGGCGGCAGGGCGAGCGGGAGGGGGGAGGGGTGGAGGCGGCAGGGCGAGCGGGAGGGGGGAGGGGTGGAGGCGGCAGGGCGAGCGGGAGGGGGGAGGGGTGGAGGCGGCAGGGCGAGCGGGAGGGGGGAGGGGTGAAGGCGACAGGGCGAGGGGGAGGGGGGAGGGGCGGAGGCGACAGGGCGAGGGGGAGGGGGTAGGGGCGGAGGCGACAGGGCGAGGGGGAGGGGGTAGGGGCGGAGGCGACAGGGCGAGGGGGAGGGGGTAGGGGCGGAGGCGACAGGGCGAGGGGGAGGGGGGAGGGGCGGAGGCGACAGGGCGAGGGCGAGGGGGGAGGGGCGGAGGCGACAGGGCGAGGGGGAGGGGCGGAGGTGACAGGGCGATGGGGAGGGGGTAAGGGCGGAGGTGACAGGGCGACGGGGAGGGGTGAAGGGCGGAGGTGACAGGGCGACGGGGAGGGGTGAAAGGCGGAGGCGACAGGGTGAGGGGGAGGGGGAAGGGCGGAGGCGACGGGGCGAGGGGGAGGGGGGAAGGGCGGAGGCGACAGGGAGAGGGGCAGAGGGGAGGGGCGGAGGCGACAGGGTGAGGGGGAGGGGCGGAGGTGACAGGGCGAGGGGGAGGGGGGAAGGGCGGAGGCGACGGGGCGAGTGGGAGGGGGGAAGGGTGGAGGCGACGGGGCGAGGGGGAGGGGGGAAGGGCGGAGGCGACAGGGCGAGGGGGAGGGGGGAAGGGCGGAGGCAACAGGGCGAGGGGAAGGGCGGAGGCGACAGGGCGAGGGGGAGGGGGGAGGGCGAGGGGGAGGGGGGAGGGCGGAGGCGGCAGGGCGAGGGGTAGGGGGAAGGGCGGAGGCGACAGGGGGAGAGGGAGGGGGGAGGCAACAGGGGGAAGGAGGAGAGGGAGGGGGGAGGCAACAGGGGGAAGGAGGAGGGAGAGGGGGGAGGCGACAGGGAGAGGGGGAGGGGGAGGTGGGGAGGGGCGGAGGCGACAGGGGGAGGGGGAGGGGGAGGTGGGGAGGGGCGGAGGCGACATGACGAGGGGGAGGCGACAGGGCGAGGGGGAGGTGGGGAGGGGCGGTGGCGACAGGGAGAGGGAGAGGGAGAGGGGGAGGGGCGGAGGCGACAGGGAGAGGGGGAGGGGCGGAGGCGACAGGGAGAGGGGGAGGGGCGGAGGCGACAGGGCGAGGGGGAGGGGGGAGGGGAGGAGGCGACAGGGCGAGGGGGAGGGGCGGAGGCGACAGGGGAGGGGGAGGGGCGGAGGCGACAGGGGAGGGGGAGGGGCGGAGGCGACAGGGCGAGGGGGAGGGGCGGAGGCGACAGGGCGAGGGGGAGGGGGGAGGGGCGGAGGCGCCAGGGCGAGGGGGAGGGGCGGAAGGGCGAAGGCGACAGGGCGAGGGGAAGGGGGAAGGGGGAAGGGGGGAGGGGGGGAGGGGCGGAGGCGACAGGGCGAGGGGGAGATGGGAGAGGGAAGGGGCGGAGGCGACAGGGCGAGGGGGAGGATCAGAGGCGACAGGGCGAGAGGGAGGGGCGGAGCGACAGGGCGTGGGGGAGGGGCGGAGGCGACAGCGCGAGGGGGAGGGTCGGGGGCGACAGGGCGTGGGGGTGGGGCATGGTCGACAGGGCGAGGGGGAGGGGCATGGGCGACAGGGCGAGGGGGAGGGGGAGGGGCAGGGGCGACAGGGCGAGGGGGAGGGGCAGGGGCGACAGGGCGAGGGGGAGGGGTAGGGGCAGGGGCGACAGGGCGAGGGGGAGGGGTAGGGGCATGGGCGACAGGGCGACAGGGCGAGGGCGAGGGGGAGGGGCAGGGGCGACAGGGCGAGGGGGATGGGCGACAGGGCGAGGGGGATGGGCGACAGGGCGAGGGGGATGGGCGACAGGGCGAGGGGGAGGGGCGACAGGGCGAGGGGGAGGAGCAGGGGCGACAGGGCGAGGGGGAGGGGCAGGGGCGACAGGGCGAGCGGGAGGGGGAGGGGCAGGGGCGACAGGGCGAGCGGGAGGGGCGACAGGGCGAGCGGGAGGGGCGACAGGGCGAGGGGGAGGGGCGACAGGGCGTGGGGGAGGGGCATGGCCGACAGGGCGAGAGGGAGGGGCATGGCCGACAGGGCGAGGGCGAGGGGGAGGGGCATGGCCGACAGGGCGAGGGCGAGGGGGAGGGTCAGGGGCGACAGGGCGAGGGGGAGGGTCAGGGGCGACAGGGCGAGGGGGAGGGGGAGGGTCAGGGGCGACAGGGCGAGGGGGTGGGTCAGGGGCGACAGGGCGAGGGGGAGGGGGAGGGTCAGGGGCGACAGGGCGAGGGGGAGGGTCAGGGGCGACAGGGCGAGGGGGAGGGGGAGGGTCAGGGGCGACAGGGCGAGGGGGAGGGTCAGGGGCGACAGGGCGAGGGGGAGGGTCAGGGGCGACAGGGCGAGGGGGAGGGGGAGGGTCAGGGGCGACAGGGCGAGGGGGAGGGGGAGGGTCAGGGGCGACAGGGCGAGGGGGAGGGTCAGGGGCGACAGGGCGAGGGGGAGGGTCAGGGGCGGGGGTGGTTGGAAGGGGTTTGGGGTTTGGTGGTGGGGGTAGGGGGAAGGGGGAAGAGGGAAGGAGGAATCGGAAGGGGGAGGGGGAGAAGGAGGGGAAGCCTAAACGGGAGGGGAAAGGGGAGGGGGAGGGAGTTGGGGGCAGGGAGGTGGAGAGGTGACAAGGATGAGAGGCGAGGGGGAAGATGGGTGAGGGGACATGGAGTGGGGGCGAGAGGGGACATGGGGTGGGGGCGAGTGGGGACATGGTGTGGGGGCGAGAGGGGACATGGTGTGGGGGCGAGAGGGGAAATGGGGTGGGGCGAGAAGGGAAATGGGGTGGGGGCAAAAGGGCAATGGGGGGGCGCGGGGACATGGGGGGCGATGGGACTTGGGGTTGCGAGGGGACATGGGGGGCGAGGGGACATGGGGGGCTAGGGGACATGGGTGGCGAGGGGACATGGGGGGTGAGGGGCGCCATGGTGCAGAGGACTCAGTGGGGCAGAGGAGCCAAAGAGGGGGAGATGAGCCAAAGAGGGGGAGATGAGCCAAAGATGGGGAGATGAGCCAGAGGGGATATGAGCAAAAGAGGGGGAGAGGAGTTGGAGAGAGGAGAGCTGCCGGAGAAGGTTGAGGAGCCTAAGAGTGGTGTTGGAGAGGGAGAAGGGAGTCAGCAAGGAGAGACTGTAAAGCAGAGAGGGGATAGGTGAGCCGACGAGGGGAGCCAGTGAGAGGAGCTAGGAGTCATGAGAAGGGAGAGGGGAATGTAGGGAAGCCTGGAGAAGGGATGGGAGAGGTGGTCCATGAGTGGCAGAGGAGTGGTGACCACAAGGGTGGGATGAATGTGTAGACTGGTGGAGTAGATGACAGGAGGATAAAGAAGGGGTCGAGAGGAGTAAGTAGGAGAGGAGGGAAGACAATGGGTCATAAAATGGAAGGGTGGTGTTATTAGTTGGTTTCAGAGGGATTGGTAAGTTACTACACACTGAGGTTAGTAGTCTTTTATTTATGGTGTAGTCCGTCTGGAGTTAGTGACGTTAGCCACACATTTGATTGCATTGCAGTAGCATGTAAGAGTGGGAAAATCAAGGCACTGAAAGCTATATTGGAGGGTAAAACTACATCTCTCAGGCTGGTCTGCAGGCCAGACAGCTGGTGAGAGACCACTCCACTACCTTCTATTTGGGTGGAAGGGTAAACAGTAACAGTAAAACTGGGAAAGCTTAAAATGTAATGAACATCAGTGGGACCAACAATATTAAAATTAGGTGAAAGAAGTAATCAAGTTGCCAGATGGATGGCTCATTATCTTCATCAGGTGCTACCTAAGACTGCCACTCATAAAGGGGTCAGTATTTAACTTAAGGCCTTCCCCCTTCACAGTCAGTTCCAGGCATTCCATCTGCCGCCTGCTCCCACCAGATGCTGCTTCTGTAGGATTTTTCTCTTTGGTCCAGTGTACCAGGCCAAGAACTGAGAGTGTTTTAGGCTTTTTCTCTTTGGTCCAGTGTGCCAGGCCAAGAACTGAGAGTGTAAACACGTGACGTGAATTGCAGACAGAGCACCAAGCACACAGGGCCAGAGGTGAAACATCACAGGATGCTTCACATGGGAGCAGACCACAGAGGGATCACCTATAACTCCACTGGACTGAAAACAGAATGCTGATATCCAGCAGGGTACCCGTCACCTCAAGATGTCAATGGATCACTGGAAAAGCCTGAAGAATTGCTCGAATCAAAGATTAGGGATCCTTATGGTTTTGAGTTATATGAAAGGGTATCCATTCTTTTTCTTACACCTTTGTCAGACATCAGTATAGGGTCACGATGATTATTAATGGATTTGTTATGAAAACTTAAGAGATGGCTGGATGCCCCTCCTGATGCCACGCTGTTACCCTGGGTTGGGATGCGAACACCCCAATTGTCTGCATGCATCATTATTCACACGAAAGTGACCAAAAGTTTTCTAAATGTTTGTGAATCATGTAATCAATGTTGGACTCAGGTACCATCCCAGCATTCATCTAGTGGATGTGATAAACTGCCTAAAAACTACAGCCAGACTGGTCAGCACACCAACCTTCATCGTTAATCCACCAGGCAGATTCAATCCAAGGCCAGTGCACCATCTCAACCCGGAACTGACACCTCAACATCAATGGCTACGAAGGGGAATTCCCAAAAAATAAAATAGGGTGCACCACAGAAATAGGCTAACTGCACCTAAAAATACAAGCAGTAATGAATGGATGGCCAGGGCACCTGGTGGAGGACGTAGGATCAAGGACACCCTGAACACAGCAAGTGGCAGGAATTACCCCAAACAGAATCTCACCTCCCATGCCCTGACAGCAGTTTGAACCATTAGACCTGAGGATAAAAATCATTTTCTCTAAGAAAATGAATAACCAGTTCACCTGTCAATAAATCTTTCACTTACATTAGATGCAAATAATCCAAAATATGATGATCGGTGTGGAGAACCAGATGGAGGGGGCATCCCACCTGGATTAAGCTACGATTTACAAGGTTGGTTGGTTGATTGATTGGTTAGGGGTAAAGTGTCTAAACAGCACAGTCTTGGGGCCCTTGGTCAAGAGGGAGCGAGAGAGAGAGATATCATCTGAAGTTAGTGATGTCTACCAGAAATTTGATTGAAGTATGACAGAATGTAAAAGTGGTGCAATCAAGGCACTGAAAACAATATTGATGGAAGAGCTAAGAAATAATTAAAGGAGGTAAAAGTATATGATATGGTCTGATGCGCAGATCAGAAGGTGATCAGATGCCTTTAACTGGGAGGATTCATAATAGTAAAAGGAAGAAGGCTACAAATGTAGCAAACATCAGTTGGACTGACAATAATAAAAGAAGGTGAGGGAAATAATCATGTTAATAAATGGGTGTCACTCACAATTCTGCATGTGATGGGGGAACTGTCCCACTGTCAAACAACCCCCAACCACCAACCATTATAGTCACAGTGTTAAAGATGGGAACAGAACTCACTATCTCAGAAAGAAGTATAAAAACCTGTTCAACTGCCCTTTTGTAGTCAACTAGCAGCATGCATAAGGAATCATTGGGGTCTCGCCTTCATCAGCATGCTACTCCTAAAACGTAAAATAGGGTGTAGCAGGTAAATGGGCTCATCATATCTAAAAGCAAATAAAACAGATTAAAAGAGGGATGAACAAGGCAGCTGGCAGAGGAGGTACAGTCGATGGTCATGCAGACCCAGCAGTGGCAGGAGACGTCCCAATCCCAATTAACCTGTCACTGCCTCCGAAAGTAGTTTAAAATGTTATGCTTGAGAATACAATCCACATTCTCAGAGAAAATGAAGAACCCCTTCAACTGTCTATGTTGTGCACCAATATTACAGGCTAGGAATCTGAAAGATCATGCTTTCCACAGAGAGCCAGAAAGGGCATTCCACCCGCAGGTGAGATACTATCTGTAATGTGCCACAAGCACAACATGGGACATGCTCATTACACAAGTTATAATTCTGGGTTAATCTGGGATGTCCCATGCAGAGGCAACAAAGAACAGTTAGGTTTCTTCTAGGAAGAGCAGAAGGAGGGGTGTCATGCAGTAGTAGTCTCCTTGATAGTGCAGAGTTTATTAGAGGGGCCAGTATCGCACCAGATGTTGCTCCATCTCCAAGTAAGGAGGGGTCTTATCTCCACCCTCAAATCTGCATTTTGGATCATCAAAGCAAATATTGGGCTAGTTATTGTTTCTCTAGGTAAACGGTCATCCAGTTCATTCTTCAGGAACCAACATGAATTGAGACCCAGAGAAAGACAACTGGGAAAGCAGTAGGACTAAGGACTGAGAGAATATCATCAATAGCAGATATCACGGGGTGACAAAAGTAACACAAAACAATAGCTTGGAGACTACTCACTGAGTCACTAGAAATTAACATGTGGTCACGGAAGGTCTGTTTAATAAAATATAGGGCTCTGTTAATGGCTATCAGCTCTACTATAAAAACACTACACGTTCCCAGCAACAAATGTTCCTGACCAGTAGAAATGTGAAAGCATATCCCATACAAATCCTGGCTCTACAACCATCAATGTAAATAACAGTAGCACCCTAATAATCCTGAAAACCTGAAACTTTAGGTTCTTGAAATAGATTGATCTTAATTCATGATCTATGCATTTACAAAGGAAAGAAGGACAGGGAGCACATTCTATGGGTGTTAGGTAGTGGTCCCAACAGAGGGCTTCGAGGTGAATCCCAATTGGTACTCCCATCCGAGGGCAGATATCAGGTGGGCGATGTTCCTTGTATGTAAAAAGAATTGACAAGTTGGATGATTAGGAAATTGCCAGATGGTGACAGCATAAGTGAACAAGTATTGGTACCATGAGAACTAAAGAGGTAAGATTCCCACTTCAGCAAGGAGACTGTCTATGGGATTAGCACGGAAGGTGTCGGTGGCCAGTCTAACACCACAATAATGGATTGGGTACAATAATTTCAAAGACAAAGGTGGAACCAACCCATCAACCTAGGAACCACAGTTGAATCTGGACAATGCAGCTATGTCAGCTTTCCGTTGAAGAAGAGTCCCAAAAGTTGGGACTGTGAAATAATGTTGAACTGCTGTGTACCCCAGTACAGTTCTGGATCAGTACAGACCATGAAACAATTATAGGCATGCATGACTCTTGTTCTAATGGGAGGGAATTTAAAACTATCGGAAATGGTCCAAGTGGAGGCCCTCCAGAAAGTGCCTTGCAGTGCCATTCAACTGAGGCTATAGACTGGGAGTTATATCAAATGAAGAAGTCATTGACATATGGCACAGGGATGACAAATGGTCAGACTAGGTCACTAGCCCACTGGTCGTGATGAGGAAGAATGTAAACTCAGCATGGACTCCTGTGGAACACCATTCTCTTGACCCGTGTTCAGCTGAGAGTATCAACTCAAACTTGACCCAACCAGTGGGGTAAAAACTGACGAATAGAAATCTGTAGGGAGCCCAAATGCTCCCATCAGGGAACATAAGTAAAATGTGACAGTGTCAAGCAGCGTTGTATGACTTATGTAGGTCAATACAGACTGCAATGAGACGTTGGCATTTATAAAAAGCCTGGCATACTGATCCTTCTAACCAAACCAAATGGTTACCCATAAGAAAACAAAAGGTCCCATGAGTCAAGAACCCAGTATAATCATTGGGCCACTATCCCCACAAGCAGTTCGCAGAGCATGTTGGTGAGTCTAATTGGTCAGTAGCTGTCAATGGCCATTGGGTTTTTGCCTGTTTTAAGGACTGGGATGATAATACTCTCGGACCTTTGTGAAGAGAAAACACCTTGCAACCAAATGCTGTTGAAGATCTTGTGTAGATGGAGTATTTGAGAAATATTCAGGTGTTTGAGCATATGATTAAGGATCAAATCAGATCCTGGGGTCATATCATGTGATGATGAAGAGCCTCAAGCAGTTTCCAGGCAGTGAAAGGTTCAGTATATAATTCACTGTGACAGAGTGTTAAAGGATAGGGTGCTATATTCAACTTCTCTTTTAGGCATTCAAAATTCAAAATGTCACAGTGTAATAAGAGGAAGCCAATGCTGTCGCAAAGTAGGTCGAAAGATGCACTGACAAAATCATGTAGGAAGATACCATGAACAGCTATTGATATTTGGTAGCCCAACAGACTATGGTGCTTGGCCCACACCTTGGACGAAGAGGTATATGTTCCTGAGGATGAGACATAGCATTGCCAGCATTCTTTTTTACTATGTTTAATTAGATATCGAGCCTTAGTGCAAAGCCATTTAAAAGTGATGGGTGTGGTCTGTGAAGAATATCACTTGAGACACTGCAGGACCTTTTGACAGTCCTGAATAGCTGTTCCATGTCTTTGGTCCACCATGACACCAGTTGACAGTGGAATGGACCCATAGAAAAGAGCACAGCAGTTCTGGTGAAGCAAGTGATCATGTCGCAAATGTCTGCCACAACCAATTCGACGCAATCTGTCAGAGGTGGGACGAAGGAGATGGCAGTGGTACACAAATTTCAGTTGGCTCTTCGAAGAGCCCAATGTGATAGGTGGTTCACTGGGGTGTAATGCGGAAGTAACACAATCACCAGAAAGTGATCACTGTAATAAATATCAACAACATATAGCTACCATTGTAATGAAGCCATGAAGTAGGAGGAAGAGTTGGTTAGGTCAGTTGCCAAAAAGGTAACACGGAAGTTGGTAGGTGTACTCTCACTGAGGAGATACAGACCCAGATTGGAAAGAAGCTGACCGATCAGGAGGCCACTACCAGACAAAATGGCTCTTCCTCAAATGGGGGTAATGCACACTGAAATTCCTAAGTTGGATAAACAGGATGAATGGGAGGAGGTAGGGGGGTTGTGGTTGGATTAAGGTTGTCATATCAAGCCTTCCTGCCTGGAAGTAAATAACCATTACAAATGGTGATCACTGGGGTCTTTTGCACTTTTACTGCTACTGCTTCCAATGTGGTATGGGGGGAGGAGGGGGGGGGGGATCTGCTCACTGATGACGTCTTTGTAAAACAGTGTACAAAAACTTCTAGGTGCTCTCTTGAGGTCCAATATAGATCCAACAGAAGGCATGGTAACCTCAAAGAGTTCGAGTATGTTCGTCAGTCAAGTGTGTTCCTTGGAGAGCAACACAGGTTGCAGAAAAGGAGGATAGTACTAGTATGAGGGTGTGTTCAAAAGAAATGCCTCCAAATGGTTTATTCTGTTCCGACTATCAGTCACGCATATTACTTGGTCAACTTTACTGCTTCGCTGACACACACTGAGACCCTCTGTCACTACAAAACTCCAAATTGTATTGTGTACTGAGGTGGTGTGTAATGCAACTATGTTAATTCATGAGAAACAACGTGCTGTAATCAAGTTTATAACCAAAGAAAATGTGCCTCCAATTGAAACTCATACAAGAATGAAAGCTATGTACAGTGATGACTGTATCGACACCAGTAACATGTGATGTTGGTTTGTTTGTGCTCTGATTGACATCAGTAATGTGTGATGTTAGGTTGTTTGTGCTCATAATGAAGGAAATGGTGATGTTAACCTCAATATGTGTGGCACAGCTCGGAGTGGACGACTGCGTATGGGAACCAGTGAGACTCATCGTAACTGGATTGAAGAACTTGTTGGAGAAAATAGTCAGATAACACAGAGACAGCTCTCAGGTAAGTGTGGCATATCACTACAGCGCGAACAGCACATCTTTGCAGAACTGCGATACAGAAAACTGTGTGCAGGGTGGGTGCCTCGAATGCTGACTTCAGGCACAAAACACAGGAAACTGGACATCTGTCAACAATTTCTTTTGTGTTTTCAGCATGAGGGTAATGGGTTCCTTAATGACATTGTGTCAGGTAATGACAGCTGGGTTCACCATTTTCATCCCAAAAATGAAAGAGCATCAATGGAGTCCCATCACAAACGGTCACCAATGCCTTAAAGTTCAAGATCATGCCATCAGCACGCAAAGTCATGCTCATAATGTTCTGGGATGTTCAAATTGTGGTACCTTTGGTATTCATGCCTAAAGGCATCACCATAAACTGTGCAAGGTACTGCCAGACACTCAGAAAGCTGAAAGCATGAATTTGAAGAGTTTGTTTACACATGGAGCACCATTTTCTTCTGGGTGACAAGCCAGGCTACACACAGGCACTATGACAACTGCAACAACCCAACACTCTGGGAGCCCTGCCATTGATTATCATCCACACATTACCGATTTGGCCCATCTGATTTTCACCTGTTTCCAAAACTTACGGACACCTTGAAGGAATTCACTTTGACAGTGATGAAGAAGTGCAACCAGAGGTGGAGTTAGGGCTCTGTCTATAAAGTGACATTATCAAGAAACTGGTCTCTAATTCCGAGAAATGTGTCCATCACCAGGGTGACTATGTTGAGAAATAAATATGTAGACATGATTAATAAAGATGGAGAACGTTAATAAACTTTGTTTTATTTGAAAAGCTTTAAGAGTTTTCACATAAAAAAATCAGAGGCATTACTTTTCAGCATGTCTTTTTTAGTTCTTGCAGTTCCATTGAATTATCACATGGAGAGGGTTCTAGTTAGACATGAAAGGGCCAAGACACATCATGCCACATGGTCACTTTCTGTCACTGGTGAGGGTTGAACAACATCAACGAAAATCAGTTCCGAGTCCAACAGTGTGAGGGCAATGTGGTGCCCCCAGAGTCCCAAATTAACTTTCTTTTCCTCTTTCACAACTTTTGGCAACTGAGATGCTGCTAAAGGCTTATCTGCTGTTGATGTAAGAAATGGAGAAAAGAGGTGGCATTTCTGGGACTCCTTCAGGCACTGTGGCTCCTTCAGGTACTGGCTAGTGTCAAGTCGCTTGACTCTGGTTTTCTGGGGAGAGGGTTCCTGAAAGGGAGCCCTGTTAGCGGAGACACCGGAAGAGAATGCTGCTTTTCTAGCCAGGTGTGAGCAGTGGTCTCTGAAGATTGTGCCACAGGAATCACGAGAGAGGAGGGCCTATCACCACCATGTTCAAGTTTATTTGTGCAAATACTGCAAGTTCAATCTTGAGGAAATAAATATGCCAACAAACTGCTCACAGTAATGGTAAAAGTCAATATCACTGAGGCTAGATACAAAAGATCGTATTTCTTCTGAGCTTCAAAATATAACAGGCGATTAGTGACCTTCAGTTCCTGAATTGTACATTCACTGATTAGGGGATAAGAAAGGGTGGTTGTTCCTGCAACTGACACAGGCAATGGTGAATTTTCATGAAGTATCTGGCCCCTGTCTCCGCAAATGTGGTCATATACACACCAGAAAGACGCATGCCTGGAATGTTGGCATTTACAGCGTCGCATTGGGGGCCCGAAATGCAACTTCACATTGTGGCAACAAACGGTGATTTTGACATTTCCTGAAGACAAACTCCCCTAAAAAGTGAGGATGAATGTGCTGGTTTCGACATTGCTGTTTGGTAACTCTTGATATACACAATGCACAGATTGGATCCTTCGTCTCCCAAGTAATTGCAAATTTTTATGAGATGTTATAGTAGCAAGTACATCACCAAGTTGTTTACAAGAGAGTAACACCTGGGACTGGGTAGGATTTGTCATCTTAATTAAGATAGAACCACTTTGAAATTTACTAAAGGAAAAGAGTTCACCAAATATGTTTTTAATATTCACCAAAAGAGCTGTGAGCCCTCTGGAGGGTACTATCTGTAAGACTCCTCAACCAAAACATGAGGCTGTCTCATTACATAAGATAAGACTATGGATTAATCTGATATGGCCAATGTAGAAGCAACACAGGATGATGAATTCCTTCTGGGAGAAATGGAAGGATGAGTACCATGCATTCATAGTCTCCTTGATAGTCATGAGTTTGTTAGACATGACAGTAAGCCACCAGATGATGATCTAGCTATGAATGAGTAGAGATTTGCACCCACACCTCTGCACCCAGGTTTGTCAAAGCAAATGTTGGGCAAGAAATAACTTCTTTAGCCCAACAATCAGCCAGTTCATTCCCTGGGACACCCTTATGATTTGGTGCGCAGAGAAAAACAACTGAGCAGGCAGGACGACGAAACCCAGGGAGAAGATTGTGAATATCAGATAACATGGGATGACTGGAGTAACATTGATCAGTAGCCTGGAGAATGCTCACTGAGTTACTACACATTGAAACATGGATGTGAGAGGTCTGTTTTAATATAATGCACGGCTTTGTTAATGGCTACCAGCTCTGCTGTAAAAATATTATGTTTCTGGCAATAAATGTTGTTCCTGACCAGTGGGAGATGAAAAAGCATATCCTGTGGTATCCACAGTTTTAAAACCGGTAGTGTAAATAATAGTAGTACCCTAATACTACTGAAGAACTGAGAGTAACAAATGCCAAAAGATCATGAGGGCAACTGAAACTTTAGGTATTTTGAAATTATTTTGTCCTAATCTGTCATTTGGGAAGTAACTAAGGAAGAGTGCACAGGAATACATGATGGGTACATTCTAATGGGAAGCGTCGTAGGTGGAGGTCCCAGCAGAGAGTTCTGAAGTGTAGTCTGACTGATAAACTCATTTGAGGGCAAGTATGCAAAATGAATTTGACAAGCCGGTAACTAGAAATTATATGGTGATTGCACAAATGAGTAATAGTTGGCACTGCAGGAATTGAAGAAGTAAGATCCCCACTTTGTTGACATGTGCAACAAGAAGTGACACAACAGTCAGAATACCACAAAGAAGGAGTAGAACTGGAACAGTTGTTAATCTTTGGCAGTCTAGTAGACTACGAAACTTGTCTGACACCTGGGATGAAAAGGTATATCATCCCAAAGAGGACACTCTGCTCTTAGAGCACTCCTCCTTACTGTCGTTAATTAGGTAGCAAGCCTTTGTGTGGAGCCGCTTAAAAGTTATGAGAGTGATCTGTGAAGGACATCATTTGAGATTTGCATGGCCCTTTGATAGTCCTGAATAGCCATTACAGAGTCTGGCAAAAGTGGTATCTGTCACCGGTGGAGGGGGTCCATAGAAAGAGGGATAACATTTCCAGTGGTACGGATGATCACGTCACAGACATCTCTGACAATCTCTGTGATACAGTCTGACAGAGCAGGAACAAAGGTGACGGAAGAGATACACAACTGCAATTGGCTCTTTGGGGAGCACAACATGGAAATTGTTCTGTCAGGGCAGTGACAAAGAACTGACAGTATCAGTACCACCAGAAGGTGATACTGTAACTGTCGCAAATATCATCATATAGTGATCATTGTAGTGAAGCCAAGAGACCAGCAGAAGAGATCATAAGGTCACTCACTGAGAAGGTACCATGAGTGGCACTGAAGTTGATAGGACTACCATCATTGAGGACACACAGATCGAGATCAGATACAAATTGGTCAATACACTGAAATGAAAAAGTAGGATAAAAGGTTGGAAGGGAAAGTTGTAAGATTAAGGTGGCCATCTCAAGGTTCATAAGTTCCTCGAGTGGGAAATGATGACTGCTGGCTTTGTTCACACACTGCTATTGCATCTGATGTATGCATAGGGTAAGCCACTAATTGATGACGTGTGTGAATCAATATACAGATTCCTTCAGTACAGTTCCAACAGAAGGCACCGCATCTCAAAGGGATGGACAATGGCCATGAAATATGTTTCTTGGAGAGTAACACAGATTGCAGAAAAGTACATTATTATTATTATTATTATTATTATGGAGATCTGGTGCCTTGGACAAACCTGAGGAGCCGTATCCCAAGACTTATTTTTCTCCTCAACTACTACAGCAGGTTGGCACTCTTAATAGGACTTATCCACTATGAGGGTAGGAACCAAAAAGAAGCAGGCACCCCTGGGACCTGCAGTCCACGGCTTCTTCAGCCACTGGCTGATGTTGGGTGGTTGGTCTGTACAAATCTGGGAGGTGGTTCCCTAAAAGGAGCCCCATCACCAGTATACACCAAAGGAGGATGCTGCTTCTCCAGTGTGAGGAGTTGAGATACCTGAAAATAGTAGAGCAGAAAGCTCACGAGAACATTGTTTTTATCCTCCATGTGTTAATGTCCTTTGCGACTACCAGAGGTCAACACTGAAATAATGTAGGGAGTAAATATTTGAGATACTGCTGATGACCTGGCCACAGCAGTGACAAAATTCGATACCACTGGCATGGGATACAAGTGGTCCTACTTTTCCTGAGATTAAAAAAAATCTGAAGTAATCAGAGAGTTTAAGTTCATGAATTTTATGTCCCTTAATAGGGTAGCACACTTCTGGGATTGAGGAGGATGATCATCTCCACAAATGACATAGAATGATGGTTACTCATATGATGAGTTTTCATTAAGCAGCCAGCTACTGTCTCCGTAACTTGAATTGTTAGTTCAGTGGGAAGACACATGCCTGAAGTTTCGGCAGTAAAAGTGTTAGATATTAGGCACAGGCTGACTACGTATGCTGATTGTATGGCGTCTTCATCCTGCAGGTTTGCCTACATGTGCCCCCCCCCCCCCCCACCCACATTTATCCCCTGGAGACTATTTACAGTTACATTGTTGCATAAGTTTGTAGCGTTTTCCATAAGTTTAATAAAAACAAGAAATATAAAGACTTTAGTCATCAATAATAAATTTTCCTTCACTATTTATAACAGTCTGCCAATGCTGGGGTAAATTTTCGATTCCGTGGCTGTAGAAATCATGTGATTTTGAGGCGAAGAATTTTTCAAACCATGATCGGAGAACATTTTCATCTGGAACACAATTTTCTGGAAGGTTATTTGACAGCGAGCAGAAAAAGGTGAAAATCTGAGGGCACAAGCAAGATCAGGTTAATAAGGAGGGTGCAGAATGACTCCCAAACCCAACTCCTGTAGAGCATTTTTTTGTCAGTCTAGCAGAATGCGGGCAGGCGCTATTGTGGCGTAGCATCACTCTGTCCAATCTTTCTGGTCATTGTTCTTCGATTGTGTCTGCAAGACATCTCAGTTGTTGACAATACATGTCAGCAGTGACGGTTACACCACAGGGCAACAATTCGTAGCATACACACCGTCGATCTTCCACCAGACGCATAATATTGTCTTTTGTGGATGCATGCAGGTCTTTCTACAGGGAGTTGCTGCTTTGTGTGGACTCAACCCTTCCTTTCTTTTCCCTATGTTAGCATATAGACACCATTTCTTGTCACCAGTAACAATACAGGATAGGAATGGCCTATGTCGTTCATGAGCGAATTGACGATTGAGCAGAGATGTGGGTGTGGTCACCCACTGATTTTTGTGGTTTTGGTTTAGAGCATGCAGTACCCATACACCCGATTTTTTACTCTTTCCCATTGCATGCAAATGTCGGACAATGGCAGAATGATCATAGTTCATCACATTTGCCGGTTCTTGAGTACACTGATGTGGATCATTGTGAATTAATGCGTTTAAATAATCTTCATTAAAAACCAAAGGCCTTCCTGAATGTCGAGAGTCACTAATATCAAAACAATCCTCCTTAAAATGAGAAAATGATTTTCTTGCCATGCTCTCTCCAAAGGCATTATACCCATACACAGTGCAAATGTTTCTGGCTGCCTCCACTTCTAGCAGCACTCTACTGAACTCAAACAGATGAATATGTTAGAAATGTTGCTATTTCACAACTTGGTACTGCATTTTCTAGCATTCACAGCTCCACACACTATCTCCAAATGACAAAATGACAATATGTAAACTCAAATAGCAACAATGAACTACAGATAAAAAATGACAATTGGTAAATAAACCCATAGCAACTGGAATATCAATATGCAAAACAAAAACACTATGAACTTATGTACCAACTTAATGATACCACACTGACATCATATGTTACGGACACAATACTGTATACAAACAGTCTGTTGATACACCATCTGTTACAAACAGCACCAGAGGGCACTAGCCACACTTCAGAGCAGTGCACATCAGGAAACTAGCAGTGGTGCTATTGAGGAAACAATTACCATGTCATGTGGATATGGACATACATCCACATGTTAGAAACTTACAGCAAAGTCTCCAGCAGGAGCATTCAGTTGCTCACTCAGTTCCAGGCCAGGAGCAAGCTACACTTGTAGCTCATCAATCGGAACACGCCAAGATGCTCTGTTCTACACTGCACCATCCCTGCACTGCTTCACATTACTACACATGGTGCAGCCCCCACGGATACCACTATGCAAGCCACCCGGAATGAGGCTTCCCTCAGAATTGGTATCACATGAATGACCTTTGTTTCTGTTATTCTCGAGTGATCATAATCTTTCAGTTGCCTTTGGCACTAACTTTATTGCGAATTTTTACCCTGGATAGTGTTCTTAATTTCAACCTAGGAATCATGATTTACTATGGCCTACATCAACAAGAACAGGATAAAACAAAAAGCACCACATCATGGTGGGAAATGCGGCTGTACATCACAACAGCAGACCATGATTTTTCCTTTCACACAAAGCAAATGCCCTATAAAAAAGCAATGACGAACACTCCAGTGTCAGCCCTTACTTTTTCAGGTTTACCATAATTACTCATCAATCAACAGTGATAGCTCCCAGTGAAAAATTAAATGCAGTAACACGTTCAGGTTTTGGGGGGGGGGGGGGGGGCGGTTATGGTAATAGGTATGTCACCGAGATTCTCGCAAGCAAGTACCACTCAGTACAGGGTAGAATTCATTGTTTTAATTAGTCACTTGTTAATTTACTGAAGGAAGTGGTTTCTCCAAGTACATTTTTAATGTTATCTACAAACAATGTTGGTTTATAAGATAGAAAGAATCCTCCAACATTCCAGGTGCAAACTAGAACTGAGGGGAAAAAGTTTATACAAACTGCTTGGCTTTGATGTTCTCCCATAGGGTGGATAAGGACACAAGTTTCTTGGAGTCGGTCTGCATTGAAGCACTTAGGTCTGTCTGAAGAGACTGCCAAAGCCTCGATGTCACTGGCTAATAACTTTCAAGTTTTCACTGTGTGAGATATCCATAGTGATGCCACCTATTCCAAATGACAGCTCTACCCAAGGGGGCAACTCAGTGTGAGCAATGGCCACATGGTTTGATGGTCACTGCCTGGAGTTCTAGTGCCCCAGCAACCCCAAAAGGATGTGCAAGGAAGTAACAGCTCAGACATCAGTAGTGCATACCCTGCATAGTCAGCAGGCTGCCATAGAACACATGGACTGGCTCTTCCCCGCATAGCCCGCACTTCCGTGACGAGTGGAGGTCTAACACAAATGTAAGGACCAACCATGAGTTAACTAAATTAAGTCCTGTAAAATAGATAAAGTGGTGAAAATCCATAATGTCTAACGAGCAAGTCTGATTGTGAGCAGGGAATATTCAGAATCTGTCCAACAAACCAAGTCTGAAATAATATATAGCCAGAGCGTAAAATTGCAGCACAGGAAAAAGAAGAAATACTGCAATTTGCGCCATACTCACAATGCACCTACTCAAGAAAGATTGTAAGCGTGGCATGGGTCCGCTGAGGGTGGAGGCAAGAAGGAGAGAGTTGGGAAAGGAGAGAAGGAAGTGATAAGAAGAGAGGAGGAGAGAGAGGAAATAGGAGGAGAAGGGGACAAGAGAAGGAAGAATAAAAAAATCAGAAGGAGAGATACTCTCTCAAAACAAAGTACCAAATAATTCTGTAAAACCCCAACACATATCTACTGCATGTGCACATGGCAGTAAAATGTAAAACTAACAGGAACACTAAACACATTAACCATTTATGCAGATATGAACATAAAGACTACTAAGTAATGGCAGAAAAGTCAACTGATAATTGAGATTTCAGATTTAGGATGGATGGAAAATACACTGTCAGAAGAAGTCGCCCTTCTGCATGTGACTGCAGCAAATCTCAACAATACAGGTGTCGGGTCTCATTTTTATGGATATTACTTACTTTAGACATCACAGGTTTCTCATCATCTTTGTCAATGGGAATAGATGTGCTGTGAACCCACGTATTAGTACACAGGTGGTGAAGGCGAACATAAGATGACTGTGGGACAAGGGAGTCTCCACGTGTTAGTGTAGTTGGATCCAATTCAAACAATGATGCAATTTCATTGGGATGAGGAACAGAAACTAAATGGAACACTGGTCCACCTTGAGGATCTGCAACAAAAGTTATAAATGTAAGATTATATAAATATCATAAATGTGTGTTAAAATATAGCAAAATACCAAAGTTTCAAGTATTGTATTGTATTGTACTTTTCACAGCAAATACTTTTAATTTATAAATCTCTCCTCACTTCCACATGTGTTACAGCAACAATCACTTTAAACATAGCTCCAAAAAGTGCTGAGCTACTGGTACGTGAACTTATTTCACTCTGTTAAGTTTGTGTCCCACTTACACCAAGATCCTCTAGGGTATAGTACTTTAGAAACTAATGGTCTGACTGTGGAACTTAACCTCGAATTTACCCGAAAAAATTATTATACATTTAAAGAAAACATGAAACATGATTATCAGTTTAGAATTCAAAATGCGGTAATTTAGGTACTAGTGTATTCACAAATAGGTGCCCCCTCCAGTGAGAAATGATAAAATAAAAAGAAGATAAAAATTTATGACACTGAGTTAGAGAGCCTGGAAAACCAAAATGAAGATTATATTTCTTGGACACCAAGAAAAGGAGAAAAAGGGGGGGGGGGGGATGGAGGGTTTCAGCACAGCTATAGGAAGACAGTGTATCTGTAACAAGAAACTGCAGAACTGAAAAAGACAAGACTCATATAAAAGCCACAATGGTAAATTATGGCAGTGCCAAAAGACAATTTTATAGGATCACAGTGTCACATACATGACTGCATAAAAGATTACAGTCAGCAGAAATAAACTGCTGTGGAGAGCACTTAAATAGAGACAAATGCAATCATGACTAAATGAACTCTTTCACTATTTTACATTTAGTCCCAGGTGGGGTCATATATAGCTTCCTGGACACTGCAAATTTTATTTATAATCATCATCATATCAATCACAGACCTTGAACACTGTGGGCTGCCATAACATATTGTGCGACCTTATATTGCTTAGTGTTCCCTCTCCCAAACTACTGAAACTCACAGCTTGATTAGGTGTTTTCCACTTCATCCCACTAATATTCCAGCCAGACAATGTGGCACCAGTAGTAATAAAAATGTATGCACAGCACAATGGTTTGTTAAGGTAACAGAAAATGACAACAGGGTGCTACTTATTATTAAGCTTTACCAATATCTCATTAGTAAGTAATCAACATGTATTTTTCTACAGACAAGCATGTATAGAAGCCAAGCTAGAAAACTGTCAATAAACGAACACCTAATGCAATACAGAATAACTGTCACCTATTTCACGTGAAAGGTATTAAAGCACGAACTATTGAGCACTGTTAACAGGGAAGCAACTGTTATACATGTTACTGTTAATGAGTTAAACAAGGAAAGTGAGTCTTTCTGGATGAAATTGATGCATGTTCCAATGAGAGCACAATATACTTATCTTCAGTCTTCCAAATTATACATTTTTGCTTAAGTATCAAAGATTCCATGAACATCATTTACATTTTAAACACCTCTGTAATGGAAAATTAAAGCACTCATAAGGTATAATGAAGAGTAGCTCCAACTGTACCTCTAAGTTTAGCACGCATGGGATCATAAGTGTCATCATCATCAATTTCAGCTGCCAAATACTGGCCTGTAGCTAGGTGTTTGAATCGGAAAAGGGAATTCCAATGGCCAGCTCCTCCTTTACATGGATCATGTTGAACAACCTAGAAGTAACACAAATATATGAAAAATATCACTTCACTCCAAGCAAAAAAAAAAAGAAAGTTTAACCATCATAATATTCTCACGTTTCACATGATGGTCAGTGACAGCTCATTCTTCTCTTCATATGATAAACTGACTATTGCAAGGGAAATAATTCTTTTTAAATGAAAACTCTCCACACCCAGGCATGCACTGTACACCACACTTTGAATTCAACCATCACCAGCTTAAAAGGACTCATGACATCATAACTTCATTATAGTAAGTCCGAACTGGTATGACAACTGAAGATATGTATGCTTACCTCCACTTCCCACAGAGCTTTGCTACTTGTTGCAGATGTTGCAGAAGTTCGTCCTGTTGCTCGAAGAAAAAGATGCTGTTTCTTTTTGTATTCATCCATGGTAAGAAACTTTTCCTGCTCAGCATGAAACAATCTAACAACATCACCACCCTTCAAAATTTCTTCTTGGTTTTCTTTGTGTTCCATAAATAACGTCACTTTCCACGATGTACTAGCATTTACAACATTCACCTGCAAATGAAAGAAACTGTTTTGTGATAAATCAAAATACAAAGGTGAGAGTAAGATGGAACAGTTTATCAAGAAACAGCATTCAATGACAAATTTCAATATTTTTTAATGCAGATAGACAATTCTGGCAATAAAGGATGGTCTTCAGCCAATCAAATCAATCAAATTATGCAGACAGTACCTCTTTACAGCCAATATTATCAGGGAGTTCATAGTTTGCGGCAACATGCAAGACTTGATGTCCTGCATTGACAGGATTCAATATAACTTTATCACCAACAACAACATTATCTCCTGTAGCACGTAATTTGTAAAATGGCAATATGTAGAACCATGATCCTTCATTTCCGTTAGCATCTAAGTAAACGCGCATTGCATTTTTTTCAAGGAGAGCTGGCAGACGCTTGTTAACAGTGAGGTACTTGTTAGATTTTAAGTGCAGAAGCTGAAAAAGAAAGAAATAAAAACATTTTTCAAATTATTTATAAACAAAAAAATTAAGAAAAGTTTTAGAATTAAAAATACAATGTAATCTCACATTGGACATTTGTTATGTTACACTTTTATTTTTGCACACTGAGATTCAGTAGAGCCAGACTTATACTAATAAATGCTAGTATTCGATAGAGACAGGGTGTGGGCAGAGTATGAACAATTAACATTCTTCCCAACTGGTATAGCATGAACCATATTGTAAGAACAGCGTCTGTGTATTTAACACAAAATATTAAACTTCTTTAAGACTTCTAGTGAAGTGAATAGTTATCCAAGTTATGGTACATAAATCACTTACTTACATACATTCTCGAGAAAACTTGTAAAACTACAACAGGAAACCTCAAAATTGTGTATTCCAAACATGACTGACTGAACACGAAACCTGCTGAATACCTGCAGACAACTCACATTTATGTAACTGTGGATATGCTTTCCATAAACTAGTGGAGCAGCTACAGTTAATAACTTTAGTGTAATCACAAATATAATTAACAGCACACAACACAAATTCTCAGCATAACCACTCATTCAGAATGGTGTTGTTAAGATAAAAATAAGAGAGAAATTTAATGAAGGTAATATCTGTTGGCTCAGTTTTCCAGGTGGAGAGATGAGTGTGGAGTCCGGTACTAAGGCAAGGTGCACAGCAGTAACTTCTCAGTCCAGAGCCATCAGTGGGTGCCATAGCGTGAGAAGGAGTGAAGAGTGAAACTATGTTTCACACGGTTGAAAGTAGTTCAGGAGTCATCAGTGGATGTCCTCAGTGTGTGGGCAGTGAAGAAGGAAACTATGTTTTATTTCGCATGTTACATTAAACAATTTGTGTGTAAATGAAGGAACTGTATAAAATAGAGAATTACCAAATGAGGCAGTGCCGCGGTAGTATGTTGACCTCATATTCGAGAGGATGGAACTGCTCTGTCTGGCCATTCTGATATGAGTTTTCCATGATTTTCCTGGATCACTAAGGCAAAAGCTGGGATGGTTCCCCAATCTAGGCCACAACCAAACACCTGTCTCATCCCTGGAGGCTGCCAGTCCTATCCCCTTAAAACATGTTATGTATGTTGTGTTTTATATTTTGGCCTATTATATATCACTGTGAGATGATCCTAGGATGAATAAAGAAAAATAGACAGATAGGTATGTATTGTACCAGATTGACTGGCAGAAGACAGATCAGTTGACCTTTCATCTCAGATTAGCAGACCAACTGATTAATGTGTATTCATCCAGAAAAAAAAAGAGGGGTTCAGCGCCCAGTGCCTATCCAGCAAAGAGAGGAGTTTCTCATGTGTCAGATGATGCCTGGCTAGTGAATGTAGGCAAATATGTCCTGAACGACAGTGAAACTAGGAAGCAATGCAGATACTGCTGTACTAAGTCTAAAGACAAGAGAAAAATAGTTGTTTGTGCAGCTTGTGCTGCACCACTTTGCAACACACCATGCTTTTCTAAGTTCCATGGTGTATAAGGTTCTGTAAGTTTTGAGCTTATAACTTCTCAAGAAAACTAAAATACAATGAATATCGTTGTACACTGACGGTGATCAAATAAATGTATACTTAATGTGTCCGTTACATTATTTCCTACCAAAGTTTGTTTATAAGATAAAAGATAAAATTACAAAATCTATCAGTCATGGTATCCTGCATTGGTTTGTGGGACATGGGTGTTCTAGCTCCCATTGTGAAAAAAAATGGAGAGCTTACACATTATTTTGGAAGTGAAAGTATAATAATGTTGTTGAAAGAAAACCATCATCATCTTAAATTTCAAAAACCTGTTCAAATTCAGTTGTAACCATGAAAGGTTTAAAGGATTCCAGAGGAATGCACAGTATTCAAAATGGGTACACAAAAGTGTCATGTAAGCAACTCTCTTGTACACTCACATGGAATTGAAATCTGGTGTTTGCCTCTCCCATGACAAATTTTATATTGCCAGACCCTATTGTATTATACCGATTGGTCACTCTGTAATATGTGGTGCTACCATCATTCATGATTTATTACTGAGTGGATACTCTTATTATGTTGGGTATTTTTACTTGAAGACAAGGAAATCATAGTGATACTTGATGATAAGAAAAGAAATTAACAGAAAACAAAGAGGAGAAGGCATGACGAGGGAGAATAAATTCAATGAAAAGGCCCACCTTGTGCACTTAATCAAGGCAGGAAATTAAGTCACACAAGCAATAGTGAGAAAGAACGCATGCATCACACTGGCTGCTGAGAATAGTGATGTCTGTAGAAAAACCATTTATGCTACATTAGTGAAAATGGTAATCATTGTGTGTCTAATCCATCAATAATGTTACATGTTCTCACTCCTCAAGATACTGCAATCATGATGTAATTCAACTGACCAATAACACAACCGGTTGAACAGGAATTTTAAGCTACCACTCTACTGACCCTCGACACTTGCATTTCAGTTTTGGAAATTTCTTTGAGCACAAAATTTGAATAAACCCCTTCCAGTTCGAGAATCATCATTTTACTGGAATTAACAATTCGCATAACAAAAGCAGAGGCAAACTTACCACTACCTAAATGTCAGACAAACCTGTGTCCAGCATAGGTAATTACACCAGTAAGTTGTTGGAGCAGCTGTAAAACACAGCTCTGAATTCTGACTAGCTCTTACACAAGTATAATACGAAAGAGAGAAACCTGTATCTGTGATTTCTGTATTATGTTGTCAATAAATTTTCCCCAATACAAAAAAATATAGCTTTATGTGGCACTAAAACACAGCATTTCTGCCTGCTCTTCTCTCTATCTATCCCTCTCTGTCTCTGTCTCTGTCTCTGTCTCTATGTGTGAGGGGCAAGGAGGGGGGCAGGGGGGGGGGGGGGGGGGCGAGCTCGCTCGCGCGTGCGCCATATCAATCCAAAACCCAAATACAAATACTCTACATTTCAGAGTTTCATAATATCTTACCTGTGTGACACTGCCATATGTCACAACATTGCCTAGAACTTTTTTGTTCTCAGTCTCATTTTGTTTTTTCTCAATTTCTGCTGCATGCTGGAATAATAAAAAATTTATCATCAATTATATATCTTACAGGTTTGAATAAACTAATACTTTATCATATCACTAGACTACTCACATGTAATCGTTTTAAAAGAACAGCATCCGTTGCTGAACTAGCACTTTGCTTTGCAGCTTTCCAAAACTGTTTCTGGGCTGAGTAGCGGTTCATAGGACATATCTTAAACAAGCAGTCTGGAAAAAAGTGTGTATGTGAAAGATAAAATTTAGTGCATTATACTTGTGGCACATTCAAACTGCCTCATATTAGGTAAAAACATTTAAATCTAATATTTCCTCACCTCGAAATTTTTTTGGTGGGTTACTTAAGTCTCCAGCCTCCGGACAAACGACACAGCGATCATCTACCAACCTGCAAAAATAGTTTTTCCAAATAATAAGTATACTTTAAAAAGGCCCTGTTATGGAGCAATTCTGACAAACTGACTGACTGAACAAATATGTAAAAAAATGATGAAATTTAGAAACTACTTCATTAAGATATCGCAAGGAACATACCCTAAGGTGCTCAGAAATCCACACACAGCTCCTTCAGCATAGAGAGACACTATGTCCCCCATATGAAGGAAACTTGCAGAGCCAATTTCACCCATTATGACTTCTTTTCCAATGCTTCAGCTAATTTTTGTTGTGTTCATAGTGTTTCACCTCAGGTATTTTTTCACATAAGCAGCAACCACAGCCATATCACCTACTAAACAGAGAAAGCATACAGAAGCTTATAAATGATGCATTTTACAATCTTTCTCTTGTGTATGTGCAATATATATCTCTTGAGTTATTGGCAGAAAATAGAAAAAAATATATAAAAATGCTTTGAGAAAAAAAAACTGCTACCCAATAAATAGTGAAGGAGGTTACTTGCAGACAGGCAGATAACACAAAATGTGGAAACTCTGAAGGACTGTCGTAACTATCCTTTAATGCTACAATACTAACTGCTATAGAATTCTGCAGACTTTTGAAAATATCTGAAGTTTAAATGTTTCCAGAAATTACTGAAATTTTAATATAATTGCAGACATATACATGACTGATGGTAGTTAGTTGATTAATTAGTTTCAAGATTTTTGGATCATTTTCACAATAGATCATAATCATGTGGAACAAGTCTTTTATACTCACATCACAAACTATTATGTACATACGTCAACATGTTTATTACTTACAAGTCTTTTTTCTTTTTTAAAAAATAAATACAAATGTGAGTTAGTAATTCCTAGCCACCACCTTTTATTCTTTACAATAATAGAAATAATCCTATGGAGTAGTAGGAATTGTCAAGGAAAAATTATCTCTGTTTATTTTCAAATTTTTCTTTTCTGTATGTCAGACATTTTATATCACCAAGTAAGCGATAAAAAATTTTGGCTGCAGCATTGTGCACGCCTTTTTGTGCTAAAGATAACCTTAATGTGGCGTAATGAATGTCTTTTTTTTTTCTTCTGGTACTGTAATTATGTACATCATTGTTCCTTTTTAACTACAATTGATTATTTACAACAAACTTCATGTGAGACTAAATATACCATGAAGCAGTAGTCAGAATGTCCAACTCCTTAAACTGATGTTGTCTACAAGATGATCAAGTCTCTAGAGGAACGGAGGGTTCCAAATGATTGGAAAAGAGCACAGATAGTCCCAGTCTTCAAGAAGGGTCGTCGAGCAGATGCGCAAAACTATAGACCTATATCTCTTACGTCGATCTCTTGTAGAATTTTAGAACATGTTTTTTGCTCGCGTATCATGTCATTTCTGGAAACCCAGAATCTACTATGTAGGAATCAACATGGATTCCGCAAACAGCGATCGTGTGAGACCCAACTCGCCTTATTTGTTCATGAGACCCAGAAAATATTAGATACAGGCTCCCAGGTAGATGCTATTTTTCTTGACTTCCTGAAGGCGTTCGATACAGTTCCGCACTGTCGCCTGATAAACAAAGTGAGAGCCTACGGAATATCAGACCAGCTGTGTGGGTGGATTGAAGACTTTTTAGCAAACAGAACACAGCATGTTGTTCTCAATGGAGAGACGTCTACAGACGTTAAAGTAAACTCTGGCGTGCCACAGGGGAGTGTTATGGGACCATTGCTTTTCACAATATATATAAATGACTTAGTAGATAGTGTCGGAAGTTCCATGCGGCTTTTCGCGGATGATGCTGTAGTATACAGAGAAGTTGCAGCATTAGAAAATTGTAGCGAAATGCAGGAAGATCTGCAGCGGATAGGCACTTGGTGCAGGGAGTGGCAACTGACCCTTAACATAGACAAATGTAATGTATTGCGAATATATAGAAAGAAGGATCCTTTATTGTATGATTATATGATAGCGGAACAAACACTGGTAGCAGTTACTTCTGTAAAATATCTGGGAGTATGCGTGCGGAACGATTTGAAGTGGAATGATCATATAAAATTAATTGTTGGTAAGGCGGGTACCAGGTTGAGATTCATTGGGAGAGTACTTAGAAAATGTAGTCCATCAACAAAGGAAGTGGCTTACAAAACACTCGTTCGACCTATACTTGAGTATTGCTCATCAGTGTGGGATCCGTACCAGATCGGTCTGACGGAGGAGATAGAGAAGATCCAAAGAAGAGCGGCGCGTTTCATCACAGGGTTATTTGGTAACCGTGATAGCATTACGGAGATGTTTAATAAACTCAAGTGGCAGACTCTGCAAGAGAGGCGCTCTGCATCGTGGTGTAGCTTGCTCGCCAGGTTTCGAGAGGGTGCGTTTCTGGATGAGGTATCGAATATATTGCTTCCCTCTACTTATACCTCCCGAGGAGATCACGAATGTAAAATTAGAGAGATTAGAGCGCGCACGGAGGCTTTCAGACAGTCGTTCTTCCCGCGAACCATACGCGACTGGAACAGGAAAGGGAGGTAATGACAGTGGCACGTAAAGTGCCCTCCGCCACACATCGTTGGGTGGCTTGCGGAGTATCGATGTAGATGTAGATGTAGATGTAGATAGTTCACAAGGTCTCCCTGAACCACTTGATAGTACAGACACAACTACCTTGAAATCATTTACAATTCAATATGTTTTCCTTCGTCATTTTCTTACTGTTACACAGTGGATGTTTCCAATAATGGCTATGAGAGGCCAAGTGCAATAATATCGTGGTCAGATAGTAAAAAAATAAGCCAAGCATACATGTAAAGGGCCAGCATGTTTCCACTTTTTTTTCTTCTAATAAAATGTACTGTACTTGTAAAACTGACTCACTCCACATCTTAGCAAGAGTCTGCAATTATAGTCTGTGGTAAATCACTACCTAATAACACATAGTATCCCCGTACGCATGGTATGATAATGACTAAATCATAGTTACAATACAGTAATGAAATTACAAGTATATAATTGTTAAGGTAATAACAACAGCAGTTATTATTTACCTTTAGCCAAATATTACAATGATGATTTATGGCACTTGACATTGTGGTCTTTAGCACACACATTAAAACAGAGGAGCAATGCAGAAAAGGAAATGATTACAATACCCCACTACAACCAATGTAACTCTCGCACATATATCACGCATTTTTAATCATGGTGGTACAATTCCAAGGCTCCACACAACAACCAGGCTAAAGTTCCAGTACCAGTCCAGTACGCAGTAGCTGTTCCAGTATCTGGTGGCACCACATCTGCAGATAGAGCGCTACTACTGTCAGCACTATCTTGCCCCCCCATGAGCCATATGACATCAACATAATTTCCCAATATTCTTCCACCAGACAGCTCTATAGGACACTGCTCAGCTGCTTGTCAGTAATTCAATATCAGGAACTCACATATGTGGTCCTACGGCCATGAGCCAACCTTGCAAATGGCCCCACAAACAGAGTTCCATGCATCAGTGTGCAACCCCTCCAGTTGGGAGACTACAGCCTCACACAATGCGTCCAAAACACTGAGTCTTCAAGAGTGCTTCAGCCATGGATCTACACCAATGTACAGATGTTTCTGCTCGAGGTCAGTGTTGCCTGATTTAGCACAGATAGTGTACTTAACCCAGTAGCTACATTAGCATAATGCTATGGCTCGTACATCCAAGAAATCGTCACTGCATTTGGTGTCAACCCTTGTCAGAACAGGGCAACCTTTAGTGATATTACTTTGGAAGCTGTTTTCTGTTGTACATGCTTAAAATACTGTGTAATAAAGTGATATTACTTCGGAAGCTGTTTTCTGTTGTACTTGCTTAAAATACTGTGTAATTAAGTGATATTACTTCGGAAGCTGTTTTCTGTTGTACTTGCTTAAAATACTGTGTAATAAAGTTATGTTGCTCTTATGGCTACCTGGGCATATCTATTCATTGTAGTGTGCACCTTCCACAAGATTCAACAGGGGTAAGAGATAAAAGCTTGTTTTCTGTAATGCTTTCAGCTCAAAAATGATGACAAAGGTGCACTTTTTGTCAACAACTGTTTTGGTTATGGGACTTCATTCACTGTGTCTTTGTGCTCAACCAGCTAGCCTTCCTCTCTGTGTTTGTGTCTCCTCCACACAGTATTTTTCATAGTTCTGCTCCACATTCAGAAGTAAAACAGTTGTTGCTGGCTCTTTCCTTTGGCTTGCTTATATTTCTTTTCCTCTCCTTATGTTCTGTGGCATTGTGCCTAGTTGGTTTCACCATCAGTTGCTTCTGAGTTACACATTGTCACTCCACCTTTCATGCATTCCAATTTTTTGTTAACAAAATTTTCTGCGCAAGTCATTACTTGTATATTATTTACAATTTGCTCTTAGGTAAGAGTGCTCGGCTCTTAGAGTGTGTGTGTGTGTGTGTGTGTGTGTGTGTGTGCGGGTTGGGGGGGGGGGGGGGGGGGGGGGACGGCACACGTGCACACCCACAATTTTTGCTGTATAATGTTCTGTGATTATATGCCATACCATTACTTTTTTGCTGTGTTCTTGTCTAGAGATAGCGCATATTATTTAAACTGTCATGGTGTTTTGCTGACTCACATACTTGCACTATAAAATGCGCCTGTTGTCCTCCTACTGCTTTACTGTAAGTATTGAGATTTGTTTCATAAGAAAGACGACTTGATGGTGTGTGTACATTTCTTGCATTTCAGTGGGCTGTGTGGACATGGATTACTGTGTGTTCTGTGTGCTATTCGTTTGTGTTTTGGAGGTAAGTGTCTGTGGCAAAACAATGCAAGGTGAGATGGTTTGTCACCGGATACTGCCAATGGTTCGATATTAGTTGACTTTGAGACGGTGTTTTTGGGTGGATGGTTAGACTGTACAACGGTTTTTGGCTACGTTACTGTAGCTCTAGGAGATAACATAATTCAGCAGTGCGCTGGAAGACTCTTGCCAGTCAAGTAGACTGGTATCATTTGTTCATTTGTCACAGTTGATCTGGCAATGGAACTGTCAATGACTCAATTTGTGCAGTCACGGAAGCAGCTGATACAGCAGTCGTTTCACGTCTTTACTCATTTAGTTCAATGTGTGGTGGCAGCACCACTTTAAGTGTGGGGCACATCTTTTGTCTCAGTCCAGTTCTTACAGAGTATCCCTGAGCATCTTTTACGGGAGCTCATCCGTTCCGAGGCTGCTTCAGCCCCAGGGAGAATGACACATACTCTGCCTCCTCTGACATGCGATGATGCCTCGGATTCATCCTGCAGATGATACACTTCCCCATAGATTGTTTTCTAGCCTCCTCCGACAGCTCAGCCTCCCACCAGCTCTGGTGCCTCCACCTGCTCCAATACCTCCTCGGGCTTTTGTGCCTCCTTGGGCTCCAGCACCTCACCAGGCTCCAGTGCCACTGGCACCTCTTAAGATGCCAGCACCATCAGCATCCTCGCTGTCGGTCTTAATGTCACTGGCTCCCTAACGTCCCCTTCTGTCGGACCCTCTCTTTCTAGTGCTTCCTGTGCCATCAGCTACCATCCCCTGCTCATCCTCCCTTTCTCGGTCCAATGCCACCACTCTGTGCCCCCTCAACTCCACTGGCCACGCCTCATCCAATTCTGGACATGTTGCCTTCAGTTTAGCCACCATTTCTGTCTGTGGCTGGCATTCAGCTCACATGCTCGGAACCCCGCTTCCTCCCCTTGTCTTCTTCCCTTCGGAGTGTGGGTCACACTCGCCCCCTGCACTCCATTCCTCCTCCTACAGGCACCTTCAAGACACATGATGTACCTTTTCCCAGATTCTGCTCTGCCCTAGTCACTGGCCCCAAACGTCTCTGCCCACAGTTGTCTCTTGAGACATCTGGGGCCTCCTACTCTCCACAGAGTGCCTGCCTCTTGTCTTTGTGCCCCCCCCCCCCCCTCCCACAGTGCCTGCCTCTTCTCTTTGGACACCCCCCCCCCCCCCTCCCTGCGCAGGACTTCAGTTAGACTTTACTGGCTTTCCTGTTCTCCAGTCGTGGAAGTATCACTGTAAGCCTGGCCCTGCTAGGTCATGCCACCTTAGGCAGCACAATCTTCAGTTTCTCAAAGACCATCACGTACGGTTCTTGTTTTTAAGGTTCACCTCTTCCCACTTCCCCCTCGGGGAAGGGAGGATGCCGTATCCTCAGCACGCAACCATGTCACAACTACTAACTTCACAGTGAGAGGGCTCTGACATTTCCTCTGTAGGGAAGAGGAGTGTAGCAACTGTGGCTGACACCTTTCGATCCGGCCAAGACTCCACGATAAAGTTGCGTGGGTTACCAACCTGCCAAGGCTCCTGCAACTCAGCCACAGCTTATTATGTCAGCCGCAGCTACTGCAGTATCTGGTGGTAGCTCATCCTCCTGATACAGTACTGCCATTGCCGGCATTAGTTTTCCTCCACAAACCACATTACATTATCACAGTTTCCCAATAGTTTCGTGCTGGGTGGCTTTATAGGATGCCACTCAGCTGCTCGCCAGTCAGTAAACATCGGGAGTCCACAGTTGTCGTTCTCTAGACCAGGAACCAACTGCACAAGTGGTCTCACAATCAGAGTTCAATTTATTGGAGCACAGCACACACCAGTTGAAGACTACAGCCTCACATACTGTGTCCAAACCACTGAGTATTCACAGGTGCTTCAACAACATACAGGCATTTGCGGGCTACATCAGTGCTGCCTGATTTAGAAAGGACAATGTAATTAACTCAGTGGCTACATTAGCGTGACTGTGCAGCACATACATCTGAGAAATTGTCATTGTGTTTGGTGTCAACCCTTATCAGATCAGGAAAATCTTTAGCGGTATTACTTTGGAATCAGTTTTCAGTTGTACTAGCTGAAAGTACTGTATAACAAATTTCTACTGGTCTTTTGGCTACTGGGACACATACATTCATTGTAGCATGCCCCTCCCACAGTAGAATTAAACAGTTACTATGCTGACATCAGTTATGCATCAGGAATAAATCTATGAAGTTTTTGGATGGACGGTGTACGTGTACGATTGACGAACAGCTGACAGACATGGATTCCAGGTGGCCAAATTACAAATGTGCTGTCAACGTAATAAAAGAAGGAAAATGTGAAAAAGTAAGGAGGTTTTGTCATGCCTACCACTCACAAAACTATTACTATCCCAATCAATTGTTGAGTGATTAAGTCTCCTCCAATGACAACAAAATCATACACTGAAGTTCTTGACAGGCCATTTTCCTTCTGACAATTTCAAGCTGATTTGCTCTACTTTAGCGACCATTCACTTTTTGTGAGACAGCAAAGTAGTGAAGCTACTAGACATGCAAGCGTTGATAATGTGGAAGACAGCAGGACAGACATAGGCATCATCATAATCAATGTTATGAGTGGGTATTATAGTAATCGAACCTTGAAGACTTAAAAATACAACAATACAACTGCTGAACACATCATTTTTTTAAAATCTAGTCTGTTCTCCCCCCCCCCCCAATCCCCCAAAGCGTCTCAAGTCTGAGAATTTCCAAGGATGCAATGTAGTGATCCACTCTAATCCTAATTCAGAACTCAATATTTAAAAATCCCAGCTCAGTGAGGCATGATTTATTTAGCTCTCAGCGGAGAACATCTTATTCTTTTAAGAAGTGCAGCACACAGTTAAAGGAAAATGATTGGCAAAGCCAGAAATTCCAAAGCCTGCTACACTGTGGGAAAACCCTTCCACAAAATACGTGGAATATTATCAGTCAGCACAGACACTGGGCACAGGTTCAGCCAAAATCAAATCTCTTAGTGTTCAGATACAGGGCTTGGACAAAAATATGGAAATACCACAAACACAACCCATTACCATTACAGTACAGGAAAACTATTGGCTTTCAAAATAGCTTCCAGTCATGCCAGAATGGACAAATAAAGGTCCCGGATGGTTTTTAAGGGACTCTTATACCAATCTTCCCACAAAATAGTGGCAAGTTCAGTAATGATGATTGAGGTTGATAGCAATCATGTGCCCTTTTTTTCAAAGCAGACTACAAAGTCTCAATAATATCACAATCTGGTGACTGTGGTGACCAGGGGTGACAGGCTCACGCTCACAAAACCAGTTCTGGATGGTACAAGCTGTGTAAACATAGGCCCTGTTGTTTTGGAATATAATATCAACATTAAGGAACAAATACTGTACTGTAGGATGGACATGATCAGCTGAAAGGGTCACATAATCCTTGGCAGCAATGCAACCTCACAGAGTAAACGTGGGGCCCACAGAATACCACGATAAACCTGCCAAAATCGTCACCAAACTCCTGGTACGTTTTACTCTCGGGAAATAAACTCGGCCAGATTTTAAAAACATTGTAATATGAGAGTCATCCGACCAAATGACATTCTTCCATTGCTCCACAGTCCAGGTTTTATGGCTTCAGACCATCTTTTCCTGTTATTGGCATTTTCAACATCGACAAGTGGCTTTGGAATTCCAGCTCGCCCAGCAATTCCTTGTTTACGGAGCTCCCTTCTCTTTGTTTTGGTGCTGACAGGGTTCACAAGAGCAACATTTTGTCCTGCAGTGGCATTTGCAGCTGCCCTCCTCTTGTTTTTCACCCCAATCCTCTTCAATGGCCATCTGCCACCATCACTAAACATACACTTTTGTCTCCATTGTGACTTATCAGATGACGGTTTTCCACTTTCCCTCTATATGGTATACATCTTTGATACAATAACTCTTCAAACACCAAACACTATGGCTACCTTGGTCACAGAAGCACCCACAATGTAGCATTAACGATTTGCCCACTTCCAAATTCTCCGACATAATGCACTTGTGACTACACAGAACACTGTTCTGAGCATCACTGAGACTTGCATTACGTTGAGGACATTGCACAGGTGCCGTTTGTTGTCAAATACAAAAGCTCAACATGCAGACTTGGCTAGCATCTGCATTAATGTTCAAGCAAGCATTTCTCACAGAGTTTCCATATTTTGTTATTGTATGCACCCATACACAAAAAGTACAAAATGTCATACTTTTTTGTCATATAATCGTATGTTTTTCAGATTTGAAGAAATGAAAATTGCTCCCCCGTTTTGAGCGTGCTATGAAACAAAACTGTCCATACCAACAAAACTGTTGATGCTTAGGAAGCTAAAACAGCTGTTATAAAGATCTTGTTTTACACTTTAGAAATGACGGTGTGAGTATGGCTTTAATCGACATCATTTGCATGTTTGTTATCACAGTTTTAGGCAGCCACTGTCTAACAGAGAGGATAATAATAAATAAAATGGAAAAGCTCCGCCGAGTAATCACTTGAACTGTGTTACTTGAAGTCTTACTTGTATGATATCTTTCACTCAGAGTTTTTAAGTGGTAGTGGTAGTGGTAGTGGTAGTGGTGATATTTCATCAAAAGTCAATGTATAGACTTTTCCCGTAGGCACCCTGGACTCAGCCTTTCTTAGCCTTCAATCCGTTGACATGTCTAAGATTTCAGAGTTTTGATAGGGATAAAAAGATGAAGAATAGTAAATTTGAATTTATTACCCCTGTTTCAATAATGCAAACAACATGTTACCAACTTTGAGAAGTGGCACTACTGGTTAAGGCAATTGTAACCAATCCAGTTTCAATTATCTTCAATTCTGATGAAGTACGCTGTTTAGAATTTGAATATTCGAGAAGTATCACTTGATTGCAGCCTGAAATTCAGACATCGGAATGAGACTGCGTAGACTGTGAGACTCTTGGACAATATTTGAATTACTGAATAGAGGCAATAACCTTACAACATTCTGCTAGATTACTCTGCTAAACATATTTAAAAATGGGTGCCACAAATGCTTCCTTGTGCAAAATTGCACATCTGCTCGGGTATCATGATTTGACATTCAAATGGTCTTTGTAAATTTGCCTTGGCAGCTAGTATTTTAAAGTGCCCCAAATATAACTCATCACTATCACTTTTGAGATATACTGTGGCAAAACAGTGCCATTCTGATGATTACAGGTTTAAAGGGAGTAAACTACTCGGTTATCAACCCCTCAATTCACAGAAAATTCACATAAAGAATTGACCTAGTAGATAGTGTCGGAAGTTCCATGTGACTTTTCGCGAATGATGCTGTGGTATACAGAGAAGTTGCAGCATTAGAAAATTGTAGCAAAATACAGTAAGATCTGTAGCGGATAGGCACTTGGTGCAGGGAGTGGCAACTGACCCTTAACATAGACAAATGTAATGTATTGCGAGTACATAGAAAGAAGGATCATTTATTGTATGATTATATGATAGCGGAACAAACACTGGTAGCAGTTACTTCTGTAAAATATCTGGGAGTATGCGTGCGGAACGATTTGAAATGGAATGATCATATAAAATTAATTGTTGGTAAGGCGGGTACAAGGTTGAGATTCATTGGGAGAGTCCTTAGAAAATGTAGTCCATCAACAAAGGAGGTGGCTTACAAAACACTCGTTCGACCCATACTTGAGTATTGCTCATCAGTGTGGGATCCGTACCAGATCGGGTTGACGGAGGAGATAGAGAATATCCAAAGAAGAGCGGCGCGTTTCGTCACAGGGTTATTTGGTAACCGTGATAGCATTACGGAGATGTTTAGCAAACTCAAGTGGCAGACTCTGCAAGAGAGGCACTCTGCATCGCGGTGTAGCTTGCTCGCCAGGTTTCGAGAGGGTAGGTTTCTGGATGAGGTATCGAATATATTGCTTCCCCCTACTTATACCTCCCAAGGAGATCACGAATGTAAAATTAGAGAGATTCGAGCACGCACGGGGGCTTTCAGACAGTCGTTCTTCCCACGAACCATACGCGACTGGAACAGTAAAGGGAGGTAATGACAGTGGCACGTAAAGTGCCCTCCGCCACACACCGTTGAGTGGCTTGTGGAGTATAAATGTAGATGTAGATGTAGAAAGAGATACGAAACAAGAAAAGGAGAACTGTTATCTCCAGGGTCTACAAGCATGTCGCTGTGGTTAAAAATTGTGTGAGACAGTAGCTGTAGCCAGATAGTTAAAAATGACATAAAATTCAGGGAGCTAAAAAGCTGTGGCTAGTTTGCTGAAGGATGTACAAATATACACGACTAAAATGGGGTGAGAAACTAAGAGGCCACATAGGGCACCCACCGCACCAAGAGGTCTCACCCCACATCCACACTCAGACACCGTGCATTAAACTCCATTTAAGTTTGTTATAAAATCCATTTTCCCTCACAGAACTTAGGACTTTGGTAGCTGGTAACCCGTCGGCCACAAGTATTTGAGGTAGTAAGTAAACAGGTCGATTACTGGTCTCCAATCAGTCAGCCGGGCACATTCCACAAGACTGCAGGCTATTGAGAGACGACTACCACAGCTGCACCGAGGGGAAGCCTCTCGGCAAAAAAGTCATGAGTAAGTCCGGTGCGAACGATACACAGTCGGCACAGCCCGACGGGACCTTTCTGAGGGGTCCGGAGAGAAGTAAGCCACTACTCAGTGTTACCCTTGATCACTCTCAGCTTGTCGAGGATCGTGGTAGTCTTCCATTCCACATGCCAGTTTTTCGAAATTTCACGTCACAGTTGCAATCTTAAGTCTGTGCTCGGTACTGCTAGTTCAAATTTGTCTCCTAGGTTGCTTCTTTAGTTAGTTCATCAGCAAGTTCACTTCCCAGAATAACCACACAGCTCGGTGTCCAGACAAATGTTACTGTCATTCCGAAGCTGTGGAGGTCAACTAATAGGTCTCGGATATTAGCAACCAGAGGGTTTTTGGAGTAGCACCGAGATATGCCTTGTAAGCAGCACATGGGAGTCACTACTAACAGGAAGTCATTTGTGGCAAAGAGTTTTAGTGTACTGCAGAGCCGGTGATATAGCGACCAGTCATTGTATGCACTGCAAGTATTCGGGAGAGAGGATTTCTCATGCCCCCTTGCATGTGCAGAAGCATAACCGACCCTGTCACTGACTTTCAATTCATTCCTGTAAATGTGTGTCGAATTTGGGTAGTAGTGGAGAACCAAACAAAACAGGTATCTGAGAATGGTGGAATCAGAGTTTTTCTTAGGGCCACAAAAGAGGTCCAGCCAAATCGTACCACAGGGTACGTACTGTGGGCGATGCTGACAGGGAACTCTGTGAACACTGACCAGAGTGGGCAGTTGGAGGTCCTTGCATAGAGGTACCAATCGTATATCTCAGAGCTGGTCTACCCATTTTTAGGCAATTCATAAAACAGTCCAAACTGTCGGTTGTGAAACAGAGTCGAGTAATGTGGACAGGTGGGTATCTGACAGACTGTGACCGCACAGTTTGCCAAGCGTCGCTAGTGTCCGACCCTCAGTGGTGCGATACCAGCTCCCACTAGGAGTCAGTCTGCAGGGCTCATACGGAAGGCTCCACCTGCCAACCACATACCACTGTGGTGGACAGGGTGTGAAAAGCTCAGTACTGACGGTGCTGCCAAACGATAGACAACACATCCATATTCCAGACAGGATAAAAACAAAGCATCATAAAACCGTACAAGAACTGTGCAGCCTGCTCCCCAGGAGGTGCTTCTATGAAATCTGAAAGTATAAAGCTTCCTCACGCAATTTGCCTCGAGCCTGTATATATGGGGTAACCAAGTTAACTTTCCTTCAAATAACAGGTCCCAGAATTTGAAAGTTCTGACAACTTCAACTAACTAGTTACTGAGTTAAAGTTCATTCTTTCAAATAATTTACACAGTTTATTTGTTACAGCAATTGGTCAATAATTAATGGAAATTTGAGGGAGTTTTCCAGTTTCCATGTTAGGAATAATAATACCCTCCTGCCATTGGGAGGGTAACTCCATTTTCTGCCAAATACAATTGAAAAAAACCTGAGGATGTGTTTTATGCTGTCACTGCTAAGATGTTTGAGCATTCAATTAAGGATTTTAGCTGATAATGAAGCTGTGTCTCAGCAGTCTGCCAAAACACTGAAGGCCTACCAAACAGCGAGGTCATCAGTCTCATTGGATTAGGGAAGGATGGGGAAGGAAGTCGGCTGTGCCCCTTCAAAGGAACCATCCCGGCATTTGCCTGAAGTGATTTAGGGAAATCACAGAAAACCTAAATCAGGATGGCCGGATGCAGGATTGACCCGTTGTCCTCCCGCCACCTCGCTTGGTATTTAGTTCTGTCCAGAGATAGATAGATCTTGTTATCCTAACTGACAGGCAGACGTGAACATCCGTGACTGCCACTGCGGTAGTTAGTGGCACTTGCTCACTGAAAGTGTCAGATTAAACGAGTGTGCCGACTTTCCCAGATGTCTTCTTGGCCTTATTGTGACTTGCACACAAAGATTTGTAATTTTTAACAGTTGGGAGTTGGGTTTCTGTGAACTGTATCTCCTGAAGTGCCACACCAACTGCAGATAAGTAGCCATTAATTAACAGAGCTGGCCAGGTGTTAAGGGCTGCAGTTACAGTTTCAATGAATAAACATCATATTGGGATCTGATACAGCAGAAAGGGGGAAATGGGAGTACAAATTACTTTGCTGCTGAGCTGTGTTCCACGTGGGTGTATGGCTTTTCGTCATTATTCATAGGCTCAACTTTGGTGGAGATGCTGACTAGATCGAGTGGAGCATCAGAATTCAGTTTAACTCTCAATTTATCCTTCTTGTTCCCATGAGGTTTCAGTTTCTGTGAGAATTTTCTTGTATTACCTTCTGGGATGTAAGAGAACCATTCTTTACCTGGAACCTGCAGCCTGTGCCTCAGTTGGCCACTGGCTGGTGGTAGATTGCCGGTCTGTTTTGTCCTGAGAGGGAGGCCACCTTGGCAGGTATCCTCTTCCTTGATAAAGCCAGAGGAGCTAAATCAGTGGGGTGGTAACCACAGGTGCTGTGCATGTGGGGGTCAAGGGAGCTGGTGTCCCCTTCTCCACATGAAAAACAGGCACTAACACGTGGCTAGGAACAGAAGTCGTCATTTGAGACCTTGTCACTGTGCTAGGTGCGAATTTTGATACAATGTCTGCAAAGGTTTGTTATCATACTGATCAAGACCAATCATTCAAACTTCCTTTTAGCATTTTGATGAAACAGTCAAGTAAGACAGTTCCTCAATTTTCTTCTCCCTCTGGGGGAAAACTGAATACGTCATCAAACACAAGGGATATTGTTCTGGACAGTTTACCCATGCAGGGGGTTGTCTGCAAGAGATGCTCCCATGTGTTGTCCAGTCACATGCCCCACAAGTAGCCTCATTAGTAGAGGAGAAGGACAAGTGTCCAAACCTCTGACATCTAAAACATCTCAGAGGAAGAAAATAGGACTCAACATCACAACTATAAACTATGGCTTTAACTTTCTCAGATAAGACATTTCCATTGGAGGCTAGGAAGAAAGCTCCAGTGTCCATCCTGCTATCCTCCGGTCGTCACTGGATGTGATGAACAAAATGTTTTTGAGAAATTGTTCTTCCCACAAACCACTTGCAATTGGAACGGGAAAGAGGGGAAGTGACAGTGGTACACAAAATACCCTCTGCCAAACACGGCAAGGTGGCTTGTGGAGTACTGACGTAGAGTGTGAGATGTAAGAATGTTGGTATATTATCACATAACCCCAAGTTTCTGCAATTTTACTGTTTTGATCAGTACATGAAATGTCTGTGGGTTAGTTCTTGAATCATCAAACATACTCTCTGAATATCTTCCCTGCACCATCTCTTACCAGGGACTCTTGACTACATTTGCAATGCTCTCACACAGTCTAATCAAGCAAATGATGAACACAGCTATTCTCTCTCTTTTTGCATAAGTCCAAATTGATGAATATCCTAGACTGACAAACAGTATTCAAGTTATATAATAATTTTATAACTTCCCTCATGGATGAATTAGACTTCCATACGATACTGCCAGTGAAACTTAGTATGGTTTCTATCTTCCTAAAAAAGATTCATTTATGTGTCTGTTTCACTCTGAACTGTTCTGGATGGACACCCGTAGCGATGTGATAGTTTGCATCTTCATCTTCAGAAGCATAGAAAAAAAAGCTGTGTCTTTCTGCCTATTTACACGCATTGCATTGCAGTTGATTAATTTTTGTGTCAGCTGGCAGCCTTTGGCCCATAAGTCAATCATATGCAGATCATTTTGCACTTCGAAACAATTTTCCCTGTGTATAGCTGTGTTGTATAAGAACAACATCAGAGACCTGTTAAAATTATCTGGAAGGTCATCATATACATCATGACTACAAGAAGGGCTATCACACAATCCAGAGCCAGATCTGAAGCTACTTTCCATTCTTATTCTGTCTCCTCATTGAGAACAATGTACTATATTCTGTTTTCCAAATATCTCTCAATCCAGCTGTGTACCTAAACAAATATTTTGGTCATCACACACACACACACACACACACACACACACACACACACACACACACACAAGTTCAGTGTCTAAAAACAAACTGTCATATGTGGGAATAACACGTCCCATAACTCTGCATGTTACTCACAACACCAGTGATGAAGATCTGTAGTTATGTGCAACTGTTCACTGAACACTTTTAAAAATCATGATGAACAGTGCCAGAATTCAACATCTCATTCATCATGGGGGGATGCTGATTCAGTTTTTCGGGTGGATAGAGGGAAGGACATGAAGACTTGGAAGGGGCATAGTTGCACATTTATGGGCATGAAGTCAGTATTCAAAGCAGACTGGAGTTAGTACAAGACGCATAGAAGCATATTTGTGCTCCAAGAGTGACCAGCAGGTGCCACTGGTTTGTGTAGCGATGAAGAGCAAAACTATGTTTTAGATTGTAAGTTATCTGGAGCAAATTCAGTGTAAATCAAAAAACATTGTACAATAAGGAGCCATGAAATGAGGTAGTGCAATTGTTAAAGACACTGTCTTCATATCCAGGAGGATGAAATTCACTCTACCGGCCATCCTTATTTAGTTTTTCTAAATCATTTTAGGGAAATGCTGGGATGGTTCCTTCATCATGAAATGGGAGACCACCTGTCCTATGCTCACAAAAGCATACTTACACATTCTGTACGTATGTATATCTTTAAGTGGCTGTGTAGTACCACGTCCTGATGTAAGTAGTCTTCTCGAAGTAATGGGATATGGAATCTCTTGACGGTACATGTGTGATGATGTCCCTCATTTGTCACTGGCAGTGACTGTCCCTACTTGTGGTTCCATCATGAGCTGCCAACTCTTGACACGGAACATAGTTCTTTGGATGACACCACACTCTCTTTGAGGTTGTGGGGAACCATGGCTTTCCTGTTTTAGAACTTCTTGAATTATTTTAGTATATCTAATTCTGAGATGGCATAAGGCAATACCATCCCTTCTTGAGCCTTGTAGCAAAGTCTGCCAGACCTTCATGGTGAGTTTAATGGGCCATAGTTTATTAGCTTGTGTACTATTTTGCTATTCGTTTTCGCATTTTTTCAGGAGGTGGCACTGAATGTGTCTCCTGAAGTCAGTACTTGGAATACCTCATTCAAGTGTTTCCATCTGTGTTGCTTCTTTGGTTATTTTGTCAGCCAGCTCATTGTCCGGAACACCGATGTGACACAGTGTTCAGAGAAAAGTGGTGGACATCCCTCTACTGCGAAGTTGGTGACAGTTGACATAGACCATTGGATATTTTGGATAGCACTTGTCTATTGCTTGCAAAACACTCAAAAAGTCACTGCATATAATGAAATTCTATCAAGGGAAAGTCATTATGTTTTGCAGTGTTCTATGTATGTCTATTAACTCTGCAATATTAATACTGCATTATTTAGATAGAGACCATTGTTCTCGACTCCAGTTGTGTATGTATGCAGAGCTGACTCTTATTATCTGTGGATCTGTCACTATAAAGGAGATTTAAATGAGGATACTCTTGGCTTACTGAATAAAATGCACAGCGACAAAAATTGGGAGTTGTATTGTCTTTGGTATCAAACCTTAGGTCCATCCTTACTACTTATTGGGTAACATACTATGCAGGCATTTGTGGCTGCTTGTATTGCATACAGGTAATTGGAGGAAGTTGAAGTTCATGTTGGAGGCTTTCTAGTCATACTGCTGCCAGTCATCCTGTTCTAAGAGAGTAATAAGGTCATTGGAATGTGAAATAAAATGGTATGACAGGGGTGATTAACCATGATTGTGTAGTTAAATAAATTTGATTGGTGTCATGTTTTCAGTGGTGGTACTCCCATTTCTACAACAAAGCTATTGACTGGGCTCGTTTGGAGAGCTCCAACTGCCAAAAGGACTGCATTGTGTTGGACAGAGTCTAATAGTTCAAGGATGGGCAGTGCAGCTGATCCATAAACAATGCTTCCATAGTGCAAACCAGAGCATTTTATAACATGTTAATGAAACAGATAGATTTGCACCCCAGGTACTTTTGCAGAGGAAATGGAAAGGACTGTGTTTCTTTGTGCAGGAAGCCTTGAACTGTCATATTTGTGGTGTTCAAGCAGTAGTCCTAGAAACTGATACTGGTCCACCACTTCCAGTAGCTGAGTTTCGAGGCACAGTTCTGGATGAGGATGGGCAGACTGTATTTTACAGAAGTAGATGTGCAGTTTAGTTGGTAAAAAACAATACCCAGGGGTTTTTGCCCATTTTTGTGCCTTCTGTATAGCTATCAGTAGTTAACATTCCACTGTACATAACAACACAGAACTATAAAATAAACAAAGGTGATCATCATGTGATACTGGTGTGACTGTATGTCCCACTGGTTTTACTATGCCATTTATTGTATATCTGATAAATGTGGCACTTAAAACTGATCCTTGCGAGGCCTCACTTTCCTGCTTGTAATGGTTGTTCAGGGTCATGCCCATCCTTATTCTAAGCACTCTAAGTGACGAAAATTTTGTATGAAGACAGGTAAATTTCCTCAAAAGCCTAATTTCTACAGAGGAGATGAATTGTGATGCTGCTATGTTGTATCAGACACCTTGTGTAAATCAAAGAACATTGCAATCAAATGTCAGTGGTGCACAAAGGTGTGTGTAATAGTAAAACTCCAATCCTACGATATGATCAGTGGCGGTTTGAGATATTTGGTGTCTGCACTGGAAGGAGATTTCTACATTTCAAACACCAAGAAAGCTATGCATCAATAATTCTTTCTAATAGTTCAGCCAGGTTACTTGTTAGGCTGACTGGTCTGTTGCGTTTCATTTTTTGGGTCTTGTCCTGATTTCAGTATAGGTACTGTGTTACTCTCTCTCCAGTACGATGAAAATTCACCATCTTGCCAAACCTACACACACCAAAAAAAGTTTTGCATCACCCCAGTTCCCAGAACTCCTGAAGATAGAGATTGACTGTGGATATTGTATCACATACAAAGTCCGTTTGACTGTTCAGATGTCACTAAACCCGCCCAAAGATGTAAACAACCATATATGAGCAGCGCCTATTAGACAGAGGGGGTCCGACAGCCAATCGGTTCCAGTCATTCCACCAGGAAGGAGGTCTGCGGCTCATGTTGTCTGTAGTTTAACCATGCCTAGACAGTCAATACAGTGGTTTGATCGCATCCGCATTGTCACTTTGTGCCAGGAAGGGCTCTCAACAAGGGAAGTGTCCAGGTGTCTCGGAGTGAACCAAAGTGATGTTGTTGGGACATGGAGCAAACACAGAGAGAGGAACTGTCGATGACATGCCTCGCTAAGGCCGCCCAAGAGCTACTACTGCAGTGAATGACCACTACCTACGGATTATGCTGACAGCAATGCCAACATGTTGAATAATGCTTTTCGTGCAGCCACAGGACGTCGTGTTACGACTCAAACAGTGCGCAATAGGCTGCATGATGCGCAACTTCACTCCCGACGTCCACGGTGAGGGCCATCTTTGTAACCACAACACCATGCAATGCGGTACAGATGGGCCCAACAACATGCCGAATGGACCGCTCAGGATTGGCATCACGTTCTCTTCACTGATGAGTGTTGCATATGCTTTCAACCAGACAATCGTCAGAGATGTGTTTGGAGGCAACACAGTCAGGATGAACACCTTAGAAACACTGGCCAGCGAGTGCCCCCATCATGCACGTCTTTTGAATGACTTCCTTCAGGACAACGACATCGCTCGCCTAGAGTGGCCAGCATGTTTTCCAGACATGTACCCTATCGAACATGCCTGGGATAGATTGAAAAGGGGCATTTATGGACGACGTGATCCACCAACCACTCTAAGGGACCTACATCTACATCTACATGTCTACTCTGCAATTCACATTTAAGTGCTTGGCAGAGGGTTCATCGAACCACAATCATACTATCTCTCTACCATTCCACTCCCGAACAGCGCGCGGGAAAAATGAACATCTAAACCTTTCTGTTCGAGCTCTGATTTCTCTTATTTTATTTTGATGATCATTCCTACCTATGTAGGTTGGGCTCAACAAAATATTTTCGCATTCGGAAGAGAAAGTTGGTGACTGAAACTTCATAAATAGATCTCACCGCGACGAAAAACGTCTTTGCTTTAATGACTTCCATCCCAATTCGCGTATCATATCTGCCACACTCTCTCCCCTATTACGTGGTAATACAAAACGAGCTGCCCTTTTTTGCACCCTTTCGATGTCCTCCATCAATCCCACCTGGTAAGGATCCCACACCGTGCAGCAATATTCTAACAGAGGACGAACGAGTGTAGTGTAAGCTGTCTCTTTAGTAGACTTGTTGCATCTTCTAAGTGTCCTGCCAAAGAAACGCAACCTTTGGCTCGCCTTCCCCCACAATATTATCTATGTGGTCTTTCCAACTGAAGTTGTTCGTAATTTTAACACCCAGGTACTTAGTTGAATTGACAGCCTTGAGAATTGTACTATTTATCGAGTAATCGAATTCCAACGGATTTCTTTTGGAACTCATGTGGATCACCTCACACTTTTCGTTATTTAGCGTCAACTGCCACCTGACACACCATACAGCAATCTTTTCTAAATCGCTTTGCAACTGATACTGGTCTTTGAATGACCTTACTAGACGGTAAATTACAGCATCATCTGCGAACAACCTAAGAGAACTGCTCAGATTGTCACCCAGGTCATTTATATAGATCAGGAACAGCAGAGGTCCCAGGACGCTTCCCTGGGGAACACCTGATATCACTTCAGTTTTACTCGATGATTTGCCGTCTATTACTACGAACTGCGACCTTCCTGACAGGAAATCAAGAATCCAGTCGCACAACTGAGATGATACCCCATAGGCCCGCAGATTGATTAGAAGTCGCTTGTGAGGAATGGTGTAAAAAACTTTCCTGAAATCTAGAAATACGGAATCAACTTGATATCCCCTGTCGATAGCGGCCATTACTTCGTGCGAATAAAGAGCTAGCTGCGTTGCACAAGAACGATGTTTTCTGAAACCATGCTGATTATGTATCAATAGATGGTTCCCTTCGAGGTGATTCATAATGTTTGAATACAGTATACGCTCCAAAACCCTACAGCAAACCGACGTCAATGATATAGGTCTGTAGTTCGATGGATTACTCCTGCTACCCTTCTTAAACACTGGTGCGACCTGCGCAATTTTCCAATCAGTAGGTGCAGATCTATCGGTGAGCGAGCGGTTGTATATGATTGCTAAGGAAAGGATTGCTCTGAAAGAAACCTAATCGGTATACACTCTGGACCTGAAGACTTGCCCGTATCAAGCGATCTGAGTTGCTTCGCAACCCCTAAGGTATCAACTAAGAAACTCATGCTAGCAACTGTTCGTGTTTCAAATTCTGGAATATTCTATTCGTCTTCCCTGGTGAAGGAATTTCGGAAAACTGCGTTCAATAACTCCGCTTTAGGGGCACAGTCGTCAGTAACAGTACCATCGGCACTGCGCAGCGAAGGTATTGACGGCGTCTTGCCGCTTGTGTACTTTACATACGACCAGAATTTCTTCGGATTTTCTACCAAATTTCGAGACAATGTTTCGTTGTGGAACCTATTAAAGGCATCTCGCATCGAAGTCCGTGCCAAATTTCGCGCTTCTGTAAATTTTAGCCAATCTTCGGGATTTCACGTTCTTCTGATCTTCGCACGCTTTTTCCATTGCCTCTGCAACAGCGTTCGGACCTGTTTTGTGTACCATGGGGAATCAGTTCCATCTCTTACCAATTTATGAGGTATGAATCTCTCAACTGCTATTGCTACTATATCTTTGAATTTGAGCCACATCTCATCTACATTTGCATAGTCAGTTCGGAAGGAATGGAGATTGTCTCTTAGAATGGCTTCTAGTGACACTTTATCCGCTTTTTTAAATAAAATTATTTTGCATTTGTTTCTGGTGGATTTGGAAGAAACGGTATTGAGCCTAGCTACAACGACCTTGTGATTACTAATCCCTGTATCAGTCATGATGCTCTCTATCAGCTCTGGATTGTTTGTGGCTAAGAGGTCAAGTGTGTTTTCGCAACCATTTACAATTCGCGTGGGTTCGTGGACTAATTGCTCAAAATAATTTTCGGAGAAAGCATTTAGGACAATCTCGGAAGATGTTTTCTGCCTACCACCGGTTTTGAACAAGTATTTTTGCCAACATATCGAGGGAACATTGAAGTCCCCACCAACTATAACCATATGAGTGGGGTATTTATTTGTTACGAGACACAAATTTTCTCTGAACTGTTCAGCAACTATATCATCGGAGTCTGGGGGTCGGTAGAAGGAGACAATTATTAACTTAGTTCGGCTGTTAAGTATAACCTCCACCCATACCAATTCGCACGGAGTATCTACTTCGACTTCACTACAAGATAAACCACTACCGACAGACACAAACACTCCACCACCAGTTCTGCCTAATCTATCTTTCCTGAACACCATCTGAGACTTCGCAAAAATTTCTGCAGAACTTATTTCAGGCTTTAGCCAGCTTTCTGTACCTATAACGATTTCAGCTTCTATGCTTTCTATTAGCGCTTGAAGCTCAGAGACTTTCCCAGCACAACTACAACAATTTACAACCACAATTCTGACTGTTCCTTGATCCAAGCACGTCCTGTATTTGCCATGCACCCTTTGAGATTGCAGCCCACCCCGTACTTGCCCAAGGCCTTCTAACCTAAAAAACTGCCCAGTCCATGCCACACAGCCTCCGCTACCCGTGTAGCCGCCAGCTGAGTGTAGTGAACTCCTGACCTATTCAGCGGAACCCGAAACCCCACCACCCTATGGCGCAAGTCAAGGAATCTGCAGCCAACACGGTTGCTAAACTGTCTGAGCGTCTGATTCAGACCCTACACCCGGCTCTGCACCAAAGGTCCACAGTCGGTTCTGTCAACGATGCTGCAGATGGTGAGCTCTGCCTTCATCTCGTAAGCAAGACCGGCAGCCTTCACCAAATCAGATAGCCGCTGGAATCCAGAGAGAATTTCCTCAGATCCAAAGCGACACACGTCATTAGTGCCGACATGTGCCACCACCTGCAGCTGGCTGCACCCTGTGCTCTTCATGGCATCCGCAATGACCCTTCCCACATCAGGAATGACTCCACCCGGAATGCACACAGAGAGCACACTGGATTTCTTCCCCTCCTTAGCCGCCATATCCCTAAGGGGCCCCATTATGCGCCTAACATTGGAGCTCCCAACTACCAATAAGCCCACCCTCTGTGATTGCCCGGACCTTGAAGGCTCCGGACGCCGAATCTCCGTTGAGTGGGACAATCTGGACTAACAGTGCCTTGATGAACTTGTGGATATAATGCCATGACGAATACAGAAATGCATCAGTGCAAGAGGACGTGCAGTAGCCCAAGTAGGTACCGGTGTGTACAGCAATCTGGACCACATCTTGTTGTATGGTGGTACAACATGCAATGTGTGATTTTCATGAGCAATAAAAAGGGCAGAAATGATGTTTATGTTGATCTCTATTCCAATTTTCTATACAGGTTCCGGAACTCTCAGAACTGAGGTGATCCTAAACTTTTTTTGATGTGTGTATTTCCAGCACAATCATGAAGCTTCTGATTTGTCTTGGCCTGAGGGCATATTATTACATTGCTTTAAAGCATTATTCAGTTCCAAGGCTGTAAAGGATGTACTGTAAGTAGCCAGGTCTGTTAAGATAAAAGATATGGTATCGTGTTCTGTTAAAAGGTGACGACGAGCAAAAATATAATAGTAATTTTTGGAGTCCATCATTTCCGCACAATTTACTGCTGAAAGTTCAGCATTGTTAGACAAACTGGGGTTAATTCCTCCTTCATTAAGGATTTCCATTCTATTGGTGGCTTTAAATTAACTAATCTGTCATAATTTGGACTACACTTGTGAAACTGTGGTATGTACTGTCAGTCAAGAATCATACTGTTCCCAACATTCTTTCTTCTTTTGTTGCACTAACTAATGTGATTTTGTCCTTGATCACTTTAAAAAAATTAAATTTTTGAAGAGTCATTCATCATTCTGTGATGGCATCTGCACTTTCTGTGCATCATCATGGAACAGGTATCCATCTAGAAGGACTTGAAGAGAATATTATCGTAGTGTTTGCAGCTCGGATGATCATTTCTGTAGCTTCTTTTACTTCATCGATCCTCTTCCCTGAATTTATCGTGACCTGTGCTTTAGCAGTGAAAGCATTCCAATTAACTCTTTGCAGTGACCAAAATGATAAACAATCTGAGTGGTGTAAATTTGGGACCAATATAATAATTAGGTAATGGTCACTATTGCAAAAGTCATCAATATTCATTGGATCACAGGCCCAAGGTAAGGAAAACAGATTATCAAATCTATAGCAGAATAGAAGCTATAAGAAGTGCCAAAATGTGTTGGGGCTTCCAAATTTATTACACACAGATCAGGGTCTATTTTTGCCATATACATTATGCCATCTGGGCATAGGAAGACAGTCTTTCAAAAAACTTGATCTTGTATTGCTATACATATTTCAGGATAGTTTGTGATTTAACTACCCAATTTCTTTCAAAGTGGTGATAGTAACCATTACAATTCCATTGTAAAATCATTGAAAACATGAAAAATTGTACAACTTTACATGTGTATGATTAATGTACAAATAAGGCTTTGGCTTTGAATGCAGCCTTCACACCAGGGATAATAACTGTGTTGCATGACACTTAGTAATGCATAACTGGATGTTTGTTAATAAAGGTTACACAGATAATATAATTTGAAAAAATATGTAACTTTTTTATGTCTTTCACCTTATTTTTATTTCTTTAGACAGTGTGTGGACAACATACAATAAAAAAATAATATTTTAGAGTTCAGCATTGACGTCCTGTTTGGAAAGCAGTAATTTTTGATACTGTACCTTGCAATGAAAACATAGGGTCGCATCTGGAGGGCATGTTATGTCATTACCACCTGTATTTGAATGTTTCATCTGGATGTTAGATTATTTTGTAAAACAAAATTGTTAACGTTTTCTGTAATGTAAAACCGATATTTTTCTACTTTTTTAAAAATGTTATCAATAAATGACAGTGGATGTTGCAGCACCACAGCAAACTAATAGGCAGCCAGATGCACATGCATGTATGTATTAGGGCTATTGACTCTTAAAAGTTATTATTGTCACTTTGGTTGTTTTGTTCACACAGACTATCTTATCAATGAGAGTACTTGTTGCTCACAATTTGTCTTTCTGTACAAAAGCTATCTGTGACCTTCTGACAACATACTGTACGACTAATTACAGGTTATAACAAGGTACGTCTATAAGCATATAGCTACTTGTTATATGGATACGTATACTGTATGTCAACATTGCAGTACACCATGTACTTTGTAACTTTTAGGTGTGTTGTTTGAGAATGGATGTGTCAGCCTGAAACAAGTAATCACTGCAGCAAAAATTGGATTTTCATTCAACTGAGAGGGAAAAAAAATATAAAATTTCCTGTGAAACTTTTGTTGATTGCAAAAAGCTACTTAAGCTCACAGAAGAAATCTACATACCAGTGATGATGATAAGCATTCAAGGTGGTCAACGAGAACTTTGGATCACTAACCGTCCCAAGCAACCACAACTCATCCCCATAGCTGTGTGCATAGGGACAGCCCAAGCAGTCTACGAAGTCTAGTGTCAATGATGAAGAATCATGCTCCACTACCACAACAGACAATGCAGGAAAGGATGTTACACTCAAACTCCCAGTAGGATTCAACTTGACCAAGAAACAATGTCAGCAAGTGTCAGCCATTCTGTGCCCATTTTCGGATGTTTTCAAATCTGGAGTTGATATAAAATAGAACAAATGGCCCATAGTAAAACATTGTATCAACACTAGGAATCATCCACCAATTAGTCAGTTCTTGCATATGGTGTCAATAACTGAATGGCACAAAATTTGGGAGGAAATGGAGAAGATGCTACAAGATGACAACATTTAACCTTCAGGGAATCCTGGATCCCCCTCCTGTGATCGTTGCAAAAAAGGAGGACAGCACATGGTGTTTCTGTGCTGACTGCCAATGACTGAATAAAATCATGAAAAATTATGTCTACCCATTGCTGCACACTGATGACATCCTAGACTGCTCAAACTATGCTCTCATGCACCACAGCTCGTTGCATTACTGATGACTCTAGACAGAATCAGACACAGGTATCACTTGCCAAGTCTCTGCTGATCCATTAGACAGTATGTGAGCCACAGTAAGGAATGTCAGTGACAAAAGCATGTGCCCCAATTACCTCCGGGGCACCTGATACCAAATCCACATGCGGCAGCACCATTACACCAAATCTGAGTCAACCTCTTGGGAAGGTTACCAATGTTTACAACTGGGAATTGATGGATAACAGTCTGCACTGACTAGCTCACACTATCACCAAACCTGTGCCAACTGCCAAAGCTATGGAAAATTGCAAGGTTCCTTGCAGAAGGCATCATTTTTAAACACAAAGCACACCACATGATGATCTCTGATTGCGGAAAAGTGTTTCAGTATTAGAGGTAATTTCACGTTGCAAAATAACCCACAGGATAAAAACTGCCTACCATCCAGAGATGAATAGCCTCACAGAATACTTTAATATGATGCTGACAGATATGCTCTTGATGTACAATGTTATCAACAGAGATACTGGAATACAATACTGCCCATTGTGACTTAAGCACATAACACAGCGATTAAAGACATTACAGGCTTCACACCATTATTTCTGATTTACAGTCATGTGGCCAAAAAGAATGTATACACTGTCCCTGTTTCAACTGGACAATACTCAGGATGACTACATGAAACACCTTATTACTCAGACCAAAGAAACAGGATGGCTTGGTCACATACAGACTCTGGCCATTCAGGGGAAAGACTGACAGCACTATAACACCAAGCACCAGCCAGTGAGAGTCAGCTCTAGAGATCAGCATAGCTTTTTATATCTGTGCAAAACAGGGGACTACCAAGAAAGTTACTAAAAATGCCACTCTGGTCTGTACTGTTTCCTTCATTGCATATCAGATGTCACATTCCAAGTCAAGGATTATGCCCTTTCATAAAATAGATAAAAAGCGCAGAGATGTTGTCCGCATCCTCTGAATGAACCCTCCTATGGTCCTGAGGCACAGATGGATGATGGGGGTTACCTTTGATGCTCATCACTGTGAAAAGAATGTGACATGATGTGTTATAATACAGGGGGCCACAGACAAGATCTAGATCTAGGATGCTGATTAAAATTAGAAGTTCTCAGACACTGCCTTGCCGTGTCTCTCCACAAGTTGTGCTGTGATGTACCGGGTAGCGTCACTGGCTGGTGTGCTGCGGGTCCAATTCAAACCCAACCACTAGCAAATATTTGTAATTTTGTATTTACCATTTCCTTGTCAACCTAGAACTATAAGCATGCAAACGTCTGTATACAGGGTAAGTCAGAAATCTACTAACAAACTTTCAGAGTTGTTAGCATATTCTATTTTTGTATAAATAACGGCATACACTGTCCAGGCGGCAATTCTGTTCTTTCTATGTGTTGATGTCTGTAATAAACATTCTTGCAGTACTATATTTGATTGATGATCCAGCTTTCAGATTTGGACTCAATTGTGGTTACAACCTGACAATATTGCACAAGAATATGAATTTTACTTTAAAGATCCAATTGCATTAGGTAAATAGACAGGTAAATATACTTTTAAAATAAAATACAAAATTATTACATTTTAAGGAGTAGATCTACAGTGAATACTTGACATGATATTCATAACAGCATTGGGCAATAAGTAATACAGAGAACACCAGAGGATGGGGAAATGAACTCATAACAGTCCAAAGAGGCAGCATATTAACAAAAGCTGCATAAAAAAAGATGCAAATCAATGCTAAGCACTTAAATGCCCACTGCTACTACTATTTTGGTAACACTATCAATGTAGCAGAACACACAACAAAGCATGGCAACTACAAATAATAGTTGTCAACATAGCTTGTGGTTTGTATTGTATGTTAACCGGGAACCTAGAAACGACGGAGAGGCTCTGTCACTGCCGCAGTGGTCCAGAACCCCACGGTGACTACCACAGTCCACTTCACCCCTCCGCCGTCCCACACCGAACCCAGGATTATCGTGCGGTTCGGCCCCAGGTGGTGGACCCCCCCCCCCCCCCACCTCTCCCCCAGGGAACGTCTCGCACCAGATGAGTGTAACCCCTTTGTTTGCGTGGTAGGGTAATGGTGGTGTACGCATACATGGTGGAGAACTTGTTTGCACAGCAATCGCCGAAATAGTGTAGCTGAGGCAGAATAAGGGGAACCAGCCTGCATTTGCCAAGGCAGATGGAAAACCGCCTAAAAACCATCCACAGACTGGCTGGCTCACCAGACCTCGACACAAGTCCGCCGGGTGGATTCGTGCCTGGGACCAGGCGCTCCTTCCCACTCCGGAATGCGTGCGTTAGACCGCTCGGCTAACTGGGCGGGCAGCTTGTGGTTTAATGCAATAACACAACGAAATGAAAATATGGTGATGCCATAAAGAAATGAACACTAGAGAAAAGACTTGTACTTTGACATATATAACAATATGAGACTGCTTAGTACAAAAGACACTATACCTAGTGACACCATTCAACTATAATCACCATGCCTTAGGTAAAGACTGTAGGATAAACATCTCCTCTAGCCTTTTCCATGCTTACTGATCTTCAGCAGTCAACATCCTGCATATTTTCTAATGCCATCTACCTACCTTACTTTAAGTCTTTGCATTGTTTTATCTTTATTTCTTAGAATCTATTACCAAAGACTTCCTTGGACCATTTACACCCCATTTGCTGGCTACATATAGGTCTACTTCCCATTTGCATTTCAGTATCATTACAGCTATAATTAAGTTTTCTGCTACAGTCTGTTCCCTTGCACATCTGTCTTGTTTTGTTGTACCACCTAATAAATCCCAACATGTATTCCTCCACTGCTAACAGTACAATGTTTTAATGTTTGTCTGAATGACATATATCTTGACCAAAACTGGCAATAAACAAGATTTGTTTCCTTTCCACTTTAAACACATCACGAGTCTTATTTTTTGTAACTCAAAGTCATTTCCCAAAAGCACTGCATAAAATTTTTACTCCTCTTCTTGTTTACTTTCTTGCCCACACAACTGTTGTTTTCAAAATCCTAAATACAAAAACTTATCATTTGGTCTTATGAAGTCATTATTTTTTTATGCATTACTTTCTCAATATGTTGATTACACATTATATTAGCCCTATTATTACTGACTTTCAAACTTACCCTGTTAAGCGCTTTCATTTGCTGCTGATGTTTACCCACACTAGAGGTAAACAGTGCAGTGTCATAAAACAATGGGTCTAGATAAATATTTTTTACTGGTAGACATTGAAAGTTAAACATTCTGTACATATATCGCTCACATAATGGTGGTGGTGGTGGTGGTGGTGATGGTGGTGGTGGTGGTGGTGGGAGGAGGAGGAGGTTGTGGTGGTGGTTTTATTTATCTGTGGATCACTTTTACTAGGATATTGGAAAAATCGAGGTATTCAAATTTGGCAACAACAAATTAACATAATTCATGTACAGGGTGAACCAGAAGTCCAGCAAAGAACTTTTGGGGGTAGTAGTATGGTCTAAATAAAGAAAAAGTGACTAGTAATCATGGGCTCTAAACTGCATACCTTAAGAGCTATGAGCACTTGTTCCTCTTTGTTACTGTGAGACACATCTCTTCTACTGTAAGTGCTTTGCTTTCCATATTTTGGGAGGAGGTAGTATGGACCAAACCAAGAAAAACATTGTCTAGTAAACAAGGGCTCTAAAATCTGTATCTTACAAGCTCCAAGCACTTGTTCAGCAGAAGAGATGTGTCACACAGTAACGAAGATGAACAAGTGGTCATAATTCTTAAGGTCTGCAGTTAAGTTCCCATGTTTAGTGGACATTGTTTTCTTGTTTTGGTCCTTATTACCTCCTACCCATGTGGAAATGTGGAAAGCAAAGAGCTCACAGTGGAAGAGACATGTTTCACATAATCAGGCATAAACAAGTAACCACATTTACTAGTCCCCCCCCCTTTTTTTTGTTTCTTTTAGTTCACACTACCACCTCTGAAAGTTTGTTGGTGGAGTTCTGGTTCACCCTGTACACAGGCATTTAAATACTTATAGGTGTAGCTTGACAAGGAACTGACAGTTGGTTGTAGCCTTATGGTAGGAATCATCCTGGCATTTGCCTAAAGCAATTTAGAGGAACCACAGAAAATGTAAATCAAGATGGATGGAAAAAGATGAAGATTGAGGCCTCCATTCTTCCTAACACAAGGCTTGTCTGTTTAAAGCAGAACTACACACTTGACTTATTGCTAGTGTACAGTACCATTTAGGGAGAAGTTATTTAATAGTGTAAAAGGCTAGTGATACTCTGTTTATTCATTTCTGACTACCAGTCACTGCACACACCATTTCATAATGCTAACACTATACATACACTACCAGCTGATGTAAGGGCCACAGTGATGCTGTTTTGTTTCCATTTTGTGTACTGCAACTTCCCATTTCGCTAGCCTGAAAAACTGAGTCAGCAACCCTCTATAATTGACATTTTGCACTCAGGAAGAGGGTAACATAGCTTAAGTGTAAGGTTTTTCGGAAAAGAAAGAAAAGGAAACCATAGTGTGAAAAGTTATGTGAAATGATAGATATTTTGTTGTTTTTAATATCATTTACTTGTGATATATTTTTTACCATACCACTACCCTGCGTTGCCTAAGTAATCCTCCACTGTACAGAGTGCATGGCTTAACAAATACTTTTAACTGCCTTTTTAAATATGTTTGTTTCCATAACCTCTTCCATCTCCATGGGCAATGGAAGTTTAGGTTTATTTCTTGGTAAAAAATGATGTTTTGAGCTTTATGTTTATTTCTTCTCAGTAAATGTTAAGTTCAGTCTAGATCTTGTTCCATGGTTATGGACAAAACTGTTTGTGCCATAATTATCAATGTTAGTTTGATGTGCAAAACTATTGGTACATTTACTTATATTGTGACCTTTACAACAAGTTCAATTGCTGTTATTGGTTACTATTCTTACCGTTCTTTTCTGTAGTTTGACAACTGTGTTCCTATTTCGTGTATTTATTCCCCAGAAAAGAATTCTATAGCTAATAAATGAGCGTACATATGAACAGTATGTAAATAAAAAGATACTGATTGTTACACACTGATAGAAGGACTAAGAGCATAACATGCCGATGACATTTTTTTTGCCAGTATCTGTCTCCCCCCCCCCCCCCCCCCACCACCACCACTTCAACTGAGACTCAATATTCACTCCTAGAAATTGTGCACTTGTTATGCAGTCTACAGAAGTACCATCCATATTTTAATTAACAATGTCAATTTTCCCTCTTTAAACTGGAATTTAGAGGATTTGTTTTCTTTCTGTTCAGTGTAACATTATTTCATATTGGTAATTCCTTGAGGGTTTCATTTACTTTCCCTGATGAAAGGAGTAATATTTTCTTCTTCAGTGACTAATACTGCAGACACCAGCAAAGGGAATCTTTTCCCTGGTACTAACACTACTGTGAAAGTCACTGATGTGTATCAGCAGCAGTATTGCTCCTAATATGCTACACTGAGGAACTATATTAACGTAAATGTTTCACCAAAAGTTTAGCCTTATTTGAGTTTTGTGTCATCTCTACTCCTTGTACCCTATGTTCTTGGCATGATCAGAGACAGTCATTTAGCTATGTCTCTTATTCCTAATGATTCAACCTCGCTCAGTAGTATCAAAAGCCTCACAAAGCTCTAGGAACATGCTTGCGACACATTCATCTTTGTTAAAAGCATCAAGTACCACTTTGGTGAATTCTACTATGGGCTTTCTGTACTACTTCCACTTCAGAATCCAAGCTGTAATTCATTTACTCAAGACACAGGGAATTTGTGTGAATGTACTACACAATTTGTACAAACAAACAGTGCAATACCAGTAAACACATAAGGGAATCTGTGTTTGGAAGAAGGTAAAACACCACGACATGTACATGGGGTTGACTGTGCTGTACAATAAGGCACATAAACACGACAAAAACTAATGCAGCCTACAACACGACTCAAACCAAACAGCTGACTGCAGATGACCTAATGGATGGCAGAGCACTGTGAGTAATACATCATAATACCCTGCTGACACATTTGATGGAGCGCCAATGCAATGACTGTGCTAATATCCACAAAAAGCATCATGCAGCCCTTCCTATAAACACATGTTTATCTCAGAATGTATGCGTTTCTGGAATCATGTTTATTAGGCTTATTTTTCTTGTTTCGACGAGTACTACCACCTCCCAAAGTATTCAACACTGTTTTTTGAACACCCTGTATAGATATACCTATACATTCCTCCCACCTTTCAGTTTTCCCTTCTTGCTCAGTACTGGGTTTTCTATCTTAGCTCTTGATATTTATACAGCTGTTTCTCTTATCTCCAAAGGTTTCATAAATTTTCTAACAGGCAGCATCTATCTTTTTCCCCTCATTATGCATGCTTCTATAGCCTTGCATCTGTCCTCTAGCCATTCCTGCTTAGCTATTTTGAACTTTTTGTCAATTTCATCATTTAGACAGCTATATTCCCTTTCAGCTGCTTCATTTGCTGTATTTTTATATTTTCTCATTTTATCAACTAAATTCCACACATAATGTGTTATCTAGGAATTTCTATTAAGTCTTGCCTTACCTATTTGATCCTCTGCTGCCTTTCCTATTTCATCTTTCAAAGCTACCTGTTCATCTTCTATTGTTCTCCTTTTCCCCGTTTCAGACCAAAGTTGGCTAGTGCTCCCTGTGAAACTCTGAATTTGTCCAGGTTCCATCTCTTTAATTTTTTGCCTTCTTGCAATTTCCTCAGGTTTAGTCTGCAGTTAACACTCAATATATTGTTGTAAAAGTCCAAATCTCTTACAATTTAAAATCTGATTCCAACATTTCTCTTTCAATTATCTAATCAGTCTGAAACCTTACAGTGTCCCCAGGTCTCTTCCACATATACAACCTTCTTTCAAGATTCTTAAACCAAGTATTAGCGGTGATAAAATTATGGTCTGTGCAAGATTCTAGCAGGCAGCTTCCTCTTTCACTTCTTTCCACCAGTACATGTTCTCCTACTATTTTTCTAATCCTTCCTTTTCCTACTACTGAATTCCAGTCACCTGTCACAATTAAATTTTCATCTCCTTTAACTATGTCCTTTATTTCATCATAAATATTTCAATTTCTTCATCATCTGTGGAGTTAGCAGGCATATAAACTTCCACTACTGTGGTTGGTGTTGGCTTCAGCTACCAGAAGCTGCAGTCGTGTGTGTGTGTGTGTGTGTGTGTGTTTTATATTTTTGACAAAGACCTTGATGACCAAAAGCTTATATTTTGACAGTCTTTTTGTTGTGCCTATCTGCGACTCAGCATCTCCACTATATGGTGAGTAACATCTTTCCTTTTCATAATATTGTCAGAATATTTCTGGTTATGGAGGATCTCTTTATCTGACTTGTCTTGCAGTACCAAATTTATCATCATAATGATGAATTATAAAGAAGCTGTAGCACTGACATATACAGGCTATTATAAGTATTCTATCATCAGCTGAATCAACACATTTTTTTTCTCAAGAGCTGTATGGTTAAGCCAAGTCAAAAGGTTCTCCACCTATGAAACCCACACAAAATGCGTTGGAAAGCTAAAAGATATTTTGTATGGCATGCAATATATACCGAAAAGATGGATTAGACACCATGGGAGAGGGCGCGTTCATTGCAGTTGACAAAAACCTTGTTTCTATTGAAGTCAAATTTGAGAAGGCAGTGATGTTAACTGGTTGTGTATAAAAGGTCCAGATGAAATCAAGTTAACTGTTGGATGTTTTTACCAGCCACCTGATTCCACTGTGAGAGCTTTAGAGTCAATCAAAGACAGTCTACCCAGAACATGCAATACTGCTTGGAGGCAATTTTAACCTACCGAGTATAGACTGGATATTGACAATATCATAAAAAGCGTAGACTGCTACTCAACATACAGAGAAGATGTTGAACTGCAGACAGGCACAGTAAAAAGATTGCAAAATGCGTGAGCTTTTGGACATAAGGCCTCCTTCTAAAGTAGACAACACAGACAATTTCAGACAAGCGCAACTCACACACACTTGACCACTGTCTCTGGCCACTGTGGCCATCACATGGCCTTCACTAAGTGGGTCTAAGGCATCTATCCAGTCACTCTTCAACCTGTCTACTGTGGTAGAAGAACACAGCAAACGGAAAACCAAAGTTTTACATTTCACGTTTAAGAAATCATTCACGCAGAAGAGTCATACAAACATGCCATCATTTGACTCTCATATGGACGACATAATAATAGGCATCCCTGGCACAGAAAAACAACTGAAAACAAATAAGTTGCCAGGTCCAGATAGAATCCCACTTTGGTTTTACAAAGAGTACACTACTGTACTGGACCTTTATTTAGCTTGTATATATAGTGAGTCTCTCGCCCAGCACAAAGTCCCTAGCGACTGGGAAAAAGTGTTGCAGAATACTAGAACACATTCTGAGTTCGAATATAATAAATTGCCTAGAGATCAAAATGCTTATATCCATGAAACAGCACAGTTTTAGAAAGCATCATTTTTGTGAAACTCAGCTTGCCCTTTTCTCACATGATACGCTGTGAATTATGGATGAAGGTCAACAGACAGATTTCACATTCCTAGATTTCTGAAAAACACTGGACATGATACCGCACTGCAAACCATTAATGAAGGTTCCCAGATATGTGAATGGCTCGAAATCTTCTTAAGTAAGAGAACCCAGCATGTTGTCGACAGCAAGTGTTCATCAGAGACAAGGGTATCATCAAGAGGGCCGCAGGAAAGTGTGATAGGACCACCGTTAGTTTCTAACCACATAAGTAATCTGGTGGACAGGGTGAGCAGCAATCTGATGATGCTGTGGTGTATGGGAAAGTGTCATTGTTGAGTGACTGCAGGAGAATACAAGATGACTTAGACAAAATTTCTAGTTGGTGTGTTGACCGGCAGCTACCTCTAAATGTAGAAAAACGTAAGTTAATACAAATAAGTAGGAAAAACAAACTTATAATGTTTGAATACAGCATTAGTAGTCTGTTATTTGATACAGTCATGTCATTTAAACACCTGGGTGTAACATTGCAAAACGATATGGAATGGAATGAGCACATGGATTGTGGTACGGAAGGTAAATGGATGACTTTGGTTTATTGGGAAAATTTTGGGAAAGGGTGGTTCATCTGTAAAGGAGACTGAACATAGGATACTAGCGTCACCTGTTCTCAAGTACTGCTTGAGTGTTTGAGATCTGCATCAGGCCAGATTAAAGGAAGACATCTAAGGAATTCAGAGGTGAGCCTGTTACTGGTAGGTTCAAACAATGTGCAAGTAGTACAGAGATGCTTCATGAACTCAAAAAGGAATCTCTATAAGGAACTTGAAGTTTTTTCGAGGAACAATACTGAGAAATTTAGAGACCTGGATTTGAAGCTAACTGCACAATGATTCTACTGCCATCAACATACACTTTGTGTAAGGACAATGCTGCCACCAACATAAATTTCACATAAGGATCACAAAGATATGATACGAGAAATTAGGGCTCATATGGAGGCATAAGGACATTTGTTTTTTTCCTTCACTCTATTTGTGAGTGGAACATGAAAGGAAATGACTAGTAGTGGTGCAGGGTACCTCAGCCATGCACTGTACAGTGGCTGGTGGAGTATATATGTAGATCCAAGAGCTTTACTGATCTGTTGTCCCAAAATGAGAAGTAGTAGAAGCAGTTAATTCTTAAGTCCATGTTATTGTCTATTTAAACCAATTCATGTAGCAAGGTAAGACACAGATTTAATTGTGTGTGCCCCATGGTTTGAAGTGATTGCTTGTATACCCTCAGTCCACTACTCGTAACATTCTTTCATCCGGAATACTGATATCTCAGGAACTCAAAAACAGTACAAAGGCCTTAGACAGCACTAGCTATGGTGCCTGAAACAGCTGGAGATTCGTGTGAACAGAGTTAAGCCTTGACACAACTAAGTACGTCTCAGACCTAACCTGCATGCTTCTAAATCTGAGTTCCTGGTCTCTACACAAGTTTGTGTGCTGATAATGTTCCAGTAGCAACTTAAGATCAATTTTACCTGCTAATGGTCATTAACACTTTGGAGACCGGCCACTTAGAAGAATATTGTGCCTAGGAAACCGGTCATTTATGCCACTGTTTACAGTGTTACTGGCATATGTGTAATTGATGTATCTTCAAGAGTAACACATACTAAAAAAGGGCCAAGCTTCACAATTGCTTTGCATGTTTATAAATTTTAAAATAAAGATAACAGGAAGCATAATTATCTTACCACGAAAAAAAGTGCAAAGTGAGCTATTGAGCAATTTCTTCCTCTTGAGCGTCAAAAATTTCTTGCTCACTCAATAAGTATGATATATTTGTAGCATACTTACAGAAAACTGCAAAATCTAATGAGGCCTAGTACACACGCAAAATTACAACAATGCAATCATACTGGCTCGGCCATTCACAACAGCAGCTGTTACATTCGCTAACATTTCTTTCAAGATAATTCCAGAAATTGATAACACAAGGCAGCACCAGCCCAGAGGCAGGTCCAGGTCACGAGACGTCAAAACATTGTTCTCGTACGAAATTAGTCCAGTTGCGCATTGAGAAAATTGCTGCCTGACATATACTCGGGCGCAGTCTTTTTAACAAAATTTTGCTGCCCAAGCTACGTTTGGGCTTGGTTTGTGCATGATACGTAATACATTTAGTTAAGGAGACAGCAGACGTCGGTTCATAATGCAGGCTACAGTTTGAATTGGTAAGCAACCCATCCATATTTGTCCTCCACAAAATAAGCACCAACAGCTCCACCGTGTGAATGTCTGCACCGAACACTGGGCTCTAGTCTGATTGGTTCTCTTAATCTTCACAAAGATGTAATTTGAGGCTCTCCTCCCAGTTCTTATTAGTACACTTTTTGTTTACTGTGTATGACATCTTAATTCAATTAACTGAATCCTTTGATGCCACTTCATCAACTCACAACCAAACTGACACCTTTCAACCAAGCCCAAACTTCAAGTTACTATAGATCAATATGTCACCCCAACAAAGATTTCCTATTCACATTCATTACTGCTTCATCAACTCGCAAGCAAATTGTCACCATTCAGCCTAACCTACACCTTGAGCTACACCACAAATTACTCTGTCATCCCAACCTACATAAAATAGAATACAAACACACACAAATATTATAAGATGTTGTATGTCACAGTACTGTTAAATCATAAGCCAACATCTGGTATTGACAGGTTCAGTCAATCCTCCAAATTTTAGTATTTACATAAATGAACCTTTACTGAAATGTTCAATGTTTTAATTGAAGATCAGTATTAAAGTACATAATCTAGTCTATTTTATCAGACAACTATAGTGATATTTCAGGAGCCAATGCAGTTTGCACTGAAAAGTGACTTACACTAATACCACTCTTATTTTTTGTTTTACACATCATCTCTCAGGTTTTCTTGGTCTGACTGCTTAATGGTGTACTCTTTGGAATACAGTCACGTTGCTAATTCCACTCTGTGCATAAAATGGTATCAACCTGCCTGTACACCAGAACACACACCATTAACTGTTTTACATGCCTGAAGTTAGGCATACTCAACAATGAAATATTAACTATATGTAATTTAATTCAAAAGAGAGTACCCAAGTATGAGCTCCTTTGCAAGTTAAGGTACTCCTACAAGAATTGGTACCATTCAGTGAAACTGGCCCACACCCTGCTGAGAAAGCACATTCTGTAAGAGTTTATTTTAATTTTATTTTTGTTGAAAAGGAGACGAAGAGGGAGGGTGGAAGGCGTGGTGGGCATGGGGGGGGGGGGGGGGGGGGGGGGGAGAGCGCTTGTAATAATACAAAAGACAGAAATTGAGAAACAATGTATTCTCAGTTGGAAAAAGGACCACTGAGTACTCCTGACAGAGTGAGGATTAACAGACCTTGCTAAAATTGCATAATATTAAATATAGTTAGTGAAATTGCTTTTAGAGGAGAGAAAGTGTAAAAATAATTATAACCTGGTGGAATACGTCGTTACAAACAATAACCTGACATGCAAACTTAAGTAAACAAATGTCACTGATACTTCCTTCAAACTGGTAAGATAAGTGTTCATGTTCCAGGGATCATTTTGCATGATAAATCATAATGATGTAAAACAAAGATTAAAAAAAAAATTTCATCCAAGGATTAGAAGGAGTTGTCAAGGAGAAACCTTTCAGTTTGTTTCCAAATTTTACTTTATTGTCTGTCAGACATTTTATATCACTGGGTAAGTGATCAAAAATTTCAGTTACAGCAATCCGTGCATTAATTTGGGACAATGAATGTCATTTTCCTGCTGGTATCGTAATTATGTACATCACTGTTCCTTTTCAGCTGCGGTGGATTATTTACAACAAACTTCACGAGGGAACAAACATACTGTGAAGCAATAATCAGAATGTACCACATATTATTCTTGCTGCATATTTCCGAGCAATGAAGACTCTTTTTGATAATGGAAAAATCCTGGATGGAAAATAAAAGGTGATACGAGGATAGACAAGCACTTCCTACTGTACAGTGAAGCCACTGATCAGCAGACAGGTAGACAATAAAGCAAAGACAACTGTTAATAAGCTACTGACCTTGCAATGTTTACCAGAAGATGCAAAAATATATATATAACAAGCACCCAACTATCTCTTTGTTAATTATGTAGTTTCCAGATTATTCTTGCATAATTCAAGAATTTTTGAAAAAGTAAAAAGCAAAGCCTACAGTCTTTTATTATAATCAGAACGATTTTTTTTTTTGTTTAAAATATCCCATTATGCATGTGACCCATGTTTTAACACACAAACTTAGGCACTGAAATGCAGCTACTTAGTACAGTAAACAGGGCAAAACTCATTCCACTGTACTGCCAATGTTTCAAAACTCCGGAAAATGAGGATCACAGCCAATTATTTCATGAAAATGAACTGAAAGCAAATGATACGCAATACAGTGTTCAATTTTGTAAATAGATTGTCCGTTTCCAGCATGTAATACATAAGTAATGTACTGGGCCTTCAAACGCGACACTTTTGTAAATACAGTAATTACTAAGTCGCTGGCAAAAACTTTTTTAAAAATGTGTATTCTGAATTATCTATGCTTTTCTATCATTCTTGCAGTCTTGGGTCCCTATTATATTTATTAAGTGTGGTGGGGGAGGGGGGATACCACCCCATACATACATCACCACCCCCACTCTCTCAACAGTTGTTTTCTGTTTTCTCTGCTGTCACTACAACACAACTAAATAGAACTGTATGCAAGAAAGTACATAAAATAAGAGAAATAAAAATTTTAGTGATATCAGGGTGTTCTCCACTGGGAAAGTACAGTGAGATGAGAGCTTTTTAAGTACTGTCTGAAACTAACTGCAAATCAGCCAGTGAGGAAAACTACAATGACAATCCTTACCAGATCTTAGGCACCCACCAGAGAAATGGGGGAAAAATGATACAAAGGAGTCTCTTTGTATTCGTATGTGGGCATTCATCATGTGGCAGTGGCCACAGCAACAACCACTGAGGGTACAGGGTACAATCTGCTGCAAATAGTAAAGCTCAAAGTAATGCAAATGTAATGTACCATAATGGAATACATATGTAAAATACACGAAAACACCCAATACTTTCTGATTTCAAAGTCAGCATATAATCAATGGAATAACTGTAATGTAACATATTTCAGGTTACCCATCACCAGTGGAGTTGACTAGTTGAAACAAGCACAGATGCCAGGTGGTCTTGTTCAATTTATCTTAAAAATGTGTAGTTTATACCTGAAGGATGCCTTTACAAAGCTGTTTCTGACTGATTTATACGAAGTTTTGCTAACAGACGACACAAATGAGTAAAAGAAGCGTGGCTCAATACAATCATCAGTGCAAGTACGTCACATACATAGTTCACTAACTCGAGTAACGGGTTCTACAAAAATGGTTTTACATATATCACATGAAGACTTAAATATTTTCTTCCCATTTCTACCATATCAACTAAAGGTTGAATACGTCTAACATTAACACCAGTTACACGTATAATGAAGGGTAATAACTGAAATTACAGTCTTGGAACAAACTAAAAACACTTCCATCTCCCTTACTAATTCCTTCAGTTTACACACACAATCGTCAGAGATGCACCAAGTGAACAGAAAATTAATATCACTAACGAAAACTTATGAGGACAAAAACTAGCGTAACACAAAAATTCGCGCTTTAAACAGGAATGGAAAGTGAATTCTCGTGTGTGACATAATTATTATAACAAAACATCAAAAGGAGGAACTACATTCATTTGCAAAATCAAGTGAATTCTATACACTAAGGCTGTCAACAATGATGTTCAGCCACCTCGCAAATTACACACTGAGTGACGTTTGTCGGTGAGATACATAGTGTTCCAGTAAGGATTAAATTGGCTATTCAGTCCAAAATTACTGAAAACTAATAGTCCACTGACAAAGGGAGAAGGGGCCACTAGTGAGAACCACGTAAGAATACACAGCGAAAAATCGTTTGCGCGTTGATGAATGTAGATGACGGATGTTGACATCTTGTACATTCGAACACGATGGTTCGTTTTTATTTATTTTTTAGACAAATTTGACTGTTCTTGATGCTACACACAAGCAGAAACTGTATTTATTGTGAGTTACTTCGGGGTTCGCCACATAAAAAATAGAAAAATAGAAGAAATCGCTATCGTTATGGATAGAGCACCTATCCTTCACGGCAGAGTGTAACACAGCTGCGATACACGACACTGAATCCACTACCCCGTCGAATAGTGTGTAAGAATCTCAGTACTGGCGTTAGAAATCCAAAAGTCTTGTTTAACTGTTGTCTTCAAGCCGCTGACCATTACAGTAATCGTTATGTCGTCTTCGATATTGTTTACTTCACAGGGTGCATCAAAATAAAGAAATGCAATGACAACTTCCAAGGATGAGAAGGGATAAAAATTACTAATGAATCAGTCTTGTACGTTGGTGCATTTAAGAGAAAGAAAAAATTTTTCCTCTGCCGAATGCTGCAACATCCGCTTATATTTTGTTTCACAAAACTTGTGTTAGCGCACATCACCAATCACCGCACCACTAGAAAATAAACGCTAAAATTTCTGAAAATTCACTTAATTATGGGAATTATATGGTTTCATTATATGAATGCAAATAAGATTCAACAGAGTGGAAATAATTCGCGCAGTATATTATGCAGAGCACTAACGTATCCTGTATCTGAATTCACTCAGTTTTCCGTCCGTCGAAGCATCAACAGTAAACAAAAAAGCTCTCATAACTACATACTCCAATTTGCACGCCTTACCATTAAACCAAATATTTACAACACGGGACTAATTTGAACTGGACACTCACAAGCACATCACTACATCGAAATACAACACACCAAACATCAGCACGGTAAAGATAGTCCTGTGCCTTCAAGTCGCCATTCTGTCATTTATGAGCAAACACACCGTTCCGTCAGCCTTGGTTAGCCATAATATTGCATCCCATTGATAAGTGGACGTCGTATTTAGCAATAACTGAATAACAAAATGGCCAAAAATCAACAAACTCATGTAAATATCACAGTACCGAAGAACTATCTCTTCAACTTTAGTATTGTTCACTGAAAACTTTCCGTAATGCGCAAAAACAAGTTCTAGAGCACTTGAGATGGACGTTACATACACCACTAACATCTTTTAACTTTCCTTCCACGCCTTTCACCAACAAAGAATTTGTTTAAGACGCCGAACAATTATGGTACAGAAGGATTTACGTCCGCATCTATTCTCTGCAAACCAGTGTGAAGAGCATGGCAGAGGGTGATTCCTATTGAACCATGAATTCTGGCTTCTTCTTGTTCCAATCGCGTTTGGAGCACGGTAAGAATCACTGCTTAAATTCTTCTGTAAGTGCAGTAATTACTTTCGTCTTTGTGGACCCTAAGAAAGCGACAGAAGGAGGCAGTAGTATATTCCTCGATCCCACGCTTAATACTGTTTCTTGACACTTTATAACTAGGCTTTCGTAAAATAGGTAGAGTCTATCTCAAACATCTTTCAGTTCAGTTATTTCAGCATCCCTATGAAGCTCTCCCGCAGGTCAAGCAAATCCATGACCGTGGATACTGCCCTTCTTCGTATATATTCAGTATCCCCTGTTGGTCATAGTTGGTATTAAAAGAACAGTAATTGTATTTTTCTATATTAGACTCCTCGCGATTTGTTTGTTGCGTATTCGCATAGAGTATAAATATCTATGGAGTGAGCATAGCCACTGCACATGTTCTCAACAATAAACCGGGCTAGTCACGTGTTAATAGGACGTCGCTGCTTATCTGCAATTTGTGGTAACAGCGAAGCTTTGATATTACCCATATTCACCTGGTTTTAAATACGTTTCTACACGTTTTAATAGTAGTAATAGCCATGGTGCAGTTGTTACGGATGTAAAGAGAAGTACGTGAAAGGTACGTAGAACAAATCTCTAATAGTGAATATAATATTGATGTGAGGTGCTCTGTATGTTTAAAAACACCGAAGCGCGGTATTAAAATGTCTTGTAATCTAGAGAAAATTCCTGCATTTTTTTTTTTTTGTTTCGCCCATATTTTTACAAGAGAAATGCTATATACATTTGCAAGTGTGTTTAAGCTGCCAGCCAGTATTTACGTATTCGTCCTATATTCATCTGCAGATAAAATTTATATGTTGGCTGTAAAATAAATAAAGCAGGTGGTGTAAATTGCTTATTTACAATAACAATTTCATTGCTGTAAATGCATTCCCCCCAACCCCCTTTCCTGTGATGCATCAGGATCCAGTACAGTGTCATTGTGAAGTAATTAATTAGAACAGAGATTCAACAACATGAATAAGTGCAATAGAAAACCTTAAAAGGTATTGTTGGCTGTCATTTCTTTTCCCACAACCAAAAAAACGTAATTAAAGTGGGACTGAGCTATGATACTGTGCAAAAAAGCTAATACCCTTGCTCTTCACAGCTTTAAAACTATTTCAGTTCCAGGTATAAAACTGTTAAGATATTTATAAAACGCATATACGAAGCTTCAGGATGCTTCCAAAGATGATCTGTGTTCTAGCAAAATAATAACACTAAATATACGCTAAGCGCTATACGGACTAACATGTGCCGTCACAATACCACGTGACTTCAGCAACAGGAGATGTTGCTCACAGATTTCTCGTTCTGCGCGTCCGAATGCTCACTCCATAGATATTTATGCTCAATGTGTATTCGTATTTGCTAATGAAGAGTCTTTGACTTTTTTTCTATACATTGAGTGTGTATGTATGTGTTATTGTAAAGTGTGTCGAACGTATTGTTATTTCTTTACTGAACGAATTAAATAAAATTAAACTTTCTTGCCTGCCATCACACTCTGCTATCAGTTTTCTCATGAGGTTATGGACTCACAGGCAGAGAATAAATAGTTGGAAGATTGAAACATAACTATTTTGCCAGTGTTTATGTATTTCTAGTTCATCAGTTTGGAGCTTCACTATCTTAGAAGAATATGAAAGCACATATCTAATTATTGAGTTATAATTTTCGAAGCAAACAATTTCAAACACTGCGTATTTCAACTGCAATTTTATAGATAATGATATGGAAAAGGAACAAATTGAAAAGACAAACAACTCAAAAATATCGCAAATGTGAAAAAACTGTCGCTGAAAACTAACAGAACGAGTTGATGGCAGCCGTCTGCAATAAGCGAAAGACTGCATCACTGAGTATCAAATATGGAAAATTTTGAGCGACACATCTGAAAGAAAAAAAAAACATCACTAGTCAGTTACTTCTTCATAAACAGTTACTGCAATTCAAGTTCAACTCAGCAAAAAGTAAAATGACAAACTGATTTGTAATCTTCTTCAGACGACAGGTGTGAAAGTTGAAGGAACTGATGCTGTGTATCATTGTTTGTTAAGAATTTGATAGGGATACGAGTTAGTTATTTTTGTATTCCATGCATCATTTTGCATGATAAATCGTAATGATTTGGAATTATTCATTTTAAAGTCACATTGCAAACTAATTTGTAAATGTGCCTACATGCAGAACATTGATAACTTATTCTATTTTTTTTAACGTACAGATGTGAGTTAGTAATTCATACCCACCTCCTTTCACACATTACAATAACATAAATTCTGCTACTGAACAGAAGGGGTAGTCGGGGAGAAAGTTTTTCAGTTTGTCTTCAAATATTACATCGCTGTCCGTCAGACATTTTATATAACTGTATAAGTGATCAATAATTTTAGTTGCAGCATTGTGCTCCAATTTTGGTGCTAAAGACAACCTGAATGTGGAGTAATGAATGCTATTTTTTCTTCTGGTATTTGTAATTTTGAATTTCATCATTCTTTCCAACAAACTTAATGAAGGAATAAGCACACTGTGAAGCAATAGTCGGCATGCCCAACTCCTTAAACAGATGTCTACAAGAGGATAATGGGCCAGCACCACATATTATTCTTACAGCATGTTTCTGAGCAATGAAGACTTTCTTTCTATAAGATGAGTTACCCCAGAACATTATTCCATATATTATTGAATGAAAATATGCAAAATATGTCAACTTACTGATTTGTCTCTCCCCAAGATTTCCAATGATTCTAACTGCAAATGTGGCTCAACTAAGGTTTTTTGGTAGTTCCAAAATGTGCTTTTTAAACTTCAAATTCTCATCATTATGGACTCCTAAGATTTAACAACTTTCCACCTGATTTATTATTACCTCATCACCTGTTACACTTATCATTGGTGGAATACCCCTAGATGTCCAGAACTGAATGTGTTGTGTCATTTTAAAACTGAAGGTGAGATCATTCAATGATACCAATCATGATTCTTTTAAGAACATTGTTTATCATTTCTTCTGTTTTTGTGTGGATGCATGGATTCATTGCAATAGTAGTGTCATATGCAAAAAGAACTAATCCTGCTTGTACATTCGATGTAAGATCATTTAGATATATGAAGAACAATAGTGGACATAATACTGAACCTTGGGGAAACCCTACACGTGATTTCTCCCCAGTCAGGATTACGCCACCAGAATGCATTGGTTGAATTACTATGTACAACTTTCTGTATTCCTTTGGTTCGATATGATATTATCCTATGCTTGGCTATATAATCAATCCTACAAAATTTCAATTTATCTAGGAGAATAATAACATTTTAACTGCAATAGAGACATTATTTACAGACAGTCTGTATTTAAGCTTCATGATAACTAGGCTACTGGTTCATGAAACCTGCAGGGGACTCAGGACAGAACATTGTGTTTAATATGTACAGAAACACTTTCAGCAGTAAGAAAACGAAGAGGAAAAACAAATTCACAAATGACACACATTTCGGTGGAGAAAATGAAATTTGTTTTAAATCTCTTAACTTTGGTGCATCTGTACATAAAAGAGCTGTCTATAAGAAAAGAAACCAAAATGAAAAACACTCTACAAATTCAGTAAATAGCGACTCTCAATAGGCTTCTTTGAGTTCGGATGCATGTCGTTTTTCGGCTGGTGCATTTAATGAATCAGTTTTCTGCTACCTGTAATATACACTCCTGGAAATGGAAAAAAGAACACATTGACACCGGTGTGTCAGACCCACCATACCTTCTCCGGACACTGCGAGAGGGCTGTACAAGCAATGATCACACGCACGGCACAGCGGACACACCAGGAACCGCGGTGTTGGCCGTCGAATGGCGCTAGCTGCGCAGCATTTGTGCACCGCCGCCGTCAGTGTCAGCCAGTTTGCCGTGGCATACGGAGCTCCATCGCAGTCTTTAACACTGGTAGCATGCCGCGACAGCGTGGACGTGAACCGTATGTGCAGTTGACGGACTTTGAGCGAGGGCGTATAGTGGGCATGCGGGAGGCCGGGTGGATGTACCGCCGAATTGCTCAACACGTGGGGCGTGAGGTCTCTACAGTACATCGATGTTGTCGCCAGTGGTCGGCGGAAGGTGCACGTGCCCGTCGACCTGGGACCGGACCGCAGCGACGCACGGATGCACGCCAAGACCGTAGGATCCTACGCAGTGCCGTAGGGGACCGCACCGCCACTTCCCAGCAAATTAGGGACACTGTTGCTCCTGGGGTATCGGCGAGGACCATTCGCAACCGTCTCCATGAAGCTGGGCTACGGTCCCGCACACCGTTAGGCCGTCTTCCGCTCACGCCCCAACATCGTGCAGCCCGCCTCCAGTGGTGTCGCGACAGGCGTGAATGGAGGGACGAATGGAGACGTGTCGTCTTCAGCGATGAGAGTCGCTTCTGCCCTGGTGCCAATGATGGTCGTATGCGTGTTTGGCGCCGTGCAGGTGAGCGCCACAATCAGGACTGCGTATGACCGAGGCACACAGGGCCAACACCCGGCATCATGGTGTGGGGAGCGATCTCCTACACTGGCCGTACACCACTGGTGATCGTCGAGGGGACACTGAATAGTGCACGGTACATCCAAACCGTCATCGAACCCATCGTTCTACCATTCCTAGACCGGCAAGGGAACTTGCTGTTCCAACAGGACAATGCACGTCCGCATGTATCCCGTGCCACCCAACGTGCTCTAGAAGGTGTAAGTCAACTACCCTGGCCAGCAAGATCTCCGGATCCGTCCCCCATTGAGCATGTTTGGGACTGGATGAAGCGTCGTCTCACGCGGTCTGCACGTCCAGCACGAACGCTGGTCCAACTGAGGCGCCAGGTGGAAATGGCATGGCAAGCCGTTCCACAGGACTACATCCAGCATCTCTACGATCGTCTCCATGGGAGAATAGCAGCCTGCATTGCTGCGAAAGGTGGATATACACTGTACTAGTGCCGACATTGTGCATGCTCTGTTGCCTGTGTCTATGTGCCTGTGGTTCTGTCAGTGTGATCATGTGATGTATCTGACCCCAGGAATGTGCCAATAAAGTTTCCCCTTCCTGGGACAATGAATTCACGGTGTTCTTATTTCAATTTCCAGGAGTGTAGTTGGAATGAGCACTTTGTGGGCTACTTACAGACTTTGATAATGTGCAAATGCTTGATGCGAAAATGTGCAGTCTCAAATTTTCCAGAAACTCCTACATGGCATTTCTTACTGAAACATTCCAAATCTGTCACCAAAGGTTAGAATATCTGAATTATATTGATCTAATAGTCCTTCTGAAATATGTGGAAGGAATGAACACTGAAGATATGAAAAAACGAACATCTGAAAGGAAAGTAAGCAAACAAGAATTCCACACAAGCATATGAGGACAAGAACGAAACATCCACTGGATCTAGTACACAGTGATATAATGGGTCATATTACTCCCATGTCTTACAACAGAAATAGTTACATTGTTACATTTTATAGATGACTATATCCATTTTATAACTCTATAATTATTCAAATTCAAAATAAATCAGACTTACTGGAATGTGTTAAACAGCATGAAGCTGTGGCAATTTCTCATTTCACTTTGAGATTTGTAGATTCTGCTGTAATAGTGGAGCTGAATATTTCTCGAACAAAATGAGACACTTGTTTGGAGAGAAGGGGATGCAGTATGAATTGATAATGAGATATACACCACAGCCAAATGGAGTAAGTGAGCACATGAATTGGATCATTACAAACAAGGATCACTGGATATTGTGAAACAATAAACTTGAAAAATCTTTATGGCCAGAAGCAGTGTAGACTCATGCTTAGTAGATGAACATAACACCAGTGAGTGCATTAAAAATTAAGGGTACCACTACTCTGTGGAATGGTGAAATGCCAAAGTTTCAGAAACTGAAGATATTTGGTTACAGGGCATTGCATCCTAGTGGTGATTACTGGAAATTTCATTCCAGAGTAAAGAAGTCCTTCATGGTTGGATATTGTGTTAATGGATATCAACTATGGTACCTGAAAGAGAGATGAATCATTCTTGGAAGTGACATTAACTTTGTTGAAAACTCTTATGGTAATTGAGTTAGAGAGATCTGCTTGACTTGTACTAATATTCATTTAAACTATGACTGGTTTTGAGATTTTAGAATCCCACATTCAGGTATATGAAATTACAATATTTGGTAATACAGAACATGCAGTCAAGGCCAGTCAGTGCAAGACATCCAATCACTGCATGTTGGCAGAAACTGTCCGCCACTGGGCAGCTGCACACTAGGAACGCCAACCACTACTGTGCACAATGCCATGCCAGAGGTGTCTAAATTAATTATCATGCCTCTCAGCTGCAGATGTTCTACATACTAAATTTTATGCAAAATTGCTTTAATTTTAATAATGTAGATTGGTTCTCTTGCTAAGAAAACACAAAAGATAAGGTAATTATTGATGAGAAAAATATCAATGACTACAGAAATGACACCATATCAAGTTATAATAAAGCCAAATATATTAAATCTCCTGAAATTCCAAGAGGTATAAAAGAAAGAAAAGTCCAGCGTGCATGGAAGGCTATGCTGCATTTGCAGTAAATGCATAAATTATGTTGAGGATGTTTTGGACACTTTCAGTGATGTCTGCTTCAGATAAAGAAGAATGGCTTCACACTGTACAAGAAGATGTGTTACTAATAAATGTAAACATGCCTGGACAGTACGTTATTTGCATAAAAACAAGAAGGCTATTGACACAAAGTGGGTTTTTAAAGTGAAACATGATGTAGACAACATTACTAGTTATAAAACTAGACCAGTTCCTCGTGGTTCTTATCAATGAAAATGGTTTGACTATAATGATAAAAAATCTCCAGTAGGAAGGTTGTGAACTCTGAGAATATTATTTGCTGTTATAAACAAAAAACTGCAAATCAAATGGATGTAAATGGTGCTTTTCTTCATGGAAATTTAGATGAAGAAACTTATGTTAAGGTATCTCAAGGATTTATCGTAGAAGCAGGTTCTGTATGTAGGCTAATCAAAGCAGTTTATTGAATGATTTCATGATGTCTTCAGTTGCCATCCTCTCTAGTTCACATACAACCACACGCTTTCAGCCTTTGGCCATTTTTAAAGATTTTATGGGCGATTCTTTAGTATTATATTACGCCATGTACGTCCTTGCGTCTGTAACTGCATGTAACTCACAAAATAAATTAGAAAATGCTTTTCGCTGTTGACCCTATCGCAATGAAAACTATAAAAGCAATTTATCGTTTAAAGTGGAACTCAACATCTTGGAATGTAATGTTTGGCAAGTTTGTTAAAGATATGGTCTTTTTTCAAAGCAATGCTGATCGTTGTCTACATATTTACAGGAGTGAATGCTTCCAAGAGTGGTGAAAATAATTCGAGAGCAAGGCTGTAATTCCAAAAAGCGAAAAAAGATAAAACAGCTGGAATGTTACAAAGTGAATAAATTCACATCTGAAAGGCAATGAGGTGAGACCTGTGTGAATCACTGAGGGGAAAAGTATTCCAGCAGAAACACCTGCATTCACTTGCTAGTAAATAACAACATTTTTATTATCTTAGTAAATGATTAATGTATTATGTTACTTAAAAGCTAGACATGCTTCGTAATTTACATAATGTAATTTATCAACAGAGGAGCATTTTTGCGTTTAAGTACTTCCATTTTTCTATAATCTTATTTTGTAACCGGTTCACATGATACCAGTAGTGTCTGGTGATTGTTTGCTCATTGAAACAGTGGGCAGTGCACAGAGAATATGAATAATTCTATGTTTCTTTGTTATCAACGTATGTCTTTTATTCTTGAGTGCGCTAAGCCTTGATTTAAAAGTCATGAATGTTTAATGTACAATACATTTTTTAAGTTCCATGTTTCTGTGCTACATCTGTGCCACTGTGAATTTAGACCAATCTTAGTATGTAGCATTTAGTCCAACATATCTCAATAAGACTGTGTTCCAAGAGTATTCTACACTTACATATTATAAAAATACGTGTTCACTACAGGTTTACACAAAACGTATTGGCAGAAATTGGAGAAGAAAATTGCCTAGATATAATTTTACACAGTTTCACAATATTCCAGCAAAAAATGATCAAGTTATATATCTTAAGAGCTGATGGATCGGTATGATGTGAAGCAGAGGCACCCAAATAATGACTCTCCGAGGAATAATTCTGCCACCTTTAAGTATCGCATACTTAATGGAACTACAAGAGAGAGAATATGTTTTGGTGCATTTACATGAGTTTTAGCATCAGCATGACGAGACGCAGACTAAATAGGGTGCAGGGGAACAGTAGCACAGCCATAGACAATATTTTTATTTATTCTTGATTTCTAGATGTGCATTCTGTTAGTAAAAGGATGAACGGCATTTCAGACCATGATACACAAATTTTAAGACTAAAAGACTTTTGTACTCAAACAAATGGCACATATAATTACAAACTATGTAGAAAAGTTAATCCAATGGCAATAGAGATTTTTTTTAAACAAGGAACAAGAGTGGTAGAATGTTTAGAGTGCTGTTAACATAGATTTAACACATTTCTTATGCTCGTTGAGAGTTGCTTTCCATTAGAACGTTCTAAGTGGGGTACCAGCAGTAAAAGACAGCATGGGTGGGTGCCTAGTGGGATAAGGATATCATGTAGAACAAAGCATAAATTATATCTAAATGTTAGAAGTATTCATAGACAGGCTACAGTTGTACAATAGAACCAGTATTTTAAGGTGCTTAAAACTGTTATTAGAAAGGCAAAGAGCATGTGGTATGCTAACAGAATAGCCAATTTACAGTCGTAAAAGAAGTGTCTGTTCAGCAACACAAGGTTGACAGTATAAAGTCAGTTAGCAGTAAAAATATTTGTGTTACCGATAGATCAGATATATGCATAGTATTTAGCAATCATTTTCTGAGCATTGCTGGTGAATTAAATAAAAATTTAGTTTCTACAGCGAATCATACAACTCTCTTGGAAAATGCTTTTCTGAGATTGAAGTCTGAAATACGCCTCTGTGATTCAGACAAGGGAGAGACTAAATTATTAATTAAATCACTAAAGGCTAAGGACTCTCATGGATATGATGGAGTGCCTAGTAGAATATTAAAGTACTGTGCTGCACATGTTAGCCCTGTACTTAGCCATTTATGTAATTTTTCCTTTAGGAATGGTCAGTTTCCTGAACTATTAAAGTACTCAGTAGTAAAGCGACTGTATAAAAAGGGATAATGTGGACAATTTTAGGCCCGTTTCTTTGCCGTCAGTGTTTGCTAAAGTTATTGAAAAGGCTGTTTATGTAAGGATAATTAATCATTTTACTTCACATAATTTGCTGTCAAATGCACAGTTCGGTTTTAGAAGTGGTTTAACAACTATAAATGCTATATTCTCTTTTCTCTGACAGGTACTGGATGGATTCAATAAAAGGTTCCCAACACTAGGCATCTTTTTTTATGTAACTAAGGCGTTTGATTGTGTTGATCACAAAATATTGCTCCAGAAGTTCGACCATTATGGAATACGGGGAGTATATCACAATTGGTTCACGTTTTACTTTAACAACAGACAGCAAAAGGTCATTATTCACAGTGTTGAGAATGGCTGTGATGTGCGGTCTGAGTGGGGTACTGTCAAATTGGGGGGAGGGGGAGTGCCCTCCCTAGGGATCAGTGTTGGGGCCACTCCAGTTCGTTATTTATATAAATGATATGCCCTCTAGTATTACGGGTAACTCTAAAATATTTCTGTTTGCTGATGACACTAGCTTGGTAGTAAAGGATTTTGTGTGCAACATCAGCTTGGTTTCATATAGTGCAGTTCATGACATACGGGGTCCGGCTAAAAAGTATCCGACCTTTGATTTTACCACACAAAATAGAGACGATAGCGTGGCGCCACTGTACACAGTAAAGGAAGAAAAGGATGAGACCTTTATGCGTTTGCGTGAATTTTGTCCCCACAATCCAGTGCGTCAGTCGCTGCCTGTCGGCCGCTGAGTGAGGTGCTACACAACGTGTTCGTCGGATTATCGATTTTCTCAAGATGACTGAACGTGTTGAGCAAAGATACTGCATCAAATTTTGTCAAAAGCTTGCTGATTCTCAAAGCGAAACAATTTATAAGATCCAGCAGGTGTTTGGAGAAGATGCGACGGGTGTAACACAAATTAAGGAGTGGTTCAACCGATTCAAAAATGGCCACACATCAGCGTTCTGGCAGGCCCCAAACTGCTTGGAGTGCAGCTGTTGTTGAAAGGGTGCAAAATTTGGTGGTGGCAGATCGTCGTTTGACAGTGTGGGAGATTGCCCAAGAGGTTGGAGGGAATATAGATTCTGCACATGCAATTTTCTGTGATGATTTGAACGTGCACCGAGTGGCTGCGAAATTCGTGCCCGAGTTGTTGTCGCCAGAACAAAAAGACCTCAGTTTTGACGTTGCACAGGACCTTCTGGACACCACCAACACTGATCCTGGGTTTCTGAACACTGTGATAACTGGAGATGAGTCATAGGTGTACGGGTACGTCCAGAAACAAAAAGACAGTCGTCGCAATGGGATCATCCCGTATCTCCAAGGCCGAAGAAAGTGTGGCAGGTGCGAAGCAAAATCAAGGTGATGTTGACTGTCATCTTTGATGTCCGTGGAATTGTGCATCACGAATACACACCGAAAGGACAACAGTGACAAAGGAGTACTTTTAAGATGTTCTTCAGCGACTCCGTGACGCAGTTTGGCGCAGAAGACCAGATATATGGATAGCAAAAAACTGGCAACTGCATCACGACAACGCCCCTGCACATTCATTCCACTTGATCCAATATTTCTTGGCCAGACATGGAATTACAGCCGTTCGCCAACCTCCTTACCCTCCAGACATGGCTCCTGGCAACTTCTGGTTGTTTCCAAAATTGAAGATGTCGCTGAAAGGATCCAGTTCTGATAGTAGAGAAGAGATAATGTGGAACTTGTGTATTTATGATCTGTAGTGTTCACAAAAGAACTGGGGCATTTGAAGAAACTGAGTGTAATAGGTGAAAGAGGTCTTCTTGTTGGAGGTACAGACAACAGCTATGCAATGCGAAATTCTAAGACTGGAACATTTTCTCAAGCAATAGATTCTGAATCTACTGATTAATATGAAGCCTGAAACTACGAAACGAAAGATAAAGAAAAAAATCAAACTTCAGAAAATCAAATTTTTGAGGAAAAAAGATGATTTTGAAGAAGAATAAAGAAGAGAATGTTTTAATGAAAAAGAAAGAAGATAAGATCTAGAAGAATAAAGAAGAGGAACTCCAGGAGAAGATCAAAAGACATATAAGAAACCAAGAAGTGAAATAAATTTGTCAAAGACATATGATGATTATGTCATGTTCACATACAATGAACGCACTTGAGGCAAAGGCAAGGAAAATTGAATGAAGGCTATGAATGAAGAGAAAGAATTATTGCAGAAAAATGAAACATGGGCTCTTGTGAATAAAGAAAATGCTCGTGGGAGATAAATAATTACAGGAAAATCGTTTAACAGGAAAAAGGATTATGGCAGGCTGTATGCAAGAAGAAGTCAACAGGATCAAATAAAACAGAATTTTCAAGATATTTTTAGTTTTTTTGTAGAAACTAATTCCCTGAGATACCTGTTTGCGTTTGCTCCACAATATGACTTGAAAATGATGACATTTGATAGCAAAACAAATTTACTGTACAGTGATCCAAAAGAATAAAGTTTTAATGGAAGTTCTAGAGGGATACAAAACACCTGGGGGAATTTGCCTGCTCAAAAACACACTGTACAGACTGAAACAGTCTCTTTTCGAATGGAATAAGAAAGTGAATGAATTTCTTAAGAATGAAAAACTAATCCAACTGAAATCTGACCAATGTGTTTACACTTCAGATACTGAGAAGAAAATATACCTTTCTGTACATATTGATAATGGGATGCTACTTTGGGAAAACATCTGTCATATAAAAAAGCTGCTGCAAAAGCTGAAGAAAAAATTGGAAATTCCAACTGATGAAGAAGCAACAATGTATCATAAACCTGACATCAAAAGTACATAGAAAGGTAACCATAATCATCAAGAAAAATATGATAAAGAAGTGATGGAAAGGTACAGAATGTAAAAATCAAAATCCATAACAACAAAAATTTCATCACAAGGTGAAGCTGAAGAAATCAGTGTAGCAAAGTCATTTCCTCCACATCATGAAGCAATATGCAGTTTATTGTATTTAGCATGTAAAACTAGATTGGACTTGGCATATGCAGTGAACAATGAAATAATATCAATGAATGATCCAAACCACTCAGATGCATACATGTTGTAGAGTTCTGTAGATACCTTAATTCGACAGCAGGGAGTTGAATATTCCAATCATCAGAAAAAAACATGAAACTGTGGCTTGCCTTGATGGAGATTTCGCTGGTGAGAGAACAGACATGAAACCTACTATATGACATATATTTCTGCACAGCAATGCTCCAGTCTCTTGGTGTTGCAAGAAACAGTGTGTGCTTCCTCTCTCTATTGCTGAAGTAGAGTACGTACACTATGTGATCAAAAGTATCTGAACACCTGACTGAAAATGACTTACAAGATTGCGACGCTCTCCATTGTAATGCTGGAATTCAATATGGTGTTGACCTACCGTTAATCTTGATGACAGCTTCCACTCTCGCAGGCATACGTTCAATCAGGTGCTGGAAGATTGCTTGGGGAATGGCAGCCCATTCTTCACCGAGTGCTGCACTGAAGACAGGTATCGATGTCGGTCGGCGAACCCTGGCACGAAGTCGGCGTTCCAAAACATCCCAAAGTTGTTCTATAGGATTCAGGTCCGGTCTCTGTGCAGGCCAGTCCATTACAGGGATGTTATTGCCGCCATAGGCCGTGTGTTATGAACAGGTGCTCCATCGTGTTGAAAGATGGAATCGCCATCCATGAATTGTTCTTCAACAGTGGGAAGCAAGAAGGTGCTTAAAACGTCAATGTAGGCCTATGCTGTGATAGTGCCACACAAAACAACAATGGGTGCAAGCCCTTTCCATGAAAAACACGACCACACCATTATACCACCGCCTCTGAATTTTACTGTTGGCACAACACACGCTAGCAGATGACGTTCATTGGGTATTCGCCATACTCACACCCTGCCATCGGATCGCCACATTGTGTACCGGGATTCGACACTCCACACAACGTTTTTCCACTGTTCAATCGTCCAGTGTTTACGCTCCTTACACCAAGTGAGGCGTCGTTTGACATTTACCAGCGTGATGTGTGGCTTATGAGCAGCCGCTCGACCACGAAATCCAAGTTTTCTCATATCTCACCTAACTGTCATAGTACTTGCAGTGGATCCTGATGCAGTTTGGAATTTCTGTGTGATAGTCTGGATAGATGTCTGCCTATTACACATTACAACCCTCTTCAACTGTTGGCAGCCTGTGTCAGTCAACAGATGAGGTCAGCCTGTACGCTTTTGTGCTGTACGTGTCCCTTCACGTTTCCACTTCGCTATCACATCGGAAACAGTGGACCTAGGGATGTTTAAGAGTGGAAATATCGCGTACAGATGTATGACACAAGTGACACCCAATCACCTGACCACATTCAATGTCCGTGAGTTTCGCAGAGTGCTCCATTCTGCTCTCTCACGATGTCTATCGACTATTGAGGTCGCTGTTATGGAGAACCTGGCAGCAGATGGCAGCACAATGCACCTAATATGAAAAACGTATGTTTTGGGGTGTCCGGATACCTTTGATCACATAGCGTATCTGCGGGCTCACTGTTGTCAAGAGATGAAGTCTGTGAAGACTTTCATGAAAGAACTTTTGAATAAAAACACGGAAATTACACTTTGTGTTGACAGTGAATATAATAGCAATGCTAAAATGAAGCAGAATGAATATCTGCAGCCCAGTAGTGTTAAGAGATGAAATATGTGAAGACTTTCATAGAAGAAGTAAAAAACGAAAATGACACTCTTTGTTGATAATCAGTGTGCAATAGTAATGATAAAATCAGATCAAATGTCGAGAAGAAGCAATCACACCGATGTGAAGTGCAATTTCATCAGTGGTGAACTGTATCATGGCTGGTCCAACATACAATGCTGTCAAACTCAAAAACAACGTGCTGACTTTCTAACTAAACCTCTCCAAAGTATTGCTTTTGAAAGATTGAAAGACAAGTTTATTGTTTAATTTATTTTAAAATGTTTTGTTGTTTGACAGATATATTTTCAGAGACTATGGTTACAAATGTTTTGTCGGATAATAACATATTGTTTTGTTTAAGGGAGTGTGTTCACATTTAAAACGATTGTGGTAATCAAAACCAGTGTGTCTGATATCAGTACTTTGTTTCTCTAATAAGTTGCCAACATCAGTTGGTTGTTTTTTGATTTTTTATCTATATATTTTAATGTATTCCTTAAAGAAGAAATCCTCTGCAGTTTCTCAAACAATAAAAGACAGTCACTCCATTTTTCAATGAGATATCTTAACATGATTTGTAGATGGCCAAAATCGAAGAAAGAAGGAGTGTGACCGCGCTATTAACACGTTTTCTACAAATGAGATTGCTTTAAAATTTGAAACAATTCAGTTAATAACTTACTTTTGTGCTGTTAAAAAAATCACCATTGTAAATTTAGTGTCTGAACAAATAATGATAAACAGGGTAGAAAGACGCAAGTGTTTGTATGTGCATATTGATGAAAACTATAACTATCAGGGCATACTGAAAAAATAATATTCCCGAATTTTTATGTGAGAACTCTTAAGGCTTTTTCAATAAAAGAAATATTATTAACATTCTAGATCGATCATGTTTCGTTGAACAGTTCGCACGCTGACACTTGTTGATGGCCCCGCATTGAAATCTGCAACAATTTGCGGAAGAGTTGCACTTCTGTACGCTGAATGGTTCTCTTCAGTCGTCGTTGGTCCCGTTCTTGCAAGATCTTTTCCCAGACGCATCGACGCCGGAGATTGACGTTTTACCGGATTCCTGATATTCACGTGACACTCATGAATTGGTCGTACGAGAAAATCCGCACTCCATCACTACCTCGGAGATGCTGTGTCCCATCGTTCACTTGCCAACTACAACACAACGTTCAAACTTACTTAAATCTTGATAACCTGCCATTGTAGCACCAGCAACCAATCTAACTGCGCCAGGCGCTTGTTGTCTTATATAGGCGTTGCCGACTGCAGCGCCATATTCTGCATATTTATGTATCTCTGTATTTGAATATGCATGCCTATACCAGTTTCTTTGGCGCTTCAGTGTATATTGAATACGAAATACGTTCAATACATTTTGAATTTTTCTTTAAACTTGTGAAGGAATCAATAAATGCATCGAGTCTCGAGAAAATGGATTATACGTAGCACGTTCACTTTCGATAGCACACGCGCGATAATGAGTTATCCGTAACATCCCTCATATCTTGTAAATCATTCGAGATATGGAAACAAGATTTTGGCAAAAAATAGTGTTCTGGCGTAACCACAAACGCCGGAACGAAGACGAGGAACGCAAGAGAAGAGAAGGCAGTGAAACGACGTTGGCCAATGGTGCACTGATTAGAACGGCACCACGACAGGAGCGGCCTCTACAAGAGGAGAATATAAGCGCCGCTCCTGCCAGCCTCGCCGCTCAGTATTCGGACAGTATTTGGACAGTATTAGCACAGCCTAGCAGAGAGTGCTACGATAGCAGTTATTAGAGATCCACAAACTGTGTGACAAACTTGCATGAACATTGTATATAGTAAAGGACTCTGACTTGGTTGCATGTCTCCCATCGCTTGCGACTTCTTTGTAAATTAAAGTTAAGTATTGTCAACCTGATTTATTGAAATAAAACTATTAATGTTATTTCCTTGAATTGTTGTATAGCATTCCAAGAATGCAGCATCCCTTAGGCACGCTAAATGTGACGAGTGGACAGGACCCCACAGACAGCACATAAAAAGGAGAGTATATTGCCATTTGCTTAAAATAGAGAACTTTCGTATCTATAGCGAAATACCAGGAGCTATAGTTTTTTATTAGTAAGCCATTAACCTCTACGATCGACAACCGCTTGTTTAATAAGACATAGTGTTTCAGGGTTTTGTTGGGAAAGCTACTAAAAGGTGCGCTTGTGCAAATTAATCCTGGGTTTTGGCAAAAGAAGCAAAATTATACCTGACAGACAGAGAAATGTAGCTGTTAATCACAATTGATTATGCTTCTTCGAATGAAAATTTTTTAACATTTCAGAGAAAAATAAATCGCTAGTTATGTTGCAGTTTCTATGGAATTCCGTAACCTATCGTATTTTCAAGAGTCAACAGCTGGGACTAAAAGTTACCGAAAGATTTTCTTCCTGTTCTTCATCTGAGAAATATGAAAATAATTTGCAGCAAACAGTGTATCATCTTTTTTTCCTATCGCCTTTCAGATTGAATTGGTGAGTGTCTTCACCTGTATCATCTTTTGATGTGTTACAGACAGATTGTCTCAAAGTTTTTCATAACCTTGTTAACTACAGATGAACAGGCATCAAATTCGTTATTTATCATACAACAATTCTGCACTTTTGCTGCAGACTAGAAATGACCCAATAAAACTTTTCATAGCTCTGAAGCTGTGAACACACAGACAACTTGCAGACCGTTGTCAGTTATTCATCAAAGTTAATATTGCCGGCCGGTGTGGACTAGCGGTTCCAGGCGCTTCAGTCTGGAACCGCGCGACCGCTACGGTCGCAGGTTCGAATCCTGCATCAGGCATGGATGTGTGAGATGTCCGTAGGGCAGTTAGGTTTAAGTAGTTCTAAGTTTTAGGAGACTGATGACCTCAGATGTTAAGTCCCATAGGGCTCAGAGCATTTGAACCATTTGAAAGTCAATATTATTGATGAATTAGGAGATATTTTTAGTATGAAGATTCACTCCCTCACTCAGTACAGGGACAGAAATGAAAAGATGGTACGTCATTTGCTATAATTTTTCGTATGTCAAAGATAAGTAAGTGTAGAAAAAAATCCTTTGGTAAGTTTCATTGTGTCGACTTACAATAATATAGGAAATTTCATGCTTTTCATGCTAGTAAATTCTCTTTTCACTAACTGCTGATGACTCTTAAAATAATTACAGAACTAGATTGAAAAAATAAAATAAAAACTATACCTCTTGCTGTATCGCTGTAGATAAGGAAGTTCCGTATGTTAACCATATGGCAAAATACTCTCCTCTTTGCGTGTTATTATTTGGCAAAATCTCGTTTCGATATGTCGAATGATTTACGAGGTATGAGGGATGTTATTTCATTCCGGAGCGTGTACGATCGGAAGTGAGCGTGCTACGTAAAATCCATTTTCTCGAGACTAGAGGCAGATATTGATTCCTTCCAAAGTTTAAAGAAAATTCAAAATGTTAACTGCATTTCATATGCAACGTTATATGATCTAATATGCACCAAATGCAAATTTGTAGCGCCCCCTGTTTTTCACTGCAACATTTTCGAATTTCGTGCTTATACACTCCTGGAAATGGAAAAAAGAACACATTGACACCGGTGTGTCAGACCCACCATACTTGCTCCGGACACTGCGAGAGAGCTGTACAAGCAATGATCACACGCACGGCACAGCGGACACACCAGGAACCGCGGTGTTGGCCGTCGAATGGCGCTAGCTGCGCAGCATTTGTGCACCGCCGCCGTCAGTGTCTGCCAGTTTGCCGTGGCATACGGAGCTCCATCGCAGTCTTTAACACTGGTAGCATGCCGCGACAGCGTGGACGTGAACCGTATGTGCAGTTGACGGACTTTGAGCGAGGGCGTATAGTGGGCATGCGGGAGGCCGGGTGGACGTACCGCCGAATTGCTCAACACGTGGGGCGTGAGGTCTCCACAGTACATCGATGTTGTCGCCAGTGGTCGGCGGAAGGTGCACGTGCCCGTCGACCTGGGACCGGACCGCAGCGACGCACGGATGCACGCCAAGACCGTAGGATCCTACGCAGTGCCGTAGGAGACCGCACCGCCACTTCCCAGCAAATTAGGGACACTGTTGCTCCTGGGGTATCGGCGAGGACCATTCGCAACCTTCTCCATGAAGCTGGGCTACGGTCCCGCACACCGTTAGGCCGTCTTCCGCTCACGCCCCAACATCGTGCAGCCCGCCTCCAGTGGTGTCGCGACAGGCGTGAATGGAGGGACGAATGGAGACGTGTCGTCTTCAGCGATGAGCGTCGCTTCTGCCTTGGTGCCAATGATGGTCGTATGCGTGTTTGGCGCCGTGCAGGTGAGCGCCACAATCAGGACTGCATACGACCGAGGCACACAGGGCCAACACCCGGCATCATGGTGTGGGGAGCGATCTCCTACACTGGCCGTACACCACTGGTGATCGTCGAGGGGACACTGAATAGTGCACGGTACATCCAAACCGTCATCGAACCCATCGTTCTACCATTCCTAGACCGGCAAGGGAACTTGCTGTTCCAACAGGACAATGCACGTCCGCATGTATCCCGTGCCACCCAACGTGCTGTAGAAGGTGTAAGTCAACTACCCTGGCCAGCAAGATCTCCGGATCTGTCCCCCATTGAGCATGTTTGGGACTGGATGAAGCGTCGTCTCACGCGGTCTGCACGTCCAGCACGAACGCTGGTCCAACTGAGGCGCCAGGTGGAAATGGCATGGCAAGCCGTTCCACAGGACTACATCCAGCATCTCTACGATCGTCTCCATGGGAGAATAGCAGCCTGCATTGCTGCGAAAGGTGGATATACACTGTACTAGTGCCGACATTGTGCATGCTCTGTTGCCTGTGTCTATGTGCCTGTGGTTCTGTCAGTGTGATCATGTGATGTATCTGACCCCAGGAATGTGTCAATAAAGTTTCCCCTTCCTGGTACAATGAATTCACGGTGTTCTTATTTCAATTTCCAGGAGTGTATGTACAATATCACAATAACTATGACCATTAACGAAATGATGGGCACTTCACCATGAAACTGACATATAAAGCCAAAAGTAACGCAGAATTTTTTTTTTTTTTTTTTACTGAATACATTCTGTAAAACCGTATAAGAAAGATTGCAGTGTGTGTGCCTCACTTCTGTCAGCACAACGTCTCGCCAACTCTGGTCCATTCTAGGGCCCACGAGAAATACAGGCCCCGCAATGAACTTGTGACCTCGTACAAGTTGCATTGTCTGACATACTTCGCAAGCGCTCCGGTCCGTGCAAGGCCCATGGAAAATCAATATGCCAATGGAAAGGTACCCATTCAGGGGCTTAATTTTGTCGTGTGCTATCGAGAGCTTGTTAAGAACTATCAAACTTGTCTGAAATAGTTACTCGATCCCCGCTGGACAGTGCTGCTGGCACTCATAAGACCTGCAGCGTCATGTGCTGTGACATGCACGCCACAGGCTGTCTGTTTCATTGCCCTCGGGCAACCCCGTGTGACATCAGACGAGCTGGCCACAATCTTCTCTTTAGGTGGCAGTGGTGACAACCACCTGTCTCCTACTGGGGTGAGTGTGATAATATGGAGAGGGAAGGGGAGCAGAGATGGTGAGATGGAGAGATGGTGAGACAGCAAGGGGGAAGGAGGAGATGCACATACATAACGGAGGGGGGAGATGGACAGAGAGAGAGGAAAGGGGTAGATGGACAGAGATGGGGAGAGGAGAAGATGGACATAGAAAGGAAAATGAGGAGATGAACAGGGAGAGTGTGGAGGAGGAGATGGATGAAGGAAGGGAGAGGGGGAGGAGGAGATGGAATTATAGTGGGAGTAGGAGATGGACAGAAAGGGAAGGAGCAGCTGGCCAGAGGGAGAGGAACACATTGTCAGAGAGGTCAGGAGAAGATGGACAGAGAGAGGGTGAAGAAGGAGATGGAAAGAGAGAGGGGGACTAAAAGAAAACTGGAATAAATACGTACCTTGGCAATGTTGGGTACTCAGCTAGTACGATAAATATATGTGACATCTGTACACATAGGCAAAGCCATGTGTAAAAAGCTCCTCCTAAGCAGCTGAATCGATTTCAATCAAATTTGGCACATATACTAAGTACTTACTCTCTGGAAAGAAATACTGTGGGGGTAAGAACCAGCAACCTTCTATTGGAGTAGCGGTGATAGTGTGGAGAGGGAAGGTGCGAGGAGATGGACAGAGAGAAAGGGAAGGAAGGGAAAAAAAGATTGGGTTTAACATCCCACCGACATCGACGTCATTACAGACGGAGAACAAGCTCGGATTATGTCAAGGAGGGGGAGGGGAATCGGTTGTGTCCTTTCAAAGGAACCATCCTGGCATTTGCCTGGAGCTCTTTAGGGGAATCATGGAAAACCTAAATCTGGATGGGCAGACACAGGTTTGAACCGTCATCCTTCCGTATGAGAGTCCAGTGCGCTAATCACTGCGCCAAAGGAGGAGGAGCTGGACAGAGGGGAAAGGAGTGCATGGACATGGGGGTGGAGCAGATCTACAGTGAAAGGAAAGGGGAAGATGCAGACAGAGGGAAAAGCAGTAGGTGGACAGTGGGAGGAGGGGCAGATTGATAGTGAAAGGAAAGAGTAGGAAATCGACAGAGGCAGGGAGAGGGAGAAATGGACAGAGACAGGGGAAGGAGGACAGAGAGTGGGAGACAAAGATGGACAAAGAGAGAGGGAGGAGGAGATGGACAAAAACAGGGAGGAGGGAACGGACAGAGGGGAAAGGAGCAGATGGACAGAGGGGGAGGAGAAGATGGACAGAGAAAGGAAAGAGGACACAATGGACAGAGATAGGGGGACAAGGAGATGGACAGAGAGAGGGGATAACAGAAGATGGACAGAGAGAGGTGGAGGAGCAAATGGACAAGGATAGGGAAGTGGAGGAGTTGTTCAGAGACATGTGACAGAAGGAGATGGACAGAGAAATGGAAGAGTAGGAGATAGACAGAGGTAAGGGAGAGAAGGAGATGGGCAGAGAAAGGAAAGAGGAGATGGACAGAGAGAGAGAGAGAGGAGGAGGAGGAGGAGATAGAGTATGGGAGGAGGATATGAACAGAGAGGGGAGAGGAGGAGATGGACAAAAACAGTGGAAGGAGGAGATGGACAGAGGGGGATGGAGCAGATGGATGTAGAGGGGAGGAGCAGAAGGGCAGAGAGAGGGGGAAGAGGAAGTAAATAGAAAGGGCCTAAGAGGAGATGGACAGAGAGAGGAGGAAGGAGGGTGAGCTGGTGCGCTTTCTGGCGCCAGTTTCCGTCGATCGTCATTTTGATCTTTGAGTCGACTTCGATGCTAATTTGTCTTCTGCTGGCCCTTGGCGGCGAGGATTTAACGGCAGCGCGTGTGCTCTGCTGGAGAGGTGTGTCGGGATCGGTGGTGAGCGAGAGTCACGTGGGACTGTGTACGTAGACAGGAAGCCAAGAGAACGAGTCGGACAACGAAGGAGCAGGGCCAGTGGTTACGGCGTGTTGAGTCGTGAGGGCAGATCCACCGCCAATGGTGACTTGGTTTTCCTAGAGGTCGGAAGGATAAGCTCCTTCGAGTCTATTGTAAGCTACGCCGGCCGATTGAATTGGAGTCGCCGAGTTGCTTCGGTGGGTTGAGTGCGGCTTAATTGAATATGCCAGTGTACTAAAAATCCTTTGGAATTGTTTTAGTTGTTTATCACCTATCTCGGTGTCGTGACTAACTATCTTGAGGGCAGTTGAGGAAGTGTGGCTACGCCCAACCAACCGACATGAAGTGTGGTTAAAGATGTAACTAGAAGTGCGACTAGTAGAGAGTAAGTTCGGCTCTGGCGTTTCAAGACTCGCCGAGATACGTCCTCTATTCTATCTTGTAGTTCATTTGGTAGTTTGGCGTGTAAATGTGCACCGAGATAATTCTTGTCATTTTAACTTTAGGACATGATTTTTAGCGAACTTACGAGGGTTACTCGAAAAGAAATGCACACTATTTTTTTTTAAATCCATGTTTTATTCTACATGTTTGAAAGTTTTACAGTGTGTAGATACATCCGTTAGGAACAATATTTTCATTTCTCCACATAATTCCCACCCCTCTCAACTGCCTTACGCCATCTTGGAACCAGCGCCTGTATACCCGCACGGTAAAATTCTGGACCAACTTGTTGGAGCCATTGTTTGGCAGCGTGCACAAGGGAGTCATCATCTTCAAACCTTGTTCCACAAAGAGAGTCTTTCAGTTTCCCAAAGAGATGATAGTCACATGAAGCCAGAAAAGGACTGTAAGGTGGGTGTTTCAGTGTTGTCCATCCGAGTTTTGTGATCGCTTCCATGGTTTTTTTGACTAACATGTGGCCGCGCATTGTCATGCATTAGCAGAACATCCTGCTTTTGCCGATGTGGTCGAACACGACTCAGTCGAGCTTGAAGTTTCTTCAGTGTCGTCACATGTGCATCAGAATTTATGGTGGTCCCACTTGGCATGATGTCCACAAGCAAGAGTCCTTCGGAATCGAAAAACACCGTAGCCACAACTTTTCCAGCAGAGGGAGTGGTTTTGAATTTTTTTTTCTTGGGTGAATTTGCATGATGCCACTCCATTGATTGCCTCTTCGTCTCTGGAGAAAAATGATGGAGCCATGTTTCATCCCCTGTCACAATTCTTCCAAGAAATTCATCTCCACCATTCTCGTACTGTTCCAAAAGCTCGCTGCATACCGTTTTTCTTGTTTCTTTGTGAGCCACTGTCAACATCCTGGGAACCCACCTGGCACAAACCTTTTTTAACGCCAACACTTTCAGTATTCTGCAAACACTTCCTTCCCCTATACTAACGTAGCGTGACAATTCGTTCACTGTGATACGTCTGTCAAAAGTCACCAATTCGTTAACTCTCTGCACATTGTCCGGAGTGTGTGCAGTGCGAGGCCTGCCGCTGCGAGGACAATCCTCAATATTGCCGTTCCAGCTTTCAACACGTAACCTGCTTGCCCACAGACTAACTGTACTGCGATCGACAGCAGCATCTCCATACACCTTTTTCAACCTCTTGTGGATGTTTCCCACTGTCTCGTTTTCACAGCACAGGAAATCTATGACAGCACGTTGCTTCTGACGAATGTCAAGTGTAGCAGCCATCTTGAAGACATGCTGCGATTTCACGGGAACAGGTGGAACTAAGTTTGAAAACAAGCGGGAAGGACGTATCTACTACACACTGTAAAACTTTCACACATGCAGAATGAAAACTGTATTTTTACAAAAATAGTGTGCATTTCTTTTGGTGTGACCTTCGTATTAATCAAAGTTAAAGGGCTGGCACTGGCCTGGTAACTCACGGAGGCTAATTTGCTTCTATTCAGTTGTGTTGATCACCTGTTCTCTACATAAGATTGTGTAGTTTATGTCTCAGAATATTGTCTGCCGTTGATGTTTGCTGTGTTACTGGCAGCGGTCGACGAGAGCATACTGGGAGCAGAGCACCAGAGGAGCAGAGAGATATTTAAGGCCCTGTCCTCTCCTTTACATCTTGGGTTATGTTGTCACTGTTGCGTGATTCCATCTTCCTGGAGGAGAATTATAGCACCTGAAGTTCAATTGCATTGCAAAGTTGAGTACATTTCTATGTCATTTCCTGTCTCGTGGATCTCCCGTATTGATTTGAATCCTTGGTCTGCTCGCGTCTATCGCTAATTCACATGCAATACTGTAGCGACCTCATTTTAGGGGTACTGTCATATGGTCATGTTCTAGTTGTAATCATTCTAAGAATGTTGTTTATTAATCAACTAAGTAAATTTGAAGATTGGTTTGGTCAAAATTAAAGCACCTCCTTAATTGTTTTAGTCATTTGTATATAGTTTTATTTATGAAAGTTGGCTAGCCAAACCTTAAAAGATCTGTGTTCTTACCCTTAATCTGTTCCTCAGCTAATTGGAAGTAATGAGAGTTCTGGTGGGAATTGTATGGACATTTGTTCTATTTAAGTAAAGCTTTACTTGGGTATATTTACCTAGTCATATTCAAATTTCAAGTTTTATGGGTCTTGGTCAGGTTAAAGATATTTATTTGTTATTTGTCCAAGTGATCTGGCCTTGTAAGGCAGTCTCCTGTATTATTGTGATTGTGATTTTATAATGCTTTTGTTTGTAATTAAATATGTAGCATCTACAGCGGATTACTATAGTGATTTTGGTGTGGCACTATCATTACCACATATCAGAGGGGATGGACTAACTGAGGGTTGGAATAAATACAAACCTGGGCAATGCCTGATACTCAGCTAGTCAGCCCATAAATTTTGATGTTGTACAGTTGGATAGCACGATGTACTACAAATAACTTGTTGATACCATAGACCAGGGCTTCCCAACCTTTTCAGCTGGCGGACCCCTTCTTCAGCCGAAAATCCATGGCAGACCCCTAGTCAGTCAAGAGCACAGTAACATTAAATTTCAGAGCTAAACCCACGGGAACTGAAAGCTTCTTAATGCAAGTGCCATGTTCCCAATGACCACCCCCCCCCCCCCCCCCCCCGAAGTATCAATAGCCTTTGGTTTGGAGAAGAATGAAAACAACTTGAAATTAACGATCCAATTTGAATTCCCGCTGTATCTAGACACTTACTAGTGGATTTACTCACTTTGTTCAAAACACTATAGCGTGATAAAAATTACTTGGTAACTGAAATTTCACACGATGGAGCTGTCTTCCTCCAAGAGCAATCAACATCACGTCCAAACTGTTCGCTGTTGACAAGCTGCCACTTATGGTCTGTTCACTTCCACTACTTGGCTACTGCTGTGTAAGGAGCATGCATATTTCGTAACAGTCATGTGTGTGTGTGTGTGTGTGTGTGTGTGTGTGTGTGTGTGTGTGGTTTTTCGTGAAATCTGAAGAAAAATGTTCAAATGTGTGTAAAGTCTTCCTTTGGTTGTTCTCCCTACTCATTCATTTCAACTGGAAGCTTCCCTTGTTGTGAAGGCGATGGAGAAACTGCACCCTTCTTCAATGATCCTGACTTCAGCCACCGATACATGTTAGAAGTAATAAACTGGTCCAAAATCAACTTATGAAATAGGTAGTGCACTGACAAAGCAAGTTTAACATTTAATGATGCCTGGGGCCGCATACATGACAGCGAGCGCTGTGATTGGTCGACCAAGCTCGCTCCGCGCATGCGTAAAAGGTTTCAGCGCATCTAGCGCCGTGAGCCGGGGCACAAACGACCCTCGTATTGTAGCGAAATAGTCGATCAGAGAAGCCGCATTCTCCGGCGCTAAACTGTGTGTACGCTCTCACTTAGGAACCGCAAAGGCTGCTTGGCGATACGACCTGAAGTAAAAGTACACATGTTTTTCACACGAAAAAAAAATTGTGATGAATTTGATTTTCACATTTTTGTTCAATAATTTTACTCATTATTTTACACGATTTGGTGAAAGGTGGCCGCGGATCCCCTAGAAAGAGGCGGCGGACCCCTAAGGCGTCCGCGGACCACAGGTTGGTAAGCCCTGCCATAGACAATACACTTTTCGTTTATAACATGTTTTATCTGTGTTATCAGAATATCAAAACCAAAGACATTTAAATAATGACTATACGTTTACGGGAATTAATGAAATTTTTGGTGAATGTTTAGTTTTTAGGCCAATAAAATAATGTCAGGGAGTATCATCGTACATTATCTGATCAAAAGTCTCCAGACAGCCCCATTTAATACGGAATTGATTGCTAGATGTCACGAAAGACGAACCCCCCATTATAAAAGGAGGTGGAGAGTACTGTGTTGTCAGCAGAGAAACAGTAACAGGAGAGTTGATTGGGTGGGAGAATGTGGTGACTTCGAACATGGGCTATTCATTGGATGTCACCCATGTGACAAATCCAGCAGACATATTTCAATCCTTCTTTATGCTCTCAAAGTCGATTGTTGATCATGAACTGGAAATATGAAGGAACAATGACAGTTAAACCGGAACCAGGTAAACCTCATGTACTAACGGACAGGGACTGTCGAGCATTGTGGAGGAGGTTGATCGTAAAGAGTGGCATGAAATAAGCGAAAGAAATCACTCGTTCATTCAGCTAGCACAATGAATTTGTGCAAGGAATTAAAAACACTGGAGTTGGGCTGTCAAGCCACTCGTCACAAGCCGTATGCACTCATGCTCATAAATTAAGGATAATTGCAGAATGTTGTGCCACACAACTTGGCACTACAAAAAACTGTCGCTAATAGCATAGGCACACAGGGAACGCACACGACACAGATCTGTAAGTCAACAGGTTTGGCCATAAGTTGCGAAAACCGTTCTGAAACACATGTGCTACAAAACGTCACTGTGCATGCACCCCGACATCAATATGGGATATGATCACCATGCACACGTACACAGGCCACAAAACGGGATGGCATACTCTGGATCAGGTGGTCGAGCAGGTGCTGAGGTATAGCCTCCCATTCTTGCACCAGTGCCTGTCAGAACTCCTGAAGTGCCATAGGGGTTTGAAGATGTGCAGCGATACGTCGACTGAGAGCATCCTAGTGCTCGATGGGGTTTAGGTGTGGAGAACAGGCAGGCCACTCCATTCGTCTGATATCTTCTGTTTCAAGGTACTCCTCCACGATGGCAGCTCGGTGGGGCTGTGTGTTATCATCCAGCAGGAGGAAGGTGGGACCCACTGCACCCCTGAAAAGGTGGACATACTGGTGCAAAATGACGTCCTGATACACCTGATCTGTTACAGTTCCTCTGTCAAAGACATGCAGGGGTGTATTTGCACCAATCAGAATCCCACCCCACACCATCAAACCACGACCTCCATACAGGTGCCTTTCAAGGACATTAAGGGGTTGGTATCTGGTTCCTGGTTCACGCCAGATGAAAACCCGGCGAGAATCACTGTTCAGACTATACCTCGACTCATCCATGAACATAACCTGGGACCACTGTTCCAATGACCATGTACTGTGTTCTTGACACCAGGCTTTACGGGCTCTCCTGTGACCAGGGGTCAGTGGAATGCACCTTGCAGGTCTCCGGGCGAGTAAACCATGTCTGTTCAGTCGTCTGTAGACTGTGTGTCTGGAAACAAGTGTTCCAGTGGCTGCGGTAAGGTACCGAGCAAGGCTACCTGCAGTACTCGGTGGCCGTCTATGGGCACTGATGGTGAAATATCGATCTTCTTGTGGTGTTGTAAACTGCGGACGTCCCGTACTGTAGCGCCTGGACACGTTTCCTGTCTGCTGGAATCGTTGCCATAATCTTGAGCTCACACTTTGTGGCACAAGGAGGGCCCATGCTATGAGCTGCTGTGTTTGACCAGCCTCCACTGGCCCTAGTATTCTACCCCTCATAACGTCATCAATATGTGTTCTTTGAGCGCTTTTCAACACACAGTCACCATTAGCACGTCGGAAAACGTCTGCACACTTACTCGCTGCACCATACTCTGACATGCACCAACACATCTGCGTATGTGGGCTGCTGCCAGCGTCACCGTGCGACGATTGCAGGTCAAATGCACCGCATGGTCATTCCCCGAGGTGATTTAAACCCACAAACAGCCCACCAGAGCGTTGTTTCACCATGTATCAGCATTATCCTTAATTTATGAGCACAAGTGTATTTATATAGTCAGTGCTGGGCAACACTTGAGGTGGTGTAAAGAGCAATGCCACTGGACTGTGGATGACTAGAAACAGGTGGTTTGGAGTGACACCCTGCGGAAATCCGACGAAAGTGTATGGGTTTGGTAAATACCTGCTGAACATTGCCTGCCATTAGTGAAGTACAGAGGAGGTGATGTTAAGGTATGGGATTGCTTTTCGTGGTAATTGTGTGGTCCCCTCGTTGTGCTTAAGAAAACGCAAAATGCAGAAGGATACGAACACATTTTACAGCATTGTGTATTGCATACCGTAATGGATGAATTTGGAGATGGTGATTTTATGAGCATGACGATGCACCCTGTCATAAAGCAATGTTTGTCAATAATGACATTCCAAAATTCATGAAATGGACTGGGCTGCACAGAGTAGCAACCTGTACCCAACAGAACACCATTGCATTGAGTTAGTGCGTCGAATACACTGCAGACCCCAGCGTCCAACATCACTGCCTTCTCTAGCTTTGGTTCTTGGGGAAGAATGGGATGCCATTCCTCCACAGACATTGAGGCATCTCATTGTAAGTATCACCAGTAGAGTTCATGCCATCATAAATGAGAAGGGTGGACGCATTCCATATTAATGTCCACTAATGGGTGTCCATATACTTCTGGTGAGATAGTGTGTACAGGATGTGATCAATAAGTAGTAGGAGTGAATTTCTGTAGCGCGAACGGAGCGGTGGAGGGAGGTCGGAACGCCTGGGTGTGATAGTGGGGAGCCTTCCAGAGAGACCGATATTTTTGCCAGTCGTCTGCAGGGAACCGGAGAGCGAGCATGCCGATTTTTGTAGTCCTCCGTTCAGCAGTGCAGTCGTGCTTCAAGATGGAGAAAAATCTCCAACAGCGCTACACCATTAAATTCTGCGTGAAATTCGGGAAAACCGCGATGGAGACCCTCGGAATGACTAAGGAGGCCTACGGGGATGCTGCCCTGAGCCGCTCAACAGTGTTCGAGTGGCACATGCTGCTCTGGGAGGGGGGGAAGCAGCACGCCAGTCGCCCATCAACTTCAAGGATTGATGAGAATGTAGCCAAAGTGAAGGTGCTCCTGGACTCCGACTGGCACTTAAAAATTCGTCTGATGGTTGACGAGTTGGGGATTTTGTACGGACCATCCAAAACATTGTTACTGAGGATTTGGCCGTGCGAAAGGTGTGCTCCAAGTTTGTGCCAAAAATCCTGAGTGGCGAACAAAACCTTAATTGTATGTAAATTTCCCAGGAAGTTTTGAACTGTGTCCAAGAAAATCCAGATTTTCTTCACAATGTGATTACCATTGACGAATCGTAGTGTTTTGAGTACAGCCCGGAGACCAAACGCCAGAGTGATTAGTGGCACACTGCCAATTCCACACATCCGAAGAAAGCCAAAATGAGCAAGTCGAGGGTCAAAACCGTGCTCATCTGCTTTTTTGACTGTTGTGGTGTAGTTCAATGGGAGCTTGTGCCCCACGACAAACTGTGAATGTTAAATTTTAGGTGAAAGTGCTTGAAAGGTTGTGCAAACGTGTCCACTGATTGCAGTCAGACATCGTCGTTTGTCGGAAGCAGCACCGTGACAAGGCGCCATGCTACTGGGCGCTGGGGGTGTCGGAACACCTGGCCGAGCACAGGGTTGCCACGTTGACTCACCCTCCCTACAGTCCAGATCTGTCACCGGCGGTTTCCCCAGCTCAATCAGCACCTCAAGGGACACCAATTCGCCTCAGTAGAAGACATCCAAAACGCCGTGACGGCGTCTCTAAAGAGGATCACGGAAAGCGAGTTCCAGAAGGCGTACATGCAGTGGGAATTACGTTATACGTTTTGTGTCAAAGCACAAGGGTGCTACTTCGAGGAATACTAAGGATTTGTATCAGTTAGTCCAATAAAAAATTTAAATTAATTCAGTCCTGCTACTTATTGATCACACCTTCTACATAACCAGACACTAAAAATGCGGTACCACAAAAGATAACAAAAAAGAAGTGAGTAGGAAGAATACATGATTAAATGTGGAAGTGATTTGGGGGTGTAGAGGGTGAGGATAGAGCTACTACCTCTGACAGCAACAGTGGCTCTAGCATGACTGGACATGGATTCGAACTGAGCTTGAACGACAAATACCATGCTGCTTCAACTCAATGCCAGAGTTCATCAGTTGTAGTGACTTGCGAGCGGTGGCATGCCAGGTCCCGGAAAGCCATGATCAGATGCTTTCAGTGGGTGAGAACATGCTCTCCAGAGCAACAGGGTAATATCTTTATCGAGGCGGTCAGGACGACGCAGGATCCGTCACAAGGGCTTAGCGTCTGTACTGCCCTATGTAAAAAAATATAAAAACATTCTTCGCAAACATAACCCGAATCCTACTTACTGTGTCTGGAGAAAGCCAGAACATGTAATGTATATTGACTAGTATCAAGCATACCCACAGTCATTTACATCAAATTTCAAGACGATTTCGCCGTCCGCCACGAATCTATAACTAGTCCCCCCTCCCTAGTTCATATCTTGAATATGCTCTTGTCACAGAAGCATGGCCTTTAAATGCGAAAACCATGAAAAAAACCTGACAGCTGCAACCAGATGACTGTAATGAAATTGCAGGGTAATGAGTCAGACACTTAGCCAGATGAATGGATTGACCCAGAAGCTTTTATGCTGTATTTCAGATTATAAGAAAAGACTAAATGAGCAAGTCTAAAACTTTAACAAATATGAAAGTGAAAACCTGTCGCCAGAGCAATCAAAGATCTGAATAAATTTTTAATCAAACGTGAAACAAGGGAAGGAAACCATATGTCCCAGTGAGCTGTTTGAGTAGCCGAAACTGGTCACAGTCAAAGGGCAACACAAATTTCTAGTTCTGGTTCTCGGAACTAATTTTGTTGATGAAGACCGTTCGATTGTAGCAGTGAGATTATTATTGAAGCGGTAGACCGAACTGTCTGCGGAGCTGAAAATCAGCTGAAATCTTTAGGTAAGAGAAGTTTCTAGGACTCGGCTGGATGCATCATATTCTGCTGCATATTTGCAGCAGAACTGGGCTCGCTAGCAGCTGCTGTGTACTATAGATCACTCCAGTGGAGATGCGACCCACGTGATTGGAGGAGAGCCCAAGGGCACACCCGCCCGCTTCCAAGACGGGACATACGCCGCACTGGCTCGGTGCTAGAATGATGTGAGCGTATAAAGGCGGCACGTGGGACCGCATGCCGTAGCAGTGGGCAGAGCACCACGTAAAGCTTCGTTTTGTCCAATCTGCCTGTAGTATATGCTTCGGAATGTGCTTTGAACATTCAGTTGTGATATTTATACTACAGCGTGTGTGTCGAGACTGTTTAGAAATCGCATTTATTATTGTGGTAATTGCTGTTAGAGCCGAACCTTTTTTTTACACTGAAGTCAGCTGATAGATATCTTTGCTTAAGTCTCTCCAACAAAGGAAGCACCTTCAAAAAAGTTCAGCTGTCTAAGTAATAAAGGAATTAGTATATTCCGTGTAAGAGGCAAAAATTGGTTCAAATGGCTCTGAGCACTATGGGACTTAACTTCTGAGGTCATCAGTCCCCTAGAACTTAGAACTACTTAAACCTAACTAATCTAAGGACATCACACACATCCATGCCCGAGGCAGGATTCGAACCTGCGACCGTAGCGGTCGCGCGGTTCCAGACTGTAGCGCCTAGAACCGCTCAGCCACACCGGCCGGCTGTAACAGGCATCAGAGATAAAGTTAGTACACTTTAGTACACTGCTTGTTGATGCTGACTCTGATGTTATTGATATATGAGAGCACCACTTAAACACTGTGACAGTTCCTGAGGTTTCCTATGCCGGGATATAGATTAGGTGGATATTTTTGAGGGAGCTCTTTGTGGTGTGTGAGGGAGGGCATGTATGTGAAAAACGAAATTCCATTGAACCTGTTGACGTATCAGACCACTGCAATGAATAGGTCGTTGCGTGTTGTGCAGGGACATTTGAATTTAGTGAAACTTCAGCACTAATTATGGTTATCTATAGGTCCCCTAACTCTAATTTCAGACGTTCATGTTCAAACTGGTGACAGTTCTTGGTTTAGTTTATAGATAGTACCATAAATTAGTTGCATGTGCTGACTTTAATATTAATTTTAAAAGCGATTGTGCAAGGAAAAGAATGTCAGAAGATCTACTAAATTCATATCATCTGATGCAGACTGTTTTCTTTCCAACCAGAGTGGAGGAGAGCTGTAGTGCAAGGTTAGAAAACGTTTTTGTCTGTTCCTGATTACTAGAGGGACATACTGTTAGCAAAAGGGTACATGACGTTTCAAACCATGATGCACAGATTTTAAGCACCAAAGGGAATTTGTGCACACAAAAATGTTCAATATAAATACAAACTTTTTAGAAATGTTTATCCAGTGGCAACAGGGACTTTTTTAACCTCATTAAAGAGCAAGAGCAACAGGAAGTTTATAGTACAAATAACATAGGCAATAAGCATAATGCTTTCAACACATTTATCTTGCTCTTTGAATTGCCTTTCATTGGAACTTTAAACAGGGTACTGGCTCTAACAGGCAACCTGATGGATAAGGATATCAAGTAGAACAAAGGGCGACTTACAGTATATCAAAATATTAGAGATAGTAACAGTCGAGCTGCAGAAATCCATTGCAAAAGTATTGTTGGGTGCTTAAAATGTCATTAGGAAGGCAAAAAGCATGTGATATCCAAATAAAATGCCGGCCGAGGTGGTCGAGCAGTTCTAGGCGCTACAGTCTGGAACCGCGCGACCGCTACGGTCGCAGGTTCGAATCCTGCCTCGGGCATTGGTGTGTGTGATGTCCTTAGGTTAGTTAGGTTTAAGTAGTTCTAAGTTCTAGGGGACTGATGACCTCAGAAGTTATGTCCCATAGTGCTCAGAGCCATTTGAACCATTTTTTTTGCAAATAGAATAGCTAATTCTCAGAGTAAGGTTTGAACCATCATACGTACTGCATTTAACAATCACTCTTTCAATACTGCAAGTGAATTAAATAAAAACTTAGTTTCTACAGGGAATCATAAAACTCTTAGATAATAGCTTTCCAAGACTTGTAAGTTGCTCCTCGTTTTATTTAAGCCAACTCGCTAATTTGGCTCTCTGAATTTTAATAGGCATTCGGACTTGGTGGTTACAACAGCATTGGAGCGGACCTGCCCCCAAGTTACACACACTAGTTCGAGAAAGTTCTGAACCGTACACGTGCCCTATCTATATTTCCCACAATTTTAATCAAAACTGCCACCAGAATGCTGTCATTAATATGACCAAGTTAAATGAGTTTCACACTGATTTGATAGTACTTGGTTTATTGTACTTAATCACAAGCAAGGTTATCGCTACAGCCCTAATATGCTCGCTCTACAACCGCATTCATACACTTAATAAATACTTTTTGAGCTGAGTTTGCCATTGATGGTAAGTTCCTCACGGTTGCCCATTATTTGAAATCATTCACTGACTATCTAAATAATTCGAGTTCCACAGAAAGTTTCAGGGCTTTTATTCCCGATCGCATAACGCGCGCACACTTGCGATCCTCTTTGAAGAAGTTTCAGACCGGACAGACTCATTTACGCCGCAAAGCAAACGATGAGCGCCGATCACCACCCTTCCAGTATGCTGGTGCTTAATGTCAGCGACCCAAGCTCGCTGTATCAAAGATGTGTAAGGATAAATTTCATCTGACCAGGACAGGATCGACATCTGACCTTTACATCTCCTCACTAACTGTTTCCAAAATCTGCAAAAATGAAGGATTTTTGGGAAATTAAGAAAATTCGCCTAATTTAATGAAAAGAAGGAGAAGGAATAACGAAATAGCCCAAATGTAATGGAAATATCCCAGAAATAGAAATCTAATCGCGAATTGCAATGGCTCCATCGTTTTTTATTAATCGTTTGAATGTCAATACGTTAAAAGAGCACACACATCGCATTCATCCATCATTGTCAATTTATAGTTCTTACAAAGTTTGTTTTTACATGACGTAAATTGTTTAAGAAAATTATCACATTTTACAGTCTTATTTAGTTTCTATCCCTTTCCAAATCTCTTGGAATACTGTTTTCAAAACTGCAAAAAAATAGCACATTAAACGTATTTAAAAAATTGAGAAACAGACGTCAACGAAATTGCCAATGCTTTTGATTGACATTTACAGTGAAGTATTTTTAATTATATACCGAGGCATGAGTCTGTTGCTTTCGAAGCAGCTTTCTTTAGTGCAACAGCTGAAAATTACGTAAACATTAAAGACAAAATTTGGCAATATGAAAATTTTTTAAAAACTCAGTACTGCTGGAAGTAAATACAAGAATGAAATATTATTTAATCCTTCATATATTGACACTGCTCCTTCGCGACAGTCATATGTAGTTGGTATCTAAGTCTGATGTTATACCCGTCATTGTGCTCTTCATCTTCCTTAGGTGATCAGACCAATACCATAATACCTCTTTATATTTTTAAAATTTTCACAGCTGTGCCACCTACCACTTTGATATTCTTCGAACTCTAGTGTACTTGACGGCTTCAGTTCTATGTGTGTTTGTATCAACACTTGGTCATCAACCTTGTACACTTTCCGGTGTATAAAATTATTGTACAGTTTCTTGCGTACCTCGGTCCTTGTGATAAGGGTCAGAACCATGGCGAGTGCAAGACTTCCATGCATTGCAACCATGCAACGTGCATGCACGTAATGCTGTACATCGATGGTAGCCAACCCCCACTTCGCCCACAGTACTCAGGCCCCACCTTGTCATAAAGAGAGTTCACAAAATCTTTACAGTGTGTCTAGGTGGCACCCTATCATTCTTTCCGATGTGCCAGTGATATGTGGTTAGACCGTGAAGAACCTTATAGTCTGTATGGAAATAAATGCTACGATATAGTTCCTGAGCGCCGCGCCGATGATTCGAGCGAACTTTCTGGGAAGTCGGTCTTGTGTTACGTAAGTAGTCCTGCATGCACTCAGCTCTCCTACACAGACCCAGATGGCTCTTACCACATTTAATAGCTCTTGTGCCACAGTCAATTCTTGCCCATTTCATTGCCTTTGGAAAGTCTGCCGTTCAGCCCCTGATGGACAGTTAGATATTAAACTTGCAGCGCCATGGCACAGCACATTAATCAGCGTAGTTTTCCTTGCTGAAACCCTCGTCATTTCCCAAAGCGATCAGGTGTCTTTGCACTATACACATCTGTAGGCACTATTTGTTTTGTTTTTACTTGTTTTATTTGATTATTTGATTTTTCATCCATGTCCTTCGTTTATCTATCACTTTATAACTTGATTTCGGTTTTTATTTCTTTTGCAGCTGACGTAAATACTTCCATCATTTTATTGAAACGTATCCTGTTTTCTAACCCTGTATCTGATGCTTATGTAAACATATCATGGCCACCATTTGCGCTTGCCACTGTGATTACCCACTTTATCGTTCTGGGTGTGATCACGTTTCCAACTCGTTCTTGGCCAACGCTATTCTCAAAGGAGAATTCTGACGAGCTACTGATCGGAAATTCCTCCTCATCGAAACCGTTTTCCTGTTTAATTTCATTCCTTGATAACAATTGCTCCTTTTTTCGCGCCTTGAATTGACTATTGTTTTCATCTTACACACTTTCCTGCTCGGCCTAATCTGCTATTAACATTGTCTCCAGTTATATTATTTTAAGCTTGCTATTATTTTTCCTGAATAGTACCCAACTCCTAAGAATACTTAAAATTCGTGAATAACACTTTTCATCACACACACAGTTTTGAGTGGACTTTTTAGTCTAGTGCAACTATCATTACTCACATCCTGCTGTACTGTCAGAATATTTTTCTGCAGCAATGAACTTTTTATTAATGGCGTACAGCAGCTTTCGGTGCTTATATTCGTTGTTTCCTGGTACTGATGGCTGCTATGTGCAGTATTGTGGCACGTGCTTGATCCATTGGCTCGCTCTGTTATCCGGTTTCTTCTTCTTCTTCTTCTTCTTCTTCTCTCTTATTTCTTGTATCAATATTCGCGACGCATCTGAACGTTTGAAATCTGTTCTTGCACTCGTTATTCTTTTTCACTATCGCATCCTAAGATTAAAGCTGAGCACGTCCTTCCACATGCCGACAAATGTAAGTTACTCCTCCTTTTATGCGAACTAACTCACGTGTTATGGATGACAGAATTTTAATAGGCAATCAGAACTGATGGTTACTACAGCATGGAGCGTGAACTTTATTCCCCGTCACGTACTCGCGATCCTCTCTTTTAAAAAGGCTCAGGTGGGACGGACACGCTTACGTGCCAAAGCAAACGGCAGGCGGCAAGCTGCACAATTCTGATACAATTAGGGCTTTCCGGTCAGCGACAATAACTTGCTGGATCAAAGATGCATAAGGGTATATTTTATCTGTCTGAGACAGGATCGATATCTCTACCATCACAGACTTCTTTATCAAATACACCTCCGTGATATTGACAAAGGGAGATTGAGTCAATAATTAAATCACTCAAGACTAAGGACCCGGATATGACGGGATATCTAGAAGGAAACTAAAGCACTGTGCCGCATGTGTTAGCCTAGTACCTAGCCACATTGTAGTTTTTCGTTTAGGAATCGTCAATTTCCTGAAAGATTAAAGAACTCGATAGTAAAACCGCTCTATAAAAGAGGAGAAAGGGATAATGTACAAAATTTTAGATCTATTTGTTTGCTATTAAGGTTCGCAAAAGCTATTGAACAGGCTTTATGTACACTCCTGGAAATGGAAAAAAGAACACATTGACACTGGTGTGTCAGACCCACCATACTTGCTCCGGACACTGCGAGAGGGCTGTACAAGCAATGATCACACGCACGGCACAGCGGACACACCAGGAACCGCGGTGTTGGCCGTCGAATGGCGCTAGCTGCGCAGCATTTGTGCACCGCCGCCGTCAGTGTCAGCCAGTTTGCCGTGGCATACGGAGCTCGATCGCAGTCTTTAACACTGGTAGCATGCCGCGACAGCGTGGACGTGAACCGTATGTGCAGTTGACGGACTTTGAGCGAGGGCGTATAGTGGGCATGCGGGAGGCCGGGTGGACGTACCGCCGAATTGCTCAACACGTGGGGCGTGAGGTCTCCACAGTACATCGATGTTGTCGCCAGTGGTCGGCGGAAGGTGCACGTGCCCGTCGACCTGGGACCGGACCGCAGCGACGCACGGATGCACGCCAAGACCATAGGATCCTACGCAGTGCCGTAGGGGACCGCACCGCCACTTCCCAGCAAATTAGGGACACTGTTGCTCCTGGGGTATCGGCGAGGACCATTCGCAACCGTCTCCATGAAGCTGGGCTACGGTCCCGCACACCGTTAGGCCGTCTTCCGCTCACGCCCCAACATCGTGCAGCCCGCCTCCAGTGGTGTCGCGACAGGCGTGAATGGAGGGACGAATGGAGACGTGTCGTCTTCAGCGATGAGAGTCGCTTCTGCCTTGGTGCCAATGATGTCGTATGCGTGTTTGGCGCCGTGCAGGTGAGCGCCACAATCAGGACTGCATACGACCGAGGCACACAGGGCCAACACCCGGCATCATGGTGTGGGGAGCAATCTCCTACACTGGCCGTACACCACTGGTGATCGTCGAGGGGACACTGGATAGTGCACGGTACATCCAAACCGTCATCGAACCCATCGTTCTACCATTCCTAGACCGGCAAGGGAACTTGCTGTTCCAACAGGACAATGCACGTCCGCATGTATCCCGTGCCACCCAACGTGCTCTAGATGGTGTAAGTCAACTACCCTGGCCAGCAAGATCTCCGGATCTGTCCCCCATTGAGCATGTTTGGGACTGGATGAAGCGTCGTCTCACGCGGTCTGCACGTCCAGCACGAACGCTGGTCCAACTGAGGCGCCAGGTGGAAATGGCATGGCAAGCCGTTCCACAGGACTACATCCAGCATCTCTACGATCGTCTCCATGGGAGAATAGCAGCCTGCATTGCTGCGAAAGGTGGATATACACTGTACTAGTGCCGACATTGTGCATGCTCTGTTGCCTGTGTCTATGTGCCTGTGGTTCTGTCAGTGTGATCATGTGATGTATCTGACCCCAGGAATGTGTCAATAAAGTTTCCCCTTCCTGGGACAATGAATTCACGCTGTTCTTATTTCAATTTCCAGGAGTGTATAAGGATAATTTATCACTTGAGTCCACATAGTTCGCTGTCAAACATAAAGTTTGATTTCAAAGATTCAACAACTGAAAACGCTATACTCTCTTCTCTCGGTGTGACGCTCGACGGATTAAACAAAAAATTCAAGCACTAGGAGTACTCTTTAATATAACTTAGGCGTTTGATAGTATGGACCACAAAATATTACTGCAAAAATTGGACCATTAAGGAATAACAGGAGTAGCTCAAAATTGCTTCCCCTCATACTTTAAGAACAGCAGCGAAAGCTCATTATACACAGTAGTGAGAACAGATATGAGCTGGTGACCTGATTAGGGCGCAAATAAGTGGGGAGTGCCTCAGGTGTGATTGATGGCGCTGCTATTGTTTCTGGCATATACAGGGAGATTATAATTAAAGTTAAATTTTCAAATCGCTGTATAAATCACACCACTGATCAGAATGACGTCAAATTGCAACAGAATATTATTGTAGAAGGGGGAAAACGTATGGCAGAAGAAAAATAAATAATTACAAAATGTAGCAATAGATGGTGCTGTAAGCATTATAATTTAATGGTGGCCGACTACAAATGACAAATGAGTCATACAACAATGCCTAAGGTGTACGTTTGACATTAAACAAACTGTACTACTCAATGTGCATGGGTGTACAGGTGTGATACTGTTAGTTACGTAAGCCCATCCACCATGGAAAAATCATATCACATCGGATGGGAAAAATCGGTTTTTAATTGTCCTGAGGCCAAAAACGGCATAAAAAGCATAACTCACATCGGTTGTTAATTGTCCTGAGGGAAAAAACGCATAAAAAGCATCACTCACATCGAGTTTTAATTGTCCTGAGGCAAAACAGCATAAAAAGCATCAATCAAAATCAAATCGGATTATTAATTTCCGTGCGACTGGCGCAAAACATGTTCAATATGCTGTCCACGGTTTTCTGCAACAAGTAGAAATCGAGAAACAACATGTTCCACAACTGATCGAAATGTTTCCGGAGTCACGTTCAGAATGTGTTGCGCAATGCGTGCCTTCAATGCAACTAAGTTTGTAATCGGAACAACGAACACAACATGAATCAGATAGCCCCACAGCCAGAAGTCACACAGATTAAGATCAGGTGATCGGGACGGGTAGGCTGTAGGGAAATGGTGGCTCATAATTCTAGCAATTCCGAAATGGCGCTGAAGCAGCTGCTTAACTGGATTTGCAATGTGTGGGGGTCCACCATCTTGCATAAAAATGATTCCATCCACACATCCAAGCTGTTGGGGAGCTGGAATGACGTGGTTGCGCGTTAGACACTCATAGCACTTACCAGTGACGGTACAGGTAACAGGACCAAAGCGCCTGTCTCTTCGAAAATATATGGCCCTTTGATAAATGATGCCGTAAACCCGCACCACACAGCGATCTTTCCAGAATGAGGTGGTACTGATTGATTTGCGTGTGGACTTTCCGTTGCCCACATTTCGACAATTATGTACCGGGTGATCAAAACACCAGTATAAATTTGAAAACTGAATAAATCACTGAATAATGTAGATAGAGAGGTACAAATTGACACACATGCTTGGAATGACATTGGGTTTTATTAGAACCACAAAAATACAAAAGTTCAAAAAATGTCCCACAGATGGCGCTTCATCTGATGAGAATAGCAATAATTAGCATAACAAAGTAAGACAAAGCAAAGATGATGTTCTTTACAGGAAATGCTCAATATGTCCACTATCATTCCTCAACAATAGCTGTAGTCGAGGAATAATGTTGTGAACAGCACTGTAAAGCATATCTGGAGTTATGGTGAGATATTGGCGTCGGATGTTGTCTTTCAGCATCCCTAGAGATGTCGGTCGATCACGATACACTTGCGACTTCAGGTAACCCCAAAGCCAATAATGGCACGGACTGAGGTCTGGGGACCTGGGAGGCCAAGCATGGCGAAAGTGGCGGCTGAGCACACGATCATCACCAAACGACGCGCGCAAGAGATCTTTTACGCGTCTAGCAATATGGGGTGGAGCGCCATACTGCATAAACATCGTACGTTCCAGCAGGTGTTTATCAGCCAGGCTGGGGATGACGCGATTCTATAACACATCGCCGTACCTCTCACCCGTCACGGTAGCAGTTGCAAAACCAAAATCACGCATTTCCTCGAAGAAAAAAGGCCCGATAACGGTAGATGTGCTAAATCCAACCCATAGCGTGACTTTCTCGTCGTGCAATGGAGTTTCCACGACAGTTCTAGGATTTTCGGTGGCCCAAATTCTGCAGTTGTGGGCGTTGACAGACCCTCGGAGCGTGAAATGGCTTCGTCGGTCCACAACACGTTACTCAACCAATCATCATCTTCCGCCATCTTTCGAAACGCCCACACCGCAAATGCCCTCCGCTTCACTAAATCGCCACGTAACAGTTCATGATGCCGATGGATTTTGTACGGATAGCATCGGAGGGTACGCCTCAGTGCCAACCAAACAGTGGTGTATGGAATGCCGGTGCGACGTGCGACTGCACGAGCGCTGACTTCCCCGTGCATAGACGAACCCACTACAGTCTCCATTTCTTCCTGAACTGTCTCAGCATCATTACGCCTTGTGCTCGGTCGGCCACTACGGGGTCTATCGTCTAAAAAACCCGTGGCTTCGAACTTCGAAATCATTCTCACCACAGCTGCATTTGTCAACGGACCTTTACCCGTTCGAATCCTCTTCCTATGGCGATAGGATCGTAAAGCTGAACTAGCACATTCCCCATTCTGATAATACAGCTTCACTAAAAACGCCTTTTCAGGTAACGTCAACATGCTGCGACTGCTGGCGCATCTGATTCTTTCTCTCATTACAGCTCCTTTTATACACGATTGCCATGCGCAGTCACTGACGTTCTGCTGTCCAGCGCCATCTGTTGGACATTTTGTGAACTTTGTTTTTTTTCTAATAAAACCCCATGTCATTCCAAGCATGTGTGTCAATTTTTACCTCTCAATCTACATTATTCCGTGGTTTATTAAGTTTCCAAATTTATACTAACTTTTTGATCACCCGGTATACTGACATATCCTGTCAGATGGAAGTGGACTTCGACTGTCCACTAAATCTACCACGACCAATCATTGCCCACTTCCATGCGAGCAAGAAATTCTAAAACAAAGCTCTCTCTTGCTGGCAGGCGAACAGGAAATAACTCGTGCACATGAGTAATTTTGAATGGATAGCAAAGAAGGATGTTTCGTAGGATTTTACGTACTGTGCTCACGGGCATGTCCAATGTTCGGACAATTCTCCGTCCACTTCACGTTAGCACACCACCACTCATCTCCTCCTGCATTACTGTGTCCACTGCTTCCACTGACGTCGAATCCATTCAATTCCTCCCTCTACCAGGTTGCACACCAAAAGAACCCGTGTTTTCGAATTTCCGAATCATTTTCTCCAGACCCACGCATTTTTCCAAACTCTTCAGTGTCCGGAACTTCTGCAGAGCGACGTGTGCACAGTCATCATTCTTGTAATACAGCTTTACAAGCAGAGCGCGATCCTGCATTGAGACAGTCATGGTTAACGTCGCAGACGCGAAAGGAGGAAAAGCCGTGTACCCGGCGTGTTTATACCAACTTCAAAGGGTCGTGCGCTTGACAGCTGTTTCCATTTACGTATTCTGACACATACAGAGCCACCTATTGATCAATTTTCACATTATTTTTTCCTTCTGCCATACGTTTTCCTCCTTCTCAGATAATATTCCGTTGCAATTGGACGTCATCCAGTGGTGTTATTTCTACAGAGTTTTGAAAGTTTAACTATAATCATCCTGTACAAATGATATGCCTTCTAATATGACGGGTGATTCTAAATATTTCTGTTTGCTAATGACACTTAGCTTGGTAGTGAAGGGTGTTCAGCGTAACATTGGCGATATATCAAATAATGCAGAAGAGAAACTGATGCTAAATAACAGTAAAACACAGTTTCTACAGTTCCTAACATACTATTCAACTAAAACTGACACGTTGATTACGCAGAATGGAATTACGATTAATGAGTCGGTATTAGTGAGTCAGAGCAATTCATATTTCTAAGCGTGCACATAGATAATAAGCTGTCATGGATAGCCCATGTTCAGGATCTTGTTCAAAAAATGAATGCTGCTATATTTAACATTAGAATAGTATCTGCAATAACTGAGGATCCGGCAGGGAAATAATTCTACTTGTCTTATTTGCTTTTGTTTATGATGTACGACGTTATATCTGGGGTAACTCTTCCCATTCACAAAGAGTATTTTTGACTCAGAAACGAGCTGCTTGAGCAATATGTGATGTAAGTTCACAAACCTCTTGCTGACCCCTGTTTGGTAGTCTGGGAATTCTGACATTGACTTCTCAATATTTATTTCCTTTAATGTTTTAATGTTGTTTGTAGGATATTATTTCCAAGAATTAGCAGCTCTCACTCAGTTAATATTATGCAGAAAGGCAATCTGAATTTGAATCTCACCTGCTTGACTCTTGCGCAGGAAGGAAGGAAATTAAAAATTCTTAGCAGTATTCCTCGCACATTCAAGTCTAAACTGAGGAATTTCCTCACGGATCACTCCTACGCTGCCGGGGAAGTCCTGCAAAAAAATTAAGCTAATTCCTGTGTTATGTTGTTGATTATGGTAATATACACTCCTGGAAATTGAAATAAGAACAGCGTGAATTCATTGTCCCAGGAAGGGGAAACTTTATTGACACATTCCTGGGGTCAGATACATCACATGATCACACTGACAGAACCACAGGCACATAGACACAGGCAACAGAGCATGCACAATGTCGGCACTAGTACAGTGTATATCCACCTTTCGCAGCAATGCAGGCTGCTATTCTCCCATGGAGACGATCGTAGAGATGCTGGATGTAGTCCTGTGGAACGGCTTGCCATGCCATTTCCACCTGGCGCCTCAGTTGGACCAGCGTTCGTGCTGGACGTGCAGACCGCGTGAGACGACGCTTCATCCAGTCCCAAACATGCTCAATGGGGGACAGATCCGGAGATCTTGCTGGCCAGGGTAGTTGACTTACACCTTCTAGAGCACGTTGGGTGGCACGGGATACATGCGGACGTGCATTGTCCTGTTGGAACAGCAAGTTCCCTTGCCGGACTAGGAATGGTAGAACGATGGGTTCGATGACGGTTTGGATGTACCGTGCACTATTCAGTGTCCCCTCGACGATCACCAGTGGTGTACGGCCAGTGTAGGAGACCGCTCCCCACACCATGATGCCGGGTGTTGGCCCTGTGTGCCTCGGTCGTATGCAGTCCTGATTGTGGCGCTCACCCGCACTGCGCCAAACACGCATACGACCATCATTGGCACCAAGGCAGAAGCGACTCTCATCGCTGAAGACGACACGTCTCCATTCGTCCCTCCATTCACGCCTGTCGCGACACCACTGGAGGCGGGCTGCACGATGTTGGGGCGTGAGCGGAAGACGGCCTAATGGTGTGCGGGACCGTAGCCCAGCTTCATGGAGACGGTTGCGAATGGTCCTCGCCGATACCCCAGGAGCAACAGTGTCCCTAATTTGCTGGGAAGTGGCGGTGCGGTCCCCTACGGCACTGCGTAGGATCCTATGGTCTTGGCGTGCATCCGTGCGTCGCTGCACCTTCCGCCGACCACTGGCGACAACATCGATGTACTGTGGAGACCTCACGCCCCACGTGTTGCGCAATTCGGCGGTACGTCCACCCGGCCTCCCGCATGCCCACTATACGCCCTCGCTCAAAGTCCGTCAACTGCACATACGGTTCACGTCCACGCTGTCGCGGCATGCTACCAGTGTTACAGACTGCGATGGAGCTCCGTATGCCACGGCAAACTGGCTGACACTGACGGCGGCGGTGCACAAATGCTGCGCAGCTAGCGCCATTCGACGGCCAACACCGCGGTTCCAGGTGTGTCCGCTGTGCCGTGTGTGTGATCATTGCTTGTACAGCCCTCTCGCAGTGTCCGGAGCAAGTATGGTGGGTCTGACACACCGGTGTCAATGTGTTCTTTTTTCCATTTCCAGGAGTGTATATATATTCGTTGCTTGGCATCGTCATAGGATTCGTCTATATTTTATTTCATCTACATTAATTTCGTGTACTGACTCATCCCACGATCGTGAAGAGTTGCTCCTCCGTCCTATGGAACTAGATGTGTAAAATAAAAAAATAAAATAAAATAAAATTACATGTGACATCAAGCTCAACATAACGAGTATTACGTTAATAAGTGATAGGGAGCTTCTCGCATATGTCATTTTTTCTAGAGAGGGTCAGAAACAGAAGCTATGTCCGTATGTGGCATACGCCCCAGGTAGTTACCATGATAGTGAGCACACACTGGCGACATGACATTACAGTGACCATTTCTGTCTGTACGTGACTCGTCACGCACCTGTCTTCTAAGCTGCACATCACTCTGTAGTTCATGGGCTTAAAGTGTTAGCAGATACTGAATTCATCCATTATAAGTTCGTTGACTGGTTAGTTCTTGGCTTGTTGGGTAAGCCCCAGGCAGATTTGAACTCCTGTCTGTATTTTAATCCACATGCCGATCATTTGCTCAAGTTGTAACTCGTTGCTTTCGAGTGTAAATACGTATTTGCCTTAGGGTTTGAATTCGAATCTGGCAAGCTGTTTGAGTGTGTCACAAAGGGTCGTCGAAGATTAGACTTCCCTATAGAATACAAGTATGCCGTGTGTCAGTCCATACGAAAAATGTCAAGTTCTCAGGGGAACATGATAAGGAAAATATAGAATAGTGAGCTCATGGGTTGTTTTGCAGCTAGAGCAAGCTCATTGTGACCATCTCCGAAAGCTGTTGTTACATACAGGGAACTCAAAATCTGACACGGATTCTTCCGACGAGCAAGGTGGAGGAAAACCTCAGGAATATGACACAGACCTCTTTCATTCAATGTTACAACGTCTCTCGATGAGATAAGAACAGTTTTGAGGGGTTTTGATAAAATTATTTACCTGATAATAAAAACAGACATCGCAGGGTTGCACTAGCAGACTGCACTCAGACTGCACTTGGGGGAAATAACTTTAATACTGCAAGATCTATTCTACACTGAAGAGCCAAATAATCTGGTACACTTGCCTAATATCGTGTAGAGCCGCCACGGGCACACAAAAATGTCGCAACACGGCGTGGCATGGACTCGACTAATGCCTCAAGTAGTGCCGGAGGAAACTGACACCATGAATCCTGCAGGGCTGTCTATGAATCAGCAAGAGTATGAGGGGGTGGAGATCTCTTGTGAGCGGCATGTTGCTCAATAATGTTCATGTCTGGGGAGTTTGGTGACCAGTGCAGGTGTTTAACTCAGAAGTGTGTTCCTGGAGCCACTCTGTAGCAATTCTGGACGTGTGAGGTGTCGCATTGTCCTGCTGGAATTGCCCAAGTCTGTCGAAATGCACAATTGACATGAAGGGATGCAGGTGATCAGACAGGATGCTTACGAACGTGTCACTTGTCAGAGTCATATCTAGACGTATGAGAGGTCCCATATCACTCCAACTGCACACGCCCCACACCATTGCAGAGCCTCCACCAGCTTGAACAGTCCCCTGTTGACATGCAGGCTCCATGGATTCATGAGGCTGTGTCCGTACCTGTAGACGTCCATCCGCTCGATACAATTTGGAACGAGACTCGTCCGTCCAGGCAACATGTTTCCAATCATCAACATTCCATTGCCGGTGTTGACAGGCCCAGGAGAGACGTAAAGCTTTGTATCGTGCAGTCATTAAGGATATACGAGTAAGCCTCCGGCTCCGAAAGCCCATACCGATGATGCTTCGTTGAATGGTTCGCACACTGACACTTGTTGATCGTCCAGCACTGAAATCTGGGGAAGGATTGCACTTCTGTCACGTTGAACGATTCTTTTCAGTCTTCGTTGGTCCCGTTGTTGCAGGATTTTTTTTTTCGGCCGCAGCGATATCGGAGATCTGATGTTTTACTGTATTCTTGATATTCATGGTACACGGTACACGGTAAAAAAAGAAAAAAAAAAATCAAACTTGTTTTTAAGTGCAGTTAGATGATTGGGAATAAAGTTTAATTTTAACATTAATCATGTATACATATCCTGTAAAATGACTCATTCCACATGATTTCCAAAAAGTATTCCTTCAAATGGTCATGGAACATGTAACTAACTAGATGTGCTGTTGTGGAGGATACGGTGTTCTGGCAAACATTTCCATAAAAAAGATATAAAACGTAATAAATCAATTAATAAAATAGTTACAATTACATGACTTTCAGGGATGGTAGCTATAATGCAATGCTTTCATCTGAAATGTCATTTGTTGAAGTCGCATGAAGCGATTGAACGTAGTTAATTCTAAGGTTCACTGTGAAAATATTTAGTTATTGTGAAATATTAACTTCTGCAGTTTTTAAGTTATTGAAAATTTGATTGTTTCATTGGATGTGTCTCCTTGTTCTGAGATCGCAGGTGTATTCGAATTTTCTTTATTATGCAACTGTGATTTACTGTAGAATTTCTAAAAGCTGTAAGTAGCCATATTTCAGACTGTTTTACAATCCGCCCTTTTTGGTGCATTGTCTGTCCTCCGGCGAAGCGAGCAACCGCTGTCCAAATTCTGTGCACTTGGTTTTATCTTCTGTTTCTGGCCAAGGGCTGCACGTCTTCGTACCTGGGCTGACCAGAAACAGTCGCTCATCCTGGGTCCAGCCGCCGTCTAGCGGTTAGCCGCACAACAAATCCACCTCACTTCCTAACAAAATGAACCGACCGAATCGCTCGCCTAAATACGTGTAATGTCACGTATACCATTGGAGAACTCGTAATATGTTATTAACCAGTGCAGTGGTTCTTGAAGTGTGCGCAGGGCGCACTGTTGCGCTCTAGAACATTTACTGTTCCGCTCTGCAATATTTTAGGAAAACATATGGCCAACCATATAATAACATATAGCTACTCAATTTTATCAATTTCAAGACAGGTATAATACGGTACGCGCCCTTACGTTTTGTCGAATAATTCAGTTTGGTTAAGGAAATAAGGTGGCTTATTACCCTTGTGGTGTCGACAGTATTCGGCACGTTTCACGCTGACTGCCTTCTCTCTCTTCCTTGGCTGCTAATGTGAGCTGTCAAACAGTAGCGCTTGTTTTGGAACTGGGAAAAGGTATTTCAAAATAATGAGTGATGATAAAGTCATCTCTGGCCCGTCGAGGTCATCCATTACACCCTCGAGAAGTGTAATGAATTCTAGGGAAAGTGTAATTCGCAGTGCGGCGAGAAAAATAATTATTCAGATGGCAGACTACTGCGTTCTGGAGAAACCGAATGGTCAGATAATTTTCATATTGCTACAATCTTAACAATATGAGGCGGTGGAAGTGATTAATTCATTTAATAATCAGTGTAACTGTGTTTATAAACGTAACACTTGATCCATGGTAAAGATTGGTGTGGCCAACACAGTATCTTATTTGATATGACGTAAAAAACTTGCAATCCAAGACTGCAACCATTGACTGCAAGTTTCTTACGACATAATGCTTCATGGTCATTCTTAATTAATAAATGCCTCAAAGGCCATTTTCTTCAACTCCGTGCACTAGAACTGCATTACAACAGCCTTCCTTAATTTCATAATTTTTGATAGAAATAATGCGCTCTTAGCGATTCGTTTTTACTTTTGTGTGGAAAATATAATTATCTTAGTCGCTGGTCGGTAGCAGGCGCACAGGCATCCGTGGATGGCTAGTATTGGTGGTGAAATTTTCCTAACCAGCCACTCTCTCATCACCCTTCACCCTGTAGGCGCCGTGCAAATTATTTTCGCACGTCTCGTTCCGTGCCTTCTTTCCGTAACCCAACGATACGACATTTGTGTCGCTCTTAAAGTTTGTAAATAAACATTGAGTTAATCCACAGTGTTGTCAAGCGTTAATGGAGTTCTGGTCAGATCCAAACGTTCAGAATCAGGAGAAAACGGTGAAAAAATATTTGACGACTGGCGGATTTTTCCAACGGAAACTCTTACGGATATTATCTGATCGTGTCGTGCTTTCTTTAGCAGCTGTTTTGTCTATGAACGATTTTCTTTCATGATGGTAGCCATGCTGATATTGAGCCTTCTGCGCTATGCATGTCATCACAACTTGTCTACAGAATTCGGAAGGTTTCGTGTCGTTCCCAATGATTACGAAGCTATTCCGCCTAACTCCGAGTGGCGCTGCAACAGCACGTAGGAAATGCGTTGCATGTTATTATTATTGGCCATTATGACCTATTTAGGTCCCGCGAGAGGTGGATTGCAGAATGTTGGCGCAGGTGTTGTTCGATCAACACGCAAGTATTGCGGAGATCTTCGGGAACTCAAATCGGAATCCCTAACCAGAAGGTGGCGTTCTTTTCGAGGAACGCTTTTGAGAAAATTTAGAGAACTGACATTTGAAGCTGACTGCAGAACGATCCTACTGCTTCCAACGTACATTTCGCATAAGGAAAACGGACATAAGATAACAGAAATTATGGCTCGTACTGAGGCACACAGACATGGGCGTACCCAGCGAGGGGAAAAGGGAGGCGGGGCAGCAGCCCCCGCCTAGAAGATATTCGCAGTTTTTCACTAGTTAACTGTTTTATTTAATAAGAAATGCTGCATGTTTTCTCGGATTGTACAAGTGCATTCTTGTACTTAAAATGTTTATTAAAAGCAGTTTTTCACTGGTTTATTTAATAAGAAGTGCTGTATGTTGTCTCGAGTCCTTGTTTCCTGAGACTAGTATGACCTGCCCCCCCCCCCCCCCCCACGCCCCCCCCCCCAGTTCAGATCCTGGGTACACCCTTGCACACAGACGAGCCGTTTTTCCCTCACTCTGTTTAGTGGAACAGGAAGGGAAAGGATCAGTAATGGTACAATGCACCCCCAGCTATGCACTGTAGGGTAGCTTGCGGAGTAGGTATGTAAATGTAGATGTATGTAGGTGCCTACGAGAATACGGGTCCTGCCGTGCCAGGATGGAAGATACTGGCCCTGTGAGCTATGCCAGAACATCCGATCTGGAAGAGAATGAGTTACACGCGATTGGTGACAGTCTTCTACAAGCTTTGAACATAACCCAAACAACCGTTTTGAGAATCGTACGCAAACGGCAGTTGCATCCGTATCATCCACAGAAGGTGCGGCGGACTTTCCATGTCGAGTGGAGTTTGTACGTTGGTTCCCAAAAGAATCCACAGAAAGGCGCTGTTCAACAGTAGGAATAATACATATGGCACGGCGAAACCCTGACGCACTGGTGTGTTGGTCCTATCAACACATGTTCGCTGTGAACATATGGAGAGGTATTGTCAACGATTACGTAGTTAGACCTTAAAAAACTTCCCGATAAAGTGAACAGAGTACTTTTCTTAATAAGCATTGTTGTGGTATTGAGTAAAATGCTGATCGGACGTCAAGAAATCTGCCTGATTGCTTTGATCCAGGAGCTTCATGATGTCATGTGGTAAACGTATGAGTTTGGGTGCTGTAGTGTGCTTGAGTCAGGTTGACGTTCGGAGCGAGTAGGCGAGATGAATACGTAACTGCAGCGGCGGTTTACATGCTCACTCAAGGCCGAGGTTACTCGCAGCTGTCAGCTGGTGTTGCGCAATTTAGCTAAAGGCAGGGGGCAGGCGACAGAGGCGCGCGACGTCATATACCAGGCCCAGTCTAGCCCGTAGTCGACGTTTCCTTGCCGTTGTATCTCTTAACGAGCTGTGTCGGTGAAAACATTTTTTTTTTTAACCGAGCGTGCTGGCGGAGAGGAAATCCCAAAGCTTGAAGCGTGCAAATATAAAGTTTGTATGTTATAACTTTAAGCGTTTACCGATATGCAGGAGGCCGCAGAAGGACTAATCTGGACTGGGTGTTATCTATTGCCAACAACTCGCTGATAGCAGACCTACAACAAATAAAACACAGGCTGCTCTTGAATTAAGTGTTAACGGTCTGGTGACACGTTATTGTTTAGAAAGGAAAGAAAGAAATTTAGGGTTTAATGTACTGTCGACAATGAGGTTGTTAGAGAGGACATACAGAGTCGGATTCGAAATACTGAGTGAGGTGGCGCAGAGGACTCGTACTTGGGGATACAGCGTTTTAGTTCCCCTTACGACCATTCACATTTTCGTAAATACACTACTGGCCATTAAAATTACTACACCAAGAAGAAAAGCAGATGATAAACGAGTATTCATTGACAAATATATTATACTAGAACTCACATGTGATTACATTTTCATGCGATTTGGGTGCATAGATCTTGAGAAATCAGTACCCATAACAACCACCTCGGGCCGTAATAACGGCCTTGATACGCCTGGGCATTGAGTCAATGGCGTGTACAGGTACAGCTGCCCATGCAGCTTCAACACGATACCACAGTTCATCAAGAGTAGTGACTACCGTATTGTGATGAGCCAGTTGCTCGGCCACCATTGACCAGACGTTTTCAATTAGTGAGAGATCTGGAGAATGTGCTGGCCAGAGCAGCATTCGAACATTTTCTGTATCCAGAAAGGCCCGTACAGGGTCTGCAACATGCGGTCGCGCATTATCCTGTTGAAATGTAGGGTTTCGCAGGGATCGAATGAAGGGTAGAGCCACGGGTCGTAGCACATCTGAAATGTAACATCCACTGTTCAAAGTGCCGTCAATGCGAACAAGAGGTGACCGAGACATGTAACCAATGGGACCCCATACCATCACGCCGGGTGATACGCCAGTATGGCGATTCGAACACACGCTTCCAATGTGGGTTCACCGCGATGTCACCAAACACGGATGCGACCATCATGATACTGTAAACAGAACCTGGATTCATCCGAAAAAATGACGTTTTGCCATTCGTGCACCCAGGTTCGTCGTTGAGTGCACCATCGCAGGCGCTCCTGTCTGTCATGCAGCGTCAAGGGTAACCGCAGCCATGGTCTCCGAGCTGATAGTCCATGCTGCTTCAGACGTCGTCGAACTGTTCGTGCAGATGGTTATTGTCTTGCAAACGTCCCCATCTGTTGACTGAGGGATCGAGACGTGGCTGCACGATTCGTTACAGCCATGCGGATAAGATGCCTGTCATCTCGACTGCTAGTGATACGAGGCCGTTGCGATCCATCACGGCGTTCCGCATTACCCTCATGAACCCATCGATTCCATATTCTGCTAATAGTCATTGGATCTCGACCAACGCGAGCAGCAATGTCGCGATACGATAAACCGCAATCGCGATAGGCTACAATCCGACCTTTATCAAAGTCGGAAACAAGACGGTACACGAGGCATCACAACAACGTTTCACCAGGCAACGCCGGTCAACTGCTGTTTGTGTATGAGAAATCGGTTGGAAACTTTAGCCATGTCAGCACCTTGTAGGTGTCGCCACCGGCGCCAACCTTGTGTGAATGCTCTGAAAAGCTAATCATTTGCATATCACAGCATCTTCTTCCTGTCGGTAAAATTTCGCCGGCCGGAGTGGCCGTGCGGTTCTAGGCGCTACAGTCTGGAACCGAGCGACCGCTACGGTCGCAGGTTCGAATCCTGCCTCGGGCATGGATGTGTGTGATGTCCTTAGGTTAGTTAGGTTTAATTAGTTCTAAGTTCTAGGCGACTGATGACCTCAGAAGTTAAGTCGCATAGTGCTCAGAGCCATTTGGACCATTTTTTTGGTTAAATTTCGTGTCTGTAGCACGTCACCTTCGTGGTGTAGCAATTTTAATGGCCAGTAGTGTAGCTTCCGCTAAATGCCGGGATGGTTCCTTTGAAAGGATTCCGGTATTGTTCCTTTGAAAGGCACGGCCCATTCCTTTCCCTACACTCCCTCAAACCGATCTTGTGCCCCGTCTCTAATGGCCTCGTCGTCGACAGGACGTTAGGCCCTAATTTTCCTTTCGTAATGGAAAGGAAAACGACCGCATCGTTTTCAAAGGAACTAACCCGGCATTTGCCTGAAGAATTTTAGGGAAAGGACAGGAAACCTAAAGCTGGAAAATCGATCGGGTATTTGAACCACTGTCTTCCCCCATCCGATTCAAATTTCAACCCGCTGTGCTGCCTCGCTCGGTTTTCTTTTCTCATAAACAGAAGGTGTCCTACGAACGCAAATTGAGGGAGGGTCCCTTTCCATTTGCTAACAGCTCATATACAGGACGCTTCCGTAACAGCGTACAAAAATTTAACAGGGCATAGAGAATGCTCCACTGAGCAATTTGAGGTACGGAACCTGGGGTCGGAGAAGCCAGCTTAAGGAGATAATAGGAATAAAATCACATTACTGTGTACTTTTTTCTTTACGTTAGTTAACTGCAAATACCATCGTTGACACAATGAGCGTACCATTTGCACTGTATCTTACAAAATGTGCTGAAACTGACAGCCATCAATCTCAGTGCAAGCATGACATCGGCGAACAAGATTCTGACGCATCCTGACAAATATTCCTGGTGTATTTCGAATCAGATCATAGGCAGCTACAATTCTGGCAACTAACTCCACCTCCGTAACCACTGGTGCCTCATACACAAGCGACTTTAGATATTCCCATAGGAAATAATCAAGGGGATTCAGGTCAGGTGACCTTGCAGGCCATGGAATAGAAACTCCCGTTCCAATCCAGCGACCAGGAAATACTGTACTCTGAATAACACTGCGTAATGAATGGGCCTGTCGTTGATCCATAGCACTGTCGTGGAACAACGTAAATACAATACAACAGAGCCACCTTATGGACAAGTAAACAAAACCTGCATCATGACTTCCTGGTATTCAGGCTCGTCCTCCTTGTTTCCTTACAGGAAATAAAGAATGTACATGTAAACTTGTACGCATGTTAGTCGTAAATAAGCTGGAAAACAGTAATGCTAGACAAAGCGGTAGACAACTTTACTTCCAGATATCCATAAACTGGGTTTCCTGACTCACGTTGCCTACCTCAAATTGTTCAGTGGAGCATTCTCTATGTCCTGTTACATTTTTGCACACTTTTGCGGAAAAACCATGTATATAGTCGGCAAGCTACTCTACAGTACTCATCGGATGGCGCTTCGTACCCATATCAGCGATATCCCATTGGCATAATGAGAGAGGGAAAAATACTACTTACGCGAGATATATGAGAATGATCGCATAGTCTTACTGGAATAGTGCTTCTCTAAATTTACCCAACAGGCATTTGCGAGAATTATGTTGCCTTTTCTCTAATGCTTCCCTTTAAGTTCCTCGAGCATTCCTCTTACCCTTTCATATGGCTTACATCTCCCTGTTATGATCCTAGCAACACGTCTCTGAATTCCTAAGATGTATTCCTGTGATGCATTTGTCTACCAATTCCGGAAGAATGCTGTATAATTTGTTGACCCCGGGTCTTGTATGCGAACCCTTAGCAGACGTAATGCACTTTCCTAGAACCCTTCCGACAAGTCCAAATTCCATAAGTCTTCCCTACTCCGAATTTTACTAGTCGTCTTATTCCGTATCACTCCTTGGTTTTACTCCTAAATACTTATATGGTGCGGACTGTTGAAAACTACTGGTCTAATTATCAGATACCATTTGGTACACAAAATTTTTGGTAGATGACCGATTGCATGAAGTAATATAATACAAACAGTACTCAAAATTACAACCACCAGGGCTGGCTATAAGCAGTACACTCCGCCAACACAAGCAGCTAGCTAATTTGCTATTTTCTTTCAGCCTGTTATCTACTTACTAAAATAGGGCAACTTGCACTTGAAGTTGTGTCTACGAAAATAAAACATAATATCTGAACTTAAAATTTCAAATGTATTAGTAGATATAAGCATTTTACTGTTTAAGGAAAGTAAAATAATTGGAATAAAGGAAAATCCACAGAGAGGGAGAGAGAGAAAGAGAGAGAGAGAGTCAGAGAGAAACAGAGAAAGGCAGAGAAAAAGTGATTGTACGTTAAGGAAGAAAAGTCTACATCCTATCCTTTGATCCTCTGGGACGCAGATATACGGTCGTCCGGAACCCAGAAGTCACATGCTAGTGCGCTACTGTTCCTAATCCTATTGCTACATTACACATTTTGTAATTTATAATTCTACACTAAACTATGCAACACTATACTACACTGCACTACTGTACTTGCTGTCAGAAAGATAACTTGTTTTTCTTCTTCTGGCTGATTTGTTAACCGCTGGCGCGCTGAGGCATAATTCAGTTTTCGTAAGGGCTGTGCTACCATGCCACTCAAGATGTATAGATTGGAAGAGAGATGATTGTCAAGGTCTCAGGAACTCCTTCCTTGTCCTTCCCTAGCGTACATCTCCTCTCCGCTTGCGGAATGACATTGTAGTTGGGAGTTCTGTCTTAGTGTGTCTCGTTGTCATAATGTGTCGCGTCATCTAGGCTGTATTTCGCCCTTGTAGGTTTGTAGTTCGTAAGTTAATTTCTTGGCTTGCCACAGTTTCTCACTCCTTAATATGCTATAGACTGGTGTGACGTAGCGCCCTCGTTACGACACTTCTGGGAGAATCGGGGCTGAAATTAGCGCCCGAACTTGCAGATCTGGGTTTCAGTTTTTTCTCTTGAACTATTATGGCGAAAGCCTGAATGCTTCCTTTGGAAAGGTCTCGGCCGATTTGCTCTCCAAACCTTCCCCTATTCAAGTTTCTTTTCCTCCTCTAATGAGAAAGTTGCCGAAAGAAAGTTAAATTGTAATTCTTCCTTCTCCCTTCTTTTTTTTCTGAGATTTCTAACGTCTTATCCAGACGTCTGCACTGATTTGAAACTTTTTGTCAGATTAAAAATTAGAAATTTTTATTCATTGCACAATACATGGTGACAGGTTGCTAAATGGTAAACTAGAAAGCAACATAATAAATATCTTCAATGTTTAATGCCTATTTTAATAATAAATCCAAAGTGTCTAATCGAAATAATTATATCATTTAGTATGTACCATTGACTTAAGTACATTTATACAGAAAAAGTTTCATCTTCATTGCAAGTACTATCTTAGCAACTGAAAGTAGTTTGTCTTAGCAGTTAAGCATACTATGAATGTATCTTCCTCTACAAGGTTATATTTCGACACATAACTTCAGTGGCATGCCCAGTAAGTGAACCTCATCACAATTCAGATTAATATAATATACTTGTAACTGTAATGCACCTGATAATGGCAGCATGCTGCCGAAACCTGCCGTCATAATTAAATATTAGCAAAAGGTGTCCGCCTCCGTAGCGCAGCGGTAGCGTAACCGCCTACCCCGAAGGGGATATCCCGGCCACTAAATGCCATACGATCATTTCATTTTCATTACTAACAAGTGACTGAAGTAATAGAAATTCATGCATAATATAAAATTGATGGATGTGTGTGTGTGTGTGTGTGTGTGTGTGTGTGTGTTTGTGTTTGCATACCACATCTCCCCCTAAACCACTATACTGATTTCAATCAAGCTTGGGACACATATCCTTACTGTCACGGAACAATCGTTGTGGTGATAAGAACCACTTACCTATCACAGTTCAAGATGTATGACGTCATAAATAATGAGATTCATGAAAAACTGCCGCATAATGCATGACGTTTAAATGTATTATTTCTGTGCTATAACTGCGTTCGCAATAAATTTCACAGGCAGCATCCACACATACCGCTAAATGCACCTACAAAAGTGTATCGTGGTACCACACGCAGTTAAGAGATATTACGTCATAAACACCGAAATACGTGAAAAACTGTGGCACTGCGCATGGCGTTTAAATTTATTACTTCTTTTCCGCTAACTCTGTTCGTAACACATTTTGCAGACAGTATTCCCATCTGTCGCTGAACGTATTAACAAAAATACAGGGTGTGAATGTATGCTTTCCCGGCGTATACAGCTGGCGACGAGTTCTCGGGCTTCCAGCCGGGTGGCGGTGTCTTCAATCTGCGACGTTTCGACGAGTGACATACTCGTCCTGTTCTGGCGAAGTCACTTCGCCAGAAGATGACGAGTATGTCACTCGTCGAAACGTCGCACTCTGAAGACACCGCCTTCCGGCTGGAAGCCCGAGAACTCTTCGCCAAAAATACAGGGTGTTCGCAATTTCCAGTTACAAACTTCTAGGATTTATAGAGGGGAGTGAGTACATAATATTTTGAATAGGAGCCGTGTCTGGACACGTTCTGTTTCAAAAAATGGTTCAAATGGCTCTAAGCACTATGAGACTTAACATCTGAGGTCATCAGTCCCCTAGACTTAGAACAACTTAAACCTAACTAACCTAAGGACATCACACACATTCATGCCTGAGGCAGGATTCGAACCTGCAACCGTAGCAGCAGCGCGGTTCCGGACTGAAGCGCCTAGAACCGCTCGGCCACAGCGGCCGGCTCGTACTGTTACACGTTTGTTTGAAAACGTGTTTGCGAGGTAGATATGCAACAAGGTAGTCATGGTGGGAGGGCAGGGGGCAGGGGAGAGGTGCCTATGTCAGATCGGCTGATGTCATTTGACTGACGTATATCCAACCTCTCTTGCTTGGGTCGAGCCTCATTCACATGTCTGTGAGCTTTAGAGCAACATGGTTGAGTACACGTTTACAGAATACACCGATACGATCCTTCTGTGTGGCGAAGCTCAGGGTAACGGAAGAGCTGCTCGTCGCCTTTATCCACAACGTCTGCCTCCGTCACTTACCCTTTTCGCCAAAATTACGCAACGGCTCCCAGAAATGGAAATGATCGTATGGCATTGTTGGCCGGGAGACCCCATGCGGGGGAATTCGGTCGCCGTATTGCAAGTCCTCCTTAGTTGACGCCGCTTCGGCGACTTTCGGATCAATGAAGATGGACACGCAACACCCAGTCCCCTGCCGGGAATCGAACGCGGGACCCCTTGCGTGGTAGTGGGAAACGCTACCGCTACTCTGCGGAGGCGGACACGGCTTCCAGAAAGCGGTACCTTCACCGATAGCAGCTGTGACTGTGGTGCTTCAAGGACAGGAGCTTAACTGTAAACAACTGTGTTTGTGAAAAACTGATTAAGTTCCTTTTTGTTTCTTTGGTTATTAATGAGTGGAATTGTAAAACAAGTGATATACTGGGCCAAGCTTAATAAATTATTTGTAAAAGTGGTCGCGTTACCATGTTTTCAGATGCTTGTAGCACGAAAACGGTACGGTCCAATTCAAACCCCTCTACAAGTCCTAGACGAGATACTGGCAGAAGTAAAGCTGTGAATACCGGGCGTGAGTCGTGCTTCGGTAGCTCAGATGGTAGAGCACTTGCCCGCGAAAGGCAAAGGTCCCGAGTTCGAGTCTCGGTCGGGCACACAGTTTTAATCTACCAGGAAGTTTCATATCAGCGCACACTCCGCTGCAGAGTGAAAATCTCATTCTGGAAACATCCCCCAGGCTGTGGCTAAGCCATGTCTCCGCTGTATCCTTTCTTTCAGGAGTGCTGGTTCTGCAAGGTTCGCAGGAGAGCTTCTGTAAAGTTTGGAAGGTAGGAGACGAGATACTGGCAGAAGTAAAGCTGTGAGTACCGGGCGTGAGTCGTGCTTCGGTAGCTCAGATGGTAGAGCACTTGCCCGCGAAAGGGAAAGGTCCCGAGTTCGAGTCTCGGTCGGGCACACAGTTTTAATCTGCCAGGAAGTTTCAAGTCCTAGAAGTTTGTAAAGGGGATTCTCTGAATTTCCTGTGTATCATTGTATGACACGTAGTTTAAGAGATTTTCTTGCTTTCTTTCTTTCTCTGGGCCTTTGTCCCGCTCAACGCGGCCTTGTTACTATTGATTTGCCAGTGTTAGTGGCAGAGGGTGGCCGGATGCCCTTCCTGCCGCCACCCTGAACCCCCCGGAACGGAATTAGACCACTGCCGCTGTCTGTGTCTAGTGTAAGCCATGCAATAGTGCGAACGTCTTCAAATGTCTGTGAGTCGTGTAACTGTGGCGGAACGTGGGGACCAGCCCGGTATTCACCTAGCGGGATGTGGAAAACCGCCTAAAAACCACATCCAGGCTGGCCGGCAGACCAGCCCTCGTCGTTAATCCGCTGGACGGATTCGATCCGGGCCCGGCGCGCCTACCCGAGTCCAGCACATAGTTCAAGAGATATGACATCATAAACACCGAGATAAGTGAAAAAATGCCGCATCATGGTTCAAAAATGGTTCAAATGGCTCTGAGCACTATGGGACTTAACATCTGAGGTCATCAGTCCCCTAGAACTTAGAACTACTTAAACCTAACTAACCTAAGGACATCACACACATCCATGCCCGAGGCAGGATTCGAACCTGCGACCGTAGCGCTCGCGAGGTTCCGGACTGAAGAGCCTAGAACCGCTCGGCCAACGCGGCCGGCTGCTGCATCATGCATGAAGTTTTAATACATTTATTCTTTACTACTAAAAACTACTACACTCTGCCCGTAACAGGCCCCGAAGGTCTAACGGTACTCACCGGTCGCCGTGTCATCGTCAGCCCACATGCGTCACTGATGCGGATACGGAGGGGCATGTGGTCAGCACACCGCTCCCCCGGCCGTATGTCGGTTTACGAGACCGGAGCCGCTACTTCTCAATCAAGTAGCTCCTCAGTTCGCCTCACAACTGCTGAGTGCACCCCGTTGTCAGCAGCGCCCGGCAGACCGGATGGTCACCCATCCAAGTGCTAGCCCAGCTCCACAGAGCTTAACTTCAATGATCTGACGGGAAATCCCTGACACCAGGCAGCGCTTTTGACAGTTTTCAACTGCGAAGCAGCACAAACGGCTGTAGACGAAAACGATAGCCGTTTGTAGATCTATGAAGAGGCGTTGCCGTAAAGATGTTTACAAAATCGCATTGTAGACACCCGAAACAGCTGCACCCAGCGTACAGAAACTGCCCGGGATCATGTTTCTTAATGTGGATGCTGTACATATACATTTGTACTTTTTGCATAGTTCTCTGTAAGACTGTTTCGTAATTTCAAAGGCATTTTCACTAAAATACGGAACTAAAATTTTTTCGATGCTTCACTACATACTATTGTGCGTATTGTATTTCATATAGTTCGGCCGGCCGGGGTGGCCGGGCGGTTCCAGGCGCTACAGTCTGGAACCGCGCGACCGCTACGGTCGCAGGTTCGAATCCTGCCACGGGCATGGATGTGTGTGATGTCCTTAGGTTAGTTAGGTTTAAGTAGTTCTAAGTTATAAGGGACTGATGACCTCAGAAGTTAAGTCCCATAGTGCTCAGAGCCATTTGAACCATTCACTAAATACACAGTTCATGTTTTGTTTTCGTTACTGATAGAAAACTGGCAAAATGTCTAGTACACAGTTTTAATATGCCAAGAAGTTTCATCCTATGCAAAATAATGTACGTCGCCGTCTGAATTCTCCAAACTGTCAACGGTGAGTGACAGAGGGTACTCAGTGTAACTACTGCGCGGACACTTTAATAAGGCAGTTTTAGTTGGAAAGTGTTCTCCTAAAATGACAGACATGTCCTACCTCGTTTACGGTACTGTTAACACCAGCAAACAACTAGGGTAGCCATTACCGAATGCTTTGTGTTGTGCGTTGGTCGTTGTTGCCATTTATTATTTTGAAATTAGTGAAGAGGATACGCCAGGTGAATAACGGGGTTTGAGACTCACTACCCCACCACAAGTTGCCTAGTACAAACGCAGTATTTCCATTGGTACTGATTGAGAACGTGACAATCTGAGCTCAAGAGTGGGCAGGTTTGTCCAGGTCTGACGCTAATAAGAGGAATAAACAGAAAGCTACAGACAATTCAGTGCTTGTGTGACACAATGAGAAGAGTATTAGCAATACTGGAAGAGAATCAATACTGATATTCTAAAAGCTTCTTAAGCATCAGTCATTACACGACGAATGTGAAAGAAAAAAGGAAACAAAATGTACAGTGTGGCTTTCAAGAAGAGTGGTTGAAAATGCACTATTAGAAAGCAAAATAAAAGAAGATACTAGAAAAATAACAAGTACGAGTGAAGAAATGATAAAATACTGGACAAAATGTAAAGCACGTCGACCAAGAGTGGCAGAAACTCGAGTACTAAAAATTCTGCTGCGCTCCAAGGAAGATGAGATGTGGAGCATCCCTGAAAAGTATGAAGTTCAGTGAGTGGGAAGCTGGAGCAAGATTCAGATAGTGTAGTCCTCGATAATAATTATGGTGTCATAAAAAAACATTCTTATAAAAGGGCTTTCTATATTTCCATTACATACTTTGAGGGCTTGTAGTGGGAATTAAGCAGATACCATTTAAATACGAATTCATATCTTGAAACATACAAGTAAGCAACAGTAAATTAATCTTGTTACTAAGAAATTTAATACAGCTAGTGAACACAAAATACCAGTCGAAACCATTAGTGAGAAAGAAATATTGGTTCACTCTTGGTCTGTGGAACGGCAGTTGACCCTCAGTGTAAATAGTGTAGCGTTTCTCCACATAAACAGGCAGAGAGATCCATTACTACTCGATTACGACGCACCAGAAGGAATTATCCGAATGAGGCGGAAATCCGTAGATGTGATGGCTCTAAGCACTAACATCTGAGGTCATCAGTCCCCTAGACTTAGAACTACGTAAACCTAACTAACCTAAGGACATCACACACATCCATGCCCGAGGCAGGATTCGAACCTGCGACCGCAGCAGTCGCGTGGTTCCAGACTGAAGCGCCTAGAACCGCTCGGCCACAGCGGCCGGCTCGTAGATGTGATGTATGTGTACAGATAAACAAATGATTACAATTTTAGAAAAATTGGGTGATTTATTTAAGAGAAACAGTTTTACAAATTGAGCAAGTAAATAACGCGTTGGTTCACCTCTGGCTGTTATGCGAGTAGTTATTCGGCTTTGCACGGATTAACAGAGTTGCTGGATGTCCTTCTGAAGGATATCGTGCCAAATTCTATCCAAATGGGCGTTAGATCGTCAAAATCCCGGGCTGTTTGGGAGGCTCTGACTATAATGCTCCAAGCATTCTCAACTGTGGAGAGATCCTGCGATCTTGGTGGCAAAGGTAGGGTTTGGCAAGCATGAAGACAAGCTGTGTGCGGGTGGTAACTATCTTGCTAAAATATAAACCCAGGATGGCTTGCCATGAAGGGCAACATAACGAGACATAAAATATCGTCGATGTAGCGCTGTGCTACAACGTTGCGCGCATGACAACCAAAGGGGCTCTGCTTTGAAATGAAATGGCACCCCAGACCGCCATTCCTGCTAGTCGATCTGCATGACGGACGACAATCAGGTTGATATCCCACTGCTGTCAGGGGCGTCTCCAGACACGTCTTCCGCATTGAAACTCAGTGAATGAAGTATAATTGTCACCAGTGATGAGTCCCGCTTCGAACTGAGCCCCAATGACCAGCGAGAACGTGTCTGGGGACGCCCCGAACTGTGGTGGGATATCAACCTGACACTCACCCGCCTACGGCCTGACAACCGGGAATGATGTTTGGGGTGCCATTTCATTACATAGTATTTCCGCTTTCGTTGTCATCTGCGGCACCTTTACAGCACAGCGGTACGTCGACGACATTCTATGCCCCGTTTAGTTGCCCTTCCTGGGAAGCCATCCTGGGCTCACATTTCAGCAAGATAAAGCCCGCCCACACGCGGCGAGAGTCTCTACTGCTTGTCTTTGTGCTTGCCAAACACTACCTTGCCAAGCAAGGTCTCCGGATCTCTCCCTAATTGAGAACGTTCGGATCATTACAGGCAGGGCCCCCAAAACCATCTCGGGATTTTGACAATCTAACGCACCAAATGAACATAATGTGGCACAATTTTTCTCAGGTGGATGTCCAACAACTCTATCAGTCAGTACCAGGCCGAGTAACTACTTACATTATGGCCGGAGGTGAACCAGCGCGCCGGCCGATGTGGCCGATCGGTTCTAGGCGCTTCAGTCTGGAACCGCGCGACCGCTACGGTCGCAGGTTCGAATCCTGCCTCGGGCATGGATATGTGAGATGTCCTTAGGTTAGTTAGGTTTAAGTAGTACTAAGTTCTAGGGGACTGATAACCTCAGATGTTAAGTCCCATAGTGCTCAAAGCCATTTGAACCATTTTTTTGAACCAGCGCGTTATCTACTTGCTCAATTATTGAAACTCTTTCTCTTGAATAAATCCTCCAACTTCTCTGAAATCGTGATCATTTGTTTGTCTACACATGTACGTCACGTCTACGGATTTCCTTCTCATTCGCATAACTCCTTCGTGGTGGCTTTTTTTCCCTTAAAGTGTGCATATGCAGGGTGGTCCATTGATCGTGACCGGGCCAAATATCTCACGAAATAAGCGTCAACGAAAAAACTACAAAGAACGAAACTTGTCTAGCTTCAAGGGTGAAACCAGATGGCGCCATGGTTGTCCCGATAGATGGGGCTGACATAGGTCAAACGGATTTCAACTGCGTTTTTTACAATAGGAACCCCCATTTTTTATTACATATTCGTGTAGTACGTAAAGAAATATGAATGTTTTAGTTGGACCACTTTTTTCGCTTTGTGATAGATGACGCTGTAATAGTCACAATCATATGGCTCACAATTTTAGACGAACAGTTGGTAACAGGTAGGTTTTTTAAATTATAATACAGAACGTAGCTACGTTTGAACAATTTTTTTCGGATGTTCCAATGTGATACATGTACCTTTGTGAACTTTTCATTTCTGAGAACGCATGCTGTTACAGCGTGATTACTGTAAATACCACATTAATGCAATAAATGCTCAAAATGATGTCCGTCAACCTCAATGTATTTGGCAATACGTGTAACGACATTCCTCTCAACAGAGAGTAGTTCGCCTTCCGTAATGTTCGCACATGCATTGACAATGCGCTGACGCATGTTGTCAGGCGTTGTCGGTGGATCACGAAAGCAAATATTCTTCAACTTTCCCCACAGAAAGATATCCGGGGACGTCAGATCCAGTGACCGCGCGGGCCATTGTATGGTGCTTCGACAACCAATCCACCTGTCATGAAACATGGTATTCAATACCGCTTCAACCGCACGCATCATGTTGTAAGTACATCGCCATCTGTCATGCAGTGAAACATCTTGTAGTAACATCGGTAGAACATTACGTAGGAAATTAGCATACATTGCACCATTTAGATTGCCATCGATAAAATGGGGGACAATTATCCTTCCTCCCATAATGCCGCACCATACATTAACCCGCCAAGGTCGCTGAAGTTCCACTTGTCGCAGCTATCGTGGATTTTCCGTTGTCCAATAGTGCATATTATGCCGGTTTACGTTACCGCTGTTGGTGAATGACGCTTCGTCGCTAAATGGAACGCGTGCAAAAAATCTGTCATCGTCCCGTAATTTCTCTTGTGCCCAGTGGCAGAACTGTACACGACGTTCAAAGTCGTCGCCAATTCCTGGTGCATAGAAATATGGTACAGGTGCAATCGATGTTGATGTAGCATTCTCAACACCGACGTTTTTGAGATTCCCGATTTTCGCGCAATTTGTCTGCTACTGATGTGTGGATTAGCCACGACAGCAGCTAAAACAGCTACTTGGGCATCATCAGTTGATGCAGCTCGTGGTTGACGTTTCACATGTGGCTGAACACTTCCTGTTTCCTTAAATAACATACCTATCCGGCGAACGGTCCGGACACTTGGATGATGTCGTCCAGGATACCGAGCAGCACACATAGCACACGCCCGTTGGGCATTTTGATCACAATAGCCATACATCAACACGATATTGACCTTTTTCGCAATTGGTAGACGGTCCGTTTTAACACGGGTAATGTATCACGAAGCAAACACCGTCCGCACTGGCGGAATGTTACGTGGTACCACGTACTTATACGTTTGTGACTATTACAGCGCCATCTATCACAAAGCGAAAAAAGTGGTCCAACTAAAACATTTATATTTCTTTACGTACTACGCTAATATGTAATAAAAATGGGGGTTCCTATTTAAAAAAAAAAAACGCGGTTGATATCCGTTTGATCTATGGCAGCGTCATCTAGCGGGCCAACCATAGCGCCATCTGGTTTCCCCCTTCAAGCTAGACGAGTTTCGTTCTTTGTAGTTTTTTCGTTTGATGCTTATTTGGTGAGATATTGGGCCCGGTCAGTATCAATGGACCACCCTGTATATAATGAAGCACCTCAGCAGTAACGTGCTCCTTACTAGGAATGCAACGTTGCATTGACCACACACAGTACTTGCAAATCACGTACCCTAATACTAACCGAAGGCAACCCTCGGTGGTAACACCAAAACCCTTGTTCAGTACCATAAAGCGCACCAAGAAGGAGAAGTAGGAGTTGTGGTTCCTGATCTCCAGTTGACTTTTCGGTGGTCTGGCCATTTTGTGCTCCACAGTAATAACTCACGCTCTGCAGACTTCGAATTATCTGCGTATGCCTATATTATGTTAGTTGAAACTTCTTACCTAAAATTACTACATCTTCATTCGCATTATGCAGGCATGAGCGTCTTCTCTATTTCCTCTCAGCCTTCCTATACCTCCCCAAACATCAGCGGTACATACTGCACTTCTGCTGTCTCAGGTTCAACCATGCACACTCTCCACAACTTCCAGTAGGATAGCTATACCGTCTGTATACAGATCAAACACTTGGTGCAAACTGATAGTTTGAAGCTGACGTTGATATCTCCTATTTAGTATGTACATCTTTTCAATAACATCTCATAAATACCACACATCAGAACACCTTTCCAAAATATACAACGCTGGACCAGTGTAGATTAGAACACAAAAACATAAACAAACATCAGAGAAAAGACAAAACCTGAAAAGGAAACCACATGGGTTAAGCAAAAATGCGCAATCAGCTTAATAATTTTCATCTCCTTTAAGGAAACGTTAACCATAAACCACAAAGGTTTTGACAAACATTGGCACTAAATTCCTCTCTGCCTCGACTGATATGTCCAAAAGACTTCACAATAAGCAAAAATGATCGCGAAAAATGATCACATCGACCGAGGAAGGACACAAAAACAGAACGATGATCAAAATTTTAGGCAAACAAAATTGTTTAGTGTGAACAGATTAACTTAATGGCAAACGATTTAATTGATTCCTCCAGTTAAGTGCACCACTGGACTTCCCTGACTAAAAGAATAACCAATTAAATGTAAGACGCAACTTCTCTGACTCGAACTGAAGATTGGTCATCGGAAAAAGTAAACTTTAGAAGCATCGACGCCAATTTAATATGGCACTTGTCTGGCGCGATCAGAAAATTACCTAATGATAAGATCCTGCAGGGTCGCCAGTTTAATGCCATTGGGTTAGTCCCAAACATATGAAGTGGCTTTGTCCTGGATCGAGTGAACCTTTTCAATGCGCAAATCTCCCCCCTACGATTCAGAAGTATGTAATGAACTGTGAGCAAAGGAAATGGAAAGGATAGGGGTGGGCATAACAAGTGAGTCGAGGGTGTGGTTTTGCTGATGTGCAGAAGTGAAAGACCGCTAACTGAGAGTACAATTTATTGCAGTGTATTTCACATGAGGAACAGACAAGACAAACACTGTAATAATTAGCTTACTCACACACGGGAAACGCGCACAAATCATAACATGGAAATTGGAAACTTGTGGCAAGTTCTATGCGACCAAACTGCTGAGGTCATCGGTCCCTAGGCTTACACGCTATTTAATCTAACTCAAACTAACTTACGCTAAGGACAGCACACACACCCATGCCTCGAGCCTCCGACGGGGGGAGCCGCGCGAACCGAGGCAAGGCGCCCCAGACCGAGCGCACTCATAACATGAAATATGTGCAGTTACACATTTGCCAGAAAACGAACGGCAAATTCCGTGGGGAGGGCAAGAACATACACAGATAAGCCAAAACATTATGACCACGCTGGATGCCGCCTGGTGGCGTTGCTGGCACGTGACGCAGTAACAAAAGTATACAAGTGCAGCAGAAACGGATGGGGGGATCACCCGAGCGAAGATATGGGCTGAAAATGGGGGAATCCGTTGAGATAAGCGACTTTGACAAAGGGCAGATTATTGTTAAGCAGAGCCTGGGAACGATTATCTCGAAAACGGCGAAGTTGGTCGAATGTTAACGTGTTACTATCGTGAGCATCTACGATAAGAGGTAGGACAGTGAAACTACTATTAGTCGCTAAATGGTTAGCGAATGTCCACGACTTCACAGAACGCCGGCCGGAGTGGCCGAGCGGTTCTAGGCGCTACGGTCGCAGGTTCGAATCCTGCCTAGGGCATGGATGTGTGTGATGTCCTTAGGTTAGTTAAGTTTAAGTAGGTCTAAGTTCTAGGGGACTGATGACCTCAGAAGTTAAGTCCCATAGCGCTCAGAGCCATTTGAACCATCTTTACAGAACGTGGGGTTCGGAGGGCTGTCTGCTCTGTAAAGTAGGATAGTTAGTGATCCGTAGCATCTCTGCCAATAGCACACCAGTCATCGTACATCGTCGAACATGAAGCTCCGCAGCAGACCATCCCTACGTGTTCAAATCTTGACCCAACGACATCGTCAATTACGATTGCAGTGAGTATGGGACACCGAACAGTTGAAATATGTCGGCTCTTCGGGTGGATCACATATTTGTTACAATAGTCGATGGTCGTCTCCACAAACACTGTCATGGAGATCAATGACGGCTCGAAACGCACAGCGCGCCACGGACGCAGAGTGAGAACAGTATTACGCAATGGGAGACATTCTCCTGTGCTTGCATGGGACCTGTGATAGTAATCTAAGACAGGCTGACAGCTGCGAACCACCTACATCCGTTCATTCTTTATGTCTTTCCCGACGGCGATGTCATGTTTCAGCAGTATAATTGTCCGTGTTTCGGAGCCAGGACCGTGCTACAGTGGTTTGAGTAGCAATATAGTGAACTCACGTTGATGGCTCGGTGACCAGATTCGCCTTATGCACATCCTATGGAACCCAACTGGGCTGCTATCGGGGGCCATCACCGCGTACCAAATCAGCGGTCCCTTATTTACGCGAATTACATGACCTGTGCGTAGACATCTAATGCGCGTACTCCACAAACCTACCAACAAACTGTGGCATCCCTGATGTGCATAATCAGTGATGTATTTCATTCCAAAGACGGACAAACAAGCTATTAAGGAGGTGAACATAATGTTTTGGCTCATCAGTGTAGTCTGGTAACTAACTTGTGAAGGCACTCACGTTAATTAAGTACACTGTTACTTCGAATGTGTTGACTGCGTTGCGTATGTGGTGTTAGAAAAATACAGGCAAGAGCCCAAATAATTAAGTTAGGGTAAGGCCATCGGCTGCAACAGCGTGCTTTAAAACGAGTCCCACGATGGTCTAACTGAATACGTGTCTATTCCTGCCTCATCACTAGCATCCCGCCTCACTTTTTTGCCAGAAGTTATCTATTGTAAGAGGCGAGAAGTCGAGCTCCGACCGAAGTACACGTCATCTGCTGCAAAAGTCGCCATAGTCCCCACAGCGGATGAATTTTGTGCCTCAGACCTACATCTACATCTACGTCCATACTCCGCAAGCCACCTGACGGTGTGTGGCGGAGGATACTTTGAGTACCTCTATCGGTTCTCCCTTCTGTTCCAGTCTCGTATTGTTCGTGGAAAGAAAGATTGTCGGTATGCCTCTGTGTGGGCTCTAATCTCTCTGATTTTATCCGCATGGTCTCTTCGCGAGATATACGTAGGACGGAGAAATATACTGCTTGACTCCTCGGTGAAGGTATGTTCTCGAAACTTCAACAAAAGCCCGTACCGAGCTACTGAGCGTCTCTCCTGCAAAGTCTTCCACTGGATTTTATCTATCATCTCCGTAACGCTTTCGCGATTACTAAATGATTCTGTAACGAAGAGCGCTGCTCTCCGTTGGATCTTCTCTATCTCTTCTATCAACAGTATCTGGTACGGATCCCACACTGCTGAGCAATATTCAAGCAGTGGACGAACAAGCGTATTGTAACCTACTTCCTTTGTTTTCGGATTGCATTTCCTTAGGATTCTTCCAACGAATCTCAGTCTGGCATGTGCTTTACCGACGATCAACTTTATATGATCATTCCATTTTAAATCACTCCTAATGCCTACTCCCAGATAATTTATGGAATTAACTGCTTTCAGTTGCTGACTTGCTATATTGTAGCTAAATGATACAGGATCTTTCTTTCTATGTATTCGTAGCACATTACACTTGTCTACATTGAGATTCAATTGCCATTCCCTGCACCACGCGTCAATTCGCTGCAGATCCTCCTGCATTTCAATACAATTACAACTTCTCGATATACTACAGCATCATCCGCAAAAAGTCTCAGTGAACTTCCGATGTTATCCACAAGGTCATTTATGTATATTGTGAATAGCAACGGTCCTACGACACTCCCCTGCGGCACGCCTGAAATCACTCTTACTTCGGAAGACATCTCTCCATTGAGAATGACATGCTGCGTTCTGTTATCAAAAGATTCAACCAAAAGTCTTTCTACTTATCATTCCGATCGGGAGTCCTCAATGCTTCGCATCCCTACCGAGAGTCTCGTTGAAACTATGCTCCTCTTAGCTCTCTGCAGAAAAGACGGTCAAAATTTATTGAATACCCAATCAGGCCGAACGTCAGAAATACGACCAATAACAAGCCACGCAGCAAACATTTCTCTTCCTCTTCCATGAAGTTTGTTATTACGTAATTCAATCACCTAATCTTTTAGTTTAAACAATTTTACAACATTTTGTTGCGAGACTCTCACAAAGGGAAACGGTAGCAGCTCTGAGCAGTCCGAGATCACTAGAGTTACCGCCCCTCCGAAAGATGATGCCAAGTCCCCCACTTCAGCTAATTTTGAAAAAGTTGCTCAGTCACCGAGAACGCAACTTCCCTACTCCAATGTACTGGTCGACGAACTCTACAGATCGGATCCGAGGAGGCGGAGGAGGAATTCGCGAGTGGCGTAATCCGATAAAGTGATCCACTGCCCCCGTACAATCTTATCTACGAACCAAACAGTATACTAGAAAATCTAAAAGCATCCGCTTTGCTCATCGGCCCGGCGTCAGCAGCGATATTATCAAAATTACCAGCAGGTCCAAGGGCGCAGGCGACTGCCCATTTACGGCCACCGGAAGATAGTAACTGCGACCGGCACAGTGGCCAGGAATTATAGGACACAGAAGGCAGCTGGCAAATTACACCCCAGGGCTGACTGACGCAGAGTGTGGGCTGCCGGCTCATCCATTATGCTGGTCACACGGTTACCTGAGTCAGGACGCCGGTGACTCCTCACGCCTGCCTGAATGCCACGCCAAAACTCAGAGAAAACATTAGTCACCCCCAAGTGCCAACCAACGTGCAGTTAACGGAAAAACATTGTGCTAGAGGGGAACAATAACCTCCGCAATGATCGTGCATGACACGTTCAGGTATCAATACCTGGATTGTACTAATACCAACGCCTCAAATACATCTTTATCTCTCGACTGAGTAACTAGTACTCTCAAAGAGAATGGAACTAGTGGGGTGGCTTGAGCGTGACTCTTTTCAGTTACAATGCTTATAGAATTTCCTATGACGTCATAATTTGCACCAATCTGTTTGTTTATAACTCATGTTGTGTGACGTATCTCTCTTTCTCTCTCTCTCTCTCTCTCTCTCTCTCTCTCTCTCTCTCACACTCTCTCTCTCTCTCTCTCTCTCTCTCTCTCTCTCTCTCTCACACACACACACACACACACACACATTACTAACGTAGTGGTGCCTTAGCAATGATAAATAATTCGGGCACATGCTGCATTGTTATTGGCTAAGAGCAACATGACGTCGATGCGACGTTGGGAACAGTGTGATGGACCTCACGTAACTGGATAAAATATGTAAAATTTGGGGAAAATGCGAAAAAATATAGAAAAATACATAAAATGTTGACGTGACGTCGGTAGCATTGGGATGGAGCTCGTCTAATTGGATGAAACGTGTAATATTTTCGAAAAAGACATAAAAGTTTGGAAAATACGAAAAATTGTGAAAAATATGGAAGAATGAGAGTTCTTACGTATCTGCCTGGGTGTGGTCTCTGCTGGTGCCTCGACTGGCACGATATTAAACCCTCATTAGCAAATAGACCTTGAGTGAAATGGCTTACCGTAATTTGTTGTTAACAAATCGACACTGTCTTATCCTCTTTCTGGACTCGCATTCGGAAGGACGACGGTTCAATCCCGCGTCCGGCCATCCTGATTTAGGTTTTCCGTGATTTCCCTAAATCGCTCCAGGCAAATGCCGGGATGGTTCCTTTGAAAGGGCACGGCCGACTTCCTTCCCCATCCTTCCCTAATCCGATGAGACCGATGACCTCGCTGTTTGGTCTCTTCCCCCAAACAACCAACCAATCAACCATCTTATCCTCTTCCTATGATGCCCAAGTCTAAAGTGAACCCTACCCACTGAAGTTCCCCAGTTCCAAAGGATGTAAGGGGAAGGGGTGCTTCAATCTAATTGGTCCAGGGGAGGGAAGGGGGAGAGGTGGAAGAGGGAAGGGCTTTCGGGTTGCCCTGGATGACCTTGATCAGTTATTAAGAGAGATACAGGCAAAGAAGCACGAGAACCGAGAAGTTGATGACGAATTTGTTTTATCAGTAGTCTGGCTGTTGTTCTGGAGAGGCTGTTGCGGGGCCACCTACAGATATACTCGCAACTTACATACACTGAGGTGACAAGTCATGGGATACCTCCTAATATCGTGTGGGGCCTCCTTATGCCTGGCCTAGGGCAACAGCTCGACGTGTCATGGACTCAACAAGTCGTTGGAAGCCCCATACAGAAAGATTGAGCCATACTGCCTCTATTGCCATCCAAAACTACGAAAGCGTTGCCGGTGTAGGATTTTGTACACAAACTGACCTCTCGATTATGTCTCATAAATGCTCAATGGGACTCATGTCGGGCCATCTGGGTGGCCAAATGTGTTCCTCAAATTGTCCAGAATGTTCCTCAAACCAGTGAATGGCGCTTTGTCATCCATGAAAGTACCATCGTTGTTTGGGAACATGAAGTTCATGAATGTCTGCAAATGGTTCAAATGTGTGTGAAATCTTATGGGACTTAACTGCTAAGGTCATCAATCCCTAAGCTTACACACTACTAAACCTAAATTATCCTAAGGACAGACACACACACCCATGCCCGAGGGAGGACTCGAACCTCCGCCGGGACCAGCCGCACAGCCCATGACTGCAGCGCCTAAGACCGCTCGGCTCATTCTGCGCGGCTGCAAATGGTCTCCAAGCAGCCGAACATAAGCATTTCCAGTCAATAATCAGTTGTGTTGGACCAGAGGACCCAGACCATTCCATATAAACACAGCCCACACCATTACGGAGCCACCACCATCTTGCACAGTGCCTTGTTGACAATTTGGGTCAATAGCTTCGTGCGGTTTGCGTCACACTCGAATCCTACTATCACCGCTTGCCAACAGATATTGCGGCTCATCTGACCAGGCCACGGGTTTCGAGCCGTCTAGGGTCCAACTGATACGGCACGAACCCAGGAGAGGCGCTGCAGGCAATGTTGTGGTGTTAGCAAAGGCACTCGCGTCGGTCGTCTGCTGTTGTAGCCCATTAACGTCAAATTTCGCCGCAATGTCCTAACGGATACTGTTCTCCTACGCCTCACATTGATTTCTGTGGATGTTTCAAGCAGTGTTACTTGTCTGTTATCACTGACAACTCTACCCAAACACTGCTGCTCTCGATCGGCAAGTGAAGGCCATCGTCCACTGCGTTGTCCGTGGTGAGAAGTAATGTCTGAAATTTGGTATCCAGGCACACTCATTACACTGTGGATCGCGGAATATGGAATTCCCTAACAATTTCCGAAATGGAGCGCCTCATGCGTCTAGTTCCGAGTGCCATTCCGCGTTCAAAGTCTGTTGATTCCTGTCGTGCAGCCACAATCACATGCCTCACCTGAGTTCAAATGACAGCTCTACCAATGCGCTGCCCTTTTATACCCTCACTTCAACTGATTTTAGAGAACCGCGGAAAACTTAGCTGTGATAGGGCAATGTTCTGAACCATACTCATCCTACATTCGCTTGCTCCGGGATTCTAGTACGCGACCTTCCAGAGTCGAATAGGTCACTGTTAACATACCCCCAAGCAGGCAATTTTAATTGTCTCAATTTGATACGTGTTCCATGGGTCATTGTAATGACGTGGACGAGTCAATTTATAGGTGTACTAGCTGACAAACCCGGCATTTCCCGGGTATTCATTTTCCCAAATTTCTTAGAAAGGAAAACGAAAAATGAACTGTGTTTATAATGTAATATCGAAAAAATTTAATTTCCGTGTATTCGTGATAACACCTTTGAAATAATGAAACAGTGGTACAAAGAAATAAGCATAACATACAGATGTATAAGTACAGCATCCAAATTGACAAACAGTATTTCTGTCCGCTGAGCGAAGCTGCTTCGCGCACCTACAGCGTGATTTTGTAAACGTCTCTATGGCAACGCCTCTCCATAACTCTATAGACGGCTATTGTTTTCGCCTAGAGCCGTTTGAGCGTCGCAGCTGAAAGCTGTCAAAAGCGCTGCCAGGTGTCCGGATTTCTTTAAATTGACTGTAGTAGTGTCTTAGCAGTAAAGAATAAATGTATTAAAACTTCATGCATGATGCGCAGGTTTTTGACGCATCTCAGTGTATATGACGTAATATCTCCTGAACTACAGGGGATGGACAAAATAATGTGAACACCTGTACTTACTTGGGAATGGTTTATTAATAACGGGTTGGACGCCGATTTGTCTGTAATATAGCTGCGATTCTTCTTGGAATACTGGGATATGATGATGGTATAGTCGCCAGTGGAATGTTACGCCACTCTTCGATCAGAACGTCTTCTAACTCCTGTAGTGACGAGGGAGGCGGAAATCTGCTCCGGTGTCTGAGTTCCAATACCGCCCACAAGGGTTCGATAATGTTCAGGTTCGGGGACTGTGCTGGGCAGGGAAGACGCTGCAGTTCAGCTGCATGCTCCACATACCTCGACTGTACTGCCTTGGCTTTGTGAATGGGTGTGGTATCGTCCTGAAATATGGCATCATTGTTGGTGAACAACATCTGAACCATGGGGTGCACCTGATCATCTAAAATGTTCACATAATCGTTGGCTGTAACACGGCCTTTGGGAGTAATGATGGGGACCAGCAGAATACCATGATACGGCTGTCCACACCATCAGACTTCCGCCTCCATTCTTAACCGTTTGAATTAAGCAATCAGGATTGTAGGCTTCTTTTGGCGTTCTCCAGACGTAAATCCGGTCCGATGTTGCAAATAACCAAAACGTTCACTCGTCGGACCATATGATGTGTTTACACTGATCAGCCGTCCAGGATTTATGCTCCTGACACCGTATTTTACGCTTCACTGCGTTGGTTGTCGTCACTAATGGTATCGGTATAGCAGCTCGTTAATGAATATTCGCTTTATGGAGTTCTCGGCGGACAGTGTCGACAGATGCGGGGTCTCGGAGATGGCTATTGATGATCTCTGTAGTCACATTAGCCAACGTAGTTTTGTGTTGTTTTGACACAATTCGTGTTGGCGCACGACGATCTCTGTGATTTAGTTTAGATTTGCGTCCACTATTACGTTTAAACGATGATGCATTTCCATGTTTTGTGTAGGCTGTCCAAATCAGATGGTTCAAATGGCGCAAAGTACTGTGGGACTTAACATCTAAGGTCATCAGTCCCCTAGACTTAGAACTGCTTAAACCTAACTAACCTAAGGAAATCACACACATCCAGGCCCGAGGCAGGATTCGAACCTACGACAGTAGCAGCAGCGCGGTTCCGGACTGAAGCGCCTAGAACCGCTCGGCCACAGCGGACGGCGGGCGAGCAACAGCCGTATTGTACTGGAGCAGAGAGAGACAGTGGAGAGTCACCTACCACGTAGGGCGCCAAGAAGAAAATTTTTTATTATTTACATTTATTGTTTTATATTAATTTACAGCTCCAACCGTGGTGATGACGTTACTTGCACTGAAACATGTTAATAACAATTCAGCGTCACTCAGTTCATCATAAATGTGGTGTCACCGTCAGACACCACACTTGCTAGGTGGTAGCCTTTAAATCGGCCGCGGTCCGTTAGTATACGTCGGACCCGCGTGTCGCCACTATCAGTGATTGCAGACCGAGCACCGCCACGCTGCAGGTCTAGTCTAGAGAGACTCCCTAGCACTCGCCCCAGTTATACAGCCGACTTTGGTAGCGATGGTTCACTGTCTACATACGCTCTCATTTGCAGAGACGACAGTTTAGCATAGCCTTCAGCTACGTCATTTGCTACGACCTAGCAAGGCTCCATATTCAATTACTATAATCACTATCTTCAAGAATGTATTCTGAACAGATAATATTGTGAATCATGTACCGTCAAGAGCGACGTTCATCATTAATGGATTAAAGTTAAGTATCAAACTAATTACGTCCGCTTTCTGAATTCTCATTCCTTGTCATGTTCCAGACATCACGTCAGTATAGTTCTTCCCTCCTCACGCCAGCCTGCGTGAGCTAGAACTCGGGCATTTTGGCCTCCACTCGTAACACGGTGTTGGCTCTTGTGCTAACACAAAAATAAAATGCTAATTACAAATTTTAGTTATTGTCAGGGCTTAAATCACATCTTTAAGATGGGAAGTTTAATTTACTGTAACCCACTGTGACGCTTATGGGGGACAAATCCACGTTTACTGTGAAACTACATTTTACCACCGACGCTAATATTCGTCATAATATCTCCTGAACTGTGATAGGTGGTACCGTGTTCGCCCCGATAGCTGAGTGGGCTGGCACGGTGGTTCAGCGTGTTTGGTCAGAGGGCTTTGTGCTCTCTGTAATAAAAAAACCTGAGTCAAGGAATCGACAATCAATTTGAACGGATGTCTTGTGACGTCCGCCCAGACCAAACGCAATAAACTATATCGACAAAATAAAATAAAAAAATGGTCAGCGTGACAGATTGCCGTCCTACGGCCCGGGTTCGATTCCCGGATGGGTCGGAGATTTTCTTCGCGCAGGGACTGGGTGTTGTGTTGTCTTCGTCATCATTTCATCCCCATCCGACGCGCAGGTCGCCCAATGTGGCGTCGAATGTAGTAAGACCTGCACCAAGGAGGCAGGACCTGCCCCGCAAGGGGCCTCCCGGCCAATGACGCCAAACGCTCATTTCCATAGGTTGTACTTACTCCCACAGCGATTGTTGTCTAACAGTGAGGGATATGTGTAACAAGGTTGGTTGAAATCGGTCCAGTGGTTTAGGAGGATATGTGGAACACCGCCACACATGTTCATAGTATTTATGGATTTACCTTGATGAACCAAAACCTTATTGTCATCTGCTTAATAACATGTTGGTCCACCATTGGAACACGACACAGCAGCAGCGATTATGCACGGCTTGGATTCGACAAATCGTTGGTACAGTTGCAGGGAGATGTGGCACCAGATTACCCACAGGTCACAAAATTCCCGTAAATTGCGGGCCGGTGGTTTGCTGACTGGGAGCTGGAGCCTGATAACGTCCCAAATGTGTTCCACCGGGTTCGGATCAGGCGAATTTGATGACCGAGACATCAACGTGAGTTCGCTACCAAACCACTGTAGCACGATTCTGGCCTTGTGACACGGACGGTTATTCTGCTGGGAGATGCCATCGCTGTTAGGGAAGACATCAAGCATGAAGGGATGCGGGTGGTCCGCAATATTATCCGTGTAGTCCACAGCTGTCATAGTGCCATCAACTACTATCGTTAGTCCCATGGAAGTCCAGATGAATGTCCATCATAGCATCGTACGAGGGGCGTTCAACAAGTAATGTAACACATTGTTGCTGAAAGCAGGTTGGTTTTATTTAGGCTTCCAATACACCATTTTAATCCCCGGTCTTGTGACTACAAAACCCTATTTCTCGCCGTAATTCCGTTCAGTGCGACGGTCTTACGCCGCCTTACAGAGAGGGCCTGTATGCCCGCATGGTACGATTCTACCTGTTGACGTCGGAACCAGCGTCTTGTATCAGTAACCTTCCCATCTTCCATGTACTGCCTCCAGTGGAATGCATCCTTCATTGGCCCAAACAGATGGAAGTCGGAGGGTGCGAGATCCGGGCTGTGTGGTAGATGAGGAAGAACAGTTCTATGAAGTTTTGTCACCTTCTTTTGAGTGCGCAGACTTGGATGAGAACTTGGGTTTTCTTGGAGAAAGAGAAGTTGGTTTTCATTTTTGTAGCGACAATCACGGTGTAGTCGTGTCGTCAATTTCCCGAGAGTACCACAATACACTTTAAGCCTAGTTTACACGACGACACTAGGCTGCAGGCAACTGCGCTGCCGGCCACTCGTCAGTGAAACTAAACACTTTCGCCGTGTTCCCACTTTTTGCCGACACTAGTTGCATGAGTTTTGAGGTTATGTGTCTGCGTAGGGTGTAGACAAACTGAAATATGACGTGGGGAAAGGAGAATAATGTTCGCTTTTTGGATATCTATGCTTTGCATAGGTTAAAAAAAAGGCTCTGAGCACTGTGGGACTTAACATCTGAGGTCATCAGTCCCCTAGAACTCAGAACTACTTAAACCTAACTAACCTAAGGATATCACACACATCCATACCCGAGGCAGGATTCCAACCTGCGACCGTAGCGGTCGCGCGGTTACAGTCTGAAGCGTCTAGAACGGCTCGGCCACAGCGGCCGGCTTTGCATAGGTGTTTGTGGGATTTCAGTGATGCTGATTGCAAAAATTAAGCAACATATTGCTGCTCCAGAAACCGTCACGTGCGATCAGAACATAGATAGAATGAGATTAACACTCTGCAGCGGAGTGTGCGCTGGTATGAAACTTCCTGGCAGATTAAAACTGTGTGCCGGACCGAGACCCGAACTCGGGACCTTTGCCTTCGCGGGCAAGTGCTCTACCATTTTTTTTAAGACAATGACGCTGCTCACTTTTTTTTAAAATCTCATTTTGTTCGTTTTCGTTCGTTGTATCTGCTCTGGGTAATACGGAACGCCGTGCTGGATTCCAACGGCCTCGTATCACTAGCAGTCGAGATGATAGGCGTCTTATCCGCATGGCTGTAGCGGATCGTGCAACCACGTCTCGATCCCTGAGTCAACAGATGGGGACGTTTGCAAGACAACAACCATCTGCACGAACAGTTCGACGACGTTTGCAGCAGCATGGACTATCAGCTCGCAGACCATGGCTGCGGTTACCCTTGACACTGCATCACAGACAGGAGCGCCTGCGATGGTGGTATCCAACCGCGAGACCGCTACCGTCGCAGGTTCGAATCCTGCCTCGGGCATTGATGTGTGTGATGTCCATAAGTTAGTTAGGTTTAAGTAGTTCTAAGTTCTAGGGGACTGATGACCTCAGCTGTTAAGTCCCATAGTGCTCAGAGCCATTTGAACCATTTTTGATGGTGGTACTCAACGACTAACCTGGGCGCACGAATGGCAAAACGCCATTTTTTCGGATGAATCCTGGTTCTGTTTACAGCATCATGGTGGTCGCATCCGTGTTTGGCGACATCGCGGTGAACGCAAATTGGAAGTGTGTATTCGTCATCGCCATACTGGCGTATCACCTGGCGTGATGGTATGGGGTGCTATCGGTTACACGTCTCGGTCACCTCTTGTTCGCCTTGACGGCACTTTGAACAGTGGAGGTTAGCCTACATTTCGGATGTGTTACGACCCGTGGCTCTACCCTTCATTCGATCTCTGCGAAACCCTACATTTCAGCAGGATAATGCACGACCGCATGTTGCAGGTCCTGTATGGGCCTTTCTGGACACAGAAAATGTTCGACTGCTGCCGTGGCCAGCACGTTCTCCAGATCTCTCACCAATTAAAAACGTCTGGTCAATGGTGGCAGAGCAACTGACTCGTCACAATACGCCAGTCACTACTGTTGATGAACTGTGGTATCGTGTTGAAGCTGCATGGGCCGTTGTACCTGTACACGCCATCCAATCTCTGTTTGACTCAATGCCCAGGCGTATCAATGCCGTTATTACGGCCAGAGGTGGTTGCTCTGGGTACTGATTTGTCAGGATCTATGCACCCAAATTGCGTGAAAATGTAATCACATGTCAGTTCTACTATAATATATTTGTCTAATGAATACCCGTTTATCATCTGCATTTCTTCTTGATGTAGTAATTTTAATGGCCAGTAGTGTAGCAGGCGCTACAGCTATTGTGCAGCCGGTTGACACACGGGAAGTCGGATAGGTTTGCGCGATCTTGTTCCGATAGCGAAAGACACCTCGCCCAACGACTCACCGTGCTTTTGGTCACTGCCAAGTCTCAGTAGACATTCTGCAAGCGCCTATGAATTTGTGTCCCGCCAAAAGAAATTCAATGATAGCTCTCTGCTTGGATCGCATCTCCGTTAGAGACGTCATTATGAAGGCTACGTATAGCGCTGCCAGCTATCGAACTTCATGAAACTATAACGAGTGAAGTGGGAATTTTCCACGGTGTCCCACAACAAATTCCGCATTTTTCAACCGACAGTGGCCGAGGAAAAAATGGGCTGCACTATTTATTGAACAGCGGCATGCGACGGTCTTGCGTTGCATGTTTCGAGCAGCCGTTCGGCTGTATGACGGCGAATTCGGACACGACCGTCGACTTGGTGTAACAACAAGCGTGATCAAGCGACACGTGGAAACTCTCGATGATCCCGTGCCCACTGCAGTCGTGATTGAGCATATTGTAGGGTCGACATGGAAATAGGAGGGGGGGGGGGGGGGGAATAGCTGCTGTGGAGCACCACGTTCAACGACGTGCACTGATAGATGTGCTCCGAAACACTACTGCTTGCAGTAGAGTTGTTTTCTGTCGTCAGACCTGGCACCGATCAGTCGCCTATCCTGCTTTACCGCGCAGGGAAGCCTCCGACTTCCACTTATGCGATGAGGTGTGCACATCCAACATTTTCCCACCTCCTCGTTGTATCACCATCCTTCAACCATTTCTCTTAGATGCTCACAACAGTAACATACTACCAGTCAACCAATTTGGCCGTTTCTGACAAGGGAACCTCCCCATCGCACCCCCCTCAGATTTAGTTATAAGTTGGCACAGTGGATAGGCCTTGAAAAACTGAACACAGATCAATTGAGAAAACAGGAAGAAGTTGTGTGGAACTGTGAAAAAATAAGCAAAATATACAAACTGAGTAGTTAAAGGGAAGATAGGCAACATTAAGGACATAAGGAACGGAGGAGCGCCGTGGTCTCGTGGTAACGTGAGCACCTGCGGAACTAAAGGTCCTAGGTTCAAATCTTCCATCGAGTGAAAAGTTTAATTTTTTATTTTCAGTTTATGTGACAAACTCTTATGTTTTCATCACTTTTTTGGGAGTGATTATCACATCCACAAGAAAACCTAAATCGGGCAAGGTAGAAGAATCTTTTTACCCATTCGCCAAGTGTACAAGTTAGGTGGGTCGATAATATATTCCTGTCATGTGACGCACATGCCGTCACCAGTGTCGTATAGAATATATCAGATGTTTTTTCCTGTGGAGGAATCGGTTGACCTATGACCTTGCGACAAATGTTTTCTGTTCCCATTGGAGAGGCACGTCCTTTCGTCTACTAATCGCACGGTTTTGCGATGCGGTCGCAAAACACAGACACTAAACTTATTACAGTGAACAGAGATGTCAATGAACGAACGGACAGATAATAACTATGCAAAAATAAAGGAAGTAAAATCTTCCGTCGAGGGAAGACTTGAACCAAGGACTTCTTGTTCTCCAGCTGCTCACGCTACCACGGGACCACAGCGCTTCTAATCTCACGTAGTCCATTATGGTGCTTATGTGGCCCATTGACTACTATTTTGCTTATTTTTTCACAGTTCCACACAACTTCTTCCTGTTTTCTCAATTGATCTGTGTTCAGTTTTTCAAGGCCTATCCACTGTGCCAACTTATAACTAAATCTGAGGGGGGTGCGATGGGGAGGTTCCCTTGTGAGATGCTCTTTCCCAGGTGTCCTGTCGTAACGATCTGGCCTTTGTCAAAGTCGCTTATGTCCATGGATTTCACCATTTGCGGCGTTTATTGCTACTCGTCTTAATAATACACTTCCCTTAGCTCGTCACGTGCCCATAATGCCAGCAGGCGGCATGCAGTCTCGCGGTCATCATACGAGAGCTATTCAGAAAGTAGGGAACGTTTCCGTCTGACGCCGCTAGGCGCGCGCCGATCGCGTATATTTTGGTATGCGCCTGCTCCACAGCTCCGTCGGCGTCCATCTGTGACAGTGGGAACGTCTCTGCGCGTTTGTTTTTTTCGATATTCGAATTTGAAATGTGCGCTGCAATCGAAAATCCCGCCAGTTGTGAGATGCGGTCTGTGATAAGGATTTTGTTGGGAAAAAACCTAAACCCTAAAGAAAGTTATCGTGAACTGTGCGAAGTGTACGGAACAACGTAATGAGTGAATTTTCCGTCTGGAAATGGTGCATTCGGTTTAAAAATGGCCGAACCAACGTTCATGATGAAGAGAAGAGTGGACGCCCGAGCATTGTGACTGACGTTCTTGTCCTTAAAGTTGATGAAACGATTCGTGAAGATAAACGGAGCTTTAGATTTCTTTTCCACAAGTTTCACGGACTTTGTTGTTTGAAATTGTCACTCAAAAGGTAGGCTACCACAAATTTTGTACACGATGGGTGCCCAAAATGCTTACAGAGGACCATAAAGAACAGCGCATGGGGGCAACGTTGACATTTCTGGAGGCCTACCACAAATATGATGATTCATTACTGGATCGAATCGTAACCAGTGACGAGACTTGGGTGAAACTCGTCAATTGCGAGACAACATTATAGTCCATGGAGTGGGGGCCACACGAAGTCCCCCCAAAAACCAAGAAAATGTTTGCAAACCTTCTTAGCAAGTAAGTTGATGGCGACAGTGTTTTGGAATAGGCAAGGTGCGCTTCTTATTGATTTTCTCGAACGTGGAGCAACCATAAATTCTGCCCGGTACTGTCAAACTTCGCATAGCCTTAGATGAGCAGTTCAAAATAAACGCCGAGGAAAGCTGACTTCCAAAATTTGTTTTTGCACAACAATGCCCGACCTCACATGACAAACCGCACTAAAGAACTCCTTAATTCATTCAAATGGGAAATTTTCCCTCATCCGGCTTACAGCCCCGATCTTGCACCAAGCGACTTCCAATTCTTTCCCAAGATGAAGAACTGGCTTGCAACGCAGCGCTTTGATGACGACTCGGAACTCCAGGAGGGCGTGACTCACTGGCTAAAGTCTCAGGTGGCAGAACTTTACGACGAAAGTCTTTCAAAGCTTTTCCACCGCTATGATATGTGTCTCGATGTGTTTGGTGACTATGTGGAAAAGTAGTATATCAGTCGCTCTTTCAGATTTATATAATAAAATGCATTTCTTGTACTTAGTTTTTTTAATGCCAAAACGTTCCCCTCTTTCTGAGTAGCCCTCGTATTTTGGCTCATCTCTGTGTATGCGACTCATGCTGGCCTCTTATATAGGATATTTCTGAATGAATGTTCCGCCATTTGACTGTATTGATGGTTTATTCTACGGAACAATCATGATTGAGAACTTTGACTATTTCAGGTACCACAATGTTGAACATGATCAGACTTCTACAAACGAAGTCATCGTCGAAATATATTACACTTAATTATACAGGTGGTCCATTGATCGTGTCAGGGCCAAATATCTCACGAAATAAGCGTCAAACGAAAAAACTACAAAGAATGAAACTCGTCCAGCTTGAAGGGGGAAACCAGATGGCGTTATGGTTGGCCCACTAGATGGCGCTGCCATAGGTCAAATGCATATCAACTGCGTTTTTTTTTATAGGAACCCCGATTTTTTATTACATATTCGTGTAGTACGTAAAGAAATATGAATGTTTTAGTTGGACCATTTTTTTCGCTTTGTGATAGATGGCGCTGTAGTAGTCACAAACGTATAAGTACGTGGTATCACGTAACATTCTGCCAGTGCGGACGGTATTTTCTTCGTGATACATTACCCGTGTTAAAATAGACCGTTTACCAATTGCGGAAAAGGTCGATATCGTGTTGATGTATGACAATTGTGGTCAAAATGCCCAACGGGCGTGTGCTATGTATGCTGCTCGGTATCCTGGACGACATCATCCAAGTGTCCGGACCGTTCGCCGGATAGTTACGTTATTTAAGGAAACAGGAAGTGTTCAGCCATATGTGAAACGTCAACCACGACCTGCAACAAATAATGATGCCCAAGTAGGTGTTTTAGCTGCTGTCGTGGCAAATCCGCACATCAGTAGCAGACAAATTGCGCGAGTATCGGGAATCTCAAAAACGTCGGTGTTGAAAATGCTACATCAACATCGATTGTACCTTTACCATATTTCTATGCACCAGGAATTGCGTGGCGACGACTTTGAACGTCGTGTACAGTTCTGCCACTGGGCACAAGAGAAATTACGGGACGATGACAGATTTTTTGCACGTGTTCCATTTAGCGACGAAGCGTCATTCACCAACAGCAGTAAGGTAAACCAGCATAATATGCACTATTGGGCAACGGAAAATCCACGATGGCTGCGACAAGTGTAACATTAGCGACCTTGGCGGGTTAATGTATGGTGCGGCATTATGGGAGGAAGGATAATTGGCCCCCATTTTATCGATGGCAATGCAATGTATGCTGATTTCCTACGTAATGTTCTACCGATGTTACTACAAGATGTTTCACTGCATGACATATTGGCGATGTACTTACAGCATGACGGATGTCCAGCACATAGCTCGCGTGCGGTTGAAGCGGTATTGAATAGCATATTTCACGACAGGAGAATTGGTTGTCGAAGCACCGGCATAATAGACACTATTAGGCAACGGAAAATTCACGATGGCTGCGACAAGTGGAACATCAGTGGCCTTGGCGGGTTAATATATGGTGCGGCATTATGGGAGGAAGGATAATTGGCCCCCATTTTATCGATGGCAATCTAAATGGTGTAGTGTATGTTGATTCCCTACGTAATGTTCTACCGATGTTACTACAAGATGTTTCACTGCATGACAGATTGGCGATGTACTGCCAACATGATGGATGTCCGGCACCTAGCTCGCGTGCCGTTGATGCGGTATTGAATAGCATATTTCATGACAGGTGGATTGGTTGTCGAAGCACTTGCATAATGGCCCGCACGTTCACCGGATCTGACGTCCCCGAATTTCTTTCTGTGGGGAAAGTTGAAGGATATTTGCTATCGTGATCCACCGACAACGCCTGACAACATGCGTCAGCGCATTGTCAATGCATGTGCGAACGTTACGGAAGGCGAACTACTCGCTGTTGAGAGGAATGTCGATACACGTATTGCCAAATGCATTGAGGTTGACGGACATAATTTTGAGCATTTATTTGATTAATGTGGTATTTACAGGTAATCACGCTGTAACAGCATGCGTTCTCAGAAATGATAAGTTCACAAAGGTATATGTAACACATTGGAACAACCGAAATAAAATGTTCAAACGTACCTACGTTCTGTATTTTAATTTAAAAAACCTAACTGTTACCAACTGTGAGCCATATGTTTGTGACTATTACAGCGGCATCTATCACAAAGCGAAAAAAGTGGTCCAACTAAAACATTCATATTTCTTTACGTACTACAAGAATATGTAAAAAAAATGGGGGTTACTATTGTAAAAAACGCAGTTGATATCCGTTTGACCTATGGAAGCGCCATCTAGCGGGCCAATCATAGCGCCATCTGGTTTCCCCCTTGAAGCTAGACAAGTTTCGTTCTTTGTAGTTTTTTCGTTTGACGCTTATTTCGTGAGATATTTGGCCTGGTCACGATCAATGGACCACCCTGTAAAAGTGAGGTGTCACAGCATAAAAACGAAAACATTTTCACAAAGTGTCTGGCTGAAATAAAAAGAAGCATGTGTGACAAGCATTGAATAACTATGACGTAAAGTGGTCACTAAAAACAGTCGTTACATGCGCAGGAGATAATGGTGCCTGCACATGTTTTGACTGTTTTTGGTGACCTCTTTATGACACAGTTATTCAGCGTTTGCCTACATGTTTGTTTTATTTCTGCCAGACGCTTCGTGAATATGTTCTCATTTTTATGATCTGATACCTCTGTTACATAACCAAATTTAATACATGTCGGCGAACCGGAGATCATCGCCATCAGTGTCTTGTGAGTGCCGTCATGTTTCGTGTTCAGTGTTCCCGTCATACTCCATCGTTCACCTGTGCCATCGCCATCTTCAGTGTTAGTGCATCGTGACAACAGTTTGTAGTGAATTATCGTCGAGTGTGAACGGCTCCGTGTTTGTCTTTATGTGTCTCCTGTTTTATTACCCACCGTTATGTCACATTTGTGTATTCTTTCTGTTCTTTCTTTCTCTCCTCTACGGCTGAAGAGCGGCGTACCATGCTGCTGACAGCCTGCCTGTTTGTACGGGTTTGAAAATAACAATAAAGAAAAAAAAAATGTCGGCGATGACTTAGTTTATAGAAGTTGGTTATGTCCAACATTGTGGTACTTGAAAATGGCCAAAGGCCAAAATTATGATTGTACAGTATAATAAACGACCTATCCAATCAAATGGCGGAACTTTCATCTAAAAAGTATTACATGGCTGTGACCCCAAACCATGGTAAATTCATTTTAGAAAAGAGTTCACATAAGAGGAAAGTAAATTCATTTTAATAACATAAATACGTATGTAATTGTTATTTAATTTATTGAGTATGCCGCAAAGACTAGTAGCTTCATCACTCATGGCTTGCTGAGCTGAAATCGACTTTAATGAAGAGTAATGGATATCTTTTTTTCTCCTAGCATTGTAATTGTGCTCGTCATTATTCCTAATGAACTGACACTCCATTTCCCTACTGTTTGCTTTTTAATATGTTAGTTAATATGGACGAAGAAATTTTGTGTGGAGTGAAGGAAAAGAATTATTGGACTGACCAGGAAATGAGTCAGTTCTCGTTTTTAATGGAAGATAAATACATTTTATCTTTATTAGCCGGAAAGAGATACCGTTACATAAATGATGATATATTTCTTGAATTACCAAAATCGAAATTCTCGGCAACAATCTTATGTTCTGCATAGCCGACTGATATGTAAATTTCTGTACTCTCTCTCTCTCTCTCTCTCTCTCTCTCTCTCTACTCTGCTCTGATGGTGATAAAGGCTAGTGACAAAATATTCACTAATTCTGTACACAGGAATAGGAAAGTATCTTTGCTCATATTAATGTTTTTCAGCCATTTCGGGTTTCTAACGCTGGAATACAATAATGTTCCATCAGCGATCAGCTCGCAATTTGGTTTACAACGTGCATGAGCTGTAATAAACAGTTCTGTAGCACTTATTAACGTGGTTAAGATTTTTAAATACTTCTCCTCTACTGTCTCCTTTCGCCTCTTCTTCATGAGCCCAGTGACGTCTATTAGGAAATCATACTCTTCGTCTATGAAAAATATTACGAGTGTTAGTGATAACTTCGCGTGATCGTACCCGCGAAATCGGTACAGCTGATTTACAGACACTATTCGTGTAAAACAACAGACGCTTGGAAAGGTGATATTTCACTGTACTAGCAAAATCGACTTAGGCCTAACACGTAAATACGAAACTTCACTTGACTTGTCCTGTATTCCTAGTACACCCTTTGTACAACATGTAAGCAACAGGACTAAATAAAAAAATCAAATCAAATCAAAAGCAAAAAGCTGTTTCTGAATTTCGATATTCGTCCTCCAAAAATCGTGTGATATGCAAACGTAGTGCGAAGTAGGCTATTTACATTTCGTGACAGAAAATAAGCATTGTGATGCAGTAATTAAAAGACATAACAACTTAATCAGCTGTCTGCAAGATGAAAGTGTGTGAGCGCTACGTGTTATTCTAGTGGCAGACATTTATGCACTGAAAGCTTTCTTCCTAAGGACGAGTTTCCCTAGAATATAATTACGTATAATCTTCACATCTTTCGGGATACAGAGGCAACGAACAGTAGAAAAGAATTTACCGAGTAATTGAAGGATATTGGGCATATACAGGTACAAGGAAGTAGGAACAGTAAATGGGCTATAACAGCGTTCCGTCATTCAGGTTTGGCAGAGAAGCCGTGTTCGTATTTTGCGCGCGACGAGAGCCTACTGTTAACTGGTCCGGCGAGCGTTGCACGTGTAGGTCTGGCAACGCCGATGTATCGACAGCGGCGGCGAAGGGACATGCGCGAGAAATAAGAGAGTGTGCAAGGGCGCAATATCATATGTTTGTAGCTACACGTCGTGCCTTTGAATTGGTGACAGTGAATGAAAAGATTGCAGTCCTTTGTGCTGCGTACTCTGACGTGCGGAAAACATATGCTTTGTCATCGGCCGTCCTGTGGAGGCAGCTAGCAGACGATGGAAGCTACTGTCACTGGTGCTCTCAGCAGGCAAGTACAGCAAAAATAACCTCACGTAAAGTTCGCTACAGTTCTTATCAGTGTCATTGCTAACAGATACGTTTACTGCAGTTGTGTGTGCTTAGTTTCACTGCTTAGTTTTATTTTTTTTACGTACTTGACAAAAGCTGTTAGTTAACCTAATAGTTTTGTTGTTTAAAATATTTTACTAGCAACGTTATGGAAAAATGCCAAAAAGCTGTCATGTAATTAAACGCATTGCATACACAGTAGACACCGGCTACTAGCGAGTTTAAAACTGTGTATCAGAATTGACATAACAAATGAGTGGTTTTGTTTTACACTGCGTTGCCTAAAATCATTTGTATTTGTGGGAAATACTGAAAACAGATCAGAGATTCTTCCTGAGTGAAATACATCCCGCTGCTGCTGTATATAATTTAAATACACAAATATATCCACGAATACATTCTATATGCCATCTAGTTCATTAAATTGTAATATGCTAAAAAACAAGTCAGATGAGTATAAATGACAACAAATGCAAGTAGGTCATTGTGGAGTTTATCCAGGGATCATCTCAGAATATAGGGTGCTTAGTGTGTAAAATGTGATAAATTAAACCTCGTAGCTGTGTGTTTCGTGCAATAAAATTTTCTGTCCCTCAGAACTAGAAGCTAGACGTGTTCTGCGAATCATCTTGTTGCAGAGTTCCATAGATGTTTTTATATGGACGTTTAATTTTTTTCTAGAGTACGTACAAAAAAAGGTGCAGACGTCATAGTCGTACTACGTAAGTGAGAAAGCACCCGCTATCTTACTGTGGTATCTTCAGATGTTTGTTGCTATTGCTATGACAGTCCAGATTTTGACTCTTTTTTATTTTGTGATAAAAGGAAAAAGTACTTTATCTGTGTTGTCATTAGAAATGATCCTACTTTATGGGAGGAATAGTGTGTGTTCCTGTTTATGTTGCAGTAAGTTATATGGAAATGAATGTGAAAATGTGTAAAATGTTTATGAAAATGGGGATGAGCCAAGTATTGAGCTACAGAATTTTGCTATTTAGACTGAATGGCTCGCTGCTAATTGGTTGATTCATAGCCATGAATTTGCTGGGAGATGTACTGTTGACAAAAGCATAATTCGCAGATGGGTCTTTGATACAAGGTAACTGAAAAAGCCGGCCGGAGTGGCCGTGTGATTCTAGGCGTTACAGTCTGGAACCGAACGACTGCTACGGTCGCAGTTTCGAATCCTGCCTCGGGCATGGATGTGTGTGATGTCCTTAGGTTAGTTAGGTTTAATTAGTTCTAAGTTCTAGGCGACTGATGACCTCAGAAGTTAAGTCACATAGTGCTCAAAACCATTTAACTGAAAAAGACCCTCGACAGTAGGTGTTGTTAAATGTCAGTTGTAGATTTCAGACAACCATAAGAAACAAAATGAATAAGAAAAACACACACACACACACAGATCTCTTTGTACTAGGAATTTTTTAAAGCAGATGCCTTGGTTAAAATTCGGGAACTACTTCTGCTGCCGCTGAATCCTTACAAATGGCACAAATAAGCCTTTAAATGGACCACTTCAAAATTGACAAGCGTTCAGTCTGTAGATAGGTCACTAAACATCCACAAAAAAAAGACAGTAAGGGAGAACCTTGGCGTAGGAGTAAGGAAGTATCCTTCTGGTCGAGCAATCGGTGTTGTGGCTTTTCCACAGCCACTGTTTCACAGAGGGCTGTTGTCGGGAACTCACGTCTGAGAGGGCGAGAGAGAGAGAGAGAGAGAGAGATATATTTAAAGTGACTGGAAATGCCACCTGCAACTAACTACCTAAAAACTATCGTATTCGATCCGAAGGATGAATTGAACAGAGCTATGTCCCTTGCATTCCTCAAAGCTGGAAACTGACAACCAAGTGTTCTTGCTTGCTCTAGTAGCGAATGTTGTGACAACTTCTCGTGTTAATGTGTGTCATATAGTAATAAACTGGAAACGGACCATCTACAGATGATTACATTGGGACCATCTACAGATGATTACATTGAATGTGGTATGTGAGACGTGAATGCAATTTCATCTGTTTCGTAGCAATAGGTATTATTGCATTTGTTAGTTCGTTAAAATGTAGTAATTACCATAGTCGTTGTAAATTACTGTTGCTCTTTCACCCAACAGACGCGACAAATTGGAACATTTATCCCCTTGTTTATTCCACTAATACCAAAACGGTTAATTTGCGGCCTAGCCTCCCCATACGTCATAACTACACAGTGCCTACGAGCGAACGCTGTCACAGATTAAGACATTCAGGACAAGCGAGGCTCAAATCACTGTCCGGGTTTTCGTGATTTCCCAAATTGTTTGAGGTGAATATCTGGATGGTTCCTGCCCGCGTTCTAGCTTGTTCCATATGTTGACCACCCACCTCGTCGACAAGACGTTAAAACCTAAATATTCCTTCTACGCTCACAATTCCTATGCGTTCGTAAGAGAAATTTAGAAACATTATTTACAACTGACTTTGTTTCCCCTTCGAAAATATGATACCTGTATGACGCTGGACGAAATATTCAGCGAATATTCTTAAACTGTGTCAGCGAAATCAAGTTGCTGTAACGGCCAAACACTTTCCCTAAAACTGCCAAATCTATGTTTATCTGTTAGTAATGACGCGTAGCTATCTACTGTACATAACCACGGAGTTGGTGAGAAAAAGGGGACATCTGCATTAGGGATGACCGACGAGTTCTTCTGGTCATGGCACCTTCCACTGCACAGAGAGCAAAATTGCCGTTGTATCGGAAACGTTGTTTTCTCCTAATAGTCTAGATTGCTAACTTAAGCTTCATACTGTGCCTTAAGCGACAGCAACAGCGGAATCTGCCAGCTCGCTTAAGAAAATACGGCGACAATTGAAGTGGCAATGTTATGCGGCAGCTGCAGAGTCATTCATAACAACCAAAAGTCCTGTGTGTGGACTACTGCATCCCATAGAAAGTTGTGTTTAGTGTGGCAAAAGAATACGCTCTGCCAAGAGTGTAAACTGAGTTATCTCCTACGGCCCGGATTACTATTCGGAAAGCAAATCTGGTGTATTATCAGAGCAGTATGACGCAGTTTATCAGTAAAGTTTCTTCAGCATGTGCGTATTTTTGCGACTCGTTTACTACATCATCGTGAGAGACTGTAGGTAAAAGTGTGCACTGCAGAGGAACCTCTGACCAGACCTCTGGTTGCTGTCTGTGTGCGGTTATAGATTTACGTAAACGATAATACCACACAATAAACCTCAACCTATTTGGTAGAGAGTACATGCGGATCCGCTATCATTCGACTGAATTAATTTCAGTGACGTGACATGGAGGCAATGGGAACGAAATCGGTGAAGATACAGTGATATGAAATATGTCCTGACTAGTGAAAACTTGTCAGACTTGTGCTCTAACCCTGGTTTCCCGCATTTCGCGAGCAGTCGACTTACGCTTTGACCTCTCTGAGAACGCATACAGGCCCGACTTCAACTTTTGTCACTGATGTTTCATTCTATGATTTCTGAACCATACCAGAGTTCCTTCGGACATGCATGCATGCATCATACTTCTGAAAAACGCTGGCTCTGCAACATCGTATTTATCCGCCGAAACCGGACAAGCGGCTTTCAATTGAAATGCCTCCCATATATGGGAATATACGTAATGAATGTACGAGTTCAGGTGTTTCAGACACATGGTTGATGACACTCTAGGTGTTCAAAAAATTACGGAACATTCGTAATTTCGCGTCAATGGTGTGTTGGAGCGAAATGCGGTTGGCATCCCTTCACGCGCCTATGTTTAATGTGTAGCTGCCAGAAGTTTCGTTGTTCTATGTCCGTTATTGTTCAGTGCTGTATTGAGTTGAACGTTGTCGCACAGTTTGCGAATTTCGAGAGGGCAGAGTTAAGAGGAGTAACGCGTGAAACTCAAGAAAACCTTTACAGACACACACCAAATGACACAGGAAGCCTACAGCGATGCATGTTTAAGCCGTGCTCGCTGTTACGAATGGTTCACTCTGTTTAAAAATGACCGGACGGAAGTTCAAGTTGACCCTCCTTCAGGACGCCCTTCGACGTCTACTGACGACACTCGTGTCAGGATCGCCAACGAAATTGTTCGTGCCAATCGAAGGCTGACAGTCCGAGAGATTGGAGAAGAATGTAACATTTTTGGAATGCATCGTGTTGTCGCCAAGTTCGTCCCACGGCTCATGAGTCAAGACCAGGAAGACCTTCGCCTCGCAATCCGTGAAGAGCTTTTGGATCGCGCAAATGAGAACGAGGTGTTCCTTAAGAGAATCATATCTGGTGATGAGACGTGGGTCTACCCTTATGATATTGAGACGAAGGTTAGATCTTCGCAATGGGTCGGGAAAGGTTCCCCAAGACCAAAAAAGGCTCGTCAGGTCAGGTCAAGTCAAGTCAAGTGTCAAAGCCATGCTGAAAGTTTTCTTTGACTTTCAAGGATTAGTTCACCACAAATTTGTGTAACAGGGACAAACTGTTAATTGATCGTACTATCGGCACGTGCTGCGACGCCTGCGAGAAAATGTGAGAAGGAAACGGCCTGAAATGTGGCGAGACAATTCGTGGCTCTTGCATCACGATAACGCACCCACACATTCATCCTGTTGGTGCTTGACTGTTGCACAAAAAACGAAATCACTATGCTGCCTCAGCACCCATACTCTGCAGTCCTGGCGCCTACAGACTTTTCTTTATTTCCAAACTTGAAAACCCCGTTAAAAGGACTAAGATTTGTAACGATAGACAAGATAAAAGAAAATTCGCAGACGGCGCTTCGTGCGTTCCAGCAAGAGGCGTACCATGACTGCTTCCGGAAGTGGAAACGGCGTTGGGAGCGGCGTATCGATTGTAGAGGAGAGTGTTTCGGAGGAGACCATGTACAAACAGTAAAAGGTAAGAGTAGAAAAAATTTGTTGACAAGTTCCGGAATTTTTTGAACTGGCCTCGTGTGGAAGTTTGGGTCTGGCCGTGGTCGTCCTCGGATAACCTAATGGTAAGGCGACTGCTCACGATAAGCGAGAAATCTGGGTTGGAGTCCCTGTCCGGCACAAATTTTCATTGTCATCATTCCATTCTACAGCTGATGGTTGTCCAAATTCGCAAATGGGAATACATTTCGTGTATATCAGAGATTCTCCCACGAGATACGTTGGAACAGCACCACTACGGTAACCGATTTGGTGGAGTCTATCCTGCCAGAAGGGATGTACACGGTGCAAAATGTAGTGCACTGGCCATTAAAATTGCAGCACGAGAAATAAATAATAAATAATTTTTACTTATGCGTGTGTACTGTATAGTTGGAAGAATAAGTGCTTACATTTGTAGGTGATTTGGCAATGTACGGGGTGCGAAATGTAGTGCACACAGTTGCCACCTCTGGCAGCAACAATGGCTGTAACACGGCTGAGCGTCGGTCGTGCTGAGGTTGGACGGCAAATACAGGCTGCCAGAGATCATCAATCGTAACGGCTGTTGAGCGATGGTATGGCAGTCTCTTGGCAACCCATGACCAGATGTTCCAGCGGATGATATATCTGAAGAATGTGGCAGCCAGGGTAACAGTTGGACGCCCTTTGTATGGAGGCAGTCCAGGACGGGATGGGAAGCAAGCGCTCTTGCTTTATCTTGTTGAAAGATAACGTCAGTGAGGCCTCAAGCATAGGGCACAGCCATCACCCTTAACACACCAGAAATGAATGTCTGCTGTCCAAATTACCAGCTACATGAACCAGAGGTGGTAGTGGTGTGTTCACAATGGTAACACGTGCTTGGGCCCCTATGACGATGGCGAAGGCAATTTCTCATCGTTCTTCTCGGGGCGTCTACACACAGATACGTCCATCTTGATGTATGATGAACTAGGATTCGTCTAAAGAGACGACGTGGTGCCACTCGCCGTTCTAACAGTCCTTAGTGCTTCAAACGTCGTTGCAATGTTAGTGTGGATATTTGTTTTCCTGCAAACCAACCCATTTCGTGGCCCGTCTTGACTCGCTGCACGGCCCAGTGAACGACGTCTGCCCTTTGCGCGTGTCGCGTAGGGCCTAGAGTATGGCGCATGGACTGTTAGCACGGCGAATGGCACCACATCGTTTCCTTAGACGATTCCCAGTTCAACATACATCGTGATGGACGTATCCGTGTGTGGACACCCCCGAGAAGAACGATGACAAATTACCTTCATCGACATACGGGCCCAAGCACGTCCTGCAATTGTGGACGCACGACGATCACCTCTGGCTCGTATAGCTGCTAATTTGGACAACAGCCATTATATGTCTCATGTGTTAAGGTTGATTGCTGTGCCCTGTTTGAGGTCTCACTGACGTTATCTTTCAACAATATAACGCAAGACCGCTTGTTTCCCATGCTGTCCTGACCACCGTATATTCGCACGACAGTCCTGGTTCAAATGGTTCAAATGGCTCTGAGCACTATGGGACTTAACAGCTGTGGTCATCAGTCCCCTAGAACTTAAAACTACTTAAACCTAACTAACCTAAGGACATCACACACATCCATGCCCGAGGCAGGATTCGAACCTGCGACCGTAGCAGTCGCGCGGTTCCGGACTGCGCGCCTAGAACCGCGAGACCACCGCGGCCGGCGACAGTCCTGGAATCCCAGCCATCGCGAGCAGCAGTATAGTGGAACGATGAACTGCAGTCTCGACACGACACGATCCCCCCCCCCCAGGGGATCCACAACTCTTTTGTGGATACGTGCGTAGCGAGCACGGGGCCCCGAGCTAATGTGGCCTTCCTTCCTTTCCGGGCTGCATACCTTCCCTTTCCGCATCCTTCCCCATCCCCTGTCTTCACCCCCCCCCCCCCCTCACCTCTGGCTCTTTCCTTCATTTTCTCCCCCTCTGGGAGTATGGTTTGCGCCTACGTCCGGAGACGGACGCTTGTAAATGTACCACATTCTTCTTCTTCCTTGCTTGTATGTCTTCTTCCTTCCTTTGTCCTTCTCTTTTCCTTACCTCTTCTCTTTACCCTTTTCTCCGCTGCGGCGTTTGAGACCCCCTCTTCTTTCCTTTCCCTTTCTTTCTTCCTCCCTGTGCGTGTCTGAAGGCCGACCCACGCACTTCCATGCGTAGCCGGTGACGGGGTAACGCGTAATTCCCCGCCCCGGGTAGACAGGTAGGACACGTACGTACCCCCTGGTAAAGGCCAGGCCCAGGGAGGGGTGATTACCCGAGCTGATACCTTCCGAAAGTGCCGATTGGTCCCTCCGTCCGTTTGTCGGGAGGTGTGACCTGAGGTGTGAACAATCACCTAAGGCGGGTGTGCCCTCGGTGAGGGCCCCCACAAGGGAGGAGCGCGCCATCGGAGACGCCGGTAATCATGGGGGATTCTTCCGCAATGGTTTCCTCACCTTCCACTATGTCTGCTCACAAACGTAAGTTCACTGAGTCTCAACCACAGACGGTTCTTCCATCGTTGCCACAGTTCCTTGTTGTTTCTCGGTCTGACGAAGGTCACGACTTTTCCACGGTCAACCCTTTCATTATTCAGAAAGGTGTCGACGCAATTGCGGGTCCTGTAAAGTCTTGTTCCAGATTACGGAATGGTACCCTGTTGTTAGAAACACACAGTGCCCTCCAGGCTCAAAAATTGCTGCGTACTTCTCTGCTCCACACCTTCCCTGTCCGGGTGGAACCGCACCGTACCTTAAATTCCTGGCGTGGAGTCGTTTATACACGCTCCCTCGATGGATTGTCTGACGAAGAAATTCAGCACTACCTGTCTGACCAGGGCGTCACCGCTGTTCATCGGGTTATGAAAAGGGTTGACTCGAACATCATTCCAACCCGCACTGTCTTCTTGACATTTGACAAAGTTCAACTCCTATCAAAAATCAAAGCAGGCTATGAGATAATTTCCGTTCGCCCTTATGTCCCAAACCCTACGCGTTGCTATCGATGTCAGCGGTTCAATCACACCAGCCAGTCCTGTTCCAATCCGGCCAAATGTGTTACGTGTGGCAAGGATGCCCATGAGGGTGCTTGTCCACCTCCATCCCCTCACTGCATCAACTGTATGGGTGACCACGCTGCTTCCTCTCGAGATTGCCCCGTTTTTAAGGATGAAAAGCTCATCCAGGAAATAAGAGTGAAGGAAAAGGTGTCGACCTTTGCTGCTCGAAAGTTACTCGCCAGTCGACAGCCCACCGTGCCTCAGAAAGGAAAATACAGCACTGTCCTTGCTTCTCCTCGGCCAACAAAGGAGGCGGCCACGCAGACTTGCGACCTCACATTTAGTACCACAGTCGTCAGATCGGCCAGCGCAAAGATCGCCCGTTCAACCTCACCACTTTCGCCTGCCCACTCTATGGCTCACCCTTCGTCGGGTTCTGCTAAATCTCGAGCCCAAAAGTCAGACGCCAAGTCTTCGAAAAAAGAGCATTCTCGTGAAGAGTTTTTACGTACTGCAACTTCACAACCATCGGTTCCTCCTTCATCTAAACATCATACCTCCAAGAAGGCTACGAAGAAACACAGTTCCTCTCCTTCTCCGCCAAGGCGTGTCCCAACTACAGCACCACCTGGCGGAAATCGCCCTCGGCCATCTTCCGTGTCGCCGAGGCGCACTGCTGGTGGCCGGTCAACTGGCCGATCGTTGGTGGCAGGAGCTGCTCCTGACCAACCTATGGATCAGGATCTTCTGCCTTCGACTGAATGCCATTCCATGCTGTCGGTCGCAAGCTCTGAGCAGTCGTTGAGTTGACAGCGCCCTTGGTCACGTTTCTCCATTTTCTGTTGACCCTATGTCCATTATCCACTGGAATATCCGCGGCATTCGCGCCAATCGGGATGAATTGTCGATCCTCTTACGATCCTACTCGCCGGTCATCTTCTGTCTTCAGGAAACAAAGCTGCGTCCCCATGACCGCTTTGTTCTCCCTCATTTTCAGTCCGTCCGATATGACCTCCCCTCTGTTGAAGGCACTCCAGCCCATGGAGGACTCATGATTCTGCTCCATGATACTCTCCATTATCACCCAATCCCCTTAAACAGTTCCTTCCAAGCTGTCGCCGTCCGTCTTTCCCTTTCTGGATACACGTTCTCTCTATGTACAGTATACATTCCATCGTCTACACCACTGGCACGAGCTGATCTCCTTCATCTTCTTGATCAGCTTCCACCCCCCTATTTGCTGGTTGGGGACTTCAATGCCCACCACCCGCTTTGGGGATCTCCACATCCTTGTCCACGTGGCTCACTATTGCTAGACGTCTTCCACCAAGCGGATCTAGTCTGCCTCAACACTGGGGTCCCCACATTTTTGTCTGCCTCCACGGCAAATTTATCTCATTTGGACCTTGCGGTCGGTACTGTTCCGCTAGCCCGGCGCTTCGAATGGTTCGCCCTTGATGATACACACTCGAGTGACCACTTTCCATGTGTCCTTCGACTGCAGCCTCAACTGCCATATATGCGCTCGCGACGCTGGAAGTTTGCCCAAGCCGATTGGACACTTTTTTCGTCTCTAGCGACATTCGATGACCGTCGCTTTCCCAGCGTCGACGATGAGGTCACACATTTTACCGACGTTATTCTCACAGCTGCGGAACGTTCAATACCACGCACCTCCGAATTGCCCCGGCGCCCCCCAGTTCCTTGGTGGAACGAGGCATGCCGTGACGCAATACGTGAGCGGCGACGTGCTCTTCGCATTTTCCGTCACCATCCAACTTTGGCCAACTGTATCCGATATAAGCAGTTCCGTGCGCGATGCCGTCGCGTCATCCGCGATAGCAAGAAGGCAAGCTGGCAATTCTTTATTAGCTCATTTAACACCTTCACTCCCTCCTCGGAAGTTTGGAGTCGGCTTCGACGGTTCTCAGGCGCGCCTAGTTTCTCCCCGGTCTCTGGGCTCACTGTCGCGCATGATACCTTAGTGGACCCCGTCGCAATTTCTAACTCATTGGGTCAGCACTTTGCTGAGATTTCGAGCTCTTCAAATTACCCGCCAGCGTTTCTCCCGAAGAAACGTGCAGCGGAAGTGCGACATCTCGCTTTCTCCTCTCAAAATCGCGAAAGCTACAATACTGTTTTCTCCATGCGCGAACTCCAACATGCACTCTCTTCTTCTCGCTCCTCCGCCCCAGGACCGGATGGTATCCATGTCCAAATGTTGCTGCATTTATCAACCCATAGCCTGCGCTACCTCCTTCGCCTTTATAATCGAATTTGGACTGACAGTACCTTTCCCAGGCGATGGCGGGAAGCTATTGTCGTTCCCGTTCCGAAACCTGGAAAGGACAAACATCTCCCCTCTAGCTATCGCCCCATTTCTCTCACGAGTAGTGTCTGTAAGGTTTTGGAGCGTATGGTGAATTACCGTTTAGCTTGGTGGCTGGAATCCCGCAGTGTTTTAACACCAGCCCAATGCGGATTCCGACAACATCGTTCTGCCGTTGACCATCTTGTTGCTCTCTCCACTTATATCATGAACAATTTCCTCCGGAAGCGCCAAACGGTAGCAATATTTTTTGATCTGGAGAGAGCATACGATACCTGTTGGAGGACAGGCATCCTCCGCACACTGTTCTCTTGGGGCTTTCGAGGCCGGCTGCCCCTTTTTCTTCGCGAATTTATGGCAGAGCGCACATTTAGGGTGCGGGTGAACACTACTCTATCCCGTATTTTCTCCCAAGAAAACGGGGTACCCCAGGGCTCCGTGCTGAGTGTTGTACTGTTTGCCATTGCCGTTAATCCAATTATGGATTGTCTCCTTCCTGATGTCTCGGGCTCCATCTTTGTGGACGATTTTGCGATCTACTACAGCTCTCAACGGACCAGCCTTCTTGAAAGACGTCATCAAGGATGTCTCGATCGCCTCCACTCGTGGAGCATCGAAACCGGCTTCCGTTTCTCACCCAGTAAGACCGTTTGTGTTAATTTTTGGCGACGTAAGGAGTTTCTTCCGCCCTCCTTACATCTAGGTCCTGTCAACATTCCGTTTTCCGACGTCGCTAAATTCTTGGGTCTTATGTTTGACAGAAAACTGTGCTGGTCCTCCCACGTTTCCTATCTTTCGGCTCGCTGTCTGCGTTCCCTTAACACCCTCCGTGTCCTGAATGGCACCTCTTGGGGGGCGGACCGAGTGGTCCTTCTCCGCCTCTATCGCGCCTTAGTGCGCTCGAAATTGGATTATGGAAGCATAGTCTACTCCTCTGCTCGGCCGTCTATTCTTCGGCGTCTCGACTCTATCCACCACCGTGGATTACGTTTAGTGTCTGGAGCTTTTTACACCAGCCCTGTGGAAAGCCTTTATGCTGAGACTGCTGAACCTCCGCTATCCAATCGGCGGGCAGTCCTTCTGAGTCGTTATGCTAGCCATTTGTCTTCCATGCCTGCTAATCCAGCCCATGACCTTTTTTTCGACGCCTCCCTTGATGTCGGGTATGCAGGCCGCTCCTCCTCCCTACTACCCCCGGGAGTCCGCTTCCGTCAACTGCTCCATTCCCTTTCCTTCCGCTTTCCTAAAACCTTCTTGACAACTTGGGGTACAGCACCGCCTTGGCTCCGTCCCCGGATCGACTTGCTCAGAGACCTATGTCAATTTCCCAAGGATGGTACCCCTACACTTGTTTACCGTCGGGCATTTGCTGCTCTATGTGCACAAATGACGGAAGCCACATTTATTTACACCGATGGCTCGAAAACATCGTTAGGTGTAGGGGGTGCATATATTGTTGGCGACACCCCAAATCACTTTCGGCTTCCCGACCAGTGTTCGGTTTATACTGCGGAGCTTTACGCTATTCTCCAGGCTGTCCACTACATCCGCCGCCATCAGCGGATACAGTACGTAATCTGCTCAGATTCTCTCAGCTCTCTCTTAAGTCTCCAAGCTCTTTACCCTGTGCACCCTCTGGTCCAGCGGATTCAGGACTGTCTGCGCTTGCTCCACCTGGGGGGCGTCTCAGTGGCGTTCCTCTGGCTCCCAGGACACGCTGGTATCTGTGGAAATGAGGCGGCCGATATAGCGGCCAAGGCTGCAGTCTCTCTTCCTCGGCCAGCTATTCAGTCTCTTCCGTTTACTGACCTACGGAGCGGTTTATGTCGCCAAGTTGCTCATTTATGGCATGCGCATTGGTCAACACTTCCCCATAATAAATTGCGGGAAGTGAAAGCCCTTCCTTGCGCATGGACCTCTTCCTCCCGATCTCGTCGTCGGGAGGAGGTAATTTTAGCTAGACTCCGGATAGGGCACTGTCTTTTTAGTCATCGACATCTTTTAAGCGGTGATCCTCCCCCACTCTGTCCCCACTGCTCTCAGCCGTGGACGGTCAGACACCTTTTAATTGAATGCCCCTATTTTAATCCGTTACGCTCCCGTCTACAGCTATCGCCTGATCTCTCGTCGATTTTAGCAGATGACACGCGCTCAGCTGACCACGTTCTACAGTTTATTAGTGACAGTGAAATGACGTCAGTCATTTGAAGCCTTTTTTTTGGGGGACAACCAACCCCTTTCTATAGTGGATTTTTAAGCATTCCTTCTGCCTTTAGTTTCTCAAATTTTATGACTTTGTTCCCATTGCTGCTGATTTTAAATTTCGTTTTTTTCCTGTTTTCTACGTCACGGGCTGGGCGCTAATGACCATAGAAGTTTTGCGCCCTAAAACCACAAAAAAAAAAAAAAAAAACGACACGATCCTGCCGCTATCTAATTCGGAAACGCGCTTGGAGACGTTTCTTCTTATTACATGAGGCTTAAAACGAACGTCCTACAAACCACCAACATTCAAATGTTGTTTTTGAATCAGAAACCAGCTGCGTAATCTTACCTTATGTGCAGAATGTAGATGGCGTTACTCCTATCTAGTTTGAGTGTATGCACTGAAATGCTAATCACTTGTGTATTCAGGAACGTTGTACACTTAATACAAATTTGGCGTAGATCTTTAATATCGCCTTTATGGTGTTGAAAATTTTGATGGCCAGTAGCGTGTGTAAAATAAATAACAAATATCAGTGATAACCGTTTGGAATGCTGAACCTGCAATGCAATCATTATCCCGGAGCAAAAGAACATTTCCGAGGTACCGTAACTGTTAATGTGACTGCAGACGAAAACGAGGGAGTACAGGCGTTGGACAAGTTTTCATTAGGCATGACTTGCTTACCGCAATAGTTTCCCTCCTTTTCAGTTACATTCCTTTATGCCCGTACATTAATATATAAATCTTCTGATTAGATATACACTGAAGAGCCAGAGAAACTGGTTCACCTGCCTACTATCGTGTAGGGTCCCTGCGAGCACGCAGAAGTGCCGCAACACGACGTGGTATGGACTCGACTAATGTCTGAAGTACTGCTGGTGGGAACTGACATCATGGATCCTGCAGGACTGTCCATGAATCCGCAAGAGCATGAGGGGGTGGAGATCTTTTCTGAACAGCACTTGGCAAGGCATCCCAGATATCCTCAATAATCATATATGGGGAATTTGGTGGCCAGCGGAAGTGTTTAAACTCAGAAGTGTGTTCCTGGAGCCACTCTGTAGCAATTCTGGACCTGAGGGGTGTCGCATTGTCCTGATGGAATTACCCACGTCCATGGGAATGCGCAATAGACATGAATGGATGCATATCTAGACGTATCAGGGGTCCCATATCACTCCAACTGCACACGCCTCACACCATTACAGAGCCTCCGCCAGCTCGAACAGTCCTCTGCTAACATGCAGGGTCCATGGATTCATGGGGTTGTCTCGACACCTATAGACGTCCGTACGCTCGATACAATTTGAAACGAGACTCGTCCGACCAGGCAGCATGTTTCCAGTTATCAACAGTGAAATGCAGGTGTTGAAGGGCCCAAAAGGCCCAAGCGAGGCGTAAAGCCTTGTGTCGTGCAGCCATCAAGGGTACACGAGTGGGCTTTGGCTCCGGAATCCCATATCGATAAAGTTTCATTGAATGGTTCGCACGTTGACACTTGTTGATGGCCCAGCACTGAAATCTGCAGCAATTTGCGGAAGGGTTGCACTTCTGTCACATTGAACGATTCTCTTTAGGCTTCGTTGGTCCCGTTCTTGGAGGTTCTTTTTCCGGCAGCAGCAATGTCGGAGATTTGACGTTTTACCTGACTCCTGATATTCACAGTACGCTCGTGAAATGGTCGTACTGGAAAATTCCCATTTCTTTGCTACCTCGGAGATGCTGGGTCCCACTGGTCGTGCACTGAATAAGACACCGCATTCAAACCTACTTAAGTCTTGATAATCTGCCATTGTAGCAGCAGTAACCGATCTAACACCACTTGTTGTCTTATAGAGGCGTTGCTGACCACAGCGCCGTATTTTGTCTGTTTGAAGATATGTATTTGAATACGCATGCCTATACCAGTTTCTTTAGCGCTTCCGTGTAGGTTCCTCCTTTTACGCAAAACACTGTTTTCTTCTTGTTACTCAATGGGTAACAAGAAAAATCAGTGTTTTGAATAAAAGGCGGAACCTAAATCCAATAATTTTAACTGCAAATATGGAAGAAATAGGAGAGGTGCAAATCCAAAAGATGAATGTATATCTTCTCTTCGTTATGATGTTTGTCAATCGGTACAGTTGGCTCTTACTATTGTAGCCACAAGAGAAGAGTCGTGAAGTTCTCATTTTCGTAATTTGGTGAGCCAAGACGAGCGCAGAGAATCGTGGAAGGATATTAGTTATCCAAACATCATTTGTTCACCACATAACTAGTTTTGAGAGCTCAACATTAAAAGCTCGCAAAGATAATTCGTAGTAAATCCATTAGAAGGAAAAAGTTAAAAGCCATTGCTCCACGGAAACTTGTGGCAGACATGAACCCCTTACATCGTGGCGGATGTTGAAATCTGAGTAAATCTTCAGGCGATTTGACATCTTGGCACTTGAACCGCCTGGTTGTTACGTTGAAACTTTGATGCTAAGATTCACCCACGCTCATATGCTCTTCTTAAATGTTACTGTTCGGCAGTGGTGGCTGGTATTTTTCGATAACGGCTCCACAACAGGTGATGTTTATGACATTTAAAAACTACAGTTGAACCCTCGAAACCCGTTATGTCTTAAATACATTTTTTACAGGTGACTGTCTACCGAGCGAGGTAGCGCAGTGGCTAACACACTATTCTCGCATTCGGGAGGACGACGTTTCAATCCCGCGTTCGGCTGTCCTGATTTAGGTTTTCCGTGATTTCCCTAAATCGCTCCAGGCAAATGCCGGGATGGTTCCTTTGAAAGGGCACGGCCGACTTCCTTCCCCGTCCTTCCCTAATCCGATGAGACCGATGACCTCGCTGTTTGGTCTTCTCCCCCCCCCCCCCCCCCCCCCCCCCCAAACAACCCAACCAACCCAACAGGTGACTGACTGGAGGAAATTGATATCATAAATATGTCGTGACGAATGGAAAATTTTGTGTTTAGCTCTGCGTCTTGTTATCATGTATTCGTGTCTTTGTTTTTCTTATTATTAAGCTGACTCATGATTAGCAACTTGCCACAAGGGAACCTCCACGCCTGGAGGTTCCACAGCACCAAAACGCCACATTGTGCTTCTGTCCAGACTGAAGGTCTAGGACAGTACTGCACCACCTTAAAATCCATTTAACGTAAATCTTATTTTGTGATTGCATCATGTCTGATCTAAGAGACGTGGACTTGTTGGTGCTCGTATGAGTGGCTGCTTCTGTAACCAAGGTAGCCGATGTTTTTGGTGTTGCAAGAAGAGCCACACACACGGGGGAAGCGGAAAGACATCAGCCGCTAAGTCACAACGCGGTCGACAGAGTGTGTTGATAGTGACGACCGATCGTTGAAGAGGATTGTCACGAAAAATGCTAGAGCGAAAACTACAAAATACACTGTATAACTAAATGTTATATTCGCGAACGCTGTCAGCACCAAATCATCACGAAGCGAGGTCCATAAGATTGGGATTCCAGGGCGAACAGTAATTCAGAAACCATACATCCATGATGCAGATGCCTGTAACAGGAAGACACCGAAGCCATAAAACCTGGACTCTGGGACAATGGGAGAAAGCCATTTGGTTGGATGAGTCTTGTTACACACTGTTTCCAACTTCTGTCCAAGTTTATGTCCCAAGAGTTGATTTGGCCAGCAATAACGTGATATTCCATGGGCCCCGTGGTTGCTCTGAATGGTCGCGTTATTATCAAGGATTATTTGACTATTTTGGCTGATCAGATCCATCCCATGGTGCAATCTCTATTCCCCAATTCTGGTGTGTTCCAAGTCACTGGGCCCTGTTCACGCAGCTTGTATCGTTCAGGACTGGTTTTGTGATCATAAGGATGAATTGTCGCATCTCCCCTGGCCACGACAGTCACCAGGTCTCAATATTATTGAGCCTGTGTGGCCTACTTTGGAGAGAAAGTTACGTGACCGCTATCTGCCATCGTCAATGTTACCTGAACTTGACATTGGTTTGCAGGAAGACTAGTATAAAACTCCCTTGAAAATCTGTCTGGAAGCCTGTATTTATTCATCCTCAACTGGAAGCTGTTTTGAATGTCATTTGGTTTCCGACATCTTATTAGGCATGGTAATGTGTTGTTTTGATGCTTCCATGTTTTTACCAACCCCTGTGTGTCTTATAGCAGCTCGCTTGATGACTGTATGGCAGTATGCGCTCTGACAGAGATGTATTGGTGGTGGGAGAAGCGGCCGTTAACGGAAGAATACTGTAGCTACCATACAGGATGACAGTCGATCAATTTCCAATCTAGCAGTGCAGTTAAGCGTGCTGTGACTTACGTAGATTCTGTCCATGCGCGTTTCTTGCATTAGTCACTAACTTCTCTGTTCTATACGATTTTAACGCATTTAGCGCAATATAAAATATAAACTCCCCACTGGGGGGGGGGGGGGGGAGGGGGTTCGGTATAGCTTTTGTGAAAAAGCTTGTAGCTGCTGCTTGTGACGGAGCTGGGTAGTGAGTGGAAATTAGACTGCTTGCAGACTACAACAAGGTTCGAACATTTTCTTGTAGCGCATGACATAAGGAGTGCTACCTGGATTTGATACGATTGCGGAGTATACGATTGCCGTGGCCATTAGAGAAAGCAGACAAGCCCTCCAATGCTGTAAGTGGCATCGATCAATGTAGACCCTCTTAAATGTCTCCATTCTCAGTTCTGCCACCTCATAAAACGACTGAAACAAGAATGCTGGGAACGATATGTTGCTACCGTTTGCTTTCGTACGACTCCTTCGCAGTTTTGGCAAAGGTTTGACGTCTCTACAGACGCGGTCCCCCACACAGATGTACCTGGTGTCTCCTTGAATGGTGGTGTCGACACTGACCCAGATGCTATCGCCAAACATTTTGCTCTACATTATACTCGAGCATCTGTCTCTGGGGATCACCGGCCTGCATTTTGTGTCCTCAAACAGCAGGTGGAGCGAGCTCACTTACCTTTCACTTTATGGCACCTAGAGGCACATAATGCTCCTTTATGAGAGTGGAAATTCCTCAGTGCCCTAGCCTTTTGCCCGACACAGCTCCAGGTCCAGACCACATCCACAGCCAAATGCCGAAACACCTGTTGTTGCTGTTTTCGACTGTATCTGGAGTGTGGGCTATTTCCCACGTCAGTGATGAGAAATTGTGATTGCCCATACTGAAATAGGGTAAACACTCGCTTGAGATGGACAGTTATCACCTGATTAGCCTCACTAATGTTGTCTGCAAGTTGTTCAAACATACAGTGAGCTGATGGCGTGTTAGAACCTCGAGTCTTTTGGGTCTGTCCCAGTGCAGTTTTCGCCAAGGCCGTCCTGTTTCTGAGACTTTGGTCTGGCCGGAGTCTGCCATCCGGTCATAGTTTCCAGTGTCCACACCTTATTGCTGTCTTCTTTGACTTGCAAAAGGGTTATGACACCACATGGAGTCATCCCATCCTCATTACCCTGCATGAGCGGGGTCTCTGGGACCGTTTCACGATTTTTGTCTGAACTTCTTGTCGCACCGTACTTTCTGGGTTCAAGTTGGTACTTCCTGCAGTACCCCTGATAAACAAGAGAATGAGGTCCTACAGGGCTCTGTACTGAGTGTCGACTATTTTTTAGTGGCTGCCAATGGTCTAGCTGCAGCCTTGGGGTCTACTGTGTCACTCTTGCTGCATGCTGACGATTTTTGCATTTACTATTGGTCCTCCACTGTGGACGTTTCTGAATGCTGATTGCAGGTTGCCATGTGAAAGGCATGGTCCTTTGCTCTCACCAATGACTTCCAGGTTTCAGCTGCCAAGGCATGCATCATCCACTTCAGTCACCATTGTACTGTCCATCCACAACTGGGACTTTCATTCGACGACCAATTGCTCAGTTTGGTGGAGTCTTTCAGCTTTTTGGACCTAGTCTTTGAAGCCTAGTTGACGTGGCTTCCCCATCTTCGCCAGTTTGAGTGCATGTGTTGGTCGTACCGTAATATTTTTTGCTGCCTCAGTACCACTAGGTGGGGTGCAGAGCACTCTGCACTTTTGCAGCTTTATAAAACTCTGATCCTGTCTCGTCTTGATTATAGGAGTCTGGTATGTGGCTCAGTATTGCAGATGCTCGACCCAATGCATCATTGTGGGGTCTGACTTGCAGGAGATACCTTTCGGACCAGCCCTGTGAACAGCCTACTCGCAGAGGCTGGGGTGCTTCTACTACAGGCACCGACTACTGCTACTCAGTTATACGATACACATTTGCTGCTCTCCTGAGCATCTGAACTACAGTGTCCTTTTTCCAGATAGGGAGATCCACTTTGTGCAACAGAGGTCCAGAACTGGAGACAGGATCACTGTTGGCCTACAGTGTTTCCACCCTGATCTCCAACTTTCCCTGCTGTCACCTTTTGTCATGGAGGAATTGCATATGCCTCCATGGCGTGTACCCCGTCCTCAGATCCGTCGCGATCTATTCTTGGGAATGAAAGACACTATTGACCCCCATGGTTTTTCGCCACCTGTTCCTGGCCATCCTTAATGCATTTCTAGGATTGCAAGTGGTATAAATGGATGTCTGTATTGTTAACAGACGAAACAGTTTTGCCTACACACATTCAAGGTGGAGTGAACAACAGTCCCTGCCAAACAAATGCAGTGTTCACTGTAGAATTGGTGGCCATCGCTCGAGCCCTCAGTCACATTCGTTCCTGCACCGGCGAGATGTTCTTAATCGTTAGTGATTTCTGGAGTAGTCTTCAGGCTATCGACCAGTGCTATCCTCTGCACGCACTGTTCTTGACTATTCAGGCTCTCCTTCCTGACCTCCATTAAGCTGGGTGGTTATCATCTTTGCCTTGACCCCAGGCCACATTGGGATCCTGGGAAAAGAACATGCTGACTGGTTGGCCCAATTGGCAACCAAGATAGTGACTTTGGAGATTGGGTACCAGAAATAGATCTTTAGTCAACTCTATAGTGTCAGTTGTTACGTTCTTGGAACATGAATTGATGCGCCCTGGTTTCTCCAAACGAACTGCAAGAAATAAAAAGGGACAGTGACCGTGTGGCAATCTTCCCTTCATGCTCCACACAGGAAATCTACTGTTCTATCAGATTCACATTGGCCACACTTAGCTGACCCACGGCCACATCCTGCGATGTCTAGATCCACCCTGTTGGTGGTGTGGTGCCTGTCAGACAGTGGCCCACATCCTACTGCACTGGCCTAATATGGCCACCTTTTGGCGAAACTTTAAACTTGACACACTGCCTTTGGTGCTAGTGAATGACACCAAGACGAATGATCTGGTTTTACGTTTTACCTGTGAATCGCCTGGGGAAGCCTCTGGCTGCCCTTGCTTGGTGGTCCGGCTTGGCTCCTGCCCTTGCCGCCTTTTTACTTCTTTGTACTCTTTTACATCCACCAACGGTTTACTCTCTTGTCGCCTTTCTCTTTTCCCAGAGATTTTGTCAACTTCTCTACATTATTAGTTTTTCTTGTGGTAATGGTGGACGAAGAAACTCCGATTGGATGCCAGGGGTTCATCTCCCACTGCATGCTGTGTTCCAGGGCCTCCAGCTGTTTCCTGAGTGGAGCATCTTACCCACCATCACCCTCTTACCCCTCTCTCACTTCTGCCTGCTTCTCTCTCTCGGTTGTATTTATTCTCGATTACAATCATATTCGTCAGGGTATTTGTTTTCCGTGGCTTTCCTTTCTGGGAACTCTTCCCAGCTTGACGAATACAGGATGGAGAGACTGCTGACCTTGTACTGTGGTCCCTTCGACCTCATCAATCCAGTTGAATCCAACGTGACACTGGACGATCCAGTAGTTGCGACAATCACAGACAAAACGTTTAAATGCCTTCCTTATTCGCTAAAACTCACCAGACCATCGCCTGAGCGATTTCCACATGCCTGGACCACTCAAAGAAGCGTTCGCCTGCAAGAAGATCCGTTCCGATAAAGAGATAGAACAGTGGGTGCAGAGGATAGAACTGGTCGATAGCCTGAAGACTACTCCAGAAATCACTAACGATTAAGAACATCTCGCCGGTGCAGGAACGAATGTGACTGAGGACTCGAGCGATGGCCACCAATTCTACAGTGAACACTGCATTTGTTTGGCAGGGACTGTTGTTCACTCCACCGTGAATGTGTGTAGGCAAAACTGTTTCGTCTGTTGACAATACAGACATGTGAACCACAAAGTATTGCACACACTCCCAAACGAATTCTTTTGTATGGGAATTCAAGCGTTTTGTAAGCGCTGGCGAACTTCCATTGAAATACGGAGGAAATTTCGAAAAGTGCTATTGATTATGTGCTCTTTGTGCATAATGTTTTAAAACATACTTACAGTTTTCATCTGACTCTCTCTCGTCAAATTTCAATCCGTTTCGCCTACGGAGTTAATGGGTAGCTTAGACATATAATAGCTGTTGAGCAATGTGGCTGTGAACTTCGATATTAGCTCCAGAATGAGATTTTCACTCTGCAGCGGAGTGTGCGCTGATATGAAACTTCCTGGCAGATTAAAACTGTGTGCCCGACCGAGACTCGAACTCGGGACCTTTGCCTTTCGCGGGCAAGTGCTCTACCAACTGAGCTACCGAAGCACGACTCACGCCCGGTACTCACAGCTTTACTTCTGCCAGTACCTCGTCTCCTACCTTCCAAACTTTACAGAAGCTCTCCTGCGAAACTTGCAGAACTAGCACTCCTGAAAGAAAGGATATTGCGGAGACATGGCTTAGCCACAGCCTGGGGGATGTTTCCAGAATGAGATTTTCACTCTGCAGCGGAGTGTGCGCTGATATGAAACTTCCTGGCAGATTAAAACTGTGTGCCCGACCGAGACTCGAACTCGGGACCTTTGCCTTTCGCGGGCAAGTGCTCTACCAACTGAGCTACCGAAGCACGACTCACGCCCGGTACTCACAGCTTTACTTCTGCCAGTACCTCGTCTCCTACCTTCCAAACTTTACAGAAGCTCTCCTGCGAAACTTGCAGAACTAGCACTCCTGAAAGAAAGGATATTGCGGAGACATGGCTTAGCCACAGCCTGGGGGATGTTTCCAGAATGAGATTTTCACTCTGCAGCGGAGTGTGCGCTGATATGAAACTTCCTGGCAGATTAAAACTGTGTGCCCGACCGAGACTCGAACTCGGGACCTTTGCCTTTCGCGGGCATGTGCTCTACCAACTGAGCTACCGAAGCACGACTCACGCCCGGTACTCACAGCTTTACTTCTGCCAGTACCTCGTCTCCTACCTTCCAAACTTTACAGAAGCTCTCCTGCGAAACTTGCAGAACTAGCACTCCTGAAAGAAAGGATATTGCGGAGACATGGCTTAGCCACAGCCTGGGGGATGTTTCCAGAATGAGATTTTCACTCTGCAGCGGAGTGTGCGCTGATATGAAACTTCCTGGCAGATTAAAACTGTGTGCCCGACCGAGACTCGAACTCGGGACCTTTGCCTTTCGCGGGCAAGTGCTCTCTTCGATATTAGCTCTTTTCTCCATATATTTGCACTCGCGGGCCACTGCCCAATGAACACTTACTAAAGACGGGAAGGTGCGTAATACGATCATACCCAGGGCGGAGCTAAAGGTTAACTTCAAGTGAGGAGAACAGGAACTTAATAAAATTCAGCTTTAATTCGGTATACTGGTTATGATGGCGCTCGAAAAGGAACAGTGTTATTTCTTCTCGTCGTGGAAGAGTACACAAACCCAGAAAGCGCCAGTGGTTAGCACATTCGACTCGCATTCGGGAAGACGACGGTTCAGTCCCACATCCGGCCGATTTTCCGTGGTTTCCCTAAATCGCTTGAGGCAAATGCCGGGATGGTTCCTTTGAAAGGGCACGGCCGACTTCCTTCCCTTGTAAGGTGGCCATAATTTCGCACCTTACAAGCACTCATCCACATACTTTGCCGTGATCTACAAACACAATTAGCTATCTTGTGATAGGTTGTACATCGTATATATGAATATATAAAGGAGACTGACATTGTGACGTACGTCTTGTGAATAATTGTTAACGCTTTTTGCATGAAAGATGACGGCATGTTTTTATTATGAAAACGGCGTAATGAATGATTGCCTATACTAATAGAGGTTGGAACGCCAGTGGAAATGAAACGGCTGGCGGAAGTGAAGACCTGGGTGGAAGGCCCACACAGGTGTTTTCGCCCTGCTTAAACGCAGGAAATAGCAAGACGGACGTCGTAGCACCTAAGCGCTGGAGCACAACAGTCCGACCGGCCGGTTTGTAGCCGAACCAGAAGGATTCTACTTGGGAAACGTTGAAAATCTTGGACGCAGGTGAGAGGAACGAAGAAGCGGCACCTCGGAAGCCACGCAGGCTGGGTTATTTCCAAGGATTTTTACTCAGAAGCGTACCATTGCACTAGTATATGTTTTTCCTCGCAATCTTTCCGCGCTGGACGATAAAAGACTAAAATATGGTTGGTCGGCGTTCGGAAGAATGTGTAGAGAGGGAGAATATTCCGTGGTTTCGGGAATATGATTCGTTTTCGGAATTACGAGAGTGGGGAGGCAAGCCTTGCTGGGAAGCCAGCGCTGAAGAGACGCGGTCTTCCGTTGTGAGCGCCCGTGTGTGACGGTCGCTCGACATCAGCTTTTGTTGGTACAGACGGACGTGCTGTCTTTGCTCTCAGTAGAGTTTATAATCAGAACAGGTAGGAACTGTACTGTACTGTACTAAACGATTCTGGGCTTCACCTCCGGGTTGGAAGTCGTCGTTGAGTACGCAACGTTCAGTAATTGAGAGCTCTTCCTCTGCCTATACTTACGTTGAGACGTTATCTGAAGTCCGTCATTGTGTTGGGAGTTCGCGTTTCTCGTCTGTAGGACACACAGAGGAGAAGACAGTATTAGAGTATATTAGTCAGAGGACCGCCTTCTGCAGTCCTAGTGTTTGAAAGAGTTTAATTGTGGCTGGAGTTCTTCCTTCGTCGCAGACGAGAACGAGAACCATCACTTCGACACACCGGACGCAGTACATACGGTGGTATCGCAAATTGCTTCGGCTTATTAGGGCTATAAAAGTTAAACAGCTGTGATCAAGTTAATTTCCACTGAGGTTCCATACCACCGTAGATCATCTCTGAAAGTAGTGTCTTCCAGTGTTCGGTATGTAGATGATGTCAGTCATTTTGCGTTATTGATATTAGACCGCGCAGTCATAATAAGGGGCAGAGCTGGGCAATTGATTACTAATTTTACTTAGGAAATGTAAACTTTGTAGTCTAAATGTTTTTCTTTAATCTACAATAAATACACTACTGGCCATTAAAATTGCTACACCAAGAAGAAATGCAGATGATTAATGGGTATTCATTGGACCAATATATTATACTAGAACTGACATGTGATTACATTTTCACGCAGTTTGTGTGCATAGATCCTGAGAAATCAGTACCCAGAACAACCACCTCTGGCTGTAATAACGGCCTTGATTCTCCTGGGCATTGAGTCAAACAGAGCTCGGATGGCGTGTACAGGTACAGCTGTCCATGCAGCTTCAACACGATACCACAGTTCATCAACAGTAGTGACTGGCGTATTGTGACGAGCCAGCTGCTCGGCCACCATTGACCAGACGTTTTCAATTGGTGAGAGATGTGGACAATGTGCTGGCCAGGGCAGCAGGCGAATATTTTCTGTACCCAGAAAGGCCCGTACAGGACCTGCAACATGCGGTCGAGCATTATCCTGATGAAATGTAGGGTTTCGCAGGGATCGAATGAAAGGTAGAGCCACGGGTCGTAACACATCTGAAATGTAACGTCCACTGTTCAAAGTGCCGTCAATGCGAACAAGAGGCGACCGAGACGTGTAACCAATGGCACCCCATACCATCACGCCGAGTGATACGCCAGTATGGCGATGACGAATACACGCTTCCAATGTGCTTTCACCGCGATGTCGCCAAACACGGATGCGACCATCATGATGCTGTAAACAGAACCTGGATTCATCCGAAAAAATGTCGTTTTGCCATTCGTGCACCCAGGTTCGTCGTTGAGTACACCATCACAGGCGCTCCTGTCTGAGATGCAGCGTCAAGGGTAACCGCAGCCATGGTCTCCGAGCTGATAGTCCATGCTGCTGCAAACGTCGTCGAACTGTTCGTGCAGATGGTTGTTGTCTTGCATACGTCCCCATCTGTTGATTCAGGGATCGAGACGTGGCTGCACGATCCGTTACAGCCATGCGGATAAGATGCCTATCATCTCGACTGCTAGTGATATGAGGCCGTTGGGATCCAGCACGGCGTTCCGTATTACCCTCCTGAACCCACCGGTTACATATTCTGCTAACAGTCACTGGATCTCGACCAATGCGAGCAGCAATCGCGATAGAATACAATCCGACCTTTATCAAAGTCGGAAACGTGATGGTACGCATTTCTCCTCCTTACACGAGGTATCACAACGACGTTTCACCAGGCAACACCGGTCAACTGCTGTTTCTGCATGAGAAATCGGTTGGAAACATTCCTCATGTCAGCACGTTGTTGGTGTCGCCACCGGCGCCAACCTTGTGTGAAAGGTCTGAAAAGCTAATCATTTGCATATCACAGAATCTTCTTCCTGTCGGTTAAATTTCGCGTTTGTAGCACGTCATCTTCGTGGCGTAGCAATTTTAATGGTCAGCAGTGTATATAAGCAGGAACAAAGTTTATCATTAAGTAGGATTAGTTGCCTTCATTATTCATTTATGTTTAGATTGTAATTTATAGAATTAAGAGATCCTAAGATCTGCTTCAGGAGGTATTCAGACAGGGCCAAATCTTCATTTTAGCGTTAATTATTTTCCGTTGCACACATTAATTTTACACCCGCCTGAAGTGGCATCTTGGACCCTATCCTCCCCAAATCGATCCAACCCGACCAGAAAGCGCAATTTGCACGTAGTGTATACAGATGTCACCAGCACAGTGGACGGGAATGGCTGCTTGCTAGTCAGAGCGAATCGTACTTTTGATCTGCTATGTTGGACGCGTTGTTAGTTTTGGAGTGCATTGCGGTTCTGCTGCCAACAGTTGCCGACCCAGCGCTTGGCCGGCGCGGGGACAGCTGCTAATGATTGTTCCTCATCTGTGATAGATGGAGCGTTCCGATGCTGATAAAAGGACTGCTGCTTTCATTCTACCGGTATCGACAATTTCATACTAGCATTAAAAATATCGTAGAACTGGAAGTATAGTACCTGGTCAAAAGTATCCGGATACTTAAGTGGACATTAATATCATACATTTTGACAACATAGTCTGTCGAGAGCAGTGACCTGGTGCTGTAATTAAGTTAAAATGAACAATCGAGATTGCAATAATATTTGTTTATTAACCGGTTTCGGCTTATATTCAAGCCATGTTCAGATTTTTTGGCCTCCAATGGCTGGTGGTGGCGGCTCCTCGGATTTCTCGTGATGCCGCGATCGTACACTTGAGTGCCTTCGGCCCCGAAAACACATATCGATGATGTTCCGTTGAATGCTTCGCACGCTGACACTTCATGGCCCAGCATTGTAATCTGCATCAATATGCGGAATGGTTGCATTTCTGTCACGTTGGACGATATTCTTCAGTCGTCGTTGGTCTCTTTCTTGCAGGATTTTTTTTTCCGGCCGCAGCGATGTCGGAGATTTGATGTTTTACCGGATTCCATATATTCACGGAACACTCGTGAAATTGTCGTACTGGAAAATCCCCACTTCATCGCTACCTCGAAGATGCTGTGTCCCATCGCACATGCGCCGATTATAATACCACGTTTAAACTCACTTAAATCTTGATAATCTGCCATTGTGGCAGCAGTAACCGATCTAACAACTGCACCAGACACTTGTCTTATAAAGGCGTTGCCGATAGCAGCGCCGTGTTCTGCCTGTTTACAAACCTCTGTATTTGAATAAGAATGCCTGTATCAGTTTCTTTGGAGCTTTAGTGTAATAGTCAATTCCGAATTTCGTAAGAGTGTCCGGATACTTTGAGCAAATAATGTATGTAATGGCACAGGGGTAGTTATCTTTCACTACTAGCTTAATAAGAATAAAATAAGAAGGCGGATCATTTTAATTCATCATTAATTAAAATTTATGTAGTATATACGAAATAAAACTGCAGTGGTAAAAACTTCATGCTATGTGTGGTGTATAACTAGATTTCAGAAACATAAACCACTAACGTTAAGTATGTATTCAGATAGCTTGTAAAAATGCGTAAGAGTACCTGTATGTGCATGAAATAATTTTAAGTGAAGGAAAGGGTTAATATTTTCGGCAACGTATCAGAAAAAGGTTGGTTAATACAAATATAGCATGATTTACTTATATCGCCTTATATTGTGAGTTCTACCACGTAAAAGAAAATCTTAGACATCTAAAAATGTAGTCAATACTGTGCGATATTGCCATTAAAAGTACTGTTGTTCCGGTATTTTTGAGGTATCGATACAGGTTTACATATTGGCATCGATGTCGATTGAAACTGATGCCGGAACGTCCCTAGTGATAAGATGTAGATTTTTTTTCGGGTGCGTTAAGGAAAGTGAAAGTTCAGTTTACGAAATTAATTTCTGTTGAGAAACCACCCACCTCCAGAAGCAAGCTATTCGTAATCTTGTTACGATTTTGCCATTGTCGAAGGATGCAAAGGCCATTAGCATTGGCTACCGTGGGTTTGTAGAATCGTTTCAGTAACTAGAACTCTCGAAAGTATTTCGCGGTGGCAAACTCAGAAAGTATGCAGATCATTATTTGTAACTTGAGTGAGATTTAGGGAACTATCGAGAACACATTATTAGGAGCGTTCAGTAAACGGTTAAAGTGAAATTAGACAAGTTTCTTACTTCAGTATTATTCGTGATCATTGACAAGCTAATGACGACATTTAAATTATTTACCGAGACACATCGCTTACGGCGGCACGGTGAGAAATCATTACAACGCGATGTGTACTTGCTACAAGCACCGCACCTCCAATGTCAGATTGCCGAAGGGGAGGGCAGCGTTATAACAGCCAGTTGTTTTAACATTGTATCCCAGCTTCATCCAGATGAAAGGAATGCAGTCACACAAGTGGTCAACAAGAACATAACAGATAAAAAATTTGAAAACTGTACTGCACAAGCTTCGCAACGCCATTACAGTGAATAGATGTAGTGAGCCATTCAGGGAATGAGAAGGCAGAATCAGGTCACGAGGGTTAAAGAGGAAGACCTGCAAATGGCTCTGTATCACCCGGGCAGGGTAGAAAAAGTTCGCTGCCGATGGGGTACCATGTCAGTGTTATGCAGGAATAGCACTAAAAGCAAAGCTATCTGGGGCCAACCCGTTACTATCATGCGCTTGGTGTCCGATAGTCCCGAATGCAAATTAGCTTGTGTTAATGCGGCAGATAAACTTCTTAAGACATTTTCGCAGTTCATGAGCTGCTGATACACACTCAGATTTTTATTTAAATATTGTTTATTTGCATAGATTAACGCAGTATTTTAAATGGTATATTCCAGATATTTTTCAAGAGGCGCGAATGATGATTTGAGGCTCAGGGACTCAGCTGCCAAATATATGACTTTATTAGTTCGTCATGTACGCCCCTGGTAGCTGAATGGTCAGCGCGACGGAATATCATGCCTAACGGCTCGGGTTCGATTCCCGGGTGGGTCAGAGATTTTCTCCACCCAGGGACTGGATGTTGTGTTGTCCTTATCATCATTTCATCCCCATCGACATGCAAGTCGCCAAATTAGCGTCAACTCGAAAGACTTGCACCAGGAAAACGGTCTACCTGACGGGAGGCCCTAGCCACACGGCATTTCCAATGTTCGTCATAATATTTTCTGCGGAATCTGAATGTGCTCGTTCGAAGTAGGCGTCTCACGTAATTACCATGACGATGAAAATTAAGGATTATAGACCTGGTGTGAAGAAACCATGAACAGTCCCAAGGGGTTCAATTTTGGGTGCACTACTATTCTTTGTATGCAAATGAGATACTTGTTAACATAAATCTAGCCAAGGTGATACTTTTGCAACATAAAACAAATATTAATATTGTTGGAAAGGTTGTAACAAAAACAATTCACTAATTTAAAAAAAATGAAGTGATTCTCAGCAAATTATAACTATGCGATGTGCACTTGCGGGAAGCACCTCCCTTCCAATCTCCAGTTGCCGAAGATAAGAGTCAGAAACTGGAGGGAGGGGTTAAAACACCCAGATATTTAAACACAATGTCCCAGTTTTATCCAGACTAGAGGGATGCAATCATACATGTAGTCCACAAGAACAGTTGAAACTGAACAACGAAGTACACTGATCAGCGAGTACATTATGACCGCCGGCCTATTATCGATATAAACCCGTCCAGGCAATAGAAGCGTCACCTGGTGAGGTGTGACTGCTAGTCAGACACAGGCACGGTACATGTAGTATCAGTGAGCTTCTTGCCCGTGTGTAGAATGGGGAAGGCGCCTGATCTGAGTTTGACTGAGGGCTGATTGCGATGGCCCGGAGGCTCGGCATGAGCATTTCGGAAACTGCTCAACTTGTCGGGTGTTCTAGGCGTACTGTGGTGACTGTCTTCAACATATGGCGAATCCAAGGTGAAAACACGTACAGACGTAGTGGGTTTGGGCGGTCATCCCCTCGTTACAGACGTCATATATCGTAGGCTGGGCAAACTGGTAAAATAGGACAGGCGGCGAACAGTAGTAGAACTAACATCAGAGTCTAATGCTGGGCACAGTATAAGTGTGTCTGAACACACAGTGCACCGAACACTCCTAACGATATGCCTCGGCAGTCGACGACCCATGCAAGTGCCAATGTTAACACCACGATATCGGCAGCTACGACTGAAATGGGCACGTGACCATCGGCACTGGACTTCGGCGCAGTGACAAAGCGTTGCATGGTCTAATGAAATCCCGGTATCTTCTTCATCATGCCGCTGGGCGCGAATCCGTGGTCTTCCAGGGGAACAGCTCCTTCACACCTGTACTGCGGGACGGAGACAAGTTGGTGGCGGTTCCATGGGTCCAGTGGAGCTCGTGCAAGGCACCATAACGGCTAAGGAGTAGACCCGTTGCAGACAACGCAAACTCTTTCATGACGCTCGTTTCCCCGACGGCAGTGGCTTTTTCAGCGACATAATGATGCCCCATGTCAAAAGGCCAGGAATGTGATGAAGAGGTTCGAGAAACACAGTGGTAGGTTACAATAGATGGGCTCCCCCTCCCCCCCCCCTCACTCCCCTGAATTCGTCAGATTTGAAACAGATCGAACACATTTGGGATGTGATTAAACGTGGCATCAGAGCTTCTCGCTCCCTCCCCGGAATTTACGGGGATTAGGTGATTTGTGTGTGCAGATGTGGTGCCAACTTGCTCCAACAGTTATATACTTGTATGGATGTGATGACCTGCAGCCGTCTAGAATGAAATTAGAATTGTATTAATACCTCCAGCTGCTAACGGGCGTTGATATATATCAACAGGGGCTGGTGAAAATGTGTGCCCCGACCGGGACTCGAACCCGGGCTCTCCTGCTTACATGACAGACTTTCTAGCCATCTGAGCCACCGAGGGAATAGTGGATAGTGCGACTGCAGGGACTATCTCGCGCACGCCTCTCGCAAGGCCCACATTCTCACCTTGTATTCCCACACACTACATTCGTAGTGTTCCACCCCAACACACTCATTACTCGTGGAAGACATTCTTACCAAGTCCCGTAAGAGTTCGGGGAATTTGTGTGCATTCGCACGGGAGGAGGTCATGGCCGGTGTTGCCAGAACTATATACTTACATGGATATGGCGTCTGTTCTTTCGGATATGACCGACCATGTCATTTCCTTTTCTGTTCCACTCGTAGATAGAGGGAAAAACAACTGAATATGTGCCTCCGTATGAACCGTAATTTCTACTACCTTATCTTTGTGGTCCTTATGCGAAATGTATGTTGGCGGCAGTAGAATCGTTCGACAGTCAACTTCAAATGCCGGTTCTCTAAATTTTATCGATAGCGTTCTCGAAAGGGACGTCGCCTTCCCTCCTGGAACTTCCATTTAAGTTCCCAAATCATCTCCGTAACATCTGCATGCTGCTCGAACCTATCGGTAACAAATCTAGCTGCTCACCTTTGAATTGCTTCTATGACTTTCTCTAATCCGACCTGGTATGGATCCCACACACTGGAACAGTACTCGAGAATAGATCGCACTAGCGTCCTATATGCGGTCTCCTTTGCAGATGAACCACAATTTCCCAAGGTTCTCCGAATAAACCGAAGTCGACAGTTCGTCTTCCCTACCACAGTCCTGACATGCTCGCCGCGCGGTTTGTGTCTTGTCACGGTTCACGGTCCGCGCGGCTACCCCCCCTCCCCCCACCCCCCGCCCCCTCCCTCTGAGCTGGATGTAGTCGTCCATCCTCCTCGAGAGGAAGCTTCTCGGCCCGCAAGATCAGGGAGTTGGGAGCTCCAGCGTTAGGCGCGTAATGGGGCCCCTTACGAACATGGCTGCCAAGGGGGGGAAGGAAGCCAGTGTGCATACAGTATTCTCTGCCTCGTGATGACTGGGTGTTGTGTGATGTACTTAGGTTAATTAGGTTTAAATAGTTCTAATTTCTAGGGGACTGATGACCATAGATGTTAAGTCCCATAGTGCTCAGAGCGATTCGAACCATTTTTTGCATACAGTGTGCATAGCCACTAGACCTTGAGCTGCGGACCCTACCCGCTGAGGATGACACGGCGCCGTGCCGGTGCCATATGTGGAAGTAAACAAATGAATAACTATCTAATGTGTTGCTCATTGCCGTGCGATTCCGTTCTCGTTCCATTACCACGGGTCTACTGATCTTTTCTTCTTCCTGTCACTGAAAGCGCATAAAAATATAAATCCCCTGATTCATTCATCCAAGACGTGCTTGTAAGCACTTCAGTAATGACTGATGATTGATTTGAGACCTGAGTTTCTCCTGGCGTATACAACTTTCAGATAACTTCCGGGAATTCAGCCAGGTAACACTTTCAGCGACCGCCGATATTTCGGCGGGAGAACACCCCGCCATTTTCAAGGCAAACTGCAACGGACAGGCGGTGTACATGCAAATTTAACACCTCGGTTCTCCGACAGAAGCAGGAAAGATAACACACACACACACACACACACACTGAACACTAGTGCCACCAAAGATGACCAAAGTCAGAGCTATCCATAGTGAGACTATGAATTCGCAGGTGAGGCAGCATTGACTCTGTTCCTCTGTTTTTTGACAAGGGAGAGAGCCGGATTCCAAACAGAGTTTAAACAGAAACCTCCATCCCTGTTAACGAGGTTGCTCGCTAATTTAATCTCAACTGCCTCCCTTATGACACTGTCCCAATAGCTGGACGTGCATGCCAATATCTCGGTGTTGTTATATAACATGGGGTGACCAGTATCCAAGCAATGTTCGGCAATAGCAGAGCTATTTCGCTGCTGTAATCGTGTGTGCCGTTTATGCTCAGTACATCTGTCCTCCACGGTCCTGATGGTTTGACCAATATATGCCATGCCGCAGCTACAAGGAATACGATATACACCCGCCTTACGCAGTCCAAGATCATCCTTAACGGAACTCAAAAGTGCTCTAATACTAGATGGAGGTCGGAAAACACATTTCACACCGTATTTCCGTAAAATACGACCGATCTTATTGGACGTGTTTCCTACGTAGGGCAAAAAGGCAGTAGACTTAGGTGTTGACTCAGAATTATCATCAATCACCCGATGTACAGTTGGTCGATAGCGCAACGCACGTTCAATCTGTCTATCACTATAACCATTTTGACGAAATGTAACTTCAAGATGGGACAGCTCAGCTGGCAAAGTCTCAGCGTCAGAAACGACATGTGCCCTGTGTACCAAGGTACGAAGTACCCCTTCACGCTGAGCCGAATGGTGACAACTATTAGCTTGTAAGTACAAGTCGGTGTGAGTACGTTTCCTGTAGACTGCATGTCCCAATGATCCATCATCCTTCCTCCTAACCAACACGTCTTTCGATACGTTGACGATACCTTCGTTGTTTGGCCTCACGGTAGGGAGAATTTGAATGTCTTTGTAGAACATCTGAACTCGATTCACCCGAACATTCGTTTTACGATGGAGGTGGAAGAGGGTGGTTGCCTTCCCTTTCTCGACGTGTTGGTTAGGAGGAAGGATGATGGATCACTGGGACATGCAGTCTACAGGAAACGTACTCACACCGACTTGTACTTACAAGCTAATAGTTGTCACCATTCGGCTCAGCGTGAAGGGGTACTTCGTACCTTGGTACACAGGGCACATGTCGTTTCTGACGCTGAGACTTTGCCAGCCGAGCTGTCCCATCTTGAAGTTACATTTCGTCAAAATGGTTATAGTGATAGACAGATTGAACGTGCGTTGCGCTATCGACCAACTGTACATCGGGTGATTGATGATAATTCTGAGTCAACACCTAAGTCTACTGCCTTTTTGCCTTACGTAGGAAACACGTCCAATAAGATCGGTCGTATTTTACGGAAATATGATGTGAAATGTGTTTTCCGACCTCCATCTAATATTAGAGCACTTTTGAGTTCCGTTAAGGATGATCTTGGACTGCGTAAGGCGGGTGTATATCGTATTCCTTGTAGCTGCGGCATGGCTTATATTGGCCAAACCATCAGGACCGTGGAGGACAGATGTACTGAGCATAAACGGCACACACGATTACAGCAGCCAAATAGATCTGCTATTGCCGAACATTGCTTGGATACTGGTCACCCCATGTTATATAATAACACCGAGATATTGGCATGCACGTCCAGCTATTGGGACAGTGTCATTAGGGAGGCAGTTGAGATTAAATTAGCGAGCAACCTCGTTAACAGGGATGGAGGTTTCTGTTTAAACTCTGTTTGGAATCCGGCTCTCTCCCCTGTCAAAAAACAGAGGAACAGAGTCAATGCTGCCTCACCTGCGAATTCATAGTCTCACTATGGATAGCTCTGACTTTGGTCATCTTTGGTGGCACTAGTGTTCAGTGTGTGTGGGTGTGTTATCTTTCCTGCTTCCGTCGGAGAACCGAGGTATTAAATTTGCATGTACGCCGCCTGTCCGTTGCAGTTTGCCTTGAAAATGGCGGGGTGTTCTCCCGCCGAAATATCGGCGGTCGCTGAAAGTGTTACCTGGCTGAATTCCCGGAAGTTATTTGAATGATGATTGATTCCTAATTGGTGACATAATTATGCGAAGAGGCAGGTTAAATGTGGCTACTCAACAGTATATCGAAAGTAGAATCGAACTAGGATACTTACGTTTCGTTGGGAATGCTGTACCGTTTGAACCACCCTAACGCGGTTCACGGGCCAATTAGAACATCTAAAGTGTCGGAAATAAACTGCAAAAAGCGTAACGCACGAAAATAAAAATACCATTTCACGGGTAAGGATCCCTGTAGTTTCCATGTTTCTGGTGCTTCTCTTGGTTTGAGATGAGCTACAAAAGAAAGTCCTTGATTAACACGAATCTACATGTGTATTACATAAACTGTGTGAAGGGATGTGTCAGAATGTTTCACGGCTACCATTATCATTGACCCTATACCTGTTCCATTCGCTAATGATGTGCGGCATGAGAAACAGTGGCTAAGTCTCGTGATGAGTTCTAATTTCCGTAATTCTCCCTCTTCGCGAAATGTGTGTAGAAGGAAGTAGTATGCCTGGCTCCTTGGATTGTGCTTTCTCGGAATTGCTACAGTAAATCTCTCCCTGATGTGCTACACTCCTCTTGCGGCGTCTATCACTAGATGTGGTTGAGGACCTCTCGCGCTTGATAAACGAAGCTTTAAGGAAACACTTTGGATTTTTTTCCATCTACTCAATTCTTCGTGGTAAGGTTCCCAGACAGACTCAAGCATCGGCCTAAGGAGTGCTTCGTAGGCCAGTTCATTCGTTGGTAAATTAAATTTCTTAGGATTCATCCAGTGAATCTCAATGTAGAACTTCCTTTTCCTACGACTGTTATTACGTCACTATTCCAGTTCAGGTTGCTCCTGACAGAGACACTTAGATATCTTACAGTTGATACTGTTTATATAATTTTATCACCTGTAGTGTAATCGAAGAGTGATGCACCTTTCTGCCTGTTTCTGCGCAATGCGTTACGTTTATTTTCTTTGAGGGCGAATTGTGAATTACTGTACCAAACTTCGAACTGGAGAGAAAGCGCCGGCCGTGCGGCCGAGCGGTTCTAGGCGCTTCAGTCTAGAACCGAGCGACCGCTACGGTCGCAGGTTCGAATCCTGCCTGGGGCATAGATGTGTGTGAAGTCCTTAGGTTAGTTAGGTTTAAGTAGTTCTAAGTCTAGGGGGCTGATGGCCTCAGATGATAAGTCCCATAGTGCTTAGAGACATTTGAATCATTTGATTTTGCAGAGAAAGCGCGCGTCAGTTAGCTAGCGCGGCTGTCACGTCGTAAGTTTTATTGACTACTTAGGGAACTAACCCCATGACGTGAAAAGGGGGGGTCTGTGCTCATGAAGAGGACATCGCATTTCTGCCGCAGAAATTCTGGTTAGTTTTCCTTGTATTTGTCGAATAACTCGATGTCCGTGATATTTTTCCACGATGGAGTCCACATGGCCCGACGCCTTGAGAGCTGGGCCTGTAGTGTCGGAAAACAAGCAAGTTAGGCGTTTATCAAATCGCTATCCAACATGAAGAGATGTACACAAGTGGAATGTTTATCCTTTTTTTCCGTGGGAGAACGCTGCTCTGAGCTCATGAGTCTAATACTACAGACAGTCTGTCACCGTGGCAAATTGTGGTCTGTAACCGCCACTAGTAAATGGAGAAAAGATTCAAAAGAAGAGCTGTGTGTTTCGGGACGAGTTCGTTTTGTCAGCGCGAGGTAGTCGCAGAAATGGTCGATTGCAGTGCTACAAGAAAATCATTTTGCATTATGGAGAACCCAAGTTTCAAGATAAGACAGCAGACATCCTCAGATACGGTGTGTCTCTATGGCTCCGTCAGTAAGGCCCTGAGTTCAATCCCAGCTCGATCCTAGGATTTTTTTCTGACTGTTATCGCCCCTTTCGCCCCTGGCAGTAATTTATCAGTTTTAAAAATGCCACGTGGCACTGTGGCTCGGTGTCCACCTTAAATTCTAGGTCCCTGTGGATCAGAGGAAGGGAAGACCATAGTATCTTCCACAGAATCATGCCTCATAAAACACTTCGGTGTTAAAGCCAACTGTCGGGAGGAGGCCGGCTGTAACTCACCATCTCGCGCAGTCATCAATACACTAGGATCAGAAATTCACGCCCATATGGAGTACTGTCATAGTTTCATCGCGCATACTTCCCGTGAATGCAGCAGAGAGGATGGTTCAAATGCGTCTGAGCACTATGGGACTTAAGATCTGAGGTCATCAGTCCCCTAGAACATAGAACTACTTAAACCTAACTAACCTAAGGACATCACACACACCCATGCCCGAGCAGGATTCGAACTTGCGACCGTAGCGGTCGTGCGGTTCCAGACTGAAGCGCCCAGAACAGCTCGGCCACACTGGCCGGCCGCAGCAGGGAGGAGAAAATGATTACGGTACACTATGTACCGTCTGCGCACACTATACGGTGGGCTGCGGGAAACAAAGGTAGATGGAGACACAAAGCATGGGAATGAACTGTGGAGATACGCAAAAAAACGACCCAGTCAACACTTGCGGTGAGCTGTGTTGCCAGTTACTCTGCTGAAAGTCGTATGCAGATGTAATGACCAGGTGTAGCGGAATTCCACCGGAGCTACGCGTTTGTTCAAGATAATGCCCGCTTAAAGCACAACAACACAGTGTGCAGCAGCAGTCGCTAATTTATCACTTTGTCCGTCCATGTCTTCTAGTGGTGCGAGCAGATAAAAACCAACTTGCAAAAGATAACATCAACGTCCATACTCCACAAGCTACATTAAGATGTATGGTAAAGAATCCCGCCTATCAGTGCAGGTCCATCTCAGCTAGTTGCAAAAGAAACTGCCGGCAATGGATGTTTGAAATGGGGTAACTTGGAAAAAGAACATAAAGCTGCACGCCTCCACAGAAGCAGGGCAGCAGGTGTCTGGGGGCGTGTACTGTCCAGGCTCACCTAACTTATCTCCATTTTGCGCAATAGTAAATGTGTAAATTTCCAGCTTATGTGAAACCATGATCCCTCCGATAAAACGTGATGAATGTCGTGTGAACATTTCCACCAGTTTAAGCTACGAGGGTTGGAACTTAAATAGTGGCAACTATTTATTCACAACCGATAAAAAAGAATTAAATGTTTGCACCTGTTACTGTCCTTCAAAGAAGTCACCAGCGTTGTGTAGAACCCGTTGCCGGCGATGTGGAAGGCGTAGTATACCGTTTGCAGAGCCTGTTCTGTTGATGGTGCGAATGGAGCGGTCTACTGCTTGTCGAATCTCTGGAACAGTTCTGAAGTGAATGCTACGAAGTGGTTCCTTCATCTTCGGAATCAAATCGAAGTCACAAGGACTTGAGTCCCGGGAGTATGGTGGATGGTACATTACTTCCCAGTCCCATCGACCGAACAGAGCAGCCACAGCTTGCGCTGTATGCGCCCGCGCATTGTCGCGCAAAATGATGGGTGGGTTGCACAGAAAGTGTCGCCGCTTCTTTCGCAAAGCTGGTCGCAGGACGGTCTACCGTGAAGGAACGTAGTGCGTTAGGATAACACCATCACAGTCGTACACGAGAATCACCATAACTTTAGACCGCTCCATTCGCACCATCAACAGAACAGGCTCTGTTAACGGTATACTACGCCTTCCACATTGCTGGCAGCGGGTTCTACACAACACTGGTGACTACTTTGAAGGACAGTAACAGGTGCAAACATGTAACACTTTTGTATCAGTTGTGAATAAATACTTGCCACTATTTAAGTTCCAACCCTCGTATAAGCTATCTTAACAGAATCGGATTTATGTACCACCTAAAACATTTATTCCAACTCATGTATTCAACACCTCAAAACAAAGATCTCCAAAACCCTTTAAAATTTATTCTGTAATTTTTTTGCAATGTATATTCTTTGTATTTTGTGATAATGTTTCTCTTCTGCTATATGATCCTTGCACCTAATAGATTCCCGACGCCATATTTGTTTACAAGATACGACAGTATACATGTGGTATATTATGACATTGAAAGGAAACTGTGACCATTGGAGGTACTCTATTTTACTTACACTACTGGCCATTAAAATTGCTACACCACGATGACGTGCTATAGACGAGAAACTTAACCGACAGGAAGAAGATTCTGTGATATGTAAATGATTAGCTTTTCAGAGCATTCACACAAGGTTGGCGCCGGTGGCGACACCTACAACCTGCTGATGTGAGGAAAGTTTCCAACCGATTTCTTATACACAAACAGCAGTTGACCAGCGTACCTGGTGAAACGTTGTTGTGATGCCTCGTGTAAGGAGGAGAAATGCGTACCATCACGTTTCCGACTTTGATGAGGTCGGATTGTAACCTATCGCGATTCATCGTATCGCGACATTGCTGCTCGCGTTGGTCGAGATCCAATGACTGTTAGCAGAATATGGAATCGGTGGGTTCAGGAGGGTAATACGGAACGCCGTGCTGGATCCCAACGGCCTCGTATCACTAGCAGTCGAGATGACATGCATCTTAACCGTATGGCTGTGACGGATCGTGCAGCCACGTCTCGATCCCTGAGTCAACATATGGGGACGTTTGCAAGACGACAACCATCTGCACGAACAGTTCGACGAAATTTACAGCAGCATGGGCTATCAGCTCGGAGACCATGGCTGCGGTTACCCTTGACGCTGCATCACAGACAGGAGCGCCTGCGATGGTGTACTCAACGCGAACCTGGGTGCACGAATTGCAAAACGTCATTGTTTCGGATGAATCCAGGTTCTGTTTACAGCATCATGATGGTCGCATCCGTGTTTGGCGACATCGCGGTAAAAACACATTGGAAGCGTGTATTCGTCATCGCCATACTGGCGTATCACCCGGCGTGATGGTATGGGGTACCATTGGTTACACGTCTCGGTAACCTCTTGTTCGCATTGACGGCACTTTGAACAGTGGGAATTACATTTCAGATGTGTTAAGACGCGTGGCTCTACCCTTCATTCGATCCCTGCGAAACCCTACATTTCAGCAGGATAATGCACGACCGCATGTTGCAGGTCCTGTACGGGCCTTTCTGGATACAGAAAATGTTCGACTGCTGCCCTGGCCAGCACATTGCCCAGATCTCTCACCAATTAAAAACGTCTGGTCAATGGTGGCCGAGCAACTGGCTCGTCACAATACGCCAGTCACTACTCTTGATGAACTGTGGTATCGTGTTGAAGCTGCATGAGCAGCTGTACCTGTACACGCCATCCAAGCTCTGTTTGATTCAATGCCCAGGCGTATCAAGGCCGTTATTACGGACAGAGGTGTTTGTTCTGGGTACTGATTTCTCAGGATCTGTGCACCCAAATTGCGTGAAAATGTAATCACATGTCAGTTCTAGTATAATATATTTGTCCAATGAATACCCGTTTATCATCTGCATTTCTTCTTGGTTTAGAAATTTTAATGGCCAGTAGTGTATTTTATTTTTAGCGCTGGATATGTGTTTTATTTTTTGTCAGAAATCCAAAACCATGTTCTGAAATAATGTTTTGTTTTCCCAATAGACAGTGCTGCAAGTTCCTTCAAAACATCATAATACAACAAACACACGCGTCATGCTAACAAATGTGATGATGGAGGTTTAAACATTTGAAACACGTCTTGGAGATAAACAATCAGTGACTGACAACAGTTAACTTATTGTTTCATTTAATTGAATGTCGTGTGTTTAAACAACAATGTACAAACACATGTCTTTGTATATACAGGAAATAAACAAGTGTGTTTACAGTGCCACGAAATGGTAGCCATACTTAAAGTGTACAGTTTGAAACGACATTACGAAACAAAACATAACGTATTTGGCCCGGACTTGCTGAGGAAGAGCGCAAAGTAAAAGCTGCGGCGTGTGTCAAAGGGCTGGAGAAACAACGCACAATATTTACAGAGCGATCAACACATCGAAGTAGCGCTATAGAAAGTTGTATTGTAGCCCATAACCCGATTAACGCAACATTTTCGGATGCCGACCGAGCGGGGTTGTGGCGCAGTGACTAGTACACTGGAACCGCATTCAACGGGGCCACGGTTCAAATCCCGTCCGGACATCCATATTTAAGTTTTACTGTGAGTTCCCGAAATCGCTCCAGGCAGATGGCGGGTCGGTTCGTTCGAAAAGTGCAAGACGAATTTCCTTCTATATACTTCCTTAATCCGAGCTTGTGGTTCGTCTCTAATGACCTCGCTCTCGACGGGACGTTGAACTCTAAGCTTACGTCCTTCCGATGGCGAGTTTATTAAGCAGTGTATGGTAGAGTATGCAAGCATGTTGTTTCCTGATTTTATAAGCAAACCAGAAAGAATTTCATTTTCGAGAATGATTATAGTGTGGCGCAGTGACTCAGTGAGTGACGAACTCACAGAACAGTTGAAGACTGCGGGCACAGTTTTGTTTGGTTTGGTTTGCTTTGCCTGTAGATAAGAGCACAGGTAGCGAGGACGTTGCACACTTACTCATCTTTATGCGTGGAAATAGTGAAAAACTCATCGCGGAGGAATTACTTGGCCTTGACTTGGATAGAACCATTGCTCAGGACTTGAATGTGTTCTGTATTACAGTATATGTAGGAAAGTGGCTTAGTCTAGAACCAAATGACGAGCATTGCGTCAGATGTGGCCAGAGTTTGTGAGAAAATGTTGATACGGCTGGCTAACCATTTTTAAGAAAATTTCAAGCGCAACACACAGTGATAGCGTGACTATTCATTGCATTTGCATCAGGAGAGCTTTTGTAAAGCTGCATTGCATGTGGTAGATCCTATTGTTGATATGGTGAACAGAGCGCCGGCCACGGTGGCCGAGCGGTTCTAGGCGCTTCAGTCAGGAACCGCGCGACTGCTACGGTCGCAGGTTCGAATCCTGCCTCGGGCGTGGATGTGTGTGATGTCCTAAGGTTAGTTAGGCTTAAGTAGTTCTAAGTTGTAGGGGGCTGATGACCTCAGATGTTAAGTCCCATAGTGCTCAGAGCCATTTGAACAATTTTTTTAACACAGAGCAAGGACACCCCATCATCGACAGTTCACATATTTTGTTGAGGATGGCAATGTGTGAAGACGTAACTTACCACAATAGTGTGAGGTGTTTGAGCATAGGCAAAGTGTTGAGTATAGGTGTTGCAGAATGAAATTCTCTTATTTCTGGATACGAATTATATACACTGTAAGACAAAAGAAAAAACACACACACACACACACACACACACACACACACACACACGACCAAGGAATTATCCGAATGGGACGGAAATCGGTAGATATGATATACATGTACTGACAAACAGACGCTTATAATTTCAGAAAAAAATGGATGATTTATTCAGGAATAAGTGCTTCACAAATTGAGCAAGTAAATAACGCTTTGGTCCACCTCCGGCCATTGTGAAAGCAGTTATTCGCTTTGTCAGTGATTGATAGTTGGATATCCTCCTGAGGCCCATCGTACTAAGTTCTGACCAGTTGGCTAATTCGATCGTCAAAATCCCAAGATGGTTGTTGGACTCTGCCTGTAACGTTCCAAACGTTCTCCATTGGTGAGAGATCCGACAGCCTTTCTGGCCAAGGCAGGGTTTGTCAAGCACGAAGAATAGCAGTAGAAACTCTCACCGTGTGCGGCCGGGCATTATCTTGCTGAAATGTAAGCCCAGGGATGACTACCAAAGGGATCTTGTTATGAAATGAATGACACCCCAGACCATTGTTCCAGTTTGTCGGGCTGTATCTCAGGTTGGTATCCAACCGCTATCCAGGACGTCTCCAGACACGTCTTAACTGGTCATGGGTCGTACATCGAAGCGGAACTCATCACTGATGACAATTATACATTAGTCAATGAGATTCTGGGCCTACGGAGACCGGCACATCGTCCGAAACACTTTTCCCTACACGGAATCGGAAGAATAAGTTGACTCGTTAACGGATGTTTCTTTAGCACCAAGCCTTTCAGAATATCTGAGACGTCTACTGTTCCTCGTGTTTCATAGACCTTTCAGCGTGTCGGGTGTGGCTGGGTGTGTCGCAGCAGCGACTGGGCGGAGGACAAGGTCATTTTAGAATGTAGAGTACCTATGTCGTAGTCGTAACGCCCCAGTGCTGTTATGATGCTCGAGAACATTTACTGCAACAGGTGGGTTTATTTGTATAAGAGTGGTTGTAACGAAATCAGATGTCACAAATATTACTTGAGGTGAAGAAAAGTTTGCCGCGCGGAAGGTCACGTATTGCGCCGTCCCTCCCGCCGGAGGTTCGAGTCCTCCCTCGGGCATGTGTGTGTGTGTGTGTGTGTGTGTGTGTGTGTGTGTGTGTGTGTGTGTGTGTGTTGTTCTTAGCGTAAGTTAGATTAAGTAGTGTATAAGTCTAGGGACCGATGACCTCAACAGTTTGGTCCCTTAGGAATTCACACACATTTGAACATTTTGAAGAAAATTTTCAAGTTTTTTCGGAGTTCACTTGTTACATCTCATCTAAATGAAACGATGCTAACAACCTGATGTAGCTATGATTAAAGATCAGAAATACAGGATTTTTTAGTTAATTATATATGTAAGAGTGAAGCAAAAAATAAAAAAATAAAACTCTGCTACAGCGAGCATCGAGAACGATTTTTTTGCTCATTTATTACGGAAGAAAAGAAAGTTTTTAGGACATCCGTTGTTTCCAGTTTGATGGTTGTGCAGTAAATTTTGCGAGTTGGAAAGGAATGTGTGTCGCTGTTACATTTAGAAAGTGAGTTGCCTGTGCCCTTGTTTCCATTGTGGCGAAGTACTTTTTTTGCATGCGACTGATTGCTGCTTTTTCTTTAGCCGTATGCTCTGCGTTGCTACATAATTTCGCGAGCACAAAGTTGGCTGACATTTGCTGAAGTCGAGGATGGTTTTTGTAACTTTGCATGAGAAAAATTACGCCACATTCTTTATTGTCGTAATAAGTTGTGGGGCATGGTTTACCACAGTTCCGTAACAACTTCCTAGGCAGGTTTATAGGTGTCTACAGGGCATAAGAAACCTACATATACAAAATTTTATTGTTTAGGGGAAACAAAAAGCAACACGTTTGTTACGTGTCAAAAATGTCACAGATGCACCGCTAGAGGCACATGAAAGTTTTGACGCTGGTGATACTCAGACGCTGTCCATAATGCTGTGTGGTGAGTATTGTGTTATAGATGTTGCTGAAAAGTCGTACGTTTACATTATTGCGTCACTGGAGTCCACGTGCTAATGATTGTCTAATACACTCAAAATAACCAGGATTTCACGAATAATGATTGCAGCATGAGCCAAACTGGCAACCAGCTCTTCTGGAGTGCCTGTCGGTGTCTCGTACACCAAAAGCTTCGTCTCCCCCCACAAAAAAAAAAAAATCCATAAGAGTAAGGTTGTTAGGAGGTGCCCACGGCGCTGACACACCTCCTCCCAATTCAAAAATTGCGGAAAACGTTTGCTAAACGCCAAAATACGGGGAGGCCCAGTCATTCTGGAACGACAATCGTTGCCTGACAGCTAGCTGTTTATTCTCCAACATTTCCGGTAGTACTTTACGAGGGAAGATAAAGCAGTTTCCTCCACAGAGTGTGTTTGACAGAAAATGCGGCCCAATCAGGTGGCCATGTACAATACCAGCCCACATATTTATAGTAAATTTCTGTTGGTAGTGGAGCACACGAGTTGCTCTTGGATTTTTCAGCTTCCATACATGGATATTGAGGCAGTTGAATATTACTTACCTTGTGAAGGCAGTTTGTTAGTAAAGAATATACGCATTTGGAATTCAGCGATGTTTACAGCTTGGTGTAGATACCATTAGCAGAAGCCCATGCGCGGGGAAAAGTCATCAGGCGATAGATCCTGTGCTTTCTGATGCTTAAATGGATACATGCTTTTCTTGTGGACGACATCCAACACATTAACGTTGGTTTATTTAGCTCTTTGCCTATGGATCGTGAGCTGATGCTCTGGTTGTATTGTGACGCGGCTTCCTCAAACTGAACAGTTCACACATTGCGAGGTCTACCAGTTTCCCGTCGGTCTGGTCGAAGGGAAGGGGAACCTGTTTCAGAAGACGGTGAGCAAGTCTTCGAAATGTACTTTCGAAATGGACACAAGCAGTCTCGACCGCAAAAATATTTCGATCAGTTTCTGACCATCCTCAGATCCTCATACCATGATGGTAGGCGGTCGCGATGAATGTGGCGGCAGTTGACGTTCGTGGAGATAAAACACCCGAGCCATTCACTGCATGGTCAAAAGCTGACCGAAATCGGTTACCACAAAATAAATATTCTTGCGGTCGAGACTGTTCCTGTCTATGTTTAAAGCACATTTTGCCAGACCGCGGTTGTCCTCGACAAATATCCTCAAAAATTACGTCTTCGGAATGTGACAAGATTTGGTAACCAGCTTCCTGGAAATCGTACTTCATACAGACGCCATGCTGCTCGACTGTTGTATCGCACCTCGCTATAAATGAAATGCATGTTAAGTAACTCGGTTAGACTTTAATCAGCCATCAAGAACCGTAAACATGAGCAAAATCTTTCATGTCAACACAAGATAATCGATTATGATGATGATAATGCAATATTTTATCAATAGACGTGAACACTGCTCGCAATAATGAAAACTTAATCTTCCTAGCACTAAGATGCAATTGTGTTGCAAATCAGTGTCAGCGTCTTTCATACGAAGCAGTGAAAACAAATGTGATTGTTAACCTAAGGGAAGGCCAGCGTCCAACGGTTAAGGGACCACTGGCGCGGAAACGGTGAACCTGTGATATTTATGTTATGTAACAAAAATTTCCTTTTATCTCCTCTAATAACTTAAAAGAGTTTTATATGTAGCTTTTTAACCATGTATCTGGCGTTCATAAATAATTGGAACTGCATACGCTGCTTTCCGGTGCGCACCTCCCTTCATTTGTCAGGAAGTATTGCTTCTCACTCAATTGCAAAGGAAATTTGTGGGAAACCATCAATTGTCCCTTTGCTATTCACCATACTTAAAGCACATACACTGAAGGACCGAAGAAACTGGTATAGGCTTGCGTACTGAAATACAGAAGCATGTAAACAGAGTACAGCACTGCGGTGGGCAACGCCTATATAAGACAAGTGACCGGGTCAGCTGTTACATGGGTTACTGCTGCTACAATGGCAGGTTATCAAGATTTAACCGAGTTTGAACCTCGCGTTATAGTCGCTGCACAAGCGATGGGACACAGCATCTCCGAGGTAGCGATGAAAAGGGGATTTTCCCGTACGACCATTTCACGAGTGTACCGTGAAAATCAGGAATTCGATAAAACATCAAATCCCCGACATCGCTGCGGCCAGAAAAAGTTCCTGCAACAACGGAACTAACGATGACTGAAGACAACTGCTCAACGTGACAGAAGTGCAACCCTTCCGCAGATTGCTGCAGATTTCAATTCTGGGCCGTCAGAAAGTGTCAGGGTGCGAACCATTCAACGAAACATCGTCGATATGAGCTTTAGGAGCCGAAGCCCACTCGTGTACCCTTCATAACTGCACGACACAAAGCTTTACTCCTCGCCTGGGCCCGTCAACACCGACATTGGACTGTTCATGACTGGAAATATGTTGCCTGGTCGGACGAGTCTCGTTTCAAATTGTGTCGGGCGTATGGGCGTCTATAGAGATGGAGACAACCGCGTGAATCCATGTACCCTGGATGTCAGTAGGGGACTGTTCGAGCTGGCGGAGGCTCTATAATGGTGTTGGGCGTGTGCAGTTGGAGTGATATGGGACCCATGATACGTCTAGACACGACTCTGACACGTGACACATACGTACCATCCTATCTGACCACCTGCATCCATTCATGTCCATTGTGCATTCCCACCCCACACGTCCAGAATACCTACGGAGTGACTCCAGGAACACTCTTCTGAGTTCACACTTCGGCTGGCCACCAAACTCCCCAGACATGAACATTATTGAGCATATCAGGAATGTCTTGGAGCGTGCTGTTCAGAAGAGATCTCCATCCCTCGTACTCTCACGGACAGCCCTGCAGGATTCATGGTGTCAATTCCCTCCAGCACTACGTCAGACATTAGTCGAGTCCATGCCACGTCGTGCTGCGACACTTCGGCTTGCTTGCGGGGCCCCTACACGATATTAGGCAGGTGTCCCAGTTTCTTTGGCTCTTCAGTGTAAATACGCCATTGCGAACGCGTATAATGTCGCTGTACCAACAGCAGTGCAGGCTCGACAGAATAAAAACGTCGTATGGACTGTGTGTCATACAGTGATTTATCCTTTATTATTAACGCTACTTTATTAAATATTGTTTCGGCAAAACAACGAAAAGTGATTGTTACGTAAAAGTGTATAGTGGCTACAATAGCGGATGATTTGCAAGATAAGAATAGTCTGAATTCGTAAATTTTTTTTCCTGCTTAGTTTTGTTTCGTTGCAAGTTCACGTTGTTCTCAGTGAAAAGTATTTCAAGACGCTGTAACTCGCGGACATTATCCGTTTTATAGTTTACCAACAGGAGGAAGACAGATCAGGTTTTACATCCTATCGACCACGAGGTCAGTATAGACTTAAGCAACAGAAGTTTGCTTTCGAAGTTTGAGATACAATAGTAAGCTGTTTAACATATCTAATGCACGTCTGGATACCGACGTTGGCCTGAAGTTCTAATGAAACAAACGGTAAGAGTATCAGAAAGTCACTAGAAAAGTATGCCCTCAGCAGATTTCGGCCGTCGACAAGACTCAAGGTACTAACACAGCTATCAGCTCACCATATGTTTGAACAGCTTGCAGACGACGTTAATGAGGCAATTCCAGTAGGACAGTGCGACACCCTACACGTCCAGAATTGCTACAGTGTGGCTTCAGGAACACTCTTCTGAGTTTAAACACTACCGTTAGCCACCGAATTGCCCAGACATGAACATTATTGAGCATATCTGGAATGCCTTGCAACGTTCTGTTTAGAAGAGATCTCCGTCCCCTCGTACTCTTACGGATTTATGAACATCCCTGAAGGATTCATGGTGTCAGCTCCCTCCATCACTACTTCAGACATTAGTCGAGACTATGCCACGTTGTGTTGCGGTACTTCTGCGCGCTCGCGTCGACATATTGTGACTAAGAGTCTACAGTACAGGTAGCGTATTTTCAGAGATGTTAATTTCGCCTCTGTGAGATCAAGTAAAGTCGAAGCCTTGGAAGCAAGAGAAAGTAAGTGTTTCTAAAACCTTAGAGACAATGCGAGAGAAGTAGGATGGTGGATTGTCTTCCTGAAGTACACGTCGCCTGCAGGATTTTATTCGTGAACAAATGGTTCAAATGGCTCTGAGCATTATGGGACTTAACATCTATGGTCATCAGTCCCCTAGAACTTAGAACTACTTGAACCTAACTAACCTAAGGACATCACACAACACCCAGTCATCACGAGGCAGAGAAAATCCCCGACCCCGCCGGGAATCGAACCCGGGATGTTCGTGAACAAACGGGTCTACATTATCAGCCTACAGTTTACGCCTCCGTAACTAAGCGATCATTGTATCCAACTCCCATATAAATGACCCCGTATTGGTTCAGTTGCCATTACTGCCGGGGATTTTTTCTCGAGGACGACTGAAAGGAGGTGCAATCTGCCCCATGAGATCAGCTGAGGAGCTAAGAGTAGTAGTGGCTCCGTTTCGGAATGCAAGCAGTGACTGGGAAAGCTGTCTTCAGTCACAAGACGGTTTTGATGTGGCTCATCTCGCTATTTCATCGTGTACAAGCATCATCACTACTGCAGCTTACATCTGTTGAAACCCGCTTACTGTAGTCAAGCCTTGACCTCCCTCTAAAATATTTATCCTCCACACTTATTTCCATTACCAAATTGAGGGTTCCTTGATGTCTTACTACACTGAAGAGCCAAAGAAACTGGTACACCTGCCTAATATCGTGTAGGGCCCCAGCGAGCATGCAGAAGTGCCGCAACACGACGTGGCATAGTCTCGACTAATGTCTGAAGTAGTGCTGGAGGGAGTTGACACCATGAATCCTTTAGGGATGTTTATAAATCCGTAAGAGTACGAGGGGACGGAGATCTCTTCTGAACAGAACGTTTCAAGGCATTCCAGATATGCTCAGTAATGTTCATGTCTGGGGAGTTTGGTGGCCAACGGTAGTGTTTAAACTCAGAAGAGTGTTCCTGGAGCCACTCTGTAGCAATTCTGGACGTGTAGGGCGTCGCATTATCCTACTGGAATTGCCCAAGTTCGTGGGAATGCACAATTGACATAAATGGATGCAGGTGATTAGACAGGATAACTCCAACTGCACAAGCCCAACACCATTATAGACCCTCCACCGACTTGAACAGTCCTCTGCTGACATCCAGGGCCTATGGATTCATGAGGTTGTCTCCATACCCGTAAGCGTCCATCCGCTCGATACAATTTGAAACGAGACTCGTCCGACCAGGCAACATGTCTCCAGTCATCAACAATCCAATGTCGGTGTTGACATGTCCAGGGGAGGCGTAAAGCTTTGTGTCGTGCAGTCATCAAGAGTACACGAGTGGGCCTTCGGCTCCGAAAGTCCATATCGATGATGTTTTATTGAATGGTTCGCACACTGACACTTGTTGATGGCCCGGCAATAAAATCTGCAACAATTTGCGGAAGGATTGCACTTCTGTTACTTTGAACGATTCTCTTCAGTCGTCGTTGGTCCCGTTCTTGTAGAATATTTCTCCGGCCGCAGCGGCGTCGGAGACTTGATTTTTTTACCGTATAACTGATATTCATGGTACACTCGTGAAATAGTCGTACGGGAAAATCCCCTCTTCATCGCTACCTCGGAGACGCTGTGTCCCATCACTCTTGCGCTGCCTATAACACCGCGTTCAAACTCACTTAACTATTGATAACCTGCCATTGTAGCAGCAGTAACCGATGTAACAACTGCGCCCAGACACTTGTTTTCTCATATAGACGTTGCCGACCGCAGCGCCGTATTCTGCCTGTTTACATATCTCTGTATTTGAATACGCATGCCTGTAGCAATTTCTCTGGCGTTTCAGTGTGCGTTCATGTACGCAGCGTTTTAGATTTAAGTTATAAACTGAGTGGCCAAAAATGACGGGAATGGTTTTGCGATTTGAAGATGTGCTGTGTGATCTCTCAAGAATCCGGATCTCAGAGATCAACAGTGCCTAGACTGGATGTTCAGTATCGCAGAGAAAGTGTTCCCACATGCGTAAGCCACAGCACAGGGCGCTGGCAGGAATGTACAGTGGTACAGGCTTAAACAACCGACGAGCGATTCGTCTCTCTTTGCCTTGCGATCACTTTAGGCCACTCATTGTAATAGTTCAGGCACGATTTCAAATCCAATATACCCGTTTTTAAATAGTGAGCAATCATTGTACAATATTTTAGCTTTTAAACACAGAAGTCTTTGAGATAATTTGCTTTAGGACTGCATAGGAAAGTAGAACTTTTGTAATGTGAGCTGTGAATTGGAACTGAACGATAGATAGCAACGTGCAGATATTAAAACTACGCAGATTCTGTTCGTTACAGCGACTTCTGTGCCAGCTACTTGCAGGCCGACTGAGGCTTTTGTAGCGAGAGATGACGGATAAGGGCAGCCACCATTGTGCTGTCCTCCGCACTCGGGTGGCGACTGCTCTCTCTGAGTGTGTGTCAAAGTGACTGCAAGGGCTTGCAACATAGAGTGATTTCTGGTGTGAGTATGTGGACAAATACCACCGAATCGTAGATTCTGTCAGGCCTAATCGTGTACGATTTTTGAGTCCCACGCCTGGCACTAATTTCCCGTGAAAATTTGTGTCGGAAACTTTCTCAGAGTTAATGTAAATGTTGAAATATCAGCTCACCCAACTACACTCCTGGAAATTGAAATAAGAACACCGTGAATTCATTGTCCCAGGAAGGGGAAACTTTATTGACACATTCCTGGGGTCAGATACATCACATGATCACACTGACAGAACCACAGGCACATAGACACAGGCAACAGAGCATGCACAATGTCGGCACTAGTACAGTGTATATCCACCTTTCGCAGCAATGCAGGCTGTTTTTCTCCCATGGAGACGATCGTGGAGATGCTGGATGTAGTCCTGTGGAACGGCTTGCCATGCCATTTCCACCTGGCGCCTCAGTTGGACCAGCGTTCGTGCTGGACGTGCAGACCGCGTGAGACGACGCTTCATCCAGTCCCAAACATGCTCAATGGGGGACAGATCCGGAGATCTTGCTGGCCAGGGTAGTTGACTTACACCTTCTAGAGCACGTTGGGTGGCACGGGATACATGCGGACGTGCATTGTCCTGTTGGAACAGCAAGTTCCCTTGCCGGTCTAGGAATGGTAGAACGATGGGTTCGATGACGGTTTGGATGTACCGTGCACTATTCAGTGTCCCCTCGACGATCACCAGTGGTGTACGGCCAGTGTAGGAGATCGCTCCCCACACCACGATGCCGGGTGTTGGCCCTGTGTGCCTCGGTCGTATGCAGTCCTGATTGTGGCGCTCACCTGCACGGCGCCAAACACGCATACGACCATCATTGGCACCAAGGCAGAAGCGACTCTCATCGCTGAAGACGACACGTCTCCATTCGTCCCTCCATTCACGCCTGTCGCGACACCACTGGAGGCGGGCTGCACGATGTTGGGGCGTGAGCGGAAGACGGCCTAACGGTGTGCGGGACCGTAGCCCAGCTTCATGGAGACGGTTGCGAATGGTCCTCGCCGATACGCCAGGAGCAACAGTGTCCCTAATTTGCTGGGAAGTGGCGGTGCGGTCCCCTACGGCACTGCGTAGGATCCTACGGTCTTGGCGTGCATCCGTGCGTCGCTGCAGTCCGGTCCCAGGTCGACGGGCACGTGCACCTTCCGCCGACCACTGGCGACAACATCGATGTACTGTGGAGACCTCACGCCCCACGTGTTGAGCAATTCGGCGGTACGTCCACCCGGCCTCCCGCATGCCCACTATACGCCCTCGCTCAAAGTCCGTCAACTGCACATACGGTTCACGTCCACGCTGTCGCGGCATGCTACCAGTGTTAAAGACTGCGATGGAGCTCCGTATGCCACGGCAAACTGGCTGACACTGACGGCGGCGGTGCACAAATGCTGCGCATCTAGCGCCATTCGACGGCCAACACCGCGGTTCCTGGTGTGTCCGCTGTGCCGTGCGTGTGATCCTTGCTTGTACAGCCCTCTCGTAGTGTCCGGAGCAAGTATGGTGGGTCTGACACACCGGTGTCAATGTGTTCTTTTTTCCATTTCCAGGAGTGTATTTACAGTGAAAAAAAAGACACTAGAATTTACGCGCTTCGAAGGTCAAGCCTTCAACTTCAGAATTACTGTACAAGAAACCCCGAAGAACGACCAATAAAAAACACAAACAATAGGAATAGAAGTAATAAAATTTAATTTTGTTTTCATTGCTCTAATTTGGTTTATGGCTGGCTCTGAGCACTATGGGACTTAACCTCTGTGGTCATCAGTCCCCTAGAACTTAGAACTATTTAAACCTAACTAACCTAAGGACATCACACACATCCATGCCCGAGGCAGGATTCGAACCTGCGACCGTAGCAGTCGCGCGGTTCCGGATGAGCGCCTAGAACCGCTAGACCACCGCGGCCATTTGGTTTATGTTGGCCGCTCTTAGAGGCTTGTTGTACAGTAATTCTCAAGTTGAAGGATTGAACTTCGAAACGTGTAAATTTAGTGTTTTTTACACTGTAAATAGTTCGTTGAGGCGACATTTCAACACTGATTTTTAAAACCGCGACCACAATCCGTTACGAATAAAATCAAATTTTTTGGAATTGACCGATGCGAAACTACTTTTACAGTAACAGTTACTACAAGTCTGAGTTCGTGTTTAGATTACGCGAAGCTTCCTGTAAATAAGAGTTCTACTCTAAAGTCATTCACAATAACGTGTCTAAGTTCGGGATGATTCTCACAGAGCCGGCCTCTGTGGTTGAGCGGTTCTAGGCGCTTCGGTCTGAAACCGCGCGACCGCTACGGTCGTAGGTTAGAATCCTGCCTCGGGCATGGGTGTGTGTGATGTCCTTAGGTTAGTTAGGTTTAAGAAGTTCTAAATTATAGGGGACTGATGACCTCGGATGTTAAGTCCCATAGTGCTCAGACCCATTTGAACCATTCTCACAGAGGATAACTAATCCCCGTAGAATGTCAGTGATTTTTGACAAATCATTCACGAAAGCTAGGACCGTGCTATGATTTTTATAAGACGTCATAAAAATACCCTAGTATACCTTCAAATATTGCATAAAATCGCTGTTATAAAAAGCTCGTTGACAAAGTTCTTTTACAGTGTAATATAAGCCTAAGAGGCAGCGTGAAGAAGTGCAACCCCTTAGTTTAGAAACTTAGGGTACTGTAGTTGAAGCAATAACAAGCTTTCACTCGGATAGATTGACGGTGCTAGGTCTAAACTTCCATCAACGTTAAGGGGTTGCCAGAGGTCCACAATTAATTTCAATATCATTAAGGGCAGCATCATGCAAAGATACAACAGCGCGGGACACTATTCTACTTACATATTAAGAACAGAAACTTTGAAGTAGCGCGCGCGAGAGAGACAGAGAGCGCATTCATTAGCTCGCGCGCGCGCGCAAGCGTGCATGCTTGTTCAACTTCGCTGCTCCTTTTGTTATCTGACTGATCAGATGTACCACGAGACATATTACACCCATCTGTCCAGGTTGACTATAAAGTCAGTAAACCTGTGCACAAACCGAAGGCTCGTTTGAACACTGTAGCAAATGGTTGTGTTGGAGTTACTTTGCCATTGCCTTCTTGAGCCTTTGATCGAAGTTATGCAGGCAGTAATAGGAGGACGTACCGTTTCAGGTGGACTATCACCCACGGCACAACTCTGAATTTGTTCACGTATTCAAATAATATACAGAGGTGAAAGAATCAATGTGTCAGAAAATCCTAGAACTCACCGAAGATTCTCACAGAGCCACCAACCCTGTACGTATGTTATCACATCCCTTACTCCACTCTGTCTTCTATGACATCGCTGTGAACTTTTCGTGTGCATTTAATTTCCAACGTCATTCGTTGGCCGTTTCACATTCAACTGTACTCCTCATCACTTTTCCGAACTGACTTGTGCTACGGTCCATTTCACAAATGCTTTCTCAAGTCCAAATAAAGGCTGGACACCAGAATATGTTTTGAAAGAAAGAACGCTTCGCCGGCCGGAGTGGCCGTGCGGTTCTAGGCGCTACAGTCCGGAGCCGAGCGACCGCTACGGTCGCAGGTTCGAATCCTGCCTTGGGCATGGATGTGTGTGTTGTCCTTAGGTTAGTTAGGTTTAATTAGTTCTAAGTTCTAGGCGACTGATGACCTCAGAAGTTAAGTCGCATAGTGCTCAGAGCCAAAGAACGCTTCCTTCGCCAGTGTTAACTTCAGATCTTTCTCTATTAATGTTTTTCGGAGCCGCGCATTGGGTAAAGCACTGGGTTCGTATTCTGATGGAACAGGGTTGAAACCTTCGTGCGGTCATCCGGATTTAGATTATAATAATTTCCCTAAATTGCTTAAGGCAAATGGCGAGATGTTTCTTTTGTAAAGGAAACGTTAGATTTCCTTCCGATACCTTACTCAATCCGAGCTTAGGCCGTCGAAGGGACGTTAAATGTTAGTAGATGTAAGATTGTGCTATATCTCCCCTCCTCGATTCCGCTGCGCCTCACTATCTTTACCATTCTTCTGTTTATTCTTAATCTGAATTATATGCAAAATAGCGTTATTTTTGAGTCTTAATTTCTAATCCTGCTTTTTTTTTAGCCGTGAGGGCTCGATCAACTTTTACTTTTGTATTTCTCTCGTCTTTTGTTCTTCAGCTACAAAGTTTAAAAAAAACCAACAGGGTTTATACATATCCCTGTTGTACAGCTTTGTTAATACACGCTTTCCTCCGTGTCACAATTTTTATTGTCGGTAGTAGACTTTTGTAAATACAGACATGCACAAAATAATTTATAACGCACTGCTCTGCAAACTTAAGGATGAGGCACGTAAAGTAACGTAACATATTAAATCAATGAAATTGCAGGAGCTTGTTGCCATAGGTCTCTCAGTCGTCCACAGAAAGCTGTTCTCGTGGAGTGAAGTCAGAGTGACTATAGCGTCAAATGGGGCTGGCCCGGCAACAGGAGGTAGTTGAAGAACGGGAAAAGCCAGTGTGTGTCTGTAAGTGGTGATGTTCTTAGTTACAGCTTGGCCCGGAGACAACATTTGGATGACTTCACACAGGGAAGAATCACCGAGAAACTGCCTCTGAGCACTATGGGACTTAACAACTGAGGTCATCAGTCCCCTAGAACTTAGAACTACTTAAACCTAACTAACCTAAGGACATCATACACATCCATGCCCGAAGCAGGATTCGAACCTGCGACCGTAGCGGTCGCGCGGTTCCAGACTGGTGCGCCTAGAGCCGCTCGGCCACTCCGGCCGGCGATGGGATGTTACTATCTGGAGATAAATACATCATTTATTGCAGGAACAGCCTATGTTCCATATAAGGATTGCTATTACGCAGCTGTGTAAATAATGTGTTTATTTCAGAAAGATCCCAAGCACCGTCGCTTTGGTCCTTTCTGCGGTAAATTCATTCCTCCACTTATGACGATTGGTGGCCCTGTTACGATCACGTGTTTTGTGACCCTTCTTTTGTTTTTACTGAGTCTGTTGTTATGGTAATAAACACGGAGTCTGCTCGTCTCTTTTTATGTCTGAAGTGCAGCTGCTCACATCATTGAAGGTTAACTGGACCAGCTGGCTGGCTAGTGCTGCCCAAGTTAAATGCGCCGCTAAAGCTATTGTCCCGCGTTATCTCTCTGTGTGTGTGTGCGTGTAACAGGATAAAACGCATCCTTATGAACGTAATTGACTACTCGACACAGCTTGGCTACCGCTCCAAGTGAAACGAAATCCAATGAGGTTCAAGCAAACGCGGAAGAATACGTGATGTAATGTTTACGTCAGGTTTATTCTTATGGTGGACGGAGTATAGTACGTTGTGTTCCGTTGACACTCGCACATCCGCGGCACCGTTTGGGATGGTACGAAGAGCATAGGGACTAGTTCTACGAAGAGTGGGGGTAGCGTGCTCTTCTCGGGTGAGAACAGATTCAGTTTGCGTAGTGATTCTGGACGTACTCTCACATGACGAGGGGTGGCATCAAGTAACGTATCTAGGAACACTATCGAACATGATCGTTTTGGTGGTCCAGGTGTTTCGGTGTGAGGAGGAGTAATGTTGCATTGGCGTACTGACCTCCAAATCTATGAACACGGTACACTCGCTGATCAACGTTAATGTGACACTTTACTCTTCTATGTGCGTCTTACCAGGGGTGCTGGCAGAAAACCTAATATTACTGATTAATTTTTTCTTCTGTCATCTAGATATAAACTCGGTACATCTGTGTCGAACTAGGAAAAAATTCTGCGTCTCCTTACCTCTTACGGACATGAAGTCTCAAATTTCCGAAGTTTTTCTCAGTCATCGCCACGAGCTGACCGTGTCGTAACAGTCTGTTAGTCTTTTGTACATAACGTCAGTCAGCCGAATTACGTCGTGGTGACTTCATGCAAAGACAAGGGAATTTATGTGTGATTCCAGGGATTATTTCGTTGATTGTGGTAGGGATACTGGTAACTCTACAATCTGGCTGGAGAGTAAATAAATTTAGTATTCCACTGTAGCCATAAACGTCGAACAGCCGCCTCCCTATACCACTAAGGGTGTACACTGGGGTGAATAAAGTCATGGGATACTCCCACAATGTCGTGTCTGAGCTCGTTTTGCCCGGGGTGGTGCAGCAGCTCGACTTGACATGGACTCAGCAAGTCGTTGGAAGTTATATGCACAAATGTTGAACCATGCTGGCCCTACAGACGTCCATCATTGCGAAAGCGTTGACGGTGCAGGATTTTGTGCAAAAACTATCCTCTCGATTATGCCCCATAAACGTTCAATGTGACTCATGATGGGCGATTTGCGTGGCCACATCATTCGCTCGAACTGTCATGAATGTTCTTAAAACCAATCGCGAACAATTGTGGCCCGGTGACATGACACATTGTCACCTGTAAAGGTTTTATCGTTGTTTGGGAACAGAAAATCCATGAATGACTGCAGATGATCTCCAGGTAGCCGAACATAGCCATTTCCAGTCGATGATCGGTTCAGTTGGACCAGAGGACCTAGTCCATTCTATACAGGGTGTTACAAAAAGGTACGGCCAAACTTTCAGGAAACATTCCTCACACACAAAGAAAGAAAATATGTTATGTGGACATGTGTCCGGAAACGCTTACTTTCCATGTTAGAGCTCATTTTATTACTTCTCTTCAAAACACATTAATCGTGGAATGGAAACACACAGCAACAGAACGTACCAGCGTGACATCAAACACTTTGTACAGGAAATGTTCAAAATGTCCTCCGTTAGCGAGGATACATGCATCCACCCTCCGTCGCATGGAATCCCTCATGCGCTGATGCAGCCCTGGAGAATGGCGTATTGTATCACAGCGGTCCACAATACGAGCACGAAGAGTCTCTACATTTGGTACCGGGGTTGCGTAGACAAGAGCTTTCAAATGCCCCCATAAATGAAAGTCAAGAGGGTTGAGATCAGGAGAGCGTGGAGGTCATGGAATTGGTCCGCCTCTACCAATCCATCGGTCACCGAATCTGTTTTTGAGAAGCGTACGAACACTTCGACTGAAATGTGCAGGAGCTCCATCGTGCATGAACCACATGTTGTGTTGTACTTGTAAAGGCACATGTTCTAGCAGCATAGGTAGAGTATCCCGTATGAAATCATGGCAGTGAATCGAGGAAGTACAGTACATACTGACGAAACTGAAATGAACTCTAACATGGAAATTAAGCGTTTCCGGGCACATGTCCACAAAACATCTTTTCTTTGTTTGTGTGTGAGGAATGTTTCCTGAAAGTTTCACCGTACCTTTTTGTAACACCCTGAATAAACACAGCCCACACCATTATGGAGCCATCACCAGCTTGCACAGTGCCCTGTTGACAACTTGGGTCCATGGTTTCGTGGGGTCTGCGCCTCACTCGAACCCAACCATCAGTTCTTCCCAACTGAAATCGGGACTCGTCTGACCAGGCCACGGTTTTATAGTCGTCTAGAGTCCAAGCATAATGCTCACGAGCCCAGGAGAGGCGTCTCAAGCGGTCTGTTGTGCTGTTAGCAAAGGCACTCGCGTCGGTCATCTGCTGCCCTGTCCCATTAACTGCCCTTACTGATAAGTTCCTCGTACGTCCCACACTGATTTCCGTGCTTATTTCCCACATTGTTGCTTGTCTGTTAGCAATGACAGCTCTGCGCAAAGGCCGCTGCTCTCAGTCGTTAAGTGAAGGCCGTCGGACTCTTCGTTGTTCGTGGTGAGAGGTAATGCCTGAAATTTGGTATTCTCGACGCAGTCTTGACGCTGTGGGTCTCGGAATATTGACTTCCCTAACGATTTCCCAAATGGAATGTCCCATGCCTCTAGCTCAGACTACCACTCCGTATTCAGAGTCTGTTATTTCCAGTCGTGTGGCCATAATCGCATCGGACACCTTTTCACATAACTCACCTGAGTACAAATGACAGTTTCGCCAACGCTGCGCCGTTGTATATCTTGTGTACGCAATACTACCGCCATCTGTATATGTGCTTATCGCTGTACCATGACTTTTGTCACTGCAGTGCATAGCTGCTGTCACAGTTAAAGTTGTTCTCAATGGTTTCCTTGTTGGTGGTCGACAAAGTACAGAGAAACATCTTGGTACTCTCAGAAGGAAACTGAACTGCTAACAATAGATAAAGAGCATGTGACGCCTGATAAAAGATAGTCTCGGTGTCGGGCTTCCTGGAACGTATAACATTCCTTGTGAGAGTCTCGGTGTTAGATTTCCTGGAACGTATAAAATTTGTTGTGAGAGCGACGACAGTTACAGTAGTCAGAACATACTTAGAACGCCAGACCGTTCTCCATAAAAGCGAAAGCTCACAAATATTGAGATTTGAAGAGTTTAACAGTTGTGGAGCACTGCTTCACAGACACGTATAAAAACCCTCTTTCATTTCACTGTAATGAACATCATTCCTTCTAGTGACTGGTGTTCCCTACCTCTGTCTCTACACGAACGTGGAACGTGGGCACTAGGAGTTCATTATGTCTTATCGCCCCGCCCCCCTCCCCCCTCCAGCATTGTTATTCGTTGGGAAGTTGGACAAAAGGGCACATAGATAAAGCCTGCCCCAAAGGCGTCTCTTCACCGACAAGTGCAGGATTTTTGAGACGCCTGATGGTCGTCGTGGGAAGATCGCCAGCTACCAGTGGACGTCCATGACTTGCAATCCCACAGATTTAGCGAAGACGAGGATGACATATTTTGAGCTGATAAGAGTATTATGTACGGAGATCGGACACTTCTCATCTTTATCGAGGGTCATTTGAAGGCCTTGCAGTATCCGAACAGGAATATATCTAGTGTCCAGACGTACAGGCAACATTGCAAGAATATTTCGACTGTCGAGACGATAACGCACCACCACGCTGTGCTCAGTTTGTGAAAATCTTCTTCCGGGACACAGGAATCAGCTGAACGAAATAACCTACGGTAGTTGCTGACACGAATCCCACTGATCTTACTTAGGACGAGATGGAAGTTGCAGTGCATCGTCGAACATGTACACTCATGTCCAGAAAAACAGAACACCTTCTAAGACTAGAGGCGGGACGTTCATATTCACAAGACATGTACATTAGTGTGTTCTGCAGAAATGCGTAGCATCTCAGTCACATCGGTACAGCATGTGTGCTGTTGCCAAGTACGCTCAAGGTCCGCCATGGGCCCTGATAATGTTTTCCATGCGTGATGGCATCGGTTCGTATAAGACGCAAATGACGTCCTGTGGTATAGCCATCCATACTACATTCACCTGATTCCAAAGTTCATCTGTGGTGGTTAGCATTGGGTTACAGCACTGCACCTATTGTTTCACCATATCTCACACATTTTCGGTTGGCGACAAATCTGGTGATCGGGCCAGGGCAAAAGGCTGACAGCCTGTGACACCAACAAGGCACGTGTTCCTGCAGCAGCATGTGGTCGTGCATTGTCTTGCTGGAAAATTGCGTCTGCGGTGTTGTGCAGAAAGGGTATGGCTATGGGTTGCAGGATGTCATTCATGTAGGTCACACTGGTGACAGTCACCTGGACACGCACCAACTGTGATTTGTGGTTGTGCTCAATACCAACCCACACCGTAAGGCCTTGAGATGGCGCTGTATGTCGTGCGATGCTGTCATTGTGACGCCGCTCCCCCTGTCTGCAACGAACGAAAATGCGGCCGTCATTTTCAAACAAACAGTACCTGTATTCGTCAGAAAACACTATATGATGCCATTCCTGTCCCCAGTGACGTCGTTCCACACACCATTGCTGTCTAGCATATTTCTGCACATTCGTCAAAGGTAGGCGGAGAAGTGGAAGACGAGCCCGTAACCCACGCCGTAACAAACGGCGATGGACTGTCACCCCTGATTGTGTACGATGTGTGACACTTTTCCACTGTTGCGCCAGAGCCCAGGAGGACGCAGATCTGTCCTGCAGTGCGATTCGAATGAGGTATCCAAATTTTTCGGAGGGTAGTCTAGCTGGTGCGATTTGACCCATCTGGCCGTGTTCGACGACCTCACGCGAACCATTCCGTGCACACGCGTTGCCCGCATCTCGTGGTCTTGCGGTAGCGTTCTCGCTTCCCACGCCCGGGTTCCCGGGTTCGATTCCCGGCGGGGTCAGGTATTTTCTCTGCCTCGTGATGGCTGGGTGTTGTGTGATGTCCTTAGGTTAGTTAGGTTTAAGTAGTTCTAAGTTCTAGGGGACTGATGACCATAGATGTTAAGTCCCATAGTGCTCAGAGCCATTTTGCACACGCGTTGCACTGCCGAAACACTTCGTCCCACACGAGCAACATTTTTCCGGATGGATGCATCACATTCTCTGATGCCAAAAATGCACCCTCTTTCAAACTCACTGATTCGGTTCGCACATACTTCTGCGAGGCATCCTGCACGTCTGCTCAACTCACGCTTATCCATTACCTTGAGTTTATAGCGATACTAAAATGTAAACGTTCACGGCCGGAAGTATCATGTCCATTATAAATATCCGGGCTGTTATGCCGTGGTCGGTTGATGAATTCTGAGGTGATTCCCAACGTTTCGTCTCCGACTGCGGGAGACATCTTCAAGGGGGTCCGTAGCTTGATGGAGGGTCCAACACACACACTGGCTCGCTACTGACTGCCGCTAAATTCCGTGTCCGCGCGCCCCCGTGTCCTCAGAATTCATCAACTGACCACGGCATAACAGCCCGGATATTTATAGCGATAGCCGCAGGCACATTTTACCGGTAGGTGGTGTTGCGCCGCGATATCTGCATTGACCTTGAACCCGCGGGCCGACATGGTTCAAATGCTAAGCATTGTTCCGCAGAACGTACTATTGTACATGTCGTGTGAATATGAACGTCCTATCTCTAGCCGTTCAAGGTGTTCTGTTTTTTTTTTTTCTGAACACGAGTGTACTTCAACCACAGGAGGACTGCAGTCGGTGAATGGGACGGATCCGAGTTGCAACGGTCGGCTACCCTTGTAGACGGTATGCCAACAACGATTCGAGCATGTTACAAGCACAGGATAAAACAACGATGTTATACCGCAGCGGATCGTTATTTCACAGATGTGCCCTTTCGAACAGACTTTATTTAACGTAGCTACTTTTTAGTTTCCTAGGGCGTATTCTTTCGCTACTTGTTCCCATTGAATCTAAGACCACACACGTTTGCAGATACGCAGGTGGTGCAAAACTTTCATTGTTTTTGATTTTTATTTTAAAAATATGGTTGGTAACGTTGAAATCTCTGTGAGGCTTTTTGCGGATGATGTATATACGGAAGCCACGATTGTGTATTAGGAAGCCACAATGCTAGAATTGTAGCGCCATGAAAAAAGACCTGAACAGCTTCGGTGCTTGTGCTGTTGATCCTCAACGCAAACATATAATGTGCTGCACATAAAAAAGCGAACGATTACTTTATTAAATTTTTGTTCACCTAATGAAACAGAACGCTTACTACTTTTTAGGTTTTCATAAAGAAATAAACTAGAACCAAAACACAGTAGACTACATCGTCGCAACCCAATATTGTGCTTTATAAATTACATTGTTGGACTGCACGGTTGGCAATCAGTCGCTAGAAACAATAACTCCCTCTTTCCTACCGTTTATTCCGTCGTACAACATCCGCTGTTTTCATTATTTGGCAAATTTATTTTAACTTCGTAGCCGGATGCTCTTCCTGTCGACACACAGCCAACCTAAGGGAAGGAAGTGGTGTGTGCCATCTGTCTAAGAGTCGTGTAAAAGTTATCTTCGTTATCTTGTTTTAAATGTTTGTTTGTCGTATTTTATGATGGTTCAAATGGCTCTGAGCACTATGGGACTCAACTGCTGTGGTCATCAGTCCCCTAGAACTTAGAACTACTTAAACCTAACTAACCTAAGGACATCACATACACCCATGCCCGAGGCAGGATTCGAACCTGCGACCGTAGCAACAGCGCGGCTCCGGACTGGAGCGCCTAGAACCGCACGGCCACCGCGGCCGGCTGTATTTTATGAAGAGGAGATTGGGAATCAACCCAGCATTTGCCTAAAAAGGAGTGGGAATCGTCCTAAATAGCTGACTATGTACCAGATCAAAGCTCCTTTACCTGCCGTACCATACAGAGCAACCTATAATGGATAAGCCACGTAAACCTAATTATATGTCGGGCACATGCCAATTTGAGCGTCATTGAAGGCATCTTAAGTAAATGTAATTCACCTACGATAGATGTAACATAGAAAACCTTCGTTATACCAACATTTTAGTACTTTTCGTCAGTCTGGGGTTCTTGTCAGGTAGGAGATACAGTAGATTCAAATAGAAACAGTGAGTTTCGTCACTCATTTCTCTCTAATTCACGATAACCTCTCGTGGATGAACAACTGACTTCAGTTGTATACGCTACAAGATAGGCGTTGTGCATCACTGAGAGGTTAAGTGTTGAAGTTCCGAGGGCTTGCATGCCAGGATGAGTGTACCAACATATTGCTGCCTTTTACATTGCGCAACACAATTAAAGAATCGCTTTTTTGAAACTGCGTAATTGTCTCCCATTACAACGTGGAAGCTTGAAATGCGACTCGAAGGTGCCTACAACTTTCCTATATAATGGTGGAATAGCGTGGGGCCCTGCTACGTCACCCTCTGGCTCGGCGACGCTGCAAACAAGGCGTCGACACATGCGAAAAGTGGCCAGAGCTCTGAAGTTCACGTGAGGTTTAATGCAGATTAATGATGTCACGATGACACTAAATTCTTTCCACTGCCACCGTCGACGTGTCACACGATGGGACAGTCGCCACACCATTACTTTCATCCACCTTCTTTTTTGCCGCCCCTGCGTTGGTCAGAACCGCGAAGCCCAGCGTTGAAATCACACGGTTTTCTTATGGGTGTCTCAATGAAACCTCATTTTTCCTTGGAACGTAGATTCCCACACATTTCTCGCTCGAAAACGTCGGTTGGCAGTGCGACGAACAACAGGCCGACGTTCTTGGTAACCTTTGACAGGGCTGAACCCTCGACCCCCGGAGATTCAACCCTTCTCATAGGACATCATAGGCCTCCAACCCCCGTGGAACGTTGTCTCACCCCTGTGGAGTGCGTTGTGGCCCAAATTTTTGCTATGGTGTACCAGATTGAACCACTGGGGACCGTACAAAACAGTTCAAAGAAATTAGAATGTGATCTGAAGGAGCAAAGGATGCTCATGTTGAGTGTGTAGTGTGGCGGGGGAGGGGTGGGATGCGACATTGACACGACAAAAACGGCAAACTGTACCTCTAAAACCACTCAGTTCTGCGACACCCTCGGTGCTACCTGCCCATCTTTCTTGAGCGCTTTAAATTATACCTGTACAGAGACAACTTGTGATGGACCTCTAGGCGCCTGCAGGCAGGCTACACTGCTGCTCTAGACGTTGCTATCCTTTGTTCATCATAAGAATAAAGCTGATGTAAACAAACACAAACGCGATGATTGGTTAGAAGCCGTAGCACTCGTACACTGGTGTTGTTAAGCTCTTGGAAGTAGGTCCTAGTTATATATTACATATCTTATTACTTAGTTAGGTTAAATGAAACTTCAGGATATTCTAATGTATTAACAGCAATCAACTTTTTTCTTAATCACGCTTCAGCTATGTAGTTTTTATTTAAAAAAGTCGTGTGGAGTCACAGTCTCTGTACTATTGTGCTCTGATTGTCGCGTTGATAATACGCAATATGAAAATGGCTGAGGCTGCTTCCTGCTCCATACTGAAACACGCGTGTGGAACGCGAGTGCCGAGAAATAGGTCGTTCTTAATGTTCTTCATAAATTTATAGAAAAAATGGGCTCTGCAGTTTTCAATGGACTGTATTTGATACAGTTGGAGTATAAATTGTGCTACATGTATAGCGAAATCGGTAGCGTAGTAGACTGATGATAGGGTGCAGTTCATGGACTGCTGGTTAAACTCTCACCTTGAGCAACTTCTTTTTTCGTTTGATTTGTAATACCCACATCTCGTAATTATAAAATTGATCTTCATTTTTTATGAATAATGCACGTCTTCTTGTTTCTAATTACATAGTGCACGAGAAATTCCTGTGTTCCTTTCAAATATAAATTCTTAATTACCGTTATTTTATGAAAGGTTGTTAATGAAGGTTGCTCAAATTAAGAAAACACATCAATTTCATTGTTTAGGACAAAAACGAAAGGCCAAATACTCTTTATTTGGACTACGTCCATTGTTTTATACCACAGATGCAGTCCCACACGAACCAGAGTATAAGGTGTCGTAGAAACGTAAAAAACAATCATTTTCACAGCATCGAACACACCATACAGATTATGCATTTTTACATTTGCCACTGTACCATTACAATATGAATCCAACAAAACTGATTTGGAGCCAAGTTGAGAGATTTGTCGCAAGAAATGACGAGATTGTTGAGCTGCCAGACGTACTGGAACTAACGTACGCAGTTTTTTCACTTGCCACTGCTGAACGACAGCGGGATATAGAACGGCACATCATAAAAGAAGAGGACAAACTGCGGTACCTGGCTGGCTTCGTGAATTCTGTTGTTGATCGACTCGTTGTCAACGTAGCAGATGATTCGGTTTCGGATAAGGAAGGAGCTAAGATAATAACAGACGACTGACTGTAATTAATACCTTCAGTGCCTTCAATATTAAACAGCACTGTAAAATCCCTGCAGTGTGCTTTGGTATCCTACATACACTATGTGATCAAAAGTATCCGGACACTTGGCTGAAAATGACTTAAAAGTTCGTGGCGCCCTCCATCGGTAATGCTGAAATTCAATATGGTGTTGGCCTTGATGACAGCTTCCACTCTCGCAGGCATACGTTCAGTCACATGCTGGAAGGTTTCGTTGGGAATGGCAGCTCATTCTTCGCGCAGTGCAGCACAGAGGAGAGGTATCGATGTCAGTCGGTAAGGCCTGGCACGAAGTCGGCGTTCCAAAACATCCAAAAGGTGTTCTATAGGATTCAGGTCAGAACTCTGTGCAGGCCAGTGCATTACGGGATGTGACTGTCGTGTAACCACTCCGCCACAGGCCGTGCATTATGAACAGGTGCTCGATCGTGTTGAAAGATGCAATCGGCATCCGCGAATTGCTCTTAAACAGTAGGAAGCAAGAAGGTGCTTAAAACATCAATGTATTCGTGTGTTATGATAGTGCCACGCAAAACAACAAGGGGTGCAAGCCCCCTGCATGAAACACACGACCACACCATAACACCACGGCCTCCGAATTTTACTGCTGGCACTACACACGCTGGCAAATGCCGTTCACCGGGCATTCGCCATACCCACACCCTGCCATCGGATCGCCACATTGTGTACCGTGAATCGTCACTCCACACAACGTATTTCCACTGTTCGATCGTCCACTGTTTACGCTACTTACACCAAGCGAGGCGTCGTTTGGCATTTACCGGCGTGATGTGTGGTTTATGAGCAGCCGCCCGACCATGAAATCAAAGTTTTCTCACCTCCCGCCTAACTGTCATCGTACTTGTAGTGCCTCCTGATGCAGTCTGGAATTCCTGTGTGATGGTCTGGACAGATGTCTGGCTATTACACATTACGACCATCGTCAACTGTCGGCGGTCTCTGTCAGTCAGCAGACGAGGTCGGCCTGTAAGCTTTTGTGCTGTACGTGTCCCTTCACGTTTCCACTTCAGTATCACATAGGAAACAGTGGACCTAGGGCTGTTTAGGAGTGTGGAAATCTCGCGTGCAGACGTATGACACAAGTGACACCCAATCACCTGACCACGTTCGAAGTCCGTGAGTTCCGCGGAGCGCGCCATTCTGCTCTCTCACGATGTCTAATGACTACTGAGGCTGCTGATATGGAGTACCTGTCAGTAGATGGAAGCACAATGCACCTAATATGAGAACCGTATGTTTTTGGGAGTGTCCGGATACTTTTGATCACATAGTGTAACTCGCTCAGAAAAATTACCCTGTGTTTAAGCTAGGAATTTTTATCACTCTTGTTTGTAATTAGAATACTGTGGTTAGGTGAGAACGAGAGCGTTTTATGCTTTCCGTCTAGTAATCTAACAAGGGAACCTCCCCATTGCACTCCCCCCCCCCCCCACCCCCTCAGATTTAGGTGTAAGTTGGCACAGTGGATAGGCCTTGAAAAACTGAACACAGATCAATCGCGAAAACTGGAAGAAGTTGTGTGGAACTATGAAAAAAATAAGCAAAATATACAAACTGAGTAGTCCATGTGGAACACAGTCAACATCAAGGACAGCGTGAGCCAGGAGCGCCGTGGTGCCGTGGTTATCGTGAGCAGCTGTGGAACGAGAGGTCCTTGGTTCAGGTCTTCCCTCGAGTGAAAAGTTTACTTTCTTTATTTTCGCAAAGTTATGATCTGTCCGTTCATATATTGACGTCTCTGTTCACTGTAATAAGTTTAGTGTCTGTGTTTTGCGACCGCACCGCAAAACCGTGCGATTAGTAGACGAAAGGACGTGCCTCTCCAATGGGAGCCGAAAACATATTGCCCACGGAATACATCTCACGTATTTAATGCACTCTCTTCCAAAGTAGCGAACAGTCAACTGCCAGCCAGGGAGCCTCTTTAGCAGGAATACTCTCTCTTCCGTGCGCTGTAGTCGACTGACGTCGTGTGTTTCGATGTTTAGGTGCAGCGTCCCCATACTACGGCGTAGTTACCTCGCATCTGACGGACGGACTATAATTGTCTGAAAATAAAAAATTAAACTTTTCACTCGAGGGTAGACTTGAACCAGGACCTCTCATTTCACAGGTGCTCACGCTAACCACAGGACCACGGCGCTCCTGAGCTCACGTTGTCCTTTGTTGCCTATCTTGCACATGGACTACTCAGTTTGTATATTTTGCTTATTTTTTTTCATAGTTCCACACAACTTCTTCCTGTTTTCTCGATTGATCTCTGTTCAGTTTTTCAACGCCTATCCACTGTGCCAACTTATAACTAAATCTGAGGGGGGTGCGATGGGGAGGTTTCCTTGTAAGAAGCGTGCGGTTGTGCTGGAGTTTTGCCGAAGATTATTTCATTCTGTTTAAAAATCACACGGCATGCGCCGGTAGAGCTGCTGTTCCGCATTGTAGTTCAGTCTGTGTGCATGTAACATAGCGTGAAACGTATTCTTGTGATCCTATCTGACTGTACTGGACGCGGATTGGCTTCCTCTCCACGTGAAACGAAATGCAGTGAGATTCAAGCAAACGCGAAAGAATACATGGCGTAATGTTTAGTCATGTTATTAACAGGGTATAGCAGGCATGCGAAATCGGGAGGGAGGGAGGGAGGAGGAGGAGGAGGAGGAGGAGGAGGACAGTCTGCAGGCGCCCTAAAACTGAAATGTGTCGTATGCCCCCGCCCCCAGTAAAGGTGTGGTTTCATTGACGGCCTCCATGATGCCCCCTGAGGCCTTTTTGTGTGTATTATGAGCAGCTCTGCGTGTGACATGTTTTCCTCGGTCACCCAATAGAAAATCGCGCGATTTAAACGCTGGGTGTCACAGATCTGATCTCATTTGCAGAAGCGTCAAAGGAAGTGTTGAGAAGTGGGTAAGAGTGGGTGTTAGGACCTTCCCATCGTGTGATATGTCCACAGTGGCATTAGGAAACCCACGTTACGTCTCACGTGAACTTCTGAGATCCACTGTTTGTTTTCCGCACGTGTCGGCACCTTGCTGTTTAAAGCGTCGCCAAGTCCGAAGTTGACGTCGCAGGGCGCTACGATCTTGCATCATACAGAGGAAGACTGTAGGCGCCTCTGAGCCGAATTTCAAACTTCTACGTCGCAATGGGAGACAACTACGGAGTTTCGAAAAAATGAATTTTTAATTGTATTGGGCAGTGTGCGCTGTATATACAAATCACGAAATCACCGTGACTGCAAAAATTTGTGAAATAAATTTTCATACGGAGGTTCTCCTTTTCCACTCCATAATCTTGAACGGAACAAGGAAGATGGGTAATGTTTATGGAACACGAAGTGCTCGTCAGTACACCTTAACATGTCACGGGGGCAGTATTAAAAGTGCCGACGCAGACTTCGGTACGCTCCATACAGCGTTGTGTAGACTTTGTATTATCTTTCTTGCCGCTACGTGAGTGGCAGCTAGCGTAAATTAGAAGCTGGTGGTATTATGTCACATTTCTTTACAGTAATCTACAGAGGCAAGAGAGAATAGCCTTACATAAGATAGATTAACAAAGACATCCCACTCGCAACATCATACGCGTGCTGCAAGATGCACAGGTCAAAGAGCAAACGCCGGCATCTGTGTACAGCAGACCACAACAATGAGAACCGCCTGTGACCGTGTTAGTGTTCGTTTAAGTATCCCTTGGAGATCTTATTAAGGAATCAAACCAGCATTCGTCTGGACTTAAGCAGTACAGCAAAACTGAAGTCAGAGTTATAAGATCAAACCCTCATCATTTTATAACTGTTCCTACTAACACGTCCTGCGGGAGAAACAAAGTGCTGGAAATCACAGGGTGCGTGTGCACTTAAGGCAAAAGGACCTTAATCAGTTTACTGGGTTCCATCACAAACTGGCGCGATACGTTTAATCCAGCGCCCTCAGTTAGTTAAAGGCAGCTATCCTATTGAAAACAGGGCACACAGCCAGGACAACTGCTCTTAATCCTTGACTGCAGGTACTTTGAATAACTGTTGCGAATCTAATACCTTACATCCGCTGTGCAGATAAATAGATATATTATAGAAATGTTGACGTGGATTTCTGATTGTCAGCAGACCAACGTTACGTTTGAATATTTCTCATTTGTGGTTTTAACTTTAGACTCGTTCATTTTCGTCCTGCAGTTTCTACACTTATCAATCATTCCAGATGGCTTTTATAATTATCACGCAAACACCCTGTATTGCCTTGAAATTGTCTCATTTATAATACGAAGAGTTTCTGTTTGTGAGAGTTTCTGACAGTGGTATAAATATTTTAAACTAAGAAATTTGAGCACACCCGCCCGCTATGGCCTGTTTCCTCAATCTCTCTTCGTTTTCATACCGCAGCTCATTTCCGGATTCGACGCAACTTTATTTATTCCAGCGTACCAAGAAGCGCTGTGTTGACCTAAATGTGTTGATCACGGTAGGTCTTGAGCATTTTGTGTAATTTTTAGGGATTTTTTGGCATTCTTTGTATTTTACTTTTGTCAAATTTTTTTCAGTACCTTTCCGTCAACCACAACTACTACTTACTTGGATGTAAATTTAGATACATCCAGAACCAACGCACATGACCAGTGAGGATGTGTTGAACTTCATCTTTGAGTGTAAGTTAGCAGATTAAATACAGAGGAAAGAAATTATGAAGGACATCGAATTGCGGTTTAGGACCCAAAGTGCATCATGCTCGGCAAGTAATGCCGAGGGCGCGGAAACTGAGAATTACCCCCCCCCCCCCCCCCCCCCCCCACACACACACACACACACTCGCTGTGTGTACGTTGGCTTTAGAGCCAAAAAAATCTCTTCGTTCAGTCCACATATAAATACTATGGGGCAGAAAAATTTGGTCTGCCCGTGTTGTGGAGAGGTGAAATAGAAACAGTGTGCGTCGATGAGAACTAGGACTGCGCCAAATATCAGATGCTACTACAATGGGAGACAGCCAGAACGGATTGTTGCCAATCATAACGTTTCGACTACCTAATTGTGGAACACATTCTTCTTAGTGTGGAACTGCCCATACAGACAACCAAATATGGATCCCTTTGTGACTAGAGTCGGGAAATAGTATAGCGACAGCGTTTAGGTATCGACGTTGAATGTAATAGGTTTTTGTAAGATAATGAGTACACCATACTCGATCGTAGACGATAAATTAACGGAAGACTATTATTACAACTCTCAGAATATATAGGGAATTATTAAATAATTGAAACACTTAGCCGGCCGGTGTGGCCGAGCGGTTCTAGGCACTTCAGTCTGGAACCGCGCGACCTCTACGGTCGCAGGTTCGAATCCTGCCTCGGGCATGAATGTGTGTGATGTCCTTAGGTTAGTTCTAGGGGACTGTTGACCTTAGATCTTAAGTACCATAGTGCTCAGAGCCATTTCTTGAAACACTTAGCTGAATGAATCACTGAAAACTGTAACGCAAAAACCACAGAATTCAAACTTCAGAAAATGGAAACCGCGTTTCAGTTTGCAAAACATAAAACAATGCTTTTCCTGGCTCTGTGAAGTTCATTATAGGACAGTGATCAATTCAGAAACACCGACCAAGTGAGGTGGCGCAGTGGTTAGACACTGGACTCGCATTCGGGAGGACGACGGTTCAATCCTGCGTCCGTCCATCCTGATTTAGGTTTTCCGTGATTTCCTTAAATCGCTCCAGGCAAATGCCGGGATGGTTTCTTTGAAAGGGCACGGCCGACTTCCTTCCCCGTCCTTCCCTAAGCCGATGAGACCGATGACCGCGCTGTCGGGTCTCTTTCCCCAAACAACACAACTCCCCCCCCTCCCCCCCCCCCCCCCGCCCCCACAGAATCACCATATGCATTATACATATGTACCGTCCGACACTAAACATTATAGCAGCAATTAGAAGCAACAGATAGCAGAAGTACGCGAAAAGTGCTAGGATCCAGAATAATGGTAATATTTCACCGAAATTTCTATTTACAAAACTGCAGTTTCTGAAGATTGATAAAGTACTAAGTTTCACCGTAAATCCATTGCACAATCTTCAGACAAATTTCTAAAATCACAAATACAGTGCATATGAGAAGAACGAAGTCGCGGTACATGTAGAAAGAGTTGATCCAAACTGGCTAGCCCATCAGATTCACACATTCCTTGACAAATAAGATAGAAGAAGAAGATAGTTATTAAGAGGGATACAGACAAAGAAGCATAAGAACAGAGAAGTTGATGATCAATTTGTTTGATCGGTGCTGTGACTGCTGTTCTGGAGAGGCTGTTACTTACAGACATACACGCAGCTTACATACAGTGAGGTGACAAAAGTCATGGGATACCTCCTAATATCGTGTGGGGCCTCCTAATGCCTGGCCTAGGACAGCAGCTCGACGTGGCATGGACTCAACAAGTCGTTGGAAGTCGCCTGTAGAAATATTAAGCCTTTCTGCCTCTACAGCCATCCATTACTGGGAAGATTTGCCGCTGCAGGATTTTCTGCACAAACTGACCTCTCCATTATGTCCCATAAATGTTTGATAGGATTCATGTCGGCCGATCTGGGTGGCCAGATAATTATCTCGAATTGTCGAGAACGATCTCCAAACCAATGGCAAACAATAGTGGCCCGGTGACATGGCGCATTGTCATCCATAAAAATTCCAACGTTGCTCAGGAACATGAAGTCCACGAACGGCTGCAGATAATCTCCAAGTAGCCGTATTTCCAGTAATTGACCGGTTCAGTTGGAACAGAGGACCAATTCCATCCCATGTAAACAGAGCCCACAGTATTATAGAGCCATCACCAGCTTGCACAGTGCCATGTTGACGACTTGAGTCCACGGTTTCGTAGGGTCTGCGCCACACTCGAACCCCACCGTCAGCTTTTACCACCTGAAATCGGGGCTCATATGACCAGACCACGGTTTCCCAGTCATCTACGGTCCAGTCGATATGGTCACGATCCCAGTAGAGGTGCTGCAGGCGAAGTTGTGCTGTTGCCAAAGGCCTCTGCTGCCATAACCCATTAACGCCAAAATTCGTCGCATTCGTCTGTCGTATGCACCACATTGATTTCCGCAGTTATTTCACGCTGTGTTGCTTGTCTATTGGCACTGACAACTCCACGCAAAGGCTGCTGCTCTCGGTCGTTAAGTGGAGGCCGTCGGCCACTGCGTTTTCCGTGGTGAGAGATAATGCCTGAAATTTGACATTCTCGGCAGACTCTTGACATTGTGGATCTCGGAAGACTGAGTTCCCTAACGATTTCCGAAGTTGAATGTCCCGTGCGTCTAGTTCCAACTACCATTCCGCGTTCAGAGTCTGTTAATTCCCGTCCTGCGGCCCTAACCACGTTGGAAACCTGTTCACATGAATCACTTGAGTACAAATGTCATCTCCGCCAATCCACTGTCTTTTTTATACCTTTTGCTCGCGCTACGACAGCCATCTGTGTAGGTGCATATCGCTGTTCATAACTTCTGTCACATCATCATCATTGTGTTGTCTGCCTTGAAACAGGTTTTGACGGCATAGTCCTCCATGCTTCTGTCATCAGCGTTCCTCTTCATTCTTTGGTACCCTCCTAGTGGTCTGCTGACATAATCCAACATCTGGAACCTTCTTCTGCCCCTCCCTCTCTTTCCCTCAACGAAATCTTCACTGCCTCTACTAGAAGATAATCTCTTCTTATATTGTGGCCTGTCCAGTTTAGTTTCCTGTTTTTCATCGTCAGCAGCATCTTCCGTTCTTCTCCAACTCTCCTAAGTACTTCCTGACTTTATCAGTCCAGCTGATCTTCTGCATTCTACGCCATATCCACATTTCACAAGCTTCAATTCTCACCTCAGTGTATGTAAGATACGTATTTGCGTCTTAGTGGATATTGAGACAAGAAATAACCAAGGTCAATGAAAACACTGGTTCCAGAATTATGTATAAAGGCAATCTAAACCTCTGGAAAATGATCTGTTCCATGGTAAAGAAATTAATAGAAGCAAGAAGGGCCTACAATATATTGACGGATATCAAAACAGACGAAAACTGAATCGTGTTAATCCAAATCAAGGCATGGTTCAACTTATTGATCATGACCGAGAAAGAGAAAGGGAAAGCTGTCATCAACACAAATTTTGGTTTGTACAACGCAGCAATGTACTAGGTACTGTCCCGCAGGGGGAAGTACACCTCCTCGGTTAGAGAGAGTGAGAGAGTGAGAGAGTGAGAGAGTGTGTGTGTGTGTGTGTGTGTGTGTGTGTGTGTGTGTGTGTGTGTGTGTGTGTGTGAATTCTTAAGGGACCAAACTGCTGAGGTCATCGGTCCCTAAACCTACACACTACTTAAACTAACGATAACACACATACACACCCATGACTCGTTTAGTAATGAGCTGCGCTACTAGTTCCAGGGGAACTACCGTTCAACATGTATTCCCAACGACAGTGCAGCTAAGCATTTTTAACATACACAAATCATTGCCAGAGATAAAAATCAATGAACGGTGGTTAGTAGTGTGAGACTAGGGACAAGTCTGGACTCTATATGATGTAGAGACAGAATGACCACAGATGGTAAAAACGTTACTGCACATATCCTTCCAGAAGGTATCTACGATGTAAGGGAGCCATAGCTATGCTCCTCTGTGGACACAAATGCACGTAATCTCGAAAATACAATGAAACGCCAAAGAAACTCGTATAGGCATGCGTGTTCAAATGCAGAGGTATGTAAACAGGCAGAATACGATGCTGCGGTTGGCAACGCCTATATAAGACAATTGTCCGGCGCAGTTGTTAGATCGGTTACTGCTGCTATAAAATTTCGTGTGATTAGGGCCTCCTGTCGGGTAGACCGTTAATGGCAGGTTATGAAGATTTAAGTGAGTTTGAACGAAGTGCTACAGTCGGTGCACGAGCGATGGGACACGGCATCTCCGAGGTAGCGATGAAGTGGGGATTTTCCCTTACGACCATTTCACGAGTGTAGCGTTAATATCAGGAATCCGATAAAACATCAAATCTCCGACATCGCTGCGGCCGGAAGAAAATCCTGGAAGAACGGGAACAATGACGACTGAACAGAATCGTTGAACGTGACAGGAGTGCAACCCTTCCGCAAATTGCTGCACATTGCAATGCTGAGTCGTCAGCAAACGTCAGCGTTCCAACCATTCAACGAAACATCATCGATATGGGCTTTCGGAGCCGACGGCCCACTCGTGTACCCATGATGACTGCGCTACACAAAGCTTCACGCCTCGCCTGGGCCCGTCAACACCGACATTGGACTGTTGATGACTGGAAAAATGTTGCCTGGTCGGAAGAATCTCGGTTCAAATTGTATGGAGCGGATGGACGTGTACGGGTATGGAGACATCCTCATGAATCCATGTACCCTTCATGTCAGCAGGGGCTGTTCAAGCTGGTGGGTGGTCTGTAAAGGTGTCGGACGTGTGGAGTTAGTGATATGGGATCCCTGATACGTCTAGATACGACCCTGACAGGTGACACGTACGTATCATCCTATCTTACCACCTGCATCCATGTCCATTGTCCATTCCGACGGACTACGGCAATTCCAGCAGGATAATGCGACATCCCACCCGTCCAGAATAGCTGCAGAGTAGTTCCAGGAACACGAGGTTAAACACTTCCGCTGGCCACGAAACTCCCCAGACATGAACATTATTGAGCATATCTAGGATGTCTTGCAACGTGCTGTCCTCCACCCGCTCGTACTTTTACGGATCTATTGAGATCGCTGCAGGATTCTTGGTGTCAGTTTCCTCCAGCACTACTTCAGACATTAGTCAAGTCCATGCCACGTCGTGTTGCGGCACTTCTGCGTGCTCGCGGGGGCCCTACACGATATCAGGCAGATGGCTCAAATGGCTCTGAGCACTATCGGACTTAACATCTGTGGTCATAAGTCCCCTAGAACTTAGAACTACTTAAACCTAACTAACCTAAGGACATCACACACATCCATGCCCGAGGCAGGATTCGAACCTGCGACCGTAGCAGCAGGGCGGTTCCGGACTGAAGCGCCTAGAACAGCTCGGCCACACCGCCCGGCTGCGCTGGGAAGAGAAGCTTATTCTAGACTACTTTGTCGTGGCTAGCTTTTGTATGTTAGATGTAACAGGTGTAGACTATATAGTGTTTTAAATTAACTACTGCAGCTTCTCGGTGTTCCTGATAAACTAACTTCCTTTGGTTCTTCTCCTTGATTTTTTTAAATATTTATGTATGAGAAAATTACTGTCTAAGGTTCACCACTGTTCTTGCGGTCGACAAAACTCATTCGAAGTGCGAATGTAGGATATACGAGAATCTGTAATAGGATAGTCGACGTCTGCAGACGTTCCTTCTTGAGTGAGGTGCGGCCTTTCCCGGGTTTCTCCTGCAAGTGACGTCACCTGGGCTCGGGGATTCCTGCATTAGAGGTCACGGCGCGGCTTTACCCTGCGCACTTCTCAGAAAGAGGCCGTTGCGACTAGCGACCGCACTTCGTCCACAGAATCCGCGCTTCTACGAATCTGTTATAGCCGAAAGGCAACAGTCCTCGCACCGGTAGTGAGGGGTGAGGAAACATACGTCAGCTGTTTGCCGTCTAGCATTTGATGTAAATTTATTTTCACTGCTGCCGCGTTCATACACTCTGTTGCCTATCGCACTTCAGAAAAACGTCCTGTTACTTGCGGCGACAACTTAAAATACTTCATCACCCATTCTTTTTTTTTTAAATCGTAAACGCTGTACTTTTTGTTGTCCTTTAACGTCAGTACGAAATCTTTCATCCATTTTCCATGTACGTTCGCAATAAGTAAATAGGTTAATTAATTTGTAATAGTTGGTACGAGTAATTAACAGCACAGAAAACTTAGTTTTTAGGAGGTGGTTTCTCAATATTTCAGGTTCAAAAATTGCTCTGAGTACTGTGGGACTTAACTTCTGAGGTCATCAGTCCCCTAGAACTTAGAACTACTTAAACCTAACTAACCTAAGGACAGCACACACATCTATGCCCGAGGCAGGATTCGAACCTGCGACCGTAGCGGTCGCGCGGTTTCAGACTGTAGCGCCTAGAACCGCTCGGCCACCCGGCCGCCAATATTTCAGGACCAGGGTCAAAATTTTCTACAGCTGACATATCATAGGGTAGTTTCGTTCTGCTGTCCTGCCTCCCAACATGCCAGCAATCATAGTTTTCTGCTCCACAGAATTCGGTTTCCTCCTCCCCCCCTCCTCCCCCTCCCGATTGTAGCATTTACAACAAAAAAATGTTCAAATGTGTGTGAAACCTTATGGGACTTAACTGCTAAGGTCATCAGTCCCTAAGCTTACACACTACTTAACCTAAATTATCTTAACGACAAACACACACACCCATGCCCGAGGGAGGACTCGAACCTCCGCCAGGACCAGCCGCACAGGCCATGACTGCAGCGCCCTAGACCGTTCGGCTAATCCCGCGGGGCCATTTACAACAGCTATTAATTAAAACAGATTGTAGCATTCAGTGCTCTGAGGCGGGTGTATAGTCTCCGTGTGACAATATGTCTAATTCCGCACTCTCAGAGTTTCTTGCATGAACATTGGTCTGCTGTGGCTCTGTCACTTTGGCAAGTCCCAAAACGCAGTAAGACATCTTCCGTTATTTATTTCCCCTGTATGCGACCTGGCAAACTATGCGCAAAGATGGAGTCCAGCAGATCCATATTGGTCATGAGCGTTTATGCCGGAAACACCAGTTAGACCTAGATGATTAGCAATTTGGACTTCTATTTGTACACATCTTATTACGTATGGTTTTGTCTGATACAGCGCTCTTCTTATGTATTTTCTGCTGATAAGTTATTACGTGAGGCGTTAATGTTTTTTCATTACACTGCCACACGCTGACTCGCTCCTACAGAAGTGCGAGCCAGTCACCAGCTGACAGGCAGCAGTGGACGCGGAAAGGGGGGGGGGGGAGGAGGCGGGGGTGCCGGGATGGGATGAAAAGTCTGGCTGACAGTGTGTTGTCGCAGACCGCTTGCATCACGTTGCGGGGAGATACTTCGCATAACTGTGACACATTACTGCGTTTCAGTGTAAATGCATTGTGCGGAGATTACTCTTGTAATGACTCAAGAGGACTAAATACAACATCCACGAGGAAATTCTGAAAAGAAATTCGTCCGAATTTTTATGCGAAAACTCATGAAGATTTTTAAATAAACCAAACAACGTTAACATTGTACAGACATGTCGCTCTACTGTGATGCTTCTCGTGTGAGAGAATCTGCCGGCTTAGAGCCGTTGCCCAGGGGACGCCCGAATGTGTTATTAATGACACATCCTTCGCGGAGGCTTCTCTCGTGTCGTGTACTGGCCCCAACACTTTTTAATATATATACTAATGACCAGCCCCTCCCCCAAGGCACCGAAAGCTTCATATATGCAGATGATTGCGCCATTACCGCTCAAGCAGACAGCTTTGAAAATGTTGAACAGAATCTGCCAGTAGCCCTCGAACAGCTTGCCACCTACTATAAGGGGAACCATCTCAAACCCAACCCAGGGAAAACCCAAACCTGCGTCTTCCACCTAAAGAACAGACAATCTGCAAGAAGACTACAACTTAACTGGGAAGGAGTGCCCCTGGAACATTGCGAAACACCAAGGCGTCACCTTGGATAGAGCACTCACCTATAAAAAGCACTGCATGAACACTAAACACAAAGAAGCCGTTGTGGCCGAGCGGTTCTAGGCGCTTCAGTCCGGAACCGCGCGACCGCTACGGTTGCAGGTTCGAATCCTGCCTCGGGCATGGATGTGTGTGATGTCCTTAGGTTAGTTAGGTTTAAGTAGTTCTAAGTTCTAGGCGACTGATGACCTCAGAAGTTAAGTCGTATAGTGCTCAGAGCCATTTGAACCACCCTCTGTACAAACACCAGCCAGCCCGCCGTCGACTAAAATCTAGAAAAAGCTTCCTGCACACAGCAGAAAACATCGTCGGGACATAGCAGCAAGTGAAGCTGGCAATGTGGCGAGAAGAAAACGCGCACATTGGGGAATGGTTAGTCCCAAACGAAGAACTCCCTCCCGGCCATATAGAAGGATGGGCGACATGGAAATCTCTTAATAGGCTGCGCTCTGGTGTCACACGATCCAAAGAGAATATGCGCAAATGGGGCCTCTCAAATGAACCGGCGCTGTGTGACTGTAGACACACTCAAACCACCACCCACCTCACGCAGTGTGTGCTGTGCCCAAGCACCTGCACCATGAAGGATTTGATGAATGCCACCCTGGAAGCACTGGACGTGGCCAGGTTCTGGTCCAAGACTTCATAAAATAAAAAACTACTTGACCCTGCTAATATATCTGTATACTTTTATACTCTTTTTGTATTTGTTATATACCTGATATGTATGTGTTAACTATTCTGATTTTATGTACGATGCTTCTGACACGATTAAATAAATAAATAACATTGTGCAGCTTTATTGTTCGTGTGTGCATATTTATTTCTCGACGTAGTCACCCTAGCGACGAACACATTTCTCCCGACGATATACAGTCTGTTAATACGGTCACTGTAGAATGTTTGATGGAGTCACAACCTCAGCTCTGCTTGTACCACTTCGTCATTAACAAAGTGAAGTCGTCGAAGGTGTTCTTTAAGTTGAAGTATCTGCAGTCGGTACAAACGAAAAATCTTTCCTGCAACCCGTAAGCTGTAACACAGCCGTGAAGTTAATTGCACGAATTCGTTCTGCAGTTGCAGAACACGACAGTATTACAATAGAAATGATAAATTTCCTCGTCGATCCATTACTGCCGATAATAACGTGTATTTTTAACCATTTCAATGGCCGCGAAAAAATGACTCATAAAACCTCTACTCAAAAATGAATCTGCCAAAGAACCCTCTGACTGCATGCCCATTTGCATTCTACCGGTATTATCTAAGACTGTAGAATACATGATTCACGACCAGCTTCTTAATCTCGTATAGCCTTCTGGACAAATACCAATCTGGCTTCTGGTAAAATCGCAGCACGACAACTGGTCTTATAAAAGTGACTGAGGAACTGAAACAACCTATGAACAAACAAGAGGCGACTATTGTGGGCTTTTTTGGATTTCAGAATAGCTTTCGACATTGTCTGTGATATTGTACTTGCTAAACTCAGAATTCAATGTCCACACGTTCTTTACATACCACCAACAATGTGTAATCATCGGAAAAAAGAGGTCACAATGGAGGAATGTAGTATCAATGGTCCCGCAAGGATATGTATTGGACCCATTACTTTTCTCATAACATATTAATGATGATCTCCCATTGCGAATAGCACTTATACGCTGATAACCTTCTACTATAACTAAGTCCAAGCCCAAGAAATCTGTGGACAGCCATCCAGAACGTAAATGCTGACTTACTTGCTTTACCAGAATGGGCGCAGTACATAGGTTTGAAATATAACCCATCTAAACGCTAGAAATCTTAGTCGCTCACAAAAGACTGATTATTACTCGGTTTAGAGAATCTCTTCCAGCCTTAATCGTAAACAGCACCTTTTCTTTTTCTGCAAAGAATTTGGGGATAATTCTGGATCACCCCTAGACTGAACTGAACATGCAACTGCCACGTTCTCTAAACGATTTTCTGTATCAGGAACCCGACTGTGGAACAATATTCCTCAACGTATTAGAGACATTAAAATCATTTAAAACTCTGAAAGACAGCTATTGGCCCAGCTTCTGTCACAATAGCACTCTCCCATCAGACCGAACGAGGTGGACTCGCATTCGGGAGAGCGAAGGTTCAATCCCGCGTGCGGCCATCCTGATTTCGGTTTTCCGTGACTTCCCTAAATCGCTTCAGGCAACTGCCGAGATGGTTCCTTAGAAAGGGCGCAGCCGACTTCCTTCCCTAATCCGATGAGACCGATGACCTCGCTGTTTGGTCTCCTCCTCCAATCAACTCAACAAACTCCCGTCAGCCCTCCCTCCCCCACCACCTTTCCCTCTCCTTGTCTACTCAGTTCTCTGTTGAAACTTTCTTCTTTCGTGGCAACCACTGTCACTTTCATTTCAGTTATCTCCTCTTTCATTATCCCTTCCAATTCTTCAAACTTGCTACACTAATTAAAATCATTCTCAACGCCTTCATTTTTTTATTATTATTATTATTGTTCCTACTGCTACTACTAATGTTGTTGCAAATTATTACACTACTGGCCATTAAAATTGCTACACCACGAAGATGACGTACAGACGCGAAATTTAACCGACAGGAAGTAGTTGCTGTGATATGCAAATGATTAGCTTTTCAGAGCATTCACACAAGGACGGCGCCGGTGGCGACACCTACAACGTGCTGACATGACGAAAGTTTCCAACCGATTTCTCATACACAAAGAGCAGTTGGCCGGCGTTGCCTGGTGAAACGTTGTTGTGATGCCTCGTGTAAGGAGGAGAAATGCGTACCGTCACGTTTCCGACTTTGATAAAGGTCGGATTGTAGCCTATCGCGATTGCTGCTCGCATTGGTCGACGTCCAATGACTGTTAGCAGAATATGGAATCGGTGGGTTCAGGAGGGTAATGGGAACGCCGTGCTGGATCCCAACAGCTTCGTATCACTAGCAGTCGAGATGACAGGCTCATATCCGCATGTCTGTAACGGATCGTGCAGCCACGTCTCGATCCGTGAGTCAACAGATGTGGACGTTTGCAAGACAACAGTTCGACGACGTTTGCAGCAGCATGGACTATCAGGTCGGAGACCATGGCTGCGGTTACCCTTGACGCTGCATGACAGACAGGAACGTCTGCGATGGTGTGCTCAACGACGAACCTGGGTGCACGAATGGCAAAACGTAATTTTTTCGGATGATCCAGGTTCTGTTTACAGCATCATGATGGTCGCATCCGTGGTTGGCGACATCGCGGTTAACGCACTTTGGAAGCGAGTATTCGTCATTTTCATACTGGCGTATCACCCGGCGTGATGTTATGGGGTGCCATTGGTTACACGTCTCGGTCGCCTCTTGTTCGCATTGACGGCACTTTGAACAATGGACGCTACATTTCAGATGTGTTACGACCCGTTGCTCCACCCTTCATTCGATGCCTGCGAAACCCTACATTTCAGCAGGATAACTCACGACCGCATGTTGCAGGTCCTGCACGGGCCTTTCTGCATACAGAAAATGTTCGACTGCTGCTCTTGCCAGTGGCCAGCACATTCTCCAGATCTCTCACCAATTGAAAACGTCTGGTCAATGGTGGCCGAGCAACTGGCTCGTCACAATACTCCAGTCACTACTCTTGATGAACTGTGGTATCGTGTTAAAGCTGCATGGGCAGCTGTACCTGTTCACGCCATCCAAGCTCTGTTTGACTCAATGCCCAGGCTTATGAAGGCCGTTATTACGGACAGAGGTGTTTGTTCTGGGTACTGATTTCTCAGGATCTATGCACACAAATTGCGTGAAAATGTAATCTCATGTCAGTTCTAGTATAACATATTTGTCCAATGAATACCCGTTTATGATCTGCATTTCTTCTTCTTTTAATGGCCAGTAGTGTACTTTTGTTAATAATGCAAATTGAGTCAGATGTAATATACGGGCTTAAGGCCTTATTCTGGTCAGGCTAAATAAGCAATAAATAAATAAATAAATAAGCAAAATATGGACGAAAAATTTCTCTGTCTACTCTCACTTGAGGAATTCTACGATCAGCCACATTGCTCGTAAAAGCTTTCTTAAATATTTGCAACTCAACTTCACTCTCTAAGAGTTCAAATATTTTTCTTACAATATATGCTAATATCCCTGGTAGTTACGCCATTTCTTGGTACTAAAAAATTGATGCATATCTAAATATCTTTACATACCGTAAAGAGGTACGACATTCACATAGAACCATTGTTAAAGATATTGGTCTCTGATCTTTGCTTTGAAGTTACTGTCCCGGCCGTTATTCTGCTTTCGTTAAACCAGAAAGAGAGATTTTCAGTGGAATCACAGGGCAATTGCTGGTATCGCTGGCAGCGAAGTATGAGATGAATCTGCCACGTGCTGATGCGGCGGAAGACTGCGTTGTGTTTGCACTTGACCCGCCTTGCACATGGATGCTATCTGCTGACCCCATTTTGCGAGTGCTCATTTCCAAAGCTGAGTATTGTATAAAGCACCAGCACCTCGCTGACCCAGCTGCCTCCTGAATACAGTTGCGACCCACAGCAGTTGGCCTGTTTGTAAATAAACATTAGTCTTAAATAAGTTCCATATTGTGCGCCGAGCGAAGTGGTATAGCGGTTGAAGAATTGAATTTGCATTTCAAAGGAATGGAATCAGATTATGGTGTGGACACTTAGATTTACATTTATTCCGAGGTTTCCGTAAATTAAGGCGAATACTGCGATGATACCTATCGTTAAGGCCTAGGTCTATTTCCTACACTATCAGTGTCCATTAAGAGCTTGCGCTTATCTCTGATGACCGCGACGTCGACATGACCTTAAATTATTTGGGTATCCTTTTCGTTTAATGCTATGTAAATAAATAAAGCAAATGTTAAGCAGAAATCTGACTGCAGTGTTAGAAATTATTTTTAAATCAAAATCGCGTCGGAAATCTTATAACAATAAATATAGAATAATTGTACACTGTTCGTTACTATTAACGTCCCTCTACTAGAGTTTAAGAATGTGCTGCAGCAAAGATAATTTGTCGTCTTTTTTCTGAATATTGCGCTAGACCAGGGTCTCTCATGGTGTTTGCATTGTGCAATGCGCTGGTGCAGTGTGCAAACCCTCCACTCCTCGACTTTGCGCAATAACGCTATCTCTCTGCCTCTTTCATTGCGCTTGTCTTTCTCGCTCCATCTGTCTCGATCTTTTACAAAACTTCGCCTCTGTTTTCTTCGTCATTGACGAATGTTTGAGCTGTGGCGAAGAATTTAGTTCGGCGGGAAAAGATTACCGGTGCAAAAGAGATTTAAATACCACTACTACTACTTTAATAATAATAATATAATAATAATAATAATAATAATAATAATAAATTTGGTTTCAACAGAAAATTTCCTTATTTTTTCTTATTTGCAATTATGCTGCTCATACTTGGAACAAGGAATCGACTGACAGAAATTCGTACAGCATTTTATTTAATTACAATGAGAAAGACGTGCACGCAGTTTTCATACAAGATTAAACTGAAAAAACCATAGAAATAATATTCGCTACTTCTCTGTGCGGTTTAGGAACTTCTTCCTTCGTCAAATTCTGGTAGAATACGAGCAAACATTTTTCATTGTAAAATAAATCCTTTCGGCGCTCATCGGTGTGCAAATCGATTCGTTCGAAATTTTATCGGGATGCGCACTTCCAATTGTTATCGAGACGGCTTTACAAACACCTAAAGTATTGGCTGAAAGTTGGTAATTTCCTGTTACGAAAACAAAACCAAATGTTAATAAATGAGAGTATTCCATAACGTTGCTATGAAGTACTAAAAGGCGTAATGTTTTAATAAACAGGTACTTTGGAGTACCGTTTTTAATGTAATATTACAATTCTACATTTAACAAAATCGGCTTTACTTTGCTGTTAGTGATATAGCGGTAGACTCATTTTCAAGGGATTGTAACACCTCGAAGTATTTTTCAAAGCGCGCTCCTTCACACAGATGCTGTCAAACAAAGCCATAATCCAGAATGAGATTTTCACTCTGCAGCGGAATGTGCGCTGATATGAAACTTCTTGGAAGATTTAAACTGTGTGCCGGACCGAGACTCGAACTCAGGACCTTTGCCTTTCGCGGGCAAGTGCTCTATCATCTGAGCTACCCAAGCACGAGTCTCGGTCCGGCACACAGCTTTAATCTGCCAGGAAGTTTCAAAGCCATAATACCATTTCGGATAAAGCATTTTTAAAATCCGGATGCCTTAGTAAAGTTAAAATAAATAAGTCGCTTACCTAGCTCAGCAAAGTGCTGTGTACTTCTCTCTGAAACGTTGTTCTTGTGAAGCTGAAGTTTACGTTGAAAAAGCTTTTATTTTGCCGACCATATCGTTGATGAGATCATTTGCATGTTGGGATTTCAGACGTCAATCCTTTAGAAGAGCCATGACGTCTGATAGAAATCCTAAATCAGCTACCCATATAGGATCATGCAAAAGTGGATCTGGATGTCCTTTGCCCTACAAAACTTCGTCTAATGAATTCATTCCTTGGTCCCCACATGCTAATCTTTCTTCTAGCTTAGTGAACGGCCCACAAAATTTATATCCTGCAAGATGCATCTCAGTCATTGATACATTATTTAAAACACATTGACTAACCCTTTTCCATGTTTCTCACTTTTTCAAAATGTGTGAGGAAGATTATTCTTCTCATCAAATATGGAATTCCTTTTGGATTGATGCCGATGAAATCACTAAATTTATTTGTCAACATTTGCATTACTCTCACTTTTTCAGTGTGATATTTTTTATTTCCAGCTAATTCTTCCCCATGTATCACAGCTAATCTATCAATTAATTGACAAATATCATTCATCCAGACATATTCGATTGGTTTTTCTGAATTTTTCTTTTACTAACCCTTCACTAACATTTTCTTCTTCACTTTGCAATGAATCGTCTAAATTTTTTTGTCTCAGTGGTGGAAAAAAGTCGTCGACAATTTCCTTTATAAAATATTCTACTCGATTTTATTTTATTTTTGGTTTATCATCAGAAGATAATGATCCTGAATTTTATAATATATCTTCATAATTCGATAAATCAGAGCCTGTAAATAACGTATTTGTGCCTTCCATAGTTATCTGTTTCTTAGTTAAAAGATTCATTAATCCATCTGTACCTTCATATGTCGTATCACCAATAGTTAAATTATCTCCATCAAATTTTACTGGTAATTAAATGAACAAGCAGCTCTTAATCCAAAAACTTTATATCTTCACTGTGGTTAATATATTCTAAGATTCTTTCACTTAAATTTATTTTTTAATTTATTTTTTATTTTTTATCATTTTTTCTCTCTCTTTTCCATAGTTCGTTAATGAATCTTGTATTTCTGATTCACTTAAAGTATAGTCATGGTGAGGACACTCATATTGTTTAATTGGCAGTATAATGAATTGATAATAAGAATAAGGAACGATTTGCCTTTCAACTTCTCTGTTTTCTACAATAGCTTTCAAAGCATTATCACCTAATCCTTCGATACCTTGTTTAACTTCAATTGCATCGATAACTCGTTGATATTTTTTATATTTTTCATACTCTGTTCTTTTTTCTTATTTTTTTAAACACTTCTTGTAACTGTTCTTTTACTCTTCTATTTCGCCTAGCTATTTTAACATCATATTTTGCGAATATTTAAGAGATGAAAAAACCTTAGACATTTTTAATGTTTGTGTTGAAAGATTTATGTTTAATGTTTATGTTGTTATGAAATGTTGTATTTTATTTCTGAACTTACCTTCATTTTGTTTTCTAGTCATGTCTATCATAGATATCCAAATTGGTCATTTCAACATTTACAACACATTTCTAAAAAATTATCAAATTTTAAATCGCCAAAAAACTCATGATAAATATTATTTAAATTTTTGTCATCTTGTCTAAAGATATTTAAGAAATTAAGATTATCTCTAACTGTTTCGGTATTTTCGAGTAAGTTTGAGCCAAATAAAAGCAATCTAGTCCTTCATGTCTTCCTCTAGTAAAATATTCTCCAACTACAATCTGATTTTCAAGAATGAAGTCAGCAAACACTACTAATGAATTTTCTTGACGTTGATTTAATGGAATAATTTCTTCATTATTTTCAATAAAAGTAGTAATTTTTATTTGTTACATTTATCTTCAAATTCCAACTGGTCAGTATAGTTTGAAAAACTTCAAAAAATTTATTCATTCGAAAAAGCCTAAATTCACATTAAAGCAGATGAAATTTTAAACAGAGTTACTATTGAGAGTGATGTAAAATTCTATATGGATATAAAAGATAGTATTGGAAGTGTGCTTGGATTTAGTAACCAAATTTTCAAAACTCAAATGGTTCAAATGGCTCTGAGCACTATGGGACTCAACTGCTGAGGTCATAAGTCCCCTAGAACTTAGAACTACTTAAACCTAACTAACCTAAGGACAACACACACATCCATGCCCGAGGCAGGATTCGAACCTGCGACCATAGCGGTCGCGCGGTTCCAGACTGAAGCGCCAGAACCGCTCGGCCACCAGCGGCCGGCTTCAAAACTCATGAAAAACTGTTGCTAATAATGTTCCTAAAATTATTCCATTTTTATTATTAATGTCAATTTTAATTTGGCTGATGGGATGTTTGTAAAGCATACTGGTGATTTTCATCAAGAAACTAATATTATTGCCTTATTCAAGCCTAATGAAGAATTCAGTGGTACAATAATTCACAAATCAGACTATCCTGTAAATATTCCTATTTTTGCTCCAATTCAAAATTTAGAAATAACTATAACTGAATAAAATGAAAATTTGATTGACCGTAATGGTGCTTATATAACAGAAGTTTTAGAAATGTCTTAATAAATTGTATTCTTAATGAATCATGTGCAAAATCGAGAGTTATCAGTTTCACTCAGTCTATGTGAATCAGAAAACTAACAATAATCTACATGTCCCCAATAAGAACACAGATTAATGCAAATATTGGAGATTGATGGGTTAATCCAAATCATACTTAGTTATATATGAGTTTAGTATTATTGGAGCTGATGGCACAGATCATCCATCCTATGATGGAAAATCCTATAAAAATTCATTGATAACTGTGTGGCTAAGTTGTTCAAGGTCATCACTATCAAGAAAGGAAACTATTTTGTCGGAAATGGAACATCTATTCATTTCATCATCTGTCCTTATGAGATTAGCTTCGACTATAGCCCATGAGTTAACTGTGGAAGGTCATATCCTTAATAATGGTAAGATAAAAAGTGAGATAAATGAAGTACTTTTTCAACTCGATTTTTTTAGTGGATTTGTCAAAGATTATAAAGAAGTGATGTGGGAAGGAGATTTAACCGCAATTTTTACTTGGAGTTCACGTGCTGTAGATACTATTCTTAGATGGGCTGATAAAAACGATGCTGGAATTGAAATAAAAGATACACTTCTAAAAGAAGGTAAAATTGTAGTAGAATCTATGGAAATTCGTGTTCCTGTCATAAAGTATCAACCAGAATATTCACTAGAGTTAGAAGAAGAAAGATGAAAAAATACAAAAATTCCAATTTCTTTCTTTGAATCACAAACATTTGAAACAGCTGGATTAGAAGGAAAAATAAATTTTGAGCTAGATATTACTAATCATTATAATTCTTAAGAATCTGATATACCTTACTTTATTTTCGCTGTTTTGCAAACTAATTGAGAAAATAATCAACTAATTGATTCTTCTTTATTCGATCATGTTAAATTACAAAATGTCTAAGTGAAAAATGGAAGAAATGAAGTTTTTTCTCAAGAATTTTGGAATCATGATCCACCAGATAAATATCTGAAAGCATAAATCCTCGATTTTAAGAGTGTCATTCAATTGAGTGAAAATGTCAATGCAAATCCCTTCAGTTTTATCCAGAATTATCCTATCTTTGTTATAAATATGTCTAGAAGAATGAATGTGTTAGCCACACAGAAAACTACAATGAAATTAGCTGCCACTTTTAATGATAAAATTGCGAAACATACAGTTGCCTACATAGTCATGTATTGTAAGAAAAACTTAACATATGATGCTCAGCATAGAATTTTGAGTGAAAATTTTTAATATTGTTATTTTTTTATTCTATATAAATAGATTCTCTACTGAAGAGGGTAAATAATGCAATCAATTCTGATTGGTTTATAAAGATTGGTGAGCTAGTGGAAAATGAATTGTATGACATTACGGGATGTGAATATTTTAATATTAAATATGGAAGGTAAATTTGTTATCGAGCTTGATAATAATTTTAAATTCTTTTACCAGACAGGTTTAATAAAGTGATAAGTGGATCACACTTTGAATGTTTAGAAGATGATTATATTAGACTAAATTATAATGAATTGAAGAGAGCCAAAAATAATGATTACATATTTCACGAGCTAGAGTTCATAGTGTGATTAATTTTTTGATTTAATTTTTTATATCTTACTTTTGTTGGTGGGTTGGGTTTTGCTCAGTAAATTATCCCCGAGTGCACCCAACCTGCCCAGTTACTACTTGTATTCCTTCAGCTGCCATTTCAAATGCTTCTAAAATATCCGCCTCTGTATCAGTGCCCTTCATCGACATCATATCCAGGAGCTCTTCTCGTATATGTAGGTCATCGTCTACGCCACGTAAAAAATGGCTAACTGAGCCGTGTCGCTAATATCTGTGCAGTCATAAAGTGCGTTGGAGTTTTTCAATTTTGTCTACCAATTGTTCATGCAAATTCCCTACGATTTCGCTGAAATTGTCGTACTGGGAAGTGGTATTCTGTTGTATGCGGTAGTTAATATGGGATTCATTGTGTGTACTACGTCCACCAAAATATTCATTATTAATGGCTCCTCCATAAACGGCTTCCCTGCTGTCGCAAAACATAGAGCAACTTTGTGGCTAGCTCTAAGAGTCCGTTCGCCGCACTCTTCATCTCCTTCGTCCTAAATTAGAGAAAAAAGTAGTATTAGACAATACAAGCGAAGACTTTTTACATTGGAGAAAACTGCAAACAAACCAGTTCTTTTCGTAGGACCTTTAACCAGAGTAAAGTTGCCAAAGTGCTGGTACAAACCTTATTTATGGATGCTAGATTTTCTCCTTCAAGAGTTTGCAACTTTCTTAATTATTCCCCTTTGACGTCCCCTATTATTTGACTATACTTAATATAAATTGATTCTTACACAGAAGATAACAGCAACCAGCAAGTTTTTACAATGTTATTTTTTTATTTAACTAGCGCTGTTACCCGTTTCGAACCGACAGGTTCATCTTCAGAGGGCTAGTTCACTTTAAGATACATTTTACATTAGCTTTCACTTTTCGTTTTCCCAGATGATGTGATTTCGTTGGGGTGGTGGTGCCCTACAACCAAAACAAAATGTGAGACAATGTCTTTATAACTTTAATTTTGCCTGACAGCGATTTTAAGTAATGTAAACAAATTGTTAAAGGCAAGATGTTTTGGTTACTTACGATGAAAAATCCGCGAAGTTCCAGTGCTGACTGCTTGTGATCATGCAGCAGCGAAAACCGTATGATGCACTTTTTTATGTATATGTATACACAAAATCTGAAGAAGCACCACTCACACACCAAGAAGTTTCTCTACAAGGAAGTATGTATACGAAGATGGCGATGTTACAGCCATAACAATGCCAAAGACTTCCACTCATGTTCCCTTACTTACTATTCGTATTAAAAGAGAACAGATTAAAATTAAGATAAACAAATAAGGCTGTCAGTTTGTTATATAGTGTTGCTGCAATGACATTACGTGAATATATGGTATACATTGGAACCAAAGTAATGAAGGGCCAGATGTAGATTAATAAATACAACAATGTACATCTGTTACCTTCTATGTAAGAGCCAATATGTTTTGTACGTAGCTACGGGCTCAGAATGTCAGTTTTCGACAAAATGGCATTGACTATACTTTCACTGAACGATTTTCTTTGAGATATAATTATTGTACCGCAGATTGGACATTTGTCTTTGTCACAAACACACAGAAAATAAGAAAGCTCCTACTCCAGTTTAAAAGGACTTAAGGAAATTTTTCCTTTTTCCGGAGGAGGCTTTTCCTTTATTTTAGTAGGCGTAACTGTTTTGCACTTACGTATTTCAGTGTTGTATAAGCCGGCCAGCAATGCAGTCGGCAGCGTACCACAGCAGCTTCACCACGCAAGCCGAAGTGAGGCGAATGAAACGGAGTTGGACCAACTTTCTGCATCTCTCTTTCCATGCGCGCCATTTTTCGCGTGTGAGAGGCGCTGCGCTAGACAGTTATTGTTGTAGCGCTTCCCGAGATATTACGCACGTGCATCGTCAGGTTCGCTCCCTACATGGTAAGCGACATCGGCATGTAGCGTGCCTCACCGCCCAGGCACTTCAACCTCCCAAGCACGAACAGCAGCTAGCCACCACCGGCCCGGACTACCAATGTACATTCCAGCAAGTTTTCCATTATACGCATATGTTTTCAATGTCTCTGATTGCTTAAATGGAGAGCACGGTATATCACGGCAGTCTCAACTGTCGGCTGAAATCCTATCACAATCTGAATTTCAAACCTTACCTTTGAATGTCGTGTAATTCAAATGGTTCAAATGGCTCTGAGCACTATGGGACTTAACATCTGAGGTCATCAGTCCCCTAGAACGTAGAACTACTTAATCCTAACTAACCTAAGGACATCACACACATCAATGCTCGAGGCAGGATTCGAACCTGAGACCGTAGCGGTCGCGCGGTTCCAGACTGAAGCGCCTAGAACCGCTCGCCCACTACGGTCGGGGTCGTGTAATTAACATTGAGTTAAAATAGCACTTTTTCAAATAGAAAATAGGACCTTCTACATGGTTTCGAAGGCGTTTGAGAGTATAAACAGATCCGTCTCCTCTCTCCGAGAAAATGGGACACTTTTGGCGATGGACTGCTCTTCGTCAGTATTTCCTAAATACACTGTCTCTGGATTCACGTGACCGCTGCTGCTTAAGTCTCAGACCACTGGTTACATCTGCAAATTGTTACGTCACCTATATCGTCCAATGGGCACTGGCTCTCCGAATAACACAGCGATCTTTGCGGGTGAGTTCTCTTATGTTTTTGCGTCGAATGTTTCAACAGACTGTATGGCTTAGTGGCGTGTTTGCGTTCAAACTACAAATATAAAAGTTTGTGATTAACAGTCCTTGGTCAATCTTGTCTCACTTACCGCTTCTTTCACCCCTGGCAATAATCTGTTAAAGCGAAAAATAAAGCCACTTTAAGTGACTGGATAATTAAAGTCGTAGGTGGGAGGAAGGCAAGGTACTACATGGATAGCGCACTCTGCAATGTGGTGTTCAAGTTTCAGTACGAAGACACCTTTGATTTACGTCGTTTCTGACAAGACTGAATTTGCAGCGTTAATATCTAACATTGAAAGATCACAGGTTAATGTAAGCGCGAGATTAGCTGTTGCAAACGTGAGATGCAGGTACATTAACAACCGGAGTAACAGGCAGAATGTTGGATGCAAGCATACATGCATTGTGTTGTACAGGTGCCGGATGTCAGTTTGTGCCATGGAGTTCCATGCCTGCTGTACTGGGTCGGTCAATACAAGGGCGGTTAATGCTTGTTTATGAATACCGTGAGCTGTCGTCCGATGGTGCCCCATATGCGCTCGATTGGAGACAGATCTAGCGATCGAGCAGGCCAAGGCAATATGTCGATACTCTGTAGACCAAGTTGGCGAGCGTTATACTGTTGGAAAACGACCCCTGGAGAGCTGTTGATGAATGGCAGCACAACGGGTCGAATCAACAGACCGACGTACAACTTCGCTACTGAAGTCGCAAATGGCGCCATTGATCCCAAACTACCGCCAACTGCTGCTCGATTTAGAGATAAAAATCCGTATGCTACATCGAGACGTGTTAATACGTTGACTTTGGAAACACGAATTTATCGTAGTTTTTCAAAGTGTGTGGCAGGGAACAGCGTCCATTGGAAAAGGAAAACATTTGCAAGAACATCGCAGGCGAGATCAGGATTCAAAAAAATGGTTCAAATGGCTCTGAGTACTATGGGACTTAACTTCTGAGGTCATCAGTCCCCTAGAACTTAGAACTACTTAAACCTAACTAACCTAAGGACATCACACACATCCATGCCCGAAGCAGGATTCGAACCTGCGACCGCAGCGGTCGTGCGGTTCCGGACTGTAGCGTCTAGAACCGCTCGGCTACTCTGGCCGGCATCAGGATTCAGATGTGAGGTTCATTATATTTGCTACTTCCAAAGTTTTGGAGTAGGTGATGTATTCTAAAATACACTCCTGGAAATTGAAATAAGAACACCGTGAATTCATTGTCCCAGGAAGGGGAAACTTTATTGACACATTCCTGAGGTCAGATACATCACATGATCACACTGACAGAACCACAGGCACATAGACACAGGCAACAGAGCATGCACAATGTCGGCACTAGTACAGTGTATATCCACCTTTCGCAGCAATGCAGGCTGCTATTCTCCCATGGAGACGATCGTAGAGATGCTGGATGTAGTCCTGTGGAACGGCTTGCCATGCCATTTCCACCTGGCGCCTCAGTTGGACCAGCGTTCGTGCTGGACGTGCAGACCACGTGAGACGACGCTTCATCCAAACATGCTCAATGGGGGACAGATCCGGAGATCTTGCTGGCCAGGGTAGTTGACTTACACCTTCTAGAGCACGTTGGGTGGCACGGGATACATGCGGACGTGCATTGTCCTGTTGGAACAGCAAGTTCCCTTGCCGGTCTAGGAATGGTAGAACGATGGGTCCGATGACGGTTTGGATGTACCGTGCACTATTCAGTGTCCCCTCGACGATCACCAGTGGTGTACGGCCAGTGTAGGAGATCGCTCCCCACACCATGATGCCGGGTGTTGGCCCTGTGTGCCTCGGTCGTATGCAGTCCTGATTGTGGCGCTCACCTGCAATGCGCCAAACACGCATACGACCATCATTGGCACCAAGGCAGAAGCGACTCTCATCGCTGAAGACGACACGTCTCCATTCGTCCCTCCATTCACGCCTGTCGCGACACCACTGGAGGCGGGCTGCACGATGTTGGGGCGTGAGCGGAAGACGGCCTAACGGTGTGCGGGACCGTAGCCCAGCTTCATGGAGACGGTTGCGAATGGTCCTCGCCGATACCCCAGGAGCAACAGTGTCCCTAATTTGCTGGGAAGTGGCGGTGCGGTCCCCTACGGCACTGCGTCGGATCCTACGGTCTTGGCGTGCATCCGTGCGTCGCTGCGGTCCGGTCCCAGGTCGACGGGCACGTGCACCTTCCGCCGACCACTGGCGACAACATCGATGTACTGTGGAGACCTCACGCCCCACGTGTTGAGCAATTCGGCGGTACGTCCACCCGGCCTCCCGCATGCCGACTATACGCCCTCGCTCAAAGTCCGTCAACTGCACATACGGTTCACGTCCACGCTGTCGCGGCATGCTACCAGTGTTAAAGACTGCGATGGAGCTCCGTATGCCACGGCAAACTGGCTGACACTGACGGCGGCGGTGCACAAATGCTGCGCAGCTAGCGCCATTCGACGGCCAACACCGCGGTTCCTGGTGTGTCCGCTGTGCCGTGCGTGTGATCATTGCTTGTACAGCTCTCTCGCAGTGTCCGGAGCAAGTATGGTGGGTCTGACACACCGGTGTCAATGTGTTCTTTTTTCCATTTCCAGGAGTGTAGTATCTCATCTGAGCCTCTGCCAGGCACTTGAATGTCATTTGCAGAGTATCCATGTATATGTATTGTCAGCAAATCACGGTTGGATTTCAGAAGAATTACTCTACTGAGAATTCCATTTACATGTTCAATCACCAAATCTACAAGCAATTAATAATAAAATAGCGCTGGTTAGTATTTTTTGCAGCCTATCTGAGGCATTTGACTCTGTGAATCACAGTATTCTCCTAGATAAACAGCGGGTTTATGTTATTGGTGGTTTAGCCAACTATTGGATAATCTCACACCTAACCAAAAGAATGCAGAACGTTGTACTTAATAATTCAGAAATGTAGTCCAGACATTATACTGTCTTTGGAGAAATCATGCAGCGGTTCCCCCAAGACTCAATCTTAGGTTCACTATTGTTCCTCATATGTGAAAAGATCTTCCGTTTAATATACAACAAGCGCAGAATTAGTTTTTGTGCAGATGACACTACTATTGTGATAAGGCCACACACACATATGGCAGCAGAAGAAATAGTAAACAATGGTCTTTAAACTATCATTAACTAGTATTCTGCGAATGGTCTCACCATCAATGTTAAAAAGACGCAACATATTCAGTTCTGCACATCTAGGCGATTTACACAAATTATAAATGTAACACACAGTTCGATGTCCATATTGATGAGAATTGAAACCCCCAAAACAACTCAGTGCAGCCACATTTGCTCTTAGAATCAAAAAAATAGTTCAGATGGCTCTGAGCACTATGGGACTTATCATCTGAGGTCATCAGTCCCCTAGACTTAGAACTACTTAAACCTAACTAACCTAAGGACATCACATACATCCGTGCCCGAGGCAGGATTCGAACCTGCGACCGCAGCAGCAGCGCGGTTCCAGACTGAAGCTCCTAGAACCGCTCGACCACAGCGGGCGGCCGCTCTCAGCATCATTGCAAATCTTAGGGAGAGACGATAAGGAACTTGACATGTTTTGCATATTTGCATTGAGTACTGTCATACGGAATAATGTTCTGGGATAACTCATATGTATGAAGGAAAAACTTCGTTGCCCGAAAACGTGCTGTAAAAATATTTGGTACTCACTCATATTCATCTTGTACACATCTGAGCACTGCTTCACAACATATTTATTCTCTCATGAAGTTTGTGGTAAATAACCCACTGTATGTCAGAAGAAACAATGGTGTACATAGTTACGATACCAGAAGGAAAAATGACATTCATTACTCCACATTAAGGTGGGGTGCACAATGCTGCAACTAAAATTTTTGCTAACTTGCCCACTGATATGTCTTACAGACCTCCAAGTAAAACTTGAAAACTGAAAAAGTTTCTCCGTGACAACTCCTCCTATTCCGTAGAAGATTTTCTATTACTGTAATTCGTAAAAGATGGCAGGTAGGTATTACTAACATGTGTACATTTAATAACAATAATGATAATAACCTGAGCATGCAAACATATTTACAAAAGAATTTGCGATGTGGATGTGAAACACTCTTGCGACATCATTACGATTTATCGTGCAAATGGTCCATGGAACATGAAACTAACCGCATAACAGTAGGAGCACGGCCCTCTGCTTGTTTTTCTCCCAAAACCGCTTTATGCTCTTCCTCATGCTCAGGTCCTCCTTTGATCTTCGTTAGTCTTCAATCATCTATCTTTTAGACCAACATCTGCCAGGGGATTCACTTTGGTTCTTCTTAGCAGGATATATTTCACCACGGATTTTAAGCTTTGTTTCTGCCCTTGCGGAAAATAAGATGAATAGGACACACTTTCCAGCAAGAACACAGTTGTGTGTTTATCTTTGCCCAGAGGTGCTTCACTGTGGCTTTGGCATCTTCAGTGGGCGTTAATTTATTTCCTCTGAATGTCTAAAGTTACAAATTCACTAAATTCAGATTGTGTGGACAGTAATGTATCTCTAATTCTTTGCATTGTTTCTGTCTGTAGCATGTTGTCTTAGATTACATTTGTGTTTTCTGTGACGTGATTATTTGAGCCAATGGGATAAATACAGCATGCTATCTGCACTTCATGAATGCTGAGACAGTATCTCTGCCGCAAATTGGGCCGAAATTGTAACATACGGAAAACAAATCTTCAGGTAGGAACTTCCAAAATACAAGTGTTGTAAGAAGACATTAAGAAAAATACGAAGAAAGGTCTATTCACACTTTATGGAACAGAACGTCAAAATATTTTACAGTGCATTTCAAGGGGGCGGCGTTAACACAAAAGACGTTGATGTTGGTCGCGTCGTATGCTATTATAGGAAGACAACGTATTATCACCGCACTCACTCGTGTTAAATGTGTACAGTTAAGTTTGTTTGCTTTTGTTCTCATGGCACATTGACGTAGATTCCATGACGACTTGGGTACTTCACTTAACGAAAAAGGCGACGTATCTGAAAGCAAAATTGATTTGGGTTTTACAGTACATGAATAAAGAAAAAACCTACACTGTGTTTTAATCTGCCAGGAAGTTTCATATCAGCGCACACTCCGCTGCAGAGTGAAAATCTCATTCTGGAAACATCCCCCAGGCTGTGGCTAAGCCATGTCTCCGCAGTATCCTTTCTTTCAGGAGTGCTAGTTCCGCAAGGTTCGCAGGAGAACTTCTGTAAAGTTTGGAAGGTAGGAGACGAGATACTGGCAGAAGTAAAGCTGTGAGGACCGGGCGTGAGTAGTGCTTCGGTAGCTCAGATGGTAGAGCACTTGCCCGCGAAAGGCAAAGGTCCCGAGTTCGAGTCTCGGTCGGGCACACAGTTTTAATCTGCCAGGAAGTTTCATATCAGCGCACACTCCGCTGCAGAGTGAAAATCTCATTCTGGAAACATCCCCCAGGCTGTGGCTAAGCCATGTCTCCGCAATATCCTTTCTTTCAGGAGTGCTAGTTCTGCAAGGTTCGCAGGAGAACTTCTGTAAAGTTTGGAAGGTAGGAGACGAGATACTGGCAGAAGTAAAGCTGTGAGGACCGGGCGTGAGTCGTGCTTCGGTAGCTCAGATGGTAGAGCACTTGTCCGCGAAAGGCAAAGGTCCCGAGTTCGAGTCTCGGTCGGGCACACAGTTTTAATCTGCCAGGAAGTTTTACACTGTGTATAAATTGGAATATGAACTGATGAAACAATTTCCGTAAAATAACTTTTCTGAGAGTGAAAAAGTCATCTCAGTTAGAGGAGGTAATAGTTTTTGACGTGATTTGGCACAGAAATAAACAACCCACATAGCCCATTCAACGAAGACCGAAAAAGATAGAATAGGGGAAAAATTGTGTAGTTGCAAATGAGTCATTAACATAATACTAAAAATCCCCTCTGGTGGGGTGTGAGCGTGGGGGTGGGCCTTTAAAGGTCACTTTCACGATTTTCTCGAATAACTCTAAAACTACGAATTCTAGCGAAAATCTTCGCAGTACCAAATCAAACTAAATTAAACTTCCTATAAAATGTCATATTCTATGTTTTCATTGGGAGTAATAGTTCCCACGTTGCAGGGAATTAAAAATAGTGTTTCGATGGTATAAAATTACTGTTGAATGAAGTGGGTTAAGAACAAATATTAAATGTGTGTACCGCGTCTAAGTATATTAGAGTCGCATTAAGGGAAACATTGTTTTCTAGGGGTGTAAAAGGGCGGAGAGGGCAGGGATGCAGAGTGGAAGCGCGAGGGTAGGTGGTCGCCATATTGTGGTCATAAAGTTTCCTCCATCGTTGGTGTTCAAACTGAAGAGGGAGCAGGCGATTCCCCACTCTGTCTACCCAGCTATGTCACAGGAAGCAGCTACAGGACGTTTCAGCGATCGCAGCGCGCCTTACGAACCACTGATGACGCAGTACACAGACATACCCGGTGGGTCTGTTTCTTCCACAAAGTGTATTAACGCCGCACGGAAAACGGATAAATGATACTAATAATGCTAACACGAGCAACACACATGGGCAGAATCTGCGTAAATCCGTGCACACCGTTCTACACTGCTAGTCATAACAGTAGGCATTATAGGTGTCCGCTCCCAGAATCCTATAGTCGTGAGGAGAGAGCGGTGGTGACGACCTGGTTACATCCGAGGGTGCCAGGAAAACATCATTGACAATAACGCATTTATTAGGCCGTAACGCAGGATTGTCTTCCAAAGCGCTGCGCCACAGCCGAGCAGGTGGAGCAGCGCCACGTCGGCAATGAAATGAATTGCCGACGTGCACTGGACTCGCAGTAGCGCCAGGACAGCGAAGCGTCGGGGGGACTCCGGCAGCCTCCAGCTCTGCGTATCGATCTCCGAAGCGCACTCGTTGACGTCAAAGATCCGCACATGGGAGGCAGACCCCAGATCCACCTGAAATCGCTGGCACACGGGAATCGGCTCACAGCTCCCGTTGAGGAACATCGGTGTCTGCCACAAGAACGGGATGAGCAGCAGCAGTGACCCACCCTCCCCCATCTCGAAGGCCACGTAGGTCAAGTGTCTAGCACTCCTGCAGGGTGATGGCGGCCTCTGCGACCCATCAGAGTTGCCTCGGGAGTTGGCAGCGCAAATGACGGCAGCAGCAGCGTCCTTCCATCCGTACTCGTCGTTCCGTAGACTATCGAAGGCAGCCAGATGTGCCGAGGTCCGACCTCCGCAGCCAGCTCCCTCACTGGATATCTGCAACTGACACGAGGGTTGAGACTATGCAGTTGGCAGTCAGTACTGAACCATTTGTTGATATCTATGTTGGTGCTTCCCATGCGTTCTGTGGCGGTGGGGATGGCTATGACATACACTGAAGCGCCAAAGAAACTGGTAGAGGCATTCGTATTCAAATACAGAGATAGATAAACAGACAGAAAACGGCGCTGCGATCGGCAACGCCTCTGCAAGACAAAAAGTGTCTGGCGCAGTTGTTACGTCGGTTGCTGCTGCTACAATGGCAGGTTATCAAGATATAAGTGAGTTTTATTGCCTGTCATTGTCGGCGCACGAGCAATGGGACACAGCATCTCCGAGGTAGCGATGAAGTAGGGGTTTTCCCGTACGACCATTTCGCGAGTTATCGTGAATATCAGGAATACGGTAAAACATCAAATCTCCGACATCGCTGCGGCCGGAAAAAGATCTTGCAAGAACGGGGCCAACGACGACTGAAGAGAATCATTCAACGTGACAGATGTGCAAACCTACCGCAAATTGCTGCAATTTCAATGTGGGGTCATTAGCAAGTGTCAGCGTTCGAACCATTCTGCGAATCATCATCGATATGGGCTTTTGGAACCGAAGGCCGACTCGCGTACCCTTGATGACTGCACGACACAAGGCTCTACTCCTCGTCCTGGCCCATCTACACCGACATTGGACTGTTGATGACTGGAAACATGTTGCCTGGTCCGACGAATCTCGTTTAGAACTGCATCGAGCGAATGGATGTGTTCGGGTATGGAGACAACTTCACGAATCTATGGACCCTGCGTGTCAGCAGGGGACTGTTCAAGCTGGTGCAGGCTCTATAATGGTGTGGAGCGTGTGCAGGTGTAGTATGGGACCCCAGATACGTCTAGATACGACTCTGACAGGTGACACGAACGTAAGCATCCTGTCTGATCACCTGCGTCCATTCATGTTCATTGTGCATTCTGACGGACTTGGGCAAGTCTAGCAGGACAGTGTGACACCTGCCGGCCACTGTGGTCGAGCGGACCTAGGCGCTTCAGTCCGGAACCTCGCGGCTGCTACGGTCGCAGGTTCGACTCCTGCCTCGGGCATGGATGTGTGTGATGTCCTTAGGTTAGTTAGGTTTAAGTAGTTCTAAGTTCTAGGGGACTGATGACCTCAGATGTTAAGTCCCATAGTGGTTAGAACCATTTGAACCATTTTTAGTGAGACACCCGACTTGTCCAGAAATGCTACAGAGTGGCTCCGGGAACACTCTCCTGAGTTTAAACACTTGCGCTGGCCACCAAACTCCCCAGACATGAACATTATTCAGCATATCTGGCATGCCTTGCCACGTGCTGTTCAGAAAAGATCTCCACCCCCCTGGTACTCTTACAGATTTATGGACAGCCCTGCAGGATTCATGGTGTCATTTCTGTCCAGTACTAATTCAGACGTTAGTAGAGTCCACGCCACGTCGTGTTGCGGCGCTTCTGCGTGCCACACACGATATAAGGCAGATGTAACAGTTTCTTTGTCTCTTCAGTGTAATTTGTCCCGGTTTTTCTTCGCTGTCAGCTCTCCTTACGACTTCAGACTTTCGCAAGTTCAGCTTTCGGAGGCTCTTTTCTGCTGGCTGGACACTGAATAGTTATTGTGTTATACCTAGCCTTCCTTAAGACACTCTGCTTTGTCACTAGTATGACGGTATGTCTCGGCTTCCGAGATGTCATTATGCTTCGCTTGCAGACTCTAGCGCTCCACCTTACACCCGTGCTAATATAATTTCCGCGTTTGCCGGAACTCGCTCAGCATTCCCCTTAACTGGCAGTCTTCTGGCCATTGGCACAGGCGGTTCGCCTTCCGGGAGCTGCCGGGGTAGAACTCGGACGAACTGTGTGTGTCCGCCAGGGATGTAGGGCGTAACAGCATTCTTTCGAGAAAGGTTTCTTTGAGCGCTGCTCGCTTTTCATTTTGCGGATAGACTATAGCTTCTCAGTATTTACTATCTAAGTCTTCTCTGTGAGTAGACAAAACAAGAAAATCGTGAAAAGGTGGCGGTTTCGACGTCCGACCCCACACTCACACCAGACCAGTGGGGATTTTTAGTGTGTTGTTAATGACACTCGCACCTAGCACTGTACAGAAATTTGAGACTACGCGAATTGTTTTCCCTAATTTTCCGTTGTTGATTGGACTAACAATGGATAAGGTAAACAAGTTCTATGTGTTGCCATATAAATATTGTTTGATATGTTTGTATGTATGTATATATTTTCGCTGGCAAATAAATGTCTATGTTTTGAAATGTTTGGATGATAGTTTCCCTATTTCTATACTTGTCAACAGTTGGCCGTAAAAACTTTGTGAATAACGTTCAAATGGCTCTGAGCACTGTGGGACTTAACTTCTGAGGTCATCAGTCCCCTAGAACTTAGAACTAGTTAAACCTAACTAACCTAAGGACATCACACACATCCATGCCCGAGGCAGGATTTGAACCTGCGAGCGTAGCAGTCGCGCGGTTCCGGACTGAAGCGCCTAGAACCGCTCGGTCACCGCGGCCGGCTAATAACGTTCATTATGAATTTTGTTTCGTCCAGTAATAGACTTCATTATAGCCAGTGCTGTAGTTCTGATTCTATATTCGAACTTCTTGCGTCATGTTTAGCGTTCGATATTGCGTTACGCCAAGTGACGCATATTGCCGTTGTATACAGTATGAACCTACCCCATTTGACGGTAATGTGTTACGTTCACTTCCAGTGTTAATCGATTTTAACCCGCTAACAAGAGTCTTATGTCAACTCTTCTTGCCAAAGTAATTCTTTGATCTACAATCTAGACCTAAATTCGGGTAGAACTATTGTCCACGTATCCTTGTGTTGCTGGTGTATTACGTGTTTAATACAGACCTGTGGCTGAAATGGGTTAAGTTACAGAAAATGCAAAATGCAATTGAAAGGTAAGATGCTAAATTGAAAGGTAAGATGCTATAGACATAAAAACAATCAGTACCGCCTAAAGATTACCAGTGCTGTGAGTTTGTACCAATTTATGCTAAGAGAAAATAAATTACGCCGACTGAAGATGTGACAATTATGATGAAACTAGTTTCGATAAAGACAGAAATGTAATTACATTTTCGCTGGAACGTGGACTAGCAATACTCATCTTCCAGCAATACACATCTTCCAGATGTGTAATAAACTTGTGCAAGTTCGCTTTTTTCCCCAATAACAGTTGAATCGTGTCTAGCTTAAACAAATACGACAGGGGTACTGGGACTGGGTCGTGACACATTCCTGTTTTCTGTTGCAGTGTTCGATTGCAGGGCAATTGGTGTCCCAGAGATTATACGCAAATTACATACTGACCTGACTGGCCGTTAAGTCCGATGTCACTAGCAGCTTATTACGAGGTCGTGAGTTTCGAAGGAAGCAAGGGCATTACAAGTTCTTAACTGCGAGTACCTATAACAAGATTGTGTGGACGAGACCACCAGCTGTTAGAACAGCAGCAGCTGGCAGCTGCCTGGCTTCGTGTTCAAGGCCAGCGCTTGCTACTGCCAAGTGCCTTCCCCGTTGGGCGCCGTCACATACTCTCCTCTTCTACACTTACGTTGTTTTTCCCACGAGATAAATCATATAACGCATGTCGAAGGTAGTAATGGAATCAAACTAATATTAATAACAATTTCTTCCTTTGTAATACACAAGAATGCCCTTGTAGCACAACAAAGTACGTATCTTCAGATGTGTTTAACTTTGTTTTAAACTCTTTAGCGTTGTTTTGAAGAATTGACTCTTTATTTTAGTGTACCATTTATTACTGTATGTATCGTGAATTTCGAGTACACTTACGAAGTACTAAGTGAATTTTGATCCTCTGTTCACACTGAGACAAAAGACTGGTAAGTGACACGTGAAAGGAAAATTAAGTAATTTCATACGAGACGTATTCGAAAACAAGGGGTTATTAGTCATAAACGTATTCGTTGGAAAACTCTTTTTATTGGTGAGTTTAGTTTCCTATAAAGACATTTCACTTTTGCACGAAACAGCCGTGTTAGCAGTAGCTTCTTCAATTCCTCTGTATGGAATTTCTCTCCCTGGGAAATGAACTAGTTGACAGCAACAGTCTTGAGTTCGCCATCAACAAACAATTTTCCAGCAAGCCACTGTTTACAATGCAAGAAGAAATGGTTCAAATGGCTCTGAGCACTATGGGACTCAACTTCTGAGGTCATTAGTCCCCTAGAACTTAGAACTACTTAAACCTAACTAACCTAAGGACATCACACACATCTATGCCCGAGGCAGGATTCGAACCTGCGACCGCAGCGGTCTCGCGGTTCCAGACTGTAGCGCCTAGAACCGCACGGCCACTCCGGCCGGCAATGCAAGAAGAGATTCAAGGTCGGGATTGCGGAGTGGGGAATAGCAGTCTATCGTCCACTTGACATTCTTTGCTCTTTTTATTGGTCGTTATGCGTTTTTGGTACCCGCTCTGCACACTGTTTCCGATATTCGAGCTTTGCCGTGACAGTCACATCAATAGTGGTGCGGTCAAACCAGGAAATTCATCACCCAAACCATCAATTGTGAGTCATCGACCATGTGGAGTGTTTGGTCCATCTGTTGCGTGATTTCATTGGTCTGGTTACTGGGCGTGGCACCCCGGCCTTCCTCGTGCACTACTGTGCCGACACTTTTCAAGTGTCGACAACATAGTCCAAGATTTTCTTTACTTATTACTGTAGGCCCATAAACAAGTTAAAATTTATGATGTTTTTAAGTAGCTGTAGATACTTTTTCACACGCAAATCTTTTTTCAACACGCACCATGCAACTGGCGCGAGCTCAGATTTTCGAAACCATTCTTTGCTTTCTCGTATAGACTAACGACTACTGAAACAAAGCAATTAAATCTGTAGCTTTGTTAACGATCAGAAGATGGAGCTGCTCTCGTGTGAATTTCTCAGCTCCCAACTTTCTAATATAGGCAAACGTGCCTTACTTATCGATTCCGCGTCTTAACTTATAATAAAAATAAACAAGGGAACAGAGCGAGATGCTCCATGATCAGGATACTGGATTAGCAGTGGAGGTGCTGAGTTCAGTACCCAGTGTGGAAATGTCAATTTAGGTTTTCCTCGGTTTTTCGAAATCACGTACGGCAAAAGCCTTTGAAGAGGACACAACCGAGTTCCTTCTTCATACTACTCCAATTCGAATTGTGCTTCTTCTCTTATGACCTCGTCATATACGGAAAGTCAAATCCTAATTTTCCTTTTCCTCAAAAATAGTCCATCATTAGTATTCCATTAATATGTCTTAGTTTTGCAAAATGACTCTGAAGATAAATTTTAAATAAAAAGCGAAATGCGTCTAGATTGAAAATATCTACATTGCAGAGCACAAAAAATCTCTTTTTTTACTGCATTGTAGTGGTTGCTTGTCTGTTAGCAAACTGTATAGCGTTCGAAACACGCGCAATGTTGTTAATCCGCGAGTTCAAGGCACCGAAGGTGAGTCACTTCTGGCGTAACACTAGTAGTATTTTCTGTTGACTGGAGTCTTCAGTCACAAACACAGATAAGGAAGGGCGTGCTGCCGTGAAATATAACGACACAATCCGTGCTCACAGCATACTGTACCTCCAAGCAGTTCTCACATGGCACTCATTAGTACGAAAAGTTGTTACTAAATGAAGATAACCTCTGGAAACGTTGCTAGAATACCTTCTAGGTAACTTAGTACAAGGTAAATCAGATTCAATCTTGTTAAGTAATTAAGGGTTACACCGATGACATACTAAGAGACGATAACATCTTATAATGATAATGCAAAGTTATGTAGCTGTACTGAATTGTGAGGGTACCAGGTGAACTTTGCTACTTCGGTGGCATACAAGATTGAGTTATCGTATGATTGGAGAGCTGCATCCAATCAATACCAAACCAAGAAAGCTGTAACAACAGTGACAAATGTTCAATATAGTCGGGAGTGTACAGCATGCATGACTGGCGAAATTTCAGTTCACATTAGCAGGTCACGGTGAATCATCGTACCTGTTGAAAGAGAGATTCTTTTGGAGTGGAAGTGAGAGCTGACTAGCCTGTCTGCCTACGTGTAGAGACAAAATACTTCTACTGTCATGAGAAATTAACAATGGACTGTCTTTTGTACTAGTAGAAAACTATGAAACTATGAAAATAATCTTAATTAAATTAGATGGTGTGGCATGCAAATAGTCCAGACGCTAGCCTTTTTACGAGACGGCATAATGGAATTCACATAGTCCTAACTCTGCAGGTTATCCTGTATAACGCACGGGAGGGGTGCGTGCTTTTTTTCATGAACATATTTTCCACTCGCTTTATTTTGAATTTTAAACAAATATTCGTCTGAAATACATCGAAGAGGAAAGAAATTAGAAATTAAATGCGGCACCTCTGCAAAGGACTCAGTAAGCCTTTTGTTGGTTAGAATTTAAAATGTTTTGCTCTCCAGGGACATTCGGACATAGCACAGAGACCGAATGATTCTGGACGAAGTGAAACAGCACCATTATCATGTAGTCAGAGTATCTATTGTATGGTGTAGTTCCGTGGCTATGACTGTTGTTACGTGATTGTGAGTAGTTTGCAGTGGGACATCACAGGAAGGGGACTGAAATCTGACCTGGCCCATCTTCCAGGTGTTCGCCACTACTCAGAATCTAATGTGTCGCAATATGCTCGAATGAATTCGTGATTTTTTTGTCAGTATGCAGTCCTCTCAAACTAATGATAGGCCGAACGTGTGACTGATTAAAAAGCGCAGACTTCGTGATGTGGCTTAGCTGACACGGTGGCGGGGAAGCCGTCTAGTGTGCCTTATGCTCTGCATCCGCAACACTCCACAAGCGAATGTAGTGTGTAGCCGTGGAAGGTTCAACTACCGGGTAGTTATTTTTCAGTGTTCCTGTTTCTCTGGCGAATGTAAGACGTGAAAATGAAGTTACGTCCTTTTCGCGCCATAAACTGTTATGTAGTTCTTACGGTTATTTAGTGGCGTAGGATGCAAACAGTAGAATGTTTATAGTTTCTTTCGTATTGTGATTCTCCTGACTTAAACAGTGTATTGCGAAAGAATGTATCATTTATTCCAATGATGTCCATCTAAGTTTCTAGAGCATCTCACACTGGCAGAACGAGACGCTAACAATTACATTCAATACGAATGATTTTGCATGTTCGTTTCATTTCATGTCTCTTCGCATTGTTCCTCTATGATACTAAATAGAAGTGGCTTTTAACGTCTTACAACTAATGCTGTGTTATCTAGCGCTAGCGTTTATTTACTTTTTCCTTCTCCTGGTTCGTGTTATGTAGCATTTATAACATTTGAGGGGCTATGTCATGCATTAGAAGGAGTTGAAGTTTTCTACCTCATTGCGAATTCATCTACACTAACCTAGTTGAGATCTTTCCCCACAGTATCTCTCCCTCTCTCATCTACATGTAGCTGTTCTAATTTATTATCTCATATTACCGCTGCACTGATTGTTTTTCAAATTATTGTATACTTAAATGCGTTTTTAATCATCGGAATTAACACCACAGCTCATTACTCAATGTATTAACAAAACCTAATACTGTCTTTAGGTAGTGCTGCTCATGAGCTATAGGGTGACAATTATTGAACTACATGAAAAACGCGTAAATTAGTTACAAACTACGGCGTGCGCACACTTTATTCAACATGTAAACGTCACTACAGATCCTCGGATTTAGGTTATGACATGTTCGATATGCGTGCTATCATTGGCGATGGTGTGGCGCAGACGAATACCGAAATTCTGCATGACCCGCAGAAGTGTCGGAACATCGATGCTGTCGATGACCTTCTGAATGGCTGTTTTCAGCTCAGCAGTGGTTTTGGGATTATTGCTGTACACCTTGTCTTCTATACAGCCCCACAAAAAGGAGTCGCATGTGTTCAGATCCGGAGAATTTGGCGGCCAACAGAGACCCATGCCAGTGGCCTCTGGGTACCCCAGAGTCAGAATGCGGTCTCCAAAGTGCTCCTCCAGGACACCAAACACTCTCCTTGGGGTCGAGCTCCATCTTGCATGAACCACATCTTGTCGAAATCAGGGTCACTTTGGATAATGAGGATGAAACAATCCTTCAAAACCTTCACGTACCGTTCGGTAGTCACCGTGGCACCAAGAAATATCGCACCAATTACTCTGTGACTGAACGTTGCACACCACACAGTCACCCGTTGAGGGTGAAGAGACTTGTCGATCGCGAAGTGCGGATTCTCATTCCCTCAAGTGCGTCGATTTTGCTTACTGACGAACCCATCCAAATGAAAGTGGGCTTCATCGCTAAACCAAATCGTACATGCGCATACTAATTCCCATCATGCCCCGCGGCCAACCGTGCAGTTTGAACGTTCTAACGCAAATCGTTCAGAAGTTATGACGATTGTATTTCATATAGTTCAATAATTTCAGCCGGTATGAGTGGACACTTCATCTTGATCGCTAAGGCATTTTGAAGTTATTGATTTTTAAAGACAAAATGTACATCTGCGTCTTCTATCATCTGGAGCTAAGGTAGAATTCCACTTACCGAGGGGATCTTCAAACGTCCATCCTTGCCTCGTTTCCTGCTTCCATGTGGTGCTATCGCCTATTGTGTAGTTTTATTAGAACTGGTTTCACTCGTGCAGCGGTCGTGAAATCGGCGGCCTTTCAGTTTTCGCCATATTGGCCCCTCACGCCACATACCGCCTTGCAACGGCATTAGCCCGGGGAAAACCACTCGCAGCAAACATTTCAGTTGACCTACTGCCCTTCTGACAGCTACGGATTACTTCGTGGTCGGTACATCCTGCCAGTAGAGCAGAGGTGCAAGTGCCGTCTGCTCCTTATCGCGGCCTGTGCCCGGATCAGCACCTCACACCACCTTCCGTCGATTCTACACGCGGTAGCCACGACGGTTCGTCGTCTCACTCAGTAACGATACATTTTTGTACACAAATGCGTCCTCCACAAACCATTCCAGAATGCTGTTATCGCTATTGTACCAACAGCAAGTATACTGCTTCGACCTTGAATTGTGTCGGTACTACGGACAGATGGATTAAACTATTAATTGCGAGGAATGGGTTACAACGATACAATTACAACCAAGCAAATGGTTTCTGAAGCCCATTAATTATTTAATAGGTTCCACGTATGCCGCGAAGTACACTTAAAACAGCGAAAAAGACTCAAATTGCTCCCGATTTGGAGGCGACCAATATACGATCACGCCATTTAATTCAGAGGCTCCGACTTGCACCAGTTAGACAGGCCCACCACTCCGGATCAGACACCGGCAACTCTTTATGTGGTCACAATGTGTCAGATGCATAGACACCCGTGCTACTCGACCCTGTTTCACAACCAGTAGTTCCCACTGTTTACGAATCGCCCAAAAACGGGTAGACCAGCTCAGATACTTGGCGACGATGTGTTAGCAGCTACCAAAGTCGTATGTTTCCTGAGGGATGTCCGGGGAGGTTGTGGGGGAGTAGATCTCGCTGCGGCGTGTGCCCCGACTGGCATCAGGCTACTTCGCCCCCTGCGCTGTGCATTTTAAAACTTTAATTGTACGCATTTTATTTATCTCCTTAAGCTAATTAGCTCTGGTTCATACAGTCTGCATTGTAGTTGTGCTGACTATGATGACCCTTCTGTGTATTTTTCAGTGACCAGCTACGGTTTTAGCTGCCTGGGTTCCATCTCACTTTTAAGTGTACGGCTAAAACTATTGTCTCGTACATTTTCAACAACGATGACATGGTCACAGACCGTGGAGCTGATACTTCTCCTTTCCTCATTTCATAACATTTTACATCATTTTCCTGTCAATCGAAGGACTAATTACCTAGTAGTTTGGTCTCTGTAAACACTTAACCATCATCATGAATTAGCCAGGCAACGCGGCAAGTTCCAGTAGGATTGAAATTACTGCTTTCATATTTCTTTAGAAATTTGATACATTTAGTTATAAAAATCGGAAGGAATATGTGTCGAGAAAAGGGACTATAAGTGCAGAAAAGGAAAAAAAAATCATATAAAATCTACAGCTATCGTTTTAATCGATTGCAATAAAAGTCCAAATTCATAGCAGTAACATAATGTAAAAAATTGACTTTACATTCAGTTGGATTAAGTAGCTTTTGTTTTCTAAGAGAATTAAAATGTAAGATCGACATGCAAAGGCTTGAAAATTGCGAGTTATAACTAACAATATTCCTGTTACTTTAAATTCAGTCGCAATGACTCAGTCTTCATTTCCCAAAGGAGAAGAAACATGGTGCTTCTCTGCTTTTTAAAACTGCTGCTAACCATCGGATCGTTGATTCGAAATAAAAAAGTAAAGATATCTTCATCTTGAAGGCTGCTTTGGACACCACGGTGCCTTACTGGGAAGGCAAAAAAAAAAAACAAAAAAAAAAACAGCTCCGAACCTTAGCCCCTTACATTTGAAGTTCGCCATCTAACCACCGAGCCACATGGCTTGCTACTTTTCGGCATAATATTTTTTGTCACTACAAACGAAATAATATTCTCTGAGGAAATGATGGTATATGTGGGACGTAACGTGTACTAAAACACATAGTGAACATCCAATCGCCCTTCCACGTGAAACAATTTTTACTTTTATTTACTGATAGCGCATACGCTGTCCAGCTCCGCTACGGCCAAATGACCGTCTACTCCATTTACTCAGTGTTTCTCGTCGCCTCCTACGGTAGTAACATACACTATGTGATCAAAAGTATCCGGACACCCCCAAAAACATACGTTTATCATATTAGGTGCATTGTGCTGCCAGGTACTGCCTATCAGCAACCTTAGTAGTCATTAGACATCGAGAGAGAGCAAAATGTCGCTTTCCGCGGAACTCACGGACTTCGAACGAGGTCAGGTGATTAGGTGTCACTTGCGTCATACGTCTGTACGCGAGATTTCCATTCTCCTAAATATCACTAGGTCCACTGCAAACGTGAAGGGACACGTACAGCACAAAAGCATACAGGCCGACCTCGTCTGTTGACTGACAAAGACCGCCGACAGTTGAAGAGGGTCGTAGTCTGTAATAGGCAGACATGTATCCAGACCATCACATAGGAATTCCAAATCGCATCAGGATCCACTGCAAGTACCTGGTGATCATAAAGCCAGTATAAATTTGAAAACTGAATAAATCACGGAATAATGTAGGTAGAGGTACAAATTGACACACATGCTTGGAATGACATGGGGTTTTATTAGAACAAAAAAATACAAAAGTTCAAAAAATGTCAGACAGATGGCGCTTCATCTGATCAGAATACCAATAATTAGCATAACAAAGTAAGACAAAGCAAAGATGATGATCTTTACAGGAAATGCTGAATATGTCCACCATCATTCCTCAACAATAGCTGTAGTCGAGGAATAATGTTGTGAACAGCACTGTAAAGCATGTCCGGTGTTATGGTGAGGCAGTGGCGTCGGATGTTGTCTTTCAGCATCCCTAGAGATGTCGGCGATCACGATACACTTGCGACTTCAGGTAACCCCAAAGCCAATAATCGCACGGACTGAGGTCTGGGGACCTGGTAGGCCAAGCATGACGAAAGTGGCGGCTGAGCACACGATCATCACCAAACGACGCGCGTAAGAGATCTTTCACGCGTCTAGCAGTACTTTTTTGGTTCTAATAAAACCCCATGTCATTCCAAGCATGTGTGTAAATTTTTACCCCTCTATCTACATTATTCCGTGGTTTATTGAGTTTTCAAATTTATACTGACTTTTTGATTACCCGGTACTATGACAGTTAGGCGGGAGGTGACAACTTGGATTTCATAGTCGAGTGGCTGCTCAAAAGCCACACATCACGCCGGTAAATGCCAAACGACGCCTCGCTTGGTGTAAGGAGCGTAAACATTGGATGATTGAATGGTGGAAAACCGTTGTGTGTAGTGACGAATCACGGTACACAATGTGGCGATCCGATGGCAGGGTATGAGCATGGCGAATGCCCGGTAAAAGTCATCTGCCAGCGTGTGTAATACCATCAGTAAAATTCGGAGGTGGTGGTGTTATGGTGTGGTCGTGTTTTTCGTGGAGGGGGCTTGCATATGTTGCTGTTTTGCGTGGAACTATCACAGCAGAGCCCTACATTGATGTTTTAAGCACCTTCTTGCTTCTCACTGTTGAAGAGCAATTCGGGGACGGCGATTGCATCTTTCAACACGATCGAACACCTGTTCATAATGCACGGCCTGTGGCGGAGTGTTTACACGACTATAACATCCCTGTAATGAACTGGCCTGCACAGAGTCCTGGCCTGAATCCTATATAACACCTTTCGGATGTTTTGGAACGCCGACTTCGTGCCAGGCCTCACCGTCCGACATCGATACCTCTCCTCAATGCAGCACTCCGTGAGGAATGGGCTTCCATTCCCCAAGAAACCTTCCAGCACCTGATTGGACGTATGCCTGCGAGAGTGGAAGCTGTCATCAAGGCTAAGGATGAGCCAACACCATATTGAATTCCTGCATTTACCAATGGAGGGCGCCACGAACTTGTAAGTCATTTTCAGCCATGTGTCCGGATACGTTTGATCACATAGTGTAGACACTGGAAGGAGCACACTATTCGCAAACTCTGACCTCATTCCTTGACGAGCTCTGGACTGCATATATTATATGTTGAGAGTTTTATTTGATGTTCCGTCTGTGTGGCGGGTGTGAGGTGACAGGAGGGGTTAGCCGACATTCTACTTCAATACTGGCGTGACATCGGTTACAGTCTACGTGTCGAGAATTGCGTAACAATACAGTTCCACCAAGGGCTGACTGACTATTCCACAGGCACCCAGGTAGCCGACGTTTCACAAATCTACAGCCCCACTCTAATGTACACAGACCCTCGTCGCAGCACAAATATAAGAAGTTCATTTGCACCAGTTTGACAAACGTGTCTATTTTGTTTAGGCACCGCTATCTAACTACTGTTTGAACTGTTCACAACGAACCACGTTCGAATGTTCAGCTACTTTTAAAATTGACACGCGGAAAATGAAACTACTCTACATAGCAGAATTAAAAGATCAGTTCTTCAAAACCCCATAATTGTCTCACATTGGGACGCAGAAATTTGTAATTTAGCTCAAAGCTGTCTACAACCTTTCTCTGCAGTAGTGCAAACGTTTGCCGCCCTGCGACCTCACCTTCAAACAAGGCATCGACACATGCAAAGAAAGGCTAGAACTCAGAAGTTCATGGGAGGTGTAAGGTTGGTTGATGATTTCGTAATGGCACCACATTTCACCCCAGTTCTCCCCAATGCACAGGTCACACCAATATTCAAGAAAGGTAGTAGGAGTAATCCACTAAATTACAGACCCATTTCATTAACGTCGATATGCAGCAGGATTTTCGAACATATATTGTGTTCGAACATTATGAATTACCTCGAATAAAACGGTCTCTTAACACACAGTCAACACGGATTTAGAATACATCGTTCTTGTGAAATACAACTAGCTCTTTACTCACACGAAGTGTTGAGTGTTATTGACAAGGGATTTCAAATAGATTCCGTATTCCTAGATTTCCAGAAGGCTTTTGACATTGTGCCACACAAGCGGCTCGTCGTGAAATTGCGTGCTTATGGAATATCGTCTCACTTATGTGACTGGATTCGCGATTTCCTGTCAGAGAGGTCACAGCTCTTAATAATTGACGGAACGTCATCGAGTAAAACAGAGGTGATTTCTGGCGTTTCCCAAGGTAGTGTTCTACGCCCTTTGCTGTTCCTCATCTATATAAACGATTTAGGAGACATTCTGAGCAGCCATATGAGGTTGTTTGCAGATGACGCTGTCGTTTATCGACTAGTAAAGTCACCAGAAGATCGAAACGAACTGCAAAACGATTTAGAAAAGATATCTATGTGGCGCGAAAATTGGCTGTTGACCCTGAATAACGAAAAGTGTGACGTCATCCACATGAGAGCAAAAGAAATCCGTTAAACTTCGGTTACACGATAAATCAGTCAAATCTAAGGGCCGTAAAAAATTGGGAATTACAATTACGAACAACGTAAATTTGAAGCAACACGTAGAAAATGTTTGTGGGGAAGGGTAACCAAAGACTGCGTTTTATTGGCAGTACACTTAGAAAATGTAACACGTCTGCTAAAGAGACTGCCTACACTACGCTTGTCCGTCCTCTTTTAGAATATTGCTGCGCGATGTGGGATCCTTACCAGATAGGATTGATGGAGTACATCGAGAAATTTCAATGGAGGACAGCACGTTTTGTATTATTGCGAAATAGGGGAGAGAGTGTCACTGAAATGCCACAGGATTTGGGGTGGACATCATTAAAACAAAGGCGTTTTTTGTTGCGGCGGAATCTGCTCACCAAGTCTCAATCACCAACTTTCTCCTCCGAATGCGAAAATATTGTGTTGACGCCGACCTGCATAGGGAGAAACGATCACCATAATAAAACAAGGGAAATCAGAGCTCGCACCGAAAGATATAAGTGTTCGTTTTTCCCGTGCGCTGTACTAGATTGGAATAATAGAGAATTACTGTGAAGGTCGTTAGATGAACCGTCTGCCAGGCACTTAATGTGATTTGCGGAGTATCCATGTAGATGTAGAACGCCACTGTGGACGTGTCGCACGATGGGAGGGTCGCCACAGCCCCTCTTATCCACATTTCACCCCTTCTTTTGACGCCTCTGCGATGAAAGTCAGAACCGCGACACCCAGTGTTGATATCATGCAATTTTCTTATGAGTGGGAGAGGAAAACACTGCAGACATACAGTTGCTCAGAATCCACACGAAAGGGCACCAGGGGGTGGCATAAAGGGCGTCAATGAAACCACCGCTTTCCATGGGGCGAACGTGATCTCACCCCATTTTAGTGCAGCGCGATCACAATTTTTGCTCTGTGTACAGCTCGGAACTACTAGTTATTGTTCAAAACAATTCGAAAAATTTGTAGGTGATCTGAAGCAGGAGGTAGCAAAAGGTGCTTATGCTTTTTCAGCCGTCCTGTTTCGCATTCTCCTGTGGCGCGATCAGTGGGTGGGGTGGGGACGGCGTACCACATTGACGCTGACACTTATGCATGAATAAGACAGCAAAGGATCCCTCTACGTCCCACCAGTTCGGCAAAACCCTCTGTGGCACCCGCCCGCCTTTATTGAGAACTTTGCAAATGAACTTGTAGAGAGACAACGTGTAAGTTGTCCTAGGCGTCTGCAGGCAGTCAATCCTTTGACACCCCACCGATTCTAGTTGCCTGCCTGCACACGAAGTCATCCGTGAAAATATTGTTGGCTACTATCTATGCGGCTACTGGAAATGCAGTCTGATGTCTAAAAATGTGTTTTTTCAGCGTTGCGGAAAGCATGTCGGGCCGAATTGCTCGTTCCCACGTTTCGACACTAATTTTTACGTCGTGAATGACAGTAGTAGGCAGCGATTTGCAGACTGCACAACCCTCTATTTATAAGTGCCAGGACAGATATAACAAAGTTTACGAGAATTCGCAGATGTAAATGGCTTGACTATATCAGTTTCCAACAGTGGATAACAGAAATGTTGTCAGTCTATCGTGAGACGCTGTTTTTTGCTGAGCTGACTGACTGACTGGACTGATACTTTGTTCCTGCCTGTTACTTCGTCTTAGCGGATAAGAGTTTGTTGATTGCTCATAGGTCTTAGCTTTCATTGGGAATCGTGTCCTCCTATCAAGGAAAGGCCATGCTGGGTTAACACACATGACCGGAAAAAAAGCACTCCATTGCAGCGTAGAAACAAGGATTTTTTTTCAGTAGTCATCTTTTTAAAGGGACGAGGGCTCAACTTCATCTTAAAACAGGCATCAGCTTGTGACTTGATGAGGCGTATTTACTGCATAGATTGCTATTGATTCATCAACCTCCCGATCTCTACACTCATGAGCGAAAATGTATGGTGCTGACATGACACCAATGTCTAGTAATCGTCGCACACATTTTCGTCTTTAAAAAGTTAATTTGGCTCTAACATCCTGTACTCCATCAGGTGCCTTTCAAATATTGCACCTTGAATCTTGAATGTGCTAAACATTACAGAGTCTTATAAATTCAGTTCTGATGTTCGGTAGTAAATGATTCCTACCAATTTTCATCCGCTCAACTTAGTGGTCAACAACAGAGTTTATAAATAATAGTTGCGTGTTTCAAGTGTTAGCATTTCCGCAAACACAGGCCGCTGAAAGCTACACAGACAAAGTCCACAGCAGTCTGGTACCGACAACTTACACAATAGAGTTCTAAAGGTAAGCTTTATGGGTACGGTTTCGGACTGGTGCACAGGCATCACACGGATCCTATGCATTGGTTGCAATCGCTTTTTCTTGGCCTTATTGAACTCTTTTTTGATTAGATAGTCTCCGGATCAAGTTACTGCAAAGACTCGAAATAGAGTCGCACCAAATGCGGCCAGAGTGGGATAGGCACACATCCGCTGGGCGTAGCTCCTCTGTGCCATCTGGTGATGGCAGCACATGGCTGGCGCCCTGCCACGGTTGTATCGCTGCGCTGTTTCTCTTCTGAACTGTCTGCTTTCTGCCTCCACCCCTTGCTAGTGAGCTGCCTAACTCAGTCAATAGTTTTTACGATTCACAACTTCCATTATATATGAATGATCTTCCACTTATACATCAGGCGGAGATATTACTTTCTACAGGCGCCACAAGGTTTAAAATTAATTCAGTTTGATGCAAAGCAGCAGAAAAAATTGTTAAAATGTCTTAAAGACTTAGTAGTTCCACAGTACATTCAGTTCTGTGCAACAGATAAAATAATACCTGTCAATCTACACATGGACGGAAATGAATAAATAGGGCGGAATGTCACAATTTCTTTTGTGTGCACACTGTTGAAAACTTGAATTCTCTCGGTCCGAACAGGCCTTGGAAGACCCAACGTCACCGACCGACCGTCGCGTCATCCTAGTGTCCTGTATGCTGTCTCCTTTACAGATGAAACACACTTCCTCAGAGTCCTCCCAATAAACCGAAGTCGACAATTCGCCTTCCCTACCCCAATCCTTACACGCTCGTTCCATTTCATATCGCTTTCCAACGCTACGCCGGCTGGAGTGGCCGAACGGTTCTAGGCGCTACAGTCTGGAACCGCGCGACCGCTACGGTCGCAGGTTCGAATCCTGCCTCGGGCATGGATGTGTGTTATGTCCTTCGGTTAGTTAGGTTTAAGTAGTTCTAAGTTCTAGGGGACTGATGACCTCAGAAGTTAAGTCCCATAGTGCTCAGAGCCATTTGATTTTTCCAACGCTAGGCCCAAATTTTTAAACGACGTAACTGTGGCAAGCAAGACACTGTTAATACTATATTCGAACATTAAGGGTTTGATTTTCTTTGTATCCTTATTTCTTTTCGAGAACTCGTGCTCCAGGAAGTCACCCAACAGACATTTCGTGTAATGATTATAACGGTAAAATCTGACCTCAAGATAATACAGAGGCCTACCGTTAATCATACTTCACCGTTAATCATACTTCACCTTTAATCATACTTCACCTTTAATCATACTTCCCAATCACCATTTGGGAACGGAACGGAAGTGTGTACGGTCCATGCACACTGCAGAACTGAGACAAGTAAATAAATTGATCCCTTGCATCATCTATTTCGATTCGATCTCCCATATTCTTCATTCTTTCTGACAAACCCTAGGTGCTGCATTTTCCAAACTTGGATATCTAAGCGTTCATTAACGCCCATCGAAAGATAAGCACTTTTTAATGCAGTTGTCTTTTAGCGGGTAACTGATAAGAGTAGCACGAGGAAAGATTGCCTTCCGAAGTTTATTTGATTAGCTTTAAGATTAAGATTTTTTCCACGCTTACTCATTTCTTTGCACATTGAGATAATGTTTCGGTTAATGATATTTATTACTTTGCCGTGAGAAATTAATTTGTTTTTGCTTTTGTTTTCAGGTACCTGGATGATGGATGTTACCGACTGTCACGCGTTATGCTTAATGGTGTTGGAATTCCTGTCTGCTTCTTTGCTGCTAACAGATTGACAGGAATGACTTAGCTTGCCCCTGTAAACAATGACAAGTTTACGGGAGCAGTCGAGTTATACAATTTCCTATGAAAGGAGTGTTCAGCGAAAGGAGCCAGTTTTGTGGCATTCGAATTTTGTTTCCGGTCGGACTTGGTATGTGCTGTTATGAAGCACACGCTATTTCCGGCAGGAGTATATCCCATACCACCCTATGAGGGTCGTCCGATACGGAAGGCGCTACTGGTGGTTTTACTGCTTTGGCTGTCTATGCATGCTGTTTGGGTAGTTTGGAGGATTTTATTAGTGCAGCAGAAATAAGTTTTCGAAGGCAGCGAACGAGGTGGCAGTACTGTGACAGTTGTTGTACGTTCAGAGGGTGCCACGGTGAAATACGAGGGCTGTTCAATAAGTAATACCCCACTTTTTTTTCTCAGAACATATTTATTGTTAAGACACAGAATTTGCTGACAATATACATCAACATTTCTTGTCCATGTACAATTTTTCTATGTAGTCTCCATCACGTTCTATGGCCGTACGCCAACGTTGTGGAGGGGCATGTATTTCCTGCTGGGAAAAGCTCCTGTCCTTCAGGCGTAGCCATGTTTTCACTGAATGACTGACACTGTCGTAATCTTCAAAGTGTGTTCCCCGTAGAGAATCTTTAAGCGGCCCAAAGAGATGTCCGAGGGTGCCAAGTCTGGACTGTAGGGTAGATGAGTCAGTGATGTCCAACCCAATTTGGCGATGTGTTCCTGGGTTCTCAGACTTGTGTGTGGGCGTGCATTATAGTGCTGGAGCAAGATTTCTGCTGGATTCTTGTCCGATCGAACACGTCGGAAACGGTTCTTGTTTATTCAGAGTCTTCACCTATGTCCCTCAATTGATGATTGACACTCTTGGCATCACATCCACGACAATGACGCCATCACAATCCCAGAAGGCTGTCACCGTGACTTTTCGGCAGAGGGGGTTGTCTTGAATTTCTTCTTTTGTGGTGAATGAGGATGATGCCTCTCCATTGAATGCCTTTTTGTTTCCGGCGCAAAGTGGTGCACACAGCTTTCATCCCCCGAACGATCCTTGACAGAAATGCCTCTCTGTCGGTCTCAAAACGCTCTAACGATTCAGGTGAAATGGCCTTTCTTGAATCTTATGGTCCCCTGTGAGCATTAGTTGAACCCATCATGAGCACCTCTTTGAATATCCGAGAGTCTCGATCATTGCCGACACACTTCCAATGCTGACCGACAACTGTCGAGTCGCCGGTCGGCACGAATAATGGCAACCGCACGATTCAGCATGTCTGGAGCAGTGGCTGTGACAGGAAGTCCCGAGCGTGACTGATCATGGAGCTCTGTTTCTGTGTTTCCTGAGGTTGTAACTTTCTTTATCCATCGCCCAACTGTACTCCTATCAATTGCAGCATCACCACTGCACACAAAAGTTCATGGATGTTCAGCACGATTTCTTTTTCTGCGCACAAGCATTCAATAACAGCACGCTGCTTGTAACGTGAGTAGTATGTAGACACCATTTTGACGCTGTTCTACGGTTCTGCCATCTGCCAGAACGGTTCGAAACTTCACAAACGTCAAATGTGAAGCATCTAACAATATCACCACTTGCAAAGTAAGTTAACAATCAGATTAATAATGTTACTCACGCAACATATGTTCGCTTCATCGGGCAACAACAAAATTATTGACTGTGGATGGTATCGTCAGAATGTAAATAATGAAGTCACTGTAAAAATGTCATTAATTTTGGCACTTATCTTGAATGGACTCGCACGTAGATTTCGTCGAAGTTGTTATGGCTCATCTTGTTGATTCTAGGGTGATTCCACTTTGACTGCTAGAAGGTCCAGATCTGTATTTTAGCAATATTTGAAGACCTAACAAATGCATTTTTCAGGAAATTCTTAATGATCAAACAATCCCAGATCAGAACAATGGTATGGTAGAAATAATTTTTTACTTGGTGTTCACGATCCACATTTTTATTAAACTTATTGTAAATATACATATACTCCTTCTTAATTGCCACATCATCAAGAAAACAGTTTTGTATCACTCTTCATATATTTAACTTCCACTTTAACCAAACACAAGACTTGACTGTTCTTTTACAAAGCACAATAACAACTTCACTTCTGCAAAGTGAAACAAAGTCTGCTCTGTGCGCATTCGCGCCAAAACGGTTACAAGTAAGTCAAAGATAATGACAATCTCATAGAAATGAATACACACAAGAACCATGTCACTGTAATACACTCCTGGAAATGGAAAAAAGAACACATTGACACCGGTGTGTCAGACCCACCATACTTGCTCCTGACACTGCGAGAGGGCTGTACAAGCAATGATCACACGCACGGCACAGCGGACACACCAGGAACCGCGGTGTTGGCCGTCGAATGGCGCTAGCTGCGCAGCATTTGTGCACCGCCGCCGTCAGTGTCAGCCAGTTTGCCGAGGCATACGGAGCTCCATCGCAGTCTTTAACACTGGTAGCATGCCGCGACAGCGTGGACGTGAACCGTATGTGCAGTTGACGGACTTTGAGCGAGGGCGTATAGTGGGCATGCGGGAGGCCGGGTGGACGTACCGCCGAATTGCTCAACACGTGGGGCGTGAGGTCTCGACAGCACATCGATGTTGTCGCCAGTGGTCTGCGGAAGGTGCACGTGCCCGTCGACCTGGGACCGGACCGCAGCGACGCACGGATGCACGCCAAGACCGTAGGATCCTATGCAGTGCCGTAGGGGACCGCACCGCCACTTCCCAGCAAATTAGGGACACTGTTGCTCCTGGGGTATCGGCGAGGACCATTCGCAACCGTCTCCATGATGCTGGGCTACGGTCCCGCACACCGTTAGGCCGTCTTCCGCTCACGCCCCAACATCGTGCAGCCCGCCCCCAGTGGTGTCGCGACAGGCGTGGATGGAGGGACGAATGGAGACGTGTCGTCTTCAGCGATGAGAGTCGCTTCTGCCTTGGTGCCAATGATGGTCGTATGCGTGTTTGGCGCCGTGCAGGTGAGCGCCACAATCAGGACTGCATACGACCGAGGCACACAGGGCCAACACCCGGCATCATGGTGTGGGGAGCGATCTCCTACACTGGCTGTACGCCACTGGTGATCGTCGAGGGGACACTGAATAGTGCACGGTACATCCAAACCGTCATCGAACCCATCGTTCTACCATTCCTAGACCGGCAAGGGAACTTGCTGTTCCAACAGGACAATGCACGTCCGCATGTATCCCGTGCCACCCAACGTGCTCTAGAAGGTGTAAGTCAACTACCCTGGCCAGCAAGATCTCCGGATCTGTCCCCCATTGAGCATGTTTGGGACTGGATGAAGCGTCGTCTCACGCGGTCTGCACGTCGAGCACGAACGCTGGTCCAACTGAGGCGCCAGGTGGAAATGGCATGGCAAGCCGTTCCACAGGACTACATCCAGCATCTCTACGATCGTCTCCATGGGAGAATAGCAGCCTGCATTGCTGCGAAAGGTGGATATACACTGTACTAGTGCCGACATTGTGCATGCTCTGTTGCCTGTGTCTATGTGCCTGTGGTTCTGTCAGTGTGATCATGTGATGTATCTGACCCCAGGAATGTGTCAATAAAGTTTCCCCTTCCTGGGACAATGAATTCACGGTGTTCTTATTTCAATTTCCAGGAGTGTATATCGATACATCGGAGTACCTATACATTAACAAAACCAAATGTGAATTTTGTCACAAAAATATGTCTGTTACTTCGCAGAAAAGTAGTACGATATTACTGGAATCGAGAACTGGGGTTGGAGTGGCGTAATGGTCACGTAAATAAAGAACCATTACAAGCACCAACAAGGACATTTGTCTATGTATATTAATGACTTTAAAAAAAAATGTGGGGCATTATTTATTGAACGACCCTCGTATTTTCTCAAGCTGAAAATGTGCAAACGGAATATTCCGTGGGAAGTCTGTGTGTGAACCAGTACAGCCAGTCTGAATCTGTAGCCCTTAACTGTTCTGCATAGACATTGAGGCATAACAAGGGGCAGGATGCTGAACTCTTGAGATAAAGTCGGATAAACGGGGTCTATCAGTGAGCAGCTAGGTACACTTTTTGTTTCTTGTGTTTGCGGCTGCTTGCGTTTTATGCCACTTGAAATTTTATGGCGAATCGTGACGCCACGTGGCCTCTTCTCCGTTACACCTGGCCGGCACGCGCAAGTAGTTCTGACAAATTGCATCATTGCTCGTGTCCCGTCAACTGATAGGTGGACCGTTGCATTTCGCGCCTGATTATGAGGGGCTTCCTCTGCTGCATTTTCATAAGATGTAAACGATTAGCAAAGAATGGATATGGAATAATTCGCTCTAAAAATAAAGGTTGAAAATGAAGAAGGGAAGATAGTTAAGTAAGAGTTTCGCCACCATTTTCAGCTCTTTCGAGAGGAAGATAGGAATGCAAGAGAAAAATCATTTTTGGTCGCCAGCAGTTCTCTCCTTTGACGGAGGGACAACTTGAACAGAGCCAAACTTTTTATTTTTCGTGCCTACATCACTTTTTACCGAACATTCTGAAAAATTTAGAGCTGTGAATGTTGTTTGTATTGTATGTTCATTTAGATTTTTCAAATAAAACTTTCGATACAGATTACCTTGTATTTTATTTATCGGACGACCCTCGTATCTTTCCCAGAGTATTTACGACAGACCGTTACGAAGCAACTGTGGGGTGCTGTGGCATAGCACTTTTCTTCTTTTCACATGAAGCAATATCATCTATTTGTTATAATCAAAACGTACTGCGGGAAAAAAGTAAGTCTCAAGAATCGCTGTAGCGAGTTATGGAATATGAAGTATGTTAGGGATACTATTAATCAATTCAAAAATATTTTTTGTGATTTTTATGTCTACGGAAAATCAGTGCAATGTTTCCAGTTGTCTGAATGGTAACATTCTGCCTCACTAACTGCCATTGGTTGGACTTAAATGTCCATTAAATGTCCATTAATAGCCGTTTTCAAATGACTGCTTGGTATAACACATGAAATACACGCACACGTGAGTTTTATTTGTGGTTCCTAAAGCAACATAATGGTAAAAACACGTATGTGGGTGTTCGGACTAAACAGTGACACTCACACAAAATCAAGTCTTATTTGAAAACCAGTGAAACATCATACTATTTAAGACAGTTCCGCACTGTCGCCTAGTGAACAAAATAACAGCGTACGGAACACAGGACCGACTTCGTGAATGGATTGAGGGAGATATTGAACATGCAGTCACTTTATCTGCTTTCACCCATGTCTCTTCACACTGGCGGAAATGAACTCCTTATCGAAACCTAAAGTGCGTAAAATACACCCCATAACAAGACTTCGTTATTTCCAAGGTACGACGTTCATTGGCTTCACCTACCCACAACTAAACGGTGACCTTGCAACTCATCCTAGACCTCGGACTACGCTATACATTATTCTCTCACCACAATCTACATTACATATCTGTTTACCCGTCACCGATCCAAGCCAAGTCGTTTCAATGAGATAAATATTTCCAAATGGTTCAAATGGCTCTGAGCACTATGGGACTTAACATCTGAGCTCATCAGTCCCCTAGAACTTAGAACTACTTAAACTTAACTAACCTAAGGAAATTACACACATCCATGCTCGAGGCAGGATTCGAACCTGCGACCGTAGCGGTCGCGCGGTTCCAGACTAGCGCCTAGAACCGCTCGGCCACCTCGGCCGCCAAAATTCCGGGATGACACATTCTACACTATGTATCTGGACACCACCAAAACACACATTTTTCATATTAGATGCATTGTGCTGCCACCCATTGCCATGTACTCCATATCAGCTACCTCAGTAGTCATTAGACATCGTGAGAGAGCAGAATGGGGCGCTCCGCGGAACTCACGGACTTCGAACGTGGTGAGGTGGTCGAGTGTCACTTGTGTCATACATCTGTACGTGAGATTTCCATACTGCTAAACATCCCGAGGTCCACTGGAAACGTGAAGGGACACTTAGAGCACAAAAGCGTTCAGGCCGACCTCGTCTGTTGACTGACAGAGACCGCTGACTTGTGAAGAGAGTCGTAATGTGTAATAGGCAGACATCTATCCAGACCATCACATAGGAATTCCAAACTGCATCTGATTCACTGCAAGTAACATGACAGGCGGGAGGTGAGAAAACTTGGATTTCATAGCCGCGCGGCTGCTCATAAGCCACACATCACGCCGGTAAATGCATAACGACGCCTCGCTTGGTGTACGGAGCGTAAACATCGGACAATTGAACAGTGGAAAAACGTTGTGTGGAGTGACGATTCACTGTACACAATGTGGCAATCCCATGGCAGAGCGTGGTTATGGCGAATGCCTTTTGAACGTCATCTGCCAGCGTGTGCAGTGCCAGCAGTAAAATTCGGAGGTGGTGGTGTTACGGTGTGGTCGTGTTTTTCATGGAGCGGGCTTGCACCTCTTGTTGTTTTGCGTGGCACCATCACAGCAGAGCCCTACATTGATGTGTTAAGCACCTTCTTGCTTCCCACTGTTGAAGAGCAATTCGGGGATGGCGATTGCATCTTTCAGTACGATCGAGCACCTGTTCATAATGCACGGCCTGTGGCGGATTGGTTACACGACAATAACATCCCTGTAATGGACTAGTCTGCACAGAGTCTTGACCTGAATAATGTAGAACACCTTTGGGATGTTTTGGAACGCCGACTTCGTGCCAGGCCTCACCGACTGATATAGATACCTGTCCTCAGTGAAGCACTCTGTGAAGAATGGGCTGCCATTCCCCAAGAAACCTTCCATAACCTGACAGAACGTATTCCTGCGAGAGTGGAAGCTGTCATCAATTCTAAGGGTGGGCTGTGGTGGCGCCACGAACTAGTAAGTTATTTTCAGCCATGTGTCCGGAGACTTTTGATCATACAGTGTATATCTCGCGAAGTGACGATGACTAGAAAAATGATTTATTAGAGCTTATACAAAAGCGTACCAACCGACGTTCTTTCTATGCACCACAGTAATTAGGAAATAGTACTGTGGTACCCGAAGTACTCTTAGCGACGTACTGCAAGGTGGCTTGAGGACGGTATATGTAGAATATAGGTAATTTGTAAGAATGGCCACTGTAGAACTTCAGACGCGTATTTGTTAAATGTATGTGCACAGTGTCTAATGACATCTGCGTCGATGTGACGTTGGTTTTTATAAGCTTAGTTCCGTCCTGTGAATGGCAGTCAAATTTTCTTTATCACACTCTTAATAACTGTTCATGTAACATTATCCGTCGAAAGGCTGTGACATAGAAAGTCACATGTCCGAAAGAACAGACACCACGCGAAATTCCCAGCTGTGATACAATTGCAAGAAAGGAAACGAAAGGGAGGTTGCTATTTTCAGCTGCATCGGGGCTTTATGCGGAATCGGCGGCGACGTGTGGAAATGTGGGCTGGGCCGGGATTCGAACCTGGGATCTCTTGCTTACTTGACATTTGTGCTAAACACTGCGCCATCCTGACGCTGTTTATCGCAATTGCACGGAATACCTGGGCACGCCTCTCGGCCGAGTCACATTCTCATCTAGCACCACCCAGCAGCAGCTCCCGTCCTAATTGTGCATCCGCACTGAAGGTATTGAATCCATTGCCCATCGAGGCGAATCAGTTATATAAATGCGTGGTGTGTGTTCTTTCGGAGATAGAAAGTGTGTGATAGGTTAGATTATATATATATGAGAGAGAGAGAGAGAGAGAGAGAGAGAGAGAGAGAGAGAGAAGAGAGCGCAAAGCTTTGAATCAGGCGTAATTGCTACCTCCCTGAACGTGAAAAGCAGGGGACTGGGTTCAAATCCCGACCTGGCCCACAGTTTAGAGTTGTCGCCTAAAATTAGTACATTTTACAACAACCAACAACTGAAAACTTCCTAACTAACGACGCTAAACACATGCATAAGAGTTTAAAATGAAACTAACATAGATAAATAGATATATTTAAACTACATTTTATGTGCTAGTTTGATGACTTACACCTCGCATACAAAATCATATGGCTCTGAGCTCTATGGGACTTAACTTCTGAGGTCATCAGTACCCTAGAACTTAGAACTACTTAAACCTAACTAACCTAAGAACATCACACACGTCCATGCCCGAGGCAGGATTCGAACCTGCGACCGTAGCGGTCGCGCGGTTCCAGACTGTAGCGCCTAGAACCGCTCGGCCACCCTGGCCGGCACACCTCGTATAACATTTATAGTAATTGTCATTGTGCCCTTTCATAGGCAAGTTGTTTGATCATGGCTGAGGTATCTGCTGATGGTCATATTTGTACTGCATACCTTATGTAATGTAAGAAAGACATAACCTCTGCACTTTTAGGATAAACACGAACTCGTCACATGCCAGCAGTAAACTAACAGATGCCTTGGAACTCCAGAAACACCAGAACAGCATTACTACCTTTGTCAAAACTACTAGCGTCATTGTGTACGTAATAAGACCATTTTAACTTTTCTCGATATTGTAAGCCTCTAGTGGGTTTGATACGGCATAGGGAGTTCTATTTAAGAGAGTGTTTTTTAGTAGATGCGTTAAAATCGTAGCTCATTTATCACGGAGTACGAACTTTGTATGACTGTTGATGAAGGCTTTACCCTCAGACAATTTGACATTTTAGTGGTAGATGCGAGCGTATGTAGAGTATTGAGATTAAGGACTTCCGTCAAGTCAAAGATTTTCAAAATGTTCAAATGATATTACTAATATTTTAGAAAGTTCCCATAGAATTAAAATTACGCGTAAATATAATCTATTATACAGAGAGACAGAGTGTTTTGGTGTGTGTACGGCTGGTTGCAAGACTGCATTTTTATGCCCAATAATTCGGCGAATTACGTTGTCGACTTTGGCTGCTGCTGCGAACGTATCACGAAGTACAACAGTCTCCCATAAATCGAAAAAACTTTGAAATATTATAGAGATCTCTGGGGCGTTCGTAACACATCTCAGAGCCATACAATTCGCAACGGTGTACCCAGAAGAAAAAAATTTTGTAAGTTAGCATGATGTTACCTGTAAATTTCAGCTATTATTAGTTGACATTTGACAGTGTCACCTACAAATACATCCGAACTATCAGTCGAATAGATGCGTGGCAGAATTCCTATAGTTACCTTATTACAGCTTTATAACACTAAAGCCATTAAGTTTCATGTATGTTGGTTAATTTTTTTCACTTGTGAGACAACTTAAACTCACTGGTCAGTTTGTTATTCATTTAAATCCTCGTTCCAATCAAGAAGCTCACCTGAAAATAACAGCAGACATCAAAGTTATGGGTGTTAGACATTTGAATTCTACACTGTACTGTCAGAATCAACATCTCTAGGACGTACTCGAACGAAATATCACATAGAAGCTGCAACGGGGGGATTATTTGTGTTTTGCTCCACTGAAAACAGTTCCACTTATCTCGCGGTGAATTATTCTTCACACCTTTCCTGTTAGAAAAATGCTTAATGTTCATCGGCTAGGAAAAGCTGTGGTGGAAACTAACCGCATTACACATCTCCACAGGTCGCATCAAAATGTTTTTCACTATCAGATGAGCTGAGCGATTAATTGAAAGTTAGTTTGCGAGTAAAAACTTCAATATATTGCGACGTATTTGGGACAAAATACCGCCAAGCCCCGTGCTAATACAGAGTTACAGTTCGCCATTCACACTCATTTGTCTGTGAGAGGATGCTCGCTCAAATATTACACCACTACTCATGTTCAGTTAGCGGTAACGCATTGTATAACACGCGACGCGGATTTTGGTCATTCAAAAGTGACAGTTTACATATTTAAATCAGAATTTCAAGTTTTCCTCTTTTTCCCACGTTCGCGTCCACTATGCGGCACTTAACGGTCAAGTTTTAACCACATCTGTTCAGAGCTCCTTGTGTCCACGTCCGAACATGATCACGGCTGAGATCAAATCTGCACTTGGGCTTCACAAAGCAGTTCTTTAGCCCACTAAATACGTGCTGTCCTCTGATTGGCTGATATAGGCCTACGTTGTAACCAATCCAGTACTAATATTAAACCGTGCAATCCCGCGTCTTTTACTTTTGACCAATCACAAATTAATAGCTTTTATGAACAATTTATATAAAAAAAACAAATTTATAAAATCCTTAAACATCAAGATAACTCCCCGTTTAAATAACAAAATTATCGTTGAATGTATCTGTTTCCCCAGTACCATAAGCTGCCTTCTTGTAATTTACCTACGGTCGCAGGTTCGAATCCTGCCTCGGGCATGGATGTGTGCGATGTCCTTAGGTTAGTTAGGTTTAAGTAGTTCTAAGTTCTAGGGGACTGATGACTACAGATGTTAAGTCCCATAGTGCTCAGAGCCATTTGTAATTTACAATTTCCCCTTAGTATGATTCACTCTCTCTGTACACAGTTCTCACGCTAACGTATGCTCAGTTAATAGACAAACAATATTCATTTATTTAATACTTCGCATTCACACTAATAATCAAACAAATTAACAATAATTAATGAAATATAAAGTTTTAACTACTTGATAATTTCATTGTCCGTAAGATGCTGAGACCTTTCGGCTACAGTCGAAACTACTTGCAGGTAGCTACTGGATCCAAGTACATCTGTCATGCAAGACTGAAGCTAAAATGTAAATGTCGGCCGGCCGGGGTGGCCGAGCGGTTCTAGGCGCTACAGTCTGGAACCGCGCGACCGGGCATGGATGTGTGTGATGTCCTTAGGTTAGTTAGATTTAAGTAGTTCTAAGTTCTAGGGGACTGATGACCTCAGAAGTTAAGGTCCCATAGTGCTCTGAGCCATTTGAACCATTTTTGTAAATGTCGTGTGACTAGGGTCTCCCGTCGGGTAGACATTTCGCCGGGTGCAAGTCTTTCGATTTGATGCTACTTCGGCGACTTCCGCGCCGATGGGGATGAAATGATCATGATTAGGACAACACAACACCCGGTCCCTGAGCGGAGAAAATCTCCGACCCAGACGGGAATCGTACCCGGGCCCTTAGGATTGACATTCTCTCGCGCTGACCGCTTTTTTAATTAAGGGCTTGAGAGAAGGATCGGGAGCAAAGAGGGCAGGGGTCGGCTTCCGAGCCATGGAAGGAAAGGGGTTCGATAGGATCAAGAGAACTTTATTGGAATCTTCTTCTTTTTTATTTCAGACTGCCTGCTAATGTGCCTTACTTTCGTAGGCGCGATGCAAGACAACTATGCTATAGGCTACATGTCGTTCAGAAGTAAAGCTTCCCTTTGGGAGCCTATGGCGCAGTATTTATTTATTCTCTGCTTTTGAACAAATTGAAAACACATTTCAAAGCTTATAAAGAGTTTATTTTCACTATTCGCCAGTTCCGTGCATGATTCTTATCTTAAAATGAAGAAGATAAAAACTGGAAATTCACATTAAGCAAAAAAAATGCCAGTAGTTTGTATCCCCTTTTCTACGTTCACAAGTGCAGTAATTGATAAGACCTCATGCCATCCCCATAAACAAAAATTAGCGTTGTTCAAAAATCTGTGCCCAAGGCTACTCCATCCCACAAAATCCCGAGAACAATGCTGAAGTAATGGAAACACTTAGACAAATATCGGTAGAACATGGCTTTCACACAGGTTTAATAGATAGGTTGGATGCAGCGGCAGGACAGAGAAACAAACAAAACCGGAAAAATCCGTATAAATATAGAGTAACACCATATTAAGGAATTATCTCGTGTAAATTGACGAGGTTACATAACAAGTGAGGGGTGAATGTTGCATTCAGGATGGACAGCAAACTGGAGCAGAGGCTGAAGCATAAGTCTGGTACAGAGGAGTACTGGATGGCGGAAGCGGGGGTTTATGAAACAGTGTCAAGATTGTGAAGTGGGGCAAACAGGAAGAAACTTTGAAGTAAGATGTAAAGAGCACAAAATAAAGGAAACGGCTCACTGGCACCGAGGAAGTGGAGACTTTTTTTTTTTTTTTAAAAAAAAGTATTGTCAGAGTGTTAAATGAAAAGGCAGAAATGTCCAAGGCGCATTTCTGGGCCCAGTTTAGCAACGTCCTCCGTTGGAAGCAGTCACCAATTTACTCGAATTAGCGGCGTTAGGTTTAAGGTTTTCTATTGTGCACATTCTATGAGTGCACATTTTGCCACATAGGCTTAGTATTGGTTTTTAGAATTTACTAGGTCTTGACAGATAATATTCATTTATTTTATGATAGACAGTAACATCGTTGGGGCCTGTGACATGTGTTGCAGGTAAGTGGTATTTTTGGTAGGTGAAAGCGGCCGCCTTTGGCTTACAACTGTCTCTTGAGAGAGTAAGACGCCAACATGAGATGTTACAGGAAATGTTTTATGTTTGACAATGCGTATTTGCTGCTGGATTTTACTTTTGACGCCGCCTAATGATATAGATGCTTTAATATATGTTACAGTAAGGGACGATATAGATGTTTCTACATGGTTGTCAGTGCATGTAGTATTGCGAGTTCTAGGCGCTTCAGTCCGGAACCGCGCTGCTGCTGCGGTCGCAGGTTCGAATGCTGCCTCGGGCATGGATGTGTGTGATGTTCATAGGTTAGTTAGCTTTAACTAGTTCTAAGTCTAGGGGACTGATGACCTCAGCTATTAAGTCCCATAGTGCTTAAAGCCATTTGAACCTCGTTTCATAGCACTCGATAATGGGATAACGTAATCCCGAAATAGGTTGTGGTAAAAATGTCCGTCGCGATTTTGCGTCTTTTTAAAATGATGCATGCCCAATGAGCCATTTAATACAGTGTGGGGAGGTTGATACCTGTGTGGGGAGGCTGTAGCTCGGAACGGAAATGATACTCTGTTGTATTAGGAATGTTTCTCGTACTGTGACTTGTGTCCACTGATTGATGAACATGAATCACAATTGTTTTTGGTTTTTTTTTTCAGCGTTGTCGGTGAGCCATTGTTTTCATTTCTTCTACATACTGATGAGTATGCAGTAGACACTGTCGTCTTTCAGTGTAACACCCGTGTTCGCAGGACCGTGCATATACTTTCCTGGTGCGACCAGCCTTCAGACATCCTATCGCTCCGCGACCCGCCCACTAAATCGCCCGTTCTTAATCGTATAGAAAATTCAACAGCCGCACAGTTTGGTACTTCTGCGGGATCTAATCATGTATGACTGGCTTCAGCTAAGTAAGGCTTTCCTGAACAAACTTGACGACTCTCTTCCTTGCCGAAGTGAGAAAATTAACAAGACTAGAGGTGATGCTACCCAGTTTTATTAGATTCACCAGATCAATAACAACGAAATAAATGGAAATCGTGCTTTACTTTAACCTCGTACAGTTTTGCGATGGCGTCATATTAGCGAAGTTGCTAAATTTCAGGCAAAATCTTTTATTAGCCGTAACTCCGCAACCAAACATTTGCGGACCTATATTTATATGAACTTTTTTCTTTGGTTTTACATGTAGAATAACATAATAAAATATTTGTATATCTTCGTGAATCACCCTGTATATAGAGGGAAAATGCTATATCATATTGTCAGAAGCCGAACGAAGTAAAACTCGCGAAAAGAAGATCGCGTGTGTTTGCTTGAAGGCCATGCCAAGTGGTAACGTGGATTGACATCGTGAATTCGAAAATCATTTCGTTTTGCCGAGAGAATCTGTTGTGACAAGGATTGAGCGCATGTCTTGCTAGGCAGCTTACAGTAATTGGGCGAATAATAATCTCTTTTTTCGGCAAATTCACATTTTTCCGAATATGTTTCAAGAGTGGAAAACCGTTACACTTTGTCCTTATGCGTGGGAGCCAGCTTCACTTTGAACCGTTGCGACACTGTTGCGTAAACCGCGTGTGGTTATCTTAATTGGATTCGTCTGTAGACAGGAATTGTTTGGAGAAAACACTCATTACCGTTGCCTGTTTACTCGTTTTCGAGGTTGAGAAACCAGAGGCCGTCTCAACAGCTCCCAACATCTACATCTAATTAACTCACCACCTCGAGCATCCGTCGGCGCTAGGGAATCTTTTAAATGTATTTAAGATGGTTTTTTAACAGTTTGTGTTCATTGCAGGTGCCAGCTTTCTTAAGAAATGAATTCTTTATGACTAGTGGCAAGTCTTACTCTGTTGAGATCTCTGCACTGAATAGCCGTGTTATGAAACTGTGCATTCAAGCTCCCACCATTCTTTCATGTAAAGGTGTGCTTCAGTTACTTTATTGCGTTTTGGTACCATAATTGGGCACTCTGTTTCCGCTTCGTGGGAAATTTTGAATACAATGCGGAACGGAGTGGTGAGATGTTTGTATTTCACGAATTTCGAGACTTCCTTCGATCATCCTAAACAGTTGCTAATTAACTTAACGCCGCTGTTTCCAATTTTTTACAAAAATGTTTGTAGACTAATTGGTGCGTCAAGTGTTGCCGACAACTGCCGCTAGAGAGCGGTGCTGTCGCTGAGCACGTCCGGTATGATCGTTGCTTAGCACTCAACAAGCACTCAAGCAAATCTCGTAGTCTTTCGCGATCACATATGAAGACGGCATTACCATCAGCTGCCTACAAATAAAGATCTTTATGGCGCGTTTGCTGTGTAGGTTAACACATAGCGTAGTGTGTGATAGAAAAAAAAGCCAGGTCTCTGATGCGTTGAGTTTGAGGTACGGCTACCTGTAGTGTAATAGGGAACGGTACCCGACGGGACTGTTCTTAAAGAGTTGCAGATGCGGGCTGGTGGTAGAGCGTCTTGGCGTGACCTAGTTCCCCGGGTGCGATGCGAACCTCCGCTGCATTTTAATGTTGCATTTAACAAACTCCGGGCACCGGCATCCAGAAAGCAGGCCGCCTATTCCACTCGGGCCGGGCGAGCTTGCGCTGAGTCTGACGGTTCGTAACTTATGTGGAAAACTGTGGCGCAGCAGGGTGAGACAGTAACCATCTTACTAAGACTTGGAATGGATTCGGAGCTAGTTATATGTATTTGGCCTTTCCTAATCATTCTTGCCTAAAGACACATTTATTGTGCAAGATCTGCTGTGGAAGTCAAATTCTGTAGTTGCTTATGCTCCAGGAATCATTTGCTTGAGAAACACTAAAAAACAGCTCATTTTTAACATCAATAACGCATCTATACCTACTTCAGCACTCTGCAAGCCGCTTCCAGATTCATGCCAGAGGGTACTTCCCAATGTATCTCGTATTGGGGTTTTTCCATTCTGTTCGCACATGGGATATTTGACGTCTACCAGTATCTTCCTGTGTCAGCCAGTTAAAGTTTTTCAACGTCTTCATAACGTTCTCCTGTTATCCTGTTACCCTTCTTTGCATACATTCAAGATCCCCTGTTAATCCTACTGGGTTCCACACACTAGAGCAATATGGGCGGCGCGAGTATTTCGTAAGTAATTTCCTACACCGTCATCAAAAGTATCCGGTCACTTGGCTGAAAAGAACTTAAAAGTTCGTGGCGCCCATCATCGGTAATGCTGGAATTCAATACGGTGTTGGCCCACCCTTAGCCTTGATGACAGCTCCTACTCTCGCAGGCATATGTTCAGTCAGGTGCTGGAAAGTTTCTTGGGGAATGGCAGTCCATTCTTCACGGAGTGCTGCACTGGGGAGAGGTATCGATGTCGGTCGGTGAGGCCTGGCACGAAGTCGGCCTTCCAAAACATCCCAAAGGCGTTCAATAGGATTCAGGCCAGGACTCTGTGCAGGCCAGTTCATTACAGGGTTGTTATTGTGGTGTAAACACTCCGCCACAGGCCGTGCATTATGAACAAGTGCTCGATCGTGTTGAAAGATGCAATTGCCATCGCCGAATTGCTCTTCAACAGTGGGAAGCAAGAAGGTGCTTAAAACATCAGTGTATGGCTCCGCTGTGATAGTGCCACGCAAAACAACTAGAGGTGCAAGCCCCCTCCATGAAAAACACGACCACACCATAACACCACCACCACCACCTCCGAATTTTACTGTTGGCACTACACACGCTGGCAGATGACGTTCACAGGGCATTCGCCCTACCCACACCCTGCCATCGGATCACCACATTGTGTACCGTGATTCGTCACTACACACAACGGTTTTCCACCATTCAATCGTCCAATGTTTACGCTCCTTACACCAAGCGAGGCGTCGTTTGGCATTTACCGGCGTGATTTGTGGCTTATGAGCACCCATTCGACTGTTGTTGTTGTGGTCTTCAGTACTGAGACCGGTTTGATGCAGCTCTCCATGCTATTCTATCCTGTGCAAGCTTCTTCATCTCCCAGTAGCTACTGCAACCTACATCCTTCTGAATCTGCTTAGTGTATTCATCTCACCCATTCGACTATGAAATCCAAATTTCTCACCTCCCGCCAAACTGTCATAGTACTTGCAGCGAATCAGATTCACTTTAGAATTGCTGTGTGATGGTTTGGATAGATGTCTGCCTATTACACATTACGACCCTCTTCAACTGTCGGCGGTCTCAGTCGGTCAACAGATGAGGTCGGCCTGTACGCTTTTGTGCTGTACATGTACCTTCATGTTTCCAAATCACTATCTTCGGAGTTCAGACATATGTTCAGACCTTACCCCATTCTTGTCATATCATTATGCTTTCAGTATGTCCATTAATATCCTCTATTTCCTACTCGGTCCATTAAATATACCTTATTGTGCTTTTATTTACGATTTGATAGGTTGTTTTAATGCGCATGTGTGTACTGTTGGTGCCATTTAATGTGCCCCATTTTACGCTTAGTTAAACTATATATTTTATATTTACTGTTGTATTAAAATTGTTGATACTCTAATTATGCATAGAGATATAAGATTCCCAAATGTCGCAAGGCAACAAATCAAGAAAAGAAAAGGACTTTTGCCTCAAAGTAAGTGGCTTCCGATAAAAATATGTGTAGAAAATTAAACAACAAAATATATGATTCCATAAACATGTTATACTGTTTCCTTTTTGTAAATGAAATTTTGTGTTTGTTTGTAAAAAATAATAGTTTGAGTTCTGACGAGAACTCGGATGACGTATGGTCCGAAGATCGGGAATGGGGCCAACATGACATTTAATAAAAAATCAAAATGAATTTTTTCATCGTGACAAACTCCATTACCTGCAATAATATTTTAGGTCTACTTGATTATATGATGTGAATGCAATTCTCTGAAATTAATGGAATAGTAGACCATCCTATACATGTGTGAGGACTTTTTAGAGTGTTTCAGTAATTTTGTTGCGACACTTACGAAAACTACAGTATCACACTGTCGCTTTCTGAAGAAAATACGTCCATATGGAATATCTAACCAGGTTTGCGACATAATCGAAAATTTCATGACGGACAGGAAGCGTTTCCTGTTGGTCTGCCTGACAAATCAAATGGTTCAAATGGCTCTGAGCACTATGGGACTTACCATCTGAGGTCATCAGTCCCCTACTTAAACCTAACTAACCTAAGGACATCACACATATCCATGCCCGAGGCAGGATTCGAACCTGCGACCGTAGCGGTCACGCGGTTCCAGACTGAAGCGCCTAGAACCGCTTGTCCACACCGGCCGGCGGGGACAAATCGCCACATGTGATAATCGACGTACTGGTATCTCTTCATTGGCGTGAACCATTGTTTACTGCGACCCACAAGTAAGAGGGATCTTTTTCCATGCTTCGAGTATCCACTGACGGTGCTCCAACGTCAATGCTGTGCCTTAGGGCGTACACAGGTATGGTTAAAGGTCACGGGAGGGGTGGGTTGTGAGTTAGGGGAAGTGAAGGGAAAGGGGGGGGGGGGGAGAGTACACGTAGCACTGATGGACTGAGAAACCTTCAAAAAAATGCACTTCATAAAACTAGAATAAAATTTTTGGACCACTATCAGCTTAGACTGTGCGTGCTCTGGAACTGACCAAGTAACCAGGATATTCCTAGTCTTGTTTCCACTTAGTGAAAATAGTAAAATCAATCACTGTTTCAGGTTTTTACCATTGCTCGAATTACCGGCATGCACGACTAACAGTTGCCAGTGGTTGCAGATGCTGACTTGCACAGTCCGATACGAAATATAAGTTGGTACAGTTGACATTAAAAAGTAAAATGCATTATATTATGAACTTAATCTAGGCCTATAGGCGGAGCAGTATTTCGAAACACGCTCCATGGACTTTAGACTGTACGAAACCACTCACTAAAACGCTGCGACGCACCGGTTGTGAAAGCCTAATCTACGTTGTGCTTAGCGCTGGAAGTTAAACACACAACTCGTGAGTTTGAGCGGCAAATGTTCAAATGTGTGTGAAATGTTATGGGACTTAACTGCTAAGGGCATCAGTACCTAAGCTCACACACAACTTAACCTAAATTATCCTAAGGACACACACACACACACACACACACACACACACACACACACACACACACACACACACACGTGACCGAGAGCGAGGACTCGAACCTCCGCCGGGACCAGCCGCACAGTCCATGACTGCAGCGCCTTTGAGCGGCAGAGAATGATCAGACAGCAGCATCCGAGTCAGTTAAACATTTAAGGATACTTGAAAAATGTACAAACATGCGTTGAAACAGTGTAGACAAATGTGCTCTGAAGACGCACCAAGGTTGAAATAATTATCACATACACTAGGTACATTTGCGATGCGTTATGTCATTATACCTCACTGACAAAGATATTGAAGTCTACTTATCCGTGTTCTAAACCAGTAATGAACTTCCGAAGATTACAGATTACTGTATGGGAATCGGTGAAATGAAATCAATTATTCCAGTTCTACAGCTGACAACTAATTTTTTTTAAATATATACTACAGTTGCTGAAAAAAATGACAGCTGTGAAGAAAATCATTTACTTTCATTATTTTATATTTTAGATTAATATTAATGTTAATTCAGACGCATTATGGTTGTCCTACTGTTCCACTGAGCCGTCTACGTCGTTGGGTACGAGAGTAAATCTACAAATGGTTTGTTAACCATGCAGAAAAGACATTATCTGTCAGCAATATTGTGACTCAAGTTCGTGATATTTAAATAAAAGGATTGTGCCACTTTTATAATACGTAAAATGTTGTTTAATTAAGAAGCATCACGAGGAATGTATTCCCAAATGTTCAAAAACTGCACAAGATTTTGTCATTGACATGTTTCCAGTAGTGCACAAATTTTATTTGTATCAACAATATTATTATTTTTAATTAAACTGTTAATTTAGCGCCGCGCGGGATTAGCCGAGCGGTCTTATGCGCTGCAATCATGGACTGTGCGGCTGGTCCCGGCAGAGGTTCGAGTCCTCCCTCGGGCATGGGTGTGTGTGTTTGTCCTTAAGATAATTTAGGTTAAGTAGTGTGTAAGCTTAGGGACTGATGACCTTTTCAGTTAAGTCCCATAAGATTTCACACACATTTGAACATTGTTTTGTTTATTTAGCCGTAAAAACCGGTCAGTGCAGCTGCGGGGCACGTGGCAACGTGAAGCCAGTTGCATGTGCTACGTGTACAGTAAGGACACCAGGACGTACGGTTGGCAGAAACACACATGTGGGGGTCCTGCCTTCTGTATCCCGTAATGAGGTGCTGTTTCGGGATGGTATAACTGTTACCCAGTTGTTATGCAATGGCCCGTGTAGCCATGGTTGATTTCGCTGTAGTCGACGGCGACCAGTTATCAATACGCTATACCCTTTGCACAGTGGTAAGTGAAAATCCCAGTGCCTACATCTACATTTATACTCAGCAAGCCACTCAACGGTGTGTGGCGGAGGGCACTTAAACGTGCCACTGTCATTACGTCTGTAGTGGCATGGCAAGACAGCCAAGCCACTCGGAGATAGCCGAAAGGCACGCGTTAAGCTCACGCAGATTGGCGTGAGGTCTGGAACAAGGTAAAGTAATTATCCTATAAAGAAAAGAACGTAGTTCTTAGAATACTTAACTTTAATCCACAATTGGAGAACATCGCTCTTGTTTAGACATTATGACACTGAATATAAACTGGTAATGGCGCCTTGCTAGGTCGTAGCAAATGACGTAGCTCAAGGCTAAGCTAACTATCGTCTCGGCAAATGAGAGCGTATTGGTCAGTGTAGCTTCGCTAGCAAAGTCGGCTGTACAACTGGGGCGAGTGCTAGTAAGTCTCTCTTAGACCTGCCGTGTGGCGGCGCTCGGTCTGCAATCACTGACAGTGGCGACACGCGGGTCCGACGTATACTAACGGACCGCGGCCGATTTAATGGCTACCACCTAGCAAGTGTGGTGTCTGGCGGTGACACCACAACCTCACTTTCGTGTTCCAGTCGCGTATGTTTCGCAGGAAGAACGACTGCCGGAAAGCCTCCGTACGCGCTCGAATCTCTCTAATTTTACATTCGTGATCTCCTCGGGAGGTATAACCAAGGGGAAGCAATATATTCGATACCTCATCCAGAAACGCACCCTCTCGAAACCTGGACAGCAAGCTGCACCGCGATTCAGAGCGCCTCTCTTGCAGAGTCTGCCACTTGAGTCTGCTAAACATCTTCGTAACGCAATCACGCTTACGAATAACCCTATGACGAAATGCGCCGCGTGGGCCGTGGCAAGGCGAAGACGCCTCAGACCGCGCGTCGGGGATGTACAATTGTTGCGTGAAGTACCCCCGGCTCTCACCGTAAGGTCGCTTGCTTAATTTACATGTAATCTTACGGTTACTGATAAATGAGGATTCAATTCCCGTTATTTCATTTACAATAGTATTTTCATTTACTGTTTATTGATAAATATTTCCATTCTCTCCATCGTATCTGTTGCAAATTTTCATTGAGTGGCCTGTGTCTTTAATGTGTTGCTAATGCTGATGTTGAACTATTCTACGTGGATTAAATGAAATAACGCAAGTTGAAAGCTCAAAATTTCTCTGTAGCGTAAAGATTACTTTGACGCAGTAGTTATGAGTCACACCAGTGGAAAACAATTGACTGCAGAGCTATTTTTAAAGCAAAGATCGATGTATAGGGAACTGATAATCGATCTTGTAGCGACAACTGGATGTCTGTCATACGAAAGTAATATCGTAAATGTTTATCTGCAGTTATAAACCATGTCCTACACTCAGTTTCAGAAAATATTGAAAGAAGATAGTTGGTACTGGGTGCTTATAATATTGTGGTGAAATTCTGTGACATAATATGGCGGTTCCACCAGGAAATGCGTGACAAATGACGGTTAGAATGTAGACTCTGTAAACAAAATCTGTGATATGGGGAAGACATGTTATATTATTAGTGCAACATACTAAATGAAGCCCAAATACAGACATGCGTCCGACGCAGGCAGTAACGGAATGAAAAAGATGCAGCGCATCAATAGCAGCAGCAGCAGCAACAACAGGAACAACAGGGGATGTCTTTTTCTCGCCCCGTTCCCCTCCCCTCCTTCCCCCCCCCCCACCCCCCACCACCATTTTTCACAAGAAGTGATTCCGTCAAGCCGGCGAGAGAGGCCGAGCGGTTTTAGACGCTACAGTCTGGAACCGCGCGACCGCTATGGTCGCAGGTTCGAATCCTGCCTCGGACATGGATGTCTATGATGTCCGTACGTTAGTTAGGTTTAAATAATTCTAAGTTCTAGGGGACTGATGGCCTCAGATGTTAAGTCCCATAGTGCTCAGAGCCATTTGAACCCTAGTTTTTTTTTATTTTTTTTTATTTTTTTTTTATTCCGTCAAGGTTACTATAGGCATAGTTTGTAAATTACCAAATATTTAATTATAGATGAATTCATTAACTTTTGCAGTAAAAACGCATGATGGTAAGAAAAACACGCTCTGGACACATGACAATGAAGTAATTTAAAAATAATTTGATTGGTAGCAGTACAAAATAAATAATTTATTAATAACTGTCACGGTACCCGTATCCAGCCACCATGGCCACAGTCAATCTCTAATTCAGTTGCTCGGGGATGTGAAAGCAGAACATAGGTTTATCTGCCGTATGGACTCACATGATGGGGAAAGGTAGCAGAACAAAAACGAAAACATTTGGTTGAAATGGCTCTGAGCACTATGGGACTCAACATCTGAGGTCACCAGTCCCCTAGGACTTAGAACTATGTAAACCTAACTAACCTAAGGACATCACACACATCCATGCCCGAGGCAGGATTCGGACCTGCGACCGTAGCGACCGCGCGGTTCCAGACTGAAGCGCCTAGACCCGCTCGACCACATCGACCGGCGAAAACATCTGTCCCAGCATTCCGTGGATGACAGACGTCGAGTGAGTACAGTGATGAATCTGTTCAACTCAGAGCAGAAATTCACCGGCTGTCAGGGCCCGCATCAAACTTGATTTGAGAGAGAGACTTATTAAATAACTTGGAGGAAAAAGAATCCATGCAGCAGGGAGATACATACAGAAAAGAAAACCTCATGCGAGTAAGTTGAGCGACGAGCAAAGAGGCTTAAATTTGAACGCAACTTCGGAGCAGAGCATTTGCTGTGGCCCCATTGGAGTTTCTCGTGCGGCCAGTAGCGTTACGTTAATTATGCGTCTGGCAACGTTCGCTCTCGTTACAGATGCTAACGAGCCTTTTTCAGTAAGGTTGAAAGGCCGGATGTTAAAACGAATCTCCACTGTAGAAGCTGTGCCATGTGACTTTAAACGATTTTTCCACTTAGGAGAATGCTGCTCTTCTACTATCGAGACCGAAGGCAACGGAGCACTAGCCCACGTTTCACAAAAATTCATTGTGGAAGCTTCGATTCCGGTTTTCTCATTGAGTGAGAGAAAAACCGAATTGAGCAAGCGAAGTAGAATTTGACTCGTTTTCGCCAGAAGATGATTCCAGTGTCGTACTTTTTTTTTTTAGGCACCGCCTTGCATTGTAGTATCTGTTGAGTGCAGCGAAAGTTCAAATCATACATGAACCGAACCACATTCGAAATTTCGTCTATATAGACCGTATGCAACGATTACGACCTGTTTAATAGCGTGTTGTTCCACTTTTCAAACACAATACAACAGAGATCGTGCTTGGCATGGATACTAAGTGTTTCACAAGATTCCAGAAGTATGTGGGACTAGATGTCAGCCGGCCGCGGTGGCCGTGCGGTTCTGGCGCTGCAGTCCGGAACCGCGAGGCTGCTACGGTCGCAGGTTCGAATCCTGCCTCGGGCATGGGTGTGTGTGATGTCCTTAGGTAGGTTAGGTTTAAGTAGTTCTAAGTTCTAGGGGGCTTATGACCTAAGATGTTGAGTCCCACAGTGCTCAGAGCCATTTGAACCACTAGATGTCAAGCATTTCCCGCAAATTACGGGATGGTGGTTTACGGGCACGCAGCTGGCGCCCGATGTGTGTTACAGGGGGGTACAGACCAGACACATTTGCTGGCCAGGTCATCAATGTGGGTTCACTATAATGTCCCTTAAACTACTGTAGGAATATTCTGACCTAGCAACGCGGACATTTGTCCTGCTGGAAGATGTCTTCGCCATAAGGGGAGACTTCAATCATGAAGGGATGCAGGTGGTCCTCAATAATGTTCACGTAGTTAACTGCTGTCGCCATGTCATCAGTATCACCACAGACCCCACGGGAGCCCAACGAAATGTACCTCATAGCATAATTCTGCCCTCACTGGCATCTGTGGCGCAGTGTATGATGTCTTCAGATTAGTTAGGTTTAAGTAGTTCTAAGTTCTAGGGGACTGATGACGTCAGATGTTAAGTACCGTAGTGCTCAGAGCCATTTGAACCATTTTGTGGCGCAGTGCATGTTTCGTGCAGTCATTCGCCTGGTTGACGGCACGGAAGGACCCAACCATCGACCTGGTGTAACAAGAAATGCCATTTATTGGACAGGCGACACGTTTGTATAGAAGATCCGAATGTATTATTGCGTCGAAAAACAATCGAGTATTCGACGTGGTTGAGGGGAAGAAACCAGAACATAGGAAAGGCGTAACAGGCTGCGAACGTGGCGCCTCGTAAAATTGGGAATGTTTTGTTTCTGTTTAGTGTTATTGACACTGTGTCAACACATACGCAGGAGGCACTGAAATCGTAAATAACGATGTCGTTGGGTCAACACATGAACATGTAGAGGTCTTTTGATGTGGAGATATGTGTTCAACAAGGGCCTTCAACGGTGTGCCCCGAAGCACTTGGGTCTGCACCAGCGTTGTACTCTGTCGTCAGACCTACCACGGATTGCTGCCTATCCTGATCTACACAGTGGGGGATCCAACGACCTCTACGTTTTGTGATGAGATGCGGTCGTCCAATATCATACGGTATACTCGTTATTTCACCATATTTCAACCACTTTACATAGGTGCTCACGACAGTAGTGCGCTAACAGGCGACCAGCTTCTCCGTTTCAGAGATTCTCGTTTCCAGGCTCAGCGCCACAACAATGTGCCCTTTGTCAAAACCACTTATACAGGTTGGTCCATTGATACTGACTGGGCCAAATATCTCACGAAATAAGCATCAAACGAAAAAACTAAAAAAGAACGAAACTCGTCTAGCTTGAAGGGGGAAGCCAGATGGCGCTATGGTTTGCCCGCTAGATGGCGCTGTCATAGGTCAAACGGATGTCAACTGCGTTTTTTAAAAATAGGAACCCCATTTATTACATATTCATGTAGTACGTAAAGAAATATGAATGTTTTAGTTGGACCACTTTTTTCGCTTTGTGATAGATGGCGCTGTAATAGTCACAAACGTATAAGTACGTGGTATCACGTAACATTCCGCCAGTGCCAACGGTATTTGCTTCGTGATGCATTACCCGTGTTAAAATGGGCCGTTTACCAATTGCGGAAAAGATCGATATCGTGTTGATGTATGGCTATTGTGATCAAAATGCCCAACGGGCGTGTGCTATGTATGCTGCTCGGTATCCTGGACGACATCATCCAAGTGTCCGGACCGTTCGCCGGATAGTTAGGTTATTTAAGGAAACAGGAAGTGTTCAGCCACATGTGGAACGTCAACCACGACCTGCAACAAATGATAATGCCCAAGTAGGTGTTTTAGCTGCTGTCGCGGCTAATCCGCACATCAGTAGCAGACAAATTGCGCGAGAATCTGGAATCTCAAAAACGTTGGCGTTGAGAATGCTACATCAACATCGATTGCACCCGTACTATATTTCTATGCACCAGGAATTGCATGGCGACGAACGTCGTGTACAGTTCTGCCACAGGGCACAAGAGAAATTACGGGACGACGACAGATATTTTGCACGCGTTCTATATAGTGACGAGGCGTCATTCACCAACAGCGGTAACGCAAACCTGCATAATATGTACTATTAGGCAACGGAAAATCCACGATGGCTGCGACAAGTGGAACATCAGCGACTTTAGCGGGTTAATGTATGGTGCGGCATTGTGGGAGGAAGGATAATTGGCCCCCATTTTATCGATGGCAATCTAAATGACGCAATGTGTGCTGATTTCCTACGTAATGTTCTACCGATTTTACTACAAGATGTTTCAATGCATGACAGAATGGCGATGTACTTCCAACATGATGGATGTCCGGCACATAGCTCGCGTGCGGTTGAAGCGGCATTGAATAGCATATTTCATGACAGATGGATTGGTCGTCAATGCACCATACCATGGCCCGCACGTTCACCGGATCTGACGCCCCGGATTTCTTGGATATTTTCTATCGTGATCCACCGTCAACGTCTGACAACATGCGTCAGCGCATTGTCAATGCATGTGCGAACATTACGGAAGGCGAACTACTCGCTGTTGTAGACACACATCAGGTTGCACGAGTGCTAGCAAGAGCTACGGATCTCTCCTCTCAGGATCTCAGAATGTACGAACAGATGGTTTATGGAAAGAAATGAAATCTCTCAGATCTATTTTCTCCGTTGATCAGTGTCAGCTTAGTTCACAGTTTTAAGAATAAAACGGATAGGGTGCACGGCACGTAACAGAATCTTCGCAGCTCGACACCACTTCGAAACGCGCGCCTTATCTAAATCCGAGAAAGATAAAGGAAGAAAACATTTCTCACGCCTTCTTTACCAGTAAAGAAAGGAAGCCGGCCTTCGGTAAGCAAAATCTCTCCTAGAAGGCCTGAAGCCTACATTTTAATCCTTACATTTTCTTAGAATGTATTATTGCGTCGAAAAACAGTCGAGTATTCGACGTGGTTGAGGGGAAGAAACCAGAACATAGGAAAGGCGTAACAGGCTGCGAACGTGGCGCCTCGTAAATTTGGGAATGTTTTGTTTCTGTTTAGTGTTATTGACACTGTGTCAACACATACGCAGGAGGTACTGAAAGTAAACAGAACAAGGAAATGTGGTATTCCAGAATGATGATTATTACCACTGCAGCAACAACACTTACGTGTCGTGTAAGAATTAACTTCATTTTACAAATCTTAGTAATGGGTAAGGTCAGGGAAAGGCTTCAGTCATGGACTATTAATAGGCAACATCCCGTTATTTAACTGAGACGATTTTAAAAACAAAACAAAAAAAATAAATCCTGAGGTGAGATGACTGGCTCAACAAACAAGACGGTGGAACTTCCTAGCAGTTTGAAGCTGTATGTCCGACCGAGATTCCAACTCGCAACTTTGCACACTCCGATTTTTATTCGTATGGCAGTTCATTTTGTATTATCAAGTTTTATTATTGGTTTTTGTTTTCTTATTATGTTTAGTTAATCTGAAATCTAATAATGCTTTCTCTTTCTTTCGAGTAGTTTTAGCAGCAAATGAGTTTAAAAAAATGAAGCATCTTATGTAATTAAAATTATCGATGACATTGTGTACACTAAAACTCATTTTAGACAAGAGAACAGGTTTAATAAATACAGCAATAAATAATAGAAATAATAACACCATCACAGAGTAACAGATTCATTCTCACAACTTTGTATCCTCTCTACACCCAAAGCTATCGTACTTCCCAATGCTTTTTACATCTGCATCTGTAATATACTGGTCGCTAAAGTGATCGCCAGAGGCTACTTTTTATGCCACTGTGTCAACTTTTCTTCCTGTTCAGTTCACGAGTGGATTATGTAACGAATGACTGACTGTATCCCTTTGTGCGGCCTTTTGTTCGTGTCATTTTGCCTGTACAAAAGTAAGGGGGCAGACTTCGTTTTGTTAGTAGGCTACCGGGAAATTGCAGTTTGTATAGAAAAGTGATTGCTCGCAAAAATTTTGTCCAACCAATACTGGAATACTATTAAATCGTGTGGGTTGCATGTAAGGTCGATCTAACAGAGGACATGCAGCGTATACGAAGAAAGCGGAACGAATGGCCACAGGCGTAGAGTGAAACAGAATTTCTGAAAAATCGTAATTAGTAGACAGTCGAAGAGAGACGACGTGTGTATCTCGGGAAAATCCCGCTTAAAAATTCCTATAACCAGTGTCTGGGGTGAAAACTGCGGATATACTTACGTACCGTATCGTTACTTAAATATCGTGAAGTAAAAATCGGAGTAATAACAGTTCGCTCAAAGGCATAAAAGCTATTGCTGTTTTAGTGCTCCATCCGTGAATGGAAAGGTAGAACATATTAATGTATGGTAGAGTAATAACTACTCTCTGCCATGCGCTTTATAAGGATAGGCAGTGTGTAGGCGCAGTCAACGCACGTATAGAGGCAGCTGGGAATGCGCTAGCGTGCGCCACCCACTGTAGAATCGGCCTTCTCTGTGTCTGCAGCTGATACATCTCATGTTGACACACGCGTGTTAACCTTCATTACTTCAATTCAGCTCCCAGTTCTTCTTCGCCATCGCAGACTTTGCTTATGCTACACGAACTAGTCTTGGATTTTCCCTCTGTGAACACGTCTCGGCGCAAACAACACACGTGCCTCAAAACGAAATTGTGGAACCCATGAGAGTGAAAGGAAGTAATTTGGCAGCCAAAGCGCTGGCAGACGAGTGACAGCAGTCGAAGTAACGTATTAACCTGGTGTCATCTTAAGCCTGCAGAAAACGCGTACGTAATGCCTAAGCGGTGATGTTGGCATGCACCGCTGCTGTGTGAATTTCGGTGTTTCTTTCTGTATTTGTAATTCGAGTGGTTATCAGTTTCCTGTGGTTATGATTCCCATAATTAGCTAGTGGAATTATCATGCTTCGAATATACAAGCTGCGGTGAGTTTCAGAGAAAATAAACACCAAAAGCAACGGTAATGAAATTTTTACGGAGGTTATCATTACATAATTCTTTTTAATACACAAATATTAGCGCTTGTGAGTGTTATATGTCGTATGTACCTGTGTAATGCCTACAGATGATGATTTCATGGTAAATATGTTACATTTTTATTGCTGAATATGACAAGAGCACATGAAAGATGAACGTAGCCCTTTCGTTCCGAAAGCACCAAATAAGCCGCCACTTGAACTGCATACTACAGATGAATTGCTGTCCACAATGTATATTTCCACAGATATAAGACCTAACATCTGGTGGTATACAAAATTGCGCCCTTCGACAGGGATGTGGGTACTCAATTACATATTGATCCTTACACATTGCTCTGGGAATGGCGACATGTTGACAAATGGAAGGATATAACATAATTTGATTGTGATATTGCTTGATAATGCTCAGGGGGCGAAATTAGCTAAACGCTAATGAAGTGACGTGTTTATTTGAAATAAAACGCAGCCTCAGGCCGTAAAAAAGGGTTCTTTCAAAAAATTTGTTGCAGTTGCGGATCAAAGCAGAAAGGAAAAGTACTGCGAAGAGACATTGTCTGTTAACCAGGTGCAAGAATTGTACGCTCCCACTTGTCCTGTTGTCGCTCAAACACAGTTGACGGAAATATTTTTCTCTGTCCGTTGTTCATCTCTGATCATTAACGATCATTTTTCAGCGGAAACCACTACTCGTGTCGTGAACCTGGTCTTGAATATTACATTGGCAGTTAAGAAATCACAACTAACGCGCAAATACTTCCGTAGTGACTGGTGTGTGGAAAGAATTCGAATGGCTCTGAGCACTATGGGACTCAACTGCTGAGGTCATTAGTCCCCTAGAACTTAGAACTAGTTAAACCTAACTAACCTAAGGACATCACAAACATCCATGCCCGAGGCAGGATTCGAACCTGCGACCGTAGCGGTCTTGCGGTTCCAGACTGCAGCGCCTTTAACCGCACGGCCACTTTGGCCGGCTGTGTGGAAAGAGGGGAAACGGAGATCTTAATGTTCATATACACATACATACATACATACATACATTCCCCGCAATCCACCGCACGGTGAATGACGGAAGTTATCACGTACCATTGCTGTTCATTTACTTTCCTGTTCCACTCGCAGATACAGCTAGGGAAAAACGACTGTTCATATACCTCCTTACGAGCCCTAATCTTCGTGCTCCTTACGCGAAGTTTATGTTGGCGGCAGTTGAATCAATCTGTATTCGGCCTCAAACGCCGGTTCTCTAAATTTCCACAATAGTGCTCCCAAAAAGAGCATCTTCTCCCCCAGGAATCCCCATTTGAGTTCACGATGCATTTCCGTAATATTTGCGTGCTGATCGAACCTACTTATAACCAGGAAGACAACTGCTTATTTTATGTTGTCTTCACTTTACCATCTCGCCGAAGTTACCCGTCTGCCTGTAAAATTGTCTCTGTTGGAGGTAGGGGTTTCCATAGTCCAGGTTGCTAACACACACACACACACACACACACACACACACACACACACACACACACACACACACACACACACGCATGTGCTGTGGTGCCCGAGTCGGAGGGAGCTGGTTTGAAGCCTGGTGGCTGCAGAAATTTTCACCGCCAGGATATAGCCGGCAATGGGAGAAATTGTGAAGGCGTCAAGTTCGAGATCATCAGATTTTGTTCCAGTGTCGTGGATAAAATTTCAAACCTCACTGCAGAGTCTCGTGAAGTAACAGAAAGAGAGAATTCTGTGGCAATGTCGACTGGGGAACCCGAGGGGGAGTTTCAGTCGCCTAATCAAAACGGGCTTTCTTCCTCGGCGCACAATGGCACATTTCCAGCCTGTACCAAGGTTGTATGTTTAGTGTATCATTTGACATTAGGCGACGGTTGGTAGATAGATAGATAGGTAGATAGGTAGTTAGGTTGATTTGGTGGGGGGGGGGGGGGGAGGGGGGGAGGGACCAAACAGCGAGGTCATCGATCCCATCAGATTAGGGAAGGAAGTCGGCCGTGCCCTTTCAAAGGAACCATCCCGTCATTTTTCTGAAACGATTTAGAGAAACCACAGAAAACCTAAATCAGGATGTCCGGACGCAGTTTTGAACCGTCGCCCTCCCGAATGCGAGTCCAGTGTGATCGCCACTACGCCACCTTGCTCGGTAGGCGATTGTAATGTGCGCGGCGCTGTATAGTTTGTTGTTATGTTTGTGTTGTATGATGTTAGGAGAGAGAGGGTGTACCTCGGTGCCACTATGTATTTAGCCTACTCGTCCTGAATACCACTACGCGCTTAATGTCCCCTTCCGACGGACTGGCCATCAGGATGGGGCATGTTAAGCTGCGTGGCCCTAAGGTGCTCGTTTGAGTAGCGTATCTTAAGTACCGGCACCTTCTCGCTCGCTATCACCCTTAAAAAAAAAGAGCGCTTGCGTTACTCTGTATGATCACTCATCTGTTACCCACACGACACAGATGAACCTTGTCACTTGAAATGGTATTCCATTTCCAGTAGGCGCTTGCCCAACGCTCCGTGGGGTCAACTTTGAAATGTTTGGGAGGAGAGGATTAAGAGGGTGGGTGCGTGTACCTCGAATAGAGGAGCACCATTCTCCGCCAATCGGAGATTCCTTCAAGACGTGTTTCCATGGGTAAGGTGCTGGAGCGGCCATTGTATTGTCAAGCAACACTGTTGTCGAGTGAATGAACACAGTGAGATAATAGGACGTGAGGTAGAAGAAGCGTGTTATCGTGCTGCCATTTCTCAGCAACTGTAAATTGCATATGATACTGGCTATAATATAACAAATAATGCAAAAAATATTTTTCCTGAACGATATAAGAAACTGCGGACTAGTAGACAGGTGTCGAGTAGGAAGTTGGTCTTACCGCAAGTATCTCTATATGTACATTCGTCAACTAGCCGCAATATATTGATTTAAGAAGCGTAAATTAATGAACCGGGAGAGACATTTAGCAGGTGGAAAGGGGAAGAGAGTTCGGAAAAGGAGATCTTAAGATAGACTAGGAGAAAATCAGCAGTGAATCTGGCTGGAGTATTTAGAATTATCGACGTAATGTATCATTCAATATTTGTGATACTTCGTGATAAATAGCTCACTGTAGCTGAAGCTTTGAAATGGAGTGGGAAGTCACGCACGGCCGGACGTGCTTCGCCTATATCTCTTCTTGTTGAGTGTTCCGTCCTCTATAAGCATTTATGTGAATCTTTTCGGTTTAAATTGGTTCAAATGGCTCTAAGCACTATGGGACTTAACATATGAGGTCATCAGTCCCCTAGACTTAGAACTACTTAATCCTAACTAACCTAAGGACAACACACACATCCGTGCCCGAGGCAGGAACCTGCGACCGTAGCAGCAGCGCGGTTCCGGACTGAAGCGCCTTGAACCGGTCGGCCACAGCGGCCGGCTTTTCGTTTCAATGTTTGATACAATACATAATTTTCAAAACGAAGCTTCCTACTTGTCTGAAACGGAAAGTTTATAATTAGTATGTAGTACCGGACAAACAAGTAAATGCATCAGGGAACAGAGTGAAGTGTAACAAGTAATTATGACTCTCAAGAAAATGGATGGAGCCAGGCGAATAGATGGTAGATGAACTCGGAAAGATTTTTGCTTTATCGGAAAATACCGAGAAGGGTTGGTAGTAAGTGACGGTAGGCAACAGGTAAGAGCAGTATAGCAGCGAAGCACTGAATACGATAATGTGTAGAGAAGTATACACAAGATCTTTATTTAGCAGGTCGAGGATGACGATCATGATCATGATGATGGTGGTGGTAATGTATTCAGCGATTGACCAGTGGAGTAGAAGAGTTAGTGACAACGTACATGAACTGAATATAATTGTGCACAATGTCTTATAAAGTGACGCCGTAGTGTTATCGATAGTGGTTCATTGTGACGGAACTTACGAGATAAAACGTACCTGTTGACACATATTTTAAAAAGAAACTGATAAATAGATAAATAAATAAATAATATTCGTCGTGTAAATAGTAACAAAAGCACTACAACTCTCATTATTGGTTCGTTTCATCTAAACCTTAAAATGGAAAATGAGGTAAGACGCTCAATAAGAAAACAAGCTAGCGTGGGGATTGAGACTCTGGACACTGTACGCGAGGAACGAATTTAAAACACTCGAGCTCTTAACCAGGTTTACATTTTCTGTCGGTTTCCTAAATCGATTTAGGTGAATACCGTAATTTTTCTGCGAGTGGTTGTATTGTTAAGATACTGCACTCGACGGCGATTTAAAAAGAATTACAGAAACAGGATTAGAATACCGTGCTTTTCCTTAATCACTTAAGGCAAATACTCGGACTGTTGCCCTGAAAAGGGAACTGCCGATTTCCCTCCCCATCCTTCCTCAATGAGCTTGTCCTCTGTCTTTTATGACCTCGTCATCGACAGGATGTTAAACTTTAAACTACTTCGCTTCACTGTAGTTTGTGAAACGATGTCACAGCCGATTTCCGTCCCCCGTGTCTGTCCATCTGAGCAACTCCTCCGTTTGAATTGTCGTCGATGTCGACGAGACGTTACCACTTGTTTTACTTCCGCATTTCCTTCTCTAACAAACTGTAAACTTAGCCCATCAAAATCCGTGATAGTTAACTGGGAAATAAACCCGGGCGCCGCGCGGGATTAGCCGAGCGGTCTTAGGCGCTGCAGCCGGCCGGCTGGCCGAGCGGTTCTAGGCGCTACAGTCTGGTACCGCGCGACCGCTACGGTCGCAGGTTCGAATCCTGCCTCGGGCATGGATGTTTGTGATGTCCTTAGGTTAGTTAGGTTTAAGTAGTTCTAAGTCTAGGGGACTGATGACTTCAGATGTTAAGTCCCATAGTGCTCAGAGCCCTTTGAACCATTTAAGGCACTGCAGTCATGGACTGTGCGGCTGGTCCCGGCAGAGGTTCGAGTCGTCCCTCGGGCATGGGTGTGTGTGTTTGTCCCTAGGATAATTTAGGTTAAGTAGTGTGTAAGCTTAGGGACTGATGACCTTAGCAGTTAAGTCCCATAAGCTTTCACCCATATTTGAACATTTGAAACCCGGGCACGCACCAAACGAGTTACCGCAGAGGTACGACGCCGTAGTTCAAGCACTTTGGGACAGTCCAGGCTGATTTGAAAACCTTAGGCGGCTGTATACCGTGGCCAAGGTGGTCTAGCGTTTAGAGCACTACATTCCGATCCTTGAGGTTCCGGTTTCAATCCTGGACAGAGGGAGAGATTTTTCTCGTTCCAGCCCCTCCAAGACGGACCCAATCCACTCAGTCTGCTGTCAAAATGAGATGAGTAGCGAGGATCTTCCCCAGGGGTAAACGGCCAGGGCGAACTGCTGCAGCGAGTAAAACCTGCAATCAGACGGGTAACAGGCTTGCGCCACAGAATTTGCCTTGGCTTTACCTGGCCGAGCGTAAAGCAGAGCAGAGCAGAGCCGAGCCTGGTGGGGGCAGTGGAGAGATGTCGTCACAGCCGCGGAGCCAATAGCGTGAGCCGCTCGGCCGACAGCCGGCGCTGAAGCCAGCCGACACCCTACCTACATCCTCTCTCGCCTTTTCCTACCAGCACTCTCATCAAATCGGTCGTCTGCTGTTGTGTTGACCTCTGCAGGAAGCCACATCGACAAAATTCCACTTCACCTCGATAGTCATAGGAAGCGGAAACAACCTTTTGTCAAGGTAAACGTAAGTTATTTAACTGTTCTAATCATTATTTCTTTGAAATCTGTTGATCGTAGCGGTACGGAAATACGGTCGAATCTTTCTTCGGCTGAATTCGTGCCTATATGACGGGAAGGGAAACCTCCAGTCAATAACCTTCTGTTTCCCAATCCTGTAAGGTCTTACTCTCATCCTTCGTCGCGCTAACAACCGCGTCAGCTGCCGGATGGAGCATTGCTTATAACTTCTCTATGACAACGTGTATTGAGGTTTTACGCCACAAAAGTTTCTACTGTAGGATGAAGTTTTGTACAGCTTTGTTTCGACGAGTTTCACCCTAGAGACAGCTTTGATCAGCTGCCACATATACTGGGTTTGCGGGGACGGTCTTGAGAATTTCGATGTTTTTATTTGTACGTAATGTGCACGTCGACCATTTTGTTGCCTATATATGTAACCCTTCTTACGTCGGAAGTAAATAAAGCGTTCCGCATTTTCTGTGAGTGTTTGTAAAGTATTTACAGGGTTATTACAATTGATTGAAGCGATTTCACAGCTCTACAATAACTTTATTATTTGAGATATTTTCACAATGCTTTGCACTCACATACAAAAACTCAATCTTTTTAGACATTCACAAATGTTCGATATGTGCCCCTTTAGTGATTCGGCAGACATCAAGCCGATAATCAAGTTCCTCCCAAACTCGGCGCAGCATGTCCCCATCAATGAGTTCGAAAGCATCGTTGATGCGAGCTCGCAGTTCTGGCAAGTTTCTTGGTAGAGGAGGTTTAAACACTGAATCTTTCACATAATCCCACAGAAAGAAATCGCATGGGGTTAAGTCGGGAGAGCGTGGAGGCCATGACATGAATTACTGATCATGATCTCCACCACGACCGATCCATCGGTTTTGCAGTCTCCTGTTTAAGAAATGCTGAACATCATGATGGAAGTGCGGTGGAGCACCATCCTGTTGAAAGATGAAGTCTGCGCTGTCGGTCTCCAGTTGTGGCATGAGCCAATTTTCCAGCATGTCCAGATACACGTGTCCTGTAACGTTTTTTTCACAGCAGAAAAAGGGGCCGTAAACTTTAAACCGTGAGATTGCACAAAACACGTTAACTTTTGGTGAATTGCGAATTTGCTGCACGAATGCGTGAGGATTCTGTGCCGCCCAGATTCGCACATTGTGTCTGTTCACTTCACCATTAAGAAAAAAATGTTGCTTCATCACTGAAAACTAGTTTCGCACTGAACGCATCCTCTCCCATGAGCTGTTGCAACCGCACCGAAAATTCAAAGCGTTTGACTTTGTCATTGGGTGTCAGGGCTTGTGGCAATTGTAAAGGGTAAGGCTTCTCCTTTAGCCTTTTTCCGTAAGATTTTCCAAACCGTCGGCTGTGGTACGTTTAGCTCCCTGCTTGCTTTATTCGTCGATTTCCACAGGCTACGCGTGAAACTTGCCCGCACGCGTTCAACCGTTTCTTCGCTCACTGCAGGCCGACCCGTTGATTTCCCCTTACAGAGGCATCCAGAAGCTTTAAACTGCTCATACCATCGCCAAATGGAGTTAGCAGTTGGTGGATATTTGTTGAACTTCGACCTGAAGTGTCGTTGCACTGTTATGACTGACTGATGTGAGTGCATTTCAAGCACGACATACGCTTTCTCGGCTCCTGTCGCCATTTTGTCTCACTGCGCTCTCGAGCGCTCTGGCGGCAGAAACCTTAAGTGCGGCTTCAGCCGAACATAACTTTGAGTTTTTCTACGTATCTGTAGTGTGTCGTGACCATATGTCAATGAATGGAGCTACAGTGAATTTATGAAATCGCTTCAATCATTTGTAATAGCCCTGTATATACCAAAATCCACTGTAGAGTCTCTTCTGACATTTACTATGAGTTTCCAAACACTGTAACAGTTGAGTGTTATGTAAATAGTTTCAACAAGAGCCTCGCAATGAAGTCTCTTAATCATCTTTTTTTTCCATTTTCTGTTACCGTTGATACTCCCACAACACCAAACTCGTTGTAGATGCAACACTTCTTTCTCATTTGATGGTGATAGGAATGTGAAGTCCGTTGGCTTTAGAGGACAGTTCTAGGCCGGCCAGAGTGGCCGAGCGGTTCTAGGCTCTACAGTTTGGAACCGCGCGACTGCTACGGTCGCAGGTTCGAATCCTGCCTCGGGCATGGATGTGTGTAATGTCCTTAGGTTAGTTAGGTTTAAGTAGTTATAAGTTCTAGGGGACTGATGACCTCAGAAGCTAAGTCCCATAGTGCTCAGAGCCATTTGAACCATTTTTGACAGTTCTAGTATTATCACGTATTGATTATTGGAAGTGGCCGCGCGGTTCTGGCGCTGCAGTCTGGAACCGCGAGACCGCTACGGTCGCAGGTTCGAATCCTGCCTCGGGCATGGATGTGTGTGATGTCTTTAGGTTAGTTAGGTTTAACTAGTTCTAAGTTCTAGGGGACTAATGACCTCAGCAGTTGAGTCCCATAGTGCTCAGAGCCATTTGAACCCATTTTTTTTGATTATTGGAAATTATGTCAAACGTTAATTCCGATGGTCCGTCTGAGAGTTTGTTTGAAACAATGCTGATCCTAGGAATGAATCCTGCTTTTTAGTCCTGTGCCAGCTACCTGTGTGGCTGACTGCTCTTCCGTGCCCAATTTGGTTCAAATGGCTCTGAACACCATGGACTTAACATCTGAGGTCATCAGTCCCCTAGAACTTAGAACTACTTAAACCTAACTAACCTAAGGGCATCACACACACCCATGCCCGAGGCAGGATTCGAACCTGCGACCGTAGCAGTCGCACGGTTCCAGACTGAAGCGCATAGAACCGCTCGGTCACAGCGGCCGGCCGTGCCCAATTTCTTCGATGCGTACATGCATGGGAAATTTTCGGGTACAATCACTGCAGCTGTCCCATGCCGACTACAAAAAGTACGTAACTCGTGTTGTCCCCATGCTAAGACCATTGCGGAGCAGGGGTACCACAATGACAGAAGGAAATACAGCTTAGGGACTTCCTACCGGCACACTTCTGCTGTCGTCCGGATGACAGATGCAGCACAGTGTGGGAATGAAATAGCGCGCCAACTGGAAACGTACTCGAAAGTTGATTTGCGCGGAAGAGTACGATTCTTGTGGGCAAAACGTATAAATTGTACACAGATACACCCTGGGATTCTGGCGGTATATGGTCCAAAGGCACTGCCGCGTCAGGACGTAGTGAAATGGTGCCAGCAATTTGACCCTAGCCGCACAGACGTGGGCGCTGCTGATTAGGAAGGAAGGCCACAGGCAACAATGTTCACTGAGTCGAGGAACTGATTCGCAGCAAATCGTAGGTTTTCCGATGGTCACACAGTGTTTCTCGATTAGCTCCGTGACCAAGCAGCGGATTTCTATCGTCGAGGAATTGAACGATGGGTAGAACGTTCCGACCGTTGTATACGGACACTTGGTTCAAAAATGGTTCAAATGGCTCTGAGCACTATGGGACTCAACATCTGAGGTCATAAGTCCCCTAGAACTTAGAACTACTTAAACCTAACTAACCTAAGGACATCACACACACCCATGCCCGAGGCAGGATTCGAACCTGCGGCCGTAGCAGTCCCGCGGTTCCGGACAGCAGCGCCAGAACCGCTAGACCACCGCGGCCGGCACGGACACTTGGTGGCCGTGTTGATAAATAGTGTAATGTGTCTGTGCCACTATGGAATGCAGCCTTTAATAAAAGTTAATTGGCCTGCCACAATAAGATGTAACTTACTTTTTGATGTTTCTTGTAAAAACTGTCATTAGCATGCAGCATTTCGCCGACGTTGCTGTCATTAGAGATTGAGAATATCGCAGTTTTAGTAGGACGTGGAAGGAAATCGACCTTGAGATTTTTGAAGAAACCATCCCTGTTTTTCATCCTCATCTTTTTCAATGCAAACTTGTGATCGATGTCTAGCGATCTCATCCTCAAAAGGGCGTCAAATCCCAATCCGCCTTCCTTCGGGAAATCTAAGTTCGAGTGCCCAGAGGGAAATACGAACGCCACTCGCTCAAAATTCTTGTCTGCAGTTAACTAGTGTGCCATTACTGACAAATGATAAGTAAAGGGAACCTCCCCATCGCACCCCCCCCCCCCCCCCGTCAGATTTAGTTATAAGTTGGCACAGTGGATAGGCGTTGAAAAACTGAACACAGATCAATCGAGAAAACAGGAAGAAGTTGTGTGGAACTATGAAAAAATAAGCAAAATAGACAAACTGAGTAGTACATGCGCAAGATAGGCAACATCAAGGATAATGTGAGCTCAGGAGCGCTGTGGTCCCGTGGTTAGCGTGAGCAGCTGCGGATCGAGAGGTCCTTGGTTCAAGTCTTCCCTCGAGTGAAAAGTTTACTTTCTTTAATTTCGCAAAGTTATGATCTGTCCGTTCGTTCATTGACTTCTCTATTCACTGTAATAAGATTAGTGTCTGTGTTTTGCGACCGCACCGCAAAACCGTGTGATTGGTAGACGAAAGGACGTGCCTCTCCAATGGGAACCGAAAACATTTGATCGCAAGGTCATAGGTCAACCGATTCCTTCATAGGAAAATACGTCTGATATATTCTATACGACATTGGTGACGGCATGTGCGTCACATGACAAGAATATGTTGTCGACCCACCTAACTTTTACACTTGGCGAATGGGTAAAAAGATTCTTCTACCTTTCGATGTTTGTTTAGGTGTAGCGTACCCATACTACGGCGGAGTTACCTCGCATCGGACGGACGGACGGACAGACAATAATTGTCTGAAAATAAAAAATTAAACATTTCACTCGAGGGAAGACTTTGAACCAAGGACCTCTCGTTCCGCAGCTGCTCACGCTAACCACGGGACCACGGCGCTCCTGTGCTCACATTATCCTTCATGTTGCCTATCTTGCGCATGGACTACTGTTGGTATATTTTGCTTATTTTTTTCATAGTTCCACACAACTTCTTCCTGTTTTCTCGATTGATCTGTGTTCAGTTTTTCAAGGCCTATCCACTGTGCCAACTTATAACTAAATCTGAGGGGGGTGCGACGGGGAGGTTCCCTTGTAAGCAGTATGGGATATAACTTCTGAGGTCATCAGCTCCCTAGAACTTAGAACTACTTAAACCTAACTACCCTAAATACATCACACACATCCATGCCCGAGGCAAGATTCGAACCTGCGACCGTAGCAGCAGCGCGGTTCCGGACTGAAGCGCCTACAACTGCTCGGCCACAGCGGCCGGGTCCTACGATTTCCATCACCTAAATCTTAACAAAAGCATTACAGCTCTTAACACGTGTTCATTTCATCTAAACCTCCCAATGGGAAAAGCACAAGACCCTCAACTAGAAACAGGCTGACGTGGGGATTGAGGCGCTGGACATATATTCCTGCTAAATGTCTCTCCTGCTTCTTCACTTTACGCTTCTTAAATCACTATACTGTTACCAGATTACACATTCACAACTACAGGTAGGTACAGTTAGGCAAACTTTCAACTGGATACGTCTCTACTAGCCCAGAGTTTCCTACGTAAAGTAAGGGAGGAGTGTTAGGATTTAACGTTCCATCGACGAGGAGATCATGAGAGACGGAGCTGTCAGGAACTGTCAAATGATGTCTAAGAAAACCGGCTGTGTTCTTTTCAAGGGAGCCATCCCAGCATTTGGTGCAAGTGATTTCGGGATACTACCAAAAACCTATATCTGCGAGTATCTAGCGGGGATGTGCATTGCCGCCACCTCGTACATTGTTATGTCGTGTAGTATTAGCCTCTTGCTACATTAATCGACGCCCTGCAACATTTAGTCTCCAGAAAACTAATCTTTGGGACCGACAGAGCCAACGAGGAGCGAGGACCTCATAATTAACACTGATCCATAATTAACTGTAAAATTTTGTAACTAACAGCGTGTCGGCGAAAGTCTGGTGAGGACACGGTCATTCGTAGCGCGTGGCATGTATCGCCATATGTAACGGTCACGGTGGGATCTCGATGTTCGGCCAAATTGGCGTGTCGATGTTAAACGCGAACGGACCCTTGTTCATTGGCAGAAGTAAATTGGTTGACGAGTTACCAGCAAGGAGAAGGTAGGGGGGCTATCGCAAATTGGCCGCAGTGCAGACCTTGGCGTACACCTGAGCAGACTAATGGTCGGGAATTCTCTCTCATACTACGTAAGTCTACTGACACTCACAACCTTCTGGGAATTCTCCTTGCTGTTTTACTTTGTTCGTTACTACCTTAGTTCTCTCGACTGCGTGAATTGCTCACGAGTGGAAACAGAGTGCTTAGGCATCATCCGTCCCTGGAATATTATTTCTAGATAGCGAACACGTAGCTGCGTGCAGCCAACCACTTTCAATTCTTCAAAATATTGTAACTACTTCTCTTGCTCGTAACTTTCACAATAGCTACTGAAGACGTGTTTAAGATGAGACGGACAGATCAATTAATTGATTTCATTAGTATTAGCAGTTGCATAGCTTTACGTAACTTTGTAAGTAATTTCTTCCCATCCTAACCCTTTGTTAGCGACTCTGGAACCGTTACAGCGAAAAATTGCTACTTTTCATGACAGCCAAGACGTGATTTCTACATGGTTACACCAAGTACTTCTGGAACTTTACAATCACAACATATTTGGCGGTCGAAATGTAGCGCCTTTGTAAACGGAGTTCAGTGTGGTAAGGACTGTGCAAATGTTAAGTGTCAGTGGCACCCATCTAGCAGTGGTAAGTTAGTGCAGTGTTCCACATGGAAAACAGCGTGTAACCTCTGCGTGTTGAACCTATCGATAAAATAACAATTAACTGTAGAATCACTTGGGATTATGCTAGAAGCTAAGTACTAGTAAATAACTCGTTCATTATGCGTGTTCATGGTAGTGGTACAGAAATCGATAAAAAATTCGAATAAATTCCTACGAGCAACTGTACTTTTTTGGTTCAAATGGCTCTCAGCACTATGGGACTCAACATCTTAGGTCATAAGTCCCCTAGAACTTAGAACTACTTAAACCTAACTAACCTAAGGACATCACACACACCCATGCCCGAGGCAGGATTCGAACCTGCGACCGTAGCAGTCCCGCGGTTCCGGACTGCAGCGCCAGAACCGCACGTTACTTTTTTGTATTTAGTACACAGTCATCCTACCTACACAACATATCATTAAACAAAATCAATATACGATTTAAAAATAGAGCCGCGCGGTCTAGGGCACCTTGTAACGGTTCGCGCGGCTTTCCCCGCCGGAGGTTCGAGTCCTCCCTCGGGCATGGGTGTGCGTGTGTTGTCGCTAGCGTAAGTTAGTTAGATTTAGTAGTGTGTAAGCTTAGGGACCGATGACCTCAGCAGTTTGGTCTCACAAGACCTTACCACAAATTTGCAAAATTTAAAAGTAGAATATAGGCAGAAAATATACAACGCACATAGAAATACTAAAAAAACTATCTCCACAGCTCGCGTTGTAACTGTAAACATTTGCAATTTCTGATTACGTTTTACTAAATTGAGTGGCGTATTGAGAGTACAAAAACAGCAACCGGCTACGTTCAAACACTATGGTCTATTTGAATAACCTGATGTATGTGTGTACACAAGTGAAACTTAAAACTATTTTCATTTCGAAGTTTGATTTAAACACAACAGTGCTTTTCTGGCCACGAGCTAATTGGAGATGGGCAGTTCAATCCCGTCTGGCCATCCAGGTATAGGTTTTCCGTGATCTCCCTCTATCACCTAAAGCGAATGCGAGAACATTTCTTTTGAAAGGACATAGCGATTTCATTTCTCATCCTCCCCCCGATTCGAAGTCATTCTCCATCTCTAATGGCCTCGTCATCGACCCGACGTTAATTCCTGTTCCTCCATTTTCCTTCCTTTTGGGTGTGGTGTGCCTTGCATTGCGCCAGATTTTTAAATGACTTACCCAGATAGTCACAGGATGACACATGCTTAAATGCGGACTCCTTACCACTGTGGTACTCGCCATTTTTCACATTACTGAATTATAGCCAGGTGCTAAAAAGCGACAAGTGGCAGAAAATAATTCTATGTCCGACCGAGGACTGAAGTCCGGATCCTGAGATTCGTAAATTGACACTTGGCCAGCTAAGTACATAGTTTCCGAATAAGGGTTCAGCATATCACCAAGAAATTATACTCCCGATTTCTTCAACTGTCGGATTATTTCTTTTCTACAATCTTCTCATATGAATGATTCATATCTCCAACATATACAGTCACTTGGAGGACTGTTCGCAACACAAATTCTGTTCAGATGAGCTGGGAAAACTGCTGTGATTGAAGATAATTCGTGTGAGATTTGTTAAAAGACGTCAGTATGGTGTGTCTCTCATCTGACTACAATCTAACACAGTTTCACAGAATACAAGACATAATAATTCTGTTTTTACTGACATATTTCTAGTTGGAAATGTTTCCAAACTTTTTAGTTTTTGTCCACAGGGCTGTACCGCCCACTTTCTGCAGACCGTGTGCACTCGACAAAACAAAACGGTTCGCATGTGTTGATAAGCACGGGCACTTTTGCTTGTTTACAGCGGGCGCCAGTGGGAAAGCAACTCACACTGGCAACGGCGGTAGCACCACGTGTAACACACTTTCAGCAGTCTCTTCGTTCCCTTCTTATTGTAACGATTTTATTTATAAACCTTTTGATTTTCTTTGATTGCTTCTAAGTATCGCATACTGTTTTATGAACTCACTATAATTTTTTCTATCTGTTTGAAGTGCCGAGATGTTCCGCCCTCGAATGTGCAAGTAAGAGCAGAGCTGTATAGTTACGTGGTAGCCGCGTGGCTGCGTTTGAAGATATGGATTGCCCTGGAACTAATTAAGGTTCGCGTTCCATCTAGACCATAAATTTTTTTATATTGTGTGTTGCAAGCGTTACACGAATATAGGCAAGATATGCCGACCATGATAACACACTGTGCTAGGGACGGGTATACGACACAGTTATTTACTGCCAGGGTGTCTCAGCACATGCAGGCCACGAGAACAGCGTCGTACCGCTCATCGTCCGCAGCTCGTGGTCGTGCGGTAGCGTTCTCGCTTCCCACGCCCGGGTTCCCGGGTTCGATTCCCGGCGGGGTTAGGGATTTTTCTCTGCCTCGTGATGGCTGGGTGTTGTGTGATGTCCTTAGGTTAGTTAGGTTTCAGTAGTTCTAAGTTCTAGGGGACTGATGACCATAGATGTTGAGTCCCATAGTGCTCAGAGCCATCTGAACCATTTTTTGTACCACTCATCCAGTATGATGGTTTCACTGCGCTGTCCCAATGAAGTGATCGAGTCCCAGCAGGACCTCTTATCGTTCAGCAATAACAGGCTAACGTCGACCTGATCGACTGGCATGTTAGTGTGCCGGACTTGAATAGCACTGAAAATTTGTGGTATAAAACGAAGCGTCACATCTACTTACAATGGCCGACACCGGCACCCAGACCTAGTGCTGCATGCGTGGGAGAGTCTCACGGAGGATGAGACATATTTCCAGAGGCAGAGCGCCTCTATTCCTCATCGTATGAGGCATGTAATTAACGCGAATTGTGGGTGGGCCTCATGTTAGCCTCATCCCTGATGTGAAACATTCCTCGCCTCACATTACTCCAGTTTATGTTACACTATTTGAAACAAACGTATGTTTGTTTTAATTGGAAATCAACACTACTGGCCATTAAAATTGCTACACCACGAAGGTGACGTGCTACAGACGCGAAATTTAACAGACAGGAAGAAGATGCTGTGATATGCAAATGATTAGCCTTTCAGAGCATTCACACAAGATTGGCGCCGGCGGCGACACCTACAACGTGCTGACATGAGGAAAGTTTCAAACCGATTTCTCATACACAAACAGCAGTTGACCGGCGTTGCCTGGTGAAACGTTGTTGTGATGCCTCGTGGAAGGAGGAGAAATGCGTACCATCACGTTTCCAACTTTGATAAAGGTTGGATTGTAGCCTATCGCGATTGCGGTTTATCGTATCGCGACATTACTGCTTGCGTTGGTCGAGATCCAAAGACTGTTAGAAGAATATGGAGTCGGTGGATTCAGCAGGCTAATACGGAACGCCGTGTTGGATCCCAACGGCCTCGTATCACTAGCAGTCGAGATGACAGGCATCTTATCCGCATGGCTGTAACAGATCGTGCAGCCACGTCTCGATCCTTCAGTCAACAGATGGGGACGTTTGCAAGACAACCACCATCTGCAGGAACAATTCGACGACGTTTGCAGCAGCATGGACTATCAGCTCGGAGACCATGGCTGCGGTTACCCTTGACGCTGCATCACAGACAGGAGCATCTGCGATGGTGTACTCAACGACGTACCTGGGTGCACGAATGGCAAAACGTAATTTTTTCGGATGAATCCAGGTTCTGTTTACAGCATCATGATGGTCGCATCCGTGTTTGCCGACATCGCGGTGCACGCACATTGGATGCGTGTATTCGTCATCGCCATACTGGCGTATCACCGGGCGTGATGGTATGGGGTGCCACTGGTTACATGTCTCGGGCACCTGTTGTTCGCATTGACGGCACTTTGAACAGTGGACGTTACATTTCAGATGTGTTACCACCCGTGGCTCTACCCTTCATTCGATCCCATCGAAACCCTACATTTCAGCAGGATAATGCACGACCGCGTGTTGCAGATCCTGTACGGGCCTTTCTGGATACAGAAAATGTTCGACTGCTGCCCTGGCCAGCACATTCTCCAGATCTCTCACCAATTGAAAACGTCTGGCCAATGGTGGCCGAGCAACTGGCTCGTCACAATACGCCAGTCACTACTCTTGGTGAACTGTGGTATCCTGTTGAAGCTGCATGGGCAGCTGTACCTGTACACGTCATCCAAGCTCTGTTTGACTCAATGCCCAGGCGTATCAAGGCCGTTATTACGGCCAGAGGTGTTTGTTCTGGGTACTGATTTCTCAGGATCCATGCACCCAAATTGCGTGAAAATGTAATCACATGTCAGTTCTAGTATAATATATTTGTCCAATGAATACCCGTTTATCATCTGCATTTCTTCTTGGTGTAGCAATTTTAATGGCCAGTAGTGTATAATCTCTTTTTGTGTCACTTAACAGCTGGCCGGGGTGGCCGTGCGGTTCTAGGCGTTGCAGTCCGGAACCGCGGGACTGCTACGGTCGCAGGTTCGAATCCTGCCTCGGGCATGGATGTGTGTGATGTCCTTAGGTTAGTTAGGTTTAAGTAGTTCCAAGTTCTATGGGACTGATGACCTAAGATGTTAAGTCCCATAGTGCTCAGAGCCATTTGAACTATTTTTGTCACTTAACAGCAAAATTAAACGCAGAAAGGGATAAGTCCTTGCTACTACTTAAAGTACGGTTTTAAACTGTACCGCCTTAATATTACGGTGCCTCCCAGACACGGAGAACGATGATATGGTTGACTGGATTAAGAAAAATAACTCACAATTATATTCTCACCGCGTCCTGACATGCAATATCTTCGTCAGACAAATAAATTACTGTTACCTATTTCCCGCAAGATTCGGACATTTTTTATTCGAGTAAAATAATATTTCCCAGTCTGTGTTGATCGTATACGAAGTTACTTAGCAGCTCAGCCGAACAGAGATTCTACAGCGAAATAGTCGTTAATATCATCGTTGGTTTATGTTAATAAACTATTTCTTTGTTTAAGATTTTTCTTTCGTTTTCTTTCTTTTCCTTCCTTTTGCTTTCTGTTACGTATTTTACTTTTCTTTTACTTCCCAACTATTGATGACTTTAACATAAGCTAAATAGTCACTCCATCTTGTCTTAAGGCTCTCAATATCAAATTAGCAACGTACTGTTGCCACTCTTAATAGACCTATAATATCTTTGGAATGCTTTGTTTTTATAACGATTTTTTATCATAGTTAATTTTAATCTCTGAGTACTAGCTTATCTGTGTAATATTTAGCTGTTAACTGATCACGAATAAAAGTTCACTTTTTCTTCAGTACAAATCATTTTTCTTATACTCTTTTATTTCATTCACGTAAGAATATCTTTTTCCGTCTGCTCTTTCTTATTTTCTCTTTGCTTGAGTTAGCTGGGGTAAAATCAGAAGTCGTTCTTATTTTGATTTCAAACAACATAAACAATCTTTATTTATGATCTAACGTACAATACTCCAACAAAACTTGACTACTTCAGGCGTTGGCTCCTATTTATCTGAACTCCATTAAGATTGCAGAAAAATTTGGCGCCTCGATGCAGATTTTTCTTGAAAATAAAGAAGACTTCAGCATTTTTCAGTTAACAGTTTGTCTAATGTAAGCAAAATCTAAATCTACACAGAATATTGCAAATAACAAGGGAAGGTTTGACGAATCAGTCAACTTGTGTAACTAGATGATTAACATGCACCGCCAGCTTGCTGATGTGGAGCGATTACGACTGGAATGTGACAGTGTGGTGTACAGAGCTAGCTTAAAGCTGCGCATGGGTGGTGAGGAAACAGTCGTAACTTGCCGGGAATGGGGCCAGCTGGCAGAAGCAGCTGACGGCGTTGTGAAACGGCGACCACGCGGCCACAGGGCATAAGTCACGTTGATCAGCTGCGGAGAACACGCAGTCTCCCGTCTGCATCTTCACTGGTCGTAGGCTCACACCGACAGGTGACACGTTAAACGTTAAGCTCCCAGTCTGTTTGTGGAGGGCGCGCCGAGGCGTGTTACGTTATGAAAACTGTTCTGTAAAATACTACTGAGGTAAAAAATAGGTAACTACAGCAGGTTAGCCACGTCACTAATGCGAATTCATCGAGGCTTTTCGGTAAGAAACGTCCATGCAGATTTTAGGGTCGGTTATGCTATACGTGTTTAATTACTGGCCTCAGAAAATTTAGATCGAAATAGTAAACTGCGAAACTGGCTTCTACCAGTACCGATAATGCGAACACGTTGTCTGTAGGGTCGTACGATAACACTGTCGTTGTATTCTCAGCCTGTGCTGTGAAACTGCTCTCAGTCGAGGGCGCATTTACATCTACGCAGGTCGGAAAACCCGGCTGCTTGTCATTACTTGAACGGACCTTCATTCAAATTGTGCTGCCGTCATGCAACCTCACAAAGAACTACCAGAATATCGATTTTACTTTCCGGTGACATTCCGCCTCACAAGAAGAGACTAGACTGAGAGACCCACTGATATCGACGGGCAGTGGCATAGTAGTCGGTTACTCGAAGACAGCGCCTAGGAAGGAAACATGCAGACTCCATCCGCGAGTAACAAAGCTGTAGCTGGCGGTCACACGTGTACACTGAACAACCAGAATGAAACAGCTGTTCAGTCAAACTATTACTAGATAACTATTTCTGTTGGCTTGTACATGTCTAATATTTTGATTTGACAGTTGTTGCATTCTGGCTGTCCAGAATATATTAGCGACCGCCAGCTGTGCACCATATCGCAATTCGATTACCCGAGCCTGTAGACAGACGTCATTTAGCCTGCTTCTAGTAAACGTCTCGCTTACCTATACCAGCAGTTCAGCATTTTTTTGTTAGTTTTTACTTTGAGAAGGTACTGTTTCAGAACCATGTTTATTTTGTGTATATTTTGTGTATTCTTTAATCAAATACTTGTGATTTAAGAGTTATCCAATGTATACCGTTACATAGTTCACTGGACTCTTCAGTCCAGCAATCAGGACGCAGAGGCGTTTTACTTTGTGACCGTTTCTCCGGTCCTTTTCAATTGACGACATATTATATCACGTATTCAAGTTCGTATCTACATCTACATGATTACTCTGCAATTCACATTTAAGTGCTTGGCAGAGGGTTCATCGAACCACAATCATACTATCTCTCTACCATCCCACTCCCGAACAGCGCGCGGGAAAAACGAACACCTAAACCTTTCTGTTAGAGCTCTGATTTCTCTCATTTTATTTTGATGATCATTCCTACATATGTAGGTTGGGCTCAACAAAATATTTTCGCATTCGGAAGAGAAAGTTGGTGACTGAAATTTCGTAAATAGATCTCGCCGCGACGAAAAACGTCTTTGCTTTAATGACTTTTATCCCATTCGCGTATCATATCTGCCACACTTTCTCCCCTATTACGTGGTAATACAAAACGAGCTGCCCTTTTTTGCACGCTTTCGATGTCCTCCGTCAATCCCACCTGGTAAGGATCCCACACCGTGCAGCAATATTCTAACAGAGGACGAACGAGTGTAGTGTAAGCTGTCTCTTTAGTAGACTTGTTGCATCTTCTAAGTGTCCTGCCAATGAAACGCAAACTTTGGCTCGCCTTCCCCAGAATATTATCCATGTGGTCTTTTCAACTGAAGTTGTTCGTAATTTTAACACCCAGGTACTTAGTTGAATTGACAGCCTTGAGAATTGTACTATTTATCGAGTATTCGAATTCCAACGGATTTCTTTTGGATCTCATGTGGATCACCTCACACTTTTCGTTATTTAGCGTCAACTGCCACCTGCCACACCATACAGCAATCTTTTCTAAACCGCTTTGCAACTGACACTGGTCTTCGGATGACCTTACTAGACGGTAAATTACAGCATCATCTGCGAACAACCTAAGAGAACTGCTCAGATTGTCACCCAGGTCATTTATATAGATCGGGAACAGCAGAGGTCCCAGGACGCTTCCCTGGGGAACACCTGATATCACTTCAGTTTTACTCGATGATTTGCCGTCTATTACTACGAACTGCAACCTTCCTGACGTGAAATCACGAATCCAGTCGCACAACTGAGACGATACCCCATAGGCCCGCAGCTTGATTAGAAGTCGCTTGTGAGGAACGGTGTCAAAAGCTTTCCGGAAATCTAGAAATGCGGAATCAACTTGAGATCCCCTGTCGATAGCGGCCATTACTTCGTGCGAATAAAGAGCTAGCTGCGTTGGACAAGAACGATGTTTTCTGAAACCATGCTGATTACGTATCAATAGATCGTTCCCTTCGAGGTGATTCATAATGTTTGAATACAGTATATGCTCCAAAACCCTACAGCAAACCGACGCCAATGATATAGGTCTGTAGGTCGATGGATTACTCCTACTACCCTTCTTAAACACTGGTGCGACCTGCGCAATTTTCCAATCTGTAGGTACAGATCTATCGGAGAGCGAGCGGTTGTATATGATTGCTAAGTAGGGAGCTATTGTATCAGCGTAATCTGAAAGGAACCTAATCGGTATACAATCTGGACCTGAAGACTTGCCCGTATCAAGCGATTTGAGTTGCTTCGCAACCCCTAAGGTATCTACTTCTAAGAAACTCATGCTAGCAGCTGTTTGTGTTTCAAATTCTGGAATGTTCCATTCGTCTTCCCTGGTGAAGGAATTTCGGAAAACTGCGTTTAATAACTCCGCTTCAGCGGCACAGTCGTCGGTAACAGTACCATCGGCACTGCCCAGCGAAGGTATTGACTGCGTCTTGCCGCTTGTGTATAGGTCTGTATACAAGTTAGATTTGTAACTTCGTTTCTGTTTCAATATCCCCCTCTTTCCTTCATTCTTTCTTAAACAGATCATCTGATGATGACGTGGTAACATGTGAAATCGGTACTGAAAAGATTTTTAATGACCTGAAGGAAAAATATACACTAAAGACCCAAAGAAACTGGTACACCTGCCTAATATGGTGTAGGGTCCCCGCGAGCACTCAGAAGTGCCACAACACGACGTGGCATGGACTCGACTAATGCCTGAAGTACTGCTGGAGGGAACTGAACCCATGAATCCTGCAGGGCTGTCCATAACTCCATGAGAGTACGAGGGGGTGGAGATCTCTTCTGAACAGCACGTTGCAAGTCATCCCAGATATGCTCAATAATGTTCATGTCTAGGGAGTTTCGTTGCCAGTGGAAGTGTTTAAACTGGGAAGAGTCTTCCTGAAGCCACTCTGTAGCAATTCTGCACGTGTGTGGTGTCGCATTGTCCTGCTGCATTTGTCCAAGTCTGTCAGAATGCACAACGAACATGAATGGATGCGGGTGACCAAACAGGATGCTTGTGAACGTGTCACCTGTCATAGAGTCGTATCTAGACGTATCAGGGGTTCATATCACTCCAACTGCACACGCCCCATACCATTACAGAGCCTACACCACCTTGAACAGTCCTCTGCTGACATGCAGGTTCCATCGATTCATGAGGCTGTCTCCATAACTGTACACGTCCATCCGTTCGATACAATTTGAGACGAGACTCGTCCGACCAGGCAACATGTTTCCAGTCATCAACAGTCCAATGTCGGTGCCGACGAGCCCAAGGGAGGCCTACAGCTTTGTGCCGTGCACTCGTCAAGGGTAAACGAGTGGGACTTCGGCTCCGAAAGCACATATCGATGCTGTTTCGTAGAATGGTTGGCACGTTGACACTTACTGATGGCACAGCACTGAAATATGGAGCAATTTGCGGAAGGGTCGCACTTCCGTTACGTTGAACGGTTCTCTCCAGTCGTCGTTGGTCCCGTTCTTGCAGGATCTTTTTCCGGCCGCAGCGATGTCGGAGATTTGATGTTTTACCGGATTCCTGATATTCACGGTACACTCGTGAAATAATCGTACGGGAAAATCTCCACGTCATCCCTACCTCGTAGATGCTGTGTCCCATCGCTCGTGCGCCGACTATAACACCACGTTCAAACTCACTTAAATCTTGATAACCTGCCACTGTAGCAGCAGTAACCGATCTAACAACTGCGCCAGACACTTGATGTCTTATATAGGCGTTGCCGATCGTAGCGCCGTTGTCTACCCGTTTATACAGAGTGAGTCACAAACTATTGCCACCAAGAATAACTCCGGAATTATGAGAGGAGCTGAAAAGTTTGTGGGACAAAAGTTGCATACGATAACGGGGGCAATAACATGACGTTGGGTTTTTGTTGCTAGGTAGGGTAGCTTCAGAGATATGAAGGTCAACTTTGTTTTTTTAATTGGGATGCTATAGTTTAGTACCTATTTTCTGTTAGTGGCTACCGAGACGAATCCATTGATGTGTAACAGTAAGGTCTTAAAGGTCAACGAAGGTCACAAAGGTCGTATGATCGTCTATTTACAGAAGGTGTTCGAAGAGATGACTATTGGTATAAATGCAGTGCTGCAATCTTCTTATAAGGGATTGAGTGGTATTCCTTATCACATCGGCACTTATCGACAATTCTCTCTCGCTATCTTCAGGTGTAGTTGGAATGTCTTTATAAACAATGTCTTTTACGGATCTACACAGGAAAAATTGTAGAGGCGTCAAGTCCTGCGAACGAGCAGGCCACGACACATTTCCTCGCCGTCCAATCCAACTATTTGGGAATTGTCTCTTCAGCTCATTTCTGGCCATCAGCAAAAGAAGTGTCTGACACCTATCGTGATGATACCACTTTGTGTTCCTTGTTCCTGAAGGTATTTCTTCCAATAACAGAGCTGATTTTTCTTGCAGAAATGTGGTCTCTTTCCTACCATTAAGATTTCCCTCAATAAAATAGGGGCCTATAATTAAGTCCTCCAGAATCGCACACCATACATTCACCGACCACGGTTTTTCGTGTGCAACTTGCCGCAGCCAACATGGATTTTCAGTTGCCCAATAATGCATGTTATGCAAATTAACATTTCTATGGTTCGTGAATGTAGCCTCGTCAGTAAGTAAAATCAAATTAATAAATGTACCATCCCCCTGAATCTGCACTTGAGCCCATCGGCAAAATTCACTGCGACGCATACAATCTGTACCAGCTAATTCTTGGTGGAAACTGATATGGTAAGGATGATATTTATGGCGATGCAGAACATGAACGACACTACTCTGGCTGTTGCCAGATTCCCTTGCAATTTGACGCGAACTAACACAAGGATCTCGAACCACAGTGGCAAGAGTACCAATTTCCGTTTCCTCGTTAGTAACTTTCCTTTGCCGGATATGTTTCCCATGCGTTAAAGGTCCAGTTGTTCTCAATTTATTATACACATACTTAAATGTACGACTTTTAGGGAGAGTACGCTGAGGATATCTTTCAGCGTAAAAGTGTCAAGCTCTCACTGAATTTCGTTGGCATTCTCTGTAAATGAGAAGCATATCGACTTGTACTTCGAAGGAATAAATCATTCACATTCGCTTGATTCGATGATACCACTCTTACCGTGCCTGTTAGTGTTGTATTGCGAAAATACAACAAATTTTTGTACTACATTTGATTCCAACATCCTATTAAGTAAAGTTAAAACTAGCTAGAAGATTAACACCCCGTGCAGACTATAATGTAAAATGGTTTTAAATACCACGAAAACAATAATAATGTGTTTATTAAACACAGTCTGTATGATCTACGTATTACTTGAAGGATTTGGGAACATATATTGGATTAACGAGCTGCATGCCATACAGCGTGAAAATTACCGAACTGTAAGTTTAATATTTCACGGTTGCAAAATACTAGTACGAATTCTTTACAGAAGAATGGAAAAACTGCTAGAAGCCGAGTTTGGGGAAGATCAGTTTGGATTCTGTAGAAATGTTGGAACACGTGAGGCAATACTGACCCTACGACTTATCTTAGAAGAAAGATTAAGGAAAGGCAAACCTATGTTTCTAGCATTTGTAGACTTAGAGAAAGCTTTTGGCAATGTTGACTAGAATACTCTTTCAAATTCTGAAGGTGACAGGGGTAAAATACAGGGAGCGAAAGGCTATTTACAATTTGTACACAAATCAAATGGCAGTCATAATAGTCGAGGGGCACGAAATGGAAGCAGTGGTTGAGAAGGGAGTGAGACAGGGTTGTAGCCTCTCCCCGATGCTATTCAATCTGTATATTGAGCAAGCAGTAAAGGAAACAAAAGAAAAGTTCGGAGTAGGTATTAAAATCCATGGAGAAGAAATAAAAACTTTGAGGTTTGCCGATGACATTGTAATTCTGTCAGAGACACCAAAGGACTTGGAAAAGCAGTTGGACAGAATGGACAATGTCTCGAAAGGAGGATATATGATGAACATCAACAAAAGCAAAACGAGGATAATGGAATGTAGTCGAATTAAATCAGGTGATTATGAGGGGATTAGATTAGCAAATGAGGCAGTTAAAGTAGTAAATGAATTTTGCAATTTGACCAGCAAAATAACTGATGATGGTCGAAGTAAGGAGGATATAAAATGTAGAATTGCAATTGCAAGAAAAGCGTTTCTGAAGAAGAGAAATTTGTTACATCGATATAGATTTAAATGTCAGGAAGTCTTTTCCGAAAGTATTTGTATGGAATGTAGCCATGTATGGAAATGGAACATGGACGATAAGTAGTTTAGACAAGAAGAGAATAGATCGGTTAGATCGGTAGAGTACATAACTAATGAGAAGGTACTGAATAAAATTTGGGAGAAGAGAACTTTCTGGTACAACCTGACTAGAAGAAGGGATCGGTTGGTGGGATCCATTCTGAGGCATCAAGGGATCACCAATTTAGTACTGAAGGGAAATGTGGGAGGTAAAAATCGTAGAGGGAGACCAAGAGTTCAATACAGTAAGCAGATTCATAAGGATGTAGGTTGCAGTAGTTAGTCAGAGATGACGACGCCTGCACAGGATTGAGTAACTTGGAGAAACTGTATCAAACCAGTCTTTGGACTAAAGACCATAACAACAACAACACTAGATTAAAAAATTATGAGATGCTTCGAAGAAATCACCCTAATAAGACATAATCGGAATGGATTCAGAGCCCGAGAAAGTGCTGCAAAGTAATGCCTCCGAATCTTTTCTTCTATTTTTCAAATAAAACGAGTGTTAATAACGTTTTACATCTTTATTCTTCGTGTCTACATATTTTCATCCTCTGCCGCTAGCGAAATCCGAACTGTAGCTTGTAACATGGAGGTGGTAACGTAACTACACTGATCAGCCAGAACATTATGACCACCGACCTAGTATCGATATAAACCCCGTCCAGGCGATAGTAGCGTCACCTGACGAAGAGTGACGGCTAGTCAGTAACACGCACGGTACATGTAGTACCAGTGAGCGTGCTGTCTGTCTGTAGAATGGGGAAGGTGCGCGATATATCTTTGTTTGACCGAGGGGAGATTGTGATGGCTCGGAGGCTGTGGGAAACTGCACGACTTATCGGTTGTTCGAGAAGTGCTGTGGTGAGTGGCTAATCCAAGGTGAAACTGCGTCCAGTCGTCGTGGGTCATTACAGATGTCAGACGTCGTAGGCTGGGCAGTTTGGTAAAACAGGACAGGCACCTAACTGTGGCCGAACTAAAACCAGACTTAAATACTGTGTAGAGTACACAGTACACCCGTGGTCTAGGGGCCACTCCTCGAACAACCGATAAGTCGTGGAATTTTATCCAAAAACACTGAGTCAACGGCAGAACACTGAACTTGAACAGGTGTCATGGAACATCAGCACCGGACAAATGCAACGAACAATATCGAACAAAATGAGAACAAAAAAAAGGGGGGTAGCGTCTTTGATTCATAATCAGAACGTCTTCGGTACCGGGTTCGAATCCCGCCGCTGCTTAAATTTTGATTAATAATCAGTATTAGCGGCCGAAGACTTCCGGCATGAGAAGTCACCCTCATCCTGCCAACGGCCTTGTCAAAGAGGGCGGAGGTGTGGACAGAGGTTCAGGCCACTCTGTTGTCTTAGGGGTGGGAAACTGCCCCTAAAGGCGGAAGAATCAGCAGTGATCAACGGCATGAGGATGCAGAAGGCAATAGAAACCATTGCATTAAAGACACGTAACGTGTATCCACAGGACATGTGGCTTTTAGCTGAAGAAGTGTCATGATGATCTCTCCATTGGAAAAAAGATTCCGGAATAGTCCCCCATTCGGATCTCCGGGAGGGGACTGCCAAGGGGGAAGTTACCATGAGAAAAAGATTGAATAATTAATGGAATTATAGCGTTCTACGAGTCGGGGCGTGGAATTTCATAAGCTTGAACGTGGTAGGGAAACTAGAAAATCAGGAAAGGGAAATTCAAAGGCTCAATATAGATGTAGTAGGTGTCAGTGAAGTGAAGTGGAAAGAAGACAAAGATTTCTGGTCAGTTGAGTGTAGGGTAACATCAACATCAGCAGAAAATGGTATAACGGGAGTAGGATTCGTTATGAATAGGAAGGTAGGGCAGAGAGTGTGTTACTGTGAATAGTTCAGTGATGTGGTTGTTCTTATCAAAATCGCCAGCAAATCAACACCGACAACGATAGTCCATGTATACATGTCGACGTCGCAAGCTGAAGATGAAGAGAGAGAGAAAATATAGGAGGATATTGAAAAGGTAATACAGTACGTTAAGGGAGACGAAAATCTAATAGCCATGGGAGACTGCAATGCAGTTTTAGGGTAAAGAGTGGCAGAAAAGGTTGCAGGAGAATATGGGCTTGGGGCAAGGAGACTAATTGAGTTCTGTGACTAGTTTCAGCTGGTAATAGCAAATACTCTGTTCAAGAATCACACGAGGAGGACGTATAATTGGGAAAGGCCAAGTGATACGGGAAGATTTCAGTTAGATTACAGCATGCTCAGACAGAGATTCCGAAATCAGATACCGGATCGTAAGGCGTACCCAGGAGCAGACAGAGACTCAGATCACAATATAGTAGTGATGAAGAGTAGGCTGAAGTTTAAGACATTAGTTAGGAAGAATCAATACGGAAAGAAGTGGGATACGGAAGTACTAAGGAATGACATGATACGGTTGAAGTTCTCTAAGGCTATAGATGCAGCAATAAGGAATAGCTGAGTAGGCAGTATAGTTGAAGAGGAATGGACATCGCTTAAAAGGGCCATCACAGAAGTTGGGAAGGAAGACATAGGTACAAAGAAGGTAACTGCGAAGAAACCATGGGTAACAGAAGGAATACTTCAATTGATCGATGATAGGAGGAAGTACAAAAATGTTCAAGGAAACTCGGGAATACAGAAGTACACGGAAGCTAAGACGAAATGGCTGCAGGAAAAATGTGAAGACATCGAAAAAGAAATGATTGTCGGAAGGACAGACTCAGCATGTAGGAAAGTCAAAACAACCTTCGGTGACATTAAAAGCAAGTGTGATAACATTAAGAGTGCAACGGGAATTCAACTGGTAAATGCAGAGGAGAGAGCAGATAGGTGGAAAGAATACATTGTAAGCCTCTGACGGGGAAGATTTATCTGATGTGATGGAAGAAGAAACAGGAGTCGATGCAGACGAGATAGGAGATCCAGTATTAGAAACAGAATTTAAAAGACTTAAGGTCAAATAAGTCAGAAGGGGTAGATTACATTTCATCGGAATTTCTAAAATCATTGGGGGAAGTGCCAACGAAACGACTATTCACGTTGGTGTGTAGAATCTTTGAGTCTGGCGACATACCATCTGACTTTCGGAAAAGCATCATCCACATAATTCCTAAGACGGCAAGAGCTGACAAGTGCGAGAATTACTGCACAATCAGATTAACTGCTCATGCATCCAAGTTGCTTACAAGAATAATATACAGAAGAATGGAAAAGAAAACTGAGGATGCGCTAGATGACGATCAGTTTGGCTTTAGGAAAGGTAAAGGCACGAGAGGCAATTCTAACGTTGTGGTTAATAGTGGAAGCAAGATTAAAGAAAAATCAAGACACGTTCATAGGATTTGTGGATCTGGAAAAAGCGTTCGACAATGTAAAATGGTGCAAGATGTTCCAAATTCTAAGAAAAGTAGGGGTAAGCTATAGGGAGAGACGGGTCATGTACAATATGTACATGAGCCAAGAGGGAATAATAAGAGTGGACGACCAAGAACGAAGTGCTCGTATTAAAAAGGGGGTAAGACAAGGATGTAGCCTTCCACCCCTACTGTTCAATCTGTACATCGAGGAAGCAATGATGGAAATAAAAGATAGATTCAGGTGTGGAATTAAAATTAAAGGTGAAAGGATATCAATGATACGATTCGCTGATGACATTGCTATCCTGAGTGAGAATGAACAATTATATGATCTCCTGAACGGAATGAACAGTCTAATGAGTACAGAGTATGGATTGAGAATAAATCGAAGAAAGACGAAGGTAATGAGAAGTAGTAGAAATGAGAACAGTGAGAAACTTGACATCAGGATTGATGGTCACGAAGTAAATGAAGTTAAGGAATTGTGCTACCTAGGCAGTAAAATGACCAATGACGGACGGAGCAAGGAGGACATCAAAAGCAGACTAGCAATGGCAAAAAGGAAATTCCTGGCCAAGAGAAGTCTACTAATATCAAATATCGGCCTTAATTTGAGAAAGAAATTTCTGAGAATGTACGTCTGGTGTACAGCATTGTATGGTAGTGAAACATGGACTGTGGGAAGCGGAACAGAAGAGACTTGAAGCATTTGAGATGTAGTGCTTCAGACTGATAAGGTAAGGAATGAGGAGGTTCTGCGCAGAATCGGAGACGAAAGGAATGTGTGGAAAACACTGATAAAGAGAAGGTACAGGATGATAGGACATCTGTTAAGACATGAGCGAATGACCTCCACGGTGCTAGAGGGAGCTGTAGAGGGCAAAAAGTGTAGAGGAAGACAGAGATTGGAATACATCCAGCAAGTAATTGAGGACGTAGGTTGCAGGTGCTACTCTGAGATGAAGAGGTTAGCACAGGAGAGGAATTTGTGGCGGGCCGCATCATACCAGTCAGAAGACTGATGACAAAAGAAAAAAAAAAAGGGTACAAGTGTGTCTGAACACACAGTGCACCGAACACTCCTAACCATGGGCCTCCGCTGCAGACGACCTATGTATGTGACAACGTTAACACCACAACACCGGCAACTACGACTGAAATGGGCACGTGACCATCGACACTGGACGTTGGCGCAGTGGCAGAGCGTTGCATGGTCTGATGAATCCCGATAACGTCTACATCATGCCCGTAGGAGGGCACGAATCCGTCGTCTTCCACGGGAACAGCTCCTTGACACCTGTACTGTGGGACGGAGACAAGCTGGCGCCGGCTACGTTATGCTCTAGGGAACATTCACGTGGGAATCCATGGGTCCAGTGGAGCTCGTGAGTATTGTACACTGGTTGCAGACCACGTACACCCCTTCGTGATGATCATGTTTCCCGATGGCAGCTGCATTTTTCAACAAGATAATGTGCCATGTTACAAGCCCAGGAGTGTGATGGAGTGGTTCGAGGAACATAGTGGTGAGTTCCAGTTGGTGTGCTGCACCCCTCCCCTCCCCACCCAACTCGCCAGATCTGAATCCGATCGAACACATGTGGGGTGTGATTGAGCGTGACGTCAGAGCTCATCGCCCCTCTCCCCGGAATTTAAGGGAATTAGATGACTTGTGTGTGCAGATGTGGTGCCAACTCCGTCCGACGACCTACTCACTGCTTCCATGGCACGACACGTCGCCGCTGTTATCAGTGCCAAAGTAGGACGTAGTGTTATTAGGCAGGTGATCATGATGTTCTGACTGACCAGTGTACGTCGGTGCGTGAGGAACAGCGTGCTGTAATAGAGTTTCTAATACGAGGAGTACACAAAGACACCTTGGGTTCACTCTAGTCGGTCATCCTCCATACAGTCCCCATTTGACTCCATCCGATTTTCATCTGTTTCCAGACCTTAAATAACACCTTCGGGACTTGACTTTGATAGTGATGAAGCGGTGCAAGCACAGGTGAGGTCGTGGTTGCGTCAACTTAGTCAACCATTCTGCAGTAACGGTATCAACGAACTAGTCTCTCATTTATTTTCCTCACGCGCTATTAGAGTTTGGAATGGTGGAAATTATACACACATCAAAAAAAGTTTTGCATACCTCGGTTCCGAGAGTTCCGGAACCTGTACAGAAAATTGGAATAGAGATCAACATAAACGTCATTTCCACCCTTTAATTGCTCATGAAAACCACACATTGCATGTTGTACCACCAAGCAGCGAGACCTTCAGAGGTGGTGGTCCAGATTCCTGTACACACCGGTACTTCTAAGACCCAGCAGCACTACCTCTTGCATTGATGCATGCCTGAATTCGTCGTGGCATACTATCCACAAGTTTATCAGGGCACTGTTGCTCCAGATTGTTCCACTCCTCAACGGCGATTCATCGTAGATCCATCAGACTGGTTGGTGGGTCATGGCATCCATAAACAGCTCTTTTCAATCTATCCCAGGCATCATACAATGTCCGCTGGTGCCGTCCACTTACGACAGGCGAAATGCGGTGCTAGCAATTTCAGTACGTGACTTAATTACATCTTCGTTTAGAGAAACATGTTTTATTCGTGGATTCGAATCGCTCTTATACATTCGTATGCCCGTCTGATGGTTTTTGAAACGGTCATCAACCTCGTTTTGACCCGCAACAAATTTGACACCACTGATATGGGCTTAACTATCTGATCATACACAGAGAAACTACAGGGTTCGTCCAATACAGCAGACAACATATACAGCGAACTCTCTTTTTAACTACCAGTTGGTTCTATCCAAAGTAATCGCAGTCACAGGAAAATGGTCTTGAGAGAACAGTTCAATAGTAAGTGTGTGAGAGAGTTACGACAAATCAAAACTAGTTTCGCTGTACTGGTTAGACAAAAACCTTCATGTCTCACACTATCATCTCATTTTGGAGTCATTGAACACTTTAAAGTGGTCATTGCGTGCACATAACTAAAAAATACACACATTAAGTCCATTCACACCAGCATAGAAATCTGTCAACAGGTCATACATATTCTGAAGTATGTATAGTAGTCAACAGTTCATTTCCAGATTCTAACACACAGAGCTTGGTGAGGCAACATTCAGATAAGAACTGAACCTATTCCGAGGAAACTGTTGCATTGTTCAGTACCCACCTAGGATGAATGACAACTAACTCTCCTTCGAAATGCAGAATGGCTGATGAAACTCCTCACCATCGGTGAGAATCATAATTCCGATTCCACATTAACTACATTCAAGTCAAGCGTAACTCGCCCGATCCTTAAGGATCATAACTCTAGTTTTTGTAAAATGGTCACCACCTGCCCATCTTGGATTATTCAACCTGTGAGTAGTCTCAAAACATGATGTAGTTTCGTAGCAAGGATGACTGACTCGTCTGGTTCTGGCAATTGCAGTCTCTGAGCCACATTGGTGCTTCCGTGATTTCCCTATGTCGCTTAAGATAAAGGCTGAGATGGTTGCTTTGAAAGGACACAGGTCATTTCCTTCTCCATCGTTCCAAAATCCCAGCCTGTACTCCGTCTCTAGTGACCTAATAATCGACAGTACGGTAATCTTTTTTTCTTTTTTGAGAGAAATATTTGACATGTAGCAAAACCTTTTTAATTTCCAAACCTCGGAATTTCAAGTATTTTTAGTTATTTTTAGTATAATAAAATATTACCTTCCCTACTTCCAAAATTGGTATCGTCTGAAGTGATGTAGTCATCACATAAAGGATTGATGCAAGAACTCTCATAACAATACAACTCACGAGCTTCAATGAGGGAGAGAAAGAGCAATATCTTTGGATGATATACTGGTGAAACATGAAAAATGGACACCACTAAGCTTGGGAAGTAGAAACACCACATTACTAGAGTGACACTGATACAGAACAATAGTTTCAATCATTTAGTGTGTAGGAACCACGTACCAAACATGATAATCTTGAGTACAAGTCTGTGAGCGATGTTTTAAATAGTGGACAGTTGTCTCTAGCATCCTATTGCGCTCATTAGCGTTGTACAACAGCATTTATGATCATCACTTACCCGACTGACTGTTAAGTGGATCATTTTGTGGACCTGCAGGATGTTGATGACATTTTTTTAAGGATTGAACAACACGTTAGCCTGAGATGTAAGTCGTGCATCAGTGTTGGTTCCAGCTCTTGTCAGTTGGTGTGTATGTTCGCCGCCATGGTTCTTGGCAGCAGTGGCATTTAAATTCACACCTTGTCTGCGACATCAGATAGGCAGCCATTGATAGTTTCACGACGGCCAAGGCACGAATTGGAACCAATGAGACACTTAAAGAGTCAACTAGGGCCGCATGCTGGAAGCTGAGCGACGACGGCGCCTAAATTCGGCGAGGAGGAGAGTGCACTAGTTTGCTCAGGTATGCCGTACGCAGCTGCAATCACTCATTGATGATTATATTCCGCAGATCTGTCAAATAGATAGAATGTCGATTCTATTTACGATCGGATGATATAGCGGACCAGTTGAGGTGCTCCTCAAATAGGGATGGTATATGTGCAGTCCTGTGAACACGGCTATTGTCAGTTTCGAAGACGAGTTTGTCCACAGCATACTCATGGTGAACATACAGAAGAAAGGGCAACATTTAATCAGCGAGAACGCTGAAATTAATATCCTTGTTCATGTTCACGGTTACCTGAATGAGTGGCCTGTAGCCATGTACGAAGAAAGCTCCCAAAACATAACTGGACCACCTTCGGCCTGTATTACCCATTCCACTCTCTGCATTCGACGCCATTTATCATTTGAAAGAGGCCTATCGCGACTAATCGGACCACACCACACGCCTCCATTCGGCTACTGTTGGTTGGAAAAACTGAAGACGTGCAGGTTTGCGCGTGTCTGTGAGCAATGAACTCTTGCGAGATACCAGACTCCAAAGGCCGACTAAACTCAGTTCCTTGCAGAGTGTTGTCTCGTAAACTGGTTGTGATGGACCTGCATTCACTAACAGTACCAACTGCTGTCGGACTGGAAACCGATCGTCATCGACAAAGCGTGACATTCATCTTCGATCCCTCCCTGTTCTTACATGGCTGCGAGTGGTACACCATTACTTGTAGACGTGTTGGACAGCCCGTGCCACTACACTAACAAATCGAGCAACTTTATTCACGGTGTTGTCATGGGCATGCCCAAACACTGTGGCTCGTTTCAGCTGTTCTGTCACATGTCCACTTGAGCTCATTTTACTGTGCTGACTGTGCACAACCGACTGGCACACACTGTTCACTTCACTGTCGTGACGTACGTCAACGGTGGAAGTTGTACGGGCTATACCATCTACAGCGCTCCAAAGTGGCTAGTATTATTTATTGATTATTTATTATACAGCAACAGAAAGTTGTGTAAGACAGATAAAAACACACACTTCAATATTTGCAATTTAAGCATTGTCAGTAATGAGTGAAATTAACTATAAAGGAATTAGAAAACTTACAAAATACTAAATGAAAAGAAAAAACACCCGGAACCCTTAAAACCATGATGCAACTTTTGTTAATCATCTACACGGCACTGCCACGCGGTCTGAGGCGCTTTGTCACGGTCCGTGCGACTCGCCACGTCGGTGGTTCAAGTCCTCCTTCGGGAATGGGTGTGTTTTGTCCATAGCGTAAGTTAGATTAAGTAGTGTGTAGGCTTAGGGACCGATGACCTACGTAGTTTGGTCCCATAAGACCTTAGCACAAATTTCAAATTTTTTTACACGACACTAATCGTAAACGCAGGGGACATCTGGGTTAGGGAAGCTATATTTTTCAGGAAGCCACTGTTGCAGAATTCTATATCCGTGACACATGCCACCATTACTTCCACGCAGGTGTGCCGCGATTGCTGGGGATAGGATGCTAAATCGCTAGAACCGGGCTAGCATGCTCTTTTAAGAGGGCGACTGACATTTTGAGAACGAAGTCTTTCGCGAAGGCACTGTTTTGTAAAACACTCTCGAACTTTTTGCCACGACATTTCAGAATAAAACATCGAGCCTTTGACGATTACCTCTACCCTCTTTGCCAGGAGGAGATGACTGTGTACAGTGCTGTTGCGGCGGCGTTAGGCTAGGCGCAAATTGAGACGCGTATAGCGCGTCGCAGCGCAGCGCGCGTTTTTGTAACATCACAGGTTCAAATGTGACCGCGCAAATTCCGACGCGACTGGGACGCGACACGCGCCTGCGCCAGGTCGCGCGGCGTCGTGGTTGAGGCAGAGTTTCTCGCGCCGCGCGTCGCGCGTGCCTCGCTAGCACCGTGGGAAATCAGAGGCGGGGAGCGGAAAAGTAGCCCGGCCAAATGCTCACATCGGAACGGCGCATATGAGCAGTGGTAGTACTGCCCATACGATAAATTTTGCCTTGCTGTGTACTAAATTTTATTGCCTTTGGGTAGTGTTTCGTTTTCGTCATTTAAACGCTCCAGCTTTCTTCGTTAGTACGTTATACATTTCTGTTATTTATATCTGTATAGTTTTGTTTTGTTTTTCTTTTGTCAAGAGAAATGCATACTTCAGTAACTGATGAGCCATTGGCAGCTGGAATTGCATCATATGCCTCCACGATGTTTCCAGTACGCAAGAAGAGACAGAGGGTAGTGAATAAGGAAAAACCATGTGATTAAGAATCAAGGCAGGAAAGTAAAACAAGGTTATCTTCTCGCTGCCTAGTAAGCTAGAGTATCTGTACGATATGTTACAAAAATCTAGAAAGGGATAATCTGCACAGGTGTGATCCCTTTGTGCTTCTGGTAAAAAGCGTCCAAGATCTGAAGTATATTAGGTTCACTGTGATTACTCTGATATGGATGTAATAATGTAATACGACACACTGTACTACATGCATGTGAACGTCATATACTGCAAGTTAGAAACAGTCGAAAAGCAGTCACAAATAACAATGTTTTAATTGGTTCGCCGTGATGAGACAAAGCATTTCAATTGTTGCATTGACATTATCAGCATTAATAAACTAATTGTACAACAGGCTACACAAATGAAGAAAATGGGTCTGTATTATTACGAAAGTAGGAATATCCTAAAAGAGTGTTATGATTAGATATATTTAATTTGTTGAAATGTGCTGCTGACAAAGGCAGATCTACTTTCATGACAATGTTTTTCGATCTCCAACTCACAAGGCACACATGGCTACCTTGTGCATTCCTGTCGCGCACATTGTCCTTCGCTGCTGACAATACACTGACCATTGTGTTGTGCGACAGATCAATTGTTTATTTTTCTCAATAATAACTATTTTATTCGCGATCATGCATTGTCAGTTTGGCAAGCCGTAGGTGAGTAACTAGTATCTGGCATGTGCCTACCATTCCGCCTGAAGAAACGCTCGTCATTATTTTAATACTGCTCAGATCAAGAGAAGAAATAAAATCCTTTCGTAAGTTTCCATTCCAGTCGCTCAGTCTTAAAAATACGATGGGTTACGGGTATTCCACCAAAATTCCAACAGAATTGCCATCTGTCTTTGTGTGAGTTGTTAACTTTTCTCATTCGAAGAAGCATCACCATTTATAAGTAAAGGCCACAATTCTGTTGCTGACTGGTTTAATTGTACTTCCTTTGTCACAATGTAATTTACCAAACTCATCTCACAGCAGCTATTGAGACAGAATTCCGAAACGGAGGGCCTCATTAAACAAGTAATTGGCAATCACAGAGCTTGATAGCTTAGGAAAAACCTCATAGAAATGGTTTTCAGTAACATAAAAGAAGAAATTTCATGTTTCTTTTCATACTAGGAAGCTCTTGTTTCGCTAGCTGTCGATAACTCTTAAAAAATTACAGTCTCTGGAGTGAAATAAATAAAAGAAGTAGTGATATATCGCCACAGATAAGAAAGTTCCCTGTGTCCAATAATTGGCAAAACACTCTCCTCCTTGTGTGCTATCATTCGCCAAACTTTCGTTTTGATGTCTCGAGCGGTTTAGGAGATACGAGAGATGTTGCAAGTATTTCATTCTCGCGGGCGTGAGATCGGAAGTGAGCGCGCTACATGGGATCCGTTTTCTCGAGATCGGAGGCAGATGGAGACCTCCTCCCAAGTCTAAACAAAAATTCAGCATGTTAGCTAAATTTCATACGCAGCAACATATGGTGCAATACGCACCAAACGCAATATCAAAGCGACCCCTAATTTTCGTTGCAAACTTTTTGAGTTTTGCGTAGTGTCTTACTAAAATGTGTACATCACAATAAGAATGGTCATTAGCGAGGTGATGGGCACTTCGCCACGAAGCTGACATATAACGCTACAAGTAAGCCAAAAATCATATATTTTCAGAGAATAGTTTCTGTAAAATCGTTTGAGAAAGATAACAGGTCGCGCGCGTTTCGGTTCAGTCAGCGCAGGGCGTCGCCAGTCGGCGTGTGCGAAGTATGGTGTACGCGTCGCAATATGCGCTGGACCCGCGCGACCCGTGCGATCCGTGCGGCACGTGCGTGTTGCGCTGTAGTGTCGTGTCACGTCACACGTGCTATACGCGTCTCAATTTGCGCCTAGCCTTATACAGCCCATAGACGGCTGCCGATTGGTCATTAATCACGTAATGCTGTCGCAGATGTTATCAGCGTGTGCACTAGTGCCGCCATCGCTCCTGTTGTAGCGTAAGCATTGCGACGAATATGTCTGCCTCTTCTCTGCATCAAGAGCTCGCTTCCATACACTGCAAAAATATATCCGCTGTGCCACTATTGCAGCAGTTTGAGACAGTCAGTTGCTCCTAACGAAGACGATGGAGGTAATCGTCGAAAGCTCGACATTTTACTCTGAACTGTGGCCGCAAAAAGTCCAATAATATTTTATACATGACCACTACACTGAAATAGTGAAGGCAGCAGAGGATCAAGTAGGTAAAAAGATGAGGGCTAGTAGAAATCCTTGGGTAACAGAAGTGATACTGAATTTAACTGATGAAAGGAGAAAATACAAAAATGCAGCAAGTGAAGCAGGCAAAAAGGAATACAAACGTCTCAAAAATGAGATCGACAGGAAGTGCAAAGTGGCTAAGCAGGGATGGCAATGTAAGGATGTAGAGGCTTATCTCATGAGGGGTAAGATAGATACTGCCTACAGGAAAATTAAGGAGACCTTTCGAGAAAAGAGAACCACTTGCATGAATATCAAGAGCTCAGATGGAAACCCAGTTCTAAGCAAAGAAGGGAAAGCAGAAAGGTGGAAGGAGTATATAGAGGGTCTATACAGGGGCGATGTTCTTGAGGACAATATTATGGAAACGGAAGAGGATGTAGATAAAGATGAAATGGGAGATATGATACTGCGTGAAGAGTTTGACAGAGCATTGAAAGACCTGAGTCAAAACAAGGCCCCGGGAGTAGACAACATTCCATTGGAACTACTGACGGCCTTGGGAGAGCCAGGCCTAACAAAACTCTACGATCTGGTGAGCAAGATGTATGAGACAGGCGAAATACCCTCAGACTTCAAGAAGAATATAGTAATTCCAATCCCAAAGAAAGCAGGTGTTGACAGATGTGAAAATTACCGAACTATCAGTTTAATGAGTCACAGCTGCAAAATACTAACACGAATTCTTTACAGACGAATGGAAAACTGGTAGAAGCCGACCTCGGGGAAGATCAGTTTGGATTCCGTAGAAATGTTGGAACACGTGAGGCAATACTGACCTTACGACTTATCTTAGAAGAAAGGTTCAGGAAAGGCAAACCTACGTTTCTAGCATTTGTAAACTTAGAGAAAGCTTTTGACAATGTTGACTGGAATACTCTTTCAAATTCTGAAGGTGACAGGGGTAAAATACAGGGAGCGAAAGGCTATTTACAATTTGTACAGAAACCAGATGGCAGTTATAAGAGTCGAGGGACATGAAAGGGAAGCAGCGTTTGGGAAGGGAGTGAGACAGGGCTGTAGCCTCTACCCGATGCTATTCAATCTGTATATTGAGCAAGCAGTAAAGGAAACAAAAGAAAAGTTCGGAGTAGGTATTAAAATCCATGGAGAAGAAATAAAAACTTTGTTTGCCGATGACATTGTAATTCTGTCAGAGACAGCTAAGGACTTGGAAGAGCAGTTGAACGGAATGGACAGTGTCTTGAAAGGAGGATATAAGATGAACATCAACAAAAGCAAAACGAAGATAATGGAATGTAGTCGAATTAAATCGGGTGATGCTGAGGGAATTAGATCAGGAAATGAGACACTTAAAGTAGTAAAGGAGTTTTGCTATTTGGGGAGAAAAATAACTGATGATGGTCGAAGTAGAGAGGATATAAAATGTAGACTGGCAATGGCATGGAAAGCGTTTCTGAAGAAGAGAAATTAGTTAACATCGAGTATTGATTTAAGTGTCAGGAAGTCGTTTCTGAAAGTATTTGTATGGAGTGTAGCCATGTATGGAAGTGAAACATGAAACGATAAATAGTTTAGACAAGAAGAGAATAGAAGCTTTCGAAATGTGGTGCTACAGAAGAATGCTGAAGATTAGATGGGTAGATCACATAACTAATGAGGAGGTATTGAATAGAATTGGGGAGAAGAGGAGCTTGTGGCACAACTTGACTAGAAGAAGGGATCGGTTGGTAGGACATGTTCTGAGGCATCAAGGGATCACCAATTTAGTACTGGAGGACAGCGTGGAGGGTAAAAATCGTAGAGGGAGACCAAGAGATGAATACACTAAGCAGATTCAGAAGGGTGTAGGCTGCAGTAGGTACTGGGAGATGAAAAAGCTTGCACAGGATAGGGTAGCATGGAGAGCGCCAAAGAAACTGCTATAAGCATGCGTATTCAAATTCAGAGAATACGGTGTTGTTGTTGGCAACGCCTGTATTTAAAAAAAAAGTGTCTGGTGCAGTTGTTAGATCGGTTACTGCTGAGACAGTGGCAGGTTACCAAAATTATTTAAGTGAATCTGAACGTGGTGTTATAGTCGGCGCATGAGCGATGGGACACAGCATCTCCGAGGTAGCGATGAAGTGGGGATTTTCCCATACAACTATTTCACGAGTGGACAGAGCACATCAGGAATCCGGGAAAACAACAAAACGCTGACATCGCTGCGGCGAGAAAAAGAGCCGGAAAAAAAATCCTGCAAGAACGGGACCAACGACTACTGAAGAGAATCGTTCAACGTGACAGAAGTGCAACCCTTTGGCAAATTGCTGCAGATTTCGATGCTGGGGCATCAACAAGTGTCAACGTGCGAACCATTCAATGAAACATCGTCGATATGGTCTTTCGGAGACGTAGGTCCACTCGTGTACCCTTGATGACTGCACGACACAAAGTTTTACGCCTCGCCTGGGCCCGTCAACATTGGATTGTTGATGACTGGGAACATGTTGCCTGGCCCGAGGAGTCTCGTTTCAGATTGTATCGAAGCGGATGGACGTTTACGGGTATGGAGACAACCTCATGAATTCGTGGGCCCCGCATGTGAGCAGGGGACTGTTCAAGCTAGTGGAGGTTCTGTAATGGTGTGGGACGTGTGCGGTTGGAGTGATCTGGGACCCTTGATACATCTAGATATGACTCTGACAGGTGACACGTACGTAAGCATCCTGTCTGATCCCCTACATCTATTCATAGACATTGTACTTTCCGACAGGCGATTCCATCAGGACAATGCGGCACCTCACAGGTCCAGAATTGCTGCAGAGTGGCTCCAGGAACACTCTTCCGAGTTTAAACAATTCCGCTGGCCACCAAACTCCCCAAACATGAACATTATTGAACACATCTGGGCTGCCTTGCAACGTGCTGTTCAGAAGAGATCTACACCCCCTCGTGCTCTTACGTATTTATGGACAGTCCTGCAGGATTCATGGTGTCAGTTCCCTCCTGCACTACTACAGACATTAGTCGAGTCCATGCATATCGTGTTGTGGCAGCTCTGCTTGTTCGCAGGGGATCTACGCGATATTAGGCGGGTGTACCAGTTTCTTTGGCTCTTCAGCGTATTTTGTTTGGTGTGTTTATAATGCAGCACTCATCAGCAGTTGGAGCGCTTGAAGTAAACACACTAATACGTAAACTGAACTGCATAGAATGGAGCTGTTTCTTCTCTATTTTTGTGATGGGTTTAGATAACAAAATGGCAAGAGGCGCTTTTGCATTGGCGGAGGCCGTAACATTATAAGCAGACCTCAGTGTCGATGCGTTTGTATCTCTGATGGTAGGATCAGTGGAGACAGAAACGGTGAGGATTTTGCGTTCCTTTATGTTGGTGTAATAGGCAATGAAACAACTATCTTTCGAACGGTTGTGCTCGGCCACACATTGGACAGAAAACAAATAAACGCACTGTATGGCCTGCTCGGTCAACTCATCTAGCCTTAGCACCACTGATCACGTTTGGAATAGTATAGTGAGATGCGCTGCTGCTCCAAAATGGCTTCCCATCTCCCTTACACGCTGAAAGCAACTTTCCAAGGACAGTGTCATTGATGGACGTTACAGAGACACTGACAGCAACAAACATGTGTTTTACCGCCGCTTGGGTGATTCTCACCGCCCATTGACTTATTGATGTATAAGCTCTACGAAATGTAACGCAATCATATGGGAAAATGGCTAACCCCCAAAATTTATTGAAAGTGACCTCCGTTATGCGATTCACATAATCGAACACGATGTTGTATATTCTTAAACACATGTAGTAAAGTTTCGTTCAATTGTTTGTTTCTGCAATGCGGGATTAGTGTGCGGGTGAGTTTTGTAAGCGACATGTGTAAGGTATCATCAAAAGACAGAGTTGTACTGTATTGTAGTGTATTTTAACCGGGGGCCTAGAAACGACGGAAAGGCTCCGTCCCCGCCGAAGCCGTAGTGGTCCACATCCCACGACGACTACTGCAGTCCACTTCACCCCTCCGCCGCCTCACACCGAACCACTCTCAGGGTTATTGTGCGGTTCGGCCACCGGAGGATTCCCCCCCCCCCCCCCTCCCCCTCACCCTTCCCCCAAGGAACGTCTCACACCAGACGAGTGTAATCCCTATGTTTGCGTGATAGAGTAATGGTGGTGTACGCGTACGTGGAGAACTTGTTTGCGCAGCAGTCGCCGACATAGTGTAGCTGAGGCGGAATAAGGGGAACCAGCCCGCATTTTCCGAGGCCGATGGAAAACCGCCTAAAAACCATCCACAGACTGGCCGGCTCACCGGACCTCGACACAAGTCCGCCGGGAGGATTCGTGCTGGGGACCAGGCGCTCCTTCCCGATCCGGAAAGCCGTCCGTTAGACCGAACGGCTAACCGGGCGGCCTAAAGACAGAGTTACGTGATGAAATTTGGGAGTAGTTGCAAGTGTCACATCGACCTACTGGTTGACAATAATCACTTCGTGCTGTGATTTATAAATCATTTATTCCGCAGTTCAACAAGGATCATACCTACAACAAAAAAGAAATATTTTTCCGTAAGGTTGCGTCATTTTTTGAACACCCTGCACATCAGATTGTTGTGCTGTTGTGGGTCATAAATTTCAAACGTAGAGGAATTTCGTCATAGATCAGCGTGAAGCAAATTTTCCCAAAATTCCAGTGCGTCTGCTTCACCAGGACAGACTGTATACAGAAAGGAAAGCAGGAAGGCGGCTCCTTTGATATGTATCGAGTCAAGCGCTACGTTCGACGCCATATTGAAACCGTGTACAGTAAACGCAAAAAGTTAGCTCCCTGCTAATACGGCTCGAAATTGACGTAAATGAAAAAAAAAAGTTGAAGGGATTTGAAGAAAGTAAAATATCATACAGAAGCGACACCGGCAGCTCAGGCATCGTTTTATTCTCTGGAAAGACCTGATGAGTGACGTAGTGACGTACATAAAACAATTGACAGACCCTGTGCAGGTAGTTAACTCAATCACAAGCAAATTAATCAAAATTACAAAAACATATCAGTGACACTTTGTCACGATAATCGTTGGAACGAAGGTCGCTATCCGATGTTGTCACCGAAGACACCTGAAATATAGATAACATCGTTGACTAAATAAAGTCGTGGTCATAGCTGGATGCTCGTGGACGGAATGCCTTCCAAAGCTTATAAGACAGAATGTTCCCTGAGCTTCCGTGCGTTCTTCAAGTTGGAGGAGACGCGACTGTAGAGTCCTACGAAAATATTTACATCGTTTCGTAACACAAGTCACGGCTGTTTCTTTGATTGTCTCTAAGCAGGCTGACGCCTGTCTGCTTTTTCAAGTCAGACAACTTGATACCTTGTTTTGATTCTAGTGACTGTACTTTTTAAACACCAAGCTGCCCGCCTGGGACAGCGGATTCTGTTTTTGCACTATTCGATGGTCAGCTACTTTTTTAAGTACTGTAAAAAGAAATACAAACTTGAAAATTATTTCCGCTTGTTCAGTTTCACTACATAAGAAAAATACTGTGTTTAAAATTTGTTCAATTTTTAAAATACGGAAACTGTAAACATAGCTGGCTCGGCTGTTGTCTAGGAGAAACGTTTTTTTACAGCAGGCTGCACGTGTTCGAAAAATGTAATTGTCCTCAGTGTAGTTATTCCAATGACGAACACTTCAAATTTAAGGGATGAAAAATGACAGGAAACACTTCTAAATACGTCATCGTAATACAATTAACTACAACAAAATGTGAAAGTAAATTAACTATTTGTTACACAGTGTTTGTAAGTTCTGTTCTATCAGGTTAGTAACAGACGACGGCATAGGTGTTACGAGAAAACCAAGTAATTCAGATGAAATAAGCACGTTAATATGCGTTTAAAAGCGTCATAAATCAGCTAAACCTTTAAATGTGAGTTAATGTAAAAGCAGATAATAGAAACATTTGCAATAGCTTCCACGAACTGAAAAAATACACTTATGAGCGACTGAATTAGAGACACGTACTGTAATACCCCGCCCCTCCAGCAGTACGAAGACAGATAACGAGTGCGGTTATATTTTTGTACGGCGCATAGTTCTGCCTTCAATACCCGCGATTCTACGGGTTGCGGGAGCGACAGACACGTAACGTGGAGGTGACCGTTGGAAGTCAATACCCGGCCCGCCGGGCGGATCGGCGTTTCATATCTCACTACTGGAACCTTCGTTACGCCGATTCTGGAATACGGCTGTTACCTCGCTCTTCTGGACCTGGACTTCGATTTGGAACTAACAAGGGGAGGCCACAACGTTTGGAACGCGGATTTACTGTAAACTTCGTACACTCGTAGTACTCCATGAGGACAACAAAATGTGTAACCGGTAGCGCGTACTTCTGAAGCGTTATTGAGAAAATCGCAAGATAATTTCGGTCGTCAAATATATGTGCGTGGCCATTTTAACCATGTTTGCTTGTCCGTGTCTTCAAAACTGTTCGTATTTAATCGAAAGAGAACGAGAAATTGCTTCTCGGAAGACGCTATTAAAATACACTCGATACTGCATAACAAATTATCAGCGCCGATTCTTAAGGAAATACTGCGCTATGCATGGTTTGCTTCCAAATTATCATCTGAAAGAGAGGTTTTTGAAAATGTTAACGAGTTTTTTTTTTTCCACCGAAAACGTCAAAAGACCTTGCGTATGCGGAAACATAGCATTTATTCAGTGCAGCTGGTGCCGTTTAACTTTGTTTTCCATGTTTTTACGAAAAATACCATCCTGCAACTTGTACTCGTAATGTTGAAAGCGACGATTAATTGTACATCTTTCGAAAGCTGTCTGTGCCAGTCAAAACTTGGAGGTAACAAGTCGTTTCGGGCTCCTTCCAGGTATAAGGGATTTCTCAAATCACGGACAAGCATACATTTTTAGTATCATTTTATGCGTTTGGTCGTTTACTATTCGATAGTTATGAATATTGCATTATTTGTGATAATAAAAGTTAGTAGACTGCCAAATAATATTATAAAGTTAATAGAAGTTCATCCGATGACACGTATTTTTCCCATTATGTCAATTGTAATATAAATTGTAAAGAAAATGACTGTGTTGAAAATAAAAAAAAACTGACGAACGGATCTCGATCCAGCGATCCATCGGCTTGAACGCCAACCTTTTTTTAAATTGTTCTATATTTTTCGTTGAATTTGTTCAGGGTGGACGTCCGATGACATTTTGCTCGTTGATCCGTTCGCTCAGTTCTTTTATTAGAAAGGGTAGCTAATACTCTGACCGAACACGCTCAGCTAGCGTGCCGGCACCACTCGGCTGGAGCCGCTTCATGGTAAAAATGGCCACACACATTTGACGACCGAAATTATCTTGGGATTTTCTCAATAACGCTTGAGAAGTACGCGCTACTGCTTACACATTTTGTTGTCCTTATGGAGTACTACGAGTGTACGAAGTTTGCAGTAAATTCGCGTCCCCTTGTGAGTTAGCTTGTGTGTAGCGTTGGGTAAGACGATTCTGCCTTTGATTTATAACCAGTGATTTCAGCTCGTGTTATTTGCAGTCGTAACGTTCGCTCGGTTTATTATCCGCCAACTGAGTCTACCCATATGAACAGTAAACAGCATAGCAAATGTGATTACAACCACAATTCGAGATATAAGGAGATAGGAAACAATTCTTAAATGTTGGATCAACCCCAACTCCGCCGACAAAATTTTGGAGGTTGTTCTGGGATAGTCTCTAATTATTTTGGTACGAGGGACCCGTGGTCTCCAGTGAATCATTAAAAAGTAATAATGTAATTACGACTCATACGGTTTTTACCTCAATTACGTTTGTGTGAAAATTTTTTCACAACAGGAAGGAAGCCTGTAATATGTAATCGTCATAACGTACACAAAAAAACACAGTTAGTGCAGAAACCATCAGATGCAAAAGTACTGTGTTGTGGTTGCCGTCGTTTTGCCCGAGGCAGAACTGAATGCGAGCTCGAGGGTTGTCTTGTCCAGAGCGAGTACCCTGAGTAAATGAAACCGGTTCCAAACAAGACACGGCGCATATCCACTGTCGTGCACATACAGTATTTTCAGTGCAATACAATACGGATACAAAGATAAAGGGGGGGCAAGAAGTCAAACGTAGTGCACCTAAATGGCTCTAAACACTATGGAACTTAACATCTGAGGTCATCAGTCCCATAGACTTAGAAACTACTTAATCATAACTAACCTAAGGACATCACACACATCCATGACCGAGGCAGGATTCGAACCTGCGACCGTAGCAGCAGCGCAGTTTCGGACTGAAGCGCATAGAACCCCTCGACCACAGCGGCCGGCCGCAGTGCAACTACCATGTAACGTTCCACAGGAGACCAAGGGTTCCTTCTACCAAAATATTCAGGAAAATATATCCCTCAACAGTCTCCGAAATTTTGTTTGTGAATTTCGGCTTCACCCTACATAAGTCTTGGCCAGTTTTCCATTAATGCTAAATTTAGACTCTACTCGGTAAAACTCGAGTGACAGCACCCTCTATATTTATTTTTGTTACTTCAAATCTCGAAACGAATCCCAATGGTTTTGGACCGAGCGAGGTTGCGCAGTGGTTCGACACTGGACTCGCATTCGGGAGGACGACGGTTCAATCCCGCGTCCGGCCATCCTGATTTAGGTTTTCCGTGATTTCCCTAAATCACTCCAGGCAAATGCCGGGATGGTTCCTCTGAAAGGGCACGGCCGACTTCCTTCCCTAATCCGATGAGACCGATGACCACGCTGTCTGGTCTCCTTCCCCAAAACCAACCAACCAACCCAATGGTTTTGTGGGACTCGGTAGAACTGTAGTTGCCAGATGTTTGGCTTCGTGACGCGTAATGCGAATGAATATTATGAAGCTGTGAACCAAAATCTGCCTATATAAATAGTAAATACACTGAAGAGCCAAACAAACTGGTAAACCTGCCTAATATCGTGTAGGGTCCACGCGAGCACGCAGAAGTGCCGCAACACGACGTGGCATGGATTCGACTAATGTCTGAAGTACTGCTGGAAGGAGCTGACACCATGAATCCTACAGGTCTGTCCATAAATCCGTAAGAGCACGGAGGGGTGTAGATCTCTTCTGAACAGCACGTTGCAAGGCATGCCAGATTTGCTCAATAATATTCGTGTGTGGGGAGTTTGGTGGCCAGCGGAAGTATTTAAACTGAGAAGAGTGTCCCTGGAGCAACTCTGTAGCATTTCTGGACGTGTGGGGTGTCGCATTGCCCACATCCGTTGGAATGCACAATGGACATGAATGGATGCAGGTGATCAGACAGGATGCTTACGTGCGTGTCACCTGTCGGAGTCGTGTGTAGACGTATCGCCACGCGGAGTGGCTGCGCGGTTAGAGGCGCCATGTCAGGAATTGCGCGGCCCCTCCCGCCGGAGGTTCGAGTCCGCCCTCGGGCATGGCTTTGTGTATTGTTCTTAGCATAAGTTAGTTTAAGTAATGTGTAAGTCTAGGGATCGTTGACCTCAGCATTTTGGTCCCTTAGGAATTCACACTCATCTGAACATCATCTAGACGTATCAAGGGTCCGATCCAACTTCAACTGCACACGCCCCACACTATTACAGAGCCTCCATCAGCTTGAACAGTCCCCTGCTGACGTGCAGGGTCCATGGATTCATGAAGTGACTCCATACCCGTACACGACCATGCGCTCGATACAATGTGAAGACTCGTCCGACCAGACAAGACGTTTCCAGTCAATAACAGTCCAATGTCGGTATTGTCGAGCCCGTGCGAGGTGTAAAGCTTTGTGTCGTGCAGTCATCAAGGGTACACCTGCCATTGTAAAAAAAATGTTAAAATGTGTGTGAAATCTTATGGGACTTAACTGCTAAGATCATCAGTCCGTAAGCTTACACACTACTTAACCTAAATTATCCGATGGACAAACGCACACACCCATGCCCGAGGATGGACTCGAACCTCCGCCGGGACCAGCCGCATAGTCCATGACTGCAGCGCCCAGACCGCTCGGTTAATCCCGCGCGGCTCCTGCCATTGTAGCAGCCGTAACCGATCTAACAAGTGCTCCAGACACATGTTGTCTTATATAGGCGTTGCCGACCTCAGCGCAATATTCTGCGTGTTTACATATATCTGTGATTGAATACGCATGTCTATGGTTCAAATGGCTCTGAGCACTATGGGACTTAACTTCTGAGGTCATCAGTCCCCTAGAACTTAGAGCTACTTAAACCTAACTAACCTAAGGACATCACACACATCCATGCCCGAGGCAGGATTCGAACGTGTGACCGTAGCGGTCGCTCGGCTCCAGACTGTTGTGCCCAGAACCGCACAGCCACTCCGGCCGGCACGCATGTCTATACCAGTTTCTTTGGCGCTTCAGTGTAGAATGTGATATCAAATTGCACCCATAATACTAAAGAAAGGCGAATTAAACAATTGTCAAATATGTGTGTTGAGTACATTAGTAGAGAAAAATTTTGTATGTCTCAGGACGCTCTGTATACACGTGTGAATAGAGTAGATGAGGTGGAAGTCTGGAGCAAGCGACCGCCTGTGGAAAATTCCGTAATGGTGCAGTGGTTGTACTAGCGCGCTATTTCCGTGCGTGGTGCGTACCACGTGGCGGGGGACGGAGAATGACCGCCTCGCCGCGCAATTATCCGCTTTCCGGCCCGCCGCGCCGGTCCGCGCATTACCGCGTAAAGGGCTCAGAATACACACCAGGGCATGCGGCACACGCCGCCTCTCACACGTCCCCCTGCTCCCTTCCTGCAGCGCGCATTTATAGACGAGACGCGGACTCTGTTCAAACACTGACATGTGCACTGTGAGATGTGTGTTGGGTAGTACTACCAGGGACAGGTAAACAGACTTACGGATCAGGGGACAGAGTGGAGTGGAAGACAACTGTGACTGTAAGTATGTGGAGACGGTCGTGATATGTAGCCAGGAAAATGGGTGGTGAAAGTCTGCTGGGTTCCAAGAAATAAGAGGAGAGCGAGAGGGCAACAAAATGGGAGGCGGCTAGATGACACTATACATAAAGAAAAGTGGAAAGAGCACGGCCGACTTCCTTCCCCATCCTTTCCTAATCCGATGATCTTGCTGTTTGGTCCCTCCTCTCCCCCCCATTCAACCAACCAAAAAAAATGGAGGGTCAGCATGGGTACATACAGGGTGGTCCATTCATAGTGACCGGGCCAAATATCTCACGAAATAAGCATCAAACGAAAAAACTACAAAGAACGAAACTCGTCTAGCTTGAAGGGGGAAACCAGGTGGCGCTATGGTTGGCCCGCTAGATGGCGCTGCCATAAGTCAAACGGATATCAACTGCGTTTTTTAAAATAGGAACCCCCATTTTTATTACATATTCGTGTAGTACGTAAAGAAATATGAATGTTTTAGTTGGACCACTTTTTTCGCTTTGTGATAGATGGCGCTGTAGTAGTCACAAACGTGTAAGTACGTGGTATCACGTAACATTCCGCCAGTGCGGACGGTATTTGTTTCGTCACACATTATCCGTGTTAAAATGGACCTTTTACCAGTTGCGGAAAAGGTCGATATCGTGTTGATGTATGGCTATTGTGATCAAAATGCCCAACGGGCATGTGCTATGTATGCTGCTCGGTATCCTGAATGACATCATACAAGTGTCCGGACCGTTCGTCGGATATTTACGTTATTTAGGGAAACATGAAGTGTTCAAAAATGGTTCAAATGGCTCTGAGCACTATGGGACTTAACAGCTATGGTCATCAGTTCCCTAGAACTTAGAACTACTTAAACCTAACTAACCTAAGGACAGCACACAACACCCAGTCATGAAGTGTTCAGCCACATGTGAAACGTCAACCGCGACCTGCAACAAAGAATGATGCCCAAGTAGGTGTTTTAGCTGCTGTCGCGGCTAATCCGCACACCAGTAGCAGAAAAATTGCGCGAGAATCAGGAATCTCAAAAACGTCGGTGTTGAGAATGCTACATCAATATCGATTGCACCCGTACCATATTTCTATGCGCCAGGAATTGCAAGGCGAGGACTTTGAACGTTGTGTACAGTTCTGCCACTCAACACAAGAGAAATTACGGGACGATGACAGATTTTTTGCACGCGTTCTATTTAGCGACGTAGCGTAATTCACCAACAGCGGTAACGTAAACCGGCATAATATGCACTATTGGGCAACGGAAAATCCACGATGGCTGCGACAAGTGGAACATCAGCGACGTTGGCGGGTTAATGTATGGTGCGGCATTATGGGAGGAAGGATAATTGGCCCCCATTTTATCGATGGCAATCTAAATGGTGCAGTGTGTGCTGATTTTCTACATAATGTTCTACCGATGTTACTACAAGATGTTTCACTGCATGACAGAATGGCGATGTACTTCCAGTGATGGATGTCCGGCACATAGCTCGCGTGCAGTTGAAGCGGTATTGAATAGCATATTTAATGACAGGTGGATTGGTCGTCGAAGCACGCTCACCGGATCTGACGTGCCCGGATTTCTTTCTGTGGGGAAAGTTGAAGGATATTTGCTATCGTAATCCACCGACAACGCCCACGTATTGCCAAATGCATTGAGGTTGACGGACATCATTTTGAGCAATTATTGCATTAATGTGGTATTTACAGGTAATCACGCTGTGACAGCATGCGTTCTCAGTAATGATAAGTTCACAAAGGTACATGTATCACATGGAATAATTGAAATAAAATGTTCAAACGTACCTACGGCCTGTATTTTAATTTTAAAAAAACCTGCCTGTTACCAACTGTTCATCTAAAATTGTGAGCCATATGTTTGTGACTATTACAGCGCCATCTATCACAAAGCGAAAAAAGTGGTCCAACTAAAACATTCATATTTCTTTACGTACTACATGAATATGTAATAAAAATGGGGGTTCCTATTTTAAAAAACGCAGTTGATACCCGTTTGACCTATGGCAGCGCCATCTAGCGCGACAACTATAGCACCATCTGGGTTCCCCCTTCAAGCTAGACAAGTTTCGTTCTTTGTAGATTTTTCATTTGACGCTTATTTTGTGAGATATTTCGCCCGGTCACGATCAATGGTCCACCGTGTATAGCTAAAGATTCAACGTAATAAACACTTACCACGTAAGTAAATGGAAAGTATGTTTCTAAATCAAGTTTATTAAAAGTGATTACAAACAACATTATGATTTCACACTGTAGGAGTAAATATAAATGGATTCTCGAATGAAACCACCCTCGAGTAAACAATACAGGGATGTCCGTGGGAAAAACGTGACTGTGTCAAATAAAATTCACAATACTTAACAAATTATGCCTGTGTTTGACTGATAGTGATCGAAATTGCAAATCTCATAGGAAATTACATTATGTTAAAGATGAAAAGGGACATTAGTCGTAAGGGGTATCATTGTAATGAAAGTTATTTAAACCTCTTTCCTTTCTTGCGAAGACAGTCATTTCAGTTACATTACCTAGCTTTGAATCCCCGATGAGCAACGATTTGGAAAGAGAGTCATTGAAATGCGCTCTGGACAGTGACGTACGTGTAGTAGCCACAGACTCTACTAGCAGAGCGCCATGCTCATTGCATTAAGTGCCATTGTCCATTGGAATTCCTAACGAATCTGGTGTGAGACCACTGGAAGCAGTCCTTACTTCTGTGTTAGGTACTTTATTGTTATCTTAGCGCGAATGAATGACACGTCCTAAAGCATAGAAAGTTAAGTTTCATTGCTAACGATTGCACTAACCGTTTAACCCATGTAGTTCTCGTATTAAATTTCACTGGACAGTCGGTTTCGCTATTTGTGCCACTCATGCCCATGAGGACAAATGTACAGTACTGGCCACAAACAGTAAGATTTATATCATAGTTTACTTGCAGTATTTTACGAAGTTCTTACAATTTCTAATTTATACACTACAATGATAAATTTAATTAGTTGTGTGGAATAGATTTAATAAGTATAGTTCATTTAAGTCATATATTTTTACAGTAACGCTTAATTTTTATAAAGTTAAAAAAAATACTAAATCTGTGTAGAAAAAATGCAGAAAGATAGTTTACGGTGGGGGGCGGAGGGAACGACGACAATGACGACACAGCTTTGGCAGTTGTGCTACGGGCACAGGATCCCCTAGCTACGGCCCTCTTCCAATCCTTTCGCTTCGCCCTCTCTCTTCCCCGTTTGTTATGCCATTCTTGAGTTTTTCGCCTGTCACGCCGCTCCCACTTATTATTATTACTATTGTTTATAATAATGGGTGGTGATTTGCAGGGTTGGTTTGTAGAGTTCCTGCTTCTGTCTTGGGTAGCTCTTGCTGATATTTCTCGTTTGTTGCTGTGCCTTCTCGGCTGCGAATGGTTGCAATCGTGTGTCTTCTGATAGATTCATGTTCGTGACAGTAAGGCTATGGACCGCTTGTGGCGGTCTCGATCTTCCTGTTGCCGGCCTGATTGCCTAATCACTGGGTTTGTAGATCTTCTTGTGCGATGATACAGTTAGTTTGCACATTTTTTGATTTCATCGAACACTTGTAGTTAAGCTGCTTGCTCATGGAGATATTTCGAAGGGAAATTCCATGACACGTGAAGTACTCGACGTAGAGCCACGTTCTACGGATTGTAGCCACTGCAGAGGTTGATGCGCTGCGTTGCCCGACAATGCACTACCGCAGTCCGTCACTGGCTTTATGTAGAGACTGAAGATGGTCGAGCCACATCTGAAGGAAAGTGTTGATTTCTCGTCGACGAGAATGTAATCTCCCTCCTATACTTGCATCTATTGTCCATATCAGTCTCTTATGAAGATTTGAGAGGAGCGAAGATTACAATAAACTTTGTAGTTCACTAATCTTTTCACGTAGAGTTGGCTCCATTTCTTCTTGTCTAGGGGTCTGATTCTTGAATCTGAAATTATCACATTTTAGGTCCTCATGGTTGCATTGATCTAAATAAATCTGAAAATTGTTATTGCAGAATTTTTGTTGTTACGTTAATATATTTTGTCACATAGTATATCATACAATCTTTTCACTTTTTGCGTTAACAAAGCCGAAATTACATTCTTCGCATAAAATACAAAAATACGTCCGATCACATCAGAGGCATGATTACTACTTTCACTCAGCGAAAATAGCATATTCTAAAGGGTTTACAATTTTTCTCGACAAATGAATTTCTATTAGTTTCGTTTACTATGTCGTAAATTGATCCATAAATCAACATAGGAAACAGTACTAGATTGCGCAACTAATAACAGAACTGTTAAATGTGCCAGATAATTCCTAATTTCAAATGTTTCTAAAAAAATAATTTTAACTGTACATTCAGAACTAGTACTTATCGATTATAACATCCAAAATAAAATAATTCATTTTCATAAATTTTAGCTTGAAATATAACAAACTGTGTATAAAATTAATTGAAAGTTTTCAGAAAAGCAGCTGAGATAATATTGGCCTGTTCAAAATTGGAAAAATAATACTGATATCGACAACAACTGTCGAGGAAAAGTAATGCTAGGGTAGGATGACGCTTTACAAGAGGACAGAGCACCAAATCGCTGCTTCATTTTCCGTCGGAGTACGCCGGCCGGAGTGGCCGAACGGTTCTAGGCGCTTCAGTCTGGAACCGCGCGACCGCTACGTCGCAGGTTCGAATCCTGCCTCGGGCATGGATGTATGTGATGTCCTTAGGTTAGTTAGGTTTAAGTACTTCTAAGGTCTAGGGGACTGATGACCTCAGCTGTCCCTTAGTGCTCAGAGCCATTTGAACCATTTGAACAGTCGGATTTCTGCAATGTGACGCTGCCGGGTTAATTTTCCGTCTGAGACAACGTCCAGGTATTTTGTTTTTTTCTGTACTGGTTCTCCAAAGAGATGAATGTTTTGAGGTTTGGCTTCGGTCTCCAGGTAAAGAGCCTGTCTTAGCTGTTTGTGGCATTAAAGACAGTGCGCCAGTTGGTTGCCTTTCGTTCACGTCCTGTAGTCTGCGATGGAGAGCCACCGGCCATCTGCTTCTTGTCAGAAGCTACACTACTGGCCATTAAAATTGCTACACTACGAAGGTGACGTGTTACAGATGCGAAATTTAACCGACAGGAAGAAGATGCTGTGATATGCAAATCATTAGCTTCTCAGAGCATTCACACAAGGTTGCCGTCGGTGGCGACACCAACAACGTGCTGACATGAGGAAAGTTTCCAACCGATTTCTCATACACAAACAGCAGTTGACCGGCGTTGCCTGGTGAAACGTTGTTGTGCTGCCTCGTGGAAGGAGGAGAAATGCGTACCATCACGTTTCCGACTTTGATAAAGGTCGGATTGTAGCCTATCGCGATTGCGGTTTATCGTATCGCGACATTGCTGCTTGCGTTGGTCGAGATCCAATGACTGTTAGCAGAATATGGAATCGGTGGGTTCAGGAGGGTAATACGGAACGCCGTGCTGGATCCCAACGGCCTCGTATCACTAGCAGTCGAGATGACAGGCATCTTATCCGCATGGCTGTAACGGATCGTGCAGCCACGTCACGATCCCTGAGTCAACAGATGTGGACGTTTGCAAGACAACAAACATCTGCACGAACAGTTCGACGACGTTTGCAGCAGCATGGACTATCAGCTCGGAGGCCATGGCTGCGGTTACCCTTGACGCTGCATCACAGACAGGAGCGCCTGCGATGGTGTACTCGACGACGAACCTGGGTGCACGAATGGCAAAACGTCATTTCTTCGGATGAATCCAGGTCCTGTTTGCAGCATCATGATGGTCGCATCCATGTTTGGCGACATCGTGGTGAACGCACATTGGGAGCGTATATTCGTCATCGCCATACCGGCGTATCACCCAGTGTGATGGTATGGAGTGCCATTGGTTACACGTCTCGGTCACCTCTTGTTCGCACTGACGGCACTTTGAACAGTGGAAGTTACATTTCAGATGTGTAACGACCCGTGGCTCTACCCTTCATTCGATCCCTGCGAAACCCTACATTTCAGCAGGATAATGCACGACCGCGTGTTGTAGGTCCTGTACAGGCCTTTCTGGATGCAGAAAATGTTCGACTGCTGCCGTGGCCAGCACGTTCTCCAGATCTCTCCCCAATTGAAAACGTCTGGTCAATGGTGGCCGAACAACTGGCTCGTCACGATACGCCAGTCGCTACTGTTGATGAACTGTGGTATCGTGTTGAACCTGCATGGGCAGCTGTACCTGTACACGCCATCTAAGCTCTGTTTGACTCAATGCCCAGGCGTATCAAGGCTGTTATTACGGCCACAGGTGGTTGTTCTGGGTACTGATTTCTATGGATCTATGCATCAACATTGCGTGAAAATGTAATCACATGTCAGTTCTAGTATAATATATTGGTCCAATGAATCCCCGTTTATCATCTGCATTTCTTCTTGGTGTAGCAGTTTTAATGCCCAGTAGTGTATATCATCTGTATAGATTGCTCGCAGAGTCCTTGGCCTCACCTCTAAATCGGCTGTATGTATGGAGTAGAGCATAGGGCGGAGGGCACATCCCTGTAGCACAACTGTTTTTATTCTTCTGACTGTGAGCATCTCACGAAACGGCACCACTGCGGATCTGACAGGCCACGCGCGCCGGCTACCATATCCTACTTGTGCCGCTGGATAACAGGTGGATGCATTTGACATGTCGCGCAGCTCTTCGACTTTCTCTTTCACACACATAAACAGATACTCACACATGCACTGGCTCTTCATATTTTTACCTGAGACGTATTGTCCGAGAAAGAAATCAAAATATTTCCAATGCACTGGTTTCGACCAAGGTTTTCGGTTGTTATCACTGGTTTTTAGGCAAATGCCACAACTGGTAACTCTCTCCCAAATATTCCCGATTGTTGCATTAGGTTGAAAAGAGCTGCGCTGTACAATAAGTTACATTTCGAACACTCCGCTCGACACTTAGCGATAGAGGATAGAACATACACTCCTGGAAATGGAAAAAAGAACACATTGACACCGGTGTGTCAGACCGACCATACTTGCTCCGGACACTGCGAGAGGGCTGTACAAGCAATGATCACACGCACGGCACAGCGGACACACCAGGAACCGCGGTGTTGGCCGTCGAATGGCGCTAGCTGAGCAGCATTTGTGCACCGCCGCCGTCAGTGTCAGCCAGTTTGCCGTGGCATACGGAGCTCCATCGCAGTCTTTAACACTGGTAGCATGCCGCGACAGCGTGGACGTGAACCGTATGTGCAGTTGACGGACTTTGAGCGAGGGCGTATAGTGGGCATGCAGGAGGCCGGGTGGACGTACCGCCGAATTGCTCAACACGTGGGGCGTGAGGTCTCCACAGTACATCGATGTTGTCGCCAGTGGTCGGCGGAAGGTGCACGTGCCCGTCGACCTGGGACCGGACCGCAGCGACGCACGGATGCACGCCAAGACCGTAGGATCCTACGCAGTGCCGTAGGGGACCGCACCGCCACTTCCCAGCAAATTAGGGACACTGTTGCTCCTGGGGTATCGGCGAGGACCATTCGCAACCGTCTCCATGAAGCTGGGCTACGGTCCCGCACACCGTTAGGCCGTCTTCCGCTCACGCCCCAACATCGTGCAGCCCGCCTCCAGTGGTGTCGCGACAGGCGTGAATGGAGGGACGAATGGAGACGTGTCGTCTTCAGCGATGAGAGTCGCTTCTGCCTTGGTGCCAATGATGGTCGTATGCGTGTTTGGCGCCGTGCAGGTGAGCGCCACAATCAGGACTGCATACGACCGAGGCACACAGGGCCAACACCCGGCATCATGGTGTGGGGAGCGATCTCCTACACTGGCCGTACACCACTGGTGATCGTCGAGGGGACACTGAATAGTGCACGGTACATCCAAACCGTCATCGAACCCATCGTTCTACCATTCCTAGACCGGCAAGGGAACTTGCTGTTCCAACAGGACAATGCACGTCCGCATGTATCCCGTGCCACCCAACGTGCTCTAGAAGGTGTAAGTCACCTACCCTGGCCAGCAAGATCCTCGGATCTGTCCCCCATTGAGCATGTTTGGGACTGGATGAAGCGTCGTCTCACGCGGTCTGCACGTCCAGCACGAACGCTGGTCCAACTGAGGCGCCAGGTGGAAATGGCATGGCAAGCCGTTCCACAGGACTACATCCAGCATCTCTACGATCGTCTCCATGGGAGAATAGCAGCCTGCATTGCTGCGAAAGGTGGATATACACTGTACTAGTGCCGACATTGTGCATGCTCTGTTGCCTGTGTCTATGTGCCTGTGGTTCTGTCAGTGTGATCATGTGATGTATCTGACCCCAGGAATGTGTCAATAAAGTTTCCCCTTCCTGGGACGATGAATTCACGGTGTTCTTATTTCAATTTCCAGGAGTGTATTAAAAGAAAGAACCACCAACAGTTAAATTCTCTTATGAAGCCCACAACTACGCGCCATTGTGTTATTGTGTTTATAACTTTCCCTGCCTTTCAGATTTTGAGTTGGATACGATTTGTACTGCCTGTACTTAGCTTACGACTACCTTGGTCTCGTCTAATGATAGTTTGGCTCGCACATTCCTACCTGAAGTAGCTCCCTCTCCCATAACTAAGCTTGTGCTAACTTCAACCATTATCACAGCTCGACGTTCATCTATCATTTAAAGCTCCAGTCAGTGTTTGTGGATTCGTGGGCTTGAGCAGGACAACAGTTTTGCAGAACTCGCTGTTTACGTTCTGAACAATCGATTTGTTTTAATTATTTGAGAGATACTTTGGCGGGTCGAAGTTTTGAAGAAATTTAGTTGGAAATCCCGCTTTGAGTAATAGACATTACAGTGTAAATTTAACAATGTATTAAAAGTTTATTTTCCCCTAGAATGTTCTACAGATTTATATTAGTGTCTAAAAGTTTCAGAAGGCTCTACACGGTTCTGTTCGGCTAAATAGGGGCTTACATGTTACCGACGCTGTCACCATTCACAGTAATGACTTCGAAAACTGTGGAACAGACACTAACCGCAGTCCGCGTGTGGTGAAACTGTCACAGAGGTCACGAATGTCATGTTGTAGAGCATGCTCTGCAACAAGATATTGCGAGTTGCCAGTATACACCCTCTACCTATGCCCATTCATCCTAATTGATAATTTGGTGGTAGTCATGCCGATGTAGAAGGCCGAACACATCGGCATGACTACCACAAAATATCTTCAGTGACCTTCGTCCGTACAGTTAGTTCATGCTAACCATATTATACACTGAACAGCCAAAGAAAATGGTACACCTGCGTAATATCGTCTAGGGGCCCCCGACCACGCAGAAGTGCTGCAACACGACGTGGCATGGACTCAACCGATGTCTAGAGTAGTGCTGGAAGGAATCGACGCCATGAATCCTACAGGGCTGTCCATAGATCCGTAAGAGTAGGGGGCCGGGGGGTGGTAGAGATCTCTTCTGAACAGCACGTTGCAAGGCATCCCAGGTATGCTCGATGATGTTCGTGCCTGGGGAGTTTGGTGGCTAGCAGAAGTGTTTAAACTCAGACGAGTATTCCTGGAGCCATTCTGTAGCAATTCTGGTCGTGTGGGGTGTCGCATTGTCCTCCTGGAATTGCCCAAGTCTGACGGAATGCACAATGGACATAAATGGATGCAGATGATCAGACAGAATGCTTACGTACGTGTCACATAGCAGAGTTGTATCTAGACGTATCAGGGGTCGCATATCACTCCAACTAAACGCGCCCCACACCATTACAGAGTCTCCACCACCTTAAACAGTCCGCTGCTGACATGCAGGGTCCATGGATTCATGAGGTTGTCTCCATATCCTAACATATACACCCGCTCAATACAATTTGAAACGAGACTCGTCCGACCGGGCAACACTTTTCCAGTCATCAACAGTCCAACGTCGGTGTTGGCGGGCCCAGGGGAGGCGTAAAGTTTTGTATCGTGCAGTCATCAAGGGTACACGAGTGGACCTTCGGCTGCGAAAGCCCATATCGATGATGTTTCGTTGAAAAGTGGGCACGCTGATACTAGTTGATGGCTCAGCATTGAAATCTGCAGCAATTTGCGGAATATTTGGACTTCTGTCACGTTGAACGATTCTCTGCAGTCGTCGTTGGTCCCGTTCTTGCAGGATCTTTTTCCGGCCGCAGCGATGTCGGAGATTTGATGTTTTACCGTGTTTCTGATATTCACGATACACTTCTGAAATGGTCGTACTGGAAAATCCCCACTTTATCGCTACCTCGGAGATGCACTGTTCCATGGGTCGTTCGCCGACTATAACACCACGTTCAGAATCACTTAAATCTTGGTAACCTGCCATTGTAGCAGCAGTAACAGATCTAACAACTGCACCAGATACTTGTTGTCTTGTATGGGCGTTGACGATTGTAGCCCCGTATTCTGCCCCTGTACATATCTTTGTATTTGAATACGCATGCCTATAACAGTTTCTTTGGCGCTTCAGTATAGTTCATAAAGTTAGATCTTTGTATTGTAATGAAATGCTCATGTTTGACTCCTTCACCTCTACCGGAACCTGCTCTTAGTGGGATCTGTGAAACATCACGTTTTTAATGTAATGTCGTTCTTGTCAACTCGGCCGTGGTCGCCTTCTCTAACGCCCGTGACATATACGGTACGCTAAATTCTACCTTTTCCTGAATCTTGGCGGCTAATTAAAAGTGAGCGCCGGACCGCACCGGCAAGCCAGAAGCTTGAAGTGCTCTTCCGGTTGAACATCCAGTCACCCCGCCCCGGCCTCACACATCACAGTGTTGTTTCTGTTAGTCCTTCCCTCTTTCCTTCCAAACTTGAAGGCACGTTTCCGCGCTTGGAGTAGTAATCTGTCAGCAGGTTTCAAAACAGCGCATATTCCGCTGTAGGTGGAATATTCGTTATGAAACCTGCCCTTTTCTTGTATCGCGCGAGAAGGCCGTTAGTTAAGGAAGAAAGGAAGAAGTAAGGAAGAAATAAGGAAGATTAGTATTTAACGTCCCGCCGACCACGTCTGTTGCCTTCCAGTTCCATTAACGGGCGGTCGCCGAGTACAAGTAGCGTAATTTAAAACTGCAGCGTGGTCTGATGGTCTTGTGCAAGTGTGTTCTATTTCATATAACACAACCGAGCGCTACTCAAGAATGATTTGCAAGAGACTTATGCGAACTTGTAACCATACTCAGCACGATTACAGATCATTACGGGCGGTAACATCTTGGCCGAACAGTAATTTATGTCATTCTGATAATCAGCTTTTGCTCCAATTCCTCGACACTTACAATCTCAGTATCGAATCGACAGTTTATCACTGTTTCGAATGGCAGTCGGTGATCTGCCGGGTGATAGCGGTTTTGCTTATCTGTTCTTCCACCGGCCTGCTAATAACAGCAAAGAGACAGTTCGCATGAATCGGCGGAGTGTGATTGAGCGTTTCGCTGGCGACAGGAGCTCAGTTATCGGGGTGTTCGGCCGTGGCGCCAGATCTTCGCGAACCGACACGTGACGTCCACGTTCCAGCGCAAGGTCAGTAACCAGCTTCCGGAACGAATGCGCCAAATTAGCCGAGCACTATTTCAATAAGGAAAGAAAAAGCTGTATAGTATTATGTAAGTCTGCAGGCTTTTGTGGCCGATGCGATTGAAGATAAAATCTTGTGTGTTGTTACACCACGTCCTATTGTTGCTGCGCGATGGACGTTTCGACCCCTCGGCTGGGATCTTCTTCAGGGTCCTGTGGTGTCCAAGGTCAGCTGTACACTGTTAAACACCGGTGTCGCTTTCTCTTCTCCGTTGGTGTTTTTATGCGCTTATGCTGAAGAAGTGCTGTTGGTTAAAGTTCTTCCAGCTACTTTTGATGGGCCATCGTCATAGCATAAAAACAAAACGGGCATAGCAAGACACGGGAAATGTTTATTAAAAGTATTATTCTCCGAAGAGGTGGCTTCCTGGACGCTGTATTGCGTCCTCTCCTCGGCCACGTGTTCACTTCCTTGTTGGCGCAAAGCCTCGAAGCCCTGAGCCTATAGCCGTCCTCTCTATTGAAGTCACATTTGTTCTTGGAAATCTATCGTTTGTCCGCAGCTCATGGTCGTGCGGTAGCGTTCGCGCTCCCCACGCCCAGGTTCGATTCCCGGCGGGGTCAGGGATTTTCTCTGCCTCGTGATGACTGCGTGTTGTGTGATGTTCTTAGGTTAGTTAGGTTTAAGTAGTTCTAAGTTCTAGGGGACTGATGACCATAGATGTTAAGTCCCGTAGTGCTCAGAGCCATTTGAACCATTTTTTGAATCTATCGTTTCTCGGACTTTCCTTTCATAAATGTTGGTTTCCTTGGCTAGTAGACGTACGTTGTTGAAATCAGTATCATTGCTACAGTTTCCTGATGTTCGTGTTCCTTAATACGTTTTTTAGTCTTTCCCGTTTCTCCTAAATACACCTGCCACAGCCACACGTCATTTTATAGACTACCGCAACTTGGAGGTAACCAGGTGCGTCCGTTTTGCGTGGAAAATATGTTGTATTTTCTTTCTTTGACAGAAAAAATACACCTGTATACCATTTTTCATTAGAATTCCGCTGATGAAAGAACGGTAACCTAACAGAGTGAGAAGGTGGTTCCTCGTCCGTCCTATTGGCATATTCTATATTTTGTTCAAAAGATTTGTCCATGGACCAACTGTCGTAGCTGTTACCATCATTGTCTTTTTTTTAAGAAATCCAACTCCGATTCCAAGCTGTTATTGTCACTGTCACAGAAGGCACGTGAAGACTGTGTGTTGAGCAGTGCTTGCCCTCTGGGCTGGGCGGTGGTGCGAAGTGGCGTGTAGATCTTTATTTGTTAATGGTCTTTCTATACACTCTATGTCCTAGAGCGTTGTAAGATCTTCTAGATAGCAACACATTTAGGAACAGGAGTCCCACCTTACTCTCATCCTCGAAGGTAAAATCGGTAAGCGGATCTAAATCCCCTATTCAGTCACTCGTTGACCACGATGGCACCGAAACAGAGGACGACCGAAGAAAGGCAGAAGTACTGAATTCATGTTCCGAAACTGTTTCACTGCGGAAAATCGTAACACGGTCCCTGACTTCAGCCGTCGCACGGACGCCAAAATGGAAAATATTGAAATAAACGATATCGGAATTGAAAAACAACTGCTATCACTTAGTAGCGGAAAAGCATCCGGACCAGACGAGACACCCTTAAGATTCTACAGTGATTATGCTAAAGAACTTGCCCCCTTTCTATCAGCAATTTATCGTAGATCGCTGGAAGAACGTAAAGTACCTAGCGACTGGAAGAAAGCGCAGGTCGTTCCCATTTTCAAGAAGGGTCATAAATCAGATGCGAATAATTATAGGCCTATTTCGCTTACGTCAATCTGTTGTAGGATAATGGAACATGTTTTGTGTTCTCGTATTATGACGTTCTTAGATAATACAAATCTCCTTCATCATAACCAACATGGATTCCGCAAACAGAGATCATGTGAAACTCAGCTCGCCCTATTTGCCCAAGAAATTCACAGTGCCGTAGACACTGGCGAGCAGATTGATGCCGTATTCCTGGACTTCAGGACGGCATTTGATACGGTTCCGCACTTACGTTTAGTGAAAAAAATACGAGCTTACGGAATATCGGACCAGGTTTGTGATTGGATTCAGGATTTCCTAGAAGAAAGAACACAACATGTCATTCTTAACGGTTCAAAATCTGCAGATGTAGAGGTAATTTCGGGAGTACCGCAGGGAAGCGTGATAGGACCTTTATTGTTTACAATATACATAAATGACTTAGTTGACAACATCGGTAGCTCCGTGAGGCTATTTGCAGATGACACGGTTGTCTACAAGAAAGTAGCAACATCAGAAGACTCGTACGTACTCCAGGAGGACCTGCAGAGGATTAATGCATGGTGCGACAGCTGGCAGCTTTCCCTAAACGTAGATAAATGTAATATAATGCGCATACATAGGGGCAGAAATCCATTCCAGTACGATTATGCCATTGGTGGTAAATCATTGGAAGCGGTAACGACCGTAAAATACTTAGGAGTTACTATCCGGAGCGATCTGAAGTGGAATGATCACATAAAACAAATAGTGGGAAAAGCAGGCGCCAGGTTGAGATTCATAGGAAGAATTCTAAGAAAATGTGACTCATCGACGAAAGAAGTAGCTTACAAAACGCTTGTTCGTCCGATTCTTGAGTATTGCTCATCAGTATGGGACCCTTACCAGGTTGGATTAATAGAAGAGATAGACATGATCCAGCGAAAAGCAGCGCGATTCGTCATGGGGACATTTAGTCAGCGCGAGAGCGTTACGGAGATGCTGAACAAGCTCCAGTGGCGGACAATTCAAGAAAGGCGTTACGCAATACGGAGAGGTTTATTATCGAAATTACGAGAGAGCACATTCCGGGAAGAGATGGGCAACATATTACTACCGCCCACATATATCTCGCGTAATGATCACAACGAAAAGATCCGAGAAATTAGAGCAAATACGGAGACTTACAAGCAGTCGTTCTTCCCACGCACAATTCGTGAATGGAACAGGGAAGGGGGGATCAGATAGTGGTACAATAAGTACCCTCCGCCACACACCGTAAGGTGGCTCGCGGAGTATAGATGTAGATGTAGATGATTTTGGGGTAATCTAATGTAATAATTTATGAAACCTGTGAAGATCTTCTTTGCCGACTAGCGACATCACAACTGTGTCAACTACACAGCGGAGTCAACCCGGAGGCGCGTTACTTATGCCTGTTGCTCAAAGGGTTCCATAAGAATGTCAGCTGCTGCTGGCGATAAGGGTGAACCCATAACAACACCTCCGGATTGTTAATAAAATTCTGCCTTAAATTTAAAGAAATTCAATCAGGTCACATGAATCTGGAGCGACTTTTATCCTCAATATTTCCACTGTATCTGATACCGACACGTTAGTAAATAAAGATTTTACATCGAAGATTACAAGGATGTCACTCGCAGATATCTTCACCGTGCGTAAAATTTATAAAAAAAATTTTTTTTTCAAATCTTTGACAAAAGTATTTATTTTTCCAACCATGTGTCTGTTTCCCAGATGAATTGCTTCCTAAAGAGTAAATTGGCGAGTTTAGTCCTTTCGCTATGGATCTCAACAGCCTCAAGTGTTTTTGTATCTTCGGTGGAGCATACATTCTAGGTGAGACAGGTATTTGGGGCGTCAGGTTCTTGGTAACATAGCCAGCCATTCTAGGGTCTGATAACAGATTTTCACTTTAGGAATGATTTTGTTCCTCTGGTTGTTTTTCAACTTGCGGTACACAGGACCAGCCAATAAATGATTTTGGAGCTGTGGATTATCACAAGAAGATAGAACAACACATTGGAAATAAGCAGAAATATAAAAATAGCATTTTTGGCTGCCCCCCTCCCCCCCCCCCTCCCCCCAAGAAGTTCTTCCAGATGTTTAATTGAATGAACTGGCTTGCCTGCTTCCTGCACAAAGACACCTTTCCTTCGCAAAGTGTGAATGTTGTGTCCTCAGTGTATCTCAGCCTGTGATGATTACGTGTAGAGTTTACTGTCGTATTTGTGTCGTTCATGAGGTGAAAGGAGAAGGTGAAGCCTATTTCGGCATATAGTGCACTCTTTTCGAAAAAGAGCGAGGAAGTAGCTGCGCTTAACGTCACCATACGTCGGACGAACCACAATCAACAGTGCAAAGTGCCCTCACTCCATAAGGTACTGAGGCGGTTTGAAATTTAATCCAGGGTGTTGCGATGAGGAAACGTACACCGCCACCTCTGCTCTGTTCCCGTCACAAGCATTCGAACCAGATAGCTCCGACTCCAGCTCCAGCGCATAAGAGTTAGTTACCATCCTCGGGTACGGTGGCGGGTTTGGTCGGCCGCATAATTCTGTAACACTTTGAATTTGAACACCACGAAGACGGATAATATCGCCGAAACGTGTCACGTAGAAAAACTAATAGTGATAACATATAGCGACTATTAGTTTATTGTTTCAATGCAACTCACCAGTAACATGATCATGAGTCTCGACACACACTATCAACTTCGCTCTCAGTATAGCCGTGTTTGCGGACAGGCAACTGTAGCTGCATTCAGGGCCTGTCTTAAAGGTTAAAATGGCTCTAAGGACTGTTTTTTTCACTTGCCGCCCTGATTTTACGACCCACCACCTAATTGCTTAAGGTGGGTGTTTATTGACCACTTGGCCCCTGCGATCGGTGTATGGGCGCTGATATGGCTGAACCTCCACATCAGTTCCCGCATCCGACCGCACCGTTGCCCGTGTCCCGCCACGTGGAGGCGGGTCATAGTTGATCGTGTTTTGTTTTTGTCTCTTTTATTTTGTTTTCTTTTACTTGGTTATCTTTGTTTGCTGTTTATCTTTCTTTTCTTTATGGCAGCTTTCCCAAACCGTTTAACAAAAATTTACATGAGGTTTAAATTTTGAAAAAGAAATACAAAAATATAGTTTAGAATGAAGAAGAGGAAAGAAGATAGGAAAGGAAGAAGTTTATAGTCCCTCCACCCTGGGGAACTGAGGATGAAAGCCTTGGAATCAGTCGTCAGGCCATTGATCCTCAGTCTCCAATCCTTTGCTTACCTTTAACTAAGAATATCTATGCTAATCTATAATTTCTATGCTAATTACTAAAGCTGTTACTAAGATAATTGTGCTATTAACAGGTCTAAGGACTAAGGGACTTAACATCTGAGGTCATCAGTCCCCTAGACTTAGAACTACTTAAACCTAACTAACCTAAGGACATCACACACATCCATGCCTGAGGCAGGATTCGAACCTGCGTCCGTAGCAAGTAATAAGTATTTTCAATCAGCGTGTAATGGGGATGATATCCTTAAATGTCCCATCCCACTCTTCTGCACATCTACCAATTTGGAGTACATAATGTTGCCATCAATAGTTAACAATTTTCTTCATTTATACAATAGACTCGCGACCTGCCCCGACTTAGCACGGGTAACGCGAAGTATCTGTGGTCGGACAACTTGTGTGGCATAAACGTAATTCTGTTTACGAGCCACAGCGTACAGTAGTGACTGAAATTCAGGGAACACTGTTAGGTAAACAAATGGTATTTCTTCCGTATAACTTAAAAGGACTTAAGCAGATCGAGCGAGGTGGCGCAGTGGTTAGCACACTGGACTCGCATTCGGGAGGACGACGGTTCAATCCCGTCTCCGGCGCCGGCCGCGGTGGTCTAGCGGTTCTGGCGCTGCAGTCCGGAACCGCGGGACTGCTGCGGTCGCAGGTTCGAATCCTGCCTCGGGCATGGGTGTGTTTGGTGTCCTTAGGTTAGTTAGGTTTAAGTAGTTCTAAGTTCTAGGGGACTTATGACCTAAGATGTTGAGTCCCATCGTGCTCAGAGCCATTTTGAACCCGTCTCCGGCCATCCTGATTTAGGTTTTTCGTGATTTCCCTAAATCGTTTCAGGCAAATGCCGGGATGGTTCCTTTGAAAGGGCACGGCCGATTTCCTTCCCAATCCTTCCCTAACCCGAGCTTGCGCTCCGTCTCTAATGACCTCGTTGTCGACGGGACGTTAAACACTAACCACCACCACCACCACCACCACCACCACCACTTAAGCAGTACGCGCCAGGAAAGTACTCGAGAGGTAGGAATCTGACGCGAGCTAAATTTCTGCGTGATCTTTTCCCACATTTCCGTTCCCACCACTTGGACATTAACTCAATACCAACAAATATGTTCTTATGAGTTTATATGTGATACGTCCCGCATCACCGGTCGTTCAGGAAGTCGGTGGTAGATTGCGCTGTCCTCCTGGTAGAGTCGTGTGCCTGTCTCCGGTGCCCACACACCTTCTTCGCCAGTCTAGCTATTAGTGTAACCTATCAAAATCAGTACAATATTCCTGACATTAGCCCGAACATAGAGGGAGCAACCGTGGTGGAGGTCCTAAGTTTATGCAGCTTGGTAAGAAACAGTCTGAGAAGCTTGTAAGGGCTTAGAACATTCTTAATAAGTTATTTACACTACTGGCCATTACATTTGCTACACCAAGAAGATATGCACATGATAAACGGGTTTTCATTAGACAAATATATTATACTAGAACTGACATTTGATTACATTTTCACGCAATTTGGGTGCATAGATCCTGAGAAATCAGTACCCAGAACAACCACCTCTGGCCATAATAACGGCCTTGATGCGCCTGGGCATTGAGTCAAACAGAGCTTGGGTGGCGTGTACAGGTACAGCTGCCCATGCAGCTTCAACACGATACCAAAGTTCATCAACAGTAGTGACTGGCGTATTGTCACGAGCCAGTTGCTCAGCCACCATTGACCAGACGTTTTCAGTTGGTGAGAGATCTGGAGAATGTGCTGGCCAGGGCAGCAGTCGAACATTTTCTGTATCTCTTTAATAAACTCATAATATTTTTGCTTGTGTACCATTACGCACACTCGCGGCATAGTACTCACAGGACAGTGGCAAAACATGTTTACCTAACTGCGACGATAAACTCACCAGAGGTGCCACAATTAATTGCCTCTCGTGATGTGTTTTCCTTAATGACCGAAGGAATGAAGGCGATAAGGAAGATTAGGTCCCGTGACAAAGCAGATACTTGCCTTTTTCCCACACTCCATCCGTGAATGCAGCACGAAAGAACGCAAGTTTTATTGGTACGAGATACTGGTTACTTTCCACTGCGGTGTGGAAGGTAAAGTCAGCTGTCCCGCTGTCGACGAGATTAAAATGGCAAAAGATACACGCCATCAGCATACTGTACTTACGAAACGACAGTCAATAGTAAATCATTACTTTAAAAATTAAATAACTGCGCAATTATATTTTTCGTTTATCTTATGCTACTGCTGTGGACATTTGGTGTCAATCTGCACTCTGACTGCGCACTTCGAGTTTTCTAAAAAGGAGGAAGTAGTGTAGCAATTAATACAAACGCAACAGCACGGCAATTCTCGAATGAATTCGGAACGTGGCATGAGTGGATTAGGTTATTTTTTAAGCTGTGAAGAAATGACTGCCAAAGTAGTTACTTCGGTAGGTGGCGCTGTCGAAGTCCCAAAGTTATATCATTAAGACAGTTAAAATATGTTTTTTAAATACTGGGTATTGATTGCAAGAAGAATGGTGGCTGGTACGGTTCTTTTGTTATCATATTACGATCTAGCAAACTAAAAACAACAAGGATAGACGGTTTTGATTGAAAAAGTTTTTTTCATCATTGGTCCGTGTTGTCAGCTATTTGACATGCTGTGCCCGATAAAGCTCTCTTCCAGGGTTGTTCCAGATGTATGTTGCAGTTGCGTGCTTCATTATCTGATCTACGCATCAGTCAAAATTCTATCTTTCACTCTAGTTCGCTGTGTGATCCATTTGTTTGTTGTCCTACCTCGCCTAGTTATTCCCAACACGCATCTCTCCTTTGGTCACTTCTCACCAGTCACTTTTTGAACGGTTTTCCTATTATAAGTCCTTTGGCAGTCAAAACTGTTAATACACGCTCATCGTCAGCTTTTCTTTTTAGACTCATCGGGATTTAGTTCTTGGTTACCAAAGATCTTCCCGGCCAGTTTTATTGTTCATGTTATTTCATTTACTGCCCACTGTAATATGCCTCTTGAACGCTGTATATTCAATGACCTGGTATCAGACCTGGCGTTAGTCATTATTTTGAAGTGATCCACATAGAAGGGCATATGCACATGCCGAGGTACAAAGTTATTGCTAAGCCGATTGTCTTGATTTTGGCTTCCTTTTCCTCTTTAGGGGCTCGATAATGACCACAGGCTGGTCTAGTACTTAGAAAATTAACCAGTGAAATGATTATAAAAGTCTCATAATTTCAAACTATGAAATGAAGTAAAGTATCTGAAGTTTTAAACGTTTGTATTCGGAAACTGTTCACACATTGTAATGACACAGTTTGAATAACAATTCGAACAATAAGTCTGCTTTCTGCAGCCTCAAACAAAGACGTGAGCACCATTCACTACAACATCCCGTAAAATCTGTACACGATGAAGAACAGATACTATACAATGGATCTTCGTCAGATACAATCGCTGCTACGTATTTATCAAAATCTAACAGAAATGAAATTACAAAATTTTATGTTAAAACTTGAGCATTGTCGTAAGTACATTGAATATAAATACTTAGGCATGAAATAATTAACTTTTATGGACCTTACTTTTAAATGGACTTTCCTTTTGTAAACGAAGATAGCGATACCCGATGGTATCGTAAGATTCTTAATGTGTCAAGGGTTTGATTACACTACGCCAACCAATAGTGTCGCCTGACTGCATTGCTGATTTATTCCGCTTTTTTTTCGACGTGTTGCTTAGTCTCATTGCAACTGATTTCCTGGTCTGGTTTCGAATACGGTGCATCAAGTTTTTCCATTATGTCATTTTAGTTTGTATGCAATAGAGCGATACATCAAGTCACACTTGCAGACTTGCATGCAGATGTTTGTAAACTAGAAGTGTGTTCATACGGGCAGAACCGTACTAGAAAACCCGATTAAATTTTACATTTGAACAGCTTATATTTAAGACGCACGGGAGATTATATCAGCATTTAAGAAAACTATAGGGATTCAGCTGATCATATTTCCCCGCTAGAGCACCAAGACCGAGACTGCGTGCAGTGCCCTTTTCCAGGGATCCGTATTGATTTTCCAGACGCTGATGGGCACCCGTCACTGGTGACGTAAAGCATTTGAAGCTGTCAAACACGCGTTTTCTCGATTTGTTAAAGTGGGAGCATACGAAAACTGCAGTAGCAACCGTAGCCGCTCCGTGGATTACAGAACGTGTCCGTCGAAAAACGTTTTACGTGTATTGAATCTACTGCTTACAAAATTCGAACACTGCCATTAGTGTTTTTAATGCGGCGAATCAGTAAGCTGACGAAAGGGGTAAAAGAGCAAGTTAAGGAGCAGCAAATGTCGTTACCTCGTGATAAAGAATGCTTAAAATGATCCTCCAATTACTATTTTCGAACTCTGTTCAGTGACCGGGATAGAGGCCGGGTATTCCACGCAGAGTGCTTCTACGGCTGGATATGGTGACGAGTATCTCTGAGCAATGGAAGATGATTGGCGTGTACTGAGGCAACCGGGAAAAGTAGTAAGATTTTTAATATTCGTGACAACGGGGTAAACGCCAGATATACAGGGTGAACAGCTCCACCGACAACATTTTAAGCGATCTGTGACCTCCGGGGACTCATTACAGGGTAATAATGTAGTTAGAATGTGTCCGGTTTGTTATTCCAACTGCCTTGTATACTATCTCCACAACAGTGAAAAAGCCTGTAATCTGCAGTCACCAAAACGTACAACAGCAAACACGGAGTAATGCAACAAGTCTCTACAGATGCAAAGCACTGTGAATGTGGTCGCCGTCACTGCGCGAAAAGCCCAGCATAGCATTTGTACATCTACATCTACATTTACACTCCGCAAGCCACCCAACGGTGTGTGGCGGAGGGCACTTTACGTGCCACTGTCATTACCTCCCTTTTCTGTTCTAGTCGCGTATGGTTCGCGGGAAGAACGACTGTCTGAAAGCCTCCGTGCGCGCTCAAATCTCTCTAATTTTACATTCGTGATCTCCTCGGGAGGTATAAGTAGAGGGAAGCAATATATTCGATACCTCATCCAGAAACGCACCCTCTCGAAACCTGGACAGTAAGCTACACCGCGATGCAGAGCGCCTCTCTTGCAGAGTCTGCCACTTGAGTTTGCTAAACATCTGCATAACGCTATCACGGTTACCAAATAACCCTGTGACGAAACGCGCCGCTCTTCTTTGGATCTTCTCTATCTCTTCCGTCAACCCGATCTGGTACCGATCCCACACTGATGGGCAATACTCAAGTATAGGTCGAACGAGTGTTTTGTAAGCCACCTCCTTTGTTGATGGACTACATTTTCTAAGGACTCTCCAAATGAACCTCAACCTGGTACCCGCCTTACCAACAATTAAATTTATATGATCATTCCACTTCAAATCGTCCTGCACGCATACTCCCAGATATTTTACAGAAGTAACTGCTACCAGTGTTTGTTCCGCTATCATGTAATCATACAATAAAGGATCCTTCTTTCTATGTATTCGCAATACATTACATTTGTCTATGTTAAGGGTCAGTTGCCACTCCCTGCACCAAGTGCCTATCCGCTGCAGATCTTCCTGCATTTCGCTACAATTTTCTAATGCTGCAACTTCTCTGTATACTACAGCATCATCCGCGAAAAGCCGCATGGAACTTCCGACACTATCTAATAGGTCATTTATATATATTGTGAAAAGCAATGGTCCCATAACACTCCCCTGTGGCACGCCAAAGGTTACTTTAACGTCTGTAGACGTCTCTCCATTGATAACAACATGGTGTGTTCTGTTTGCTAAAACTCTTCAATCCAGCCACACAGCTGTTCTGATATTCCGTAGGCTCTTACTTTGTTTATCAGGCGACAGTACGGAACTGTATCGAACGCCTTCCAGAAGTCAAGGAAAATAGCATCTACTTGGGAGCCTGTATCTAATATTTTCTGGGTGTCATGAACAAATAAAGCGAGTTGGGTCTCACACGATCGCTGTTTCCGGAATCCATGTTGATTCCTACAGAGCAGATTCTGGGTTTCCGAAAACGACATGATACGCGAGCAAAAAACATGTTCTAAAATTCTACAACAGATCGACGTCAGAGGTAAAGGTCTATAGTTCTGCGCATGTGCTCGACGACCCTTCTTGAAGACTGGGACTACCAGCGCTCTTTTCCAATCATTTGGAACCTTCCGTTCCTCTAGAGACTTGCGGTACACGGCTGTTAGAAGGGGGGCAAGTTCTTTTGCGTACTCTGTGTAGAATCGAATTGGTATCCCGTCATGTCCAGTGGACTTTCCTCTGTTGAGTGGTTCCAGTTGCTTTTCTATTCCTTGGACACTTATTTCGATGTCAGCCATTTTTTCGTTTGTGCGAGGATTTAGAGAAGGAACTGCAGTGCGGTCTTCCTCTGTGAGACAGCTTTGGAGAAAGGTGTTTAGTATTTCAGCTTTACGCGCGTCATCCTCTGTTTCAATGCCATCATCATCCCGTAGTGTCTGGATATGCTGTTTCGAGCCACTTACTGATTTAACGTAAGACCAGAACTTCCTAGGATTTTCTGTCAAGTCGGTACATAGAATTTTACTTCCGAATTCACTGAACGCTTCACGCATAGCCCTCCTTATGCTAACTTTGACATCGTTTAGCTTCTGTTTGTCTGAGAGGTTTTGGCTGCATTTAAACTTGGAGTGAATCTCTCTTTGTATGCCGGTCTTCCACTGCATCAGTGAACTGATATGGTTCAAATGGCTCTGAGCACTATGCGACTTAACTTCTGAGGTCATCAGTCGCCTAGAACTTGGAACTTATTAAACCTAACTAACCTAAGGACATCACACACACCCATGCCCGAGGCAGGATTCAAACCTGCGACCGTAGCGGACGCTCGGCTCCAGACTGTAGCGCCTAGAACCGCACGGCCACTCCGGCCGGCAGTGAACTGATAAACGAAGTGCATATCGGCCAAATCTTCATCAGTAAATCTACCCATCCAACTGTGTATCATTGTTAACGTACTACTAACACCGAAACAAACCCGGGACACAGCCTATACTCTGTTCATCATAAGAATAAACCTGATGTAAACATTACGCCATGTATTCTTCCGCGTTTGCTTGAATCTCATTGGTTTTCGTTTCACGTGGAGCGAAAGCCAAGCTGTGTCCAATACAGTCAAGTACGATCATAAGGATACGTTTTATGCTGCATTACAGGCACATACATTGAGCGATGGTGCAGGCCCACAGCTATACAGGCGCATTTAACTGAGGCAGTACTGCACAGCGCGCTGGTCCAACTGACCTGCAATAATGACAGCAGTTGCAGTTCAGGCGCAGAAAGAGACGAACGGAGAAACAATATAGCTTCGAATGTTATTTAATTTTTAAAGAGAATGAAGTAATGTTCGACCAAACTCCAGCGCTATCGCACGGCTCTTAAGAGGCCAGACGGAAACCGTAAAATGCTCTCGTTCTCATCTAATTACAAACAAGAGTGATGAAAATTCCTAGCTTAAACGCAGGGTAATTTTTCTGAGCGAGCTGTGTGTGATGTAAAAGCATACTGCATGGATTTCACCATATTGTGAATACTGAAGCCACTGAAGGTATTAATTACGGGCCAGTCGTCTGGTAATCTCTCAGCTCCTTCCTTATCCGAATCCGAGAAATACATTTCAGTTCTGGAACTGTCATCTGTTCTAGTACGTCTGGCAGCTTGACAGTCTTGTTATTTCTCGCGAAAAATCCTTTAACTTGGCTCCAGATCAGATCTTTTGGGTTCATATTTTAATGGTGCAGTGGCAAATGTAAAAATGCAGCATATGTATGGTGGGCTCGATGCTGTGAAAATGATTGTCTTTCGCGCTTCTACGACTCTTATCACTCTGGTTAGTATGAGATTACATCTGTCTTACAAAACAATGGACACAGTCCAAATGAAGAGTATTTGGTTTTTCATTTTGCCCTAAAAATTAAATTGTTTTGTAATTTAAAGCAACCTTTATTGACAATATCGATAATTAAGAATTTATATTTGAAATGAAAACGTGAATTTTGCTTGCTATATGTAATTAGAAACGAGAAGACGTGCATTATTAATAAAAATTATGATTAATTTTACAATTAGGAGATGTTGGTATTTCAAATAGAAAAAAAAGACTTCCACCAGCGATTCATGAAGTGCACCAGATCATCATTCTACTATGCTACCGATTCCGCTAAACATCATGTGTATTTGTGTGTCAACTACATCAAATACAGTCCCTCAGAGAAATTCAAAGCTAACTTTTCTTGTAAATTTGTGAAAAACGTTAAGAACAACCTACTTCTCGGCACTTTTAACCGTGTTCCACTCGCGTGTTTTACTACGGAGCAGGAAGCAGCATCAGCCATTTTCATAGTGCGTATTAATAGCGCGATCATCAGAGCACAGCAGTACAAAGACTGTGAATGTAGACGATGTTTGAAATGAAAACTACATAGCTACATCGTGATAATGAAATACGTTGATGGGTGCTAATACATTAGTATATCTTAAAGTTTAATTTAAGGTACAAAGTGATGAGATACCTATTACATAAGTAGGACCTACTTCCAAGAGCGTAACAACACCAGAGTACGTGTGCTACTGCTTCTGACCTATTAACACGTTTGTGTTTGTTTACATCAGGTTTATTCTTACGATAAACGGAGTGTAGCAGTAGGAGGGAGTGTTGTACTTGGAGAATGGTCTACCTGGGAAAACACGATGTTTCTTGGTCGGTGTTCCAACGTAGCGTCAGATTTTAGAATCTCACGAAAGCATGTGGACTGGAAGCCGCCATGAACAGTTTACGGTATTTTCTACTGTTTTTGTTGTAGTGAAACAGGAAGGTTGTGTTTTGTGCATAATTTGTAAATATTTTGATTTCTACAAATTGATATGCTGTATAATATACTAAATCTGTTAGGAAGACGTTGTTAATTCTTCAGTTACAGAATTCCATCGTGAGGAAAATTTTGTATATTTTTAAAACTAGTTACACAAGGGGACTTCAAAAAGTAACTTACACATTATTATGGCAGGCCAAGTAACTTTTATTGAATGGTGCACTAGACTTAAAAGCGACACAGGCGTTTGAAACCATTTTTCAACCTAGTCACCAATGGTCTGTACACAACGGTCGAAACTTTCTCCCAGTCGTTTAGTTCCTCGACTGTCACGGAACCATTCGAGTGTGAACGTCTTCATCAGCACAAAAAAAAAGTTGTCCGCAGCTAGTGGTCTCTCGGTCGCGTTCGCGCTTCCCCAGCACGGGGTCCCGGGTTCGATTTCCGGCGGAGTCAGGGATTTTCACCTGCCTCGAGATGACTGGGTGTTTGTGTTGTCCTCATCATTTCATGATCATTCATGAAAGTAGCGAGATTGGACTAAGCACAGGTTGGGAATTAGTACTGGCGCTAATAACCTCCCAGTTGAGCACCCCACAAACCAAACATCATCATCATCATCATCATCATCGCAAAATCTGCAACTGCTGCCAATCAGTTCCTTGACAGTCGTCTGTGGGCGATGTCGATGCTTTTTCTTCGCGATCGGCATCACCCACATCAGTGCGACCACGGTCAAATTGTTGGCAACATTTCACTGCGTCTGGACGTGATATTGTGTTTTTTTCCACATACTGCCAGGGTTTCACGCCGAATTTGTTTGCAAATTAGACGTTTCCCCCAAGAATTGCAGTGTCCCACGTACTTCGGAATACATTTCCATTTGCCGTGCCATTTCAAATGCACTTTTTGATACTCCTGTGATCCTTACCGCAGCAGAAGTGTCCATAGGAATCCCGGAACATATACCCTCTTCTGGCAATGCGCCACTGCTGTGCAATGCTCTTGGAGTGGGACGACTTTCGTAACTTAGTTTTTGAAGTACCCTCGAATAACGCGTAGGCGGTTAAGCCACAGTTCGTTGGTCGTGCACCATCTCGTATCTTGAAACGGAAGGAGGTCTTCCACCATGGAACATGTGATATTTGGAAATGAACTCAGCTTCTTTAATTTCTCAACTATTTTACCTGTGTAGAAAATGGAAATTTGTGTCAGTTTGCAGTAGCTTCTATTTGAAAATATATTTTACTTCTAGCTGGTTCTCGATAACACACTTAATTTGATTTGACTTAGTGATTTTTTTTGGTGTGTAGTAGACTAATAATGTAGCAGTGAGACTGTTAAATACTGTACTAACAAGATTTTTCGACTGCAACATTTTAAATTTGAATGGCATATTTGTTCCCAAGGATATGACATGTTGGACCTTGAAACATTTTTTCACACTTGGAAGAACCTTATTTTTCCGGAGCAATTTCTCTCATTTAAGAATAAGTCCGAAACGCACAGTAAGTGAAACCTATCATTTAAAATGGAGTAAGAAAATATGTTGACCGACCAAAAAAGTGAAGTCCCCAGGAGTAAAACAGAAGTGATTTCTGGCGTTCCCCAAGGTAGTGTTATAGGTCCTTCGCTGTTCCTTACCTGTATAAACGATTTGGGAGACAATCTGAGCAACCGTCTTAGGTTGTTTGCAGATGACGCTGTCGTTTATCGACTAGTAAAGTCTCCAGAAGATCAAAACAAATTGCAAAACGATTTAGGAGAGATATATGTATGGTGCGAAAATTGGCAGTTGACCCTAAATAACGAAAAGTGTGAGGTCGTCTACATGAGTGCTAAAAGGAACCCGTTAAACTTCGGTTACATGATAAATTAGTCAAATCTAAAGGCTCAACTAAATACCTAGGATTACAATTACGAAAAACTTAAATTGGAAGAAACACATAGAAAATGTTGTTGGGAAGGCTAACCAAAGACTGCGTTTTATTGGCAGGATACTTAGAACATGTAACAAATCTACTAAAGAGACTGCCAACACTACACTTGTCCAACCTCTTTTAGAATACTGCTGCGCGGTGTGGGATCCTTATCAGATAGGAATGACAGAATACATCGAAAACGTTCAAAGAAGGGCAGCACGTTTTGTATTATCGCGAAATAGGGGAGAGAGTGTCACTGAAATGATACAGGATTTGGAATGGACATCATTAAAACAAAGGTGTTTTTCGTTGCGCCGGAATCTTCTCACGAAATTTCAAAATGGTTCAAATGGCTCTGAGCACTATGGGACTTAACATCTATGGTCATCAGTCCCCTAGAACTTAGAACTACTTAAACCTAACTAACCTAAGGACAGCACACAACACCCAGCCATCACGAGGCAGAGAAAATCCCTGACCCCGCCGGGAATCGAACCCGGGAACCCGGGCGTGGGAAGCGAGAACGCTACCGCACGACCACGAGATGCGGGCGCGAAATTTCAATCACCAACTTTCTCCTCCGTATGCGAAAATATTTTGTTGACGCCGACCTACATAGGGAGAAGCGATCACCATAATAAAATAAGGGAAATCTGAGTTCGCACGGAAAGATATAGGTGTTCGTTTTTTCCGCGCGCTATTCGAGATTGGAATCATAGAGAATTGAGGGTGGTTCGATGAACCCTCTGCCAGGCACTTAAATGTGATTTGCAAAGTATCGATGTAGATGTAGAAGAGGAGGAGGAAAGGAAATCAAACTATACGGGTTGAGAGGGTATATCATGTTATTTCAGTGATTACAAAATAGACTCCATTTGTAAATAACGTGGCAGTGTGAGCCCACCTATCTGTATCACGTTGCATCCCAACTGGCCTGGATGCATGCACGAATAGCGCGCGGAAAAACGAACATCTATATCTTTCCATGCGAGCTCTGATTTCTCTTATTTTATTATGGTGATCGTTTCTCCCTATGTAGGTCGGCGTCAACACGGGTTCGGTTGGGAAAAGTGCCATAAAGCCGTTGTTTCGTCTCCTGAGGCAAGCTGGCCCACAACTGTTGTCACGGATCCTGAATACACTCACTGGGAAGGAGTCGACTTCACGGCTGATCCCACACATGTTATATCGGGGACAAATCTGGGAATCTTGCTGGCTACTTCAGGTTATCAGCATCAGGCAGACAGTTCATAGAGCCACATGCCATGTGTGGACGAGCATGGTCCTCTTGAAAAATGGAACATCGAGACCGTAGCACGAGATTTAACACACTACCATGCAGGATGTCCGTGACGTAGCGTTATGCCGTCAGATTTCCCTCAATCACTACGAGCTGTGGTCTGAAGTCACCGCTGTCTCTGTCTACAAAGTTGTAAGAATGGGACCTCTCCCCAGGTCGCTGTCGTACTCGACGACGATGATTATGAGGTATTGCAGAATCGCAATCCGTCGCTGAAAATAATGCGATACCATTCGTCAGCAGTCCATGCTTCCCGGTCGCAACACCACACCAAACGTAGCCGTTTGCGGCGTTTTCGGCAGCTTACGCGTGGGATGGTGATTCCCAAGTGCGGCCTCTTCTAGTCTCTGATACATGGTACGAAGTAACACAGAATATTGTAGGGAGTCCATTGCTTTTTCACGGACAGTAGGAGCATATGCGAAGGCGTTGCGATGTGTTCGGTGCACATTGCGGCGGTACTCCGTCGTGGTTTCAGATGACATCGACTGGAACCTTGACGACGAGTATGGCTGCCGCTTATACATCTGAATGCCCCACAAATCTGGATATTGCACGATTCGCCCAGCCGTCCAAATGGAGACTCACAACGAGGCCTGTTTCAGATTCTTGTCAGTTACTGATACAGCTGTCTCACATGAGTACATGGCATCTCCCTGTCCTTCGCAGTGATGACTCAGCATCAGATGCTGTTCACGTCTCTTACGAGGGTCACTCCAAAAGAAATGCACACCATTTTTTTAATCCATCTTTTAGTGTACATGTTTGAAAGTTTTACAGTCTGTAGATACATCCTTTAGGAAAAATATTTTCATTTTTCCACATAATTTCCATCCCTCTCAACTGCCTTACTCCATCTTGAAACCAGGGCCTGTATACGCGCACGGTAAAATTCTGGACCAACCTGTTGGAGCCACTGCTTGGCAGCGTGCACAAGGGAGTCATCATCTTCAAACCTTGTTCCACGAACAGAGTCTTTCAGTTTCCCAAAGAGATGATAGTCACATGGAGCCAGGTCAGGGCTGTAAGGTGAGTTCAAATGGCTCTGAGCACTATGGGACTTAACCGCTGTGGTCATCAGTCCCCTAGATCTTAGAACTACTTAAACCTAACCAACCTAAGCACATCACACACATCCATGCCCGAGGCAGGATTCGAACCTGCGACCGTAGCGGTCGCGCGGTTCCGGACTGTAGCGCCTAAAACCGCTCAGCCACTCCGGCCGGCTGTAAGGTGACTGTTTCAGTGTTGTCCATCCGAATTTTGTGATCGCTTCCATGGTTTTTTGACTGACATGTGGCCGTGCATTCTCGTGCAACAGCAAAACATCCTGCTTTTGCCGATGTGGTCGAACACGACTCAGTCGAGCTTGAAGTTTCTTCAGTGTCGTCACATATGCATCAGAATTTATGGTGGTTACACTTGGCATGATGTCCACAAGCAAGAATCCTTCGGAATCGAAAAATACCGTAGCCAAACCTTTCCAGCAGAAGGAGTGGTTTTGAATTTTTTTTTTCTTGGGCGAATTTGCATGATGCCACTCCATTGATTGCCTCTTCGTCTCTGTTGAGAAATGATGGAGCCATGTTTCATCACCTGCCACAATTCTTCCAAGAAATTCATCTTCACCATTCTCGTACTGTTCCAAAAGTTCGCTGCATACCGTTTTGCTTGTTTGTTTGTGAGTCACTGTCAACATCCTGGGAACCCACGTAACACAAACCTTTTTTAACGCCAACACTTTCAGTATTCTGCAAATACTTCCTTCCCCTATACGAACGTAGCGTGACAATTCGTTCACTGTGATGCGTCTGTCAGCAGTCACCAATTCGTTAACTCACTGCACATTGTATGGAGTGTGAGCAGTACGAGGCCTACCGCTGCGAGGACAATCCTCAATATTGCCGTTCCAGCTTTCATCACGTAACCTGCTTGCCCACCGACTAACTGTACTGCGATCGACAGCAGCATCTCTATACACCTTTTTCAACATCTTGTGGATGTTTCCCACTGTCTTGTTTTCACAGCACAGGAATTCTATGACAGCACGTTGCTTCTGACGAACGTCAAGTGTAGCAGCCATCTTGAAGACATGCTGTGACGGCGCCACTCACGGGAACAGGTTGAACTAAGATTGAAAACAAGCGAGAAGGATGTATCTACACACTGTAAAACTTTCACACATGCAGAATGCAAACTGTATTTTTACAAAAATAGTGTGCATTTCTTTTGGTTCTAGGCGATTCAGTCTGGAACCGCGTGACCGCTACGGTCGCAGGTTCGAATCCTGCCTCGAGCATGGATGTGTGTGTGCTGTCCTTAGGTTAGTTAGGTTTAAGTAGTTCTAAGTTCTAGGGAACTGATGACCACAGATGTTAAGTCCCATAGTGCTCAGAGCCGTTTGAGCCATTTCTTTTGGAGTGACCCTCGTATATACCCTACCACTCCTGCAACAACACTGAATACGAACAACACTAATGTACTCTGATGAGAGACCTAACTACCACAGAGAATTGCGACTCATTTACATACACGCCAGTAGTGTGTACATGTACGAAGTTACATCGACATCCAAGCATTTCGCCTTGGTCCTTCACCCTTTTTGTCAGGCAGTATATGTTAAACTTCCGTTACACGGCTGACTAGAGGCGAGAGTCTGAAAAGTGTTCAGAGTACAAAACTCTCCCCTACTAAACGCAAACTTGACGGCGGTGAGATAAGTGGGGATTACCGTTGTCAACAGCGAGTACCGTGACTGAATAAAATAAGTCTGTTTCCAAACATACTACCGATATTTGAAGTGTTACTATAAATGGGGATAAACAGTCAAATGAGATGCAATTGCTCGCTAACGAGCCACAGGAGACCATTTATAACAGTATACTCGGAAAATATTCGTCAACAGTCTCCGAAATTTTGCGGTCGAGTTACAATTTACCCTATATAACTTTTAAAGAATTACTTCTTTTATGTATAGTTCCTTACAAAATAAAGAAAAGCTTTCTATTTGTATTTTGGTGTATCTCTGTTACCATGTGTAGAAGTATGAAACCGGAATTTGCCTATAGATGGTGCTAGCCGTCAGTGTAAGGCCCGTGACCGGAATTTGCCTACACATGGCGTTCTACGGATCGGAGCGTGGAATGTCAGATCCCTTAATCGGGCAGGTAGATTAGAAAATTTAAAAAGGGAAATGGATAGGTTAAAGTTAGATATAGTGGGAATTTGTGAAGCTCGGTGGCAGGAGGAACAAGACTTTTTGTCAGGTGAATACAGGGTTATAAATACAAAATCAAATGGGGGTAATGCAGGAGTAGGTTTAATAATGAATAAAAAAATAGGAGTGCGGGTAAGCTACTACAAACAGCATAGTGAACGCATTATTGTGGCCAAGATAGACACAAAGCCCATGCCTACTACAGTAGTACAAGTTTATATGCCAACTAGCTCTGCAGATGATGAAGAAATTGATGAAATGTATGACGAGATAAAAGAAATTATTCAGGTAGTGAAGGGAGAAGAAAATTTAATAGTCATGGGTGACTGGAATTCGAGAGTAGGAAAAGGGAGAGAAGGAAACATAGGTGAATACGGATTGGGGGTAAGAAATGAAAGAGGAAGCCACCTGGTAGAATTTTGCACAGAGCATAAATTAATCATAGCTAACACTTGGTTCAAGAATCATGAAAGAAGGTTGTATACATAGAAGAACTCTGGAGATACTAAAAGGTATCAGATAGATTACATAATGGTAAGGCAGAGATTTAGGAACCAGGTTTTAAATTGTAAGACATTTCCAGGGGCAGATGTGGACTTTGACCACAATCTATTGGTTATGAACTGTATATTAAAACTGAAGAAACTGCAAAAAGGTGGGAATTTAAGGAGATGGGACCTGGATAAACTGACTAAACCAGAGGTTGTAGAGAGTTTCAGGGATAGCATAAGGGAACAATTGACAGGAATGGGGGAAAGAAATACAGTAGAAGAAGAATGGGTAGCTTTGAGGGATGAAGTAGTGAAGGCAGCAGACGATCAAGTAGGTAAAAAGACGAGAGCTGGTAGAAATCCTTGGGTAACAGAAGAAATATTGAATTTAATTGATGAAAGGAGAAAATATAAAAAAGCAGTAAATGAAGCAGGCAAAAAGGAATACAAACGTCTCAAAAATGAGATCGACAGGAAGTGCAAAACTGCTAAGCAGGGATGGCTAGAGGACAAATGTAAGGATGTAGAGGCTTATCTCACTAGGGGTAAGATAGATACTGCCTGCAGGAAAATTAAAGAGACCTTTGTAGAAAAGAGAACCACTTGTATGAATATCAAGAGCTCAGATGGAAACCCAGTTCTAAGCAAAGAGGGGAAAGCACAAAGGTGGAAGGAGTATATAGAGGGTCTATACAAGGGCAATGTACTTGAGGACCATATTATGGAATTGGAAAAGGATGTAGATGAAGATGAAATGGGAGATACGATACTGCGTGAAGAGTTTGACAGAGCACTGAAAGACCTGAGTCGAAACAAGGCCCCGGGAGTAGACAACATTCCATTGGAACTACTGACGGGCTAGGGAGAGCCAGTCCTGACAAAACTCTACGATCTGGTGAGCAAGATGTATGAAACAGGCGAAATACCCTCAGACTTCAAGAAGAATATAATAATTCCAATCCCAAAGAAAGCAGGTGTTGACAGATGTGAAAATTACCAAACTATCAGTTTAGTAAGTCACAGCTCACAGCTGCAAAATACTAACGCGAATTCTTTACAGGCGAATGGAAAAACTGGTAGAAGCCGACCTCGGGGAAGATCAGTTTGGATTCCGTAGAAACACTGGAACACGTGAGGCGATACTGACCTTACACCTTATCTTAGAGGAAAGATTAAGGAAAGGCAAACCTATGTTTCTAGCATTTGTAGACTTAGAGAAAGCTTTTGACAATGTTGACTGGAATACTCTCTTTCAAATTCTCAACGTAGCAGGGGTAAAATACAGGGAGCGGAAGACTATTTACAATTTGCACAGAAAGCAGATGGCAGTTATAAGAGTCGAGGGGCATGAAAGGGAAGCAGTGGTTTGGAAGGGATTAAGACAGGGTTGTAGCCTCTCCCCGATGTTATTCAATCTGTATATTGAGCAAGCAGTAAAGGAAACGAAATAAAAATTCGGAGTAGGTATTAAAATCCATGGAGAAGAAATAAAAACTTTGAGGTTCGCCGATGACATTGTAATTCTGTCATAGTCAGCAAAGGACTTGGAAGAGCAGTTGAACGGAACAGAGTCTTGAAAGGAGGTTATAAGATGAACATCAACAAAAGTGAAACGAGGATCATGGAATGTAGTCGAATTAAGTCGGGTGATGCTGAGGGAATTAGATTAGGAAATGAGACACTTAAAGTAGTAAAGGAGTTTTGCTATTTGGGGAGCAAAATAACTGATGACGGTCGAAGTAGAGAGGATATAAAATGTAGACTGGCAATGGCAAGGAAAGCGTTTCTGAAGAAGAGAAATTAGTTAACATCGAGTATTGATTTAAGTGTCAGGAAGTCGTTTCTGAAAGTATATGTATGGGGTGTAGCCATGTATGGAAGTGAAACATGGACAATAAATAGTTTAGACAAGAAGAGAATAGAAGCTTTCGAAATGTGGTGCTACAGAAGAATGCTGAAGATTAGATGGGTAGATCACATAACTAATGAGAAGGTATTGAATAGAATTGGGGAGAAGAGGAGTTTGTGGCACAACTTGACTACAAGAAGGAATCGGTTGGTAGGACATGTTCTGAGGCATCAAGGGATCACAAATTTAGCATTGGAGGGCAACGTGGAGGGTAAAAATCGTAGAGGGAGACCAAGACATGAATACACTAAGCAGATTCAGAAGGATGTAGGTTGCAGTAAGTACTGGGAGATGAAGAAGCTTGCACAGGGTAGAGTAGCATGGAGAGCTGCATCAAACCAGTCTCAGGACCGAAGACCACCACAACAACAACATGGTGCTAGCCGTCAGTGTAGGGCCCGTGAGACCGCGTCCGCAGCGCCATCTGCCTGTAACGGCTGAGGACAAATGTCAACACGCAGTTACCCAAGTTCCATCCATCGGTATCTGTTTCAAACCGTAAAAGTTTCGAGTTTTGTGCCTACGGACTGCGATTTGCGGACAGCTTTGGTTTTCTGTTATCATTTGAAGAAAACTGCTGCATAATCGCATCGAATGCTTGTCGTAGCTTTCGGCGAAATTGCGTTTGGGAAGACACAGTGTTTCGAGTGATTCGACAAATTCAAAAGTGGTGATCTTGACGTGAGAAACGACGAGCGGGGGATACCATTGAAAAAGTTCGAAGACAACGAATTTCAGGCCTTAATGGATGAAGATGATACTCAAACTCAACAGGAACTCGCGGAACAATTGAATGTGACGCAGTAAGCCGTTTCTCTTCCGTTTAAAGCTATGGGACAGGTGCAGAACGTGGGAAAATGGGTTCCGCATCAACTGAATGAAAGACAACAGCCGGCCGCGGTGGCCTAGCGGTTCTAGGCGCTTCAGTCCGGAACCGCGCGACTGCTACGGTCGCATGTTCGAATCCTGCCTCGGGCATGGATGTGTGTGATGTCCTTAGGTTAGTTAGGCTTAAGTAGTTCTAAGTTCTAGGGGACTGATGACCTCAGATGTTATGTCCCATAGTACTCAGAGCCATTTGAACCATTTGAAAGACAGCAAGCAAATCGAAAGACCACTTTTGAAATGCTGCTCGCCAGATACAAAAGAGAATCATTTCTCAATCGAATAGTTATAGGTGATGAAAAATGGATATATGTTGAGAATCGTAAGCTTCGAAAATCGTGGGTGAATCCATGCAATCCGCCGACATCTATTGCAAGACCAAACCGCTTTGCCGGCCGTTGTGGCCGTGCGTTTCTAGGCGCTTCAGTCTGGAACCACGTGACCGCCACGGTCGCAGGTTCGAATCCTGCCTCGGGCATGGATGTGTGTGATGTCCTTAGGTTAGTTAGGCTTAAGTAGTTCTAAGTTCTAGGGGACTGATGACCTCAGATGTTAAGTCCCATAGTGCTCAAAGCCATTTGAACCAAATCGCTTTCGAAAGAAGACAATTCTTTGTGTTTGCTGGGATCAGAAGGCTGTCATCTATTATGAGCTGCTAAAACGTGGTGAAACCGTTAACACTGATCGCTACCAACAGCAAATGAACGATCGAGGAGTTCAGTTGCGAAATACTAGGACATGCGGCTTATTCTCCTGACTTGGCTCCGTCCAATTATCATCTGTTTGCATCACTGGGACCCGCTGTCGCTGAACTACGCTTCAATTCGTATGAAAATGTCTGAAAATTGCTGGCTGACTTGTTCGCTTCAAAGGGACAGTTTTTTTGCGTGGCATTCATAGCCTGCCGGAGAGGTGGGAGAAATGTATAAATAGCAATGTAGATTATTATGTTTATCAGTTTAAAGCAACAGAGGTAGAATTATTGCACCAAAATTCCGGTTTCCTACTTCTACACCTAGTACGTGTTCTGCATTTCCTCTGACCAATGGCGACGATTTTCATCACAGTACACAATCGTGCTGATATTTTCGAGTCGAAATATATGTACTGGAACTACCTTGGACCAAAGTAACTGACTATATTCGCTTCCAGAATTAGGGCGGAATACCCGAGTCTCTCATGCCTGTCAGTCATTTCATATAATGTATACGGAAACTACACTGACTTTACGTGTTTTCCAGTATAGTTTTTATAGTTAGTTGCTAGAAATGAGTACAATGCATCTTAACGGTCATTTTCTATACTATGCTTTGACGGAGATAGATAGATAGATAGATAGAGAGAGAGAGAGAGAGAGAGAGAGAGAGAGAGAGAGATATGAAACAAACGGACTCGTGGTCAAGGACTGGAAAGTGTTTCAAGGCAGCGCGGTTGTAAGGTCGGCCTGTTCTTGTGCTTCATGGAACTTTACAGTCCCCGACCCCCGTTTGGAATGAAAGTGTCGATTGTCGCCCCGGCTGCGTTCACTTTTACTGTAGTTTTTACGAATTCCAGGAGTCTTTATTGAGAATAGTTTCTCCGACTCAACATTATCTTATATCTATGACAGAAAGCAGAGTGTACCAGTTCTGTGTCACTCGTATAATAATAGGCACGGAGAATTCACACATGGTGTATCACTAGGTTCTATTTTGTCGTCTGTTGTTTGCGAAAGCCAAAAATGATATTCCACTCGCAATTTTAGAAGATACAATTATTTTCCTTTTTGCTGATGATACAAGTACAGGGGATAAGAAAAATGTGAACAGTGGTAGTAATGGCATGGTTGTGTTTAACGGTCAACAATGCAGGTAAGGCACGTGTCGCGCTGGACTGTGCGTGTTCAGTACGGACTAGGCATCAGTGCAGGTTGCTTACGAGTAGTGCACACTTCGTATTTGCATTCAGAGGCCGAGGTCGACGTGCAATGAAACACCTAACAGAGTTCCAAAGAGGGCAGATTGTGGGCGCCACGACTAGCTGGAGCATCAATAAACAAGACAGCCAACTTTTTAAATGTTTCAAGAGCAACTGTTTCAACAGCCATGACGACCTACACAAAACATGGAAAAACATCATCGTGTAAACTTAATAGTGGGCGCAAATCAAAACTAAATGAAAGAGATCGTCGTACGCTAACACGAATTGTGTCAAAACAACACAAAACTACGGCGGCTAAAGTGGCTGCAGAAATCAATATCCATCTTCGAGACCCCGCATCTGTCGACACTGTCAGTCGAGAACTCCATAAAGCGAATATTCATTGACGAGCTGCTATACCGAAACCATTAGTGACGACAGCCAACGCAAAAAAGCGTAAAACGTGGTGTCACGAGCATAAATCCTGGACGGATGATCAGTGGAGACACGTCATATGGTCCGACGAGTCAGCGTTTCCGTTATTTCCATAATCGGGTCGGGTTTACGTCTGGAAAAAGCCAAAAGAAGCCTGCAATCCTGATTGCTTGATTCTAACGGTTGAGCATGGAGGTGGAAATGTGATGTTGTGGGCAACCATATCATGGTATTCTGCTGGTCCCCATCATTACTCCCAAAGGCCGTGTTACAGCCAACGATTATGTGAACATTTTAGGTGATCAGGTGCACCCCATGATTCAGATGTTGTTCGCCAACAATGGTGCCATATTTTCGGACGATAATGCAGCCACTCAAACAGCCACGACAGTACAATCGTGGTATGAGGAGCATGCAGCTGAACTGCAGCGTCTTCAAAATGGTTCAAATGGCTCTGAGCACTATGGGACTCAACTGCTGTGGTCATAAGTCCCCTAGAACTTAGAACTACTTAAACCTAACTAACCTAAGCGCATCACACACATCCATGCCCGAGGCAGGATTCGAACCTGCGACCGTAGCGGTCGCGCGGTTCCAGACTGTAGCGCCTTTAACCGCTCGGCCACTCCGGCTGCAGCGTCTTCCCTGGGCAGCACATTCCCCGGGCTTGAACATTATCGAACCCTTATGGGCGGTATTGGAGCGCAGACTCCGGAGCAGATTTCCGCATCCCTCGTCACTACAGAAGTTAGAAGAGGATATCATCAAAGAGTGGCGTAACATTCCACTGGAGACTATACAATTATCATATGCCAGTATTCCAAGAAGAGTCGAAGCTGTATTACGGGCAAATGGGGGTCCAAGCCCATATTAATAAGGGTAATTCCCAAGTAAGTACAGGTGTCCACATTATTTTGCCTATCCCCTGTATATTGCCCACTCAGACAGTGAAGTGCAAAAAGTAGAAAGCATTACGTTTGAGCGACTATAGATAGATCACACTGCCTTAGTTCAACCACGTATGCAGTGCTCACGATTATTGCTGTAGGTATTTTAGAAATGAGGGAACTATTTTATTTTGTTTCTTGCCATTGACTAATGAGTTAAGGAACCTTGTTTTCGCCAACTCAGTTTAGAAGAATGGTATTTTCACAATTCAGAATCGTGTTGTAAGACTAACACCTGGTGTTAGTTCTATAACATCCTCCGTATATATCTCTTCGAGAAGCTTGGTTCTTTGACAATTGTTTCACAACACTAGGACGAAAAATCAACTCTACAAAATCATTAGGGCCCTAACGTTAGTACTGAAATGCGTCAGATAAATTCAGCAACATGACACAACATTATAAGTAATGTGATGGATAGAAAACTTTTTGAAGCATCGTTTCTTGAAATTTCAGTGGTCGTAAAATACTATCAAACTATAATAAAAAGTCTAGACTGTATAAAATAATTGTATTTTAAAAAGGGTGACTGGTTTCGATTAATGTTTGATCATCTTCAGCCCATCACTCGTTGCTGACTGCTGTATATGGCACGGACTGGTCTAGCAGTTGGTCTTCACTCCATCCTAGAGCCGCTCGTGCTCCTGGCCCCATCTACTGCAGTCAGCAATGTGTAACAGTCTGAAGATGATCAAACATTGATGGAGACGTGTCACCTTTTTCAAAATAAAATTATTTTATGCAGTTTAAACTGTTTTATTATATTTTTAGTAATGCGGTGGTGTTGAACACGGAATTAAAGACCGTTCTGTTGGGCAACTACGTCTTCTCCGTTCAACAATATCTTCACAGAAAATATTAAAATTAATGTATTAGGTTGCAGTATACTTAACTGAAATACAATAATATTTCATCATGTTAACTTATTTCATTTATTGCACTCGAATAAAAAGTATAACTTCAAATACTTTCCACATTTCTGAGACACCTCTCCATAGGATCCATTTAATACGAACAATGTAATGTTATCACAAAACGAAATCTGTTTCAAATTCTGAAGGTCGCAGGGGTAAAATACGGGGAGCGAAAGGGTATTTACAATTTGTACAGGTACCAGATGGCAGTTATAAGAGTCGAGGGCCATGAAATGGAGTCAGTGGTTGAGAAGGGAGTGAGTCAAGATTGCAGCCTATCCCAGATGTTATTCAATCTGTACAGTGAGCAAGCAGTAAGGGAAACAAAAGAAAAATTTGGAGTAGGAATTAAAATTCAAGAAGAAGTAAAAACTTTGAGGTTTGCCGATGACATTGTAATTCTGTCAGAGACAGCAAAGGACCTGGAAGAGCAGTTGAACGTAATGGACAGTGTCTTGAAAGGAGGATATAAAATGAACATCAACAAAAGCAAAACGAGGATGATGGAATGTAATCGAATTAAATCAGGTGATGCTGGGGGAATAGATTAGGAAATGTTAGCGGACAGCATTGTTGTTATCTGAGAGTAGACTTGTCATTCTGTACTCAACAGTATAAAGGTAAAGGGAACATAGACAGCTACACGAAGGAAACACACTCTTGACATTCGGTAACATGTCGGAGGAAGGACACAGTGCGTGCCTCATTAGGATCAACAAAGGAAAGAAGGAAGATTAGACTTTCACGTGACGTCGACAACGAGGGCATTGGAGACGGAGAACAAGCTCGGATTAAGGAAGGATGGGGAAGGAAATCGGCCATACCCTTCTCAGTGGAACCATCCCGGTATTCGCCTCAAGTGATGTGGGGAAACCACGGAAAACCTGGATCTGTATGGCCTGACGAAATGTTGAACCCATGTCCTCCCGAATGCAAGTCCGATGCCTTACCACTGTGTTACTCTGACCAGCGCTTTGAGGGCAGAAATGAGACTGTTGGACAGAGAGACAAGCTGAAGGGGGGAGACGCATTTTTAATGGTGTGTTATAAACGTAAACTAAGGATGAAACGGTAGGACAAAAAACCGAAAATAAGAGATAACTAGTAGAATTTACGAAGAAAGAAAGCTTATCAAAGACTTTTCTGGAGACTAGAAATCTACTCTGTAGGAATCAGCATGGGTTTCGAAACAGAAGATCGTGTGAAACCCAGCTCGCGCTATTCGTCCACGAGACTCGGAGGGCCATAGACACGGGTTCCCAAGTAGATGCCGTGTTTCTTGACTTCCGAAAGGCGTTCGATACAGTTCCCCACAGTCGTCTAATGAACAAAGTAAGAGCATATGGATTATCAGACCAATTGTATGATTGGATTCAAGAGTTCCTAGATAACAGAACGCAGCATATCATTCTCAATGGAGAGAAGTCTTCCGAAGTAAGAGTGATTTCAGTTGTGCCGCAGGGGAGTGTCATAGGACCGTTGCTATTCGCATTATATATAAATGACCTTGTGGATAACATCGGAAGTTCACTGAGGCTTTTTGCGGATGATGCTGTGGTATATCGAGAGGTTGTAACAATGGAAAATTGTACGGAAATGCAGGAGGATCTGCAACGAATTGACGCATGGTGCAGGGAATGGCAATTGAATCTCAATATAGACAAGTGTAATGTGCTGCGAATACATAGAAAGAAAGATCCTTTATCATTTAGCTACAAAATAGCAGGTCAGCAACTGGAAGCAGTTAATTCCATAAATTATCTGGGAGTAGGCATTAGGAGTGATTTAAAATAGAATGATCATATAAAGTTGATCGTCGGTAAAGCAGATGCCAGACTGAGATTCATTGGAAGAGTCCTAAGGAAATGCAATCCGAAAACAAAGGAAGTAGGTTACAGTACACTTGTTCGCCCACTGCTTGAATATTGCTCACCAGTGTGAGATCTGTACCAGATAGAGTTGATAGAAGAGATAGAGAAGATCCAACGGAGAGCAGCGCGCTTCGTTACAGGATCATTTAGTAATCGCGAAAGCGTTACGGGGATGACAGATAAACTCCAGTGGAAGACTCTGCAAGAGAGACGCTCAGTAGCTCGGTACGGGCTTTTGTTGAAGTTTCGAGAACATACATTCACGGAGGAGTCAAGCAGTATATTGCTCCCTCCTACATATATCACGCGAAGAGACCATGAGGATAAAATCAGAGAGATTAGAGCCCACACAGAGGCATACCGACAATCTTTCTTTCCACGGACAATACGAGACTGTAATAGAAGGGAGAACCGATAGAGGTACTCAAAGTACCCTCCGCCGCACACCGCCAGGTAGCTTGCGGAGTATGGATGTAGATGTAGATGTAGAATCGACATGATAGTGAGACAGCTCATAAAGCACAAGGGTTAGACAGTTTGGTAATGGAACGAGAAACTGTAAGGAAATACGAGACGACTTTAGAAAGTAACTTATACATTATTATGGCACGTCAACTAGCTTTTATTGAATGCTGTACGAAACATCGAACTGACACAGATACATGACACTGTTTTCCAGCATAGTCACCAAGTGTCTGTAAACCACGTTAGGAACGTTCTAGCAATTGTTCAGTTCCTCGACAATAGAAATCGGCTCCTCAGTCACGGAGCCATTCGAGAACCGCTGTGTGAACGTCCTGCCATGCCACCGCTTTTTTTTTTTTCACTTACGTCATCCGTTCCTAACTAGGGATGACCTTCATTTGCACGTGAGGCATCAGACGGAAGCGATAGCGATCTAGTGTAGTACCTGCTTGAAATGTCTTTCAGTAGTTCGTATCTTGCGATAATACAGTGTGTTAAAGGTCCCACACTTACGAAACTTGTAATGAGAAACAATTGAGGTGTATGTGTGTGTGTGTGTGTGTGTGTGTGTGTGTATGTGTATGTGTAAGGGGGGGGGGGGGGGGAAGGAGACAGGAGAAACAAGTAACTGCTTGCATTATAACTCTCACTTCAGTGATGAGATGGCTACGGGTGAGGAATAATGCCATAGGGAGGACACCCGTTTTTGATAACACTACCCACTGCTAAACACACACACAGTATCTACAGGGACATCGTGCATCATAAAATAGAAATAATGCAAAAGGAACAACAGTAAGTTAATGTATGACATTAATATTTACACTATCCAGGAGGTACAGTGTACGCTGTCGTGGCTGGTTATTCATGTAGCAGAAGCAGCATTTAGAATCGTCACAAATATATTTGACTTTAGCAGTTAACTGATCTTTGTTGTATTAAAGAGAAGGCAAATAAAATGATTCGACTTCAGCAAACATAACTGATAAGAATACCTTCACTGTAAGTAGCTTCACCTCAGTGCATATTCTGATTGTTTATTAATGTGAACAGTTACCTGTAGTTGTAGGAGAACAGGTAGTGTCTGGCCAAGGGAGGAAAGGGCGTGGAGAGGCGGCCTGCTTGCTGTGGTAGGTGATGCAAGGGGATCCATTTGAGTAATAACAATGTCCATCCAGAATGAGATTTTCACTCTGCAGCGGAGGTGCGCTGATATGAAACTTACTGGCAGATTAAAACTGTGTGCCGGACCGAGACGCGAACTGGCAGGAGAGCTTATGTGAAATTTGGAAGGTAGGAGGCGAGGTACGGGCAGAAGTAAAGCTGTGAGGACGGGGCGAGCCGTGCTTGGGTAGCTCAGAACGTAGAGCACTTACCCGTGAAAGGCCCGCTTGGGATCCTTGTTGAATACGGGGTCTTCACCAAGGGGTCGGTAAGAAAGGAGACCAGAATTTGCATGTTGTGTGGTAGAGCAATACTGAATATAATACTTATAACTCGACAGAAAGAGGACTAACTACTGAATGCAGTGTGCGGTTTTGTTGGGAATTCTGGCTGAAGCCTTGGAAAGAGGAAGCAAAAGTTTATGGTCGGTGAATAATATCAAATATGTACCATACACATGGAATCTTTTAGGCCAAAAATGGTAGCTAATCCCTTTTTCTCAATCTGGCTATAAAGTCGCTGAGCAGCGGTGAACATTTTGGACACAAAAGCGATTGGGCATTCTACCCTGCAAGTCACATGGGACAGGACAGCCTACACCTCGTAGACTGATACATCTCTTACCAGTATAAGAGGTTCGGTGGGTTCATATGTGAGAGGGGTGGAGCAGAGCCTGTTTTAAGTCTCTGATAGCTTCGCGAAAGTTTTTCCACAGTAGTTGGTGTAGTGGTGGTTTGGCAACTGCGGCCTCAAGGTAAATAAGCTTGCTGTAGTAATTTAATTGCCCGAACACTGATGTCAAATGCTAGGCATTAGTAGAAAGCTATTTGTGGAACAAAGCCGCTACAAACCCAAATAATTTATTCAAAATAGCGACGGTCCCCCAGCTCTCCAGTGACATCACCCATCCCCCTCTACCCCTGGAAATGCCGGGAAATTTTGGCGGGAAAAGATCAGTTGAGCTCCTTCCACTAACCAAACTTCCCCCCTCTCCTATGATGTCACTCACTCTCCTCCACCTGTCCCTCACTTGTGAACTGGTGAGAAAATACTCGGTCTTTGCTGAGCTACAGGACAGAAAGGACATAAGGTATTTATTTATTAATTTATTTTGAGGGAAATGTGTTTTTGGTGGTGTTACTCTGCTAGTGGATTGTCCTCCACATACCTTCTTCACCCCACCACCCCGATCGCATGTGTATATGTTCGCTTCGGAGTTTGAAGATGGAGTGCCCTAGTGCACAATGCCACTGCCAGAGGGTGCTCAAAACTCCACTTTCCACAGCCCCCCCATCGCCCCCCCCCCCCCCCCACGCCCCGGCTCCCCCGCCGCCCCCGCCCACACTTTCGAGTTTCAGCTGCTTGTTTGGAGGTACTATCCTACAGCTACGGTGGTGTTCATCACTTTTCTGGAACACTGAGTGGGCTTAGTTCATTTTCGCAGCTGGAGTCAGAGACATTAAAGCACTTATTTTTTATTTTCCTCACATTTCGGAGCACAGTTCTACAATGGGAAACCCACACTGGTGTCTAAGCACAGACAGCGAAATCACAACAGTTACATATCTAAAAGTTCATGACATATTTCGGAACCCACAGAAAATCGTAAAAAAAAGACACGCAGCAGATCGGATGTCTAAAAGATTCTCCTAGAATTCGAAGCACTGTCCTACAACTGCTGATCTGTGCTGATCTGGAGATGCTCTAAAGCCACAATGGTAGGTGCGTGGGGGCAGCATCCTACCTGTCCGAACCAGAGGATGCTGGTCTGCCTGAACTTGTCTCTGAACACTTAAACAAAGAAGACATCACGTGACTCTTTGCCGTCCCAGAACTTTCCGTAGATTCCTTCTTCTGTCCCTGCCTTGTTCGAACCAGTATGTAGAGATCCCTATCCCTACCAGAAAGGGTGTCTTGTGACTCTATGATGTCATGAAACTTCCTGTGAATGGAGCACCCTGATTGGTCCTGAGTTTACCAGCCAAAAAGCTGCTGCTGATGTGGGAGCACTGTCTGGCACTTTCTACAGATGGACAAATTACGAGAATGTCAGTAGAAAACTATTTTGTACAGATTGAAGAACATTCTGCAATCGTGTTGCACTGACATTTAAACAGCTCTGCTACTGTCGAAGAAAGCCGATCTCCAACCAGGCTGTATCACCACAAACGACTGTATCGACATACCATATCGATGCAGTAGAAACAATCCTATCCCGCACCATACAAAATCATCACTTTTGCATCCTGCACATCCTGCATATGGCTGTCGACCACCAGACACTCCTACATATAACACGAAGACACACAGATCCCAAGAACAGAAGCACATGCACGGTATATTGTCACAGTGCTAGACATCTTCTGCAAGGTTGGTCGGTCATCCACCATAAGCGCTAGTCTGATTCACGATAGCAGTCACTCCCCAAACTTGTGTACAGAGGCTGGACTGATTCCTCTAGCACAAAGGCGCCTGCTAATAGTATTGTTTCCGTCTAGGCATGCTTGCTGGCGTGGTTTCTGCAAAAAGTTGCAACCATCTCGAGAATCTGAGGTTACAAGAACATTTTTTTCTGAGCTCTGTCGATGAGAAATGCTTCATCAATCGTGAATTCATTTACCGATCTGGAAACCAATATCAGCTGCAAATCCAATTTTACACGCCAAGACACTTTTATGCTGAAATCATTGAGTGGCATATGAAAATTTGCCGAATATCATGTATTTTTACATGGTTTGCCAGAGTATCATAGCATTTACGTTCACGGGGAAATAATCGTTCACCCACGCAGAGAGCGACAGAGTTAGGCCAACTACACCCACGAACCCCACATGACTGGTTCAGGAGGCTCAGTAACGGTTCACGCATTAAGCCGGAAATGTCCATTCGTTGTGGCCACTGGATACCTCCGCCATGCACCTGGACGCCAAGCAGAGTCGTCCTAGGAAACCAGCCACATATTTATCATCGTAATTTCGTACAATTAAATATTACGACTGCAGTGCCAATGTGGTGACATTCGACAATGAACGAAGTACCGGAAATATCTCCACATGACGACGACTGTGGCTCTGGAAATATCAGTTTCCCATGTAAATCTATAAGCTCATTATGAAGGCATACTTTTCCATGTAAAATCTTTCTTACCCCCACGAATGGACATGCATTGAAATCGCGATTTTCCACGTAAAAATCGAAAAATCTGTACACCCCTTTGGGCCAGACATGGTCTGTTCACTTCCAAGCCACATCATTTTCTTTTTTTAACTTGCACACATACACATTGCAGACAAACAGTGCTAGTATTGTTTATATGTCTATAGCGTCTGAAAAAATTATGGTATGTCCACACTCACACTAGCTAGGTGATTCGATTCTCCTCAGTTCTAGGAAATTACTGGACATTTAGGTCTTCCAGCCAATCGGATTCTAGAACAGACTCCAGTTATTTTCAGTAAGCACTTCCGGAAGGTGTTGCATCCCGCCAAGACTGTCTCAAACAAGTGTTGTAAAGCACAGGCGTCCAGCACTATGTGATAATCAACAGCACTCCCGCGGACCAAATGGTTGGAAAGACCTCACCGTTATGGGCTGGTGTAATGTAATAAACATCACAGTCGATAGTGCCACAAAGAACAAGTGAGGATCTGCTTAGGGGAGCCGATGAGAGGACGTTCTGAGTATTCCTAATGTTACTGCCGTATTACCTGCCATGTTTGTACACTATAGCATATCCAGTTGAACCCTTGCGCTGGTGTATTGTGCAGGTTTTTTACGAAATGAATCACCCCTTACGGTCAGTTCTAGTCATCAACGCGTTGAAATCATCTGTCCTCCCCTTACAGTTAGAAATTCGTCCGCCCCCTGGTAGCTGAGTGGTTTTAGCTGCCCTCTGTAATAAAAAAACTGAGTGAACGGATCAACGAAGAACCTGACCAAGGGTCATCGGACGTCCGTCCCGAACAAATTCAACGAACAGTATAGAACAAAATGAGGTTAAAAAAAAAGTGGTCAGCGCGACGGAGTGTCATACCTAACGGCTCGGGTTCGATTCCCGGCTGCGTCGGAGATTTTCTTCGCTCAGGGACTGGGTGTTGTCTTGTGCTTATCATCATCATTTCATTCCCATCAACAAGCAAGTCGCCGAAGTGGCGTCAACTCGAAAGCCTTGCACCAGGGGAACGGTCTACCCGACGGGAGGCCCTAGCCACACGGCAGTGGAGTGGAGTTGAGTTAGAAATGCGTAATTTTTTACAGGATTAATAGTCTGATCATTTTCCACACATGTCTGGTGCTATGTCAGAACACTAACAACAGTAACTTCACGTTCCAACAGCATAACATTCCAGACAAGTAGCGTGATTATCATTTATAGGCGTATAGCGTCCGAAAAATTATGGTATGTCCTCAGTCGCACCACCTGAGTGTCGTTTCACACGGTCTCCCAATAGCTGCCCATTAGCAAAACCCACCCGCACATCGTCATTATCACATATTTATCGAGGAATGAAGGGCGCAGTTGCAATTGAAAAGCCCTCTCGTCTTTTATTTATGTTACGTAAGTTCTTGTATGACAGTCGGCGTACGCCAGAGCAGGAAGAAGGGATAAAGTCACAGATCCCTGCTAATTCTCTCGAAATCCCTTCACGTTGCGACAGCAGTGTTCCATAAGTTAGACGGCTGTCCGATCCTCTACACGTCATCGGCTATGTAGAGAGCTATCACAAGAAGAAGAGAGAAAGAGCGCACTAACTTTCAGGGAGAAATTCACAACCATTTGGATTATCAGATCTGGATTTTTTTACGACTGGTTCTGCTTCTAGTGATTTGGAGGCAATGACGTAATAGAACACTAGCAGGTTTCTGGGCTATTTTGGATTCAGTAGTTACATTTATCTACATTCACCCACCGATCCTCAGTTCTTCACAAATCGCTATAGCTTACCAGTGTCGCAACATCGCTGTAGACAGGGGTCTGCACATAAATACGTATTCCGCAAACCACTTCACGGTGTGGACTGCATCGTAGCAGTGTTATCGATTTCTTCGTTCCTTGTCCAGTCAGTCACATACATAATAATCGGATAAAACTGAATGTCTGTATGCCACGGTATATAACCTAATTCTCCTCTATATGATCGCTACGCCAGATATAGGTATTTAGTGACCAATGAAGCCTTGCTGCTGTACCTCTACTAAACGAGGAGGCACAAAGGAAATCTGATACATCTGCAATTCATCGATATCGAATGATTGTCTATAAATATGTCCCTGTACTTGTCCTAATCTTTATCGTATTTCTATCATTACTACGCTACAAATGCGACAGTATAATGGTGTCAGAGTATTCGCTGACATCATTGTGTTTCGTGAGAAATACATCAGCTTTTTTCTTTTTTTTCAAATAGAGCATACCTCCATAAAACGTATCTAACAGTATCACTAAGGTTTCCAATACGCTATCCATTGAATCTTTTACATTTGTCCAACGACCTCACACCTGCACACATAATTCGGAGCTACTGCAAGAGTAGGGGGAAATTTGGGACTTAATCACAAGATTGCTCATTTCTTACTCCCATGTGCTATTTGATAGTGAACCGATCATGATACTGCCAAGTCCAGGCAGACCAGCCTCCTCTGGTTCCGACAGTTGGGATGCTGACCCCCCTCCCCCCCACCAGCCATTGTGGCTTAAGAGCACCTCCACACCAGCAGTTGTAGGACATCGAAAATTTACCGAAAATTCCGGACATTTTTCTCGTTTGTAGGACAGTGCTTCGAATTCTAGGAGGATCTTTTAGATATCCGATCTGCTGTGTGTCTCTGTTTTTTAACACCCTGTTTTGGATTTTGAAATATGTCATGAACTTTGAGATATGTAATTGTTCTGATGTTCCTGTCAGTGGTTAGATACCAGTGTGGGTTTTCCACTATAGAAATGTGCTTCGGTGAGGAAAATAAAAGATAAATGCCTTAACATCCCTGACCCCAGCAGCAAAAATAAACTGAGGCCACTCAGTGTTTCAGAAAAGTGATGAACATCACAGTAGCTGTAGGACTCCTAAATGTTTTATCTCTGACAGTGTTTCCAAATAAGTAGCTGTAACTCGAAAACTGGGGGGGGGGGGGGGGGGGGGCAAGGGAAACTGGGTGTGTGTGTGGGGGGGGGGGGGGGGGAGAGTAGCTGTGTTTTGAGCACCCTCTGGTGGTGGCACTGTGGACTAGGGCATTCCATCTTCAAACTTTAGGGTGAACATACACACGCGAAATCGGAAAAAGTGGGGGTATAGGGTGGGGGGCGGGGGGTGGAGGTGTCGGGAGGACAATCCACCAACAGAGTAACACCACCAAGAACACATAACCCCCCAAAATAAATTAATAAATAAATACCTTATGTCCTTCCTCTCCTGCAGCTCAGAACAGATTATTTTTCCACTATTTCACAAGTGGAGGAGGGATGGAGGGGGTGAGTGACATCATAGTAGGGGTGGAGGAGGGGGGAAGTTAGGTTAGTGGAGGTAACCCAATTGATTTTTTCCCACCAAAATTTCCTGCAATTTCCAGGTGGTGTGTGTGTGGGGGGGGGGGGGGGGGGTAGGTGACATCGTGGGAGGACCGGCGGGACTGCCGCCAGATTGAAGAAATTATTTGGGCTCGTAGCAGCTTTGTTCCTCTAATGATACTTTTTTACTGCCTTCATGTACTGAGGTGTGGGGCAGATGTCAGAAGTGCTGAAAATGTGTCTGAGATATTCAACATGATGGACAAAGGAACAACACTTGTCCGTATTACATTTTAAACTGACTTGTTGGAGGAAAGTGAAGAGGGTTACCATTTGTTGTCGGATCAGAGCATCTTTTCCTGCATCGAGAATGTTGTCTAAGTAAATTGCTGTCTCTGGTACATCGTGAATTAGATGCTACAGATATCACTGACATATCGCTGAGGTGCTAGTTATATCAAAGGAAAGTCTGTTGTACAGGAACAACCTGAAGGGATTGTTGATGACTAGAATCCTTTGGGATCCTTATTGAATGGTAGTTGGAGTTATACGGCCCTCAAGTCAGTTTTTGCAAATACCTTCGCACCTGATAGATGGATCAAAACTGGCTCTGAGCACTATGGGACTTAATATCAGAGGTCATCAGTCCCCTAGAACTTAGAACTACTTAAACCTAACTAACCTAAAGACACCACACACATCCATGCCCGAGGCAGGATTCGAACCTGCGACCGTAGCGGTCGCGCGGTTCCAGACTGAAGCGCCTAGAACCGCTCGGCCACTCCGGCCGGCCCTGATAGATGGGCCATGATGTAATCCACCATATGAATTGGTTAAACACCAGTGACTGACTAGACGTTGATGTTCGTCTTGAAATCGCCATAAATACTTAAGGCACCGTTTGATTTTTCACAATGAGAATGGGTGTGGCCCATTGGCTATTGGGTATTGGAGTGAGGATGCGCTCATCTAGTTGACGCTGTAATTCCCCATGAGGCTTATCCCAGATCGCAAAAGGAACATTCATAGGCTTAAAAAGCTTCAGCATTGCCTGTGGAAGGAGGGCTGCGTGGGCTTAAAAGTCTATAATATCCTAAGAGGGTCGTGAAAATTGGAGTTGAATTTTGGATAAAAAAAAACCTCTGAGATACGGGTTTGTCCCCAAGAAGTTGACTGTGGAGGTGGAGTCTTGGATTTATAACGCAAGTGCATTAAAAAGATGCATGCCTTAGAGACTTACAGCTCTCATGGCATCCAGCACCAAAATGCTGGTCGTGATGTGTGACTGATAGTGTACTTGGGCTGTAAATTATCCGATAATTTTTTATAAGGTGATTACTATAACTTTGCATTAGGGTATGAAGGCCGGCAAATGTGGCCGTGCGGTTCTAGGCACTTCAGTCTGGAACCGCGTGACCGCTACGGTCGCAGGTTCGAATCCTGCCTCGGGCATGGATGTGTGTGATGTCCTTAGGTTAGTTAGGTTTAAGTAGTTCCAAGTTCTAGGGGACTGATGACTTCAGATGTTAAGTCCCATAGTGCTCAGAGCCATTTGAACCATTTTGTTAGGGTATGAAACAGTTGGAGGGGAGAGATCCCAACGCTATAATATGATTCCCAATCGATAACGATCATGGTGAACCCTGCATCTCTCTGTAAGGAGATGGGTACGTTTTTGCTTTTGACAATTAATGAGAGAGTTTCTGTTGAGTGTGTGAACACTGATTGAATATATGCTATGTCTGGATACAGTTCCTCCATGTTGTTTGCACTTAGGTTTTATGGGTCCATGCGGGTGCGTTCCACCGACATCTTCAAAGCTCATTGACGTACTGTGGCCCAGTGTCTGGATTTCCCACAACAGCTGCACTTTGCTCACTAGTAATGGCACTCTCGTCACTGATAACTGAAAAACACTGACTGCAGAAAGAAAGCTGTCGGAGACAGCGCCGGGGTGCCATGTTTTTGCCTGAACTTTGTAAGATCGGGAAGTAGTCCTTAATTGGGTTTGAGGACGAAATGGATACTGAGCTGCAAACACTTGTCAGGGGTTGTGCAGTGTAGCCAAGAACCGAAGAAATTGTTCATATGTCCTAGTGATGGGAAGACAAGTTTCTAGATATGAGTCCTTGAGTCCCAAGGGATCAATTGTAAGACCATAATCGCAGGTATGCACTAAAATCATATCTCTAACGAAGGAAGGAGCAAATGATTGCTTTCATTAGGTGTTACTTCATTGATAATGAAATACATTTTCTGCATTACTGTCTTTTGAGTTTATAACAGCTAAAAAACTTGTGGCGAGCTGCTGCCGCAAGCAGTTGGCAGTCAAAGTATTCAACGAAACTGCTATTCTACTTGCCATACAGAAGGATATTGGGCTCGGCTTCTGGATTTAGTTGTTGTAATAGGCCATAAATGTCCGGGTCTATGTGTGCCAAAACGGACACGTGCCACTGCTCATCACTTGTGGTGCTGTGAGACAGGTAATGCTGCGCTAAGTAGGGAACATAGTTTGCCCATGGCTCAACATTCCTGTGGAAGTGGTGGAAAGCTGGTGGCACCAGAAACCATTGACCATGGAGCTGATCTCGGAAAGGCAGGATCACCTCTGGTTCGCATAGCCGGTAAGTAAGACACCAGTCGCTACATTTTGGATGCGTTAAGATCGGTGCCTGTTCCTACCTTAGAGGTCTCCTTGACGTTATCTTTCAACAACATTACGCAAAACTGCATATTACCCTTACTCTCCTGGTCTACCTTCACTGTTGCCCTGAGCAGGGCGTTCTTAGATCTCTCGCACACCGAAAGCATCTGCCACGGGACGTCGACAGAGTGGCATGCTGCTACGCGCCAACCACTAGGGTTGATGGGCTCTATCATAGAGGTTAGGCAGCGTAGAATGGCGTATCTGTATCTGTCATCCAAGCTCCGTTACACTGATACTCAGCTGGGTTGGAGACTTATTTGCCAGAGGGGACAGCTTTGTGTACCGCTCGATTTTCACACCCTGTCACCTACAGCTATAACAAAAACTACCAGCCTGGATCGCAAATGATGTTTATTGCTCTGGTAACCTGTTTCAGTCATAGGAAGACTATCTTCAGACCTCTGTGTGGTGAGGCGTGCAGCCGATTCTCGGAGCCGTTGTACGTGCTAACAGGCACTTGTCGTCAGGTGTCTCTTATGCACTTAGAATGGCTCCTCGCATCGGCTGCATGTGTGACCAGTGAACATAAATGCTGGTCTGAAGGTGGCCTCTCTATGACTGAGAACAATAAACACCACTTGCGAACACGCTGGCTGTTTTTCTTAAATTATGATAAAAGGTCGCTGTTGTTCCAATCATGACTTCAAAAATTGTTAACCATAGATCAGTCAAATCTAAAGACCGTAAATTCAACTAGATACCTAGGAATTAAAATTACGAGCAACTTAAATTAAAAGAACACACAGAAAATGTTGTGGGGAAGGCTAACCGAAGATTTCATTTTATTGGCAGGACACTTAGAAAATGCAACAGATCTACTAGACTGCCTACACTACGCCTGTCTGTCCTCTTTTAGAACACTGCTGCGCGGCGTGGGATTCTTACTAGACAGGATTGACGGAATACATCGAAATAGTTCAAAGAAGGACGGCACGTTTTGCATTATCCCGAAATAGGGGAGAGAGTGTCACTGAAATAATACAGGGTTTGGGGTGGACATTAAAACAAAGGCATTTTTCGCTGCGGCGGGATATTCTCAAGAAATTTCAATCACCAACTGTCTCCTCCGAACGCGAAAACATTTTGCTGGCGCAGACCTACATAGGGAGAAATGATCACCATAATAAAATAGGGGAAAGGAGAGCTCGCACGGAAAGATATAGGTGTTCGTTTCTTCCGCGCGCTATACGAGATTGGAATAACAGAGAATTGTGACGGTGGTTTGATGAACCCTCTTCCAGGCGCTTAAATGTGGTTTTGCAGAGTATCCATGTAGATGTAGATAAACCTACAGGTTGTAATGGTTCTTTATTTACGTGACCATTACGGCACTCCAACCCCAGTTCTCGATACCAGTAATATCGTACTACTTTTCTGCGAAGTAACAGACATATTTTTGTGACAATATTCACGTTTGGTTTTGTTAATGTATAGGTACTCTGATGTATCGATATATTACAGTGATATGGTTCTTGTGTGTATTCATTTCTGTGAGACTGTCATAATCTTCGACTTAGTTGTAACCGTTTTGGCGCGAATGCGCCCAGAGCAGTCTTTGTTTCACTTCGCAGAAGTTAAGTTGTTGTTTCGCCTTGTAAAAGAACAGTCAAGTCTTGTGTTTGGTTAAAGTGGAAATTAAATGGTTCAAATGGCTCTGAGCACTATGGGACTGAACATCTGTCATCAGTCGCCTAGAACTTAGAACCACTTAAACCTAACTAACCTAAGGACATCACACACATCGATGCCCGAGGCAGGATTCGAACACGCGACCGTAGTGGTGGCGTGGTGCCAGACTGAAGCGCCTAGAACCGCTCGGCCACTGCGGCCGGCGGAAATTTCACCATACCATTGTCCTGATCTAGGATTGTTTGATCATTAAGAATTTCCTGAAAAACGCATTTGTTAGGTCTTCAAATATTGCTAAAATACGTGGGAATCCATTCAAGGTAAGTGCCAAAATTAATGACTTTTTTACATTGGCTTCATTATTTCCATTCTGACGACACCATCCACAGTCAATAACTATGTTGTTGCCCGATAAAGCGAACATATGCTGCGTGAGCAACATTATTAATTTGATTTCTAACCTACTTTGCAAGTGGTGGTATTGTTAGAAGGTGTTACCATCTACTCCTCCTGCTATGCAACATACAATAAGTAAAAGTTATTTTTTTGTGAACTTCTTGATTTTAGTATTTCAACGTCCAGCAGCGTGCGTGCCGCAAGATGACAGATTTTCTGGAGCAGACGTGTAAGTGGAACGGCGCAGGTGCCACCTGCTCAGAACACACGCACGTGCTTTTCCGCGTTCGCGCGTGCTGATACGCAAACCGCCACAGCCGCTTTGAGCTTTTGCTTCCCGGAAACAGCACACTTGGCGGAGTCGTTGAGTAGTTGATCGCGTTCTGCTTCACATCGTGCTTCGTTGTTCCAGTTCTCCTCGTCCCTAAATATACATGGTGATGAATGCCACGTGTGTGTCCTTTAATTTCACGGTTCACTGGCTGCCCCATGAATATTCTGTGCAAATCGTTCCAGTTCATTAAGCTGACGACGAAGAGACGGGATGAGGAATCGAACACTGTCAGCAGGCACGCGTTTAATAAAGCTGTTATCCCGTGTTGCAGCGTTCTGCCGTAGCTTCAAACTTCGGAGGCAGCGAGAGCCAGTCTCTTCGAGTATACCTACCTTATCTTAGAAGTTACGCTGATGCGTAATTCATTAGCGGGTAGAATACGCCATATTAGTTATAGGGACAAGATAATTTATGATTTCTGTGAGAAAGAAATTCATTATATGTGGCTAGTTTTAAAAATGCCAGTAGGAGTCTTCCCCGCGATTTCATTCCTAGAACGTTTACAAAGCACTGCTTCTGGCGTATTGTGACCTTAATGCTCCTACCCCACCTATCCTTTCAAAGACTACCTGGCAGTTGTAGTGCAGCTCGCAGTAAATTATCTGGCTAGAGTCAACGAAACCGACACTGGCACATTCAGCTACTAGTAAAGCTTTACCTTTGTTGCAAATGTAATCGTATAAAATAATGTTGAATTAGTATTTGCTCGTCTGATGATTGCAGCGTGCTGCCGAAACTCATCTGGCCAAATTAAACTGTTATTGAAAGCTGAAAAGCGGGTTGTTTATAAACTTCGTGATGGATTTCTACTAATTCCGTACAATATGGATAAATATAAAAATTAAGATTTTTTAATTAATAAGATGCTATTTTACAGAACTGTTGTGGATGAAACAAAATACAACCCATTCTCAGTATCGCTATCTACATTAGTAATCCACACCGAGGTAAACAGTCTACTAAGGAAGTGTCATGGTATGTTCCTGAACGAAAATTTAGGAACGGCATGTAGTCTCATCTAAGAATTTCTGATTGTTATGGTCATATAATCTTTTTTTCCTTTACTCTGATGTCCCGTTGGTTGTGAGGTCATTAGAACTGCAAATTGAACCTGTTGATGATAGTATGCCAACGTACGCCTGCGACAATTTAGTGAAAAAAATGAAGTCCTTAATCAGAAAATTAGCACTGTGACTAAAAATTAACTTCCCCCAAGTACGTTGCTAATTTTTAAGTACTGTTTCACTTTGCTCGGCGTGGTGAAAGCAAACTTACCATCGCAGTTATCAAGAGTTTAGAACCATTTGAGCGAACATCGGACAATGCAGCCGCCTCAAAGAGAGCTAAAATGTGCATCTTTATTGGGGTGCACATCGTTATCTACTTCTGCATCAATGTCCAAATTCCGCAAGCCTCCTCCTATAGTGTAGCGGAGAATACTTTGTGTCCTCCTGTCACTTCCCTCATTTCTTGTTCCAATTGGCTGCGGGAAGAATATTGGCAACCCTCCGTACGAAGTCTCTCTAATTTTATCTTCATATTCTTTCGCGAGGTATACACGGGAGGATGCAATATGCTGGTTGACTCTTCTACGAACGTACACTTCGAAATTTTATCAGTTTATCCGTTGGAGTACGCCCGAAGTTACCTTTACGTCTGAATATTTCTCTCCCTCAAGAAAGACATGTTGTGTTCCATTTTCTTGGACCTATTCAATCTAATTACGAAGCTGGCCAGATATTCGGTACGCTCATATTTTGTTCGTCAGTCGCCAGTAAAGACTTGGGTCAAATTGGGGCATTGTTCGAACAACACGTAAGTATTACGGAGATGCTTCGGAAACTCAAATTCGAATTCCAGGAGCGAAAGCGACGTTCTTTTCAAGAAACTCTATCGAGAAAATTTACAGAACGGGCATTTGAAGCTGACTGCCGAACGATTCTACGGCCACCAACATACATTACACGTAAGGACCACGAAGAGAAGATACGAGAAATTAGGGCTCATACGAAGAAATATAGACAGTCGTTTTCCCCTCGCTCTATTTTCGTATGGAACGGGAAAGAAAATGACTAACTGTGGTACAGGGTACCCTCCGTCACGCACCCTTCGGTATCTATGTAGATTTATATGTTGAAAGGGACATTACTGTTTCCCATTTTGGCTGCCACGTACCTGTCGTGCGCTTTGCGGCCGTGGGGGTGGCAACGTCTGGGTTCTGTTTCCGACCATAAATATTTTACTCTTACGTTTTCCGATCGTCAAAAGAAGCCGCAACAGTGGAGAAGGATCTGGTGACTGTTTTGTAACGAGAACATCCCTTCACGTTTTATCTAGACTGAGGACTGGCTATGCACATTATGCGTAGGTATGATCAATTTTTTTAAATTTCTTATTGTTATGTGTTTTTTGTATTTTATTTTTACCCTTTCTTTGTGCAACATTACTGTAGCATATGACTAAACTTCTTACCTTATTTTATGAATTTTAATTTCTCACTTATTTTTTTGTAAGAAAGCCAGAGATTTTAAACATAATCTTAAATCCCCCGAGTCGTTATACACTGAAGAGCTAAAGAAAGAGGTATACCTGCCTTATATCGTGTAGGACTCCAGCGAGAAATCAGAAGTGCCAAAACACGACGTGGCATGGACTCGACTTATGTTTGAAGCAGTACTGGAGGGAACCGACACCATGAATGCTGCAGGGCTGCCCATAAATCCGTAAGAATACCAGGGTGTGGAGATCTCTTCTGAACAGCACGTTCCAAGGCATCCCAGATATGCTCAATAACGTTCACGTCTGGGGAGTTTGGTAGCCAGCGGAAGTGTATAAACAGAAGAGTGTTCCTGGAGGCACTGTGTAGCATTTCTGCACGTGTGAGGTGTCGAATTTCCTGCTGGAATTGCGCAAGTCCGACGGATTGAACAATGGACAGAATGGATGCCGGTGATCAGACAGGATGCTTACGTACGTGTCACCTAGCAGAGTCGTATATAGACGTATCAGGGGTATCATATCACTCAAACCGCACACGACCCTCACCATTACAGAGCCTCCACCTGCTTGAACAGTACCCTACAGGGTCCATGGATTTATGAGATTGTCTCCATACCCGTACACGACCACCTGCACGATACAAGTTGAAACAAGACTCGTCCAACCAGGCAACATGTTTTCAGTAATCAACAGTGCAATGTCGGTGTTGACAGGCCCAGGCGAGGCGTGAAGCAGTCATTAAGGGTACACGAGTGAGCCTTTGTCTCGGAAAGCCCATATCGATGATGTTTCGATGAATGGTTCACACACTGACACTTGTTGATGGCCCAGCGTTGAAATCTGCGGCAATTTGCGGAAGGGTTGCACTTCTGTCACGTTGAACGATTCTCCTCAGTCGTCGTACGTCCCATTCTTGTAGGATATTTTTCCGGCCGCAGCCAGACACTTGTCTTATATAGACGTTGCCGACAGCAACGCCGTATTCTGCCTGTTCACATATCTCTGTATTTGAATACGCATGCCTATACCAGTTTCTTTGGCGCTTCAATGTATGTTCTTGTAACATCTTTTAACCCTTCGGCAAGATATATGTACAGTATCTTCTTCGTCGTTTATGAAGAGGCAGACTAATGGAAACTTTTTTAATTTTAAATATAGCATTTACTGCTTCCTACTTCAGGTTATTTATCAAGAAGTAGACGTACGGATGTTTTTGTTTTATTGAGGACTTTAATTGCATGTTCCATCCTGCGACAGCATTCGTGGTCCTGTAGCACTGGTTGACAACGTTCCACAATTCAATTTGTGTACTGGAATTGTTCATTCATTGATAGACCATACGGCATGCGAATTCCATGACCTTTTTTCACTGGGCATTTGCACCATTATTACCATCCACGCTTCATCAAAACTGTTTAGTCGAATACGTGCACTGCAACTCAAATGCGGCAAAAACATCGGACCTCTATTCCTGTATTACTTCGTTAAATCCAGTTCTTTTATTTTCTTCCACAGTCATTGGAAGTGAAAATTGCAACTGGAAACGAATGCTGCGGGTAATATTGTTTTCTAGCTGTAATCGTAGGCATTTCAATTTATAGCACTGTCGTTTTCGGTCATCTCCCAGGAATCTTATTTTTCAATCTATAAAAAAGTCTTTTCTACGTAATTTGAGTTTTGTCTGGATCGTGCGTCTTGTATAGTTCTTTGAACTCTTTCGAACGACTGTCAAATGTCCCACCCACAAGAAAAATTCCATTTTAATTTAGGATTTTCTCTACTTCTTTACAACCGAACACTAGGATTCTTCTGTCTGAAACAACCTATCATCAGTTTTCAACAAACCATTACCTTCAGTTAATTTCAAAAATTTTTCACTCAGTTGAATCTCCGAAGTGGTGTCAGGGTTCTGGGTCGTCCCAATATGTTCCCTTCTTGCCTTACACAATGCAGTTTTGGAGTTCTCGTAATTCGGAATATCTGCGATGAAATCTAAGCCTTCATCTTGTAACACTTGAAATTCCTCTTTAAAAATTTGGGAAAGAGGCACTGTCTTTTCTTCGTGAAATCTTTTCCTGCAGTTATGCATTGGTTTCCTAATATGCACATCTGCTTTGTGAGGTGGGCAAGAATGTTGTTGTTCAGACATGATTCTCCCAATTGCCGTTTAAAAAACGGCCTCATCACTTACTCCGTACGGAATTCACGAACATCTAGTTCGTATGGTTTAAATGGCACTAAGCACTATGGGACTTAACATCTGAGGTCATCAGTCCCCTAGACTTAGAACTACTTTAACGTAACTAACCTAAGGTTCTAGGCGCTTCAGTCCGGAACCGCGCGACTGCTACGGTCACAGGTTCGAATCATGCCTCGGGTATGGATGTGCGTGATGTCCTTAGGTTAGTTAGGTTTAAGAAGGGTAGTAGGAGTAATCCATCGAACTACAGACCTATATCATTGACGTCGGTTTGCTGTAGGGTTTTGGACCATATACTGTATTCAAACATTATGAATCACCTCGAAGGGAACGATCTATTGATACGTAATCAGCATGGTTTCAGAAAACATCGTTCTTGTGCAACGCAGCTAGCTCTTTATTCGCACGAAGTAATGGCCGCTATCAACAGGGGATCTCAAGTTGATTCCGTATTTCTAGATTTTTGGAGAGCTTTTGACACCGTTCCTCACAAGCGACTTCTAATCAAGCTGCGGGCCTACGGGGTATCGTCTCAGTTGTGCGACTGGATTCGTGATTTCCTGTCAGGAAGGTCGCAGTTCGTAGTAATAGACGGCAAATCATCGAGTAAAACTGAAGTGATATCAGGTGTTCCCCAGGGAACCGTCCTGGGACCTCTGCTGTTCCTAATCTATATAAATGAGCTGGCTGACAATCTGAGCAGTTCTCTTAGGTTGTTCGCAGATGATGCTGTAATTTACCGTCTAGTAAGGTCATCCGAAGACCAGTATCAGTTGCAAAGCGATTTAGAAAAGATTGCTGTATGGTGTGGCAGGTGGGAGTTGACGCTAAATAACGAAAAATGTGAGGTGGTCCACATGAGATCCAAAAGAAATCCGTTGGAATTCGATTACTCGATAAATAGTACATTTCTCAAGGCTGTCAATTCAACTAAGTACCTGGGTGTTAAAATTACGAACAACTTCAGTTGAAAAGACCACATGGATAATATTGTGGGGAAGGCGAGCCAAAGTTTGCGTTTCATTGGCAGGACACTTAGAAGATGCAACAAGTCCACTAAAGAGATAGCTTACACTACACTCGTTCGTCCTCTGTTAGAATATTGGTGCGTGGTGTGGGATCCTTACCAGGTGGGATTGACGGATGACATCGAAAGGGTGCAAAAAAGGGCAGCTCGTTTTGTATTATCACGTAATAGGGGAGAGAGTGTGGCAGATATGATACGCGAGTTGGGATGGAAGTCATTAAAGCAAAGACGTTTTTCGTCGCGGCGAGATCTATTTACGAAGTTTCAGTCACCAACTTTCTCTTCCGAATGGGAAAATATTTTGTTGAGCCAAACCTACATATGTAGGAATGATCATCAAAATAAAATAAGAGAAATCAGAGCTCGAACAGAAAGGTTAAGGTGTTCGTTTTTCCCGCGCGCTGTTCGGGAGTGGGATGGTCGAGAGATAGTATGATTGTGGTTCGATGAACCCTCTGCCAAGCACTTAAATGTGAATTGCAGAGTAATCATGTAGATGTAGATGTAGTTCTAAGTTCTATGGGACTGATGACCTCAGATGTTAAGTCCCATAGTGCTCAGAGCCATTTGAACCATTTTTTGAACTAACCTAAGGACATCACACACATCCATGCCCGAGGCAGGATTCGAACCTGCGACTTTAGCAGCAGCACGGTTCCGGATTGAAGCTCCTAGAACCGCTCGGCCACAGCGGCCGGCTCTAGCCTGTATACTTACCACATTTTTGTGCACTCGGTAGCGATGATCATTACTGAGTGACGGGGATTCCCTTTCGTTGTTGTAATTATTTTCAGTACTCACTGTGTTTAGAACTTAAGTAACTTAGGCCTACAAAACTATACGGAAACTATGGCTGTCGGCGAGGCCATTGACGATGACAACACAACTGCCGCTGGTTAACGACTAGCGTAAATCAGCACAAGAGGGGAGGGGGGGGGGGGCGAAGGCCGCATTCTTAAATCCCACGGTGCAAACCTGGGTGGTCGTAAGTCTCACCTGCGGCACCTACAAATGGTGTCGCAACCGCCACAACAGAACGCAATCATTTTACGATAGAACAGAAAACTCACCATTTCATCTCACGTCATCACTAGGTACGGATCCTCTTCATGTAAATTACAAACATCAAAGGGACATAACCACTCGTCATTTCAGAGCATAAAACCCCACACCAAATATCACACTAAACACAACGAACTACATACTTACAAAGACTCATACACATGTAGGGAAACCCCTCACTTCGCACCCCCTATCTTACACACAAAGCATTAGGTAAAGTCCACCGCACCTTCAGTTAATAAGGGCCCTAAACCCAATGATGCAAACACGCACGCGCGTTTGGAAAGCCCACGTAACCTTCTAGAAGAGGCGTTCTCCGTCGTTCTTATGAAGGTACGTAGAACTGATCTACATCCACATCTACACACATACTCCGCAAGCCACCGTACGGTACATGGCGGTGGGTACCATGTACCACTACTGGTTATTTTCTTTCCTGTTCCACTCGCAAATAGAGAGAGAGAAAAATGAGTCCTAATTTCAAGCATCTTATATTCGTGATCCTTACGCGAAATGTACGCTGGCAGCAGTAGACTCGTTCTGCAGTTGGCGCCAAATGCCGGTTCTCCGAATTTCTACAATAGCGCCTCACCAAGGAAACGTCGTCTACCTTCCAGGGATTCCGTTTTGAGTTCACGAAGCATCCCCGTAATACTTGTATTCTCATCGCACTTAACGCGATAAAATATAGCACCACGCCATTGAATTGCTTCGATGTCTCCCTTAATCCGTTCTGGTGGGGATCACAAACGCACGAACAATACTCGAGAACTGGTCAGAACAGCATTATATACGCTATCTCTTTTATGGATGATCTACACTTTCCCAAAATTGTCTCAATGAAACAATGTAGAGCATTCACATTACCTAGTACCAACGGGACGCACTCATTCCATTTCAAATAGCTTTGCAACGGTTCGCGTAGGTACACTACTGGACATTAAAATTGCTACATCAAGAAGAAATGCAGATGATAAACGGGTATTCATTGGACAAATATATTATACTACAACTGACAAGTGATTACATTTTCACGCAATTTGGGTGCATAGATCCTGCGAAATCAGTAGCCAGAACAACCACCTCTGGCCGTAACAACGGCCTTGATACGCCTGGGCATTGAGTCAAACAGAGCTTGGATGGCGTGTACAGGTACAGCGGCCCATGCAGCTTCAACACGATACCACAGTTCATCAACAGTAGTGACTGGCGTATTGTGACGAGCTAGTTGCTCGGCCACCATTGACCAGACGTTTTCAATTGGTGAGAGATCTGGAGAATGTGCTGGCCAGGGCAGCAGTCGAACATTTTCTGTATCTAGAAAGGCCCGTACAGGACCTGCAACACGCGGTCGTGCATTATCGTGCTGAAATGTGGGGTTTCGCAGGGATCGAATGAAGGGTAGAGCCACGGGTCGTAACACATCTGAAATGTAACGTCCACTGTTCAAAGTGCCGTCAATGCGAACTAGAGGTGACCGAGACATGTAAACAATGGCATCCTATACCATCACACCGGGGGATACGCCAGTACGGCGATGACGAATACACGCTTCCAATGTGCGTTCACCGCGATGTCGCCAAACACGGATGCGACCATCATGATGCTGTAAACAGAACCTGGATTCATCCGAAAAAATGACGTTTTGCCATTCGTGTACCCAGGTTCGTCGTTGAGTACACCATCGCAGGCGCTCCTGTCTGTGATGCAGCGTTCAGGGTAACCGCAGCCATGGTCTCCGAGCTTATAGTCCTTGCTACTGCAAACGTCGTCGAACTGTTCGTGCAGATGGTTGTTGTCTTGCAAACGTCCCCATCTGTTGACTCAGGGATCGAGACGTGGCTGCACGATCCGTTAGAGCCATGCGGATAAGATGCCTGCCATCTCGACTGCTAGTGATACGAGGCCGTTGGGATCCAGCACGGCGTTCCGTATTACCCTCCTGAACCCACCGATTCCATATTCTGCTAACAGTCATTGGATCTCGACCAACGCGAGCAGCAATGTCACGATACGATAAGCAGCAATCGCGATAGGCTACAATCCGACCTTTATCGAAGTAGGACACGTGATGGTACGCATTTATCCTGCTTACACGAGGCATCACAACAACGTTTCACCAGGCAACGCCGGTCAACTGCTGTTTGTGTATGAGAAATCGGTTGCAAACTTTCCTCATGTCAGCATGTTGTAGGTGTCGTCACCGACGCCACTCTTGTGTGAATGCTCTGAAAAGTTAATCATTTGCATATCACAGCATCTTCTTCATGTCGGTTAAATTTCGCGTCTGTAGCACGTCATCTTCGTGGTGTAGCAATTTTAATTGCCAGTAGTGTATTAAATCTATGTGACTGTGAATGGCTCTGAGCACTATGGGACTTAACAGCTGTGGTCATCAGTCCCCCAGAACTTAGAACTACTTAATCCTAACTAACCTAAGAACATCACACACATCCATGCCCGGGGCAGGATTCGAACCTGCGATCGTAGCAGTCGCGCGGTTCCGGACTGCGCGCCTAGAACCGCGAGACCACCGCGGCCGGCGTGACTGTGTCAAGCAACACCCTAATAAATCTGTATTCGAACGTTCCAGGATTGGTTGTCCTACTCATCCTCATTAACTTACATTTTTCTACATTTGTAGTATGCTGCCAGTCATCACATCAACTAAAAATTCTTTCTAAGTCATCTTGTATCATCCTACAGCCACTCAACGATGACACCTTACCGTACCACAGCCGTAAATTGCTGCTTACCCTGTCCGTCAGACCAGCTATGTATATAGAGAATAACTAATCTAGAAACTTTGTGCTAGGATCGTAAATGGCCAGTGTAATCCGTACGAAAGTGTAACACATATGCTTCCTTAATGTAAATGGCCATCTTAGGAAGAAATACGACTTTATTGTCGGAATCTCTGGTGGACGAATTTAATTAACTGGGATTCGAGAGAGACTGCGACTGTTCTGTGGCCACCACCGTACATATCGCCCAGGGATCATGAACAGTAATTTCCCCCTCGTTCCATACGCGAATGCAGTAGTGCAGAAATTCGATAATATCTGTACACACTGCTCGTATTCTAGAGGTCTGCTGTTCATATCCCATTCCGACCATCATGCTTTGGGTTTTCGTGATTACCATCGCGAGAACCTAGTGGATTTCCTTCTCAACCCGACGTCGCCGATGGGATGCTAAATCCTAAAAGACTTATTTTCGTTTTTTATACAATGTTGTGAAATGCATTAACACTCTTCACTAGTCCTTGCACAAGTATCAACATCTCTTGAGACATTATATAATTCGCCCGATCATTGGAGTATAAAACTCCGAAATGTGGAGCTGAACCTTAAAATAAAATTGTCTGTTCAGATATCGCTGTGTGTTCCAAGAGGAAGAATCGCTTCTTAATCGTACAAATATGAAGTCAGTAAGCAAACTCATAACAGTTCCATTCAATGTAATAATATAGTTACAAACTTCGTTGCAGTTATCAGCGCAGCGCCTTGACGATCAGTCATCCATTTGGCGAGTTTGCTTGGAAGGGCGCGGTCGATTTCCTTCCCCATCCTACAAACACTCCGAACGTGTGCTCCGTCTGTAATGACCTCGATGCGGACGGGACAGTAAATCCTAATCTTCCTCCTTTCCTTGTTGACGAATTTGTGCCATCGTCACCAGTACTTTGCCTTTCGCCGCCTGAGGTGCTTACATCAAAAATGGCTCTGAGCACTATGGGACTTAACATCTGTGGTCATCAGTCCCCTAGAACTTAGAACTACTTAAACCTAACTAACCTAAGAACATCACACACATCCATGCCCGAGGCAGGATTTGAACCTGCGACCGTAGCGGTCACGCGGTACCAGACTGAAGCGTCTATAACCGCACGGCCACACCGGCCGGCGGTGCTTACATCAGGTTGCTTTCGTCTGTACTATGACAGCATCTGATTCTTGATTCTAAGAAACTCCATATGTTCTGACCTGAACTTAAATCGTTACATTGTATACTTATTTTGAGCTCTGCACGGCAATTACCTATCACCTATCCAGCGTGCCTAGTGTTCCTGTGTTTTTAAAGCAAAATTGTTTTGCAAGCCCCATTTCCTCAACATTAGAAATACAGAAACGGCAGTACAAGGTGATGAAATTGACGCGTTGCGGTGTAACTAACCTGAAAACATCTGAAGATGAGTGATAACGACTGAAACCTGTTGCCGCCAATATTAAAACCTAGAAATAAATAATCAGCTATAACTGTCCAACAAATGTGGCAACTCTAGACAGACAGCATGTCTGCTTTATTGATACGAATGTTTCAGGGCAATCGCATAACGTAAAATTTGCACATGTGTTGACTTATCTAGATGGATGTCGTAAACAGTTTTTTGTGGTCTTTGCAGCGTCATTCGGTCATTCCATATTATTCGTCTGTTTCTGAAACGATACTCTAATGTCCCGCAGACGATGAAGTTACTTAAGGATGGACAGTAAAACAAACAAATGAGGCAAAGCTCATGTGGAGTGCGTTTTGTAAAGTAAGCAGTTTTCAATACTAAACTTCTAGTGTGTTAGTAACAGAAGATTTACAATCAGCGCGCATTACCAATTTCGAAATCATGCAGAGAGACATAGACTTTTAATGCAAACTCCATTCAGAAACTGGCGATTGCTCGGATGACAATACGGAGATGCGTCTTAAAAATTGCTAGCAGAGACAGCAGAAAGAACAAATGTAGCCAGGCGGACCAGACGGATAGCGAATGGGTAGCAGATGGAAAACGGAAGTTCTTTGTAGGATTCCTAAAGATAAGAAGAGGCCGAGGAGACGTCTCAACGGAATATGGGTAGATGACATTAGGAAACGTGGATGAGTGTAGCTGAAGAACATAATTCATAGAAAAACTTACAATGGGAGGCCACGACGTTTGGAACGCGGATTTACTGCAGACTTCGTACACTCATAGTACTCCATGAGGACAACAAAATGTGTAACCAGTAGCGCGTACTTCTCAAGCGTTATTGAGAAAATAGCAAGGTAATTTCGGTCGTCAAATGTATGGCTATGCGTAGCCATTTTTACCATGAAGCAGTGGCAGACGAGTGGTTAGCGTTCAAGCCGCTGGATCGCTGGGTCGAGTCCCGTTCGTCAGTCTTTTTTATTTCTAACACAGTCATTTTCTTTACTATTTATATTACAATTGATATAATGGGAATAATACGTGTATTCGGATGGACTTTTATTAAATTTACAATGTTATTTGGCAGTCTACAAATTTTTATTATCACAAATAATATAATATTCATAACTATCGACTATTAAACGACCAAACTCATAAAATGATACTGAAAATGCATGCTTGTCCGTGTCTTCAAAATTATTCGTATTTAATCGAAAGAGAACGACAAATTGCTTCTCGTGAAGACGCTATTAAAATACACTCGATACTGCATGACCAATTATGAGCGCCGATATTTAAGGAAATGCTGCTTTATTCATGGTTTGCTTGCAAATTATAGGCTGAAAGAGAGGTTTCTGAAATTGTTAACAAGGTTTGTTTTTCCACGGAAAACATCAAAAGACCTTGCGTATGCGGAAACATAGCATTTATTCAATGCAGCTGGTGCCGTTTAATTTTATGTTTTCCATGTTTTTACGAAAAATACCATCCTGCAACTTGTACTCGTAATGTCGACAGCGACGACTAATTGTACATCTTTCGAAAGCCGTCTGTGCCGGTCAAAACTTGGAGGTAACAAGTAGTTTCGGGCTCCTTCCAGGTATAAGGGATTTCTCAAATCACGGACGTGCATACATTTTCATTATCACTTTATGCATTTGGTCCTTTACTAGTCGATAGTTACGAAAATTATATTATTTGTGATGGTAAAAATTTGTAGACTGCCAAATGACATTGCAAATTTAATAAAAGTCCATCCGATTACACGTATTTTTCCCATTATATCAATTGTAATGTAAATAGTAAAGAAAGTGTCAGTGTTAGAAATAAAAAAAACTGACGAACGGGACTCAATCCAGCGATTACGTAGCTTGAACACTAACCACTCGGCTGCCACCGCTTCATGGTAAAAATGGCCACGCACAGTTATACATTTGACGACCGAAATTATCTTGCGAGTTTCTCAATAATGCTTTGGAAGTACGCGCTACTGCTTGCACATTCTGTTGTCCTCATGGAGTACTACGAGTGTGCGATGTTTGAAGTAAATCCGCGTTCCAAACGTCGTGGCCTCCCCATTGTTAGTCGAGGCCTTTATCCAGCAGTGAATGTCAAATGGCGACTGCTGGTGCCGCCGCCAATGACGACGATGACTCCAAAGCTCTTTGTATACAAACACAAAAAAAGGCTACGACTGAAATACAATAACTATAGAAAAAACATTATCTAGAGGAACTTTCGCTCAGCTTTCAGTACGTGCAAAAAACCTTGCTTATTGCTAATTTTCCACTGTTCCATCTGGCGGGCTGTATTAAAATGTAAAAAATCGAAAGCTTCCATAACTCTATGAACACCAGTGAAAGAGCTACTTCGCATTCACACTTATGACTTCTCATGCAGTAACTCGTGTAACTTCTCGCCTGCTGCCAGGCATGTGATCACTGCTGTTGCGTGTTATGAATGCAGAGCGACAGTTCATCAGACAGTGCCTGCTTTGTGGGGGAACCAGCAGTGTCAAAACATTGATACGACGCAGCTCAAGGAGCCTGCCACAAGTCAAGCACACAGTTATACAGGAGCTGAGTCTATTCCTTTAAGGTTAAAGCAACAGATTTTTTTTTCAACGGTCTTGAAAAGCAAATAGAGCGAGGGAAAACTGCTGCTTATATGCCTCCTGATCAGCCCTAATTTCTCGTATCTTATCTTCGTGGTCCTTAGGTGCATTTTAGTTGGAGGCAGTAGAATGTTTCTGCAGTCAGATTCAGCCGGCCGCTGTGGCCGAGTGGTTCTAGGCGCCTCAGTCCGGAACCGCGTTGCTGCTACGGTCGCAGGTTCGAATCCTGCCTCGGACGTGGATGTGTGTCATCAGTCCCCTAGAACTTAGAACTATTTAAACCTAACTAACCTAAGGACACCACACACATCCATGCCCGAAGCAGGATTCGAACCTGCGACCGTAGCGGTCGAGACTGAAGCGCCTAGAACCACAATCCTGACATGCTCGTTCCATCTAATATCGCTTTGCAACGTTACGCCCAAATATTTAAACGACTTGACAATGTCAAGCAGGACACTAGTAATACTGTATCCGAACATTACAGGTTTGATCTTCCTACTCATCCGCATTAACTTACCTTTTTCCACATTTAGGGCTAGCTGCCATTCATCACACCAACTGGAAATTTTGTCTTCGACACATTACCGTACACCATGGCATCATCAGCACACAACAGCAGATTGCTTCCCACTCTGTCCGCCAAATCATTTACGTACTGTATATAGAGAACAAACAGCGGTCCTTATCTCACTTCGCTGTGGCACTGCTGACGAAACCCTTGTCTCTGATGAACACTCGCCGTCGAGGACAGCATACTGAGTTCTATTTTTTAAGAAGTCTTCGAGCCACTCACATATCTGTGAACTTATTCCATATGCTCGTACCTTCGTTAACAGCCTCCAATGGGGCACCGCGTCATATGCTTTCCTGAAATCTATAAATATCGAATCTGCCTGTTGCCCTTCATCCATAGTTCGCGGTACATCATGTGAGAAAGTGTCAAGCTGACTGCTTTCTAATACCATGCTGATTCGTGGACATAAGCTTTTCAGTCTCAAGAAAGTTTATTGTATTCGAACTGAGAATATGTTCAAGGATTCTGCAGCAGACAGAAGACACGGATATTGGTCTGTAATTTTACGGGTCCGTTCTGTTAGTCTTGTTATATACTGCAGTCACGTGCGCTTTTTTCGAGTCGCTTGGGACTTTGCGCTGGGCGAGAGTGAGCAATAAATGCAGGCTGGGTAAGGGGCCAAGGCTGTAGTGTATTCTCTGAAAAACGAATTGGGATTCCATCCGGACCTGGTGACTTATTTGTTTTCAACTCTTTCAGTTGTCACCCTACGCCAGTGATGCTTATTACTATGTCGTCCGTACGAGAGTCTGTTCGATGGTCAAACGACGGTGCGTTTGGACGATTATCCTGCATGAACGATTTCTTGAAAGTGAAATTTAAAACTTTGGCTTTCTTTTTGCTACCTTCAACTGCCACACCAGACTGGTCAACAACGGAAGCTTTAGACCCACTTAGCGATTTTACATAGGTCCAGAAATATCTCGGGTGCTCTGCCAGGTCTTTTGCTAATGTATGACGGTGGTAGTTGTATCTTTTCACAGACACGTGAATACCTACTAAACTTTGCTTGTCGTCATTTGCGCGTTCTCTTTTGAACGGAGAGTGCAAGAGCCTCTGCTTCCTCACCATTTTCCGAATCTCGTTATTAAACCATGGTGGGTCTTTTCCGTCCTTAATCCATTTACTAGGTATATAATTTTCAAGACCACGATTTACGATCTGGTTAAACTTTGCCCATAATTTCTCTACGTCCACCTTATTGGAAATGAGTGTTGGCTAAGTGAGGTGCTAACTACTGCTTACCTGCTCTTTCTAGCAGAAACACTGTCCTAGTCTTCTTAACAGATTTATTAACTTTCGGAACTATAGTTCCTGTAATGACATCATGATCGCTATTAAACTGCCCACGATTCTTTATGACCTCTTTGAGCAGAACTGAATGCTTTACACATGTGGGTGCCCGGTATTCCCCGATTTGAAAGAATTGCTGCAGAAACATTGGATTTCATTCGGGAAGTTCTCTGTCGTATTGGTCAAAATCACTGCGTGTCAGCCGGAGAATCTATCGTGATAGTCTGCGACGTATATAAAGTCGACTTTATTGTGTTCAACCTGAATTTGTATCAAAACATTTACAATGCGTCTGTTAAGCGAAATGCCGACAAGTCGAAACACACGTGCGAGCAAGAAATTAATCGTTTGTAGAAGAAAGCTGGGCTGAAGTTCCTCGACAAGAATTCTCTTAGTGATTATATAAATGAAGAGACTGGAAAGCTACTCAATCATACGGTTCAAAGGAAGATACAGACAATGTTGTCTTTCATCTGCAAAGTAAGGAAAGGTCGAATAACGTATAATGTATGTAGTATAACAATAAAAGGTCAATTTTTTAGGTATCCGTGAAAATACTAGTTTTGGGAGCCTTTTTGTCTATCTATCTCTGTCTGTCCGAACACTACTCAGTATTGGCGTGTCTAACACATTGTTTTAATCACGTGTTAAAAACACTTTTTAATACACTTTATAAATAAACATGGTTTTATTAAATTGTTTTGATCAATGTTTGAAACATATAAAAAATTTTCATTTTTACGTGTTTTTAGCAGGTCACAGGGTCTCCTGTGAGAAGGTGGTGAGGGGTCCCATCAATTCTCACCAAATGGAGAGGAGGCTTCCAAATTTTAAAGAAAACATCCCATGTAATTAATGGACGTCCCATAAGGACACTCTAAAACCTAGACCCAGCAGGGCTGTGCAGTGGGTGAGACGCTTCAATCGTATTCAGAATGAGAAAGGTTCAAATTCCCATCCAGACATCAAGGTTTGGATTTTCTGAGGATTACCTAAATCAATGAAGACGAAAATGAGGATGTTTCTTTAGGAAAGAGCGTAGCTGTTGTACTTCCTTATATTCGTCCAGTATGAGCTAATGACCTCATTGTCGACTCGACTTTAATTCGTCGTACTGATTCCTTTTAAAGCCTAGAAGTCTGCACCTGTACAGCCTTCATAATTAAGCAAAAGAATTTCATCCGAACTCGCAAAATAAGTGGTTCCTTGGGCCGAATAGTATTCGTGTATATTCGCTTCCTTTTTGTACCATAGATGGATGTTTATGTAGGATTTTACCTTATTTAACGCACTTTGTTAAAAATATGAAATTATTAATGAGAAAGTAAATGCTACAGTATAAGCAAATGCGCACTGTTGATGATCCCTGTTAGTGGCGTAAATCGATGGAGCCAAGTGTTGTGGTTTCTGCTCCCGACACATCACTACACCTACTTAAGCTTTAATGAGGACCTACAAATGACAATATGACATCCTTACTTATCTGAGGTGGAAAACTTAGTCCATTATGTTTGACACGTTTCAGAACTAGGTATCCGAGACTCAAGGGTGAAACATTATTCGAAATAAATGAAATTGATATTTGCTCTCAGAATAGGTGCACAGCATATCAGTTCAGTGTCACATACCTTAGGAGAGACGTTCATCTTTCGTGTGGGATTTTCGTTCCATTGAGACGTGCGCCACGGATCGTTTGGCCTTCTCTCTGGCTACCGGCGGCACTCAAGATGGACTCACGTTTCGGGGATGTAAGTGAGGCTGGCCAGGACGTTAGGCCGTTATCTACGCGCCGTTATCGGACGATGCGGTGCGGTTGGCGCTGCCACACAAGTCACCTCGTTCCATCTGCATTTCATACTACGCGCTCGTCTTTAGGGAAACACACACTCATGATCGAAAGAAACGAGGAAGAAAGATTCAGATTTAGCGTGCAGTCGACCGAGAGGTCATAAGAGACGAAGCGGAAATTTAGATTGGAAATTAATCGCCTTGTCCTTTTTGGAAAGAACCATTCCGACATTCGCGTAATTGATCATAATATGAATCTCGATGGCTACACGGGGATTTGAACACCGTTCTTCTGAAAAATCGGAAAACAGAAGCAAGCAAGGAAGGAAGGAAGGAAGGAAGGAAGGAAGGAAGGAAGATTTGAGTTTGACGTCCAGTCATTAGAGGCGGAACACAAGTTACGTTTAGTGTATGTTTGTAATTTATGCACCAGTTCCCGTTTTTACGTATGGCCTGCCGCTAAAGCAACTGCAGACTGTATTTACCGGTTGCCGTTTCTGTCGTTAAAATCCATAGTGCATTAATAAAAGTTTCCTTCTTTTACAAACAGTCATTAATACAGCTTCAAAAACCCAGCATTATATTACACTACCAAAGTATTCTTAAGGACGAAAGTAACTTCCGCATGATGTGTCAAGCCCAAGTGAGGTAGCTAGATATAGTACAGAAGGTAACTTAAAGAAATACGCAGTGAGAGGAATAGAAATGATTCCTTTTATTCCAATACAGTTATGACACACAGGTCACCGCGATTCGTGATGGTTCCCTGGAATTGCAAAAGTACCACTAAAGCGGAGTTACTAAACAGTTTTCAGAACTTCCTTCACCGAAGAAGATAAAGTAAATATTCCAGAATTCGAATCAAGGACAGCTGCAAACACCAGTAAATGGTTCAAATGACTCTATGCAGTATGGGACTTAACATCTACCTCGTGATGACTGGGTGTTGTGTGATGTCCTTAGGTTACTTAGGTTTAAGTAGTTCTAAGTTCTAGGGGACTGATGACCATAGATGTTAAGTCCCATAGTGCTCAGAGCCATTTGAACCATTTGAACTTAACATCTGAGGTCATCAGTCCCCTAGAACTTAGAACTACTTAAACCTAACTAACCTAAGGTTGGTTCAAATGGCTCTGAGCACTATGGAACTCAACTGCTGTGGTCATAAGTCCCCTAGAACTTAAAACTACTTAAACCTAACTAACCTAAGGACAGCACACAACACCCAGCCATCACGAGGCAGAGAAAATCCCTGACCCTGCCGGGAATCGAACCCGGAAACCCGGGCGTGGGAAGCGAGAACGCTACCGCACGACCACGAGATGCGGGCAACTAACCTAAGGACATCACACACATCCGTCCCCGCGGCAGGATCCGAACCTGCGACTGTAGCGGTCGCGCGGTTCCAGACTGAAGCGCCTAGAACCGCTCGGCCAATGCGGCCGGCCCAACATGAGTAACTCAGAAATAATTTTTCCTCTGTGTAGGGAAGCAGCTTAAGTAACTTATTAAAGGCAAGTCTTCCGGTCCAGGTTATATAACAATTAGGTTCTTTTCCGAGTATGATGATACAATAGCTCCATGCTTAGCAATCGTACACAACCGTTCGCTCGACGAAAGATCCATACCTAAAGATGGGGAAGTAGCACAGGTGCAAATTTCGGCTATATATTGGTCTCATTTGTGGGACTGGACTCGTGATTTCCAGTACGTGGTCGCAGTACGCAGTAATCGATGCAAAGTCATCGAGTAAAACAGGATTGATATCTGGGCGCTACGGTCGCAGGTTCGAATCCTGCCTCGGGCATGGGTGTGTGTGATGTCCTTAGGTTAGTTAGGTTTAAGTAGTGCTAAGTTCTAGGGGACTGATGACCTCAGAAGTTAAGTCCCATAGTGTTCAGAGCCATTTGAACCATTTTTTTGATACCTGGGGTTCCCAAAGTAAGTGTAATATAAATGTGTGTGAAATCTTATGGGACTTAACTGCTAAGGTCATCAGTCCATAAGCTTACACACTACTTAACCTAAATCATCCTAAGGACAAACACACACACCCATGCCCGAGGGAGGACTCGAACCTCCGCCGGGACCAGTCGCACAGTCCATGAATGCAGCGCCCTAGACCGCTCGGCTAATCCCGCGCGGCGAAGTGTAATAGCCCCTCTGTTATTCCTGATCTATATAAACGACTTAGGAGACATTATGAGGATCTCTCTTACATTTTTGCAAATGATGCTATACTTTAGCGTGTCTTAAAGTCATCAGAAGGTGATCGCTGTCCGGGGCGCCTCCAGTACGTCTCGCTGGTCAACGGGGCTCATTTCGAAACGTGACTCATCAGTGAAGTCAACTCTACTCCAGTCAATGGGATTACAGGCCGAAGGCGTGTCTGGAGACGCGCTGGACAGAGGTTGCTTACCAACGTGACTGCCGGTCGCCATATGGCCCGACAACCAAGAGTGATGGTCTGGCGTGGCATTTCATTTCCCAGCAGGTCTCCTTTGGTAGTCATCCGCGGCACCCTCCCAGTACAGCGGTTCGTCGACGTTGTTCTACACCCCATTTCGTTGCGCTTTATGGAAGGCCATCCCGGGCTTATAATTCAGCAAGATAATGCCCGCCCGCACACGGCGAGAGTATCTACAGTTTGTCTTCGTGCTTACCAAACTATACGTTGGCAAGCAAGGTCGCCGCATCTCTCCCCAATCGAGAACATTTGGATCCTTATGGACAGGGCCCTCCAACCACCTCGCGATTTTCACGTTGTATCGCGCCAATTGTACAGAATTTGGCATTATATCCCTCAGGAGGACATCCGACAACTCTATCAATCGATGCCATGGAGAATAAGTGCTTGCAGAAGGAGCAGAAGTGGGCCAACGCGCTATTGACTTGCTCAATTTGTGAAGCTCTTTCTCTTGAATAAATCATCCAATTTCTCTCAAATTGTAATTATTTGTTTGTGTATACATGTACATAACATCTACCGATCTCCGTTCCATTCAGATAACTGCTTCGTGATGCGTCTTTTTTTTTCTCTTTTAATGTAGAGTGCATGTTGCTAAATTACAAGCTAGAAGCGTGTTAGTTATTTGAAATCATAATATGAGGACGTGCTGAAAAGTAGTGCCTCCAAATTTTTTGTTCTATTATCAATATCGGTTAAAGTATTTGCATGTCACGCATATTACTCTGCCGTCTTTCCTGCTTTGCTGACGCAAGTTGCAACCCTCTGCCGCTAGAGGTCACTGAACTGTAGTTTAAAACCTGGCGGTGTGAGACCGAACTATGCCTCTGTTTGAGGACATGACCGAAAACAGAGAGCACTAATTCGAAGAATTCGTCCACACATGCAGCACCCCCTCCTTCAGCATGAAAATGCCAGATAGCACTGCGACATCTGCAACATCTCTTCAGTCATCCTCCATGCAATCTCGAATTTGCTCCATCCGATTTTCGTCTCTTTCCAAAACTTAAAGAACAACTTCGAGGACTTCACTCTGATAGTGATAAAGCGGCGTAAGTAGAGGTGAGGGTATGGCTCCGTCAACAATGTCAAACATTCTACAGTGACAATATCAAGAAATTGGTCTCTCTTTGGAAGAAATGTGTTTGTCGCCAGGATGACTATATTGAGAAATGACTATGTACTCATGAAGAATATAGATGTAGAATGTTAATAAAGTTTGTTTTATTTAAAAAGCTTTAAGAGTTTTCACACAAAAAATTCGGAGACATTACTTTTCACCACGCCGTCGTAATTACGATATCTCGCGCTAGAAATGATTTCTTAACAAAACATGTAAATTACAGAATAACAGTTAGTAATGTATTAAGCTGCCTGATAACATAAAATGACGTAACGAATGATAGAATTGCATCCGACAGATATTGATAAGCGTGTTGGTCCATCTTTACTACGCGATGCAGCAACGATTCTGCATAGCATGTTCTCGACAAGTTCTTGTAGGTTTTTCGGTGGTGTGCATCACCGCTGTCTGCGCACAGGTCACGCAACTCCCGTAAATAACGGGCGGGTAGTTTGCGGGTACGCACTGGCACCCGATGGTGTAGCATATATAACCGATCGGGTTCAGATCAGGCTAATTTGGTGCCAAGAAATCAACGTGAATCTGCTTCATGCTCCTCAAACCGTTATAGCACGATTCTGGCCTTGTGACACTGACATATTCTGACGGAAGATGCCATCGCTGTCGGGGAAGACATCAAGCGTGAAGGGATTTGGTTGGTCGGCATCAATGTTTCCATTGTCCACAGCTGTCATGGTGCCTTCGATTACTACTATAGGTCCCACGAAAGCCTAGGCGTGAAACGATCGTCGGCTTGGTGTAACAAGTGTTATTCATCAGACCAGGTGATACGTTTCTATTGATCCACGTTGCAATGTCGATGGTCCCGCTCCCACCGTATTTGTAACTGACCATGTTGTTGGGTCCACATGGGAACACGTAGGACTCATCTGGTGCGGAGCTCCGTGCTCAACAATGTGCCTACACCAGCACTGAGCCCTGTCGTCAGATCTGCCACAGATGCAGCCCTTCCTGTTTTATAGGGTGTACAAACCTCCGATCTCCAAGTTCTGTGACGACGTGTAGACCTCCGACACGTTGTCCCTGCTTGTGCTTTCACCGTCCTTCAGTCTCTTTCTGTAGTTTGCCACGACGGTAGAGCGCGAACAGTAGACCAGCCTCGCGGTTTCCGAGATGCTCGTTCCCAGGTGTTGGTTCAAAAATGGTTCAAATGGCTCTGAGCACTGTGGGACTTAACATCTATGGTCATCAGTCCCCTAGAACTTAGAACTACTTAAACTTAACTAACCTAAGGACATCACACAACACCCAGCCATCACGAGGCAGAGAAAATCCCTGACCCCGCCGGGAATCGAACCCGGGAACCCGGGCGTGGGAAGCGAGAACGCTACCGCACGACCACGAGATGCGGACCCAGGTGTTGGTCCATAAGAATCTGCCCCCATTTGTGACCCGCGTCGTCACTAGAATTACTCTCCATTCGTCCCATCTCCGCTTATACAGGGTGTCCCCAGAGAAAAAGTCAACGATCATTCGAAGAAAACAGGTCTATTAAACATGGGCTCGGAAATGCATACCTTAAGAGCCAAGAGCACATATTCATCTACGCTGAAACACATATCTTCCGCTGAACAAGTGCTCATAACTCATAAGATATCCATTCTAGAGCCCATGTCCACTGAAATTTTTTCTTGTTTTGTTACATACTACCTCCTACCAAAATATGGATAGCAAGGAGTAGTCAATGGAAGAGATTTGTTTCACAGCATCGAAGATGAAGCAGTGCTCGTAGCTCTAAATTATGCATTTTTGCTTCGAATGATCGTTCCTAGAATATCCATCAATATTGACCATTCCTCCTGGGACACCCTGTGTACTTTCCTTACTTAGCATCATGAGACTGAAGCAGATTCATAATAACAAAGTTTGTAAAATACGCACTATGACAAGAAAAAGGTAATTCTTCTCGTTACATTAAATATTTTGACAATACCACCTCTCAAAGAAACTGCCACCTTTCAACTTAACTTAGACCAAGGTCTACTACTAGTCTGTCTGCCTCATAACCAATATTTCGTTTTCACAATTGTCGACTTCACCAACCCACAAGGAAATTGTTCCCAGAATGAAATTTTCACTCTGCAGTGGAATGTGTGCTGATATGAAACTTCCTGGCAGATTAAAACTGTGTGCCGGGCCGAGACTCGTACTCGGGACCTTTGCCTTTCGCGGGGTAGTGCTCTACCACTGAGCTACCCAAGCAGGACTCACAACCCGTCCTCACAGCTCTACTTCCACCAGTATCTCGTCTCCTGATTTCCAAACTTCACAGAAGCTCTCCTGTGAAACTTTCAGAACTAGCACACCTGGACGAAAGGATATTTGTTGGGTAGCTCAGTTGCTAAAGCACGTGCCCACGAAATGCAAAGGTCCCGAGTTCGAGTCTCTGTCCGGCACACAGTTTTGATCTGCCAGGAAGTTTCAAGGAAATGGTTACTTCGAAACCCAAACTGGGCATTGGATTGCTCTACAGATTAGTCTATCACTACAACCTACACCCGGAAAATATTATAGAAACTAAGAAAACGTTGTCATTGTTCTGTTCTGTCTCCGCTTACTTTTAACTATATGCTCCCAGTGAGACAAAAACTTATCGCAGACAGACAGACTGTGCTAATTCGTATATTTTCCATATCAGGCGATACTACTGCTCTTAAAGCTCCCTCCATTTATTGTAATTTCTTTCCCCTTTGAGGTCGGGCTGGCAGCAGTTGTTTCCGCTCTTCAGTCGTGGGTGCAAATTTAGTTAGAATACATAAAATAATGAAAGTAAACAGAACATCTTGTTTCAAAAATATAGTAATTATTATGTCCGTTTTGGTACAAAATTTATACCATAGTTATTAATTTTGTAGTCTGCAGATACTGATGATAGAGTTTGACGTTGTTTCTGTGTGCTTAGCGTAGACATTACGATCAAAAACATAAGTTGAAAGTTATGGTATCTTTGCTGTCTCTGTGTCTGCTTCCAGAGCGGACAGAACAACGAAAGCGTGGACATATAGTGACTGTTAACATGGTAATAGTTTCGAAGATGACTGTTACTGCATTCAGTAGATATTTTCTTCTGGAATTTGACACTTGCACCTTATGTGTCCGCTTTCAGAACTGCTAAGACCTCTGTTACAGAATCGGAAAATATTACTACATATTGACACACACAGCAGTTGAAAATAGTGTGTAACACTGAAACTGTGCGTTTCAATAAGGTGAATCCGTGTAAGCAACAGCCGAGGTGGAAAATTCACAATGTCTTTCAACAAATATACGGCTGTGGTACCCCAGGTGAAGAAAATGATAAAAATTACTGTTGGCAGCGAAAGAACTGAAGAGATGAATGCCGGAGGTGTAAAGTTTTGAAGGGTGTTCATGAGGAGGCGGATTATATCTTCTGCAGCGATTAGTGAACAGAGAGTTGCTTGTAAGCCCGAATTATTAACTGAACGCACTGGGCCTGTGAGGTGGGGTTACGAGTCTGTGGTCTGAATTGTATTCGAAAGTATCTGTGGGATAGAACTTATTGCACATCTCACACACTGGAGTGGACTAAAGGTTGGGGAAATATTTATGTTAGTGGACTCATTACAGTGTGATCAGGTACGCACTGATTTCCTTCCAGTTCAGGCTAATAAACTGCTGCATATTAAAACTGCAGCATCTCAGAAAACGGCATGCAACGAACGTTAAATTGGCTTGCTTAGATATGCAAACGAATGGGATGGAATTTCAGCGCAACCGTACAAATTGGGTAGAGCAACGCCATCTACATTCTGTATACAAGGTAAGATAAGAAATCACATTTGAATGCTGATCATCTTTGAGAAGATGGTTTTATGCTCTTTTAAGAGAGGGCAACCACTGCCGACAGTGTCAGAATTGTAGCCTGTCGAGATTGCAGTTGATACGAGGGTTGGGACTTAAATAGTGGCAACTATTTATTCACAACCGTCCAAAAAATTAGATGTTCCCACCTGTTACTGTCCTTCACAGTAGTCACCAGCGTTGTGTAGAACTCATTGCCAGCGATGTCGAAGGCGTAGTATACCATTAGGAGAACCTGTTCTGTTGATGGTGCGGATGGAGCGGTCTAAAGTTACGATGATTCTCGTGTACGACCGTGACGGTGTTATCCTAACGCTTTATGTTCCTCCAAGGCAAACCGTCAATGCAAAGTATTACTGTTCGGTTTTGGTACATAACCTGCGACCAGGTTAGCGAAAGAAGCGGCGACACTTTCTGCGCATCCCACCCATCATTTTGCACGACAATGCGCGGGCGCATACAGCGCAAGCTGTGGCTGCTCTGTTGGGTGTATGGGAATGGGAAGTACTATACCATCTACCACACTCCCCGGACTTAGGTCCTTGTGACTTTTATTTGATTCTGAAGATGAAGGAACCACTTCGTAGCATTCGCTTCAGAACTGTTCCAGAGATTCGGCAGCCAGTAGACCGCTCCATTCAACAGGACAGGCTCTGCTAACGGTATACTACGCCCTCCACATCGCTGGCGACGGGTTCTACACAACGCTGGTGACTACCTTGAAGGACAGTAACAGGTGCAAACATGTAACTCTTTTGTATCGGTGATGAATAAGTTCCAACCCTCGTAGTTCCGTGATATAAATTCCATGTTGTTAGAGATCACGCGACTGTTATGCGAATATGGAATCGAGAGGTGCAGGAGGACTATGCGTGATCTCTGGCTAGCTCACGAAAGAACAGACATATTGTTCGCTCGACCGTGTAGGATCGTACACCTACCATGAGTCTGCAAATGGCCCTGTTTGCAGCAAGATGAGAACCCAAACGAGCTGTGCCATGATGTCCGGATGAATTCTGACTGTCGGCACAGCGACCATTTTTGCAGCGTCGCTTGACGCGGCTGGAGAGAGAGAGAGAGGTTCGGCCAACGACAGTACTACACACATGAGTGACACCATGTTGTCTTTTCAGATGTGTCTTGTTTCTGCCTGTAGCATCACGATGGACGTAGCGCGTGTGGAGGCTCTGAGAAGAAAATAAAATTACTAGATAACATTCGTCACTGTCATACATGCCTAGCAGTTGGCTTGATGGCATGGGGTGTCATTTGGTACTCAATAAGATCACCTCTGGTTCATATAGTCGGTAGTTTGGACAATAGACGTTATGTTTCTGCCGTGTTCAGTCTGGTGTCTGTGCCAGTAGACGTCTCCGTGACGTTACCTTCTAACAAGATAACGCAATACTGCAGGTTGCCCTAGTGTCCTGACCTACCTCAACGAAGAGGTTGTTCGAATGTTGTCCTGGCTAGTATTACGTCCATGTGTAACCCAATGAAAATATCTTGTTGAGAGTTATCGAGGGACTGGCACGCTGCCACTCCCAGCCACTAGGGTTTGATGAACTGTGGCATAAAGTTCCAGCAGCTTGGAATGACGTAAAGCTATCTGACATCAAAGCTCAGTTCAACTCGATGGCCAGCCGGGGTAGAGCCATTGTTGCAGCTCTGTGTACTAATAATCCAAAGGAAAGAAGTCATTAGTTGCTTTGGGGAAAGTTGAAAATTTGTACTGGACCAAGACTCCTCGGACCCGGATTTTCCGTTTCTCGCGAAAAATCGGCTCGACCGTCTCGGCCATCCGGACACCATCCCTGCACACCATCCTCATTATATATATATATATATATATATATATATATATATATATATATATATATATATATATATATATATATATTGTGTGTGTGTACTAAGTTTTGCAACATGTATACCCCAAATCACGTGTAGACTTAATCGTGTGTTCTTGCTACTACACTCCTTAAAATGTCTATATTTTCTGATGAGGCAATTTTAAAATTTGGGATGTGATCTGCTCTCTCACGTGAGTAAACTTTAGCAACACTGTTGGCTTTGAAGGATACTATGTCCTGACGTGTTTCCTTGAGTAGAAGGCGAGTGACTGCGCCTTTCGCCCTCAGTTGTCCAGCTGATAACTGGCCACAAACAAAACGGCGCTGATAGTGGACGAGAACGGAGCTCGTTTGTATTTAACACTGCAGTCGCTGTGGAGGGACATTCGACAGCCCCAGTTCTGGAGCGCAGCGCTCGACAAGTCGGAAACCACAACGAGGGCGTCTGTTGCCAATTACTTATTTATGGTTAAGGTTAGAGCAAGCACTCGTGAATAACGGGGGCACAACCGCGCTAATTTATAAGGGCGTGTTTTCACTTCACGCCACCACCGTGTTACGCAAAAGTGTAAAATCAGTTCGGTGACCCGAGAGGTTTCGTTCGTTTTAGCGTGAAGGTAATCTCTCGCGTGCCAAGAGAAACTCTGTTTCACTTGAATGACAATCAGCGAACTTTGTGTGGCAAGGCGCCTGGAGAACTCATTCGTAGCGCGGCTGCCGATGTAACAACGTCTCCCTCAACATGGAGAAACGAGCCATCATTTCTCATTGCGAGCGCCCCTGCAATTACTGCTCCATCCGAGATTAGTAAGTACTGCAGCGTTTACTTTATCACTGTACTCTTCTGCCGCTCTGTGACACACAGTGGTGCTTCTTATCCCCGTATGGAAAACAAATTTAACTAACTTAGCGAGTGTATCATTTACGTAGTACGAGTCCTAAAGTGTGTCCAAAATCCGCTATCACCCATACTCAAAGATGTGAATTCATGAAATTAAACTTCCTGAAGAATGTGCACTAAATTTAAAAATGAGATGTTCCGTGTACCACCTGAACTGTTTTAAAAATATTTATTTACTGTCGCGATTTCGGCTATTCGGCTATTCTGAAGTTACGACTGTAACAACATATTATTATTATTATTATTATTATTATTATTATTAATTACGAGTAGTCTCTTCTCAAAAATCGTTTTAAAAAGGACAAAGTTTTCTGTCCTACAAATTAAATCAATGCAAATTCATCTATGTTAAGAAGAAATGGTCCTCCGTGCCTATCATATTTCTCCTATCATATTTCTATATTCATGTCAGGTGCGCAAGAAAACACTATACCATAATACCTAAATAAACGGACGCAGCACTTCACTAAAAACGGTAACTTCATGTCAACCAAGTATATAAGCATGAATCAACTCAACGTAATAAAACACATTAGTTAGTAAGATGATTTCTACGAAGTTCATGCTAATACTGCACTGTTAATCCTGTCTTTTTAGACACATGACATGACATGTGTAAATGTGATTGAGACGAGAACGAAATCCTTTTACAGGAATGAAAATCAATCGACGCCTTTATACTGAGGGTTGTGCGGTGAATATTTATAAAGAATGATTTGCCTTTTACAAATGATTTTTGAGAACGGATTGTATCCCTGAAAGTGATTTCTTAAGCACCTGTATTATGTAACAGGTGTTATTTGACGATAGCACAATAGCTGCAATGGCCATCGTAAAGCCAGTAATCTTAATAACATTACCGGCGAAACAAGTTCTTCCTGAAATAATGTAGGACTCTGAACGCAAGTAAACCGCGAATAAATTGTACACTAAGTTTCTACGGTGTTTTGTGTCGGTGTAATATTTACGAAAAATGTAAGCTGGTATCAGTGAACTATTTGCAGGATAACACGTACAGATGTAAACATTTGATGTATACAACTTCGAACTAAATGTTTGCGCGCTGTCAGTGTAGTAAATTAGGCGGGAAAGTTGTTTTTGTTGGGATTGTGATGTTGAGTTTCATCTTGTTGATTGCAGAAGTGCCTGTGTTGCACCAGTTATTTAGCATTATCTATGTATTTCAGAGGTTTTAATTAAGTTTCATGCGTTAAAAACTTAATTTTCATGTTTTCCTTGTCGTGCCGGTACATGTGATCCAGTTCTGCACTCTGATTAAACAAATAATTTTTATTACAATATCAGTAGAGACTCACAGCCACAACGAAAATCTGAAAGTCGTCTGTGCTCTTGCAGTGGTCATTAACCCTAAGGTTGAGTTTGGCAGCCCTCAATACCTGCCACTTGCCAGCTGTCCTCTTCATTTCGCGAGAAACTTGCATGTAATAAAAAAAACCATAATTATGTATAAAGAGGAATATATACGTGAGATCATTAGAAAGCATGCAGGAGCAGCAAGGATGCGTACCGATGGAAACCGCAAAACGAAATTTTCTAGTAGAGACCTTGATGCAATGGGAGGATGATAGAAAAACTGGCAAAAAAATGTCTTTCTGCGGAATTGTTCAAAAAAATGGTTCAAATGGCTCTGACTACTATGGAACTTGACATCTATGGTCATCAGTCCCCTAGAACTTAGAACTACTTAAACCTAACTAACCTAAGGACAGCACACAACACCCAGTCATCACGAGGCAGAGAAAATCCCTGACCCCGCCGGGAATCGAACCCGGCAACCCGGCCGTGGGAAGAGGAATTGTTTTCCGGGGAATATCGTACTGCGGTTTTAATTTTTAGCTGTCGTGCGTATTCAAGAATGACTGATTTTGATATCAGTGACCGTAGCATAGAAAATAAAGTCACTCAACGGACATGATCGGGCACCTATACCATTTTACATAAAATATACGAAAGAACTTTGTCTTCTTCTAGCAGCAGTGTACTGTAGGTGACTGGACGAACTAAATATTCCCAGATATTGGGAAAATGCTTACGTCATTCTCGTTTCCAAGAAGGGTAGTCGATACGATACATATAACTATAGACATACTTCGCTGACGTCAGTTTGTTGTAGAATTGTGGAACACGTTTTATGCTCCAGCATTTTTCCTCTGTAGGTATCAACACGGATGTTGCAAACAACGATCGCGTCAGAATAATCTCACTCTTGGAAAAAACGACATTTTGTCCATGGAGCGAGTGATTGATTATTTTGTAAAAATGTTTTGTTTATTTATAGACGCAATCACGTTCTTATGACACAGTCATAACCGGTTTCGGCCATACAATGACCATCTTCAGATTCTAAAACAATACAAAAGAAAATTTATAATAAAACCTAAAAATAATAAGTGCAATATTTAACCAGTCTTATTAGTAATCTAATAAGCATAAATTCAGTTAGATTACTAATAAGCCTGGTTAAATATTGCACTTAATTTTAGGTTTTAATATAAATTTTCTTTTGTATTGTTTTAGAATCTGAAGATAGTCATTGTATGGCTGAAACCGGTTATGACTGCGTCATAAGGATGCGATAGCGTCTATAAATAAACAAAACATTTCCATCTCGCTCTGTTCGTTCACGACATCCAGAAGGCAGTTGATACCGGTGACCAGATGGCATACTATTTGACTGACGCAACGCCATCGATACAGTTCCGCACTGTCGCCTAGTGATCAATTTACGAGCTTTATGACTCGACTGGAGGATTCCTAGCAAACAGATCACAGCATGTCAATGAGATCTCCAGATGTAAAACTAAATCCGGTCGTCTGCCGAAGGGAGTTTTATAGGACCACTACTGTTCAGAATATGTATAAATGACCTCTCATATAACGTCAGAAGCTCTCTCAGGTTGTTCGAGGCGGTGCTGTTCTACACAAAGAAGTCGCAACTCTAGAAAAATTGGTGCGAAATGCAGGAAGACATGCAGGAGATTGATATTTGATACGGAAATTGAGAGATGACCTTCCCCAGAAACAAATGTTACACATTACGCATTAATCGGAGAACAGACCCGTTCTCGTGTCATTTCTTACTCAAGATGTATAGTCCATCGACGAAGGAAGTAACTTTCAAAATCCTCTTTCGACCGAAACATGAACATTGCTTGTGAGTCTGAGACCTTTACCAGATAGGGGTAACACACCTAAAAGTGTGCAGTTAAGGAATAATCTTAAATAACTGGGTTATTATCAGTAGGAAAACAAAATCATTTTAGGTTTATATTTATTAACACAAAATGTACATGTTCAGAAAAGTACAGCATCAGAGAGGTAATACATTTACTGAACTTTTCAAAGCTACAAAACAAAACGGGAAATGCGCACTCTTTCGTTCACCTGCTCTTAAGAACACGCAAATCATGCCCAAAGAGTGCGCCTTTAGCGAATTTCACAAATGAACGCAATATCACCCCTCAATCGAAGATCACTGTTCATGCCACCACCTCCCGTACTTAGTGCACCAGATCCAGTCCTCTGGCAACGCCAAAATCTATGCTGTCTACTCACAGCCTTCAGTCTTTTCCTTAAAGCAGACCCCTTCGTACCAAGAGGAGCGGCAGCTTTTGTTTGCCTTCTCTATTTTCAATTCGTTATCTGGTCTCATTTAGCAGCTATTTAGTTTAGATGAGCTTCCTGGCCGATTTTCATACTTAATGTACAAATTTGCAGTTAGGCCCTAAAGAGAACGCATGCACTCCTGGGGGACATTATATGCGCGCTCTTTCGTACAGAAACAATGATTCCAAAAGAAGTAAACAGATGTCAGCACACGCCACATTTGCAAAACATGTGGATGCATTATGACAGACGGCAAACCAGCCTTTCAAAATGCAATCAATAATTAAAGGCTATTGCTCGTGTATTCTGTGTATAACTTACGCAACAGAGTACAAGAACTACATCAGGAAAACTGAAAAGTGATTCTTACCTCTTTCACTTCGGAAACTGGATTTATTCACACAGCTTATACCCTCAGAACACAACTACGTCAGTGGTGAACTAATCAGTTCACTCAGTTGTCAGGAACACAAGCTGCGTTCTCTTTGGGACTGCGTGCTCTTTGGTACATTTACCCTACTATAGAAAAGATCCAAAGAAGAGCTGAACGTTTCCTCACAGGCTCATTTAGCAAGTGCGAAAGCGTCGCAGACATGTTCATCCGCCGGTCGGTGTGGCCGAGCGGTTCTAGGCGCTACAGTCTGGAACCGCGCGACCGCTATGGTCGCAGCTTCGAATCCTGCCTCGGGCATGTATGTGTGTGATGTCCTTAGGTTAGTTAGGTTTAAGCAGTTCTAAGTTCTAGGGGACTGACGACCTCAGAAGTTAAGTCCCATAGTGCTCAGAGCCATTAGAACCATGTTCATCCACTGTGTGTAAGACGCTGCCAGACAGGCGTTGTGAATCACGCTGATGTTCAGTTTAAAGATTCCGAGAGCACACGTTCTTAGAAGACTAAACCAATATATAGCTTCCTTCTATACGTGTCTTAGTAAAAGACCTCTAAAGTAGAGAGATTCGACCTCACACAGAGACTTATCAGCGAACATTCTTCCCATACACCATTCGCGACTGGATCGGGGAAGCGGAGAAGTGACATTGAAACACGCAGTACCTTCCGCGACACACGAGGTGGCTGGCGGAATATATACAAGGTGGTCAGAAACCGTCTTAAAACCTTTTAAGGGCGTTGCAGGGTGAGTTGTGCTGAGAAATATTTTACAACCCTGTAATCTTCAGTTTTAAGTACGTACCACAGTTTTATCGTTGTTTATACAGATCGATGCCAGCAAGAGAACGCTTTCGGTTGTTCAGCTGTTTTCCCTGATGGGATTTTCAAAATGCATCTTCTGGAATAATTAACGATTTACGTCGCGCAGTTATATGGCATGACGGCACTAGTGTAGATTCACAGGCATCACAGTATAAGGGTTCTCGACTGTTCTGAGCGGCACTACAAGCGGCCCACCAAACGTATCAGGTAGACCAGCTGATGCAGCTCATCCATGACTGCTTACAGCAACTCCAAGGAGCTGACATTTTGTTGGGTGCTTGGTCTCATCGGGATATGGGGAAGCGACATAGTCGACAAAGCACCCAAAGAAGAATGTCGGGATGGTGCTGTAGGTCGATGTACCATCCCTTTGCACGCCATCATCTCGTTAACTGATAGACGAATCACGCCTCAGTGGGAAATTGAGTGGTTGGAGGTGGCGGAAAACAATTTGTGGTCACTCAAATTGGCCACACAGGCATGGTGGAAATCATACCAACCTCACAGATGGAAGGAAGCTCAGGGCACCATACTGCGCATAGGACATAGCCGTTTGACACGCGGCTACCTTCTCGGGCAAGAATATCTTGCACTTTGTGAAGTTTGCGGTGTGTCAGTTTCGATTCAGCTTATTTTGGCTGCATGTGTCTTACACTGAAGCGCCAAAGAAACTAGTATAGGCACGCGTATTCTAATACAGAGATATGTAAACAAGCAGAATACGGCGCAGCTCTCGTCAACGCCTTTATAAGGCAAAAAGGGTCTGACGTAGTTGTTAGATCGGTTACTGCTGCTACAATGACAGGTTATCAAGATTTAAGTGAGTTTCAACGTGATGTTATAGTCGGCTCACGAGCGATGGAACACAGCATCTCCGAGGTAGCGATGAAGTGGGGACTTCCCGTACGAGGGTACCATGAATATCAGGAATCTGCGAAAACATCGAATCTTCGACATCGCTGCGGTCGGAAATAGGTCCTACAAGAACGGGACCAACATCGACTGAAGAGAATCGTTCAACGTGATTGAAGTGCAAAACTTCCGCAAATTGCTGCAGATTTCACTGCTGGGCCATCAACAAGTGTCAGCGTGCGAACTATTCAACGAAACATCATCGGTATGGACTTTTGGAGCCGAAGGCCCACTCGTGTACCCTTGATGACTGCACGACACAAAGCTTTACGTCTCGTCTTGGCCCGTCAACACTGACATTGGACTGTTGCTGACCGGAAACATGTTGCCTGGTCGGACGAGTCTCGCTTCTAATTCAATCGATCGGATCGACGTGTACGGGTATGGAGACAACCTCACGAATCCATGGACGCTGATCGTCAGCAGGAGACTGTTTAAGCTGGTGGAGACTCTGTAATGGTGGGGGGCATATGCTATTGGAGTTGTATGGGACCCCTGATACGTCTAGATACGACTCTGACAGGTGACACGTACGTAAGCATCCTGTCTGACCACCTGCATCCATTCATGTCTGTTGCGCATTCCGACGGACTTGGGCTGTTCCAGGATGGCAGCGGGACACCCCACATGTCCAGAATTGCCACAGAGTGGCTCCAGGAACACTCGTCTGAGTTTAAACACTTCCGCTGGCTACCAAACTTCCCAGACATGAACGTTATTTAATGTATCTGAGATACCTTGCAACGTGCTTTCAGAAGAGATCTCCACCCCCTCGTACTCTTCCGGATTTATGGACAGCCCTGCAGGATTCATGGTGCCAGTCCCCTCCAGCACTACTTACATTAGTCGAGTCCATGCCACGCCGTGTTGTGGCACTTCTGAGTGCTCGCGGGAGCCTTACACGATATTAGGCAGGTGTACCGGTTTCCCTGGCTGTTCAGTTTATATACTAACAGCAGAGCAGCTCTCGATTTGGCTGGAGTTCTAGCCACCATCTTTGCCGACGCTGACGCCAGTGTTATACGGGCTCTGAAGTTTCATTAACTGTCGGGTCTTATCCGTAAACTGCTTAGGGTGGGAGGCGGACTTTAGTGCATTATAAAATATTGAGCATGTGGGTATAGCCTTCGTCGTCGTTGTCGTCGCCATTGTAGTCATCCCTCCTACGCCCCACGAATGTGGCATGCTAACTTTTCGACAGTGCACTATTGACTACGATGTTGAGCACACGCATCCAAAATCACCATCATCATCATCATTTTTTTAAAGTGCTTTATCTGAAAACTACCTTGAGCAATTAAACAGAGAACTGACTCGTGGCGATAACATATTAGACCTTCTGGTGACAAACAGACCCGAACTATTTGAAAAAGTTAACGCAGAACAGGGAATCAGCGATCATAAAGCGGTTACGGCATCGATGATTTCAGCCGTAAATAGGAATATTAAAAAGGGTAGGAAGATTTTTCTGTTTAGAAAAAGTGACAAAAAGCAGATTTCAGAGTACCTGTTGGCTCAACACAAAAGTTTTGTCTCAAGTACAGATAGTGTTGAGGATCAGTGGACAAAGTTCAAAACCGTCGTATATAATGCGTTAGATGAGTATGTGCCAAGCAAGATCGTAAGAGATGGAAAAGAGCCACCGTGGTACAACAACCGAGTTAGAAAACGGCTGCGGAAGCAAAGGGAACTTCACAGCAAACATAAACATAGCCAAAGCCTTGCAGACAAACAAAAATTACGCGAAGCGAAATGTAGTGTGAGGAGGGCTATGCGAGAGGCGTTCAATGAATTCGAAAGTAAAGTTCTATGTACTGACTTGGCAGAAAATCCTAAGAAATTTTGGTCTTATGTCAAAGCGGTAGGTGGGTCAAAACAAAATGTCCAGACACTATGTGACCAAAATGGTACTGAAACAGAGGATGACAGACTAAAGGCCGAAATACTAAATGTCTTTTTCCAAAGTTGTTTCACAGAGGAAGATTGCACTGTAGTTCCTTCTCTAGATTGTCGCACAGATGACAAAATGGTAGATATCGAAATAGACGACAGAGGGATAGAGAAACAATTAAAATCGCTCAAAAGAGGAAAGGCCTCTGGACCTGATGGGATACCAGTTCAATTTTACACAGAGTACGCGAAGGAACTTGCCCCCCTTCTTGCAGCGGTGTACCGTAGGTCTCTAGGAGAGCGTAGCGTTCCAAAGGATTGGAAAAGGGCACAGGTCATCCCCGTTTTCAAGAAGGGACGTCGAGCAGATGTGCAGAACTATAGACCTATATCTCTAACGTCGATCAGTTGTAGAATTTTGGAACACATATTGTGTTCGAGTATAATGACTTTTCTGGAGACAAGAAATCTACTCTGTAGGAATCAGCATGGGTTTCGAAAAAGACGGTCATGTGAAACCCAGCTCGCGCTATTCGTCCACGAGACTCAGAGGGCCATAGACACGGGTTCACAGGTAGATGCCATGTTTCTTGACTTCCGCAAGGCTTTCGATACAGTTCCCCACAGTAGTTTAATGAACAAAGTAAGAGTATATGGACTATCAAACCAATTGTGTGATTGAATTGAAGAGTTTCTAGATAACAGAACGCAGCATGTCATTCTCAATGGAGAGAAGTCTTCCGAAGTAAGAGTGATTTCAGGTGTGCCGCAGGGGAGTGTCGTAGGACCGTTGCTATTCACAATATACATAAATGACCTTGTGGATGACATCGGAAGTTCACTGAGGCTTTTTGCAGATGATGCTGTGGTGTATCGAGAGGTTGTAACAATGGAAAATTGTACTGAAATGCAGGAGGATCTGCAGCGAATTGACGCATGGTGCAGGGAGTGGCAATGTAGACAAGTGTAATGTGCTGCGAATACACAGAAAGATAGATCCTTTATCATTTAGCTACAAAATAGCAGGTCAGCAACTGGAAGCAGTTAATACCATAAATTATCTGGGAGTACGCATTAGGAGTGATTTAAAATGGAATGATCATATAATGTTGATCGTCGGTAAAGCAGATGCCAGACTGAGATTCATTGGAAGAATCCTAAGGAAATGCAATCCGAAAACAAAGGAAGTAGGTTACAGTACGCTTGTTCGCCCACTGCTTGAATACTGCTCAGCCGTGTGGGATCCGTACCAGATAGGGTTGATAGAAGAGATAGAGAAGATCCAACGGAGAGCAGCGCGCTTCGTTACAGGATCATTTAGTAATCGCGAAAGCGTTACGGAGATGATAGATAAACTCCAGTGGAAGACTCTGCAGGAGAGACGCTCAGTAGCTCGGTACGGGCTTTTGTCAAAGTTTCTAGAACATACCTTCACCGAAGAGTCAAGCAGTATATTGCTCCCTCCTACGTATATCTCGCGAAGAGACCATGAGGATAAAATCAGAGAGATTAGAGCCCACACAGAGGCATACCGACAATCCTTCTTTCCACGAACAATACGAGACTGGAATAGAAGGGAGAACCGATAGAGGTACTCAAGGTACCCTCCGCCACACACCGTCAGGTGGCTTGCGGAGTATGGATGTAGATGTAGATGAAAATTCTGTTTTTGGACTGTGAAAACAGAACTCGCTAATAGTGGAATGGATTTAAAACTGTTTGCTTATTATGGTTGGTATGATGAGCTTTTAGAATGAGAGGAATAATCTGAAAACACACATACTTGTGGATTGTAACAGAGGTAACGTGTTGTGACTTATTTCGGAATTAACCAACGAATATCATTTCGAACTTATTTGTTATTATGACTGCAAATCATGTTTATTACTAACTGACAGTAGCTGACGCTCTAGCATAATATGACTTATTGATTTATCAAATATAATAAGCGGCATTAGCATATTATTTGCTGACCATGCTCTTGTTTATAGGAAAGTATAGTCAACAGACAATTGTGATGAAACACTGAAAGACCTGGACAAACTTTCCACTAGATAGAATGAATGGAACCTCTATTTAAATCTGGATAAATTTAAGGTAATGCTAAGAGAACGAATCCCATAGTATCCAATTATGTGAAGATCCATAATGGATACTCACTGTGGAGGGGATTGGAATTAAAACTGTGTGCCAGACTGGAACTCTAACATGCGGCCTTCGCCTCTCACGGGCAAGTGTGCGTTCCAGCCCGGCACTATGTGAAAGTCATTTGCACGTCACCCCGTGTAAGTATTTAGGGTAAATATTAACAGGCGATATGAAGTGGATACCCTAAAATCAGTATTGGGGGAGGTGAGTGAAGATTCAGATTTTCTTGCAAGATTCTGGGAAAATGTAATGCATGTGTACAGGAAATATCATACAAGATGCCAGTGCGATCTGTTCGAGTACTGTTTACATGTTTGGAGTCATGAAATAGCCATGACAAAACACATCGAAGATTTAAGAGAGTGGCTACTACGATCGTAACGGGCTGATATAGTCCATACCAAAGTGTAACAGAGATGCTCGGGGAACTTAAATGGGAATCCGTGGGTGGAAAGCGATGCAGCTCTCGCTAAACTACGTTGGGTGAATATGGGAGTACCTGTGTTCGAGGATGACTGTACGGCCGTTCCGCGGCCCTCATCTCTCCTAGGGAACTTAAGAATAAGATAAGACATTAGGGCGTGTGCAGAGGCGTACAGAAGTGGTTTTTTGCGGACGCAAGTGAAATAAGAAAAAAAATCGCTTATATCGATACGACGTACGCTCACCATGCACTGCGCAGTGTCTGGCAAACTGTATAAATAGATGTTAATAAGAATCGTGTTCTTCGGGGAGAATAACCACAACGTTGTAATGGGATTGGTGAAAATAAATCTTCTTGTGATTGCTGTTAACGGCTTTCTCGAGTCAGAAACATACAAATACACAGACTGGCAATCAAATCGGGAAATAGACTGGGAAAATAAAACGCCTTGGGTGAAGCTGTGTGTTCTTATGACAGTGATACCCTACGTGCAGAATATTGGGAATAGAAGGCATTCGTGGTTGTGGCTCGTGGTTTACTCTTGTCAGTTTTCACAGTACGTTCTTACCGCTAATTAGTACATCCTATTTGCAGTGTTTAGATTCAAATCTAGACGACGACGACGTGGGATTTTACGTTTAATAATTTCATTCTAATACATTCCACTGGTTTCCTCATTACTCTACTATAGGGCAAGAAAAGCTTGTGTGGTACATCCTACGATTACCTTATATTTCATATCCGGATTACTATGTCGTTGTACAATATTTCACGATTTGAAGAGGGCATCTGTTCCAGAAAGAACAGATGCCATTGATGCCCGTGCAGCTTCTCTAGAATGAAATGATAATTAAATCGAAACCCTTAGCTGCCGACAGGTGTTGTTGAAATACATCATCTGGGACAGCTGAAAATGTGTGCCCCGACCCGGACTTGAAACTAGGATCTCCTGCTTACATAGCAGACGCTCTATCCATCTGAGCTACCGAGGGGACAGAGGATGGTGCGACTACAGGGACTTATCCCTTGCACGCTTCCCGTGAAACCTACATTCCCAACTGTCCACAACTTACATTCGTAGTGTTCCTAATAGATATTTGCCCATTCACTCTTTACTCGCGCCAGACTGAGCTGACGAGTCCCGTAAGAGTTCGGGCAAAGCGTGCGCATTCGCACAGGAGGAGGTCAATGGCCAGGTAGCCTTTAACTATATGAAGATGGTATCTGTTTCAGAAAGAACATGTCTGCCATGTAAGCAGGAGATCCCGGTCGGGGCACACATTTTCAGCTATCCCCATCGATGTATTTCAACAACACGTGTCGACAGCTAAGGGTTTCGATTTAATTATCATTTTATTTCACGATTTCTTTTCTTCAGCGTTGCTGTTCTTGGTCTTGAGTTTTCATCGCTTTACTGCTTCCTTCGCGGTGCCATTTTTGTAATTTACTGTCGTAAATTACGTTATTAGAGGCTGCGTAATATTGCATGTACGAGGGCGTGCTGAAAAGTGGTGCCTCCGAGTTTTGTTACATGAAAACTGTTAAGGCTTTTTTAAAAATAAAGTGAATGATCTTCACTTCCAGGCTGACAGAAAGCGGTCAATATGTAAAACTTCCCCCTAACGTTTCGTCTCCGGCTGCCGGAGGCATCCACGGAGGTGAAGCGGCGCACTGCCATCGGAGCAAGGGGGAACGCCGAATATATAGTACACAGGGCACCATAGTCCTTCACGTGACGTCGGCTATGAAACTATCTCCGGTTGTGCCAACATTCTTGACTGACAGTAATCGATCATCATTCTGTCGGTGCAAAGTCGACATCCATATTTTATCTAATTTGACACCTTCTCTTCTCAATTAAAATTATTACTGTATTTATAAATCTCAGTAGCCTCTCTGTACATGCGCACATAATGCGATGTTTTGATGTGACGCTCGTCTAACTGAATTTTATTTCACGGTTACCCTCTTCGGTTCACGTCTTCTGCTACGGCCGATTTATCCGTATGTCCCAGACGGAAATTCCTCCTACGTGCATCTTGTGTTGAACGTGAGAGGAATTGTCTGGGACATACGTACACATCGGTCGTAGCAGAATATGGGTATTAAGAGGGTAATCATCAAATTATATTCAGTGAGACGAACATCATAGCCGGCCGAAGTGGTCGAGCGGTTCTAGGCGCTTCAGTCCGGAACCGCGCTGCTGCCACGGTCGCAGGTTCGAATCCTGCCTCGGGCATGGATGTGTGTGATGTCCTTAGGTTAGTTAGGTTTAAGTAGTTCTAAGTTCTAGGGAACTGATGACCTGAGAAGTTAAGTCCCATATTGCTCAGAGCCACGAACGTCATATCGAAAACATTGCATCATCATGTGCACATGTACAGGGAGGTTATAGAGATTTATAAACACTGTTGGTAATTGTAACAGAAAAGAGGTGTCAAATTAGATCAAATGTGGATGTCGACTTTGCACCGACAGAATGACGATCAGTTACTGTCAATATAGAATGTTGGCACTACCGAAGGTAGTCTGGTAGCCGGCGTCACGTGATGGGCTGTGGTGCCCTCTATACTGCCTATGTATTAGACACTCCCCCGCGTTCTGACTGCAGTTCGCTGCTTCACCTCCGCGAGGTCTCCCGCAGACGGAGACGAAGGAAGTTTTACATATCGACTACCGTCTGTCAGCCCGGAAGTTTTAAGTGAAGTTAATACCGGCCGTGAAAGCGTCCACTGTATGATCAAAACAAACGTTATTAACATTCTGCATCTTTATTCTTCATGTCTACATATTTATTTCTCAACATAGTCACCCTAGCGGCGAACGCATTTCTCCCAATGAGAAACCAGTTTGTTAATACCGACACTGTAGAATGTTTGACTTCACTGACGGGGCCACAGCCTCAACTCTACTTGTCCGACTTCGTCACTATTAAAGTGAAGTCGTCGAAGGTGTTCTTTAAATTCTGGAAACAGATAAAAACCGGATGGGGCCAAGTCAGGACTCCATGGAGAATACAAAATTGTTAAGGCTTTCGTGGCCAGTTGTTGACAAACTGCCTATTGGCTTCTGTATCGGGTTCTTCGGCCGACGTTCATCTAACGATTTTACTGACGTATCGCCAGGACGAGTGGCTGGCATTGTCAAAGCTTCACCCTCCATTGCCGGTGGTGAACTGGAGCCGGGCTCCAGTGTTCTGAGGAACAATGGGTACTCCACAAGTTATGTTAGACGTGTAACAGAGCCAAACACTCGGCGAAGTAAGGAATCAGAAAAAGAAATGTCGGGTACGGCCTTTCTGCCTTACATTCCCAGAGTAACGGACAGAATATTGCGCAGACACGGCGTAAAGACGATTTTCAAATCGACAAGGAAGATCAAAGAGTGTCTTAGACCGGAAAAGGAGAAAAGGGACCCACTTGCAATCTCGGGAGTATACCGTATACCATGCACATGTGGAAAAGTTTATGTCGGAATGACTGGACGATCAATCAACACCAGGATCAAAGAACATAAGCGACATTGCAGTTTGGGGCAGGTGGAGAAATCGGCCGTCGCAGAGCACGCACTCAGTGAGACCGACCACGTAATAAAATTCCCCGACACGGAAGTTCTGGCTGTAGAGAAGCATTATCACACGCGCTTGTTCAGAGGAGCTGTAGAAATCCAAAAACACGCGAACAGTTTCAACAAGAAAGAGGAAAGCCTTAAGGTAAACGGATCCTGGCTTCCTGTATTGCAGCGAACGACCGTCGCAGGTAGTAAGAGGAGAACCGCACCGGAAATGACCGCGGAGAAGCCCTCGGACATTGGCGCGCCAGGTACATATAGTCTACGGCCGCGAGCTCGGCTCCAGTTCACCACCGGCAATGGGGAGTGAAGCTTTGACAATGCCAACCACTCGTGCTGGCGAAACGTTAGTAAATTCATTAGATGAACGTCGGCCGAAGAACCCGATACAGAAGCCAATAGGCAGTTTGTCTATGGAGAATGATCGTTGAGAGTGAACACAAGATGTCGGATTGTTGCAGATGTCCCAAGGCTCGTATGTGGTCTGGCATTGTAGTGCTGAAAGAGAGGGTGCTCCTTGTGTGGACGAACTCTTCGAATTCGAAACTTGCCTACAGCACGCGGTTTCTCGCGCACCGGCATAGTTAGGCTACACACGGCCATCTTACACGCTATAATTCGGAGCCCTCTGCCGGCTAATCTGTAGACGTGAAGAATAAATATGTAGAATGTTAATAACGTTTTTTTATTTAGAAAGCTATAAGCATTTTCACATAAAACGTTTGGAGGCATTACTTGTCAGCATGCCGTCGTAGTCCGTTAAACAGTTCACTCTTTGCTTAAGCGAGTCAGTAGCACCACACAAAAAGTCCAAGAAAAATATTGATAACGTTGTCTCCTACAGCAATGGCGCAGTGAAACGTAAGTGGAGGTGGCTCGTTTCTAACTCTGACGATAACACTGCTGACCCTTGTCCAAGTCACTGCATTGTGGCTGCCAGTAGAATAACCTCCTGACGAGTAACCAAGCTTAGTAGGTAGGCCTCAAATCGTGCCCTGATCCTTTGCCATGGTAACCAGTCTGGCTCTTTGTACGTCTAGAGCAGACAGTCCATGTCGGTATTCGTCACCCGAGATTGCTTGTGGTATCTTTAACATAAAAATGCAATGTTGCGCTGCACCAAGCTGTACCAGAAACTCGAGAAGCATCAGGCTATTTCAGAAAGTCTTTTTTACCTCACTTTTGTAGTTGTAATTTATAAAGCTTTGATGTACAGTTTTTTAGAAAAGTTTACAGTGGAATAAAAATTTGTACCAGAGTGTAGAATTTTTTTATGTGTGAACTTAAAATTTATCTGTTTCCTTTGTCTATCATTTGAAATATATTTTTTGTTACATGTAATTAAAAGCAAAATCTGGACTGCATGGAGTATACTAATTCTGGGGGATGGTAGACTGTGGAAACTTTCATTCTCTCTGCAATATAATCGCTTCTTAGATGGAAATACCAACACTAAATTGTACACTATATGAAAAATAGTTTCTTCGTTTATTGCACTCACCACTATCTGTTCTGACTTCCCTAAAATCCTATAAAATATAAGACTGTGTTTTACACTTTAAATTTCATGGTTATCCGTCCCTGTCTTCCAACCTTCGTTCACAGTAGTATGATTTAAAAAAAATAATTTTGAGGAATACTGTACCGAGAGAGCTATTGCGGTCATCGCATTTCCCCCGTTATTATTAAATCGCTGGTCTCTAACAGAGTACAGTTTTACAAGACACAGCTTCCATGCGATTATGACTATTCTCTCAAAAGACGGAAAAGATTTGAATGTAATTGACATAGCTAGTTAACACATGAAGCTTTATTTGGAAATTTCTGGTAAGGACTATGAGACCAAACTGCTGTGGTCATCGGTCCCTAGGCTTACGCACTACTTGATCTAACTTAAACTAACTTACTCTAAGGACAACACACACACCCTCATGCCCGAGGGAGGACTCGAACCTCCGACGGCGGGAGCCGCGCGAACTGTGGCGAGACGCCTCAGACCGCACGGCTACCCCGCGCGGCGAAGTTTTATTTTCTTCTTTATAATACCTCTGACATCATTAATAACGTCGGCCTGTTATATGATGCCCGTAATTTGTTTGTAAATATGAAAATTAAGTTTTTGATTGATTAAAAAATACGTCCATAGCAATACTTACTGCCGAGAAAGATTACTTTCTCCCTTGAAATTACACAGCTTTGCCTACTTTAGCTCCAGCGGGGCGGATGCTGAGGAATACTATTGCAAGACCTCCCTATATAGACCTAGAGTTCAACATGCCGCCGTTGGGTGAAATTATTTTTTTGCACATGATAAACGCTACTGCGAAGAACAGGCGGGTTTTGTGGTTGTTTAAAGAGAAAAGGTTTATTTTCGTTTAAAAATTCTGTATTTATTGACTACATAGTAGTTTCAAAATTTGAGCTTTATTTAGGCCCATGCCTGACTATTAATGCCAATCAACCTTTTGTTGAAATTAATTCTTCGAAGCTCGCATCATAAATGCCATACAGAATATCTTATCTTCAGCCCGTGAGGATTGCAAGTAATTACATTTATTCATATTGTGTTTACGTCGTCGTCTTTCATTTAACAGTCAATGTCTCCTCTATAGCTTTTCCATATACAGACGATTTTAGTTGTACGCATCCGTATTGATCCGGTATGTTTCCGAATGTCATCAGCCCACCTTTCATTACACTGTTTTTCTTGTCTCTTGCACCCCAGCAAACAACTTCCTTCGTCCATCTATCGCCCACTTGTCTGGGTACGTCTCTCTCCGACAGCGATTTCGTTTACATTGCAGTCATAATTCCGTCTTCCATTGCAATCTGTACCTCTGATACGTTTGTTGCTTTTCATGTCTTTCCAGTGATTTCCAACTTACAGCTCTCAATATCTTGCTGATCAACGTTTAGTTTCCGCATTGAAAGTTCATGTCTCACCGCCGTAACTCGGAACTGATAACCGACATTGTTTGCAAATTAACCTTTTCAGACACACCGGTAATTTACTTTTGAAAACCCTATTTAGTTCGCGAAAAGCCGTTCTTACTGCGCGATTATTTCTATTGCTGTGACTCCTGTCGTCAATATAAAAACTAGTCCTATGGTTCAAATGGCTCTGAGCACTATGGGACTCAACTGCTGAGGTCATTAGTCCCCTAGAACTTAGAACTAGTTAAACCTAACTAACCTAAGGACATCACAATCATCCATGCCCGAGGCAGGATTCGAACCTGCGACCGTAGCGGTCTTGCGGTTCCAGACTGCAGCGCCTTTAACCGCACGGCCACTTCGGCCGGCACTAGTCCTATGACTTCATTGTCAGTTCGTACTACTTTTTATATGTTGCTTACACATTATTTAGTTCTTCGTCTTGAGGTTTAAACTTAACTTGGTGTCGATGTTTTCTTTCAGGTAAATGTCTTCAAAAGTATTCTGCATGAACGAACGTAGTTTTCTTAATTTTTCACTCACCCGTGTTTTTTTTTGGAGTTTCACCATCGTCAATGGATTTTCTTCATTTTTCTTAATCCTGTTGTTCTTCTTGAATGAACCGTAAACAGTGATAAAGTGTGTGTGTGTGTGTGTGTGTGTGTGTGTGTGTGTGTGTGTGTGTGTGTGTGTGTGTGTGTGTGTGTGTGTGCGCGTGTGCGTGTGCGTGAGTGCGTGCCAGCATACAGTTTCATAGTGAAGAAAACGCGCCGGCCTGGGTGACCGAACGGTTCTAGGCGCTACAGTCTGGAACCGCGCGACCGCTACGGTCGCAGGTTCGAATCCTGCCTCGGGCATGGATGTGTGTGATGTCCTTGGGTTAGTTAGGTTTAAGTAGTTCTAAGTTCTAGGGGAGTGGTGACCTCAGAAGTTAAGTCCAATAGTGCTCAGAGCCATTTGAACATTTTTTTTTTTTTTTTAAGAAAACGGTGAAACCACAAAAATTATAGATTGCAGACTATACGGAAATATCAGCTTTCGTGCGTTTGACAGACAGCTACGCGAACACCAGTCTGTGGCATTAAGATAAATAAAACTCTATGATGATAAGAGGCGAAACATCATTCGAACATGTTTTCTCCCTCTTCAACATCTGAAAACTTGCTCTAGCACGGCTGAGAATGTCTTTTTGTGGTGTGAAATCTCCATGTTTGTGATTTCTTTTCTGTTCCAAATTTGTCATTATACTTACGAAGCCTAGCGCTCTAGCATTGACTCAAAGGATCTTCAGTGTGCTTGTTTAACTTGACTCAATGCCTATTTCTCTAGGACTGATTGTAATGATTTTGCTCAAACCAAGCGAACAATTCCTCCATTAATGAACTCCAGAAAAAGTTGAAGTTAATACTCGTTGCTCAGTTCTATAATTGTACTATGTCCACTATATACCGATATGTAGTTCAAAATACATGCTTCGCGGTCATGCGAGTAACGTATGTACTGGCTTCTGAGGCGTTTCGTGATCTCCAACTATCACTGCTAGAAAATGCTTAATGTACAACGAGATTGGATTACTGCCGGCACATTGCAGCCTCACGTGTTACCTTTGCAGGGGAGACCCTGTGCTGGGCCATCGTAGTCGGACAGCGCTGAGAAGCTAATTTCTTGTGAAGGTCACGAGACTGCCGTGTGTTAATGAAGCGTGCAAACGTGGTTGAAATACCACATGCCTCTGTGACATCTATTTTTGAACGAAGCAAATGAAGTGATGTTCGCCAACGTCAGGCGAGTATGGAAGGCCGTACAAAAATCGAGTACAGGCCGAAACAATGGAGATGCTTAATTTCATAGATTTTACGTTTTCCGCTTTCAGAGATTACGAGCATTCAACCAGTCTGTTACACATCTGATATCTTAGCGAGGTGGATGTTCTTTTACATCTATACTCCACGAGCCACCTTAGGGCATGTGGCGGAGGGTAGTTTTCATACCACATTCATGTTCTCCCTCCCCCTTTTCATCCTATTACATTCGCGAATATTGCGCTGGAAGGAGGACTGACAAACAAATTTCGTATGATCTCAAATGTCTCTTATTTTTACCCAGCACTGCCACTTTGTGAAATATGTGTGGGAGGAAGTAATAGGTCGCCTGACTCTTCTTGGATCGCATGCTCTCGGAATCTGTTATATTTATTTTTGTTACCAGTCCTTGTATCCTCTGGTGGGCTTGGTGCATTTCTCTACAGCTTCATAGCGTTGTCCCTCCCCTCACCCCCCATACCACTATCATCATGAGATCAGACCTATTTTGTGAGTACATGGTTGGCCACCACGGAGTCGCCCGTTGCAACGCTAATTCCCTTCCCGTGCGGCAAGTCTAGCCTTCTACTATTCTTTCTTTTTTTCGCTTTGCCTTTCCATTGGACGGTAATCTTTGTGTCAATTGTGCTTGAGTTTGGTTTATAATTTTAGACACACGTATTTATGTCTTCTGGCACTTTATATAGCTTTTCATCCTCCATTACACCGTCCCAGTTGTTAGGTCTGATATATCATTCCTCTTCCAAATTTAACAGAAGTTCAGATAGTGCAGAGAAGGTCGCCCAAAGTGGTGTTCACTTTTTGTACCTTTCTATCTTTGCACCCTTCGTTATTGGCAAAAGCCATACACCCAGAACCAAACAAGGTAGCCATCCCGTTGTAGGGGGCTCGTCAAGCGCCTGTGTGGTGGTAGCAGCCCCCCCCCCCCCCACCTCCCACCAACCGCTCTGATCACACAGGAATCGCACTATCGGTGCCAGGCAGGAGTATGTGTCCATGGTGGCTGGGCCAGGGGGATTCCGGGAAGCGGTTAACTGGCTGGGTCGTCGTTTCTGTGGCGGGATGCCGCCCCTGGAGGGAGCCCCCGTTCGCAGTGCGTGGGACCGAGGTGGGTGACTCGCAAGTAAAGCCAATCAAACATTCTTCCACTGGTGGCCGCACGGCCCCAGCTCCCTGTTCTGAAGGTAAGAACTACTGAACTGTGAAGTGATATGACCCCACAACGTTTTCTTTCCTGTCTACGACGACGAAGTCATTTAGGGCTCAGAGACAAGGTGAGAAAGACTTCACACAATACTTAGTTTGCTCTAGGACTGATGGAGATACCTTTTGACCACAAAGCCATTATTTTTTGTTGAACATATTGAGGACAGGTTCGGGGAAGCAGCAGCAATTTCGAAAATAAAAAGTGCTAAGTTCTGATTAAAACAGCATCCACCACTCAGTCGCAGGTGCTGCTCCCCTGTGACAAGCTGGGTGACTATCACAGCAGACGGCACAGATTATCATCTTCCACTACGACATCCATATACATTTCGATGATGAGTTACCTGCCAATTTGGAGCTACTGGTTGTGAATTTCATCCGACGTCTCTGAAAACGAAAGTTTAGAATCAGTGTGTGTGACCAGCTGTGACTTGTTGCGTTAAGACATCGACTTTTAGTGTTAAAACCATTTAAAAAATTAGCGTTTCTCAGTAGTAAACGGAGAGATAAATGTTGGGAAGAAATATGATGTACAATACTGGCCATTAAAATTGCTACACCAAGAAGAAATGCAGATGATAAACGGGTATTCATTGGATAAATATATTATACTAGAACTGACATGTGATTACATTTTCACGCAATTTGGGTGCACATATCCTGAGAAATCAGTACCCAGAACACCCACCTCTGGCCGTAATAACGGCCTTGATACGCCTGGGCATTGAGTCAAACAGAGCTCGGATGGCGTGTACAGGTACAGCTGTCCATGCAGCTTCAACACGATACCACAGTTCATCAACAGTAGTGACTGGTGTATCGTGACGAGCCAGTTGCTCGGCCACCATTGACCAGACGTTTTCAGTTGGTGAGAGATCTGGAGAATGTACTGGCCAGGGCAGCAGTCGAACATTTTCTGTATCCAGAAAGGCCCGTACAGGACCTGCAACATGCCGTCGTGTATTATGCTGCTGAAATGTAGGGTTTCGCAGGGATCGAATGAAGGGTACGGCCACGAGTCGTAACACATCTGAAATGTAACATCCACTGTTCAAAGTGCCGTCAGTGCGAACAAGAGGTGACCGAGACGTGTAACCAATGGCATCCTATACCATCACGCCGGGGGATACGCCAGTATGGCGATGACGAATACACCCTTCCAATGTGCGTTCACCGCGATGTCGCCAAACACGGATGCGACCATCATGATGCTGTAAACAGAACCTGGATTCATCCGAAAAAACGACGTTTTGTCATTCGTGCACCCAGGTTCGCCGTTGAGTACACCATCGCAGGCGCTCCTGTTTGTGATGCAGCGTCAAGGGTAACCGCAGCCATGGTCTCAGAGCTGAGAGTCCATGCTGCTGCAAACGTCGTCGAACTGTTCGTGCAGATGGTTGTTGTCTTGCAAACGTCCCCATCTGTTGAATCAGGGATCGAGACGTGACTGAAGGACCTGTTACAGCCATGCGGATAAGATACCTGTCATCTTGACTGCTAGTGATACGAGGCCGTTGGGATCCAGCACAGCGTTCCGTATTACCCTCCTGAACCCACCGATTCCATATTCTGCTAACAGTCATTGGATCTCGACCAACGCGAGCAGCAATGTCGCGATACGATAAACCGCAATCGCGATAGGCTACAATCCGACCTTTATCAAAGTTGGAAACGTGATGGTACGCATTTCTCCTCCTTCCACGAGGTATCACAAGAACGTTTCACCAGGCAACGCCGGTCAACTGCTGTTCGTGTATGAGAAATCGGTTGGAAACTTTCCTCATGTCAGCACGTTGTAGGTGTCGCCACCGGCGCCAACCTTGTGTGAATGCTCTGAAAAGGTAATCATTTGCATATCACAGCATCTTCTTCCTGTCGGTTAAATTTAGCGTCTGTAGCAAGTCATCTTCGTAGTGTAGCAATTTTAATGGCCAGTAGTGTATTATGCCAACTGTAGACGGCTGAAAAGTCGAAACACCTCTGGCGTAAATAAAGCTTTATGAAAAGTGGCTGCTTACTGTAATTCTTGAAGAAATTTCATCCACAGCCATGGCCCCGACCATCATCATCATCATAGCTAAATTCATAATAAAGAAGAGAAATAAGAAAATAGGCACATGGACCAAGGAGCAGACTGAAGTGGAAGACTTAACCACAGCTCTGATGAAAATGATATACAAATGGGCAGGACATGTATCCAGGCGACTTGGTGATAGATGGGCTGGATGATAGACGTAAGACAAGGGAGGCGACCTTATGAAAGCCGGCTAGATGACGCGCTGGAGCAACTTTCGTTTGTATAGCTAAAGGCGGCCTTACATGGAGAAGTATGGAGGGGAACTTTATCCAGCAGTGGATTAATAGCGATTTGAAAACTAAATTAAATGATAAGAAACAGCAGAAGTGACAAAATCAGAATGTAGCCTTCAGAAGTACGAGTAATTTTAAAACAAGCGATAGTCTAGTATCGTAAAAGCTTTTTATATCCTTTACTGAATTTTCCGTCGGTGCTTTGCAGAACATGACAATAATATTAAAAAGGAAAAACACTTCCTAATGTTCTGCAAAACTATACTGATTTGATCACGAACCGGCTTTCGGCTTCTCGCGCCATCCTCAATTATCACCTGAAGATGGTCTGAGAAGGCGAAAGCCGGTTAGTGACCAAATAAATATAATTTTGCAGAACATTAGGAAATGTTTTCGATTTAATATATCTTTTATCCAAAAACTAGACAGTGATGGCGATAATCGCCAGTAGTTACGGAAAACGGAGAAATCTAAAGCGAGAGTCCGGATAGAAAGAGTAAGAATTGTCTAAGTAGAGATCCTTGAAACGTAGGACTAGCAATGAATGAGTTACTGCTCTTCACAAAATCATTATATTTATACCAAGAATTGTTGTTTTATGCAATTACGAATTCGTCTAGTCATTCTATGACTCACTGTGAGATTCTTCTTAGTGAATAACTGCTGCCGTACAGCAATCCGTATTTTTTGTGTGCTACTTTCTTCAGAGAAGTATGAACAATGCCTGACGCATTTGAACTCTGTAATTTGTTTTTGGATAGTTCAACGTTTTGCTTATAAATACACTCCTGGAAATGGAAAAAAGAACACATTGACACCGGTGTGTCAGACCCACCATACTTGCTCCGGACACTGCGAGAGGGCTGTACAAGCAATGATCACACGCACGGCACAGCGGACACACCAGGAACCGCGGTGTTGGCCGTCGAATGGCGCTAGCTGCGCAGCATTTGTGCACCGCCGCCGTCAGTGTCAGCCAGTTTGCCGTGGCATACGGAGCTCCATCGCAGTCTTTAACACTGGTAGCATGCCGCGACAGCGTGGACGTGAACCGTATGTGCAGTTGACGGACTTTGAGCGAGGGCGTATAGTGGGCATGCGGGAGGCCGGGTGGACGTACCGCCGAATTGCTCAACACGTGGGGCGTGAGGTCTCCACAGTACATCGATGTTGTCGCCAGTGGTCGGCGGATGGTGCACGTGCCCATCGACCTCGGACTGGACTGCAGCGACGCACGGATGCACGCCAAGACCGTAGGATCCTACGCAGTGCCGTAGGGGACCGCACCGCCACTTCCCAGCAAATTAGGGACACTGTTGCTCCTGGGGTATCGGCGAGGACCATTCGCAACCGTCTCCATGAAGCTGGGCTACGGTCCCGCACACCGTTAGGCCGTCTTCCGCTCACGCCCCAACATCGTGCAGCCCGCCTCCAGTGGTGTCGCGACAGGCGTGAATGGAGGGACGAATGGAGACGTGTCGTCTTCAGCGATGAGAGTCGCTTCTGCCTTGGTGCCAATGATGGTCGTACTAGTGTTTGGCGCCGTGCAGGTGAGCGCCACAATCAGGACTGCATACGACCGAGGCACACAGGGCCAACACCCGGCATCATGGTGTGGGGAGCGATCTCCTACACTGGCCGTACACCACTGGTGATCGTCGAGGGGACACTGAATAGTGCACGGTACATCCAAACCGTCATCGATCCCATCGTTCTACCATTCCTAGACCGGCAAGGGAACTTGCTGTTCCAACAGGACAATGCACGTCCGCATGTATCCCGTGCCACCCAACGTGCTCTAGAAGGTGTAAGTCAACTACCCTGGCCAGCAAGATCTCCAGATCTGTCCCTGATTGAGCATGTTTGGGACTGGATGAAGCGTCGTCTCACGCGGTCTGCACGTCCAGCACTAACGCTGGTCCAACTGAGGCGTCAGGTGGAAATGGCATGGCAAGCCGTTCCACAGGACTACATCCAGCATCTCTACGATCGTCTCCATGGGAGAATAGCAGCCTGCATTGCTGCAAAAGGTGGATATACACTGTACTAGTGCCGACATTGTGCATGCTCTGTTGCCTGTGTCTATGTGCCTGTGGTTCTGTCAGTGTGATCATGTGATGTATCTGACCCCAGGAATGTGTCAATAAAGTTTCCCCTTCCTGGGACAATGAATTCACGGTGTTCTTATTTCAATTTCCAGGAGTGTAGTAATGGTTGTATGAAGCACAGGCCAATAAAAATACAGAAATTTTATATATATATATATATATATATATATATATATATATATATATATATATATAGTTTCATAAGTAGTCCCACTTTAAATTATTTCGCGCAAAAGGGTTTAAAGCAACTTATGGCAGGCATAAAATTCAGAAACAGTGCCACATTCATAAAATTCCACAGGATGAGGAAATATGGGGGATTATCTTCGTATCTCCCATCAGATTTCAGGATCGTCGATAAAAAATCCTTGGAATTGTCTTTGGTCTTAATAGAATAAAAAATCCGCTTCAGTTGCCTGTAATTTCTTATTTACTGCACGACCGGTTTCGAAGCCTAAAGCTTCGTCTTCAGGTGTCACCAAGTAACTATGGAAACATAATAAGAAATTACTGGCCACTGTAGCGGATTTTTTATTGTATAAATATGTTTCTCACTTACCGAAGTTCGCCTGATGGAATATATCTTTGGTGTATATACGCGACTATCAATTTGAAAGCAAGATTAACTTCCACAGCGTGCTCATCTTGTGCCCAAAACCACGCCTTTCGAACAGTAATCGGAACTACAGATATACCACAAAGATCCAACACCTGTCTGGAGGTGAGGTGTTGTATTCCTTAATTTATATAATTTCGATCATAATTCTGCTTTTTTTGTTTAGAAAAACACCTCTAAGTATTTTCGTAATGATTGGCTACGAACGTCATCCCACTGCGTGAAACAAAACGCTGGATATAACAGTTACTTTCATTTGTCGCAGGTGTTCACTAAACAATGCACAGCTTGTAAAAAAGATGTGCTATGAAATCTTTTCTGGTGGTAACGAACAGTAGTTTAGGACTAAAGAGTGTAATTGTTGGTGAGACCAAAATTGTACGAATGCCAGACATTTGCTGCACCGGACATTTGCCACACTCGCCCCTTTGCCAGGTAGCTTGAGTAGCGATCCCTCAGGTAAGGGACGCCCTTCCTCGTACTACTTCTGTCCGCTTTCAAACCGCCGTCTCCACATCTTACTCGATACAACCAGTACGTAAGGGACCTTCTTCGACATCTTGGCGAAATACAGAGCTTCTTTTCCGAAATCGAAATATTTACAACTTTTCGGAAAAGAAAGCAATACCGACGATTATGTCAGTATTTAATTAGTTCTGCCAAGTATAAATATAAATCCCTCTGTCTGTAGGAGAAGCGGGACAATGTTCAAAACATGACTGAAAATGCCCGCCGGAGTGGCCATGCGGTTCTAGGCGCTACAGTCTGGAGCCGAGCGACCGCTACGGTCGCAGGTTCAAATCCTGCCTTGGACATAGATGTGTGTGATGTCCTTAGGTTAGTTAGGTTTAATTACTTCTAAGTTCTAGGCGACTGATGACCTCAGAAGTTAAGTCGCATAGTGCTCAGAGCCATTTGAACCATTTTTTTTTGGACTGAAAATACGTTCACTAAATAGAGATAAGAACATCTATGATTGACATGTCATTTAAAGTCGACGTACAATTTTAAAATGTTATAAATAAGGAAATGAAATAATACAGAATGCTATGCTTGTGACGTACGTTGCTGTTCTACATTGTTTAGCTCTGGTATTTACAGGGTCACAGAGAAAGCGTCCTAGGTTTTGGAAGGAAAAGCCGTAATTGTAATGATCTGCACTACAACAGAAACAAGAAGCACAACTTAATGAAAAATAATGTAATTTGTGTTTCAGCTCACAAGCGACATTGAAGCAGATAGTTCTACGTGGTGACGTAGGTGTGATGTAATACAGAAATTAGAAATCTATGAAATTTGCTCCAGGCATAGTTGATCTCACAGTCGGGAAGACCCCAAATTCTGTGAGAGACATTATAATTTGCACGTATACTGGTGGAAGTGGCAGAAAAAAATGGTTCAAATGGCTCTGAGCACTATGCGACTTAACTTCTGAGGTCATCAGTCGCCTAGAACTTAGAACTAATTAAACCTAACTAACCTAAGGAGGTTATATTCGACAACCGGAATAAATTAATAACTGGCTCCTATTACCGACCCCCGGTCTCAGATGAAACAGTTGCTGAACAGTTCAAAGAAAACTTGAGTCTCATCACAAATAGGTACGCTACTCATACAATTATAGTTGGCAGTGACTTCAATCTAACTTCCGTATGTTGGCAAAAATACATTTTCAGACCCTATTGTAGATAGAAAACAACTTCCGTAATTGTTCTAATTGTTTTTTTAAATTATTTTCAGCAATTAGTTCACGAGGCCATTGAAATTGTAAATGGCTACGAAAACACACTTGACCTCTTAGCCACAAATAATCCTGAGCATCACGACGGATACAGGGATTAGTGAACACACAGTCGAGCGAGGCTAAATTCCGTAACAAAGAAATTCACGAAAATTAAACGCGAAATATATCTATTCATAAAAGCAGCTAAAAATTCGGTTGAGGTCTTTCTAAGAGACAGTCTCCAATCCTTCCAAACTATGTAAGTGAAGACCATTTGTGGCTTAAGTTCAAAGAAATAGTATCAACAGTACCCGAGAGATTCATATCAAATAAATTAATAAGAGACGGAACTGATCCCCCATGGTACACAAAACACGACAGAAAGGCGCTGCAGGACCACCGAAAAAGGCACGTATAATTTAGACGAACGCAAAATCTCCAAGATTGGTGAAGTTTTACTGAGGCCCGAAATTTGATGCGGATTTCAATGGGAGATGCATTTAATAGTTTCCACAACGAAAGTCTCTCTAAAAATGTGGCAGAAAATCCAAAGAGATTCTAGGCCTATGTTAAGTAAACCAGCGGAAAGGCTCAGTAAGTACGTTTACTGCGCGACAGCGATGAGGAGGAGGAGGGGGAGAAAAGGGACCCAACCCTTCGGAGCAGGTAAAATCCTGGCAAATGTCCGCACACCAATTGTACAGCAGAGTTAAAAAGATGCGATATCTCCTTGATACAAAAGTTCACTGGAAAATGAGGAATAATTTGGCATTATATAGGCTTACATTCTGGCGCATTGTACCGGGTATTCGCCTTGCTGCATTGCATGAGCGGTTAGCGACACACACACACACACACACACACACACACACACACACACACACACACACACTTTGGAAAAAAGTCACGCCTGAAGATAACGGGAGACATTGGTTGAGAAACATGCTGTATTGGTAATAGCATGGTGTATGTCGAGGGTGGTTTAGAAACTTGAGTTCTACGGGGTGACGTAGGTGTGATGTAATACAGAAATTAGAAATCTATGAAATCTGCTCCAGGCATAGTTGATCTCACAGTCGGGAAGACCCCAAATTCTGTGAGAGACATTATAATTTGCACGTATACTGGTGGAAGTGGCAGAAAAATGCGAATATATACCAAGTTCCCTGCAAACGATTAACACCCACAGCTGAAATTATTCTAGTGAATGGACCATTTCGTGAAACAGACATTCATTAACTCGCAACATAACCGTTCTGTTTATTTTAATGAACGTATCTGCGCTGTTTTAAGCACTCTCATGTTGGTGCTTGTCTTTTGCTGAAGAGATCCTGCATATTGGTTTCGTAAGATTACGGACTGATCTGGAAAGATACGCTGGTGGAAAATCCGAAAGCAGAACTGCTGGGTCATTTCAGTATGTCGTCGTTATAACGTGTGTTGTAAACACTCAAATCAGTCGAGACTTTGCTCTCTATAATTAAGTATTGCGGAACTGCCAGACTACTAACGACGCCAACGAAAATGGCGCAGTGGTTAAGGTACACACCAAAATCAGATACAGATAACCGATAGTGTTTCTTATTTCCTTATCCGACTAAAGGTAAACGACACCGGGGGAGGTGGTGTAGCGGTAAGGTACTGACGTTCTGGAGGATGGTGATTCAAAGCTCTTCTCGACATCTGTATTTAGGTTTTCCGTGGGTTCTGAAAATATTTTAAAGCATTCTTTTGAAAACACACTCTGATTGCTTTTCACAAAGAGAGCTTGTACTCCATCTCAATGACCTCATCGTCGACGAGAGGTTAAACCCTAAAGTTTCTTTACTTTCCACGTACATGTCTAAATGGTTCCCTGAATCAATGGGACAATAGGAATCTTGATCATTCATAGATCCAGCAATTTCGTACAGATACTGTGTACCCTTAAAAATATTTCTTCATTTGCAAGGGAAGTTAAAATATTCGGCGTTAATAGCGTAGTGTTGCTTCTGACGAACATTGAGACTATTGCACATTTAGGATTGCCCACTGTTCAGTTGGAATTGCCAAGCGTTCGTCGAAGAAACTGACTTTCAGAACAAGTAGCGAATGGGATGGTACCGCAAAGATACTTCTAAGCTGTCAGCAACGATTTTGCAGACACACTTTCTTCATTTTTGTATAGAATAAAGATAATAAACGGTGCTACCGATCCTCAGGACGATGATCTTTTTAAAAGAGACATTGACGGAAGTTTAGCAGCGCGGCACAGGGATGAAATGCTTGAATTTTAGCTTGTCCGTCTGCGGTTCAGATTCCTGTAAAACAGCTTCTTCTCGTGCTTAGGAGTCCTTTTTGTTTCAGGAAATCGAGTCAACGAACGCCATACGTTTGTTAAAAAGATGAGGGATGGCTCAGTAAATGTCACGTATTTAATGACAGTACTGTTTTCTTGTAGATTGTAAAACCGCAAACAGCCGTATGTATGATTCTTTATTTGGGACGACAACCGGTATCGTAGATTAAACCAACATCTCTAGGTGGTTATATAAATTACGTCATATGTGGCCCACTTTTCGAATAATAGTACTTCGCCAAGTGAGCGTACTGTGTACGTACTGTGTAAAAAGGCTTAATGGTGCCATCATCTCCCGAAAAACGAGCTAGAAGCAAAATTCAGGAACAAGCTCCAGTAACACCGTGTTAGTACTAAGACCAAGTAAGTACTAACGTGGTGTTGCTGGAGCTGCTATGGTACGGTGAGAGCTTGTTGCTGTATTTTGGTTCCAGCTCATTTTTCGGGGGCTGTTGATGGCACCATTGAAAAATTTTGGAAGTTTGTGGTAAGGTCTTATGGGACCAAACTGCTGAGGTCATCGGTCCCTAAGCTTACACACTACTTAATCTAACTTAAATTTACTTACGCTAAGGACAACACATACACCCATGCCCGAGGGAGGACTCGAACCTCCGACGGGGGGAACCGTGCGGAGCGTGACAAAGCGCCCTAGACCGATCGGCTACAGCGCGCGATGGCACCGTTGAGCCTTTTACAATTCGACAGTATGACCACTTAGCGAATTACTATTATTTGGACAGTGAATGTCGGGTCTTCTATCCATTCCTGCATTTGGGTCTCATATGACGTATATTATATATCAAATTGAAGATGTGGCTTTAAGCTACGAAACCAGTTGTGGTCCCAAATAAAGGATTTGACATACAGATGTTTGAGGTCTTCATTCCACAAGATGTGCTTCCATAGCTGCGGTTGCCCTGAACACAAAGTTGTTGACAATGTTGCTGGATGTGAAATTAGAGTAATCTAGAAGATAGTGCAACTATTAAAGTGTAGTAAGTGAACGATGGTACCTGTCAAATGTAACAATAACCAAAGATATGCTGTGAAAATCATCCAACTACTAAATGCAGTTCATAATATTGTAATTTAATTAAGTGACAATTTAAGCGAGACGTTTACACGCTATGTGAATTCTGTCCCAAGTCCAGCTCTCCCCCTCTGCCCTCGAATTTTTAAGCAAAATGCCAAGTGGCCGTTTGTGTTAATATGAACATTTTATTCTTTGTCTGACCGAATTAAGGTTTTCATAAAAGAAATTTCGCGGTAAGAAGGACCATTCAGCCTCGAACAAAACACAAGAATACGGCAGATATCGTGACAGGATTAGCAGCTCTTCGCGTCAGATATCTCCAGGTGATAATTACTTTGATATGCATTTCTAACTGCTCTAGTTGCGGTGTTATCCGTATCGCTGAGCGAATTAGTGTTTGAAAATGTTTACAGAAGCTACTGTGTCTGATTACGATCTGAATATGAAGCTAAGATGTTGAGATTTAACTTCGAGGGCTTAAGTAAACCTGCCGTCCCACCGAAACCATCTGCTTCGCCAGTGTGCTGTGGTGATTAACAAAGATACTGCATATCTTATCTGCTGACTGCTTCATCAGGAAAGACGTTACACTGTATACTCGTCGTGTACAGGTATACGACGTAACCTTAATTTGTGTCAACGAACTCAGTGTATCTCAGATTGTCAGTTGCGATCTAATTTATTTTTTCTTTAGATGTACTGTAATACCAGGCAATTCAGGCAAATTTCTCGCTGACATATATCTTCAAAGCATTAGAGGCGTGTAATCGATAACTCGTCGGAGGTGGTCTCCTAGCGCCGCCTCCTTCGCAAGTGTTTGTAAACCTACTGTAGCGACCCTGCATGTTCATAATTTTAGATAATGAAAACATTCTTGGGGATGCTACAACGGAAGTTTTTGTTTTTACGTAAGTCGCTATTGCAAACTGTCCAAAGTCAGCTCAACAAATTTAAGAATAGTGTCCAATTGCAAAGAGTAAACGTACTGTCAACTGCGTCCGTTTCAAACACGTAAAATACACTGTGTGCGATCTGTTCTTTGTGCGGCATATCCCACAATACTATTTTTCAAACAAAATTGCTTATCCTGTCAGTGTTCTGTCATTGAACCACAAAAATGTGCATCAACCAATTCGTTCTTTTGGTCAAGTTCTGCCACCAATTTCTTTTAGCCGTGACTGCATTCAGTATCTCTTCCATTAGTTATACGACCTACCTATCTAATCTTCAGCAGTCTCCTGGTGCACCACATTTCAGAAGTTCCCATTCTCCTCACATCTTCACTGTTTATCGTCGCCGCGCGGTTTGAGGCGCCATGTCACGGATTGCGCGTCTCCTCCCGCCGAAGGTTTGAATCCTCCCTCAGGCATATATATGTGTGTGTGTGTGTGTGTGTGTGTGTGTGTGTGTGTGTGTGTGTGTGTGTGTGTGGTGTTCTTAGCATAAGTGTTTTTTTTTTGTTTATCGTCCATGTTTTACATAATTACATTCGCAAGTACATAAGTGTTTATTTGAAGCTAGTCTCTGCAATTTTCACCGTGCACATTATCATGAATGACATCGCAGGCTGCCGCTATGGTAATGACGGACGGTGACTCCATTACAGATGGGAAGTGCAACAGTGGTAGATCCAAGAATCTTTCACTTTCATTTCTTTACTAACAGTCGGCAGCCTCACGTCGCCTTTAATCACGTTGGCGTCACCCTGAAGTGAACCTTCGTACTCACCTACAAAGCTTCGAGTCAGTCTTGGACTCATCCCCATCAACTTCAAAAAATGGTTCAAATGGCTCTGAGCACTATGGGACTTAACATCTGAGGTCATCAGTCCCCTAGAACTTAGAACTACTTAAACTTACCTAACCTAAGGACGTCACAAACATCCATGCCCGAGGCAGGATTCGAACCTGCGACCGTAGCGCCATCAACCTCATGTAATCGTGTAGTGTCCAGAGACTGATCAAAGATAGCTGGAGGTGGGTGCAGAGATCAGCTCACTGCAAGGCGCATGCCATGTTGGCAGGACGCTCCGTGGGACAGACCTCGCCACCATTTGGGCTGCAGTGCGTGGGTGACATGCAAGAGCTAGAATCGTTATACTTGGTTTAGATATCCCTTCTCACTTTCGTCGTCGCTGTCAGTTTTGGAAATTTATTTAAATTTGGCAATTGAAATATTTTGTTTTGTTTCTTAAAAGCCCATTTGGGCTTCATCCACTACTCAGCTTCAACGGTAGTTTCATTCCCCAGACAATAAAGCTACCTCCATCAGCTGACCCTTTTGTTTTCAGATGTTTCACGCCGAAGTGTCATTGGCCATCTGCTCAATGGAGCATAAAACGTGAATCATCTGAAAAGGCCACCTCTCGTCAGTCAGTGGACATCCAATTTCGGTGCTGGCGTGGAAATTATAACCTTCATCGCAGATGAACAGCAGTCAGCACGAGTACATGAACGAGGCGCCTGCTGCAGAGGCCCATACGCCGCAACGTTCGCTAAACGGTCGTTGAGGAGACACTGCTGCCATCCCCCTTGGTTTATTTGGGCGGCCAGTCACCCTATGGTCACTGACTGCCAGTGCCCCTCTCCTCCCCACCCTCGATAATGGTGGCCTTGTAGTGACAGTGTCATACCGCTAGAGGGAACAGCGAGAATGTTGCATTGCATCCAAGAGTGTGATGCATGCAACCTTGTATTGGGGGTGAGTGGACGGGGGGGGGGGGGGGGGGGAGGACGGGCTCTGGGCCTTAATGCCTACTACATTCATACAGAGCAGGCAATGAGATGTATCTGTAACTTGTTCGGAGTTAGTACCTGAGCTTCCCCCTCCCCTCCCCCCTCCTCGCTCCACCCATCCCTCCAGCCCCCCAGTGCTGTCTGTGAGGAGTGCCACATTGGACGTCTTAAATGGCGCACAAGCCAGAGTGTGTTGGAAGGTCTCAGCCCTTCCTGCTGGGATATCAGCAGAGGATGCGCAAGTTGGGATCCATACCAGTAGGACGCTCTAGTCGGGACCGTCCAGTCCTCCCTGATGCTCAAATCTCTCTGAGGTTCCCCAGTGTGCTTGGATGTTAAGTGGCAGAGCACTAGTTCCTGCCCCCATTAATATCAGAAATATGGATGCCAGGCGAGATTAGCCATACAGGTATCTGTGTATGATCTCCCTGGTCCGGGAGGAATTCCTCGCCTCAAGACGTAAGCGTTAGCCGGGTTGTGCACCGGCCTTGGGGACAGAAAGCTTGCCGAGACCATTGCCAACAGCCTCGGAAGTGTTCCGGGAGACCTAACCGGCACCCAGACCTCCCCCCAGTGGCGGTCGTAACTATGACATTCTTAAAGTAGCAAAGCTGGCAAAAACAATAACAGGAAGTACTTAGCTTTCTTTGATGAAATAGCAGTTGTTCGTCTAACTGAACGACGTTTTCGGTTCACTAATTCGTAGCTTCGTGTAAAATGATAATTTTGGCGTAGGTACGGATTCACTATCTCGATGAAGCTTCGTCGGCAGTCTTACAATGTTCGTCATATCTTGTTCCTTCCATTTCCCCGTGTGCGCAAACTTTTTAGAGGGTGCAGATGAATGAAATGTGCTACGTTGAGGGCGTGGCCATTACTGGCAACTTCAGCGTACGTGGCGCCGCCCGTCGATTTGCGAGTGATGGAGTTGTGGAGCCAGCGAAGCGTTATCTAGCGGCCAGTCGGCTGACTTCGAAGTAGCGTGATTTCAGCATCGTGTGCAGTCGTCGTAAACGCCACCGATCCGGCGAAACGCCAATCTTTCTTCCTTACTGGACAACATGATTCATAGTAAACTGGAAAGCTTGCCTAATATCATGTAGGGCCCCCACGAGCACGGAGAAGTGCTCTATCACGATGTGGCATGCACTCGACTAATGTCTGAAATAGTGGTGGAAGGAACTGACACCATGAATCCTGCAGGGCTGTCCATAAATCTGTAGAAAAATGGCTCTGAGCACTATGTGACTTAACATCTGTGGTCATCAGTCCCCTAGAACTTAGAACTACTTAAACCTAACTAACCTAAGGACATCACACACATCCGTGCCCGAGACAGGATTCGAACCTGCGACCGTAGCAGTCCCGCGGTTCCGGACTGAGCGCCTAGAACCGCTAGACCACCGCGGCCGGCATAAATCTGTAGAATACGATGGGGTAGAGATCTCTTCTGAACAGCACGTTGCAAGGCATCCCAGAGATGATCAGTAATGTTCATGTCTGGGGAGTTTGGTGGCCAGTGGAAGTGTTTAAGCTCAGAAGCCACTCTGTAACAATTCTGGACGTGAGGGGTGTCGCATTGTCCTGCTGGAATTGCCCACGTCCATCGGAGTGCACACTGCACAATGGACATGAATGGATGCAGGTGATCAGATAGGATGCTTATATACGTGTCACCTATCAGAGTCATATTTAGACGTATCAGGGATCCCATATCACTCCAACTGCACACGCCCCACAGCATTACAGGGCTTCCACCAGATTCAATAGTTCCCTGCTGACATTCAGGGTCCGTGGATTCACGTGGATGTCTTCATAACCGTACGCGTCCATCCGCTCGATACAAGTTGAAACGAGACTCGTCCGAACTGGCAACATGTTTCCAGTCATCAACAGTCCAATGTTTGTGTTGACGGGAACAGGTGAGGCGTAAAGCTTTGTGTCATGCAGTCATCAAGGGTGCACAAATGGATCTTCGGGTCTGAAAGCCCATATCGATGAAGTTTTGTTGAATGGTTCACACGCTGACGCTTGTTGATGGCCCAGCATTGAAATCTGGAGCAATTTGCGGAAGGGTTGCACTTCTGTCACGTTGAACGATTCTCTTCAGTCGTCATTGGTCCCGTTCTTGCAGGATCAGCGATATCGGAGATTTGATGTTTTACCTGATTCCTGATATTCACGGTACACTCGCGAAATGGTCGTACGGGAAAAATCCCCACTTCGTCACTACCTCGGGGACGCTGTGTCCCATCGCTCGTGCCGCCGATTATAACAGCACGTTGAAACTCACTCGCATCTTGGAGAGGGAGGGGGGGGGCTATAGCTACAAGGTATCCAGTTTATCTTGACCACTCTAAATATCTCTAGCCCAGAAGCAACATAAAAAACAACATATCAGTCAAATGGAAACCCAAGGAAAAGGCACAACCGTCATTCCCCATAGATGAGTAGAATTTCTACCCTCTCTTCGTTGGCGTTCTTCATACTTCCACCAAGCTTTAAATGAAGACGATGCGTATTTTCCTTGTTTTTCCATTTGTTTACTGTCAACTCCAGCAAGTGGATGAGTTAGTTACTCTGCCTACCAGCACTGTGTTCTGGTACAGGAGAGTCAGTTTTGTAGTAAGTTTTTGATAATGTCATTTATATATGTGAATGGTACACTGTGATAGGTTTTTGAACCAATCTTGAAAAGAGGAAGTGGACTGCCGAATAAAAATTATAGGGTGCTACTGAAAAAAGACGTACTGCTTTTCACATCTACATAAAAAACAGTTTAAAAAAATCAGGCATGCTGGTTAATGCTACACTGGTAGCTAAACAGCATTTTTCGATACATTTGTTTTTTAGTGAGGAGGATAAATGTGACACCCTGTGTGCAAACAGAAATATGTCATGGATATCTTGCCCTATAGGAGACAGGTCAGGCATCTTCCAGCAGGATAACTGTCTGTATCACAAGTCCAGAATCGTACCGCAGTGGTTTGAGGAGCATGATAGTTAACTCAGGCTGACGTCTCGGTCACCAAATCCGTCTGATCTGAACCCGATGGAACACATCTGGAACATTATCTAGCGCCAGCTCTGCGTCCTCAAACCACTGTCTCGTAATTGACGGTAACTGCGTGAGGGGAGATGTGATGAGGAGAAAGGTGTTAAGAAAACCGTTAAAAGGACACTACGTTACCAAGAGACGCGAATTAATTTTTTGTGTTCCTCTTACAACAAATTGTTTTGTGATCGCAGATGCAGTTACATGTTCAACAACCTGCGCATTAGGTGTGCGCACATTGAAAATATAGAGACGGAAACAAAGCTGTGACAAAATTTGTTCCTTCGATGTAATTCTTAAACCAGTTTGCATCATCACTAGTTTCCTACCGAGCGAGGTGGCGCAGTGGTTAGACACTGGACTCGCATTCGGGAGGACGACGGTTCAATCCCGCGTCCGGCCATCCTGATTTAGGTTTTCCGTGATTTCCCTAAATCGCTCCAGGTCAATGCCGGGATGGTTCATTTCAAAGGGCACGGCCGACTTCCTTCCCCATCGTTCCCTAATCCGATGAGACCAATGACCTCGCTGTCTGGTCTCCTTCCCCACAACAACAACCAACCAACTAGTTTCCTCTGAACGTAGGTTCAGAAATGGTTCTAAACACTATGGGACTTAACATCTGAGGTCATCAGTCCCCTAGTCTTAGAACTACTTAAACCTAGGTAACCTAAGGACATCACACAAATCTATGCCCGAGGCAGTATTCGTACCTGCGACCGCAGCAGCAGCGCGGTTCCGGACTGAAGCGCCTAGAACCGCTCGGTCACAGAGGCCGGCCCCTGGACGTAGGGACTGGCACATATTGTCCGCAGTTGACAAGTCTTCAAGCACAGAATCGCAGTTGGGCTCTTATTCAGGAGGATACCGGGTTCAAATCCCTACGTAGCCATCCATATTAAGGTTTTCAGTAATCAATTCAGGCGACTGTCACGTAATTTCTTTTGGAAAGGAGTCAGTGATTTCCTTCCAATCCGAGCTTCTACTGTATCTCTAGTGACTGTTTCGTTGACGCGGCATAAAACTCTCTAACGTTTTTTCCTTCTTTTTTTTAAAGCAAAAAGTTGTAATTGGGTATTGTCCAAATTATCGTGAATGGCTATGTCTTCTTTTCCCCCTGCGGAAGTAGAAGTCCGCCAGTTCTCTACCAAGATGCATAGCAGTGGAACTGGACGAAACAGTAAGATGCACTGGGCGTGAAACTGATCACTGGACACGCCTGAGGCTTCATAAATGATAAGATACACTCAGTAATTTCCTCGCGTAACCTTTAAGAGACTAAACTGTGGGAGGTAATGGAACTACCGATGCTGTTTATGATTGGCATTAAAAAAGTTGCTCCAAACCGATGATAGTAAGTTGGTCGCGGGATATCTTCTCACTACTGCCTAGAAGTTTAAAATATCTGCATTTAACGAAGTTCCACAGAGTCGGAATGCATCGGTAATTACTTTATCATTGCCACATAAACTGTTGAGCATTGCTCGACATTGGAGTTAAAATAATTTTCGACACCGACTTTGAATACTTTGATTTGAGTTTAACAGATATGGAAAGCCTGTACAAACGACCAGAGACTAGTGATAAAATTTATAAATAACACGAAATAACATGAATCGCTGATTAAAGCGATATGTTGTTCTTATTGATGCAAAGGAAACGATCAATTAAGAGTATCTGGCGCCACCTGTCAATGCAGCATATCTATCCTGTATCAGTTGTTATCATGTAAAATTTTGTCGTATTCGGTTCTGTTATCAGCTATCGGTGTAACTCCTAAGTCAGTTTTATCGTAGCGTTGTCGGAGTTGCACAGAAAGAGACAAGTATCGGATTCATAGGCAGAATGGACAAGGATGGATGATTAACGTATAACGACCCGTCGATGACGAGGTCATTAGAGATGGAACACAAGCTCGGTTTGGAAAATGATGGGGGAATGGAGGGGCGATGACAGAAGAAGGTGGACGATCTTTAACTCTGAACCCAGCACACAGCCCCCCCCCCCCCCCCTCTCCCTCCAGGTGTCTCATATACAGGGTGTTACAAAAAGGCACGGCCAAACTTTCAGGAAACATTCCTCACTCACAAAGAAAAAAAAATATGTTACGTGGATATGTGTCCGGAAACGCTTACTTTCCATGTTAGAGATCATTTAATACTTTTCTTCAAATCACATTAATGATGGAATGGAAACACACAGCAACAGAACGTACCAGCGTGACGCCAAACACTTTGTTACAGGAAATGTTCAAAATGTCCTCCGTTAGCGAGGATACATGCATCCACCCTCCGTCGCATCGAATCTCTGATGCGCTGATGCAGCCCTGGAGAATGGCGTATTGTATCACAGCCGTCCACAATACGAGCACGAAGAGTCTCTACATTTGGTACCGGGGTTGCGTAGACAAGAGCTTTCAAATGCCCCCATAAATGAAAGTCAAGAGGGTTGAGGTCAGGAGAGCGTGGAGGCCATGGAATTGGTCCGCCTCTACCAATCCATCGGTCACCGAATCTGTTGTTGAGAAGCGTACGAACACTTCGACTTACATGTGCAGGAGCTCCATCGTGCATGAACCACATGTTGTGTCGTACTTGTAAAGGCACATGTTCTAGCAGCACAGGTAGAGTATCCCGTATGAAATCATGATAACGTGCTCCATTGAGCGTAGGTGGAAGAACATGGGGCGCAATCAAGACATCACCAACAATGCCTGCCCAAACGTTCACAGAAAATCTGTGTTGACGTGATTGCACAATTGCGTGCGGATTCTCGTCAGCCCACACATGTTGATTGTGAAAATTTACAATTTGATCACGTTGGAATGAAGCCTCATCCGTAAAGAGAACATTTGCACTGAAATGAGGATTGACACATTGTTGGATGAACCATTCGCAGAAGTGTACCCGTGAGGCCAATCAGCTGCTGATAGTGCCTGCACACGCTGTACATGGTACGGAAACAACTGGTTCTCCCGTAGCACTCTCCATACAGTGACGTGGTCAACGTTACCTTGTACAGCAGCAACTTCTCTGACGCTGACATTAGGGTTATCGTCAACTGCACGAAGAATTGTCTCGTCCATTGCAGGTGTCCTCGTCGTTCTAGGTCTTCCCCAGTCGCGAGTCATAGGCTTCGAACGTCTTCCTGTCGGGACACCTTCGTTCTGGAAATCTGTCTCGATAGAAACGTACCGCGCCACGGCTATTGCCCCTTGCTAATCCATACATCAAATGGGCATCTGCCAACTCCGCATTTGTAAACATTGCACTGACTGCAAAACCACGTTAATGATGAACACTAACCTGTTGATGCTACGTACTGATGTGCTTGATGCTAGTACTGTTGTGCAATGAGTCGCATGTCAACACAAGCACCGAAGTCAACATTACCTTCCTTCAGTTGGGCCAACTGGCGGTGAATCGAGGAAGTACAGTACATACTGACGAAACTAAAATGAGCTCTAACATGGAAATTAAGCGTTTCCGGACACATGTCCACATAATATCTTTTCTTTATTTGTGTGTGAGGAATGCTTCCTGAAAGTTTGCCCGCACCTTTTTGTAACACCCTGTATAATATTATCTCTTTTGTGAGTACGTGCTTGGCCATCACGGGGCCGCAGCCATTGCAGCGCTGTGATTCTACCCTTCCAGTATTCTTTTATCCGTTCTGCCTTTCCACTGGATGGTCTTCTTGGTGCCTATTGTGTTTTTGATACTAGACTCTCGTTTCCTTCCCTTCTGGTTTTCTACAATGTTTCATTGTTAACTGTTTGGTCCCCATTGTCTGGTTTGACCTGTTGTTTCTGTTCAAAATTTTACAGAAGTGCAGATCGTGCAGGGAAGGTCGCCAAATGTGACGTATATTCCACCTTCTGTGCCTTTTTCTCTTTGCAAAAGTACTGCCCCCAAAACTCAAAAGAGTAGCCATTTGGTTGTGGGGGTGGAGAGGGGTGTAGGGGGTAGTCAAGTACCTGCACCCCGTGACCACGCAAGTTTGTGCGTGAGCTGAAATCTCCCCACCCATGCCAAGAAGAGTGTGTCCGACGTGGCTGGAGCTTGGGGCCTCTGGGCAACGGTTTGCTGGCCAGGTAACCGTTGCTGTTGCTGTGGCGTGTGGCGCATTCGTTCGGAGTGGGTGGCACCATTGTGGAAGCTTCACACATGAGGCAAATTAAATTTTCTTCCACTAGTGGCTGCACGGGTCCAGCAGTCTCTTCTGAAGGAAAGGGCTACTACAACGCGGAGTGATATGACCCCTCTCGTGGCTACGTTGTGGTAGGAACATAGCACCAAGAGTCAAGGCGAGAACTACGTCCTGCAATACTCAGTTTGTTCTAGTACCAACGGGGATTTCTTTCTGTCTACAAAGCCACATTTTTTAGATGAAAACCTCTAAGACAGATTTGGGGAAGTGGCTCTGTTCTCATTAAAACGGCCTTCCCTGCTCAGCTACGTGCGTTGCTCGACTGTGAGAATCACGGTGACATTCCTGTAACGATAATTCCTCATAAAAGTCTCAGTATGGTACAGGTTGTCTTCTTCTACTGTGATCTCCTTTTATACACAGATGACGATCTGCATTCTAATTTGGAGCAACGGGGTGTGCATTTTATTCATTGTGTCCAGTGGCGAACAAAGGGACAATGGGGTCCATGCTGGTGTCTATATCTTGGACATTGCCTAAAAACGTAGAGCTGATTGTGTATCAGTGCGATGTGAAATCGTATGTTCCCATCCCAGCCCCGGGTGTATGATATTTCCCAACCGGGGCAATAACATGATAGTGCCCCCCCCCTCCCCCCCTACCCATCCATCGTTTGAGATAGGACGTCAAAACTTTAAAAAATCGATTTTTCAAAAATATGTTCATTTTGTAGCGTACATCTTTCTGAAGATTTTGACATATAAAAAATATATGTTCGAGGAAATTTACGATATGTTATTTGGTGTTAAGTGCATCAAAGTGCAGTACTACGCAACTTCACACAACATTCTTCTATCGCACGTCATTGTATTTCGTTCTGTGGAATTCAAACGTGTATACCTTGTAATGGAAGCCATCAAACCTGTATTCAGGAGTAGTGGATATTAAAATGTCCTGTGATACCCGTCCTGTTCCAGGTTTTACATCCTATTCCCCTCTAAAAAAAACTCACAATGAGTACTAGGTGGGATTGTTTGTGACCTGGAGACTAAGAACTCTTCGGAAAATTTGCACTCTTTGCCTATTTGCTAATAACTTTCTCTTTTGTGTGACATAAAATTAAATATAGGAAAAGTAAAGAAAAGAGACAAACAAGACAGTACACATTTCGTCAATCCTTAGGTCCCAGCATTTTCTTCTCCCTAATCTTGCTCCAACTTTACACGGCGTGCTTTCCAGAATCAAAATGTCGTTGTCTAATAATGAAAAAGCTGTTAATACGAATAGTACCCAAGACTGGTGTGATTTGTCGATTTGATTACGTCTGTTTTGCAACTGTCTTCTTATTCATTCAAATCAGTTGTTAGTTTACTGTCTCGTCGTCTTTGTTCTCTTTACTGAAATTTTATCAACTTCTCCATACTGATAGTTTCATTGTGATAATGGGTGGTGTAGAACACCAGCTGGATGCAGGTGGTGCATCTTCTGTTGCATAACGTGTCCTGGGATCCTCTCACTGCGTTGCAACTCTCCCACCTTCACCCTTTTACCCCTGTCCCACTTCTACATCATTCTCTTGGTTTTCTTGATTATCAAATACAGTCAGGTTCATCGGGATTTATCCTTTGCGTCCTTCCTCTCTGGGGACTATTCCTGGCTTGACACACAAAGGATTGAAGGATTGACGAGCTCGTAGTTTGGTCTCTTTGACCCCATCACTCCATCGATCCATCCATCCATCCGTCCACCCACCCACCCAAAAACCGAATGTGGAGATTGCTTAGTTTGAAAGTGATGATTACGACGCTGCTGATTTAAATTTCCTGCCTGGTATAAGCCTGACTCATAGTTCGCTACCGAGCGAGGTGGCGCAGTGGTAGCACACTGGACTCGCATTCGGGAGGACGACGGTTCAATCCCGCGTCCGGCCATCCTGATGTAGGTTTTCCGTGATTTCCCTAAATCGGTCCAGGCAAATGCTGGGATGGTTCCTTTGAAAGGGCACGGCCGACTTCCTTCCCCATCCTTTCCTTATCCGATGAGACCGATGACCTCGCTGTTTGGTCTCTTCCCCCAAACAACCCAACCCCCCATAGTTCGCTGTGCGCTTTCGTAGAGTACAGACGTGGAAGAGCAGTGCTTTCCTGTTTACTTTATGTGTGGTTTAGACGTAAAATCTCGCTTCTTCTTTCCAAAATTAACGACTCACCGTCACCAAGGACAATGGTAATGGAGGTATAATGAACGTTGAACTGGACAATGATAAGTCAGTTACCAACGACAGAATTAAGTGCGATGATAGTGGACGGTTTAAATATTGTGAACGGAGTCAACAATATACCAGCACAAGATGATGACATCGAGATGAGAATTGCTGAGAAGAACTCAAAGAAGCGATCAATGAACGACAGCGACAACGAGCAGCAAAGGAGCAGGTGTAGGTGCAGAAAAACAGAGGAATGGCATTCTGTTGATACTGCTAGTCATCACGTGCAAGCTGCAGCAGTTCATACAGACCCGGTCGATGGCAGAGCCAAATTTTGCAGCAAATAAATGTGAACGCAGAATCTGATGTTGGCTCTTTCAAGTCTTTATTGACTTCCAGGATAACATTGGGGGGCGCTTACACCCAATGTCCGTGGGTAAGCAACAAGTCGCGAGTGCAAAGGCATCAGGAAATATAAAATAAAAATTTCGCAAGACCGCAACTGTACAAACGTAGAAACTTGCTCTGGTGAAGCTGCGAACTGTTTAGTTTGGAGGCCAATACTTCGCAATAATAATATGGAGGATTGTATCCTCTCTATGAAAAACGGAATATAACGTGTCATCCAAGCTGTGGACGTCCCTGTTGTGTGAAGAAGAAATTTTGGACCTTACTCGGTGCGGAATCCCTGTAATAAAAGTGAAAAGCTACATCAAAACTATAGACGTAATAGGGAATCTTTCCAGAAAGCCTATCCCAGTATGTAGAATAACAGTGAAGTCGCAAAAAAGACCAGATTACGCTTCTATCTATGGAGTCACATGCCATGCGAAGCCCTTCATTCCATCCGTCTTTCAATGCCTGAACTGTTTATTTAGACACGGAAGTAATCAGTGTCGTAGCAAGCCTAGATGTTTTCAAAAATGGTTCAAATGGCTCTGAGCACTATGGGGCTTAACGTCTATGGTCATCAGTCCCCTAGAACCTAGAACTATTTAAACCTAACTAACCTAAGGACATCACACAACACCCAGTCATCACGAGGCAGAGAAAATCCCTGACCCCGCCGGGAATCGAACCCGGGAACCCGGGCGTGGGAAGCGAGAACTCTACCGCACGACCACGAGCTGCGGACTAGATGTTTTCATTGTGAGGGACTTCATAAGGGTCTGAATGTGATCGTGATAAAGATGCGCCTCATACGTGCATTGACTGTGACGCTCATCACAGGGCTACAGACAAAATAAGTCCATAATTCACAAGACATCGGGAAATAAACAGAAAAAGACCAGAGTAGGGCCTAACCCATCAAGAAACTGTCGCGCTGGAAGCTAGACGAAGTCGTGCTACTGTTGCTGCCAGGAAATATCGTTCCTTATGCCAGCTGCCAGCAGCTTCCCCGCTGGTGCCCACCGGTCATAATGTAACAGCAGCGGAATGTCCACCCACGCATCCAACCTTTGTCGCACCAGCAAACTCCCCTTCGCCAGCAGCAGAAGCACATTAACACTTTGAGCGGGATACACGCACTAAAGAAGCCGTCTATCAATCCGTTTATGAACCACCCAGCGTTTTGTAAAGGAGTCAGATCCTATATTGATGAAGATACGTATGTTTTGAGAGTCGATATGATTCTAACGTTTCTGGTGCGGTCGATTTCGACGCCAAAATGTTTTTATCTTATTTTTGAAACAGAAAGGCGAATGCATTACGTGTAAGATGAGATGTCACGACTGCTGCTGCTGGAGTCGTTGGAGGTGTAAACATTCTTTCCAAATACAGGAAGCCCTTGCTTGGAACAGTTAAACCACCTTGATGTTGAATAAGGATTTCTATCTCATCCTTATTATTAAACGCTGCTGAAGCAAAAGGTTTGTGGGGGAAAATATTCGTGACTAATTACATGCTTGCAATATTGAAATGGTTCAAATGGCTCCGAGCACTATGGGACTTAACATCTGAGGTCATCAGTCCCCTAGAACTTAGAACTACTTAAACCTAACCAACCTAAGGACAGCACACACATCCATGCCCGAGGCAGGATTCGAACCTGCGACCGTAGCGGTCGTGCGGTTCCGGACTGTAGCGCCTAGATCCGCTCGGCCACACCGACCAGCTGCAATATTGAACTGGAGCTGTTGTATCGAGTGACACCATTGCAAGGTTTTATTCCTATCGATTTAAGAAAATCATAAGTCCCACGTGTTATGTTCTGCTTCTGCTGCAAAGTGGTCTTCTGATGGTTGTGTTGTATTTATGCTTTATACGCATGATGCTGCTTCAGATGAAGACATACTATAATTTTCTCTTCGCAAAAGTCGGATAGACTTGTGTTCTGATCTATATATTCAGCTCGAGATTGTCTAATGTTTGAACAGTCAATGGGAGATGGATTGGATACGAAGGACCTCCACATTTTATAAAATCCGTAATAGTATGGATTAATTTGTGATTAAGGTACGTACTGACTGACTGACAGTATATCCACTTGCAGTTGTATGTCAGTGTGGTTTACTTGCATAGATGGCTGTACGAGGAATATTCAAATGCTAATAAATAAAAAAACATAAAAAATAAGTCTGACTCAGAGAGAGAGAGAGAGAGAGAGAGAGAGAGAGAGAGCGAGCGAGCGCCAGTCATCGCAAGGCAAGCGTTGAAGGACACGTTTGGAACAACTGTGAGAGTGCTGAAGCCTGATATACTGCTAGCGACTTGACCACTTGTTACTTGTATAAATCGACAATAGTCACAGTTTTCTATTGAATTAAATTCACTCAAATAATTGGTATCAATGGCGAGGAATCAATGAAATGCAATGACATGTAATCATATCAGTCAAATACGTTTAGAAATACCACACCTACAGAGTGGTGAATAATTAGTGACAAATGAAAATTTGTACCAGACAGCCGCAGTTCTTTCGGATTACATCGTTACACTTGTTGGAAGCGTTGTAATAACATTATACTTAGCTGGAAGGCCATAACAATAAGCTAGCATAAACTATGGTAGGAAAACTATAAAAGGCATCGAAAAAGTTTATTTACGACATATTGCAAGGAAACGTTCGCGTAACGCAAATCTCGCAGATGTGTTGTTGCGGTTCTATGGATTGTGGACAGTCTGAGATGATGATCAAGCTGTCTGCCGATGTGTTTGTAGTTTTAGAACTATTGCTGAAATTGCATTCCGTTAGCGTAAACGCGTAAGTAATATCTACTTATGGATAATTAAGTTGTTCAGAACGACCAGATGATTGTCGTGTAACAAGTGCAGTTTTAAAAACGTGAACAATCAACTCTTCTGGGCCGGCCACTGTGGCCGAGCGGTTCTAGGCGCTTCAGTCCGGAACCGCGCTGCTTCTACGGTCGCAGGTTCGAATCCTGCCTCGGGCATGGATGTGTGTGATGTCCTTAGGTTAGTTAGTTTCAGTAGTTCTATGTCTAGGGGACTGATGACCTCAGTCCGCAGCTCGTGGTCGTGAGGTAGCGTTCTCGCTTCCCGCGTCCGGGTTCCCGGGTTCGATTCCCGGCGGGGTCAGGGATTTTCTCTGTCTCGTGATGACTGGGTGTTGTGTGATGTCCTTAGGTTAGTTAGGTTTAAGTAGTTCTAAGTTCTTGGGGACTGATGACCATAGATGTTAAGTCCCATAGCGCTCAGAGCCATTTGAACCAACTGATGACCTCAGATGTTAAGTCCCATAGTGCTTAGTGCCATTTGAACTCTTCTGGGCCGCGCGGGATTAGCCGAGCGGTCTTGGGCGCTGCAGTCATGGATTGTGCGGCTGGTCCCGGCGGAGGTTCGAGTCCTCCCTCGGGCATGGGTGTCTGTGTTTGTCCTTAGGATTATTTAGGTTCAGTAGTGTGTAAGCTTAGGGACTGATGACCTCAGCAGTTAAGTCCAATAGGATTTCACACATATTTGAACATTTTGAACTCTTCTGGTGTGTACCTCTGCCCGTAAACCATGTCGTCTTCACAAAACTGAATCTATTGGAGGAACGAAATTATGACTAACACTTTCAGCTACTGAATTAAATAACTTCATTAACATTCGTTTTGTCTACATGTCCATCTTCAGGGACTAAAATGTATGTTCAGCCACGCACACGAATGAACGTTTGTAAATAAGGAAACGCGTCAGGCTGGAGCCAGACCGTCTGTTTCATTATAAATACACATATACTAGTTACTCACTCGAGTGAGAGAGAGTTTTTGTTTGTTTTACCTGTTTTGTCTAATGCGGGTTTTGATATTCAGATGAAACATACGTACATGAAGATTGCAGAGGTAACAGCTTCCCCATAATACAATATTTTCAATTAAATGATGTGCTGGGTTTGCATGTGGCATCTGGTTGATGTATTTGCCGAGTCGTGGCAAGCCATCGGTACGGAGCCTTTCCTGTTGTGCGGGAAGGCGCTGGGGAGCGCTTACCTGGAACCTTGTGATGTGCATCCCTCCAGCTCAAGGGTGGCTCCCCATACACACTGTAAGGCATTTCCGACGGTCGCTGACCACTACCTCGCACCGCTTTGGTGAGCGAAGATGACGTATCCGGACAATCTTGGCAGGCGTTTGGGCTGCAGATCCGATTTTGCGGACGACGTGGGAGCGCAATCGTGCACAAATTAGGCCCGCTTAGGAACTTCATAGCCGTTCCACGCAGTCGCCAAGACTCAGAAGTTATTGGCCCGAGTTTTGACGCGGGAAATAGAGCACAATCTTGACTGGAGGGTGTCTAAAATATTAGCCTGAGTGGGAGAACGAGCGTCTCCTTTCCAAGGGGAGAAAGTGCAAGTTCTCTTGCATTGGTCTGAGCCACCACCCATTTCCAGGGTGGGGTGGGCGGGGGTCTTCTGCAAAATTATTGCAAATTTCTTTAAAATTAAGAGATTGGCTCAAGTAAGTAACTTTTCGGAAGAGAGAGAAAAATGTTTGCAACTAGCCTCTCACTGGAATATTTCTGATTTTCTGTCTGATGGGAAAACAATCAACTTTTAGCAGTTTCTCTACAGACACTCAAAGGAGCGTTGTTTTAGTATTACCTTTTTCTGGACGGAGACTGATGCGAACAGAGTGATACGTCTGGGCGGGGACCGACATCCGGGACACCAGACTTTTCCAGGGGTCCTTTGGCAGCATTTGCAGTGCAGATCTCTTCTGCAGTCGCTCAGGTAGCAGCCCATATTCTCACAACACAGTGTTGATAAGTTCAGGCATCGCCATGAGGCGAGACAAATGATGATGGGGAAGCAGGCGTGTTTTCATTTTAAAGTAAACAGGGGTTCTTCTTGTAACTTAAGCTTTGGTAGTTGATGGCTTACTTATGACTCAGCTGCTTGGTTTTCCTGCATATATCTTCCTCCACCCCACCAAATCAATGCAATCATCAAGACCGGTGCGGAACCATGTACTTGATTCATTTAAATTACACGGAGAGTTATTTACTAGATTGTTTTCTTCCCTTCGCTGCGGACTTTGGCACTGAGTTTTTGTCAGTTGCATTAATTACACAGATTTTTTTGTTCAGACCTGCACTCATCTACGTTTACCATTACATTTGCTAATTATATGCTGTTGCCCCTGTCGAATGTTTTATTATAAACGATAATCTAACTAATCTACCTTTCAATTCTATATATAGAGATGAAAACCTCTATTTCCTTTAGCACTGCTAGTCTCCACGAGAGCCAGACCCATAATTCACTTGTCAGGGCCAATGCCTTTCAATCCGTTTCTGTTGCTCGCAGTTTATCAAACATATCTGAGTCGAAATGGGAGGGGGGGGGGGCGGGCGATCTGCGTATTGAGTGGGTTCACTGGATTCAGAACAAAAGCACTATTTATGTTTAGCCATAGCCCAGTGGCAGTACAATCGGATACCAAAAGATGTCAAGTATACTAAACCAGAAGTGAATGAAGTTACTTAATTCAGCAGCTAAAGGTGTTAATTACAATGTATATTGTATTGTGAAAAGTCTTCCATAAATCCATTGGCTTTGGATCTAGAGATTATTGTATTCGTGGTATTAGCCGAAAAGTGCCACTCCTGTCTCTGTGGCGGGCATTATGTAGGTGATTCCTGGAATGAACACCAAAATCATCAATCATAGAAAGAAAAGAAAGGTACGTGGGGGTTAAATGTAGAGGTGTTTCGAGGCGTGTGGTCGAAGGAGGATGACCTCTTTTGAGAAAGTATTCTGGAATTCAGCTGAAGTAGCTTAGGTAACCATGAAAACATAAATTTAATGCCTGGACCGGGGTTTGAATCCTGCTCTTGCTGAGTGCGAGTCCAGCATGATAACCATGGTGTCATTTCGCGTGATTGTGCAATCACGATTGCAAACAGTCGATCTCTAGTTGTCAAAGAGAAAGCTTGCAGTAATTCTGGCATCACATCACTCATAAATAAATTTTCTCGACGAAGGATGTTGTTTATAAGACAAGACTCAACGAGATGGTGATTCACAATGCCACCTCACGCAGTTACTGTAAATCTATCTTCGAGGTCTCACAAGGAAAGGCCAGACTCTGCGACCTACATATTTCGACGAGTTCGGTATAGTAGTCGGAGGCCACACGGAAGTAACTCCTGTGAAAAGGTTCAGGTCACTACACTTTCGTTTTTGAAAATAAAAATTGGGTCAGAGGCCATGAGGCAGAATTCGTTTCGGACCAGATTGGATCGTTGGAATACTCGAAAATAAAGAAACTTTATTTATACATATCAGGCCTGCAACCTATTTGTTTCCGCGAAATGGAAGATTTAGTGAGATCGTTCGGTTGCAGATGTACTTAAGATGGAAAGCTGTTAATTCGTGTAGTGGCCAAGCGGTAAGAGCCTATCATTCAGGTCGCGGTCAAGTTGACAGAGCGCTTAGATTCGAATTGCACGTTTTGCAATATTTTTTGCTATCTGTGAAGAAGCTTTCGCGAAGTCTATATATGGTTACATACAAGGAAAAGTTTGACTGGCGAGAACCTAGTCTGTTTCTCACGATACAGTGTTTTGTAGAACGGAAAAAGCCAAAATTCGGTGACATTGAATAGTCCCTAACTTTGTGACTGAAAGGAAGCGGTAACGGTAGCTGTCGACGGGGTTTTGCCACCAATGGTGCCACATATAAGGCTCAAAAATATTTATGATCATAAATTAAAGCCGGCCGGTTATGCCGAGCGGTTCTATGCGCTTCAGTCTGGAACCGCGCGACCGCTACGGTCGCAGGTTCGAATCCTGCCTCGGGCATGGATGTGTGTGATGTCCTTAGGATAGAAGGGTTTAAGTAGTTCTGAGCTCTAGGGGACTGATGATCTCAGATGTTAAGTCCTATAGTGCTCAGAGCCATTTGAACCATAGATTAAAATGTGATTGAGTGACTGGTAGCACCTATTTGTAGCTAATTAAAGCTATCGTTAATCCGAAGATTGGTTTGAACACTACAGTGCTTTACTTGACATGATCCAATTGAAGGTGGTATGCTACTGCCTTTCCCCACCATTCGAAATGACGTTCGTAGTCAGTCAGATAGAAACCTGCAGGTTAACATGGGTCACGAGGCAAAATCAGTTTCGGACCGGACGGAATCGCTGGAATATTTATACATATCAGGCTCGCAACCTAATTGGTCCCGAGACATCGAAGATTGAGCTTGATCGGTTGTGTGTAACTTGGCATTTTTCACATCACAGAACAATAACGTAGTACCGACACAGCTACCCCTGACCTTTCGGTTTGTGGACTGGCACTTAACAACACACGTAATCCATTGATAATCACAATATTAACAACGGATAAGCCTAATAAAACCTTTCAGTTCTGAAATGTTTTATACGGACTTTCTTTTTTACTATATACACTCACAGAGTTCAGCTTGTCGCATTTTCCACATACAGTCAGTTTTCGTCGAATCACGCGAAACGAGTGACAGTGGCTGTATTTAGAGAGCGAATATATGCTGATGTATTCCCGTAACTGGTGTGTCATTTCTGGACTGGAGAGATTCAAGCTTCGCAAATGTGAGGTATGTTGCACAGGTAGCACGGATCTCATTTCTCGCGTTCCACACGAAAGCCGCAGATACTGCTGTCGCGTCTGTTAAACAGCGCCAGCGCGCCAGACGATATAAAACGGCGCGCAGCTGAGGCGGTCGTGGCGCGACTGACAGTTTGCTAGCGTATCTCCGAGGGGCACGCGCGGATTTGTGGTGGGTTGTGCAACCTCCGTCCGAGAACACGGCGCTCAGCTGGACAGCGGCGAGTGTGTCTGCAGAGGTCGTGCGCGCAACACGTCACATCGTGTAGCTCTGTCCTGCCGCAAGGTAAGCAGCTGTTCATTGTGGCGGAGCGCCAGTTTCTGCACGGCTTTACGCCCCGCTTCTTCTTCAGCCTTCTTTAGGTGCACCTACAGGTCTGTGGCGCTAAGGGGCTATCCAGTGTTAACAGCGAAGCTATCTCTCCCTCCAGCTCCCACTCCTCCAGCCGGTCCACTCCCCTCCGTCCTTCCGTTACTCCCTTCATTGTGGAATCATCGAGCGGCACGCTATTCCCTATGAGTGATCTCTGACTTGCTGTTACTACTCCTCTGGGTAATGGTTGGTCTTATCGACTACCGATTTGTTGATACGTCTAATTCTTTTGTGATGAAAAGGCTTCGAACGAGACACGGAAGTCGTCTCACAAATCCGTTTCTCTCGTAAAATAGTCATTTAGCATTGTTGGTTGGGGGGCAGCGACGTTAACACCTCTCTCTTTTTGTTTTTCCGCTGAGATTTGTTCACGAACGTTAACGTAAGTCTACTTCATATATATATGACCTAATAGATAGTGTCGGAAGTTCCATGCGGCTTTTCGCGGATTATGCTGTAGTATACAGAGAAGTTGCAGCATTAGCGGCTACCCGGGTAGCAGGGGTTGTGTGGCGTGGACTGGGCGGTTTTTTAGGTTAGATGGCCTCGGGCAAGTACAGAAAGGGCAACAGCCTCAACGGGTGCGGGGCAAAGTCAGGACATGCGGGGACCAAGCAGCAATCGGTATTGTAATTTTGAACTGTTGAAGCTGCATTGGTGAAGTACCGGAACTTCAAGCGCTGATAGAAAGCACCGAAGCTGAAATCGTTATAGGTACGGAAAGCTGGCTGAAGCCAGAGATAAATTCTGCCGAAATTTTTACAAAGGCACAGACGGTGTTTAGAAAGGATAGATTGCATGCAACCGGTGGTGGCGTGTTTGTCGCTGTTAGTAGTAGTTTATCCTGTAGTGAAGTAGAAGTGGATAGTTCCTGTGAATTATTATGGGTGGAGGTTACTCTCAACAACCGAGCTAGGTTAATAATTGGCTCCTTTTACCGACCTCCCGACTCAGCAGCATCAGTGGCAGAACAACTGAGAGAAAATCTGGAATACATTTCACATAAATTTTCTCAGAATGTTATAGTCTTAGGTGGAGATATCAATTTACCAGATATAGACTGGGACACTCAGATGTTTAGGACGGGTGGTAGGGACAGAGCATCGAGTGACATTATACTGAGTGCACTATCCGAAAATTACCTCAAGCAATTAACAAGAGAACCGACTCGTGGAGATAACATCTTGGACCTACTAATAACAAACAGACCCGAACTTTTCGACTCTATAAGCGCAGAACAGGGAATAAGTGATCATAAGGCCGTTGCAGCATCCCTGAATATGGAAGTTAATAGGAATATAAAAAAAGGGAGGAAGGTTAATCTGTTTAGCAAGAGTAATAGAAGGCAAATTTCAGACTACCTAACAGATCAAAACGAAAATTTCTGTTCCGACACTGACAATGTTGAGTGTTTATGGAAAAAGTTCAAGGCAATCGTAAAATGCGTTTTAGACAGGTACGTGCCGAGTAAAACTGTGAGGGACGGGAAAAACCCACCGTGGTTCAACAACAAAGTTAGGAAACTACTGCAAAAGTAAAGAGAGCTTCACTGCAAGTTTAAACGCAGCCAAAACCTCTCAGACAAACAGAAGTTAAACGATGTCAAAGTTAGCGTAAGGAGGGCTATGCGTGAAGCGTTCAGTGATTTCGAAAGTAAAATTCTATGTACCGACTTGACAGAAAATCCTAGGAAGTTCTGGTCTTACGTTAACTCAGTAAGTGGATCGAAACAGCATATCCAGACACTCCGGGATGATGATGGCATTGAAACAGAGGATGACACGCGTAAAGCTGAAATACTAAACACCTCTTTCCAAAGCTGTTTCACAGAGGAAGACCGCACTGCAGTTCCTTCTCTAAATCCTCGCACAAACGAAAAAATGGCTGACATCGAAATAAGTGTCCAAGGAATAGAAAAGCAACTGGAATCACTCAACAGAGGAAAATCCACTGGACCTGACGGGACATCAATTCGATTCTATACAGAGTACGCGAAAGAACTTGCCCCCTTGTAACAGAGGAACGGAAGGTTCCAAATGATTGGAAAAGAGCACAGGTAGTCCCAGTCTTCAAGAAGGGTCATCGAGCAGATGCGCAAAACTATAGACCTGTATCTCTGACGTCGATCTGTTGTAGAATTTTAGAACATGTTTTTTGCTCGCGTATCATGTCTAATTCTGGAAACCCAGAATATACTCTGAAGGAGTCAACATGGATTCCGGAAACAGCGATCGTGTGAGTCCCAACTCGCTTTATTAGTTCACGAGGCCCAGAAAATATTACATACAGGCTCCCAGGTAGATGCCATTTTCCTTGACTTCCGGAAGGCTTTCGATACAGTTCCGCACTGTCGCCTGATGAACAAAGTAAGAGCCTACGGAATATCAGACCAGCTGTGTGGCTGGATTGAAGAGTTTTTAGCAAACAGAACACAGCATGTTGTTCTCAATGGAGAGACGTCTACAGACGTTAAAGTAACCTTTGGCGTGACACAGGGGAGTGTTATGGGACCATTGCATTTCACAATATATATAAATGACCTAGTAGATAGTGTCGGAAGTTCCATGCGGCTTTCCGCGGATGATGCTGTAGTATACAGAGAAGTTGCAGCATTAGAAAATTGTAGCGAAATGCAGGAAGATCTGCAGCGGATAGGCACTTGGTGCAGGGAGTGGCAACTGTCCCTTAACGTAGACAAATGTAATGTATTGCGAATACGTAGAAAGAAGGATCCTTTATTGTATGATTATATGATAGTGGAACAAACACTGGTAGCAGTTACTTCTGTAAAATATCTGGGAGTATGCGTGCGGAACGATTTGAAGTGGGATGAACATATAAAATTAATTGTTGGTAAGGCGGGTACCAGGTTGAGTTTCATTGTGAGAGTCCTTAGAAAATGTAGCCCATCAACGAAGGAGGTGGCTTACAAAACACTCGTTCGACCTATACTTGAGTATTGCCCATCAGTGTGGGATCCATACCAGATCGGGTTGACGGAGGAGATAGAGAAGATCCAAAGAAGAGCGGCGCGTTTCGTCACAGGGTTATTTGGTAACCGTGATAGCGTTACGGAGATGTTTAGCAAACTCAAGTGGCAGACTCTGCAAGAGAGGCGCTCTGCATCGCGGTGTATCTTACTGTCCAGGTTTCGAGAGGGTGCGTTTCTGGATGAGGTATCGAATATATTGCTTCCCCCTACTTATACCTCCCGAGGAGATCACGAGTGTAAAATTAGAGAGATTCGAGCGCGCACGGAGACTTTCCGGCAGTCGTTCTTCCCGCGAACCATACGCGACTGGAGCAGGAAAGGGAGGTAATGACAGGGGCACGTAAAGTGCCCTCCGCCACACACCGTTGGGTGGCTTGCGGCGTATAAATGTAGATGTAGATAAATTTACGCTCTGTTGATTTCAGAATCAAGTGACTCAACTTCAGCGACCTTGTAATGATTCACAAATCAATATAATCCGTAATATGTCACTTGCTGGTAGAGAGCGCGACAAAACTTTAACTACAAACATTTGTATCTCATATTGAAACACGTAAGTTTGACGTTAATGAACGTACGTCGTCCCACTATAAGGCCACTGCCCAACGAGAGTGTTGTCACATTATCACAAGAGAGTACAGAGGCAGTTCTGCTGCGGTACGGACAACAGGTTGCCGTCTGTCAGCAGGTGGTGTCACTTTGGCATCACCTCTGGTCCTCGCATCATGGGAACAAGTTCCGGGTTATTAAGCCTCTCCCAGCTGCTTGGACAATTTCCTCTCGGCTCTCTCGTCGCGAAATCATTTTAATTACACTATTGGCTATTAAAATTGCTGCACCAAGAAGAAATGCAGATAATAAACGGGTATTCATTGGACAAATACACTCCTGGAAATGGAAAAAAGAACACATTGACACCGGTGTGTCAGACCCACCATACTTGCTCCGGACACTGCGAGAGGGCTGTACAAGCAATGATCACACGCACGGCACAGCGAACACACCAGGAACCGCGGTGTTGGCCGTCGAATGGCGCTAGCTGCGCAGCATTTGTGCACCGCCGCCGTCAGTGTCAGCCAGTTTGCCGTGGCATACGGAGCTCCATCGCAGTCTTTAACACTGGTAGCATGCCGCGACAGCGTGGACGTGAACTGTATGTGCAGTTGACGGACTTTGAGCGAGGGCGTATAGTGGGCATGCGGGAGGCCGGGTGGACGTACCGCCGAATTGCTCAACACGTGGGGCGTGAGGTCTCCACAGTACATCGATGTTGTCGCCAGTGTTCGGCGGAAGGTGCACGTGCCCGTCGACCTGGGACCGGACCGCAGCGACGCACGGATGCACGCCAAGACCGTAGGATCCTACGCAGTGCCGTAGGGGACCGCACCGCCACTTCCCAGCAAATTAGGGACACTGTTGCTCCTGGGGTATCGGCGAGGACCATTCGCAACCGTCTCCATGAAGCTGGGCTACGGTCCCGCACACCGTTAGGCCGTCTTTCGCTCACGCCCCAACATCGTGCAGCCCGCCTCCAGTGGTGTCGCGACAGGCGTGAATGGAGGGACGAATGGAGACGTGTCGTCTTCAGCGATGAGAGTCGCTTCTGCCTTGGTACCAGTGATGGTCGTATGCGTGTTTGGCGCCGTGCAAGTGAGCGCCACAATCAGTACTGCATACGACCGAGGCACACAGGGCCAACACCCGGCATCATGGTGTGGGGAGCGATCTCCTACACTGGCCGTACACCACTGGTGATCGTCGAGGGGACACTGAATAGTGCACGGTACATCCAAACCGTCATCGAACCCATCGTTCTACCATTCCTAGACCGGCAAGGGAACTTGCTGTTCCAACAGGACAATGCACGTCCGCATGTATCCCGTGCCACCCAAAGTGCTCTAGAAGGTGTAAGTCAACTACCCTGGCCAGCAAGATCTCCGGATCTGTCCCCCATTGAGCATGTTTGGGACTTGATGAAGCGTCGTCTCACGCGGTCTGCACGTCCAGCACGAACGCTGGTCCAACTGAGGCGTCAGGTGGAAATGGCATGGCAAGCCGTTCCACAGGACTACATCCAGCATCTCTACGATCGTCTCCATGGGAGAATAGCAGCCTGCATTGCTGCGAAAGGTGGATATACACTGTACTAGTGCCGACATTGTGCATGCTCTGTTGCCTGTGTCTGTGTGCCTGTGGTTCTGTCAGTGTGATCATGTGATGTATCTGACCCCAGGAATGTGTCAATAAAGTTTCCCCTTCCTGGGACAATGAATTCACGGTGTTCTTATTTCAATTTCCAGGAGTGTATATTATACTAGAACTGACATGTGATTACTTTTTCACGCAGTTTGGGTGCATAGATCCTGAGAAATCAGTACCCAGAACAACCACCTCTGGCCGTAATAACGGCCTTGATACGCCTGGTCATTGAGTCAAATAGAGCTCTGATGGCGTGTACAGGTACAGCTGCCTATGCAGCTTCATCAAGAGTAGTGACTGGCGTATTGTGACGAGCCAGTTGCTCGGCCACCATTGACCACACGTTTTCAGTTGGTGAGAGATCTGGAGAATATGCTGGCCAGGGCAGCAGTCGAACATTTTCTGCATCCAGAAAGGCCCGTACAGGATCTGCAACATGCGGTCGTTTATTATCCTGCTGAAATGTAGGCTTTCGCAGGGATCGAATGAATGGTCGTAACACATCTGAAATGTAACTTCCACTGCTCAAAGTACCGCCAATGAGAACAAGAGGTGACCGAGACGTGTAAGCAATGGCACCCCATACAATCACGCCGGGTGATACGCCAGTATCCAATGCGCGTTCACCCGCGATGTCGCCAAACACGGATGCGACCACCATGATGCTGTAAACAGAACCTGGATTTATCCGAAAAAAATGACGTTTTGCCATTCGTGCACCCACGTTCGTCGTTGAGTACACCATCGCAGGCGCTCCTGTCTGTGGTGCAGCGTCAAGGATAACCGCTGCCATGGTCTCCGAGCTGATAGTCCATGCTGCTGCAAACGTCGTCGAACTGTTTGTGCAGATGGTTGTTGTCTTGCAAACGTCCCCATCTGTTGACTCAGGGATCGAGACGTGGCTGCACGATCCGTTACAGCCATGCGGATAAGATGCCTGTCATCTCGACTGCTAGTGATACGAGGCCGTTGGGGCCCAGCACGGAGTTCCGTATTACCCTCCTGAACCCACCGATTCCATATTCTGCTAACAGTCATTGGATCTCGACCAACGCGAGCAGCAATGTCGCGATACGATAAACAGCAATCGCGATAGGCAACAATTCGACCTTTATCAAAGTAGGAAACATGATGGTACGCATTTATCCTGCTTACACGAGGCATCACAACAACGTTTCACCAGGCAACGCCGGTCAACTGCTGTTTGTGTATGAGAAATCGGTTGGAAACTTTCCTCATGTCAGTAGGTTGTAGGTGTCGCCACCGACGCCAACCTTGTGTGAATGCTCTGAGAAGCTAATGATTTGCATATCACAGCATCTTCTTCCTGTCGGTTAAATTTCGTGTCTGTAGCACGTCATCTTCGTGGTGTACCATTTTTAATGGCCAGTAGTGTAGGTTGCGTATTGGGCACTGTCTTTTTATCCATCGCCATTTGTTAAGTAGTGCGCCCCACCACTTTGTACACACTACGCTCAACTTTTCACGGTCCACCATTTCCTGGCGGAATGCGCTTTTTTTAACCGTTTACGTTCCCGTTTGTGTTTACCGGCCGAGTTATCGGCCGTTCTATCGAACGACGCGCGGGCTGTCGAACTCGTTTAACTTTTTATCCGTAGCAGCAATATGGCGAAGGCCATTTATTTTTTAGTTCTGGACCTCCATTTCTCTATGGCGTATTTTATAGACCTTTCTGCGCGTCCCTGTTTTTAACTTTCTTCTCTTATGAACCTAGTTGTTTTTGCGCCCTAAAACAAAACAAACCGGCTAAGAGGTGCAGGTAATCTTCTTGGCAAGCTGAAACATCATCTGGGGGAAAGAAATTCTCCAACGATGTAGACATTCATACGGCGATTCTCGAATTGCTCCGTGACCGACGAGTGTATTTCTATTGTCGAGGAATTGAACGAATGGCAGAACGTTCGGATCGTTGTATACAGACACTTGGTGACATTATTCACCAACATTCTCAATTATATGCGTAATTTTTAAGTGTAGTGCAGCAATCGATGAGTCACTTTACCTGGCATAATAAAGTCTTACTTACTTTCGGAAGTCTCCTCGTATATACACAACGTAAACGATAACTGTATACAAAGTAAAACAGTGGTGTGGTGAAGTCGAAACGAACAGATTGGTACAAGACATTTGTGGTCCATCGAGCCGGGAAATAGCCTCAAATTCTCCTATAAAAAATCTCCTAAGCTACAAGGTCGTGCACCGTGTGAGATTTTGACAAAAATCGTTCTAGAATCTTAAAAACTTTTTGTTCTTGCACTTAAGACATGTGAAATTGATTATATGATATAGGTTCCACGTTTTTGCAAACACACTTTTTTGTTTTACTCGAACATTTTTCAGCACCTCTGCACCATAATCAGTGTTTTTTTTTTAATTGAAAGCTGTAAAAAGTGAACAAACGTTATATGGCTTATCAGGTGTTCTGAACTGATAGCTTGTCATCTCCCATCCGAACGATGCAAATCTTACTTTAACTGATGATGTCTGGGTAAAAAGAAAAAAGTGTGTTTGCAAAAAGGCGGATCCTATACCATATAATTTAGCTACAAACACGGAAAAAAGAAAAGAGCTTCAGATCCAAAAGATGAATATGTGAAATTGATGTGTGCGTAAATTTTACCTTAAAGTATTGTGAATTTGAACAAGATAAAATTAACAATTAAATGGTTTTGTTTAGCCAGCCGTCTGACCGCGGAACTATAGTGCTTCAAGGGGTTAAGTTTAAACCGAATTGTAAAAGTAACTAGTGTTAGCGCAACGTTTACAAAAGTCTTCTTTCATTCATTACCCTCGCGGAAAAGCTTAAATTAATAATGTTAGCGGAACAGCAGATTAAACCGGCGGTTAAGTGAACGAGAGGGTATTGAAAATCGCGCACGTGCACCGTAGCTGATATGGATTTGGTAGGCCAATTTGAGGTTATTTCCCGGATCGAGAGACCGCAAGTGTCCTGGATCAAATTGTCCGTCTTGACTTCGTCTAAACCACCGTGGTACTTTGTAAACAGTTATCGTTTACACCCTGTATCGAAAACTAATTACTTTTTCTACGTCGATTCGTTATCGGTTAACGTCTGCCCTGTCTTCCATCACCGTTGTAGCTGTAAGGTAATTTGAAATGCTGTCAGTTGTCGAGCTATTAGGTAGCATTTTTTATGTAGTGTGTTAAGTGTGGGTAACTGACAAATGCGTGTGGTACAAAGCATAGTGTTTCTGTTGATGACAACGTGAGAAAACTGACAGAGTGAAACGCAGTGCCGGCACATTCCCTGCTGCTGTGGAAGACCACCGAGGGGCCATTCGACGCACGGATTACAGAAAGTGTGACATGTCCTCAGTCCTCAAGACGCTGTGGAGATGTTTTAAAATGGAACACAAGAGATTTCTGCAGAGTGTGTACCCTGTCCCCTTCTTTTCGTGCCACCGAAATACTGGCGATGAAAATTTCTCTGACCACCAGGATTGGAATCGGCTACCGCGGGGGTCGAGCGCCAACGCACGTGCATACGGCAGCGACCTCGACTATGGCGGCTGGTTTACATTCCTCTGAAGCTGCCGCACACCGTGTCACACTCTCCGGTTTGAAGTATTCTTAAGTAAAAGAGGGAAACATCAGTGGCCTCGAAAATTTGGAGAGGTTAAAATAACAGCTCCTGGTGCGTTTTCCGGGTTGGAATCTTCGTTTGGTACAAATTTTCTCGAAGGCCACGGCATACTCATTTCTCGATCTCTTTTGCCTTCTGGGAGGATACCGACGACCTTCATGTGTTTATTAGTGAGGTATTCCATCTCTGCTTAGGTCGTCCACAGAGTTGCCTTCCTTTAGTTCTCAGGTTGCAGGGCCGTTTTAGCAATTGTAGGGAACGCTGTATTTGTGTCTATACCAGCGAGGTCCGTAATGGGAGACACACACCAAGTCTTTACTACCCCGCGTTGTAAACAAGATTATGACTCGTTGCGGAAGTCACTCCAACCGTTGTTCGATACCTTATAGGAGGAGCGAACAACTTCGCTGCCCAAGTTGCGAGTGTAACAAAATCTGAAGTCACGAGCCTGAATTATGTGCTTAGTGAAACAAGTCCATGTGTCCAAAGCAAATATAAATAACACAGCAGGGTCGTAACAGTAGACTAACGTGGTGCGGGGTAAACAGTTTCATACTGTATAAACGATCTTGCAGACCCCTTGCTGTGCGGTCGTATGTTATGAATCTGGGCGTGTTGCACGGTTTATCGAAGGATTTTTCCGCGACCACCGTGAGGAGCTTCCACACTAATTCTGTGAGTCTGTGCCTTGACACGGTCTGAACCTCCTATTATTCATGTTGCCTTGTGGGGGAAGAGAGGGGGGGGGGGGGGGGGGTACAAAGGAATTGATAGGATAGACCCCTTTGTTCCTAGTTAGTAGGAAGGCAAGGCTGCAGTAGGAGGGCCTCTGCTAAAACACTGCAGTGTTGAAACCAAACTTCGAGTTGAGGACAGCTTTACTGACCGCACCGGTACCTATGTACAAGCACCAGTTCCCCTTACTTTGTCCTAACAGCCCTAATGGTAGATGAATATTGGAGTCAGTATGTCACAAATGCTGGTTCTCTAAACTTCAATAGTATTTTGCGAAAAGATAATCATATTTTCTCAAGCTCGCGGAGCATTGCCATAGATCTCTCGTACCGATCCAACTGACCGGTAGCAAATCTAGCAGTATAGCTTTTTTTTTGCTTCGATGCCCTGCTTTAATCCGATCTGGTAGCATATAGTACTTAAGAATGGGTCACACGAGCGATGTGTGCGCTACACATGACAAAACCTTTCCCAATAAGCCATAATCGACCATTCGCCTTCCCTAAAACTGACCTTCTGTGAAGTTTTACGGCCAGCGTTGTATCTAACACAGATGTCCGAACTGAGAAAGCAATACACTACTAAATACACTATCTGTGCACATAGGCAGAACTCGGCAGATTGCGCCATACAACACATTTTTCTAGAAGTAGTTCTGGTTGTGTAATGATGTGTTCTCAAGTATCGTTCACACGAAGGTCGGAATAAAACGAAATAAATGTTAGGCTATAAGACCTGATTAGCAGCCGTGTAGCTACACTACTGGCCATTAAAATTGCTACACCACGAAGATGGCGTGCTACAGACGCGAAATTTAGCCGACAGGAAGAGGATGCTGTGATATGCAAATGATTAGCTTTTCAGAGCATTCACACAAAGTTGGCGCCGGTGGCGACACCTACAGCGTGATGGCACGAGGGAAGTTTCCAGCCGACTTCTCATACACAAACAGCAGTTGACCGGCGTTGCTTGGTGAAACGTTGTTGTGATGCCTCGTGTAAGCAGGATAAATGCGTACCATCACGTTTCCGACGTTGATAAAGTTCGGATTGTAGCCTATCGCGATTTTGGTTTATCGTATCGCGACATTGCTGCTCGCGTTGGTCGAGATCCAATGACTGTTAGCAGAATATGGAATCGGTGGGTTCAGGAGGGTAATACGGAACTCCGTGCTGGGCCCCAACGGCCTCGTATCACTAGCAGTCGAGATGACAGGCATCTTATCCGCATAGCTGTAACGGATCTTGCAGCCACGTCTCGATCCCTGAGTCAACAGATGGGGACGTTTGCAAGACAACAACCATCTGCACGAACAGTTCGACGACGTTTGCAGCAGCATGGACTATCAGCTCGGAGACCATGGCTGCGGTTACCCGTGACGCTGCATCACAGACAGGAGCGCCTGCGATGGTGTACTCAACGACGAACCTGGGAGCACGAATGGCAAAACGTCATTTTTTCGGATTTCTGTTTACAGCATCATGATGGTCGCATCCGTGTTTGGCGACATTGCGGTTAACGCACATTGGAAGCGTGTATTCGTCATCGCCATACTGGCGTATCACCCGGTGTGATGGTATGGGATGCCATTGGTTACATGTCTCGGTCACCTCTTGTTCGCATTGATGGCACTTTGAACAGTGGAAGTTCATTTCAGATGTGTTACGACCCGTGGCTCTACCCTTCATTCGATCCCTGCGAAACCCTACATTTGAGCAGGATAATGCACCACCGCATGTTGTAGATCCTGTACGGCCCTTTCTGGATACAGAAAATGCTCGACTGCTGCCCTGGCCAGCACATTCTCCTGATCTCTCACCAATTGAAAACGTCTGGTCAATGGTGGCCGAGCAACTGGCTCGTCACAATACGCCAGTCACTACTCTTGATGAACTGTGGTATAGTGTTGAAGCTGCATAGGCAGCTGTACCTGTACACGCCATCCAAGCTCTGTTTGACTCAATGCCCAGGCGTATCAAGGATGTTACTACGGCCAGAGGTGTTTGTTCTGGGTACTGATTTCTCAGGATATGTGCGCCCAAATTGCGTGAAAATGTAATCACATGTCAGTTCTAGTATAATATATTTGTTCAATGAATACCCGTTTATCATCTGCATTTATTCTTGGTGTAGCAATTTTAATGGCCAGTAGTCTATTTACACAACATTGCCTATCGGTTGTACTACACATCTCCCCAGACATGGTTGCCATAGGATGGAGTATTGCGTTGGAAATTTATTTAAACTTCAGGTTGAACTTTACTTCGCTTCTACATACTTCATTTCCATTTATCCATGAACGATAAGCGAGCCAGTAAAGGTCGTATCCCACGCCTCAATGATCCTATTCTCGGGAATGCTGAGAACGCTCGCAAGCGACGATAAAAATCCTGCGAGTAATCCCTTCCGCGCACTGCGCTTCTGTGAAGCCTGTTGCGTCATGTAGCACCTCGGATGACGCAGCAATGTCTAGCAGACGGCTAGTGGTTTCAGAACGCAGTCTTTCCTTGTCGCGCCGAGGGAGTTTACCGAGAGAAGGGCTCTGGAAAATAACAACAAAATGAAAGGCAAAAAGAGGTGTGTGTCTGATCCAACCATTCATTTTATTTCTAATTCAGAATAGGAGTCCACAAAAATGTCATTGCTGATCCTTAATATCTCCAAGACTTGAGGCCTACGCTCAGTTTTACGTCTCGTGACGCCTTTCTGAAATGCCACTTTATGAGATGATTCCTCCTGCGTTTCACTTAGGTTCAGGATAGCACCTTTAGAGAGAGTACCAAAATTGGTTTTCGGACGTCCTGTATCGAAAGCTATGTTACGTACGATGCGTATTTCGTAAAAATGTATTACGAAGAACGTGATAGCTTCTTTCACTAAATACGCCTCTGTAACCATCATGTTTGCGTACGAGAAAGGAAAAGACGCGTAACTTTAATCATTTCTATTAAAATATCATAGAGATAGAGGAAAAGTATTATAAAAGGAACTTGGAAAATTACCTACAGAATTTTTTGTTGAGTGGAACAATGTTTGGTTCTGCTTCACAAGAAAGGACAGCAGCTAGGCGGCAAAGAAACTGTACACTTAAAAGTCGCCTCCTCTGTAACGTAAAAGATATTTCTTAATATTATCACGTGCTGCGTAAGAAAAAAACTTCATTTTAATCAATCAAAGGAGTTAGCCACTTTTAGAAGCAGACACAGCGCACTGGACAGTTTGCAAGTTACGGATGAGAGCGGAGCAATGAGTTTGAATTAATACTGTGTGTGGTACACGTAGTTATATTTTTTGAGAAATGTTCGATCCTGTTTCAATAAAATCTGTACTTGCAACATATGAAAGCAAACGACTCGCTCAGTCTGTTCATACGCAGAATGTTCATACATGCCACAGATTTCATCCGAATAGAGAGATGTGTGAAAGTGTGTCTGGCAAGGAAACTCCATATTACCGAAACTATTCGCAGCAGCCCAACAAGATGTTTTCAGGCATCTAAATTGTGAAAAACTTGTTAATGTTGCCTCCCGAAACTACCTTCGTTTTGTGAACGTCATTCTTCAACCAAAAATAGGCGAACGAAAGAGAGAATGCTGGAAAGTACGCCTGTAAATCATTTATAGTAAGACAAAGAAAAAAAAAAAGATTAGCACCACAGAGAAAAGAAGGTAGGACAAATAAATAAGTCATAGAACCAGTTCATCTCGATGTGGGGGAATTTCTTGTCACGAACAGAAAATCAGCAAGGTAGGGTTCGCTGATGATATAGCAGAGGTCGCCGAAGTTAGACAGGAACTGAATCCGGTGCTATAATACGGCTATAATACGCACGTAAACAAAAAGGAAGCTCAGGTAATGGTGTGTGAACATCAGTTGGACGTGCTTGATAACATATTATTAAACTTGGACAAGAGACTTTCGGAGATGTAAACCACATTTGTATCCGGTAATATCATAATGGAACATGCAGGAAAGATGTAGTAGCAAGGTTTGTGTACGGCAAAAGGACTTTATAAAGAGAAACAATTGCTGTCATCTATAAATACGAACGTTGACGCCAGAAAAGAATTCAATAAAAGCTATATTAAGAGCACACAGATGAACAATGACAGTGAAACGATAGGACGCCTTTAAATGTAGTATTACAGGAGACATCTGACGATCAGACTGGATGACCGAGTATGGAATGAGAATGTCCTGCTATAACTCGTCGAGAAAAATGGCCATTAAAAATGCATTGAATATAAGAGTTTGGTTTGGCCCATAATACAACATCCCGCGAGCACGCACAAGTGCTGCTACACGACGTGGCATGGACTCGGCTAATGTCTGAAGTAGTGCTGGAGGGAATTGACGCCAAGAATCCTGCAGGGCTGTCCATAAATCCTTCTGAACAACACGTTGTAAGGCATCCCACATATGCCCAATAATGTTCATGTCTGGGGAGTTTGGTGGCCAGCGGAAGTATTTAAACTCAGACGAGTGTTCGTGGAGCCACACTGTAGCAATTCTGAGGCGTGTCACATTGTCCTGATGAAATTGCCCACGTCCATCGGAATGCATAATGGACATGAATGGAGGCAGGTGATCAGACAGGATGCTTACGTACGTGTCACCTGTCACAACCGTATCTAGACGTATCAGGGGTCCCATATCACTCCAACTGCACACGTCCCACAATATTACAGAGCCTCCACCAGTTTGAACAGTCCCCTGATGAGGGTCTATGGATTCATGAGGTTGTCTCCATACCCGTACACGACCATCCGCTAGATAAAATTTGATACGAGACTCGTCCGACCTGCAACATGTTCCCAGTCATGTTGCAGTCCAATGTCTGTGTTGACGGGCCTAGGCGAGGCGCATAGCTTTGTGTCGTGCTGTCATCTAGGCTACACGAGTTGGCCTTCGGCTCCGAAAGCCCATATCGATGATGATTCGTTGAATGGTTCGCACGCTGATACTTGTTGATGGCCCAGCATTGAAATCTGCAGCAATTTGCGGAAGAATTGCACTTCTGTCATGCTGAACGATTCTCTTCAGTCGTCGTTGGTCCCGTTCTTGCTGGATCCTTTTCCAGCCACAGCGATGTCGGAGATTTGATATTTTACCGGATTGCTGATATTCACGGTACACTCGTGAAATGGTCACAAGGGAACATCCTCACTTCATCGCTACCTCGGAGATGCTGTGTCCCATCGCTCGTGCGCCGACTATAACACCACGTTCAAACTCACTTAAATCTTGCTAACCTGTCGTTGCAGCATCAGTAACCGATCTAACAACTGCGTCAGACGCTTGTCATACATATATAGGCGTTGCCGACCGCAGCCTGCTTACATATCTCTGCATTTGTATAGGCGTACCCATACCAGTTTCATTGGCGCTTCAGTGTAGAAGGAAAGAATCGCAAGGGTAGGCATAGATTTTAACAAGGCAGATGCTCGATGATGCAGAATGTAGCAGTTAAGCTAAAATGAAGACAACAGGCAAACGGCAAGAACGGAGAAATGCATCAAACTAACCTTATGGTTGATGACTCAACGAATTATTACGATTCTCATTGGCGAGGCTACTCCACGTGGATTTTCAGTCAAGACTAGCTGAGAACAGCGTGCAGCCAAATGCAAGTGAGGGCATCCTGGAGTATTTCCATTTAACCGCCTGTGTGGGATTATTTCCATGCATTTTTTCATTTAATTACACTAGTTTCGATCCCTTCTTTCCCTCCAGGCGCATCTTATAAATTTTGCATGGGCACATGTTAATTGCCCAGTACGCTCTTCTTGATTTCACCTGGAAAAAAATTGCAGGTATTAAGACTAGGAAGCTAAATTTCCGCATCAGCCAATGTCTCTCAGACAGAGGCGTTCTGAGTGAATTATAAACTTTCTGTTGGGTATTTACGAAGACTCACTAAAAACTACTTTCATGTAAGCTCTAAAAATTGTTATAGGTTATTTCATAACTAACATTAGTACTGTAATACAATAACCTTTTAATGTCAAGTACAGTTTCATTGTATCGCACTTAAATGAAATATGAAATATACATCTTTGACTTCCTTCCAAATCACAGAGATACCACTCCTCGGGCTCCATGGAATCCTGCGTAATGTATTGAAGCTGTTGTCTGTCATCTGTCGTACAGATTTCATTAAGTTGACATTCTAGTAGTATGCGGTCAGGCGTGGCTGTTCGTGCACAACTTCAGTTCCCTTCTTTTAATTCTACGCAGATATTGCTGTAGAGTCCCTGTCCTGTGAAATAATAGATTAGACCAGTAGTTGGTTCAAAGTGATTCATTTGGCGGTTCTCTCTGACATTTGGAAAGTGCGTTTCTTGTGGTACCCTTTCAACATTGATTAATTAATTGCAAAGTACACTCGAGTGCATCAACAGAAGTTAAGTACAAAAATGAAATTTCGTGTGCGTGCTCAAGGAAATGTGAGTGGCTAATGGCTCTGAGCACTATGGGACTTAACTTCTGAGGTCATTAGTCCCCTAGAACTTGGAACTACTTAAACCTAACTAACCTAAAGACATCACACACACCCATGCCCGAAGCAGGATTCGCACCTGCGACCGTAGCGGTCGCACGGTTCCAGACTGAAGCGCTTAGAACCCCTCGGCCACCCCGGCCGGCGAAATGTGAGTATAGATTGTTAATTAGTCATGTCGATTTGGACCACGACAAAATAAATTTAACACTATATTATTGTAAACCGTTTCAATAGCGCACAACAGTTACGAGTGTTCTTACTTTTCAGAGTATTTGAATAAATCTGAAACTATAGTTAAAATATTAGATTAAATGTTTCATACTACTAGAAATTCCATTGTGTCGGAAATAGAAAATGTACAGTCAGTGTCTGTTTAAAGTTTTAACTGAGGTCAGTCAGGCATGGACTTTGAATGCGAAAACCATTAAAAACTTAGGATCGGTTGTGGTAATTGCTAGGGTCCTCGTTTAAGTTTGCGTACGTAATTCATTATCCTTCAGATTTAAGACATGTTTTGGACAGTGACAGCCCAATTTAGCGATGTCTATCGACGTCATTTTTACTGGAGGCCATGCTTTGGACATCGGCAGTCCAGTTAACGAGCTAAATGACGAACTAGCCACAGAAGCAATGGGAATGGAAAACTAGAAACAGAAATTCTAAGTGCTAACATAAGGTCACCCATGGGATGCCACATCCAGAGGACATGGGAAGAAGAATGGCAAAATACTGCTCAGTCCAATAAACTAGAACATAAGCAACACCACAAAGGGCTAGCAGACATGACTACGAAGCTCAAGAAGAGCAACTATTAGCTTATGCCGTCTCCGAATCGCACATAAAAAATTACTTAATAATTTACAATACGGAGGGAAGAACCTGCAGAATACGTTTGTGGAGCAGCCCTTACCGTTCGGCACATCCTCTAAGATTGCACAGTTAAACAAGACATGCGACGTCTCTTGGACCTAGAAAACCATCTACGACAGTTTATAGCAGGTGGCGTTAACGTACTGCTGTTCCTACGGAGTGGATATTTCGACAAGATTTAAAGTCGTCACGTTTAATGCCGGCTAATGTCGCTCTCGCCACCGCTCTATTCCCGATGCAACATCATTATTCGTTTCGAAATCAGACTTCAGATCCTATTCTTGAACATTGTAGGTAAAAACGAAATGTTTTTCTTATGCAATGATCTTAGCTTTATATTAATGAAAGTTATGTTTTGTTTATTGGAGATAAAATCTTCTATGTTGTTAAGTCGCGACTGTTTCTCTTCATATTACTTCACGACTTGCGAAGAAGAAATTCGAAGAGCAAAATGGCACGACTAAACAACCTACAAGAGTTTACCTTCACTGACAAGGGCCACGAAATCCTGGAGATTTATGGATTCATTAATTTAATTATTCATGTATGAAATGTTATGCGTGCGATAGCATTATTGCTATGAAAAAGAAGTCTCGCGCATAGGTCCTCAACATTACGAGACGATTGAGGGAATAATAACCACTTAGTTACCTTTTAAAGTTATCTCATCGTCATCATTATCTACTGGACGTTGATAGGCAACGGCAGCGTGGTGCTATTTTTCCCCGGTCAGAAGCGCTAGCGAAGTCCATAGCAGAAGTGTTCGTCACCAGTCTTACCAGAAGTGGCCCTTCAACCGAGGCGTCCCAAGAAGTGTTCCCTCAAGGGCCACTTCCCAACAACTCCGTCCGTCCCTCCCTCCCTCCCTCCCTCCCTCCCTCCCTCCCTCCCCCGCTCTTCCCTCCCTCTCCTTCTCCTTCTCTGTCTGTCCTTCCCTCCCTCCGTCCCACAAGATCCAGCAAACCTTACACTGGCTTCATCTCTCTTGGTTTACAAATTACGCCTTTATTATCTTGGTACGCTTAGAGTTGTAAGACCACCTCTTACATCTAACCAAGTATTCTTAATGGTGATGAAATCAAAGCAGGGGAATAAGTATATGCCACTGTCACATACGAGGTAACAGTAAACAGAATGTTATCTGAAACCAAAAAAATTATTGAGCTACCTGGAAAGAACAGCTTTTTTACAGAAACTGAACCGTTTTAATTTGTGGTTTGAGAGCCAAAAATCGTATTTTAGTTATAATTCCGAACCGATTAAAATTAATCGCCCGAACGGTGCCTGAACCTGGGCCCCTCCTCACATATCGATTTTTAATTCTTTATCTTCATAAAACCCTAATCGCCTCTGTATTAAGTAAGCAATTGCTTCCTCAGTTAAATTAATAAAATAATTAAAATAAATGATTCTTCTTAAAAAGTTGCATCTTCATAAAAAGAGCTGTTTTCCTCTTATGTTCTTTAAAAGGAAAGAAATATCCTAAATGATGGAAGATATTTAATTCTGCATTAATTACCTTGTTCTTCAGAGAAATAAAGGAAAATTGACTTTGCTATCTGTGTCAGTGCTTTGTTGACGCACTTTGCATAGATAACATACACTGAATCGAGCATGTTAATGTAGTTAGCGCGTGGGTTTCATGTGTGTTCAATATATATATTAATTTGCCCTATCTTTGAGTCATTTTCAGATGGGTCATAAACATTTACTAATGTTGTATAAAATTGCAAACGATTCCTCTTCATGACGTATTATCCATAGGTATGCCGTCTCTAGATAAAACTGTAGGATAAACACTGATATTCAACAGCCACATTTAAAATTTCATTAAAACGTAGTATCCGAAAAACCTGGGCCCATTATCTCCTGTGATACAGCAATAGCAATGTGAGAATTATACCGGAAATTTCTTAGAGCAGATATTTTATGTGGACTCCGGATTCTATTTGCATTTAACGTCATTATTTTATTTGTTTATTCCATCCCTCGAATTTAATTAGACTCGTACACTTACACATTATACGTTTCTACTATCTTGTATCTGAAGAGATACGCACGAAAACAAATGATTGCCCACTGTTTACAGCAGGGATTCAGAATTTATTCGATGAAGGTTGCCGTCATTTCCAGTATCATTTAACTTTCCCATTGACTCGTTTGACTTAGATGCTTCATGTTCCTCCTCGGCTTCCAGTTTTTCCTTCAGACTGCCTCCTGCTTGAAGTGCGATTGTTGGTTGGTGGACGTTCTACGCTGTTTGATTTTTCACTTGCGCTGACAGAGGAGTTACTTCCGTTGTCTGCTTTGTTGTTGGAATTATCAGCTATGTCTTTCCTTCTTTTTTATATTGAATCTGGATTTGTTCTTTGCTCTTCAACTTTATTTGACGTAATTTCTCTGTGGTACTGGGAGTCTCTGTTTCAGATGCTGCATGAGCTATTCTTCCTTTCTTGATCTATGAGGTGGTACGACACGATCTGCAGAAGGATTAGCGTCCATTTTCACGATGTCAATGTCATCCAGCACAGATTTCGATAGGAGAACTTCACAGCTTTCGTCGCTTTCTGTAGCTCTTACTTTCTGTTGACTAGAATCGGTGGGCTTAGATTCCACGTGCCTTTCCAAGTTTTCAGTCTCCTTTTCCGGTGTACTGCTTGTCGTCGCAGGCGGAGGTTGTGGTGCCCTGCGTCGCTGTACGGTAGCTCGGCCAGCACACTCATTGGCGTTGCATATTGCATACGTTCTAGACTGTCCGTCATAGATAACTAATCTATGTTTCAATAAATCAATCTTAACTTTACGAACTCCACTGAAAGCAGGCAACAGAAATTCGTTAGCCACCTCTCTACAAAATCCGAAATTACTCGCCCGTATTCATTTAAAACTTGTCTTACAATTTCAAAGGGGAGCTCGAATGCTCTTATGATGCGCAACCCTAAACTAGCATTTGTTATTTAACCTCACTAATGCTTCCGTTTGCATGTGTAAATTTCAGTATGTCTCCTTTTTCTTGAATTAAGCGGGTGTGAATTCGCGAATCTTTAAGCTTCACATAAGCAACAGCAGCAAACTGTCAAAGGTGTACACCGATAACAACCTTCTCGACATCAAAGCTGTGAAAGTTAGATAAACTAGGCTTCACACATTGACGATCAAAGCAAAACTTCGAAGTATCTCGTTTTGAAATCAATGACAGCTTCAAATGATACACATTAAAAAAAAAAAAAAAAAAAAAAAAAGGGCGCGCTCCAACAGCATCAATCTGTAGTCCATAATATTAAACATTTCAGACATCTGAGCAATAACCAAATATTCAACAACGACCAATACACCAAACTCGTTTCGCTTTGAGTAGCGCGCAGTCGGTGTAAGCACTTCCTTTCTCGATGAGGCCTCGAGCCTTTCTACCGATCGAGCTATCGAATCACGTCCTTCATTTTTTACCCATTGTCTTGTGTTCAGATAGTTTTTTCTACGGAAGCCAAGGAGCACGATTCGACTTCCGTCCCGAACACAGTCTTAATCCATCACAGCCGGCCGTTGTGACCGAGCGGTTCTAGGCGCTTCAGTCCGGAACCGCGCTGCTGCTGCAGTCGCGGGCTCGAATCCTGCCTCGGGCATGGATGTGTGTGACGTCCTTAGATTAGTTAAGTTTAAGTAGTTCTAAGTCTAGGGGACTGATGACCTCAGATGTTAAGTCCCATAGTGCTCAGAGCCATTTTAATCATTTTTAATCCTTCACAAAATTTTCAAAGTATGAGGTCTTCCACTTGAGTGCCAAAACAATCCGTTAAATTTCGGTTATAAAATGAAACACACAGGCTTAAAGGCTGTCGATTCAGCTAATTAATTAGGGACTATAATTAGGAAAAACTTAAATTTGAAACATTACATAGAAAATGTTGTTCGTTAGGTGAACAAAAGATTACATTTTATTTGCAGAACGCTTAGCAGATGCAAGGATCTGTTAAAGAGACTGCTTACATTACGCTTCTCCATCCTCTTGGTGGAGGACATTGAAAAATTTTCTAATAAGTCCACACTGTTTCCGCAAGAGAGAAAGAGAGAGAGAGAGAGAGAGAGAGAGCGATAATATGCGAGTTCGGTTGACTGTCATTAAAAGAAAGGCGTTTTTCGTTCTCACGAGATATTTTCACTGAATTTTAATCAGCAGCTTTCTGCTCCGAATGCGAAAATATTTTGTTGATCCGATCTACATAGGCAGAATTGACCATCGTAATAAAATAAGAGAAATCAGAGATCACACGGAAAAGATGCTCATTTTCCCATGTGCTATTAGAGAGTGGAACAGTCGAGGAATAGTGTGAACTGTGAACCATACGCCAAGCACTCAAGTGCGAATTGTAGAGATGTCGAAAATGAAGTTCATACTGTATGTTCTTGACAAAGCTCGTCACGGCAATTCCACACACTGCTGCGAATTGAAAGGATGGACCATATGTCGTACAAACTTTTTAAAATCTCAGTATTTATTTGCTTGTTAAGATTACAGGGTGGTTACAAACAATTTAAATATCTTGTGTTGTAGGGTAGACTGCGCTGAGAAATAATTTTTCAGAAGAAAGTTCGATAAGTTGTGCCGTTTCCGAGTTAACTAGCATTTGAGTTAGCCAGTCAGGCAGTTTCGCGCGCGAATTAAAGCTGCCCGCCAGAGACGGTGTCGCCAAAAGTATTCTTCGTGTGGTTTCCTAAAACCGAACAAGAGAGCGATACAAAAATTGAACGTGGGACAGTAGTAAGACTGAAACCGAGCCAGTGGTTGAGCAATCTCGTGCGATATCATCTACGCTATGAGAACAACTGATACTAATTGTATACGGCAGGTCTATTGAATTCACGCGCGCAACGGCCTAATTGGCTTCCTCCAATGCTAATTAACTCGGAAACAGCGCAAAGTTTCGAATTTTTTTTATTAACAATTATTTTTCAGCACAATCTATCCCGCAAGACCCTTGCAAGATTTTCAGACTCTTTCTGACCATCCTGTGTACACGTAAACAGGATACTGCCAGTTATTATTCAACGCACTTCTTCTTAATTATTGCGCATTATCATCTTTTTGATAAAACTGAATTTCACGCCCCCACTTCAATGAATCTGTTTCATTGTTGAAACAATATTATTTTTTAAAAACAACTTTGACTACTATTTATATTAATATGTTATAAGTTATACACAGTGCGCCCTTTTCTTTTTTCGGGTACATATTGCCAAGCATAAAATTTCCAGAATGAGATTTTCACTCTGCAGTGGAGTGTGCGCTGATATGAAACTTCCTGGCAGATTAAAACTGTGCGCCGGACCGAGACTCGAACTCGGGACCTTTGCCTTTCGTGGGCAAGTGCTCTACCAACTGAGCTACCCAAGCACGACTCACGCTCCGTCCTCACAGCTGTACTTCCTCTAGTACTTCCAAACTTCACAGAAGTTCTCCTGCGAACTTTGCAAAACTAGCACTCCTGGAAGAAAGGATATTGCGGAGACATGGCTTAGCCACAGCCTGGGGGATGTTTCCGGAATGAGATTTTCACTCTGCAGCGGAGAGTGCGCTTATATGAAACTTCCTGGCAGATTAAAACGATGTGCCGGACCGAGACTCGAACTCGGGTCTTTTGCCTTTCGCGGGCAAGTGCTCTACCACTGAGCTACCCAAGCACGACTCACGCCCCGTCCTCATAGCTGTACATCCGCCATTACCTCGTGTCCTACTTTCCAAACTTCACAGAAGCTCTCCTGCTCGATAGAGCACTTGCCCACAAAAGGCAAAGAACCAGAATTCGAGTCTTGGTCCAGCACACAGTTTTAATGGCTCTCAGCACTATGGGACTTAACTTCTGAGGTCATCAGTCCCCACAGTTTTAATCTGCGAGGAAGCTTCATATCAATGCACACTCCGCTGCAGAGTGAAAATTTAATTCTAGAAATCAAGATTTCTACTTCAGCAACCAAGGCTGACCCTCGTTTTGTTAAAAATATCTCTATATATTTCTGCATCATTTTTATTCTCCAATTCTGTGCGGAGGTGACATGACATCTCTCAAATTCCAACGTTTTTTACAGAGGGCAGTCAGTCTCCTGAGCGAACACGTTGAGCTACCGTACCGGCCTAACCAGCTGACTACAAGCTACTGACTATTTCTTTCAGATAACCTAACATTGTTCACAAACAAGTGTTAATTAGACCGGTAATGGCTTGTACTATCATTGTTACGCATCATACAACAAGAAACAGAAACTGCATAAAATGATGTTTGGTTTGTGGGGCGCTCAACTGCGCGACCATCAGCACCCGTACAAATTCCCAATGTTTACGCAGTCCAATCTATCAAATTTCACGAAAGACATCGTTCCTCACAAGCGTCTTCTAACCAAACTGGGTGCCTACAGAGTATCGCCTGAGTTGTGCGACTGGATTCGTGATTTCCTGTCAGAAAGGTCACAGTTCGTAGTAATAGACGGAAAGTCATCGAGTAAGAGAGAAGTAGTATCTAGCGTTCCCCAAGGAAGTGTTATAGGTCCTCTATTGTTCCTGATCTACACTCCTGGAAATGGAAGAAAGAACACATTGACACCGGTTTGTCAGACCCACCATACTTGCTCCGGACACTGCGAGAGGGCTGTACAAGCAATGATCACACGCACGGCACAGCGGACACACCAGGAACCTTGGTGTTGGCCGTCGAATGGCGCTAGCTGCGCAGCATTTGTGCACCGCCGCCGTCAGTGTCAGTCAGTTTGCCGTGGCATACGGAGCTCCATCGCAGTCTTTAACACTGGTAGCATGCCGCGACAGCGTGGACGTGAACCGTGTGTGCAGTTGACGCACTTTGAGCGAGGGCGTATAGCGGGCATGCGGGAGGCCGGGTGGACGTACCGCCGAATTGCACAACACGTGGGGCGTGAGGTCTCCACAGTACATCGATGTTGTCGCCAGTGGTCGGCGGAAGGTGCACGTGCCCGTCGACCTGGGACCGGACCGCAGCGACGCACGGATGCACGCCAAGACCGTAGGATCCTACGCAGTGCCGTAGGGGACCGCACCGCCACTTCCCAGCAAATTAGGGACACTGTTGCTCCCGGGGTATCGGCGAGGACCATTCGCAACCGTCTCCATGAAGCTGGGCTACGGTCCCGCACACCGTTAGGCCGTCTTCCGCTCACGCCCCAACATCGTGCAGCCCGCCTCCAATGGTGTCGCGACAGGCGTGAATGGAGGGACGAGTGGAGACGTGTCGTCTTCAGCGATGAAAGTCGCTTCTGCCTTGGTGCCAATGATGGTCGTATGCGTGTTTGGCGCCGTGCAGGTGAGCGCCACCATCAGGACTGCATACGACCGAGGCACACAGGGCCAACACCCGGCATCATGGTGTGGGGAGCGATCTCCTACACTGGCCGTACACCACTGGTGATCGTCGAGGGGACACTGAATAGTGCACGGTACATCCAAACCGTCATCGAACCCATCGTTCTACCATTCCTAGACCGGCAAGGGAACTTGCTGTTCCAACAGGACAATGCACGTCCGCATGTATCCCGTGCCACCCAACGTGCTCTAGAAGGTGTAAGTCAACTACCCTGGCCAGCAAGATCTCCGGATCTGTCCCCCATTGAGCATGTTTGGGACTGGATGAAGCGTCGTCTCACGCGGTCTGCACGTCCAGCACGAACGCTGGTCCAACTGAGGCGCCAGGTGGAAATGGCATGGCAAGCCGTTCCACAGGACTACATCCAGCATCTCTACGATCGTGTCCATGGGAGAATAGCAGCCTGCATTGCTGCGAAAGGTGGATATACACTGTACTAGTGCCGACATTGTGCATGCTCTGTTGCCTGTGTCTATGTGCCTGTGGTTCTGTCAGTGTGATCATGTGATGTATCTGACCCCAGGAATGTGTCAATAAAGTTTCCCCTTCCTGGGACAATGAATTCACGGTGTTCTTATTTCAATTTCCAGGAGTGTATATTAACGACCTAGGAGACAATCTGAGTAGCCGTCTTAGGTTGTTTGCAGATGATGCTGTCATTTACCGTCTTGCAAAGTCATCCGATGATCAAAACGACTTGCAAAATGCTTTATATAAGATATCTGTATGGTGCGAAAAGTGGCAATTGACCCTGAATAAGGAAAAGTGTGAAATTATTCACATGAGTACTAAAAGAAATCGGCTAAATTTCGATTACGCGGTAAGTCACAAAAATCTGAAGGCTGTAAATTCAACTATATACTTAGGGATAACAATTACAAATAACCTAAATTGGAACGATCACATAGATAATATTGTGGGTAGAGCAAACCGAAGACTGCGATTCATTGGCAGAACACTTAAAAGATGCAACAGGTCTACTAAAGAGACTGCTTACACCACGCTTGTCCGCCCTATTCTGGAGTATTGCTGTGCGGTGTGGGGTCCGCATCAGGTGGGACTGACGGATGACATCGAAAAAGTACAAAGAAGGGCAGCTCGTTTTGTATTGTCGCGAAATAGGGGAGATAGTGTCACAGACATGATTCGTGAATTGGAGTGGCAATCATTAAAACAAAGGCGTTTTTCGTTGCGACGGGATCTTTTCATGAAATTTCAATCACCAGTTTTCTCCTCCGATTGTGAAAACATTCTGTTGGAGAAGGAGAAATGATCATCACGATAAAATAAGAGAAATTAGGGCTCGCACGGAAAAATTTAAGTGCTCGTTTTTCCCACGTGCCGTTCTAGAGTGAAACGGTAGACAGACAGCTTGAAGGTGGTTCATTGAACCCTCTGCCAGGCACTTTGTTGTGAATAGCAGAGTAATCATGTAGATGTAGATGATGATGATGTGATGAGGACAACACAAACACCCAGTCCGAGGGCAGAGAAAATCCCCAACCCGCCCGGTAATCGAACCCGGGACCCCGTGATCCAGAAGCAGCAACGCTAGCCACTAGACCACGAGCTGCGGACGAAACTATATAAAATCATCCGCTCCAAAATATTCACACATAACTTGCTAACATAACAACTAGAGAGAAATCTGCTGAAGCACTTTCCCATACACAATATTCAGTGAGCATATGTATTTACAGCGCTGGCTCACAAGGCCGATTTCGACGCGACACAACAATACCTCAGCAAATTAAACACAGAAAACGGGACAAAAGACAGAAACATATACGAGGGGCGTTCAGAAAGTAAGCTCCGATCGGTCGCGAAATGGAAACGATTATGAAAATCCGATAAAGCTTTGCACAGATGTGTTGGGTAGTGTCTCTAGTATAACCCCAGTTAGCATCACGTCGCTCTTCTCATTTCTGAGCTCGCAGTGAGTGCGTAAAGATGTCTAGAAAATAGTGTCTGCCGCCAAGTACGAGGGCCTGGTGAGAAATTTCGCCTGAAGCTATGCAGCTAACATTACATAACTGTCGTGCTGTTTCTTCTTCAAGACAATTCTCAGCCGCATTCTGCAGGGGCAATGAAGATGCTCCTGCATCGTTTTCAAATGGAAATGTTAGATTACCCACAATACAGTCCGCAATTGTCTCCCCCTGAGTTTCATCTCTGGTCACATGAACCGCTGTCTTTGAAGACAACATTTTGACACAGACAACGAGGTGTAGGCCAGCGTGGAGAATTGGCGGAAAGCACTGGCGGCTGCCTTCTATGATGAGGCTATTGAAAAGTTGGTACAACGCTATGACAAAAGTCTAAGTCAGAACGGCGACTACGTAGAGAAGTAGCTGAAAGCTGTAGCTAATTGTTACAAGTAAAACATTTCTGATGTTCACTGTGGTTTCAATTTGGCAATCAATCGGAGCTTACTTTCTGAACAGGCCTCGTACATTCATGCATTTCAGTCAGCACAAATATACTTTATTCACTTACTCGCAACCGTACAGCGTTGAACATATTAAGTAGCAATCTGAATGAACAACGTCAACTAAGTGCAATGTAGTGGCCTAAAATATATCTTAATTTCAAAGCACAAGATGCCAGGTGCAATGCAGCACGATTCTGATTGCGACTTTGAGCCATCAAACATACAATCAAGTTTCCATACCTGATTCTTTAGATAAACACTTTCACTGTGAGAACTCGTGCATAGTGCCTCATTCCTTTACTATTCCTGTAGACAGAGGAACAAATTTCAGGAAGGGGTGCACATAGTTAGTCTCCCAATAATCACAGTAGTCTGAGATTGTGTGTGTATAAAGTTAGAGTGGTCAGTTTACAAAGCGAACTAAATTGCGGCGGTATATCGTAAGTCGTAAGAAATGCTGCCGGCGTCTCCAGTTTCGTCAAGCAGCGAATCATCACTCGCTTGGTCGTCTTGAACATTCTCTAGTACTGCTACGAGAATCTACCATGTAGGGATTACCTTCATGATGTTGCTCAATAACGAATGACCACTTATGAAACGTTCTCTCACATTCCAGGCTAGTGCGGTACCTCTTTTTGCCATGGTGTGTCTGTACTTCCCTCACAAGCGACTAACAATAATTTGTAAGTACGAAATTGATTAACTGACCACCAGCCAAAGAGTATATTCTTGAGAAAAGTTTCTACGCCGAGGTTTGCGGTCTGTTACCGTATTCGCATGACAAGTAAATTAAATTTATATGAATATGAAATAACATTTAAAAACCGTAATTTACGATAGAATAATTTTGCTTATTTTACGTAGTTACACGAGCGGTCAACAAAGAGCATCAAAGACTTGTCATATGTTGGCATATGCACAGTTCGTAAAGGCTGTATACATCTGTGTTTTCTACCATAACTTTGCACCTGGGACCATGAGCGAAAATAATGACGCAACAACTTTCCCTTTTCACGGACTTGATCCTGTGAGCTGTTTGGTCCCATGGTGCGAGTTTTACGTCCTCACCAAAAACAGTATGATTATGCAAATCCTTTTGATGTACCCCAGGTCTTATCTCGTCCTCATAAAGTTGTGTTGCGTTTGTATCTATTCTTTATTTTATAGGTATCGTTTGTACTTAATTCATCACTGTATTTTAGATATTAATGATATGTTTCTCCTAACATAGCACTGATAAATAATTCCGTAGTTATGGTATCTAATTTATGTTATATGCAAATAAAAACTAATTTTTTCTCAAAAGATTTAATCTTTTCTTTTATAGCATGAATGGCGAGGTGCACAATAACTCACAGTCTCTTGTGGAAAAGAAAAACAACGAACAACCATGCAAGAAAACAGAATTCGATGCTTTGTTTCAATACAGCAAACCACCAAAACCAGGTAACTTAGTTCTTACAATTAAGCATTAAATTCGTCTCCCTAGCCGAGCATAATGCAAATACAACCATATTTGCGTTAAAGTTGCACAGACCATTATATGGTCTGTACCAGAGCGTACTTTAGACTTGATATCACTCGTCACCCTTCCTTAGCTGGGCGATTGTTTACTCACCTATAATTCATTCTACAGTGATATAAACACATCAGGTTAATACAAGAATAAAATATGTTTAACACTTTGAGTGCCATCTCCGGAATATTACGCTGTCTTCAGTGTTGGAAGAATGCCATTCCCGTAATATTACGAGCATGTCATTCTGTCGAACATTGAAGACAACGAAATATTATGTTGATGACACTCAGTGTTTTAAGCAAGGTAACAAATTTATACTTCCAGGTTCATCATGCAGTCCCCAAAATGCTAACTACTACTCCAAAGAAACTGGAATTTCTTTTTTTGCATGTCCCTTCTTTCCGTATTTTTTTTATGACTTCTCTTCTTTGTTAAGAGGTGTATAACAAGGAGCAAGATATTCTGGCTAACGTGTGCAGACGGGGGCAGAATAAGAGCTTAGCCCTACTTGAAATGTTTCTCTTTCGCGTTATTGCGCTCGTAGATTTACTAAATAAATTACCAGACCTTTTTCTCTTCATTTATAGTGGCCTGTGAAGTAACGCTTACAGGTGAACAAAACTCAGGAGCGCTCTAAACGATTTGCCTTATAGAGAATGACAGTTCGCTGAATTCTAAGAAAGGAACAGTTTGATTACCTACCCGGTAAGAAGATTACCTTGGTGGGCCCATTTTTTTGAGCATCGAACAATAATTACAAGATATTACACAGAATTAAATATTCCTCCCACTTTATAAGTAAGTTCTGGAATTCGCTTTCCGGGAACAGTGATATAAAATATGCAAGGTTGCAAGTCTATCACACCCTGTTAACCTGTCGATGGAGACTGTAACGCAAGGAAGGGAGAATGGCTCAAATGGCTCTGAGCACTATGGGACTTAACATCTGTGGTCATCAGTCCCCTAGAACTTAGAACTACTTAAACCTACCTAACCTAAGGACAGCACACACATCCATGCCCGAGGCAGGATTCGAACCTGCGACCGTCCGCAGCTCGTGGTCGTGCGGTAGCGTTCTCGCTTCCCACGCCCGGGTTCCCGGGTTCGATTCCCGGCGGGGTCAGGGATTTTCTCTGCCTCGTGATGACTGGGTGTTGTGTGCTGTCCTTAAGTTAGTTAGGTTTAAGTAGTTCTAAGTTCTAGGGGACTTACGACCATAGATGTTAAGTCCCATAGTGCTCAGAGCCATTTTTCGAACCTGCGACCGTAGCAGTCGCGCGGTTCCGGACTGAGCGCCTACAACCGCTAGACCACCGCGGCCGGCGAAGGGAGAATGGGGGAAGATTTTGGTTTAATGTTCCGCTGACGACATCGTTAGAGACAGATTGCAAGCACGGTATTCGCCTCTGTTGATTTAGGGAAACCTAAAACTGAATGTCCGGACAGCGATTTGAAACCCACTCCTCCCGAATTCTTGCCCAGTGTCTTAACAACTGCGCCGCTTCACTCAGTGGCTGAACTGCTTGACTTTGCCTTACATTAGGATGTAAAGAGCTGCGATAGAATGCGTAAGGACACGTTAACCCCAGAAGGGTTTTAGATAGTTTTTCTGATATCCCTCAATATTTGGAAACCGGCTGAGTGACGGCGATATTATTTGTATGGCACAGGATTTTACCATGTTTATTGGGATGTCGAAAACAGGTCACGTGGGCAAAGATCCCAAGTTCGAATCCCAGCCAGGCGCACAGTTTTAATTCGCCAGGAAGTTTCAGATCGCCGCACTCTCCGCTGAAGAGTGAAGACCGATAATGGGCTACACAAACTGTCAAACAGTGATACTGGCAGTCGTATTACAGAATATACTGATGAGGCAAATCATTATGACCACTCCCAATTGCGAATTTAAATGTCGCCTAGTGCCGTTGCGGCCTCACGGCGCGGTAAGGAAAATATATAAGCGGAGCAGAGAAAAGTGGGAAATCATTCTAACAATGAAACGGGCCTAATATGTTGAAACCCAGTGGCATGAGCGACCCTGACAAAGAGTAGACTGTTACGGATTGACGCCTGGGAACGAGCAGCTCGGAAACGGCGAAAGTGGCCGGCTGTTTGTTTACTTTGCTCAATAACAGCTGTTTTATTCCGAATCACACATCGTCAGTTTGGCAAGCCGTAGGTGAATAACCAGCGTCTGGCATGTGCGTGGCATTCCGCCCCAAGAGGACGCTCGTACGACTATGGTGAAAAAAAGGACTAAATCATTTCGTAAGTTTCCATTCCAGTCGTTCAGTGTTAAAAACAGAACTGGTAATTTACTTTTGTGTGAACTGTAAACCTTTCGGTTCTATGCGCTTCAGTCCGGAACCGCGCTGCTGCTACGGTCGCAGGTTCGACTCCTGCCTCGGGCATGGACGTGTATGATGTCCTTAGGTTAGTTAGGTTTAAGTAGTTCTAATTCTAGGGGACTGATGACCTCAGATGTTAAGTCCCATAGTGCTTAGAGCCGGTTTTTTCCATTGAAAGACGCATCACCATTTATGAGTAGCGGCCACATTTCTCTTGTTGACACGTTTAATTGTACTTCTTGTGCCCAAAAAAAAAAAAAAAAATAAATAAAAAAAATGGCTCTGAGCACTATGGGACTTAACTTCTGAGGTCATCAGTCCCCTAGAATTTAGAACTACTTAAACCTAACTAACCTAAGGACATCACACACATCCATACCCGAGGCAGGATTCGAACCTGCGACCGTAGCAGTCGCGCGGTTCCGGACTGCGCGCCTAGAACCGCTAGGTCTATTTTGTACGAGCTGTAAATAAATACCTGACATATAACGCTACAAGTAAGGCAAAAATCAAATATTTTTACTGACAATTTTCTGTAAATTCGCCTGAGAAGGACTATAGGGTTCGCGCGCTTCGATTCTGTTAGCGCAGAGCGTCGCCAAGCGGCGCGTGCTAAGTATGTGTGCGCGACGTCACACGTGCTACACGCGTCTCAATTTGCGCTTAGCCTTAGCGTCCTACTGTCGCGAGCATCAGTGGAAAGTAATTGAACGATAATGAAACCACGAGTACGCAACAAAGTGTTGGACGTCAACCCCTCATCACAGAGGGCGAATGTCGGGGGTTTGCCCGCTGTGTAAATCAGGATAGGTAGCGATCTGTGGCAGATCTAAAAACAGATTACAATGCTGTTACGGGCATTTGCTGTTTCGAAGCACATTTTTAAGAGCACGTTGTTGATCGTGGCGCTCCTATATGTTCCCATGTCAATCCAACGTCATCGCCAATTCCGTTTGGTGTGGACACGAAGTCATAAAGGCTGAACAGTGGACCAATGGAAAAGTGTCACCTGGTCAGATGAATCTTGTTTCTTTTTACACCAGGTCGATAGTGTTGTCTGGATACGTAGTCATCCAGGAGAACGGCTTTTCGAAACGTGCGCCGCGCCACGGATGCTGAGGGCAGTAATGTGCTATGGGAGAGATTCCCGAGGGTTTCCAAGGGGCGTGTGGTAGGAGTCGAAGGCACCGTGACAGCTGAGGACAACGAGAATATTGCTGCGGACCGCCTCCGTGCCTTCATGTTTTGGTGTTTTCCCCGATGGCGATGGCGTCTTCCAGTGGGGAAACGTTCGTGTCACGAGATCAGAAGCGCCTTACAGTGGTGTGAGAAGCCTCATACTGAACTCATGTTGGTGACTTGACCACCAACTTCGCTTGATCTGAGCCCGATGCAACACAGCTGGGACGCTATTGGGCACGAGCTTCGCATGTCCAAACCACCAGTCTTTCAAAATGGTTCAAATGGCTCTGAGCACTATGGGACCTAACATCTGAGGTCCTCTGTCCCCTAGAACTTAGAACTACTTAAACCTAACTAACCTAAGGACGTCACACACATCCATGCCCGAGGCAGGATTCGAACCTGTGACCGTAGCAGTCTTGCGGTTCAGGACTGAAGCACTTAGAACATCTCGGCCACAACGGCCGGCCACCGGTCTTTAATTTACGGGTACTGTGTTACCAGTCAGTAGACATCTGGTGCCTCATACGTCCAAAAACCTGCCAATGACTTGTCGAATACATGCAACGTAGTATCGCTGATATATTGTATTCCAACGTGGAGCAATACTCCGTTAAGCAGGTGTTCATAATGTTCTGGCTCATCAGTGTCTCTCTTGGTTGAATTTTATGTTGCGCTGCTATATGGCTCTCTATTCGTCGTAAGCAAATTACAATTTTTAAATCAATATGGGATTTATATGTGTTACAAGAATGTAGTTTTAACAGAGCGGCTACTAATGGCGAGAGGGTACAGATGACTGGCTACTTGTTTAATCAGTTCGTCATTCACAGTACTGGGATCGAGTACTTCCTATAGAGCAAAGACTGGGAAACATGTTTTATTATTTATGGCTGCTATGTCTCGCATAGGTTCCACCTTCCCAGAGGTTTTTGCTGGTGTTAAGAATGTCGAAAAAATCTAGTTAATCATTGTACCATGACGACTCTACCCATAAACAAAACCGAGCGAGGTGGCGCAGACACTGGACTCGCATTCGGGAGGACGACGGTTCAATCCCGCGTCCGGCCATCCTGATTTAGGCTTTCCGTGATTTCCCTAAATCGCTGCAGGCAAATGCCGGGATGGTTCCTTAGAAAGGGCACGGCCGATTTCCTTCCCCATCCTTCCCTAATCCGAGCTTGTGCTCCGTCTCTAATGACCTCGTTGTCGACGGGACGTTAAACACTGATCTGCTCCTCCTCCTCTCATGCCCCTCCATAAACAAAAAGAGGTGGGAAAGTTAACGTAGGATGAGATTGTTGACATATAAGATGTATGCATAATACATAAGTGTTATATTTCAACTGGGTCTGTCTATGGTGTGAAAGACTAGTTTTAACGGAATATTCGGTAGTGGCAGGGTGTTCAAAAATGGTTCAAATGGCTCTGAGCACTATGGGACTCAACTTCTGAGGTCATTAGTCCCCTAGAACTTAGAACTAGTTAAACCTAAGGACATCACAAACATCCATGCCCGAGGCAGGATTCGAACCTGCGACCGTAGCGGTCCTGCGGTTCCAGACTGCAGCGCCGTTAACCGCACGGCCACCTCGGCCGGCCTGGCAGGGTGTAGTACAATACATGGATGCTCTGATTATAACAAGGCAATCAGTACCGATAATGGCTTATTAAACTACACTGTATGCCTATAGATGTAATTAAAGTTAATATAGGCGGTATTGCTGCTTATCGGAACTGGGTCCGTTTCTCCGCAGTGGTCTGTATCTCGTAACTTCCCGCTAACCGCTTTACCTACTGTATGTGGCCGAGCAAGTGTGATAGACATATTTCTGCGTCTGAGTCGACTCTCGTCGTTGCTGCTGGCAATTGGCTCTCGGCAGCTTAGCTATAGAGATATGTGGAGACGACGATACGTGTATTTATTTTTTTAAATAAAGCGCATTTCTCCATCATTTTCTATCCTACACCGTTTGTAGGGGGAATCGTTCAGTGTATTTCTCAGCAATGCAGGGCGAATTTTTACTTGGTGAGTGTTGTCGCAGTGCATTATTTAAATATGCAAATACACTTTTAGCTACAATGTGGAACTGGCTGTCGTTAATATGGATTGACTACTTGGAATAGTATATAAAGATAATGCCAATATGCATTCATAAAATTCTCATGATTATGCGTCATGTATGATCTAATATACAGTTATTATTTATCACTTATGTAACACGTTTACGGATTTTTCTGTGGTGTTCAGTAAAAATTACGGGATTTGCTTGTAAACCTTCGATTAATACAATGGTTCAAATGGCTCTGAGCACTATGGGACTTAACTGCAGTGGTCATCAGTCCCCTAGAACCTAGAACTACATAAACCTAACAACCTAAGGACATCACACACATCCATGCCCGAGGCAGGATTCGAACCTGCGATCGTAGCGGTCGCGCGGTTCCAGATTGTAGCGCCTAGAACCGCTCGGCCACTCTTCCATTGATAGATGTGGTGCATAGTTATCACGAGACTTATGTTGTAGCTCTTTCATAGAAGCCTAATTTACTATGGAGATGGGAAACGAGTCCAGTGTTTACATATACGTTTGTCCAGACTGAACCGTGAAAAACACACACACACACACACACACACACACACACACACGCCAATTCCACATGAAAGTTGCAGATTCTTGTGTTATTTAATATTGATCTGAACTGTAGGTCACTGTAAGCTTATAAGCTGATCATGTGATCGTGACGTCCCTTCCAAAATTTTTAGAACGCATACATACTCCGCAAGCCACCATATGGTATCTTGTGTCACTCGCAAAAACAAGAAACAAAAACAAAACAAAAAGAGAGGGAACAAAATGGCTGTGGAGTAGGACATTAGTGTTTAACGTCTCGTCGACAATGTCACTGGAGACGCACCGCAAGCGTCACAGGGAAGGATGGAGGAGGAAGTAGGCTGTGCCCTTTCAAAGGAACCATGTCGGCATTTGCCTTAAACGATTCAGGGAAATGACGAAAAACCTAAATCAGGATGGTCGGGCGCGGGTTTGAACCGTCGTCCTCTCGAATGCGAGTCCAGTGTGCTAACCACTGCGCCATCTCGATCGGTACAAAACGGCTCTGTATATAGCTCTTTACATGTTCCAGTACCTCTTATCTTACGTGAACTGTATATTGGATACGAATAGTGTTTTCGCGAAAATATCGAAAACTATTTCTTGAGGGTATTTTTGTCCTGTCGTTGCAACTACAAAAATGCCTGATTTATTTCACTAGACGCGTTTCACTCCATTGAAGTAAAGCATCATCAGTGGTCTTTATCTCAATAAAGCAAAACGCGTCTGGTGAAAAAATCACGCATTTTTGTAGTTGCAACGACAGGAAAAAATACCCTCAAGAAATAGTTTTCGATATTTTCGCGAGAACACTATTCGTATCCAACATACAGTTCACGTAAGATAAGAGGTACTGGAACATGTAAAGAGCTATATACAGAGCCGTTTTGTACCGATCGAGATGGCGCAGTGGTTAGCACACTGGACTCGCATTCGAGAGGACGACGGTTCAAACCCGCGCCCGGCCATCCTGATTTAGGTTTTTCGTCTTTTCGCTGAATGTAGGGTAGGTGAAATGGTACACAGTGTCCTCCAACACAGTGTACAGTGACTTGTGAATTACAGATCACAATGTAGAAGCAAGACAGTGAGTCCGATGGATCTTAATTTAAAATTAATTTTATGTATAAATTATCAAAATTACCATCTTTCAGCCATTGAATGTGTACAACCTGAATCGGTTTGAAAGCTCTGAATTTGTGTTTTTATTTCTTGAATTATTTTTTAAATTATTATTTTTTGTTTGCTTATTGACCAACAAGAATCATGTAACAACTTCAGTTACTCTTCTTTCCTTCTTGCTTTCTATTTTTCCAATACTTCTTCATCTTCTCCCCATGTTTTCTTTTGCTTCCTTCTGTCCATGTTGATCCCAGTTACTATTTCCTTCTGCGTTTAATATTTTATTCTTAAAAAGATTTCTATCTGTTATTTCCGATTCTTTAATGTCGTTTCTTTCTAGATCTTTCTTTGGTTCTGTAATCCATGCTGATGTCGATTTCTTCTTCCAGAAATACAGGAATATTTGTTTCGTGAACCTGTCCTCATTCGTTCAGTAGAAGTTTCCAAAAAAATTTATCTGCTTTTAGCCCTTACTTCTGATATTTTCTGTATATTTTTGTAGATCTCTTCATTACCTCTCATTTTCCAGTCATCTGTAGTTTGTAATGCACCCATTATTTTTTTTTAACTATCCGTTTTTCAGGTACCTCTATTCTGTCCAGATTGTTAGGCATTCACATTCATATAAACATTCTGGTTGTACCACTGTGATATAGTGTTTGTTTTGTTTTTAGACATATGCATTTCTTGTTAATATTCTTTGTCAAACCATATGCTCTCTCCATTTTGTTAATTCTTACATCTACTCCAAATTTTTCTAGTCCATACTGTTGTATAGTTTCTTCGAAATATTTGAATTTACTTACTCGCTCTATTTTACCTATATGTGTTTCTACGAATTTTGATACATTTTTATGTTTGTAATTAATTTTGTTTTTTAGCTGAAATTTTGAGACCAGCTCTATTTGCTATTTGTTTCACAAGGTTTTTTTTGCATAACTGCGTCTATTAGATTTTCTGAAAGTATTGCAGAATCGTCTGCAAAGGCCAGGCAGTTTACTTTAATTTCATTTATTTTTCTTCATAGAATTATTGGTTCAATTTTGTAATTCCTTAGCTCGAAATTCCAGATCCTTACCATTATTTCTAGAACACAGTTAACCAGTAAAGACGATAAGCCATCCCCTTGTCTTACACCAGTTTTATTTCAAATGGCTGAGATAGTTTCTCTATCTACCGAATCAGATGCTTTTTTGAAATCAATAAATGATACTGTTATAGGTTTGCTGGTTAACTTTCTGTGGTGAATCATTGATTTTAAGTTAAAAATCTATTCTGTGGAGGATATTCGCTTTCTAAAACCTCCCTGATATTTTCCCAGTTGTTTGTCTAAAGTTTCTACACCACTGTCCAGCAGTATTTTGATAATATTTTGTATAACATTAGCAGAAGTGACTCTCCTGTACTTGCTAACATATTGTTTGTCTCTCTTTTGATGTAACGTGTGGACTAATGCTACTTTCCACTCTTCTGGAATCTTTTCAGTTTCACTTATGATCTCAAAAAGCAATTGTCAATCGTTTGTAATCTTTTATTCTAACCAATCCAATAATTCTGCAATAATGGAGTCTTCAACATTTGATTTGTTGTTTTTGATTACTCGATGGCTTCAGAAATTTCTTGCTCTGTTGTTCAAAAATCTTCCTACTGGCTTTGTGGTATTGCTGGAAATTATAATTTAACTGTTGTAACTGGACAGTTTAAAAGCCTGTCAAAAATTTTGCTAGTATTTGTGCCATTGCACAAAAGTATCATTGTCCAGTTGTTGTTTTGCCAAATCAATGGCCAGATCAAGCAAATTATTCTAGTGTACAGTTATTAGGCTATAATGAATTACAACGTTCTTATACGTACCGCTTTTGATGCATTTTTTTTCAGGCACGTCTTTACCAGCAGTAGGACACTCTGCTTCCAAGTTAATGGATTTTTTTTTCTTTCTCTGCTTTTATTGACCTATACAATGTGATTTGGAGTGAAACTTGACATCTGCTAAGTCCGCCATTTTCTTTGGTATACAACGTCCTCCTATTATGGTCAACTTCACATCTGTAAATAACTCAAATTGTAAACATAAAAAAGTATGTTACTGTGGTAGCATGTCCACTGTGCTGTATCATTGTATTGCAGTGAAATCTCAACAACTTTGCCAAAAATATGATATACAACCATCTTTGAGGGAGGTCTTCACATGTTGACTTCGTTTCTGCCACTATTATCGCTTAATCCCTGTGTTTTCGTTTACTTTAGCTTTACGAATGATACTGTATATGCATTTCTCTCTCTTTCATCCTGCGCACAGTGAACTCATTCTTTTCTTCCGCTCCCCTGTTCCGTTGTCTATGTGGCAGTATTTATGACAGTTTCACTAGAGATTCGTCAATTTATTTTCTCCAGATGTCCGCTTTACTGCCCCTCAGCGGTATTAACGAATCACCGGGACTATTAATGCGAGAACCTTCGTACTCGCTCCAGTTACGTATATTTAAAGTTTAACTTTCTATTCTGAAATACACATTTGCATTTACACATATTTAATACGGAATTTTGTGACCACAATTATCCCTTCAGAAAGAAAGTTAACAGTTTTTCCATCAACAGTGCCCACACCAGTCGCCAGGTGCCTTGTCTTTTCCATAGGACAACAATCGTGAGTCAACTGTTATTACGTAATATGCCGAAGACCGCTCGGAAATAATTAGCTACTGTTGCCTGCCACGAATTCAACATCACTGCAATGAAAGAAATTTATCAGCTAATTCCTGCATAAGGTTCATTAAGTTAATTTTGAATGCAAAGATTTCAAAACGGACCGTAAAGTATCGCCATTTGTGTACTCGCGACAATCGCTTTATTGGAATGTTCTTCATGAGCAGACGAGTGCAAATATGACAGCTAGGCAACACGTCACTTTAATACTTTTTTCCTCGGTCTCTCTCTCACCACTAAAATACTTGTGCCAATTTTATGTAATTATAAAAAGTTATGCCACGTACATACGGAAAGTGCATTATGGTAGCTCATAGAATAACGAAATCAATCAAACGGACTGTTGCTGCACCGTTTTAGTAATCTGATTTTATCTTAATTTTTCCTTTAGTCACACTTTATCTGACAAGCTAGTACGAAACTCGTTAGTGCTTGGATACACTTTCCTGTAGCTTTCTATATCGATTTAGTTGTGTCCCTACGTTCTTTGTCACCGTATTTCTTTTTTTAGTCCCAAATGTGTCACTTACTGATGAAAATCGGTTTCTAAATCCAGTCTACATTATTTGTAATGTTTGTCTCTTTTTCTCCTCGTATGTGGCTCAATATTTAATCTCTTGAAACACACGAAAACAACACCAAACCGTCCCTATATTAGCCACATCACTTAATTTTAATTTTTGTATACTACTTGTGTGGATGCCGGCCGCGGTGGCCGTGCGGTTCTGGCGCTGCAGTCCGGAACCGCGGGACTGCTACGGTCGCAGGTTCGAATCCTGCCTCGGGCATGGGTGTGTGTGATGTCCTTAGGTTAGTTAGGTTTAAGTGGTTTTAAGTTCTAGGGGACTTATGACCTAAGATGTTGAGTCCCATAGCGCTCAGAGCCCCACTACTTGTGTGGTTTGGTAATCGCACAGGATTACACATTTGTACACAGCCACTATTTTTTTTATATTAGAAAGTACTAGCATAACTTTTATAAAAAATTTTTTTCGTTCTTATAATTTACTAATAGTATGATAACTTCAGTTGTAGGGCTGTATTTTTTCCTGATATCTCCCCTGCTTTTACTTTCATTGTTTTGATACTGGCGAAACGTTGGCGTTTCGAGCAAACTGTAGCCTCAGATACAGTCCTAAGTTATCCTTCAGAGCTATTCGAGCACAACCTTTACGGCCTTAGCTGACGTATAAGTTAGTACGAATAGCTAATCCAGTCCTAGTACTAAAAAATTTATTGGCATATTAATTTTGATTTGAGATTTATCAAAAACACATCTTTTATAATCTCCGTGATCACATATAGAACATTGAAATATAATTAGTCTTTCAATTTTAAAAATAAGAAAAATATTCGTAAAAGATCAACTGTCCGATATTTGTTTTTCGCAAAATGCTGGGAAATGTCTCTAAGTTTAGTTCAAATTTAAAGAGGATTCAATTAAACTTGTGAGGTACAAGAACTTAGAAGCCTGTCATTCGTATAAGACGGCTCTGTTGCACATTGTTATATGTAAAATAAAATTAGCAACGCAGTAGCTTTCAGCATAAATTAGCAACTAACTTACTGATAGATCGCGAGCTCATGTTTCGACGATAACTCCCACCCAACCATACCGAGAAGCGTACGCTTGGGTCCGGTGCAGCTCCGGGTAGGGGTGCCTCCGCGTTGGTATCGCATGTCCTGCAGAGTAGATCGTAACGTGTAGATAACGCTGGCGCCTGTGTGGTGTGGGGGACGGGCGCGGATGCTGACAGCGCAGCCTCAGCCGCTGACGAAGCTCCGTAGCGTGACTCTCCGCCTTTAATAGTCGCGTCCAGCTCCGTCCTCTCGACAGCCTCGTGGGTGTTGCTTGCCTTTTGTCTGCCTTCCACCAACATTTATATGCGATGATGTGCTTCTGCATCTACATCTATAGTCTTCAAACCACTGTGAAGTCCATGGCAAGGAGTACGTCTCATTGTACCACTTATTAGGGCCTCTTCCCTTTCCATTCGCATATAGAGCTTTGGAAGAAAGAGTTATGAAACGTCTCTGTTCGTGCCGTAAATAGGGTTCGCGATTCCTATGGGAGCTATACGTATACAGGGTGCGTCAAAAAATGTATACACACTTTGAAGCGTCATAGAAAATTTATTTCCCGTTCTACAATGTTAAATTTCTGGAAATGGAAAGCTTAAAGTCCAATTGGAAAAATAAATGTACTTTGCAAATGTGATTAATGTTCAAACTGGTGGCCTTTAATGTTCAAACTAGTGGCCTTCAGCATCAATACTGATTCCGTACATCGTACCAAAGTGTCCAATGAGATTTCTGCTCACACTGCCTGAATCTCATTCCAACATGTGTCCAGGTTACGTGGTTTACATTTGTACACATCATCTTTTACTGTGCCCCATAAGAAGAAATCCAGCGGCGTGAGGTCTGGAGAGTGTGCAGGAAACCCGATGCCCAATGAGTCCCCTTGCAGACAAATCACGCCACACATTTACACCAGGCAAATTCACAGCCTTTTCAACTGTAATGTGAGGATTATCTTCAGCCCAGTACACACAATTGTGCCTATTCACAGTTCCAGTGAGTTTGAATTGGGCTTCATCCGACCAAATTATGCTACCCATAAATGCCGGTTCACGTCTCACCATCTCCTGAACACATTCACAAAATTCAAACCTTCGATCTGGATCGTCGTCACTTAACTGTTGCACCAGCCTTGGAATGTACACACGAAACTTGCCTTTCTTCAGAATGCGTAGCACACTACTAGTCTCAAGTGACGCTTGCCTTGAAGATTTTTGAGGCGAACGCTGAAACATTTCCAAGACCGCAATTGTGGAATCATCACTTGTAGCTGTACGAGGTGGCCCTGATCGACCTTTATGCACATCACACACTGTTCCATGAATTTCGAATTTGTCTCTTAGACGTGTAATTGTTAACCTTGAAGGTGGTTCTGTACCATACTCACTTCTCCACTATCTTCGAACCGCAGCTACATTCTCAAACTTCCAGTACCACTTAATTATCTGCTTCCGCGCTTCAGAGCTCAAACGCACGTCCGCCATGTTGCAGTAACTTCCTTGCCACTGCCGCCACCTGTTGAAGAAACATAACATTACTTTCTCACAGATATTTAACCTTGTAGAATGGGAAATAAATTGTCTATGACAGTTCAAAGTGTGTATACATTTTTTGACGCACCCTGTATTGTAGTATATGCCTAGATTACTTACTTGGAAATGAATCTTGAAACATTGCATCTAGGGGTAATATGCCGCGAGGGACAAATCGCGTGGCCACTTCGCTCCCCAGATTTGACACCACAAGATTTTTTTCTCTGGGCTTTCATTAAAGACCATGTGTATGTTCCTCCCCTACCGAACAATTTAGCCGACCTGAAAAACAGAATCTACGCTGCCATTGCACGAGTTACGCCCGCTTTGCTGCAACGAGTATTGGAAGAAATTGATTACCGGTCGGATGTTTGCCGCGTCACATGTGGTAGTCACATCGAACCAAAATGTTTGCTACAAAATGACACATCCACCCATTCTGTAAATTATCTCAATAAATTGTTATAACATTACAAAATTGTAAAGTCCTTTTTGACTCATCCTGTACATTGTGAGGCGTGGGCCGTCACGTAAAATACCTTTTTTTTCGTAAACTGAAGTACCGGTTTATCAGAATTAGAAGGAGAAACAAGTATTATTCATTATCCACGAGACACCGAGCGAGATAATAAGGGATACGTTAAGATAATGCATTTAACGTCCCAACGTCCCCGACATGCGTTGATAGTTTGCTCCCGTATGGACAAGTTTTCATCATTGTTATGGGAAACATAAGTCAAGGTGGCTGGACGAGGTTTGACTTCACAGATCTAACAAATGAATAGCAAGTTCAGATAAAGCGTAGCATTGTGTGGTTCACTCAGTCGTATGTATGTTGTTCTCGTACGGCCACAGCATTGGTATGAAAAAGCTTGTGTTACCCATTCTAAAGTAACGCTCTAGTGTTTGTGGTTCTCACCAGGTCAATCTGAAGGAAGACATCGATGCAATTCACAAATGTGCTGTTAGTGTTTTCGGTTTCTTTGATCAGTAAGAATGTGTTTCGGATAGACTCCGTGACCTCAGGTGGGAACCTTGGAGGCGAGAAGACGATCTTTCTTTGGAACGTCATTTAAAAAGCCTAGAGAACAAGCATTTGCGACAGAAGGCAAAATGATTCTACTGCCTCGAACGCTCTTCTGGCTTGTTATTAATTTCATGGTGATTGAGCCCTGATTTTGAACTCATATTCCGGTTACATCGCGAGGCGAACATAAATTTGTTGTACCTTGCCGGAATCGTGAAAATGCCGTCTTATACGTTGTGTCTGAATATTACATTTTAGTTAAAAAAAAGGGGCTGACATAGTGCGGTAATATTTAAGAGAAAGCGTGCTTTTTCGAGGATTTTTGTCGAATGTCGAACTTGAGGAGTCATAGAAGCCACACTGTAATTATAAGAAAAAATTCCTTTGCACAGTTTAAAGATACAATCTTTTTCTATTTGTAGTCTGCGGCGGTTCCTAACGTTTGCTGCAGCTGAGTAGTTGCTCTTCCAAACAGCATCCCATACGAGCAAACCAGTTGCCTCGTTACCTCGGGCTATGCACGGCTCTGAAAAGAATAGCTCGATGTAGTCGTAGGGTCAAGCCGCGCGCGTCTGCTTTCATGCCGCGCAGATAACTTGCTGCAAATAACAACCTCTAGCTGCGATCCTGCAGTCAAACAGTCTATGCCTTGGTGAAAAGTTTGAGTTAGTAAAATATACTAAAACGAATAATTTAATAGCAAGGGTTTTATTCTAACGTCCGTAATTGATGCATCCGACAGAAAATCGTGTTGAATTATGTTTATTCAAGAAAAGGACGGCACAGATAAAAGGAAAATGGTCCTATGATGATCAATTAAAACACAGACAGAAAATACCCTTAATAAATGCAGTAAAGTTACGTTGACGGCGTTACGAGAATGGCAGCAAAATCCCCAAACTACACTACTGGCCATTAAAATTGCTGCACCACGAAGATGACGTGCTACAGACGCGAAATTTAACCGACAGGAAGAAGTTGCTGTGATATGCAAATGATTAGCTTTTCAGAGCATTCACACAAGGTTGGCGCCGGTGGCGACACCTACAACGTGCTGACATGAGGAAAGTTTCCAACCGATTTCTCATACACAAAAGCAGTTTACGGGCGTTGCCTGGTTAAACGTTGTTGTGATGCCTCGCGTAAGGAGGAGAAATGCGAACCATCACGTTTCCGACTTTGATAAAGGTCGGATTGTAGCCTATCGTGATTGCGGTTTATCGTATCGCGGCATTGCTGCTCGCGTTGGTCGAGATCCAATGACTGTTAGCAGAATATGGAATCGGTGGGTTCAGGAGGATAATACGGAACGCCGTGCTGGATCCCAACGGCCTCGTATCACTAGCAGTCGAGATGACAGGCGTCTTATTCGCATGGCTATAACGGATCGTGCAGCCAAGTCTCGATCCCTGAGTCAACAGATGGGGACGTTTGCAAGACAACAACCATCTGCCCGAACAGTTCGACGACGTTTGCAGCAGCATGGACTGTCAGCTCGGAGACCGTGGCTGCGGTTACCCTTGACGCTGCATCACAGACAGGAGCGCCTGCGATGATGTACTCAACGACAAACCTGAATGGCAAAACGTCATTTTTTTCGGATGAATCCAGGTTCTGTTTACAGCATCATGATGGTCGCATCCGTGTTTGGCGACATCGCGGTGAACGCACATTGGAAGCGTGTATTCGTCATCGCCATACTGGCGTATTCCCCGGCGTGATGGTATGGGGTGCCATTGGTTACATGTCTCGGTCACCTCTTGTTCGCATTGACGGCACTTTGAACAGTGGACGTTACATTTCAGATGTGTTACGACCCGTGGCTCTACCCTTCCATTCGATCCCTGCGAAACCCTACATTTCTGCAGGATAATGCACGACCGCATGTTGCAGGTCCTGTACGAGCCATGCTGGATACAGAAAATGTTCGACTGTTGCCCTGGCCAGCACATTCTCCAGATATCTCACCAATTGAAAACGTCTGGTCAATGGTGGCCCAGCAACTAGCTCGTCACAATACCCCATTCACTACTTTTGATGAACTGTGGTATAGCGTTGAAGCTGCATGGGCAGCTGTACCTGTACACGCCATCCAAGCTCTGTTTGACTCAATACCCAGGCGTATCAAGGCCGTTATTACGGCCAGAGGTGGTTGTTCTGGGTAATGATTTCTCAGGATCTATGCACCCAAATTGCGTGAAAATGTAATCACATGTCAGTTCTAGTATAATATATTTGTCCAATGAATACCCGTTTATCATCTGCATTTCTTCTTGGTGTAGCAATTTTAATGGCCAGTAGTGTAAGTAATCATAGATGATACGCGAAAACTATGTCCATTTCGTGATCAAAATACTCGCGAGGTTCACCAGCTCAGAACAGTTCAGATTTCAACATGATGATTTACAAATTAACATATGTGATACAAAGAATAGTAACCCATTCTCTGTCTATGCACAGTTCCATATACTCTGAAAAAGTTAAGAGTCCTACTCTGGAGCACGTACAGACTCTCGAAACATAAAGTCCCTTCATAAGAAAGCAAGTTAGCGGCTATTCACCGCCCAGAATCAATCATGTCCATGATCGAATACCACTCTTTACCACAAGCAAGTCTGCCTCCATCCAGGACTCTCATAAAAGTGTCGAGAATCGCTCCCTTGATATTTTCACTCGAAGAGCCCCAGTTCGACTTGACTCCCTAATGTTCCTCTACTGTCTGCTTTTCCATTGGCTGAAAACCGTCTCCATAAAAAATACATCGTTCATGCAATCTACTAATATGATTTGGCTCATCATGAGGACTTCCTGGATTAAACTAATATGTTACAACAATATTTAAATGAAAAGGGTCATAAACATTTGGTTACAGTCAGATCATTTACATTAAACATAAATAATAATTGGTTCTTAAATAAATAAATAAATAAGGCCTCATTTTTGCACTAGTGTGATCACGATAAATGACAACAGATTGTCCTTAAATAAGGTTTTAACAATTATTTATGCCTTCTTGAAAGAAGCGTTTATTGGTTCTCTTTTCAATTGTGGTATCCACTAACATATGCGATTGACCAATTTTAAATTAGCACAGTTTTTAATAGGACTTTCATTCAACATTTACATAAATTTACTGGGAAAATAGTAAACGGTTCATTAAGTAAATACGCATGTAAGACTAAATTGGTTCAAATGGCTCTAAGCACTATGGGACTTATCTGCTGAGGTCATAAGTCCCCTAGACTTAGAACTACTTAAACCTAACTAACCTAAGGACATCATACACATCAATGCCCGAGGCAGGATTCGAATCTACGACCGTAGCACCCCCGTGGTTCCGGACTGAAGCGTCTAGAACTGCTCGGGCACAGCGGCCGGCCACATGTATGACAGTATGAGATATTGATGCTGTGTTCATTTGCTGTGTAAATATGGAGTACAATGTTCTGACAAACATTTGCGTGATAAAAAATATGTAATTAATCGAGAAATAAAATAGATATCGATATGTAGCTTTCAGAGATGATGGTTATAGTGCAATGCTGTCATCTGGGGTATTCTTAGTTGAAATCGAATGAAAGAAAAGTTGTTAATTGAGAGGTTCATTGTGAAAATATTTGTTTACGATGAAATATTAACTTCAGTAATTTGAGAGACACTGAAATATTGTTGGGTCACTGGATGCACCTCATTTGTCTGAAGTCGCCAATGTATTCAGATTTGCATTAGTTTGTAACTGTCGTTTATTGTCAAATTTCAGAGAGCTGTAACTTAGCCATCTTTTCCGCGTACTGGGATTAAACCTTCGCTGACGCACCTGACACGTCCAATTAGCTCGCCTAAATACGCGTAACGTTACAAGACGGATTCTCACCGGTATAATGATGCTGCGATAGAGTTTACCTTTGGAGCTACTGCAGCAGAGAAAGCACGGCCATAAAGCCTGAAAATTTGCTGGTTACATCGTAGATCATCACAAATGAATACTCCCCATGTTTGTCAGTTGCGAGTTTGTGCCGGCCGTTGTGGCCAAGCGGTTCTAGGCGCTTCAGTCTGGAACCGCGCGACAGCTACGGTCGCAGGTTCGAATCCTGCCTCGGGCATGGATATGTGTGATGTCCTTACGTTAGTTGGGTTTAACTAGTTCTAAATTCTAGGGGACTGATGACCTCAGATGTTAAGTCCCATAGTGCTCAGTGCCATTTGAACCATTTGCGAGTTTGTAGAGCAGTTGCGTTAGTAGTGCAAGCTATGCGAGGCTGTGGTAGGGCGTAGATGTCGTACCAGTGTGCTGCCGCTGCTGTAATGCGCGATAAGTGCCTATTCACCAGCGAAGAATGGCAACTTCGTACTCGCATTCCAATACACCATTAACGCAAGCGGTAGTTGTTGGCAGTGGAGGGCAACCGGGAAACTGCGAGTAAACACTCGCAGTATAAGCAGTTACCAATAAATTAAGAGTGAAATGTATTGCACATTTTTACAGTAAATGAAAAATGGATTAGGTGGAATAAATTTTCCAGGAAAGAATGACGAATGAAATAAAATCTACCTTAATCGCGTTGGCTGCTGGCTGGGGTCTCGCTGCTGCTATTGCAGTCGTATACGCGGATCAGCACGGTTGTAAGTAGAGTCCGTGGGCTGTTTGTGCATAAGTTTTCATATTTGTACACATAACTTAGCAGACACAAGTGTAAAGTGTCATTTATTTTAGAATACTTGTTCTCATTTGCTACCTTATTCTTGACAAGAACCCAAATTAGTCCAATGACGTTGAATTCGCAGTGTGCCACGGCAACCAAAAAATTTTAATTTCCTTGTCCAATGAGGGCAGTACACTTCCTAATAGGTACTGTCGTGACATTGGCTACCGACAGCTCAGAGCACATCTTGTCCGTGCACCGGAGCACTGGAAACTGAGTCTAATTACCTCTGGTCTCTGTCCTCGTACTACAGCAAAGTCATGTCATACTCAAACTGTTTGATATAATACTGAAAAAAAATGCACAGAATAAAATCGTATCACAAAATTTCTGGTTCGGTCGGGCCCCTCTGGCCCTTAAGAAGCTTTCTGGAATGATTTACACCACGCAACTCTCATCGATATAATAAATAGTCCTTCCAGTATTTCGCAATTGTCTTATTTCCAGCAAGAACTCATCTACTTTTCCTGCTACGAGATTATTTTCCATCAGCACAGGTCTTTTGTTGAAGGTTTTTTACCTGAAGCCCAGTTTCTGAATATCAGTGCGGTTCTAGGCGCTACAGTCTGGAGCCGAGCGACCGCTCTGGTCGCAGGTTCGAATCCTGCATCGGTGATGGATGTGTGTGATGTCCTTAGGTTAGTTAGGTTTAATTAGTTCTAAGTTCTAGGCGACTGATGACCTCAGAAGTTAAGTCGCATAGTGCTCAGAGCCAAGCGGTTGTTTCACACATATCAGGAAAGTCAATCACTTCAGTTTTCAACTTTTCCAGTCGGCTGCTACTGTTGGAAACCGCTTTTCCACATAGAAGTAATGGATATTCCTTCTTATGGCTACCTGTGTAAACTCTTCCAGTGCAAACTTCTGTCGCCTGTCAGAACAAGCTTTTGGTGCAGCAAGACTAGAAGTTTCTCTGTATTCTCTCGAAATTCCGTCCACTGCAGTTTCACAAATGTCGAGACAGACAGAAGTTCTCTTTCCTGGTTCAAATACGAAACTGCTCGTGCCCTGTTCTTTTTCAGCCTCAATGTAAGCACGCGCCCTGTTCATCATGGACTATTCTCAACCCGATAAATGATACATGGTTCCACACAGGTACAAGGCAGTTAATTGCTATATCACGAGGACTGTCTCCCACAAGTACACAACAACGAATGGCAACACGGTCGTTTCCTGTCCCACGGGAACCCCCGGTATAAACCCTGCAACGAAGAACCAGTTAGTAACTTTCAGATGTCCGGCAACATAACATCCGCGAGCACGCGGCGAATAAAGACGCCAAGGACCATAAATTAAACGCGGATTATTAGCGCTTTATGTAGATTTATGAGCATGAAAACATAACAACTCTGATAGCCAACAACAGAGCTTGCATTTAACCTTTTCGTTTCGTTCATACATATCACCATTGGGCGAATTGCGGCACTGTACACACGCCTTTATTACGACAAAACGATTAATCGGAAGGCAACGAAACAATGATTCATTACTTCTGTGACCTTTTAAAGTTGACATTTACCAAAAAATGCTAAAAAGAGGACGCTTTCTCTTAAATATGACAACGTGCCCCCCCCCCCCCCCCCCTCTTCCTCGATTGCAACTAAAATGCATTATTCGAACACCAAATAAAAGAAGACATTTTCACGATTCCTGCAAGATACGAAACATCTGTGTTTGTCATGCAATGTAACCAAAGTATAAGTTAACATTCAGGGTGCAATCAATGTGAAATGCGTAATAAGGACCATACGTTCAAATGGCTCTGAGCACTATGGGACTTAACATCTATGGTCATCAGTCCCCTAGAACTTAGAACTACTTAAACCTAACTAACCTAAGGACAGCACACAACACCCAGCCATCACGAGGCAGAGAAAATCCCTGACCCCGCCGGGAATCGAACCCGGGAACCCGGGCGTGGGAAGCGAGAACGCTACCGCACGACCACGAGATGCGGGCAAGGACCATACGGAGACCATAAGAGAGACTAAGACTAGCACAGAGGAAGAGAGGTAATATTTTCCCTCGCGTCATTTGCGGATGGGGCAAGAAAGGAAATAAATAAGTCATACAGTGTACATGGAATTGGGGAGTATGTTACGTATGCAGTTGCAGTTGTCCACTTGCTCGTTCAGATTATCGTGCTGCTTGCTAGCATGTGAGTCGGAGGTACGTCATAACCGGATCGAATCCGCATGACGGTTTAACTTTTTTTGATCTGGTACACCGACCAACGGCTCGTAAGTGCGATTTTTAGGCGGTATTCCACTCACATTTAGGCAAGTGATGGGCTGGTCCCCAATCCTACCTTATAAAATGCGAGACATGCAGTTAAAATAGGATAACATACGATTTAGGCAGTTGGTGCACATCACTCCCTATCTTAACTGATGACCGGGGCGACAGGAAGGTAGGAAGGGCATCCGACCACCAAATAAAATAAAATAAATCTGTCAAAACGTATCTCTTACGACGGGTTAAACACTAGGACGGTGGGGGGGGAGAGAGAGAGAGAGAGAGAGAGAGAGAGAGAGAGAGAGAGAGAGAGAGAGAGAGAGGAGGGAGGGAGGGAGGGTGGGAGGGGGAGAGAGAGAGAGAGAGTAGATGCAGAAGTTCAAATGGCTCTGAGCACTATGGGACTTAACATCTGTGGTCATCAGTCCCCTAGAACTTAAAACTACTTGAACCTAACTAACCTAAGGACATCACACACATCCATGCCCGAGGCAGGATTCGAACCTGCGACCGTAGCGGTCACGCGGTTCCAGACTGAAGCGCCTAGAACCGCACGGCCACACCGGCCGGGCAGATGCAGAAGTACGTAAGTGAATGGAAAATAAAGGACGTATTTGACGCTGATCTGTTTTATAAGCAATGTTTTGTTATTACCCTTTCTCCTCCGCAGAGTACAGTGGACAATGGAGGAGGAGGAGGTGGGATGGGGAGGGGGTAGGACGAGCAACTGTGGTTACAGCATATGGCGGTTGGAAGCATCTTGCAGCCTTGGTCCGTAAGACGCTGCGGACAATTAGAAGACCCACAGTGTGGCGCATTCGCCGCTTATACCGGCTGGGCCATTGTGAATTAACTTCTCGGACGGCAGAGGACAAAAAGAGCTTTAGTGTGTCTCGATATTTGTAGACTGAAATGTCTTTACTTTCGTAAGAGGAGACGAGTAAACAAAAGAATCAAAGCAATAAACATCATTCGCCTACTCCAGAGTCCAGAGCTCGGAATGTGTCACCCACACTTCTTACGTCACGGGAGAGAGCAAAAGTTCCGTTGACGAAATGTTGTTCAAAGCTGGACGAAATTTCGGCCGAAAATGTAGGTCTTCCCATGAATAAATGGTTTCTTCTTCTTATAATCATCTGTGATAATTTCTTAAAAGATGTCAACTGGTGCTAGTATACGATGGTTATCATACTAAAATCCGTTATTCAACGACGTCACGTTATGAACTATCTGCTTCTAGCAACGTTGTAGTCGGAAGGGAATTCATTCGTTAAACATTTAGGGGGGGTAGGACGTCAAAATTTTTTAAAAATTCGAGTTCTCAAAAATATGCGTATTTTGTAGCGCACATCTTCCTGAATAGTTTGATGTATAAAAGATATAAATAAAACATACGTATATATTTGAGAGATTATAAGGCACGTCATTTGGTCTTAAATGTACCAAGATGCAGTGCCACACCCCTGTTCACAGCATTCTTCTGCCATACGTAAGTGAAGAATATCATCACAGGAATTCTCTACCAACTGCTGCAATGGAAGCCATGGAACATATATTCAAGGACCTTGCAAATGAAACTTATTGAAGAAATGCCTTCATGGCCGTACCCAAAGCCGAAATGAAAGTTTTAACCAATGTGTATGGGACAGATTGCCAAAACTCATTTTTTCCGGGAATAAATGCACGTGCTATTGGTGTTTATGATGCAGTTTCATGATTTAATGATGGTGTGCAAATCAGGAAATATGTTTTAGAGAAAATGGGAATGAAGCCCGTAGTGAACTGCATCAAAGCTTTGTATGCGATAGACAGAGAACGTGTGGTGAAAGCAAATAAATCATTTTTGGAGGTGATAAAATGAAGACTAGTGCGTCATAGGAATGTGAAAAGGAAGAAAACTGATTTAGAAAATGAAAAATAACCTGCTTATGGTGCTGGACAGTTGTAAAAGAATGCCAAATACAAGCAGGAACTTTAACGGCCATTTTCCGGAAAACACAAATATCTGTCCTTAGGTACATGTAACATCCAAAGTAAATATCCTATTACTTTCAAAACTTGGTATGCGTATTAAACACAAACTTCTTAATACAAAACCCTAGAATATTCCAAATCTATTAAAGATTGTGGTAAAAATTTAGATAATTAACTATAAAATTTGAGTTTTTTGTAATCATGAAGTTTAAAATGTAACGACTCATTCATTTTATCATAAATTAAATAAATTCTAGAGTTTCATACACCTGTAAGTATGGTTTGTATGGTGTGCAAAATTCATCGAAGAATCTCCCTTACTTATGAAGAAAAGTGTACCTATAGCAACAAATGCAGCCAATAGTAAGTGAAAAAATGATGAAATTTCAGACGTAAAATAAATATATTTCGTTATGTTTTTGAACTTCCACTGCTATGAGTGTGAATCCTGAAACCTTCCTGGTCATGCTGACAAAGTTTTATGAGTTTATTTGTAAAAGTATAGACAGCGGAAATTAAAATGTCCTGCGGTGCCTCTCCTTCTCCACGTCGGCCCGGCCCGTTTGATTTCCTACCCCCCCCCCCCCCCCCCCCCCCCCGCTCCCCCTCCCTCAGAGACGCGTCATCATTAAAGACAACCTACAATATCGAATCTTCCACAACAGCAGTCCATTGCTGTGACAACACTCAGGCGTTTCAGTTCTTTAACGTACCTGCCGTTGCTAACTAACATAACCAAATGGCGCAGAGGTAGAGGGACCCCTTCGTCAACGACAGAAGAGAAACAACAGCTTGTTGTACTCTGTTCAGAATTACTTGAGCGTTGACACCTGTGTAGGAGGCAGTGGAGTGCGGCTGAAGCGGGAAACAATGTCAAGAGACGTGTAGCCAAAGCAACCACTCGCTGTTGACAAATGTTCAGTCCCACATTATAACATTTATCGAATATACTGTGCTTGAGGTTCAGGCAGTCTGCTATCTTGTGTGATCGTTCGTTGATAGATGCCATTTTGTTTTAATTTCTTACGGTTTCAGGAGTTGTTTTATCTGTTCGTATTGTTTCCTGTTTTGTGATACTAAGCAGTGTCAGAAGCAAGGTCGAGAAACGTTAGTTATTAGTGAAAAGTTCAACGTCGGTCGCTTGGTCAGGGGATTGTAGTAGTTCATTCTACAGAAATGGTTTGCGCATGAAGTGTCTACTACAGGAAAGAAAAACTTCCTGGATGATCGCTTATCTCAGCCAAAAAGGTGCTCGAAAGAAATGTGGCTGCTTTGAATGTAATCAGAAACACCGTCGTGAATATTCGCAAGGAAATGTTTGAGAAAAAAAAGAAGAAGCTGAAAAATCATCGGAGCTGGAAAGTATGGGGAAAAACGCTACATGGATAAGAAGATTATTTCAGCAAATGTTCAAATGTGTGTGAATTCCTAAGGGACCAAACTACTGTGGTCATCAGTCCCTAGACGTACACGCTACTTAAACTAACTTATGCTAAGAACAACACACACACCCATTGCCGAGGGGGACTCGAACCTCTGGTGGAAGGGGCCGCGCAATCCGCGACATGGCGCCTCTAACCATCAAACCATGCGTACACTTAGCGCGCCATTATTTCTGCAGATTCATTTGCTGATGATGTGTACATCGTCATATTTGTGATTATATTGCAGAAAGGAACAATTCACACTCATCACCCTTATTCAAGGCAGTCTCTCATCGTTATTAACAATTTGGCACAGCCTTGGCTCTCACTACGGACATATGTGTGGCCGTAAACTGGGAGGTGACTTCTGGTCTAGGTGTCAATCACTACTTAAAAATTTTGCATAAAAGTCATAAGCAATGCCGGCCGAAGGCTCCCGGTGTAAGGCCTCATAAACGTTCTGCCGCTGGCCTTGTCTGGGAGGGCGGAGGAGCGGACAGAGCATATCCTTTTGTCCTTGTGGTGGGAAACTGCCCCGAAAAGACGAAGGAATCATCCATGATCAACGACATGACAAATCAAAGGCAATATAAACCACTGCGGTAAAGACACGCAGTCTGTATGCACAGGACATGTAGCTTGTAAATAAAAAAGTGTCATGATGATCTCTCCATTGACAAAAGATTCAGAATTAGTCCCCTGTTCGGGTCTCGGGCAGGGGACTACCAAGGGGTAACGATATGGAAAAGATCAAATAACCATCGAAAGGTTAACATACTACGAGTCGGAGTGTGGGATGTCAGAAGTTCGAACGTGGTCAGTCGCTCAAAAAATGGTAATCGAACGGTTTTGTAGACGCCTGGGTTAGGAGCTATAGTGGTAGGGCGCTTCAGAGACAAGTTGCAAACTATTGTTAGTAACTTTCCTGATCATTCTGTCGCAATAGGGAGTGATTTCAACTTGCTAGGTATAGATTGGGAGGGTCTACTATTAAAACGAGTGCCAGAGACAAAGATTCGTGTGACATTATTCCGAATGTTGTGTACGAAAATTAATCCGAGCAGATAGAGAACAAACTCGAGAAGGAAACATCTTAGACCTCCTAGCTACAAACAGACCTGTACTTATCGAAATATTTGTTGCGGAGAAAGGTATCGGTGTTCATAAGGCTGCGATAGCAACTATGACTACGCGTATTACAAGAAATGTTAAGAAAGGTAGGAAAATACTTCTGCTTAGCAAGAGTGACAGGAAACAAATTGCAGAGTATCTGAGTAGTCAACTTCAAATATTCAGTGCAGGGACGGACATGTGGAGAAGAAACGGAAAAAAATCAAAAGTACCGTTCAGCATGCATTAGACAAGTATTTCGATCAAGGCCTTAAGGAATGGGGAAGACCCACCACGGTTTAACAGCAGTACTAGAAAACTGACGCGTAAACAAATAGAGCTTCATCACAGATTGAAGAGAAATCAAAACCTAGCAGACAAACTGAAGCTGAACGAAGGGAAGATAACAGAGAAAATACTGAATTCGTTCTTCCAAAACTGTTTCACCACGGAATATCGTAACACAGTCCCTCCTTTCAATCATCGTACGAAAGTCGAAATGACAGAAATAGAGAGAACCGATCGCGGAATAGAAAAACGACTACAGTCCCTTAATAGTGGAAAGGCATCAGGACGAAATGAGATACCTGTATAATTCTACAAGGATTATGCGAAAGAACTTGTTCCCCTTCCACCAGCAGTTTATGGTAGTTCGCTGGAGCAACGAAGGATTGCTAGCGACTGGAAAAAAAAAAAAAATCATTCCCGTTTTCAAGGAGAGTCGTAGGGCAGATGCACATAATTAGACGCCTATATCTTTGATGTCAATCTGTTGTAGAATTATGGAATTTGTTTTATGCTCAAGAATTACGACATTTTTGGCGAACGGAAATCTCCTCTGTAAAAATCAACATGTATTCCGCAAACAGATTGCTCTGTTCCTCCATGAGATCAACGGCGCTATACGCAACGGCGCTCAGGTCGATGCCGTGTTCCTTGACTTCGGAATACGAGCTGATAGAGTATCGGACCAGATTGAGTACTGGATTCGGGACTTCCTTGCAGACGGAACTCAACATGTCGCTCTCAAATGAACAAAATCTACAGATGGGAAGATAATTTAGGAAGTGTGATAGGATCATTTCTGTTTGCAATGTATATAAAGGATCTAGTAGAAAGCGTCGGAAGCTTTGTAAGACTGTTCGGAGATGATACGGCTGTCTATAAGAAAGTGGCAACGCCAGAAGACACTATCGATGTACAAAATGACCTGCAAAAGATTGATGAAGGGTGCAGACTCTGGCAGTTGAGCCTGAACATACATAAATGTAACATATTGCGCATCCATAGGAAAAGACATCGACTACTGTAGAACTGCACTATTGATGACAAATTGATGGAAACAGTATACGTCATAAAATATCCAGGAGTAACTATCCAGAGTGACCTTAAGTGGAATGACCATATAAAACAAATGGTACGAAAAGCAGACGCCAGACTGAGATTCATAGGAAGAAAGGAAATGTAACTCATCCACAAGGAAGTGGCTTATAAGGCGCTTGTTTGACCAATTCTTGAGTATTGTTCCTATATCTGGGATCCTATCAGGTAGGACTGATAGAACAGACAAAGAAGATCCAATAAAGAGCGGCGCGTTTCGTCACAGGATCGTGTAGTCGTCGCGAGAGCGTTACAGAGGCTTAACGACAATTATTCTTCCCACGCGCCATTCACGAGTGGGACAGGGAAGGGGAGATAAGTTAGTGGTACCAGAAATACCCTCCGCTACACATCGTGAGGTGGCTTTCGGAGTATTGATGTAGATGTAGATAAGCTAGAGAATTTGAAAAGGGAAATACAAAGGCTCAGTATGTACAGTAGGGGTCAGAAGTGAAATGGAAAGAGTTTAGGGATTTCTGGTCAAGCGAATATAGAGCAATATCAACGGCACCAGAAAGTGTATAACGGAAGTAGGATTCGTTATTAATGGGAAAGTAGTGAAGAGAGTGACTGACTGAAAACAGTTCAGTGATAGGGTTGTTCTTATCAGAATCGACAGCACACCAACGCCAACAACAGTACTTCATTTGAATGTACCGACTTCACAAGCAGACAATGGAGAGAGAGGAAAAAGTATATGAGGATATTGATCGGGTTATATAGTATGTAAAAGGAGATGATGACCTAATAAACACGGGGGACTGGAATACGGTAGTACAGGAAGGAGTAGAAGACAAGAGTTCCCGGAGAATTTGGGCTTAGTAGTAGGAACGCGAGAGGAGAAAGACTAATTGAGTGCCGCATAAATTTCAGCTAGTAATAATGAATACACTGTTAAAAAATCACAAGAGGAGGAGATATACTTGTAAAAGACTTGGAGCTAAAGGAAGATTCCAACTGAATTACATCATGGTCAGACAGAGACTCCGAAAGCAGATATTGGATTGTAAGACGTGTCCAGAAGGTGACATAGAAGCTGATTACAATTTAATAATGATAAAGAGTAGGCTGAAGGTTAAGAGAATTGTCTGGAAGAATCAGTGTGGAAAGAAGTGGGATACTGAAGTATTGCTGTATGATGAAATGCGTCTCAAGTTCTCTGGGGCTGCAGATACTCCGATAATGAATACTGCAGTAGGCAGTACAGTTGAAGAGGGACGGAATTCGCTAAAAATGGCAATCATGGAAGTTAGACCGACAAATTATTGTAAGAAACAAGGAAGGTAGCTGCGAATTCACCTTCGATAACAGTAGTAGTACATCAATAGATCAACGAAAATGGGGGGGGATTCAGGAGACAGAAACTTAAGTCGCTTTAGGAGGAAATAAACAGAAAGTGCAGGAAAGCTAAGGAGAAACGGCTGCACGTAAGATGTGAAGAAATCGAAAAGGAGATGGCCATTGTAAGGAGTGACTCAGCATATAGAAAAGACGAAACAACCTTCGTTGAAATTATGACGTTGGCAGAATCGAAACACGAGGCAGGCAGCAAAACCTCTTTAAGGCGAACGTGTGTGTGTGTGTGTGTGTGTGTGTGTGTGTGTGGGCGTGGGCGTGGGCGTGGGCGGGGGGAGGGGGAGGGGGGTGTTGAACAAAAGTATGAGAAATGTATGCTTGAATACGAAAGCAGGTGCTGCCAACCTGCTGGTGGCACTGTTGTGTCTGACCACGAACGGCATCTGTGAAATGTTCTCAATACGTTGTAAGTGTGGGTGCATTATGTCGGAGCTAAGTAATCTCGAATATGAGCAAATTGTCGGTGCTTGTATGGTGTCTGCTACCGAAACCAAAGTAGCCGAGGTGTCTAATACTACAAAAGGGAAATTGAAAAACTAAGTTAGAACGCGGAAGAAAGTGTGCACTGAGTGAGAGTTACAAACTGCCATTGAAGGGGATTGTGACGAAAAATAAAGAGGAGGACAGCTGCAGAAGTCAGTGCAAAACCGAATGTGGCAGTCTCGAACAATTCAATAGCAAAACAACGCGAAGGAAGATCCATAAGCTGGTTAATTGCAAGGACAGTTGTAATTCCGAAACCACACATCGGGATACAAATGCCCGTAACAGGAATCGCTGGTGCCAAAGCCGTAGAACCAGGACCACGGAGCAATGGAAGAAAGTCATTTGGTCCCATGAGTCGTGTGTCACACTGTTTCCAACTTCTGGCTCTATTTACGTCTGGCGAACGTCGTCACAAAGCTACAATGTGCTTATTTGCTAAAAGTGAAACATGGCGAGAGTTCTGTGATGATTTGCGCAGCCGTGTCGTGGTATTCCATGGACCCCACGACTACTCTTACTCTGCAACGTCGTATTACCGCCACGGATTATGTGACCACTTCGGCTATCAGGTGCGCCCCACGGCACAATATTTGTTCCTCAGTGGTGGTGATGTGGTCCAGGACGACAGGGAACCTATTCATACAGCTCGCGTCGTCCAGGCATCTGAAATCACAAGGATGAACTGGGGAATGGTCCAATAAGACATGTCGAAACCTACCCTGAAATTTTTTACACAGGAAGAAGACAACGAAATAAATGCATTCCCAAAATTTTATCTGCTAAGAGGCACCGCAAGTATTTTGTAAAAAATGTTGAAGTTACACATTTTTGCCGCGCGTAGAACAGGTTAAACAGCAGTTTGTACAACCCTGCCCGCCTAGCGCGCGACTCGGCGAATCAGGAGTTCACAGACACCAACTTTAAGCACCTAAAGCCTGGTTTACAATGGAGCGAATGGAAGCGGACACGCGCGAATGAGCATTTGCAGAGAATTCACTACCATTCTCTTGTATATGGGTAGAATCGATTATACAAGACGGAACGGAAGAGTGCACGAAATAGTGAACATTGCCTATGAGCGTTGTGTTACTAGTTTTTAGTTTTTGAAGCTAATATTCGGCATACAGGAGGGCACAACTGTACCTTGTTAGAGCCACAGTGCGAAACTTTCTATTCAGTGAGGATTATTTTGCATGGCGAGCGCATTATTCTCGACGGAGTATGCAAATTGGTTACGTTTAAGTAGTTCTAAGTCTAGGAGACTGATGACCTCAGATGTTAAGTCCCATAGTGCTAAGAGCCATTTGAACCATTTTCTCCGTCGGTAACGGTGCATAGCCTCTCACGAGCAGTTCTAAATCTTTCGAACAGTTTTTCATTCAGATTGTTTCGGGTTTCCGTTTGGCGCATATTTCTTGCTTCATGTTATTCATCAAGGGCGTACCCAGGATCTGAAATGGGGGGGGGGGGGGGGAGAGGCGGCAGGTCATACTAGTCTTAGGAAACAAGGACTTGAGACAACATATAGCAATTCTTATTAAATAAAACAGTAAACTATTGCAAAACTGCGAATATCTTCTGGGGCGGGGGGGGGGGGGGGGGGGCAGCTGTTCACGCTCCGATTTTCGAAACGAAAACACCTTTGCACACTGCGTAACATCAAGCGTTTTTTCCCTCCTTCGTTTAGCCAATATTTCACTGCCTTTTCTTTGTCGCTGAAACCTGCTGCAGTACGCATTTTTTTTATATTTTTTGTTTTTTTATTTTTTAACTTATTTTAGGCTTGGAAAGTATTTTCTTTCAGAACTGTTATTGGCACAACTGATGTCGTCCAAACACTTGCAGTACCTCTTAGCAGCTAAAATTTTGACAGTGCATTTATTTCGTTGTCTTCTTCCAGTGTAAAAAATTTTAGGGTAGGTTTCGACGTGTCTTATTGGACCATTCCCTTGTCAGTGTTTCTGAATGTTTGTGGCCTAATTTGGAGAGAAGGGTGCGTGATCGCTAGCCACCTTTACTATCGTTACCAGAACTTGCTACAAGTTTGCAGAAGACAGACAGTAGTCCTGAATAACAGTATGTTAGTATGACGAGAGTTGGCTGAGAAACTTCCTGCGGCTGCGGGGCTCGGCTCAGCCGTTGCGTCAGGCCAAGGCTGGGAGACGAATGCATTTCTCGCTGAGCCACGTCCGCGGCTCATGGTCTAGGGGATGCCGGCACGGTAGCTCAGCGTGTTCGGTCAGAGAGGCGCTAGCCCTCTGTAATAATAATAAAAAAAACGGAGTAAAGGAAATAACGATCAACTTGAACGGATGTCCTGTAAAGTCCGCCCAGACCAAACGCAACGAATGATACCGAACAAAATGGAAAAAAAAGGGCTAGAGCTGCTGCTTCTGGAACACGAGGTCCCGGGTTCGATTCCCGACTGGGTTGGGAATTTTCTCTACCTGGGGACTTTGTGTTTGTGCTGTCCTCATCATTTCACCATCATCGTCATTTGTGAGAGTGATTAGATTAGACTGTGAAAATAACATGGACTGTGTAAAAACTGGGATTTTGTACGGGCGCTGATGACCGCGCAGTTGAGCGCCCTACAAACCAATCATCATCATCTCGCTGAGCCACGGCGTTCGCTTCGTTCTCGTGGGGTTCAGTTTTACTGCCATGCACTCGTGTGTGGTTCAGTTTACCTCACGCTGTTCCAACTAGCGAGGTGGCGCAGAGGTTAACGCACTGGAGCGGTTCTCAAATCGCCATCCAGACTGGAGTTCTCATAGTTTCTCGAAATTGCGTTAAGTCGAATGCTGGGACTTGTCCTCTGAGACTCTGTCATAGATAACTACTCCACGGTTGCTGCGTTGTCGTGCTGAACGTACACATCTGCAGTGTAATGTCGTTGGCGAAAAAGCTGTTACATACGATTTGTTACCAAGCTCCTATATCGTTCATCTTTGCTGTTATCACATCGGGAGAGTAATAAAATACAGAACTGACCTACATTTGCTATGAAATAAGAAAAGTACAAAAAGTTATTCATCACACAGAAAGATTTCACGTCCACTACACTGATATGTGAGGGTGTCACGTCCTCCGAGGAGTACGGTGAGAGACGTCGAGGAAAGGAGTAAATATACAGGGTGGTCTCTAACGGAAGTTCTCTTTTTTCAGCAATCTCCTATAAGAAGAGACTTCTAAACTACGTAGTTTGCATAGTTTGGAGCATTTCAAACACTTTTGTTGAGACACGTTTGTTGTTGAGGTGTGTGGGCATATGAAATAACCAGGTTGTTATATATCAGCCATTTTTAATTCCAGTGTTGCGTAAAGGCCTCATCTGGACTTCCTCAATATGCACACACGCTGCTCCTAGATGTCTCCTAATGTTACCTACCACTCTTCTATTAGATCATCATCTTGTTCTTCTCTTATCCTTTGGGAACCAGCAACGCATTTCTTTGGCACATCTTTCATCCATCTGCGTACATATCCCACCTGCATTCAGTTTTTGCTGCGATCATAATGAAGCTTGCACTGATCTGTTTTCCTATGTGCTTATAATTCCCAACATGTTTTTCGCCATTGTTCGTTGAGCGATCCTCAGTTTTTCGATGGTTTTCGAATTAAGAGTCGATGTCTTACTAGCGAATGTCATATATGACAATCTGCATTAATTGCAGAATTTCCATATCAGGCAGGTCGGAAGTATACAGTGAAAACTGTTTTACCAAAAGCCTTACATACCAGTTTTACTAGTCTGCTTGCTTCGTTTCCTGTCCGTGCTGTCGTCGTGTTCAGCTGCCCTAAATACTGAAACTTGTCAACAGACTCTGAGGCATGATATTTTATTTTTTATGTGTCTTTCATACTTTCTTTATTATTATAATGATTTTCGGGCGTAGTTTCAGACTTTATCTATTAATCTCTTCATTCGTGATTGCAGTTTATATGAATGTCATCTACATATACACTCCATAAGCAGCCGTACAGGTGTCTTAGAGGTGACACATGTCGAGTAACACGTATTCCTTCTTCGTTTTTAGAGTTTATGGATGTGAAAACTTTGTTTAGAGCAACTGGGAATAGTGTTGGTGATGGGGAAAATTCCTTGGCTGACTCTGCTTTCAATTGTGGATTTTCCCCAAATGTTACGAAGCACAATTATATACACATATTAAAAAAAGCTTTGCATCACCTCGGTTCCGAGAGTTCTGGAACCTGTACAGAAAATTGGAACAGAGATCAACATAAACACCATTTCCGCCCTTTCTATTTCTCATGAAAGCCACGCATTGCACGTTGTACCACCATATAACGAGACCTTCAGAGGTGGTGGTCCAGATTGCTGTACACACCGGTACCTGTAATACCCAGTAGCATATCCTCTTGCATTGATGCATGCCTGTATTCATCGTGGCATACTATCCACAAGTTCATCAAGGCACTGTTGGTCCAGATTGTCCTACTCTTCAACGGCGATTCAGCGTAGATCTCTCAGAGTAGTTGGTGGGTCACGTTGTCCATAAACAGCCCTTAAAATCTATCCCAGGCATGTTCGATAGGGTTCATGTCTGGAGAACATGCTGGCTACTCTAGTCGAACGATGTCGTTATCCTAAAGGAAGTCATTCACAAGATGTGCACGATGAACTGTCGTCCATGAAGACGAATGCCTCGCCAATATGCTGCCGATATGGTAGCACTATTGGTCGGAGTATGGCATTCACGAATCGTACAGCCGTTACGGCGCCTTCCACGACCACCAGCGGCGTACGTCGGCCCCACATAATGCCACCCCAAAACATCAGAAAACCTTCACCTTGCTGCAGTCGCTGGACAGTGTGTCTAAGGCGTTCAGCCTGACCGGGTCGCCTCCAAACATGTCTCTGACAATTGTCTGGTTGAAGGCATATGCGACAGTTACCGGTGAAGAGAACGTGATGCCAATTCTTAGGCGGTCCATTCGGAATGTTGTTGGGCCCATCTGTATCGCGCTGCATGGTTTCGCGGTTGCAAAGATGGACTTCTCCATGGACGTGGGGAGTGGAGTTGCGCATCATGCAGCGTATTGCGCACAGTTTGAGTCGTAACACGACGTCTTGTCGGCGCACGAAAAGCATTATTCAACATTGTGGCGTTGCTGTCAGGGTTCATCCGAGCCATAATCCACAGGTAGCGGTCATCCACTCCAGTAGTAGCCCTTGAGCGGCCTGAGCGAGGCATGTCATCGACAGTTCCTGTCTCTCCGTATCTCCTCCATGTCCGAACAACATCGCTTTGGATCACTCCGAGACGCCTGGACACTTCCCTTGTTGAGAGCCCCTCCTGGCACAAAGTAACAATGCTGACGCGATCGAACCGCGGTATTAACCGTCTAGGCATGCTTGAACTATAGGCAACACGAGCCGTGTACCTCCTTCCTGGTGGAATGAGTGGTACTCATCGGCCGTCGGACCCCCTCCGCCTAATAGGCGCTGCTCATGCATGGCTGTTTACATCTTTGGGCGGGTTTAGTTGACATCTCTCTACAGTTAAAGGGACTGTGTATGAGATACAATATCCAGAGTCAACATCTACCTTCAGGAGTTCTCGGAACCGGAGTAATGCAAAACTCCTTTTGATATGTGTAGCATTGTCACATAAATTCTGTACTTCACTCACACGGTCTGAATCAATGTCTTGTTTCTCAGAGTTTGTTAACAGCGATTTGGGGGAAACTGTCAAAAGCTTTTTCGTAATTTGTGAATCCCGAGCAAGCCGCACTTCATACCCATTGCTCCACCGAAGCTGCCGCTAAGGTAATTAAAGTGGCCCGAAATGGCCCGTCTCTGATCATAGACGAACCGCTGAACATCATCAGAACAATGGATTAGCAACTCTTTCATGTAGAGTTTTACAAGAGGAAGCTGTAAGAACGGTTTGTCTCGCGGTTTCTAACGCGGGAGCAAACGGAGGATTGAGCAGAATCATATTTTGTCTATATCATTTTGAAATTGGTTTTGATCTAACTGCTAAGGGTTTCATTGGAATACTTTTATGTAACTAGAGCATATCCACTTATGAATGATGCAAAGATATTTACAGACCATAGATAATTGTTTTCGAGTTAATGGATAATATGTCACATGCAAATTTTCATGTTAATATTCAGGTTAATATTTAGTTTACATTGTAACGGAGGCAATGCTGTGGTCAGCTGTTAAGGAGCGATATCTGGAGTGACATTTTGGATGCGTCATATGCTGACTGGGAAAACAATAAAGCACAGTATGGATGATGAAATGAAGTTCTGACAGTGTCTTAATAGTAATTTTTTGGACAAATATGAGCCAAGAAAGGACATATAATTTTCTGAAAATAGGAAACACCTGTATTAATAAATCGTGAAATTCTGACGGTGTTTGGACCAAATGCATTGTCGCGTCCACCCGTAATGGAATGGTGCCAATAATACTACCAATACCGCATAGATATAGGTGATGCTGATCCTCCATGCAGTCCAGGTAAGCACCATATGATGACCATCTTTTCGGCAAGCTGAAAGAACATCTAGGGTAGGGGGTGGGTTGGAGGGGGAGTGGTCGTGAATTTCGAACGATGAGGACGTTCACACAGCGGTTCTCGAATGGTTCCGTGACCAAGGAGCGGATTTCTGTCTTCGAGGAACTGGACAATTGAGAGATCATTCCGTCCGTAGTTTACAGGTACTTGGTGACTATGTTGAAAAATAGTTTCATGTATCTGTGTCACTTTGAAGTGTAGTGCAGTTTTCAATAAAAGTAGTTTGGCCCGCCGTGGTAATGTATAACTCAGTTTTTGCGGCAAAAGCGCCCCTAACCTTGGAGCTTGGCAGCAGTAACGTTTTGTGATGCTGCCGTTCGATATCGCTAACGTCAGTGCGCCAGCGTATTTGCGTAACCTCGCACGATATAAAAATATACTTCACAGACGCCCAGTAGCGAGCAAGCTTGTGAAAACACGACCTTCAGGCTCGTAAGGTCCTCGTGCCTTCCTGTCCAAACGAAACTAAAGCCGTCGCTAAATTTAGAGGTTCATCAAAGTTGGGATATCAGAGCTTTTAACTATTCTGTTGAGTAAACTGAAAACTTACAGCTGCCTCAACAGTACGGGCACGAATTCCGTAATCATTGTTCATCAGTTTTTTGCGTGGAAGACTAGTAGCTTGATTCCGATAGTAAATAGTATTTTTGCCGGCCGGAGTGGCAGAGCGGTTCTAGGCGCTACAGTCTGGAGCCGCGCGGCCGCTGCGGTCGCAGGTTCGAATCCTGCCTCGGGCATGGGTGTTTGTGATGTCCTTAGGTTAGTTAGGTTTAAGTAGTTCTAAGTTCTAGGGGACTGATGACCACAGCAGTTAAGTCCCTTAGTGCTCAGAGCCATTTGAACCAATTGAAATAGTATTTTTACTCCAGAGAACATAGACAGAGGAACAATAGGAGCCATTCTCAAATTGTGAACGAAATTACTGAGCGGAATGATGAGTGTGAATAACCACTTTGCCTGGCATTAATAAGTTTGACAAAACTTTTGACTCAGTTAAAAAAAATTAGATAATAGTCCTGATGAATGGGAGATTGATTCGGTCTTCGTTATTCTTTTCAGTTCGCAGAGTAAAAAAGCTCTCTACGCTAGTTTATCTTGTGCAGCCTCTTCACCTCTGCATAACTACTGCAACCTACATCCACATGAACCTGTTTACTATATTCACGCTTGGCTCTTCCTCTACAAATTTTACTGCCTGCGCTTCAGTCCAGCAGCAAATTAACTATTCGTCAATGCCTCTAGGCGTGTGCTATCAACGTAGCCTTCTTGTAATCAAATTATCCTACAAATTTATTTTTTTCTCAAACTCGAATCAGTACTACATCATTAGTTGCCTTGTCTTTTCGAGTAACGTCTAGTACATTTTAAATTTCACAAGCATATATTCCCTTCCTGTTGACTTATGGAATCATATACAGGGTGGTCAGAAACAGTCTGAAAAGCTTCTAAGGCTGTTGCAGGGTAGGTTGTGCTGAGGCATAATTGTTAACAAAAAATTCGATACGTTGCGCCCTTTCTGAGTTAATTAACATTGAAGTTAGCCAATCAGGCCGTTGCACGCGCAAATTCAATCTGTCCGCCAGATGCAATTAATGTCAGTTCTCATAGCGTAGATGACAGCGCACGAGACCGCTCAGCCATTGGCTCGGGTTCGATCCTTGATACCGTCCCGTGTCCAGTTCTTGCATTAGTCTCTTGTTCGGTTTTAGGAAATCAAACGAAAAACACAGAGGAGTTTTCAAATCAAGAAAACTATTCACAGTTGCCCTAGAAGTAGTTTGCAGGTCCCTAAACTGGGAAAAAGAAGGAATGCGTGTTCACGGAGTAAACCTGAACAACCTTCGTTTCGGTGGTAACATTGTACTATTTGCCTTTCTGCACTAATGGATGATGTTAAGAGAAAATTCGAAAGTAAATGATAGAGTAAAATAACGTGTCAGTGAGACCACAAGTTGAAAATTTTCAGTACGTACTATCGGGACGTATGAACCCCACGATTGGTTACCAGAGAACCAGTAGGAGTTAGATGAATGTTATTGCTACGTATCAGTGTCCCCACTGGTAAAGGGAAGCTTGCCTACCGTTTGGAGAATTCTTATAACTACAGCTGCTACCATAGGTTGTGCTGTCTTCAAGTTTCGCCGTTAACCAGCTGCTCCGCTCCGTGTTGTCAAATTAATTGGCGCCTGCTGATAGGCAACCCAATAAACAAATTTACACCTGGTGTAAATGAATTCCTCCCAGGTACTCATGTGTGCCATGTGCCCACGCTGAGCACCTGTAATGTGAGTTAACAACATGGAGAGATTGTTTATCCGCTGATGTGTGTCTGTTTTCTGTATGTCTTGTGGTTTCTGCAGAGTCGTCTTCTGAAATACCGGAGGCAGTTACGAATAGCGCTGTACATCCCACCCCTCCCAAAGTTGGAAAAAGAAACGGCAGGAGATTTTGTTTTCTCTGTTACTTCTGACTACGACATTAATTAAAGTAACCCCACATTGTCTTTCACTCTGAAAATAAATTTTAAAAAACCGAGGGTTGCTAAGCGAGCAGTGGAGAGATGCACGAGTTAATAGGAGAGAATAAAACCAATAACTGGACTCAAGTGAAAGAAGTAATGATGACTCTAACAAAAATGGATAGAAAACATGGAACAAGCAAGTTTGTAGCTAGGTTCCAAGAATAAAATAAAAGCCCGATAGGATTGACCTAATGGATGATAATTAGATGATACACTGAAGATGCAAAGAAACTGGTAGACCTGCCTAATGTCGTGTAGCGCCCCCGCGAGCACGCAGAACTGCCGCAACACGACGTGGCATGGACTCGAGTAATGTCTGAAGTAGTGCTGGAGGGAATTGACACCATGAATCCTGCATGGCTGTCCATAAATCCGTAAGAGTACGAGGGGATGGAGATCTCTTCTGAAAAGCGCGTAGCAAGGCATCTCAGATATGCCCAACAATGTTGATACCTGAGGAGTTTGGTGGCCAGCGGAAGTGTTTAAACTCAGAAGTGTGTTTCTGGAGCCACTCTGTAGCAGTTCTAGACGTGTGGGCTGTCGCATTGTCCTGCCGCAATTGTCCAAGTCTGTCGGAATTCACAATGGACATGAATGGTTGCAGGTGATAAGACAGGATGCTTACGTACGTTTCACCTGTCACAACCGTATCTAGACGTTTCAGGGGTCCCATATCACTCCAACTGCACACGCCCCACAACATTACAGAGCTTCCACCAGCTTGGACAGTCCCCTGCTGACATGCAGGGTCTATGGATAAATGAGGTTGTCTCCATACCCGTACACGTCCATCCGCTCGATACAATTTGAAAAGAGATTCGTCCGACCAGGCAACATGTTTTCAGTCATCAACACTCCAATGTCGGTGTTGACGGGCCCAGGCGAGGCGTAAAGCTATGTGTCGTGCAGTCAGGTACACGAGTGGGCCTTCTGCTCCAAAAGCCCATATCAATGATGTTTCATTGAATGGTTCGCACGCTGACACCTGTTGATGGCCCAGCATTGAAATCTGCAACAATTTGCGGAAGGATTGCACTTCCGCCACGTTGAACGATTCTCTTCAGTCGTCGTTAGTCCCCTTCTTGCAGTATCTTTTTCCCTTTGCAGCGAAGTCGGAGATTTGATGTTTTATGGGATTCCTGATATTCACGGTACACTCGTGAAATGGTCGTACGGGAAGATCCCCACTTCATCGCTACATCGGAGATGCTGTGTCCCAATCGCTCGTGCGCAGACTATAACACCACGTTCAAGCTCACTTAAATTTTGATAACCTGCCATTGTAGCAGCAGTAACCGATTTAACAACTGCGCCAGACACGTGCCTTATATGGCCGTTGCCGACCGCAGCGCCGTATTCTGCCTGTTTATATATCTCTGTATTTGAATACGCATGCCTATACCAGTTTCTTTGGCGCTTCAGCGTATTAGAAGTTATGGATAGGTATATATGAAGACTGGAATGCACGGAGAAGTCAGAAGGCCTCAATCCAATAGCACATGTCAAATGGCAGGTGCCGCTGCTCAGAGAGAACGAGAGATATTTGCTGAAAGTAACGTAATAATTAAACCGGTACTAGTTACGTGGTACAAATATACTTTTAAAAAAGCGTTTCTAATAAAAGAAAAACGTAACTAGAATTCAAGCGTCATGGGGCAAAAAGGAAAGTTTTAGCAAACGCAGGGACACAGCAGCCGTCAGGTAAACCACTACAGGTCGTGTATCATTTGATTTATTACTAGTTTCCCGTATCTGTCCCGAGCATCTTGATGTATTCATTACTCTGACGGCAACACGTCAAAGGTTTAAAGATTGTCGTGGTACATCTAACCCACACCACTGTATGAGGACGGTACCGAGTGGAGCTTCAAACCTTTAACGTGTTCCCGTCAGAGCAATGAATATATCAAAGTGATAACGAAACTAGTAACAAATCAAATAATCTACGACTTGTGGCGGTTTATCTGTACGTTAAGAAAAAGTTACCACACTGATACTTCTTTGAAGCGATAGAAGTCTTTCGTGTTTTACAAACTAATAAAGATAGCACGTGTAAATAGCGGTATTGGTAACAGAAGGCTTGCATTAAAGATATTGTAACCGATATTTAACTCTCCTTACCGTCGTCTTAGCAGCTGAGGCGATGTCGACCCCAGTGCAGCCATAGCACATTATGTTTGATCAACTCAGCATTACACGTAGTTCTAAATACACCGCGCGGAGCGTGCTTGTCCGTTGAAAGCTGAACTATGAAGTGAGCCAACATTCCAGCAAGCTGCCAAGTGAATAATGTTGAGACGTGAACAGAGCATGGGACATTTACCGCTCTCGTATATCTTGTTTGACACCGGTGCATGCTTTTAGTGGTCTGTCTGCAGATGTGCTGTGTCTAGCTCACAGGAACTCCGCGATTCAACACGCGAAATCTGCAACCAGCAGCGAAACATTGATTTTTTTTTCCGGACCGCCCCCCGCAACACACTAGCAAGCCATACTGTAAAGTGTCCCACTGTTAAGGTAAAGAGTATTATTATATTATCGTTACAAAATTTACAAAAAAAGTAATTTATTGCCTGAATTACCATAACTGACGAAAAAGTGTTTAAAGGGAAAAAATTACACAATAATGAACTATAATTGAAAGTAGGCCTACTTTTATATTTGTTTTGTAAATGAAAACGGCTTTTCTTGCTGCAACTGTAATTTATTTTTCCCATACTCGTTTCGCCTTTTTCTTGCCATAACGCGTCTTGAGTGGGATCTACAACGATACAGTTTTGTTATTTTTAGGTTAACAAACAGTTCACGTCGCGGTTTTGTTAAGTAAATAAGTAATTACTTACAGTTTGTTGGCATCTGCGTTTCCACTCATCTGGTCTGGAGGTTCATTTTTGAAACATAAGCACAATTTTATAATTCGAACCTTTTCTTTCACACTGTTCACCATGTTTCTCCTTCTTCCTTGTGATGCACTGTTATTCTTTTGCCACTACTTATAGCTTTTCGTTCAAAAACTGTGCTTCTATATCGTAAATATCGTGAGTTCATTATGTGTTTCTTCCTGTTTGGTTTGTTTACCAATGGTTGCCAACCTACCGAAGTATATGTTGAAAATAACGTCTATTCATGATGTTTATATCTCCGTATGTGTATGTGCATGTACCACAGTACTGGTGGTGACCACCACACCGGCGCAGTAGGAGACGTCTAATTCTCCTCCAGCATTGCCAGGAAAAAGGACACCTGCCAAGGTGCCCCTCCCCTCTCAGGATGAAACAGACCAGCCGCCTAACACCAACCTGTAGCTGAAAGAGCCACACCCGCTCATCCTCCCCTCCTCCCTCCACGTTATTGTGAACCATGATTGAACAGCAAAATAATTCCTACTGTGGTTTCCCCATTCTTTGCTTCCCCAGATTCCAATATAAAGATCTTTCGATGGAATTGTAGTGAATGGCTACCCATCGACACCTGGCCAAACTGTGTTAACTGATGGCTCCTTACTCTGCTGTCGGTGTGGCGATTCAAGAGACGTGGTTCTTAGAGAGACAACTGCCTAATGTAAAAAATCGCAAATCCTACTGTAAAAATTGCATTAATACCGAAATAGTGTTATGAGGTGTCTGCACGCCCATATGTTGTGGCATATTCGGTGAGCAGGTACCTCTAAACACTGCATGAGAAGCTCTGGCAGTCCATGTCCACCCGTCATTTAAGGTAACATTATGTAATATCTGTCTATTCCTAGACAGATGCATACCGTGTCACGATATTGTGGAGCTAGTGGAGCAGATGCCTCCACACTTCCTCCTATTGCTCGACTTGAATGGCCACAGTAGTCTGTGGAACAGCAAAAACACTTCCAGCAGGTGTTAAGTATCAGAGCAAATAATTTCAGGACTTGAACTGCCTTCTTAACAATGCAGCTGCAACATATTTAAGTATGACCCATGGAACATACTCGGCAATAGGTATTACAATCTACCGCCCAAACATATCACTCTCGATCCATTGGAACACCCATGGCAAACTCTGTGACAGTGACCACTTTCCTATCACGCTCCCTTTTTCAAACCACCGACCAATGGAATATGCACCACATTGCTCACTTTGGAAAAGCCAACTGGCAAGCTTTCATCTCCAAAGGAACTTTCAAAGCCTAAGGGTAGGATATAGAAAGAGTGCCACAGGATACTACTGACACAGTTATCCACACTATGTAAGCAACAATACCCTATTCTTCAATCCACCCCCATTGGAAACCTGTGCCATGGTAGTCTCAAGACATATCTGGAGCTACCAGAGTATGTAAAAGGGCACTTTTATGACACAAATACCATCCTTCTATGGAACAATTAACAAAATTCAAGAGACTTGCAGTGAAGGCATGATTATTAGTAAAAATGAGAAAACAGGAGTATCGGGAACGGTATGTATCATCTCCGAGATCCCAAACCCCATCGCCTCAAGTATGGACTGAACTCGGTTGCATTTGCTGCCACCTACAGTCCACAGCAGTTCCAGACCTCTCCATCAGTGGTGACATATGTACTGATCATGCAGTCATTGCTGAATGTTTCGTGGCACCCTTCGCCAAAGTGTCCACTTGCAATAACTACCATCCTAACTTTGTGACCCAGAAATGCCTGGCAGGGCGAAACTGCTTTTCCTTTTGTACACAAGGCCTCCAATCAGTCAGTGTTCCACTTAGTGAATGGGAGTTCCACAGCACTTAATCAGTGTCAACACACAGCCCCTGGACCAGATAAAAATCCTTAATCAAATGTTTAAACATCTTAGCAACAGCAGCATAAACCACATCCTCGAGTTTTTCAATCATATTTGCCGATGAGGTGTATCTCCCTACCACCGGTGGGATAGTATTATTATTCCTATCTACATACATGCTCCGCAAGCCACCTGACGGTGTGTGGCGGAGGGTACCTTGAGTACCTCTATCGGTTCTCCCTTCTATTCCAGTCTCGTATTGTTCGTGGAAAGAAAGATTGTCGGTACGCCTCTGTGTGAGCTCTAATCTCTCTGATATTATCCTCATGGTCTCTTCACAAGATATACGTAGGAGGGAGCAATATACTGCTTGACTCTTCGGTGAAGGCATGTTCTCGAAACTTCAACAAAAGCCCGTACCGAGCTACTGAGCGCCTCTCCTGCAGAGTCTTCCACTGGAGTTTATCATCTCCGTAAAGCTTTCGCGATTACTAAATGACCTGTAACGAAGCGCGCTGCTCTCCGTTGGATCTTCTCTATCTCTTCTATCAACCCTATCTGGTACGAATCCCACACTGCTGAGCAGTATTCAAGCAGCGGGCGAACAAGCGTACTGTAACCTACTTCCTTTGTTTTCGGATTGCATTTCCTTAGGATTCTTCCAATGAATCTCAGTCTGGCATCTGCTTTAGCGACGATAAACTGTATATGATCATTCCATTTTAAATCACTCCTAATGCGTACTCCCAGATAATTTATGGCATTAACTGCTTCCAGTTGCTGACCTGCTATATTGTAGCTAAATGATAAGGGATCTTTCTTTCTATGTATTCGCAGCACATTACACTTGTCTACATTGAGATTCAATTGCCATTCCCTGCACCATGCGTCAATTCGCTGCAGATCCTCCTGCATTTCAGTACAATTTTCCATTGTTACAACCTCTCGATATACCACAACATCATCCGCAAAAAGCCTCAGTGAACTTCCGATGTCATCCACAAGGTCATTTATGTATATTGTGAATAGCAACGGTCCTACGACACTCCCCTGCGGCACACCTGAAATCACTCTTACTTCGGAAGACTTCTCTCCATTGAGAATGACATGCTGCGTTCTGTTATCTAGAAACTCTTCAATTCAATCACACAATTGGTTTGATAGTCCATATACTCTTACTTTGTTCATTAAACTACTGTGGGGAACTGTATCGAAAGCCTTGCGGAAGTCAAGAAACATGGCATCTACCTGTGAACCCGTGTCTATGGCCCTCTGAGTCTCGTGGACGAATAGCGCGAGCTGGGTTTCACACGACCGTCTTTTTCGAAACCCATGCTGATTCCTACAGAGTAGATTTCTAGTCTCCAGAAAAGTCATTTTACTCGAACATAATACGTGTTCCAAAATTCTACATCTGATCGACGTTAGAGATATAGGTCTATAGTTGTGCACATCTGTTAGACGTCCCTTCTTGAAAACGGGGATGACCTGTGCCCTTTTCCATTTTCCTATCCTGAAACATGGGAAACATTCACAAATTTTGAGTAATTATCTACCAGTGTCTTTAACAAACAGGCTGTGTAAATTAGGTCAACCGATGAATGTGTTGATGCCTGGAAGCCAGAAAACATTTATAAAAAATTCAAAGTTCGTTCAGGCACTCTGGTCCTCCACAGACCAATTGATATGTCTGGAATCTGCAACATGGATGCTCTCATGCATCACCAACTGTCAGTACACGATAGTCATGTTCTTTTATCTGCAGAAGACGTACAATACCACCAGGCACCATCACACCTAGCCTACACTGCATGAGTGAGGTTTCCAGGGGTCGCTTTCCCATTTTGTATCCGCCGGAGTTTCCATCCCTCTGACTGTTAGTGGTCTGGATGGATTCAACACTCATCAACCATTATGTGTAGGGAAACTGAGTCCCTCGGTGATCAGTTTTGATCATAACCGTCTTCTTCTTGAAGACTGGGACTATCTGTGCTCTTTTCCAATCATTTGGAACCCTCCGTTCCTCTAGAGACTTGTGGTACACGGCTGTTAGAAGGGGGGCAAGTTCTTTCGCGTACTCTGTGTAGAATCGAATTGGTTTCCCGTCAGGTCCAGTGGACTTTCCTCTATTGAGTGATTCCAGTTGCTTTTCTATTCCTTGGACACTTATTTCGATGTCAGCCATTTTTTCGTTTGTGCGAGGATTTAGAGAAGGAACTGCAGTGCGGTCTTCCACTACTATGAGTGGAACTGTTATCACTGTGGGACCCACAGTATTACCATCACTGTATATGAACAATTTTTGCCTATATTTTTGTTGTACACCATTGCTCATCGCAGAGTGACAATTTCAGAGAGCTGTACAGACAGTGCAAGACCCTGAATCATATCAAGTTTCTCCCACAAAATGTCACACCATGCACTTATGTAGACTTTGAACTGTGGATCTTCACCCAGGCTTTCACCTATAAGTTGTTGAAGATTTCAAATTTCTAGACATTTTGTTTGACAGTAAATTAACATGGTTACCACAGGTACACTAGATAAAGACAAATTGTATGAGGAAATTTATACCCTCAGATTTTCCAGCAGCAGACCACCCCGTCCTCCTGCAATTCTGCAAACCTTTGATCTTATCCCACCATGACTGTGCATGTGTTGCTTATGGGGTCAGTGACACCATCAATACCGATCTTGTTAGACTCTGTCCACAAAAGTGGTGTGGCGTGCAGATGGCAACAGAAGCCCTCTGTGCAAGCCCCGTAGACAGCCTCCTTGGCAAACTGTGTTGTCACTATTTGTCAGATGCCTACCCATCTGTGTTACTTGATTTTGTTTCACAGCCAACATTTCATACTGTTTACAAATCACATAAAAATGGGTGGATCAGCTGGGAAACGATTTTAGGCTCAGTGTTAGGACCTCCAACTTCCGGTCCTGCTCCTCTCCCCCCTCCCACCAATCTGTTTGTGTACATAGAGTTCTCTCACAGCACCCTCTGTGATGTGTACCCAGTCCTGTGATTTGGGTGGATCTCTTCCATGGCCCTAAGGAAAATACACAATCTATTAAATTCAGTTCTCCACAACTACCACAATTTGAAATAGATTTACACATATATGTAGAGATTCAGTGACAGGAGGGTTTATGATTTTACACACACAAGGGACACAAGAAGTCGCCTCTGCAGGTCCAGGGGGTTGAATAGGCCCGAGATATTCCTGCCTGTCATAAGAGGCGACTAAAAGGAGTCTCACACGTTTCGGCATTTAGTGATGGTCCCCTGCTGGGTTTGACCTCCATTCTTCCAAATTATTCCGAAGAGCGAGCCAATAGTATTTGAGAGTGTAGCATCGCGTTTTAGTACCTGAATAGTGTAAATTCGCGTAGTCTCCTTCCGCCGCCGAGCAGTGTCAGCAGTGCGCAAGTAGCAGCATTACTGCATCTACTAGGCAATCTTGTATTTTAATAACCGTTTAAATTTTGTTGATTTGTTTGCGCTCTCTGTAGATTAGTTCAGACGTTCTTTGCAAAACAGTTTTTAGCATGGATAGGGACTGCAACTGCTGTGTTCGGATGCAGGCTGAGTTGGCATCCCTTCGCTCCCAGCTTCAGGCAGTGTTGGCTTCGGTCACACAGCTTGAGGCTGTTGTCAATGGGCATCACTGTGGGGGTCCAGATGGGGGTTTGTCGGGGACGGCCAGCTCGTCCCACGCATCCCCCGCTCGGACTACGACTGTGGTTGCCTGGGATACTGCCCGCATTGAGGCTGATCCCTCACCTGTGGCAGAGTGGGAGATCGTCTCAAGGTGTGGCAGGGGGCGAAAGACATTCTGGAGGGCTGAACGGAAGGCCTCTCCAGTTTGTCTGACGAACCGGTTTCAGGCTCTGTCTCAGGCTGATACTGATCTTCGGCCTGACATGGCTGCTTCTCCTGTTCCAGAGGTTGCCCCTCAGTCTGCAAGATCCGGGCAGTCGCAGAGGGTGGGCTTACTGGTAATTGGGAGCTCCAACGTCAGGCGCGTAATGGGGCCCCTTAGGGATATGGCAGCAAGAGAGAGGAAGAAAACCAATGTGCACTCCGTGTGCATACCGGGGGGAGTCATTCCAGATGTGGAAAGGGTCCTTCCGGATGCCATGAAGGGTACAGGGTGCACCCATCTGCAGGTGGTCGCTCATGTCGGCACCAATGATGTGTGTCGCTATGGATCGGAGGAAATCCTCTCTGGCTTTCGGCGGCTATCTGATTTGGTGAAGACTGCCAGTCTCGCTAGCGGGATGAAAGCAGAGCTCACCATCTGCAGCATCGTCGACAGGACTGACTGCGGACCTTTGGTACAGAGCCGAGTGGAGGGTCTGAATCAGAGGCTGAGACGGTTCTGCGACCGTGTGGGCTGCAGATTCCTCGACTTGCGCCATAGGGTGGTGGGGTTTCGGGTTCCGCTGGATAGGTCAGGAGTCCACTACACGCAACAAGCGGCTACACGGGTAGCAGGGGTTGTGTGGCGTGGGCTGGGCGGTTTTTTAGGTTAGATGGCCTTGGGAAAGTACAGAAAGGGCAACAGCCTCAACGGGTGCGGGGCAAAGTCAGGACATGCGGGGACCAAGCAGCAATCGGTATTGTAATTGTCAACTGTCGAAGCTGCGTTGGTAAAGTACCAGAACTTCAAGCGCTGATAGAAAGCACCGAAGCTGAAATCGTTATAGGTACAGAAAGCTGGCTTAAGCCAGAGATAAATTCTGCCGAAATTTTTACAAAGGTACAGACGGTGTTTAGAAAGGATAGATTGCATGCAACCGGTGGTGGAGTGTTCGTCGCTGTTAGTAGTAGTTTATCCTGTAGTGAAGTAGAAGTGGATAGTTCCTGTGAATTATTATGGGTGGAGGTTACACTCAACAACCGAACTAGGTTAATAATTGGCTCCTTTTACCGACCTCCCGACTCAGCAGCATTAGTGGCAGAACAACTGAGAGAAAATTTGGAACACATTTCACATAAATTTTCTCAGCATGTTATAGTCTTAGGTGGAGATTTCAATTTACCAGATATAGACTAGGACACTCAGATGTTTAGGACGGGTGGTAGGGACAGAGCATCGAGTGACATTATACTGAGTACACAATCCGAAAATTACCTCGAGCAATTAAACAGAGAATCGACTCGTGGAGATAACATCTTGGACCTACTGATAACAAACAGACCCGAACTTTTCGACTCTGTATGTACAGAACAGGGAATCAGTGATCATAAGGCCGTTGCAGCATCCCTGAATATGGAAGTTAATAGGAATATAAAAAAAAGGGAGGAAGGTTTATCTGTTTAGCAAGAGTAATAGAAGGCAGATTTCAGACTACCTAACAGATCAAAACGAAAATTTCTGTTCCGACACTGACAATGTTGAGTGTTTATGGAAAAAGTTCAAGGCAATCGTAAAATGCGTTTTAGACAGGTACGTGCCGAGTAAAACTGTGAGGGACGGGAAAAACCCACCGTGGTTCAACAACAAAGTTAGGAAACTACTGCGAAAGCAAAGAGAGCTCCACTCCAAGTTTAAACGCAGCCAAAACCTCTCAGACAAATAGAAGCTAAACGATGTCAAAGTTAGCGTAAGGAGGGGTATGCGTGAAGCGTTCAGTGAATTCGAAAGTAAAATTCTATGTACCGACTTGACAGAAAATCCTAGGAAGTTCTGGTCTTACGTTAAATCAGTAAGTGGCTCGAAACAGCATATCCAGACACTACGGGATGATGATGGCATTGAAACAGAGGATGACACGCGTAAAGCTGAAATACTAAACACCTTTTTCCAAAGCTGTTTCACAGAGGAAGACCGCACTGCAGTTCCTTCTCTAAATCCTCACACAAACGAAAAAATGGCTGACATCGAAATAAGTGTCCAAGGAATAGAAAAGCAACTGGAATCACTCAATAGAGGAAAGTCCACTGGACCTGACGGGAAACCAATTCGATTCTACACAGAGTACGCGAAAGAACTTGCCCCCCTTCTAACAGCCGTGTACCACAAGTCTCTAGAGGAACGGAGGGTTCCAAATGATTGGAAAAGAGCACAGATAGTCCCAGTCTTCAAGAAGGGTCGTCGAGCAGATGCGCAAAACTATAGACCTATATCTCTGACGTCGATCTGTTGTAGAATTTTAGAACATGTTTTTTGCTCGAGTATCATGTCGTTTTTGGAAACCCAGAATCTACTATGTAGGAATCAACATGGATTCCGGAAACAGCGATCGTGTGAGACCCAACTCGCTTCATTTGTTCATGAGACCCAGAAAATATTAGATACAGGCTCCCAGGTAGATGCTATTTTTCTTGACTTCCGGAAGGCGTTCGATACAGTTCCGCACTGTCGCCTGATAAACAAAGTAAGAGCGTACGGAATATCAGACCAGCTGTGTGGCTGGATTGAAGAGTTTTTAGCAAACAGAACACAGCATGTTGTTATCAATGGAGAGACGTCTACAGACGTTAAAGTAACCTCTGGCGTGCCACAGGGGAGTGTTATGGGACCATTGCTTTTCACAATATATATAAATGACCTAGTAGATAGTGTCGGAAGTTCCATGCGGCTTTTCGCGGATGATGCTGTAGTATACAGAGAAGTTGCAGCATTAGAAAATTGTAGCGAAATGCAGGAAGATCTGCAGCGGATAGGCACTTGGTGCAGGGAGTGGCAACTGACCCTTAACATAGACAAATGTAATGTATTGCGAATACATAGAAAGAAGGATCCTTTATTGCATGATTATATGATAGCGGAACAAACACTGGTAGCAGTTACTTCTGTAAAATATCTGGGAGTATGCGTGTGGAACGATTTGAAGTGGAATGATCATATAAAATTAATTGTTGGTAAGGCGGGTACCAGGTTGAGATTCATTGGGAGAGTCCTTAGAAAATGTAGTCCATCAACAAAGGAGGTGGCTTACAAAACACTCGTTCAACCTATACTTGAGTATTGCTCATCAGTGTGGGATCCGTACCAGATCGGGTTGACGGAGGAGACAGAGAAGATCCAAAGAAGAGAGGCGCGTTTCGTCACAGGGTTATTTGGTAACCGTGATAGCGTTACGGAGATGTTTAACAAACTCAAGTGGCAGACTCTGCAAGAGAGGCGCTCTGCATCGCGGTGTAGCTTGCTCGCCAGGTTTCGAGAGGGTGCGTTTCTGGATGAGGTATCGAATATATTGCTTCCCCCTACTTATACCTCCCGAGGAGATCACGAATGTACACTCCTGGAAATGGAAAAAAGAACACATTGACACCGGTGTGTCAGACCCACCATACTTGCTCCTGACACTGCGAGAGGGCTGTACAAGCAATGATCACACGCACGGCACAGCGGACACACCAGGAACCGCGGTGTTGGCCGTCGAATGGCGCTAGCTGCGCAGCATTTGTGCACCGCCGCCGTCAGTGTCAGCCAGTTTGCCGTGGCATACGGAGCTCCATCGCAGTCTTTAACACTGGTAGCATGCCGCGACAGCGTGGACGTGAACCGTATGTGCAGTTGACGGACTTTGAGCGAGGGCGTATAGTGGGCATGCGGGAGGCCGGGTGAACGTACCGCCGAATTGCTCAACACGTGGGGCGTGAGGTCTCCACAGTACATCGATGTTGCCGCCAGTGGTCGGCAGAAGGTGCACGTGCCCGTCGACCTGGGACCGGACCGCAGCGACGCACGGATGCACGCCAAGACCGTAGGATCCTACGCAGTGCCGTAGGGGACCGCACCGCCACTTCCCAGCAAATTAGGGACACTGTTGCTCCTGGGGTATCGGCGAGGACCATTCGCAACCGTCTCCATGAAGCTGGGCTACGGTCCCCCACACCGTTAGGCCGTCTTCCGCTCACGCCCCAACATCGTGCAGCCCGCCTCCAGTGGTGTCGCGACAGGCGTGAATGGAGGGACGAATGGAGACGTGTCGTCTTCAGCGATGAGAGTCGCTTCTGCCTTGGTGCCAATGATGGTCGTATGCGTGTTTGGCGCCGTGCAGGTGAGCGCCACAATCAGGACTGCATACGACCGAGGCACACAGGGCCAACACCCGGCATCATGGTGTGGGGAGCGATCTCCTACGCTGGCCGTACACCACTGGTGATCGTCGAGGGGACACTGAATAGTGCACGGTACATCCAAACCGTCATCGAACCCATCGTTCTACCATTCCTAGACCGGCAAGGGAACTTGCTGTTACAACAGGACAATGCATGTCCGCATGTATCCCGTGCCACCCAACGTGCTCTAGAAGGTGTAAGTCAACTACCCTGGCCAGCAAGATCTCCGGATCTGTCCCCCATTGAGCATGTTTGGGACTGGATGAAGCGTCGTCTCACGCGGTCTGCACGTCCAGCACGAACGCTGGTCCAACTGAGGCGCCAGGTGGAAATGGCATGGCAAGCCGTTCCACAGGACTACATCCAGCATCTCTACGATCGTCTCCATGGGAGAACAGCAGCCTGCATTGCTGCGAAAGGTGGATATACACTGTACTAGTGCCGACATTGTGCATGCTCTGTTGCCTGTGTCTATGTGCCTGTGGTTCTGTCAGTGTGATCATGTGATGTATCTGACCCCAGGAATGTGTCAATAAAGTTTCCCCTTCCTGGGACAATGAATTCACGGTGTTCTTATTTCAATTTCCAGGAGTGTAAAATTAGAGAGATTAGAGCGCTCACGGAGGCTTTCAGACAGTCGTTCTTCCCGCGAACCATACGCGACTGGAACAGGAAAGGGAGGTAATGACAGTGGCACGTAAAGTGCCCTCCGCCACAAACCGTTGGGTGGCTTGCGGAGTATAAATGTAGATGTAGAATTGGAGAAGGGCGCCTTACATGGTGCATGATGCCCATCATGCACTGAGACCTCTCACATCCTGTGTCGCCATGGATCCGCACTTCCGCTCATTCTCCAGCTGTTGGGCGAGGTCACCCTCATGGGTGCATTTTCCTCCATCCACTGTGCAGTATCACTTTCTGTGCTGGCGATGGTAATGAACTCCTTAGCTCTTCTGCACCTCATATCCAGCACAGTAGCCAGTCCGTTGTGGTGGGGCCGCCATGTACTGTGTTGGTTGTAACCCGCTGACCACACAGGGATTGCCCTGCTGATTCCTGTGCTGTTAACTCCCAATATACGCCAAGGAGCAGATGTCCGTCTCCCTGGGGCATCGGGACTCCTGGAAATGCCCATCCTGCCAGGTGGCCCTTGCTGAGGTTGGGTGGCGGCTGTGGGGAGAGCCCCTTGTCAGAGTGTGGGGCATCAAGGCGGATGACACGCCATGAAGCATAGTATGTCATCTCTTGCTGGTGGTCTGCCACTAGCAGTCTCTAAGAAGTCAAAGTCTAACTTAGGTGCTAAGAAATACAACCCCAAATTGTTCACCTCCCTGGCTCCACCATGGGAGGAACACCAGGTTAAGGATGGCAGCGAAGCTTATTTGCCCCAGTACCTCGTATGTACGAGGGTTGATGGGGAACCTTTCATGTCAATGAATCCTCAGTTTTTTGTGGAGCATTTAGAGGACAAGTTTGGGGACGTGGAGGGCTTGTCCAAAATGTGGTTAGGGTCTGTCTTGATAAAGACAGTATCCTCTGCCCAGTCACAGGCATTACTCGCTTGTGACAAGTTGGGGGATGTATCTGTTACCATCACGCCCCATAAGAGCTTAAATATGGTCCACGGTATTATATTCCACAGGGATCTTCTTTTGCAGTGTGACGACGAGCTGCGCGAAAATTTAGAGTGGTGAGGTGTTCATTTCGTCTGGCGCGCCCATCGCGGTCTGAGGGATAATCAGGTTGCCACCGGTGCCTTCATCTTGGCCTTCTAGGGTGACACATTACCTGAGAAGGTCAAGGTGATGGTCTACTGCTATGATGTCAAGCCATATATCCCTCCTCCAGTGCGGTGCTTTAAGTGCTGGAAGTTCGGCCACTGTACTTCCACCATCACATGTCAAGATTGCGGACGTCCATCACATCCCAATACTCCATGTGCCCCACCTCCCATCTGTGTCAACTGTGGAGAGCATCATTTACCTTGCTCGCCACGCTGCAGGATCTTACAGAAAGGGAGGACAGTCGTGGAATACAAGACCCTGGACTGAGTGACTTACATTGAGGCTAAGTGAAAATATGAGGGGCTATATGCTATGCATATAACATCCACTTATGCCGCCGCTACTACAACAGTTCTAGCACCTTCCATTCCATCATGTACAGTTGGCTCTCAGAGTAGTCAGGCTCCACCTGCCTCCTTGATAGTGGGAGGCACTTCTGTCCCTGTTGCTCCCGCACCACCTACTTTGGGAGCAACATCCCCCCAACCATCGGGGACATCAGTCACCACTTCTCAACGAGAGAAGTGTATATCTTCTTTGGCTCCTCTCGCTAGGAAGGGGTCCCTTGGGTCACTCCCTTCCCACGTTCCTACCAGTGGCAAAGCGGACACCCGCCAGTGGCTGAAGCAACCACAGGTACCTGGTCATAGGGCTTTCTGGTCTTCCTCAGTCCCTGAGACTGACTCAGTGAAGCCCTCCCAGCCAGAACAGCCAAAGGTGCAGAGAGAGAGAACCAAAAAGAAGACCCCCCAAAGACCCAGACATTGCTGTGGCACCCATACCACTGCTACCTACAAGCTCTGTGTCTGACAATGAAGTGGACGTTCTGGCGTCCGCTGAGGACCTAGATCCCTCTGGGCCCTCAGACAAAATGGATGTTGATCACACAGGTACCCATCCGGTGGCAGCAGGTGACCCTGAGGCATAGACAACCTCATTGGGTGTTTCATGCCTTCCCAATCTCACGAGGATGTCATCCTCCAGTGGAATTGCGGCGGTTTTTTCCACCACTTGGCTGAGCTACGGCAACTGTTAAGCGTTACGCCTGCTTTATGCATTGCCATCCAGGAAACCTGATTCCCGGCAATGTAGACCCCTGCCCTCCGCGGCTATAGGGGATATTACAAGAACCGTAGCGAATATAATAGAGTGGCAGGTGGAGTTTGCGTCTATGTCATAAACTCGGTATGTAGTGAACCTGTGCCCCTCCAAACTCCTCTTGAAGCTGTGGCTGTTAGGATAAGGACGACGCAGGAAACAACTGTCTGCAACGTATATCTTCCTCGAGATGGTGCAGTAACCCTGAACTTGTTGGCTGCATTGATTGATCAATTCCCTACATCTTCCTTACTTTTGGGTGATTTTAACGCTCATAGCCCCCTTGTGGGGTGGCATCGTCCTTACTGGCCGAGGCAGAGATGTCGAAACTTTACTGTCTCAGTTCGACCTCTGCCTCTTAAATACTGGGGCCCCCACACATTTCAGTGTGGCTCACAGCACTTACTCGGCCATTGATTTAACCCTCTGCAGCCCAGGACTTAATCCATCTGTCCACTGGAGAGCACATGACGACCTGTGCGGTAATGACCACTTCCTCATCTTCCTGACACTCCCCCAGCATCATGCCCACGGACACCTATCCAGATGGGCTTGCAACAAGGCAGACAGGGAAGGCCTTCACCTCTGCTGTCACCGTTGAATCTCCCCCACATGGTGCTATCGATGTTGTGATTGAGCAGGTTATTCAACGATCGTCTCTGCGGCGGAAAACATGATCCCTCGTTCTTTAGGGTGCCCCCCGCGAAAGCAGTAACTTCGCGGTCGCCGGAAGTCTCTGAGGTAATTAAAGAGAGTCGGCGAGCCCTTCAGCGACGTAAGCGGCACCCTTCCATAGAGCACCTAATAGCCTTTAAACGGCTCTGTGCCCGCGTTCGCCAGCTTATAAAAAGACAGTTCATATGGTTCAAATGGCTCTAAACACTATGGGACTTAACATCTGAGGTCATCAGTCCCCTAGACTTAGTACTATTTAAACCTAACTAACCTAAGGACATCACACACATCCGTGCCCGAGGAAGGATTCGAACCTGCGACCGTAGCAGCGGCGCGATTCCGGATTGAATCGCCTAGAACCCTCGGCTACAGCGGCCGGCTAAAAAGACGGAAACAAGAGTGTTGGGAGAGAGATGTCTCGACCATTGGGTGCCATACGTCACCTTCCGAAGTCTGGACAAAGATCAGACGTGTTTTTGGGTACCAGACACCAACAACTGTCCCTGGCGTTAACATCAATGGCGTGTTATCTACCGACGCAAACGCGATTGCTGAGCACTTTGCTGAGCACTATGCTCGAGCCTCTGCGTCGGAGAATACCCCCCAGCTTTTCGCACCTCAGACGGCAGATGGAAAGGAAAGTCCACTCTTTCACAACACGCCACAGTGAACCCTATAACGCTCCATTTACAGAGTAGGAGCTCTTCAGCGCCCTCGTACATTGTCCCGACACAGCTCCTTGGTCGGATAGTCTCCACAGTCAGATCATTAAACATCTCTCATTCGACTACAAGTGACATCTCCTGATCCTCCTCAACCGGATCTGGTGCGGTGGCGTCTTTCCATCGCAATGGCAGGAGAGCACCATCATTCCAGTGCTCAAACCAGGTATAAACCTGCTTGATGTGGATAGCTAGCTGTCGGCCCATCAGCCTTACCAACGTTCTTTGTAAGCTGCTGGAATGTGTGGTGTATCGGGGATTGGGTTGGGTCCTGGAGTCACATGGCCTACTGGCTCTGTGCCAGGGCAGTTTCCGCCAGGGTCGCTCTACCACTGATAATCTTGTGTCCCTCGAGTCTGCCATCCGAACAGCCTTTTTCAGACGCCAACACCTTGTTGCCGTCTTTTTACATTTACGAAATGCGTATGACACCGCCTGGCGACATCACATCCTTGCCACATTATACAAGTGAGGTCTTCGAGGCCCGCTCCCGATTTTCAACCAAAATTTCCTGTCGCTTCGTACTTTCCGTGTCCAAGATGGTGCCTCTCATAGTTCCCCCATATCCAAGAGAATTTGGTCCCGCAGGGCTCCGTATTGAGTGTATCTCTATTTCTAGTGGCCATTAATGGTCTAGCAGCAGCTGCAGGGCCATCCGTCTCACCTTCTCTGTATGCAGACGACTTCTGCATTTCGTACTGCTCCACTGTTGCTGAGCGGCACCCACAGGGAGCCATCCACAAGGCGCAGTCATGCGCTCTAGCCCACGGTTTCCGGGTTTCGGCCACAAAGTCGTGTGTCATGCTCTTCTGTCGGCGTCGTACCGTTCATCTGGAACCAGAACTTTACCTTAGTGACGATCCACTCACTGTAGTGGAGACATATCGATTGTTAGGACTGGTTTTCGACGCCCAATTGACTTGGCTTCCTCACCTTCGTCAGCTTAAGTGGAAGTGCTGGCAGCACCTCAATGCCCTCCGCTGCCTGAGCAACACCAACTGGGGTGCGGATCGCTCTACACTGCTACAGCTCTACAGAGCCCTTGTTCAATCCCGCCTTGACTATGGGAGTGTGGTTTATGGGTCGGCGGCGCCCTCAGCATTGCGTTTACTCGACCCAGTGCACCACTGTGGCGTTCGACTAGCGACAGGAGCTTTTAGGACGAGGCCGGTGACCAGCGTCCTGGTGGAGACTGGAGTCCCTCCATTGCAGATCCGACGTGCACAGCTGCTCGCTAGTTACATTGCACACGTTCGTAGTTCTCCTGCGCATCTGAATTACTGTCTGCTTTTCCCATCCACAGCGGTTAATCTCCTGCATCGGCGGCCCAGGTCAGGGCGTACAATTTCAGTTCGTATGTGATTCCTTCTATCCGAACTGAAGCCCTTGCCTTTACCACCTATACTTGAGGTCCATTCATGTACACCTCCATGGTGTATACCTAGGCTGCGGCTTTGCCTGGACCTTTCACATGGCCCTAAGGACTCAGTTAACCCTGCAGCTCTTCGCTGCCAATTCCTCTCGATTCTTGACATGTACCGAGACCATGAGGTGGTTTACACTGATGGCTCGATGGCTGATGGTCACCTCAGCTTCGCGTATGTCCATGGAGGAAATATTGAACAGCATTCCTTGCCCGATGGCTGTAGTGTTTTCACTGCAGAGCTGGTGGTTTTATCTCGTGCTCTTGAGCACATCCTTTCATGCCCTGGCCAGTCGTTGTTCTGTGTACCGACTCCTTGAGCAGCCTTCAACTATCGACCAGTGCTACCCTCGTCATCCTTTGGTAGCGACCATCCACGAGTCCATCTATGCCCTGGAATGGTCCAGTCGTTCAGTGGTGTTTGTCTGGACCCCAGATCACGTCGGAATACCAGGCAATGAACTTGCCGACAGGCTGTCCAAACAGGCTACACAGATACTGCTTATAGAGATCGGCATTCCAGTAACTGACCTGCATTCGTTCAACAAATATGTTTAGTCCCTTTAGACAAACATTCATCATCATCATCATCATCATCATCATCATCATCATCAGTAACACAGTGATGTGCATGAGGACGTAACAATTAATAATTTGTTGTATATGTGTATCTTGTGTATGTGTGAACCGCAACTTTATTGATGCCTGTAATGCTTCAGATGATCTCTGAAGTGTGTAGCACAATAATACATTTTAATTTAGTTCAGTATGAATAGTTGGAAAATCCACAACTTGGCACCTGTTGATTTTCATCTTTTAAAATTTGTAATCAGTCTCATGTTTGGTAAACATTTTGAGCCCAATGAATAAGTTATGGCAGCCATAGTTTGGTATTTGGCTTACCTTCCAGAATCACATGTTGATGAAATCTACTCATGTAAAGTGACCTGACCAAAAGGAGAATTAATTAAAAAAATAAGTGCATTTTGGCATAAAAAACAAAATTTAATGCCAGGCTGAGAACTTTTTATGTGACTCTTACTTACAGTATGTACAAAGAACATAGACAAAATTTCAGAAGGACAATTTTTGTTTAAATGCAACCCTAGTTTTATGTTAGTCTCTATTGTTGCAATGGTATTCATATGTACTATATAATTCTTTGTTCATTTCTTTTTACAGTACTGAGTAAGCGGATTGGGAAGAGTGTAAGATGCAGCCCAATCAAAGTAATAACTTCTCTCTTCCCTATACTTTCATGGCTTCCAAATTATAAATGGAAAAATGATCTGATACCAGACATCATATCGGGCTTTACTGTTGCTGTTATGCACATTCCGCAAGGTAATATATGCTATTTAATTATATCAAGTGATTTCCTTCACGTATTGTTTTCTTATAGATTGTATTTAAATCATCAAACCAACAAAACTGCTTTACAGTAATTCTTCATACTTTGTACATACCGTTTTAATCCCTACACATTTTGGTCATTTCGTTTCACATCCAGGTGGCCATCTCAGACTATAACTTTCCAACAAAGCTTACAAGATTGCAACTACTTTTTAATTTGCAGTTTCTGTTTAATCTACTAAGATGGATGAAATGTACGTAAGTGAGGCTTACAAATAAAGCAGTTTTTACTGAGGCTTATTATGATTTTTGTGAACTCAGTGTCCAATTTTTAGCTTCAAACACAGGTGAGATTTGTGGTGTTCTCCACCTCATTAAATTTATCCACAGCTATGTATGCTCTGAAGAAAGAAACTGGCGTCAAACAATTTTTAGTCCTTTCTATACACTTATCCTTTGTCCATAGTCTATCTAGAAACACCATTAGAATGAAAGACCCAGTATCAGACAATAAAAAATAGTATTGTTAGTTACTGAGAATTCTGTGTAAGATTCTATTTTGATTGCAGTGTAAGATTTGTGCTCAGTTCCCTTTTCAGTCTTCTTGGAATTAAAAGTTGAACAAAACATTTTATCACCTGTGGCACTAATATTATTAATTGAAAAATTGAAAATGAGGAAGCTGAGATCATGAAAAAATTAGGACAAAGGACAAACCAGGAAATCTGTTAGATGTCTGTACTTTTGTGATTATTTAATGTAATTCCATTTGATGAAATGTGTAACTGAGTTGTCTTAGCTGCTCTGATGCCATTGAGAACTGTGCTTATTGGATAAACCAATGTCATCCCATGTTATTACTAACACATACTAAATTTAATTACTGACTGTGGACTGTTTAACAGCTTAACATATGGTCATGGACTCAACCATTATAAATATGTTTATATGTAAAGGTAAATGTCTTAATTCTTCTCACCTCTTACTGGACTTGCTACTATCACTTTTGCATCTTTTCTGGTCCTTGTTTCAGTTAATAAAAAGTGAGTCACCATCCCTTTAGTCAACAAGATATTGGGTTGTTGCTTAAATCTTCCTTAAATCATTTGTAATTATAAGAAGTGGTATGTCTACATCTACACTAACATTGACACTCTGATAGCTGCTTTATGGTGTGTGGTGAAGGGTACTTTGTATGCTACTGTCTCTTCCCCCTTTCATTTCCTGACCCAAATTATGCATGGGAAGAAAAATAATTGGTATGCATCCATGTGATCTTGCATCTGTCAAATTTTACTTTCATGGTCTCTTTGCGAGATGTATATAGGAGGAAGTGATATGTTGGTTGACTCTTCTACAAAACACTAAACCACACTGTGTGTTAAGTTGACTGATCAGCTCATTATCCCTGAATCCATAGGTGTCAGTAGACATCAGAAGGCTTCAGCCAGTAGTTGTTGGTTTTTGGGTGCAGCCAACGTTACCTAGCTGACAGTACTATTGAATTAGTCATTGTTGAGTGCTTTGTTCTTGTGTTGTACTTCACTCTCTCTTATACTATCTCCTTTCCTGTAGACATGTGTACGTTAATTTATTAAACATGTCAATACATGAGTTGATTTCAGTTTTTATTATGAATAGCATTCAAGTGATCATAGCTTTCATGGATGACTTCTGCTTTCATGGAAGCATGAATTACCAGTTAAGCTGTGAGCACTGCATGAAGTATGGGGGGGGGGGGGCTTGTTACCATGCACACAGCTCCTCATCTCATGGCAGTCTGTGTGGGATTGTGCTTGCTTCTTCCTTCACCCCCCACCTCCTCCTCCCACCTGTCTGGCATTGACAAACTTAAAATTAACACACTGTGCATGTTACAGGTTCTAAGTAATTCTTGAACCACACAATAGTAAGATACTTCATAAAGATAAATTTTCATTCACTTCTAAAATTAACTTAATATCATTTTAGTGAAGAGTAATGAAAACAAGTTTCTCTTCTCCTGTTGTTATTACTATCAATATTGTTATTGGGCTGTGGTTTGTAATAATAATAACAAAAAGTGAGGGAGAATATAATCTGTGTGAAACTGTAGTTAAATCAAGGAAGCTCCATAAAAATGTCTAGATAATAATCCAACTTCTGCACCACTATCGCTCATTAGATTTTTGATCATGACGTGCACTTGGTCAAATAAACAACAGCATCCAATCTATATACATTGTTTATCATCCAAAAAATTGTGTAGGCTTTTAACAGACTTCTGCAAGAAATGAAGATGATAGTAACAGGTTACATATTTTCAACCCATAGCGGAAAGATTAGCTGACACATGTTTTATTGAGAATTAACATGATTTTAGGACATGATACAAGATTTTTCCTCATTCAATCATCCTAGTATGGGTTTTCCATACTTCTCATGAATTATTTCAGGTACATGACATGATGGTTCATAGTAAGCAATGGCCATTACTTTTCCCATTCTCTGTCAATTATTAATCATTTGAAATTAATGTCTTACACTCTAACAACAACAACAACAACAACAACAACAACAAGAAAAACAATATTATTATTATTATTATTATTATTATTATTATTATTATTATTAAAATTGCTATGCAGGTGGTTAAGAATGATAATCCTATTTACATTTACTTGAAGGATACCGCATGCAACCATGATTTTTCTCAGCTGTGGACGTTCCACAATATCCATGAGATAAGAAAGTACTTTATTCAGAATAAAGTATTCTGATTTTGAAAATTGTATGTTTCTGGTTACATTTTCAAATATTGTCTTTAATTTTACAACTAGTGTTATATTATCACTTCTATTATTCTAAAGTTATTCTTTTCCAGCTTTATACCACTATTTGTGCACAGAAACAGCACAACAGGAATAAGGTAAGTCTTAGAAGATAGAATTGTAATGCTTCATAAGGGTTTGATTAACATAGATTACACTTGAGAATGTTTTATTGTGAGTAGTTCAGATTTATTTCCACAATTTCCAAAGTTAATTGTTTCCGAATGTAATTTACTCATATTTCAGGCATGGCTTACTCGATGTTGGCTGGTGTTCCTCCCATTGTTGGAATCTACATGGCTTTCTTTCCTGTCCTGATCTATGTTGTGATGGGTACTTCTAGGCATGTTTCCATGGGTAAGTCGCACCCCTTTAATACTTAACAATGTGGTCTTTTCTGGTGCAGAGGATTTTGAGAATTGGAGGTTCTTAAGGGTGGTAATATATTTTCATATTAGTAATGCTGGACATAGGCAGTGACTAGTAATAAAGAATAAGCAGTTGGTATATGAACTGTAAAAAGACAAACTTTTGATAGTAGGTTCCTTAAGGGAATTATTCAGCAGAACTTAATTCTCAATATTGTTACAAACTATTGGTGTTTAATAATGAACTATTTTATCAGAAATATAATGTGAAATGTTTTATCCAAATCTTAATTATTAGCAGCTTTTTCCAGAATGAGATTTTCACTCTGCAGCAGAGTGTGCACTGATATGAAACTTCCTGGCAGATTAAAACTGTGGGCCGGACCGAGACTTGAACTCGGGACCTTTGCCTTTCGCGGGCAAGTGCTCTACCAACTGAGCTACCCAAGCATGACTCACGCCCCGTCCTCACAGCTGGTAGAAGTAATGCTGTGAGGACAGGGCGTGAGTCGTGCATGGGTAGCTCATTTGGTAGAGCACTTGCCCGCGAAAGGCAAAGGTCCCGAGTTCGAGTCTCGGTCCGGCCCACAGTTTTAATCTGCCAGGAAGTTTCAGCAGCTTTTTTGTTCAAACGTACTGCTGGTGAGATTCTCTGTGGTCAGATTGGCTGTGTAAGTGATAAAGAAAAAGACCAGTAACATTAATAATAATAATTTGATTCCCTGAGAAATAAAAGTTCTTCTCCCAGAAGCAGAATTTTTTGTGTGTTTTCCTAAATAATATGGACACTCTGGTTGAAAAACTTAATTTTTTGAATGTTTTTTACCCTTTTACTGTATCACCTTTAGGATTTGGCCCTTACAGAATTGAGCGAGGCTAAATTATACTTGTGAAGAAAGTCACAGTTTACTAGTTGCACATATAACTGTTGTATGCAGTTTCATGACAGTGTACAGACTACATGGGAAGATCATTTGCTAAGCACAGTAATGGATGGAAGACTAAAGTTTATTGTGGAGACCTAAGTGAACTTAACATTTAGTAAAACTACTGAGATTATGTTGTCAGCAAAGATTAATATCTATCTAGATAATTCAGTGTGTATTAAGAATAGTTTGTTTATTCAGTTGCTATCAGTTACTATTGCAAATCTTCTTGTAAACTGAGCAAATGAGATAAGGAATGCAAAAGCTGGACTAAAGAATTCTGGAAACTTCTAATCTAGGTGGAAGTGTTTCCTTTTACACAATCACCTTCAAAAGTGTCCTTTTAAATTTGGAGAACTGTAAAAAAATGTGTGATGCAGAGTGTCTCCTTACCATTGCAAAGCATGTCAGAAGCCTTGCACTGGTTTAGGCTGCCGTATATTGGTAGTAGGGTGTGTAGTGAAAGTGAGATAACTGGAATGTGTGCTCCAAAAATGGTTGTAACCATTTTGATATGTACTGGGAAAGAATTGAGCCTGTTGCAGTCCTGTAATGTCTTGTAAGACACTGAAACTTCATTTGTGAGAAATGTTATAAAGACTCAACGATGAGTATTTCGTAAATGCGAGAGTTCATTTCCAGTTGGATTCAGGCTGTCCTGGGCCCAAAGGTAGCCCTGCACTATATTTTGTACAGGTTATTAGACACAGGTGTGTTTGTGGTATGTAGAGGCTACACACAGTTATAAAATATATTTACAGAATTTTATTTTTTTGTGTGTGTCTGGTCTTCAGTACCTTTGGAGGAGCTATGAGCCAAATTCAGTGCTAATGATAAGCTTCAGAATTTTTTTTCTTCTGATTTTCTTTATTTTCCAGCCTCTGCATTGGTCATCAGTTATTCTCAGGTATGGGGAGCAGTAATTACATTTCATTGGCAAAATACTATGCGTAGTGGATGTTATTTTTGACACAATATTAGCACATAATTTGCAAACTGATTTTGTGGATGTCCATTATCAACTTTTAGAAGGAATCTAAGGTGGACTGAAACTGTTGTGAGCCTGATTTTCTGAGCACTGGACATCTCTCTTAGCCAGCTCTTTGTGCTTGGCAGGATGGTGTATTATTGTTAGGGTTGTTGGAGGCAATAGTGTTGTGTGTGAGTTTTGGGATGTTGGTATCTCAGTCTAGCTACATATTGGAATAATTTGACTGAGGGAATACATATACAGTAAATATAAAGCTCTCTGACATATTAAGCTCAGATAATATTGTAAATATAGAAGGGTCACTCACTAGAGTAATGAACACATGCTCGAATAGAATAGATAATACCATAATCAGCAGAAATGTTACAGACAAGGTAAAACACAGTAACCTAGATTACCGCCATTCTGACCACTTTTATCAGGTGATATAGAGTACATAATTCCACTATGCTAAAAATAACAAAGGTTGTTCTTCAGAAACAAACTCTGTATAGATAAAATATTAATGTTTTTAAATACAAATTAGCTGAGGAGAACTGGGATTCTAAGTACCAGGCGAAAGACCCTGGCAACAAATGAAATGAGTTCTGTTCAATGCTGTTGAGAAAACAGTCAGTTAAACATTGCCAAAACAGAAGTAATTCTAGACTGAAACTCCCACCAAGTCTGATTAGCTTCTGACAGATTATGCATGATCTAAACCTACTTTATAAAGCTACTACCCTACAGATTTTCAAGGAAAAATACAGCCAGGCAAAGAAAACCTTTAAACTGAAATTCCTAATCTTATGAAGCAAATTAGCAGCAAACTACTATAGCAGTCTGATAATACAAATAAAGCTTGCTGGCAGTTAAATGACCAATACCATAAAGGTATGAAGATGAATATGGAACTATTCAGAATAAGACACGATGGCAACAATGTGAAAAACCCAAATGCTATTTCACAAGTACTGACCACCCAACTGATTTTATAGATATACAGGATGTGAGATGCCATATTACCTCACTCAGTGTACTGCATTTCAATTTATGGAGGTGAATGAAAAGGAAGCATGCAAGGTAATATGCAAGTTAAGAAAAAAATTTTCATTTGGATGGGATGGCACAGCCAATGCATTACTAATATGCATTTCAAAGAAATCTCAAAACTTTCTACCTACCTGATTAATTTCAGCATTAAAGAAAACATGTACCCAGGTGTTCTAAAAGTTAGTGTTCTGAAACCAGTGTACAAAAAGGGAAGTATGGAAGATGTGTCTAACCATAGTCAGATATTATTAATTCCCACCTTTAGTAAGATATTTGAAAGTATTGTCCTATTCCTAGCTTAGTGCCTTTTTCACAACATGCAAACTGCTTATAGATCTTCAGAATAGCTCTTGAAAAAGAATAAGCATTACCACTGCAGATCTGACAAAAGCATTTTACACAGTAAACCATAGGTCAGTACCAAAAACATTGAAGCCATGTCATATAGGGGATCCATCAATGTTTCTTATAGCAACATACCTGTTGTATTGTAAGCAATGCTCTAAACTGACATAGAAATTAGATGCAAAAATTACAAACTTTAGAGTCATCAGTGAAATAATAATACAAGGTGTACCTCAAGGCTCAGTTCTCGGTCTGTTTCTCTTCCTCAAATATATTAATGACTCTGCACAACCAATTAACTCTTATATTATAAGCTATACATATGACAATTCAATCTTATTTGTGGTAGAGTATATAAAGAACTAGAATCTTTTGCTGCTAGTGGAGTTACAGAATTTATGAAATACTTAAATGATAGGGGCCACAAGATAAATGTCACCAAATATCATTTGTCATCATTTAAAATGGGCAGTTCTCACCACAAAAAGTAAATAATGCATGTAACATGTCGGCATCAGAAACTGACGGCTGTAAATTTCAATGTGTGTACATTGATGAAAATCTGCAGTGGATGAACCACATTAACCTTGTATGTGGAAAAGTCAGTAGTGTCTTATATCTCCTTAGCCAGTTGCAAACATAGTTCCTCATTAAACATTTAAAGAAAACTTACTAAGGAATGATTTATCCATTTTTTATGATGGGATTAAATTATGGGACTGTGCAGCTGATGTCCACTTAAAAAGAATACTGCTGTTACAGATGTGAGCAATAAGACTTGCATTTGGCCATAGAGAAACCTGTTGTGAAGTGTTTGTTCAGCACAAAGATTTAACTGTATATTTGTCACTGGCCATCATATTGTTGGTCAAGATGGATATACAGTTAATTACATAAATGAAACTATGACTGCTGCAGCAAATTTTGCTTTTATGAAATAGATTTCCAAGATAAAATTAAGTGGGATGTTACTTGGTTATCAGAAGTACGAAAGAAGGAAGAGGATCAAACCAAAGAGTTACTGTTATCATAAACAAGATAATTAAATAATTAAGTTTTGTTACTGAGGGAATCTCATGGGAGACCAAGAACAGTATTAGGAATAATTAAAGTTCCACACTCATTTGAAACTGTGCTAGTTTACGCCCAATAACACACCACTGCAGCCTGTTGTGATAGTTAAGGATCATTAAGAGGAATTAAAAGAACTTTCAAACAAAAATAATATACACTGGAGGATAGTAATGGGAGATTTTAATGCAAAATGGCTATGTAATTGGGAACTTGGGATTTGATAGTGAGAATGATGGAGAAGACATGGTAATGGATTTTGCCAAAAAGAATTGAATGTATATCCTAAATAAATTATTTGAGAAAGATACAGGCAGAAAATTGACATGGAAAGGACCACTCACTCACTCACTCACATGATGGGAAAAAAATGAGTTTGACTGTTTGCCATCAAACAACAACTGAATCATGAAGGATGTGTCAGTCTTAAACCATTTTAGTATCACTAGTGACTACAGGATAGTAAGATGCAAAATAAAAAAGAACTAAATTCATTAATAAAAAAATCCAGTTCCATTGCTACTAATTAAATTTTCAAAAAAGGTTAAGGTTATAGAGAATGAAGAAAGTGTAGACTTAAATATGAGAGATGATGCTTTAACAAATGTTATACTGAAAAAAATCTGGGGATCGCATAGGGGTGAAAAAGGATAAATGAAACAACAATTCTGGAGACACAATACAGTTGATGAAGGGAGAAGAATGAAAAGTTAATTAGAAGGGGCGTGAGATAGAATTAAATGAAGTAGACAAAGCAATTTAAAAAGATTGCAAGAAGATACTAGAAAGTGTGATAAGAAGACTACAAGGGAAACAATTGAGAACAACTGATACATAAAAAATAAATAAAATAAAATAAATTGGCATTCATACTGCATAAATAATCACATAACATGAGCATGGATGTTGGTGATGGCACCATTACAAAAAAACAGGAGACCATACTAAAAGTGTTGCAACATTTCTTCAAAAATCTATGTAGTGCACAAAGAAAATGAACACAGAGATTGTATTATATTCCAAGAAATCACAATACTGTACAATTTGTACATATATTGGACAAGTGAAGTATATACATTTAGAATTTAATTTGCTGCAATTTAATTTTTAACAATCTAATTGGTTACTTGAAAGCTTGGGCAATATTACAAGAATGTGACAGACATCACACTGTGCTTTCACGAGTCAGGTGGGTTGCGTCTTGTTTTTACAATAATATGTGATGCAATGGAACATGATGAGAGAAAAGACAGGAAGAAACTCATTACATGTATTAAGAAAACATACCTTACACGTAATTATCAGGTATAAGGGAACATTTGTTAAGGGATTAGTTACCATTTATAACCTTCGTTTACTGTGTCAAAACATTGCTCCAACTGGTCTTTTTTAATTTATATGTGAAAGCTCTTGGGATCTCTATTTCTTTAATTTAATCTGGTAAATTATTATACATCCATATACCAAAACTTAGCACATTTTTCTGGCAACCAACAAATTAATAGATTATTAGAACAAGTGTTCTGTAAAGACTTCCAGAAGAAACAAAGAAAGCAGTTAGGTGCATTGAAACAGGAAAAACTGGGATACTAGTGAGAATGCTAAAATTAGGGGGAGAGATGATGAAAACAAAAATGGCACTGATATTCACAAAATGTTTGTGTGAGAGGATGGGTAGCAGCAGACAATTGGAATGATATGAAACTTCCTGGTGTGAGGCTCGAACTCGGGACCTTTGACTTTCATGGGCAAGTGCTCTACCAACTGAGCTACCAAAGCATCAATCACAAGGCTTTTTAAGTGAATCAATATTTTTTTATAGATAAGGAATTTGGGAAAAGGAGATAAAGAAAATAGATTTATTTTTGATAATGCAACATACAGTCACCATCAATGTTTATTTTACAACTTCCATTGCCTATTTTGGCCCAAATAAACAAATACTCATCACCATTCAACTTCTTCTTTTTTCTTGTTGACAAGACAAAGGTCTTATCTGGCACCAAAGGGAAAGCATCAAGGCCACCATAGTCAGCATGACTACTCCAGCAGCAGCAAGAGTCAGCCATGTACTACCTCCAAATACAGCAGTTACTTCACAAATAAACTGCAGCATCAGTCCTTGAAACACATTTGGATCTTCAATAGGCTGCGGCTTATTGAATTGCCTATCCAAGTCAATGTTTATGGCTTTCAAAGCCTTGTACACAGGCACCATGCGCCACCAACGGTGACCATAATAATGTCACCTAGGCATTACAGAGGTACGTTAATACAAGTGAACGTTGCAAGCCAATGCCCAGTGCAACCCAAGAGCAAAGCTTCCGCACGCGTCGACAGCCACAGAGTGAATAACACCATGTGCTGCAGTGCATGGTACTCCTGACTGAGTGGAAGTCTGACGTCGTGAGTTGTGCAATCACTGGAAGTGAAATTTAGCTGAGCAGAGTGGAAGTAATACTAGTGCACTCTGCCTGCCATCGTGCTTGGGTAGCTCAGTTGGTAGAGTACTTGACAACAAAAGGCAAAGGTACCAAGTTTGACTCTCAGTCAGGCACACAGTTTTAATCTGCCAGGAAGTTTCATGTCAGTGAACGCTCCGCTGTAGAGTTAAAATTTCATTCTAGTTGGAATGATGCTGTAATTGTTGTAATCCACAGGAAAGGAAGCTGGGAAGCTGTTAAGAACTACAGACATTTGTCAATAGTATAAATGATTTTTAAAAATCCTTAACAATCATCTGCAAAAAATGCTTTAGACTTCAATCATGGAAAAGAGCAAGTTGTGTTTACAAGTGAGTATAATATAATGGTCCATTTACAGGTTGTCAATGAAGTTAAAGAAAGGAGGACTGGATAGCAATCTTTGTATGAGGCTTAGAGGCTATGAGAAAGCAGTTGACTCTCATATTTAAATCTGTGCTGGTGCCACGTGAGATCCAAGCAATAGAGAAAACAAACATCAGTTTGTAGAAGAATATATAGAATGTATACAACAAGGCTATAGCTTTCATTCAACTACATCAAGAGTGAAAGGTTTTTAATTGAGAAATGAGTTAGAAAAGGTGATGGCATTTCACAAAAACTCACTGTATGGGTCTATGGCTGAAGTATGCAGTAAGTAAATACAGTAGGGCATCAGTTGTGTGAAGTAATTGGCGATAGTGGGGGATGGGGATGGGTGGGGATGTTTGGATAACTTATGTAACTGATAAGTTACAAAAACATATTGTACCAGTGTTCATAGGAAAATGAAACAAAGAAAGACTGATATATTTGTGTTGGATTCCATGGCCAGAGTCAGTCAGTATGAAAGTCCTCTGGGTGTGGTACATAATCATATTGTAACTGATGAAACCGATGTTTCAGCCACTGTTGCTGTGTGCTTCTCCTGGGTCTACTGGTGTATTTTTCTTGTGCAGTCACTTATAATATGACTGCTACATAACATAGCTTGAAAAGTGCTAATTACCATTAAAGTAAGTCTAGTTTAGGAGAAAAAGTCCAAAATTTGTTTTTCCTTCAGAGCTGAGACTCACTTTGTAGCCACTAAATCGTACAAATTTTTTAAATATGGGAAATGGATAGCACCACATTCTTGTCATTATAATGTCTTCATTGGCATCTCAAGGCAATAACAAGCTTCCTCATGGGATGGTCATTTTTCAGCATTGTTATTTTTGCTAGGCACTTTCTTATTGTTGCAAGGCTCAAGGTCATCAATAACAGACTCCTCAACATCACAATCAAGCAAGGTTTTAATTGTGTCCTGCCTACTTGTCGAATATGCGGTGCCTAGGAAACTTGTTTTCTCGGATCGCTAGACAGCAATTCAAGCAAATCGTATTAATGAATTTTTATTACAGTAAGATACTACCATCTGGTGAGCAAGATGTATGAGACAGGTGAAATACCCTCAGACTTCAAGAAGAATATAATAATTCCAATCCCAAAGAAAGCAGGTGTTGACAGATGTGGAAATTACCAAACTATCAGTTCAATAAGTCACAGCTGCAAAATACTAACACGAATTCTTTACAGACGAATGGAAAAACTGGTAGAAGCTGACCTCAGGGAAGTTCAGTTTGGATTCCGTAGAAATGTTGGAACACGTGAGGCGATAGTGACCTTACGGCTTATCTTAGAAGAAAGATTAAGGAAAGGCAAACCTATGTTTCTAGCATTTGTAGACTTAGAGAAAGCTTTTGACAATGTTGACTGGAATACTCTCTTTCAAATTCTAAAGGTGGCAGGGGTAAAATACAGGGAGCAAAAGGCTATTTACAATTTGTACAGAAACCAGATGGCAGTTATAAGAGTCGAGGGGCATGAAAGGGAAGCAGTGGTTGGGTAGGGAGTGAAACAGGTTTGTAGCCTCTCCCCAATGTTATTCAATCTGTATATTGAGCAAGCAGTAAAGGAAACAAAAGAAAAATTCGGAGTAGGTATTAAAACCCATGGAGAAGAAATAAAAACTTTGAGGTTCGCCGATGACATTGTAATTCTGTCAGAGACAGCAAAGGACTTGGAAGAGCAGTTGAACGGAATGGACAGTGTCTTGAAAGGAGGTTATAAGATGAACATCAACAAAAGCAAAACGAGGATAATGGAATGTAGTCAAATTAAGTCGGGTGATGTTGAGGGAATTAGATTAGGAAATGAGACACTTAAAGTAGTAAAGGAGTTTTGCTATTTGGGGACAAAAATAACTGATGATGGTTGAAGTAGAGCGGATATAAAATGTAGACTGGCAATGGCAAGGAAAGCGTTTCTGAAGAAGAGAAATTTGTTAACATCGAGTATAGATTTAAGTGTCAGGAAGTCTTTTCTGAAAGTATTTGTATGGAGTGTAGCCATGTATGGAAGTGAAACATGGACGATAAATAGTTTGGACAAGAAGAGAATAGAAGCTTTCGAAATGTGGTGCTACAGAAGAATGCTGAAGATTAGATGGGTAGATCACATAACTAATGAGGAGGTACTGAATAGAATTGGGGAGAAGAGGAGTTCGTGGCACAACTTGACAAGAAGAAGGGACCAGTTGGTAGGACATGTTCTGAGGCATCAGGGGATCACAAATTTAGCATTGGATGGCAGCGTGGAGGGTAAAAATCTTAGAGGGAGACCAAGAGATGAATACTCTAAGCAGATTCAGAAGGATGTATGTTGCAGTAAGTACTGGGAGATGAAGAAGCTTGCACAGGATAGAGTAGCATGGAGAGCTGCATCAAACCAGTCTCAGGACTGAAGACCAAAATAACAACAAATACAACAATTGCATTGAATCCTTCTCTTTGTAAGTTGAGTAACTGGGATGTTAAATAACATTGCATTCACTAAAATAATACGAAATATCAATGCAGGCACCCCTGTTGCAACCTAAGAAATTTTCCTCAGGGAATTGTGTGTGTGTGTGTGTGTGTGTGTGTGTGTGTGTTTTTTTTTTTTTTTTAACAGCCAATTTAAATTCTCTGTCCTTTATTCACTGGTTCTCCTTATAGGGCAATCATATTGCTTTAAGTCAGAGACCTTTATATTTTTAAAAAATAACTGATATTTGCAATTGTACTCTTTGTTAGTTATGGGTACAAGACAAATGTGATCTTCAAGCAATGGTTCTCTGAATAACAACTCTTCTGATAATATTTAAGGTTTCTTTGACATAACAATATCTTCATGGTCCTAGAATGTAGATTTAATTTCTGTTGCAATAGTAGCTGCAGTAACCAATTAATTATTTCAGGTACTTTTGCTGTGATTTGCATGATGACAAGTAAATCAGTATTAATGTATTCAAATGAGGAATCATCTCATCTATCAACCCTGGTAGATTCAAATGGTACAGACAGCTCACTTGGGAATCTTACATCAGCATCATCTGAATCTGTTGGTTACACAACAATTCAAGTAGCAACAGCTGTTTGTTTCGCTGTGGGAGTCTGGCAGGCAAGTTGCAGTAGTAAAGTTACATACTATCCTTAAATTGTAGCTACCACTACAATCAGATCTAAACTTTGACTTAAAGACATATGAGTGTATTTATGGCACCATAATACTGTTAAAAATTAGGTGAAGAAGGTGATAGTTTAATGTGACTTGTATTAAAATATGTATCTTCTGTTACACACTTTGTCCTTACATTTACTTTTGTGAATAATTTATTCTTTAGTCATCCAGTAAATCTCTACAGATTGTGGGATGTATTTTGCATATACAAACAGGTACACCAGTGTTCATCCCCACCACCTCCCTCAACATGTTACACATAACGTGAAAATATATTGTAATGATGCAATAAATTAATTCTACTTGATCATGTTGTAGGAGCAGCAGCAGTTCTTGCATTTGCAAGCTTCAAGTCTGTTGCATTTCATCTGGTCTAATCAGAATGCCCTTAGGGATTTATAGAACAGTGAAAATATTGAAATAACATTGATTTTATCTGGGAGACCATTGTACATTTATATAGCACTATTTATAGTAGAGATTTTAATGGTGGATGTACTTACTGACTGGATGTGCAGTTTGTCTTTTTACCTGGTATAATGTCCATGTACATTAAAGTTTTTGTTTATCACTTTTAAATTCTTTTTCATGTACTTCTATATTTCTAGAGTAAAAAAAAAGCAGGGGAGTGGGAGGATTGAAGACTTTCGAAAGAGAGGCTTGCAGGAACTGTTTGCCATGTATGGTGCATTCCTCTTATAGCTTTTTTTTTTGGATCAAGAAGATGACTGAGCTAGCAGTTGTGCTTCTCCAGAATATAATGCTGTACTATAGAATGCAGTGGAACTGGAACAAATATGCAGTTTGAACAATGGGGAAGCTTTCTTCGTGTGCAAGTCAATGTAGGCTGTAGCACACTTTCTTCAGTGTCACATTTGTTTCTGTTATGTGTGTCAGCAATTTAAAATAATGTTCAAGTCAAGTGTCTAAAACTTTTGTTTCAAGTGAGGGTGTAATTTCACTGTAGTTTGTCGCAGATGTGTTGGAGCTTTCCCCCTTTAAACAAAAATATAGAAAAATTGTTTGGCATGTATTTATTATTAGCTTATTTCCTTCAAACCAGTCATTTAGCTGGTCTGTAGTTTATTTATGTTTGATCTGGCAGTTATCTTGAAGTTTTCCCCATAAACAGGGTGCTGCTGTCATCTGCAAGCAAGGTATTTATTTGCAAATCAATGCTTGGATCTAGGTTGTACTTTTGGAACTTTTCCAACAGGATTTTGTGGTCTGAGATGTTAAAAGCTTCACTTCGATCGAAGAACATACTAACAGAATTTTGTTTTTTGTCCGTTGCTCCTAGAGAATTTTGTCAAAAATTATAGATGGAACTAGATGTGGATTTATTTTTCCAGAAACCGTGCTTGGAGTCAGTGAGAATTTTGTCCTTGTCCAGTATTTTCATTTATCTGTTACTAGCAGGAATGTAATATTCATACTTTGACCCTCTGCTATATGATAGTGACACTAGACAATCCTTCTGTTGGGTTTACAAATGGTCCCTAGTTCAAGAGCCGTTCATAACACTTGACCCTACCTTTCTATCACCAATAAAACCTGAGGTATGAGCTCCGATAGAATCCCATTTTTATTTGCAACGTTTTAGAATATATTAGGTAATGCATACTGTGACATGGTTCTTTCAGTGATTTTGACAAAATCTGATAATAAAGAGTCTGGTCTATAGTTTTCTAAATTTGCTTTGTCATCAGGCAGACAAAGAGATGAGTAGAGTTCGCAAATTCAGATGGATGTGGGTTGCAGTAGTTATTTGGGAATGAAGAGGTTTCCACAGGATAGAGTGGTGTGGAGAGCTGCATCAAACCAGTCTTTGGACTGAAGACCACAAAACAACAACCCCCCCCCCCCCCCCCCTCCCATTTTATGTCAGTGAGAATCAATTTGGCAATTTTGAGACAGTCAGGAAAGGTTAATGTCAGAAAGGATGAGTTGGTTACATCTGAAGGGGATGTTCCAAAGAATATGTTTTGAAGATTTTTGCTATGTGAATGACTTCATTCATGTTTGAGAGAGAGAGATTATGTGGTGGCAAGAATTAACTTTCTTCTGGTGGTTGTTTGGGCTATCTCTCTTATTACTGTTTATTATATATATATATTTTTTTTATTGTCTGTATAATACTGTCTGTAGAGATTAGCAATGTGTTGGAGATCAGTAACAGTGTTGTCATAGTTCAGTGTGATATTTTCCTTTCTACTGTTTCCTTCCTGCTTTGTACTTTCCAGACTGCTTTGCTTACATTTTCTGATTTTGGTACAAACTTATCATTAGCCATTATTTTTCCCTGATGTGAGACTTTTGTATATGTCTCAATATATTTTGTAATATAACTGTCAAGGGGAGAGATATGTCATGGATTTTTCTGTAACTAATCAATTCTCTTTCAGTGTTGCTTGAGACTTTTATGCCTCTTGATATCCACATTTTTGCTTTTAGATTTGTATTCATTACCACCCGTGTTTTGAGAGGAAATGCTGTTTCAAAATAATATTTGAAAATGTCAGAAATTTTCAAACTTTTTGTTAATGTCATGCATCTGAGAAGCTTCTTCCTGCCTTTCTATTGATAATAAATGATTGAATGTTTCTAAAGTCTGTGTGTTGAATCTTTGTGCAGTCACAGTTCTTTTATAGCTTCAACTGAGTAGTAAATAGCCTGAGAGGGTTACCACTTGGTCACTGAAGTTTGTGTTTACACAATTTGCAGTGTAGACGCTGTTAACAAATTTTTAGTCCACAGTAGTGGGACTAGTTTTTGTAGTCCTTATTAGGGTTTTTATTGTTTTAATTGAATGAATCTGTTAGGTTGAGCAACAGTTCTTTTCTGCTGCTTGTTACAAAAAACTTAATGTTGAGATCCCTAAATAGTACAGTTGATTTATCGTCTACATGTATTAAATCAGGCATTGCCGAGTGGTTTAAGAGTAGGAAATGAGGCACTAAAAGTAGTAGATTAGTCTTGATATTTGGGCAGAAAAATAACTGATGAGGGCAGAAATGAGATATCAAATGTAGATGGTCGATAGCAAGAAAACTTTCCTGTAAAAGAGAAATATGTTAATTTAAAATACACACTTCAAAAAAAGTTTTGTGTCACCCTGGTTCCCAGAACTCCAGAAGATAGTTGTTAACTGTGGATGTTGTATCACAGATACAGTCCCTTTGACTGTTCAGAGATGTCACTAAACCCACCCAAAGATGTAAACAACCATGCATGAGCATCACCTATTAGACAGAGGGGGTCCGATAGCCAATCAGTTCCAGTCACTCCCCGAGGTAGGAGGTACATGGCTCGTGTTATCTGTAGTTCAACCATGCCTAGACGATCAGTACTGTGGTTCGATCGCGTCCGCATTGTTACTTTGTGCCAGAAAGGGCTATCAACAAGGGAAGTGTTCAGGTGTCTCAGAGTGAACCAAAACAATGTTGTTTGGACATGGAGGAGATACAGAAAGACAGGAACTGTCGATGACATCCCTGCTCAGGCCGCTCAAGGGCTACTACTGCAGTGGATGACTGCTACCTGCTGATTATGGCTTGGAGGAACCCTGATGGCAATGCCACCTTGTTAAATAAGGCATTTTGTGCAGCCACAGGACATCATGTTACAACTCAAACTGTGTGCAATAGGCTGCATGATGCGCAACTTTACTCTCAACATCCATGGCGAGGTCCATACTTGCAACCACGACACCATGCAGCGCGGTACAGTTGGGCCCAACAACATGCCGAATGGACCGCTCAGGATTGGCATCACGTTCTCTTCACTAATGAGTGTTGCATATGCCTTCAACCAGACAATTGCCAGAGATGTGTCTGGAGACAACCCAGTCAGGCTGAACGCCTTAGACACACTGTCCAGCAAGTGCAGCAAGGTGGAGGTTCCCTGCCGTTTTGGGGTGGCATTATGCGGGGCTGACATACACTGCTGGTGATCATGGAAGGCACTGTAATGGCAGTAAGATACGTGAATGCCATCCTCCGACCAATAGTACAACCATATCGGCAGCATATTGGTTAGGCATTTGTCTTCATGGATGACAATTCACACCCCTGTCATGCACATCTTGTGAATGACTTCCTTCAGGATAACAACATCGCTCGACTAGAGTGGCCAGCATGTTCTCCAGACATGGACGCTATCAAACATGCTTGTGGGATAGATTGAAAAGGGCCATTTATGGATGATGTGACCTACCAACCACTCTGAGGGATCTATGCCGAATCGCTGTCGAGGAGTGAGACAATCTGGACCAACAGTGCCTTGATGATCTTGTGGATAGTATGCCATGACAAAACAGGCATGCATCAATGCAAGAGGATGTGCTGCTGGGTATTAGAGGTACCAGAGTGTATAGCAATCTGGGCCATCACCTCTGAAGGTCTCACTGCATGGTGGTACAACAGGCAATGTGTGGTTTTCATGAGCAATAAAAAGGCCGGAAATGATGTTTTTGTTGATCTCTATTCCAGTTTTCTGTACAGGTTCCAGAACTCTCAGAAATGAAGTGATGCAGGACTTTGTTTGATGTGTGTATAAATTTATGAGTTAGGAACTGTGCTGCTGCAGAAGAATACTGAAAATTAGATCGGTGGGTTGAGTAACTAGTGAAGAGGTACTGAATTGGACTAGAGAGAGTATAGCTTGGTACAGCTTAAATTAGCAAAGGAAATTTATATACGTATTCTGTTAATCCTTTTATGCATGTGAGATACTAGGCTGCAGAATAAGTTAAAGAATATATAAGTGCACATTACTTAGAACATGTAACAAGAGAAAGTACGGCGAATTAACAAAACAAATGCAGAGAAAATAAAAACAAAAAACTAGGACAAAAACAGAGGCAAAGTGGAAAAGATTTTTTACAAGGATTAGCACATGTTGTATAATGATACATAACAAGCAAATAAACAAACAATAAAAGTATATGTACAAAAGACTGGTCAGGCACAATCTGAGGCATCAAGGAATAGTTAATTTACTCATGGATGGAAGTGTGGTGATAAAAATGTTAACAGGCGACCAAAGCTTGGAAACAGTATGCATGAGTGTTGCATTCAGTAACTGCACAGGAATGAGAATACTTGTATGTGATACATTACCACAGAAATTTGCATCAAACCAATCTTTAGACCAATCATGTGATCATTGGATTAATATCTCACATTGTGCATTCATGTACATTTTTTTTTTACAATGCCACACACTAACAGGCCTATGCAGGGAATGTAATTGGCTCTCCAGTATTAATTTTTATTGCCAGAATTTTACCGGCAGTGGGAGGAGAGTTGGTGGCATACAGCTCAAGTCACCAAATTTCTGCATTATATTGCCAACCCTCCTGCAGTTACATAAAATTAATGAGAAACAGTCTAGATCACAATGGTTATTTTATTTAAAATGACCAGTTTTGGCCTAAGTAGGCCATCTTCAGAGTAGCACCATCAGCGGAAGTTAATGATGTCCAGAACAGTCAGTAGGCCTGAGTCACTGAAACTGCTCCTGCAGTTGGCTGTGGGAAAGATAAGTTAGGGTATTGTTGTTAATCATCTGCCCATCAAGAGTGGCAGTTGAGGGTGCTAGCCCCCATGGGGTTTTCAGTGGCAATGGCGGCGGCCATGGTGGTAGTGGTGGTGGTGGTGGTGGTGGAGGTGGTGGTGGTGGTAGTAGTAGTAGTAGAAGATTTCGTCCTCCCTGTGCTTTAATTTCTGTCTGTCACAACTCAAACATAGCATTATATTTAACGTGCTCTCCTGTAACACCTGCTGCTCAGAATCAGCAATGGGAAACCAACTGCACTAAAATTTTAAGATGAGGATGTTGCTATGGAATGATTCATTTATTTTCTGTTCTAGAGGGGTATGTCATGTTTTTCTCATCACTAGCTTTTTTACCTGTGGCTTAGCCCTTGTATTTGTGTCACATGCATTTGTCACATCTCCTCTTCACCTTTCTGTCCATCTCCTCCTGCCCCTATCTCTCTGTCCATCTCTTCCTCCCCTCTCTCTCTATCTCCTCCTCCCGCTGCTCTCTCTCTCTCTCTCTCTCTCTCTCTCTCTCTCTCTCTCTCTCTCTCTCTCTCTCTCTCTCACTCACTCACTCACTCACTCACACACACACACACACACACACACACACACACACACACACACACACACACACTCTTCTCCCTCCCTCCCTCCCTCCCTCCCCCTCCTCCTCCTCCCCCCCCCTCCCCCCTTCCTCCCCCTCTCTCTCCCCCTCCCCCTGTAAGTCTTCCATGTCACTCTCATCCTTACCCAAATGGGAGTGTATGTATATCTAATTTAAAACAAATTTGAATCACTACAATCATGTAATTAAAAGTGAACTTCAATACATAAATATGAACTAGAAAAGTCTTTCTCTCTTTGTCTGTATCAAGTTATTACTGTTGTCCTGGCTGGTGAAAGCTTATTTCCACCAATTAAGCAATAAAATGCTGTTTCTTCACATGAAGGTGAGGACAGAAAGATTTACATTGGTTTAAGAATCATCTTGTCTGTTCACAGATTCTGCTTGGTGTTCTCCATCTGGGAGTAGTTAGTGTTCTCCTGTCAGACACACTTGTGAGTGGCTTCACAACAGGGGCTGCAGTTCACGTACTGACATCGCAAGTTAAAAATTTGTTTGGGATCAAGATACAGAGATTTAATGGGCCTCTTAAAATTGTATATGTGAGTACTTTGATTCTAATCCTAGAAAATTAGTGCAGCAGTACTATCCAATCAGCCAACATGTTTAAAATTGTTTGTAAGCTCTGGACAAGCTCAGTGATTTGGATTGTGTGTCATTAGGAGTGAAAATCTTGGTTTCACCACTTAGATTGTGAGGACAGTACAAAATTCTGAAACAAATGAAGAAAATTGTGCTACATTATGATGTTGTGGATACCTGTCCAAAGTTGTTAATAGTGGGCAGTCCTTGGGTGACCTGTTGCATTTCAGTTTCACTGGTCCTGTCTGTACATTTTATAGTCACTTAATTGGACTGTATAGATGTTGAGCTTATTTTGGAACCAAAATGTTTCTAAATTTCCAGAAAAAGTCCCTAATGGAATAATTATACCCTCAAAGAGTAAAAACACCCAAATAAACAGCACAGCTTGGTTGAAAACAATATTCTGAAAAGGATACATTGGCTGAAAGCTCAAATGTGGTGTAACAGTCTTTTAGTCTTTTCATCATGCCTGTCTTCAACTCTATGTGTCATCTTCAGGGTGAGCAGTGATCAATCCTTTTCATAATATTGTTGATATTCCAACTTGAACTTTTGATTGTTTGACACATCTTGGTTAGTTAGCCTTTCCAATCAGGATTTATTTAGTGATAAAGGGATGCAGAATGTCTTTGTTATTGTAATAAGTTGAGAAAATTACTTCAAAAAATCTTATTTTTTATTTTTATGTAAGCAAGCGTTTCCAGGAGGGCATTGAAATAGAACTTAGTTGAGTACCTAAAAATGGCATACTTTTTGCCATGATTAAACTCAAGTAGCAAACTTAATGAAGTGCAGCAAGCTTTGAGATACTCAAAATTAAACTACACTTGAACACTTGAAACTTAATTTTATTAATAGTATGATTTAATAAATATAAATGGAAAAGACTATCACTATTGGGTTGACTTTCAGTACACTAATGCTACATTACCATATCTAAGCTAGAAAACTCTGGCAGGAAGCTATACAAACCTGTACTTGGGTATTGAAAAGACTTGTGGTCTTGAGGTACTCAAAATCTTCTAAATGAGGCATTGTGTAGCTGCACTATAACATAATTATCAAATACATTAACAGTAGAAGGTGAATTAAGTTTGGATGAATTAAGAATGTACTATTAATGATCAAAATAATGTTCTTCAATATGTTAATTAACTTGAACAATTAGATTTAAAATTTGCTTTCTTACCTGTCAGGCATTTTATGTTATGGGGAAAATGACAAAAAAAATTTCTTGCTGCATATTGAACTCGTTTCTGAGACACTGACTTCATAACTTTGCAGATGACATCTCACTCCAACTGAAATCATAACTGTCTGTAACAATGGTCTTAACAAACTGATCTCTCACTCTACCCCACGACAGACAGATATTTCAATTCAGTGTCAGTTTGAAGAAAGTCCAAATAACGTAATCGATATTATCTAGTAGTAACAGTGCTCAGTGACATAACTCATAAAATGTCAAAAAATTTTACTGTGTGCTGCTGTTTTCTTAGCGACAAAAATATGGTGTGTCTTTGGGTTCTTTTAGTTAGTTAAATGTTCCATAGATCATTTGCATTATTCTTTTATGGAAATTATGTAGAACAAGTCAGTTTACATTCTGTGCATACATAACTAGTTTTAAAATTAATGAAGACATCATTTCTTAGTCCACCTCATGCAAATAAACTTAAAAACTAGTTCTTTTCTTGCAGGCTACCAGATTTCAAGAAGAAATTTGTCCTTGGAGAATAATGAGTTGTACAGGAGAAATGATTTTATCTTAGATTTAAAATTTGCTTTCTTACCTGTCAGGCATTTTATGTTATGGGGAAAATGACAAAAAAAATTTCTTGCTGCATATTGAACTAGTTTCTGAGACACTGACAGCTTTAATAATGGGCACTAAAGGTCATTTTTTTCTGTAGTATTGTAGGTATGGACAAGAACATTTTCTTAAATTTTGATGAATTATTTATGATGGATTTCATTAGAATATATATGTATCGTGACATTGTTAAAATGTCCAACTCCTTGAAGGGGTATCTACATGACCACCATGGCCGAATACACCTTATGTCGATACTTGCTTTGTAAGTGATAAGCTACCCCAGAAAGTTATTTCATGTGACATCACTGAGTTGAAATGTGCAAAATATGTCAGGAGGTTGATCTGTTTGTTTCCAAGACTGGCAATTAAGTGAAGAGCAAAAGAAGTTGAACGTAATTGTTTGAGAATCTCAGCAATATGCTTCTTCCAGTTCATGTTTTCACCAATAAGTATGCCCAAAAATTTGGAGCATACTGTCCTATTTACTGACTTCCATTCAATTCCTACATCAATTTTTGTATAACTATGTAGTACGGAATTGAATGTAGTGTGTTTTCTCAAATTTAGGGAGAGTTCATTCTCAAAGAAACACATAATAATTCTTTTAAAAACATCATTCTCTCTAATGGGATCTATTATAACACTAGTATCATGTCCTAAAATGGCCATTTTTGTGTGTTGAATGTTAAGTAAAACATCATTCACATATAGAAGGAATAGTAGTGGATCCAAAATTGAACCCTGTGGGACTCCGTTTGTGATTTCTCTCCAGTCACTAAAATTTTCTATCCTTCCAACATAGTTTGAACTATTCAGCACAACTTTTTCATTCTGTCAATTCAGTGGGATTTAAATCAGTTGTGTATGAAGCAATCAGTTCCATAAAACGTGCCCCCCCCCCCCCCCCCCCCTTTCCCCCGAGGGCTCACATCTCTTTTGTGAGTACGTGCTTGGCCACCAAGGGGCCCCAGCACTTCACAGCACTACTTCCTTTTCCATGATTCAAGTCTATCTCTTTCCTATTCCCTTCATTGCTGCGTGTGCAGGGGGCTGGGGGTTGGTGGGGAAGGGGCTCTCATGGCTGGGTGTGAGGGCTCCAGGCTACAATTTACTGGCCTCGTAGCCATTGCTGTGGCTGGGTGGCATCCATGGGAAGGGCCTACATTCGTAGTGGGTGGTACCATGACAGAAGATTTGTACATGAGATGAATTAAACTTTTTTCCATTGGTGACCACATGACCCCAGCAGTCTCTTGAAGCTAAGACATGCAGAGGGATGTGACCCCAAAATGTTCACTTTCCTTGCCATACCATGGGAGGTTCAAATGGCTCTGAGCACTATGGGACTTAACATCTGTGGTCATCAGTCCCCTAGAACTTAGAACTACCTAAACCTAACTAACCTAAGGGCGTCATACACATCCATGCCCGAGGCAGGATTCGAACCTGCGACCGCAGCGGTGACGCGATTCCAGACTGAAGCACCTAGAACCGCACGGCCACACTGGCCGGCTACCATGGGAGGAATACAGGTTTCAGAGACAAGGATGGACATGGATTCCTATTTGACTACAAAGCCTTTGTTCTTCTTTGAATACCTTGGGGACAGATTTGGGGAAGTGGCAGCAATTTCAAAAACAAAACGTGCTTCTGATCTGCTTAAAATGGCCTCCCCCACTCAATCACAGGTGCTGCTCACCTGCGACAAGCTGGGTGACATTCCTGTCACTATAACCCCCATAAACGTTTGAATATGTTTATAGGATATTAGTTTCCACTGAGATCTCCTTTTACAGACTGATGATTAGTTGCGTGCTAATTTGGAGTGATGATATATGCATTTTGTCTGTCATGTTCAACAGGGTCAATAAGGCAGTAGAGTGGATACTGAAGCTGTCATCTTGGACTTCGAAGGTGACTCATTGCCTGAGAATGGCTGTGGTGTCAACCCATATGTTCCTCCTCAAATATGGTGCTACAGATGCATGGAATTCGGACACATGTCTTCACATTGTAATGCCAGCCCTGTCTGTAGGGACTGTGGGTGTCAGTTGCACATACACTCCTTGGGCCCCTTCCCCCATCTCTGTCACCTGCGGAGAGCACCATTCCCCCAGTTCACCAGACTACACTGTTTCCAAATGAGAGAAGAAACAATTATGTATGCTAATGCTACGAAAATGTCACCTTCTTTAGTGGCTGTGCCATCACCCTCTCTGTCCTTGACGTCTGGTCCTCTGGTCCTCAGGGCCACTTGACTACACCTGCTACCTTGGTAGTTTGAGGTCCTCCTCCTACTGCTTCCCCCACACTCGCTTTGGGAGCATCAACTCCCTTTCTGCCAGGGACATCACTCCCCAATCCCAGCTGGAGAAGCAACACCCTCCTCCAGCACCCTCACCTGGTCATCCACCCAGATCAGCTCCCTCCAAAGATGACTGGGATACTTTCATCACTGCCATTGCCCCTTTAACCCTGGCAAATTGAGGTATTGATGCAGTTGTCCAGAGGACAACTGAAGCCATTCTATCAGAACCCTATGCAGTGATCCCCTCTCCCATCAAAAGATAGTACCTTGGTGGACCCTCAAAGTTTCCACAGCCGTTAGAGATTACAGGCTGGCTCTCCAATGCAATACGTGGAATCAATCACTGGAGCACCTCATTTCCTTTAAGAGCCTTTGTGCCCAGGTCCACCACCTCAAAATCAACAAAAACAAGAATACTGGGAGTGGTATATTGCTATCATTGGACCATATACCATTCCTTCTCAGGCTTGAGCAAAGATTCAACGCCTCTATGGACACCAGTACCCTGCAGGTGTACCTGGTATCTCACTGAATGGAGATGCCTGCATTGATCCAGATGTTGTTGCCAAATATTATGCTTTTCATTGTGCTTGAGCCTGTGTGTCTGAGAATTATCAGCCTGCACTGTGTGTTCTCCATCGGTGACTAGAGCAACTTCCTTTAACACCTACTAAATGTCACCTAGAACCTTATAATTCCCAGTTCAGTGAGTGGGAATTCCTCAGTGCTCTGGCCCTTTGCCTTGACATGACTCCAGGCCCAGACCACATCCATAGCCAAATGTTGAAACACTTACCCTTGGGCTGCCAACATCACATCCTTGCAATTCTCAACCACATCCAAAGTCGGGGTGAATTCCCATCTCAATGGCCTTCATCTCAGTACTGAAAGCTAGTAAACTCCCTCTCGAGATGGACAACTATTGCCTACTTAGCCTCACTAATGTTCTCTGCAACGTGCTGGAATTTGTGATGAGCTGATGGTTGTGTTGGCATCTTGAGTCTCTGGGTCTTTTGGCCCTGTCACAGGATGGTTTTTGCTAAGACCATTCTACTGCTGACAATTTGATCTGCCTTGAATGTGCTATTTGGCCAGATTTTGCCTGGTGTCAATATCTTATCACCATCTTCTTTGACTTGCATAGGACTTACAACACTACACAGTGTCACCGCACCCACTTTACCCTCCATGAGTGGGGTCCCCAGAACCAACTTTTTGTCTCACTGTACTTCTGGGCTCAATTTGGTGCTTCCCACTGTACTCCCCATATACAAGAGAATGGGATCCCACAGGGCTGTGTATTATGTGTGCCCCTTTTTCTAGTGACTATCAATGATCTGCCTACAGCTGTGGAGTCTACCGTGTCACACTCCCTGTTACTGACGACTTTTGCATCTACTATTGCTCCTTAACTGTGGGTGTTGCTGAAAACTTATTGCAGGATGCCATACAAAAGGCACAGCCCTGAGCTATCACGCATAGCTTCCAGTTTTCTGTTGCCAAAACATGTGTCATGCACTTCCGTCATCATGATACTGTCGATCCCCAACTAGAACTCTACCTCGAGGACCAAATGCTCAGTTTGATGGAGTCTCTTTGTTTTTTGGGATTGGTCTTTGATACCAGGTTGATGTGGCTTCCCCATCTTCACCATCTTAAATGAATGTGCCATCTTCGCTGTCTCAGTAACACCAGCTGGGGCACAGACTGCTTTACATTTTTGTGGCTCTCCAAAGCTTTGATCCTATCACATATTAATTATGGGAGACTGATGTATTGCTCAGCACCTCTTTCAGCATTGTGGATGCTGGACGTGACACACCATTGTGGGGTCTGACTTGCGACAGGTGCCTTTTGGATGAACCCTGTGAACAGCATACTCATGCACCACCAACTGCTACTCACCTATGTGACATGCATTTGCTGCTTTCCTGGGCATCGGAACTATTGTGTCCTTCTTCCTGGAAGGGAGATCTACCTCCCACAACACAGACCAAGATCTGGAGTCATGATCATAGTTTGCACAGAATGTCTCTGCTCTGAACTTGATCTTTCACCAATGTTGCCTCTTTGTCAGGAAGATATCGTGGGTGTCCCCATGGTATGTACCCCATACCCAGATCTGCCTCAATCTGTCCTTTGGACCAAAAGACTCAATAGGTCCTACTCCTGGACATCATTGAAACATTTATAGACTCAGATGTGGTATACACTGATGGTTCTAGAGTCGATGGATGAACAAGTTTTGCCTACACACATGCAAGATGGAGTGAACTACGCTCCCCGCTGCATGGATACAGTGTATTCACTGCAGAATTGGTGACAACTACTAGAACCCTCAGCCACCTTCGTTCTTGCCTGGTGAGTTGTTCTTAATCAGAAGTGACTCCTTGAGTAGTCTTCAGACTGTCAACCTGTGCTAACCTTGACACCCATTGATTGTGACTATCCATGATCTCCTGTATGACCTCCACCATGATGAATGGTCAGTTGTCTTTATATAAACCCCTGATCATGTTGGGATCACAGGGAATGAGCATGCTGATCAGTTGGCCAAGTTAGCTACCAGGATGTTGACTTTGCAGATGGGAGTACAAGAACCAAAACTTTGGTCATCTCTACACCGACAGTTGTGGTAGGCTTGTAATGCAGATTGATGTGCCTGGGTTTCTCCATATAATCTGTGAACCACAAAGGAGACCACAACCATGTTCTGTGTTCCCTCTGTGCTTCTTGCAGGGAATCTACTATTTTCTGTTGGCCTCACACTTAGCTGACTGTCAGCCACATCCTCCGACACCAGGATCCATCCTACTGTTGGTGTGGTGTCCATCTCATTGTGGCCTATATCCTAATGGACTGCCCCAATTTGGCCACCTTACAGCAAAACCTTAAACTTGCTGACATTCCACCTTTGGTGCTAGTGGACGATGCCAAAACAGGATAATTTGGTTTTATGTTTTACTCATAAAAGCCATTTTTACGCATCTCTGTGATGTAGGACACGTAAGCCTCAGCAACTGCTTGAGTGATTGGAGGGTTGTCTCATCACCTGCTCTAACCCTAAGAGGCCATGGCTGCCCTTGCATGATGGATGGGCCGAGTTCCTGCCCTTCCCCCCTTTTTAATTTTTGTTATTCTTTTACATCTGTCATTGGTTAACAGACTCACTGCCATTGTTCCCTTTCCTGAGATTTTATGTCATCCATGTAGCTAGTTTTCTTGCAATAATGGAGGGTGTTGAAGCACTGGCCGGATGCAGGTGCTGTGTCTCCAGTTGCATAATATGTTCTGGGGGCCTCCAAACTGCTTTCTGGGCAGGGGAACTCTCTCACCTTCACACTTCTATCCCTCTCTAAATTCTACTTGCTTCTCTCTCTTGGTTTTCTTGATTCTCACAAGTGGTTGCATGCTTTGAGACTCATTTTTTGGGCCCATCCTCTCTGGGGACTGTTTCCAGCTTGCCACACTAAGGATTAAGAGACTGATGACCTTGTAGTTAGGTTCCTTTAACCACATCAGTCCATCCATTGATTCATAAAACCTGAATCTTTCTAAGGGTGTATCATTATCTACACAACAGAATGCCTTCAAGAGATCACAAAAAATACCACCTGGTGATGCTGTATTATTTAAGACTTGTAATATTTGGTGGGTGAATGTATAAACAGCATCCTCAGTCAAGCAACCGTTCTGGAATCTAAACTGTATGATAAGTAAATTGTTTCTACTTAAATGTGAGACTACTCTTGAATACATAACTTTTTTGAATATTTTGGAGAAAGATGTCAGTAAGAATATTGGATGATGATTATTTACATCCTTCTTGACACCTTCCTTATAAAGAGATTCAACAATGAATATTTTAGTCTGTGCCAGTGATGCAATACATATATCACTAAGGAGATTATTTATTAAATTAGAATAAATTTTCAGAATTCTGTCTGAAATCCCATCAACACCATATGAGCTTTCATTTTTTTTTTTTAGAATTTTTGTAATTCTATTAATTTTGGTAAACAATTTTGGTGGTACTTCTAGTTGCCTAAAGTTTAGTGAAATGACATTTGTAATGTATTCTCTTGCATCTTCCACAGAATAATTTAATTGTATTTTTCCTGCTACATTTATAAAGTGATTGTTAAAAATACTTGCAACTTGTGAATTATCAGTCATGACATTGTCATTTAGTTTAACTGTCATGGTATCTTGCACACTGACTGGCTGTTCTGTCTCCTATGTGACAATATCCCATATAGTTTTAATCTTATTATCCACATTATCAATTTCTGTCAGGATGTGCATGATTCTGATCTCACTTAAAATTTTTTGCAATAAGCAAGTGATGTCAGGTGTTTACTTCCTGTGGCTTTCATATAAATTTCTATCTCCTGTTACATGTGAATTTAAATCCCTTAGTCATCCACAGTTTGCTTTTTAAAAATGGATCTTCTGGATAATTTTTTAGGAAAGCAACTTTCAAATATTGACACAAATTTACTGCAGAATAAATAGAGATTGACATTAGTACCTCTTTCTGTATATACTTCATCCCAACCACCTCTTCCAATGTGCTTGAATATTTCATCCTGTTCTCATTAATAAACCTCATTGGTTTGTATGAACATGCCTCAGGGTTGTAAGGTGCTTTATCGTTTATTTATATTGATTGTACAACATCACATTGCTTATTAAAAATGGGTACACATTAATTGTTTCATTCTGAACACTGTCTATAAAAATGTTATCAGTCGTGGTCCTACATCTTGCTGCACATGAGTTGGAAGATTAACTACTCCAATTAGACTGAAACACCCAAATAATTATTCCAGTTCAACAATTGCCTTTCCAGTGCCCCCCCCCCCCCCCCCCAGCTTGCATTAGGTCTGTAGTAACCAAGTAATACATGAAACTGATCCAGGTGGCACAAATATGGCTTCATTCATACAAATCTGTACAATAATGGAAATAAGCTTCTTGGGAATCCACACATACCAAGAGAAAAGAATCATACAGAACAACTGATGTGAGCGGTACAAACTAGAGAACATAATGAGGGTGAGTCAGCACTGCTCCACGTGTATATAGGCATGAGTCGCTGGTAGATGGTGTGTCAGAGACTGTGCTGTGTGCACGATTCCTACAGGCAGCCTCTAGTGGCTGGCCCACACTGATATAGTTGGCATGCAGTGACACTACATTCGGTGCATTCACACTGACATGCACTAGTAACAGGATACAACAAGGGTGAAGAATGATGTATTTTATTATAAGTACAAGTTTTTTGCTGCAGCATTTATTTATTCCTAACTTGCATATTATAATGGAGTAAATAAATAAAGCAGCAAAGAAATTGTACTTAAAATAAAATGTTCCAGTTCATTTTTCCTGTTTGTATATCTTACAAAATCTACTGTAAAATCTGCACAAACTACTAACTGTTTCTTCTTGTCTGACAGGAACGTCAGTAATACATCTAGATTTCTCATAAATAGCTGTAGTGTTTCCTAGAGGGAACTTGAACACTGTTATAATTACCAGAGAAGTATTCTGCTGTAACAACCCACACGTATATGCTTCTATGGGTTCTGATCTACACAAAAACTGTTTGTTTCGATATTTTTGACTTTGTATCCATCTTTTACATATGTTGCAACTCCTCCTTTTTTCATGTTAACTCTCTATGGAAATGGTGCTAGTTTATAATCCCTGATATTTAACTTCTCCATCACTGTGTGTACATCATGTTCAGATTGGCAGATAATGTCAATCACTTCAGAATATGCACATCTTCTTGACATACAAGCAGCTCATTAAGGATTTCCTGGTGTGCTTGCAGCTCCCCTTATACTTCCTGCTAGATATTCGGATAATCTGTCCCTCCCCATCCTGTTCAAGTGCAGGCCATGATTAGTGTATCCCCATCTCCCCATTGCACCAGCAGGTACAGACTGAAAGTTTCCAGTAGCTTTATACCTTAAATTCAAAGTATTTTTTCTCATGTTAACAGCCAACATCAAAACCTAATAAAAATGTGAACATAGAAAGTATTTGCATTTATCTGAACATTACCTGCCTGAGAGCACAATAATGTATCTTATGCAGACCATACTTGCTCTGTCAGGTATGCTGCAGGTAGTTAGTATCCATTATAAATTGATGAGCTTCAGTATGTCTTGTGATTAATAAATGAATGATGCTGAAATAATTGACTACAGGATAAAATATCAACTGACATTGTGCGACAAATGAAATGTGAGTGGAGTTTGTGAGATACCTATGTGTTTCCACATAGAATATGAGAAAGAACTTATGTTCTGTAGGTTACTGGAGGAGCAAAGCATTCAAAGTTACTGGAAAAATATACAGGTCATGCCTGTTTTCAACATAGGTTATCAAACAGATGCAAAGAACTTATAGGCAATATATTACTGACATCAGTCTGCTGTAGAAATTTGGAACATGTTTTATGCTAATGTATTATGTAATTTCTGGAGACCAAATATCTTCTCAACAGGAATCAACATAGATTCTGCAAACACTGAATGTGTGAAACCCAGCTCACTCTGTTCGTCAATGAGGCCCAGAAGCCAGTAGACACTGGCTCCCAGCTTGATGCCCTGTTCCTTTTCTCCCAGGAGGCATTCAATACAGTTATGCAGGTCACATAATGAATACAATATGAGCATTTGGAGTATTGGACCAGTTTTGTGATTGAATTGAAGAATTCTAAGCAAACAGAACACAACTTGGCATTATTAATGGAGAGAAATCTTCAAATGTAAAAGTAACTTTGGGCATACCCCAAGAAACATTTAGGAAGACCTGCAAAGGATTGACACTTCGTGCAGCAATTGTCAGTTGGCCCTTAACATGAACAAATGTAATGTATTAGAGATAAATAAGCTGAAAGACCCATTATTGTATGATTACAAAATAGCAGGACACTCACTGAAAGCTGTCACATCCATTAAATATATGTGAATATGTGTAAGGAGTGATTAAATGTAACAACCACATAAAACTAACTGCAGCCAAGACATGTGTCAGACTGAGATTCATTTGAGGAATCCTCATGAAGTATAAGTTCATCCATGAAAGAGGTACATTACAAAACCCTCATTTGATCAATACTCAAATGTTGCTCATCAGTCCAGTATGTGTACCATATAGGATAGATAAAGGAAGTGGAAAATATCTAAAGAAGAGCAATGCTTTTCATCAGAGATTCATGTAGTAAGTGTGATAGCATCATGGAGATGCTCAGCAAAGTCCAGTAGCAGACACTACAACAGCGTGGTTTACTGCTAAAGTTCCATGAGCATACATTCTTAAGAATTAACCAATATATTGCTTCATCTGAGTCTACATTCACATATGTACTTGACAAGCCACCATAGAGTGCATGACAAAGGGTACCTTGTACCACTACTCGTCATTTCCCTGTTCTGCTTGCAAATGGAGCAAGGGAAAAATAATGTCTGTATGCCACTGTAAAAATCCTAATTTCTCTTATCTTGTATTTATAGTCTTTACGAAAAATGTAATTTGGTGGTAGCAGAACTGTTCTGTGCTCAGGCACAAATACTAGTTCTCTAAATTTTCTCAATAGTGTTTGATGAAAAGAACGTCATCTTCCCCCTATGGATTTGCAATTTGAGATCATGGAACATTTCCATAATCCTCACATGTTAATAAAACCAGCATGTGATAAATCTAGCAGCATGCCTCTTAATTAATTATTTCAATGTCTTCCTTTAACTTGACCTTGTGGTGATCCCTAACATTTGAGCACTATCCAAGAATGGGTCTCACTAGTCTTCTGTGCACTGTCACCTACACTTTATTAGATTTCTCCCAATAAACCAAAGGTGACTATTTGACTTCCGTTCTGCTGACCTTATGTGCTCAGTCCATTTCATATTGCTTTACATTATGCCTAGATATTTAATCGTTATGACTATGTAAAGCATCACACCACTAATAGTGAATTTGATCATTGCAGACCACTAATACTGTATTTGGACATTGCAGCATTGTTTTTCCCACTCATCTGCATGGAGTTAAATTTTCCTGCATTTAGAGCAAGCTGCCATTCATCATATGAACTAGAAATTCTGTATAACTCCTTCTTGCTCTCAATGCAGCAAACAGTTGCAAATTGCTGCTCACCATATCTGTCAGTCAGTTTATGTATGTGGAGAACAAGAGCTGTCCTGTCACTTTTCCCTGGAGCACTTTTTAGCACCCTGCATCACATTTGGGAGGATATCCTTTCAAACACATGTCTGGCCATCATGATTTAGGTTTTCCACAATTTCCCTAAATTGCTTCAGGCAAATGGCTGGATGGTTCCTTTGAAATGGTGCCACCAATTTCCTCCCTCATCCTTTTAAAATCCGAGCTTGTGCTCAGTCTCTAATCACCTCGTTGTCAACTGGGTATTTAACACTAATATCCTACTCCCCCATCCAGGACAACATACTGGGTTCTGTTACATACGAAGTATATTTCACAACAGATCATTAAAGTAAAATTTGAGAGGTCTGAGCTAACTTGAAGGTTTACCAAGAATTGTTCTTTCCACTGACTGTTCATGACTGAGAAAGGAAAGTGGGGGAGGGAGAGTGGTACATAAAGTCATCTCCAACCATCACATACCATAAAGAGGCTTGCGTAGTGTGGATGTAGATATAGGTACCTATAATAAAGTGGTAGAATTAGTGTGCTTGGTGATTAATAAGCACAGTTTTTTAATTATTTTGTAAGAAATTGTATTTTTAGTCACTCCTCGACTTCTAAAAAACTAATAAGAGTTGCTCCTTTCACTTGCCTCCTAACAATGGAGGTCCTGGGTACACCCTTGCTGACAGTGCTTACTAATGTATTTTTTTATCTCTAATTCTGACACATTCCCCTTTGTCTTTCCCTCCCTCATCATCCCCCCCCCCCTCAACTTTCTCCTCTCCCACTCCCCCTCCAATACAAAATGGGTCTCTATTTAGCTGTATACATGCCCCTATTTCCAGTCTCCCCAAACCAAATCCTGTTTCCTCCATGAAGAAGAAACATATAATTACAAGTGCTAGAAATACTGTCGCCTATTTCCCTGGGTTGTTATGCTCATTTTTGCCAGTAACACTTTCTCAAGATAAGTAGTAGCCAGACCACATGTCCCTTTCAGAATTTAACAGTTTTGTGCAATATTAAGAGTCCTTTTTGACAAAGAAAAATTATAACTTCATTGCAGTGTTATGTAAATCATGCAGTGACTTCACTGTTCACAGTACATCAAATAAAATTTGTTATGATGACCTCTGACAAATAGTGTAAAGTTTGTGAAACCATAGTAGGCATACCCACTTAACCCATAAATATGTGTGCATTACAGGTAGGATTAAGCTGTATCTTGTTACTACTGTAAAAGCACTCATACTATACAAACAATGCGTTCATGGATATTGTACAGCAGAAACTGACTTTATTAGCACAACCAGTACAAAAGAACATGTGAATCATCAGCGAATGCCAACCGAAAGAGTAACTGAAGAACGTAGTTTTATAAAGATACCCTTCATATGGTACATTGTTGATTATTGATTATGTCACTCCCATACAAGCCCTCCTGCCACCCCCCTCCTCCCCCTCTGAAGTGCAGAACACCAGGGATGTCCTGGTACTTAAATTTAACCTTGTGGCTTGCATGTGTGCGAATTGCTGGGTGAGGTGGGCATCAACAAGTGGAATGGGTACTAGAAATTCTGCCAGGACGTGTAGTGGTTCTCTGTATACCAACTCCACCTATGATCAACCATTGTCAGTCTTCAGTGTGGTAATTAGACCTAACATCACAGTGGCAAAGCATGTGTCCAGGAATCTTTTTGGCACATCACTGTGGCCTTTAAGGTGCAGTTCCACTTTTCTACCATGCCGTTGATTACCAGCTGGTAGCTTGTGGTTCAGCTGCACTGAAAGCCACACAGTTCCTGGAGAAGTGATGACTGAATTGGTGTCCCTGGTCAGTTGTAATGAAGAAGGGGAACATGAAGTGTCCCACCAAAACTTCAATGAATGCCTGTGCCTTTGTCTCTGCAAAAATGTCTTTGACCAGAATGGTCTCTGCCCACCAAGTGCAATAGTCCGCCGCTGTAAATAAATACATGAAGTTCCCAGAAGGTGGAAGGGGTCCAACTAAATCAAAATGGACATACCCGAATAGTGATGTAGATATCAGGAATTGGCCTACTGGAATGTGCACATGGCATCCCACTTTGCTGCATTAGCACTGGATACAAGTGTGTGCCCAAGCCCATGAATATTTCTTGATTGAAGGTCACACAAAATGACCCATTACCAGTTTGACTGTGGTGTAGGTTTTAGAATGTGCCAAGTTGTGGATGCAGTTGAAAACCACTTGCCAGAACTTGGGTGCAGTGTATGGTCAACATCTAGTAGTACAGACATCTCATCATCATCATATTTCAGCTGTGGTGCATGGTGCTTCCAGTAGCTGTATATACAGGCCAGTGGATGAGACAGTTAAAAAAACTCTGCAGTTGTGGGTCAGGAACCTGGGCACAGGCACGTTCTGCATAGCTTGACACTGGGATTAGTCCGCTAATGTGTGTGAGAGAGTCTGTTATGATAGTGTCAGATCTGTGGATGTGATGCAAGTCTGCAGTACACTTGCATACATACTCAACATGGCAAAACTACTGAGGGGAGCAATTGTCACTGACTTTTAGCAAAGCCACCATGATGGGTTTTTGATCAGTGAAAATAGTGACAGATTTGGCCTCTATGAAGAGATGGAAGTGTTCGATGCTCCCATAAATTGTGAAGAGTTCCCTGTCATAAGCACTCTAGTGAGTTTGAGTGGGCTGTAATTTCTGTGAGAGAAAACTCATTGGCTGCCAGTGTCCACTCACTTGTCGATGGAGTGCTACACTGATCATGAACTGGCTGATGTCCACAGCTAAAGTCATGTGTGTTCCAGGCATGGGATATGTGAGGACTACCACACTGGCTAGCCTATTTTGCAGCTTCTTAAGGGAAGTATTCATATCCTACATCCATGGAAGGAGACATTTGCGCTTTTGTTGTATCCAGCTAATCCTTTGGTTAGAGTTTTCTGAACAGCAATGGTTCTGGGAAGATGATGGTGATAAACTTCCTGGGTTCACTGTAGTTCTGGGATCAAGAGCCACTTGTTCACTGAACATGCACATACTCAGCCTGCTTTGTACTACATTCAGATGTTTGTCATGGATCTGGACATTTTCTGAAAATACCAAAATGTCATCAAGATAAGCAAAGAAGTAAGACAGTTTACTCAATAAGCCGCCCAGAAAATTCTGCCAAGCCCAGGCAGCATTTCTAAGCTCAAACAGTATAACCAAAAATTAAAATAGCCCAAATGGGGTAGTCACTGTGGTCTTTGATATATCCAGCTTTGCCGCAGCTACCTGATTGTCAGCTTTACAACAATCTAACGCACTGAAAACTTTTGCTGCAGCTGGTTAATTTGTGAAATACTGGATGTGTGACACGTGGTATCTGTCCAGAATGGTTCTGGTGTTCAGTGCCTGATAGTCACCACACAGCTTCCATGACTCATTTTTCTTATGCACAAAGTGCAGAGGAGAGGACCGTGGGCTATCAGACGGGTAACTGACGCCTTCTTGTAACATCTCATTGGAGATGGTCTTGGTCTCGGACAGACAATTAGTTGCTATTCAGTGTACAATTGAGGAAACTGGCAGACCTGTAATTCCCCAGGTGTGGTGTATCATTTTGCATTTTTGTGCTATGAGACATTCTTCAACATTCTCGCACACTAAATGGATAGCTGATTCAAGCTTGTGATAGTGCTCCCACCAGCTCATGTCATCCTCCGGGCTAGTCTTGCTGAACTTGTCCATCCTGTGTTGGATGCAAGATGTCAGTGGTCCCTTGACTCTGGGAATAATGCAGCCATTGGTGGTATGAACAAGACATGTTATGCAAGTTGATGACCAACTTGTTTGTCATATGGAGATTTGTGCCTAGAATTGGTTGGTAAATGTCAGTAAGCACAAAGGTCTACCCGCACTTGGTAGAGTCCTGTATCAAACATCATTGTTTCTAGTCCATATGTTTGTAAGGCAGAGTTTTTGATCACTTTCAAGGGAGTTGCATCACTGCATTTAGTGTCAGGGAAGGCAGTAACAGGCAGTGCACTGACATTCGACCTGGTGTCAACTAAAAATGTCGGTGATATAGAGCAATCAGAAATCAATAGTCTTTGTGATGCCGTGGGTCTGACCATTGGTGGGGAAGTCAACTCACACATTGTAGCCTCATCTCTACATCTTTATCTACATCGATACTCTGCAAATCACATTTAAGTGCCTGGCAGAGGGTTCATCAAACCACATTCCCAATTCTCTAATATGCCAATCTCGTATGGCACGCGGAAAGAATGAACACCTGGATCTTTCGGTGCAATCTCTCATTTCCCTTATTTTCTTATGGTGATCGTTTCTCCCTATGTAGGTTGGCGTCAACAAAATATTTTTGTATTCGGAGGAGAAAGTTGGTGATTGAAATTTCATGAGAAGATTCTGCTGTAACGAAAAATGCCTTTATTTTAATGATGCCCACCCCAAATCCTGTACCATTTCAGTGACACTCTCTCCCCTCTTTCATGATAATACAAAATGTGCTACCCTTCTTTGAACTTTTTCAATGTACTCCATCAATCCTATCTGGTAAGGATTCCACACCACGTAGCAGTGTTCTTAAAGAGGATGGACATTCATAGTGCATGCAGTCTCTTTAGTAGATCTGTTACATTTTCTAAGTGTCCTGTCAATAAAACCCAGTCTTTGGTTAGCCTTCCCCACAATATTTTCTATGTGTTATTTCCAGTTTAAGTTGTTCATAATTGTAATTCCTAGGTATTTAGTTGAATTTAAGGCCTTTAGATTTGACTGATTTATCATGTAACCAAAGTTTAACAGATTCCTTTTAGGACTCATGTGGAATATCTCACACTCTTCATTCTTTAGGGTCAATTGCCCATTTTCACACCATACAGACCTTTTCTAAATCATTCTGCAATTTGTTTTGATCTTCTGGTGACTTTGCTAGTCGATAAACAACAGCATCATCTGCACGTCATACATGGCTCGTACCTTTTAACATCAGCCGTTGAAGGTAGGCACTGCTTATAGTTGCCATGATCTGTAGCACATAAAATGGATTGTGAGAGGCATTTGGATGAGAACACATGGCTTGTGATGTCTGAGTTGTGATAGTTAATTAGTTTGTGCAACTGAGCCAAGTGCTGCTATTTTCCGCAGTCGCAACATCTGCTATCTTCTCAACAGCAGCATGGAGAGATTAGGATCCTCAGGGATGCTTGGCAGTCATTGGTTGGTCACGGTTGTGCAGCTTGGTGATGGTACATTGGCTGGGTCTGGCAACACTTGGTACTCTTGGTGAACAATGATGGTTGTGGTGGTGGCCATGATGGTGCAACAGTCAAAGAGAGCATATGCTGAGTTGACCACATGGAACAAGTCATGTAAAGGTTATGTGCAATTAAGGTTAAACACATCTACAGAGGTGACTGTTACTGCCAAATGTGTTACAGAAGTGTGCCAGAAAGAATGCCATAATCAACCATAGTGCATAAATGCCTCCGAAAGTCAGATCACTCACAGTAAAGAAGCTGCATTAGTCACTGATCTGTTGGTTTCTTGCAGTGAGAGATCAATACTATCATGAGGGTGCTGTAAATTTGCTGTGGAGGGGCTGTAAAATAATGTCCAACAAATTGTTCAAATTCATCATATATTTGCTGTTTCATGAAAACTTTCTGCATAATAGCAAACCAAATATCCAGCTGTTCAGGTAGGAATGGCAGCACCCAAATTTGTAATTGTGCTGCGGGTGGGCTGCGAGAGCTTTTGAGCAGAAAGTTTGTAGCTTGTGGAAGCAACGCTGGGATGGGTGATTGAATCAGGGGTATGTTCACATTTGGTTTGTTGTCACATTGTCCTGCTATCCAGTTGTGTGAAAGGGATGTCCTGTGGAGGTGACACTGAATCCAATGGTATGACTGGCATGGGTTGGGTGATCCTGTGATATTGTGGTTCGGATTGGTGGGAGGTGCAGAACCCCATGACAATTTTAATGTGTGAGGGTGTTGTAGAACCTCAGTCTCATTCTTGATGTTGTGGATTACACTGTCATTGGTGCACAACAGGTTATGCACAGACAATATGCAAGTATTCAATGAAGTGAATTACAGATTAATAATGTGCCCACCAACACACCACTTTAGTGCCAGGGTCACAGCTTATGTAGAATCACCCATTCTACATCAAGAATGCATACACAAATATTTTGCAGCAAAAAGTGTCTTTATTAGCACAATCGATACAAAAATGCATGTGAATCATCAGCAAATGCCAACCGAAACCATAATCAACAAATTTAGTTTTATAAAGATAGACTGCACAAGGTGCACTGTTGATTAGCAATTGTGTCACTCTCACACTTTATCTTCTCCTTTTGTTGTTGTTGTTCTTGCTGTTGTATTTCATACTTAAAAATTACCTTGTTGTTACTCTCAGACAAGCAAGTTGTAAAATTTTCAAATTATGGAGTTGTATGTACAGCTGTATATTATAAAACTGCTAGTGCTGAAATAATTTAATCCTTAATTTCTTCTAATTGCAGACATACGTTGATCTCTTCAAGAATATATCAAAAACTAATTTGATATCATTGGGAATCTCAGCTATAGCCATATTACTTCTAAGTATTTACAATGAATTGATTAAGGTAAGTGAATATTGAGCTATAAAGGATACAAAAATTGTTCCTGTAAACATTATCATCTATAAATAACCCCTCCATGAATTGTGCAATTACTATGTTATAAATACAAATAATTTTGATTCAGTTTAATAATTTTATCAGCTTGCACTATTTTGTTGTTTTAATCAATACAAATGAATAGTTGCATCCAGTGTCATAAATGCAAATAATTTTGATTCAGTTTAATAGTTTTATAAACATGCACTATTTTGTCATTTTAATCGATACAAATCAATAGTTGAATCCTCTTTCATTAACTATTTGTATTTATACAGTAATATAACATCAGAAGTGCATATGCCTTACATGTAGTGCCTCACTAAATGAATTGTCTAATTCTGCTGGCAAACTATTGAATAATATACTCTGTAGACAGGGGAAGTAATTTCAATATAATGGCAGTTGAGGTTATGGAACAATTATATGCAAAACAGATTTTGATACTTTATTCCATTACATTAATGATGCTGTGTTGACCAATTTTTTGTTTGTTTTGCTTTCTGTAATTGTGCCAAAAAAAGAAGGTAGAACTTTTGTACAAATCTTAAGGCTGTGACTTTGCCACTGTAATCATTATCTGATAAACTCATAGCTCAGGTTGCAATGCATGTGAGCCATGTATGTGTGCATATGCAGGCCATAACTTGATGTTAAGTGAGCATTAGGGGTCTCCGTAATTACTTACATATTTTGTTATCTCAGCAGATGCATTCATTGCTCAAAATTTATAAAAGAAGTTGGTGGTCTTTGAATATGGAGTGGTTATCAATTTCTGTGAAATTATACAATCAGGATTCTGTGTTGCTGTACTTGTTCACAGAAGCAAATTATATTAAATTTAAAAACATTGACAAACAGCTTGTCTCCTCTACACAGTTTAACACACCATTAACATTTCTACCAGCTCTGTTTTGTTGTGTACATGGAAATGTGACCTGTACCCAAGACAGTATGTCTGCAGTCATACACTCTTGGAAGCCTTCTTATTAAGGTGGGTGATTTTACAGATGGAAATTGTACAAAATAACAAGTTCACTGCATTTGCAGTATACCACAACACCAAAAATTTAATATTCCTTCAAGTACGATATAATTTGTAAGTGGTTTTCTGCAAGCCACCCATTCACAAAACTGATGATTCAAAGGGACAGTGCCAGTTTTTTTCAAATTATGTATGTATTTCATTTAATTTTCAGACTCCTTCAAAAGTTTTACATTTTTTACTTACTGTTATTGTGTGATTTCAGCCACGCATTGGGAAAAAGCTGCCAATCCCTTTACCAACAGAACTTTTGGTAATAATTACAGGCACACTGGTGTCAATGTATGTGCATCTAAATGAAAAGTTCTCTGTTACTGTCCTCGGTGAAATTCCCACTGGGTAAGGTGCTTTCTATTTAGGTAGATAATTATATAATTTGGTATATTAAAAGCTCTCTCACTAAGTTACTAAATAGTCAAAGGATGTATCAAAGAAATATAGTCATTTGAAATGAGTCTAACACATCAAGTATTATATGTGCCTCATGCAAGAACATTGAGTATTATACTGAATGAATGTAGCTGCTAATTTATATTATCATAACTGACAGAAGGATCAAACACAAAATGAAACACATTTTGTTATGCTTTACACACTCTGTTGTTGCTTAAAAGAATTAAAAAATTGCCTGTATGTAGTATCAGTGCTGAACTTGTACATACTAATCATTTATTTTGCTCTTCTGGAGATATTAACTTCACTAATTAAACAACATACTCTTTGTGTACCAGTATTTATGCTCTCCCAGTCAAAAGCAAATCATCATCTCTTTATAAAATCAACTGTAATAGGGGTGATGTGTGTGTGTGGGAGTGTGGGGAGGGGGGGTGGAGGGGGGGGGGGGTGTACGTAAACACTAGGCCCAGCAGAAATCAGTCAGTCAGTGGGAACAGCTGAAGAGGGCAAGAAGTCAGCTCGCTGAAATCTCATATCTTCTGGTCGATGCCACCTGAGTGAATACCTTAGAAATATTAAAAATCTTCTTACACCAGGATAACCTAAAATCACGCATCAAGTACCTCTACAGGGAGGAGATGCACAGCAAAATTAAGAAGCTTGATAAGCTGTGGGACAGGGAGGAGTGCCTTTTACTCTCCCTTGTTCCCCTGCTGAGTTGCTGAGAGCACCAAACCATACCAATCTGTGTGGCAGTCCCCTCCTGTTACAACAACAGAAGAAGGTGGCAACCAGATCACCAAAAGAGCCACACTGGTCCTGATCAGGAAGAGGGTCCAGTACACTTGACACAGACTTGACAAGACCTTGAGAAGTGTTCTTGCTTCACCTGCAGTTGCTCTCCTGTGCTTCATGGGAGTGGATAGATGCAGTTAGCTGGTCTCAAGCTAACAGGGCATGGCAGTCAGCCACCTGTAGACAACCTGCTAAATACAGATGCTTTTCAGCTAAGAAAATCCTAAGAGCAGTCATCAACTGTCCAGAAAAAAAAAACTGGTGATGACAACTTTTCTGTACTAAGAAAGGGGCCAAATTTTGCACTGACACTGGCGACCCTATCAATAGTGGAACACAGTACAGTAGAACAAGTCATTCTTGCACTTCCACAATGATCTGCCGAGGAAATATGACATGTAACTTGCTGTATACTCACCAGAACTGTTCCACTAAAGCCAAATATCTCAAAGGAAGAGAGGAAAGCACTTAAGCTGCTCCGAGAAGATTGTGAGATAGTCATCCTCTCAGCAGACAAAAGGAATTGTATGGTCCTCCTACAATGTCAAGTATACTAGCTAAAAATATACAACCTATTAGAGGACAACGCTTACAGGAGGATTGAAGATTATTCTCCCAGCTGAGTGACGACCATCAAACTTCTCTGACAAACATTCTCAGATAAGAAGATGGTGAAGAAATTTTGTGCATGAGCAGCTGGAACACCTAGACTTTATGGACTGCATAAAGTCCATGAGAAAGGAATGCCACTCAATCCAATTGTTAGCAACATTGGCACAACAATATATGAATTAGCAAAACACCTGACAGTTATGCTCAGCCCATTTTGTGGGCAAATACCAACACCACATATTGGATTCAGAACATTTCATCCAGCCTCTTCAGAACTTCTGACTGGACCAAGAAAACCTCATGGTGAGCTTCGATGTGCTTTCTGTCTCTACAAGGGTACCTAAGACTCACAGGAGAAAAGTTTGGGTCAGTGCTAATGAAATTGTTTGAAGCCATGCCGACATCAACCTAATTTTTATTCGAGGAGAATCACTGTGAACAAACAGATGGAGTAGCCTGCTATCATCACTGGTGACCAATAAGTTTATGGATGTTTTTGAAGTAGCAGCCTTGGAGTCAACAGGCAACAAGCTGTCTCATATTTCCCATATATAGATGATGCATTTGTAATCTGGCCATAGAAGCATCACCTACAAGACATCCTGCAACATATGAATTCGCTGTACCACAACATAAAATTCATGATGGAGACAGAAGAAAGCAATCAATTTCCATTTTTGGATGTGCTGATCAGTTGAAGACCACATGGCACACTAGGACACAGCACCTACCATAAGCTGAGACATACAGCTTTGTACTTGCATGCCCCCAGCTGCCATACCCCTTCACAATGAGATGGTGTCCTAAGCACACCAATGTGAAATATGGGACTGTGACAGTCTAGTAGCTGAATTGCAGCACTTACATGCTGTGTTACGCATGAATGGTTACAGAAACTGCCAGATACAGTGTGCATTAAAACCAAAGAAGCTGAGACCATAACTTAGTCTGTTGTGATGGCAATTATTCCATACATCAGGACACAACAGCAAAAATTGGAAGAATACCTGGGAAACACAATGTGTTCCACCCACCAGCCAGGATGAAAGCCTTGTTGGGATAAGTCAGGGATGATCTATTACTCAAAAAATCAGAAGTCTACTGCATCCCCTGACTATGTGGGAAAATGCATGTAGTCCGGATAGTACAGGAGACAGGAGCTGAGCATAAACACCATGCACACAATGAACAGACAACAAAGTTCACTTTGCCATAGCACTGTATCTCCCAATGACATGTCATGAATTACAATGGCATCACATTGTTGCAACAGTCCAACACCTTCCACAATTGCATTCTAAAAGAGGCTGAAGAGATCCTACTAGATAACAGACTAATAAATAAAGACAGCTTTCAATGAAGCAAAGTCTGGGACCCAGGCTTATACACAATCAAAGCACAGTGCCAATCTGTGTGGCAGTCCCCTCCTGTTACAACAACAGAAGAAGGTGGCAATGCATTGTCACTATGCTGGCAGAGACTTTTGTCTGATGCTGGCTGCAGCTCTAGTGAGGACAATGGGTTGAACCCCAACATTACAATTTCCCCATCACTACACCAAGTACATGCCCAATTGTGGCCAGCTAGATGCTGCTGGTGAGGTACGTGGCCACAGGGGGGAGGGGGGGGGGGCATGGCAAGAGGCTATAAAAGCTGTGCCCACCAGAAATGAGTCAGTCATCAGCAGCACCTGAAGATGGTAAGAAGTATGTTTGCCAAAATATAGTGTGTTCTGGACAATGGCTTCAGGATGTATACCAAAGGAATAGTCAAGAACTATAGTTTTCTTCACTTTGAATATCATTATTGAGAGTAAACAGCTTTCTTGTAGAGTATTCCAAGGGGTTGTGGAAAAGTTGATACCATTCTTTACTGTAACCACAAATCTATTGTACATAATTTTTCAGATATTTTTCTTAAGAACTGAAAGTTCATTGTTAGAAATTCCATGGTTGTATCCATTTTTGTGTCAAGTAATGAATACACCAGGTAAACACCAACTTTCATTAGTAACAGATATAACATTGCATCTACATCTACATCTACATCCATACTCCGCAAGCCACCTGACGGTGTGTGGCGGAGGGTACCTTGAGTACCTCTATCGGTTCTCCCTTCTATTCCATTCTCGTATTGTTCGTGGAAAGAAGGATTGTCAGTATGCCTCTGTGTGGGCTCTAATCTCTCTGATTTTATCCTCATGGTCTCTTTGCGAGATATACGTAGGAGGGAGCAATATACTGCTTGACTCTTCGGTGAAGGTATGTTCTCGAAACTTTGACAAAAGCCCGTACCGAGCTACTGAGCGTCTCTCCTGCAGAGTCTTCCACTGGAGTTTATCTATCATCTCCGTAACGCTTTCGCGATTACTAAATGATCCTGTAACGAAGCGCGCTGCTCTCCGTTGGATCTTCTCTATATCTTCTATCAACCCTATCTGGTACGGATCCCACACTGCTGAGCAGTATTCAAGCAGTGGGCGAACAAGCGTACTGTAACCTACTTCCTTTGTTTTCGGATTGCATTTCCTTAGGATTCTTCCAATGAATCTCAGTCTGGCATCTGCTTTACTGACGATCAACATTATATGATCATTCCATTTTAAATCACTCCTCATGCGTACTCCCAGATAATTTATGGTATTAACTGCTTCCATTTGCTGACCTGCTATTTTGTAGCTAAATGATAAAGGATCTATCTTTCTGTGTATTTGCAGCACATTACACTTGTCTACATTGAGATTCAATTGCCATTCCCTGCACCATGCGTCAATTCGCTGCAGATCCTCCTGCATTTCGGTACAATTTTCCATTGTTACAACCTCTCGATACACCACAGCATCATCCGCAAAAAGCCTCACATGACTAACTGTATTTAAATTTTCTCTCAAAAAAGTTATTAGATTTTACATGACTATTGAGCACTAAAAATTAGACACTGTTAATACAGTAATGCCAAAATGTGCAAAAATAGCAATGAATGAACAGGCATAAATTACATTGCCAATAGTTAACCTGACAGTTATTTGAGAGTATATATCTCAATTCCGTGCAAACAATATTCGTTTCACCTCTCAGAAACTGAGACTAATGGGTAAAAAATGAATGAAACTCTGTTATGGAATCTTTAGGTACTAGCAAATAATAATTTGGTATTCGCACCAAGAAGATGCCCTGTTACTCATTTCATTTCATGCAGTCAGCTTTCCACAGTATTTCAGATTACCAGTAACTGAAGTGTCCCAGATTCAAGCCTCACAGTGAGCATGGATGTGAATTTTTTAAAAATCTGTCTTTGTCTAAGCATTTGTGTTCATATACATGGACCAGTCATAAAGTAATGCAGCTTATCTTTCTTTCTCCTTCTTTAAGTTGATATGTAGTAATCATGAATTTGGCACACTTTCATGAACCAACTTCTACAGCCCACTCCAGTAATAGTCTCCTATATTAAGAGGTGGCAGCACTATGTAAATTTAGAAAAAAAATCTGTCATTGATGTATATGTAGAACAGCATTCTGTGATGGCATTCCTTACTGCAGGAGGTGAAACACTCTGTCGCATTCATGAGAGGATGAAGGTGTATGGAAATGTCACAGTGGATGTGAGCAGTGTTAGACAGTGGATCATTGCAGTAGAGAAGCTGAAGGGCAAACACACATAATCATTTCAATCCTTCCTCTTGCATTTTAAGTGAATTTGTCTTGTTACCTTTTTTGTATACCAAATTAAAACACATTGGTATGTGATGAGAGGAAATAATGAGAGTACAAACTCTACCTAACAACATAGAACAAGTCAGCTGCCTGTTTCAGGATGTTGTACTCTAACTGGGCTGCATGGATCAAGTGCTAAGCAGATCTACCTTTGTGTTTCTGTGTATCTGGAGTCCAAATGCACCATCCAAACCTGTCAAACTTGGGTGTCTTACATCATGGCTAACCACACATTGCACACCAGCCTGTGAATTATGTGTATGGAAGTACTACAAAAATAATACTCTGGGGAAGTGGTTACTCTTGTAAATAAATAGCAGACAAATCTGCTAAAATCTTGATACATTGTTGAGGCCCAGTGTCTTCCAATTTTGTATGTGTACTTTAGTTACAGCAGTGGCGTAAAGTAACAGTTGCTTCAATCAGGATTCACAGTGGACTTGCGAACATAACTTTTGCCTTTGATTCCAACACTACTGATATGCAAGACAAGTTACTTGCACCACAAGGCACAATAGTAATCTTCCACCACTCTGCTGTGTTTGAAATTGTACCTGCCACATGAGTTTCTGCACCACACACTGCCAGGTTACTTTTGGAAATGCTGGTGCTTTCACGAAAAATAGAAAATAACTGAAATCTCTCAGTGTTGCATCAGTGATTATAAATTTCACAACACTGAGGCAGCACACAGCAGAACAGTAAAGACAACCAACTTACATGCATTGTAGCAATGGTGTCTCGACTGGCAAAAGCTCTACACATTATCTGACTTTGTCTAAGTCTCTGTCTGTCGCCAAGCCAAAAACACATATAATCACCAAATAAATTTACTTCCTTTGCAACTTGCCTTTGGACAACATTATTTATGTAATATGTGCAAAGACAAGGCTTATTTTGCCATACCTGCTGAGCTACCTCACTACATGTCCAGTTGCTTCAGACTCCAGCTGCATTCTCCTGGAATGATGGCATGTCGTCCTGTCTTCTGTCCCACCAGGACAAAAATGGTGTGACACTACTACATTTAATAATTTTGATGTTACAATACTTTACATCGACACCTCCAAGTGACACACTTGCAGAATGATATCTGCTAGAATTTTGTCTCTGTCCTATTATAATCTGTAACATTATTAGACCCTACTTTGTTACTGTCTTTTTATGCCACTCTCAACTTGTGCAACTGTTCAGGAAGAAAGGATGTCCACTGCTACAAACTATGCAGTATTTTTGGTGTAGGACACATTTCGTTTCCATCCATCAGCCTTCAAAACTTTACATTAGCAGTCGCTGCACCCATGCCCCAGTAACACTGCCCACACTGCAGCACTTGTGGAGCATGCTCACTTTGGCCACTTGTGAATTAAGATTGATGAGCTGGGTTAAAACTTAAATATCTCGTGAGCCACTACTTGGACCATGTTGCGGTTTTCACCACCGTCATTATAATAAAATTCTCTGTGTATCTAGATATGCTATTACTTGCTCATGTTGTCTTTAATTATTTTACTTTACCTGGTTGTGAATGTGGAGTACAGTGAGCATGGACAATTGACTCCTATACCACTGCCATGTCTCACACAGTTAGTTGATGCAATGTGATAAGTTAGATGATGCAATGCCATATAGCCAGCAAGTGAAGGCAGTGAATTCACACAACATCCAGCATGTTGACCAAATCATCCACGATGACTGCTGGGTAATAACAGGTGAACTGTGTTATCCGTTACCCATTGTGAAAGGCAATTTTTATGGTTATTATTCAAAAACTGAGATACAAGATGGTTTGTGCATGCTAGGTAATGAAAATTTTGACTGATCAAAATAGAGAGACCATGCACCATTAGACTTTCCTCTGTTCAGCCCATTCAGAGTAGTTAATTGGAGGCATCTCTTTGAAGACATGGAGACCCTGAAAAATTCTTTGTGCCAGTGGCTGAGGGAGCAGGGCCATAGTTTTTAGTCCGCACGTATAAATGCTCTTGTTAGAAAGTGAAAAAACTGTGGACAAAGAGATTAGATTAGATTAGATTAGATTCAGTTTTCGTTCCATAGACCCAAAAAATGAAATGATTCTCGTGGGTGTGGAACATGTCAGAAAGTATAACATAAAACGTAAAACATTTGAATATAATACTTATTACCCTGATCATTTGTCAGGAGATTGTTGAAATAGGTGAATATAATGCGGTAAACTGGAACAGCTAATATTTACAGAATTAACGCGCTGTCAGAATGAAACATTATTATGCACTATTAATAAATTTATCATACACGAAATACCTAATCTTGACTATTGTGACCATGTGCTGTCAAAACTGAAATCTAACAGACATTTTGACTTAAGCAGGGTTAACAGTCTCTGTTAAGATATTCATCTATAGAGTAGAAAGAGTTGCCTATCAAAAAGTCTTTCAAACTCTGTTTAAACTGTGCTTTATCTGAAACCAAGTTTTTAATGGTTGCTGGCAATTTATTGAAAATGTCTGTTCCTGAATATTGGACCCCTTTTTGGACCAAGGTAAGTGATTTTAGGTCTTTATGTAGATCGTTCTTATTTCTAGTATTGATACAATGTATTGAGCTATTGGTTGGAAATAGAAATGTATTACTTGCAACAAATTTCATTAAGGAATAAATATACTGAGAAGCAGTGGTTAGAAAACAAAGTTTCTTGAACAGGTTTCTACATGATTTTCTTGTATTTACACCACAAATGATTCTTATCACATGCTTTTGCGCCCTAAAAAATTTTGCACAGTTTGGTGAGTTGCCCCAGAATATGATCCCATATGACAATAGAATGAAAGTAAGCAAAGTATGCAGTTTTTTTTTATATTTGTGTCTCCTACATCTGACATCATTCTCACTGCAAATACAGACTTGTTTAGGTGCTTAAGCAATTCTGTGGTATCCCCTTCCCAACTGAATTTATTATCAAGTTGTAATCCCAGAAATTTAACACTGTCAATCTCTTCGATCTGCATGTCTTCAGATGTTATACACATGCTAGAAGGAATTCTCTTACAGGTTCTAAACTGCATATAGTGGGTATTTTCAAAGTTTAATGACAGTGAATTAGCTTTAAACCATTTATTAATGACAGTGAAAATTTGCTTAGCAGCTATTTCTTCTATGTGTGTACTTGACATGCAACTTACTCCAATGTTTGTATCATTGGCAAACAAAACAAACTTAACATCTGGCTGTGTAATAGATGAGAAGTCAAAAATGTACACAAGAAAAAGCAATGGACCCAAGATGGAAACTTGAGGAACACCACATTTAATTAATTCCCAATCAGATAAAGACTGACTGCTAACTGCACAGGTATTTTGCAATGACACCCTTTGTCATTTCGCAGCATTGCCAGTGACACCGTAATATTCTAATTTACGTAACAGAATGCTGTGGTTTTCACAGTCAAAGGCTTTTGATAGGTCACAGAAACTGCCAGGAGCCTCTTATTTATTATTTAACTGGCAAAAGTGAAATTGGTCAATAGTTTGATGGTATCACTTTATCCCCCTTCTTATATAGAGTCCTAACTTCATCATATTTTAGCCAGTCTGGAAATGTTCCACTGATAAGAGACTGATTACACAAATAACTTAAGACAGAACTCGACTCACATGAACACTCTTTGAGTAACTTTGTTGATATGTTGTTATACCCACTGGAATACTTGGATTTTAAGGATTTTATGATGGATGCTGCTTCTCTGGCAGACGTGAGTGTCATTTCCATTTTACTGAAGATATTTTTAAAAGACTGGTCTCAGATACTCCATTGCATTGTTCACCAAACCTGATAACCCCAAGCTGTCAGTTACAGAAATAAAGTACTTGTTTAAGAGGTTTGCAACACTACATGCACTTCTTACCAAAGTCTCATTTATTTTTAGAGCTATCTGGTCCTCTTCCTTTTTGGCCCCACCTGTCTTTGTCTTCACGACATCCCATACAGTTTTTATTTTGTTGCCTGATGTAATTATCTGTTTCTCATAATAAAGCTGCTTCAGTTTCTGGATTACTTGCTTCAATATTGTGCTGCATTCTTTGTAATGCATTAAAATTCTAACATTGGAGCTGTTCCTAGATGGTAGATACAGTGTAATTATTCATTGTGTAATCCATGGTTTATTTTTTGACTTCTCTGTGATTTGAGTTACCTTTAGGGGAAAACAAATTTCAAAAGTGGAGGTAACTTTATTAATGAATGCTTTGTATTTTCCATTTGAGTTAGAAGTATTGTACACATCTATCCAGTTCATGTCTTTGAGCAATTTCCTGAATTTCTCAATTTTTGATGTATTTATTACACTTTTGTACTCAGATTTAATAGATTATTTTTATGCTGACAAGTTTCAACCTTTAACACAAGCATCTCATGATCAGAGAGCTCATTTGCTATTGGTTCTGTGACATAGCTTTTGTCCCTAGGTTTGTCTACAAAAATATTATCAATAGAAGTCTCAGAGCATTTACATATCCTAGTAGCAAAGTTCACAGTAGGAACTAAATTGAATGATAATCACCACCTATGACTATTTCCTTTTTTTTTTTTTTTTTTTTTTTTTTTTTTTATACTATGAGATGGGGCAACAGAGCTTCCAGATTTTTTATGAAGAGGTTAAAATTTCCTGAAGGTGATCTGTTTATACTTACTATTATAAAGGACTTATGAAATACTACTACTGTTACACAAGCTTCAATGTGCTGCTCTGAGTAAAATTTATTAATATCAATATTCTTGAAATCAAAACAGTTTCTGACAAATGTGTCAACTCCTCCTTTCTCCATATTTTCTCTACAGAAGTAAAAAGCTAACTTGAATTCTGTAACATTTAACATATCTATACCAGTGGTCACATGGTGTTCAGAAAGGCAGACTATATCAATTGGTTTGCTCAAGTCTAATTCTTTAACACAAATAAGCAACTCATTAAGTTTACCCCTTAGTCCTCGGATATTCTGATGCAATAATGATAACTGATTTTGTGCACTGGCTGAATTACAACTGAATGAATCTAATTTTTGTGCCAATTTTTGAGTATCTCTAGTTTCAATCAGAGGCTGTCTGCATGAATTGTGTACATTAAAATTTGCTTTCTGGCTGTCTGTTTTATCAATGTGAATATCATTTTCAGCCTGTCTCTGAACATCTATTGTTGGTGATTATATGGAAAAGTGAATATTGTAGTTGTTATCCAATGTATGTGGCATTTACTTTTCTTGTAAAATAAAATAAAAATATGGGTGGCATTACTCCCTGATTGACTCTCCTATGTAGATACAGCCAAGTGATCTGATGTATTATCTTTGTACTGAAGTACATGGTGCAAGTGGGACAGTTCTTATAAGTGTTTTACTTCTAAAAATAGTATTTCACTCTTACACACACACACACACACACACACACACACACACACACACATATATATAAATATAACATTTTTGCTAATAAAGTGCTTACCTTATTTGAACACTGCTTTCCCCCAAAACTTACCAAGGTTAGAGCAAAGTCTACAAAGAAGCCATGGATTACTCGAGGAATAGGGGTATCTTGTAAAACAAAAAGAAAACTGTATCTGTCAATCCGAAACATTTCCAATGTTGATGCTATAGCACATTATAAGAAATACTGCAAAATATTAAAGACTGTAATACGGATGTCAAAGCAAATATATTACAAGGAAAAGATAGTCATATCAGATAACAAAATAAAGACAATATGGGATATAGTGAAGGAGGAGACCGGTAGAACCAGACATGAAGAGGAACAAATAGCATTAAGAGTAAATGATGCATTGGTGACAGATGTGTATAGTGTTGCAGAACTTTTTAACAAACATTTTATAACTGTTACTGAAAAGATGGGGTTGTCAGGTTCGGTAGATGCTGCTATGGATTACCTTAGACCAGACATTTCAAGTAACTTCCATAATATGAATTTGACCCTCACTACCCCAACAGAAATAATGTCCATCATAAAATCTTTAAAATCAAAAACATCTAGTGGGTATGATGAAATATCAACAAAGTTAATTAAAGAATGTGATTCTGAGCTAAGTAACATATTAAGCTATCTGTGTAACCAGTCGTTTATCAGTGGAATATTTCCCGAATGGCTGAAATATGCTGAAGTTAAGCCACTGTTTAAGAAGGGAGATAAAGAAATAGCATCAAATTTCCGTCCAATTTCACTGTTGCCAGCATTCTCAAAAATTTTCGAAAAAGTAATGTACAGTCGTCTTTATAACCATCTTATCTCAAATAACATACTGTCAAAGTCACAGTTTGGATTTCTAAAAGGTTCTGATATTGAGAAGGCTATCTACACTTACAGTGAAAATGTACTTAATTCATTAGACAAAAAATTGCAGGCAACTGGTATATTTTGTGATCTGTCAAAGGCATTTGACTGTGTAAATCACAATATCCTTTTAAGTAAACTAGAATATTATAGTGTAACAGGAAATGCTGCAAAATGGTTCAAATCTTATATCTCTGGCAGGAAACAAAGGGTGTTATTAGGAAAGAGACATGTATCAAGCTATCAGGCATCATCCAACTGGGAACTAATTACATGTGGGGTCCCACAAGGTTCCATTTTGGGGCCCTTACTTTTTCTTGTGTATATCAATGACCTTTCATCAGTAACATTACCAGATGCCAAGTTTGTTTTGTTTGCTGATGATACAAACATTGCAATAAATAGCAAATCAAGTGTAGTCTTAGAAAGATCAGCCAATAAAATATTTGTAGACATTAATCACTGGTTCCTAGCCAATTCTTTGTCACTAAACTTTGAAAAAACACACTACATGCAGTTCAGAACTTGTAAGGGGTGTCCCAAGAGTATATGTCTAAAATATGATGACAAGAAGATAGAAGAAGTGGACGGTGTTAAATTCTTGGGATTACAGCTTGATAATAAATTCAACTGGGAGGAGCACACCACAGAACTGCTGAAGCGTCTTAACAAATCTCTGTTTGCAATGCGAATTTTGTCAGACATAGGGGATATAAAAATGAAAAAGCTGGCATACTATGCTTACTTTCATTCCATAATGTCATATGGGATTATTTTCTGGGGTAATTCATCAAGCCAAGCTAAAGTTTTCCGGGCACAAAAACGTGCAGTAAGAATTATATGTGGTGTGAACTCAAGAACATCCTGCAGAAGCCTGTTTAGGGAACTAGGGATACTAACTACAGCTTCCCAATATATTTATTCCTTAATGAAATTTGTCATTAAAAATATATCACTTTTTCAAACCAACAGCTCAATTCATGGAATCAATACTAGAAATAAGAATAATCTTCACAAGGATTTAAAGTCACTTAGTCTTGTACAAAAAGGTGTGCATTATTCAGGAACACACATTTTCAATAACTTGCCAGCAGCCATAAAAAGCTTAACAACCAATGAAATTCAGTTTAAGAGAAGCCTAAAGGATTTATTGGTGGCCAACTCCTTCTACTCCATTGATGAATTTCTGAGGAAAACCAACTGATTTGTATATAAGTACAACATAACTTCTGCACAATTTCAGTGCAGTAATGTGTTCACTGAAAATTTGTGTGTGTGTGTGTGTGGTGTGTGTGTGTGTGTGTGTGTGTGTGTAAGTATAATCTAACTTCTGCACCATTTCAGTGCAGTAATGTGTTCATTGTAAATAAGTATTACAGTAGTTGTATTACATGTTTCTTACCTTATAAATAAATATAAAACTTTTTTATTTTAAATTCAGTGCAATAGTATTTGTAAAATGACTCTTAGTGTTCATTAAAAAATGACGATCATTCCACTTGGGACCTGTGGAATGGTACATTAGCTTATTTGTTTTAGTTTAAATATTTGTCATGTATTGTTGTTTTTCTGACATGTTCCACATCCTGGAGGACCTCCTCACTACGGATCAATTGGAATGAAAGTAAATCTAATCTAATCTAACACACACATAGGATCTAATTTCATTGAAATAAAAGATACAACGTTATTCTTTATTTTGTTTGTAGATTTCCACCTTTTTCACCTCCACCACTGGAACTTCTTCCAAAAGTGCTGACTGATGGATTTACTATTTCCATCGTTGCATTCTCTGTTAATATGTCAATGGCTTCCATATTTGCTAGGAAGCTGAAATACAGTATTAATGCCAACCAGGAACTGCTTGCATCAGTAAGTATGACTGTAACTGAATATTTTACTGAAAACAATGTTTAAAGCATATACACATCAATTTGTACAGAAATTCTTGTCAAGCAGTGCAGACTCATTTGGAAGTCTTAGTTATTTTAAGGAGACAATGACTTACAGGTTTTTAGGAAATACTAAATACTCATAATTTTCCTCAGCTATATTACTCCAAAATTTATAACACAAACTGTTTCAGACATTAACAGACCAGAAGATCATCTGTTGATGACTGAAACTATTGTGTGATAAATTTTGGAGTAATACAGCTGTGTGCAATCATTAGTTTTCAACATTAAGTCTTAATATTTAAAACTGGTGAATATTTAGACCAGTAGTTTCATTTTTTATTGTCTTGAATTTTTGATCATCTTGTTACGTGTACAACTGTGTGCTAGTATACCATTGATGGTACTTATATTACTAAAAAAATTCCTCTATATTCCCCATACTGTCCTTTTCTATGCCTTAAGATACTCTGAAAATATTTCTTCAATGTTCTCTCAGCCTCTATCAGTACAGTCGCTTTTTCTTTTGTCTGTTTTCCATTACTGTCATTATCACTATTTCCCTCAGGTCTTTATTTCCCCTCAATAGTAGTTTGTTGCTTCATACCTTTGCCTTCTTTTTTGTCATAGCACCCCATTTGTTCCAGGAAATTAGTGCCATATTATCATGTAGAATATAAAATGAAGTGGTATTATAATAGTTCTACAACAAATTTGTGTCAAAGACTATTCATTGAGCAACCCAAAACCGTGGTCATCATTACCATACCTTTATACATAATTAATAAAAATGTACACTCAATATCTAGATTTAACAAGCTTTATCATCACGCTTGCATGAAGATAGATTTTATGTACAAGTTCTTAGAAAATAGTGTGTGATTATGTTGTGTGGCAACACTGTTGGTAAGACATGTAACTGTTTTGTTCAATCTTTAAAATAGGTGCCACATGCACCTTTTCAGCCATCTTAACTGATCAGTGCCACACATTTTGTAGAAATACATAAGGACAAGTATTCTGCAGTTATAAAACATATTTATTTAAAATAGTGGATTGTTATTTAGGTATGTATTGTGCTGAGAGAAATTAAGACCAATAATTATAATAGAAATAAATTTAAATTTTCTTATGAGACTGTGAATCTGACTCTCTGAATGCTGGGGTGAGGCTTTCTTATCAAGAAGTATCTCTTACAATTAATAATATTGCAAAAGACGGTGTTCACATTAAGGTGTAAGAGAGTGTTGAGATGGTATATTTATTACATAGAGGGGGAAAATATTAGGAGTGATCAAAAAGTTTCTGTTTGAGGGCACTGCTGCAGCATGTATCCAGTGTAGTGAAACTCTAGCCAAGGGGTTAGTGTGGCTTTGTGTCTTTTTGACACACATGCAGTAAATGCAGAAATGTGAATTATGGAGACATTGTTACCAAATGCATCCAAACGAGAGCAACACACTGTTATTCTTTTCTTGGCCACTGAAGGACAAAGACTGGTAGACATCCATCAGAGAATGAAGAATGTGTATGGGGGAGCATGTCTTTTGAAAGCAACCATTGTGGAATGGTGTATCAGGTTTTGTACTGGTTGTGGTTAGACACAAGATGCTGGTTGATCTGGGAGGTCAGCCTCATCCTTTACAATTTGAGTGGGAGACACTCGAGCACTCACCTTGTGGTCCTGATCTCTTCCCTTGTGATTATCATGATTACCATACCTTTGGTCCCTTAAAAAAGACCTTGAAGGTTCAGTGATTCCTCTTAGACAAGACTGTGCAGCAGGCAGTTATGGACTACTTGACACAGCAGGACACAGTGATTTTTCCAAACAGGTATCTTCACCTTGGTGTATTGGTGGAATGATTGCCTCAACACTTATGGTGATTTTGCCTGATTGACGTACTGATTCTGGACTGTACAGACTTTGAATGGAAACCTTTTGATTGCCATTATAATATTCTGAGTAAAAATTCTGCACATGAGTAGGATGACTGCATGATAGTCACTGTTTACATCAGAAAAAAACTGATGGAAGGGGAGGACATTAGAAGATAGTATTTAGAAAAGTATAAGTAAAATCCAAAGGATTTCTGGTAACTTCCTGTAAACAAGCAAAACAAATATATGCTTTTGTATTCTTTGAGACAAGATTGCATGTTAGAATGATTGGCTATTTGTAAGTGGATATAGTAGTTACTGGCATTTATTACTGAGTGTGTCTGAGCCATTTACGTATTTAACTAGAACAGATGATAAAGATGAGCACTTTAAAAAGTAGCCATGTTGCAGGATGCTGTCTCACATCATGCATTGCAAAGGTAAATGTATGTGAACTGAATCTGAAAATAGTTTCTCACCCACCCAGTTTCCCAGATTTGGTTTTGTGTGACTATTTTCATAGAATGAAGAGGTTATGTATGCTGTAAATGACTGTTATGTACAGTTGGAGCATATGAGAGAATGAGCCACTCTATAGCAATTCTGGATTTGTGGGGTGTCACATTGTCCTGCTGGCATAACCACAAGTGCCAGAACAAAGACGAAGAACACTAGACCAGAGAAGGCGATGAAACATCGGCCAATGGTGCGCTGATTAGGACTGCACCATGACAGGAGTGACACCTGCAAGAAGTCAATATAAGCACTGCTCCTGCCAGCGTCGGCCACTCAGATCAGCTCAGTATATGGACATTAGTGGACAGTATTAGCATGGCGTAGCAGAGAGTGCTACGATATCAGATTTTAGTGATCCATATCCATTGCTTGTTTGAACATTGTGTATAGCCAGGACTCAGATTTATGTTGCATGTTGCCCATCGCCCATTGCTTGCAACACCTTTGTACGTTCATGTTAAGTATTGTCAATCTGCTTTATAGAAATAAAACTACTAATGTTATTTCTTTGAATTGTTGTATAGCATTCCAAGAATGTAGCATCCCTTGTGTACCGTATACGAGACGAGTGAGACCCAACACTGGAATTGCCCAAGTCCATCAGATGCACAATGGACATGAATGGATGCAGGTGATCAGGCAGGGGGCTTACATACGTGTCACCTGTCAGTGTCATATCTAAACGTATCAGGGGTCCCATATCACTTCAACTGCACATGCCCCACACCATAACAGAGCCTTCACCAGCTTGAACAGTCCCCTGCTGATGTGCAGTGTCTATGGATTAATGAGGTTGTCTCCATACCTGTACACATCCATCCACTCGAAACAATTTGAAACAAGGCTCGTCTGACCAGGCAACATGTTTCCAGTCATCAACAGTCCAATGTCGGTGTTGACAGGCCCAGGCGAGCCATATAGCTTTGTGAAACTAGTAGTGTGAAAAATAATTTAATAATAAAAATTATAAAAAATATACACAGTCTGGTGAAAAAATATCATTCTTAAAATTTATTGTGGCTGTGGGGCCCACACAGAGGAAAATGATTGTTTAAATATTAGCTTTTGTTTTTGTTTTCATTCTGCAAATAATAATAATAATAATATTTATTATTTATTTATTTTTTACCAGATTCATAAATCTACCCCTGTAAACTCTAACAGTAAGCTCCTCATATTTCTCTGGTGAAACTGACAGTAACTTTATGAAAATCTAAGTAAGTACTAGTACTTGTGTTTTCTGATAATTACTTGTGTTTACTTCAGTGTTAGCACAGGAGTTACTTTTTGCTTGGTTATGTAGCTAGATGTAATTAGTATTCTGTTGTTACCTGCTGAACTAAGTTACATGAACCAAATTAGTTCTTATGAAAATAAGAAAAGACATTTTTGAGAAATTTAGCCTGGGATACAGTTTAGTGCAGTGAGGGGGGTGGGGGTGGGGGGGGGGGGGGTTGGGAAGGGAATTCAATGTGTTTGTTTTATGGATAGTTCTGGTTTCATCTCTACCATATGTAACCGCTGTATCTTTTAGGTGAAGTATGAAGGCTTCTGTATTTTACCATCCTAATATATTTAAATTTATGTACATTGATACTTCCTTCATAAAACCACTGTGTATGTGTTAATCGAATTTTTATCTTGTACTGTATTAACACTTGGCTGAAATAGTTCAAATTTTTAATTAAGAATTGTTTTCCAGGGAACTGCTAACATCTTTGGGTCCTTTTTTTCTTGTGTGCCATTTGCTGCATCATTATCTCGAAGTTTAATACAGCAAACTGTAGGAGGAAGAACTCAGCTGGCAAGTGTTGTTTCATGTCTCTTGCTGACTTTAGTGCTTCTTGTCATTGGACCTTTCTTTGAACCACTGCCAAATGTGAGTATCTGTAGCTGAAACTGATTTTTAATTTATATTATCTCATTAAAGAACCATGTAATTAGATCTCCAAAGCTCTTTATATTTCCTAGTGATTTTAATTTGTGCAGCTACCATTGCCCACTATGGTTACTTGATATTTTTATGTGCTTGTTAGCCTTTTTTTAGAAACATTATTTACTTCTGTGATAAACAGTAATACTGCTCTCCAAAAATAGTCCTTCAAAGGTAATGAAAATAGAAACTGATGGACATAAGACTCTGGCAGACAAGAAATAATCTATGCAAAATTTCGTTAATGTTTGGTCATACTGATTCAGAATATAAGTGTTTGACTGATGTTGTTACTTGACATAAGTAGTAGAGAAATATACTTGTCATTCTGTTCAAATAATAGATATGGCAATGATGATATGAATATCTGAAATCAAGTTCAAAAACTAGATTTTAAACAGAAATTTAAGCAAAAAGTTTGTTCTAAATTGTACTCTCTCTTTTATGTTTACAGTGTGTTCTAGCTTCAATAGTTGTTGTTGCTCTTAAGGGGATGTTTATGCAAATCAAAGAAGTGCCAAAGATTTGGCATGAATCACGCAAGGAAGGTCTTATATGGATTGTCACCTTTTTGGCAGTTGTGTTTATTGACATTGATTATGGCTTAGCAATTGGAATAGCCCTCGCACTTCTTTGTGTTCTGATTATGGGACAAAGGCCAAAAGTATACCTAATGGGCCATGTTCCAAACACTCACATATATCTGGATCTCAGCCGTTACCAAGCTGTAAGTTGTTATTTCTTTATTTCCTTTCAGATTATAAAACTTTCATTATTTATTATGAACAGTGAACAATCAAACATAGTTCAGGTAATTAAGGTGCTTTACCTACTACTGAAGGTTAAGTTATATGCCTCTGAAATATAGAAGAAACTATTCATTTCAGAAAATCATCAGGGTACAAGTTTTTTTTTGTCTGAAATAGCCACAAAACTCAGACAGTTTCTTGCATTAAGTGTGTCATTGTATCTGTGTGCCCCAGCACCTGCTATTTTTGCACGTGGAAATGTGATTACAGTGATAATTTACTACCTTTTGTTGTACAATAGAGTCATAGTTAAGTTCAATGTCCATAGGGTTTACTAATGCTGCATGTATGTATCACTTCGGTCATTTATTTTCCAGGCTGAGCCACTACCTGGAATAAAAATTATTCATATTGATGGTGGTTTACATTTTGCTAATAAAGATAATGTACGTTCCAAAATTTATAAGCTGCTTGGAGCTATACCTGAAGCTGGAAAGGATGGTGATTCTGAAAAGGCTAGCAATTCTGAAAAGGTACTGCATTTAATATATTTGAAGATCAAGTGGATCTTTTTTTTTTTTTTTTGTGTGTGTGTGTGTGAGAGAGAGAGAGAGAGAGAGAGAGAGAGAGAGAGATAAGCCATAGAAAATGTGAAATGTTAGTACATTAACACTATGCCATCTGATGACACGACAGTAGTGTCGTGTGCAATATAGTGGGGAAACGGTCAGCAACACCACAGTGGTGTCATCTGCATAGTATCACACAGTGGCCGGCGACAGCACTTTAGTATCTTTTGCATTCTGTTGGTGTTTTGTTTAGGTAATAATAAGTTACACACATCAACAAGAATTTTGTTTTTATAAGTATTTGTGCCCTTGCATCACGGCGGACAAAAGAGACAATAGGATTATTTACAATGAATGTAGACGTCTTGTCCGAAGTTCCACACAACTTGGTCGATGGGGAAGGAGACACTGGATATCAAAAAAATGAATGTGAAGCAGAATCGTAAGAAGATAGTGAAACACATCCAAGAAGAATTCAGCAAAGACTATGGTTGCTAACTGATTCGGCTGAATCAGGCAAAGAAGAGAGTGCACAGTGGTCAGACTTTGATTTACCAAGGACCAATAATAAATCGGAAGGATCCCCAGGTTCAAACATTTTTCCCAAAGATACACAGAGTGTCAAGAATATTGTAGAATTATGTATTGGGAACAATCTGTTTGAATATATTAGCAACAAAACCAACAAGTACTACAGTCAAAATTGTAATAGAAGGGAGCTGGATTAAAAAAATGGCAAATTTGTCAATGTTACAGGACCCAAACTTAGAAAATGATTTGGGCTTGCTATCCTTATGGGAATTGTAAAAAAAAGCAAGGATCGATGATTATTGGTCAACAAATTCCTTTGATACACACACCGATATTTTGCAAAACGATGTCCCGTAACCGATTCAGACAAATATTATAATTTTTTACACTTTTCCAACAGCAACAATAAACCTGATAATGCTGACCAGCTTGTCAAAGTGCAATTCATAATTATTTATTTTTCCAAAAAGTTTAAAGAAATTTTTAGTCCAAGTCAAAACATCGCAGATGATGAAGGAATGATACCATGGCGTGGACAGTTAAATTTTAAATTTTTCAATCCGTCAGAAATTGCAAAATACGGCATACACATTCGGATGCTGTGTGATTCGATTATGGGATACATTTCCTCATTCAAGATATAGTCTGGCTCTGGACAGTCTTTAGCAAAACCAGTGATGAAGCTATTGACACCTTCTGCATGGATAATCATTATAACAGTGTAAAACTTTCAGAGAAGTTGCTTGAAAAGAAAATTCGAGTTTGTGGAACAATATGGCAAAATAGAGGACTTCCGGAAAATTAAAGCAGGCAAAAGTCAATGTGCTTGAAGCTTGTCATCAATGGAAAGGTGACAAGACAAGTAGTCTGAATTAGCACTGCTGGTGCCAAGCGAATAAATTGGTACAAGACGTGTGGACGGCAAAGTGTTAACAACCAGTGTGTTGAATGCAAGCATGCAAATGTGTGTGCATTGTGTTGCACAGATGTGATGTCAGCTTGTGGGATGGAGTTCCATGCCTGTTGTACTTCATCAGTCAATACAGGGATGGTTAATGGTTGTTTTGGATGATGCCGGAGTTGTCATTCAATGATGTCCCATATGTGCTTGACTGGAGACAGATCTGGTGATTGAACAAGCCAAGGCAACATGTCAACACTCTGTAGAGCATATTAGGTTACAACAGCGGTATGTGGGAAGCATCATCCTGTTGGAAAACACCCTGTGGAATGCTGTTCATGAGTGGCAGCACAATAGATTGAATTACCAGACAGATGTACAAATTTGCAGTCAGTGTGCATGGGACAACCATGAGAGTGATCCTGTTGTCATACAAAATCGCACCCCAGACCATAACTCCAGTGTAGGTCCATGTGTCTAGCCCACACACAGGTTGGTTGCAGGTCCTCAACCAGCCTTCTTCTAACCAACACATGGCCATCACTGGCACTGAGGCAGAACCAGCTTTCATCAGAAAATACAACAGGTTCATTTGACACCACTGAAGTTGCAAATGGCAGGGGTTTGGGGTCAGTGGAATGCATGCTACGGGACATCTGGCTCAGAACCATCCTTCAAGTAACCAGTTTGTAACAGTTTGTTGTGCCACTGTGGTGTCAACTGCTGCTTAAATTGGTGCTACAGATGCAGTACAATGGGCCAGAGCCAATACCAAACATGATGGTCGTCCCTCTCAGTAGTGCCACATGGCTGTCCAAAGCCCAGTCTTCTTGTGACCATACGTTCTCATGACCACCACTACCAGCAGTCATGTTTGGTGACTACATTTCTGCCAAGTCATTCTGCATTAACCTCAGAAGGAACACCAAGCTTCCTGTAGCCCTATTACATGGCTTCATTCAAACTCAGTGAGGTGTTGATAATGATGTCTGTGTCACCTTAAAGACATTCTTGACTAACACTGATTCATCACATCCAATCTCAGAGGTTACTAATGCCCATGACCTTACAGCACGTATTTAAAGCAAGCCTGAATTGCATCCTCATAGTGGTGCTACTAGTGCCACTCTTATGTGACCCCAGAAACCTCAGCTAGAAGCGAATAATAGCAGTATATGGACTGTCATACACACAGCGCATCGTTGTTATGTTTTGCAGTTCCATATAAAAATCACAAATTGCTTTCCAGCATCTGACCTACTATAAGGGGCAATCAAAAAGTTCTATTTGGGGGCACTGCTGTAGCATATGTTCAATGTATCATGACTCCAATGCAGGTATATAAGCACTGACATGTAGGCAAAGGATTAGTTTGTCATGTGTGTCTCTCTGACATGCATGCAGTAAATGCGGGTACGGGAACTATGGTGATGTTACTACTAAATGTGTCAAAACAGGACCAATGTGCTGCAATTCTTTTCTTGGCTGCTGAAGGACAAGCACTGGTAGACATTCTAACAACCCTACCACAACAAAGGTCAAAATTTTAATAACGATTGTGGTGTTGCTCACGCTGCTAAATACTGCATTATCGAGCAACAACAGTCATATTATGTGGCAGGTGTCATTAGAGCACAGTTAATAGTCATTTCATGTAATAATGAAAAAACTAGGCACTCATCTTTTTGTGTTTCCCTAGCTGGTCTCGTCATAAAATCATGGCTCAATCGTTGAAAATCTAGGTGGTTATGATTCCAAGCTCGGATGCAAAGAGGCCTAGGTTTTATTCTGCTATATTCAAAAGTTTTGTAGATGCGCTTCACAAACCATTCATGGAGATTAAACCTTTCAAAGTTAGCATAATAGTGATGTAAAAAAAGTAATCAGCACTCCGAATTTAAGTTACACTTCCTTTTAATTGCTTTTATTGCAATATCACGTAACACACAAAACATCACTTCACAATACAAAACATACTTGAAGACATCTTCCTCACATTTTATAAGCCAACTTCAATATGCATCTTTCCAACATGATGCCCAAGACTTCACCTTCTCGAGGTCTGACTCTTTAACAACTTAACAACTAACTAACTGATAATCGCTTACGCGCCCAAAAATCAGAGTTACAAGTATGTCAAAGATCATAGTGACAAAAGAAAGAATACACATAAGAATAATATCATTCCAATATAAACATATTGATGCATCACAAATGAAATCAAATCTGAATGTTGTCTCAGAAATATGTTAACCACTTTACAGAAACACAGTAGAATATTATTGGTATCGAGAGGTTCAGGTGAGGTGCCGTAATGGTTACGTAATTCAAGTACCATTACAACATCCACTAGAGAATGGACAATGTGTATGGGGCAGCACATCTGTCAAAAACCACTGTTGCGAATAGTGTGCCAAGTTCTGTGCTGGTCATGATTAGACACAACAGGCAGGTTGATATGGGAGGCCAGCCTCATCCATTATGGTCAAGTGGGACATGATTGAGCACTTGTCATATAATCCTGATCATTCCCCATGTGATTATCAGTCCCTTAAAGAAGGCCATCAAGGGGTGATGGTTCTTATTGAACAAGTATGCGCAGTGGGCAGTTACATACTTCTTCACACAGCATGACACGGTGTTTTACCAAATGGGTATCTTCAACCTTGTGTGCTGGTGGGATGATTGCCTCAGTGCTCATGGTGATTTTGCCTGATTAGCATACTGATGCTGGACTACACGGCCAAATATCATTTTTTTATTTTATTGGACATTTCAGGTAGGTGATAAACTGCTATTGAGATTACATTTTTTTTACTTATAATCCCAGAATAGTACTTCTTATTATTCTTCAGTATTTACCACAATAATGGAAAGTTCTTGGTAGAATATAAATTATGGAAAGAATAAAGGTAACAACTTATGCTATAGTTGAGTGGTTAATAGGCACTTACAAAAGATCACTCAATGCCTCAACTGTATGGTGAGTTGTTACCTCTACTCCTTCCAGTATTCACCAGTTACTTCTTTTCTTCAGGAGATTTAGCTTTTGCTTCTGTGCACAATGGTTTATATATTTAATGAATTGATTATCATTTTTGTTTCTATAGAAGCTAATTGCTGATGTTAATTATCTAAATGCATCCGCATACACAAGGGTCCTATGTTACAAGTACATTGTTGTACAAAAGGTAATTTATGGAGGCAATAAGAATCACAATTTCACTCAGTTCTGTTGTCTCTCAGTACTGCAGCATGTCTTGCAGGACAGGAGAGAAACACTGAGGAAATGGGGAGAGGGGAAGAGTTTGAGTGTGAGTGTGTGTGTGTGCGTGAGAGAGAGAGAGAGAGAGAGAGAGAGATGTGACCAGTGGTTACCTTTACTACTCCTATTCTGTGAAATGCACTGAAACTGGCACTTGTAGTTCTGATCAATAATATTCTTTGATGTGTTTGACAATGATTTATTGTTGTAATGAAGTTTTTTAGAGATTAGACAACATACCACTTCTGCACTTCAGCATTCTATTGACTCATGGTTTTTTTCATTATGAACTGATTGTCACCATTATCAGTTCTTTAATATTTCATTAACATTTGTTTATAACATCAAATAAAGATACATACCCTATTTGTCTGTAGTAATATTCTTATTTTCTCATGGCTAGAATTTACAGGGTTATTAATGACAGTTTCTGGAAATTTGTATATTCTTTACTCTATTAACGAAAATAATTGTTGTTTTTGTTTCTGTGTAGGTTTACTGTGTGATTCTTGACATGATGTCAGTCACCTTTGTGGACCCTTCATCTACAAAAACACTCTTAGCAATCTTTGCAGACCTTGAGAGTAAAGCAGTTTTATTTTGCATAGCAGACTGTTCAGGTAAGTCATGGAACGCTATCACCTTTGTGTGTACAATCTGGTATTTATTTATTTATCGTATTATTGCTTACAATTTCGACATGCACCACCTGGAATCTAATGCGGGTCAGATTTTCTCATAGCTACAGAAAGTTGTATACAAGTACTTGTAACATTCACATCAAGATTAGTAATTTAATCATTTTTAATAATTACTGAAATTAATGATAAAGGGAATATAAGATTTAAAAAAATAATAAATAAAAAGGGAAAACATCCAAAACCCTTAAAACATGATACTACAATTATTAATCATCTACTGAGTCACCAGTTGCTGGGAACAGCATGCTAAATCTCTATATTTGGAGTTCCAGGAATCCCAAGCCTTCCCCAAGCAATCACAAATCCACTATGCATCAGCCCTGAGGTAGGACTGCAGGTGAGCTAGTGTCATCTTCCACAGTCCCAGTAGAGTCAACCAACGAAATCTAACAGATTCACCACATTACCACCCTCACAGTCTGCTCTTGCTGGGAGACCCATGTATGTCACCTTTAAGTTCCCATTCATTTTGCTGCTTCTGCCATAGATGCCACATTTGTTGGTCACATATCCACTACTTCTGTTCTTCCTCTGTGTAGAAATTAATTATGGTGTCTGTGAATCCTCACTCACTGTATTCAATTCAGCATTATCACTTAAAATTGTGTTTCTCTTAGGCTCTAAATATTTTCTAAGTTCCCTTCCAAATGTCTTATTTGCTACCTCATTCACCTGATACCATTTGTCTTTGTCTCTAACAACGTCACTTAGTGCACCAGTGTCAGTTATCTGAGTCCACAAATCTTTGTAGGCTGGCCATTCTAGTACAATATGATGTGGTGTACCAATGTCACCACATGCACACATATTTGTTGGATGTGTATTTATCCCATATAAATGTTCAGGGTACGGTCCATGGCCTGTCAGGCACTCAATAATGCCTCTAGATGGATTTACATGCTTCATAAACATCCTCTCCTTGATGTTTGGAAATTTACCATATGCTCTGTGACCTGTTGTGATAGTGTAGCAGTCTCTTTGCCACTTGTGCACTTTCCATAATTTTAATTCTTGTTTGGTTGTTATTTCCAGACCCATTATCTCTCTCATCTTGGGAAGGTTCCCTTTGTGAAGCCATTAGTGAGACCCTCTGTATCTGACTAATATTCATTGCACACACTTGTAATATGACTAATAGTGCCTCCACCAATGTTGTCCCAAACATTCCTGTGAGCCTCAGCAGCATATTCCTCTGTGTACACCTTAGGATTAACTTGTATTGATTATATCACAATTTGTGTGCCCAAATGTCACTGGCAGATCCTGTAATAGCAGTGAGGTTTGCCTAAGCTGTTGCAAAGGGATCTTAAAGTCATTACTATGCATCATTGATTGATGGCATCCTTGCCATGCACTAAATTGTTTTATGGGGATGTTAGCGTAAACACGAAAGATCGTAACTTCGCGAAGTCGCGCTTAGGCTTAAATTTTGTAAACGTGTTTGTTGCTTGTTTCACGGTAATTTAACTAGTTTCTCGGTAACAAATAAGTAAACTACCATAAATAGTGTATAACTTCATTGTTTTAATACAGATTTCAGAAAAACAGCGTAACTTTGTATCAGAAACTTGCCTATATACATTTGTTTATAGGCCTAATTCTCGTAACGTTTTTGGAGAATCAAAGTTAAAGTATCTCGTTTAACTGTCCTTTTTTTCATTCCATCGAGTGAAATATATAATAAATAGTGTATACCTTCATTGTTTTAATACAGATCTCAGAAAAACAGCGGAATTTTAAATCGGAAACTTGCTTATATACATTTGTGAATAGGCTTAATTCTTGTAACGTCTTTTTTGATTTTCGGTAATTTAATTGATTTATTCTAGCTAAAGTATTATTTTTGCCATGAGTGAGAAGTGCCTGACTTGCCGTAGAATTGTTAGTTCCGGGGTTTGGTGTGATGGATGTAGTAGTTTTTTTCACTGGGGGGACTGCAGTGGCGTGGGTGTTGGGAAAGTGGATCAGGCTCATCAGTGGTTATGTAGGATTTGCAGCAGAGATAGGAAGATAGTGGAACAGGAGGGGAAAATTGCTGCCCTTCAGGCTGAGCCAGATCAGGCTAGGGAAGATCTGGACAGGTTAAGGAGGGAGAAGGGCAAAGAGAGGTGGGAAGTGGCAACAGGTAGCAGAAGGAACTAAGTCTGACAGTTTTGTGGTGAATGTCAAAAATAAGTTTGACCTATTGCTTCAGTTAGAAACTGATGAGCCTCAAGCAGAGGTAGGTGTAGACAGGACACAACAAACTTTCAATAGGAAATTGAAAAAGAATGTAGGAAAGTCATCAAAAAGGAAGAAAGTTTTGTTGTTAGGCAGTTCTCATGCCAGAGGTGTAGGCCAACTTCTGCAGGAGGAATTAGGACTAGAATACCAGGTCACAAATTTTTTCAAACCAAGTGCTAGTCTGGATCCGGTGACAGAGGATTTAGGTTCACTCTGTAAAGGATTTACCAGGGAAGACACCGTGGTTATTGTGGGAGGGCCAGGGAACAGCATCGACAGAGATCCTGGGTACAGTATAGAGTGTGACCTGGTAAAGATTGCGTCGGCATCGAGACACACCAATGTTGAATTTGTATCTGTCCTGAGACGCCATGACTGGCCTCATTTGAACTCTTTTGTTGGGAGAGTTAATTTGGAGTTGGAACGGCTGCTTGGGTCGGATGCGGGGGCTCATATTGGTGTGGTTCCTGTTGATTATCTCAGTAGGTGGGACTATACCAGGCACGGCCTACATCTCAACAGGAAAGGGAAGGGGAAACTGGCTGGGGTAATAGCAGGAAATTTAAGGGGGGAGAGGCACTGCCATGAATGGTAAAATACCAGTGGTTACAGGTGTTGGAGCAGCACCTTTTTTAGGATAGGTAAGACAGAAAGATGTCAAGTTCTACGAGAGGTCAGGATTGAAACAAATCTTCAGTTTAGGAAAGAAATTAAACAGCACAATTCTAGCACATTGGATCACCAATCACAGCTATCAATTATAAATTTTCACCAATCACCAGAAATTTTATCTCCACCAAGTTGTATCTCAGTCCTAGGTAATTGCATTGACGAATTAAAGTCACCCAACCCAGTTGACATAATCTGCCTCTCTGAACACCGTGTGACCACTGGTATAGGAACTAGGCCTAAGTACAATGAGAAACTCAGACAGGAGAGTACTGCAAATGTTAGAATAAGGAAAGGTTCTCATAAAAGTATAATTAAAAATAATGTAAGTATATTTCATCAAAATATTGGGAGTTTAAAGAATAAAGTAGATGAGCTTCTGGTTTGTTTAGAAGATTTAGAAGCTGAGAATGAAATAGATATACTATGCCTGTCTGAGCATCACATTGTTACTGATATGGATAAGGTAAATGTAAGTGGATATAAGCTCTCTGCACATGTAATGAGAGAAAATACAGAGAAAGGAGGAGGTGCCATATATGTCAAAAGTTATCATTGTGCAAAAAGTATAGAAACAAAAAAGTTTTGTGTAGAGAAACATATAGAAGCATGTGCCTGTGAGCTTAAATTAAATAAAGGCACATTTATAATTGTAACTGTATATAGGTCCCCATCAGGAAATTTTCATCTATTTCTGAAAAATTTGGACTCCTTGTTGTGCTATCTGTCAGACAGGGGGAAGCAAATTATTATATGTGGGGACTTCAATGTAGATTCTCTGAAAGAGGGTAATAGGAAAAATGACCTTGAAGTATTACTCGGTTCTTTCAATTTGACACCCGTTATTGATTTTCCTACTCGGGTGGTAAAGGATAGCAGCTCACTGATAGATAACTTCTTTATAGACCAAGATAAGTTTAACCAGATAAATGCTCAGCCTGTTGAGAATGGTCTTTCTGATCATGGTGCACAGCTAGTTACAATATATGACATAGCTCCATTCAGCAATACTAAACAGTCCTCCAAAGTAGTATGTTCAGTCAACGATTTAACAATTGCAAATTTCAGGGAAAGCCTACAGCAGTTAGACTGGGATGAGGTGTACCATGAACCTGATGCCAATTTAAAATATAATTTATTTCATGACATTTTTGTAAATGCATTTGAAAACTGCTTCCCCAAGAAAATAGTTAAATATACTCATAAGAAACCTTGTAACAAAACATGGCTTACTAAGGGTATAAAAATATCTTGTAACCGGAAAAGGGAAATGTATCTGACAGCAAGAAAGAGTAGTGACCCAGAAACTATCAAAAATTATAAAAACTACTGTGTTATATTAAGAAAAGTTATTAAAAAATCCAGGAGTATGTGTATCATGTCTGAAATCAGCAACTCTGATAATAAAATTAAAACAATTTGGAATATTATTAAAAGAGAAACAGGTCAACCAAGAGCAGAGGAAGACAATATTACCATCAAATTGAATGAAAACTTTACGAACAAAAAGTCAGAAGTTGAAAATATTTTTAATAATCATTTTCTAAATGTTGTGGATATAGTAGGATTCAGGTGTTCATTAGAAGATGCTAGGCTGTTAATTTGATACAATTGAAATCTCACCCACTTCTCCCTCTGAAATTAGGAAAATAATAAACTTGCTTAAATGCAAGAACTCACATGGAATTGATGGCATTTCCAGCAAAATACTAAAAGCTTGTTCTCAACAGATAAGTAAGATTCTCAGCCACCTGTGTAATAGCTCTCTGGAACAGGGCATTTTCCCTGATAGACTGAAATATGCTATTGTTATACCTTTGCATAAAAAGGGGTATAGATCTGATGTCAACAATTACCATCCAATCTCCGTGCTAACAGCTTTATCCAAAATTTTTGAGAAAGTAATGTATTCAAGAGTAGCTTCACATATCTGTAAAAATGAAGTACTAACAAAATGCCAGTTTGGTTTCCAGAAAGGTTTTTCAACAGAAAATGCAATATATGCTTTCACCAGTCAAATTTTGAATGATCTGAATAACTGAACACCACCCATTGGGATTTTTTGTGATCTCTCAAAGGCTTTTGATTGTGTAAATCATGAAATTCTGCTAGACAAGCTCAAGTATTGTGGCATGAGTGGGACAGTGCACAAATGGTTTAATTCGTACCTAACTGGAAGAGTGCAGAAAGTTGAAATAAGTAGTTCTCGTAACATGCAAAGATCAGCACATTCCTCAAACTGGGGAACTATCAAGAATGGGGTTCCACAAGGGTCAGTCTTGGGTCCTTTGTTGTTCTTATTGTATATTAATGACTTGCCATTCTATATTCATGAAGAGGCAAAGTTAGTTCTCTTTACTGATGATACAAGTATAGTAATCACACCTGACAAACAAGAATTAACTGATGAAATTGTCAATACTGTCTTTCAGAAAATTACTAAGTGGTTCCTTGTAAACTGCCTCTCACTGAATTTTGATAAGACACAGTACATACAGTTCCATACAGTGAATGGTATGACGCCATTAATAAAAATAGACCTTAATCAGAAGCATATAGCTATGGTAGAATATTCCAAATTTTTAGGTGTGTCCATTGATGAGAGATTAAATTGGAAGAAACACATTGATGATCTGCTGAAACGTTTGAGTTCAGCTACTTATGCAATAAGGGTCATTGCAAATTTTGGTGATAAACATCTTAGTAAATTAGCTTACTACGCCTATTTTCACTCATTGCTTTCATATGACATCATATTTTGGGGTAATTCATCACTGAGGAATAAAGTATTTATTGCACAAAAGCGTGTAATCAGAATAATAGCTGGAGTCCACCCAAGATCATCCTGCAGACATTTATTTAAGGGTCTTGGGATATTCACAGTAGCTTCTCAGTATATATACTCTCTTATGAAATTTGTTATTAACAACCAAATTCAAATGTAATAGCAGTGTGCATAACTACAATACTAGGAGAAAGGATGATCTTCACTATTCAAGATTAAATCTAACTTTGGCACAGAAAGGGGTGAATTATACTGGCACTAAAGTCTTCGGTCACTTACCAAATAGTATCAAAAGTCTGACAGATAACCAACAAGTATTTAAGAAGAAATTAAAAGAATTTCTGAATGACAACTCCTCCTACTCCATAGAGGAATTTTTAGATATAAATTAAGAAAAAAAAAGAAAAAATATTAAAAAAATAAAAAAAAATAAAAATAAAAAATAAAGAAAAACAAAAAACACAAAAAAATAAAGTTGTTATATTAACTTAAGTATGTTGTTAAATTAACCTAATTATGTCATGTATTGGAAAATTCGACTCGTTCCACATCATTACGAAATATCGTATTCATGATCCATGGAACTAGTATTAATCTAATCTAATCTAATCTAATCTAATATAATCTATATAATTTAATCAATTTTTTAGCCAGAGTAAATACAGTTCTTTTTGCAGAGTCTTTTGACTCTTACCAATACTTCAACATTTGTCTAATGTTGTATGCCTGGATTGAAGGTTTTCTTGTGTTATAATGCTAGATAATGAAATAGCATAAATATAAATACTATGAATTATATGTATATGAAAATAGTTGATACAGGGGTAGACAAAAATATCGAAACACCAAAAACACAAAATATTAGGCCCTACCATGCCTAATACAAAGTGGAAAACACATTGGCATTCAGAACAGCTTCTAGTTATCTCAGAATGGGTAGATACAGGTCCTGTATATTTTTCAGGGAAATCGTATACCATTATTCCTCCAAAAAATGCCAAGTTCAGGTACTTTTTCTAAAAGTAGACTACAAGGGCTCAGTAATATTGAGATGTGTTGACTGTGGTGGCCAGGAGAGATGCTTAAGTTCATCCTCATTATCACAAAAGCAGTCCTGGATGATGCAAGCTGTGTGTCATCTTAGAATACTGCATCACCATTGGGGAATAAACATTGTACCATAGGATGGACCTGATCAGCCAAAATTGTCACATAATCCTTGGCAATAATGCAACCATGAGACTAACCATGCATCCCATGTGATACCACAATATGGCTGCCAAAATTATTACCAAATCTCCGTCACATTTCCATTTCATTCTTGGGACGTAAACTTGGACAAATGTTGGTAACAGTGTAGATCAAGACTCATATGACCAAATGACTTCCTTCGATTGGTGCCTAGTCTGGGTTTTATGGCTTTGGAACCACATTTTCCTGTTATGGGCATTTGTATCACTGATGAGTGCCTCTGGAATTCCAGATTGGCCAGCAGTCCTCTGCTTGTGAAACTCCCTAAATGTTGTGATTCTTGAGTTTCTCCCGGCGTATTTGATAATCAAAATATCCACGGGTATGCTGCCGGTCTATAGTGTCCAACGGGCACAATATTTCGGCGATCAAACATGTCGCCATCATCAGGTGAACTGACGGACTGAGCTCCTGTGAATGTGCCGGCACGGAGATCCGTACGCTATGGCTGCTCAGAGGGAACCGGGTTCGGTCGCGGCGGCGGCCGATTTAAATACCCTCCGCCCGCGGCGCGCTCCCTCCGCCGTCCGCGCCCAGCGCCACGGTCGTGCGGTGGAACAGATTGCGACGGCGTCTGAGATGACGTCGGTGTGATGGCTCTGTCCGCCGTGGTCGTCACAACTATACGTCTGCTCGATTTACTCTTGATTAACCCGATCGCTGGTTCCCAAGCCTTGCTAAGATTATAGCCACAGTCACGGTTTATGAGGTCGTCATTGGTGCGAATTTCGATGGCCTCTCTAACAACGCTGTCCCAGTATCTCGACGTCTGTACCAGAATCCTCGTGCGGTCATACTCCATGGCGTGATTTTCCGACAAACAATGTTCAGCGACCGCCGACTTGCTCGGATACATCAGTCGAGTGTGCCTCTGGTGTTCACGGCATCGATCCTCGACGGTACGCATCGTCTGACCAATATACGACTTGCCACATTGACACGGAATCTGGTACACGCCGGCCTTCCTCAAACCGAGGTCATCTTTGGCGCTCCCCACCAGTGCACGAGTTTTATTTGGAGGACAAAACACAGTTCCGACCCGGTGTTTCTTCAGAATGCGGGCGATTTTTCCCGAGAGTGCGCCTGTGTATGGAATAAATGCAGTGCCTACCTCCTCCCTCGTGACTTCATCCATCTCAACAGGTTGTGCTGCAGTGGTTGGGCGAAGAGCATGTTGAATCTGCCACTCTGAGTACCCATTTTTTCGAAATACAGTTCTCAGATGTTCCAATTCCTGGGGTAGACTCTCTGCGTCAGAGATAGTGCGCGCCCTATGTACTAGAGTTTTAAGTACCCCATTCCTCTGTGAAGGGTGGTGGCAGCTCTCTGCATGCAAATACAGATCAGTGTGCGTAGCCTTCCGATACACCCCATGACCTAGGGTGCCGTCAGCCCTTCTCTTGACCAAGACGTCAAGGAAAGGTAATTTACCCTCCGTTTCAGTCTCCATAGTGAATTTGATGTTGGGGTGTATGGAGTTTAGATGTGTAAGGAAGTCAAGGAGTTTATCCATACCATGTGGCCAGATGACGAACGTGTCGTCAACGTAACGGAAAAAGCAAGTAGGTTTCCATACGGATGACGACAGGGCTTCCTCCTTGAAGTTCTCCATGTACAAATTCGCTACCACCGGTGAGAGTGGGCTACCCATGGCGACTCCCTCCGTTTGTTCGTAGTATTCCCTAAATGTTGATTTGGTGCTGTCAGGATTTGCAAGTATGATTGGCAATTCTGCAGTGACTTTTGCAGCTGTCCTCATCTTATTTTTTGTCACAATCCTCTTCATTGACCATCAATAACAATAATACAACACACACTTTCATTTTCATTGTGACTTAGCAGATGATGTTTTTTTTTACCTTTCTTGTATGCAGTATAAAACTGTAGTATGGCACCTCTTGAAACACCAAACACTCTGGCCACCTTGGTTACGAAAGCACTAACAACCTGCCCACATTTGAATTCACCAGCTACACAGAACACTGTTTTGACCACAACTATCACTTGCAATGTATTGATGACACTGTACTGATGCCATCACATACAACAGCACAATGTAGAGACTTGGCTAGCATCTGAATCTATGGTAAAGCATGAATTTCTCATGGTGTTTCCATATTTTGTTCTAAACCATGTAGGTATTTTAAGAAGGATGATTATTTGTTGCACTTCTGCACTGTCTCTCCTTCAGACAGCAAGCAAACTAATCAACAAACATGTAATATGCCCCTTCCCCCTTCTTTCTATTGGCATTTTGGGGACTAGGTGGATTGAAGTAAACAGTGGACAACTCTAAAGACAAAATTGTGATGAAGAAATTATTTTGAAATGTTGAAAGCTAGAAAGTAAACATGTTTTTAATTAACAATCATGAAAACCACTCTGCATGTTGGCAACAGTGCAGACATATCATACATATCTACATTGATTTTCAACAGATTCACAATTTTAAACAATTACTGCTTGTCTTAACGTAAGTGAAATGTGAAAGGATGACTAACAACATGTCCAATGAATTTACAGTGTCACAGTATGAAGACATAAATGAGTCCATGGTTCTATCTATTAATGCAACAGGTGACAGCACACATGGCAGAATCAGACATGTATGTGAGATTTTAAGAGTAATTTTCCCATTCTCACATTTCCAATAAATACACAATATAGCAATAAACTGTATAATCTAGTTTATTAGGCCCGCCACTGTGAGATGATTGTCATGGATGAACCTTGTTGTGTTTCACATGTTATCCAGTTGTTATTCACTGTGGAAACATTTCAAAGGATTGTTTCTCATTATGTCAACAGTGGAAATAACATTTGTGGGTTCCTCTGCACCATTTCTTCATTCCTTACATAATCTTTTCTTAGTTCAATGAACTCAGCTACAGAATAAAAAATAAGATATTCACTCGGAGCACCCACCAGTAATTATTAGTGATAAAAATAGATTTTGTTTTAAAGAGTAAGTGGATTAGATGACTGTTGTATACCTAATGGACGTACCAACACAATCAGTATTCATGTCTGTTTCAAGATTTTGCAGTGGGATAATGTTTGCAACATGTGGTGACTGTTCCACATACCACTTAGATGGTCTAGTGTAGGCTATGTTCATGTGTGATAACCTGGTGTACCTGAGCTGGGAACAGATTTTATTTGCTTCTGTCACCACTATCGGCTTCTATGGTGGAATATGTATTTCAAAGAATAAGGATATTGGTTTAACCACATGAATGACAAGGATGATAAAAATCCCTAGGAGGCTGGTGTGAGTGTTAGGATGGGGGAAGTCACGAATAAGATGAAAATGAAGAAAGGTGAGATGTGGGCTGTTGAGATGAAACAGATGATAGTGATAACTGTCAATAGTATCCCCATTTTGAATTCATTAAGATCTAGTGGGGCCTGCAAGAAATGTGCTGATCTTGAAATAGAAATCTATTTAGGTGGAACAAGTGTATTGCAACAGACTGTCATAGTAGAATTGCACTGTACCCTTATTTTAACAAGAGAGTTGTAACTTGCAAAGAACTAGTACACACCACCATACTACAACTGGAGGAGGCCTGGGTATCTTTCATAATGTGTTACAAGATCCTGAGAGACAAAGTGGATTTGGTGCATCTGCTTTGTGTATCTGCCACAGCCAACTATGTAATACAGTTTTTTCTTTTCTGTACACTAATGCTTCAGTGTTTCCAGTCTTTCCACTGGCCTTCAGTCACTGTTGGAGCAGTCCTTAACATTTTGTGGTTGAAAGCTGGAAACAGCACTGGCAGCTGTCATGGATTGCCTCTTGCCATGTTAGTAGTTTTGGACATTGTGAAAACTGTAAATGGAGAGTTGGAGAAAGTAGTGACTTCAGTTCAAAAAAAAATATTTATGAAATCTTATGGGACTTAACTGCTAAGGTCATCAGTCCCTAAGCTTACACACTACTTAACCTAAATTATCCTAAGGACAAACACACACACACACACACACACACACACACACACACACACACACACACACACACACACACCCCATGCCTGAGGGAGGACGAACCTCCGCCGGGACCAGGCGCACAGTCCGTGAGTGCAGCGCCTTAGACCGCTCGGCTAATCCTGCGCTCGGTTCTCGCATTTGACACTCAGATGTTGTTTGACTGTAGTGAAGATGCTTTCATTCGTCTAGAGGTGCTATCCCATATTCTGAATCCATGAGGCACTGGAAGTGTCAAATGTTTGGTCACACTATATTTGCTTATGGAGGCAAAGCAATGTGTTCTCACCTGATCCACATGTCAAGATGATCATATTCTTCCCCTGCAGGTTGCGAGACATTTATCAGATGTTGTGTAAGTACTGTGTTCTTTCCCAAGAAGTTCTTTCAGAAACAACATTACTAAATGAACATATTATGAAATAGCAAGCAAGGCATTTAAAGCAATGCATCCCTCAGTGTTTGCAGTATTATTTGCTTTAGCTCTGAAGATTGTTGCAAAGCTGCTTAGTAGAACACAGAGAAAATGTGATTATTAAGCAGATACCATCAGTGCCTGCCAAGTAATGCTTGTAGACACCAGCTATGAATTTCATTGATCACCACCAATTAAACCAAACCAAAGGCAAAGGCAAAGGCAACTAAACAAGTTTCTGGACAGGAGCCCCATCAGACATAAGCAATGTTTCTCCATCTCCAGCCCCACCCCATTTTCCCAAAAAAGGAACACAGTTTAAGTGCAGGCTTCCAAATACTCCATCAACTGAGAATGGTCTTGAAATGAAGCTTACCCTTTCCACATTTTGCACCCATTGCTAAAACATGATGATGAAGATGAATGGAATGCAAATGAGTGTGGGAAGTGTAGAATAATTAAAGCACTCTACAAAGAGAAGATCTTTATGCTTCTGTTGTCAGAAAAGAAATTTTACAAATACTGTTGCACCTATACTAAGAAGTCAATCTGTGCAGAATGGATGCTCTTGATGACAGGAGAGAGGTAGGATAGGAGTGCTTGTTAATAACATGTACCACTTATCAAGAGGTCACACTTGCAACCAGACCAAAAGCAGCTGTTGTAAGGATGTACATGACACTGAATAATATTGTGATTTTTTTACCTGTCATTGCATGACTATCTGAGAATGTCAGACAACTGCCCCATACACTCTTAGTATCATGTTACAGAGAGCATCATTCTCACAGAGGAATGAGGTGTTCTCAGCAAATCACCTGCTGTTGTGAAAAATGCTCTGTGAGGATTTGATAATGATTTTCACTGTAGTGACCAGTTCCCAATATGAAACTATAGTGCCTGCAACTAAGCTAACTGTATGTTCAGCTGGATGAATGGAATACTGTATTTCCAACTGGCTGTGTTTCAACACTGCAACAATGTCTGGCATATGAATATCACATTACTAATCTGATCACCAAGTTGTTGAAGCATCCATCCAAAATTCGGCCTATGAGCATAGAAGGCAGTTTGTTCATAGTGTAGCTGGATGACATTGCAAAGATTCATTAGCAAAAAACGTTACAACCCTTCCAGTTGTAATAGTGGAGGCCAAGATTAGTTAGTTAGTTACTTTCCTGTTCCATAGATTATATCCACAGTAAATCATAATGATGTGGAATAAGTCACTCCACATTAGAAATTATTTCATAAATATGCCTACATGTTGATCATTTACTATTTTATTATTATTATTATTATTATTATTATTATTAAATAGACAGATGTGAATTAGTAATTCCTATCCTCCAAAGTTTACAAATTACAGTAATAGAAATTCTTCTATGAAACAGGAGAAACTTTTTAAGTTTGTTTTCAAATTTTAGTTTGCTGTCCATCAGATATTTTGTATCACTGGATTAGTGATCAAAAATTTTAGTTCCAGCATTGTACAGCCCTTTTGGTGCTAAAGACAACCTTGATGTTGAGCAATGAATATAATTTTTATTTCTGGCATTGTAATTATGTACTTCATTGTTCCTTTTGAACTGCAGTGGATTTTTTACAACAAACTTCATGAGGGAATAAATATACTGTGACGTTATAGTCAGACTGCCCAACTCCTTAAACATATGTCTACAGGATGAATGTGGGTGAGCACCACATCTTCTTATAGCATATTTTTGAGCAGTGAAGACTTATTTTCATAAAGCTGACTTACCCCAAAATATTATTCCATATAACATTGTTGAATGAAATATGCAAAATATGTCAACTTACTGATTTGTATCTCTCCAAGATTTTTAGTGGTTCTACGTGCAAATGTGGCTGCACTATGTTGTTTTAGAAGTTGCAAGATGTGCTTTTTCCAGTTTAAATTGTCATCAATATAGACACCTATGAATTTTGAAGTTTGCACACTATTTATTATTTCATCACCATGTGTTACACTTATCATTGGTGTAGTACTCCTATAAGTACAGAACTGAATGTATTGTGTCTTTTTAAAATTGATAAGACCATTTACAGAAAAACAGTCAGTGATACTTTTAAGAACCCCATTCAGCATTTCTTCTGTTGCTGTATGTTGGCTTGGATTGATTACAATACCAGTTTCATCTGCAAAAAGGACTAATTCTGCTTTTTATGTATTAGATGGAAGATTGTTTACATACATGAGAAACAATAGCAGACCTAAGACAGAGCCTTGCAGAGCCCTTACATAATATGAGCAAAGTCAATTCAATTATTCACCACTTTTAGATGAGGTCACAACCCCAGGATAGAAGCAAAACTTTGGGCCCCAGTCCATCATAGTTAAAAATATCTTGGCTTATGCATAACTTTAGTCCAGCCCTTGTAGTATTTGGCGACTGTGTAATAATTTATGTTATTTGTTTAAAATGGCCATTGTCATAATTGTACATTATGCTATGGATCAATACCTTAAGAAGTTGAGATGATTATCTTAGCCTTGTCATCATGTTGATCTGTGCATTATCATCTTTGGGAATCAGTAATGTACATGAAAATGGGCTTATAACCCAAAATCTAGGTTTTGCAATAACATTAATAATAAATTGTGAAACAAGGCTAAAAACAGTGTTTGTTTAGCTATATAATTCCTTTACAATCAGAAGAATCACCTCTGATTACATGGCTGAATTACTAGGTTCAACTTTCTGCGTTGGTTGGCTACTCTATCAATCCCATAAAACTTCAACTTATCTAGAAGAGCATTGTGATTCACACGATCAAATGTCTTAGATAGAACACAGGAAATACAAGTCAGCACTATTTCGTTATTTAATATGTGTAAAATTTGGTGAGCAAACATGTAAATGGCATTTGCAGTAGAGCAATTCTTCTGAAATCCAAACTGTGATTTACTGAGAATATTATTGTTGTTCAGGTGACGTACTGTTCTAGGATACATCACTTTCTCGAAAATTTTGGAAACTGTCAGTAGTGAAACAGGTTGATAGTTATTGACATCTCTTATCAATTTTCTTAAAGAGATGTTTAATACTGTTATATGGCTTATATATCTGTACATAGATGCTGGAATTTAGAGTTCATGTTAGTCAAGTGGCTAGCATTCGAGTTTTGTAAAATGAGTGTGTATGAGGTGATGATTTGACTCCTGCTCAAACATATTTTTTTCATCACTGGTCATATTATTTAATGTATATGATATTTGAGAGGTAATATAATTTTAAAAAACATGTGTATTTATTTGCATGAAGTTTTAGTGAATTTCATGTTATTTGACTACTTACCATTTTTAGTTAAATTTAATTATTAGAAGAAACATATTTATAACTATTGACAAGTAAATGAAGAAACACATTGCGTTTTCCCGAAAATGTATGCCTGTTGTGATTTGCGAAATCCCTTATACATGCGATCTGGTAAGATACCTGGAACTGTTTTGCATCTCGATGCTTCAAGCTGCAGTCACAGAGCTAGGCACCATCTACCAGTTAACCTGCATAAAGGTGAGACGTTGCTAATGTAGCAAGAATGAATAATGTAGGTGCAAATTTTTTGGATATCACAGAATTTACACTTGTACTACAAAAATGAAGGTGACTCCCTGTTCTTTGACTACTGCAGGTAACGAATGTCATGAAGATTTGAACCATCATCTCATACACAACCCTCTTACAAAGCACAAACGCTAACCACTTGACCTCACTGACTTCTTATGGCTGGTACCTTTGCACAGATACATCAGTTACATAATACACGTGTAAAACTTCTCTTGCAATTTTGTTGGAAATTGCCATAGTAGTGCACCTTACTACTTGAATATTATGTTGTTCTGCTGGCCTACCAAAGTTTGAAGTAAATCCATGACCCCATTGTCAAGGCCTCCTCTTGTCAGTATTATTGAGCCCTTGTGGTCTAATCAGGAGAGAAAGGGTGCATGATCACTATTCATCGTCATCATAGTTATCTGAAGTTGCCACTATTTTGCAGGAAGAATGGTATAAGATTTGCTTTAAAACCATACAGGATCTGTATTTATCCATTTTGAAATTATGGGAAACTGTTTCAAATGCCAACGGTTATCCTACACCATATAAGACTTGATAATGTGTTATGTTTTTCATGTTTTTATATTTTTGACCATCCCCTGTATAATGCACAAAAATAGTTAAACATGTTTTAAAAGAGATGCTGTTCCTCATTTAAAACCTGATAAGGTTTCTCCAGTGTTGCTTAACTTTAATAAGAACAGATGTATACATGTTTCAACATGTTAATTCTATGACAATTAATTTCAAGCTGTTACTGGAAATCTTGAGTATAGGAAATTTAAATTTAAGTTGATAGACACCAGACAAGTTAATGTGCTAGTGTAATCTCTGTCTGAGATCTCTCTGCATAAAAAATAATGTTGGTTACTTTTCATTTTATTGCCTTGATTATTTAGACTGAATTTCAAGAGTGATAGGACTCACTGTTAAATTTATTGAATGTTTTAAGCTCTCTCTCTGATTAGCTGCTGTAAAACCTGTCTAGTTTGGGACAATTGTCAGATATAATAGTATATTTAATCTGACTTTTACTGATTGTCAACACTACTACAGGGCTATTACAAATGATTGAAGCGATTTCATAAATTCACTGTAGCTCCATTCATTGACATATGGTCACGACACACTACAGATACGTAGAAAAACTCATAAAGTTTTGTTCGGCTGAAGCCGCACTTCAGGTTTCTGCCGCCAGAGCGCTCGAGAGTGCAGTGAGACAAAATAGCGACAGGAGCCGAGAAAGCGTATGTCGTGCTTGAAATGCACTCACATCAGTCAGTCATAACAGTGCAACGACACTTCAGGACGAAGTTCAACAAAGATCCACCAACTGCTAACTCCATTCGGTGATGATATGCGCAGTTTAAAGCATCTGGATGCCTCTGTAAGGGGAAATCAACGGGTCGGCCTGCAGTGAGTGAAGAAACAGTTGAACGCGTGCGGGCAAGTTTCACGCATAGCCTGCGGAAGTCGACGAATAAAGCAAGCAGGGAGCTAAACGTACCACAGCCGACGGTTTGGAAAATCTTACGGAAAAGGCTAAAGCAGAAGCCTTACCGTTTACAATTGCTACAAGCCCTGACACTCGATGACAAAGTCAAACGCTTTGAATTTTCGGCGCGGTTGCAACAGCTCATGGAAGAGGATGCGTTCAGTGCGAAACTTGTTTTCAGTGATGAAGCAACATTTTTTCTTAATGGTGAAGTGAACAATGTGCAAATCTGTGCGGTAGAGAATCCTCATGCATTCGTGTAGCAAATTCACAATTCACCAAAAGTTAACGTGTTTTGTGCAATCTCACGGTTTAAAGTTTATGCCCCCTTTTTCTTCTGCGAAAAAAACGTTACAGGACACGTGTATCTGGACATGCTGGAAAATTGGCTCATGCCACAACTGGAGACCGACAGCGCCGACTTCATTTTTCAACAGGATGGTGCTTCACCACACTTCCATCATGATGTTTGGCATTTCTTAAACAGGAGATTGGAAAACCGATGGATCGGTCGTGGTGGAGATCATGATCAGCAATTCATGTCATGGCCTTCATGCTCTCCCAACTTAACCCCATGCGATTTATTTCTGTGGGGTTATGTGAAAGATTCAGTGTTTAAACCTCCTCTACCAAGAAATGTGCCAGAACTGCGAGCTCGCATCAACGATGCTTTCGAACTCATTGATGGTGACATGCTGCGCCGAGTGTGGGAGGAACTTGATTATCGGCTTGATGTCTGCTGAATCACTAAAGGGGCACATATTGAACATTTGTGAATGCCTAAAAAAACTTTTTGAGTTTTTATGTGTGTGCAAAGCATTGTGAAAATATCTCAAATAATAAAGTTATTGTAGAGCTGTGAAATCGCTTCAATCATTTGTAATAACCCTGTATGTATTATAGGCAGTAAACATGAATTTTATAGAAGTCAGAAAAAATCAGTGATAAATCAGTTTTCTGTTGTTTGCTTTATATTTAACATGCATCTTCTTTTACAGCAACTGTTTATGAAAGGCTGGTTCACTGCAGCTTTTTTGAAGACTTTCCAGAAACACAAGTGTTTCCAACAGTTCATGATGCTGTGCTGTATGCAAATCAAACAGTTCCTACTGAAAATAGGTGACAAAGGTTGAACAAGCAGAGAACAATGTGTGTGTCCTACAATTAGATTCTAGGTTCCTGTAGGCTGTGAAAACAAATGTACTTAAGAATGTGAAAACTATTTATATTTTATAATGGCCAATGACAGAAAATACAATTTTTGTTTGTAACAAAAGTGTTCATTTAATATTAGGATTATGTTTTCTATTATCCTTATGATGATTTAAGTAATTTCACCTCTCTACATATCCTTAGCCTTGTTTGTCTCACAGCATAACAAAAACCAGCAAACAAATTAATGTGCTGACTAGAAGACAGGTTTGTGTGTGAAACAAACCTCTATAAGTTGGTTTGAGGTAATGTGATCCTGTGACAGTGTAGCTTTGACAGCAGGGGTGAGAGCTGCAGTCTCTCTCTGTACATGGCCTGACAATACACTAAAACAGAAGAGACTATTATTGTAACTGAGTATTGAAAATCTGTAAATGTTTCTTAGAATAAGTCTTTACTGCAGAAGGCTTCAAAATTCTTGTCAATTTTTGATAACTTTTTCATCAGGCCAGAGCATTTAAAGTAGCAGTGATAAATTTGAGAAACATATGCAGAGTATGCCAGACATTGATACACTATATTTAAATTTTGGGGCCCACACAAAACTTGTAAATAAGTGTTTGTCCAAATCTAAAATTGCTAGTGTTGATATCTTTGGGATAAACATGAGTATTTATAAAAGGGTGATATAGATAATAAACTTAAGTCTACAAATATATCAACTGCATGTAGGTTCAGTCATTTGGTAAATTCTGGCATTATCTTAAAAGTAGGTCCTTCCACGTGGAAGGTCAGAAATTGCAAACTTCAGAGAACACACTACAATGAAAACACCACAATAGTTTGAAGAAATTTTATACATCTTGAAAAGTTATAATTCTGTATGAAGCAGATGATATGAAACTTGAAAAGTACTTCTAAAAGTGCTGTATGAAAACTACCTGCTGGCACTGACTGTGGAAGTGATCACAATTTGCTGTCCACCAAAATGTGGATTATGCTCAAATCCACTGAAAAGAGCAGAGAAAAACGACTAAGATTCACAAACAATGAAGCTCTTTGGAAATTTGGCAAGCTCATAGGGCGAAGACTTCACATCAGTCATGATGTCACACCAACATCACAAACATGGGACCAGATGGAGGAGGTTGTTTCCTCATCACTGTCAACATCAGAATGAACAAATACTTTAAAACATTCTTGTATGTCACAGTCCGCATTACAATTAATTCAAGAGAGAAGTGATTGGAGAGAAGTGTTTGGAAGAAAACTGATATATCCATACTACCCAGGGTCAAGACAGATATAAGAACCTGTGCAGAGAGATGAAACAGAATGTTGAGAATGGGAATCCATTCAGAGACAAGGAATATGTTGGTGTGAGGTGAAAAGTTGGCACTGTGAAAAGTTGTATTTTGGAATTAGCAACAGTATGGACAATTAAGGAGTGGAGCAACTTACATCGAACCCTACAATCTTACCCAGTGAAGTAGAGAACATAATTCAACATCTGAAGAACTATAAATCCCATGTTTACCTTTAAGGTCTTGGGAGATTATCAAATAAATGCTACAGGAAGGTGTTGATGTGCTGCATTCATTGTGAACAAGAATATGGGAAACAGTGGAGTGGCCAGAAGACTAGTCAAAGTCTCCCTTCATCCCACTACACAAGACAGAGTCAATGAGGAACTGCTCTAGCTACAGAACTATTGCTCTCATATTCCATGAAGCAAAATGTTGTTCTACATCTTTAAGCAGCATTTGAAGCTGTATATTCAGCTTCACATACCAACAGAGCAAACTTTTTTTTCAACATATGACAAATAACCAAGAAATCATGAGCATTGTGTGTTCCTGTTTCATATGCTTTCTTGACTAAAGGAAACCCTTGACTGTGTTGTCTGGAGACAGTTGTGGCAGGTTCTTGCAGAGTTCGGTGTTCCACTACACTTGAGAGTATTGGTCATAAGTGTATACAACAATCGCTTCACAGCTGTAAGGACAAGTGCTGACATGTCTGATTTCATTAGTGTATCAAAGGGCCTCAGACAGGTTTGTGTCCTATCATGCCAACATCAGTGCACAGCATGCTTTTAGATGCACTTGATAGTTGGGCTACAGGCATCTCATTT